>NC_139350.1:48628017-51213017 GCF_055883805.1 Amblyomma maculatum
ATCAAAAGGGAAGCGATGAATCGTGAGGAATGCTTTATAATGAAAGGTATCAAAAACACGCGTTTAATGCCTCCTTGTTGCAGTTAGGGCATGAAATGCTTCGTAGGACAGCGCCACCAATACGTCAGTAAGGAGAACAGCTAACTATATTACAAGGAACTTTGTCTAGATAGGGACATTTATTTTTGAAAGTGCATTATGAATCTGAAATATAGCTTAAGCTTAGAAAAGAACTTATTCGCATAGGTTGTTCCATGCACTGGCATATTAGTAAAACAAACAAAGAGAGGAAATAAAACGCCATGAGTTGCGAATAAAGCCCCTGTTTTTTCTTTTTCTCATGCGTTCTTCTCGGGATAGATGAACAAGATGAATTTAGCTGCTCTGTAAAAGTAGAATAGTTAATGCGTCTTTGGTATTAGGATGATGATATTAGGCGCGAAGGCGTACTCTACAGCGCCACGTCTTGTCGGCGCCCGCATGACAAACTGACTACTATGACTGTAGGCCAATAGATGGGACATGGTAAGATTAAAAGCGCAGAAAGACAGGCCAGAGCAAAGGAGCCAACACAAGCCCAGGTTATTTCCTGCCTAACTGAGACAACTGGCGAGGAATGCTTTTGGGTAATGCTTTTCTAGGCAGTTCAGTTGCGCTTTAATGCTAGATTCATATATTAAAATACACTTGCACTTAGAATACAATTCAGACTGGACCTCTTTAATCTTGACTACAGTCCACTCATTTGGCAAGAAGACATTTCGCCGGCTCCAGCTGTCGAAGCGTGGCCTAAGCGAATTTTAACTATAGCGACAATGACGCGCACCGACCGGCCCTCGTTTTTGCTATAATGAAAACGGCTGAAGCTTTCTCACTACCTGTCAGAGTTCAGTGGTCCCCGAATCTAGCTAATAAATTTCTCTACGAGAGCAGCTTACCTCCCTGACAGACGCCAAGCGCCTGCGGACTATGCCAGCGGCAGTTAGCTGAGCCTTTCAACTGTTCCTTCCAATGTCGTATAGATTATGGGGAAGTTGAAAAGTGGGGGCGCAGAGGATTGTTGCGATCATCGCCATTCGGAGCTCGGGAGGGGTAGGGGAGTTATTTTATGAATAATTGAATTTTTCAAAGTTATTCATTATACTCGTATGTTCATTGACACCGCGATGAAAAGCCATGACAAGAAAGGAGGCACTTCCTTCAAACTGGAAAAATTCGTTTAAAGTTGTTCACGCTCAGCCGTCAAGGGCATTCGTTCAACGACTGGAAGATAGTGAAATCAATCCAGAACACGGCTCCTCTGTATTCCGCTACAGAGCAGGCACAAAGTCTGCGAAGGCATCCGTCGCCCTCGCCTGTGCCCAATTCGACCTTCTCGTTCGGCCTCCTCCAAACAACCTCCAGATGACCGATTAGCGCACGGATGCTCCTGTTGTCACGCCAAAGTTTTGTTTATGCTGATCAGGGCCCTTCTTCGCTTTTCGAAAGAAAACGAAACCTTACAAACACACAAAAAGGCGAAAGCAACTGCCACAGGCGCCTCCTCCATCATTCAGGCTTGGGACACAGAGACCCCACACACGGGCGGCGCATTATGTCCGGGAGCGCCTGAGCATTGGGGCTCGAGCTCAGTTGCCAAGCAGCTAGATAAAACGTTTTTCGGCCACGAGCACAGCAGCACAGCTGGTTTTCCTGCTGTCTGAGGCGGCCATTTTGAACAGGAGCAGTTCCTTTCCCGCTTACCATAAGGACGCACTGAAAAAGCGAGCTCATACAGCGGCCTCGAATGCTAACCTTCCGACATCGACTGCTAGCGTTTGCGGCACACTCGCTCCTTCCTCGTAGCCGGACCCCCACCCAAGCTACCTTCGCCCCTTTGACTGAATTTACTTCACTGATTCGAACAGGCATCTGCTAGAAGCATCTAGCGCGAAAAGCGCGCGCTTCCCTGATTAATTCCTTCTCAACGTTCATTATTTTTAGAATGCCCGACTCATCCCTTCAGTTTTTGAAACATGCATAGGGAGAGTGTTGTTTTGATACCATAAGCTTGTTCAGTGGAGACGCGAACCTTAAAGAAGTTAACGTTCTCGTAATATGTTTGTCGGTCTAATTACTGACTGCATTCACGTATGGAATACAACGCATTGCATTGATTAGCATCGAGTCATCAATTTTTCCGCACGCGTATATGACCCATCATAATCGATACTTAATAATAATTATCGTAATAATCGTCATCTCTGCATCCCACGTTTTTTCTGTTTCATTGGAAAGGAAATGCAAATCATCAAGAAAGTTTTCACGGTGTGGTGAAGTACCTAAAAATTTTAAATGTAGTATACCCGGCAGTTTATTTACGAAATGGCATCATTTTCATTGCCAAAAAAAAAATATCATCGAAAAAGAGTAATGACATCATTGGTGAAGGTTGCCTGGCATGGATTGGAAGAAAGTGAGTCAAATTAACAGAAAAAAAAATCGTCTCAGACGCCGGAAAGAAGCACCTGTGCTATTTCCCTCGCGAAGCATTCCTCCGCAAAGTCTTGCTCGACGGGTCTGCGATGTCTGCGAAGAGGAGATCTCCTAGGGACTGTGTGATGCACATGCACGTTGAGCAATCCCAGGTGGTGAACTTTGTTCCGGCAGCTTTTCTTTCACTCCCTCTTTTCTTCCTTCGTTGACAGTGCGCTTCGGGTGTCCAGAAAGAAGCGCCACAGTTGCTTCTGTCCTCAAAACGTATTTGTGACGTGTTTAGTGACGACACCGTAGGAATACTCGATCACCGAATGGGTATTAAACAAACACTCTGGTGACCAAGCATTCCTTCGACGGCAGCACGTTTCTCTCAATCTGCGCGTTTTCCTCCCATATGTAAGCCAAGGTGCAGAATACCTTTTTTATCACGCATAAAAACACACTTGTAGCCTCCTAAATCTGCATCGTCGCACATGGCTTGATTTTCTATTGTATTCCCATAATGCTCCGCGGCTGAGCATGACAGTAAAGGTTCTTTGACGTCATTGTTGATAAATAATAATAATAATAATAATAATAATAATAATAATAATAATAATAATAATAATAATAATAATAATAATAATAATAATAATAATAATAATAATAATAATAATAATAATAATAATAATAATAATAATAATAATAATAATAATAATAATAATAATAATAATAATAATAATAATAATCAATCAATCAATCAATCAATCTTTATTTAATGTGCGCAGGAACAACCATGTGGTCTTTGTGCTGCAGCACAAAAAAAATAAAAAATGAAAAAGCACAAACATGTTTACACACACAGAGAGAACACAAAAAAAAAAAGAAATAAATAATACATGAAATGAAACTGAGACGAAAAGTATCACGGAAATTAAGCAAACAATGAGTATCATCACTTATATACACAGTGAGAGAATTTTTTAGCACACCAGGAAATAAAGAAAAAAAAAAAAAGAACGGTAGGTAGAAGAGAAAAAAAAAAAAACAGATGACTGACATTGATTATAGTAATATAGAAATATACATAAAATAAACAACCATTCCAGGCGCAACAAGTGCATGGTACTTAAAACACAGGCTAGAAACACAGAATAATACAATAAAGAAGTAAAATTGAACAAGGGACAGTAAGATTCGAATATAAAGTTTAAAGTTGAAATATAAGCAAGAAGCGGATAAAAAGTAGTTCAAGATACAGACAGCATTGAACAGGAGAAAAAGCAAAAAGTGAAGTAAATACAATTTAAGGCTAGAAAGTCGGAGTTATATGTGATAAAGTACTATTTAGAATACAACGCTACGAACATCCAATGTAAATGAACAGAGCGAGTTTTGGAAGATGTCAAGGTGAGGACAAAAAGAGTTAAATAACCACTGCATCCTGTCCAGAGGGGAGTGGGAATGAAGAGGAGAAACCTGAAATGGTCTGAATTCCCTCATGCTCTTTCGCGGAACGCGCAGTAGGATGTACTCTAAGAGCTGAGGGCACATAATGTGGCCATGAAGGAGTTTGTACAGAAATATGATATCAAGTCTGATACGACGGCAGTGAATGGAAGGAAGATTCAGTTGGGCGCTCCTGGTGGAGCGAGAGGGGGAAGTTGCGAAAGGAAAGCGATAATAAAATATCCGTAAAAATTTTTTTTGTACTCTGTCAACCTTGTCCAAGTTCGATTTGCAAGTGCCATTCCAAACAACCGACGCATACTCCAAGACCGGGAGGCATATGGACAGGTACAGTTTTAGGAACGGAAGTGGAGTATGGAACTCTCTCGAAAGTCTGCAAACGAATCCGAGTGTGCGCATAGCCCGCTGAGCAATGCGTTTAGTGTGAGAGGAGAAGCTGAGGGTGCGGTCAAAAAGTACTCCAAGGTCATTAATTTCATCAACCCTATCCAACAGCACAGAATTGACAGAATAATGGTAGAGAAAGCTATGTGTTTTACGAGTAAAGGACACAACCCTAGTTTTGGAAGAATTGAGGGTAAGTCGATTCATCGCACACCAATCAGAAAAAGCAGATATGTCCGATTGCAACAACACGCAATCTTGAAAAGAATGTATTACCTTGAATATTTTTATATCATCAGCATAAAGAAGAAACGAGGAGTTCTTTATCGCCGAGGAAACATCATTAATAAAAACGGAGAAGAGAAGCGGGCCTAGTACTGAACCTTGAGGAACTCCACTCGTTGCAGGGTAAACGAAAGAAGTCTGTCCATTGACACTGACAAAGCAGAAGCGATCAAGGAGATAGTTGCGTAGGAGGGCTACGAGAGAGACTTCAACGCCAGAGAGTAGAAGTTTTTCAAGAAGTAGTGAGTGAGTAACAACGTCGAAAGCTTTGGTCATATCACAGTACACAGTGTCAACCTGACCCCTCTGAAGGACTGCTGCAGAGGCATACGTCATAAACGTGACTAGGTTGGTGGAAGTAGAGCGACCCGACATGAAGCCATGTTGATTCGGTACTATGATATGTTTGAGATGGAAGGAAAGTACGCTGTGCAAAGCTAATTCGAAAAGCTTAGAGGTTGCACATAGAAGAGAAATCGGACGATAATTGGAAACATCAGTTTTGTTTCCAGACTTGAAGACAGGAAACACGCGTGCCATTTTCCACACGCGAGGAAAGGCAGCATTTTTTAAACAGTTATTAAATATGGCAGTCAGTACTGGTACGAAGATATAACTGAAGGCTTTTATTATGGCAGCTGGAATGCCATCAGGTCCAGGAGACAAAGATGGTCTCAGACGCTTAAGACTCTCAGTTATCAACTCCTCGTCAAAGAGAATGGAATTAGATAGTGCACCAGATGGGAGGCAAACGGAATCACAATGTGGATGTTTGTAAACGGAGGAAAAATGTTGTGCAAAACTGTCGGCAACATCCCGAATTTCCGAACCCTGAGAGTCAACTAAGCTGATACTTAAATCTGATTTAATGGAACGCTTGCGAACGTAACGCCAGAACTGACTAGGACGATTTGAGGCATACCTCTCTAAAGACTCAAGATAGGAGTCGTAGTCCCGCTTGTATAAGCGTTTGCAAAGAGAACGCACACGGTGAAACTCATCTGCCCAATTGTGAAACCCAGGGCGTTTCGCTTTACGATGGGCCCGTTCCTTGAGCTTTAACGCCGTTATTAGTTCCCTTGAAAACCAGGAAGGGAACTTCCTACGCGTAGGAGTATGCAAAGGTATGTACCGACGCATACCATCAAGAACTATTTCTGTAAAGCGACTGACTTGTCCATAATAAAAATAATAATAATTATAATAATAATAATAATAATCAATCAATCAATCTTTATTTAATATGCGCAGGAACAACCATGCGGTCTTCGTGCTGCAGCACAAATAATAAAAAAAGAAACAAAAATGAAAATGCACAAACATGTTTACACACACAGAGAGAACACAAAAAAAAAAATAAATAATACATGAAATGAAACTGAGACGAAAAGTATCACGGAAAGTAAGCAATCAATGAGTAGCATCACTTATATACACAGTGAGAGAATTTTTGAGCACACCAGGAAAGAAAAAAAAAAGAACGGTAGATAGAAGAGAAAAAAACAAACAACAAATAACTGATATTGATTATAATAATATAGAAATATACATAAAATAAACAACCGTTCCAGGCGCAACAAGGGCATGGTTCTTAAAACACAGGCTAGAAATACAGAATAATACAATAAAGAAGTAAAATTGAACAAGGGACAGTAAGATTCGAATATAAAGTTTAAAGTTGAAATATAAGTAAGAAACGGATAAAAAGTAGTTCAAGATACAGACAGCATTGAGCAGGAGAAAAAGGAAAATGTGAAGTAAATACAATATTAAGGCTAGAAAGTGGGAGTTATATCTGATAAAGTACTATTTAGAATACAACACTACGAACATCCAATGTAAATGAACAGAGCGAGTTTTGGAAGACGTCAAGGTGAGGACAAAAAGAGTTAAATAACCACTGCATCCTGTCCAGAGGGGAGTGGGAATGAAGAGGAGAAACCTGAAATGGTCTGAATTCACTCATGCTCTTTCGCGGAACGCGCAGTAGGATGTACTCTAAGAGCTGAGGGCACATAGTGTGGCCATGAAGGAATTTGTACAGAAATATGATATCAAGTCTGATACGACGGCAGTGAAGAGAAGGAAGATTCACTTGGGCGCTCCTGGTGGAGCGAGAGGGGGAAGTTGCGCAAGGAAAGCGATAATGAAATATCCGTAAAAATTTTTTTGTACTCTGTCAACCTTGTCCAAGTTCGATTTGCAAGTGCCATTCCAAACAACCGACGCATACTACAAGACCGGCAAGCATATGGACAGGTACAGTTTTAGGAACGGAAGTGGAGTATGGAACTCTCTCGAAAGTCTGCAAACGAATCCGAGAGTGCGCATAGCCCGCTGAGCAATGCGTTTAGTGTGAGAGGAGAAGCTGAGGGTGCGGTCAAAAAGTACACCAAGGTCATTAATTTCATCAACCCTGTCCAACAGCACAGAATTCACAGAATAATGGTATAGAAAGCTGTTTAATAATAATAATAATAATAATAATAATAATAATCAATCAATCAATCAATCAATCAATCTTTATTTAATGTGCGCAGGAACAACCATGTGGTCTTTGTGCTGCAGCACAAAAAAAAATGAAAAAGCACAAACATGTTTACACACACAGAGAGAACACAAAAAAAGAAATAAATAATACATGAAATGAAACTGAGACGAAAAGTATCACGGAAATTAAGCAAACAATGAGTATCATCACTTATATACACAGTGAGAGAATTTTTTAGCACACCAGGAAATAAAAAAAAAAAAAAAAAGAACGGTAGGTAGAAGAGGAAAAAAAAAAAACAGATGACTGACATTGATTATAGTAATATAGTAATATACATAAAATAAACAACCATTCCAGGCGCAACAAGTGCATGGTACTTAAAACACAGGCTAGAAATACAGAATAATACAATAAAGAAGTAAAATTGAACAAGGGACAGTAAGATTCGAATATAAAGTTTAAAGTTGAAATATAAGCAAGAAACGGATAAAAAGTAGTTCAAGATACAGACAGCATTGAACAGGAGAAAAAGCAAAAAGTGAAGTAAATACAATTTAAGGCTAGAAAGTGGGAGTTATATGTGATAAAGTACTATTTAGAATACAACGCTACGAACATCCAATGTAAATGAACAGAGCGAGTTTTGGAAGATGTCAAGGTGAGGACAAAAAGAGTTAAATAACCACTGCATCCTGTCCAGAGGGGAGTGGGAATGAAGAGGAGAAACCTGAAATGGTCTGAATTCCCTCATGCTCTTTCGCGGAACGCGCAGTAGGATGTACTCTAAGAGCTGAGGGCACATAATGTGGCCATGAAGGAGTTTGTACAGAAATATGATATCAAGTCTGATACGACGGCAGTGAAGGGAAGGAAGATTCAGTTGGGCGCTCCTGGTGGAGCGAGAGGGGGAAGTTGCAAAAGGAAAGCGATAATGAAATATCCGTAAAAATTTTTTTTGTACTCTGTCAACCTTGTCCAAGTTCGATTTGCAAGTGCCATTCCAAACAACCGACGCATACTCCAAGACCGGGAGGCATATGGACAGGTACAGTTTTAGGAACGGAAGTGGAGTATGGAACTCTCTCGAAAGTCTGCAAACGAATCCGAGTGTGCGCATAGCCCGCTGAGCAATGCGTTTAGTGTGAGAGGAGAAGCTGAGGGTGCGGTCAAAAAGTACACCAAGGTCATTAATTTCATCAACCCTATCCAACAGCACAGAATTGACAGAATAATGGTAGAGAAAGCTATGTGTTTTACGAGTAAAGGACACAACCCTAGTTTTGGAAGAATTGAGGGTAAGTCGATTCATCGCACACCAATCAGAAAAAGCAGATATGTCCGATTGCAACAACACGCAATCTTGAAAAGAATGTATTACCTTGAATATTTTTATATCATCAGCATAAAGAAGAAACGAGGAGTTCTTTATCGCCGAGGAAACATCATTAATAAAAACGGAGAAGAGAAGCGGGCCTAGTACTGAACCTTGAGGAACTCCACTCGTTGCAGGGTAAACGAAAGAAGTCTGTCCATTGACACTGACAAAGCAGAAGCGATCAAGGAGATAGTTGCGTAGGAGGGCTACGAGAGAGACTTCAACGCCAGAGAGTAGAAGTTTTTCAAGAAGTAGTGAGTGAGTAACAACGTCGAAAGCTTTGCTCATATCACAGTACACAGTGTCAACCTGACCCCTCTGAAGGACTGCTGCAGAGGCATACGTCATAAACGTGACTAGGTTGGTGGAAGTAGAGCGACCCGACATGAAGCCATGTTGATTCGGTACTATGATATGTTTGAGATGGAAGGAAAGTACGCTGTGCAAAGCTAATTCGAAAAGCTTAGAGGTTGCACATAGAAGAGAAATCGGACGATAATTGGAAACATCAGTTTTGTTTCCAGACTTGAAGACAGGAAACACGCGTGCCATTTTCCACACGCGAGGAAAGGCAGCATTTTTTAAACAGTTATTAAATATGGCAGTCAGTACTGGTACGAAGATATAACTGAAGGCTTTTATTATGGCAGCTGGAATGCCATCAGGTCCAGGAGACAAAGATGGTCTCAGACGCTTAAGACTCTCAGTTATCAACTCCTCGTCAAAGAGAATGGAATTAGATAGTGCACCAGATGGGAGGCAAACGGAATCACAATGTGGATGTTTGTAAACGGAGGAAAAATGTTGTGCAAAACTGTCGGCAACATCCCGAATTTCCGAACCCTGAGAGTCAACTAAGCTGATACTTAAATCTGATTTAATGGAACGCTTGCGAACGTAACGCCAGAACTGACTAGGACGATTTGAGGCATACCTCTCTAAAGACTCAAGATAGGAGTCGTAGTCCCGCTTGTATAAGCGTTTGCAAAGAGAACGCACACGGCGAAACTCATCTGCCCAATTGTGAAACCCAGGGCGTTTCGCTTTACGATGGGCCCGTTCCTTGAGCTTTAACGCCGTTATTAGTTCCCTTGAAAACCAGGAAGGGAACTTCCTACGCGTAGGAGTATGCAAAGGTATGTACCGACGCATACCATCAAGAACTATTTCTGTAAAGCGACTGACTTGTCCATCTGAATCATTAATGTCATTTAAAAGGGACCAGTCGACGGAAGAGAAGAAATTGAAAAGACCGACATAATCACCACGTGCATACGCGAAACGGGGCGAATTCCCCACCCGATCTGAGTTAGTAGAAGGTGAGGCAGAGACAGCAGTAGTAACTAGAAGCGGAGGGTGAAATTTGTCACAGCGAGTCAGCGGTATGTCCGAACTCGAGACTCGAACACTTTCAAAATTCGATAGACAGATGTCAAGAATATTACCGCAACAGTTTTCAATGAAATTGTGTTGCTGCAAAGAGTTAAAGGCTATGAAATCAAGTAGAGAGTTACACTTACTTAGTATGTAATGATTGTTGTGAGAAGAAATAAGTGAGTTCCAGTTGATACCAGGAGTATTAAAATCACCTAAAATAAGAAGTTTGTGTTTGCTATGACGGGTTATAACATGTTCGATTGAGAGCAGAACATCATCATAGGCTGAAGGAGGTAGATTCGGAGGAATGTAGAAAGCTGCAAGTAAAAGTTTTTCATGTCGATTTAAAGTGAGCTCGAGCCACACACATTCTTCAACAGTTTCCAGATCGGAACGTCGAACACACTTCACAAAACTGTCAATAGCAATGAGCACTCCACCTCCTCTTGATTTGGGACCTGTTTCAGGGCGGTCGCTACGAAAAACAGAGTAATTATTTGGAAAGAAATCATTGGAAGGAATATCACTTGACAGCCAGGTTTCGGTAACCACAACAGCGGTATAACAAGAGGACAAGACGCTAGAAAAAAATTCTGATCCTTTAGTCCGAAGACCTCGGGCGTTTTGATAATAGATATCCAAATTAGGGGCCACTGCAATTTTGCGTCAGTTCAGAGGGATGAAGCATATCGTCGTAAAGCTTCCCACGAAAGTCCTTGTATATGCAACCCATCGGCCACATCGAAGGCTCAACAAGCTTACTGTAGGATTCTTCATCAACTTCAATATGGAAGGACGAGTAGGAGTCGTACCTTGTTTTCAGCTGCCGGCAGGAAATGGGAGTAATATTCACTGATTTTAGATGGTTGGTAAGGTCTACCGATGTAGTATCGGGACTGAGTTTAGAGACGAAAATAGTCTTCGGACGCTTCTTTTGGTAAATGGCAACGTTCAGGACAGATGAGCTCGATGCGCCAGTAATGGCTCGACTTCGGTGCTTCTTCATCTCACTGGGTAAGTCAACCGCACGGCGAGGAGCAGAGGCAGAAGATGAACAGGGAATATCTCCAGGAGTCATCCCTCGATGAAGAGCGGCGGAGTAGTCCACAGATGGCTGCTCCTCACGGGTAGGATTGCCCACGGAGACAACGAGAGGACGCTCGACGAGAGGACGCTCACACTGCGAAGCAGCGCACCGCACAAGCTCCTGGCGTAGGCCGCGAACATCGGCACGTAAAGAGGCGATAACCTCGGCTTGTTGTACGAAAGCCCGCGAGTTCTCTACACGAAGGCGCTCGTTCTCTTCCCGTAGCTGGGCAACCTCATCGCTCAGAAAAGAGATTCCCTCAAGCGCGTCGAGGAGGAGAGCCCGTAGCGAGGCAAACTCACCGCCATGTTCGCCGGTCGCGGCTGAAGGGGGAAAACCGGTCGGGTGGCTGGGCAGGAGCGGGGCACCAGGGACTCTAGCACCACCGTCGCTAAGACTAACACCGTCAGACGACGACGACGCACACAAATTACACAAGAATGGCCGAGAGCCGGACTTCAGAAGTTGCAGCTCGTCATCCGCCCAGGTGACGCACTTCGTGTGAACACGTTTCGCACAGTCGGCACATCGTAAAAACTGCTGCTTGCCAAAAAACGGGCGGGAGCACAGCGCACATGCGTCCTTATAATAATAATAATAATAATAATAATAATAATAATAATAATAATAATAATAATAATAATAATAATAATAATAATAATAATAATAATAATAATAATAATAATAATAATAATAATAATAATAATAATAATAATAATAATAATAATAACAATAATAATAATAATAATAATAATAATAATAACAATAATAATAATAATAATAATAATAATAATAATAATAATAATAATAATAATAATAATAATAATAATAATAATAATAATAATAATAATAATAATAATAATAATAATAATAATAATAATAATAATAATAATAACAATAATAATAATAATAATAATAATAATAACAATAATAATAATAATAATAATAATAATAATAATAATAATAATAATAATAATAATAATAATAATAATAATAATAATAATAATAATAATAATAATAATAATAATAATAATAATAATAATAATATGATAAATAAAATTCAACACATTTTCATTCAAAACATTAAAAACCAAAGAAACATGGCAACAAGACGCCATAAGTGACAAAGACAGCCTGCCTTTTTTTCCTTTTCTCATAGGATCTTCTCGGGATATATGATCGAGATGAAGTAAGTTCACTGTTCTGGTAAAGCAGAATAGTTAATGCCTCTTTCGTATAAGGCTGATGATTTCAGACGCGAGGAAGTACTATATAGGGCCACCTCTCGGCAGCACCCGCGAGACGAACTAACTACTATTTGAAATAGTATGACTGTATACCAGTCGGTGGGACACGGTAAAATAAAAGCACGGGAAGAACAGAACGGAGGGATGGAGACAACACAGGCTGGGGTTGTCTCCCGTCTAACTGCCGTTGAATGCTGCTCAGTAATGCTTTTCTAGGAAGTTTAGTAGCGCGTTAATGATAAATTCATATATTAAAATACACTTGCAGTTAGAAAATAATTCAGTCTGGACATCTTTGAGCTTAACTGTAGCCCACTAATTTAACTATTTTAGCTATGTATTTTTAATATATCTATTTTAACTATATATTTTAACTTATTTTAACTATAGCGATAATGACGCGCTCCGGCCGAGCGGCGTTTTTACTGTAATGGAAACAGCTGAAGCTGCCGCTCTAATAAATAAATTTCTCTGTGAGAGCCGCTTAATTGTGTGCAGCCTGACAGACGCGGAGCTCCTGCGGACAGTGCGAGAGGAAAAGCTAGCTGAGCCTTTCGTCTGCACCCTGGAACATCATATAGAGTATGGGGAAGTTGAACAGTGGAATCGATATGGAGAAATATTTTAATGGAACTCCGCAGATGTATGTTGCGATCACTGCCACTTGGGGCTCGGGAGGGTTGGGATGAAGAATGATGCTGTTAGTTAGTCTTCATTCTTGTAAGTTCATTGACTCCGCGATGCAAAGCGATGACAAGAAAGGAGGCACTTTCTTCAAACTGTACACGTTTGTAGCAGGTTGTTAACGTTCTGTCGTCATGAGCAACCCGCTTAAAAAACTCAAAATCTCGCCATTTGTTAAACGATCGGAAGATAGTGGAATCAAGTCAGAACAGGGCGCCTGTTTATTTCGCTACAGAGCAGGCGCCAGAGTCTTGGAAGCCATCCGTCGCCCTCTTCGCCCAATTCGATTGCCTAGTTCGGCGGTCTTCAAACAGCATCCAGATGACCCATTCACATACACATGCTATGGTCGGCGTGCCAAATTTTTGTTTATGCTGTTCAGGGCCCTTCTCTGCTGTTCAGAAGAAAACAAAAGCTCACAAGCACTCGCATGGCCGGAGCATAATGTCCGGCAGCCGCAGAGCGCTGGGGTTCCAGCACAGCTGCAAAACATCTTGCAAACATTTTTTTATACCGACCAGCACTCCAGGTCAGCAGCGCTGTCTGCTGTCCCTGGCGGCCATTAAGAAGAGGGGCAATTCCTTCGCCGCTCACCATAAAGACGCCTTGAGAAATCGAGCTGCTCGAGTGGGCCCGAATGCTAACCTTCCGACCTCGACTGGTGATGTGCGCGGCCCACTCGCTTGATCCTCGTAGCCGCACGTCCACCCAAGCTACCTTCGGTGCTTTGGCTGATGTTACTCGACTGACACGAACTGCATCTGCAAGGACTACCTAGCACTGGAAGTGTGCTCTTCCCTGACTATTACCTTCTTGACGTACATTATTTGAAACATGGCCAACTCATCAGGGCAATTTATAAAGCGCGGAGGGAGAGTGTTGTTTTGACACAATAAGTTTATTCACTGGAGACGCTAATCTTCAGAAGTTACGCTTTCATTTTATATTATTTGGTCTACATTCCCACTACAATCACGTGCTGAATACGACGCTTCGCGGTGTCTAGCAGCGAGTCATCAATTTTTCCATGCGTATATATGGCCCATTATCATCGATACTCATTATTAATTATCATAGTAAGCGTCATGTCTGCGTCGCTTGTTTTTTTTTTTCTACTTCGATGCAAGGGGAATGCAAATCATTAAGAAAGATTTCATGGTGTGGGTAAATACCTACAACATCTAAGTGCAAGTCATACCCGGCATTTTTTATTCGAAAAGTCATGATTTTCATACCCTAGAAAAATGTAATCGAAAATGGCTAAGTACATCATTGGTGAAGGTTGCCTGGCATACAATTCAAGAAAGTGCGTGAAATTAATATCAAAAACATCGTCTCAGACGCCACAATGAAGCACCTGCGTCATTTCCCTCGCGAAGTATTCCTCCACAAAGTCTTGCTCGACGGGTCTGTGAAGTCTGCGAAGAGGAGATCTCCTGGGGACTGTGTGATGCAATGTACAATGAGCAATCCCAGCTGGTGAACATTGCTCCTGCCGCTCTTCTTCCACTCCCTCTTTTCTTCATTCTTCCTCAGTGCGCTTGGTGTGTCCTGAGAGAAGGGCCATAGTTGCTTCTCTCCTCAAAACGTGCGTGTGACGTATTTAGTGACAACAGCCTTGGGATACTTGAAGCGCGTAATGACTCTTAAATGAACATTCTGCGCTACAAGTATTCCCTAGGCGGCGACACGTATCTCTCAATGTGGGTGTTTTCCTCCCACATCTCAGCCAAGGTGCAGAATGCCTTCTTGATCAGGGAAAAACACACTTGCAGCCTCCTAAATCTACATCATCACACATTGCGGGATATTTTATAATATTCCCAAGCAACCACTCTTTGATTCCAAAGTTGGCGAGGTTTATTTGTGGACGTTGTGTCGCTTTAGACTACGTGACGCTGAGGGGAAATTGTTTTGTAAATATTATGAGCTTTGAAATATGCAACGCGTGCAGCCTGATGACGGCGAGAAGTGACTTGATCTGGTGAGTGGCACCAAATTTCCTGCACCATGCATGCTACGAAAAGCTCAGCAGAGCAGTAGATAAAAAACGTATTTCTGCGGAAGCTCTCAAGAACTCAAGAAATGTGTCGATAATTGCTAGTAAAGGCAAAGTAAACGCTAAAACAACATGCCATGGTAACTCTTTTTATTGAGTAAAAAGAATCTCATGGTGACTGCAATATTTTCCGACTGTTTTTATTCAGGATTGAATCGCTGAAATCTGCTTGCTGCTAATCATGCGGGATGGTCAAGGGCGCAGCCCACTATCGCGACGTTTCACCATCGCTACCACACCACGATCATTGGAAACACGGTCCTTCGGGAATAAGAAGAGCGTTCCCTAAAAAAAAAAAATGAAGCTATAAAATAGCGCCTTTTACCCTCTTTATTCTTCTTTTTTTCGCCGTCTCCTCTTTAGTCCTTTTTCCTCTCGCAGTGTGAGCTGCATCTGTACAGATTTAGAGGAGTCTCCTTGAGCATCAGTAAGGCAACAAAAAATCAATAAATGCAGCAACAAACCCTCCTTGAGGGTGAGTGGGAGCGTTTCATTTCACCCGGCATTTCACTTTGGAAATGCACAATTTTTATATCCTAGTAAAATATCATCGAAAAATGCCAAGGGCATCATTTGTGAAGGTTGCCTGGCATATATTGGAAGAAAGCGCATCAAATCAATCGACAAAAAAAAAAAAAAAAAAAAAAAAAAAAAAACGTCTCAGCCTCCAGAAAAAATCACCTGTATTATTTCCCTCGCGATGTATTCCACCGGAAGGTCATGCTCGACGGGTCTGGGAAGTATACGAAGAGGAGATCTCCAGGAACTATGTGATGCACATCCACTTTGACCAATCTCGGGAGGTGGAAATTGTTCCGAGAGATTTTTTTTACATCCTTTCGCTGTCTCTTTTCTTCCTTCTTCCACAGGGCGCTTCGTGTGTCCAGAGAGAAGCGTCACAGATGCTTCTGTCCTCAAAACGTATTTGTGACGTGTTTAGTGACGACACCGTAGGAATACTCGATCACCGAATGGGTATTAAACAAACACTCTGGTGACCAAGCATTCCTTCGACGGCAGCACGTTTCTCTCAATCTGGGCGTTTTCCTCCCATATGTAAGCCAAGGTGCAGAATACCTTTTTTATCACGCATAAAAACACACTTGTAGCCTCCTAAATCTGCATCGTCACACATGGCTTGATTTTCTATTGTATTCCCATAATGCTCCGCGGCTGAGCATGACAGTAAAGGTTCTTTGACGTCATTGTTGATAAATAATAATAATAATAATAATAATAATAATAATAATAATAATAATAATAATAATAATAATAATAATAATAATAATAATAATAATAATAATAATAATAATAATAATAATAATAATAATAATAATAATAATAATAATCAATCAATCAATCTTTATTTAATGTGCGCAGGAACAACCATGTGGTCTTCGTGCTGCAGCACAAATAATAAAAAAAGAAACAAAAATGAAAGTGCACAAACATGATTACACACACAGAGAGAACACAAAAAAAGAAATAAATAATACATGAAATGAAACTGAGACGAAAAGTATCACGGAAAGTAAGCAATCAATGAGTAGCATCACTTATATACACAGTGAGAGAATTTTTGAGCACACCAGGAAAGAAAAAAAAAGAATGGTAGATAGAAGAGAAAAGATAGATAGATAGATAGATAGATAGAAGAGATCTATCTATCTATCTATCTATCTATCTATCTATCTATCTATCTATCTATCTATCTATCTATCTATCTATCTATCTATCTATCTATCTATCTATCTATCTATCTATCTATCTATCTATCTATCTATCTATCTATCTATCTATCTATCTATCTATCTATCTATCTATCTATCTATCTATCTATCTATCTATCTATCTATCTATCTATCTATCTATCTATCTATCTATCTATCTATCTATCTATCTATCTATCTATCTATCTATCTATCTATCTATCTATCTATCTATCTATCTATCTATCTATCTATCTATCTATCTATCTATCTATCTATCTATCTATCTATCTATCTATCTATCTATCTATCTATCTATCTATCTATCTATCTATCTATCTATCTATCTATCTATCTATCTATCTATCTATCTATCTATCTATCTATCTATCTATCTATCTATCTATCTATCTATCTATCTATCTATCTATCTATCTATCTATCTATCTATCTATCTATCTATCTATCTATCTATCTATCTATCTATCTATCTATCTATCTATCTATCTATCTATCTATCTATCTATCTATCTATCTATCTATCTATCTATCTATCTATCTATCTATCTATCTATCTATCTATCTATCTATCTATCTATCTATCTATCTATCTATCTATCTATCTATCTATCTATCTATCTATCTATCTATCTATCTATCTATCTATCTATCCATCCATCCATCCATCCATCTATCTATCTATCCATCCATCCATCCATCCATCCATCCATCCATCCATCCATCCATCCATCCATCCATCCATCCATCCATCCATCCATCCATCCATCCATCCATCCATCCATCCATCCATCCATCCATCCATCCATCCATCTATCCGTCTATCTGTCTGTGTCTCTCTGTGTCTGTCTCTGTGTCTCTCTGTGTCTGTCTGTCTGTGTCTCTCTGTGTCTGTCTCTTTCTGTGTCTCGCTGTGTCTGTCTCTGTCTGTGTCTGTCTCTTTCTGTCTCTGTCTGTGTCTGTCTCTGTCTCTGTCTGTCTCTGTCTGTGTCTCTCTGTGTCTGTGTCTCTGTCTGTGTCTCTCTGTGTCTGTGTCTCTGTCTGTGTCTCTCTGTGTCTGTGTCTCTGTCTGTGTCTCTCTGTGTCTGTGTCTGTGTCTCTCTCTGTGTCTGTCTCTGTGTCTCTCTCTGTGTCTGTCTCTGTGTCTCTCTGTGTGTGTCTCTGTGTCTCTGTCTCTGTGTCTCTGTCGCTCTCTGTGTCTCTGTCTCTGTGTCTCTGTCTCTCTCTGTGTCTCTGTCTCTGTGTCTCTGTGTCTCTCTGTGTCTCTGTCTCTCTTTGTGTCTCTGTCTCTGTGTCTCTGTCTCTCTCTGTGTCTCTCTCTGTGTCTCTGTCTCTCTATGTGTCTCTGTGTCTCTCTGTCTCTGTGTCTCTGTGTCTCTCTGTCTCTGTGTCTCTGTCTCTGTGTCTCTGTCTCTCTATGTGTCTCTGTGTCTCTCTGTCTCTGTGTCTCTCTGTCTCTGTGTCTCTGTCTCTGTCTCTGTGTGTCTGTCTCTGTCTCTGTGTGTCTGCCTCTGTCTCTGTCTCTGTCTGTCTCGGTCTTTGTCTGTCTCTGTCTGTGTGTCTGTCTGTCTCTGTCTGTGTGTCTGTCTGTCTCTGTCTGTGTGTCTGTCTGTCTCTGTTTCTCTGCTTCTCTCTGTCTCTGTATGTCTCTCTGGTCTATTGCCAATTATTGCAGACTGTCTGAGTGCTACGTATCCCCAACATGCAGATGTGCTCCTGTAGAGCCGCAGTGCATGCTTTGCTCATCATCTTCCTGGTGTCGTATTCTCTCTGCCTCATTGTGTTTCAGCAATTCCGGCCGCCTGCTCTGGAAAGGATATCGTCGCACTATTTCAGTGTTAAAAATTTCAGGTTTTCTGTTTCAGGGACCATGCCGCTACCAGCAACAAGAATGGTTGCCTGCAGTGAGCTCTTCTGTTCAGTGCAGGCTAGCACCTAAATGATCACGAATAGTTTCCGGCGTCCTTAATTTAGCATACGATGTGCACGCCGCGTGTCCTTTTCTCTTATACGGAAACGTCGATTTAAATTCCGCAGTCATAACTCGTAGAAGTCTTGCGCTTCTCATTTGTAGATTTGTGTGTCTGGATCAAAATAATGTTGCTGCGGGTTTTGAAACCTCTGCTACAGAACAAACACGAGCAAACTACTTCCTGACTCTGATTTCAAGTCCTCTGGAGTAGAAAAACAAGCGGCTCAAGCAGAGGACGGTGAAAGAACAGAGTTGATAGCGATTGCCAAAAACGCTCGAGTAGTGTGCCGCGACAAGAACAGAGTTTTGTTTTGTTAAAGCAGCTATATTTAAGAGGGGGCAATGCGCCCGTGCCTGTGCAGTTCGCATGAATGTTCGGCGCGATAGGGTGCAGGTATTATCAATAAAACTCAGCAACTGCATCAGGATTTCCCTTTACTTCTTCCGTACAACGGCGCTCAATCACTTTAAATGCGACTGCCTGTTATGCGAAAGTGGCACATGCAGAGGCTTTTTTCTTTTTCTTTTATGCCTCACTAAACGTACATACTGTAGACGAGCGTGATGGCTATGTACGGTAAAGTTTGCAAGAAAAAAAAATTACTTATATACAGGACACGAGGAGTTACGCAAATTTAGTGGCAATTGGCTTACGAAGTGCAAATGGCAAGGACACAAGATTTCCCTGCAAGATGCTGCTTTTTTATCTACATGACTCTCAAGAAAGCCCAATTCATCATTTCGATAAGTCTGATGAAGCACACGGAATCACCTTGTGGATGCTGGATCAAAAGGGAAGCGATGAATCGTGAGGAATGCTTTATAATGAAAGGTATCAAAAACACGCGTTTAATGCCTCCTCGTTGCAGTTAGGGCATGAAAGGCTTTGTAGGACAGCGCCACCAATACGTCAGTAAGGAGAACAGCTAACTATATTACAAGGAACTTTGTCTAGATAGGGACATTTATTTTTGAAAGTGCATTATGAATCTGAAATATAGCTTAAGCTTAGAAAAGAACTTATTAGCATAGGTTGTTCCATGCACTGGCATATTAGTAAAACAAACAAAGAGAGGAAATAAAACGCCATGAGTTGCGAATAAAGCCCCTGTTTTTTCTTTTTCTCATGCGTTCTTCTCGGGATAGATGAACAAGATGAATTTAGCTGCTCTGTAAAAGTAGAATAGTTAATGCGTCTTTGGTATTAGGATGATGATATTAGGCGCGAAGGCGTACTCTACAGCGCCACGTCTTGTCGGCGCCCGCATGACAAACTGACTACTATGACTGTAGGCCAATAGATGGGACATGGTAAGATTAAAAGCGCAGAAAGACAGGCCAGAGCAAAGGAGCCAACACAAGCCCAGGTTATTTCCTGCCTAACTGAGACAACTGGCGAGGAATGCTTTTGGGTAATGCTTTTCTAGGCAGTTCAGTTGCGCTTTAATGCTAGATTCATATATTAAAATACACTTGCACTTAGAATACAATTCAGACTGGACCTCTTTAATCTTGACTACAGTCCACTCATTTGGCAAGAAGACATTTCGCCGGCTCCAGCTGTCGAAGCGTGGCCTAAGCGAATTTTAACTATAGCGACAATGACGCGCACCGACCGGCCCTCGTTTTTGCTATAATGAAAACGGCTGAAGCTTTCTCACTACCTGTCAGAGTTCAGTGGTCCCCGAATCTAGCTAATAAATTTCTCTACGAGAGCAGCTTACCTCCCTGACAGACGCCAAGCGCCCGCGGACTATGCCAGCGGCAGTTAGCTGAGCCTTTCAACTGTTCCTTCCAATGTCGTATAGATTATGGGGAAGTTGAAAAGTGGGGGCGCAGAGGATTGTTGCGATCATCGCCATTCGGAGCTCGGGAGGGGTAGGGGAGTTATTTTATGAATAATTGAATTTTTCAAAGTTATTCGTTATACTCGTATGTTCATTGACACCGCGATGAAAAGCCATGACAAGAAAGGAGGCACTTCCTTCAAACTGGAAAAATTCGTTTAAAGTTGTTCACGCTCAGCCGTCAAGGGCATTCGTTCAACGACTGGAAGATAGTGAAATAAATCCAGAACACGGCTCCTCTGTATTCCGCTACAGAGCAGGCACAAAGTCTGCGAAGGCATCCGTCGCCCTCGCCTGTGCCCAATTCGACCTTCTCGTTCGGCCCCCTCCAAACAACCTCCAGATGACCGATTAGCGCACGCATGATCCTGTTGTCACGCCAAATTTTGGTTTATACTGATCAGGGCCATTCTTTGCTTTTCGGAAGAAAACGAAACCTTACAAACACACAAAAAGGCGAAAGCAACTGCCACAGGCGCCTCCTCCATCATTCAGGCTTGGGACACAGAGACCCCACACACGGGCGGCGCATTATGTCCGGGAGCGCCTGAGCATTGGGGCTCGAGCTCAGTTGCCAAGCAGCTAGATAAAACGTTTTTCGGCCACGAGCACAGCAGCACAGCTGGTTTTCCTGCTGTCTGAGGCGGCCATTTTGAACAGGAGCAGTTCGTTTCCCGCTTACAATAAGGACGCACTGAAAAAGCGAGGTCATACAGCGGCCTCGAATGCTAACCTTCCGACATCGACTGCTAGCGTTTGCGGCACACTCGCTCCTTCCTCGTAGCCGGACCCCCACCCAAGCTACCTTCGCCCCTTTGACTGAATTTACTTCACTGATTCGAACAGGCATCTGCTAGAAGCATCTAGCGCGAAAAGCGCGCGCTTCCCTGATTAATTCCTTCTCAACGTTCATTATTTTTAGAATGCCCGACTCATCCCTTCAGTTTTTGAAACATGCATAGGGAGAGTGTTGTTTTGATACCATAAGCTTGTTCAGTGGAGACGCGAACCTTAAAGAAGTTAACATTCTCGTAATATGTTTGTCGGTCTAATTACTGACTGCATTCACGTATGGAATACAACGCATTGCATTGATTAGCATCGAGTCATCAATTTTTCCGCACGCGTATATGACCCATCATAATCGATACTTAATAATAATTATCGTAATAATCGTCATCTCTGCATCCCACGTTTTTTCTGTTTCATTGGAAAGGAAATGCAAATCATCAAGAAAGTTTTCACGGTGTGGTGAAGTACCTAAAAATTTTAAATGTAGTATACCCGGCAGTTTATTTACGAAATGGCATCATTTTCATTGCCAAAAAAAAAATATCATCGAAAAAGAGTAATGACATCATTGGTGAAGGTTGCCTGGCATGGATTGGAAGAAAGTGAGTCAAATTAACAGAAAAAAAAATCGTCTCAGACGCCGGAAAGAAGCACCTGTGCTATTTCCCTCGCGAAGCATTCCTCCGCAAAGTCTTGCTCGACGGGTCTGCGATGTCTGCGAAGAGGAGATCTCCTAGGGACTGTGTGATGCACATGCACGTTGAGCAATCCCAGGTGGTGAACTTTGTTCCGGCAGCTTTTCTTTCACTCCCTCTTTTCTTCCTTCGTTGACAGTGCGCTTCGGGTGTCCAGAAAGAAGCGCCACAGTTGCTTCTGTCCTCAAAACGTATTTGTGACGTGTTTAGTGACGACACCGTAGGAATACTCGATCACCGAATGGGTATTAAACAAACACTCTGGTGACCAAGCATTCCTTCGACGGCAGCACGTTTCTCTCAATCTGCGCGTTTTCCTCCCATATGTAAGCCAAGGTGCAGAATACCTTTTTTATCACGCATAAAAACACACTTGTAGCCTCCTAAATCTGCATCGTCGCACATGGCTTGATTTTCTATTGTATTCCCATAATGCTCCGCGGCTGAGCATGACAGTAAAGGTTCTTTGACGTCATTGTTGATAAATAATAATAATAATAATAATAATAATAATAATAATAATAATAATAATAATAATAATAATAATAATAATAATAATAATAATAATAATAATAATAATAATAATAATAATAATAATAATAATCAATCAATCAATCAATCAATCTTTATTTAATGTGCGCAGGAACAACCATGTGGTCTTTGTGCTGCAGCACAAAAAAAAAAATGAAAAAGCACAAACATGTTTACACACACAGAGAGAACACAAAAAAAAAAAGAAATAAATAATACATGAAATGAAACTGAGACGAAAAGTATCACGGAAATTAAGCAAACAATGAGTATCATCACTTATATACACAGTGAGAGAATTTTTTAGCACACCAGGAAATAAAGAAAAAAAAAAAAGAACGGTAGGTAGAAGAGAAAAAAAAAACAGATGACTGACATTGATTATAGTAATATAGAAATATACATAAAATAAACAACCATTCCAGGCGCAACAAGTGCATGGTACTTAAAACACAGGCTAGAAATACAGAATAATACAATAAAGAAGTAAAATTGAACAAGGGACAGTAAGATTCGAATATAAAGTTGAAAGTTGAAATATAAGCAAGAAGCGGATAAAAAGTAGTTCAAGATACAGACAGCATTGAACAGGAGAAAAAGCAAAAAGTGAAGTAAATACAATTTAAGGCTAGAAAGTGGGAGTTATATGTGATAAAGTACTATTTAGAATACAACGCTACGAACATCCAATGTAAATGAACAGAGCGAGTTTTGGAAGATGTCAAGGTGAGGACAAAAAGAGTTAAATAACCACTGCATCCTGTCCAGAGGGGAGTGGGAATGAAGAGGAGAAACCTGAAATGGTCTGAATTCCCTCATGCTCTTTCGCGGAACGCGCAGTAGGATGTACTCTAAGAGCTGAGGGCACATAATGTGGCCATGAAGGAGTTTGTACAGAAATATGATATCAAGTCTGATACGACGGCAGTGAAGGGAAGGAAGATTCAGTTGGGCGCTCCTGGTGGAGCGAGAGGGGGAAGTTGCGAAAGGAAAGCGATAATGAAATATCCGTAAAAATTTTTTTTTGTACTCTGTCAACCTTGTCCAAGTTCGATTTGCAAGTGCCATTCCAAACAACCGACGCATACTCCAAGACCGGGAGGCATATGGACAGGTACAGTTTTAGGAACGGAAGTGGAGTATGGAACTCTCTCGAAAGTCTGCAAACGAATCCGAGTGTGCGCATAGCCCGCTGAGCAATGCGTTTAGTGTGAGAGGAGAAGCTGAGGGTGCGGTCAAAAAGTACACCAAGGTCATTAATTTCATCAACCCTATCCAACAGCACAGAATTCACAGAATAATGGTAGAGAAAGCTATGTGTTTTACGAGTAAAGGACACAACCCTAGTTTTGGAAGAATTGAGGGTAAGTCGATTCATCGCACACCAATCAGAAAAAGCAGATATGTCCGATTGCAACAACACGCAATCTTGAAAAGAATGTATTACCTTGAATATTTTTATATCATCAGCATAAAGAAGAAACGAGGAGTTCTTTATCGCCGAGGAAACATCATTAATAAAAACGGAGAAGAGAAGCGGGCCTAGTACTGAACCTTGAGGAACTCCACTCGTTGTAGGGTAAACGAAAGAAGTCTGTCCATTGACACTGACAAAGCAGAAGCGATCAAGGAGATAGTTGCGTAGGAGGGCTACGAGAGAGACTTCAACGCCAGAGAGTAGAAGTTTTTCAAGAAGTAGTGAGTGAGTAACAACGTCGAAAGCTTTGCTCATATCACAGTACACAGTGTCAACCTGACCCCTCTGAAGGACTACTGCAGAGGCATACGTCATAAACGTGACTAGGTTGGTGGAAGTAGAGCGACCCGACATGAAGCCATGTTGATTCGGTACTATGATATGTTTGAGATGGAAGGAAAGTACGCTGTGCAAAGCTAATTCGAAAAGCTTAGAGGTTGCACATAGAAGAGAAATCGGACGATAATTGGAAACATCAGTTTTGTTTCCAGACTTGAAGACAGGAAACACGCGTGCCATTTTCCACACGCGAGGAAAGGCAGCATTTTTTAAACAGTTATTAAATATGGCAGTCAGTACTGGTACGAAGATATAACTGAAGGCTTTTATTATGGCAGCTGGAATGCCATCAGGTCCAGGAGACAAAGATGGTCTCAGACGCTTAAGACTCTCAGTTATCAACTCCTCGTCAAAGAGAATGGAATTAGATAGTGCACCAGATGGGAGGCAAACGGAATCACAATGTGGATGTTTGTAAACGGAGGAAAAATGTTGTGCAAAACTGTCGGCAACATCCCGAATTTCCGAACCCTGAGAGTCAACTAAGCTGATACTTAAATCTGATTTAATGGAACGCTTGCGAACGTAACGCCAGAACTGACTAGGACGATTTGAGGCATACCTCTCTAAAGACTCAAGATAGGAGTCGTAGTCCCGCTTGTATAAGCGTTTGCAAAGAGAACGCACACGGCGAAACTCATCTGCCCAATTGTGAAACCCAGGGCGTTTCGCTTTACGATGGGCCCGTTCCTTGAGCTTTAACGCCGTTATTAGTTCCCTTGAAAACCAGGAAGGGAACTTCCTACGCGTAGGAGTATGCAAAGGTATGTACCGACGCATACCATCAAGAACTATTTCTGTAAAGCGACTGACTTGTCCATAATAAAAATAATAATAATTATAATAATAATAATAATAATAATAATAATCAATCAATCAATCTTTATTTAATATGCGCAGGAACAACCATGTGGTCTTCGTGCTGCAGCACAAATAATAAAAAAAGAAACAAAAATGAAAATGCACAAACATGTTTACACACACAGAGAGAACACAAAAAAAAAATAAATAATACATGAAATGAAACTGAGACGAAAAGTATCACGGAAAGTAAGCAATCAATGAGTAGCATCACTTATATACACAGTGAGAGAATTTTTAAGCACACCAGGAAAGAAAAAAAAAAAGAACGGTAGATAGAAGAGAAAAAAACAACAACAAATAACTGATATTGATTATAATAATATAGAAATATACATAAAATAAACAACCGTTCCAGGCGCAACAAGGGCATGGTTCTTAAAACACAGGCTAGAAATACAGAATAATACAATAAAGAAGTAAAATTGAACAAGGGACAGTAAGATTCGAATATAAAGTTTAAAGTTGAAATATAAGTAAGAAACGGATAAAAAGTAGTTCAAGATACAGACAGCATTGAGCAGGAGAAAAAGGAAAATGTGAAGTAAATACAATATTAAAGCTAGAAAGTGGGAGTTATATCTGATAAAGTACTATTTAGAATACAACACTACGAACATCCAATGTAAATGAACAGAGCGAGTTTTGGAAGACGTCAAGGTGAGGACAAAAAGAGTTAAATAACCACTGCATCCTGTCCAGAGGGGAGTGGGAATGAAGAGGAGAAACCTGAAATGGTCTGAATTCACTCATGCTCTTTCGCGGAACGCGCAGTAGGATGTACTCTAAGAGCTGAGGGCACATAGTGTGGCCATGAAGGAATTTGTACAGAAATATGATATCAAGTCTGATACGACGGCAGTGAAGAGAAGGAAGATTCACTTGGGCGCTCCTGGTGGAGCGAGAGGGGGAAGTTGCGCAAGGAAAGCGATAATGAAATATCCGTAAAAATTTTTTTGTACTCTGTCAACCTTGTCCAAGTTCGATTTGCAAGTGCCATTCCAAACAACCGACGCATACTACAAGACCGGCAAGCATATGGACAGGTACAGTTTTAGGAACGGAAGAGGAGTATGGAACTCTCTCGAAAGTCTGCAAACGAATCCGAGAGTGCGCATAGCCCGCTGAGCAATGCGTTTAGTGTGAGAGGAGAAGCTGAGGGTGCGGTCAAAAAGTACACCAAGGTCATTAATTTCATCAACCCTGTCCAACAGCACAGAATTCACAGAATAATGGTATAGAAAGCTGTTTAATAATAATAATAATAATAATAATAATAATAATAATAATAATAATAATAATAATAATAATAATAATAATAATAATAATAATAATAATAATAATAATAATAATAATAATAATAATAATAATAATAATAATAATAATAATAATAATAATAATAATAATAATAATAATAATAATAATATAATAATAATAATAATAATATTAATAATAATATGATAAATAAAATTCAACACATTTTCATTCAAAACATTAAAAACCAAAGAAACATGGCAACTAGACGCCATAAGTGACAAAGACAGCCTGCCTTTTTTTCCTTTTCTCATAGGATCTTCTCGGGATATATGATCGAGATGAAGTAAGTTCACTGTTCTGGTAAAGCAGCATAGTTAATGCCTCTTTCGTATAAGGCTGATGATTTCAGACGCGAGGAAGTACTATATAGGGCCACCTCTCGGCAGCACCCGCGAGACGAACTAACTACTATTTGAAATAGTATGACTGTATACCAGTCGGTGGGACACGGTAAAATAAAAGCACGGGAAGAACAGAACGGAGGGATGGAGACAACAGAGGCTGGGGTTGTCTCCCGTCTAACTGCCGTTGAATGCTGCTCAGTAATGCTTTTCTAGGAAGTTTAGTAGCGCGTTAATGATAAATTCATATATTAAAATACACTTGCAGTTAGAAAATAATTCAGTCTGGACATCTTTGAGCTTAACTGTAGCCCACTAATTTAACTATTTTAGCTATGTATTTTTAATATATCTATTTTAACTATATATTTTAACGTATTTTAACTATAGCGACAATGACGCGCTCCGGCCGAACGGCGTTTTTACTGTAATGGAAACAGCTGAAGCTGCCGCTCTAATAAATAAATTTCTCTGTGAGAGCCGCTTAATTGTGTGCAGCCTGACAGACGCGGAGCTCCTGCGGACAGTGCGAGAGGAAAAGCTAGCTGAGCCTTTCGTGTGCACCCTGGAACATCATATAGAGTATGGGGAAGTTGAACAGTGGAATCGATATGGAGAAATATTTTAATGGAACTCCGCAGATGTATGTTGCGATCACTGCCACTTGGGGCTCGGGAGGGTTGGGATGAAGAATGATGCTGTTAGTTAGTCTTCATTCTTGTAAGTTCATTGACTCCGCGATGCAAAGCGATGACAAGAAAGGAGGCACTTTCTTCAAACTGTACACGTTTGTAGAGGGTTGTTGACGTTCTGTCGTCATGAGCAACCCGCTTAAAAAACTCAAAATCTCGCCATTTGTTAAACGATCGGAAGATAGTGGAATCAAGTCAGAACAGGGCGCCTGTTTATTTCGCTACAGAGCAGGCGCCAGAGTCTTGGAAGCCATCCGTCGCCCTCTTCGCCCAATTCGATTGCCTAGTTCGGCGGTCTTCAAACAGCATCCAGATGACCCATTCACATACACATGCTATGGTCGGCGTGCCAAATTTTTGTTTATGCTGTTCAGGGCCCTTCTCTGCTGTTCAGAAGAAAACAAAAGCTCACAAGCACTCGCATGGCCGGAGCATAATGTCCGGCAGCCGCAGAGCGCTGGGGTTCCAGCACAGCTGCAAAACATCTTGCAAACATTTTTTTATACCGACCAGCACTCCAGGTCAGCAGCGCTGTCTGCTGTCCCTGGCGGCCATTAAGAAGAGGGGCAATTCCTTCGCCGCTCACCATAAAGACGCCTTGAGAAATCGAGCTGCTCGAGTGGGCCCGAATGCTAACCTTCCGACCTCGACTGGTGATGTGCGCGGCCCACTCGCTTGATCCTCGTAGCCGCACGTCCACCCAAGCTACCTTCGGTGCTTTGGCTGATGTTACTCGACTGACACGAACTGCATCTGCAAGGACTACCTAGCACTGGAAGTGTGCTCTTCCCTGACTATTACCTTCTTGACGTACATTATTTGAAACATGGCCAACTCATCAGGGCAATTTATAAAGCGCGGAGGGAGAGTGTTGTTTTGACACAATAAGTTTATTCACTGGAGACGCTAATCTTCAGAAGTTACGCTTTCATTTTATATTATTTGGTCTACATTCCCACTACAATCACGTGCTGAATACGACGCTTCGCGGTGTCTAGCAGCGAGTCATCAATTTTTCCATGCGTATATATGGCCCATTATCATCGATACTCATTATTAATTATCATAGTAAGCGTCATGTCTGCGTCGCTTGTTTTTTTTTCTACTTCGATGCAAGGGGAATGCAAATCATTAAGAAAGATTTCATGGTGTGGGTAAATACCTACAACGTCTAAGTGCAAGTCATACCCGGCATTTTTTATTCGAAAAGTCATGATTTTCATACCCTAGAAAAATGTAATCGAAAATGGCTAAGTACATCATTGGTGAAGGTTGCCTGGCATACAATGCAAGAAAGTGCGTGAAATTAATAACAAAAACATCGTCTCAGACGCCACAATGAAGCACCTGCGTCATTTCCCTCGCGAAGTATTCCTCCACAAAGTCTTGCTCGACGGTTCTGTGAAGTCTGCGAAGAGGAGATCTCCTGGGGACTGTGTGATGCAATGTACAATGAGCAATCCCAGCTGGTGAACATTGCTCCTGCCGCTCTTCTTCCACTCCCTCTTTTCTTCATTCTTCCTCAGTGCGCTTGGTGTGTCCTGAGAGAAGGGCCATAGTTGCTTCTCTCCTCAAAACGTGCGTGTGACGTATTTAGTGACAACACCCTTGGGATACTTGAAGCGCGTAATGACTCTTAAATGAACATTCTGCGCTACAAGTATTCCCTAGGCGGCGACACGTATCTCTCAATGTGGGTGTTTTCCTCCCACATCTCAGCCAAGGTGCAGAATACCTTCTTGATCAGGGAAAAACACACTTGCAGCCTCCTAAATCTACATCATCACGCATTGCGTGATTTTTTATAATATTCCCAAGCAACCACTCTTTGATTCCAAAGTTGGCGAGGTTTATTTGTGGACGTTGTGTCGCTTTAGACTACGTGACGCTGAGCGGAATTTGTTTTGTAAATAATATGAGCTTTGAAATATGCAACGCGTGCAGCCTGATGACGGCGAGAAGTGACTTGATCTGGTGAGTGGCACCAAATTTCCTGCACCATGTATGCTACGAAAAGCTCAGCAGAGCAGTAGATAAAAAACGTATCTCTAAGGAAGCTCCCAAGAACTCAAGAAATGTGTCGATAATTGCTAGTAAAGGCAAAGTAAACGCTAAAACAACATGCCATGGTAACTCTTTTTATTGAGTAAAAAGAATCTCATGGTGACTGCAATATTTTCCGACTGTTTTTATTCAGGATTGAATCGCTGAAATCTGCTTGCTGCTAATCATGCGGGATGGTCAAGGGCGCAGCCCACTATCGCGACGTTTCACCATCGCTACCACACCACGATCATTGGAAACACGGTCCTTCGGGAATAAGAAGAGCGTTCCCTAAAAAAAAAAAAAAAATGAAGCTATAAAATAGCGCCTTTTACCCTCTTTATTCTTCTTTTTTTCGCCGTCTCCTCTTTTGTCCTTTTTCCTCTCGCAGTGTGAGCTGCATCTGTACAGATTTAGAGGAGTCTCCTTGAGCATCAGTAAGGCAACAAAAAATCAATAAATGCAGCAACAAACCCTCCTTGAGGGTGAGTGGGAGCGTTTCATTTCACCCGGCATTTCACTTTGGAAATGCACAATTTTTATATCCTAGTAAAATATCATCGAAAAATGCCAAGGGCATCATTTGTGAAGGTTGCCTGGCATATATTGGAAGAAAGCGCTTCAGATCAATCGACAAAAAAAAAAAAAAAAAAAAAAAAAACGTCTCAGCCTCCAGAAAAAATCACCTGTATTATTTCGCTCGCGATGTATTCCACCGGAAGGTCAGGCTCGACGGGTCTGGGAAGTATACGAAGAGGAGGTCTCCAGGAACTATGTGATGCACATCCACTTTGACCAATCTCGGGAGGTGGAAATTGTTCCGAGAGATTTTTTTTACATCCTTTCGCTGTCTCTTTTCTTCCTTCTTCCACAGGGCGCTTCGTGTGTCCAGAGAGAAGCGTCACAGATGCTTCGGCCCCCCAAATCTTCTTGTGACGTGTTTAGTGACAACACCGTAGGCATACTTGATCGCAGAATGGGTATTAAACAAACATTCTGCGGCACAAGTATTCCTTCGGCGGCGGCACGTTTCTCTCAATGTGGGTGTTTTCCTCCCACAGGTCGGCCAAGGTGCAGAATACCTTCTTTATCACGAAAGAGTGCACTTGTAACCTCCTAAAACTGCATCATCACACATTGCGTGATTTTATATCCCAAAAAGCACTCTTTTGTTCCAAGGTTACCAAGGGTTGGTTGCCAAGGTTGAGTCGTTTTAGTCTACGTGACGCCCAGAGGAAAAAAGTTTAAAACATTTGGCACGTTTTTGCTGTAAAACTACAACGCACGTGCCCTGCTGACGGCGAGAAATGGCTGGATCCGAGGAGTGGTAACTAATTTCTTAAACCGTGTATGCCACTAAAAGCTCAGCAGAGTGTGAACTGTAAAAACATATTTCTTCGAAAGCTGTCTAAAAAACCCACCAAATTTGTTAATAATTGCCAAATCAAGGCTAAATCAAGACGCGATGGGATTTTCTTTAATTGAGTAAAAAGAGTCTGTTGGGCACTGCGATATTTTCGGACAGCGTCCTATTCAGGATGGAACCGGGGAGATCTGCCTCCTGTTAATCGTAGGCGATGCTCAAGAGCGCAGCCCAGTGACACGACGTTCACCGTCACCACCACATCGAAAACATGGCACTGTAAGAAAGAGAAGAGCGGTCTCGGAAACATATCAACAAACACTGAAGCATGAAAATAGTGTCTTTTAACCTTTTTATTCTCCCCTTTTCTTCATTTTTTCTTCTGACCTCGTTAGTCTCGCAGTGTGAGCTACATCTCGTCTGCTTTAAGGGGTCTCCTCGGAAATCAAGTCAGCCGAGACGAAATCAAGGAATGAAGATGCTTAGTCTCCATTGAATTTGAGTGGCAGAATTGCACTTTGCAAGGAAACCGAAGGATTGCAAAGTGACGCTACGGACGCCACAGGACAGTCCTTTGTCCAAGCTGCTCCACTTAACTGACTGGGCAGGCCGACTAGCTCTTCTCATTTGTATGCGTTCGCTCCGTCTGTGCACGAAAGAAACTTGCTTTGCGCGTACAGAGCGCTTTCTCGCTCGTTCTGTGATCCCGTTATTAGGGTTGGCTTGTAGACTAATAGGTGGCCGTCAGCCGCAGCTGCCGGCGACCCCTTGGACCTTGGCCATGTCCAGGAACTGAGAGCGCGAGCCATGGCTGAGCACGAAGGTTTCCCACGGTCCCGGTTGCGCGTGCTTCCAGATATATTCAAGCGGGCAGGTGCTGTGCAGGCTCAAAATATATCATGTACGACGGCTCTATCGTCGCCTTTTGTGCACTCCACCCGGAATTTGTCGGTGTATACGGGGTAAGTACTGCTGGATTCTGGGGGATTTATTTCTGAGTAGTCTCTTGCTCCTAAGTGGTCTTTGCGAGGTAGGAGTATATCAAGCTTTATACAGTTTATAGTGTTTTATTATATCTTGGTAGGAATCTAGGGCTTCTAGGTATCCCTGGTGGCCTAGTTGATGTCCCCAGATCGGCCGATAGATTCCCGAGAAATATTGTGGCTGCCTAGATTGTCGGCTTTGTGATTGCCGCCGTTGTCCAAATATACTATATTTGGTGTGCCTGCCCATGAGCATTATAGAATGGGCATGTCGCGCAGTTCTTGACGGTCCGTTTTAAAGGAGATTGTCCAAACGATCTTGACCTTTGGCTTCAAACCATATCCCCTGGTGCGTGGTTCAGAGTCAACACAGAGCTGTGACAGATATTGCTCCTTTTCTTCCTACAAACCAGTCTACAAAAGTGTCATTGTTCTTCAAGATGTGAGACAGATATTACGCCTTCCTTGCCCCATAAACCACATTACGCAATATTCTAATAAAATCGCTGAATGAAAAGTGGTGTTATAAAGGTGCTATGGTGTCTACTCTTAAACCGAAGCTTGAGCATCCCCAAATTCAAACCGTCAAACCGCGCACAACGTTCTTAAAGGGTGCTAAATAATTTCGCTCGTATGGCAGTAGGCTGCATGCATACTTATCCCCCACCATTTCGTTCTTGTCGAGAGTGAATAATCACGCTGTATATGAAGCGAAAATGAAAACCCAACCTTCGAACGCATCTGCCGTGCTAATACGCTCGCGTCTATGCTTGGATCGATTTATTTCCCACCTCCGTGCACGTGTGCTGCGCGCATCTTTGAGTCACATTTTGCTTCTCCGTTTCCATCATGTTGCAAGAAACTCCTCATCCGTAGGTCGCTGATGGAATCTCACTGAGTTTTTATTTGGACGAAATGCGAAAACGCAGTCGCGACGTCGCTGCACGTGAATGGATGTTTTTGATTGAAACTGGAAGGAGTTACATCTCTTTTTTTGCTGGATATCGAGTCAGCGCTGTTGAGCTGCAGGACGTCTGCTGCCTAAGAAGATTCGAAGTGATCAACCATAAGTTCGCGCCGTATGAGCCACAAAAGATGCCGCGGTGTCACATGTCTACGCAGTCAAACTTTCCCCTGTATGCTCGTTGTGTTCATCGAGGCTGGGGTGCGGTAGCTAATTAATCGACTAGTGGGCTCAGCTGTGGCTGTCAATCTGCTCTGCAGGGGCGCCAGCGTTTGGCACCTCGTCTCCGCTTTGCCAATCCTGCGCAAAGATTAATCCACGTAGGTGGGGCGTAGTGTCAGACCTTGGACAACGACCTGATTTCAAAAGAACCCATCGTCACTTTCACTGGATCAGTATCTATCTTGTCTTAAACGTAGGTATCGCGTTTTGGTGGCTGCGGTTGCGGTGGCTGCGACGGCGGTCACCAGGACTAAGGTCAGAGTCATAGCTATGCGCTCAGGCGTTGTCGGTTTTTCACACGCCGCGACAGGGCGTGTGAAAAACTGCCGCCTGCTTCTCTCCCTCCCTCCGTATACTCTGCAGGCCTGCGAGTGATTGAATATCAAGCGGAGCTTTGAGCTCAAATTCGCATTATTCAGAGTGATTCTTTCTGAAGGACGACACAACAAACGAAGTGCTCGTTCATTCAGCATAAAATGCGCGAATTCACGACTATGCATTCAAAACTCCACCTAGAGCCGATTGCAATCAGGTCCTTCATGCCAATGGACGAGTATAATTTTCAAAGGAGAGTAAACGCATGCTGCTCGCCCTGATCCAATATCGCAGCAAATCATGCAACAACCGTTCTGCATTGAGGAAAACAGGACAAACTGTTCCACGGACCGCGGCACCCACTGCCAAAATTTTGCGCACCGGGCTCTTCATGCGCAGCTACCTAATAGGTTACTTGTGACATATTCTGAGGGATTTACATTTGTTGGTCGGGCTTGCTTGTATCTAAGTGGGCCTAAACTGTCTCTGCCTATTCAAAGTAAGCTGATATAAGCAGAATGTGAGGAAGGCTCAATGCGTGCGCTGTTGCTGCTTAGAAAGAGCGTTGTTCACACGGGATGTATACCTTACTAGGAAGCTGAGGCCAGGCGATGGCCGGCTGGCGTTGAATGAACAAATGAGGAACAATTCAATCTGTTTAATCGGGAAGCCCACGTCGAAATGAGACTGAAGGATGCGAAGAGAAATGAGTGAAACATCAAGCCGACGTGGAAATACGAAGGCCAAAGAGGTCTATGCAAACGCATTACCAACCCTATTCTGCTCTTTGGAGTCCCTCAGTTTTGCTTCTTTTTTTCACAGGATAAGTGATTTAGCTTCGGTTTCTACATACGATATATGTTAGATGTCACGTTGGCAGACGCGAGCATGGCAGATTGGCTTGTTAAACAAATGCGCAGGTGAGGAAATTCTTGCTTGCATCAAGAAAAAAAAACGATTTGCATAATATTTAATGTGAAGTCGAACTGAGGGTTGATTATTAAGGGTAACGAACTAGATTCCTAGCGAAGACAAGTGAAGCAGGAGACAGCAGATGTACGCTGGACATATGATAGAAACTTTACAGGAATGAGTTGGCTGCAGCTAGCACAAGATAATTAGAGAAGTGTGGGATAGGACTTAATTGAGTCGAGTACGATGTTGGACTGCTGGTGATGGTGACGATCAATCTACTCGACAAAGAGTGAATGATTAGTGACGGTATTTGTCGATACGTATGGAGGGGCTCGAGAGTTTGTTTTTTTAGAAATTGTTGAATCGTTATTCAGCAACATCGTTCCAAAGGAAACGACTGCGACCGCCTATAACAAATGGGTAGTCGAACATTTATTTCTTACAAATGTAGGGAGGACTTCAGCCACTCTATCATTTGGTACCAGTGTTCTTGATGGTTTGCATGACAGCTTTAGTGGGTTACGCGCCATAAATCACATCGCATATGTTCTGACCAAGCATTATAAGCTACGTTGTGTAATGACGTCAGAGGTATTTACTTATGGCGCCACTTGATATAACTTGTGAAAATTATTTATCACAGATCAGCACACTACCCATGGTATCTGTCCAAATCAAGCAATTAAAATGTCCGAGTTATTAGCATCACGAATGGCACGAACAGCTGCAACAAGAATGGATGAAAAAGATCAGGCTGGTACAGGCCTTTAATAATAATGACATACTCCGAGTATTATGTATGGGAAACTAAATGGAGAGGGTGGTGCTGTTACTTCTGCTGGCCGCGCCATGTGCAATACGAGCACCTTTTGCATCTAAAATTCGCGCTAAAGATTCAGTGCGGCGTGATGCTTCCGGCAACTGATATCGCCCCTCGCTTCACGCAAAATCAGTGAATAACTGATAACGAAAAACGGATGAAGATAGATTAGAATGAATACGGAAGAGGTTTGGGAGGTTCTCTCTATTTTAAAATCTTTCGCCTGGTACCGTGAAGGTGTCTTTTGGGTGCTACGCTTGCAGTCACCCCGAAAAGGTGTGGCCAAGAGAACGCCAACTCCTCGAGTGCTAAAGAAAATTTAGCACGCTTCTCCTTTAAGAGTGCCTGCTGTACCTTTCCAAAGACACCTGCTAGATGTAGCAGGGTGCTTGCACACCACCAGGTGAGAGATATTAAGTCATTTAAAAACCACCCAAAGCTTTGCCCTATTCGTCGCAGTCTATGTTCGTTTCTTTATTTCTTTCTTATTAAAAAGAGTCGCATAAAGTTGCTTCGTTTTTACCCATTGCGAGATGTTTCGCGAAACGAGCGGTGGTATAATTTGCCGGTAGCCAGACACCGTTCAGATTTTCAGCTGCTGATGCAAACGTTGCTCGCATTGCACGGGGTGAGGCCAGCAGAGCAGCGCCATCCCTCTCTCCCATTTCCTATAGCCGCCGTCGTGTTTAGCCGCTAGTTCTGGACGAGTTATCTGCCACGTGCTCTGCATTCTCATTCGTAAAGATCACGACAACAATATTTCCAAATGCCTTTCTACAGTCATCCAAAATGCCTTCCCAAAACCACCCAAAACGCAATCGGTTAGCTGGCTTCCTCCACATCTCCAGCTACTTTTGTATGCGAGAAAACTCCGAATGTGGGGGTAAACTTATCTTGGCAATATAACACAGGACTTGTTTCAGTACAAGAGCTGTTTGTTAGAGAGAGACAGAAATATCGTTTTCTGTCTCTCATTACATCAACTTTGCTCAGAAGCCAGACATCAGGATGAGGACAGAGTAACAGTCGAAAAGGTCCCATGTGTACAATAAACACCTTGAAAGTGTTGCCGTAACAAATCAGAGATCATATGTGCGTTCTTTAAAAAAATAATTGACTGTATCCAAAAATTTCTAAAAAATAATCTCAGGCCACTAAATTTTTCAGCTGCGGTTGCCTTGTATGCTTGCATTAGATCTGTTGCTGATCCGCCCATCTCCCGACACCCATGAGAGGTTGAGAAATGAATGTAAACCTTTCGGTTGGCCCAAGGAGCATTTTTGAAATTGAGAGTTGTGTGGCATGCTCCGTGAGTCGTCTTTCCTGGGCAATAAACTCTCTAACGTCCCTTGAATCCCATCAGTATGGGTAAAAGGACAGTCCTTGATTTTCAGAATAAAGCTGGGTACAAGGGAAATAGACGAGAAGGTCAGAATCTAACTTAGTAGCACGAACAACACCCGTACGTGAGGCCCCCTCCCCCCAAAAAACGTTAGTAACATGATGCACCCAGATCGCCATTCGACGATTTCACGATTGCAGTGCACGAGTGCAAGCATACAGGTCACGTGGAGTATTGCACTTCAACTGCATCGGTCCTTACTGTAAGCTTGCACAGCAGAGAAAAATCCAGTTCGTCAATAATAAATCGCTCTTCCGCTTGCACGCATTCTTGTTCCAGAACGCAGATTTTATGCGATGGTTCGAGGATTAGGCGTCGTAGGCGCCTTCGTAACACGCCACCTTCCAGCCGTGGCAGGAGCCAGCTGCCACCGCTAGCAAGGGGCAGAAGGCAGTGACGGTACTTCCAGTCACATAAAGGGTCAAGGGAGACAGGCTGAGGTGACAGGTGGCTCAGTGTCTTCTGGGGTATAAGACTAGAGCGGAGGAATGCGCGCCCGAAACGGGGTTACCACGGCAAAAGCCCGTGGCTACAGATGAAGCAGGAGGTCATAGCGAGTGCCGAATAACGTGCAACCTTAAGATGGTGCTATGAGGAGGAGCAGGAGGGTATCTGCAGTAAAAGCAGGAGCATATATTAATTACCACTGTTTTCCTTAATTACCACTGTTTTCCTGTACCTGCGATTGTGATTTTGCTTTTTACCGACTATGCGGTTATCTTTGTATTTGTCCCCCCTTACACAATGCCTCTCCGGAGGCCTGCAAGGTATATGTAAATAAAATAAAATAAATAAAATATGGGCGAGAAGACTAATGACAGCACATGTGTGCGAGAATGAGTGATGGTCGAGAGGGATGCGGCTGCAGAGTGTGGAGCGAGTAGTGATGTCGGAGGTAAGCTGGCAGTGTGAGGTGGAACATGGAAAAGAAAAGTGCGGGAGTGGGAGTGGTCGTTGTGTGCCGACAATCACGGGCATGCCTCCACTATGTCTGTGGGAGATTGCAGCTCATGTAGGTTGCAAGCACGGAACGGGACGCCACTCGGGCTTTTTTTCCATTGTCGCCGCGTTTCTGGTTGTGCGTTCTTACTGTGTTCTCACAAAACCCAAGCCTATCAAAACGTTAGGCTTATCTCCTAAAGCCCTCATCTGTGACATCGCGTAAATTTCTGCGCTTCGTCTTAAGCCCACACTTGTCCTCTAAGTGGGTGACTAGAACGTATACGTAATGTCAAACTACTCCATATCAGTATTGTACAGAAATGGCCCCTTCATCTCCCACGTCACTCCTGCACCTGTTGTGCCAACCTCACGTAACTCGTGCGAGGACCTCAACTTTCAGAGCTAGGTGTTTCTCCAGCACCTGGAAAACACCCCCTGCCTTTCCTTATATCGCAGTCTCGTTTAAACATCAAGGAGTCAAAAAGAAGTGCCACTTGAGGCATCAATAGTTTCCTGAACGTGAACGCTAATTTCCTCTTGTAAATATATGTTGTATTCACTGTCGGCTGCCGCGCGGGGGTCGACGGGAAAAATGAAACCTTTTCGTTTCGGTCCGTCATAGCCTTAGTCATTGTTGTCGTCTGTTGAGATTTCATTTGGGTAGTTCGGAAAATTGAAGATGCTGTGAACTCTGTAATTTGCTAAAATAATGGTCAATTGCGCTGTCTACAAATGCGGCAATAGGTCCTGCAGGTGTAAAAACTCCGAGAACAGCACAGCTGTCAACTTTGTCGGGTAGACGGCTGCTGTGGCATGCGCCTTGCACTGTTGCTTCTGCTGCGTCGTTTTGCTAAAGCATTGCCGTGCTGACTGCCCCGCTCTATGTGACATAAACGCGGTTGTGTATGTGCAAGTGATCGCGCTTACTCAATGACAACTTCATAAACATGCTACTTTCAACCCTCGGAGGAGAACCTTTCGGACTGCAGCCCTTTTGCTCCCGGTACGTGTATGCAGCGTAACTGCACGCGCGCTAAAGCGCTAGAGGAATACCTTCAAGCCGATGCACGTTACTAATTAGCTCTTGCTAGCTTTTCCCTGTGACTGTGGGTACCAGACCAGGCGCTGACCAGACATACCGCTCCGCGCACAGGTGTAGGGCTAAGATGATCGGGATACAGAACAGTCCGACGAATGTTCGTGCCTGCTTTGCGGCTGTACAAGTCAATACCTCAAAGCCCGCTTTCTTCGGGTGTTTTAGTAGAATACATGCTGCGCTGTACATGCTTGGGCACCAGAGTGTGGTTGGAACGCTTTCCGCTACAAAAAATAAAAGCAAAAAGAAAATGTCGTTCGTGCATGAATCCGAAGTGCGAAAACGCTGCTCGCGGACGGAAGCAAAGCGGTGGAAATCGCTCACTTAAGTGTCACGTCTGCAGTATTCTAGAGTATTCTAGCTTACTACAGTCATGCAAAGCCAGATCGCGATAGTGCTTCACGATGTTGTCGGTCATGTGACTCCACCACACGTCAACTTTGGTATGCAATGACCGGGCAGCGTCGCGCCCGTGATCAAAAAAAATGGCGGACGGCGCTCGTGCGATGACGTCATGTCGTGCGATGACGTCATGTGAAATGAACCTATATACATTCCTCTCAAATGTTTTCCTCAGCTATCGCAAAACTGAAATGCCTGAGAAAAACAAATTCCGCAGTTCTTATTTAAATCTCTCTCTTTCTGGAGAGCAGTATTCAAATTTCGCATTGCCGATTATCTTAATTGCCTGCAATTTTTTTGTCCGCCGGGGGCAGCAAAGCAAGTGAATAAATTAACAGCCAACTTGATTGCCCATTGTGCTCTGTGTGCAGGCTGCGTGATCCGCAATGCAGGCTAAGCTCTTAAGCTTCCTGCTGATCTATCTTCTTTGCCTCGTTGTGTTCCAGCAGCTCCGGCCGCCTGCTCTGGAAAGGATGTCGTCGGACTGAATAGAGTGTCAAGAATTACAGATTATTGTTTTCAGCGACCATGCCGCTACAAGCAAATAGAACGGTTGCCTGAAGTGAGCCCTCCATGTCAGTGCAGGGTAGCACCTAAATGAATATGAGCAATTGCCGTTGCCTTTAATTTATCATACCCGTTGCCTTTAATTTATCATACCATATGCACGCCACGTCTCCGCTTCTTTTATGCAAAAATGTCGATTATTTCCGCAGTCCCGATACGAGGGAGTCTAGCCTTTTTCATTTCCGGTACTGTGTGTCTGGATCAAAGCAAGCGTTTGTAACCTCTCCTATAGAAGAAACACGAGGAAACTCAAAAATTATAATTCCAAGTTGTCTTGTGTAGAAAAACAAGCGGTTAAAACAAAAACGGCGTAGTGGTGTGCCGCGAGGAAAACCTCAGTTTTTTGTTAACGCAGCTATATTTAATAGGGGGCAACGCGCCCGTGTCGGCGCGGTTGGCGTGAATTTACGGTGGCTATAGAGCATCGCTATTACGAATAAAACTGAGCTGCTGCCTTCGAATTTCCCTTTGCGTCTTCCGGACAACGGCCCTAGGTACTTTAAACGAGACGGCCTGTTACGCACGTGGCACAGGCAAAGGCTTTTTCCTTCTTATTTTAAGCCTCCCCTATACGTATACTCACTCAAGACGAGAGGTATCGGCTAAATACACAAATTCTTGCCAGAAAAAAAATGACTAATATCGAGAAGGTGAAAGGGAGGCGCATAGTTAGTTGCATTTGGCTTAAGAAATGCAAATGGCGTACGGACGCAATATTGTGCTGTTAAGTGCCGTTTTTTTTCAGACCTAAATAACTCGACAAAAAGCGCGTTTCATCTCCTCCATAAGGTGGCGAAGCACACAGTCAACACGTACGTGTTGGATTACAAAGAAAGGCGGCAAATTGTGAGGAATTCTAGAAAATTAAAGGTATCAAAACACGCTCTAAATGCCTGCTCGCAAAGCCTGGGTCATTAACATTTTTGTGGGAAAGGGCTGCGAGTCAGTCAGCAAAGTAACGAACTATATTACAAGAAAGTTTCTCTAGATATTGGCATTTATATTTTTAGGTGCATATGGAACGACGTTGTCATCGCCCCTTTAAACTTTTTTCCATGATCTTTCAGTTAAAGTCCAAGCACTCGCGAGTCATTTGCTGGATAAGCTTTACAAATTGAGATGGCCGCTTAGGTGTTTCTTAAGAGCAAAATGGCGAAATCCTACACATCCTCTCCTATCATTTGCCTCTTACTTTTATCAGCGTTCGTTGCAGTGCCACGCATAATTGTAATTGATGTACAGGAAAGTAACGGCGCATTATATCTGTCAAACTTTCTCCGGCAAGTGTGAGACTGGACATTTCACTATCGTTCCTGTGGCGTGGCGTTTCTTGGCGCTCGTTAAATTGAGGGATTGCAGATGGCAGGAACGCTGTACAAGAACACATGTCGCGGAATCTCGCGGAATATGTCTTCTCGCGCACAGATCTTGTGCACAAATCTCGCGCACAACTCTCGCGCACGGGATTACGTTCCATGATCCTATAGAAAGGCTTTCGACTTGAAAGCGCAAGGTTAGGCTTAGAGTCGGTCGCAGGCGTGCGCGTGCCGTTGTGGAGGCGGTTAGACGAAGACGGCGATGGCAGGAAGGCTCTTTTTCGGTTCGCTGAAGCGCATTCGAATCGCGTTGGGCTTTGCGATTAGAGGATTGAAGCGGCAGCTGCGCTGCATACTTTCGGGCGCTGGCCATGCTCAGACTTGACATAGTATTGCAAAAAGGCTTTACCAATAAAAAATAATTAAGTTTGACTGACAGGCGCATATGCGCGGGACCAAAGTGATGTGCTCACTGACGAAGACGACGTCCGAGGAACACGGGTACGACAAAGCGTTGAGAAAGAGGACGACGCTGACAGAGCGGACACTGCACGGCTACTGAAGTCTCAGCGTCGAGTTCAGCCCATCGCAGTGCTGTTACATTGAGTACATCCCCGTAACATCTTGGTGGAGGTGCCGGGGTTCGACGCAATCTGACGCTGGATCTCCGCAGTGGCCGTCACCTCGGAACCGTCACGATGGCAACCGACGCGGCTCCATCTACCTCCGCAACTCCAACTGTCGTCGTAGCCCACCCACGTGACCATGGCCCATTCTGCGGTACAGATGAGGTCGATTTCGAGGACTGGTTTTCGCTTTATGAGCGTGTTAGCCAGCACAACAGGTGGGACGCTACGCTGATGCTGAATCTTCTACCTTACTGGCACGGTACGCGTGTGGTTCGAAACACATGTTTGCAAACATCCTGGGATGTTTGCAAACAAAAACTCCGTGACCTGTTCGGAAAACCGCTTGGCCGTCAACTCGCCGCCAAGAGGGACCTCACCACACGTGCCCAGACATCTACCGAGCCTTATATTACGTATATACAAGACGTTCTGGCCCTCTGCCGAAAAGTTGATAAAGACATGACAAAACCTGATAAGGTGGGGCACATCCTCAAAGGCATAGCCGACAATGCCTTCAATCTTGTACTCTGTCGGGACTGTCCTACGGTTGACTCCCTTCTGCAGGTTTGTCGATATTTCGAGCAGGCCAAACACAGACGCATTGTACAGCGCTTCGATCGGCACCCCAACACTGCCCCTAGATCCACGTGCGAGGATCTGCCGACTCTAAGGCAACCTTCCAACACTGAAAATGTGACCCGCATCGTGTGCCATGAACTGGAAGAACTGGCTCCTGCTACATCCAACACGCCCTCCTCGGACAGCAACCTAGCGACGATATTTGTCAATCAAGCCGTCGTTAGTCAAGAGGCTGCCAACTTGGGCGTCCCCTATAGCCACACCGTGGAACACCACAGTTCGAGCCCCGTCCCTCCAATGGTCGCCATCGCTACGCCCCGCAACACCTACACGCCACGCTACCGATACCGCAATCAGATGAGTGGCGCACTCCTGACGACAGGCCGATCTGTTTCACGTGCTCGCGTATTGGCCACATCTCTCGCCACTGCCGCAGCCGCTGGACATCACCACCTCGACGTTTTCCTTACGTTGACCGCTACTCCGATTACGGTCACCGCCGTTTCACGCCTCGTTATGAGCCGCCCTGCACCGATACCACTCCGCCTCCTCCTGTGTTCAGTCGCTCTCCTTCCCCGCCAGCCCACCGTTCCCGTTCACCCCTTCCTAGCCGCAGTTCCTTGCCATCCTCTGCCGGCCGCTTCACGGGAAACTAGCCAATGCAGCTCCCGGAGGTGACGCTGCATTGGTACCCCGACCTGGAAATCCTCTACTGCCCATTTCTTCGCCCTGTAGCCTCCTCTTCCTGTTTGTGGATGGTGTTCCCGTCTCTGCCCTCATTGACACTGGTGCCCAAGTCTCGATCATGAGCTCATCGTTTTGCCGCCTCCTCAAGAAAGTACAGACCCCCGCCGCTTCGCCCACCGTTCGTGTTGCCGATGGAAGTACTGCTGCCGTCACTGGGCTGTGCACTGCCCGAGTCACCCTTGCCAGTCATCACATCCCTGTTTTGTTCACCGTCCTCAACCAGTGCCCTAACAATGTGATCCTCGGCCTTGACTTTTTAACGGCCCACTCTGCCCTTATCGACTGCTCCAGCGGCCTTCTTCGTTTGGACCTACCTGTCTGCTCAGAACATCCTCCTACTACACCCCGCCTTCGCTCCATCGAGTTCGCTCGCCTGCTTCCTGACTCTGCTGTTTACCAACCCCTGTCACTTTTCCCGCCTGTGCCTGACGGTGACTATGTTGCTTGCCCTATCACCGAGGTCTTTCTTGACCGCAACGTCGTTCTTCCTCATCTCATCGTACGCGTTACACAGAACAGCACCTACCTTCCTATCCTGAACTTCAATATGTCACCACAAGTTCTCCCCGAAGGAATATCTCTTGCTACCTTGTCCCCTCTCACAGACTGCACCATTTGTGCACTCACTCCTGGCCCACATTCAAGCATCCTTCCAACACCCGTATTCCCCACCACACTTACCGACCCTATTTCCGCAATGATTGCCTCTGACCTCAGCCCCGAACATGCTCAGGACCTGCACAACCTTTTGTTATCCTTCTCCTACGTTTTTTTACTTTGCTGCCGGTTCTCTGGGCCAAACATCAGTTGTGACTCACCGCATTGACACCGCCGATGCAAAACCTGCACATCGGAGGCCTTATCGTGTGTCCCTTTCTGAGCGCCAAGTCATCCAGCAGGAGGTCGACAAGATGTTGGGCAACGATATCGTCGAACCTTCGAACAGCCCCTGGGCATCTCCTGTCGTGCTCGTTAGAAAGAAAAACAACAGTTGGCGCTTTTGCGTCGACTATCGGCATCTGAACAAGATTGCAAGGAAAGATGTTTACCCGCTGCCGCGAATAGACGATGCCTTGGACTGTTTACATGGAGCCCGCTACTTTTCCTCCATCGACCTTCGTAGCGGCTACTGGCAGATCTCTGTTGACGAACAAGACCACGAGAAGGCCGCTTTTGTCACACCCGATGGACTTTACCAATTTAAGGTTATGCTTTTTGGACTTTGAAACGCCCCTGCTATGTTTGAACGAATGATGGACTCCTTACTCCGCGGCTTCAAATGGACGATTTGTCTAGGTTACTTGGATGACGTGATAGTCTTCTCGCCCTCGTTCGAAAGCCATCTTTGTCGCCTTTCTTCCATCTTGGCACTTTTCCGCCATGCCGGACTTCAACTGAATTCAAATAAGTGCAGGTTTGGTCGCCGCGAACTTAAAGTGCTTGGCCATTTGATGAATGCCACCGGCGTGCAACCCGATCCCGACAAAGTTTGCGCTGTCAGTGCTTTTGCATCTCCCCGTTCACCCCGTGATGTCCGCAGCTTCATAGGACTGTGCGCTTATTCTCGCCGGTTCGTCCCAAACTTTGCCGCTGTTGCTCGTCCTTTCACCAGTCTGCTGAAGAAAGGCGTTCCTTTCTCATGGCGACCAGAGCAGGCTAACGCATTCTCCACGCTCATCGCTGTTCTCACCAATCCTTCTTTGTTGGCCCATTTCAACCCGTCTGCCCCGACGGAACTTCGCACCGACGCCAGTGGCCACGGGATTGGTGCCATTCTTGCACAGCGACAACGCGGCCAACACTGCGTGATTGCCTACGCCAGTCGCCTCCTGTCATCAGCGGAACAGAACTATTCTGTTACGGAACGGGAGTGCCTGGCTCTCGTTTGGGCCGTTGGAAAATTCAGACCCTACTTGTTCGGCCGACCCTTAACTGTAATTATCGATCACCACGCCTTCCCTATTGCAAAAACCAGCGTCTCCAGTGCGAAACCAGTAAGATTTTCGCGCTGGATTTGCACTGGATCTGCTGGGCACGCTGGAGGTCTGCGATATTCACTGGAGCAGTAACGGGAAGACACTGGCTGCACTGGTGCGATGGGAGAAAAAACGCCTTTTGACGCTGGGTGTGTCGCTGGCATCCGCGATGCACTGGGAAAAGCGCTGTATGTGCGCTAGGGCCGCACTGGTCCCAGTGCCCCAGTATAGCCGGTACTGCCTGCGGCGTCAGCCGGAGTAGCATCCCTCGGGGGCCAACAGGGCAACAGCGTACTCGCAGTCGACCATCGGGGCGCATATGAAAAATATGGTTCAAGCAAGCGCTTTTTGCTGCGACGTCATTGCGCATTTGTAAGAAAACAAAGGCAGTATCTTTTTTCTAGAGTTTCCATGTTTCGATATGTCGTTTAGAGCGTTTCGAGAGAGACCACGACCGCCGCGCCTCTAATTCATGACACACTGACGATTAACGCACAACTAAAGCTGGAATTCAATAATGTGGGCTACCATGCATAACCAACTTCACAGCTGATCTTAAGGGCACTCTAACACAATGATTACTGCCAAAATGTTCAATGCGGGCTCAATCGCAGGCGGGCGCAGCCTGCACCACGGCCCAGTATAAACAGCAGAAACAGCAGAAAGGAAAACTAAAACAAGGAAGAGAGTAGTTTACCGAGCGATGGGCCCATGAGAGAAAAAACAACAACATACGGCGCTTGCAATGATAATATTTGGCGTGTTTCTCAAGCTTTTGCGCTGCTTCTTACTCTGCGTATGAAGCAGCCGAGCCGTCAGTCATCGAAACGCTTCCCGAAATATTTACATACAAATAAGGTTTAGTTACACGCAATATAGGGTCATCGCTGCTGCTCTTGTCGGTATTGAAGCTTGGTCGTACTTTTTTCCTTGAAGGTTTGTACTAAAGCTCCGTGTTCAGCGAAAATTACGGCTATGGTAGCAGAGCACCACCAAAGAGCCGGCGTTGGTATATTTGCCAGCGATGTCAAGCTCTACATTGTAAAATGATTCCTGTGCACAAAATAGCGCGCATAGGCACCCAGAACATTAGTTGCAAGTCGTGAGAGCAGACAGCAAGCTCCAATGACCAAGAAGTTGTAATTGTTAGAGCGGTAGCAATGGAGGGCGTGTAGATTGCGAAACATACAAACCTTATAAATGCGGGTTATGACATGAAATGCGGAAATGTTTCCAAAAACTGAAGTTCTTGGCGTGGCCGAGTGGTTAGCGTGGTAAGCTAGTGACTGAAATGTGCCTAGAAACTGAGTTCGAAGCGCGGTTGGAGCACTGAATTCTTTATTTTTTTTTACTTTTTTAGGTTTTCTTATGTGCCTAACTTGATCGTTACTTTTTAATTTTTTAATTTCTATCCCACGCCTTTTTTTCTCCTGGGGGGCGCTGGGACCTAGTGGCACTGATTTTTGCAATAGGGTTATGTTGGCTCTCTTCCCTCAAGGATCCTGCTGGCCGCCTCGGCCGCTGGGCACTACGCTAGCAGGAGTATACCTTTTCCGTTGTATACAAATCCGGTCGGCTCCACCAGGATGCAGACTGTATCCCGTTATCCCGTCGATCCCCCTTCCTCTACTGACCATAAGTCTGACCCTTGTGTCTTCTCTATATCGGAGCTTTCCCACATAGCCGACGAACAGCGCTTGGACCCAACCCTCAGTTCTCTTATCAACCGCCTCCGCACACACAGCCGTGACTCTTCCTTCGCTCTGTTCTTTCTTCATGGGAATACGCTATACCGCCGCAACATGCGACCTGATGCCGCTGAGCACTTGCTGGTCGTTCCCCAACACCTACGCTCTGCCGTTCTCGAACAAATGCACGACGCCCCTAGAGCTGGTCATCTTGGCCGCTAACTCACATACGACCGCGTGCGCCGGCGTTTCTTCTGGCCTGGACTCTACCGCTCTGTCCAACGTTATGTAGCCGCTTGCGACCTCTGTCAACGCTGGAAGAAACCCCCTGTGCTACCACTTGGACACCTGCAACCGATTGCTATCTCGACTGAGTCATTTTCTCGTGTTGGCCTTGACCTCCTAGGGCCCTTCCCCGAGTCCTTGTCAGGAAACAAATGGATCGTTGTGGCCACCGATTATGCCACGCGGTACGTGATCACTCGCGCCATTCCAATCAGCTGCGCCACAGACGTTGCTGACTTCCTTTTCTCCATTTTCTCGTGTTGGCCTTGACCTCCTAGCGCCCTTCCCCGAGTCCTTGTCAGGAAACAAATGGATCTCTGTGGCCACCGATTATGCCACGCGGTACGTGATCACTCGCGCCATTCCAACCAGCTGCGCCACAGACGTTGCTGACTTCCTTTTGTACGACGTCATACTTCACCATGGTGCTCCCCGTCAACTACTTACCGACCGTGGCCGCTGTTTCCTTTCCCAAGTTGTTGAGGAAATACTTCGTTGTTGCTTCGTTCGGCACAAGTTCACCACTGCGTATCACCCTCAGACGAACGGCCTTACGGAGCGTATTAACCGCACTCTCACCGACATGCTCGCAATGCACGTATCCGACAGTCATCGCGACTGGGATATTAGTCTGCTATTTGTCACCTTTGCATATAACTCTTCGCGTCATGACACTGCTGGGTACTCTCCATTCTATCTTCTCTTTGGAAGAGACCCCTTACTGCCCTTCGACACTTTGCTTCCCGCCACTGGCCCCGTCACAACTTATGCCCGCGATACCATCGCCCGAGCCGACGCTGCTCGCCAGATTGCTCGTCACATTCTCACCATCTCTCAAGAAGCTCAAAAACGCCGCTACGACGCTCACCACCGCGATGTGCACTATACTCCCGGATCTATGGTGTTGCCCTGGCTTCCGTGCCGTCGTGCGGGGTTGTGTCAAAAACTTCTGCCCCACTACACAGGTCCTTACCGTGTACTACGCCCAGTGACCGACGTGACCTATGAGATTGCACCGCTCCACTCAAAGTCACCGACTGCTACACCCACTTCCGAAATCGTACATGTCGCCCGCCTCAAGCCATATTACTCCCCCTCCACACCATACGCCTAATACGCGCCGGGACGTTGCCTTTTGCCGAGGGGGGTAGTGTTACCGGGAAACGCGGGACCAAAGTGATGTGCTCACTGACAAAGACGACGACCGGGCACGACGAAGCGTTGAGAAAGAGGACGACGCTGACAAAGTGGATACTGCACCGTTACTGAAGTATTAGCGTCGAGTTCAGCCCATCGCAGTGCCGTTACATTACGTACATCCCCGTAACAATATCTAAGGTCGCATAAGAAGATGCAAATAAAATCTCTTCTAATAAAAATAAACCCTTAGCGACCATCGGCCAAGACGTGCATACCACAGTGCAGCCGACACCGCGTAATGCATCCGACATGGAGATGATGTTCTGTAGTGAAGTCTGCAGCCAAAGAGTGTAGACTTAAGCGGCGTGCGAAATGATAAATAAAATTCCAATTATCTAACTCAATAATCAGTTTATGCTCAACGGTTAGCGGTAATGTTTCTATTAAGCAAAGAAGATATTTATTCTCCGAGTTTATTCCTAACAATGGCATATTGGTAAACCAAAGAAACATGGCAACAATACGCCATAAGTGACGAAGGCAACCTGCCTTTTTTTTTTGCTTTTTCTCATAGGATCTTTTCGGGATTGATGATCGTGATGAATTAAGTTCACGGTTCTGGTAAAGGAGAATGGCTAATGCCTCTTACGTATTAGGTTGATGATTTGAGACGCGGAGAAGAACTATACAGGGCCACCTCTCGGCAGCGCGAGACGAACGAAATACTCTTTGAAATAGTATGACTGTAGAGCAGTAGGTGGGACACGGTAAAATTAAAAGCGCGAAAGAACAGGACGGAGGGAGGGAGACAACACAGGCTGGGGTTGTCTCCTCTTCTAACTGAGATAACTTCCTTTGAATGCTGCTGAGTAATGCTTTTCTAAGCAGTTTAGTGGCGGGTTAATGTTAAATGCATACATTAAAATACACTTGCACTTAGAAAACAATTCAGTCTGGACATCTTTGAGCTTAACTATAGCCCACTGATTTAACTATTTTAACTATGTAATTTTTCAATATAGCTATTTTAACTAATTTTAACTATTTTATCTAATAAATAAATTTGTCGACGAGAGCCGCTTATTTGTGTGCGGCCTGACAGACATGAAGAGCCTGCGGACAGCGCCAGCGGCAGCTAGCCGCGCCTGTCGGCTGCGCCCTCGAACATCGTGGAGTATGAACAAATTGAACAGTGGGGGCGATATGGAGAAATGTTTTAAAGGAAACTGCGCATATGTCTGTTGCGATCACTGCCACTAGGGACTCGGGAGGGGTGGGGGAGTTATTTTATGAAGAAGTTTGTTCATTATCCTTCAGTCTCGTAAGTTCACTGACCCGCGATGGAAAGATATGACAAGAAAGGAGGCACTTTGTTCAAACTACAAATGTGTTGAGAGGTGTTCAGTTTCGGTCGTCAAGGACAACCCGCTTAAAAAACTCAAAATCTCGCCATTCGTTCAACGGTCCGAAGCTAGTGGAATCTAGCAGGAACAGGGCGCCTCTGTGTTTTGCTACAGAGCAGGCGCCAGAGACTTGGAAGCCATCGGTCGCCCTCTTCGCCGATTTCGATTTTTTGGTTCGGTGGTCTTCAAACAGCATCCAGACGACCCATTCACATACACATGCTTTGTTGTGTGCTCCAAAAATGTTTTATGCTGATCAGTCTCCTTCTCTGCTTTTCAGAAGAAAACGAAAGCTTACAATTATACAGAAAGACAAAAAACATTCACCACAAGCACCTCCTCCCTCAATCAGAGCTGGGACAGAGAGACCAGCAACACAGGCGGCGCATTATGTCCGGCAGCGCCAGAGCACTGGGGTTCGAGCACAGCTGCAAATCATCTTGCTAAAATGTTTTTTAGGTCAACGAGCGCACCAGCTCAGCTGCGTTGCCTGCTGTCCTTGGCGGCCATTACGAAGAGGTGCAATTCCTTCCCCGCTCAGCATAAGGACGCCTTGTGAAACCGAGCTCCTCGAGGGGCCCGAATGCTAACCTTCCGACGTCGATTGCTGGGGTGCTCGTCCTCGTAGCCGCACGTCCACGCAAGCTACCGTCTCTGCTTTTGCTGATTTTACTTAACAGACTCGAACAGGCATCTGCAAGGACCAACTAGCACTGGAAGTGTGCTCTTTCCTGACTATTACCTTCTTGACGTACATTATTTAAAACATGGCCAAATAACCAGGGCAATTTATAAAACGCGGATGGAGTGTGGTATTTTGACACAATAAGTTTATTCACTGGAGACGCGAATCTTCAGAAGTTAACGTTTTCGTAATTTCTATTTGTTGGTCTAAATCCCCACTGCAATCACGTGCGGAATACGAATCCTCGCGGTGATTAGTAGCAAGCCATCAATTTTTCCACGTGCGTATATGACCCATCATTATCGATACTCATTAAGGATTATCATAATAAGCGTCAATTTTGCATCGCTTGTTATCAAAAAAATTTCGTGGTGGGGTGAAATACCTAAACATTTTAAGTGCAAGTCATACCCGGCATCTTATTTAAGAAATGACATGGTTTTCATACTCTAGAAAAATGTAATCGAAAAAGGCTAATGACATCATTGGTGAAGGTTGCCCTGCATAAAATGGAAGAAAGTGCGTGAAATTAATAACAAAAACTTCGTCTCAGACGCCAGAATGAAGCACCTTTGTTACTTCCCTCGCGAAGTATTGCTCCGCAAAGTCTTGCTCGACGGGTCTGTGAAGTCTTGAAGACGAGATCTCCTGGGGACTGTGTGATGCATATGCACGTTGAACAATCTCAAGTGGTGAACATTGCTCCGGCAGCTCTTCTTTCACTCCCTCTTTTCTTCCTTCTTCCTCAGTGCGTTTCGTGTGTCCTGAGAGAAGAGCCATAGTTGCTTCTCCCCTCAACACGTACGTGTGACGTATTTAGTGACAACACCGTAGGAATACTTGAAGCTCAAAATGAGTATTAAATGAACATTCTGCGTAACAAGTATTCCCTTGGCGGAGGCACGTTTCTCTCGATCTGGGCGTTTTCCTCCCATATCTCAGCCAAGGTGCACAATACCTTCTTGATCACGGAAAAACACACTTGCAGCCTCCTAAATATAAATCATCACACATTGCGTGATTTTTTTCTTATAACACTCCCAAGCAACCACTATTTGTTTCAAAGTTCGCCAAGTTTCGTTGCCAAGGCTGTGTCGCTTTGAACCACGTGACGCTGAGGGGAAATATTTATGTGAATATTATGAGCTTTAAAACATGCAACGCACGCTGCCTGATGACGGCGAGAAATGACTTGATCTGGTGAGTGGCAACAAATTTCCTGCACCATGCATGCCACGAAAGCTCAACAGAGCGGTAGATAAAAAACGTATGTCTGCGGAAGCTCTCAAGAACCCAAGAAATGTGTCACGCTAAAACTACATGCGATGGTAACTCTTTTTATTGAGTAAAAAGAGTCTGATGGTGACTGCAATATTTTCCGACTGTTTTTATTCAGGATTGAACCGCTGAAATCTGCTTGCTGGTGTTACGATTGGGTCGCGAGTGCCGGGGTAGCGTACCGCTGCGGCGCGCGGCCCCTCGGTAGCGTTGGCCTGGCGGCTCCGTGGACGGCATCAAAGGTGCCAGCAAAGACGAGGCGTCTTTTAACGAAACAACCTTTACTGTAACATCATGAAGAAACGGGCAGTGAAGCTGACCCGGAGAGATTACAGACACTCTCACACAGCTGGTGTCTAGCGTCGTGCCGACGGCGCGTCAAAGTAGTCTCTGTCCCAGCGGAGTCGGCCGCTGCTTTTTATAGGTTTTCCCGTTCACAGGGAAAGGGTAAACCCTCACAGGAAAGGGAGAGCCAAACATGTAGGTTCACGACGAATGACTCAATCGCAGGTGTTCCGACCTCATCTCCTCCACCTCCTGCAGACAGGAGAGGGCGACGCTCTCTCCCTCGAGATCCAGGCTTGGCCAGCTTTTGCACACGCACGCACGCACACACATTTGGCGCGTGGCAGGAACACGCTGAGACTTGTCGGCGGGAGGAAGCGTTGCGCGGCCGATGAACGGCGTCGAAATGGCCGATCCGCTCGCGGTTCTGCCTGTTGCTATGCGGTGGCCGCGTCAGCTGTCCCACTTATCGGTGGAGAAACGTAACACTGGGCGATGGTCAAGGGCGTAGCCTACTATCCCAACGTTTCCCCGCCGCTACCACACCACGATTCAGGAATTAGAAGAGCTTTCCCTGAAACAAGAAACTGAAGCTATAAAATAGCGCCTTTTAAGCTCTTTATTCTTCTTTTTTTCGCCCTTTCTTCCTTTGTCCATTCTCCTCTAGACGCGTGTGCTGCCGTTGTACCGATTTAAAGGAGTCTCCTTGAGCATCAGCAAGGCAAGAAGAAATCAATAAATGCAGCAACACAGCCTCCTTGAGTCAGAGTGGGAGCGTTTCATTTCTGCCGGCATTTCACTTTGGAAAAGCACAATTTTTATATCCTAGTAAAGTATCATCGAAAAAGGCCAAGGGCATCATTTGTGAAGGTTGCGTGGCATATAATGGAAGAAAGTGCATCAGATGAGTTGAAAAAAAAAAAAAAAGAAACGCCTCAGACTCCAGAAAGAATCACCTGTGTTATTTCCCTCGCGATGTATTCCACCGGAAGATCAGGCTCGACGGGTCTGTGGAGTATAGGGAACCCAAGCTCAAGTTTCTCCGCGCGATGGCAGCGCCGCATTCCTGGCATGGTGGCGAAATGTGAAACGATGGGACGTCGCCGGAGCAGACGCTCCGCTAGCTTCCTAGGCACGTGCGGCGATCGAGTTGCGCCTGGCGGTTATTTGGCGATACAAAAACGCTTCCGCTGATGCGAAACGGAGGTACTATAAGTAGCATTGTGTCATGGGTAGCCACAATAGTAGGCGAAGCGCCAAAAGACGAGGCTCACGTGTGGAACTTTGCAGATTTCATTGGAAGCGTTTCCACAAGACCTGTTTTCCAACCGCATCACAGCATTCTGAGAAGTCTCGCGTTCTTTGTGGAAACGAAAAGGGTGAATTTTCCCCTTCTCCATAAACTCTGAAATGTTCGACAGTTGACAAAGACGTCTTAGAGAGGCATCAAAAGAGTACAATGGTTTAACACCATGCATACGAAGTGAAGGGGGTGGAGGATTATCCTGCTCTTCGCTCCGCGCGTCTTGCTTTGCCGATTTTCTGTGCTCTTTCCCTGCTTTGCGAGTGCTCTGAAAGCAACCAAATCAACAGATATCCAGCGTGCGACGTCCGCGACCGACAATGATGTGTGAATGTGCCCTACGACCAAGAAAATATCTAGGAACGAGCCTTTTTTTTTTTTTGTGTGTGTGTGTGTGTATGGGCATGCTTGGCTGAGCCGCTTTTACAGATTTCCGCAAATTGGCCAATAAATGAACCAACATTATTATTATTCATAACAAAAATATGTTGGAAGTGCAATACAAAAGCCATCCTAGTTATGGCTCGATTGACACTACTCGCACGGAGCACCCTATTCGCTTCACAGGTTTCGTAAATGCAAACAAAATATAAATGAAGCACAACCATTTAGTAAGAACCGAAATAAAGCACGATTGTAGTACAAGCTTGGATTTCACCTTCCTTTCGAGCCAGCGAGCCGGTTATGTCGCGTGCAGCGCGCACAGCACGCATGTGCTTTTGAGACTGCTAGCGTTCGTGCCTTTGACGAAACATCTCCTTCGGACTATAGCTTATTCTTCTACTGCGAGATTTGCTTTAGTAACGTTGTAATAATAAAAACAAAACCGTATATAGATCTCATGCTACAGGCCAAAACGATGATCAACAATTATAAGCGAGCAGCTTTATTTCAGAGTACTGATAATACTTCCGCAGTTTTTAAACATATTATAACGTAGCGTGTGCAACAGCAGCCGCTAGGCAGTTGCTCATCGAGAGTCTCGTGCGCGGACTCGAAGAAGTGGCCCCGTGGCGTTCGATGAGAAGAAGCTGAAGTCGGCTGCTGTCACTCGGTGCTCTGGACCTGCTCTTCTGTGCCTGCTAGGTCAACCCCCTATTAAAACCAACCTTCTGGTTACGGGCCTAAACGGCTACTTGACAATATACGACAATATAGTTATATAGCTGACTTACCTCGAGATAAACTTCCTACGTTTTCGCTAACGTGGGAAACGCATTCACAATCATATTTACTCATCGCCGTCTGCTCTACAGTGCAGACGTGAATAAAAATTTTCTCGCTTATAATTACGTTTTCTCCATGGAAATACGCGGCAGGTTGTCCAATCATCAAGACGGAATGCAGGCGGCATGTCGCGATGCGCCTGCGGGGGCGCGTCAGGGCGCGTGCTCGTTCTAGAGAAAGCGCACGGCGCACGTCGCGAAGGCAGGGAGCCGAGCCGGCGGCGTCCCAGTGTGCGTTTTTCTGCCACAGATGGCGTTGCCCATCAGGAGCCGCAGCGCCGCCCAACGATGCTTTGGGAGCCTATACGAAGAGGGAATCTCCTGGGTACTGTATGAGGCACGTCCACTTTGACCAATCTCAGGAGGTGGGAATTGTTCCGAGAGGTTTTTTTTTTATCTTCTTTCACTCCCGTGTTTCTTGCGTCTTCCACAGGGCGCTCCGTATGTACAGAGAGAAGCGTCACAGCTGCTTCGGCCCCCAAAATTTTCTCGTGACGTGTATAGTGACAACACCGTAGGCATACTTGATCGCAGAATGGGTATTAAACAAACATTCTGCGGCACAAGTATTCCTTCGGCGGCGGCACGTTTCTCTCAATGTGGGTGTTTTCCTCCCACAGGTCGGCCAAGGTGCAGAATATCTTCTTTATCACCCAAGGATGCACTTGTAACCTCCTCAAACTGCATCACCACACACTGCGTGATTTTATATCCTAAAAAGCACTCTTTTTTTCCAAGGTTACCAAGGGTTGGTTGACAATGTTGAGTCGCTTTATTCTACGTGACGCTGAGAGGAGAAAAGTTTAAAACATTTGGCACGTTTTTGCTGTAAAAATACACGCATGTGGCCTGCTGACGGCGAGAAATGGCTGGATCCGATGAGTGGTAACAAATTTCCTACACCATGTATGCCACTAAAAGCTCAGCAGAGCGGTAAATATAAACAAATGTTTCTTCGAAAGCAGTCTCAAAAACTCAAGCAATTTGTCAATAATTACTCTGCGAGGCAAAACCAAGGCTAAATCAAGACGCGACGTTAATTTCCTTTGATTGAGTAAAAAGAGTCTGTTGGGCACTGGGATATTTTTAGACAGCGTCCTATTCAGGATGGAACCGGGGAGATCTGCCTCCTGTTAATCGTTTCCGAGGCTCAAGAGCGCAGCCCAGTGACACGACGTCCACCGTCACCACCACATCGAAAACACGGCACTGTAAGAATGAGAAGAGCGGTCCCGGAAACATACCAACAAAAACTGAAGCTCGAAAATAGTATCTTTTAACCTTTTTATTTTCTCCTTTTCTCCATTTTTTCTTCTGTCCTCTTTCCTATCGCAGTGTGAGCTACATCTCATCTGCTTTAAGAGGTCTCATCAGATATCTAATCAAGAAAGAGGATATCAAGGATTGAAGCTACTAAGGCTCCCTTGACTCTGAGTGGCAGAATTCTAGTTTGCAAGGGGTAGGAAACTGAAGGATTGTAAAGTGGCGCTACGGGCACTAGAGGATAGTCCTTTCTCCAAGCGGCTCCGCTTAACTGACTGGGAAGGATGACTAGCTGTTCTCAATTGTATGCCTCTGCTCCGTCTGTGCACGAAAGAAGCTTGCTTTCTCGCTCGTTCTGTGACGCCGTTATAGGGAACCCAAGCTCAAGGTTCGCCGCGCGACGGCAGCGCCGCATCGCATTCCTGGTGTGGTGGCGAAATGTGAAACGATGGGGCTTCGCCGGAGCAGACGCTCCGCTAGCTTCCTGAGCACGCGCGGCGATCGCATTGCGCCTGGCGGTTATTTGGCAATAAAAAAACGCTTCCGCTCATGCAAAAAGGATGTACTAAGTAGCATTGTGTCATGGGAAGCTACAATAGTAGGCGAAGCACCAAACGACGAGGTTCACGTGTGAAACTTTGCAGATTCCTTTGGAAGCGTGTCCGCAAGACCTGCTTCCAAACGAAAAGAGCCAATTTCCCCTTTCTTCGTAAACTCAGAAATGTTGACAGTTGACAAAGACAGCTTGGAGAGGCATCAAAAAAGTATAGTGGCTTAACACCATGCATAAAAAGTGAAGAGGATGTAAGATTATCCTGCTCTTCGATCCCCGCGTGTCTAGTTTTGCCGAGTTTCTGCGCTCTCTCCCTGTTTCGTGAGTGCTGTGAAGGCAACTAAATCAACAGATGCGACGTCCGCGATCGAGATTGATGTGAGAATCTGCCCTAAGTGTCCTTAGCTGACTTTAGGAACGAGGACTTTTTCTTTTTTTGGGGGTGGGGGCGGCGTTGGAAAACTTGCCTTGCTGAGACGCTTTTACAGATTTTCGCAAATTGGCCAATAAGTGAACCAATTATTATTAACGAAGATATGTCGGAAGTGCTGCACAAAAGTGATCCTAGCTATGGCTCTACTGACACTACTCGCACGGAGCACCCCATTCGCGTCCAGGGTTCATGAGTGCGAACCAAATATCATCATAAATGAAGCACAACCATTTAATAAGAATCGAAATAAAGCACTATGTAGTAGAAGCTTGGATTTCCCCTGCCTTCCGAGCCAGCGAGCCGGTTATGTCGCGTGCAGCGCACGGAGCACGCATGTGCTTATGAGATTGCTAGTGTTCTTGTCTTTGAAGAAACACCTCCTTCGCACTATGTACTTATTATTCTACTGCAAGATTTCTTTTGGTAATGTCGTAATAATAAAAAACAAATCCGTATATAGATCGCATGCTACAGGCCAAAACGATGGTCAACAAGCGGGCCACTTTATTTCACAGTACTGATGATACTTTAGCAGTTTTTAGACATATTATATACGACAATATAGTTACATAGTGGACTGACCTCGAGATGCACTTCCTACGTTTTTGCTGACGCGGGACGCATTCACAATCAATATTTACTCATCCCCGTCTGCTCTACAGTGCAGACGTGAATAAAACGTTTCCCGCCTATAATTAAGTATCGTTGATGGAATTACGCGTCATGTTGCCCAATCAAGATGGAATGCAGGTGGCATGTCGCAGTGCGCCTGCGGGGGCGCGTCAAGGCGCGTGCTCGTGCGAGAGAAAGCGCACGGCGCACGCCCTGAAGGCAGCGAGCTGAGCCGGCGGCGTCCAGCGTGTGTCTGCGCGACAAAGCAGCGCGAGGCGTCTGCACGAGCGCGGAAGCGAGCGAGCGAAAGGAGAAAACTTGCACGGAATGCCTAGGTGGTGCCGCCGCGTGTATCCCCAGTTTCTATTTTTCTGTCAGAGATGGCTGTAAGTAAAGGTTCCTAGTTTGTGTTCTGCTGTTTTTTTTTTTATTTTTTTTTTATTCAAATACCTCACGGGCTCCGATTGGAGTATTATGTGAGGGGGGTTACATAACTGGGGTGCGAAACAGAAGCATGTAGAAGATGGTTACTTTAACATCGTTATTTTCAAAACGTTAACATTACACCCTCCACACCTTGTGCCCAAGACGGCACCAAAAAGGAAGGAAAGAAACATATGCGAGCAGCAACCAGCTCGTAAACGCCATAAGCGGGAAGCTGGGACTGGACCCGGCGATTCGGGCTCGGAAATCAACGAGGGCTCCTGTTTTCTCGAAGCTGGCTTTCAAGACTGCAACGACTCCTCCGGCTCCAGTGAAGCGGGCATTGTGGGTGAACAGAGTGGCAGCCAGGCTACACTGCAGACACCTAACCACCACGGAGGCCATCATCCGTTTGAGGACATTCTCATTCCGGTTACATGGATGCGGATACCTTCCGTGGATGACAGCCTAGCTTGTGCTTAAGACCCAATAACTCTGAAAAGATGAAGGTTGACCTTGCATTCCAACTTTTTGGAGATGAGGCTATTAAAGGACTTTTTTTGCACCGGCGGCATGTGGAGACTATATACACTCGGGTGCAACCAACAGAAGACTTCGTCAAGCTAATCAATCGCCTGATACAAGTAATGACCTCCAGGATAACCAAGCGTGCACTTAAGCCGGGTAGCCCATGCGTTTCTTGGAAGACTTTTTAGGATATCTGGACAAGTGGGAAGAACATGCCAGCATTGCCTTCCACTCGCATTGTCACCTTTGATTAAACATGCTGCCTTCGTTCTATTAAACCGAATCTGTGTTTCGTGACTTGTATTCTTTGAGTTTGAATTCCTCCAAACGCGAAAGCTCTCATGTGCGTTTACCGGGTTAGCGTGTGGCTCACGTACCGATTGAGCTTTCAAGTTCGAGCAATCTGCACAAAGCAATTCGATATTAACATTAGCATGTTAAAACGTTATATCAATCCTAAGCTCCTGAAAGAGCTCTAAAGCAAAGTATTAAACGTGAGCCAAAGCAACGCGCAGCTCCCTTTCCAACTCTCAGCAGCGCGGCGCAATGTGCGCGAGAAACCGGCTCGCACGGATGGATGGATGGAATATAGGAGCGTCCCCTTTGAAACGGGGTGGTAGCAGTAGCTATCATGCTCATTTTTCTCCATATATCTTAATTATTGATTTAGAATGGTTAACTAAACCATCATTCTATCTATTAAATTTTTGTTCCTACATTACTAACATTATGTCACTTCTCTGCTTTTAAGCCACCAATCTTCCAGTCGTTTTTTGCTTGTTTCCACCGCCGGTTTATTCACCCGTCCACTGTTATCTCTAAACCCCAGAGCTTCAGGAACAGTGATTGTGCCTGCATCAACTTCCGGATGGATACCATTGCATTCGAGTATAATGTGGTCAATTGCTTCACTGGAGTTTCCACATACAGCACATGCGTCATCTCCATTGTTAAACTTCTTTTTGTAGCTGCGTGTTCTAAGGCACCCTGATCTAGTTTCAAAAAGTAGGGCACTGCCTCTTGAGTTAACAAAGAAATCTTCCTTCCTGATCTGCATTTTCCACTTTCGGTATAATTCCACACTCTGTTTTTTTTTTCATCGAATTTATCCAATTTTTACCTTCTGTGTTTTTCACCTGTTGCTTAATGCTATTTATTTCTCCGTCCTTGTTACTAGCATACTTACTAGTTAGTTTCCTAGTTCTTTTCCTCCATTGTGAGTCAACGCTTTTTAGGTACAGGTATTTAAATACCTTAGCTGCCCATCTGTTACTGTCCAATTTCCTCAGGCGTTCCTCATATAATATTTTACTCTGAGCTTCCCGTACTTCGAAAGATGCCCAGCCCATATCTCCCTGTACCGCCTCATTTGTAGTTTTGCCGTGGGCACCTAGTGCTAATCGTCCAACGGATCTCTGATTTGTTTCTAATGTCGACTGTACCTCTGATTTTAGGCACAAAACCGCATTTCCGAAAGTAAGTCCGGGCACCATAATTCCTTTCCAAATACCCCTCAATACCTCATACCTATTGTATCCCCACAATGCCTTATGCTTCATTATCCCGGCATTCCTTCGCCCTTTGGCCTTAAGTGATTGCTCATGCTTTCCAATGTATGCCAATCCTTCGTTTACCCATACCCCCAAATATTTATATTCTGCTACTCTAGGTATTTCAAGGCCTTGAATTTTAAGACCATGATCAGTTGAGCCGTTGAAAATCATCAGACCCGACTTAACTGCGCTGAAACTGAAGCCTAGAGCGTCCCCTTCGTCTCCGCAATACTTAACTAGAGTTTGCAATTCTTCCAGACTCTCAGCTAGCAGCACAATATCGTCTGCATACATCAAACCGGGGAGGCGCTGCTCTACCGCCTTTCCACCTAATCTGTATGACAGGTTAAAACCTAGGTTACTGTCTTGTATCCTCCGTTCCAGGTTTATCATATAAAGCATGAACAGCACCGGTGATAGAGGACAGCCTTGTCTTAATCCTTTTCATACTTTGACATCCTCCGTACTTCTTATCCCTTTCCACGTAATTTCTACTTTGTTATCCCGGTATATTTCCTGTAGGAACTCTCTCGCACGGCACGGAACTCTCTCGCTCGGCACCCTCTCGCACCACAGCGCCGCTATGCGGCCGCCGGCGGCTTTCGTTGCTATTCGAGCCATCCCAGCCGGCGCGCTCGACACACTAGTCAGTATATTCTAGGCACTATACTAATAGGTGGCCGTCGGCCGATAGGCTCCCAAAGCATCGCAGGGCGGCGCTGCGGCTCGTGATGGGCAACGCCATCTGTGGCAGAAAAACACACACTGGGACGCCGCCGGCTCGGCTCGCTGCCTTCGCGACGTGCGCCGCGCGCTTTCTCTCGAACGAGCACGCGCCCTGACGCGCCCCCGCAGGCGCATCGCAACATGCCGCCTGCATTCCGTCTTGATTATTGGACAACCTGCCGCGTATTTCCATGAAGGAAACGTAATTATAGGCGAGAAAAGTTTTATTCACGTCAGCACTGTAGAGCAGACGGCAGACGGCGATGAGTAAATATTGATTGTGAATGCGTTTCCCACCTTAGCGAAAACGTAGGAAGTTTATCTCGAGGTAAGTCAGCTATGCAACTATATTGTCGTATATAATATGTTTAAAAACTGTGGAAGTATTATCAGAACTCTGAGATAAAGGTGCTCGCTCTTTGATTATTGTTTTGGCCTGTAGCATGAGATCTATATACGGTTTTGTTTTTATTATTACGATGTTGCTAAAGCAAATCTTGCAGTAGAAGGATAAGCTATAGTCCGAAGGAGATGTTTCTTCAAAGGCACGAACGCTAGCAGTCCCAAAAGCACATGCGTGCTCCGCGCGCTGCACGCGACATAACCGGCTCGCTGGCTCGGAAGGAAGGTGAAATACAAGCTTGTACTACAATCGTGCTTTATTTCGGTTCTTACTAAATAGTTGTGCTTCATTTATATTTGGTTTGCATTTACGAAACCTGTGACGCGAATAGGGTGCTCCGTGCGAGTAGCGTCAATCGAGCCATAACTAGGATCGCTTTTGCATTGCACTTCCAACATATTTTGGTTATGAAGAATAATAATGTTGGTTCATTTATTGGCCAATTTGCAGAAATATGTAAAAGCGGCTCAGCCAAGCATGTTTTCCACCCCCCCCCCCAAAAAAAAGGCCTCGTTCCTAGATATTTCCTTGGTCGTAGGGCACATTCACACATCATTATCGTTCGTGGACGTCGCATGCTGGACATCTGTTGATTTGGTTGCTTTCAGAGCACTCGAAAAGCAGGGAGGGAGCACAGAAAATCTGCAAAGCAAGACACGCGCGGAGAGAGGAGCAGGATAATCCTCTAGCCCCTTCACTTCGTATAGATGGTGTTAAACCACTGTACTCTTTTGATGCCTCTCTAAGACGTCTTTGTCAACTGTCGAACATTTCTGAGTTTATGGAGAAGGGGAAAATTGGCCCTTTTCGTTTCCATAAAGAATGCGAGACTTCTCGGAATGCTGTCATGCGGTTGGAAAACAGGTCTTGTGGAAACGCTTCCAATGAAATCTGCAAAGTTCCACACGTGAATCTCGTCTTTTGGCGCTTCGCTTACTATTGTGGCTACCCATGACACAAGGCTACTTTGTACATCCGTTTTGCATCAGCGGAAGCGTTTTTGTATCGACAAATAACCACCAGGCGCAACTCGATCGCCGCACGTGCACAGGAAGCTAGCGGAGCGTCTGCTCCTGCGACGTCCCATCGTTTCACAGTTCGCCACCATGCCAGGAATGCGGCGCTGCCATCGCGCGGCGAAACTCGAGCTTGGGTTCCCAATACTGCCGGCCACTGCTTGGGCCTTGGCCATGGCCAGGAGCTGAGATTGCGAGTCATGGCTGAGCAGGAAGGTTTCCCACGGTCCCAGTTGCGTGTGCTTCCGGATATATTCAAGCGGGCAGTTGCTGTGCAGGCTCAAAATATATTATGTACGAAGGCTCTATCGTCGCGTTTTGTGCACTCCAGCCTGAATTTGTCGGTGTATACGGGGTAAGTACTGCTGGGTTCTGGGTGGATTTATTTCGAAGTAGTCTCTACCTAGCGTTGAGGTGCCGGCTAGTTGGTAATACATTTTGGAATAACAGCGCGAAGGACGAGGACGAAGATAGAAGGACACAAACACAGCGCTGCTTCTACAGTCTCTACCTCTTGCTCCTTAGTGGTCTTTGCGAGGTAGGAGTATATAAAGCTTTATACAGTTTATCCGTAGGTGTCTAGGGCTTCTAGGTATCACTGGCGTCCTAGTCGACGTCCCGATGTCCCCAGATTGACTGATAGATTCCCGAGAAATATTGTGGCTGCCTAGCTTGTCGGCTTTGTGATTGCCGTTGTCCAAAAATACTATATTTGGTGTGCCTGCCCATGCGCTTTATAGAATGGGCATGTCGCGCAGTTATAGACGGTCCGTTTTAGAGGAGATTGTCCAAACGATCTTAACCTTTGGCTTCAAACCATATCCCCTGGTGCGTGGTTCAGAGTCAATACAGAGCTGTGACAGATATTGCTCCTTTTCTTCCTACAAACCAGTCTACAAAAGTGTCATTGTTCTTCAAGATGTGAGACAAATATTGCGCCTTCGTTCCCCATAAACCAAATTACGCAATATTTTAATAAAAGCGCTGAATGAAAAGTGGTGTTATAAAGGCGCTATGGTGTCTACTCTTAAACCGAAGCTTGAGCATCCCAAAATTCAAACCGTCAAACCGCGCACAACGTTCTTAAAGGGTGCTAAATAATTTCGCTCGTATGGCAGTAGGCTGCATGCATACTTATCCCCCACCATTTCGTTCTTGTCGAGAGTGAATAATCACGCTGTATATGAAGCGAAAATGAAAACCCAACCTTCGAACGCATCTGCCGTGCTAATACGCTCGCGTCTATGCTTGGATCGATTTATTTCCCACCTCCGTGCACGTGTGCTGCGCGCATCTTTGAGTCACATTTTGCTTCTCCGTTTCCATCATGTTGCAAGAAGCTCCTCATCCGTAGGTCGCTGATGGAATCTCACTGAGCTTTCATTTGGACGAAATGCGAAACCGCATGTCTTGACGTCGCTGCACGTGAATGGATGCCGTTGATTCAGACTGGAGAGTGTTACGTCTCGACCTTTCGCGCCGTATGAGCCACAAAAGATGCCGCGGTGTCACATGTCTACGCAGTAAAAGTTTCCCCGGTATGCTCGTAGTGTTCATCGAGGCTGGGGTGCGGTAGCTAATTAATCGACTACTGGGCTCAACTGTGGCTATCAATGTGCGCGGCAGGGGCGCCAGCGTTTGGCACCTCGTCTCCGCTTTGCCAATCCTGCGCAAAGATTAATCCACGTAGGTGGGGCGTAGTGTCAGACCTTGGACAACGACCGGATTTCAAAAGAACCCATCGTCACTTTCACTGGATCAGTATCTATGTTGTCTTAAACGTAGGTATCGCGTTTTGGTGGCTGCTTCAAGAATGCCTTGCACATGTATGGAATGAAACGAAATTATTGGGAATTAGTGAGTACCTAAAAGTGCCATATAAGGTCAGCAACAAAAGGGGCCTTTCAAAAGTGTGGCAGAGTGCTCAGTATCAGTGATTTTACTCCTGTAGTCACGTATATAAATTAGCTATCGATCCCGCCATCGGTACGGCTTTTCGACGGAGGCGAAAAGCCAGAAGCCCGCGTGCTATGCGATATCAGCACAGGATTAAGGACCCCAGGTGGTCACAATTTCAGGAGCTCTCTACTACGACTTTCATAGCCTGAGCCGCTTTGGGACATTAAACCCCACAAAGCAACGCAAACCTTCGTTATTGTAGTAACCTGGGTTTGGATCTTCCATCGATCTACTGATATCCTAGCAGTGGATTACAAAATCGAACTGGTCTAGGAATATATGAAAGCACGCTGAGAACAATGCGAGCAATATAGCTGAAGCTGAGAAAACACTTTCACGAGAAGATATGACTCATTTTGATTCGTACATGAGGGGGAGGAGAAGGAGGAGAACATTTTATCGAGGAGAAATTCATGTGTTCTTTCCTCTTGAGAGGACGCTTCTCCTCAAGGCGCCCCAGGGGGGGTCGTTGCTTGATGTCTCCTCGACGACCTCCTTGGCCCAGGCCCTGATGGCGTGTTGCCGGCCTGGATCACAGCTAAGCAATGCGGCCTCCCATTGTTCCGAATTGGACATCTGCAGACCCTTCGGTGGCTGCATGTTTTCACATTTAAACGTGTTGTGTTCTAGATCTACCCTCTGATTACCGCAAAGAGAACATGAGGGGCTGTATTCGCCTGTATACTATTGTGCTAATTTATATGAAATAAAGCACGTATTTGTCTCAAGTTTTCTGAGATGTGCTTGTTGTAATTTGCTGAGTGTTGGGTGGGAGGGGTCTGGATATTTCAATCTGTTGTTTTTGTTCCAATTTGTAATTCCTCTGTACGTGGGGTATGCCTCGGGAGCCGATTTTAGTTCGGGGTAACGCACATCCCGCTTTACGACGAATCCTCGGGCATGCTGGTGCGCCGCCTCCTTTCCAGGATTACCCGCATGAGCGAGGACCCACAAAATTTTACTCGAACGTGCATTTTTTGAGTTATCAAAAGCCTTCAAAATTTCAGCTGCTGGTATGAATTCTACATTTTGCGAAGTTTCGAATCACTGTTTTCGAGTCGCTAAAAATAAATATGGAGTTCGCCGTGACAGTCGCCTGAACTACAGCCGCCTCTCCTGCCTTTTCTGGGGTTCGTGCTTTGTTTATCGTTCCTGAATTTTGTAAGCGAGAAGTGTGATCGACTAGAGCCAGGGCATAGGCTTTCTTATCCCCGTGTTCTGCCGTGTAGACGTACGTCGTTTGTGGCAGATTTGAATAGTGTTTCTCTAATGATTGGGCTCTTGCTAACCGACGCTGCAGGTGAAACTTCGAGTTCATGTTTTTAGGTAGTGGAGAGACTTGCAGCATTTTGTGTATTGAACGGGGAACAAACGTTACCTGGCAGTGCATACCCTCGTATTGTACGTCGGTCTTTTTCAGTGCCTGTCTTCATGTGGATGTTGCGGTGAGCCGCTGGTACTGCGCCGTGAGGTGCGCTTCATTGTTTTCTTCTAGTGTGTTATGTATTCCCATTGATGACATTCTCGGTAGCCGTACTGATAGGAAGACCGAGTTCTGTTTTGAAGGGCTGCCGAATAATGGAGTCGCTCGCTTCTCTTTCTTTGGCCTGTAGGAACAAGTAGGGCGTGGAATATGTAATGCGGCTGAGAACGAAAGCCTTACGAAAATCCCATATCTGCTCCAGATATGGAGCATATGCTGCCAGATACAAATATATTAGGCAGCAAATAAGACCTTATCTAGGCTAGATAAGGTCATATATGCGCAAAATGTTGCCCTTATATGGCTCAGATTTGGCCATATCATGCAACATATAATCCATATCTGAACGGGTAACGGGACCTTATATGGCTTGATCAGGGGCATATATGGTATCCTCGCGACCTTATGTGGCCTGATAAAGGGCATATATGGCATCGTCATGACCTTATATAGACAAACCAGGGCCATATGCCTGGCATCCACAGGACTTTATATAACCTCATCGGGGCTTTAAATATGTAGGCGCCATAGTGATTGTATATTAGCAATATAATGCTTTCGTCTACCTTCTGCAAATATTCAATATTGGCATCATGTGGTGGAGCTTCAATTTTTCTACTCAGCATGGCCTGCATGCTCAGTGTTAATTGTATCCAATTTAGAAAATAGCTGCGACTCCTAATATTTCAAATATTCTGCAGATTTCGCTGCACCATAATTATTACACCATGTGTTCCTTAATCCAGGAGGGCGCTGGGTTATGGCTACATGCTCCTCTTTCCGTCTACTAACTCGCATTTTCATTTAAAATGCGGCGGCAGTCCGGTGTACAAACGCATGGTCGGTTAAGTTGAGCGATTCAAAATATCAAGAAAATGATGGCAGTTCAGTATACGGCCCCCTCCGAACTGTCTAGACGGTGACTCACACTCAGAGACAGCTGGCGGTTGCTGCTTGGAGGGCCGCACTGGCTAGACAGTGACTCTTCCTGTCCCGCGTTCCCCTCTTCCCTCTCAAACAGCGGCGGCCCCTGCGTCACGGGCTCGCATTTCATCTCTCCTCTTCGCTGCCACGCTCTATACCGCGTAGGCCGCGAGCTCTCCGTTTTGTGTTTGCTTGCTTCTTATTTCCCCTCCCCCTTTCAGCTCCGTGCGCCTAAGCACTTGTCTCGTTCCTTTCGCGGTGGCAGACATCGGAGTTCGGTGCGGCTGGCGGGCGTGCTGCATGTTGTGTATGCTGGTGTGTGTGTGCCAGCGCCTGTTCGCTATTAGCTGTGTGCATGTAACAAAAAAGCGACAGCAAACCTACAAGAGCTTCAGTGTGACTGTCGGCACACAGGAAATTACTGTGTCTCACTGCGGGTGGAAGCTGCCTCCCCAGCCTTGGCAGCGAACCTGATGGTCGATTGAGCTTTTCGAGGCTTCTGCCCTGGGTGGCCCGGCGTCGGATGGCACCCTCATCGTGCCGCCTCATCTTCACGCCCGATCACCAAAACCGTGAGCGTGAGACTTCTTGTCGGGAACTAGCACTTGCCAGCCTCAGGATGTTGTTCACTTCATTATTTTGATGGAAAAAGTTTCCAATCAGTAAATTGGATGGTAATTGCCAGTATGTGATATTTTTCCGTACATTTCGTTGCCAATTTGTCTTTCGCTCCAGGAATTTTAACAAATTTCAGTGGGTGGATAGGGTCCCTCGTTGTTTATTATTATTATTTGCACTACCTAAGTAGCTTCATGCTTGATTTGGTTTAGGGGCAGATCTGTCGCTGTCATGACAAATGCCATCGGACATGCTTTTTTTGTTTTCTCTCCTAATTTCAAAAGCAACCACGAGTTAGGAGCGTTCGCTCATTTTGCACTGCAGTCTCTGCTTAAGGTAACACCAGTACTTCCTGACAGCCTATATGTACTTTGCAAAGGTTTAGGTATTATCAGCAGTCCCAGCAGTGTGTGTTTTATCGCCCTGCGGTTTAGCGGTACCTTTTCCGGGTATCGACAGACCTTTAAATTCCCTTTCAATTGTCTAGTTCGTATATTAGCTGTTTATTTTATTTAGCTTCGCAAGTAAACCAGCTCAAACTAAAAACATTTACTGGTTAAAGCTCTGTGTGTAAAAGAGTAGAACAAAAATGTAATATCTAATTTAATAGGTTAATGTCTTTCACTTTAGCTTCTCGTGTAGACATTATTCTGTTCAGATATCCCATTAGTTTGTTATAGTATCGTGCCTAAATGAGTAGAATCTCAATATTTACTAACGGATGAGCATGTCTTTGACCCTCGGTATACACACGTAATTCAGGCCCGTCTTTGAGCGATTTCATATGCAGGGAAAAAAGAAAACCTGTGGTTTCAAAGCTATTTTCCTGTAAGGTTTGAAATAAAAGGGGAAATTCAGGTTTCCCTTGGCAAACTTGATTGAGCGTGCGTTTAACTGGAATACTGAAATTGTCTTGTGTGTGTTGTAATAAAGTGTTATGTTGATATGCAGATATGTAGATCTATAGTTCAAAACCTACATGCCACGCGGGCTAGATTAAATCAGGAATTGGGTAGATAAGGAATATCTGACCAGATATGTCTTATCTGCTACTCGAAATCAAGAATTGGGCAGATCAGGCATATACAACCAGATATGCCTTATCTGGTACTCAAAATCAGGAATTGGGAAGATATGCCTTATATGGCCTAGATCTGTCCTAATATACCATATCTGCCCAATTCCTGATATACCTGATCTGGATTTCTTTATAAATCCAGATATGGCATTTCCGTGAGGGATGCAAACACAAGATTTAATGTCTCCTTTTTCTTCATTCCTCTTCCTTTGTTTGATATCCTCCGTATAAGGCGATACGTTTGATTACTTATCGTTCGGAGTTTTTGAATAAAATCGGTGTTTTTGCCCGTTTGATTTAATGTACATGCCCAGTATGGAAAACTTTTCAATGCTCAGAATGGTTAAATAATATACAAAAAAACATCAACACAAACATTAATATATGTACATCAGGCGGTCTCTCACATTTTAAAAGTGACTCAAAAATCACGCGCTGATTTCGAAGCGTTATGGGTCAACATTTGATATACCAGCTTTTTGGAAAGAATCATATAAATTGACCAGCTTCCTCTTACTGAAATATTTGACCTAAAGTCAGCTTCTGAATTTGGTTCGTCAAAGAAAAATTCATTTATGGAGCCCATTCTTATAGCTCGCAGAATGAATAGCGTACCGGGGTAAAAAGCCCAGAATATTTGAGAACACACCTCTCTGTATCGCTAAGGAAAACACACTGAAGGCTTTCTGAAAACCTTTGAAATGCTTCTTGGCTAAGCATGAGAGTAAAGGTTCTTTGACGTGATTGCTTGTCACAATTTTTAGCTCTTTCGACGCTTATTTAGTCAATGTCGAGAAAAGTATCCATTTAAAACAGTTCTCTCCAAATTCCGGCTAGCAGACAAGCGAACCTCCCTTCCCCCTTCATCTCAAACCACGGACAGAGTTATAGTGTACGCGAACAAACTGCGATCTATATTTCGCTTATGGACTAGAAACGAGAGACGCCTAATCCTGTCTCAAGGGTAAAGGGATTTTATTCACTTCGGCGAAAGGCTCTTCATCCGAAGCTTGCTGACTGAATCTCAGCTTGCTTTCATTGGGACATAACACGAAAACGCCCGTCGTAACGTCGCTGCACGTGAATGAATGCCGCTGATTGAAACTGGAGAGAGTTCCGTCTCTTCTTTTCCTGGATATCGTGTTGAGCTGCAGGACGTCTGCTGCCTGAGAAGATTGGAAGTGATCAACAATAGGAGAAGGGGCACAGTATAACAGCTGTAACTACAACCACTAACAAACCCTTTCTCAATAAACGGTGGTTGCCAGGACTAAGGCCAGAGTCATAGCTAGGCACTCAGGCATTGTCGGTCGACACTGCCGCGACAGGGCGTGTGAACTGCCGCCTGCTTCTCTCCCTCCCTCCGTATACTCTGCAGGCCTGCGAGTGATTGAATGTCAAGCGGAGCTTTGAGCGGAAATTCGCACATTTCAGGGTGATTCTTTCTGAAGGACAACCCAACAAACCTGCACGTTCATTCACCGTAAAATGCGCGAATTCACGACTATGCATTTAAAACTCTGCCTAGAGCCAATTGCAATCAGGTCCTTCATGGCAATGGACGTGTACAATTTTCAAAGGAGAGTAAACGCATGCTGCTCGCCCTCGATCCAATATCGCAGCAAACCATGCAACAACCGGGCTGCATTGAGGAAAACAGGGCAAACTGCTCCACGGACCGCGGCACCCACTCCCAAAAGTTTGCGCACCGGGCTCCTCATGTACAGCTACCTAATAGGTTACTTGTGACAAATTCTGAGGGATTTACATTCGTTGGTCGCGCTTGCTTGTATCTAACTGGGCCTAATCTGTATCTGCCCATTCAAAGTAAGCTGATATAAGCAGAACGTGAGGAAGGCTCAATGCGTGCGCTGTTGCTGCTTAGAAAGCGCGTTCAAACCGGATCCTAGGAAGCTGAGGACAGGCTGTGATAGGCTAGCGTTGAATGGAGAGCGAATGAGGAACTATTGAACCTGATTAATCGGGAAGCCCACGTCGAAATGAGACTAACGGATGCGAAGAGACATGAGTGAAACGTCCAGCCGACGTGGAAATATGAAGGCCAAAGAGGTCTATGCAAACGCATTGCCAACCCTATTCTGCACTTTGGAGTCCCTCAGCTTTGCTTCTTTTTGTCGAAGCATAAGTGATTTAGTTTCGGTATCTACATAGGATATATGTTAGATGTCACGTTGGCAACACGAGCATGGCAGAGTGGCCTGGGAAACAAATGCGCAGGTGAGCAAATTCCTGTTTGCATCAAGAATAAAAGGGCATTTGCAGAACATTTAATGTGAAGTCGAACTAAGGGTTTATTATTAAGGGTAACGAACTAGATTTCTAGCGAAGGCAAGTGAGGCAGGAGAGAGCAGAAGTAGGCTGGACATAAGATAGGAACTTTACAGGAATGAGGTAACTGCAGCTAGCACAAGATAATTGGAGAAGTGCGGGATAGGACTTAATCGAGTCGTGTACGATGTTGGACTGCCGGTGATGGTAACGGCCAATCTACTCGACAAAGAGTGAATGATTAGCGACGGTTTTTGTCGATACGTACAAAGGGGCTGAAGATTTTGTTTTACTAGAAATTGTTTAATCGCTATGGAGCAACATCGTTCCAAAGGAAACGACTGCTGCCGCCTATTATAAATGGGCAGTCGAACATTTCCTTGTTACAAACGCAGTGAGGACTTCAGCCACTCTATTATTTGCATTGTATCTCCAGGACACCAATGGGCCTATAATTTGGTACCAGTATTCTTGTTGGTTTGGATGGCAGCTTTAGTGGGTTACGCATCATACATCACAGCACATGCTCTGACCAAGCGTTATAAGCTATGTTGTGTAATGACGTGCAAGGTATTTACTGATGGCGGCCCTTAATATAACTTGTGAAAATGATTTATCACAAATCAGCACCCCACCCATGGTATCTCTCCTGATCACGCAATTAAAATGTACGAGTTATTAGCATCACAAAAGACACGAACAGCTGCAACAAGAATTGAGAAAAAAGATCAGGCTGGTACAGGCCTTTAATAATAATCAGAAACTCCGGGAATGTATGGGAAACGAAATGGAGAAGGTGGTGCTGTTACTTCTGCTGGCCGGCGCCATGAGCACTACGAGCACCTATTGCAGCTAAAATTTGCGCTAAAGATTCAGTGCGGCGTGATGCTTCCGGCAACTGATATCGCCCCTCGTTTCACGCAAAATCAGTGAATAGATGATAGCGAAAAAAGGATGAAGATAGAACGAATACGGAAAAGGTTTGGAGGTTCGCTCTATTTTAAAATCTGTGACCTGGTGCTGTGAAGGTGGGTTTTTTGGTGCTACGCTTGCAGTCACCCCGGAGAAGTGTTCTAAAGAAAATTTAGCACAGTTCTCTTTTAAGGGTGCCTGATGTACCTTTCCAAAGACGACTGCTAGATGTAGCAGGTTGTTTGCACAGCACCAGGTGAGAGATATTAAGTCATTTAAAAATCACCCAAAGCAGTCTATGTTCGTTTCTTTATTTCTTTCTTATTAATAAGAGTCGCATAAAGTTGCTTCATTTCTTCGCAACCACCCATTGCCCAGATGTTTCGCGAAACGAGCTGTGGTATAATTTGCCGGTAGCCAGACATCGCTCTGATTTTCAGCTGCTGATGCAAACGTTGCTCACATTGCACGGGGTGAGGCCAGCCGAGCAGCGCCATCCCTCTCTTCCATTTCCTATAGCCGCCGTCGTGTTTAGCCGCTAGTTCTGGACGAGTTATCTGCCACGCACTCTGCGTTCTCATTCGTAAAGATGATCACGATTATATATCCAAATGCCTTCCTACAGTCATCAAAAATGCCTTCCCGAAACCACCTATAACGAAATGGGTGAGCTGACTTCCTCCACATCTCCAGCTACTTTCGTATGTGAGAAAACTCTGACTGTGAGTGTCAACTTATCTTGGCACTATAACACAGGACTTGTATCAGTACAGGTGCTGTTTGTTAGATAGAGAGAGACAGAACTGTCTTTTTCTGGCTCTCATTACATCAACCTTGCTCAGAAGCAAGACATCAGGATGAGGACAGAGTAACAGTCGCAAAGGTCCCATGTTTACAATAAACACCTTGAAAGTGTTACCGCAACAAATCAGAGATAATATGTGCGCTCTTTAAAAAATTATATTAGACTGTAACCAAAAATTTCTAAAAAAAAAGGATCTCATGCCATTAAAGTTTTCAGCTGTGGTTGCCTTGCATGTTTGCATTAGATCTGTTGCTGATCCGCCCCTCTTCCGACACCCATGAGTGGTTGAGACAGGATTGCAAACCTTTCGGTTGGCCCAAGAAGCAGTTTTTAAATTGACAGTTGTGCGGCGTGCTCCGTGAGTCGTCTTTCCTGGTCAATAAACTCTATAACGTCCCTTGAATCACATCAGTATGGGTAGAAGGACAGTCCTTGATTTGCAGAATAAAGCTAGGTACATTGGAAACAGACAAGGAGGTCAAAATCCAATTTAATTGCACAAAGAACACCCCTACATGAAGCCAAAAAAATAAAAAAAAATGACGCCTCAATGCATGCTCCAAGCCGAGTGCTCGCCTAGGTCGATGTCGGGCTCCTCACGTCCACCCCTGGCGAAGCCTAGTGATGCTGCTTTCTTTTTGTATGTGTTGCCATGAGGCACAGGGATCTCTTATCGGTTTGATGAGTCAGAGAAGCCCTTTAATCTAGTCCGTGATGCGACTTGGATATCGTTAGTAACATGCTGCACCCTGAACGCCATCCGACGGCTTCATGATTGCAATGTACGAGTGCAAGCATGCAGGTCACGTTTATTTATGCACTTCAACCGCATTGGTCCGTACTGTAAGCTTGCACAGCGAGGAAAAATCGAGTTCGCCAATAATAAATTGCTGTTCAGCTTTCACGGACTCTTGTTCCAGAACGCAGATTTTTTGCGATGGTTCGAAGATTAGGCGTCGTAGGCGACTTCGTAACACGCCACATTCCAGCCGTGGCAGAAGCCAACTGCCACCGCTAGCAAGGGACAGAAGGCAGAGACGGAACTTCCAGTCCACATAAAGGGCAAAGGGAGACAGGCTAATGTGACAGGTGGCTCAGTGTCTTCTGGGGTGTAGGACTAGAGCGGAGGAGTGCTCAGCCGGAACGCGGTTACCACGGCAAAAACCCGTGGCTACAGAGGAAGCAGGAGGTCATAGCGAGTGCCGAATAACGTGCAACCTTATGATGGTGCTACGAGGAGAAGCAGGAGGGTGTCTGCCGTAAAATCAGGGAAATATGGGCGAGAAGACTAATGACAGCACCCGTGTGTGAGAATGAGTAATGGTCGAAAGGGATGCGGCTGCAGAGTGTGGAGAGAGTAGTGATGGCGGAGGTAAACTGGCAGCGTGAGGTGGAACATGGAACAGAAGAAAAGTGCGGAAGTAGGAGTGGTCGTTGTGTGCCGACAATCACGCGCATGCCTCCACTATGTCTGTGGGAGATTGCAACTCATGCAGATTGCAAACACGAAACGGGACACTCATTCGGGATCTGCTTTCATTGTCCTCGCTTTTCTGGTTGTGTGTTCTTACTGTGTTCTCACACAGCCTATAACACGTCAGGCGTATCCTTTAAAGCCCTCACCTGTGACATCGCGTAAATTTCTGCGCTTCGCCTTAAGCCCACAATTGTCCTGTCAGTGGGTCACTGGAACGTATACATAATGTCAAACAACTACTCCATATCCCTATTGCACAGAAATGGCCCCTTCATTTCCCACGTTACTCCTGAAACTGTTGTGGCAACCTCACGTAACTAGTACGTGAACCTAAACTTTCAGAGCTGGGTGTTTCTCCAGCACCTGGAAAACGCTTCCTGCCTTTTCTTAGATCGCAAAGCCTCGTTTATACATCAAAGAGTCGAAAAGTAGTGCGACGTGAGGCATCAATAGTTTCCGGAACGTGAACGCTAATTTCCTCCTCTACATATCGGTTGTATTCACTGTCGGCTGCCGCGCGGGAGACGACGGGAAAAATGAAACCTTTTCACTTCCGGTACACCGTAACCTTGGTCATCGTTGTCGTCTGTTGAGGTTTTGTTCGGGTAGTTCGGAAGATCCAAGGTGCTGTGAACTCTGTAATTTGCTACAATAATGGTCAATTGCGCTGTCTACGGATGCAGCGATAGGTCCTGCAGGTGTAAAAACGCCGAGAGCAGCACAGCTTTTAACGTTTTGGGGTAGACGCCTGCTGTTGCGTGGGCGTTGCACTGTTGCTTCTGCTGCGTCGTTTCGCTAAACCATTGCCGTGCTGACTGCCCCGCTGGATGTGACATAAACGTGGTTGTGTATGTGCAAGTGATCGCGCTTAGTCAATGACAACTTCATAAACATGCTACTTTCAACCCTCGGAGGAGAACCTTTCGGACTGCAGCCCTTCTGCTCCCGGTACGTGTATGCAGCGTAACTGCAAGCGTGCTAAAGCGCTATAGGAAAGCGAAGAATACCTTCAAGCCGTTGCACGTTACTAATTAGCTCTTGCTAGCTTTTCCCTGTGACTGTGGGTACCAGACCGGGCGCTGACCAGACATACCGCTGCGCGCACAGGTGTAGGGCTAAGATGTTCGGGATACAGAACAGTCCGACGAATGTTCGTGCCTGCTTTGCGGCTGTACAAGTCAATACCTCAAAGCCCGCTTTCTTCGGGCGTTTTAGTAGAATACATGCTGCGCTGTACATGCTTGGGCACCAGGGTGTGGTTGGAACGCTTTCCGCAACAAAAATAAAAGCAAAAGGAAAATGTCGTTCGTGCATGAATCCGAATTGCGAAAACGCTGCTTCGGACGGAAGCAAATCGGTGGAAATCGCTCACTTAAGTGTCACGTCTGCAGTATTCTAGAGTATTCTAGCTCACTATAGTCACGCAAAGCCAGATCGTGATAGTGCTTCCCGATTTGTTCCGTCCTGTGACTCCACCACACGTTAACTTTGGTTTGCAACGACCAGGCAGCGCCGCGCCCGTGACCAAAAATTGGCGGACGGCTCTCGTGCGATGACATCACGTGGTGCGATGAAGCCATGTGAAATGAACCTATATACATGCCTCTCAATTTTTTTCCTCAGCATATCGGAAAACTGAAATGCCTGAGAGAAAGATCCGCTGTTGTTATTTAAATCTCTCTCTCTTTCTGGAGAGCAGTATTCAAATTTCTATTTGCTGACTATATTAATTGCCTGCCAAAGCAAGTGAATAAATTAACAGCCAGCTTGATTGCCCATTGTGCTCTGTGTGCATGCTGCGTGAGCCGCAATGAATGCTAAGCTCTAAGCTTCCTGCTGATCTATCTTCTTTGCCTCGTTGTGTTCCAGCAACTCCGGCCGCCTGCTCTGGAAAGGATTTCGTCCGAGTAAATGGAGTGTCAAGAATTCGAGATTTTCTTCTTCAGCAACCGTCCCGCTACAAGCAACAAGAATGGTTGCCTGAAGTAAGCCCTCCTTCAGTGCAGGATAGCATTCCAATGAGCACGAGCAGATACCTTTGACTTTAATTTATCTCACCTTATGCATGCCACGTCTTCGCTCCTCTTATACGGAGACGTCGATTATTTCCGCGGTACCGATACGAAATACCCTTTTCATTTGTGGTATTGTGTGTTTGGATCAAAGCAACATGGCTGCGTTTATAACCTATGCTATAGAAGAAACACGAGGAAGCTCAAATAATTATATTTCCAAGTCGCCTTGTGTAGAAAAACAAGCGATTAAAACAAAAACGGTTGAGTGGTGCGCCGCGAGGAAGACGTGAGTTTTTTTGTTACGCAGATATATTTAACAGGGGGCAACGCACCCGTGCCGGCGCGGTTCGCGTGAATTTCCGGTTGCTATAGAGCACTGCTATTACGAATAAAACTCAGCCGTAGCCTTCGAATTTCCCTTTGCTTCTTCCGCACAACGGCCCTCAAGTACTCTAAATGAGAACAAGGCGGCCTGGTTTGCGAAAGTGGCACAGGGAAAGGCCTTTTCTTCTTTTTATAAGCCTAACTATATGTATACTCACTCTAGACGAGAGGGATCGGCTAAGTACACTGAAGTTCTTGCGACAAAAAAAAATTACTAATATCGAGGACGCGACAGGGAGGTGCATAGTTAGTGGCATTTGGCTTAAGAAATGCAAATGGCGTACGGACGCAATATTATGCTGCAAAGTACCGTTTTTTTTTCGGACCTAAATAACTCGACAAAAAGCCCGTTTCACCTACTCGATAAGGCTGGCGAAGCATACAGTCAACTCGTACATGTTGGATCACAAAGAAAGGCGGCAAATTGTGAGGAATTCTTGAAAATTAAAGGTATCAAAAACACGCTCTAAATGCCTACTCGCAGAAACCAGGGCATTAACATCTTTGTGGGAAAGGGCTGCCAGTGAGTGAGTCAGGAAAGCAACGAACTATATTACAAGAAAACTTGTCTAGATATCGGCATTCATATCTTTAGGTGCATATGGAACGACTTTGTCATCGCCCCTTTAAACGTTTTTCCATGATCTTTCGGTTTACGTCCAAGCACTCGCGAGTCATTTGCTGGACAAGCTTCAGAAATGGAGACTGCCGCTTAGATGTCTCTCAAGAGAAAAATCGCGAAATCCTACACATCCTCTCCTATCATTTGTCTCTTATCCTTTGCCTCTTACTTTTGCCAGCGTTCGTTGCAATGCCACGTTCAACTGTAATTGCTTTACAGGAAATTAAAGGCGCATTATGCCTGCCAAACTTTCTCCGGTAAGCGTGAGACTGGACAGTTCACTATCGCTCCTGTGGCGTGGCGTTTCTTGGCGCTCGTTCAACTGTGAGATTGCAGATGGCAGGAACGCTAGACAAGAACACATGTCGCGGAATCTCGCGGAATATGACATCTCACGCACAACTCTCGCGCACGGGATTACGTTCGATGATCCTAAAAAAGCCTTTCGACTTGAAAATGCAAGATTAGGCTCAAAGGTGGTCTTAGGCGTGCGCGTGCCGTTGTGTAGGCGGCGAGACGAAGACGGCGATGGCAGGAAGGTTCTTTTTCGGTTCGCTGAAACACATTCGAATCCCGTTGGGCTTTTCGATTAGAGGATTGAAGCGGCAGCTGCGCTGCATACTTTCGTGTGCTGGCCATGCCCAGACTGAACATAGTTTTGCAAAAAGGCTGTACCTAGGAAAATAATTAAGTTTGACTAACAGGCGCATATGCAGCATCACAAGAGGGACTGGTTCGTTCAAAAGATATGTTGCTTCTCTAATGTCGCAAGGTGTGCTCTCGCGTCAACGTACGGTCGTTTGGGCTTTGCTCTTAGTTCTTGAACCGAAATAGCGAAAGGAGTAGCCCAGCAATCAGCAACACAACGCTATAACCCCTCCTCTTTTAGTGCGTTAGCAATACTGCGCTAGGGTTCAGCCCGTCGCGTAGTCCCGGGAAATGCCACTGTTGACCTTGCGCCCCAGCCGAGCGGAATACGGCATTAACCAAGCCGTATGAATGTGCCTTAGTTTCCTATAGGGGTAACGTGATTGCCAGGGCCCTGGCAGGCTGATTCTGACATAAACGTCCCATGTGAGACCCATGTTGTCGTTCAGTGCAGACTAGTCAATCATTTCTGTGCCATTTCTTTAGTCAGCTAAACATCTCAATCTACACCATGAGGTACACTACATACAGAAAAATAAACGCAGCTATTGCCAACGCAGTTGAACCCGGTATAACCAGAGCTAAACCACAGCCAATGTTTTCGCAGCGCACACGGCGGAAGTTAACATTCGACATGTCGCTCTTTATATGCGGGATGGCTGGTTGCTAAAACAAGCACACTCTCATAACATGCGAATAATAGTTCTGATTGTGTGCCTAAATAATGCAGCATGAGCACATCAATTTCGGCCTTCTATACAGAAGCCCAAAACAAGTCCAGTTCTTTGAGGAGATCTAAGGTCGCATAAGAATGAGAATATGCAAATAAAATCTCTTCTAATAAAAATAACCCCTCAGCGACCACCGTCAAAGACGTGCACACAAAAGTGCAGCCGACACTGGGTATGCAGACGACATGGGGATGATGTGCTGTAGTGAAGTCAGCAGCCAAAGGGTGCAGACTTCAGGTGCATTCGAAATCATAAATAAAATTTAAAACATCTAACTCAATAATCAGTTTATGCTCAGCTGTTAGCTGTAATGCTTCTTTTAAGCATAGAAGATTTTTATTCCGTGAGTTTATTCCCTACCATGGCATATTAGTAAACCAACGAAACATAGCAACAAGACGCCATAAGTGACGAAGGCAGCCTGCCTTTTTTTTCTTTTTTTCATAAGATCTTCTCGGGATAGATGATCGATGTGAAGTAAGTTCGCTGTTCTGGTAAAGCAGAATAGTTAATGCCTCTTCCGTGTTAGGCTGATGATTTTAGACGCGAGGACTATACAGGGCCACCTCTCGGCAGCACCCGCGAGACGAACTAACTACTATTTGAAATAGTATGACTGTATACCAGTCGGTGGGACACGGTAAAATAAAAGCACGGAAAGAACAGGACGGAGGGATGGAGACAACACAGGCTGGGGTGGTCTCCCGTCTAACTGCCCTTGAATGCTGCTCAATAATGCTTTTCTAGGCAGTTTAGTAGCGCGTTAATGATAAATTCATACAATAAAATACACTTGCAGTTAGAAAATAATTCAGTCTGGACATTTTTGCGTTTAACTGTAGCCCACTGATTTAACTATTTTAACTATGTATTTTTTAATATAACTATTTTAACTATATATTTTAACTAATTTTAACTTTAGCGACACTCACGCGCTCCGGCCGAACGGCGTTTTTACTGTAATTGAAACAGCTGAAGTTGCCACTGTAATAAATAAATTTCTCTGTGACAGCCGCATATTTGTGTGCAGTCCAACAGACGCGGAGCTCCTGCGGACAGTGCGAGAGGAATAGCTAGCTGAGCCTTTCGTCTGCACCCTCGAACATCGTATAGAGTATGGGGAAGTTGAACAGTGGAGGCGATATGGAGAAATATTTTAATTGAACTGCGCAGATGTCTGTTGCGATCACTGCCACTTGGGGTTCGGGAGGGTTGGGATGAAGAATGATGTTGTTAGTTATTTTTCATTCTTGTAAGTTCATTGACTCCGCGATGCAAAACGATGACAAGAAAGGAGGCCCTTTCTTTAAACTGTACACGTTTGTTGCAGGTTATTCACGTTCTGTCGTCATGAACAACCCGCTTAAAAAACTCAAACTCTCGCCATTCGTTAAACGATCGGAAGATAGTGGAATCAAGTCAGAACATGGTGCCTCTGTGTTCGCTACAGAGCAGGCGCCAGAGTCTTGGAAGCCATCCGTCGCCCTCTACGCAAAATCTGATCGCCTGGTTCGGTGGTCTTCAAGCAGCATACAGATGACCCATTCAATTACACATGCTATGGTGGGCGCGCCAAATTTGTGTTTATGCTATCAGGGCCCTTCTCTGGTTTTCAGAAGAAAACGAAAGCTTATAAATATACAGAATGACGAAAGACATTTACCACAAGCACCTCCTCCATCAATCAGATTGGGACACAGAGACCACCCACGCGGGCGGTGCATTATGTCCGGGAGTGCCAGAGCACTGGAGTTCGACCACAGCTGCAAATCATCTTCCTAAAATGTTTTGAGGCCAACGATCGCACCAGCTCAGCTGCGTTGCCTGCTGTCCTTGGCGGCCATTACGAAGAGGTGCAATTCCTTCCCCGCTCACCAAAAGGACGCCTTGTGAAACCGAGCACCTCGAGGGGCCCCGAATGCTAACCTTCCGACGTCGATTGCTGGGGTGCGCGGCCCACTCGCTTTGTCCTCGTAGCCGCACGTCCATGGAAGCTACCGTCGGTGCTTTGGCTGATTTTACTCGTCTGACTCGAACAGGCATCTGCAAGGACCACTTAGCGCTGGAAGTGGGCTCTTCCCTGACTATTACCTTCTTGCCGTACATTATTTAAAACATGGCCAACCCACCAGGGCAGTTTATAAAGCACGGATGGCGAGTGCTGTTTTGACACAATAAGTTTATTCACCGCAGACGCGAATCCTTTGAAGTTAACGCTTTCGTTTTTGGTCTACATCCCCACGGCAATCACGTGCGGAATACGACGCTTCGCGGTGCCTAGCAGCGAGTCATCAATTTTTTCACGCGCGTATATGACCCATCATCATCGATACTCATTATTAATTATCATAATAAGCGCCATCTCTGCGTCACTTGCTTTTTTCTTTTTCGATGCAAGGGGAATGCAAATCATAAAGTTTTCATGGTGTGGTGAAATACCTAAACATTTTAAGTGCAAGTCATACCCGGAATTTTATTCACGAAATGGCATGATTTTCATACTCTAGAAAAATATAATCGAAAAAGGCTAAGGACATTATTGGTGAAGGTTGCTTGGCATAGACTGTAAGGAAGCTCGTGAAATAATTGAAAAAGAAAAATCATCTCAGACGCAAGAATGTAGCACCTGTGTTATTTCCCTCGCAAAGTATTCCTCCGCAAAGTCTTGCTCGACGGGTCTGTGAAGTCTGCGAAGAGATCTCATGGGAAGTGTCTTGATGCACATGCACAATGAAGAATCCCAGGTGGTGAACATTGTTCCGACAGCTCTTCTTTCATTTCCTCCTTTCTTCCTTCTTCGTCAGGGTGCTTCGTGTGTCCTGAGAGAAGAGCCATAGTTGCTTCTCCCCTAAAAACGTGCGTGTGACGTATTTAGTGACGACACCGTTGGGATACTTGAAGCGCGTAATGAGTATTAAATGAACATTCTGCGCAACAAGTATTCCTTCGGCGGCGGCACGTTTCTCTCAATGTTGATGTTTTCCTCCCATATGTCAGCCAAGGTGCAGAATACCTTCTTGATCACGGAAAAACACACTTGCAGCCTCCTAAATCTACATCATCACACATTGCGTGATTTTTATAATATTCCCAAGCAACCTCTGTTTGATTCCAAAGTTGGCAAGGTTTATTTGTGAAGGTTGTGTCGCTTTAGACTACGTGACGCTGAGGGGAAATTGTTTTGTAAATAATATGAGCTTTGAAAAATGCAACGCGTGCAGCCTGATGACGGCGAGAAATGACTTGATCTGGTGATTGGCAACAAATTTCCTGCACCATGTATGCTACGAAGAGCTCAGCAGAGCGGTAGATAAAAAACGTATCTCTGAGGAAGCTCCCAAGAACTAGAGAAATGTGTCGATAATTGCTAGTGAAGGCAAGGTAAACGCTAAAACAACATGCAATGTTAACTCTTTTTATTGAGTAAAAAGAGTCTCATGGCAACTGCGATATTTTGTGACAGCTGCTTATTCAGTATTGACCCTGTGAAATCTGCTTGCTGTTAATCATGGGCGATGCTCAAGGGCTCAGCCTACTATCACGACGTTCCACCATCGCTACCTCACCATGACCATAGGAAACACAGCCCTTCGGGAATAAGAAGGGTAGTCCCTGAAACAAAAAATGAAGCTATAAAATAGCGCCTTTTAACCTCTTGATGCTCCTTTTTTCGCCCTTTCTTCCTTTGTCCATTCTCCTCTAGTCGCGTGTGCTGCAGGTCTACAGATTTAAAGGAGTCTTCTTGAGCATCAAATAAAGGAAAGAAAAATCAATGAATGGAGCTACAAACCACCCTTGAGTCAGATTGCGAGTGCTTCATTTCACCCGGCATTTCACTTTGGAAAGGCACAATTTTTATATCCTACTAAAATATCATCTAAAAGGGCCAAGGACATCATTTGTGAAGGTTTACTGGCATAGAATGGAAGAAAGTGCATCAGATCACTAGAAAAAAAAACAAAAACACCTCAGATATGCCTGAAAGAATCACCTGTGTTATTTCCCTCGCTATGTATTCCACCGGAAGGTCAGGCTCAACGGGTCTGGGAAGTCTGCGAAGAGGAGGTCTCAAATGTACTCTGTGATGCACATTCACTTCGACCAATCTCAGGAGGCGGCAATTGTTCCGAGTGTTTTTTTAAAATCTTCTTTCGCTGTCTCTTTTCTTCCTTCTTCCACAGGGTGCTTCGTGTGTCCAGAGGGAAGCCCCAAAGTTGCTTCGGCCCCCCAAATCTTCTTGTGACGTGTTTAGTGACAACACCGTAGGCATACTTGATCGCAGAATGGGTATTAAACAAACATTCTGTTGAACAAGTATTCCTTCGGCGGCGGCACGTTTCTCTCACTGAGGGTGTTTCTGCACTGAGGGTATTCTGCACCTTGGCTGCACAGCTCAGCCAAGGTGCAGAATACCTTCTTTATGACACAAGAATGCACTTGTAACTTCATAAAACTGCATCATCACACATTGCGTGATTTTCTATCCCAACAAACCACTCTTTTGTTCCAATGTTACTGAAGGCTCGTTGCCAAGGGTGAGTCGCTTTAGTCTACGTGACGCTCAGAGGAAAAAAATTTAAAACATTTGTCATGCGTTTGCTCTAAAAATACAACACACGCTGCCTGATGACGGTGAGAAATGGCTGGATCCTATGAGTGGTAACAAATTTCCTTCACCGTGCATGCCACGAAAAGCTCAGCCGAGCGGCAACTATAAACAAATATTTCTCTAAAAACCTTCTCAAAAACTCAATCAATTTGTCGATAATTACTCTGCGAGGCAAAATCAAGGCTAAATCAAGACGGGATGGTAATTTTCTTTTATTGAGTAAAAGGAGTCTGTTGGGCACTGCGATATTTTTGGACAGCATCCTATTCAGTATGGAACCGGTGAGATCTGCCTCCTGTTAATCGTATGCGAGGCTCAAGGGCGTAGTCCCCTGACACGACGTTCTCCGTCAACACCACATCGCAAATACGGCGCTCCGGGAATGAGAAGAGGGGTCCAGGGAAAAAAATGAATCTCTAAAATATTGCCTCTTTATTCTCCCTTTTTCACTCTTTCTTCTTGTGTCCTCTTTCCTCTCTCTGTGTGAACTACATCTCGTCTGGTTTAAAGGGTCTCCTGGGAAATCAAATCAGGCAAGAGGAAATCAAGGAATGAAGCTACTAAGAATCCCTTAACTCTGAGTCGCCGAATTCCACTTTGCAAGAGAACCGGAGGATTGCTATTTGTCGCTGCGGACGCCAAAGGACAGTCCTTTTTCCACGCGGCTCCACGTAACTGACTGGGCAGGCCGACTAGCTTTTCTCATTTGTATGCCTTCGCTCCACCTGTGGACAAAAGAAACTTGCTTTGCTCGTAGAGAGCGCTTTCTCGCTCGTTATGTGACGCCGTTATTAGGATTGGCTTGTAGACCAATAGATTGCCGTCGGCCGCAGCTGCCAGCGACCCCTTGGGCCTTGGCCATGGCAAGGAGTTGAGATTGCGTGTCATAGCTCAGCAGGAAGCTCTCCCATGGTCACGGTTGCGCGAGCTTCTAGATATATTCAGGCGGGCAGTTGCTGTACAGGCTCAGAATATTTTATGTACGGCGGCTCTGCCGCCGAATTTGCTGCACTCTAGCCTGAATTTGTTCGTGTATACGAGATAAGTACTGCTGGGGTTTGCGCGGATTTAGTTTGTAGTAGTCTTTACCTCTGGTTCCTTAGTACTCTTTGCGAGGTAGGGGTATATAAAGCTTTATGTATTTTATAGTGTTTGGTTATATAAAATGCCTTCTCCGGTTACGATAAGGACGCCCTGAGAAACCAAGCTCCTCGAGTTGCCCGAATGCTAACTTTCCGAAATCGATTGCTGGCGTGTGCGGCACACTCGCTCCGTCCTCCTCGCCGGACCTTCACTCAAGCTACCATCGCTCCTTTTACTGAATTTACTTCACTGACTCGAAATGGCACCTGCACGTGGCCTTTGGTTCTAAATCTACAACGCACGTGACCTGCTGACGGTGAGAAATGGCTGGATCCGATGAGTGGTAACAAATTTTCTACACTATGCATGACACTAGAAGCTCAGGAGAGCGGTAAATATAAACAAATATTTCTTCGAAAGCTGTCTCAACAACCCTTGTTTCTCGATACAAAGTAAAGGCTAAATCAAGATGCGATGGTAATTTTATTGTGTTGAGTAAAAAGAGTCTGGTGGGCACTGGCATATTTTCGAATAGCGTCCTATTCAGGATGGAACCAGTGAGATCTGCCTCTTGTTAATCGTAGGCGATGCTCAAGCGACCAGTCCACTGACACGACGTTCACCGTCACTACGACATCAGAAACATGGCAAGGCGGGAATGAGAAGAGCGGTCCCGGAAACAAAAAGAAATGAACCTCTAAAATATTCCCTTTTTATTCTCCCTTTTTCACCATTGCTTCTTGCGTCCTCTTTCCTCTCACAGTGTGAGCTACATCTCGTCTATATAAGGGGTCGCCTCGGACATCACGTCAAGAAAGAGGAAATCAAGGAAGGAAGCTACTAAGTCTCCCTTGAGTGTGAGTCGCAGAATTCCACTTTGCAAGGGAACCGAAGGATTGCAAAGTGGCGCGGCGGGCGCCAGAGGGCAGTCCTTTCTCCAAGTGGCTCCACGTAGCTGACCGGTCAGGCCGACTAGCTCTTTTCATATTTATGCCTCTGCTCCGTCTGTGCACGAAAGAAGCTTGTTTTGCGCGGTCAGAGCGCTTTCTCGATCAAGCTGTCAAGCCGTTAACACAGGTAGAAACTGCTAGGTGACATTCAGCCGATGCTGGCTGAAACCCTCTGGTCTTTGGTAGTGTAGAGGAGTTAGGATTCTGAGTAATGGCTGAGCAGCAAGGTCTCCCACGGTTCCGATTACTCCAGCTCCAGAGAGGTTCAGAGGAGATGTTCAGGTGGGGAACCGCTAGGTTGTCCCTGCAGATCTGCTGCACGGTGGCTCTGTCGCGACATTTGCTGCACTCCGGCCTGAATCTGTCGGGTATACTTGTCTAAGTACTACTGTGCCGACGTGAGATTTATTATGGAGACGTCTCCGCACTCCCTCTTGTTCCTTAGTGCGCTCTCTGCGAAGTAGGGGTATATAACGCTTTTTTAAGTTTATTGTGTTTGGTTATATCTGTGCTAGGTGTCTAGGGCGTCTAGGTATCGCTGGCCTTCCAGTAGATGCCCCATTTTGGCCTATACTTCCCTGAGTAATAATGTGGCTGCCTAGTGTGTCAGAATTGTGGTTGCCGTTGCCTAAAATCTATATTTGGTGTGCCTGCCCATGCGCTTCATAGAATGGGTATTTCGCGCAGTTCTCGGCAGCCTATTTTAGAGGAGGTTGCCGAAGCGATTGCCGTTTGTCTTCCAACCATATCCCCTACTGCGCGGTTTAGAGTCAACTGAGAACAGGCATAGATATTGCGCCTTTGTTTCCTGAAAATCAGTTTACATAAGTGTCGGTGTTCACCGAAAAGTCAGACAGATATTGCGCTTTCCGTCCCCTATAAACCAAATTAGAAAACATTTTTTAAAAATCGCCAAATGGAAAGACAGTGTAAAAGGCGCTATGGTGTATATTCGCACAGCGGGTTAAGTGGGAAATATGGGTGTGGCCTTCTCCCTGCAGTGGGTATAGTCAGGCTTATGATGATGATGATGATGATGATGTATAGTCTTAAGCCGAAGCCTGAGCGTCCCCTAATAAAAACAATCAAACCGCGTACAACTTTCCCAACCCATGATAATTAATATCGCTAGTATAGCTCTAGGTTCGAGTCGTATTTATCCCCCCCCCCCATTTTGATCTTGTCGTGAGTGAATATTCACGCGGTATACGAAGCAAAAATGAAAACCCGACCTTCGAACGCATCTGCCGCGCTAATACGTCTCGAGTCTATGCTTGGATCGATTTATTTGCCACCTCCGTGCACGTGTGCTGCCGGCATCTTTGAGTCACATTTTGCTTCTTCGTTACCATCATGTTGCAAAATGCTCCTCATCCGAAGGTCGCTGATGGAATCTCACTGATATTTCATTTGGACGAAATGCGAAAACGCACGTCGTGACGTCGCTGCACGTGACTGAATGCCGCTGATTGAAAGTGGAGAGAGTTACGCCTTGACATTTCCTTGATATCGAGTCAGCGCTGTTGAGCTTCAGGACGTCTGCTGCCTGAGAAGATTCGAAGTGACCAACAATAAGTTCGCGCCGTATGAGGCCCACAGGATTGCGCATTATCACATGCGCGCAGCAGGGCGCCAGCGTATACTGGCGCCTGTGAATATGGCACCTCGTCTCCGGTTTGCCATTCCTGTGCAAAGATTAATCCATGTGGGTGGGGCGCATTGCCAGACTTTGGACAACGACCTGATTTACTGGATCAGTATCTATCTTGTCGTAAAAGTAGGTCCTTTCAGGGCGTTTTGGTGGCCTCATTAAGAATGCTTTACACACGACTAGAATAAATCGAAGTGATTGAGAATTAGGGAATAACTAAATGCACATATAGGATCATAGACAAGAGGGACCGTTCAAAAGTGTGCTGCAGTGATCAGTACCAGTGATTATCGTTTTTTATTCACGTATAGAATAAGATACGTTCCCTCTGAATCTCTGCTCCCCCCCCCCTCTCCGTTCACCACCTCGCCTCTGCAGGTCGTACGGATCGTAAAAAGAACTCAACAAGGGTTGAGGGAAAGAATCAGTTTACAAGCGATGCCCACCTTTCGCCAAGTCCCCCTGTCCAAGCGTTGGCCTGGTTTGCGAACTGAGCGTCCCCTTTAACCCTTGTTCAAATCCTGAACGAAATAGACAATCGTTTCTCCTCCAGGCTACTATCGGCGTGAACCGTATCGTTAGTAATATTGATCTTAGTAAGTCTATGTCAATGGCTCACTTAAAGACACGAAATGGTAGTTTAGGGAGACGCATTCTCTCGTCCTCAAAGGAGAGGCTAAGGATCCTTCTGCTATCGATCCCGGCATCGGCAGCTGCTTTTGGCTGGGAGCGAAAAGCTATTCGCCCGTCTGCTATGCGACGTCAGTGCCAATGTGGTCACATTTTCCGGAGCCCTCCACTACGCTTTCTAATATCCTGAGTCGCTTCAGAACGTTAACCTCTTAAACCAGTCCAAACCTTAGTAACAGTAGAAACCCGGTTTCCATTTCCATCGGTCTACTGATATCCTAGAAGTAGATTACAAAATTGAACTGAAGAAGGAATATATGAAAAAACAGGGAACGATGCAAGCAAGAAGATCAAGCTAACAAAGCACTTTCGCGAGGTGATTTTACTCCTTATGATCCGTTCATTATGGGGATCTATCCCATTTTATTTGTGACTAAAAATGGCGCGCTCATCTTTGAAGCGCTACGGGCCAACATTTGCTATGCCAGTTTTGGAAAGAAAGATAAATAAACAACCTTCCTATTGGAGGTATATAGGACTTAGGTCCGTTTCTGAATTTGGTTAAATTAAGAAAAAGTCGGGGGGTAAAAAGCTATGAATAATTAGGGACACGCCTCGCCGTACCTGTAAGGACGACACCCTGAATTTTTTCTAAATCATTTGAAATGCTACGCTACTGAGCATGACAGGAAAGGTGCTTTCACGTAGGTGTTGGCGAAATTTCAAGCATTATAGATTCTTTTTTTTGGTAACTATCATGTAAACAATCCCGTTGAACCAGTTGTCTCCAAATTCTGGCAAGCAGATAAGTGAACCTCCCTTCTCTCTCAATCTAAACCCAAAAACCAAATTATAGTGTACGCGAACAATTTGCGATCTATATTCTTCTTACTGACTAGAAACACGAGACGCCCACTTTTGTCTAACAATCCTGTCTCAGAGTTACTCAGCGCCAAGCCGAAGCCCTCGATCACAGTCGCCTGTTATCCGTCCCGCGTGGATGCGACGTCACAGGTTAGCAGAGAGCAAAGAACTCAGGTTAAAAAGACGGCTTAGTGACAACACCGTAAAAAAATACTCGATCACAGAATGGGTATTGAACAAACATTCTGCTGAGCAAGCATTCCTTAAAGCTTAAAGTTCTTGTATGGAGAGAACGGTAGCGCTATTATTTCGACGTATTTCCAAGTTACATCGCTTCGGCACAAGAGAAATTTTGGAGAAGTATTAGCCCCATACCAGAACAGTGTGATGTGTTTGATGTGAATGGCACGATAGCACAGTAAAGAAATAGCAAACCTTTTTAATGCACACGTAATTAAAATCTGTATTTACTCAAGATAATGGCAGTTCGCCTAGGTACGACAATGCATACCTGATAATAATATGACTGAAGAGGGCATATACAAAATGCTGCTCAATCTCGACGTCCAAACATATTGCGGCACAGATGATATCCCGAATGGATTTTTTAAAAGCTAGGCGGAATGGGTATCAAAATATTTATATGATTTGTGTGTAGAATCCTTGCGCCTTGGTCAGGTGCCGGGCAACTGGAGGAGCGCCAGAGTCAAGCCACTCCATAGAGCAGGAAATAAGCAGATCATTCAGAACTACCGTCCCATTTCATTAACTGAACTGCTTGTAAATTCTTAGAGCACGTAATTCACAAACATATTGAGATATTTCTTAAGGAACATTATTATCTAAATACTCAGCAACAGGGATTACGGAGAGGCTACTGAACAATAACTCAATTTGTTCAGACAATACACAATTTCGCAAATGCCATAAAAAGCGGTAAACAAACAGGCGCCATTTTTATGAAGTTTTTTAAAGCTTTCTATTAAGTATCTGATAGTAAATTACTGCATAAATAAACAAAAATTTTAAAGATCCTAAGCTCATTAAATGGAGTCGGTTTGCCTTACTGCACGCAAGCAATTCGTTAGTTTGAAAATTCCAGACTCGGAAAAACTTTCATTTGACTATGGCGTTCCCCAGGGCTCGGTTCTTGGGCCTCTTCTTTGTTCTCCTTTACATCAACGATGTTGTAAAGGATGTTCCTGTAAAAATAATATTATATGCCGACGACTGTGTCCAGTAATCAGAAATAGAAAGCTCCTCAGATCAAGGAGGAGGAATAGGAGGAAGATGATGAGGAGGAAAGGCAGGGAGGTGAACGGGTAAACGAAACCGATTTCCTACCCTGCACTGGGGGAAGGGGGTGAGTGGATATAAAAGTGATGGATAAGAGAGGGATGGGTGAAATGAGTATAGTCACATCACAACCATATCACGTCACATCACGTCCCATTCATGTCTCGTCACATCACAGCAAAATCACAGCCTATAAATCATGCCGTGGTTTTCATGAAGCGGAGCAGTGCATTGGAGGCCTTCACCGCCAAACGATCGCTGCGGCCAAGGACTTAGAATTTTGATTTCAGTCAGTGAGCGTACATCTAGACGCGCCAGTGCACGGCACAGACATTTTCTTTCCGCACTGTAAGTGGGGCACTCACAAAAAATGTGGCCTGTAGTCTTGTTCTGGCCAGTTCGCGAACTCCCGTTTAAAATCCCGGGACCCTGACCTGAAGCTCCGGCTTCCACCCGGCCTCCCCGACGTGAAGAAACTTTTCTGGGCCGCCTGTGGGTTGGTGTAGCGTTCAGAAGCTCCTATTTGTTAGTGATAGGTATGGCAAATAGCCCTGCATGTGCAACCCCTCGGATCAAGTATTGTTAAAAAATGCATTTCAGAAGGTTGTTGCCTGTTGCGATTATTGGCAGATGACGGTAAATTTAAAACAACTCTGTTTATATGTGTGTCACTCGCAAAAAGAGTAAGAATTTCGATTACTCCGCTTATAAATTTTTTTTCCTAATTAACAAAATAAAATACCCTGGGTGTTGCCAATAACCTCAAATGGAATATACACAATAATAAAGTAACCGCTAACGCCTGTCGTAAATTGTTTTTTCTTCAGAGAGCTTTAAAATAGTTCACGAGGAATGTCCGTTTACTAGTATATAACAAATATATACTTCCGGTGCTTGATGACGCAGCAGTTATATGGGAAGCTTTTACGCAAACCAACGTCAAAAAGCTCGAACGGGTGCCGAAAAAGACGGCTCGCTTTATATACAATAATTTGTGTCCTAGGACATCCGGGACGGAACTTTTAAAACGAGCCAACTTGCCGCAACTCACAAAGCGTAATTGAGTTTCCGGGCTAAAATTCATATATAAAGTTGTAAATTGACACTACAACGTTAACATTTCTGATATAATTACACTTTCTGCTGGGTATAGCACCAGCAAGAGGCATCAACTAACAATGACACCATTCTACGGTGCTCCAAATTCCTGGTAATGCTTTCACCCACACCGGAGGAAGCTATAATAGGCATACGGAGCAGTCGTTCACAAATAAACTGGCCAGTGATATTAGTTCCACGAGGATTAGATCCCACGAGTTTCTCGTGGGATCTCATCTCCAAGTATAGTGAGATTAGATCCCACGAGGAATTACAAACTTTGCGTCCAAACCGATAAGCTCTGAATCGGAGCATAGCGCCAAAGGAGACAATTAATATATATATATATATATATATATATATATATATATATATATATTATATATATTGGGAGACAGCACATCCACAAACGTCTGTTCTTTTCAGAACCAGCTGGCACACAGCGCGCGACGCCCCGAGCAGCAGTCAGCGATGATGATGATGATGATCATGATGGATCTATACAGATTAAAGAGGTGAAAGTTCACGCGCTGCGCTCACACAAATCCCCCCGACAAGAGAGCGGCCACCCTGCCCACTGATTACAGGGATGAGGGACGACAGGCATAAGGCTTCATGCGCGAGACGTGGACGATCTCTTCGGAGCGACGACGTCGATCTGCGACGGTGTGCGAGGGAGTAACGCGGTAGTTCACCGGAGACGTTTGTTGGAGTACTGTATAAGGGCCAATGTAACGATGGAGGAACTTCTCACACAGGCCAGGAATGCGGATTGGTGTCCACAGGAGAACTTCATCACCGGGGTAAAAGGAGGGAGTTCGATGGCGTTGATCATACAGGGCTTTGCGTTCTTGTTGAGCATATTCAGTGTTCAAACGGGCAAGTTGGCGACACTGGGCCATACGAGTGGCAAATTCTTCGCCCAGAGATTCAGACGTAGAGGAGGGAGCAGAGAAGAAAGTAGTGTTGAATACTGTCGATGGTTGACGGCCATAAACTAAAAAGAAAGGGCTATAACCAGTAGTGCGCTGAACAGCGGAATTGTAGGCGTAGGTGACGAAAGGTAAAACATTGTCCCAGTTCCGGTGATCAGGAGCAATATACATGGATATCATGCCGGACAAAGTGCGATGAAACCGCTCGATGAGTCCGTTGGTCTGAGGGTGGTAGCTAGAAGAAGTCTTATGGACGGTGTTGGCTGCGCGCAGTACTTCCTCAAGGACTTGAGAAAGAAATGTCTTTCCACGGTCGCTAATGAGAATACGAGGAGCACCATGACGCAAAACTATCGCAAGCAGGAAAAAATCAGCGACTTCAGAGGCGGCACCGGAGCGAAGAGGTGCGGTTTCAGCGTACCGCGTTAGATGGTCGATGGCAGTGACAACAAAACGGTTGCCGTCTGACGTCAAAGGGAGAGGACCAAACAAGTCAATGGCGACCGTGTCAAAAGGCACAGATGGGCAAGGTAGAGGTCGCAGTAGGCCAGCAGGAGGGGATGTTGAACGCTTGCGATGCTGGCAAGACGGACATGATGAAATATATTTGGCGATGCCGGCAGAAAGCCCAGGCCAGAAGTAGCGGCTCTTGATACGGTGGGAAGTTTTAAAGTGGCCTAAATGTCCAGCAGTGGGGTCGTCGTGGTAAGCCTCCATAATTTTAAAACGAAGGGAGTGAGGAGCAACGGGTACCCAGCGTTGACCCGTAGGGTGATAAACGTCGCGGTGAAGCGTTTCATGGTGAAATCGGAACCGACGAAGCTGACGGCGCAAGCGACTGTTCGGGACAACTGATTCTCCACGGAGGCGAGCGATGATTGTGCGGCAGTAAGGGTCAGTCAGCTGCAGGGACGAGAAATCACCATTGTTCTCGAGTGGAGCTGTAGCGATGGGTGCAACATTCAGGTGGCCCGCAGAAGGCTGACTCGGATGGCAGGAGGGAGAGGAGACCGTATGTGGGGTCGCGTCAGTAGGTATCAATGGGCAGCGAGAGAGAGCGTCAGCGTCGAGGTGTTTTCGCCCAGATTTATAAGTGATGGTGAAGGTGTATTCGTGAAGACGTAGTACCCAGCGACCCAGACGAACCGATAAGTTCTTCAGCGATGACAGCCAACAAAGTGCGTGATGGTCTGTGACAATGGTGAAGTGGCGGCCATACAAATAAGGTCGAAATTTTTGAACCGATCAAACAACGGCGAGGCACTCTTGCTTGGTAATAGTATATTTACGCTCAGCTGCAGTAAGCGTACGACTGGCGTATGCGACGACTTGCTCTTCAGACACTGCGTTGCGTTGCAAGAGAACCGCGCCAATACCGTGGCCACTGGCGTCTGTGTGAAGTATGGTGGGCGCGTAAGCGTCAAAATGGCGAAGCACAGGAGTGCAAGTGAGTGCCTGCTTGAGAGCTTTGAAGGCGTCTTCACATTCAGTGGACCAGGTGTAAAACACTTGGGAAGACACGAGCTTGTGTAACGGGGCCGTAACTGTTGCAAAGTTCCGAATAAAACGGCGGAATTAGGAGGCTAAGCCAAGGAAGCTGCGAAGATCTTTCTGACGTTGGGGCCGAGGAAAATTAACGACAGCCGCAATTTTTTCGGGATCAGGCTGGATTCCTGCCTTACTGACGACATGACCGACTACTTTGATGGTCTTACTTGCAAAGTGGCATTTATTGGTATTCAGCTGAAGCCCCGCCTGGGCAAGGGACGTGAGGACTTCAGTGAGACGCTGTAAGTGCTGAGCGAAGTTTGACGAGAATACAATGATGTCGTCGAGATAACATAGGCATGTTTTCCATTTCATGCCGCGAAGCACGGTATCAATCATGCGTTCAAAGGCCGGCGCATTGCAGAGTCCGAAAGGCATCACGTTAAATTCGTAGGGACCGTCGGGGGTAGAAAAGGCACTCTTGTCCTTGTCTGCATCGTGCATAGGAATTTGCCAGTATCCCGAGCGGAGGTCGAGACTGGAGAAATGCTCAGCGCCTTGGAGACAGTCTAATGCGTCATCAATACGAGGGAAAGGGTAAACATCCTTGCGCGTGATCTTGTTAAGTGCCCGGTAATCCACGCAGAAGCGGACTGAGTCATCTTTTTTTCGAACGAGAACCACAGGTGAGGACCAAGAGCTCATGGATGGCCGGATTACATTTCGAGCAAGCATGTCAGCAATTTGCTCCTCAATGACTTTGCGTTCTGCTGCTGAAACGCGATACGGCCGTCGTCGAACAATAGCAGAGCCGTCCGTCTCTATGCGATGAGAGGTGACGGAGGTCTTCCCTAACGCTGAGGCGCACACATCAAAAGACTCTCGGTGCCGCATGAGGACGTCTAGCAGAGCTGTGGACTGCTCGGATGTAAGGTCAAGGCTGATGGCGGCTGCGAACGCAGAGGATGTCGGAAATGGAGGCTTGGCAGCAGGCGGTGGTGCGCTGGAAAGTCTGTTGAGGGGAACGGGATCGCAGTCGAAATTAAAACCCAACTGTGGCTCCTCTGGGCAGTAAGAACGGCTGGAGAGTTGTATTGAGGGCCGCAACCACCGCGCAACCACGGGTTAAGGAGGTGAGGCACGAGGCAAGAGCTAGGCCGTCGGAGGTCCACCGAGGTGCGGGCATAACGAAGGCCTCGCCATCGAGAGGGTAGTCCAATGCCACGATGATCAGCTGCTCGCGTCCTGGGGGCAAAACGAAATCGACTGCTGCGAACACGTGTGGTGGTGAACAATCAGTAGTCGGTAATATATCGGGGTCCGCAAGATGAATAAGGCGCTCACGGCAAGAGATGAGGGCGGACGCCGACGATAAGAAATCCCACCCCAAGATCATGAGATGAACGCACGTGGGGAGCACAATAAATTCAATATGATGCCACTGGTTATCGATGAGGACACGTGCTGTGCATTGGCCGGTGGGTTTCATAAGAGTTCCATTAGCTCCACGAAGTGGCGGACCGATGTATGGCGTTAGAACTTTGTGCAGATGAGAACACAGAGAGAAATGCATGACGGAATAAGCGGCGCCGGTGTCGATGAGGGCCTCAACGTACAATCCTTCAACAATCACTACTAACATATTCGACGGTCGCCCAGGAGGAATTGTAGATTTCGAACTCGAAGCAGCTTTCCCTCTAAAAACTGCTTCGGTTAGTTTTCCGTTATAGGTTGGAAGGGTTGCGAGGCAGGACGAAGCGGTGACGTGCGGCGAAAAGGCGAAGGCAATCGGCGTCGTGAAGAAAGCGAGGGCCGTGAAACATTGGTGGAATTCGGAGGAGAGGAAGAACGCCGGTAAAAGTCTGAGTAGGGCAGTGTAGAATCATCAGACTGGCGCACGCGGGGACGTTCAAAGGGAGCATAACCCCGTTGCTCGTCTTGTTGGCGGCGGCGACAGACACGGGCAATGTGGCCACGTATCCCGCAATAGTAGCACACAGGGCGGGAGGGGCGCCAGGCTGTAACAGGACGGTGCACTGTAGCATATGGTGTCATGGCAGCGACGTGACCGCACACGAGTGCCGAACAAGTCGGGGAAGGCGGGATGGGTTGACGTGAAGTAACCTCGGCATAGGTTGGCAAGGGATGTTGGGAGGCGATGAGAGGCGACGAGGGAGGTTGGGAGGCAATGGGAGGTGGGGCAGGTGCCACAGTGCAGTTGAAATTCGTCAATTCATCCTTGGCGATGCTGCGCAAATTCATTGTTGCTCGCGGAAGAGTTGGAGAAACAGCAGAGGGGTTGGTCAGGCCGTAGAGCTCCTCTCGGATCATGGTGCGTATTAGGGACCGCAAATTTCCATCTATGAGGGAGCCGCCATCACTGGGGTCTTGTATGAGGCGGCACGACTGTAGCTGGTCCAGACGCTGACAATATATATATATATATATATATATATATATATATATATATATATATATATATATATATATATATATATATATATATATATATATATATATATATAGAACCAGCACTCATACATAAATCTTGCTCCTATCTCAATTCATAACTTACTCAGTAACAAACTTAACCACCTGAAATGGTTGAGACCATAGCTATAGCTCTCATCTGCTGTATGTAGTAATGACACCAAATCCCAGCCGCAGGCGAAATTAATCTAGTCACGAGAATTATTAGCACCAGCTGCTTCTCTAAAATGAGTAATAGAATAGGGCGTCACCCGTCAGTGCGACATGTTCCACCGAAGATAGGCAATTTGCCACAATAGTCTACGAGTGACTAGGGAGTGACTGGGGAGGATGAGTGGAGGTGCACTTCGGGCCACTGTCCAGTTTCCAGCCAGCGAATTCGGTTTTGAATTCAGATTACAGTTCCGCCGCCAAAGCTAGGCTGTGCCAGAGGGTCACAGAGAGGAACACGGGCCGAGCGCGTAGGCCTGTCCTATGTCCCTCTGTCGCCCCTTTTGCACACCGTAAGTCACTTTTTCTAAGAAACGAAAGTAGGCTTGCCGGCATAAAAATCGCTCACATAGACTGCATTTCCTCACCCTGGTGAGCACGATTCTACTCAGCTCTGTGCAAAAAAAGGTTTGAACATTTTTTTTTGCGCAGAAAAACGTGACTTTCGAGAGGCTCTCAAATACAAGCCTTCGAACGCGATGTCTTGGAGCACAAAAGGGCCCCTCGCTACTTCTTAAGAGGGACTGAACACGAGAGGCTTCGTCTAAGGCGGGGACATGACAGCTTCCGCAACTCTAATTGCTCAAGGATAACTGCCGCCCAAAATTCGTTGTACTCAGAAGTTTCAAAACTAAGCGTACGCAAGAAAAGTGAAATATGAAGTTGAAAGACATTGAGAAACTTCGCAGCTGAGGTGAACTTCGAATGTTCCGGGGTTCAAGCCAGGAACCACCACCTCACCAAGTATGATGAGGCGCTGCAAAAGTGACAAGGTTCTGAAACTGCATGGCGTTTCTTCGTATCAGGATTTCTACGGCGGATGCCAATGAGCGTAAATAGATACCCTATTTTTACAAATAATGTACTCTACATTGGGGTATTCCTCTAAATATTGCCCCAACACCGTTCGCACTCAGTTCTTGATCAATTCGCTTTCGCCATTAAACACGCTGGCTTTCCCGGTCAGCTGAGTTGGGAGAGCGATTGCCGTGAACATGTCATAGTCCCGGATGAGAGCAACTTTGCTTCATCTACGAATTTCCCGTTGAAGCTCTAGAGTCATCTGTTGGAGCCGTATGGCTGTGCATTGCGTGAATGCTTATTAATGATTATTTCCTTAATAAAAATCAACAAGATATGGAGAATTTTCTGAAATTAAATCCGCACGCAAATTTAACCCCTATAATTTTTGTTAATTTGTAGAGCGACGAACGAATACATTCTGACCGAGGAGATTGGCAACCTGCGGTCTTAAAACACAATTTAGCTTTCCATATTGAATAATCTGTCTAAATAACGTTTCAGATGAATTTTCCAATACATCAGCAGTAATAAGGCACGGAAGAACTATGTAAAGGCAGGCGCACATTCTTTTCAAGACATGCGAATAGTTTTGCAGTTTATTATTTTGTGTCTCGGTGCTTTAAAATAAGTAATGACGAGCCATGTCTTGTGTACCTGAGGTCTTCCTGAAATCGACATTGATACATGAAAGAAGGGAGCACGACTGAGAAAGTTTACGCGTGAACATTACGATCTTGCCATTTTCTTGCTAATTGAGAGCATCACCCTAGGAGGTTTTGTATCGTCATGGCTTGAGAAAAAGAGAAGCTGCATGAGAACACCAATAACGTGAAATGAAGGACAGGAGAAAGCGATGAGCGCTATCGATATATCCGCTTTGAGCTCGATATTCACTATAAGGGGAGGGGCATGATTTCCCCCAAGAGAGTGGCAGCCTTAGGTGGAATGAAGGGGCGAAGTTAGAGACGAAGGTAGGCGTCCAAATAGTTTGGAGAACGAGAGGTGTTGAGGTGTGATAAACGCTATAAGGCCGTTAAGCAGTGAGGTCTCCACGCAGCGCCTGAAAGCAGAGGAAGGTGCACTCGGCTTTTTGGGATGCCTCTTGTATACACAGCTAGTGCTCCCTTTCTGGCATGCGTAATAATCGTGCAGTTGCCCACAGAGAACAATTTCCGCTGTAAAGGCTCTGGAATGCCAGTCATGAGTTCACATTTGCGAACTAAGACAGCGAATGGTACCAGAGAACATTTGTGCTTTAACTGGCAGCTTTTTATGCTTTAATGAGGCCTAATGTAAAAAAATAACTGTTATGTACTATTTCAGCTGGTTCTTGGCTGATGCGACTGCGTAAGTTGACAACAGCATGTGACATGCCGAACCCAATACCTTGTAACTTGTGGGCGATCTCATATTTCAAGTTCCTTATCGATGAGGTATTCTAAAGAGCGGATGGTTGAGATTATCCGCTGTCTCGACCTTTGGATATAGATATTTGACTTTCTTTTTGTAATGAGTGGTCCTTACAAAAAAACTTCCGTTAGTGTCCTAGCGGAATTACGTTCGTGTCCCTATACTCCGTTATTCTTCAGCGAGATTTCTGGCCATAATGCAAGTCTTCCTGTGTTGTCACGTTTGTTTGCACATCCCCAATCACTTCGGTTGTTTCTGCTATTGTTATTTGTTACTATTATTATCGTCACACTATAACTACTGGTCGATGACGACAGTTACCTGGGAGTGAACTCCTGTGACGGCTGCTGGTCGTCGGCATCTTCGGGTGCAGCCTTCTCTGGTGGGTGGAAGTAGGCACCACGTGGGAGCTCGCCAGTTGTGTCCTCATGCAAGCCTTCGCCGTAGCCAATGTCGGTAGTTCCGGCAACATCAAACTTGAAGCGCGCCATTGTCGAACGTAGGGCCAGCAGTTCGCGAAGGTGCCTCCGCCTGCGTGCGTACCAGTGAGGAAAATAATGCTGCTCTGAACTCTGCCCCAAAGAAAAGACAGAAAAGCTTATTGTTTTAACTGAATATCGCGTTTGAAATATTGCAGAAATGTCCGGTAGCGACTGCGTTTATCCCTTCAGGATGTTGCGCCATCGACAGCGCTGTTTAAGACAAAACTTACGCACGGACAGCCTTTTGTTCGAGGCACCTTTGGCTGGCTCTATGTTGGTTTACGTGAAATCAGCTAATACTGCTTCTGCAAGTTAGATTCGGGCGCTGCAGGTTCTCAAGAGAATGATTAGGTGTTCGACATGGGGGGAATCCTGGAAGACATACATAATAAAGCAGCGTAAATGATGTTGCCCAAAGATTAGAGAAGAATGAATCAGAAAGACCACTCTTCCCTATCCTGTCTTCGTTCTTCTTAGGGGAGCTTCATTTTTGGTAGGTAGGTGAAAACCTACCTACCAATTTAGGTAGGTAGGTGAAAACTTTATTGATGAGCCGTAAAGGAGTTACGTCCTAGGGTTGGCCAGACTCTTGATCCCGGGTGGTGGCCAACAATCCATGACGCGCGGCAACTTGTCCAGCCCAAAGCTGCCCACTCTACCAGCCGCCTTTGTGAGGCCGGTTCGGAGCTTGAGACTGCGATCGCCCAACCCTCTTTGTCTGTGAGGTTCCAGCGAGATAGTGGTTGGAATTCTCGGCATAGATATAAAATTTGGCCAAAGTTGGCTCAGTCAACCGGATCTCTTGCTGGTCTAGTTGAAGTGACATTTGTGTTTAACAAAGAAAAAAAAACAGCGCTACATTTTTTGCGGAACACACAAAAAGAAGAACGGGACATGCGCTGTTATGTTGCTGCCTTGTACATACCTTTCTCGCTATGACCCTAAACAGCGCATCTGGTATATGAATCTTCACTGCAAAGAAGATAGACAGATTGTTCACAGTAGAGTTCAAGATATCTTTTGCCAGGCTCCGCAGCTCTGCAGCGCCTGTCCCGTCCGTCTTTCTGTGTGTTCCGTAAATCATCTAGCGCTGTTTTTTCCTTTGGTCAAAGTTGGCACTCGGGTCCCCACAAAGAGAGCATTCGGGTTTGTAATGACCTGGGTAGATAAGGGCTACAAAAGTCGGTGAAGGGAATGTGCGAGCCAGTAGCTGTCTCCAGGTAGTTTGTTTTTTCGAGACGGAGATGTGTGGTGGGGGATAGACAAGGTTTTGTTCACTGTAATGGAGCGTTGTTTCATGATATGTATGCCTAAATAATGCAGCATGAGCAGATCAATTTCGGGCTTCTGTACAGAAGCCCGAGACAAGTCCAGTTTTCCGAGGATATTTAAGGTCGCATAAGAATGAGAATATGCATATGAAAACTTTTCTCATAAGAAAAAAGCCTTCAGCGACCACGGTCCATGGGATGCATACAAATGTGCAGCCGACACTGGGTATGTAGACGACATGGGGATGATGTGCTCTTGTGACGTCAGCAGCCAATGGGTGCCAGACCACCAAGCTGCTTGCGAAAGGATAAAGTTCAAAACATCTACTGCACCGAATGCGCTCAAATTTGGAGGAATTATAATGCCAGGAATGGGGAGTAAAATGCTCTAATAAATTTATGCTCAACTGATAGCTGTAATGCTTCTTTTAGGCATAGAATATATTTCTTCCCTTAGTTTATTCCATACCATGACATAATTGTAAACCAATAAAACATAGCAACAAGACGCCATAAGTGATGAAGGCAGCCTGCTTTTTCTCATATGAGCTTCTCGGGATAGATGATCGAGAGGAAGTAAGTTCGCGGTTCTGGTAATGCAGAATAGTTGATGCCTCTTTTGTATTAGGCTGATAATTTCAGACGCGAAGAAATAATATACAGGGCCTCCTCTCGGCAGCACCCGCGAGACGAACTAACTACTTTTTGAAATAGTATGACTGTAGACCAGTAGGTGGGACACGGTAAAGTTAAAGGCGCGGTAAGAGCATGCCGGAGGGATGGAGACAACATATGCGGCGGTTGTGTCCCGTATAACGGAGATAACTGGCGTTGAATGCGGCTGGGCAATGCTTTTCTAGGCAGTTTAGTTGCGCGTTAATGTTAAATTCATATAAATAAAATACACTTCTACTTAAATTACACCGACCGCCCAGAGATTCAGCAAGAACACATTTCCCTGCTCCAGCTGTCGAAGCATGGCCTAAGGGAATTTAGAATATAGCGTCAATGACGCGTTCCGGCCCACAGGCGATTTTGCTGTAATGGAAACAGCTGAAGATGCCACACAACCTGTCAGTGAAGTGGCCACCGCATCTCGCTTACAAAGTTCTCTGCGGGAGGCGCTTATTTGTGTGCAGCCTGACAGACGCGGAGTGCTTGCGGACCGCGCCAGCGGCAGCTAGCCGCGCCTTTGGGGTGATAGGAAAAATGTTTTAATTAAATTGCGCTGATGTCTGTTGCGATCATGGCCACTTGGGGCTGGGTAGAGGTGGGGGAGTTATTTTATTAAGAATTTCGTTTGTTATTCTTCATTCTCGTAAGTCCATTGACTCCGCGATGCGGATCAATGAAAAGAAAGGAGGCACTTTCTACAAACTCTACACGTTTGTTGAAAGGTATTCCCGTTCCGTCGTCACGAACAACCCGCCTAAAAAACACAAAATCTCGCCATTCGTTCAACGATCGAAAGATTGTGGAATCAAGTCAGAACAGGGTGTATCTGTGTTTCAGTACAGAGCAGCTAGGCGCCAGATTCTTGGAAGCCATCCATCGCCCTCTTAGCCCAGTTCGATTGTCTGGTTCGGTGGTCTTCAAACAGCAAACAGATAACCCATTTACAAAAACATTTCATTTCATTTCATTTTATTCATTTCATTTCATTTATTAACACTGTCGGCCACCATAAGGGGCTGTAACAGGAGTGTAAAATACAAAACGAAAAATGAGCAATATAGAACACGATGACAATCAATAGTCAATCAAAAATTGTCTCTGAATGCACACACAAACAAAACAAAAATGAATTACACAGAAATCGGAACAACAGCCATCCTACACAACAGCAATAGAATTTCATCACCCTGTGGTAGTACCGTAGATGAAATTTTCTAAATGGCGTACAAATTCAGATAATGATGATGATCGAACAGCAGAATCTGGAAGAGAGTTCCAGTCCTTACAAGTTCGCGGGAAATAACTAAACTTGAAGCAATTAATTTTTATAGCCGGCAATAGAATTAACCTACTGTGACGATGCCTTGATGTCTCATTAGTTTTGATCTCAAAGTAGTCCGATTTATTAATTTTTAGATAATTATTGATAATGAGGTAAAGAGTTTTTAGTCTTTCATACCTGGTTCTGCTTTCTAACATTGGTAGTTGGGCTTGTTGGCAGAGGTCTGTTGAAGAATGGTTACGGCGGTATTTATTATATATAAACCTTGCAGCGAGCCGCTGAATCCTATCTAGCTTGTGAATGTTAGTTGCTGTGTGAGGATCCCATACTACTTTGGCATATTCAATAATTGGTCTGACTTGGGTTTTGTAAGCCAGGCACTTTACATCCGGGGTAGCACTGTGCATTGTGCGCCGCATGCAGGTACCATAGTGTTTTAAAAGCTTTGGAGATGACATTTTCAATGTGGGTATTCCATCGTAGGTCTGATGTAAAAGTTAAGCCTAGGTATTTATACTGATCAACTCTTTCGAGCATGTAACCATTTATTTGATAATTGAAATTAAGAACATTCTTTTTCCTAGTTACTGACATGAACACAGACTTTTTTAAGTTTAACTCCATCTGCCAGTCGTTACACCAATTGACTATTCTTTGTAGGTTTAAATTTAATTTAATCTGATCATCAATCGTATTTACGCTACTGTACATCACGCAGTCGTCAGCAAACAGTCTTATTGGAACATCAATGCTAGTTTGCAAATCATTATTGAAGATGAGAAAGAGGAGTGGGCCTAAAACTGTACCCTGCGGCACACCAGAAGCAACAGGAAGAGTGCTAGATTCACAAATGGCGCTGTGGTCGGCGCGCCAAATTATTGTATATGCTGATAAGGACCCTTATCTGCTTTCAGAAGAAAACGAAAGCTTACAAGCATACAGAAAGACGAAAACAATTACCACATGCACCTCCTCCATCAATCAGATAGGGACACAGAGACCACCCACACGGGCGGAGCATTATGTCCGGCAGCGCCAGAGCACTGGGATTCGAGCACAGCTGAAAATCATCTTGCTAAAATGCTTTTAGGCCGACGAGCACTCCAGCTCAGCTGCGTTGCCTGCTGTCCTTGACGGCCATTACGAAGTGGTGCAATTCCTTCCCTGCTCACCATTAGGACGCCTTGAGAAACCGAGCTCTTCGAGCGGCAACGAATGCTAACCTTCCGACGTTGATTGCTGGGGTGCGCGGCCCACTCGCTTCGTCCTCGTAGCCGCACGTCCAGCCATGCTACCGTCGGTGCTTTGGCTAATTTTACTCGACTGACTCGAACAGCATCTGCAAGGACTACCTAGCACTGGAAGCGTGCTCTTCCCTGACTATTACCTTCTTGACGTACATTAATAAAAAAATGGCCAGCTCGCCAGGCAATTATAAAACGCGGAGGATAGTGCTATTTTGGTACAATAAGTTAACCACTGGATACGCGAATCTTCAGAAGGTAACGTTTCGCAATTCTATTGTTGGTATAAATCCCCACTGGATTAAGGAGCGGAATGCGACGTTTTGCGATGATTAGCGCGAGTCATCAATTATTCCACGTGCGTATATAACCCATCATCATCTATACTCATTATTATTATCACAATAAGCTTCATTTCTGCGTCATTTGTTTCTTCTATTCGCTGCAAGAGTATGCAATCATCAAGAAAAGTTTCATGGTGTTGTGAAATACCTAATATTTAAGAGCAAGTCATACCGGCATTTTATTGCGAAGTGGCAGGAGTACATACTCTAGAAAAATGTCATCGAAAAGGGTTAAGGACATCATTATTGAAGGTCGCCTGGCATAGGCTGGAAGAAACTTCGTGAAATTAATAAAAAGAAATCGTCTCAGACGCCACGATATGGCACCTGCGTTATTTCCCTCGCGAGGTATTCCTCCGCGAAGTCTTGCTCGACGGGTCTGTGAAGTCTGCGAAGTGGAGATCTCCTGGGGACTGTGTGATGCACATATACGTTGAGCAATCCAGGTGGTGAACATTGCTCTGGCAGCTCTTCTTTCACTCCCTCTTTTCTTTCTTCTTCCTCAGGGCGTTTCGTGTGTCCTGAGAGAAGCGCCACAGTTGCTTCTCCTCTCAAAACACATATGTGACGTTTTTAGTGACGATACCGTAGGGATACTTGCAGAGCGTAATGTGTATTAATTGGACATTCTGCGTAGCAAGTATTCCCTAGGCGGCGGCACGTTTCTCTCAATGTGGGTGTTTTCCTCCCATATCTCAGCCAAGGTGCAGAATACCTTTTTGATTACGGAAAGCACCCTTGCTGCCTCCTAAATCTACATCATCACACATTGCGTGATTTTTTATAATATTCCCAAGCAACCACTCTTTCATTCCAAAGTTAGCAATGTTTATTTGTCAAGGATGTGTCGCTTGAGACTACGTGACGCGGAGGGGAAATTGTTTTGTAAATATTATGAGCTTTGAAAAATGCAACACATGTAGCCTGATGACGGCGAGAAATGACGATCTGGTGAGTGACAACAAATTTCCTGCACCATGTTTGCAACGAAAAGGTCAGCAGAGCGGTAGATAAAAAATGTATCTCGGCGGAAACTCTCAAGAACCCAAGAAATGTGTCGATAATTGCTAGTCAAGGCAAGTTAAACGCTAAAACAACATGCTATGTTAACTCGTTTTATCGAGTAAAAAGAGTCTCATGGTAACTGCGATATTTTGTGACAGCTTCTTATTAGCTATTGATCCTGTGAAATCTGCTTGCTGCTAATCATGGGCGATACTTAAGGGCTCAGCCCACTACCACGACGTTCCACCATCGCTACCTCACCACGACCATAGGAAACACAGCCCCTCGGGAATAAGAAGAGCGGTCCCTGAAACAAAAAATGAAGCTATACAATAGCGCCTTTTAATCTCTTCATGCTATTTTTTCGCCCTTTCTTCCTTTGTCTATTCTCCTCTAGACGTGTGTGCTGCATCTCTCCAGGTCTTAAGGAGCCTTCTTGAGCATCAAGTCAGGCAAGAGGAAATCAATGAATGGAGCTACGAACCCTCCCTTGAGTCAGTTCGCGAGTGCTTCATTTCACCCGGCATTTCATTTTCGAAAGGCACACTTTTCATACCCTTCAAAAATATTATCAAAAAAAGCCAAGGACATCATTTTTAAAGGTTGCCTGGCATAGAATTTAAGAAAGTGCATCAGATCACTTGAAACAAAACAAAACAAAAACACCGGAGACCCTAGTATGAAGCATCTGTGTTATTTAATCAATGAAATATTCCTCTGCAAGGTATGGTTCCGCGGGTCTGTGAAGTATGCAAAGAGGATATCTCCTGGGGACTGTGTGATGCACATCCACTTTGACTAGTCTCAGGAGGGGGAAATTGTTCCGAGAAATTTTTTTATCTTCTTTCACTCCCGCTTTTCTTCCGTCTTCCACAGGGCGTTTCGTGTGTCCAGAGAGAAGCGCCACAGTTGATTCTGCCCACAAAACCTATTTGTGACGAGTTTAGGGACAACACCGCAGGAATACTCGATCATAGAATGGGTATTAAACAAACATTCTGCTGAACAAGTATTCCTTCGGCGGCGACACGGCTCTCTCAATGTGGGTGTTTTCCTCCTACAGCTCAGCCAAGGTGAAATATACCTTCTTTATCATGCAAGAATGCACTTGTAACCTCCGAAAACTGCATCATCATACATTGCGTGATTTTGTATCCCAAAAAGCACTTTTTTGTTCCAAGGTTAACAAGGGACGGTTGACAAGGGTGAGTCGCTTTAGTCTACGTGAAGCTCAGAGGAAAAATGTCAAAAGATTTGGCACTTTTTTGCTCTAATGATGCAACGCACGCGGCCTGATGATGGCGAGAAATGGCTGGATCCGTGGTGTGGTAATAAATATCCTACACCAACATGCCACGAAAAGCTCAGCAGAGCGGTAAGTATAAACAAATATTTCTTCGAATGGGTTCTCAAAAACGCAAGAAATTTGCCGATAATTATTCTTCAAGGCAAAATAAGGGCTAAATGAAAATGCGATGGTATTTTTATTTTTTTGAGTGAGAAGAGTCTGGTAGACACTGTGTTATTTTCGGACACCGTCCTATTCAGGATCGAACCGCTGATATCTGTCTCCTGTTGATCGTAGGCGATGCTCAAGGGTCCAGTCCACTGACACGACGTTCACCATCACTACCCCATCAGAAGCAAGCCACTGCGGGAATCAGAAAGGCGGTCCAGGAAACAAAGAGAATTGAAGCTTTAAAATATTTCTTCTTCATTTGCCCTTTTTTTCTTTCTTCTTGTGTCCTCTTTCCTCTCGTAGTGTGAGCTACATCTCGTCTGCTTTAAGGGGGTCTCCTCGGAAATCAAGTCAGGACAGAGGAAATTATGGAATGAAGCTACTAAGAATCTCTTGAGTCAAAGTGGTAGAATTTCACTTTGCAAGGGAACTGAAGTATTGCAAAGTGACGCTACGAACGCCAAAGGGGAGTCCTTTCTCCAAGCTGCTCCACGTAACTGACCGGTCAGGCCGACTAACTCTTCTCATTTGTGTGCCTCTGCTCCGTCTGTGCGCAAAATAAACTTGCTTTGCGTGTGCAGAGCGCTTCCTCGCTCCTGTTGCGAAGCCTTTAACACGGGCAGACATTGCTAGGTGACAGTCAGCCGCTGCTTGTGGCAAGCCCTTGGTCCTTGGCCGTGGCGAGGAGTTGAGATTCCGGGTAATTGCTGAGCATGAAGGTCTCCCACGGTTCCGGTTACTCGAGCTCCGGAGGTGGTCAGAGGAGATGTTCAGGTGGAGAACTGGTAGGTTGTCTTAGAACGTCTGCTGTGCGGTGCCTCTGTTGCGGCATATTTTGCGCTCAGGCTTGAATCTGTTCGAGTATACGTGGTTAAGTATTACTGTGTTGAGGTGAGATTTAGTTTGGAGGAGTCTCCGCACTTCCTCTTGATCCTTAGTGAGGTCTCTGAGAGGAAGGGGGTCTATAACGTTTCACATAGTTTATAGTGTTTGGTTATGTTATTGTAGCAGTTTTGGGCTTCTAGGTATCGATAGCGTTCTAGTCGATGCCCCCAGATCGGCCGATAGATCCCCGAGTAATAATGTGGCTGTCTAGTTTGAGTGCGTTGGAGTTGCCGTTGTCTAAAACGCCAGGTGGCGCTGCAGGAGCCAGCGGCGACGGACGCACTCCACTTGGGCTCCGCAATTTTCTTATCGTAACCCCGGACAGTGCTACTCCAGCGTACTATCATCAATGCTGCTGGATTCCTAACGTCGTCAGGATCGTACGGACATCATTGCGAAGTACGTACAACGATTTTTGACCATTTACGGTCGATTTGTTCCGCGCCCACGCCGTATGCTCTGCTAGGCCTACCGCCCCTCACCACGGCTGCGCCGCCAGCTGCATCGGGCGCCGAGCGAGCCCACGCGCCGCCTGCCGCCATGAAGGTGACTGTGGAGGGCATAGAACTAACACCCGAAGAATTTGCAGCAAGTGAATGATGGCTGTCTAAAGTGAACAAGCTCCGGGAAGCCAGAACAGTGAAGGGGACACCCGCACCCGAAGTTCCCGGCTCTCAGGATGGAAAACCAGCGTCCCAAACGACCCCCGATGCTCCAGCCGATTGTGAAAAGGAAGCAGACGCGCTTACGCCTCGCCAACGTGGACGCCAACTCGCTAGACGCTCGGTAGCTTCCAAGCAGCCCCGCCTGCCTAGCAACACGCTAAAGCTCATCGTCCGCCCCAGAGGAGGATTACTACTCTCCAAGACAACTACATTTCAACTGCTCGAAGCGGTCTGCACGGCAGAAAACTTCAACCGCGATTCCATCCAGCATGAGGACCTTATACAAGCCAACTACCTACAAAACACTTTTGCCTACTGCACACCAAATATCGAACGTGCTGAGCGCCTCGTACATCTTAAAGAGCTCATCATCGACCAACGATCGTACGGAATATCAGTGTACTGTGCACCAGACGACTGTTCAGGAGGAGGAGTGATCAGAGGGGTTGATCTCCGTCTCGATCATGCAACTATTCAAGCAGAACTCCAGGACAACCGAAACCCTCCTATCGAGAACTTCAGAAGACTCGGCAACACCACTGCCGTGCTGATCACCTTCGCCCAACCTAAGGTCCCTGCATGGATCTATTTTTGTAACAGCAGACACCGCTGTACCATCTTCAAAAAGAAATATGAGGTATGCTACCGCTGCGCCGAGCTCGGCCACCGATCCGACGTATGCGTGAGCACAGTTACCAAATGCCGAGGCTGTGGGCTTCCCAACCCGGCCAGCGACCACTCCTGTACGCCGACCTGCCGTCTCTGCGGGAAAGAACACCTCACAGGCGACAGCTGATGCAAAGAAATATTTCGCTCTCCCTACGCCGTCAAGCGCCGTCAGTCGGAAAATCGCAGACGGGCTGAAGCTGCTAAGCAACAAGAACAAGCCTCCTCACGCCGGGTAATTTTACAACAAGGGAGCCGCTGGAACCGCCAACGTTCCGGCAGCAATCAACGCAGTCTCAGAGACCGCTCGGACTCCTTCCCACCCCTCGGGCCAAATGCCTCAAGGCTATCATCTCGGACGCCGTCCAGAACGCGGCCAGGTACGCCTGCAGTCGTCCAGCAGCAGCAGCAGCAACCTGCTCCACCGGGGCAGCTCCAGGGCACAGCTCCGCCAAGACCGCCACCGGCTCCACCTCAAGCGGTGAGTACGCTAGGAGGGACTCCCACTTCTCACGCACTCGAACAAGCCATTACACACCTCACGGCCGTCGCAACACAACTGGTTCATAGAGTGGAAACTATCGAAAAACGCTTAGACGCTCCTCCTCCTACTTCCCCCGCAACATCTGGCACTGCCCACAAACGCAAGGCTCTTGCCGCAAGCGATACGCAAACGGAAGACATACACGCACAGATAGCGCGCCTCGAAGCACAGGGCGTCTTCTTTCAAGGCCGTATTCAATCGCTGGAGGAACATATTGAGAACTCCTTTCGCACCCTCAGCTCTCAGTTTGCTCTACAGCTAGAATCTCTTGGTAAGGCAATCAACTCCCTCTGCAAACATGAAGGCATGACCCCGCTCCCGGTTCAGACGCCAAATCACCCAACGACCTCCACTCCGAACTTCTCCCAACCTAATCATGGCGGCTCGCTCGGGTAACACTACCATCTGGCAATGGAACTGCAGAGGGTTCGCGCAAGAGGGTGGTCCTTCAGCAGTTTCTTACCGCGAGCGACCCCCCAGAAATCTTTGCCCTTCAAGAAGCAGGGAAACATGTGAAATTGGCTGGATATCGGACATACACATCGGGAAGAGCAAACTCCCAGGTGGCTACTCTAGTTAGGCGAAACCTTACGGTTATCTTGCATGAGCTAGACTCCACTTTCCCAGACCATATCCTTCTCGAAATTCTCCCCCGGCCCTCTCGTGCGACCAGGCAATGACTGTTCATGCTCAACGTCTATAGCCCACCCGATCACGCAAGGCCGTCTTCGGGCCACTTTTCCTCCGAGTACAGCAGCTAGCGCGAGGGCAACCTCTAATTATTCTCGGTGATTTCAACGCTCCGCATCAAGCACTACGACACGCTTAAAGGCCGATTGCTTTGGGACGATTGGCACACACTCCATCTGAACCTCTTAACGGATATCACCCAACCCACTCGGAGAGGAACGGGCGTATCGCGGGACACAACCCCGGAACTCGCCTTTACAGGACCGGGGATTGCAGCTACCTGGTGCAATACTCGGGAAACATTCGGAAGCGACCACTACGTTCTGGAGATTGTCATTCAGGAGCCTCGACAACGTACGCGACCAGCTAAAGTGGTCAACTGGGTCTGCTTTCGCGCCAAGCGAACAGAGCAAGGCTCTTCCCAACCTATCATAGACATCGCCGCTTGGTCAGCCGACATCCTCAAACAAGTTGCAGATGTCACTGCTGAAGTTGCTGTGGAAGACTCCGTACCAAACTGCGACAGATATTATGCCCAACTGTTGGACCGCAAGCGCAAGCTGGAGGCCCTGATGCAAACTCGCAAGTGGGATCGGAATCTTCGACGACTGCTCGCTCGAGTCCATACAAACATCGAAAACCATGCCGTAGAGCTTACACGCCAAAACTGGCACAATATATGTGACCAGATGGATAAGGCTCCTAACGCCAGAAGCACCTGGAAACTACTCCGTCACCTCCTCGACCCCGAAGGGAGCAAGTTCCAAGCCCGCCAGCAGCTCCAGCGTATCTTCCAGCAATTTCCGGGCACCTCAGACGCCCTCAAACAGGAGCTAGTAGACACCTACATCCGCCCAGGACCGGTGAAATCTTTCCCTCTTTATCAGGGGAAGGAAAACGTCCGTTTAGATGCTCCCATCACTTTACCGGAGGTACGAGCTGAGCTCAATCGTCTCAAGACAAACTCAGCTGCAGGCCCGGACCGGATATCTAACCGTATGCTTCGGAACCTTGACGACGCCTCGATTCATGCTCTCACAGACTGTCTGCAAAAATGCTGGGAGCGGAGAGCCATCCCGCAAAAGTGGAAATGCGCCAACCTCGTGCTTATCCCCAAGCCGGGCAAACCACCTACTCTCTCGAACCTCCGCCCCATTTCTCTCACGTCCTGCGTGGGAAAACTCTTGGAGTATGTAATTCAGACCCGTCTTCTTCGTTACCTAGAAGAACATCACCTACTTCCAGACACGATGTTTGGTTTTCGACCACACCTTGCGGCCCCAGACATCATGCTCTTGCTCAAGCATCAGGTGCTGACACATAGCACTTTGGACACCAAAGTCATAGTTGGTCTAGATGTCGCGAAGGCCTTTGACAATGTCCGGCATGAAGCTATTCTGCAGAACCTCCAGACCCTATGGGTGGGACAACGAACTTATGCATAAATACGCGACTTTCTCACGAACCGCACAGTGCAACTTGACACCGGCTCAGGAGATCCTTCCACCATCTCTCCTGGAAGCCGGGGTACACCCCAAGGCTCAGTGCTTTCCCCCCTCCTGTTCAATATTGCGCTGCTTGGCCTGCCCAATCTTTTGGCAGATATTCCCCACTTGCACCATAGCCTATACGCCGACGACCTCACTCTGTGGATTACACACGGCAGTGACGGCCAGATCGAGGAGACTCTGCAGACAGCCATCGATCGCGTTGGCACCTACCTAGCCACAGTCGGCCTATCCTGCTCGGCCACCAAGTCTGAATACATCATTGTCCCAACCCAGGGAAGACGCCCCAGATCGCCTCCGGCATCCTTCAATCTGCAAGTACAGGGCACTCCCATACCCCGTACCGACCGAATCCGTATCCTGGGCCTTCATCTACAAGATAATGGAGGAAATGCCACTACTCTTCAGCGAATAGATCAATCTGTAATCCAGATCAGCCGCCTGCTCAAGAGAGTCGCCAACAAGCATAAGGGCATGCGCGAATCCAACCTTTTTCGCCTCGTACAAGCCTTCGTTTGTACGCGCATTGCCTATGTTGCCCCTTACCTTCGCCTCACGCGAACAGATCGGGAACGACTTGATGCATCACTGCGCAAGGCATACAAGACAGCATTGGGTCTACCCATGTCCACTTCCACCGCCAAACTGATGACCCTCGGGATATCCAACACAGTCGACGAGCTGATTGAAGCGACTCTAACTTCTCAATATGAGCGCCTCTCGCTGACACATGCGGGCCGTGCAGTACTGAGCCAGGTAGGAATCACTCCTCTGAGGGCGAGTTCTACGTATATGGACCTCACGCCTGAGCAGAGACTCAGTCTTCGTATACCTCCGCTTCCCAAACGTATGCATCCAGAGTATCATACAGAGCGCAGAGCCGACCGAGCCTGGCAGCTCCACAAACGTTTTACCGGTCGCCCCGACGTTACGTACACAGATGCCTCCCACCACCCCTGTCGCCCCGCTATGGTTGCGGTTGCATTGGCACCGCACCGAAATTGGCACAACGCCTGCAGCGTCCTCAACGCCGCAACTGTTACCACCGCAGAAGAGGTTGCCATCGCGTTAGCTCTGACCGTCCCCTCCACCAAAGTAGTCGTTAGCGATTCCCAACAGGCAATTCGTAACTTCGATGCAGGTCGCATATCCCGACAGACACACACTATCCTCCGATCTCTCCCCTTATCGTCTACACCTCGTCTTCTCATATGGACCCCAGCTCATGAGGCGTTCAGCGGGAACGCACAGGCGCATGCTCTAGCCCGAGAACTCAGCTACCGGGCGGAGCACCCTCCTCAGCCTGCCGCTTCCTCTGACACTCCCCAAGGCACTCATTCACGCCTTGCCTTGTTACATACACGGACATCCTCCTGCATTATCGGCTCTAACGGTGTCTATACCCCCCTGCACACCGGGAACTATCCCGGCGCGAGGCCGTCCATTGGCGCAAAATACAAACGGGAACCTTTCCCAACCCATGGCTATATAGCAAAATTTTCCCAAATCTTATTGCACCTAGCTGAAAACACTGCTCACAACCGGCCAAATTCATTCACATGGTGTGGACATGTATACGACACAACGCAGACAATACAGCTACGAGGGATGCGTGGGAGTCCCTCCTGCGTACCACCGAGCTCGCCCAACAGCGCCAGCTCTTTTTGCGCGCATTGGAGGCCGCAGAGTCCCAAGGGATCCCTGCTGATCCTCTCTAAGCAGTGCAACCAGTCTTTCGGCTGGTTCCCCTTCTTTGAGAGAAAATAAAGAGTTTATCATCATCATCATCATCTAAAATACCATATTTGTTGTGCCTGCCCATCCGCTTCATAGAATGGCTATTTCGCGCAGTTCTCGACAGCTCATTTTAGAGGAGAATGTCCAAGCGATTGTCCTTTGTCTTCACTTTTTCCACTAACGCTCGTCCCTTATTATATGAACATCATATCTTATCAGTCCACCTGCTCTTTCAGTATCAACTTGTAATCGCGTTCTTTAAGATACTGAATAGCAGCTTGCAGTTCCAGTTGGTTAATCCATTACTACTCTCGAACTATAACTCTACAATATTTGCCGCGAATAACAATTTATTGCTCCCGAAATTCGTAATAATATGGAAAAATGACATCTTTTGCAAGCATTTCATTCTGGAACTTGTTGCCTTTAACACTGAAAACTTATATGTACTTGCCCACATTTAGGAATAACTTGAAGGAATATGTGTTGAATTGCTGATGTTTTATATTTATTATGTCTAATACCTGTATTAGTGCCTTTGTTTTTGTGTAAAAATACTGATTTGCCTAATTCCTCTGTTAGTGTCTTTGTGTTTGTGTAAAGTACTGATTTGCCATGTTTTGTATATTATAACCTTTCGCTAACTTTGCTGTTATTATTTATTTTGTCGTAGTGATCTTTCGAGGATCCCAGTGCAGTCTTATGACTATGGGACCTTCGTCTGTATTTTTATACACTTTGTAAATAGTTCAATCTAATAAACTTTCACTTTAAAAAAAAATTATATCCCCTAGTGCACGGTTCAGAGTCAGCTCAAACATTCAAAGATATAGCGCCTTTATTTCCCACAAAATAAGTTTACAAAATTGTCGGTGTTCTCGAGAAGTCAGACCCATGCAGATATTGCGCTTTCCTTCCTTTATAAACAAAATGAGAAAATATTCTTTAAAAGACGCCGAATGAAAAGGTGGTGTTAAATGCGCTAGGGCGTGTAGTAGAGCCGCAATACTTGTTTAGCTCTTCAGCTTCAGGTTTCGTATCTTCTCTGCCTCGTTGGGTTCCGGCAACTACGGCCACCTGCTCTGGAAAGGATGTCATCGCCCCAATAGAGTAAACATTTTAGGTTTTTGTTTCCAGTGACCATCCGCTACCAGCAAGCAGAATGGTTGCCTGCAGCTACTCCTTCTGATTAGTGCAGGCTAGCACTGATCAGGCGTTCACGACTTCGTGGCGTCCACGAAGTCGTGGATGCCACGACTTCGCTTCTCTTATACGGAAACATAAACTTCTGCTGTCGTGACACGAAGGAGTCTTGTACTTTTCATTTGTATAATTGAGTCTCTTAAGCACAGTTGTGCTTCGGCGGCAGAAACCTCTCGTGCAAAGCAAGCACGAGGAATCTTCTGATTCAATTCCGAGTCTCGTTGAGCGGAAAAAGAAGTGGTTCAAGCAGAGGACGGACATGGTACAGAGCTGATCGCGCTTCTCAAGCACGCTTGAGCGGGGTGCGGGGAAGACCTTTCCAGTAATTCCAATATGCCACCGAGCGGCCATGCAAAGCCCCCTGGAAAGCGCAATGCCAACGCGCTCGAGTCTCCCCGACTCTGCTGGTTCCTAGGCGGACTTTTATTCTTTATTCTTTATTGAATGATTACCCCGCTTAGCCGAGGCGCTACTGCAGGGGGGTTACAGAGTGAAAAAAACATATCTTCATTTATGGAGCACACTTGATGACTTGAAAGCCGATTCCATTCTCTGCCATCTCGGCGGTCCTTGCTGCGCTGCTGCTTCCCGCTGATTTTTTTTAATCATGTTGTGCCCTTCATTCCTTTGCATCGTGTTTCACACTGTGGTATTTCTTTCTTATTCCATGGATCATCAACCGACACGAAAAGTCCGACGTTCGCCCCTTGCAGCTCTCCGTGGCAAGTGCGCGGTTGCGCAATGCGAAAAAACCCTTTTCCTCCTCTCCGCGCAGACGCGCGCACCTGAAATGCAGCGACGGAGCTCCACCGTGGTTACGGCGCGTCTGCTGCTGAAGTGTGTGCCACGCACGACGACCTTGACTTACGGGTCGTAGTGAAGATTTCGCTTTAAAAGTCACGAAAAATTGCACTAAGTCTAGAGCTAACCATCAAAGCAATCCGGAGCTCGCTGCGTTTTGGAACAATGTGCACGAGAAGACGCTTGATGGCAGAATGGAGCGGTAAAGCATGCCAATCCGTTTGCCAGCCGACGACGCGGGACGCGATCGCTCCGTTCTCCCATCATGCTTTGCGCGGATCCGCCAGGGATGGCGCGGGGGCTGCAATTTGTGGAAAAATCTAAAATTGTCATTGCGGCCACCATGAAGTAGAAGCAATACGCCCGTGCCTGTGCGGTTCACATAAATATTCTGGGGCGCGGGAGCGCTGGTATTATGAAAAGAGGTCGACGGCTGCCTTCCGGTTTTCCTTTGCTTCTTCCGCAACAACGGCGCTCAAACACTTCTGTCGACACGGCCTCTTATACGACAGTGGCAAAGGCAAAGACGTTCTCCTTCTTCTTTAAACCTAACTATACATACTCACTCTAGAAAAGAGTGATCGGCTAGGTGTTCTAATATTCCTGAGAGAAACACTTGATGATATAGAGGACGAGACAGGGTGCGCATATTTAGTGGCATTTGGCTTGCGAAATACAAACGGCAAATACACTATATTACGCTACAAAGTGCCGTTTTCTTTCTTTAGGAGATCTAACTTGACAGAAAGCCTCGATAAACTCGATAAGCCTGGTGAAGCGCACGCGAGTCAGCTTGTGCATGTTGGATCAACAGTGAAGCGACGAATTGTGAGGAATGCTTGCAAACGATAGGTGTCCGAAACGTGCCCTGAATTCCTGCTCGCTAAAACAGTTAGGGCATGAACATCTTTGTGGGAAAGCTCTGCCAATAAGTCAGCCAGAAAAAAAAAAAACACCTATATTACAAGAAACGTCTAGATATTGATATCGTAACAATCATCGTCCACGGGGTGGAAGCCAAGTGGAGCTAACATCGCAGACGACATTGGCATTATGATGATGATTAAAACTTTATTTTCCACCGAGTTAGGAGGCCCCCTACTCCCCGCTCCTTGCACGCATGCCTGAGGAACGGGGGCTGCAACCTCCGGGGTATCATACGTCGTTGTGACGTCAGCGGCCCATGGTTGCTAGGCTAACAAGCTGTTTGAGAAATGATCTATAAAATTCATTTTAAAATATATACTGCACCGAATGAGCTCTAATTTGAAGGAATTATAATTGGTGTAGGGAGCTAAATTCAATAATCCGTTTATGCTCAATTTTTATGTAATTGTCCCTTTTAAGCATATAAGCAATTTATTCCCTCAGTTTATTCCCTTCTATGGAATATTAGCAAAACAAAAACAAAAACAGGGCAACTAGACGCTACAGGGGCGAAGGAAGCCTGATTGCTTTTCTTCTGTGATCTTCTCCGGATAGATAAAGGAGATGAAGCAAGTTGAGTGTTCTGGTAAAGCATAATAGTCGATGTGCCTTTCGTGTGAGGCTGGTGATAATAGGCTCGAAGACCTAATACGTCGCCACCCTTCGGCAGCACCCGCATGGCAAACTAACTTCCATTAAAAAGAGCATGACTGCAGTACAGTTGATAGGAACCGCAAAATTAAAAGCGCGGAAAGAACAGGATGGAGATATGCAAACTTCTAAAGACGATAATAACTGTCTGCGGTTTAATTGGGATAAGTGGCGTTGAATGCTGCTGGGTAATGCTTTCCTAGGGAGCGATGTGTATAAATTTTAAATTCATAAATTATAATAAACTGCACTTAGACCACAGTCTAGTCTGGATATCTTTAAGCTTACCTACAGTCCACCGATTTGGCAAGAACACATTTCACCGGCTGCAGCTGTCGAAGCCTAAGCGAATTTTAACTATAGCGAAAATGACGCGCTCTGACCGGCCGTCGTTTTTGGTGTAAAAGAAAGAGCTGAAGCTACCACACAACTAGTAAGAGTTACGTTGTCCCCAAATATCGCTAGTAAATTTATCTGCGAGAGGCGCTTATTTGTGTGCAGCCTGTGAGAAGCGGAGCGCCTGCGCACAGTGCCAGCAGCAACTAGCTGCGCCTTTCGGCTGTTCCCTCGAACGTCGTAGAGCGCAGGCAAGTTGAACAGTGGGTGCGATATGAAGAAATATTTTAATGGAACTGCGCAGGAGGTCTGTTGCGATCCCTGCCACACTCAGCTCGGGAGTGATGGGGGTTATATTTTATGAAGAATGATGTTCTTAGTTATTCGTTATTTATTCATTCATTTATTTAATTTTTTTTTACAATACTGTTAGCCTTTACGGGCTGTTAGAGGTTGGGAAATGAAGAGAAAATACACATGAAGGCACGCACATTACTACAAGAAATACAATTCTAGTTTTTTCTCGAAAGCCTCGGCTGAGCTTGTGTTATAAAAAATGTGGGGGTTCAGGTTATTAAATTCCACAATGGTTTTCGGGAGGAACGAGTGCTTAAACAGGCCCATTCCAGGTGTGTGGCTAATGGCAATTAAGTAATTAGTACGGGCTGATAATCTTGTTGGGGGTCTGATATACAAAGTAGAGTCTAAGTTAAACTTATTTTTATGGAGCATATTAGGAGCTCGTAGGTTAATGGACTCCGAGATGCTAAGCGATGACAAGAAAGGAGGCACTTTCTTCAAACTGTACACGTTTTTTTTAAGTTGTTCACGTTCGGTCGGCGGGTGCGACCCGCTTAAAAAACTGAACATCTCTCCGGAAGTTAAACGGGCGGCGCATTATGTCCGGGAGCGCTCCGCACTGGGGTTCGAGCTCAGGTGCAAAGCGGCTTGCTAAAATGTTTTTCGGCCGACGAGCGCACTAGCACTGCTTTGCCTGTTGTCTTTGGCGGCCATTCCGCAGAGGTGCAATTTCTTGCCCGCTAACAATAACCACGTCCTGAGAAACCCAGCTCTTCGAGCGGCCCAGAATGCTAACCTACCGACATCGCATTCTGTTATTTTGCGCAAAAAAACACGACACAAAGAAACGAGCGCTTGTCCTGTTTACCTCGTTTCTTTGTGTCGTGTTTTTTGCGCAAAATAACAGAATGCTTAGGCACCAACTAGCCTGCAAAAGCGTACTCGCAAGTTATACCGACATCGACTGCTGGCGTGTGCGGCATCCTCGCTACGTGCTCGTAGCGGGACCTTTACTCAAACTACCATCGCTCCTTTGATTAATTTTACATCACTCAGTCGAACAGGCTTCTGCTAGAAGCATCTACCAAGCATTTTAGCTCTAAGAAAAATTTCTTCTTATTCACTAGCCGACTCTACCCTCTCCAGGGCGAAGACCTCTCCCACATTACTCCAATAACCCGGACTTGAGCAAGCTGCATCCACTTGACCCGTGCGAACTTCTTAACCTTCATAACCTCATCTGCCCATGTAACTTTCTGCCGATCCTCTCCCCCCCCCCCCCCCCCCCCCCCCCCCCCTGCTACACTTTCCTTCCCTTGGAATCCAGTTTTTTACCCTAAGCGACCATTGATTATCCTCTCTCCGCACTACATATCCCGTCCATACCCATTTCTTCTCAATTTCCACAAGAATTCCAGTAACTTGAGTTATTTCTCTGACCCCTTTGCACGCTCTGTCTCTCTGAATGTTACCCCTACAATTTTTGGTTCCATAGCCTTCTGCGTAGTCCTCATTAAGTAGAACTCTCTTGGTTAGCCTCCACGTTACAGCGCCATAGGTGAGTACACATTAGATGGACCTGTTGTATACTTTCCTCTTGAGTGTTACCGGTGCTGCTAGTCACAGTCTGCGAGTGCTCGCCAAATGCGCTCCATCCCAATCTTATTCTCCTTGTTGTTTCCTTCTCATGGTCTGGGACTGCGGTCACTACCTGTTCCAGTAGTCATATTCGCCTACTACTTCCAGAGTTTCCCTACCTAACGTAAACTGCTGTTCCTTCCCCAGGCTGTTGAACATTACCTTAGTCTTCTGCATATCGGTTTTCTAGCCTACCTTTCTACTTTTCCTGTCTAGGTCATCGACCATGCTTTGCAGTTCATTATTTACCGAACGTCTGGCTCACCACTGCAGGTTTTAAAAAATATGGATCAGAGTAATATTTGCCAAAATAACGATTTTCACTAGCGACGTCAACTCTCCAGGATTTAGCGTTTTCTTAATCTGTTTGGTGGTCTAATTCTCCACTGCATTCATGTTTGGGACATGAAGCTTTGCGAAGATTAGCTGCGCGTGATCAGTTTTTCAACGCGCGTATACGGCCAATCATCATCAATGGTCATTATTGTTTATCACCATTATCGCGATCGCCGCGCCGCTTTTTTTTTTCGATTTCGCAGGAGCGAGAATGCATGTGACCCAGAAGGTTTTCATGGTGTGATGAAATTCTTGAGAAGTTTAAGGGTAGGTCCTACCTGACATTTTATTTATAAAGTGGGCCATACTCTAGAAAAATATCATACAAAAAATACCAAGGCTATCACTTGTGAAAGTTTCCTGCCACAAGCTGAAATTGTGTCAAAATACGTGAAAAAACAAACCCGTCCCAGACCGCGAAAGAAGCATAAGTGTTATATTCCTCTCGAAGTATTCCTTTGCAAGGTCTGGCTCGATGAGTCTGTGAGGTCTACGAAGAGGTGATCTCCTCTGGACTGTGTGATGCACATGCATTCTGAGCAATCAAATGTGGCAGAATGTATTCCGGCAGCTTTTATTACTTATTTCACTGCCTCCTTGCTTCCTACTTCCACAGGACGCCTCGCGTGTCCAGAGTGAAGCGCCACTATTGCCGCTGCCCTCAAAACGTATTTGTGACGAGTTTAGTGATGACACGGAAGGTATACTTGAAGTGCACAAAGGGTATGAAATGAACATTCTGCGTAACAAGTATTCCCTAGGTGGCGTCACCTTCTCTCAATGGGGGATTCCCTCCCTTATGTAAGCAAAGGTGCAGAATACCATGCTTATCACGCGAAAACACACTTGTAGCCTCCTAAATCTGCATCATCACACATTGCGTGATTTTCTATCATATTCCCAACATACTACTCTTTGATTTCATGGTTGTCAAGGTTTGGTTGTCAAGGTTGTGTCGCTTTAGTCTACACGACGCTGAGGGAAAACATTTTAATATATTTGGTACTTTTTGTGGCTCTAAAAAACACAACGCACGTGGCCTGATGACGGCGAGAAATGGCTTGATCCGATGAGGGGTAACAAGTTTCCTGCACCATGCATGCTACGAAAAGCTCAACAGAGAGGTAGCTAAAAAATGTGTTTCTGCGGAAACTTTCAAGAACCCAAGAAATTTGTCACTAATTGCTCCTCAAAGCAAACTAAAGACTAAATCAGGAGGCGATGGTATTTTTTTCTTATTGAGTAACAATAGTCTGTTGGGGCACTGCGATGTTTGCCGACTGCTTCTTATTCAGGATGGACCGGTGAGATCTGCTTCCTGTGAATCATGGGCGATGGTCAATAGCGCTGCCCAGTGCTGACACAACGTTGCACCTTCGCAAATGAAGGTCTGAAATAGTGCCTTTAACCTCTTTATTCTACTTTTTTTGCGCCCTTTTTTCTTCTGTCCTCTTTCCTCTTGCAGTGCGAGCTGCATCTCTCCATGTTTAAGCGGTCTCCTCGAATATCAAGTAAGGCAAGAGGAGATCAAGGAATGTAGCCACTATAAGAGCCTCCCTTGAGTCCGAGTAGCTGCGTTCCACTTTGCAAGGGACAGGCAACTGAAGGATTCTAAAGGGGCGCTGCGGACGCCAGAGGACAGTCCTTTCTTCAAGCGGCTCCACGTAACTGACTGGGCGGGCCGACTAGCTGTCCTCATTTGTGTGCCCTTGCTCCGTCTGTGCACGAAAGAAACTTCCTTTGCGCGTGCGGAGCGCTTTCTCGCTCGTCCTGTGACGCGGTTAACATAAGTAGACATTTCTAGGTTACAGTCAGCCGATGCTGGCGGCGATTTTGCGGGTCTTGGCCATGGCGTGCAGTTGAATTTCTAGGTCATGGCGCAGCAGCAAGGACTAGCCGTGATCTTCCGGAGATGTTCGGGCGAGGAACTGTCGGGCAGGTCCAGAATATGTGATGTACGGCGACTGTATCGCCGCATTTGCTGCACTCCGGCCTGAAGCTGTCCGGATGTACGTGGCTAGTACTACTAGCTGAGGCGGGATTTAGATTAGAGTGGTTGGCTGCTCCGTAGTGAGATCTTTCTGCGGTAGGGAGTATATGAGTATATAACTCTTTCTATACCTTATAGTGTTTGGTTATACCGTGGTTGGTGTGTAGGCGTCCTAGGTCACGCGGGCGCTCTAGTCGATGCTCCAGCTCGGCCGATATATGCCCGAATAATAATGTGGCTGCCTTGTTTATTGGCTTTGTGGTTGAAATTGTCTAACAAAACTGTTTTTGGTGCGCCTGCCCATGCGCTTCGTGAATGAGTATTTCGTGCAGTTCTCGACAGTCCATTTAGAGGACATCACCCAAGCGATTGACCTTTGGCTTCAAATCGTGTGTCTTACTGCGCGGTTTAATGTCCACCGAGAACTGTGAAAGTTGGAGAGATATTGCGCCTTCCTTCCCCAAAAACCAAATTAGAGAATAGTTTTAAAAATCTCGGAATAAAAAGGCGGCGTTAATGGCGCTATGGCGTCTACTCTTAAAGCCGAGCTTGAGCATCCCCCAATCAAAACCGTCAAACTCCGTACAACTTTCCTTAACCATGCTTAATAATTTTGCTCGCATAACTAGGTTTATTCCATAATTATACCAAACCAATTTGTTCTTGTTATGAATAACCGCGTTTATATGAATACGACAAGAGCGCATCGTATTATCGCCTCATGTAAACGAGCGTAATGCGCCAGGAAAGCGCATCGCGTTATTTCGCCGGACTAGGGCAGATCGAGAGGGGGAAGTCGACTATCGTCGTGCAAAGAGCAGCGAATCGTATTGCGAATGGTGGGAAGGCACGCCAGTGCTCACTTTCGGTTAAATCTGGCGCGCACTGGCGGCGTACAGACGGCCGATGGTACGCAGCATGTCGGACGACGGGGCGTGTGCTGGACGTGTTCTCTTATTTCGTGAGGAAACAACAGTATTTCTCGCAATCATAAGCGGCATTAACATCGGTCAGCTACTCGATTGAGGATGGCAGCGCAATGAAGCGCATTACCAAGTCATCCAGAAGAAATTGAAATAGTTCGGCCGTACAGTTCCGATTGGCGTACGGCCATCACGTAACCTCCACAGCACTTCTAACCGCCTTTGTGGCTCTTAAATTTGGCTACGCGTACCCCGATGTTACTTGCTATCTCTGGCTAATCGCGGCCGGTAAGCCGTCTCCTTCTGCGTTTACGGCTGGTGTATTCCCAACAGAACGCTACCCTGTGATGCCGCACGCTTGTGTCGATGGACGGTGAGATACTTGACCGCGGTACACTAATTGTCTAGGGCTTTGAAGCGTTGAACTGTCGATGCAAGCGAAAATTTTTTTAAAGCAGGTATTCTTTTAACACTTAGCTTCCTCCATATATCCGAGCTCTGTTAGAGCGCTCTGGGAACGCTTCTTCAAGCCTTCACTATATTAAAATCCGTTTTAAAATGAACTCCTTGTTTTAAAATTTATTCGTTGCTAGTCCACCCTGAAGCACGTGCGGTAGCACGCAAGGGCGCCTTGCTGCAGTCTATCGTATCCGAGGGCAACGCTGTAGTTGTATGTAGGACATGGTGTATAGCTAAGACGTGAGCCTTAGTCGACGCCGCTAAAATATTAAAAAATGAATTAAAGAAATGCTGCAGTGAGATGCTTGAGGCATGCATATTCTAGGCAATATACCGCAGGTATCGCAAGACCGAAAAAAGACGCCGTCCGCTGCAGCGGAAAACGCCGTGGCAACGCAACCAGAAGTAAGCGACAAGTTTCGCTCCTACTCAAAAATGCGACGCTGAGCGGCGCCACCCACTTGACGGGGCACATGTAAACGATAGGGCATCGTCTTATCGAGATGCCCTAGGAAATACGATGCGCTGCCGTTGCATTCATATAAAAGGAGTTCGATAATAATCACGCAGCGAAAAAGAAAAGGCTGCCTTCGAACGCATCTGCCGCGCCAATGTGTCTCGCTTGTTGTCTTGGCCCGGCGTACGTATTTCCCTCATCTGTTTACGCGTGCTGCCCGCATCTTTGTGTCACATTTTGCTTCTTCATTTCCACCGTGTTTTATTCATATTGCAGAAGGCTTCTCATCCGAAGGTTGTTGACCGACTCTAGCCGGGTTTTGATTTGGACGAAATGCGAAAACGCACGTCGTGCCATGGCTGCACGTGAATGAACGCCGCTGGTTGAAACTAGAGAAAGTTACTTCTCCACTTTTTCTGGATATCAAGTCAGATCTGCTGCGTGGTAGGACATCTTCTCCCTGAGAGAATTCGACGCGATCAGCAATCAGGTCGCATCATGCGAACCACCCATGGTGTGGCGGTGTCTCACGTCGACAGAGTCAGAAATTGCTTCCACAGCTGTTCACGGCAGGCTATCACTAGACTGACTGACCGATTCGGCCGTCTATGAGTTCTGGGCACATGAGCATTGCCGCCTGTCGATGGCTTCAGGAACAGCGTCCTCATTGTGTTCGTGGAGGATAGGGTGCGGTAGTTAATTGACCGACTGCAGAGAGCCGCTGTGTCTGTCAAAGTGCGCGGCAGGGATACCAGCGTAGTGGCGTCTTTGAAAGGGCGTCTCATTTTTGCTTTGCTATCCCTGCGCAAAGATTAAGGCACGTGAGTAGTGCGCAGTGTCACACTTTGGACAATGACCAGATTTATCTACGCGCCCATCATCATTTTTGCTGGATCAACCTGTATCTTGTCGTAAAAAGAGGCCGTTTCATGGCGTTTTCGTGGTCATTTGATGAATGCCGTATACGCCTCTGGAATAAATCGAAATGACTGGGAACTAGCGAATATCTAAATGAGCCACTTAAGGTTATAGATCAAAGGGGCCCTTGGAATGGGTGTCAGAGGGCTCAGAAGCAGTGATTTTCCTCTTGTAATCACGTATGTAAATCAGACACGTTCATATACCACTAGCCTCGGCTGGTCGCCCGCATAACACGGATCGGAAAAAGAACTAAACAAGGGTAGAGGGAGAGCACCAGTTCGCAAGTGATTAAAACGTTTCGATAAGTGCCCCTGTCCAAATGGTGGCCCGACTTGCGGATTGAGGGTCCCCATTAACCCCTGTTCAGTTCCTGGACGAAATAGACAATCGTTTCTCCAGGTAACTATCTGTGTGCGCCGTTTCGTTAGTAATAATGGTTTTAGGCACTCAATGGCAATGACTCAATTAATGACTTGAAACGGCAGTTTAGGGAGACAGATCCTTGCTTCCTCAATGGCGAGGCTAATGATCTTACAGTTATTCATCCCAGCAGCGGCAGCCGCTTTTCGATGGCGGCAAAAAGCCAGACGCCCGCGAGCTATGCAAGTTCATTGCAAATTAAAGGACCCCAGGTGGCCACAATTTTTGGAGCCCTCCACTACGGGTGCTCATAGACTGATTCGCTTTGGGACGTTAAACCCCACAAACCAACCCAAACCTTCGTTATAGTCGTAACCTGGGTTCGGATCTTCTGTCGATCTAATGATATCCTAGGAGTGGATTGGAAAATTGAGGTGGGCGAGAAATATATGAAACCACGCCGCGAACAATGCAAGAAAAAGAACACAGGCGGACAAACACTCGATATTTGACTCATTTTGATCCGTACATCAGATGGACCTGTCTCATTCTATATGTGACTCAAAACTCGCGCTCTTGTTTTCGAAGTGCTAGGGTCAAAATTTGCTGTGCCCGCATTTTCGAAAGAATGATAAATAAACCAGCTTCCTATTACAGAGGTATTTAACTAATTCTCAGTTTCTGGATGTTGCTCATTTAAGAAAAAAAATGATTTGTGGAGCCCCTTCTTATAGCTCGCAAAATAAATGGTGTTACGGAGTAAAAAGTCATCAATATTCTCTCCCTAGCATGAAGAACAACACCCTGAAGGTTTTCTGAAAACATTTGCAATTCTCCACGGCTGAGCATGACAGGAAAGGTTTTTTGACGTAGGTGCCAGGCGAAATTTTAATCTCTTTCCTCTCTGTTTTAGTTCTCTCCAAATCCTGGCTAGCAGACAAGCGAACCCTCCTTCCGCCTCCCTCTCAAGCTACAGACAGAGTTCTAGCGTACGCGAAAATCAAACTGCCATCTATATTCCTCTTACTGACCAGAAACGAGAGACGCCGGCTTTTATCTACCAATCCTGTCTTAGACTTACTCAGCGCCAAGCTGAAGTGCTTGAGCCCAGTTGGTGGACGCGGCACCACGGGTTAGCAGATAGCAAAGTACTAATAAACAGTTAGGGTAAGGCTCTTTGGCGAAATATGCGCATATTCTACGAAAGGCGCTGGCTGAACCACAATGTGCTGCTGGTACTTGCGAAGGTTCTCTTCTCTTTCCCAGGATTCATACGCGGCTTCGTGCCCTCGCCCTGAAGCTTACAAATCTGAATAAGGAAGAGGCGCTCATAATATATAAGCAGCGTTATGAGATGCTCAAACTGCGCATTCGGCCGTTCGTTAAGGCTCAGAGCAGAATAAGCGTATGACAGGAGAAGAGGCACAGCCACTGCAGTAACTATACATCCGCAAACACACTCTTTCTTCATAAATGGTGGTTGCCATGACCAAAAGTCAGAATCATCGCTATGTAGCGAACCCATATCGGCGCGCGCGACTGCGACCGACTCCGAGCCTAACGCTGCTTTTTTAAACTTTAAGCATTTCTAACCTCATGGAACGAAATCCCGTGCGCGCGACTTGTGCGCCAGGTTTGTGCACGAGATCTATCATATTACGCGAGATTTCATTAGTTGCGTTCTTGTTTAGAGTTCCTGCCATCTGCAATCGCACACTTGAACGCGCGCCGAGGAACGCCATGCCACAGGCGAGATAATGCACCCTCCAGTCTTACACTTAACGGAGAAAGTGTGACAGATAATGAGCCTTTACTTCACTTTAAACCAATTATAATTATATGTGGCACTGCAACGAACGCCGATGAGAGCGAAAGGCTAATGGTAAGCGGCATAGAATAGGAGAGAAAGGGTACGTTTTCGCCCTTCTCCTCTTAAGAGACATATAAGAAACCCTCTAATTTTCTGATGCTTATCCCGCAAATGACTCGCGAGTGGTTGAAAGTAAACGGAAATGTCATAAAATAAAGCTTAAAGGCGCGCTGACAGCTGTCGTTCGATGTAATGCCGTTTTACCCTTCTGTGAATAATAGACAAATCTTTCATTCAGCTCGCGAAGTGTTACTGCCCAGGGAGCGCAGCATATTACAAAAACGGGATAAATCGGATCCGGGAATCTCCTTCCGCCGAGAGCGACCTCCATTATGAAATGTGCATATGAGGCAACAAGAAAATGGACGGCGGAGCGTCGTCTGCAATGAAGGATGCAATATCAAAGGGCATGTCTCTTTTACCTTTATGAACGATAGAGACAGCGGTCTTCGCTCATGCAGAAGTGCTTGATGAATATGTTAATGCACAGAAACAATATAGAGTAAGGTATGCGTTCTTCGGCATAGTTAAAGCACCGTCACAGCAGGCTGCACGGTGGGGGTCATTAGCTTATCGACTCACTTATATTTCGTATCACTCCGGCGACGACGCCAGCACGACCAACGGTCACCCATCGCCTCAGTGTGTGTGGTTTTCGGTCCCGTGGAGCCGGCATAACTGACCAGCGGACGGTGGCCCGAACGGTTTTGGCCAATCGGAGGCCGAGACTCGTCGCCCGATAAGTTATTGACCTGAACAGCCGCGCTTGTTCTGTAGCTAACTGGGCTCAAAAAGGGAAAACAAGTGAGGCTACACTTTCTATGTTGCCCCTTCGTATCAGAAATGACTTCGGCCAAAAATATCAGTCGGCGCCGATCCTCAGGTCCGTTCCTCGACGAGTAGACCTATAGCGCTAGTACGTGGAGTTCGCTGCAGTTTCGGTGATTACAGAGCGCGCATTCACAAGCTTGAAAGGTTGCATGTGGCCATCCAGTGTAGTTTATAGGCTATAGAGACCCCACATCGACGACTGCTTACGTCAAAAATAGCGTGCACATTGAGCGGGAAGTGTCGGTGTTTCACTGTCTGTCGAGCAGTCGACAGCTGTCGGTGCCGCTTGTGGCTACCCGGTGCAGCCAGGGAACGTAGCATCCTCTGCGCTTCTTGCAGCGCTGTTGTATCTTGTAAACAAATAAAGGAGCAACTTGTTATATTGTGTAATTCTATCAATTCTGTCCTAGTTTCGGTTTCTTCATGTTTCTGTTTCTATTCTGTGTGATTGTCATTTTACGTGTGGCTTGATGTGATGTGATAAAAACTTTAATTTTCCACCAGATAAGGAGGCCCCCAATCCCCGCCCCGGCACGCAGGCCTATGGGACGGGAGCCGAGACCTCCGCGATCAGAAGCAGACAAAGAGGTCTTAGCTCTTCGTGGCTTCTTCCGCCAGGCGTATGGCTTGTTGCTGTGGAGCAGGGACCACGCTCCGCAGCAGGGCTTCCCAGACTTCGCTACATTTATATTTGTTTTAGCCCCTGGGGAGCTAGCACACTACCAGATGATATGGTCGAGGGTCCTCTCTCCACACAGTTCTGGCATTTATCTTGTTTTCTATCGTCCATCTGGACATAATATGCTCAGACCAGGAATCTGGATTGTGTCGTCATCTGTGACGTAGTCCGTCTCCTTTAAATATCCGGCACCTAATGAATAACCGGGCTTGTCAGCACAGACAGCGGACGAGTGAGGCTCGTTTCGTCTCGGCGGTCGCCTCTGCCCCGCCGCAAAGTTGGCGTGCGTTTATGGGACAGGCTTAGCGAAACAGGGGCACACCAAGTTACATAAGATATTCGATGACATTCGTCAATACGTAAAGGAATGCTTCGCAAAGCATCTTTCTCATTTTCTGAAATTTCTTTTTCAAGTCGCCCAGGGAGGTTTTCGTCTCATATGCCACACCTGCAGAGATGCTGCCTTGGTCACCGCTGAAAATAAGTGAGTGGAACAATTTCCTCCAGGGAACTCTTTCTTCGAGAAGAGGCAAGTGTTTGAGCAACACAAGCGTCTAGTGGCATGTACGAGTCGATGAAGGGCTAGCGTTGCTGACGACATACGAACTCCGTCCTTTTTTTCTTGCTGTCACCGTCCTACGAACGAGGTTGACAAGAGAGGAAGAGCTTTTCTACGTCTATCAAGTGTGTCACCGTAGAAAAAACGTCCCACTATATCAATTTTTGTCACGTTCATAGATATTTTTTGACAACAAATTTGGTTGAAAATTCTGACGTGCAATATCGGCATGCATTGTTTTGTTGAGGTTAGGACTCGCAAACTCGGCATTACAAAAATGCATTCATAATAACCCTGAATATTCTCTACGTTCGCCGAGAAGTCATATCTCAACGGTTCCAAGACAGATGGTTTGAAATAATTTTTTCCCACGATACACGATTTTTTCCGGTTACGGCAGGCCAGCATGGCCCTTGGACTCTGTTCGCGGGCGTACACCCACCCGACCCGTTGATCCAGCAACCGGGTCATCGAACAATTTCATTCAGTCAGTGGCTTCAAACCTTCGAACCTTATTTGACTTTGTCAGGCGGGTCTGCAGCGACCGCCGAAAACTAAAAAGCACCTTTGTTATATAACTTTAGATATGAAGGTAGACGATGTAGGCCGTATCTCAATGCGAGATCGCTACTCTTCTTCGACAGAACTTAGTCACGCTAAGACAGGTATTTACAAAGAAGCTGTTGCACTGCTGCAACTAGACTTCAAAGTATCAACCAACTTGGTCATAAAAGGAAGACGTTTTCAAAGCAGAAAACAATTACAAGGCGAGTCCATTTCAAAATACATCGCTGCTTTACGTGACACCATAATACTATCCGACTACGCATCTCCGGAAAAAATACTTAGGAACAATTTCGTGACAGGAGTGTCTACTTTGAGAGTTCCAAAAACGCTTTTGTTGTAGGAATCCAATCTCACTTCAGCCGCTGCGTCTAATATAGCTTTACAGTATTAGCAATTAAATGCGTCATCCGCAAGCGTTCCTAGCACCAGCTCAATCCTCTGGATAAGTTGCGTCAAACCGTCCACTGTAACAAAGGTTAGCCCCAAGGCAATTTCGCTCTTCTTTTCCTCCACTACAGCCCGCATACCGCCAGCGAAAGCAGCTCCACGAACACAAAGATTCCAAAAGTATGCGTCGCACTCTCAACAAGTCTCTCATAGGATTCGCCTGCATCCGAATGTAACGCCGTTCCCAAGGCCACAACTCGGAATATCACCTGCTTCAAGATGTTTTTTTCAAACGCAACGCCACCATGGACACCTACTCCGAGTACAAGTTTCTTCCAAGTCCAAGAGAGCGGCAAAGAAGCAGACGAAGACAAAAAGCAATAATAAATGCTACCTATTGAGGTGGTCCAAGTCAATGAAGAAAAAACGACAGATGGTGTTCACGGCACTCACCTATTAGGCCAGCCTCGACCGCAAATGTAATCCACCTTTAAAAACCTACCCCGAGAACGCCAGTAAAGTTGAAGACTCAGAACATTGAGCAGCATGCCGCGTAAGCGAGCCGTATCTTCATACGGCTGGCTTACGCGTCACGCTGTTCATACTCGGGTGGTGCTACCCTGGAACAATGCTTGCAACCATCATTCTTGGTGATCCCACAGAAAGCGCAGAATCCTCGCCAGACTAGTGTGATGAGTGATTCTAATGTGTCATTTTTGTCAAGTTCTCAGTGCCCCCTGTTGCTCAGCACCAGTGGTAGCGCCCTGCTGCTGGAGACTAATGCCGGACGGGGTCCGCCCCCAAGGACTCCGCCTTGTGCGTGCCCGTACTGTGTGTGCGGCGGAATGACCAAGTGTTTTGTGTGTACGAGGAGATAGTGGCTGTGTTTGGACTTGTGTGCTTGAAAAAAATCAATGCTCTGTGTTTTCTCTACGGGTGTTTACCTGCCACGCAATGCACGACTTCTAAAATGAAACTTTTCTGTCCCTTGTGTCTATGTGAAATGTCGACGTACTTCAACCTTTTTACCCAACAAAGGGAGAATATCCTATATTGTGTATTTCTATCTATTCTGTTACAGTTTCTGCTTTGTTCTGTTTCGATTTATTTTCTGGAAATTGTGAATGCACTTGTGTCTTGAATGTGGACTGTGTCGACATCTATGATGTAGCCTTTGTCCTATAAAATCCGTCGTTCGGTCTAGACCACTTATCTTTCACAAAACGCTATTTCCAACAAACCGTGATTTTTGAACCGGCCTCGGAATATGAAATATCAGTTTGGAAAACTGCACGTCCTCTGACAATTGGGCTTTCAAATAATTTCTACAAAATATGTTGTCAACCTAATGGAGCATCTCTTGGCGCAGTTGAAGTCAGTTTCAAGTCACCCGGTGTTAATATTTATGAACATTTCTCCTGGGATGCTCAGATAAATCACCCCATCAAAAAACTTTCTAATACAATAAGGCTCATGTGCCAACATTGTTTCACTTTTCCGATTAACATTATGATTTAAAACTGTTTATTCTCCTCAGTACTCAGCTAGGGCGTATTTTAAGGGGAACCACTACTAGTACTGTATTCACGACCTTCATTTGCTGGAGGAACAGGCCATCGGCAAAGTTTGTAAAGCACCTTATTTAAGCCATACGCAGGAGATCGTTACGCAGCTAAATATGGTCAGCGTAAAATCTATGTATAACTACAGAGTTTTAGGAAATGCAGGTTTGAAAGACCAAAAAGGACTAATACCTTGAAACTACTAGCTAACTTGAACAAGCAAAGGCTTATCTACCCGTCTCAAAACCGAGAATTGAAACAAGGAAATTTCATACGTGATAAGAAAAGCAAATGCTAAAATTTGAACTTCCAATATTGCTGAAGAATTTCGCAGAGGACAATACATATATTGAGGATATTCATTGAAGAGGGCGCGGAATAAATATTGTTACCGGGGAACGCATGACTGAATAAATGGTGAGCTCACAGAGAGCGACGACGACCGAGGAACGCATGGACGACGAAGTGTTCTGGAAGAAGACGACGCTGACAGAGTGGATGCAGCACGGCCGCTGAATTCTGCGCCGAGTTCCGCCCATCGTACCGCAAGTTACTTTAAATACATCCTCGTAACATCTTGGTGGAGGCACGGGGTAGACTGAGCCGCGTCGGTTGTCATCGTGACAGTTCCGAGGTGACGGCTGCTGCGGAGCGTCAGGTCGTGTCAAACCTGCGACCTAAATCAAGATATTACTTGTATGTATTTAATGAAACTTGCGCAGCGATGGGCGGAACTGGAAGTGCTCGCTCCTTCTGTATCCAACCCGCCCTTCTCGGACAGCAACCTAGCGACTATACCTCTCATTTAAGCCATCGTCCGTCAAGAGGTTGCCAACTTGGGTTTCCCCTGTTACCGTACCGTGGAACACCAGATTTCGAGCCCCGTCCTTCCCATGGTCGCTTCCGCTACACCCTGCAGCCCCTACATGCCATGTTACCGATATCGCAATCCTGATGAACGGTGCACCATCACTTACCCCAAGTAGCACACATTGCGTGGCCCACCTGGGGCCCGTACGGGCAAGTGGGGCTTAGTCAACCATGATGACGCCCATGAGGGCCCCTTTAGGGATAGAGCGGGGAAGCCCAAATTGGGCTTGCCCCTGCTTTTTCCATCTGGGCATCATATAGACGTGGAAAGGGCCAACTGAGTACATATTCCCACATCTGGCCCTCAACGGTCCCTCTTGGGGAATTTTAGGACCGATGCAAAGAAAATTTGGGCTTTGTGTAGAAAAAGCCTGGGCTAATCTAATTGGGGCTGCGCACTCAAAAGCGCAATAGATCCCGCATGGGCCGTGGGGGGCTACATGCGGCTATGCCCGCGCATTGCCTACATGGGACCCTTGAGGGGTTCTCGAGGGAAGGTCAGACGGAATGCAGACTTCATGCAGAACATTCCTGGGTTGCCTCAAATGGGGCTGCCCACCAAAAACCTAGACAATTTTCACATAGCCTGTAGCTGGGCAGGAAAGTGCTCCTTTTCCTTCTGCCCGCATCGGTCTCTTTTGGGGCACTTTAGGGCACACCGATGCAAATGTGGGCCTAAAGCGAATAGTAGACAGGCTAGCCCAAATGAGGCTGCCCACTGAAAAACTGAATAGGTCCCGCATGGTTTGTATCCGGGCTGAAAAGCAGTCATGCCGCTATGCTGATCAGATTTGTATTTCTTGGGTTGATTTCGGGCAAATGCAGCATATATTCGTACTACATGCGGTGAAAATAAGAGAAGCCCAATTGGGGCTGCCCATGAAAGGCCGCATTGGGCCCCAAATTTGCCTTAGGCGGACTTACCGCTCTGAAACGCCTTCACCCTATCTTTCAGGCACCATTTTATTTATGTACTTCATCTTATACCCACCGCTAATTGCATCTTCTGGATTTCTCACATAACTATTTTATGCATATCCATGCCATGAATAATGACTATCTAGCTTTACTTTAAAATCTACGTTAATTATGCAGTAGTGGCAGAAAATATGCAGCAGAACCTGTTCCGCTTTACGACTATGATCTAACCTACCTCAAAAGTTTTCCGGCATCATTGTTATTCTACACACACCATCGAAATTAATATTGAGATCAACATTTGAGGCGTGATGTGGGCGAGCCCAGATTATTGTAGTGTTGGGAATAATTTTTTCTTGTGTTACTGAGTGTCGAATGCAAGGTAATGAAATAGTTCTCAATGTTTCAGACTTCAAGATTCCTGTAATTTGAGCTGCCCTGAAAATGCCAGATTCAACCCAAGAGGTCAGCACGTGGGCCAGCCCGAAACGAACTGGCCTCAGCAAAGCCCGCGCCGGTACAATGCAGGTATTGGAGGGATTAATCGACTTAAAAATTAAAACCGTGATCAATGGGGCGGCACTGCCTTAATAAAAGTAAGACCCATTATTGATTCCAATATGCTGCTCGCATTCGGCTATGTTCTCAATGCGGGCAGCCCTATTTGGGCTGCCCCCACGGATACATATTGGGGCCAATCGCGGCAAAATTGGGCAGCCCACGCGGGGCCCCGCTGGGTACGTATTGCAAATGCCGCATGGGCCCCGTATGGGCTGCCCCCACGGGCCCAATGCGGGCCCCCACGTCATAGCCCACTTTGTGCTACCTGGGACGTTGGCCGCTACTACGACTACGGCCCCCGCCGTTTCTCGCCTCGTTATGAGCTGCCCCTCACCGAGACCACTCCGCTTCCTCCTGTGTCCGGTCGCTCTCCTTCCCCGCTAGCCGGCCGTTTCTATTCACCTTTTCCTCATCGCAGTCCCTCATCATCCTCCGCCGGCCGCTTCATGCGAAACTAGCCAATACAGCTCCCGGAGCTGATGCTGCATTGGTACCCCGACCTGGAAATCATCTACTGCGCATTTTCTCGCCCTGTAACCTCCTCTCCCTGTTCGTGGATGGTGTTCCTATCTCTGCCCTTATTTACACTGGCGCCCAAGTCTCGATCATAAGCTCATATTTTAGCCGCTGCGTCGAAATAGTACAGGTCTCCGCCGCTTAGCCCACCGTTCGTGTTGCCGATGACAGTAGTGCTGCCGTCACTGGCCTCTGCACTGTTCGAGTCACCATTGCCGGTCGTCACATCCCTGTTTTGTTCACCGTCCTCAGCTTGTTCCCTCACAATGTGATCCTCGGTCTTGACTTTTAACGGCCTAAGCCGCCTTCTTCGTTTGGACCTACTTGTCTGCTGAGAACATCCTCAATCTGCACCCCGCCTTTATTGCAGCGAGTTGATTCGCCAGCCCCCTGACTGCTGTGTATCTACCTCTGTCACCTTTCCGGCCTGTGCCTGCGGTGACTATGTTGCTTGCCCAATAACCGATGTCTTTTTCAACCGCAACGTTGTTCTTCCGAACCTCATTGTAGGGGTTACCCAGAATAGCACCTACCTTGCTATCATGAACTTCATTCTGTCACCCTAAGTTCTCCCCGAAGGAATATCCCTTGCTACCTTATCTCCCCTCACAGACTGCACCATTTGTGCACACACCTGGCTCACCTTCCAGCAAACTTCAAGCACCCCTATTTTTCATCCCAATTACGGGCCCTAATTCCGCGATGATTGCCTGCGACCTTAGCCCTGAACACGCTCAGGACTTATGCAACCTTTTTTTGTCCTTCACCGAGATTTTTGACTTTGCCACCGGTTCTCTGGGCCAAACATCAGTTATGACTCACAGCATTGACACCGGCGATGCAAGGCCTGCACATCGGAGGCCTTATTGTGTGTCCCTTTCTGAGCGCCAAGTCCTCCAGCTGGAGGTGGACAAGATGTTTCCACGATATCATCGAACCTTCGAACAGCCCCTGGGCATCTCACGTCGTGCTTGAGTCCACGTCAGGAAACAAATGGATCGCTCTGGCCACCGAATATGCCACGCGCTACATGGTAACTCTTGCCATTCCAACTAGCTGCACAACTGACGTTGCTGACTTCCTTTTGCACGACATCATACTTCTCCATTAGGCTTCCCGTCAGCTGCTTACCGACTGTGGCCGCTGCTCCTTTTCCCGAGTTGTTGACGAAATACTTCATTCTTTAACCGTTTGGCCCAAGTTCACCACGGCGTATCACCATCAGACGAACGGCCTTAGGGAACGTCTCAACCACACCCTCACCGACATGCTCGCCATATGTGTATCCGTCAGTCACCGCATTGGTGACATTAGTGTGCCATTTGTCACATTCGCCTATAATTCTTCGCGCCATGACACTGCTGTGTACTCTCTATTCTATCTTCTCTTTGGAGAGAGCCTTTACTGCGCTTCGATATTTTTCTTCCCGCCGCTGGCAACGTCACAACGTTTGCCCGCGATACCATCCCCTGAGCCGATGCCACTCGCCAGATTGCTCGTCACAAGCTCTGCGTCTCAAGAAGCGCAAAAACGCCGCAACGACGCTCACCAACATAATGATTGCTATCATACCGGATCTCCGGTGTTGCACTGGCTTCCGTGCCGTCGTGTGGGGTTGTGCGACAAACCTCTGCCACACTACGCAGGTCCTTACCATGTACTACGCCCAGTGATCGGTGTCACCAATGAGATTACACCGCTAGGCCCAAAGTGAGAATCCGCTGCCCCCACTTCCGAAATATACATGTGGCCCGTCTCAAGCCGTATTATTCCCTCTCCACACTGCACGCCTAATACGCATCGGGACGTTGCCTTTGCAGAAGGGGATAGTGTAACCGGTAAACGCGTGACCGATGAAGTGGTGTGCTCCCAGACGACGAGGACGGCGATTAGGATCTTGGTCTGGGCTAGTTGGTTCATAACTATCATGAAATAAACAAAGCGCAAAGAAATAGGACACAGGAAGAAGACACGACGACCAAAGAACGCGTGGACGATCAAGTGTTCTGGAAGACTTCGATGCTGTTAAAGTGGATGGTGCACGGCCGCTGACGTCTTTGCGCGAAGTTCCGCCCATCGCAGCGCAAGTTACAATATATGCATCCCCGAAACAATATGTACAGAACTGAAATACCACCCAGTATTTCAATGTTTGGAAAGTTCGGCACGTTATATTTTTTTGTTACCTTCTTTATTCTTTATTCCTGATGTCTTTCTATCACGATCCCTGAATGGCTAAACGCGAATATAATTTTCCATACTAATCATTTCACACCAGTATGTTTTTAAAACTCACACGCGTTCATGTTTTGACTAGTATGTGTTCAGCTATCCCGTAATGCTTTATCGAATTCCCGTTTCATTATTGTTATATTCTGTACCATCTGGAGCATTTTTGTTTATCTCCCATGTGTTGCCAATGTTTGCCATGTATTAAGGTACGGACCTTAGCCAAGACTTCTGGCTTTTTTTCCGTGCCAGAAAGATCTCTGAGATGTTGAATAAACGTTGCATTGTATTAAGCCAACTCGGAAGGTATGTGAAAATATTAGGTTAATTCACGCTACATAAATTTTTCTCTCCTTCCCCCCCCCCCCCCCCCCCCCCCCTTCCTCAACCACACACCTTTGTTCCCAAGCAATCCAGTTGTGCGCTGTGTGGAGTAGAGTGATGAGCTGTGCTAGTTGGTTGATGTTCATTGTACTAATAATAAAGCGCGCTAAAAAACAGAAAATAATGAAAGACGGGGCGCGCAGATTCTTAACTGGATTTAATTCACCAGATTCTTTTACCTTCGCACGCAGGCTGAAAGTGCGCTCCTACTTTCGACACAAAGCGCTGTCGGTCGGGCGCGCGCGGCCCGGGGAGCGGTGACCGCGCTGGAGCCAGCGTACAATACGTCTTCGTGAGCAAGCTTTCTTCAATTATGTCGTTAACGCGTTCTACCATCTACGCATACAAGTGCATGCTGTGCGTCATTTTCCCTCCTGTAGGGAGTACTACAGCAATTTGAAGCGGACTGTTCCCTCGTTTACGCGATATCTGAATGTAGTCTACCATGCAGGTTACTCATTGGAAATCACCGTTTATTAGAAATAATGCGCCAGCGTTTTTTTTAGACTTACTTTAAACGTGATAAACGGACATGTGTTGTTTTTACTTTTTGATTTTTTCTTGTTGATGCATATGTTTTGACTTTTTTTATTGTAACTAAATCGGCGAAATACGGGCCGATGGTTGCTTAGGGAAAACGCTTAAGTTTTCGGTCGTCAGTCGTTCGTTTTTGGCTCCCTTTTATAGTTTCTTTTCGGGAGTATAAAGACTACGATCACCATTAAAAATTGTTATTTCCGGGGTTTGAGGGATAGGTCGGCGGGGTAGACGGTTGAGCGAAGTTAGTATCTGCCAGAGAAGCAAGAAATACATACGATTTCATTACAGGCTGTGACGCTGGCTCAAGCAGCTGCGCAACGCTGTCGCACATATCAATATCTTCTAAATAAAATTTACTTGTCTTCTGACTGCAGAAGATTTCTCTACACTGTTAGTATTCATTAAAGACTTACAAATAGGGAAACGGTGTTGTGCACCACAGCGGCAGCTGAGTGATTAGGACTCTTTATTACTTAGCCCTAAGACGTAGCTTCGACCACGGCTGCGACCACCACGCTCCGATGAAGGGGAAGCTGAAGGCTCTTGTGTAGAGTTTAATGTCAGAGCGCGTTAGAGAGCCCCAGCTGGTCGTAATTAGCGGAGCACTTCCCTACGGCGTCCATTACAGGCGATGCCGTTTTAAGGTGGTAAAATTCATAAAGCATATGCAAACTGAGTTATGCTCCAGCTAGCATTCTTTTGCTCCTTCATCTCTGTCATGTACGACTATTCACGTGTAATATTTTAAAAGGCGTATCATGCATAGCATGCTGGCGCAATAGTTTATTAGGCACTATGTAGAGCTTCCAGGCATAAAAATGAATCTTAATGAGGCGGTATTTATAAATAATGATCAATAAACTTTACCCGCTGTTACTTTGGCACTACAGATGAACGAAAAGCGATAATATTTCATGTGGCTGGCGCACCACCCTCAGTTGACAACACAGCCTAATTGGCAAAGTTCTCAATGGCTTGAAGGAACCATAAAGAGCACTTTGAAACTCGCCAGAATTATATATCAGCCGTGCACATACGAGTAATGATTGAGGCTCGGGTAATGCTGAGGCCTGCAAGATGAATGCGCAACGCCACCCAGCGACGACACACGAAACGGGTCCACGCAAGATCGAGCTGCTCCAAGGCGCGGGCCAAGAAAACGTGAGCCGTATGGTTCCTTCGAAGTGCACCGTCCTCGGCCCGTGCGCGCGAACAAGGCTCGAGAAAGCAATGCTTCACAAGAGCTCGCGTTCCTTTCTTTTCCTTTCTTCCTCTCTCTGCCTCATGTAAAATATACCGCCAGTCTCCACCCAGCAACCCAGTTGAGCAGTACCTCGCTCACGGGGCTCCCACGCCCCGAACATAAAAAATATCATATTAATTGCATTAGTGATTATGCTATATATTGTATCATATTCAGAAGTGTGCCTTAAAATCGGAAGCTTTGCCCTTCACGCTCAATGCCCCAGTTAAATTGTATTGCATAAATATGGGCAGATATTTCTCAGAGCGTATGTTGACTACAGGCAGCCGCATCGTATGCTAGTTGAATGCTTCAAGAAGCATAACAGAGAAAAAGCTTACCGCTTGGGAACACCCTCCAGTGCGGATATGTGAGCGGAGTGGCTTGCTCTGCGCAGGAGCACGTCTGGCTGTCAAGCGGGGTTGGGCCGACTGAGTGCCTCTATGCCACACGCAACCAGTTCCTCCAAGCACGATCACGTGATCTTCTGGACGCGGCCAATGAGAGATCTTCGGGGATTTCCCTGCGATTCAGGTGATCGCCGCGCCCCCAGCCGATGCAGTTACAAGCCGCTGTCTTTTCCGCTATCAGGTAACAACCTGTCCTCCCGCGCACTGGAAGTCTGGCTGAGTGGGAGGGCCACTTGTCACATGAGAGCATGTTCCGCCGTCATCTCGCGGAAATATGGCGAAGAAACTTCTAGTGCGGGGCATAAAGCATCTTTCTCGTTTTCTCTCCCGAGTCGGGTTAATTTCTTCATGAAAGGTTACCAGATTTGTGTTTCGTTGTGACATGCAGCGACATGAAACTCGGATAGTCTCATCCCTCCTCCCCGCTGTTATCGGTAGAAAAAACGAGATCAGACAACACTGAAGGCCTTATCCGCAGCCTATACGATGGCTAATGCGGACAGAAAGGCATGCTAAGTTCGAACACACCTTCAGAGTCGGCCAGTTCTGGTGCCCATAAAATTACACAGCCAGTGGGATGCGCAGGTGCAAAGGAATAACTGTGGGCCACGAGGGCAAAACACTTTTTTCTGGAGCACTTGGGCTGTCCTTATGCTAGACCATAGGGCGCTGCGTAGTTGAAAGCTACGAGAGGAAGAATACTCCTTGTAAATCCTCGCCCACAAGAGGCGCCGAAGTGCACACTTAACAACACGTTGCACTTTTCGCTGGTCAGCATTCAAAAGCTGCCGCAAGTTTTTATGTCATCATTATGGAAACGAAGTGCTGAACAATTGCTTAACTGCTAACGCCGAAGATCAGTGAAATTTCCTAATGGTGACATGTTTGTTTCACCGATCTCTCACAATGGCCGATATATAAACTGCGTCAACAGGCAATGGAAATTTAGGAAAAGCATATTCCATGAAGTTGAAATCAATAAAAAGAGCGGCACACTTCGTCGATACCAAAAGTGCATTTCAGTGACTGTTTCTGGATTCCTCAATGCTTGATTGGAAGCGAAAGGCGAATTTATTGCCGAGGAAACAAAATTTAAAAATTACTCTTCATTACCAAAATTTCGTGACGTCTACACCAAACGGACTGTGCGATCGAACATCTGAGATTATTGGTGCTGTGTCATGTAGTGTGGACTCCGAGGTCAAAAAGTGTCGGCGCAACGCACTTTCGTGAGCGATCAGTGTTGAGAAACCTACACTTAATAAGTGTCATCGCAACGCACTTTTGTAAGCGTTCGGTGATGAGAAACCTGTACCTAATTTCCTAGCCTTTTGCGCCACTTAAAGGTTTAACTTGGGCGCATTGCGGTTACATTGCGGTAATCTATCGATGCAGGCTAATGTGAATTCGTCTCCAGTGTTAATTTACAAGACAGCTATCAGAAATTGGTCAGAAAGATTTCTAATTACTGTCATCCTTATTGCTAGCCTTAAGTCTGAAGAAAAAATTGAGCTTAAGAAGGAGTTGACAAACAACGCACCCTCGTTTTATTGCACATTCTCGCACCTATTCCGAATTTGAAATTTGCCGATTAAAGTATGAAATAAGTGTACGCGTGCTGCACAGCAGTCGCAGCAGCAACAAAGTGGAAAAATTTATTTTTATTTACCAGCTAATTCATTTTACTGCACGTATATTATTTACCGCGTGTTTTCGCATTACGCCCAACTAGACCTCGACCTATAGTGCTGCATCTTCACTCAACACATATCCCTCCTTTCGGCCTTCGGTCTGAGATACCCTCGTCGTCCACCAGGTTGCCGTGACGCTGATGTGTATTCTACTTGTGCGTATACTTCCTGTGCTTGTATGCTGTAATTTTAATTGCTGTATTCCACTTTTCACGGAGGAAACTGCATGTTTCTGATTCGTATTGGTAATACCATTGATTTTATCTCAAGAATGTTGTTCTTGTAAATTTTACAGCCTTTCAATATTGTAACACTTTACAGCCGCTACTTTCAAAAGAATGCTGCTACGGCAAGGATATCTGAGTTGCAAGGAAGAGTGTCTCGGTCATGCATCATTCATCTTATTATCTGAAGAGCAGCTGCATCATTTTAATAATACAGCCGATGATGCGTTCATAGTGAAATGTGTCATACGCAGGTACGTAAAACTTGATTTCTAGACAATTTATTTCTTTGCATACCCTAGGGTCCTTACGACTGTTTCAAATATTACTTACGAACAGTCATTTTCCATAGCTTCGCCGGTGCCGTGATGCAGTCTCATGTCTGCAACCTTATCACTGGAGAGAAAACAATTTCACTATCGTGCTACGCGCGCCCGGATGCTGGCTGTCGAACAAGGCAGTCAGCAACCGGACAGGCGTTGCCTAGGATTCTAGGTAGAGGCTGCCAGGCTGAGAGAAGAATGCGCCGGCGGCTACAAAGGCCGGAAGCATCAGGTGGCGGCTGCATCGGCGTTTCTGAGACAGCGCCGCCTAGTGTTACGTTCCACGGTGCCGGCAGGTACGGGCGACATCCTGCGATAGAATGTCGTCCGCCCCCCTCGCTACGCTCCTGACGTGGATGCCTAAGAAGCTGGCGCCTGTGCAGTGGTGCTGAGAATGGCCTGAATGATCATGTTTGTTCTCGGATGATCACAGGGATGTTGATTTTTATTGTTCACGAACAGGAAGCGTTCGAGCTCAGCGAAATGACCTGCACGTATCAGAAAATTCCTTGGTGAGCGGCATTAGAGGTTGAGCACGAGCAGTTATATTCTTCCGTACAATTTGTAAATTTCGAATCCCAGATCTATGTTCATCCTTGAAATGAACAACGGACAACTGTCTGCACTGCTTTCCGTTCGCTATGAACAAGGGGTTTTAGACTCCCATATTTTGCTTAATCTCTTCTGAAGCTTTGCAAAATCTGCCTATCTTTCGTTACTGTTGACACTCACAAATTTACAAATAAGAGATGCTGATTGCCTTGGCTTAGTTGGGCAACAAGGTTCACCAAACCACTCTTTACAAATGCAAAATGCCATCTTCTGTTGATCCTGGCCTGTGAGCAAAAGTTTCATCTACATGGTGTAACGTACGTCTCAAAGTGGCGTCACCTATGTGGGATGCCATAGAGGAGGTCTCCCGCCTTAATTTTACCACGAGGGGGGGGGGGGATGAAAGGAGTTCCTTCCACTGCTATTCCCAGTACCCTGGCGCCTTTTGTTCCGCCTCCGTCGATACGCGGTGGCCACGGCCGGCATCGAGCCTTCGTCGATGGAATAAGAACATGAACCTCTTGATCAATGAGCTTAAGCGAAGATGATGTGCGAGGAAGAATATGGAAGCGTGGATGCTGCGTGGGCTCGCAGCAAAGATGAAAAAGGGGGTCCATGGTTTAATTATTTATTGCTTTAGACATTTATTTATTTATTTTGCACTTCTCCACAGTGGTGCATTTATCCAGTCGCTACATGCTGTGCCAGTTAGATGGGATCCGCGTGGAACTTCGAGTCATGAGTTGTCTAGCTTACGGAAGACGTCGGTGGCATACGGAAAATTTTTTTATACAAAAAGTAGCCGAGTTTAGATAGTTAACACAATTAAAGTTAGGGATTACATTGCGGTGAAATTGTTCCAAAAGCAAACTGTTGTTCAAGTCGGGATGATCCTAAGCATTATTCTTTTATTCCGCTCTGGCTGATATTTCGAATATTCTGAATGTTTCCAACTTTAAAAGCGTTGAGTAAAGTTCGTAGAATAGCAGATAATGGCAGTTGTGCCCGATCTTTCCGCCGAGTGTCCCCCATTGTTCAACATCACACCGCTAAGAATCTCCTCATCTGATAGAATGGTCCCATGCAATGTGACTGTCTCGCACTCCTTCCCTTGTGTTTCAGTAAACGGTATCAAGATTATGGACTACATTGTAGAGGTTGTTGACTACGCATTGCAGACTACAAATTCAATTTCAGGTTGCGTTAGTGCGTCACTTGTCTTTCACTGGTCTTTCTCGTTCACTTGTGTCCTTTGGATGATACAGCACGACGCAATAACACTTTATTCGCATCGTTTCACATGACGCAGGAAGCATGCAGAAAAGCCACCGAAAACCACGTTAATAGGGCCGCAGACCCGCCTAATTCCGTGCCCACAACGGTAGGGTCCCGAAACTTCTTTCTCCTCACTGGTTGCCTCTGAGCGGGTTAAGCAACTATTGCTACCGAGGGGTGTCTCTTAACGCAACATAAAGGTAACATACACTCACTGAAGGCGGGAAATAATTACTGTGAATCTAATTTATTCGTTGTCTCTTGCTCTTTACATGATCCAGCGAAGGTTGGCAATCTGATCTCTTGTTCCTCTACCCTTGCGAAACCAAGCTTGCACATCCGGAAGCTCCCGATCCACATACTGCTGCAGCCTACCTTGCAGGATTTTCAACATCACCTTGCTAGCATGCGAAATAAGCGCGATCGTGCGGTAGTTGGAACAATCTTTGGCACTGCCTTTCTTTGGAATGCGAAATAAGTGCGATCGTGCGGTAGTTGGAACAATCTTTGGCACTGCCTTTCTTTGGAATGGGGATGTAAACTAACCTCCTCCAATCCTGTGGCCACTGCAGGGTTGTCCACATTTTCTGACATAATGTATGCAGAATGTTAACAGCGTCATGGTTGAGGTTTTGAAGCAACTCAGCTGGAATGCCATCAATTCCTCTAGCTTTGTTCTTAGCAAGGCCGGCTGAGGCCCATTCAAATTCACTCTTCAGGATGCCTGGCTCGAGATCAGTACTCACAACCATGCTATGTTGGGTTTGGACTGCCGGGTCCTTCTTGTACAGTTCTGTGTATTCCTGCCACATCTTCTTTATCTCTGAGGATTCAGTGAGGTCCCGGCCTGGTTTGTCCTTTATCACGCCCAGCTTAGCACAGAAGCATCCTTTCATATCTTTGTCTTCTACAGAGCTCTTGTATTCCTCAATTGGCTGTTGTCCTCAACTGCTTGGCACTGTATGTTCCGGAAGGTATTCTTATCTCTTCTTGCTATTTTCTCAAAATCCGCATTGAGAACCTTGTACCTTTCTCTTTCCCCCATAACGTTTGCAATCCTCCTTTCATCAGCTATTTGCAAAGCCTCTTCAGATAACCAGTTTGCTTTCTTGCTTTTCTTTTTTTTTTGGAACTACCTTAGTAGCAACTTGTATTACATCACGACCATCAGTCCACATCTCCTCAGGCTCATTGTCTTCTAGATCGAATTCTTGCAATCAATTCCTTACTTCCACAGCATATTCTGATGGAATTTGATGCAAATCATACCTGAAAGGCCTTCTAGTTTTCTGCGTTGTCCTCAATCGAAGCTTCAATTTGGCAACAAGAAGCTTATGATCGGCGCCACAATCGGCCCTAGGCCTTGTTTTTACTGCTTGTATTGCGCTTCTCCATCTCTGCTGGCAAATAATATAATCAATCTGATTCCTGTACAGACCGTCCGTTGAATTCCATGTGTACAGGCGCCTCTTCTGCTGCTGAAAATGAGTATTGGCTATGGTCAGGTTGTTCTCTTGACAAAACTCTACCAGCCTGTGCCCAGTTTTTTTTTCGCTCACCAAGACCGAACATGCCTGTAATTCCGGATATTTCTTCACTCCCGACCTTAGCATTCCAGTCCTCTATGAGAAAAACGACGTCTGATGATGGAGTGCGGTCTAAAAGGCATTGCAGGTTAGCATAAAATCTTTCAATGTCAGCTTCGTCAGCAGTAGTGGTTGGTGCATAGACTTGGATAACCGTTATGCTGAAAGGGTGACCTTGGATCCGAAGTGAAATCATTCGGTCGTTTTTGGGGTTGTACCCTAGCACTGCTTTGTCCATTCTTCTGTTTACTAAGAGAGCGACCCCATTCCTTCTCCTGGATTCGTGCCCACAATAAAAGACATAATGGTCGCCGGAATTAAATTTTCCGCATCTGGTCCACTTGAGCTCGTTGATACCCAAAATATCAACGTTCAATCTGTTCATTTCTCGCTTGACGACATCCAGTTTACCTTGCGTCATATATCTTACTTTCCATGTTGCTATGGGATATATCTCCTTGCAACATCGGACTTTCCGGTCGCTTCCCGACACATCCAAAACTGAGCGTCCTTTTGGATTTAGCCTAGCCGCTTCATTTGTCCTGGAGCTATTAGGAATCGCCCTTTGTTCATCCCCAGTAACATGTGGGAGGCCTTCCAACCTGGGGGCTCATCTTCCGGTGCCATATCATTAATGCTATTGTGACTGGTCATAGGGTTTTCTTGGCAGTAAATACTTCTGTGGGTTGCCGTTACATTCTCCAGTGAATCTGATTTTGTCAGAACTCTTTGCCGTGACCTGTCTATCTTGGGTAGCCCTACACAGCAGAGCGCACGAATTCATCGAGTTTCGCAGGCCCCTCCGCCATGACCATGCAGTGATCCATGAAGGGGATCACTGGCCGGGTGAATAAACCAGTGGCCCTGTGAATAAACCGGCGGTCGAAACTAGCAAAAAACGACTGGAAGATTGGTGGCTTAAAAGGAGAGAAGTGACATAATGTTAGTAATGTAGAAACAAAAATTTATTAAATAGAAGGATGGTTTAGTTAACCAATCTAAATCAATAATTAAGATAAAAGGGAAAAATGAGCATGATAGCTACTGCTACCACCCCGTTTCAAAAGGAACGCTCCTAAATTCCATCCATCCATCCATGCAGTCGAGAGTCGTGTGGTGCGGACGCATTTTCCATCGCTCCTCCAATTGCACGTGGCTACCGGAAACGGACAGACTGGCGACAGCGGGAGCTTCCGAAAGTGTCAAATAGCTGAGTTCTTTCGTTTATTACCTTTATTTTGGTTACAGCTAGTTAGGTTACGTGCAGCCTAGAGAATAAATTTTAGCTCTTTGTCCTAGCGGCCTGGTTTTTCGTACCGGCAGCTAGGTTTTTTTGGCGTTCACTCCTAAACTATTTTGTTTAGATAAATTTTCTTTTTTCTAGGCTATTGGCATTCGCAGAATTTATTTTAACGCGTTTTTTGCTAGTCGATTTTGTGCCTTATTTTGCAGTTTGTATATTCTAAGAATTCGTATTAGAAATAGTTCAGTTGATACATGCATAAGATGTGCAATCAAAAGAAGGCAAAGGGTACTCAGTGTGAGGCGCAGGTTAACCTCAAGGAAACGCGTTTTGACTCTGTAGATGAAGCGGAAGGCAATGACGTTTCGTGTCGGTGATGTGTGTTGAATGCGCGCCTAGATAGGTTTGAACGAGGAAAGGACAGTTTAGTTTCTCGCGCGGATGATTTAGAAAATGAAGCAGGTTTGTTAAGAGCAGAAAATCAGAAACTCCTCGGACAGCTTCCTCAAATGAAAAAAAAAAAAATGGCCGACTTTATCCTCGGAACCAACGAGGACGAACATTCCAGTGCGGGCCACGTGGCTGGGACCAGCACTGGCATGGCAGGCATAAGCAAAGTAGGTCAGGCGGATCCGAACCGACCGAGTTATTTAGAAGCAGCTACTTAGAAGTCGGGAATAAAGGAAGAAGTAGGGAAGAATGAAAATTCCAGAGAGAAGGACACAGATAGCCGAAAGCAGGAGCCAACAGTTGGGAGAGGGAGAGAGAATGCCCGGGGGCTTATCGCCGGAGATTCTAACATGAGCAGGTGCAAGTAAAATATCTTGGAACGTGTAAAGGATGATAAGCGAGTGTTAATTGGAACCTTCCCGGGGATGACAATGAGGGCAGTGCTGAATAAGAGTAAAAATAGGCTGTTGAAAAATTTCGCAGAGCGCAGTATGGTGATAGTAGCCGCAGGGGTAAAATGTTCTAAATGGTGACGTTTCAGGAGTGGTGGGAAGTTTAACTAAGGGAGTTGTCGATATCAGGGAGATAACATAAGAAGCGCAGATAGTTGCATGCACAGTACCGGAGGTGCTACGATCGAACGGAAAGCTGGAAAAGAACGTGGTGACAGTTAATCACGACAATGTTAAGGCTGGAGAACCGTTTCGAAGTGGTTGAGATAAACAGGGAGGTGCATAAAGCAGTTCTTGGCAGGGCTTTTCAGAGAGATGGCATTCATTTTAACAGAAGGGTGGGACCAGAGATCGGTTGGCGCCTGGCAGGCAGGACTGTAGCTTTTTAGGGGGTCTGCGAGGGCTCCGTGCACAGAGGTAGTTATTAGTGAAGCAGAAGAAAGCGTAATAACGGAGGCCGAGCGCCCAAAAATAGCAAGGAGGAAGTCGAGAAGGGAAAGTACAAAAAAGGAATTTAATACTAGGATCAGCTACATAAACATGCAAGGATGGTAGAAAAAGAGCGAAACGGCTAGATATAGAACAGCAGTTGAAGGATGACAAAATAGGTGTGTACGCTCTTTGCGAGACTCATCTCAGCCGTTCATAGCAGGCTACGTCTGGGAAGGGTGCAACGTAACGAGAACGGAAAGAAAGGGTGGAGGGGTAGGTGTGTTAATACACCAGGGAACAAATTGGCAAAGAATAAAATCATCTTGTAAAGAACATATCTGGGTATCAGGAACAATTGCCGGCGTAAGGACATGGCTAGGGGTAGTTTATTTAGGAACAGGACATCAATGCAGGCAAGAAAACGAGGATCTTGTCGTATGTCTCAGTGACGATATTAGCCAGTTTGGAGACGGGTCGATATTATTCTGCTAGGGGACATGAACGGCCACATTGACGATCTGGATGGATACACGGATTGTAACTGGAAACTAATGCTAGATTTCTTGAGCGACACGATCTAGTTATAGTAAACAGAGAAACAAAATGTGAAGGCCAAATCACGTGGGAATTCCGCAACAGGCAGACGACCATTGACTACTCTCTAATGTCGCATGGAATTTATAGCAAGGTCACAAAAATGGAAAAAGACGAAGAAGGGGAGTGTAGTCTGGGAAGTGATCATAAACGTATTAGTCTGCAGATGGTGCCCTTGATGAAAAGAGAAATGGAACTTTGACAAAAAATAAACGCAGAATTAAACGAAGATCAAATAGCGCAGATAGCAGCAGGCATAGAGGAAGCAACAGAGAAAAGCCCCATGGAAGACTGGGATTATGAACAGGTAGAACTACTCATTAGGAGGAAAATTAAGGAGGTTAAAGTAGCAAACCGCTGGAATGCTTTCTTGCGCCAGCAGTGGCCGGATGAACGATAGTTTTACAGAAGCGCTTTACCTGCCGAAAATATTTAGGTTAACTAACACGCGCACATAACAGCATCCCAAGAGGTACCGCTTCGTTCAAAAGTTTTGTCTGCTTCTCTAATGTCTCAAGGTGTGCTCACGCATCACTGTATGCGTTTTTGGGTTTTACTCTTCGTTTTTGGACCGAAAGAGCGATGAGCAATAGCTTGAGGAATCAGCAACACAACTCTAACCCCTCTCATATTAGCGGCGCACACGACGGAGGGAAACATTGGGCATATTGATTTTTATGTGCGGGAGCGCTCGTTGCTAAAACAAGCTAACTCTCATAACTTATGAATGTATGCCTCTGATTTTATGCTTTAATATACAGCATGAGCCCATCGATTTCATCCTCGTCGAAAATCTCTGGACGGAAGCCCAAAACAATTCCGACGATCATAAGGTTGCTTATTATAGTGAACGCTTCTAAAAAAGGAGAGAATATAGAGATAAAAAAATCTTTTTGCTGAAGAATAAAGAGCTCTCATCGACCACCGTGCAAGGCGTGGAAGCAAGTGTGCAACCGACACCGCGAATAGCAGATGACATGGGGATGATATGCCGTTGTGACGTGAGCAGCAAATTGGGGCCAAACCACCAAACTGCTTGCGAAATGATAAATAGAATTTATCTTAAAAATATCAACCGCATCAAATGAGAGCAAATGTGGAGGAATTGTAATTTCAGGTAGGGACAGTGAAGTGCAATGATCATTCTATGTTCAGTTGTTAGTTTTGATGTCCCTTTTTGATCATCAATTTCATTTATTCCTTTAGTTTGTTCCCTACAATGGCATATTAGTAAACCAACGAAACGTGGCAATAAGACGCCATAAGTGATCAAGGCAGCCTGCCTTGTTTTTGTTTTCTCTTGTGATTTTTTCGGGATAGATGATCGAGGTCGAGTAAGTTCGCTGTTATGGTAAAGCAGAATAGTTAATGCCTATTGCGTATTAGGCTGATGATTTTAGACGCGTAGAAATACCATACAGTGCCACCTCTCGACAGAACCCGCGAGACGAACTAACTACTTTTTAAAATAGTATGACCGCAGACCAGTAGGCTGGAGTTGTCTCCCGTCTAACTGAGATAACTGGTGTTGAATGCTGTTGGGTAATGCTTTCTTAGGCAGTTTAGTTACACATTAATGTTAAATATGTATGAAAATATACCTGCACTTACAATACAATTCAGTCCGGACAGTGCTGAACCTAACTATAGCCCAATGATTCGGCAAGAACGCATTTCCCCACTCCAGCTGTCGAAACATGGCCGAAGCGAATTTTAGCTATAGCGACCATGACGCGTTCCGGCTCACCGGCGTCTTTGCTGCAATAGAAACAGCTGAAGCTGCCACACAAACTGTCAGGTTGTGTGGCCACCGATTCTGGGTAATAAATTTCTCTGCGAGAGGCGCTTATTTGTGAGCAGCGTGACAGACGCGGAACGTCTGTGATGTGACTGTACTAACTGAAACTTCACCCATCCCTCTCTCACAACTTTTATATCCACTCACCCCCTTCCCCCTGTGCAGGGTAGCAAACCGGTTTCTTTTACAGGGTTAATCTCCCTGCCTTTCCTCCTCATCTTCCTCCTCCTCCTCCTCCTGCCGACAGTGCCAGCGGCAGCTAGCTGCGCCTTTCGGCTCCACCATAGAACATCGCAGAGTATGAACAAATTAAACATTGGGGCCGATATGGAGAAATAAGTTAATGGAACTGAGCAGATGTCTGTTGCGATCACTGCCACTTGGGGCTCTGGAGTGGTGGGGGAGTTATTTTATTAAGAAACTTGTTCATTATTCTTCATTCTCGTTAGTTGATTGACTCCGCGATGCAAAGCGATGACAAGAAAGGAGGCACTTTCTTCAAACTGTACACGTTCGTTGAAAGTTATTCACGTTCGGTCGTCATGAATACACCGCTTAAAAAACTGAAAATCTCGCCATTCGTTCAATGGTCGGAATCTAGTGGAATGAAGCCAGAACACAGCACCTCTGTGCATCGCTACGGACCAGGCGCCAGAGTCTTGGAAGCCATAAGTCGCCCTCTCCGCCCAATTCGATCGTCGGGCTCGGTCGTCTCCAAACAACCTTAAAATGACCCATTCGCACGCATATGTTATGATCGGCGCGTCAAATGTTTCTTAATGCTGATCAGGGCCTTCTATGTTTTTTCAGAAGAAAACGAATCCTTAAAAGCGTACAGAAACACGAAAAACATTTACCATAAGCACCTCCTCCATCAATCAGATTGGGACACAGAGACCACCCACACGGGCAGCGCATTATGTCCAGGGGCGCCTGAGCATTGGGGCTCGAGCCCAGTTGCAAAGCAGCTAGCTAAAAAGTTTTAGGGCGACGAGCACGCCAGCTCAGCTGCGTTGCCTGCTGTCCTTGGCGGCCATTAAGAAGAGATGCAATTCTTTCACCGCTTACGATAAGGACACCCTGAGAAACCAAGCACCTCGAGTTGCCCCGAACGCTAACTTTTCGAAATGGAGTGCTGGCGTGTGCGGCACACTCGCTCCGTCGTCCTCGCCGGACCTTCTCTCAAGCTACCATCGCTTCTTTGTCTGAATATACTTCACTGCCTCGAAGAGGCATCTGCAAGAAGCACCTTGCACGGGAAAAGTGAGCACCCCTGACTACTCACTCTGAAATCTCAGGTAAATTTCTTCTGCACGTTCACAATTTACCGCATGTCCGACTCACAACTGCAATCTTTAAAATGCTGAGGAGGACCGTTATTTTCACCCAATAACGTTTTTCACTGGAGGCCGCAATCTTCCAGTAGTGAACGTTTGGTGGTCTAATTCCCCACCGCATTCACGAGCGGAATATGACGCAATCGCGGTAATTAACAGCGAGTTATCAATATTTCCACGCGCGTATATGGCCCGTGGTTGTCGATACTCATAATTATTATAATAATAATCATCTCTGCATCGCTTCTTTATTGAATTTCGTAGGACAAGTACTGCAATGATCAACAAGGTTTTGGTGCTGCAGCGAAATAGCTAAACATGTTAGGCGCCCGTCATACCCGGCATTTCATTTTCGAAATGAAAAACATCATTTGTGAAGGTTGCCTGGCATAGAATAGAAGAAACTGCATCAGATCACTTCAAACAAATAAAACAAAAACGCCTCAGACGCCAGAAAGGATCACCTGTGTTATATCCCTCGTGAAGTATTCCGACGGACGGTCTGGCTCGACGGGCCTGTGAAGTATGCGAAGAGGACATCTCCTGGGTACTGTGTGATGCACATCCACTTTGACCAATCTCAGGAGGTGGAAATCGTTCCCAGAACTTTTATTATCTTCTTTCATTCTTTCACTCCTTCTTTTCTTCCTTCTGCCACAGGGCGCTTCGTGTGTCCAGAGAGAAGCGCCACAGTTGCTTCGGCCCACAAAACCTATTTGTGACGAGTTTAGTGACAACACCGTAGGAATACTCGATCAAAGAATGGGTATTAAACAAACATTCTGTTGAACAAGTATTCCTTCGGCGGCGACACGTTTCTCTCAATGTGGGTGTTTTAAGCACAATACCTTCTTTATCACGCAAGATTGCATTTGCAACCTGCTGAAAATGAATCATCACACATTGCGTAATTTTCTATCTTTACAAACCACTCTCTTGTGCCACGATTAGCAAGGGTTGGTTGACAAGGTTGAGTCGCTTTAGTCTACGTGAGGCTTAGAGGAAAAAAATTTAAAACAATTGGCACGTTTTTGTTCTAAACCTACAAAGCACTTGGCCTGCTGACGGTGAGAAATGGCTGGACCTGATGAGCGGTAACAAATTTCCTACACCATGCATGATACGAAAAGCTCATCATCATCATCATCAGCCTGATTATACCCACTGCATCGCACTTTCCCGATTACCTCTACATCTTGAATAATGGCGGGGGTTGAACACATTATGAAGTGGATTTCGTTTTTAGTCTCCCCGTTAGGACTTTTCCATGTCCATTTCCGGTTCTTCCGTATGCTGAAGAAGGTATTCATGATTCTTAAGTTATTGCGCTCTGCAAACTCAACTAGTAACTCCCCCCTGCTATTCCTAGAACCAATGTCATAGTCGCCTACTGCCTGGTCTCCTGCCTGTTTTTTCCCTACCTTGGCATTGAAGTCGCCCATTAGTACAGTATACTGCGTCTTTAGTTTTCGCATTGCCGATTCTATATCTTCGTGGAAGCTTGCAACTGCCTGGTCATCATAACTACATGCAGGTGCATAGGCCTGTACAACCTTCAGTTTATACCGCTTATTAGGCCTAATTACGATGCCTGCCACCCTCTCAGTAATACTATAGAATTCATCTATATTACGCGCTATATTCTTATTAACAAAGAAACCTACTCCTAGTTGTCGCCCCTCTGGTAAACCTCGAAAACACAGTACATGACCATCCTTCTGTACAGTATATGCCTCGATCGGCCTCCTAACCTCACTAAGCCCTATGACATCCCATTTCATACCCTCTAGTTCCTCTAATAGCACTGCTAAACTAGCTTCACTAGCTAGGGTTCTAGCATTAAACGTTGCCAGGGTCAGTTTCCAATGTCGGCCTGTCCAGCGGTGCGAGGCATTCTTAGCACAATACCTTAGCAGTATAGCGGTAAATATGAACTGTAGTGTCACACCAACGGTCGGTGATGTCGACGGTGACAAAGACGACAAGCGTATGTCGAAAAGGCGCGTGATACCAAGAAGACGGCTGACAAAGAAGACGCTAGAGACTTAAACAAAACGGTCGAGTGGTGTGCCGAGGGGAAAGCGGGAGATTTTTGTTAATGCAGCTATATTTAATAGGGGGCAACACGCCCGTGCCCCGCGGTTCGCGCGAATTTCCGGCGGCGATAGAGGGCTGCTATTACGAATAAAAGTCAGCGGTTGCCTTCGAATTTACCTTTGCTTTTTCCGCACAATGGCCGTCAAGTAGTCTAAAGGAGAACAAGACGGCCTGTTATGCGAAAGTGGCACAAGCAAAGGCTTTTTCCTTCTTTTAAGCCTCATTAAACGTATACTCACTCTACACGAGAAGGATCGGCTAAGTACATTGAAATTGTCTCGAGAAAAAAAAGTACTTATATCGGAGGACGCGACAGGGAGGCGTATAGTTAGTGGAATTTGGATTATGTAATGCAAATGGCACGGACGGAATATTATGTTGCAAAGTGCTGTTTTGTTTTCGGAACTAAATGAGTCGAAAAAAGCCCGATTCATCTACTCGATAAGGCTGGCGAAGCACACGCAGTCAGCTCGTACACGTTGGATCACAAAGAAGGCGACAAATTGTGAGGAATTCTCGAAAATTAAAAGTATAAAAAACAAGCTCTAAATCCCTGCTCGCAAAAACTAGGGCATTAACATCTTTGTGGAAAAGAGCTGCCAGTTAGTCAGTAAGGAAACAACCACCTATATTACAAGAAACTTTGTCTAAATATCCGCATTTATATTTTTAGGTGCATATCGAACGACACTTTCATTGGCCCCTTGAACTTTATGCCATGATCTTTCGATTTAAGTCCAAGCACTCGCCAGTCATTTGTTGAACAAGCTTCAGAAAATGAGACGGCCGCTTAGATTTCTCTTAACAGGAAAATGGCGAAATCCTACCCTCGCTCTTCTTTCATGTTCCTTTTGTCCTTTGCCTCTTACTCTTATCGGCGTTCGTTGCAGTGCCAGGTATAATTGTAATTGATTTACAGGAAAGTAAAGGCGCAGGTAGCGTAGGTACATTAGGTAGCGAAGTACTGGAAGTAGTAGGCGAATATGTCTACTTAGGACAGGTAGTAACCGCAGATCCGGGCCATGAAAACGAAATAACAAGGACAATAAGATTGGGATGGAGCGCATTTGACTGGATTCCAAGGGAAGGAAAGCGTAGCAGGGGCGGCAGAAAGTTAGGTGGGCGGATGAGATTAAGAAGTTCGCAGGGGTCAGGTGGATGCAGCTAGCACAGAACGGGGTTAAGTTGAGAAATATGGGAGAGGCCTTCGCCCTGCAGTGGGCATAGTCAGGCTGATGATGATGATGAAAGGCGCAGTACACCTGTCACACTTTCTTCGGTAAGTTTTAGTCTGGACGGTGAACTATCGGTCCTCTGGCGTGGCGTTACTTCGCGCGCGGTAAACTGTGGGATTGTAGATGGCAGAAACGCTAGGCAAGAACAAATCTCGCGGAATCTCGCGCAATATGACATCTCAAGCGCATATCTTGCACCACATCTCGCGCACAGGATTACGTTCCAAGAGCCTACAAAGGCTTTCGACTTAAAAAGGCAAGGTTAGGCTCAGAGTCGGTCGCAGCTGTGTGCGTGCCGTTGTGGGGGCGGTGAGACGGAGACGGCGATGGCTGGAAGGCACTTTTTCGGTTCTCTGGAGCTTATTCAAATCGCGTTGGGCTCTGCGATTATACGATTGAAGAGGCGGTGCGTGCGTTCGTGCGCTGGTCATGCCCAGACTGAACATAGTTTTGTAAAAAGGCTTTACAAGCCAAAAATAATAAGTTTGACTGAAAGGCGCATATACAGAATCCAAAGAGGTACCGGTTTGTGCAAAAGATTTCTCTGCTCCTCTAATGTCGCAATGTGTGCTCTCGCGTCAACGTCTGAGTGTTTTGGTTTTCCTCTCAGTCTTTGGACAGAAGGAGCGAAGGAAATAACTCAGTAATCAGCAACACAACGCTATAACTCCTCCTCTTTTATTGCGTTAGCAATACTTCGCTAGGGTTCAGCCTGTCGCGTAGTCCCGGGAAGGGCCACGTTTGACCATGAGCCGCAGCCAAGCCGAATACGGCTTTACCCAAGCAGTTTGAATGTGCCTTAGTGGCCTATAGGGGTAACGTGAATGCCTGGGTCCTGGCAGGCTGATTCTGACATAACCGTCCCATGTAAAACCAGAGACCCGGAATGGCAGCTTCTGCTAGCCCACATATAAAACCCCGCTTTAACCAAGCCGTATGAACGTGGCATAGTGGCCTATAGGGGTAACGTGATTACCACGGTCATGGAAGGCTGATTCTGACATAACTGACCCATATGAAACGAGAGACCCAATTTGGCAGCTCCTGTCAGGGGACCATGAACAGGGACACGGACACAACGTCGTTTAATGAAGACGACATTCATTTGCCCGCCATGTCACTCATAGCTAAGCATCCCAATCTACACCAAGAGGTACACTACATACAGAACCATACGCGCAGCCATGGAGGCATCATCATCATCATCATCATCATCATCATCAGCCTTACTATACCTATTGCAGGGCGAAGGCCTCTCTTATATTTCTTCATTTAACCCGGTTCTGTGCTAGCGGTATCCACTTGACCCCTGCGAACTTCTTAACCTCATCCGCCTACCTAACTTTCTGCCGCCCCCTGCTACGCTTTCCTTCCCTTGGAATCCAGTTTGTTGCCCTCAGCGACCATCGGTTATCCTCTCTTCGCACTACATGTCCTGCCCATGTCCATTTCTTCTTCTTAATTTCTACTAGAATGTCGGTAACTTGAGTTATTTCTCTGACCCCTCTGCACGCTTTCTATCTCTTAATGTTACCCCTACCATTTTTCGTTCCATAGCCCTCTGGGTTGTCCTCAACTTAAGTAGAACTCTCTTGGTTAGCCTCCACGTTTCGGTCCCACAGGTGGGTACAGGTAAGATGCCAGTGTTGTATACTTTCCTCTTGAGCGATACCGGTGAGCTGCTAGTCATAATCTGGAGTTATAGTCATGAAGGTATTGCTAACGTAATTCAACCCGGGTTAACCAGAGCTAAAACACACCTAATGTTTTCGCAGCGCAAACGGCGAAAGGAAACATTCGACATGTCGCTCTTCATATGCGGGAGCGCTTGTTGATAAAACAAGTGAACTCTCATAACATGCGAATAATAGTTCTTTTGATTGTGTGCCTAAATAATGCAGCATGAGCAAATCAATTTCAGGCTTCTATACAGAAGCCCAAAACAATTCCAGTTCTCTGAGGATATCTATGGTCTCATAACAAGGAGAATATGCAAATAAAATCTCGTCTCATCAAAAAAACGCCCTCAGCGACCACCGTCAAAGACATGCATACCAAAGTGCAGCCGACACCGCGTACTGCAGCCGACATGGAGATGATGTGCTGTAATGGAGTCTGCAGGCAAAGGGTGCAGACTTCAGCGGCATGCGAAATTATAAATAAAATTCAAAATATCTTCACTCAAAACATTCTAAACCAAAGAAACACGGCAACAAGACGCCATAAGTTACGAAGGCAGCCTGCCTTTTTTTCTTTTTCTCATAGGATATTTTCGGAATTGATGGTCGTGATGAAGCAAGTTCACGGTTCTGGTAAAGGAGAATAGTTAATGCCTCTTTCGTTTCAGGCTGATGATTTCAGACTGGAAGAATTACTATACAGGGCCACCTCTCGGAATCACCCGCGAGACGAACGAACTACTATTTGAAATAGTATGACTGTATACCAGTGGGTGGGACATGGTAAAATTAAAAGCGCGAAAGAACAGGACGGAACACAGGATGGGGTTGCCCCCTCTTCTGAGATAACTGCCGTTGAATGCTGCTGAGTAATGCTTTTTTAGACAGTTTAGTGGCGTGTTAATGTTAAATGCATATATTAAAATGCACTTGCACTTAGAATACAATTCAGTCTGAACATCTTTCAGCCTAACTATAGCCTACTGATTCGGCAAGAACACATTTCGTGGCTCCAGCGGTCGAAGTGTTTCCTGAGCGAATTTTAACTATAGCGAAAATGACGCGCTGTGGCCGGACGGTGTTTTTACTGTAATGGAAACAGCTAAAGCTGGCACTGTAATAAATAAATTTCTCGGCAAGAGCCGCTTATTTGTGTGTGGCCTGACAGACGTGGAGAACCTGCGGACAGCGCCAGCGGCAGCTAGCCGCGCCTCTTTGTTGCACCGTCGAACATCGTAGAGTATGGATAAGTTGAACCGAGGGGGCGTTATGGAGAAATGTTTTAACGAAACTGCGCAGATGTCTGCTGCGATCACTGCCACTAAGGGCTCGGGAGGGGTGGGGGAGTTATTTTATGAAGAATTTTGTTCGTTATTCTTTAGCCTCGTAAGTTCACTGACTCCGCGATGGAAAGATATGACAAGAAGGGAGGCAAATTCTTCAAACTCTACAAGTTTGTTGAGAGGTGTTCAGTTTCGGTCGTCATGGACAACCCGCTTAAAAACTCAAAATATCGCCATTCGTTGAACGATCGGAAGCTAGTGGAATCAAGCCGGAACAGGGCGCATCTGTGTTTCGCTACGGAGCAGGCGAAAGTGTCGTCGAAGCCAACCGCCGCCCTGTCCTCCCAATTCGATCATCTGGTTCGGTGGTGTCCAAACAGCATCCAGATGACCCATTCGCATGCGCATGCTATGGTGGGTGCGCCAAATACTTTGTTTATGCTGATCAGGACCCTTCTCTGCTTTTCAGAAGAAAAGGAAAGCTTACAAGCACACAGAAAGACGAAAAAAAAATTACCACAAGTACCTCCTATGTCAATAAGATTAGGCACACAGACCACCCACACGGGCGGCGCATTATGTCCGGTAGCGCCAGAGCACTGGGGTGTGAGCACAGCTGCAAATCATCTTGCTAAAATGTTTTATACCAACGAGGGCACCAGCTCAGCTGCGTTGGCTGCTGTCCTTGGCATCCATTACGAGAAGGTGCATTTCCTTCCCCGCTCACCATAAGGACGCCTTGTGAAACCGAGCTCCTCGAGGGGCCCCGAATGCTAACATTCTGACGTCGATTGCTGGGGTGCGCGGCCCACTCGCTTCGTCCTCGTAGCCGCACGTCCATGCAAGCTACCGTCTCTGCTTTGGCTGATTTTATTTAACAGACTCGATCAGGCATCTGCAAGGACCACCTAGCTCTGGAAGTGTGCTCTTCCCTTACTATTACCTTCTTGAAGTACATTATTTAAAACATGGCCAGCTCACCAGGGCAATTTATAAAACGTGGAGGGGGTGTGCTATTTTGACACAATAAGTTTATACACTGGAGACGCGCATCTTCAGAAGTTAAAGTTTTCGTAATTTCTATTTGTTGGTCTAAATCCCCGCAGCAATCACGTGCGGAATACGAATCCTCGCGGTGATTAGTAGCGAGTCATCAATTTTTACACGTGCGTATATGACCCATCATTATCGATACTCATTAATAATTATCATAAATATGCGTCAGTTTCGCGTCGCCTTTTTTTTTCTATTTCGCTTGAATGAAAATTGAAATCATCAAACAAACTTTCATGGTGGGGTGAAATACCTAAGCACTTTAGGAGCAAGTTTTACCCGGCGTTTTATTTACGAAATGACATGATTTTCATACTCTTGATAAATGGAATCGAAAAAGGCTAAGGACATCACTGGTGAAGGTTGCCTGGCATAAAATGGAAGAAAGTGCGTTGAATTAATAACAAAAACATCGTCGCAGACGCTAGAATGAAACACCTTTGTTATTTCCCTCGATAAGTATCTCCTGGGGACTGTGTGATTCATATGCACGTTGAACAATCTCAAGTGGTGAACATTGCTCCTGCATCTCTTCTTTCACTCTCTCTATTCTTCCATCTTCCTTAGGGCGCTTCGTGTGTCCTGAGAGAAGAGCCATAGTTGCTCCTCCCCTCAAAACGCACGTGTGACGTATTTAGTGCCAACACCGTAGGGATACTTGATGCGCGTAATGAGTATTAAATGAACATTCTGCGCAACAAGTATTCCCTAGGCGGCGGCACGTTTCTCTCAGTGCGGGTGTTTTCCTCCCATATCTCAGCCAAGGTGCTGAATACCTTCTTTATCACGCAAGAATGCATCATCAATCATTGCGTGATATTATATCCCAACAAACCACTCTTTTGTTCTAAGGTTACCGAGGATTGGTTTCCAAGGGTGAGTCTCTTTAGTCTACGTGACGCTCAGAGGAAAAAAAATTTAAAAATTTGACATGTTTTTGCTCTATAAATATCAACGCACGCTGCCTGATGACGATGAGAAATGGCTGGATAAAATGAGTGGTAACAAATTTCCTTCACCATGCATGCCACGAAAAGCTCAGCCGAGCGGTAACTATAAACAAATAATTCTTCGAAAGCAGTCTCAAAAACTCATGCAATTTGTCGATAATTACTCTGCCAGGCCAAATCAAGGCTAAATCAAGACGCGTTGGTAATTTTCTTTTATTGAGTAAAACGAGTCTGTTAGGCACAGCAATATTTTCGGACAGCATCCTATTCAGTATGGAACCGGGGAGATCTGCCTCCTGTTAATCGTATGCGAGGCTCAAGGGCGCAGTCCACTGACCCGACGTTCACAGTCAACACCACATCGGAAACACGGCACTGCGGGTATGAGATGAGTGGTCCAGGGAAAAAAAATGAATATCTAAAATATTGCCTCTTTATTCCCCCTTTTTCACTCTTTCTTCTTGTGTCTTCTTTTTTCTCGCAGTGTGAGCTACATCTCGTCTGGTTTAAATGGTCTCCTCGGAAATTAAGTCAGGCAAGAGGAAATCAAGGAATGAAGCTACTAAGAATCCCTAGAGTTTTAGTGGCAGAATTCCACTTTGAAAGAGAACCGGAGGATTGCGAAGTGTCGCTGCGGACGACAAGGGACAGTTCTTTCTCCACGGGGCTCCACGTAACTGACTGGGAAGGCTGACTAGCTCTTCTCATTGGTATGCTTCTGCTCCGTCTGTGCACGAAACTTGCTTTGAGCGTACAAAGCGCTTTCTCGCTCGTTCTGTGACGCAGTTAACACAGGTAGACATTGCTAGGTTACAGTCAGCCGATGCTGGCTAGTAAACTAATAGGTCGTCGTCGGCTGCCGCTGCCTGCGACCCCTTGGACCTTGGTCATGGCCAGAAGTTGAGATTGCGTGTCATGGCTGAGCAGGCAGCTCTTTCACGGTCCCGGCTGTGCGAGCTTTCGGATATATTCTGGCGGGCAGTTGTTGTGCAGGCTCAGAACATGCACTTTACGGCGGCTCTATCGCTGCGTTTGGTGCATTCCAGCCTGGATCTATCCGGTTATACGGAGCTAAGTACTGCTGGGGTTTTTTGGGGGGGATTTAGTTTTGGAGTAGTCTCTGCTCTACTTCTTGCTCCTTAGTGAGGTCTTAGTGAGGTAAGGGGTATGTAACGTTTGGTTGCATAGGTTGCATCCATACTTGTCCCCCACCATTTCGTTCTTGTCGTGAGTGAATAATCACGCGGTATAGGAAGCGAAAATGAAAAGGCAGCCTTCGAACGCATCTGCCGCCCGAAAGCGCCGCTCTTCTTTGCTTGACTCGTTGTACGTATTTGCCACCTCCGTGCAGGTGTGCTGCTCGCATCTTTGTGTCACATTTTGCTTCTTCGTTTCCATCATGTTGCAAAATGCTCCTCATCCCAAGGTTGCTGATGGAATCTTACTGAGGTTTCATTTGGACGAAATGCGAAAACGCACGTCTTGACGTCGCTGCACGTGAATGGATGCCGTTGATTGAAACTGGAGAGTGTTACGTCTCGACTTTTTCTGGACATCGAGTGAGCGCTGTTGAGCTGCAGGACGTCTGCTGCCTGAGAAGATTCGAAGTAATCAACAATAAGTTCGCGCCGTATGAGCCACACATGATGCCGTGGTGTCACATGTCGACGGAGTGAGGCAAGGTTTCCCCAGTATGCTCGATGTCTTCATTGAGGCTGGGACGCGGTAGCTAATTAATCGACTACTGGTCGCACCTTTGTCGGTTAATGTGTACGGCAGGGGCACCAGCCTATACTGGGCTTTTGAAATGGCACCTCCTCTCAGCTTTGCTATTCCTTTGCAAAGTTCAATCCACATGGGTGGGGAGCACTGTCAGATCTTCGACAACGACCAGATTTCCCAAAGTGTCCATCGTGACTTTTACTGGATCAATATCTATCTTGCCGTAAAAAGGGGCCGTCTGATTACGTTTTGGTTGCCGTCTGATGAATACCTTGTACGTGTATAGAATAAATCGGAGTGATTGGGAAATAATGAATACGTAAATGCGCCATCTAGGGTCATAAAGAAAGGGGTTCTTCAGAAGTGTTTCAGAGTGCTCTGTATCAGGTATTTTTTTCTTGTAATCACGTACGTAAATTAGTTACAATCTCCGCAAATCTAAAGCTAGGCGCACCAATATCTCCTCCACCACCACTCGCCTCTGCTGGTCGCACGGATCGGAAAAAGAACTCAGCAAGGGTTTTGGGTGAGCATCAGTTCACAAGTGATGCCAACGTTTCGACAAGTCCCTCTGTCCATACGTTGACCTAGCTTGCGAACTGAGCGTCTCCTTTAACCCTTGTTCAGTTCCTGGACGAAATAGACCAGTGTTTTTCCTACAAGTTATTATCGGCGTGGGTCGTTTTGTTAGTAATAATGATTTTAGGAAGTCAATGCCAATGGCTAGATTAAAGACTTGAAAGGGTTGCTTAAGGAGCCGCATTCTTTCTTCCTCAGGGACGAGGGTAATCATCTACTTCAGTTATCGATCTCGGCAGCGGCAGCAGCTTTTCGATTGAGGCGAAAAGCCAGGCACCCGTGTACTATGCGATGTCAGTGGAAGTTAAAGGAGCCCAAGTGGTCGCAATTTCTGGAGCCCTCCACTACGGCTTCTAACAGCCTGAGGCCCTTTGGGAAGCATAACTCCATAGACCAATCCGAACCTTCATTATAGTCTTAACCTGGGTTCTAATCTTTCATGATTTATCGATCTACTCATATCATAGCAGTGGATACCAAAATCGAGCTGGAAAAGGAATATATGAAAGTATTCTGGGAACAATGCAATCACTTTTACAAGGGGATTGGACTCATCTTTATACGTACATCAAGGGGATCTGTCTCATTTTATATGTGACTCATAATTTACGCGCTGATTTTCGAAGCGTTACGGGCCAACGTTTGCTATTCCCGTAGTTTAGAAAGAATGGTAAATAGTCCAGCTTTTTATGACATAAATATTCGACTTAGAGTCAGTTTTTGAATTTGGTTCATTTCGATAAAACAAAATGATTTGTGTAGCCCACTCTTATATCTCACAGAATGATTGGCGTCGCGGGGGTAAAAGCGATGAATAATTGTGGGCACGCCTCTCCGTTGCTGCAAGGAGGCTTTCTGAAAACTTTTGAAGGCTCCGCGGCACAGGATTTCCTTGACGTATATGCTAGGCAAAGTGTTAAGCTCTTTCGGCTCTTATTTAGTGACTGTCGTGTAAAGTATCCGGTTGAAACAGGGCTCTCTGAATTCTGGCTAGCAGACAAGCGAACCTCCCTTCCCCCTCCATCTCACCCACAGACCAAGTTATACTGTACGCGAATAAATTGCGATGTATATTTGTCTTACAGACTATAAATGAAAAACGCCTTCTTTTTTCTAACAATCCTGTCTCAAGGGTAAATGGGCTACGCTTCAGTTCGTAGGTCAAGTCAACATTTCCGCGGCATTTTATTCGCTTTGGCGCAAGGCTCTTCATTGGAAGCTTGCTGATGGAATCTCACCTAGCTTCCATTTGGACGAAACACGAAAACGCCCGTCGTGACGTCGCTGCACGTGAATGAATGCAGCTGATTGAAAATGGAGAGAGTTACGTCTCGTCTTTTCCTGGGTATCGAGTCAGCGCTGTTGAGCTCTAGGACGTCTGCTGCCTGAGAAGATTCGAAGTGATCAACAATAGGAGAAGGGGCACATTAACTGCTGTAACTATACAAACTAACAAACCCTTTTTCAATAAACGGCGGTTGCCAGGACTAAGATCAGAGTAATAGCTAGGCGCCCAGGCGTCTGTCGACACTGCCGCGACAGGGCGTGTGAACTGCCGCCTGTTTTTCTCCCTCCCTCCGTATACTCTGCAGGCCTGCGAGTGATTGAATGTCAAGCGGAGGGAGCTTTGAGCGCAAATTCGCATTATTCAGGGTGATTCGTGCTGAAGGACAACACAATAGACGAAGTGCTCGTTCTTTCAGCGTAAAATGCGCGAATTCCCGACTATGCATTCAAAACTCTGCCTAGAGCCAATTGCAATCAGGTCCTTCATACCAATGGACATGTACAATTTTCAAAGGAGAGTAAAGGTATGCTGCTCGCCCTCGATCCAATATCGCAGGAAACCATGCAACAACTGGACTGCATTGAGGAAAACAGTGCAAACTGTTCCACGGACCGCGGCACCCACTCCCAAAATATTGTGCACCGGGCTCCTCATGCGCAGCTACCTAATAGATTATCTGTGACATATTCTGAGGGGATTACATTTGTTGGTCGGGTTTGCTTGTATCTAAGTGGGCCTAAACATGTATCTGCCTATTCAAAGTAAACTGATATAAGCATATGTGAGGAAGGCTCAATGCGTGCATTGTTGCTGCTTAGAAAGAGCGTCGTTCACGCCGGATGTATACCTTCCTAGGAAACTGAGGCTAGGCGGTGATAGGCTGGCGTTGAATGGAGAGCGAATGAGGAACTATTTAACCTGATTAATCGGGAAGCCCACGTCGAAATGAGACTGAAAGATGGGAAGAGACATGAGTGAAACGTCAAGCCGACGCGGAAATATGAAGGCCAAAGAGGTCTATGCAAACGCATTGCCAACCCTATTCTGCGCTTGGGAGTCCCTTAGCTTTGCTTCTTTTTGTCAAAGCATAAATGATTTAGATTCGGCATCTACATAGGAGATATTGTTACGGTGAAATAGCAAAGGGGTGTTTATATACATTGATATGGCAGTGGGACAAGGTGAAGCCTACTAGTTCCCAGGCACCAACGCTTCCTCCTCTTCTTCTCCCAGACCAGCACAGTCCTTCCTCGTCGTCAGTGGCGTGACATTTCCCCCTACTCAGCCTAAGCTCTCTGGGCGTGTTCCGGAGTCGTGCGAGGCTGACACGGCTTCAAGCGGGCAACATGACATAGTTCGGTTTTGGCAGACCGACGAACCGATGCTGCCAGGCGGGCTATTGCATAAGTTAAATCACTGATGCGTTTGACAACCACATATGGGCCGTCATAGGGGGCGAAGAGTTTTTGATGTAGGCCACGGCGCCGAATTGGACGCCACAGCCAGACTAAATCACCTACAGAGTACGTCACCCGCCTGTTACTGGCATCGTATCGCACTTTAGAACGTTCTTGTGAGGCCGCAGACCGTAATCGGGCGATTCTCCGAGCTTCTTCGGCGAGACAGAGGGTCTCAGCCAGGCAGGGGTCTTCACGGCTTGTGAAGGGCAGGATAGTATCCAGGGAGTATCGTGGCGGTATGGCATAGAGCAGGAAACATGGACTGTACCCAGTCGTCTCATGCGTGGCGACGGTATTAAACGCATACGTGATGAAGGGTAGTATGGTGTCCCAGTTCTTATCCCCTGCGTCCACATACATGGCTAGCTTGTTGATAAGCGTTCTGTTGACGCGCTCAGTGAAACCATTTGTCTGGGGATGGCGTGGCGTCGAGTGTCGGAAAGTTACGGCCCATAAACGCATGAGCTCTTCAACAACATCAGCAGTGAATTGTCGGCCCCGATCAGTGATGACAATTCGTGGCGGCCCGTGTCGTAAGATGACTGAGTGCAGCAAGAAAAGCGACACCTGATGCACCGTAGCAGATGGAAGAGCGGCGGTTTCACAATAACGTGTGAGATAGTCCGTCCACGGACTTCGGAAACAGACCTACGAGGTCAATGCCTACTTCATCAAGCGGAGCTGTCGGTGTCTTGACAGGGTGCAGCAAGGCTGTTGGAGTTGCAGTTGGACGTTTGTGGCGTTGACATTGCTTGCAACTGGCAACGTATTGTTCTATCGTCGAGCGCATTCTGGGCCAGTAATACCTTTCTTGAGCACAGTGAAGTGTTCGAACCGATTCCAAATGCCCAGAAGTTGGATCATTATGCATAACGTCCGTGCACAACGTCTTGGGAACTACGAGTAGGTATCGCTGGTCGAAAGGCGAATAACTCTTTTTCCATAGGAGGCCATCACGCACACAAAAACTGCTTGCAGGTACGCTGGCTTGGGCGGCGGCAAAGAGAGGCTGCAGACTGCTATCATTTTGCTGTTCGTTTTGAAAACATTCGTGTCGGAGAACGCTGGCTCGAGGGTCGATATATAATTTTCGAAATCGTCGCTGTCAGGTCCATTCGTGGCCATTAGCATCCTAGAAAGACAATCTGCGTCTGCATGACGCCTCCCGCTTTTGTACACCACGGCAATTCATATTCCTGTAACCGGAGGGCCCAGCGTGCGAGACGACCACATGGGTCTCGGAGGTTCCGCAGCCAACAGAGTGAATGATGGTCAGTTACGATAGTAAACGACCGTCCGTACAAATATGAACGGAAACACTGCACAGCGAAAACTATAGCCAGCCATTCCTGTTCGGTGACTGTGTAGTTTCGCTCCGGCTTGCTCAGGGTACGACTTGCATACGCGATAACATGTTCTCGTTCATCGTGCCGTTAGACAAGGGCTGCCCGAGACCGATTCCACTAGCGTCCCTGTGAACTCCTTTCAGTTCAGCAGGATCGAAGTGACGTAGGATGGGTTTCGATATTAAAAGAAACTTCAGTTAACGAAATGACGCGTCGCAGTTTTTGTTTGGAAGGCACGTCAATGGGTAAGCAACGTCAGCAAAGTGATGTATAAAGCGTCTAAAATACGAACACAACCCTAGAAAACTGCGCAACTCCTTCACTGTCTGCGGGGGATTAAAAGACTCCACAGCGGCAGTTTTCTGGGGATCCGGCATTACACTATCACCATTGACAAGGTGCCCTAGCACCAGCGCCTGGCGCTCTCTAAAGCGGCACTTTTTCGAGTTTAGAATTAGGGCAGCGTTGTGCAGACAATTCAAGGCGCGTACTAGACGGTCATTGTGTTCTTGGAAGGACTTCCCAATTATGATGACATCGTCCAGATAGCAAAGGCAAATGTCCCATTTTAAGCCGCGCAAAACTGTTTGGTTTGGTTTGGTTTGTGGGGTTTAACGTCCCAAAGCAACTCAGGCTACGAGAGACGCCGTAGTGGACGACTCCGGAAATTTCGACCACCTGGGGTTCTTTAACGTGCACTGACATCGCACAGCACACGGGCGCCTTGCTTTTCGCCTCCATGGAAAAGCTGCCGCCGAGGCCGGGATTCGATCCCGCGTCCTTGGGTACAGTAGTCAAGCGCCGTAACCTCTGCGCAAAACTGTGTCCACAAAGCGTTCAAATGTGGCTGGCGCATTACACAGCCTGAATGGCATAACATTGAACTCATAAAGGCCATCTGACGTTACGAATGCTGTTTTTTTTTCGTATCCGCAGTGTCCATTGGAGTTCGCCAGTAGCCAGATCAGAGATCAAGACAAAAAAAAAATAGGACGCACCAGGGAGGCAGGCGAGGGCATCGTCTATGCGAGGAAGAGGATAGACGTCCTTTTTCTTAATAGAATTTGGACGCCGATAATCGACCCAGAATCGCCACGAACCGCCTTTCTTGCGTACAAGAATAACAGGGGCAGCCCAGGGGCTAGATGACTCCTGTATCACCTTCTTCCGTAGCATATCCTCCACTTGCTCATGAATGACTTTCCGTTCAGTTGCGGACACGCGACAGGGCTTTTGACGAATGGGACGAGCCGAACCAGTGTCGATGGTATGATGGGTCCGATGTGCAGGGCTAGAGGTTGGTCCATCTGTTTGAGAAAAGTCAAACAGGCGAAAAGGGTAGAAGAATATCCACAAGAGAACGGCGTTGAGGTTAGCGGAGATGGGCGCTAATTATGCGGAAGATCGAAGTTTCATCAGCAGGCAGAGGTACGGTGTCACTCGTAGCATCTGTGACCAGAGCAACGATATGGGGCGCATCGGGTCCACAGGAAGCAAGCTTCAATCCCGTTGGTAAACCTGCGGGCTCGGACGATGGATTGCTTGTCCATAACGAGGCATTACCGTGATGCACGGAGATCATACAGTGAGGGATAATAACATTTTTCTTCAGACATGCTGAATGAACTGGGTGCACCACGGCCTGAAATGAAACCTGGTCAAGAAGTGGAGCGGGCACGGGGAAGAACATGGTAGACAAAGGTGGAACTACTGTGTCTTCGGTAATACTAAAAATTGTTTCTTCATTAAGCCCACTTTCAAAAAGAGGCGGCAGATGCGAGCCGTCAAAATGAACCTCTTGACTTCGGCAGTCCACGGTAGCGCCACAAAACTTCACGAAGTCCATTCCTAAAATGATGTCATGCGTACAGTGGGGTAAGACTATGAATTCGGCTTGAAAAATTGCACTATCCACAGACACTTGCGCTCTACACCCACCTAGTGGCCGCAACGCTTCTCCACTGATACCACAAAACGGTGAAGCACGGTCATATTCAAACATCACTTTGCGTACCAACAAGCGCCTAAAATGATTACTCATCGCAGACACAGTCGCACCCGTATCCACCAAAGCTAATGTACACACACCATCAATGAACACGCGAATTTTGTTTTTGAGATATATAGTTGGAGGGATGTTGGCACACAGCACATTTCCAGTGGCCTCATCCCCATTGGTCGCGCTGGTTAGTTTTCCTGCTGAGGCGACATGGAGCGCCGCCGCGGTGATGGAGAACGACGCGCACGGAAGGCGGGTGAAGGAGTAACACTTCTATGCAGGGTAGTGGTCGCGGAGGTTCTTGTTATGGATGTTGCGGTAATACCCACGCTGAGTATTTGATTGCTGAAAAACGGGACTGTATTGCCGATTGTTGGGTACTGTTGGAGGCGCCGGACGGTTATAGGGAGGCGGGAACCTACTGCGGCAGTACCTGCGATGTGACCTTCGACGCCATAGCGGTAGCATATCAGCGGGGAAGGTAGAAAATGCTGTTGTGGATAAGAGTAAGGAACCGCTGGGTGCGTGGCAGGTCTGGCTGAATGCTCATACTGCTCAGGAATCCAGGTAAACCGAAAAGAAGATCTATGTGCACTTGAGGCGACGTCATACCTTGGGGCGTCAGGCATTGATGCATTCCGGTTCGCGAAATGCATAGGAGGATAGTCAATAGAAGCTGCAACTTCAGGAGCTTGTGCGAAAGGCTGCACTGTAATCGCTTGTGGTGGTGAAGCCGGCCGTCTAGATACCCTCTGAACAGAGACCTCAGCAGATTCGTGCAGGGGAAGTAGGTTTTAGCCGCTGGAGTTCTTCCCGCACGATTTGCTGGATCGTCGACGGAAGATCTAATTGGGCATGGTCATAAAGGCTGGCCACGGTAGGCACATTGGCCAGCCACACAAATTTTGGCGCAAAACGACGCGTTTGAGAGCTTGAAAAGCGCAGATGTGAATAACGTCGGAGACGGTTTCAAGGGTGTCATTGGGTATTAAAAAGTTGTACACGTCAGCCGCGACGCCCTTCAAAATGTGTCCGACTCTGTCTTCTTCGGGCATGTTGGAATTCACTAATTTGTACAATCTGAGGATCTCTTCTGTATAAGTGGTACAAGTTTCATCCGGCAATTGAGCATTTTGAGAAAAGGTCCGCTCAGCCCGCTTTTCGCTCGGTACAGAGTCACCAAAACTCTGTTTTATCTCGGTGGCAAACTGTTCCCAAGTTGTCAAATTGTCCTCGTTATTCTCGAACCAGGTCATAGCCGTGTGAGTTAGAAAGAAAACGACATTTGTGAGCATGGTGATAGGGTCCCACCGGTTGTACCGACTAACTCGTTCATAATGAAGTAGCCACTTCTCTACGTGGTCACCTTCTTCTCCTGCAAAAAGTCGTGGTTCCCGGTAAGGCTGGCAGGGAATAGAGCTGGAGGGGGCAGGCCTGTCACCAGCCTGGCTTGCAGAGTCGCCGCTGGCACGGTTAGATTCCGTGTGGTCCATGATGGTTGGAAGCGGTGGCAGTCCAGCAAGGCGGTGACTTCGTCGAAACTCCAGTTGGTCTTGCTGCGCCATACTTAGGGATCGAACGGAGCACCTTCCACCTAGTTGTTAAGGTGAAATAGCAAAGGGGTGTTTATTTACAGTGATATGGCAGTGGGACAAGGTGAAGCCTACTAGCCCCCAGGCACCAAAACATCCTCCTATTCTTCTCCCTGACCAGCACAATCCTTCCTCGTCGTCAGTGGCGTGACAATATGTTAGATTCCACGTTGGCAGACACGAGCATGGCAGAGTGGCCTGGGAAACCAACGCGCAGGTGAGGAAATTCGTGCTTGCATGAAGAAAAAAAGAGGTATTTGCAGAATATTTATTGTGAAGTCGACCTAAGTGTTGATTATTAAGGGTAACGAACTAGATTCCTAGCGAAGGCAAGTGAGGCAGGAGACAGCAGAGGTATGCTGGGCATAAGATAGGAACTTTACAAGAATGAGATGGCTGCAGCTCGCACAAGATAATTAGAGAAGTGTGGGATAGGACTTAATCGAGTTGTGTACGATGTTGGACTGCTGGTGATGGTAACGGCCAACCTACTCGACATAGAGTAAATGATTAGCGACGGTTTTTGTCGATACGTACGGAGGGGCTCAAGATTTTGTTTTACTAGAAATTCTTTAATCGCTATGGAGCAACATTGTTCCAAAGGAAACGACTGTTACCGTCTATTATAAATGGGTAGTCGAACATTTCTTTCTTACAAATGCGGTCAGGACTTCAGCCGCCCTATTATTTGCATTGTATGTCCAGGACACCAATGGGCCTATAATTTGGTACCAGTATTCTTGATGGTTTGCATGACAGCTTTAATGGGCTACGCATCATAAATCACAGCGCATGTTCTGACCAAGCGTTATAAGCTATGTTGTGTAATGACGTGCAAGGTATTTACTCATGGCGGCACTTAATATAACTTCTGAAAATGATTTATCAAAATCAGCACTCCACCCACGGTATCTGTCCTGATCAAGCAATTAAATTGTCCGAGTTATTAGCATCACCAATGAAACGAACAGCTGCAGCAAGAATGGATGAAAAAGATCAGGGTGGTACAGGCCTTTAATAATAATCAGACACTCCGTTAATGTATGGGAAACAAAATGGAGAGGGTGGTGCTGTTACTTCTGCTGGCCGCACCCTGTGAACTACGAGCACCTTTTGCATCTAAAAATTCGCGCTAAAGATGCATTGCGGCGTGATGCTTCCGGCAACTGGTATCGCCCCTCGCTTCACGCAAAATAAGTGAATAGCTGATAGCGAAAAAAGGATGAGGATAGATTAGAACGAATACGGAAGAGGTTTCGGAGCTTTTCTTTATTTTAAAATCTTTTGCCTGGGGCTCTGAAGGTGTCTTTTACGGTACTACGCTTGCAGTCACCCCGGAGAAGTGTTCTAAAGAAAATTTAGCACACTTCTCCTTTAAGGGTGCCTGATGTACCTTTCCAAAGACGACTGCTAGATGTAGCAGGGAAACAGATGCTTGTAGAGCACCAGGCGAGAGATATCAAGTCATTTAAAAACTACCCAGAGCTTTGCCCTATTCGTGGCAGTCTATGTTCGTTTCTTTATTTCTTTCTTATTAAAAAGAGTCGCATAAAGTTGCTTCATTTCTTCGCAACTACCCATTGCCCTGATGTTTCGCGATTCTAGCGGCGGTATAATTTGCCGGCAGCCAGGCATCGCTCAGATTTTCAGCTGCTGATGCAAACGTTGCTTGCATTGCATGGGGTGTGGCCAGCCGAGCAGCGCCGTCCCTCTCTTCCATTTCCTATCGCCGCCGTGGTGTTTAGCCGCTGGTACTGGACGAGGTTATATGCCACGTGCTCTGCGTTCTCATTCGTAAAGATCACGACAATATTTACAAGTGCCTTTCTACAGTCATCCAAAATGCCTTCCCGAAACCACCCAAAACGCAATAGGTGAGCTGGCTTTCTCCATATATCCAGCTACTTTCGTATGCGAGAAAACTCTGACTGTGAGTGTCAACTAATCTTGGCACTATAACACAGGACTTGTATCAGTACAGGTGCTGTTTGTTAGATAGAGAAAGACAGAACGATCGTTTTCTACTCTCATTACATCAACTTTGCTCAGAAGCTAGACATCACGATGAGGGCAGAGTAACAGTCGCAAAGGGCCCATGTGTACAAAAAACACCTTGAAAGTGTTACCGTAACAAATCAGAGATAATACGTGCGCTCTTAAAAAAAATAATAATCGACTGTAACCAAAAGTTCTAAAAAAAAAGAATCTCATGCCAATAAAGTTTTCAGCTGTGGTTGCCTTCCATGTTTGCATTAGATCTGTTGCTGATCCACCCATCTCCCGACACCCATGAGTGGTTGAGACAGGATTGCAAACCTTTCGGTTGGCCCAAGAAGCATTTTTTAAATTGACAGTTGTGCGGCGTGCTCCGTCAGTCGTCTTTCCTGGTCCATAAACTCTATAACGTCCCTTGAGTCACATCAGTATGGGTAGAAGGACAGTCCTTGATTTGCAGAATAAAGCTAGGTACATTGGAAACAGACAAGAAGGTCAAAATCCAACTTAATAGCACAAACAACAACCCGTACATGAAGCCAAAAAATAAAAATAGCGACGCCTCAATTCATGCTCCAAGCCGAGTGCTCGCCTAGGTCGATGTCGGGCTCCTCACGTCTACCCCTGTCGAAACCTAGTGATGCTGCTTTCTTTTTGTACTTGTTGCCGAGGCACAGTGATCTCTTATCGGTTTGATGAGTTAGAGAAGCCCTTTAATATAGTCCGTGATGCGACTTGGATATCGTTAGTAACATGCTGCACCCTGAACGCCATCCGACGGCTTCATGATTGTAGTGTACGAGTGCAAGCATGCAGGTCACGTTTATTGTTGCACTTCAACCGCATTGGTCCGTACTGTAAGCTTGCACAGCGAAGAAAAATTGAGTTCGCCAATAATAAATTGCTCTTTAGCTTGCACGGACTCTTGTTCCAGAACGCAGACTTTATCCGATGGTTCGCAGATCAGGCGTCGTAGGCGACTTCGTAACACGCCACCTTCTAGCCGTGGCAGGAGCCAGCTGTCACCGCTAGCAAGGAGCAGAAGCAGAGACGGAAGTTCCAGTCACATAAAGGGCCAAGGGAGACAGGCTGAGGTACCAGGTTGCTCAGTGACTTCTAGGGTTTAGGACTAGAGCGGAGGAATGCGCACCCGAAACGTGGCTACCACGGGAAAAACCCGTGGCTACCGAGGAAGCAGGAGGTCATGGCGAGTGCCGAATAACATGCAACCTTAAGATTGTGCTACGAGGAGGAGCAGGAGGTTATCTGCAGTAAAAGCAGGAAAATATGGGCGAGAAGACTAATGACAGCACACGTGTGCGAGAATGAGCGATGGTCGAGAGGGATGCGGCTGCAGAGTGTGGAGAGAGTAGTGATGGCGGAGGTAAACTGGCAGTGTTTGGTGGAACAAGGAACAGAAGAAAAGTGTGGAAGTGGGAGTGGTCGTTGTGTGCCGACAATCACCGGCATGCCTCCAGTATGTCTGTGGGAGATTGCAGCTCATGTGGATTGCAAGCACGGAACGGGACACTCATTCGGAATCTGCTTCCATTGTCCTCGCTTTTCTGGTTGTGTGTTCTTACTGTGTTCACACACAGCCTATAACACGTCAGGCGTATCCCCTAAAGCCCTCACCTGTGACATCGCGTAAAGTTCTGGGCTTCGCCTTAAGCCCACACTTCTCCTGTCAGTGAGCGACTGGAACGTACGTAATGTCAAAAAACTGCTCCATATCACTATTGCACAGAAATGATCGCTTCATCTCCCATGTCACTCCTGAAACTGTTGTGCCAACCTCACGTAACGTGCGTGGACCTCAACTTTCAGAGCTAGGCGTTTCTCCAACACCTGGAAAACACCTCCTGCCTTTTCTTATATCGCAAAGCCTCGTTTAAACACCAAGGAGTCGAAAAGAGGTGCCACTTGAGGCATCAATAGTTCCCGGAACGTGAACTCTAATTTCCTCCTCTCTCTATAATGTTTTTCCTAAGGATAGCGCAAAACTGAAATGGCCGAGAACACGTTCCGCTGTTCACATTTAAATTTCTGTCTCTCTCTAGAGAGAGCAGTATTCAAATTTCGCATTGCCGATTATCTTAATTGCCTGCCATTTTTTTTTGTCCGCCGGGGGCAGCAAAGCAAGTGAATAAATTAACAGCCAGCTTGATTGGCCATTGTGCTCTGTGTGTATGCTGCGTGAGCCGCAATGCATGCTAAGCTTTTAAGCATCCTGGTGATGTATCATCTTTGCCTCGGCGTGTTCCAGCAACTCTGGCCGCCTGCTTTGGAAAGGATGTCGTCGGACTGAATAATTAAGTGTCAGAATTTCGTTCTCAGCGACCATGCCTCTACAAGCAAATAGAATGGTTGCCTGAAGTGAGCCCTCCTTGTCAGGGCAGAGTAGTACCTAAATGATCATGAGCAATTGCCGTGCCTTCAATTTATCATACGATGTGCACGCCACGTCTTTGCTTCTCTTACACGAAAACGTCGATTACTTCCGCAGTCCCGATACGAAGGAGTGTAGCCCTTTTCATTTGTGGTATTGTGTGTCTGGATCAAAGTAACGTGGCTGCGTTTGTAACCTCTCCAATAGAAGAAACACGAGGAAACGCAAATAATTATACTTCCAAGTTGCCTTGTGTAGAAAAACAATCGGTTAAAACAAAAACAGTGTAGTGGTGTGCCGCGAGAAAAACGTCAGTTTTTGTTAACGCAGCTATATTTATAAGGGGGCAACGCGCCCGTGCCAGCGAGGTTCGCGTGAATTTGCTGTGGATATAGAGCACTGCTATTATGAATAAAACTCAGCGGTTGCCTTCGAATTTCCCTTTGCTTCTTCCGCACAATGGCCCTCAGGTACTTTAAACGAGACGGCCGGTTACGCACGTGGAACAGGGAAAGGCGTTTTCCTTTTTCTTTTAGGCCTCACTATATGTATACTCACTCAAGACGAGAGGAATCGTCTAAATACACTGAAATTCTTGCGAGAAAAAAAAATTACTAATATCGAGGAGGTGAAAGGGAGGTGCATAGTCAGCGGCATTTGGCTTAAGAAATGCAAATGGCGTACGGACGCTATATTGCTGCAAAGTGCCGTTTTTATTCGGACCTAAATAACTCGACAAAAAGCCCGATTCACCTACTCGATAAAGCTGGCGAAGCATAGAGTCACCTCGTACATGTTGCATCACAAAGAAAGTCGGCAAATTGTGAGGAATTCTTAAAAAGTAAAGGTATAAAAAGCTCGCTATAAATGCCTACTCGTAAAAACCAGGGCATTAACATCTTTGTGGGAAAGGGTTGCCGGTGAGTCAGTAAGGAAAGCAACAAACTATGTTACAAGAAAGTTTCTCTAGATATCGGCATTTATATTTCAAGGTGCATATGGAACGATTTTGTCATCGCCCCTTTAAACTTTTTTCCATGATCTTTCGGTTTACGTCCAAGCACTCGCGAGTCATTTGCTGGACAAGCTTCAGAAATTGAGACGGCCGCTTAGATGTTTGTTAAGAAGAAAATGGCGAAATCCTACACATCCTCTCCTATCATTTGGCTCTTATCCTCTGCCTATTACTTTTGTCAGCGTTCGTTGCAGTGCCACGTATAATTGTAATTGGTTTACAGGAAAGTGATGGCGCAGTATATCTGTCAAACTTTCTGCGGCAAGTGTGAGACTGGACAGTTCACTATCGCTCCTGTGGCGTGGCGTTTCTTGGCGCTCGTTCAACTGTGGGATTGCAGATGGCAGGAACGCTAGAAAAGAACATATGTCGCGGAATCTCGTGGAATATGGCATCTCGCGCACAGATATTGTGCACAAATCTCGCGCACAACTCTAGCGCACGGGATTACGTTCGATGATCCTAGTAAGGCTTTCGACTTGAAAACGCAAGGTTAGGCTCAGAGTCTGCCGGAGGCATGCGCGTGCCGTTGTGATTGCGGCGAGACGAAGACGGCGATGGCAGGAAGGTTCATTTTCGGTTCGCTGAAGCACATTCGAATCAAGTTGCGCTTTGCGATGAGAGGATTGAAGCGGCAGCTGCGCTGCATACTTTCGTGCGCTGGCGATGCCCAGACTGAACATAGTTTTGTAAAAAAGGCTTTATAAGCCAAAATTAATAAGTTTCACTAACAGGAACCTATACAGCATCACAAGAGGAACCGGTTTGTTCAAAAAATTTGTCTGCACCTTTAATGTGGCAAGGTGTGCTCCCGCGTCAACGTACGATCGTTTGGGCTTTCCTCTTAGTTCATGGACCGAAAGAGCGAAAGGCGTATCTAAGCAATGAGCAACAAAACGATATAACTCCTCCTCTTTTATTGCGTTAGCAATACTTCGCTAGGGTTCAGCCCGTCGCGTAGTCCCGGGAAGGGCCACGTTTGACCATGAGCCGCAGCCGAGCCGAATACGGCTTTACCCAAGCAGTTTTAATGTGCCTTAGTGGCCTATAGGGGTAACGTGATTGCCTGGGTGCTGGCAGGCTGATTCTGACATAACTGGCCCATATGAAACGAGAGACCCAATTTGGCAGCTCCTGCCAGGGGACCATGAACAGGGACACGGACACAACGTCGTTCAGTGAAGACTAGTCAATCATTTCTCTGCCATTTCTTTAGTCACATCTAAACATCTCAATCTACACCATGAGGTACACTACATACAGAAAAATAAACGCAATCATTGCTAACGCACTTCAACCCGGTATGACCAGAGCTAAACCACAGCCAATTTTTTGGCGGCGCACACGGCGGAAGGAAACGTTCGACATGTCGCTGTATATATGCGGGAGGACTTGCTGCTAAAATAAGTACGCTCTCATAACATGCGAATAATAGTTCTTCTGATTGTGCGCCTAAATAATGCAGCATGAGTATATCAATTTCGGCCTTCTATACAGAAGCCCAAAAAAGTCCAGTTCTGTGAGGATATCTAAGGTCGCATAAGAAGCAGAATATGGAAAATAAAATCTCTGCTCATAAAAATAAGCCCTCAGCGACCACCGTCCAAGACGTGAGTACAAAAGTGCAGCCGACACTGCGTATTGCAGACAACATAGAGATGATGTGCTCTAGTGAAGTCAGCAGCCAATGGGTGCCAAACCACTAAGCTGCATGCGAAATGATAAATAAAATTCAAAACATCTAACGGCACCGAATGAGCTTATATCTTAAAGTCCGGTGCGGGGTTGAAATGCAATTATCAGGTTATAGCTTTGATAGCTTTTAAGCCTAGAGATATTTATTCCGTTAGTTTATTCCCTATCATGATATTTTAGTAAACCAAAGAAAGATAGCAACAAGACGCCATAAGTGACGCAGTCAGCCTGCCTTTCTCTTCTTTTTCTCATAAGATCTTCTCGGGATAGATGATCGATTTGAAGTAAGTTCGCGGTTCTGGTAAAGCAGAATAGTTAATGCATCTTTCGTTTTAGGCTGATGATTTTAGACGCGAGGAAGTACTATATAGGGCCACCTCTCGGCAGCACCCGCGAGACGAACTACTATTTGAAATAGTATGACTGTATACCAGTCGGTGGGACACGGTAAAATAAAAGCACGGGAAGAACAGGACGGAGGGATGGAGACAACACAGGCTCAGGTTGTCTCCCGTCTAAGTGAGATAACCGCGTTGAATGCTGCTCAGTAATGCTTTTCTAGGCAGTTTAGTAGCGCGTTAATGATAAATTCATATATTAAAATACACTTGCCGTTAGAAAATAATTCAGTCTGGACATCTTTGAGCTTAACTGTAGCACACTCATTTAAATATTTTAACTGTGTAATTTTTTGATATAACTATTTTAACTATATATTTTAATTAATTTTAACTATAGCGACAATGACGCGCTCCGGCCGAACGGCGTTTTTACTGTAATGGAAGCAGCTGAAGCTGCCACTCTAATAAATAAATTTCTCTGTGAGAGCCGCTTATTTTTGTGCAGTCTGACAGACGCGGAGCTCCTGCGGACAGTGCGAGAGGAATAGCTAGCTGGGCCTTTCGTCTGCACCCTCGAACGTCGTATAGAGTATGGGGAAGTTGAACAGTGGAGGCGATATCGAGAAATATTTTAATTGAACTGCGCATACGTTTGTTGCGATCACTGCCACTTGGGGCTCGGGAGGGTTGGGATGAAGAATGATATTGTTAGTTATTCTTCATTCTTGTAAGTTCATTGACTCCGCGATGCAAAGCGATGACAAGAAAGGAGGCACTTTCTTCAAACTGTTGCAGGTTGTTCGCGTTCTGTCGTCATTAACAACCCGCTTAAAAAACTAAAAATCTCGCCATTCGTTAAACGATCGGAAGATAGTGGAATCTAGTCAGAACATGGTGCCTCTGTATTTCGCTACAGAGCAGGCGCCAGAGTCTTGGAAGCCATCCGTCGCCCTCTCCACAAAGTCTGATCGTATGGCTCGATGGTCTTCAAACAGCATACAGATGACCCAATCAATTACACATGCTATGGTGGGCGCGCCAAATTTGTGTTTATGCTATCAGGGCCCTTCTCTGCTTTTCAGAAGAAAACGAAAGCTTATAAATATACAGAATGACGAAAGACATTTACCACAAGCACCTCCTCCATCAATCAGATTGGGACACAGAGACCACCCACGCGGGCGGTGCATTATGTCCGGGAGTGCCAGAGCAAGGGGGTTCGACCACAGCTGCAAATCATCTTGCTAAAATGTTTTGAGGTCAACGATCGCACCAGCTCAGCTGCGTTGCCTGCTGTCCTTGGAGGCCATTACGAAGAGGTGCAATTCCTTCCCCGCTCACCATAAGGACGCCTTGTGAAACTAAGTGCCTCGAGGGGCCCCGAATGCTAAGCTTCCGACGTCGATTGCTGGGGTGCGCGGCCCACTCGCTTCGTCCTCGCAGCCGCACGTCCACGCAAGCTACCGTCTCTGCTTTTGCTGATTTTACTCGACTGACTTGAATAGGCGTCTGCAAGGACCACCTAGCACTGGAAGCGAGGTCTTTCCTGACTATTACCTTCTTGACGTACATTATTTAAAACATGGCCAACTCACCAGCGCAGTTTATAAAGCACGGAGGGAGAGTGCTGTTTTGACACAATAAGTTTATTCACTGGAGACGCGAATCTTTAGAATTTAACGTTTTCGTAATTTCTATTTGTTGGTCTAAATCCCCACAGCAATCACGTGCGGAATACGACGTTTCGCGGTGTCTAGCAGCGAGTCATCAATTTTTCCACGCGCGTATATGACCCATCATCATCGATACTCATTAATTATTGCCATAATAAGTGTCATCTCTGCGTCGCTAGTTTTTTTTTTCTTTTTCGATGCAAGGGGAATGCAAATCATAAAGAAAGCTTTCATGGTGTGGTGAAATACCTAAGCATTTTAAGTGCAAGTGATACCCGGAATTTTATTTACGAACTGGCATGATTTTCATACTCTAGAAAAATATAATCGAAAAAGGCTAAGGACATTATTGGTGAAGGTTGCTTGGCATAGACTGTAGGGAAGCTCGTGAAATAATTGAAAAAGAAAAATCTTCTCAGACGCAAGAATTTAGCACCTGTGTTAATTCCCTCGCGAAGTATTCCTTCGCAAAGTCTTGCTCGACGGGTCTGTGAAGTCTGCGAAGAGATCTCTTGGAGACTGTATGATGCACATGTACAATGAGTAGTCCCAGGTGGTGAACATTGTTCCGACAGCTCTTCTTTCACTCCCTCTTTTCTTCTTTCTTCTTCAGGGCGCTTCGTGTGTCCTGAGAGAAGAGCCATAGTTGCTTCTCTCTTCAAAACGTGCGTGTGACGTATGTAGTGACAGCACCCTTGGGATACTTGAAGCGCGTAATGAGTATTAACTGAACATTCTGCGCTACAAGTATTTCCTAGGCGGCAGCACGTTTCTCTCAAATTGGGTGTTCTCCTCCCATATCTCAGCCAAGGTGCAGAATACCTTCTTGATCACTGAAAAACACACTTGCAGCCTCCTAAATATACATCATCACACATTGCGTGATTTTTTATAATATTCCCAAGCAACCACTCTTTGATTTCAAAGTGTTGCAAGGTTTATTTGTGAAGGTTGTGTCGCTTTAGACTACGTGACGCTGAGGGGAAATTGTTTTGTAAATAATATGAGCTTTGAAAAATGCAACACATGCAGCCTGATGACGGCGAGAAATGACTTGATCTGGCGAGTGGCACCCAATTTCCTGCACCATGTATGCTACAAAGAGCTCAGCAGAGCGGTAGATAAAAAACGTATCTGTGAGGAAGCTCCCTAGAACTCAAGAAATGTGTAGAGAATTGCTAGTAAGGGCAAAGTAAACGCTAAAACTACATGCGATGGTGTTCTTTTTTATTGAGTTAAAAGTGTGTGATGCTAACTGCAATATTTTGTTACAGCTTCTTATTCAGTATTGACCCTGTGACATCTGCTTGCTGTTAATCCAATGGCTCAGTCCACTATCACGACGTTCCACCGTCGCTACCTCACCACGACCATAGGAAACACAGCCCTTCGGGAATAAGAAGAGCGGTCCCTGAAACAAAAAATGAAGCTATAAAATAGCGCCTTTTAACCTCTTGATGCTCTTTTTTTCGCCCTTTCTTCCTTTGTGCATTCTCCTCTAGTCGCGTGTGCTGCAGTTCTACAGATTTAAAGGAGTCTTATTGAGCATCAAGTAAAAGAAACAGAAATCAATGAATGGAGCTACAAACCACCCCTGAGTCAGATTGCGAGTGCTTCATTTCACCCGGCGCTTCACTTTGAAAATGCACATTTTTTATATCCTAGTAAAATATCATCTAAAAGGTCCAAGGACATCATTTGTGAAGGTTGCCTGGCATAGAATGGAAGAAAGTGCATCAGATCACTTGAAAAAAACAACAACAAAAAAACCCCTCAGATATGCCAGAAGGAATCAGCTGTGTTATATCCCTCGCGATGTATTCCACCATGAGGTCAAACTCGACGGGTCTGGGAAATATGCGAAGAGGAGATCGCAAGGGTACTGTCCATCCAATTTAACCAATCTCAGGAGGTGGCAATTGTTCCGAGAGTTTTTTTTATCTTCTTTCACTGTCTCTTTTCTTCCTTCTTCCACAGGGCTCTTCGTGTGTCCAGAGAGAAGCGCCACAGTTGCCTCGGCCCACAAAATTCCTCTTGTGACGTGTTTAGTGACAACGCCGTAGGCATACTTGATCGCAGAATGGGTATTAAACAAACATTCTGCGGGACAAGTATTCTTTCGGCGCGGCATGTTTCTCTCAATGTGGGTGTTTTCCTCCCACAACTCAGCCAAGGTGCACAATACCTTCTTTATCACGCAAGAATGCACTTGTAACCTCCTAAAACTGCATCTTCATACATTGCGTGATTTTATATCCCAAAAAGCACTTTTTTATTCCAAGGTTACCAAGGGTCGGTTGCCAATGGTGAGTCGCTTTAGTCTGCGTGAAGCTTAGAGGAAAAATGTTAAAAGATTTGGCACGTTTTTGCTCTATAAATACAGCGCACGCTGTATTTATAAGACGCGATGGTAATTTTCTTTTATTGAGTAAAAAGAGTCTGTTAGGCACACCAATATTTTCGGACAGCACCCTATTCAGTATGGAACCGGGGAGATCTGCCACCTGTTAATCGTATGCGAGGCTCAAGGGCGCAGTCCACTGACCCGACCTTCACCGTCAACACCACATCGCAAACACGGTGCTGCGGAAATGAGAAGAGTGCTAAAGGGAAAAAAAGGAATCTCTAAAATATTGCCTCTTTATTCTCCCGTTTTCACTCTTTCTTATTGTGTCCTCTTTCCTCTCGCGGTGTGAGCTACATCTCGTCTGGTTTAAAGGGTCTCCTTGGAAATCGAATCAGGCAAGAGGAAATCAAGGAATGAAGCTAATAAGAATCCCTTGACTCTGAGTTGCAGGATTCCACTTTGACAGGGAACCGGGGGATTGCAAAGGCCGACTAGCTCTTCTCATTTGTATGCCTTCGCTCCGTCTGTGCACGAAACTTGCTTTGCGCGTACAAAGCGCTTTCTCGCTCGTTATGTGACGCCGTTATTAGGGTTGGCTTGTAGACTAATAGGGGGCCGTCGGCTGCAGCTGCCAGCGACTTCTTGGGTCTTGGCCATGGCAAGGAGTTGAGATTGCGTGTCATAGCTCAGCAGGAAGCTCTCCCATGGTCACGGTTGCGCGAGATTCTAGATATATTCAGGCGGGAAGTTGCTGTACAGGCTCAGAAATTTTATGTACGGCGGCTCTACCGTCGAATTTGCTGCACTCCAGCCTGAATTTGTCCGTGTATACGAGGTTAGTGCTGCTGGGGTTTGGAGGGATTTAGTTTCTAGTAGTCTTTAACTCTGGCTCCTTAGTACTCTTTGCGAGGTAGGGGTATATAAACTTTATGTATTTTATAGTGTTTGGTTATATAAAATGCCTTCTCCGGTTACGATAAGGACGTCCTGAGAAACCGAGCTCCTCGAGTTGTCCGAATACTAGCTTTCCGAAATCGATTGTTGGCGTGTGCGGTACACTCGCTCCGTCCTCCTCGCCGGACCTTCACTCAAGCTACCATCGCTCCTTTGAATGAATTTACTTCACTGACTCGAAATGGCACCTGCAAAAAGCACCTTGCACGGGAAACTTGCACTCACCTTGACTACTCACTCTGACAGGTAAGGAAAATTCCTTGTGCAAGTTCACTATTTACCGAATGTCTGACTCACCACTGCAAACTTTAAAATGCTGAGGGAGAGTTTTATTTTGACCTAATAACGTTTTTTACTGGAGACGGCAATCTTCCAGAAGTGAACGTTTTCGAAATCAATTTGATGGCCTAATTCTCCTCTGCAGTCACATGCGGAATAAAACTCTTCGCGGTGATTAGCAGCGAGTCATCAATATTTCTACGCGCGTATATGGCCCGTCGTTGTCGATACTCTTAATTATTCCAATAATATTCCTCTCTGCATCGCTTGTTTATTGTATCTCGAAGGACAGAGAATGCAATTGATCAGCATTCTTTTGGTGGTGTAGCGAAATATCTAAAAACGTTAAGCGCCCGTCATACCCGGAATTTCATTTCCGAAATTCACAATTTTCATAGCCTGAAGAAATATCACCTAATAAGACCAAGGAAATCATTTGTGAAGGTTGCCTGGTATAGAATGCAAGAAAGTGCATCAGATCACTTGAAACAAACAAAAAAAAAGCCTCAGACGCCAGAAAGAATCACCTGTGTTGTTTCAATTGAGAAATATTCCACCAGAAGGTTTGGCTCGACGGGTCTGTGAAATATGCGAAGAGGCGATCTCCTGGATACTGTGCGATGCACATCCACTATGACCAATCTCAGGTGGTGGAAATTGTTCCGAGAGCTTTTTTTTAATCTTCTTTCACTCCCTCTTTTCTTCCTTCTTCCACAGGGCGCTTCGCGTGTCCAGAGAGAAGTGCCACAGTTGCTTCGGCACACAGAACCTATTTGTGACGAGTTTAGTGACAACACCGTAGGAATACTCGATCAAAGAATGGGTATTAAACAAACATTCTGCTGAACAAGTATTCCTTCGGCAGCGGCACGTTTCTCTCAATGTAGGTGTTTTCCTCCCACAGGAGCAGAATACCTTCTTTATCACGAAAGAATGCACTTAATTGCAACCTCCTCAAACTGGATGATCACACATTGCGTGATTTCTATCTTTACAAACCACTCTTTTGTTCTAAGATTACCCATGGTTGGTTGGCAAGGTTGAGTCGCTTTTGTCTACGTGACGCTGAGAGAAAAAAATTTAAAAAAATTGGCACGTTTTTGTTCTAAAACTACAACGCACGTGGCCTGCTGACGGTGAGAAATGGCTGGATCCGATGAGTGGTAACAAATTTCCTACACATACATGACACTAAAAGCTCAGGAGAGTGGTAAATATAAACAAATATTTCTACGAAAGCTGTCTCAACAACCCTTGTTTCTCGATGCAAAGTAAAGGCTAAATCAAGATGCGATGGTAATTTTATTGTATTGAGGAAAAAGAGTCTGTTGGGCACTGGGATATTTTCGAATAGCGTCCTATTCAGGATGGAACCGGTGAGAGCTGCCTCCTGTTAATCCTAGGCGATGCTCAAGGGCGCAGCCCATTGACACGACGTTCACCGTCACTATGACATCAGAAACATGGCACGGCGGGAATGAGAAGAGCGGTCCCGGTAACAAAATGAAATGAAGCTCTAAAATATTGCCTCTTTATTTTCCTTTTTTCACCATTGCTTCTTGTGTCCTCTTTCCTCTCATAGTGTGAGCTACATCTCGTCTATAAAGGGGTCGCCTCGGACATCAGGTGTGGAAAGCGGAAATCAAGGAATGAAACTGCTAAGCCTTTCTTGAGTGTGTGTGGCAGAATTCCCCTTTACAAGGGAACCGAAGTATTGAAAATTGGCGCGGTGGGCGTCAGAGAGCAGTCCTTTCTCCAAGCGGCTCCATGTACCTGACCGGTCAGGCCGACGAGCTCTTCTCATTTGTATGCCTCTGCTCCGTCTGTGCAGAAAAGAAGCTTGCTTTTCGTGACCTGAGCGCTTTCTCGCTCAAGCTGTCAAGCCGTTAACACAGGTAAGAATTGCTAGGTGGGTGACATTTAGCCGATGCTGGCTGAAACCCTTTGGTCTTTGCTAGTGGAGAGGAGTTGAGATTCTGGGTAATGGCTGAGCAGCAAGGTCTCCCACGGTTCCGATTTCTCCAGCTCTGGAGACGTTCAGAGGAGATGTTCAGGTGGGGAACTGCTAGACTGTCCCTGAAGATCCGCTGTATGGTGGCTCTGTCGCCGCATTTGCTGCACTCCGGCCTGAATCTGTCGGGTATACGTGTCTAAGTACTACTGTGCCGACGTGAGATTTATTATGGAGACGTCTCCGCACTACCTCTTGTTCCTTAGTGCGCTCTATGCGAAGTAGGGGTATATAACACTTTTTTTAGTTTATTTTGTTCGGTTATATCGGTGCTAGGTGTCTAGGGCGTCTAGGTATCGCTGGCGTTCCAGTAGATGCCCTATTTTGGCCTATACTTCCTTGAGTAATAATGTGGCTGCCTAGTGTGTCAGAATTGTGGTTGCCGTTGTCTAAAATACTATATTTGGTGTGCCTGCCTATGCGCTTCATAGAATGGGTATTTCGCGCAGTTCTCGGCAGCCTATTTTAGAGGAGGTTGCCGAAGCGATTTCCCTTTGTCTTCAAACCATATCCCCTAGTGCGCGGTTTAGAGTCAACTGAGAACAGTCACAGATATTGCGCCTTTGTTTCATACAAATCAATTTACAAAAGTGTCGGTGTGCACCGAAAAGTCAGACAGATATTGCGCTTTCCTTCCCCTATAAACCAAATTAGAAAACATTTTTTAAAAATCGCCAAATGAAAAGGTGGTGTTAAAGGCGCTATGGTGTATAGTCGGACCGCTGGTTAAGTGGAGAAACCGGGTTAAGTGGAGAAATATGCGTGAGGCCTTCGCCCTGCAGTGGGTATAGTCAGGCTGATGATGATGATGGTGATGTATAGTCTTAAGCCGAAGCTTGAGCGTACCCTAATAAAAACAATCAAACCGCGTACAACTTTCCCAAACCATGATAAATAATATCGCTAGTATAACTCTAGGTTCGAGTCGTATTTATCTCTCTCCATTTTGATCTTGTCGTGAGTGAATATTCACGCGGTATACCAAGCGAAAATTAAAACCCGACCTTCGAATGCACCTGCCGCGGTAATACGTCTCGCGTCTATGCTTGGATCGATTTACTTGCCACCTCCGTGCACGTGTGCTGCCGGCATCTTTGAGTCACATTTTGCTTCTTCGTTTCCATCATGTTGCAAAATGCTCCTCATCCGAAGGTTGCTGATAGAATCTCACTGAGCTTTCATTTGGACGAAATGCGAAAACGCACGTCGTGACGTCGCTGCACGTGATTGAATACCGTTGATCGAAACTTGAGAGATTTACGTCTCATCTTTTCCTGGATATCGAGTCAGCGCTGTTGAGCTGCAGGACGTCTGCTGCCCGAGAAGATTCGAAGTGATCAACAATAAGTTCGTGCCGTATGAGCCACACAGGATGCCGCGGTGTCACATGTCGACGTAGTCAGGCAAGGTTTCCCCAGTATGCTCGTTGTCTTCATTGAGGCTGGAACGCGGTAGCTAATTTACCGACTACTGGGCACAGCTGTGTCTGTACATGTACGCGGCATGGGCGCTAGCGTATGCTGGTGCCTTTGAAATGGCACCTCGTCTCCACTTTGCCATTTCTCGGCAAATATTAATCCATGTGGGTGGGATGCATTTCCAGACTTTGGACAACGACCTGATTTCAAAAGAGCCCATCGTCACTTTTACTGGATCAGTATCTATCTTGTCGTAAAAGTAGGTCATTTCATGGCGTTTTGGTGGCCTGTTTAAGTATGCTTTACACACGACTGGAATAAATCGAAGTGATTGGGAATTAGGAAATAACTAAATAGACCAGACTGGGTCATAGACAAGGGGGGGCGTTCAAAAGGGTGTTACAGTGATCAGTACCAGTGATTATCGTTTTTTATTCACGTATAAAATAAGATATGTTCCCTCTCAATCTCTGCTCTCTCCTCTCCCCTCCTCTCCGTTCATCACCTCGCCTCCGCAGGTCGTACGGATCGTAAGAAGAACTCAACAAGGGTTGAGGGAAAGAATCAGTTTGCAAGCGATGCCAACGTTTCGACAAGTCCCCATGTCCAAGCGTTGGCCTGGTTTGCGAGCTCAGCGTCCCCTTTAACCCTTGTTCAAATCCTGAACGAAATAGAGAATCGTTTCTCCTCCAGGCTACTATCGGCGTGAACCGTATCGTTAGTAATATTGATTTTAGAAAGTCTATGCCAATGGCTCAATTAAAGACATGAAAGGGTAGTTTAGGGAGACGCATTATCTCTTCCTCAAAGAAGAAGCTAAGGATCCTTCTGCTATCGATCCCGGCATCGGCAGCTGCTTTTGGCTGGAAGCGAAAAGCTATTCGCCCGTCTGCTATGCGACGTCAGTGCCAATGTGGCCACACTTTCCGGAGCCCTCCACTACGCTTTCTATTATCCTGAGTCGCTTCGGAACGTTAACCTCTTAAACCAGTCCAAACCTTAGTAACAGTAGAAACTCGGTTTCCATTTCCATCGGTCTACTGATATCCTAGAAGTAGATTACAAAATTGAACCGAAGAAGGAATATACGAAAACACAGGGAACGATGCAAGCAAAAAGCTCGAGCTGACAAAGCACTTTCACGAGGTGATTTTACTCTTTATGATCGGTTCATTATGGGGATCTATCCCATTTTATTTGTGACTAAAAATGGCGCGCTCACCTTTGAAGCGTTACGGGCCAATATTTGCTTTGCCAGTTTTGGAAAGAATGATAAATAAACAACCTTCCTATTAGAGGTATATAGGACTTAGGTCCGTTTCTGAATTTGGTTAAATTAAGAAAAAGGTGACTTCAGAAGCTCTCAGAATGAATGGCGTCGGGGGGTAAAAAGCTATGAATAATTAGGGACACGCCTCGCCGTACCTGTGAGGACGACACCCTGAATTTTTTCTAAATCATTTGAAATGCTACGCTACTGAGCATGACAGGAAAGGTGCTTTCACGTAGGTGTTGGCGAAATTTCAAGCATTATAGATTCTTTTTTTGGTAACTATCATGTAAACAATCCCGTTGAACCAGTTCTCTCCAAATTCTGGCAAGCAGATAAGTGAACCTCCCTTCTCTCTCAATCTAAACCCAAAGACCAAATTATAGTGTACGCGAACAAATTGAGATCTATATTCGTCTTACTGACTAGAAACAAAAGACGCCCACTTTTGTCTAACAATCCTGTCTCAGCGTTACTCAGCGCCAAGCCTAGGGCCTCTATCACAGTCGCCTGTTATCCGTTCCTCGTGGATGCGACGTCACAGGTTAGCAGAGAGCAAAGAACTCAGGTTAAAAAGACGGCTTAGTGACAACACCGTAAAAAAATACTCGATCACAGAATGGGTATTGAACAAACATTCTGCTTAGCAAGTATTCCTTAAAGCTTAAAGTTCTTGTATGGAGAGACCGGTAGCGCTATTATTTCGACTTATTGCCAAGTTACATCGCTTCGGCACAAGAGAAGTTTTGGAGAAGCATTAGCCCCATACTAGAACTGTGTGAGGTGTTTGATGTGAATGGCACGATAGCACCGCAAAGAAATAGCAAACCTTTTTAATGCACACTTAATTAAAATCTGTAATTACTGAAGATAATGGCAATTTGCCTAGGTACGGCAATGCATACATGATAATATGACTGAAGAGGGCATATACAAAATGCTACTCAATCTCGACGTCCAAACATATTGCGGCACAGATGATGTCCCGAATGGATTTCTTAAAAGCTAGGCGGAATGGGTATCAAAATATTTATATGTTTTGTGTGTAGAATAATTGCGCCTTGGTCAGGTGCCGGACAATTAGAGGAGTGCCAGAGTGTGAGGTTCTTTTCTTTGAATCTTCTGGCCATCTTATTCTGTGGCTTATTCAGAAACAGCAATCTAAATAGACGACCAGACTGACCAAGCTAACAACGAATACTTTTATGTAGACATGGACGGGACGAAAGTAGAACGAGCAAGTGGGACGATGGCAAAACACAAATTGTCAAAAAGTCACCAAGTTGTTGGATGGAGAAGCCGGTGCAGAGGCTCCGGGTATTCAGAGTTTTGAAGGGTCGGTGCAGTAGGGGCTCGGTAAGCCCAGCGGAAGGCTAGGCCACCGGACGGGGCCCAGTAGAGGCAAGAGGCCTCGGGTTGCCTTTCCACGGCCGATGCGTCAGGCCTCCCCGACGTGCCTGGGCTCAGCACGGCGCCGAACGTTCGTGCCAGTGAAGAGCTGGCGCTGTGGCACTCCCGGGCCCGACCACCGTTCCGAGTTTCGTGGACGACAGGAGAACAGGACAGGATACGGCCGGCAGGCCCCAGGTCTGGATCCCCGGGTCAGGCCTGGCAGAAGACGCACCGCTCCGAGCTCCTTGGACAGCCGATCGGCTCCGCTGCTCGCCTGTTCTCCCCTGCTCGTGCCTCGCGCTCCTCGAGCCAACCTCCACGTTTTCCTCTTCTTTTTTTCCAAACGTGGTTTTCTTCGTCTTGTATCAAATTATCATATGTTCTTCACAAATATGCCCCCCCCCTTTGCGAAGTTTTTTTTTCGGAAATAAAAATTTGGGGCCATGACACTGATGCACTCTTTCGGAGGACGACCGCACACCACAACACTGCTGCACCCATCACTGCACACCCCACAGAGTGGCCACACCATTGCTATTGTCTGCTGAGAGTGAGTCACTGGCGCACACAAAAATAAAAAAAAACATTCGTACTAATACAAGTAACATTAACACTCACTCAACACTTGTCAGAAGAAATAAACTCTTAGAAACATACTATGAACAGCACTTCAACACCTCCAGAAGCTTTGTACGAAATGTGCTCTAAGACGATATATCTCCAACGGCGTTGGAAGACAGCACAGAGAATAACATTGTCTCCCGTATCATTCTCGATTCAACAGTTGACTATTCTCTATCGAGTCTCGGTTCCCCAGTCCACTCTGGGACCAAGGTTCTTCACTGCACGTTGACAACGGAGTTTTCGACTCGACGTTATCAAGAACTACGAAGGATGAAGTTTGTAGGGCATTCACTGGCTGGCGCTCTTCGTAGCTTTTTGTGTTAATGGACATGCGTCCTAATGGAGCGTTCCTCAGGTTTCCTTTCGGGACAGTCCTCTGACATGCATCGCACGACCTCACAAACCGCTTAATGGCAGCTTGCACCCCTGGCCAGTAAAAGTCATCAAGCACTCTGGCGGTAGTTTTTCTGACACCCTGGTGGCCGACAAGTGCACTCCCATGTGCCTGCACGAGGACCTGACGGCGCAAAACCTTCGGAACGACCGCTTGTTTAATTGTTTTTCCTAGGCATAGTTGATAGGTCCGGTACAAAATGCCGTCACTTAGATGGAAGGTGTAGGCCGTCTGCCCTTTTCCGTGATAGGGTTTCTTAAGCTTGCGACGACACCCGTTAAGATGGCGTCCTCTTCTTGTTTCTTGCGAAAAACATACCGAGATAAGTGGAGTACGTTTTGAGTGGCATCCAAACCAGTCCCTGAAACTTTCACCGCCAGAACCTGGAAAGAAGCACTGTACCCATCATCACTGGCAGGTATGCTTCTCTGGCCCGTCAAGACTTGGAGCGTCGGCGAATGGGACGCTTGCACTCGGAACGTTGCCGATAATTACGTCATATGATAGCGTCGGCAGGCACCTAGCAATAGCTTTGCCTGTGAAGTATGGCGACTTGATAATAACCTCCGCCTGAGGCGCTTCGATGTCAGAACCATCCACTAAACGTAAAGATGCTCGCTGACCGGTATATGCAGCCTCGGGCACCAAAGCCTGACGCACCACGATGCCATTAGAACCAGTGTCGCGCAGCACCGACACTGCTTGTCCGAACACTTCTCCGTGCTTCACTGGCATGTTGTTAATAATCTGAAATGGACTAAGAGCCGAATCGTCCCTTCGAACATCTAGGCATGTTCTTCCCAGCTGACGACCAGGGCGGGAATCTCGAGGGGACGTGCAGCAAGCAGACGTCTCCCGGTCATTTGAATTTCCGTATCGACACAACTGGGTTTCATGCCCAGATTTGCGACATAATGTGCAATATGGGGGCTTCGGTTTTGTACGGCAATCCGCCGACCTATGTCCGATCTCTTCACAGATGAAGCATCGAATTCTAGTCTTTGGGTTTGGGGATGCGTCCTGCGGTTTCGCAGAATTCTGCTCAGCTCTATCTTTAAAAATCACGAGGTTATTCTGTCGCTGAGCCTCAAGAAAGTGATCGGCGGCCTCAGCAATCTCGTCCACCATTTTACAATCACGTTCTCGCAAGAAGATAACTAAACGATCGTGACAGCTGTTTAAAAACTGCTCAGCCACTATCATGTCCCGAACCACTTCAAACGTGCGACCCTGTCCTCGCATCTCAACCCAGCGGTAAAAAAAAACTTAACAGCCTTGTGGTGTACTGGGAAGCTGTCTCACCACCTTACGGCTTGCTTCCACGAAACTTCTCTCTGTAGCCCTCAGCCGTGAACCGAAGCCTCTGAAGTAAGGCAAGTTTCGCTACATCGTAATTGAATGAGTCCTCAGGAAAGAGTCGTCCAAAGACTCTGAGAGCTTCTCCTCCGAGGCACAGACTCAAAGCCGTGGCCCACTTCTCTTTCGGCCAGCCCTGGCCAATGGCGACATGTTTAAAACGCTTCAAATACGCGTCCAAATCGTCCCTTTCCTCATTAAACAGTGGAATCAATCTATGAGGACTAATTGTGAAAGACGGAGCTGGTACGGTACCGTGCTCAGCGCTTCCAGCAGTAGGGGGGTTTTCTACATATTCCGCATGTCGTACTCGTAGCTGCAAATTCTGCTTTTCTTGCTCCAAGCGCTGCTTCGCCACTTCACATTCTGCAGCTCTCTCTTCGCTTTCTGCAGCTTTGTCTTCCCTTGCCTTTTGCAATTCTTTCTCCACCCACTCACGCAACTCTATTCCTTGCAAACCTATACGTTCCCCTACCACGAGCAACTCTGGTGCACTCATTTTTCTCCGATCTCTAGGCGCGGGAAAATGCTGCTAGGCCAGTCTGGTCCCGTCGTGGACGCCAAAATTGTGAGGTTCTTTTCTTTGAATTTTCTGGCCACCTTATTCTGTGGCTTATTCAGAAACAGCAATGTAAATAGACGACCAGACTGACCAAGCTAACAACGAATACTTTTATATACAGACAAGGACGGAACGAAAGTAGAACGAGCAAGTGGGACGATGGCAAAACACAAATTGTCAAAAAGTCACCAAGTTGTTGGATGGAGAAGCCGGTGCAGAGGCTCCGGGTATTCAGAGTTTTGAAGGGTTGGTGCAGTAGGGCCTCAGTAAGCCCAGCGGAAGGCTAGGCCACCGGACGGGGCCCAGTAGAGGCAAGAGGCCTCGGGTTGCCTTTCCACGGCCGATGCGTCAGGCCTCCCCGACGTGCCTGGGCTCAGCACGGCGCCGAACGTTCGTGCCAGTGAAGAGCTGGCGCTGTGGCACTCCCGGGCCCGACCACCGTTCCGCGTTTCGTGGACGACAGGAGAACAGGACAGGATACGGCCGGCAGGCCCCAGGTCTGGATCCCCGGGTCAGGCCTGGCAGAAGACGCACCGCTCCGAGCTCCTTGGACAGCCGATGGGCTCCGTTGCTCGCCTGTTCTCCCCTGCTCGTGCCTCGCGCTCCTCGAGCCAACCTCCACGTTTTCCTCTTCTTCTTTTCCAAACGTGGTTTTCTTCGTCTTGTATCAAATTATCATATGTTCTTCACACAGAGTCAAGCCACTCCATAGAGCAGGAAATAAGCAGATCATTCAGAACTACCGTCCCACTTCATTAACTGAACTGCTTGTAAATTCTTAGAGCACGTAATTCACAAACATATCTTGATATTTCTTGAGGAACATTATTATCTAAATACTCAGCAGCAGGGATTTCGGAGAGGCTACTCAACAATCACTCAATTTGTTCAGACAATAAACAATTTCGCAAATGCCATAAAAAGCGGTAAACAACAGGCGCCATTTTTATAAAGTTTTCTAAAGCTTTCTATCAAGTCTCTGATTGTAAACTACTGCATAAATAAACAAAATTTTTAAAGATCCCCTAGCTCATTAAATGGAGTCGGTTTGCCTTACTGCACGCAAGCAATTCGTTAGTTTCAAAATTCCAGACTCGGAAAAACTTTCATTTGACTATGGCTTTCCCCAGGGCTCGGTTCTTGGGCCTCTTCTTTGTTCTCCTTTACATCAACGATGTTGTAAAAGATGTTCTTGTAAAAATAATATTATATGCCGAGGACTGTGTCCAGTAATCAGAAATAGAAAGCCCCTCGGATCAAGGAGGAAGAGTAGGAGGAAGATGATGAGGTGGAAAGGCAGGGAGGTGAACTGGTACACGAAACCGATTTCCTACCCTGCACTGGGGGAAGGGGGTGAGTGGATATAAAATTGATGGATAAGAGAGGGATGGGTGAAATGAGTATAGTCACATCACAGCCATATCACGTCACATAGCGTCCCATTCATGCCTCGTCATACCACAGCAAAATCACAGCCTATCGATAATGCCCGCGGTTTTCATGAAGCGGAGCAGTGCATTGAAGGCCTTCACCGCCAAACGATCGCGGCGGCCAAGGACCTAGAATTTTGATTTCAGTCAGTGAGCGTACATCTAGACGCTCCAGTGCACGGCACAGACATTGTCTTTCCGCACTGTAAGTGGGGCACTCACAAAAAATGTGGCGTATAGTCTTGTTCTGGCCAGTTCGCGAACTCCCGTTTAAAATCCAGGGACCCTGACCTGAGGCTCCGGCTTCCACCCGGCCTACGCCGACGTGAAGAAACTTTCCTGGGCCGCCTGTGGGTTGGTGTAGCATTCACAAACTCCTATTTGTTAGTGATAGGTATGGCAAATAGCCCTGCATGTGCAACCCCTCGGATTAAGTATAGTTAAAAAATGCATTTCAGAAGCTTGTTGCCTATTGCGATTATTGGCAGATGGTGGTAAATGTAAAATAACTCTGTTTATATGTGTGTCGCTCACAAAAAGAGCAAGAAATTTCGATTACTCCGCTTAAAATTTTTTTTCGTAATTAACAAAGTACAAATACCTTGGGTGTTACCAATAATCTCAAATGTAATATACACAATAATAAAGTAACCGCTAACGCCTGTCGTAAATTGTTTTTTCTTCACAAAGGTTTAAAATAGTTCACGAGGAATGTCCGTTTACTAGTATATAACCCATATATACTTCCGGTGCCGGATGCCGCAGCAGTTATATGGGATGCTTTTACGCAAACCAACATCAAAAAGCTCGAACAGGTGCCTAAAAAGACGGCTCGCTTTATATACAATAATTTGTGTCCTAGGACTTCCGAGACGGAACTTTTAAAACGAGCCAACTTGCCGCAACTCACAAAGCGTAATTGAGTTTCCGGGCTAAAATTCATGTATAAGGTTGTAAATTGACACTACAACGTTAACATTTCTTATATAATTACACTTTCCTCTGGATATGGCACCAGCAAGAGGCATCAACTAACAATGACACCATTCGACGGTGTTCCGAATTCCTGGTAATGCTTTCACCCAGACCGGAGGAAGCTATATAGGCATACGGAGCAGTCGTTCACAAATAAACCGGCCAGTGAGATTAGTCCCACGAGGATTAGAACCCACGAGTTCCTCGTGGGATCTCATCTCCAAGATTAGTGAGATTAGATCCCACGAGGAATTACAAACTTTGTGTCCAAACCGATAAGCTCTGAATCGGAGCATAGCGCTGAATAAGACGATTGATATATATATATATATATATATATATATATATATATATATATATATATATATATATATATATATATATATATATATATATATATACTGTTATAGGGCGTTTATTGACGCTCAGATGGAGAACTGTGAGGAGAGGACCTTGCAACGGCGAGCCCAGCGTACTTCTTCTTTGTCTTCGTCGCACAACGCACTGGTGCATGTCGATGGCTGAAGTGCTGACTATCACAGTACATTTTCCTCCCGGTTAAAAAAAAGGAGCCACCCTGGCGACTTATGGCGCGGAAGGCACAGCGGGGTCATAGAATGGCTTCAATCGGTTCACGTGAACTGTTTCACGACCACGGCGACGCAAGTCCGCAGAGGGCGTGACGAGCTCAACTACGTAGTTGACTGAAGATGTTTGCTGGAGGACCCTATATGGCCCATGGTAGCGAGCAAGAAACTTCTTTGAAAGGCCAGGGGTTGTGGAGGGCACCCAGAGCCACACCAGAGAGTTCGGGAGATATGACGAAGCTTCGCCGGTATCACGGAGGTATTTTTGTTGCCACTGATTTTCTGTTGTGAGATAGCGGGCGAGCTGACGGCATTCTTCTGCGTGCGTGACGGCATCGGATAGCGGGGAAGATTCGGAAACGTCAGGGCGGTAGGGAAAAAGTGTGTTCATAGTACAGGGTGGCTCGCGCCCGTAAAGGAGAAAGAATGAAGATAATCCAGTAGTGGTCTGTGTCGCGGTGTTATATGCGTAAGTTACAAACGGTAGAACTTGGTCCCAATTGGAATGGCCGGTGTCCACGTACATAGCCAGCATGTCACCGAGAGTGCGGTTGAAACGTTCTGTCAGTCCATTCGTCTGAGGGCGGTACGAGGTAGCGGTGCGGTGTATGATGCGGCATTCTTTCAGGAGAGCCTCAAGAGTGTCTGATAAGAAAACGCGTCCGCGGTCACTGAGCAGTTCGCGAGGCGCACCATGGCGAAGAACCAGGTTTTTCAGAATAAAGGCAGCCACGTCGCGTGCGGAAGCAGAGGGCAATGCTGATGTCTCAGTGTAGCGGGTGAGGTGATCCACTGCCACGATAATCCAGTGGTTGCTAGCTGAAGTTGTAGGAAGGGGACCGTATAGATCTATGCCGACACGATCAAACGGACGGGCAGGACAGGGCAACGGCTGCAACGAAGCAGGAGACTTGAGAGGAGTTTTTCGGCATTGGCAAGACTGGCAAGAGCGGACAAAATGGCGGACAAAGCGGTACATTCCACGCCAGAAGAAGCGTAGACGCAAGTGCGTGTAGGTTTTCAACACTCCGCCGTGGGCGCACTGGGGATCAGTATGGAAAGCAGCACAAATTTCGGCGCGGAGATGACGGGGGATGACTAAAAGCCACTTCCTTCCGTCGTGAAGATAATTGCGGCGATAGAGCAGCCCGTCATGAATTGAAAAATGGTGAGCTTGGCGGGCAAGCGCCCTAGACAAACGACCTGGAGAGTGACTTGAAAGAAAGTCCAGAAGTGTAGATATCCACGGGTCGCGCCGCTGTTCCGTGGCCATGTCGATAGTGGCAAGCGAAGGCAAATCGTAGGCGCAGATCTGATCAGACAACGAAGAGGGGGGCAGCGGTGAGCGCGAAAGAGCGTCTGCGTCAGTATGCTTGAGGCCTGAGCGATATATGACACGAATGTCACTCTTGGAGGCGAAGAGCCCAGCGAGCAAGGCGGCCGGACGGGTCCTTGAGGGACGCCAGCCAGCACAGAGCGTGATGATCAGTGACCACATAAAATGGTCGGCCATAGACATACGGACGGAATTTGCCGATGGCCCAAATAATGGCCAAGCATTCTCTTTCCGTAACAGAATAATTGGACTCTGCCTTGGTCAAGGTGCGGCTTGCGTACGCCACCACATAGTCTCGGATACCGGGTTTGTGTTGGGTGAGAACGGCGCCTATCCCAATACCGCTAGCGTCAGTGTGAATCTCAGTTGGCGCATTCGGGTCGAAGTGGCGGAGGATGGGAGGCGAAATCAAAAGACGGCGTAAAGTGTTGAACGCGTCATCACAAGCAGGTGTCCATGCGGAGAGGTCGGAGCTGCCGGAGAGGAACTGGATGAGAGGAGCAATAATAGAGGCGAAATTTAAGATGAAGCGGCAAAAGTAGGAGCACAGGCCGATGAAACTTCGTAGCTGCTTTAGTGATTTTGGGCGTCGGAATTGCGCAACTGCACGAAGCTTGGTGGGATCGGGAAGAATGCCATCCTTAGAAACGACATGACTTAGAATAGTTAGTCGGCGAGCAGCAAAGCGGCACTTCTTCAGATTCAGTTGGAGGCCGGCGGTAGCGAGACAAGTGAGAACGTCCTTCAGTCGGAGCAGGTGGGATTGAAAATTGCTAGAAAAGACTACGATATCATCGAGATAGCAAATACAGGTTCGCCACTTGAATCCACGAAGCACAGTGTCCATGAGGCGTTCAAATGTGGCCGGCGCGTTGCAAAGCCCAAAGGGCTTGACGTTGAATTCATATAATCCATGTGGTGTGATGAAGGCAGTTTTAGAGCGGTCAGCGTCATCCATTGGCACCTGCCAGTAGCCAGATCGTAAATCGAACGAGGAGAAAAACTCGGCGCCCTGCAAGCAGTCCAGTGCATCATCGATGCGTGGCAGAGGATAGACGTTCTTGCGCGTGATCTTGTTGAGCCGGCGGTAGTCGACACAAAACCGGAAGGAGCCATCTTTCTTAGGTTCCACCACAACTGGAGACGCCCAGGGACTGTGGGATGGCCGAATGACACCACAACGGAGCATGTCGTCCACATGATCAGCAATTACTTGGCGCTCCGAAACCGACACGCGATAGGGGCGCTGGCGCAAAGGTGCGGTTTTACCGGTGTCGATGGTGTGCTCTACGACAGACGTGCGGCCCAAGTCAGTTTGAGGAAGGTCGAATGAAGAAGCGACCTATACCAACTTGCCCAGTCGTCATCCTTGAAGAAGCGAAGTTCTGCAAGAGGGCGACAAGTTGATCACGTTGCGCAAGTGGAAGATCAGCATCAATAGCATGTTGGAAAACGTCGGAGGGCGTCGAAGCGGTCGCAACATCGCAAGAGCACAGACTAACGTCGAAGGAGGGGGTTGAGTCAGCAAGAGTGGTGATATGACCGGGATCAAGCTCTTCAAGACGTCCAATGCATACGCCACGGAGCAGGACTGCTGGGCAAAAAAATGGGTTCGAGGCGTAAAGTGCACTCTTGCCGTCTTGAATTTCGAGAACTGCGAACGGAAAAAGGAGGCAGGGATGACGGGAGGCGGCTTCGGAAGGTGTAAAAATCGCAGTCAAAGGAGTTAATACACACTCACAAGACAGTGGTACGAGGGCAGCAGAAAAAGGAGGAATATCGGCGTCATGGGCGACGAGAAGTTTTGCAGTGCGGGGAGGGGTATCACAGAAGGAGGCATCACAGAGGGGGGCGAAGGCAATTTGTGCGCGAGCACAGTCAATAACGGCCTGAGGAGTCGATAGAAAATCTTATCCGAGGATGATATGATGCGAGCAGTTCGGCAGAACAATAAACTCGATGGGGTACAAGACGTCTTGAATGAGCACACGGGCTGTGCAAGATGCGGAGGGGTGAATGTGCTGTGATGAGGCGGTGCGGAGCGAAAAGTCGGAAATCGGAGTGGTCACTTTGCGAATTCGACAGCAGAGCGCTTCACTGATGACGGAGACGGCTGCACCGGTATCGACGAGAGCGAGAACTGTGGCGCCTTCTACAGAAACTTTGATAACATTAGCGGGACGACACGTAGGACTTGAGGGATTCGAAACAAGCGCAGTTCTTGCCCCCAGAACTGCGACCGTTAGTTTCCCTCAACGGTGCTGGTAGGACGTCGCAGCATTGGAGAAAGCGATCGGCGCCGAGGAGAATGTGATCGACGAGTGGCATAGGTCTGGCGATCTTGTGAGACAAATTGAGAACCAGGCGGAATCATTTGCGAGCGTGAGTCGGTATCGTACGGGTAAAGTCGAATGTCAGGCTGTGAAGGTTGGAGGCGCTGGCGACAAAGGCGTGCAACATGGCCCGGCCGACCGCAGGCATAGCAAATCGGAAGGTTTTCCGTAGTACGCCAAGGTTTCATAGGATGTGGGCGGAACCTTGAGGGTGCGGCTTGGAACGAAGGCTCAGCATGCGGCGGTGAACGGTAGGGAGGGACCTGCACATAGGAGCCAGACGTGGGCGAAGGGTGGTGGCCTAGCCGTTACTTGGGTATACGTGAGAGGTGCCGTCACAGGCGGCAGCACGGGGTTGGACGGCAAGACCTCAGCGACGTGTTCTTGCACGACACGGCGTATAGTAGGGGCCAAAGATGGAGCCAGTTCAGGAACGACGCGGCCCGAGTCTTGAAAACGGGGAAGGAGTGAGAGTTGACGTGCGACCTCTTCACGAATAAAATCTTTGATCTGTTGATTCAGCGGGCTCCCTTCAGAAGTTAGCGAACCACCGAGGGCTAATGCGGATACGCCTTCGTCGCACTCACTGGAGCGGCGCCTAGAAGTGCGCCGCTTGCGGAGCTCGTCGTATCTCTGGCAAAGCTTCATGATTTCACTAACGCTGGTGGGATCTTTCGCTACCAGCATCTGGAAGGCGTCCTCAGTAATGCCCTCGAGGATGTAGCGGATTTTGTTCGCTTCCGGCATGGGCGGGTCGACTCGTTTGCAGAGATCAACGATGTCTTCTATGTAGCTGGTAAAGGTCTCATCAGCGCGCTGAACACGATCCTGTAAATATTGTTCGGCACGAAGCTTACGCACTGCCGGGCGGCCGAACACTTCCGCGAAATTCTTTTCAAATTCCGACCAAGATGACAGGTCAGCCTCATGGTTGCGAAGCCAGAGGTTCGCCACGTCCGCCAGATAGAATATGACGTTACTGAGCTTGTATGAGTCCTCACACTTGTAGCTGCTTACTCTTTCATACAATGACAGCCAGTCGTCGACATCTTGATCGACCGTGCCACTGAAGAGGCAAGGGTCACGCTGGCGTACGACGCCAGAACACATGATCGTGGGTGGAACGGCCGGCAGCGCCGAAGTGGACTCGTCTTGCATGGCGGTCATAGAGGGCAGTGTACGGCTTCGCAGTTCCAGTTTGGATGGGATCGCACCCAGCACCTCCACCAATTGTAATAGGGCGTTTATTGACGCTCAGATGAACTGTGAGGAGAGGACCTTGCAACGGCGAGCCCAGCGTACTTCTTCTTTGTCTTCGTCGCACAACACACTGGTGCATGTCGATGGCTGAAGTGCTGACTATCACAGTACAATATATATATATATATATATATATATATATATATATATATATATATATATATATATATATATATATATATATATATATATATATATATATATATGTATATATATATATAGAATCAGCACTCATACCTAAATCTTGCTCTTATCTCTATTCATAACTTACTCAGCAACAAACTTAACCATCTGAAATGGTTGAGACCATAGCTATAGCTCTCATCTGCTGTATGTAGTGTATGACACCGAATCCCAGCCGCAGGCGAAATTAATCCAGTCACGAGAATTATCAGCACCAGCTGCTTCTCTAAAATTAGTAATAGAATAGGGCGTCACCCGTCAGCGCGACATGTTCCACCGAAGTTAGGCAATTTACCACAATAGCCTACGAGTGACTGGGGAGATTAGAGGATGAGTGGAGGTGCACTTCGCGCCACTGTCCAGTTTCCGGCCACCGAATTCGGTTTTCAATTCTGATTGCAGTTCCGTCGCCAAAGCTAGGCTGTGCCAGAGGGTCACAGAGAGGGACACGGGTTGAGCGCGAAGGCTTGTCCTATGTCCCTCCGTCGCCCCTTTTGTCACACCGTCAGTCACTTTTTCAAAGAAACGAAAGTGGGCTTGCCGGCATAAAAATCGCTTGCATAGACTGCATTTCCTCACCCTGGTGAGCGCGATTCTACTCAGCTCTGTGCAAAAAAAGGCTTGAAATTTTTTTTTTACGCAGAAAAACGTGATTTTCGAGAGGCTCTCAAATACAAGCCTTCGAACGCGATGTCTTGGAGCACAAAAGGGCCCCTCGCTACTCCTTAAGAGGGACTGAAGACGAGAGGCTTCGTCTAAGGAGGGAACATGACAGCTTCCGCAGCTCTAATTGCTCAAGGATAACTGCCGCTGAAATTCCGTTGTACTCAGAAGTTTCAAAACTAAGCCTACACAAGAAAAGTGAAATATGAAGTTGAAAGATTGAGAAAGTTCGCAGCTGAAGAGAACTTCGAATGTTCCGGGGTTCAAGCCAGGAACCACCACCTCAGCAGTATCATGAGGCGCTTCAAAAGTGACAAGGTTCTGAAACTGCATGGCTTTTCTTCGTATCAAGATTTCTACGGCGGATGCCAATGAGCGTAAATAGATATCCTATTTTTATAAATAATGTACTCTACATTTGGGTATTCCTCTAAATGTTGTCCCAATGCCGTTCGCACTCAGTTCTTGATCAATTCGCTTTCGCCATTAAACACGCGGGCTTTCCCGGTCAGCTGAGTTGGGAGAGCGATTGCCGTGAACATGTCATAGTCCCGGACAAGAGCAACTTTGCTTCATCTACGAAGTTCCCGTTGAAGCTCTAGAGTCATCTATTGGAGCCGTATGGCTGTGCATTGCGTGAATGCTTATTAATGATTATTTCCTTATTAAAAATCTACTACACATGGAGAGTAAGATGTGTTGTCGGCCTAGTTGGTGCAGTACTTCAGACATCTTATAGTAGCGCGAACAAAAAGACACATAGGACAGGGTACAGGACGAGCGCTAACTGCCAACTGTTTATTGGAAGGAAAGAGGAACGTATATTTAAACCCTCGGCCACTAAAGTGTTCATAGCCCCAATCGCACTCACCCCACCCGGTATCAAATTCATCAATGACAAGCCTAGGCATGTGTGAATAAACACAACAAGGAAGCGATAAATAAACGATACAGATCTTAACAACAGTCAAACGTCGCAAAGCAGTGTGAAGATTTGAAGCAAAAGCAGTCAAAACTAAACAACGCAAAAATTAGAGCTCACAACAAGGTAATAACCAAAGGTAACTATCAAAGAGACAATAGCAGTTAATCCCTCGTAGCAAAAACAGTGTCCAAGCAAAGCAAAAGCAGTCTAACAAAAAGCCGTAAAAAACCAGAACAAACAACAAGGTAACAAAAGCATTTTAACAAAAAAAAAAAACCCAACAAGGTAAGACCAAGGTAAAAAACCAAACCCAAGTGTAACGATAATATGATCTGAAGTGAGTATTCCATTGTCCACTGTTTGTAGCCTGCTTCGGACGACCTGTCTTTGATATATATAGATTTTTTACCTTGTTTGATGTTTAGATTTTGACTGCTTTTGATTCGTATACATGAAACTGCCTTTGCTACGAGATATTGACTGCTATTGCTACAAATTTTTGGTTAGTTACCCTTGGGTTTGGTTTTTTACCTTGGTCTTACCTTGTTGGGTTTTTTTTTGTTAAAATGCTTTTGTTACCTTGTTGTTTGTTCTGGTTTTTTACGGTTTTTTGTTAGACTGCTTTTGCTTTGCTTGGACACTGCTTTTGCTACGAGGGATTAACTGCTATTGTCTCTTTGCTAGTTACCTTTGGTTATTACCTTGTTGTGAGCTCTAATTTTTACGTTGTTTAGTTTTGACTGCTTTTGCTTCAAATTTTCACACTGCTTTGCGACGTTTGACTGTTGTTAAGATCTGTATCGTTTATTTATCGCTTCCTTGTCGTGTTTATTCACACATGCCTAGGCTTGTCATTGATGAATTTGATACCGGGTGGGGTGAGTGCGATTGGGGCTATGAACACTTGAGTGGCCGAGGGTTTAAATATACGTTCCTCTTTCCTTCCAATAAACAGTTGGCAGTTAACGCTCGTCCTGTACCCTGTCCTGTGTGTGTTTTTGTTCGCGCTACTATAAGATGTCTGAAATACACATGGAGAATTTTCTGAAATTAAATCCGCACGCAAATTTAACCCCTATAACTTTTGTTATTTGTAGAGCGTGCGAACGAATACATACTGACTGAGGAGATTGGCAACCTGCGGTCTTTAAGCGTAAATTAGCTTTCCATATTGAATAATGCGTCTAAATAACGTTTGAGATGAATTTACCAATACATCAGCAGTAATAAAGCACGGAAGAACTATGTTAAGGCAGGCGCACATTCTTTTCTAGACATGCGAATGGTTTTTCAGTTTATTCTTTTGTGTCTCGCTGCTTTAAAATAAGTAATGACGAGCCATGTCTTGTGTACCTGAGGTCTTCCTGAAATCGACTTTGATACATGAAAGAAGGGGTGCTGACTGAGAAAGTAAAATGATTTCAAGGAATGTAGTTTAGGCGTGAACATTACGATCTTGCCATTTTCTTGCTAATTGAGAGCATCACCCTAGGAGTTTTTGTATCGTCATGGCTTGAGAAAAAGAGAAGCTCCATGAGAACACCAATAACGTGAAATGAAGGACAGGAGAAAGCGATGAGCGCTATCGAGATATCCGCTTTGAACTCGATATTCCCTATAAGGGGAGGGGCATGATTTCCCCCAAGAGAGTGGCAGCCTTAGGTAGAATAAAGAGGCGAAGTTAGAGACGAAGATAGGCGTCCAAATAGTCTGGAAAACGAGAGGTGTTGAGGTGTGATAAACGCTATAAGGCCGTTAAGCAGTGAGCTCTCCCCGCTTCGCCTGAAAGCAGAGGAAAGTGCACCCGGCATTCTGGGATGCCTCTTGTATACACAGCTGGTGCTCCCTTTCTGGCATGCATAACAATCGTGCAGTTGCCCACAGAGAAGAATTTCCGCTGTAAAGGCTCTGGAATGCCAGTCATGAGTTCACATTTGCGAACTAAGCCAGCGAATGGTACCAGAGAACATCTGTGCTTTAACTGGCAGCTTTTTATCCTTTAATGAGGCCTAATGCAAAAATAACTCTTATGTACTATTTCAGCTGGTTCTTGGCTGATTCGACTGCGTAGGTTGACAACAGCATGTGACATGCCGAACCCAATACCTTGTAAACTGTGGGCGATCTCATATTTCAAGTTCCCTATCGATGAGGTATTCTAAAGAGCGGACGGTTGAGATTATCCACTGTCTCAACCTTTGGATACAGATATTTGACTTCCTTTTTGTAATGAGTGGTCCTTACAAAAAACCTTCCGTCAGTGTCCTAGCCGAATTACGTTCGTGTCCCTATACTCTGTTATTCTTCAGCGAGATTTCTTGCCACAATGCAAGTCTTCCTGTGTTGTCACAGTTGGTTCCACATCCCCAATCACGTCGGTTGCTTCTGCTATTGTTATTTGTTACTATTATTATCGTCACACTATAACCACTGGTCGATGACGACAGTTACCTGGGAGTGAACTCCTGTGACAGCTGCTGGATGTCGGCATCTTCGGGCGCAGCCTTCGCAGGTGGGTGAAAGTAGGCACCACGTGGGAGCTCGCCAGTTGTGTCCTCATGCAAGTCTTCGCAGTAGCCAATGTCGGTAGTTCCGACAACATCAAACTTGAAGCGCGCCATCGTCGAACGCAGGGCCAGCAGCTCGCGAAGGTGCCTCGCCCTGCATGCGTACCAGTGAAGAAAATAATGCTGCTCTGAACTCTGCCCCAAAGAAAAGACAGAAAAGCTTATTGTTTTAGCTGAACATCGCGTTTGAAATATTGCAGAAATTTCCGGTAGCGACTGCGTTTATCCCTTCAGGATGTTGCGTCATCGACAGCGCAGTTTAAGACAAAACTTACGCGCAGACAGCCTTTTGTTCTATGCACCTTTGCCTCGCTCTATGTTGGTTTACGTGAAATCTGCTGCTGCAAGTTAGATTCGGTCGCTGCAGGTTCTCAAGAGAATGATTAGGTGTTAGACATGGGGGGAATCCTGGAATACATACATAATAAAGCAGCTTAAATGATGTTGCCCAAAGGTGAGAGAAGAACGAACCAGAAAGACCACTCTTCCCTGTCCTGTCTTCGTTCTTCTTCGGGGAGCTTTATTCTCTTCGCAATGAGACGAAAAGTACAGCAAAAAGTTCTCCTTTAGGACTGGGTCACTGCCATTTGAAATTGCAAGTCGTCAGTGCTGCATCACGCGAAATAGAATGGGAATTGCTTTCAGTGGAATTGGTTATGTATTGCTATCGTGTAGGCAGGAAAACATATTTGCTTTTGCTTCTCCCCCTATAAAGGTCTCCTCTAGTGTTGGAAGGACAGGGTCGTAGCTGGAGTGAAGATTGTCGGGGCTTCACTCTTCCTGCACCATTTAAAATCTTTATTTACTTTCTTGCACCACCGACCATAATAACCACAACACGGTTTAGGATTTCGTTTCGAGTAGACAAAATCGTTCCTGATTTCGTGCACTGTGTCTTTTTCATGATAAGAGACATTCCAGCCTCACTATAAACACACTGCGCCAGCTGCTCTCTCATCGCAGCTCTTTCTCCGGGGTGCTCCTTCGCAGATCACAGAAACTGTAATTAATCACAGAAGTCATTGCTACCTTTTCACATATCTGGTATCCGCTAACATCGTAAGCCGAAAACCTTTCTAGGCTCGTGGAACAAAATCCCGTGCGCGAGATTTTTGTGCGTGATGCATATTTCGCGAGATTCCGCGAGGTGTGTTCTTTTCTTGCGCTTCTGCCATCAGCAATGCCACACTTGAACGCACACCAAGGAAGGCCACGCGACAAGAACGATGGTGCATCGTCCAAATTCACATATGCCGGAGAAATTGTCACAGATACTGCGCCTTTTCCTTCCAGTAAACCATTATAATTATATGTAGCACCGCAACGAACGCCGATAAGAGGAAAACGATGATAAGAAAATAATAGGAGAGGAGGCTTTCGCCATTCATCTCTTAAGAGACGTCTAAGAGACCCTCTAATTTTTCGTACATTCTATACTGACTGGTTCCTCTTCGACGAGTGACAGATGCAGGGTCCTTATACTTTCCAATAAACCACTTAACTGGCTGTAATTATATTTTAATGGAGGCGAAACGAAAGGGTGTCCGTGTACTGTACGATGTGAGTGCACGTTAAAAATCCCCGTAAGTCTAAATTACTACAAAGCCCTCCACTACGGCACCCATTTCACTTATGCCGCTTTTACTACCATGTTCCTCTTGTCATTTACGACGCGGAAGGTATCGAGAAAAACAGGTGCTAAACACATCACGCCTTTCTTTTCTATGCACCAACCAAGCGACGTGAAGCAACCAGAAGCAACGAACAGTTGCATTCGTGCTTTCGCATTACTTCAATGCAGATTCTGCAGTACTCTAATTTTTTGCGAGCCATGCGAAGTTTGATGCATCTTCAGTCCACAAGGCAGCGAGTTTTGGGATTATGTGAAACGCTTTAGATATAAAAAGCGTGATGCAGTTAAGTAAAACTAATTGCGGGACTAGTGGGTGCAGTGCAGTTAAAAGGATAGATTAACAGCGCTAACAAATGGATACAAATAGGCACGCAAGACAGGCGCTATTTTCATGTGCCTGTATGTGAGTGTATTTGTTAGCCCTGTTAATCTTTTGTTTTAGAGTGATGCAGGTATTTCATTTGTGAGTTTGTTTGAATCGGCAATCGCGGATCTAGATGACATAAATGGTTATACCCAAAGTCCATTTCAGGCGAATTTCTCCAGGTTTGGAACTTTTGTCACCGGCATTCTTTGTTAGTCTGTATGTAGCAGAGCATGTGGTAGGGGATGCGCAAGTGGCAGAGTGGTGACCCTGCCTCTGTCAGAGAAGCCGCAGATCAGGGACATTGACATTGACTTCGCCAGTGACGACATACTGAGGTAAAGCAGGCGATCGTTAAAGACAGCAAGAATGCGACTGTTTCGTATTAAAATTTGAGCACAAGAACAGGAAATGGCATATACTGGATGTGGAAATATATCGACGAGCCAATGTGTCTTACAGCAGGATATTGGGAGCGCTTCATGGATCACTGCCTTGTCGTGGCGGAGGGGCTTGCGAAACTTGATGAAGTCGTGAGCTCTGCTGTGTAGGGCCACCCAAGATAGACAGGTCACGGCAGAGAGTTCTGACAAAATGTGATTCACTGGAGAAGGTAATGGCAACCCACTCAAGTATTTCCTGCCAAGAAAACCCTATGGCCAGTCACAATACCATTAATGATATGGCGCCGGAAGATGAGCCCCCCAGGTTGGAAAGCGTCCCACATGTTACTGGTGATGAACAAAGGGCGATTCCTAGTAGCTCCAGGACGAATGAAGCCACTGGGCTAAAGCCAAAAGGACGCTCAGTTGTGGATGTGTCGGGAAGCGACCGGAAAGTCCGATGTTGCAAGGAGATATATCACATAGCAACATGTAATGTAATATCTATGACGCAAGGTAAACTGGATGTCGTCAAGCGAGAAATGGACAGATTGAACATTGATATCTTGGGTATCAGCGAGCTCAAGTGGACCGGAATGGGAAAATTTAACTCCGGTGACCATTATGTCTTGTGGGCACGAATCCAAGAGAAGGAATGGGGTCGCTCTCATAGTAAACAGAACAATGGGCAAAGCAGTGCTAGGGTACAACCCGAAAAACGACCGAATGATTTCACTTCGGATCTAAGGTCACCCTTTCAACATAACAGTTATCCAAGTCTATGCACCGACCACTACTGCTGAAGAAGCTGACGTTGAGAGATTTTATGCGGACCTACAATGCCTTTTAGACCGCACCCCGTCATCAGACGTCATTTTTCTCATAGGAGACTGAATGCTAAGGTCCGTAATTATAGGCAAGTTCGGTCTTGGCGAGCCAAATGAAGCTGGGCAGAGGCTAGTAGAGTTTTGTCAAGAAAACAACCTGACCATAGCGAACACTCATTTTCAACAGCACAAGAGGCGCCTGTACACATGTACGGTCTGTACAGGAATCAGATCGATTATATTCTTTGCCGGCAGAGATGGAGAAGCGCTATAAAAGCAGTAAAAACAATGCCTGGGGCCGATTGTGGCACCGATCATCAGCTTTTTGTTGCCAAAATTAAGCTTCGATTGAGGAAAACGCAGAAAACTAGAAGGCCTTTCAGGCATGATCTGGATCGAATTCCATTAGAATATGCTGTGGAACTGAGGAATCGATTTCAAGAATTAGATCTAGAAGACAGAGAGCCCGAAGAGATGTGAACTGATATTTTTTGATATAATACAAGTTGCTACTAAGGTAGTTCGAAAGCAAAAGAAATGCATGAAAGCAAACTGGTTATCTGAAGAGGATTTGAAAATAGCTGAGGAAAGGAGGATGGCAAAAGTTATGGGGGAAAGAGAGAGATACAAGGTTCTCAATGCGGATTTTCAGAAAATAGCAAGGAGAGATAAGAATGCCTTCCTGAACATACAATGCCAAGCAGTTGAGGACAGCAGCCAATTAAGGAACACAAAAGCTCTCTATAAGCCAATCAAAGATATCAAAGAAAGCTTCTCTGCTAAGCTGGGCGTGATAAAGGACAAACCAGGCAAGGACCTCACTGAAGCCTCAGAGATAAAGAAGAGGTGGCAGGAATACACAGAAGAACTGTACAAGAAGGACCCGAATGTGCAAACCCAACCTAAGACGGTTGTGATTACTGATCTCGAGTCGGGCATCCTGAAGAGTGAAGTTGAATGGGCCTTAGCCAGCCTTGCTAAGAAAAAAGCTAGCGGAATTGATGTCATTCCAGCTGAGTTGCTTCAAAACCTCAACCATGACGCTGTTAACATTCTGCATACATTATGTCAAAAAATTTGGACAAGCCTGCAGTGGCCACAGGATTGGAGGAGGTCAGTTTACATCCCCATTCCAAAGAAAGGCAGTGCCAAAGATTGTTCCAACTACCGCACGATCGCGCTTATTTCGCATGATAGCTAGGTGATGTTGAAATTCCTCCAAGGTAGGCTGCAGCAGTATGTGGATCGGGAGCTTCCGGATGTGCAAGCTGGGTTTCGCAAGGGCAGAGGAACTAGAGACCAACTTGCCAACCTTCGCTGGATCATGGAAAAAGCAAGAGAGTTCCAGAAACCCATCTACTTCTGCTTTGTTGATTATGCGAAAGCGTTTGACTGCGTACATCACAGCAGATTGTGGCAAGCTCTCCAAGAGATGGGAGTTCCAATTCACCTCATCTGTCTCCTCAGGAACTTGTATGAAGGGCAAGACGCCACAGTCAGAACTGGGCATGGTCTTAGTGATTGGTTTCCGATTTAGAAAGAAGTGATGCAAGGCTGCATACTGTCGCCTTGCCTATTTAACCTATATGCATAGTGCATCATGAGGAAGGCCGGTCAGGACGAGTCTTCAGCTGGAGTGAAGATTGCTGGAAAACGTATCAACAACCTTAGATATGCGGATCATACCACTTTAATGGCAGAAAGTGAAGTGGAACTCAAGAGACTTCTGATGCGCGTACAAGAAGAGAGTGAGAAGTTTGGGCTTAAACTGAACATTAAAAAGACAAAGGTCATGGCGTCTTGCCATATCACGTCCTGGAGCATCAATGGACAAGAAGTGGAAGCTGTGACAGATTTTCTCTTCTTGGGCTCCAAGATTACCTGGAAAGGAGACTGCATCCATGATATTAGGAGACGCCTGCTTCTGGGAAAGAGAGCAATGGTTAGTCTTGACCGCCTAGTAAAGAGCAGAGACATTAGTCTGCCAACCAAGATCCGTATAACTCGTGCTATGGTCTCTCCAGTTGTGATGTACGAATGCGAGAGTTGGACTGTGAAAAAGGCTGACCGCCGAAGAATGGACGTGTTTGAATTGTGGTGCTGGCGAAGACTCTTGAGAGTTCCTTGGACTGCCCGAAGAACAAATCAGTCGATATTGTCGACCATAAACCCTAACTGCTCATTGGAGGGTCAAATTCTAAAGTTAAAGCTCAGCTACTTTGGTCATCTGATGAGAAGAGAGGAGTCGCTGGAGAAAGATTTGATGTTCGGAAAGGTTGAGGGTCGCCGGTGAAGGGGTAGGCAGCGAACGCGATGGTTAGATGGTATCCTCGAGGCACTGCAGATTAAGTTATGTGATGTTAGGAAGATAGTGAGAGACTGGAAAGTGTGGCGTGACATGGTCCATAGGGTCACGAAGAGTCGGACACGACTGAACGACTGAACTGAGATCATAAAACGGTGAGAAATGTTTACGGAGAACTGTGTACATTCCATTCATAGACCACCTATTAACTATTTTACAAATAGGAGAGCCCTTCATGTGCAAAATAAACTGGGGTTCAGTGGAAACAAAAAAGGCAAATAATAAATCAACTGCAGAAAAATTGCCTGTACATAAGGCAATAAAATCGCCGATGCGTCGATACCACACTCCAAGCGGAGCGCTCATCCAGTGCGATGTCGAAACTTCACCCGTCAACCTCTGACGAAACCAAGTGATGCAGCGCAATCGAACAAGTCACCAAGCACCTCAGGATGCTTTCCTTTTTGTTTTTGTTATTATGAGGCAGAATCATATTTTCTGGGATTGATGAGCTCAAGAAGCCCTTGAATGTTGTTCGAGGGGCAGCATGAATATCGCTAGTAACATGGTTCTCTGAACAACATACGACGACTTCACGATTGCAGTGTACGAATGCAAGCATGCGGGTCACATGGAGTCTTACGCTTACGTCGAAGGTGCCCTTAATATGAGTTAGGATGCCGATTATAACTTGAGTACGGCGCCTAATAAGTTATTCTTGTGATTTAAGAGCACTGACCTTATGCAACTGTTACTAAATTCCGCGTCGTTTCCTACATCTAGCATGCCACCTGCAAGCCATGACAGCCAGTAGCAAAACGAAACGCCATATGGTACTTGTAGCAGGTAGAAGAGGGTACAGACGGGCCTCTCCTTATTAAACGTAGGAACAAGAAAGAGAGGATGTGCCGATGGGTGACTCAGTATCTTGGTGGTAAGACTACAGAGCAGAGGAAGGCGTACCAGAAACTCGGCTATCACGGGAAAAGTCAGTGGCTACTGTGGAAGCAGGAAATCGTGGCGAGTGCCGAATAACGCACAATTTTAGGTAGGTACCACGAGCAGAAGCAGAAAGGTGCCTGCTATGAAAGCAGGAAGGTATGGGCGAGAAGTAAAATGACACAAATCGTGGCGAGAAGGAGTAATATGATGGATGGGATGCGGCTGCAGAGTTTGGAGAGAGTACGGATGGGAGAGGTACACAGGAGTTTTGAGGCGGAAGTGGATGAGAAGGGTGCGGGAGTGGTCGTTGCGAGCCGATAATCACAGACATGACTCCATCATGTGTGAGTGAGATTGCATTTCATGCACAATGCAAGCACGGAACGGGACACCCACCGGGCTCTTCCTTTGTTTACCCCGTGTTTCTGTTGGTGGGTTCTTACTCTCTTGGCACAGAGCCCAAACCTATTAAGCTGTTAGGCTTATCGTGCAAGCTTTCACTTGTGACGTCGTACAAATTTCTTCGCTTCGCTCAGTTAATGAACGATTGCTACGTAAACGTAAGGACAAATTACTGCATACCACTACTGCCCAAAAACGCCTCCTTCCTCTCCCACGTCACTCTTCCACTGGTGGTAACCTCACGCATCTCGTGCATAGACTTCAACTTCAAGAACTAGCCCTTGATCTAGCACCTGCAAAACACCTCCAGCCTTTTGCTTACTTCGCGAAGCCTCCTTACAACGATCAAAAAGTTGAAAAAGGACTGCCACTTGAATTAATAAGCGTTTCTGAAAAATTAACACTAATGTCTTCCAATAGATATTGCCCCATATATTGTGGAACTGGTGTGGTTCCTTGTGGAAAGATGAAGAGACGAAATTTCGCTGGAAATCGAAAGCAGCCTAGTACACTTGTTCTATTTTCAACTGCGACAATTGGTGCAGGTGCTGGGTAGATCTATGTCCTTTGTCCCCGACGGAAGCGACCAGTGTAGTGAAGACATCACCCCGCCCGCCGGCCTTCATACAAACCCACTCTTCCAAGGCCGTCCACACAAATCTGCTGCGCACCTGAGTACTCCCGCCCTACAAAAGCCCATCACAACAGCCACTCAACTACTGGCCTACCGGATGCTACAGTCTCCTCGTTCGTCATCAATTCGCGACTGACCAGATGCTTTCACGGCGACCCATTTGAAGATGTTCAAGAGTGGCTTGACTGCTGTGATCACCTCGCCGCCTATAACGACCGCAACGACTATCATAAGTTGCTGAACGCTTACGTTGCTTTTGAGGACTCTGCCGAGACGTGTTTCGAGAATCAAGAGTCGACACTTACGATTTGACTGACCACCACGAACAACTGACCACGGCGGCGGTCAGACCTGTGACGCAGCAGGGGGTGCTAAGACTACCTGGCTCTGCTGGACAGGCCGCGATTGGAGACTGACCCTGGTAACGTTTAACGCTAGAACCCTAGCTAGTGAAGCTAGTTTAGCAGTGATGTTAGAGGAACTAGAGGGTATAAATGGGATGTCATAGGGCTTAGTGAGGTTAGGAGGCCGAGTGAGGCATCTACTGTACTGAAGGATGGGCATGTACTGTGTTATCGAGGTTTACCAGAGAGGCTTCGACTAGGAGTAGGTTTCCTTGTCAATAAGTATATAGCGGGTAATATAGATGAATTCTATAGTATTAATGAGAGGATGGCAGGCATCGTTATTAGGCTTAATAAGCGATATAAACTGAAGGTTGTACAGGCCTATGTACCTACATATAGTTATGATGACCAGGCAGTTGAAAGCTTCTGCGAAGATGTAGGATCGGCAATGCGAAAAGTAAAGACGCAGTATACTGTACTAATGGGCGACTTCAATGCCAAGGTAGGGAAAAAGCAGGCAGGAGACCAGGAAGAATGTGACTATGGCATTGGTTCTAGGAATAGAAGGGGAGAGTTACTAGTTGAGTTTGCAGAGCGGAATAACTTAAGAATTATGAATACCTTCTTCAGCAAACGGAAGAACCGGAAATGGACATGGAAAAGTCCTAACAGGGAGACGAAAAATGAAATTGACTTCATAATGTGTTCAACCCCCGCCATTATGCAAGATGTGGAGGTAATCGGGAAAGTGCGATGCAGTGACCACAGGATGGTGAGGTCCCGAATTAGCCTAAATCTGAAGAACGAACGCAACAAATTAGTAAGAAAAAAACCCATCAACGAATTAGCGGTGAGGGGGAGGGCAGAATAGTTCAGAATCTCGCTACAGAATAGATATTCAGCTCTAAACGGGGATAGCGACATTACACTAGAAGCAATGAACAATAATTTCAGAGATATCATTACTGAATTGCGGTAGAAGTAGGAGGACACCGGTAAGCTGTTTAAGGAGACCATAGATTTGTTTAAGAAACTCCAGAGTATGAAAACTTCCAATCCAACAGACCAGATTGAATTGGCCGAGACATCAAAGCTAATCAATAAGCGCAAGGTGGCCGATATAAGGAAGTATAACATGGAGAAAATTGAGCATGCTGTAAAGAACGAGGGAAGCCTTAAAGCGGTAAAGACGAAATTGGGAGGCAAAAGCCAGATGTATGCGATAAGGGACAAGGAGGGCAACGTCATCACGAATTTGGACACGATAGTCAAAGTAGCCGAGGAGTTCTATACAGATCTCTAGAGTAGCCAAAGTAGTCAGGACCGTAAGGAGATTGGGGGTAGGGAAAAAGTCAGACGTTCCACCAGTTACGAAGGATGAGGTCAAGAAAGCATTAGAAACTATGAAAAGGGAAAAATCAGCTGGAGAGGATCAGATAACTACAGATTTGCTGAAGGACGGGGGGGGGGGGGATATCATCTTAGAAAAACTGGCAACCCTGTATACGCAGTGCCAGGTGTCATCGACGATACCGGAACCATGGAAGAATGCAAACATTATCCTCATTCATAAGAAAGGGGACTCTAAGGACCTTAAAATTTACAGACCAATCAGCTTACTGTCTGCTACGTATAAGGTATTTACTAAGGTAATCGCTAATAGAATCAGGACAACCTTAGACTGCAATCAAGCAAAGGATCAAGCAGGTTTTCGGAAACGGTACAATACTATCGACCATATTCATACCATCAATCAGGTGATAGAAAAATGCTCGGAATATAACCAGCCCTTATACATAGCATTCATTGATTACGAAAAAAGCATTTGACTCAGTTGAAACCTCGGCGGTGACGCAGGCATTGCGAAAACAGGGGGTAGAAGAGCCGTACGTGAAAGTGCTGGAAGATATATATAGTGGCTGCACAGCAACCATAGTTCTGCATAAAGAAAGTAACAAAATTCCCATAAACAAAGGTGTTAGGCAAGGAGACATAATCTCCCCAGTACTGTTCACAGCTTGCTTAGAGGAAGTATTCAGAGACTTGGAATGGGAGCAGTTAGGGGTAAGGGTGTATGGAGAATACCTGAGTAATCTGCGATTTGCTGATGACATTGCCTTGCTAAGCAACTCGGGGGATGAACTGCAAATAATGATTGGTGACCTAGACAGGAAAAGTAGAAAGGTAGGCTTGAAAATCAATATGCAGAAGACTAAGGTAATGTTCAACAGCTTCGGAAAGGAACAGCAGTTTACATTAGGTAGCGAAGTACAGGAAGTAGTAGGCGAATATGTCTACTTAGGACAGGTAGTAACCGCAGATCCGGACTATGAAAAGGAAATAGCAAGAAGAATAAGATTGGGATGGAGCGCATTTGGCAAGCACTCACAGATTATGACTAGCAGCTTACCGGTATCGCTAAATAGGAAAGTATATAACAGTTGCATCTTACCTGTACTCACCTATGGGACTGAAACGTGGAGGCTAAGTTCTACTTAAGTTGAGCACTACGCAGAGGGCTATGGAACGAAAAATGGTAGGGGTAACATTAAGAGATAGGAAGCGTGCAGAGGGGGTCAGAGATATAACTCAGGTTACCGACATTCTAGTGGAAATTAAGAAGGAGAAATGGGCATGGTCAGTACATGTAGTGCGAAGAGAGGATAACCGATGGTCACTTAGGGTAACAAACTGGATTCCAAGGGAAGGAAAGCGTAGCAGTGGGCGACAGAAAGTTAGGTGGGCGGATGAGGTAAAGAAGTTCGCAGGGGTCATTTGGATGCAGCTAGCACAGAACCGGGTTAAGTGGAGAAATATGGGAGAGGCCTTCACCCTGCAGTGGGTATAGTCAGGCTGATGATGATGATGAAAGTAAAAGGTGTTATTTAGTCTCACCAGTAGCCCACTGAAAGCTGATGATGAATTTGTCCAAGAAGCTACCATCATAAAACAGGCACTGCAGCAACGCGCCGTCCATTATGACACACCCACTCCAACTCTCCGCCGTAAATATTCCGAACCTGGCACGAGATAACGATCATGCACTCCGGGAGCTTGTGCGCCTTTTGATCGGGAGGAATAGCAACACTTCCCCACTCAGCGTCTCCAGCCGGCTCCTGCCTCCATTTCCATCATATTATACGCGATGAAGTACTACAAGCAATACAGCCACGCGCACAACTACCTGCTAATCCTCCAGTCCTCTCTTATGCTGAGATTCTTCTTTCACCTCCGGCGACCCCGACACGCCGTTCCCAGAGCACGAACCACCTAAGCAGCGCTTATGCTGTCCTGCACACCATGACTACGCATGGTAGCCTACACAGAAATATCTGGAAATCGGCTGCTTGCGGACCTCTGACAGACGCTGCTCCGTTTGTTATCATTGCGGAGGGCCAGGCCTTCTATATCGCGACTGCTCTTACCGTCAGTTGGGCCTCCAGGGTTCGCCCCTTATTCACCTTGTCGTCGTTATGGCAAGCAATCGCTCGAAATAGGTGAGTTCCTTACCGCCCATCTATCTTCCCCTAGTTCACATAGCCAATCGTTCTGGTTGTCTTCTCGCAGTTTTTCACAGAGAGGTCCTGTGTCCTTCGAGCCTGCCAGACGGAGGTCTCCCAGTCCGCGTCGGAGAAACTAGAACAAGCGACCTCTGAGGGAGTGGCCGCTGTTCATTGTACTTCCGAACACCCTCCACCAACGCTCAGTACTACTGCTGCCTCCCGCACAGGTTCATCGACGTAACCTAAATCGCTTCCATTGACCTGACAGTCTGTACTGACGCCCATGCGGCGAGTGCACTCGCGGACAGACGTACCGATTACTCATCTATAGGTCGAGCTCTGGTCATTGAACTAAAAAAAAGTGATGACTCCGTGACACGGGCCCCAGATTCGTACGGCATGTGGCCATTCAGTCACGCCGGTACGAAGATTCACTGCTCGAGCTGGAATTCGGGAGGCTACTTTTCCGTCACGCTTCCTTGTTTGGGTCGAGTTCTCTTGGCAACTTATCCTAGGGATTGAATTTCTGCGAGAATGTAGACCAGTTATTAACCTCCGCTAACTTCGAGCTCGTTTTTCTACTGTTCGAGCGCTCCATGCCAAACGATCCCTCATGGCACAGCGCATCCACGATGACGATGTTTGCCTACCACCTCGAACCAGGAAGGTAGTCACAGTTAGCTGTTACAACAAATATACCGCGCAGAGAATTGCGTAAAGAAACGCGTTCTTGCTGCTTGGGAGGCAAATCTTTGTTGCTCGTGCTACTGTTACGCTTCGTGCTGGGACTACTCACGTCTTGTTACAAACTTTACTTCAGAGCCTCAGAGAACTGCCTAGACAAAGCGCAATATCTTATTTTGAAGACATCCACTCTTAACGAGCGCCCCTGAATCTGTGAAATTTCAGTCGACGTTGAATATCAGCGGTCTCCTCTCACTGTGAACCTCAATAGCGATGCCAAGTTTTTGCCATGAAAGAATCCGAGTCCTCTGGACCTTCTGCATTCATTCGCAAATTGTTCTGTCTCGTCCAAAATCGGCTAGGCAGCAATTGTCAAACATTACATTATTACCAAAGACACCGAACGACCAACGAGGTATCAGACTTAACGCCTGTCTTCAACGGAACGACATACGAATCGCGATCAGGTCCAACAGGTGCTTGACGATATCATATAGTCCTCAACGAATCCTTGGGTATCTCCTTTTGTGTTGGTCAAGAAAAAAAGATGGTACCATACGTTTCTCTGTCGGCTACAGAAAGCTGAACAATGTGACGGAGAAAGGCATTTAAACCTTTCCCAAAAGTGACGTTACTTTGGATCATCATCGACATGCACGTTATTTTGGGTACTGTGGCGTTCTTTCACGGATGTGTGTGTGTGTTCCTTAGCGCTATTGCATTTCGTTACGTTGCAATGCACCACCTTGACCGTCTTCAAGTTTTGTTAAACAATATTTTTCGACTATGCACTTTAGAAGCGATTATTCGCAAACTGAGGTCGATGAAAGCGATGGTGAAAAAACCGCCGTTATATCACCAGACGGCCTATATCACTTCGAGTTGCTCTCATTCGGCCTGTGTTCAGCACCGGCCACTTTCCCGAGAATGATGGTACTGTGCTCTCCAAACTCAAGTGGCAAACTTCCCTTGCTTACTCAGATGATTCAGTTGTTTTTTCTTAACCTTTTGCAGAGCATATCAACCGTATTCATGGCGTCTTCAATGCCATTCGTTCTGCTGGATTGCGCCTTAAACCCAGGAAGTGCCACTTTGCATTCGGCGAGCTTAAAGGAGTATAGACACGTACATTTTCTGTTTAAAGAATTTTGCTTTAAACGATCCACGACAGTCCACAACAGAGACTGCGACCCAAAAGCCTCAACACGCCTTAATTATTTATTATCCCGGCATTTGTCAGGACCAGCGTCGGTTTCGAGCTCTTCAAGCACGAGCCGCAATGACGTCAACGATGCGAGCGCGCCACACGAGCGCCTCCTGCTGGCAAGACTGGCGACACGTACACAGAATCTAATGACACATAGGGGATAAAACTTGGGCCAGGGGGGATGCTTCGCTGTGTGCGTTGATGCCCTCCATGGAGGGCTCGGGAAATCCTCCGCGCAGCGCGGCAGCGACGTGTGATCCGCGCTGCATTGAAAAGCACGTTCTCGTCTGCTCCGCGCTGCATTCCTGCGCGTGTTTGCACGCGCGCGGTTTTCGTTGCTCTTCCGGCCACGTTATGGCCGCCGTCGCGCTCCAACAAAGGGGGCAAAAAACAACAACAAAAGATCAAGAATGAAAAATGACGGCGCACTTTTTCGTAAAACCTGCGTGGAGAGGGAACGGGATGGTTGTCGGAGTTTTTTGGGGGGGCTATCTCGTACCGCTCGTATCTGGCACCACTGTTTGTAACTGATGGTGCTGCAGCAGCTATATTCTATCCTGCTTCCGGAGCTAGGAACTGGGCACTCGCTAGAGAAGATAACTGATCAAGTGATTGCACAGAGTAGCGGTGGAATTAAGAAGACAAATGTTTCTGTAGAGAGAAAACTTCTGAAATGAATATGCCTCGGCTTCTGGTCAAGGACCCAGTTCGTTAGTAAAACCTCATCGGTAAATGTAGGCTTAACGATGAGGTTATACTAACTCGTTTTGCGCTGTCGCTCGCGGGTTTCGTGGTGAGTGCAGCCCCGAAATTAAAGAACACAGAAGGTAGATGCCGCAGCGGCATGTCGTCAACGTACTGCATACGTGAACGGAATATTTATATAAAAAACACTTTCGCTCAACAAACGTTCGACAAGCATATGGCATACATTGCGGCATGGTAGGAACTTTTGTCCATTTTAACCTGAATGTTTCCCAAGCCTGTAAAAGAATAGGAATGAAAAAAAAAATCTGGATAAGCAGTGATCACATAGAAGCTTCTTTAAGGCTAACATGACAGCAACTCGTCTGCAGCAGCAAAACCGTCTTTCAGCGTTAGATGCTAAACTTACATTTAGCATCGAAGATGAAACTAATTTCATAAAAATGTAATGTAAATTGCAAAATGCTTGCATGATATAAAGTGTTAGTATAATAGTCAAAGTAAACGTTGTAGGGTTGAGTTTCAAATGTTATTATAATTCATATGTTAGCAAATGTGTTGTAATATAGTCATAATTTTAATTTTGCAAATAAACGTTTTAATGAAAGTTTCACATGATATTGACCTTATTATGAAAACAAAAAATATTTTGATATTCATGACACCACTTGTGCCGGAAGTTGGAAAAAAAGGCCAATAAATGACGCAGGTGATACCCGATGTAGTGGATTACAAGTGGGTCACCTGCTATATCGAGAGTATGCAAGAAACATCTAAAGCGTTAAAGAAGGACACTCTCACTAAAGAAACATTTCGAGCCCTATAGCGACCATATTGAGGATCTCTTCAGGAAAGTAAGGGTAATGTGCAGAAGGAAATCACATGCTAGATTCCAGGGCCATAACAGCGGTACTTGACTACATTGTCAAGACGGACGTTTCATCTGAGAGCTAAATCAAGGCACCTTGCGTCGATGCCAAAAAAAAAAAAAATAATTTCTGCTGTGCCGCAATCAGTAACCGAGGAACTGAAGGAAGTGATGGCAGCTCCTGCCATCGCATTACCCACTGTCACATATTTCGGTTTACCTTGCGTCGCTGGATATATCGTTGAGTTAATTACTTCGGTGTGACGAGTGGGCTGTTATTCTTGAAACAAGCGAAAAAAGCAGCCCCATGTATGCTCTTCTACGAGGACAATATTCTAGTGGACTGCATTATCCGTAACCAGAGCTTGTTGCCCTATTAGACAAGTGTTTTTTTAAAGCTACCGTGCACCTGCTACACACAAATGTTCTCGAAGTACTTAAGATCCTGATGCAATCAGAACTTAAGAATTCATCCTTGAGTTGCCCGGAACGAATTGACAACAGCCATGTTATAAGGATCGCTTCTATTTGAAAAATTTATCAGAATCCTTCTTGTCAATTAATTATGCCTAGAAAGTGACTGACAGGAATGAAAGGCCAACTCCTTATGTGCACAAGCCGTGCAGGAATATTTTGAGACTGTGAATTTTCTAGCCGCAAGTCGCATTTTGATGAATTGATAAATATGGCGTACAATGTGTAACTTTGAAGGACCATTTTTTTTAGTGTTTGCCGCTTTTTCAATTATGCATAACTGTTTATGCCGATTTCCTTGATTAAAAGTTCTTGTTTATCTATGTATTAAACAGACTGCGTCTGTAATACATGTGTGTACGGACAGAGGCATATTATTTTCGATTACTTTTGGGTAGCCTCACCATAACATATGTCATACATGTGCATCAGTCGCGAGAATAGATATAAATCTTCGTCTTTCAACTGAATCATATGTTTGAAACGAAGCTAGAAAAGCCCACTTCACTAGGCGATTGAAATTTTAACTATATGCGCAAATTTTCGTTCCTTAATCTGAATCTGAGACGCGCCATGAATTTCCACCGGTCCTCTTTTGCCCTCAACGAAAACGGCAGCGGTTGACAAAATCTCCGCCTATCAGTTTGCCATGCACTCATGTTAGGTCGCCCTAGACCTACTTACAGCTTTCAAAGGCACACACTATAGCCTACAACATTTATTTTAGTACAAAATTTAGGAGCAAAAAGAGTTGAGGTAAGTGCATCGCTTAATTCGACCGTGCGCGGCCGCTCTGACGAAGGCGCGCGCGTGGGGGTTATTGACTATTTTATTCCTCATACGATATAAAGCTTAGACGTTGAATACGTGGCGTCTTTGTAGAAACCATAAGGGGTGAAATGTCAGGACCTGCCGGTTGCGACTGATGCGGGCGCAGCGAAGAGCGAGCCCACGTTTCCCTTGCGCTGAACGGCGGTAGCAGAGGAGCTGCGGTGGGGCGGTGGCGACCCCACCGAGGCGCGGCAGGAGGTGGAAACAGACCATATTGGAGAGACCATAAGAGAAGAGAAGGGGGGTCTCCCTCGAGACCCGCCGTCATGGAGGAAGGAAAGAACTTAGGAGAGGCCCTGACGTCATTTTTTTGAAGCCAGCGTTGGCCGGCGCGGCCGCGCCGCGAGCGGACGCTGCAACGTCTCTCCCCCTCCTTTACCCTCCGTATTGTTTTTCTGCGCGACGCTCACGTACCTAGGGCCATAAGCAACGCTGTTGCTAGTGGCCCGAGTGTTCATAGCAACAGCGTCGCCGTTGCTAATGGCCCGACTTGGCTAACCCTAAATTTTGACGTCACTTCCTCCACTCTTTCTCCAATGCATTGGGAATGGCAAGGACCTCACCTAAGTTGTTTCCTTCCTCCATGCCCACCGTAGCTGCGCAGACAACCGCAGACATCCATGCACTGCGCGGGCGCGGTTGCGCGTAGGCATGGCCGCGTCGATCGGCGAGCGCAAATCGAGGCTGCCGTGGCGTAGGTTGTGTAGTTCCTATCCGCTCCGCCAGAACTTGAGCGCTGCCCTCGCAGAAAAATATCCAGCGTTTTTCGTCTGCTTGTGATCGTTCTTGAAAGAAAATATGGTCATCGGGCAGTGCTCGAGCCTGGCATAATTAGTTTTCAGACGTTGTTTTGCCCGAAGGTGTAGATGTCGTTAACATTGCCGATTACTTTGATATCGACCCGTTCACCAGCGACTAAACTGAAAAAGCAGGAACCAACAGCAGCTACGAAAGCTTGGCGGTTGGCATGAAGGAAACATCAGCTGGTTAGACATGTTGAACAGAGGTACCGATTACTGTGAAGATGCTGCTCTCTCAGGCCAGTTTGTCGGGGCTTTGAGTTCCAAGCTGGGCTTCAAAAAATTCTTCATGCTGTAAAAAAAATTGTGACACTGACAGACACCGTCCACCACCGTTACTTGCTACCGCGCTCAAGCGGCCCATGCTCACTCATGCTCACTCGCTAACTGGCCCCGGCGCAGCAGACCTGCTGAAGGCGGCTTGAGAGTCCAGAATGTATTTTTATACAATAGGCTTCCCAGTAAAGCGTCACGAAAGTCCAACGTTTATTACAGCGTTAGCCCATTCCGAAGCGCCGTCCGCTACAGCTTCTGTGTGAATCCAGCTAGGCCCAGTGATGCCAAGGGCAAGCGGGTAGCGGCGGCACTGTTAACGTCTCCCGGCGAGCAAGCGGGCGGCGCCGTTGCCGAAAGCTGTACACTTGTTCAGGAATGCTCTTGTGACACGAGTACAGCAGGCAGCCTTAATGTACACCAAGTTCAAGTTGCATGAGTGCGGCGTCAATGAAGTGAGTAAATTGTCCTTCCCCTTTTAGGAGTCCGATCTGTGTGACCGTGCGGGCGCACAAAATATACGCAAACATTGCGTTGGAAAACACGCCGATCGCGAAATCGACGCCAGGTGAAGTAATTGTAACATGCAGGAACGAAGACAGTGTGGACATCGCCTCCTTTAGAAAGATGCCAGCGGCATCGCTCGCTTACCTATTGGAGCCAGTGTGCCTTCAGTAGCGAATTGTCGCCGATAGATGGCGCCAGATACGCCCCTATCTCTGCAAAGGGGGTTGGGGTGGTGTGGTGTCGATGCGGGATCGGTTGTCCGAAAAGCGCATGCGCAAATGCGTGTTGCAGGCAGGCGCAGCAACAATAGATACCACCTCATGTGGAAAGGAGAAAAGGGGAAAGATAAGGGCATCAGATTTTCGGCGCATACAGCAGGCACCTTTCTAGAGGAGGCAAAGGTGTGGAAAGCCATCGAGTCAAGCGAGCAGAAGCGCAGACATTTCCCTGGGGTGCCCAGTCGATACAGATAGGGCAGAGACGGTGAGCTATCCTGTGTCGTCACGGCTCTTTGCTCTGCTGACTCCACGTCACAGTTGTTTGATGACGGACGCCAAATTGTTTACCTGTGTAGACGTTTTCGTCACAGAAATGTCGCTGTCGACGGGTTTTTAAAACGGGGTCTTTGGCTGGCTTGTATTTAAAATCAAAATAAAATATGTTGGCGGAAAAATTACACGAAGGAATTACTTGGGGAGTATCTCTGTACAACCAAAAAAGGAACCGTATTCCTGCCGACGCTTCAAGAACTGGTGTCTTTACTCCTTTAAATTTCAAGGCCACCTTGTCAGCTCCAATGGAATGCGTCCGCCCTGACATCAGAAGACGACGGCTGTGGCGACGTTATCGACACCAACTGACAAGGGTTTCGCTCGCCAGTTTTCAGGGTTTTGTGCACACTATACACCGGTGTTTTGTCACCAATTTTTTTTAAAATCGCAAATCGCTTATCTCGAGTAACCAAGAATGCCGTTCCTTTTGTCTGGGACCACGAACCGGCAGACGAATTCGCAGAACTTTAAAGACGTCTCTATTCATAACCGATTATAGTCCGCTTCAACGAGGACGCCGCCACGGAAGTTGACACAGACGCGCGCAATGTTGGACTTGGCGCCGTTCTGTACAGTCGAAGGACGACAATGAGTGTGTAATCGCCTACACCAGCCATACATTCTGTCGTTCCGAAAAGAGCTTTTCGACAGTGGTAAAAGAACGTCGGATGCTTTTGTGGCCGTTCAGTAATTTCAGACCTACTTTTATGGACGACCGTTTAGGGTCTTCGGTGATTACCATTCCCTGTGACGGTTGGTGAACCTCAATGACCCTTCTGGAGGCTTTACCCAGTGGAGTTTGCAGCTACAAGGGTACGATGTTCTGTGGTATATGTATGGCCAAAAGCACACTGTCGCAGGCAGTCTCTCGCGCCCACCACTACCACTGGACAAGGCTGCCATTGATCTGGATGACGTCACCTTCTTTGGTGCAGTCACAACGTCCACGCTTGCTCAAATGCAGCTTGAAGACATTGAGGTTTGACCGCTCATTATTACTTAGGAGGCCGCATGCCCCTACCACCTCGCCGCTCCTTGCGTGCGCTGGCCTCGTTTTCGCTGCCTAACGACGTCTTGTACAAGCGAACGTATGTAGCCTTTCAGCCCAAGTACCTATTAGTCGTTCCCGATGATCTTTGCGCCCAATTTCTTCATGCTTGTTAAGATGAACCATCGTTTGGACGTCTTGGCTTCAGACGCACATTTGCACGAATACGCCAGAAATATTAGTGCGCCTAACTTGCGACCCCAGTAAGACAATATATGAAATCCTATAGTGACAGCCAGTGCCGCAAGAAACCCCCTTTGAAGCCAACCGTTCTGCTCTAACCTGTTCCACTGCCGAAATCTCCGTTTCAACAAGTAATATCGACCTATTGGGGCGGTTTCCTACTTCATCTCAGGGCCTCATTTGGATTCTTCTTGCCGTTTCCAGCCGTTATTTATCACGTTATCGTGAAACAAAATGCCCTGCAGCGTGTTACTGCTGCTTAAATCTCTGAGGTTTTTGTCGAAAACATTGTGCTTCACCACGACGTTCCAGCTGTTGCTATCACAGACCGTGGAACCGCAGAACCTGTGCAGGAATTAATGCAGCTCAGTTGCACTGCAGCTCAACAAAGAAATACCGCAGATTCCCCCCAGACCAAAGGACTGACGGGACGCCTAAACAAAACCCGCATCGATATCTCCATGTAAGTCGACGTCAACCACTTCACGTTTGCATAACACCACAGTGCATGAAACTGCGGTACACATGCCTTTTCGTCTTTTTAATTGAAGTGACTGTGTTGCTCCTCCCGTATGGTACACCCGCCTCCGTCTGCGACTCTGAAGAATTGTCTCAGCTTGCCGAAGAAGCCCGCCAAGGGGAAGGCTTCGCATTTGTCAGGAATGAAGTCGGGATCCCCAAAGATACAACTCCGTCAACGTAACGCCGAATATCATCCCGGTGACGAAGTCTGGATATACACTCCCATCCGGTGGAGTGCTCACTACGAAACATAATTGCATCGGTTTTTTGCCGCCTTTAGAGTTCTTCGCCGTATTAGTGTCGTTGATTGCGAAGTATTTCCTGAAGGAACTGTCCACTCGTCACGTCGTGCTCCTCAGTCTCACATTCTGCTTGCCACCTGACTGAAGCCGTATCACTCGTGTTAAGTGCAGTGTTTGTAAGTGCCATTCTTTAGCTTCCTTGTACTTTACCTATTACATCTTCACCGTTTATTTTTTTCTCTTCTATCCTTTTAGAATTTGGACGATTTGTCTTTTGACAAGGGGGGTAATGCCACATCTCATGGGGAAGTGTTGTGACCCCTCGTGGAAAGACGTAGAGACCAAAGTGCACTGGTAATTGTAGACTGCCTAAAAGGCTGATGTTCCAGCAAGGCTTTTGCGTTCGAGCAACTTCAGCCGCCTGCTCTGCAAATGATGTGGCCGGACTGAATAGAGTGTCAAGAATTCCAGAATTGTTTTCTTTGACCATGCCGCTGCCAGCATCCACAATGGTTGCCTGAAGTGAGCCCTCCTTCAGTGCAGGATAGCATTCAAATGAGCATGAGCAGATACCTTTGCCTTTAATTTATTATACCATATGCACGCCACGTGTTCGTTTCTCTTATACCGAAACATCGGATATTTCCGCAGTCCTGATACGAAGGAGTCTAGCACTTTCTGTGGTACTGTGTGTCTGGATCAAAGTAACGTGGATGCGTCTGTAACCTGTCCTACAAAAGAAACACAAGGAATCTCAAATAATTCTAAACACGAGTCGCCTCGAATACAAAAACAAGCGGTTAAAACAAAACGGTCGTGTGGTGTGCCACGAGGAAAACGCCAGTTTTTTGTTAACACAGCTATATTTAATAGGAAGCAACACGCCCGTGCGCGCGGTTTGCGTGAATTTCCGGCGGCAAAAGAGGGCTGCCATTACGAATAAAAGTCAGTGGTTGCCTTCGAATTTACCTTTGCTTTTCCCGCACAACGGCCCTCAAGTACTCTAAACGAGAAAAAGACGGTCTGTTATGCGAAAGTGGCACAAGCAAAGGCTGTTTCCTTATTTAAAGCCTCATTAAACGTATACTCACTCTACACGAGAGGGTCGGCTAAGTACACTGAAATTGTCTCGAGAAAAAAAGTACTTATATCGCAGGACGCGACAGGGAGATGTATAGTTAGGGGTATTTTGCTTATGTAATGCAAATGGCACGGATGCAATATTATGCTGCAAAGTGCTGTTTTTTTTTGGAACTAAATAAGTCGACAAAAAGCCCGTTTCATCTACTCGATAAGGCTGGCGACGCACGCGCAGTCAGCTCATATGCGTTGGATCACAAGGAAGGCGACAAATTGTGAGGAATTCTTGAAAATTAAAAGTATAAAAAAGAAGCTCTAAATGCCTGCTCGAAAAAACTAGGGCATTAACATCTTTGTGGAAAAAAGCTGCCAGTTAGTCAATAAGTATAACAACCACATATATTACAAAAAACTTTGTCTAAATATCGGCATTTATATTTTTAGGCGCATATCGAACGACCCTGTCATCGCCCCTTTAATCTTTATGCCATGATCTTTCGATTTAAGTCCGAGCACTCGAGAGTCATTTGTTGAACAGGCTTCAGAAAAAGAGACGGCCGCTTAGATGTCTCTCAACAGGAAAATGGTGAAATGCTACGCTCGCTCTCCTATCATGTTCCTCTTATCCTTTGCCTCTTACTCTTATCGGCGTTCGTTGCAGTGCCACGTATAGTTGTAATTGATTTGCAGGAAAGTAAATGCGCAGCATGGCTATCACACTTTCTCCGGTACGTTTTAGACTGGACTGCGCGCTATTGGTCCTGTGGCATGGCGTTACTTCGCGCGCGGTAAATTGTGGGATTGTAGATGGCAGGAACGCCAGGCAAGAACAGATCTCGCGGAATCTCGTGCAATCTCGAGGAATATGACATCTCAAGCACATATCTTGCACACACATCTCGCGCATGGGATTACGTTCCATGAGCCTAGAAAGGCTTTCCACTTGAAGAGGCAAGGTTAGGCTCAGAGTCGGTCGCAGTTGTGTGCCTGCCATTGTGGCGGCGGTGAGACGGAGACGACGATGGCTGGAAGGAACTTTCTCGGTTCGCTGGAGCGTATTCGAATCGCGTTGGGCTCTGCGATTATACGATTGAAGAGGCGGTGCATGCCTTCATGCGCTGGCTATGCTCAGACTGAACATAGTTTTGTAAAAAAGGCTTTATAAGCCAAAAATAATAAGTTTGACTGAAAGGCGCATATACAGCATCCAAAGAGGTACCGGTTTGAGCAAAAGATTTGTCTGCTCCTCTAATGTCGCAATATGTGCTCTCGCGTCAACGTCTGAGTGTTTTGGTTGTCCTCTCAGTTTTTGGACAGAAGGAGCGAAGGGAATAACTCAGCAATCAGCAACACAACGCTATAACTCCTCCTCTTTTATTGCGTTAGCAATACTTCGCTAGGGTTCAGCCTGTCGCGTAGTCCCGGGAAGGGCCACGTTTGACCATGAGCCGCAGCCAAGCCGAATACGGATTTACCCAAGCTGTTTTAATGTGCCTTAGTGGCCTATAGGGGTAACGTGAATGCCTCGGTCCTGGCAGGCTGATTCTGACATAACCGTCCCATGTAAAACGAGAGACCCGGAATGGCAGCTTCTGCCAGCCCACATATAAAGCCCCGCTTTAACCAAGCCGTATGAACGTGGCATAGTGGCCTATAGGGGTTACGTGAATTCCTTGGTCCTGGCAGGCTGATTCTGACCTAACTGGCCCATATGAAACGAGAGACCCAATTTGGCAGCTCCTGCCAGGGGACCATGAACAGGGACACGGACACAACGTAGGTTAATGAAGTCTTCTCATTCATTTGTCTTCTGCCAAGGCTTCACTCATAGCTATGCAAATCAATCTACACAAATCAAGATACACTACATACAGAACCATACGCGCAGCCATGGAGGTATCATCATCATCATCAGCCTGACTATACCTATTGCAGGGCGAAGGCCTCTCCCGCATTTCTACATTTAACCCGGTTCTGCGCTAACTGCATCCACTTGATCCCTGCGAACTTCGTAAGCTCATCCGCCCGCCTAACTTTCTGCCGCCCCCTGCAATGCTTTCCATCCCTTGGAATCCAGTTTGTTACCTTAAGTGCCAATCGGTTATCCTCTCTTCGCACTACGTGTCCAGCCCATGCCCATTTATTCTTCTTGATTTCGACTAGAATGTCAGTAACTTGAGTTATTTCTCTGACCCAATCTGCACGCTTCCTATCTCGCAATGTTACCCCTACCATTTTTCGTTCCATAGCCCTCTGCATTGTCCTCAACTTAAGTAGAACCTTCTTGCTTAGCCTCCACGTTTCAGCCCCATAGGTGAGTACAGGCAAGATGCAACTGTTGTATACTTACCTCTTGAGCGATACCTGTAAGCTGCTAGTCATAATCTGGAGTCTTAGTCATGGACGTATTGCTAACGTAATTTACCCCGGTTGAACCAGAGCTAAACCACCGCCAATTTTTTTCGCAGTGCACACGGTGGAAGGAAACATTCGACATGTCGCTCTTTATATGAGGGAGCGCTTGTTGCTAAAACAAGCACACTCTCATAACACGCCAATAATATACTTCTGATTGTATGCCTAAATAAGGCAGCATGAGTACATCAATTTCAGGCTTCTATACAGAAGCCCAAAACAAGTCCAGTTTTCAGGGGTATCTAAGGTGCGTATTGCCAATCCCTGAGAACTGCAGCAAAGGAAGTACCGGGTGGCGTCACTAAACAATAAAACACAACAAAAGGGATGGTACTAAGGCTATTATGTTTTTTTTTGAGTATACATTGCAGTGCATAAACTAATATGCATAAGCAATAAAATAGTTTGCTGGATTAAAGTTCCTTGCAGAAATCGTATGATCATGCCAGTTGCGTTCGTCGTGCCATCTTTAGTGCGTTGAATCAAAACAAATGAGAGTTCATTTAAAGATTGTACTGCCCGTCGCTTTAGTGGCGCAATGGATTAACACCACGTACGTAATTGTAAGAAATGTGTTCGATTGCTGTAGGTATAATTTTTATTTTTTTAAATTCACAATTCGAAAAAATTACGACCATATTTCCTGGGTTATACGTTCCCCTTTAGATTGCATAATACCATGTTTTTTGTTCTTTACAGCGGTAAAACCGGCCGCGAACGCAGCCAGGATGTGACGACAACGCTTACACTATTCAATTACATTCACCGCAAGCAATTCCTATCTTCAGTGAGTGTACGTTACCTTTAGGTTGCGTTCAGAGACAGCTCTCAGCAACAATCTCGGCGGCAGCTTTTCAATGGAGGCAAAAAGCAAGGCGCCCGTGTGCTGTGCGATGTCAGTGCACGTTAAAGAACCCCAGGTGGTCGAAATTTCCGGAGTCCTCCACTACGGCGTCTCTCATAGCCTGAGTTGCTTTGGGACGTTAAACCCCACAAACCAACCAACCAACCTTTTAACATGCTTTAAGCTCTTTTTTACGGATTTACGCCGCGGCGATTTTTCAAGTAAACTTATTCAATGTCGCAAAGATGGCGCGACGGACGCCACCGATGTATTACGCTCTTTACAGTCAGTAATTTTAATCCATAAAACTATTTTAATAATATTGCATTTCAGTTTCCATACTGAGCTTCATGCTCGAATAAAACGTAAGGTTGTGTTTCATTTTTGAGTGACGTACCCGGAACTTCCGTTGCTGCAGTTTTCAGGGAACGGCAATACGCATCTAAGGTCGCATAACAATAAGTATATGCAAATAAAATTTATTCTCATAAGAAAAAAACCATCAGCGACCACCGTCCATGGCTCGTATTGCACAAAGGTTCGTATTGCAGACTACATGGGGATGATGTGCTGTTGTGACGTCAGCAGGCAATGAGTGCCAAACCACCAAGATGTTTGTGAACTGATCAATAAATTCAAGACATCTACTGCACCAAATGAGCTCAAATGTGGAGAAATTATAATGTGAGACGCAATAATCAGATTATGCTCAATTGTTAGCTGTTATTTTCCTTTTAAGCATAGAAGGTATTTGTTCCCTAACCATGGCATATTAGTAAACCAACTAAACAGGGCAACAAGACGCCATAAGTGACGAAGGCAGCCTGTCTTTTTTTTTTCCTTTTTCTTATATAATCTTCTCTGGATAGATGATCGAGATGAAGTAAGTTCGCTATTCTGGTAAAGCAGAATAGTTAATGCTCTTTCGTTTTACGCTGTTGATTTTATACGCGAAGAAGTACTACACGGACACCGCTGGGGAACACCCGCGAGACGAACTACAATTTGAAATAGTATGACTGTATACCTGTAGGTGAGACACGGTAAAATAAAAGCACGGAAAGAACAGGGCGGAGGGATGGAGACAACACAGACTGGGGTTGTCTCCCGTGTAACTGAGCTAATTTAGGTATTGTTTCCTAGGCAGTTTAGTTGCGCGTTAATTTTAAATTCATATACTAAAATACTCTTGCACATAGAATACAATTCAGTCTGGACATCTTTGAGCTTAACTAAAGCCCACTGATTCGGCAAGCACACTTTTCCCGGCTCCAGGTGTCGAAGCATGGCCTAATCGAATTTAGACTATAGCGATAATGACGCGTTCCGGCCGACCTCCGTTTTTGCTACGATGGAAGCATCTGAAGCTGCCACACAAACTCTCAGTGAAGTGGCCACCGAATCTCGCTTATTACTTTCTATGGGAGAGGCGCTTATTTGAGTGTAGCCTGACAGAGGCGGAGAGCCTGCGGAAGACGGGGCACGGCGGGCCGCGCAAGGACCTGGCTCTGAACATGCCACCTCTCTTGTTTGTACAGGCCCTGTTCTTCGGTTTCGCCGGCATAAACTTCGATGCATGCAGCAGAGAACCATTGCCGCCGCTATCAACGATCTTCTCCGCCTGTGAACATGACGCACCAAGACTCAGCTATCCCCCTGCCGGCCACGTTGGTTGGGGTGTGACGTTACCATCTGCTGCAACTATAAAGAGCTTCACCGCTTCGCCTTCACTGGGCACGGAGGAACGCGCAAGGACTTGGCTCTGAGCCTGCCACCTCTCTTGTTTGTACAGGTTGGTTGCTATTCTTGCCGTAGTGACGATACGATGTTATTGGTCCTACCGTGCCCAAAGCGTTGTGGTTCCATGGCGTATGAGTGCTTTTTCGTATGCAAACTTCTTCTGAGTGGAGACATAGAAACCAATCTGGGTCCCAACGTTCAGGAGATGTTCGATAAAATCATAGAAGCGCAAATTCAAATTCAGGAGGATCTGTGCGATCTAAAAAAGTTTCAAAATAAACTGGACATATCCCTTAACTCTGTCTGCCAGACTCGAGCGAGTTGAACAGAGTGTCGCCAATTTCGCAATCAGTATAGACCGGATAACGCCTATTGAACAGCACGTGAAATCCATCCACCAGTCATCTGACATGCAACAGAGGAAAGTTACTGATATCGAAGACCGTAGCCGTCGCTCCAATCTGATTGTGCATGGAATTCCTGAAGACGAAAATGAAAATGAAAAAAGCCTCAAAGATAAAGTTTTCAATGATATATTTCAGAAAAAGTTGGGTGAGCTAACATCCTCTGTGGCTCGTATTCACAGCTTGGAAAAAAGAGCGATAAAGATCGCCCGGTAATTCTTTATTTCCAGGACTACGTAGAGAAGCAAAATGTATTTGCAAACGTGAGCAAATTAAAGGGGTCAAATTATTTCATCACGAATGACTATTCTAAAGAAACCTTAAGAAAGCGTAAGCTACTATGGGAATCTACCAAAACAGAGCGAAAAAATGGTCGCAAAGTGAAGCTCGTAAAAGACAAACTGACAGTTGATAATAAAACTTACATATGGAATGATGCTACAAGCGAACGGATTCAGCTTTATTCACGTCCTCCACCGGGCTCTGAGGCCTCAGACTGACGCTTTACCTGGGAATGACACCATCCTTCTCAGTTCATCATTCTAAATACGAATGCCCAGAACATAGTTAATAAAACTGTGGCACTTGAAATAGCTTTACTTACGCACAGTCCGCAGGTGGCCGTCATAACTGAGACCTGGTTACACCATGATATTAGTGACGGCTGCATCTTTCTTCCTTCATACTCGGTTTTCAGACGTGATCGAGGCTCACGGGGGGGAGGTGTCGCAGTACTACTGAAACGGAACATAGTGGCTACACTTCTAGACCAGATTGAAAACCATGAAAGCCTGTTTCTGAAGATAACCTACCATGACCACACTTTTATTGTAGGCGCATTATATAGGCCTCCAAATTTTGATACTGGTTATCTGCGCAAGCTGCACGACCATCTGCATTTGTTTGGAAAGAAAAACATAATCCTTGCAGGTCACTTCAATATCCCTGGCATTAATTGGCGCAATGAAAATTTTGGATCCACACATGACTCGGACGCTCTTTATGATATAATGTTTGCCCATAATCTGAAACAGGTCGTCATGGAACGAACTAGGGTACGCGGGTCTTCCAGCTCTATTCTAGACCTCGTGTTCATAATTCTTTCTTTAATTCCTCCACCACAGTGCACGAAAGAAAATCTGACCATAAGATAGTTGTATCTTTCCCTCTGTCGAAAAGTCGTCAAAAGAAAGCAATCAAACACAAAATCATAAAAGACTATTCAAATGCAAGGGATGAGTCAACGCTCGATTACATAGAAGTAGCGTTCGAAAAGTTCTCAGCAAAGCACGTTTCAGCAATGTGGGCAAAATTTAAGGAACATTGTCAGCACTGCACTGTCAATTTTATCCCAGAGAAAAAGATACACTTGTAGACGATAAATCCTTGGATCAGCTGACATATTATCCATTTAAAAAGAAAAATCAAGCGCCTAAAAAAAATAAGTCTCCAAAATCTGGTACCTTAGAAACACTGAAGCAAGAATTATCTGCTAGCATCCGGTCTGCCAGGCAGCGTTACTTTACTGAGAGCCTCCCACAGTTCATAAAAAAAATATCCAAGCAAATTTTGGAACCACATCCGGGACCGCAGGGAGCCTATCCAGCTAATAGTTGTGCATGGCAATGCCATCACATTTCCAGAAGAAATGGCGGTACATTTTAATTCTTATTTCATTCTGTGTTTTTCACTAACTGTCATGAAAATGTTAATGTGAACAATATATGCGATTCTTCAAGCGAAAATGTTGTGTTGTTCTCTTATGAGGGGGTTGTAGAGATGCTCCTTAGACTCGATCCTAAGAGGTCTTCTGGCCCTGATAGTATACCCAATCAATTTTTAAGGCGTTATGCAGAATCTCTAGCTCATTTCCTTGTGAAAATATTTCATGAATCATTGTTGTCTGTTTCATTACCCCCTGACTGGCTCACGGCCAGAGTTGTGCCTATTCACAAAAACGGAGACCGCTCATTGGTGGAGAACTACCATCCAATCTCGTTAACTTCCAAATCCTGCAAACTCATCGAGCATCTAATAGCGGATCATATAACGGAGATTCTAAATTCAAATTCAGCTCTTAGTTCATGCCAGCATGACTTCAGAAAGAAAATTTCAACTGTCACGCAATTAATTACAGCCATTCACACCTTTAGCGAAATACTGGATAAATTCGAACAAGTTGACGTCATATACCTCGATTTCAGCAAGGTTTTCGATAAGGTTCCGCATAATAAACTACTTCTGAAGCTTAATACAATTGGAGTGCCTGCACCACTCATCAACTGGATTTCTGCTTACTTAAAACAGAGAACACAGTATGTGGAGATTGACGGATTCTGTTCGCCCCCACTTGATGTTACCTCCAGTGTTCCGCAAGGGAGTGTGTTGGGTCCTTTATTGTTTTTGATTTATATAAATGATTTAGTCTCTTTTATTGATGAAAATGTTAAAATAATCTTTTTGCTTATGATTGTATGGTATTTAAAGGAATTCGCTCTGGTTCAGACCAAACCCTGCTTAATACAGCTTTAAATGATGTGGCGTGTTGGTGTAACCAATGGGGAATGTCACTGAACCTTGAGAAAACTGTATTTATGCGTATTACGAGAAAGAAGATGCCTCTGGACTTTGTCTACACCCTTAAAAATATACATGTGACTAAAGTAAATAAAGACAAGGATTTAGGCATAATAATTAATGACCAGCTAACATGGAGTGATCACATTTCTCATATAACTTCATCTGCAATGAAAAATCTGGGTTTTTTAAGACACAAGTTGAAAGGTGCACCAAGTAACGTAAAAGAATTAGCTTATGAATCTATTATTCGGCCAAAACTCGAGTACGCTGCCGTGGTGTGGGACCCTCACACGAAAAAAGACATCGCGCGGGTAGAAAAAGTTCAAAGGCGGGCCGTACGCTTCATCTACAACAAATACCGAAATTCTGATTCTCCATCACTCCTTATGGAAACGAACAAAATAAAACAGCTCTGTACCCGTCGAAAGATAGCAAGATTAGAATTTGTACACTCCTTAATTTATGGAAAGCTCGGAATATCGGCAACACTTTATGTCACACCGTCCCTCACTCGAAAGAAAAGACACACACACAATTATAGCTTAACTCCCCATTTCGCCAGAACCAACATTCACAAATTCTCCTTTTTTTCCACGAACTATCGGGGACTGGAATGTACTGCCTGGGGAGGTTTTCACTTGTGAAAATTTCAGGGTTAGCCATTGGCAATGTTTTTGACCACTGAGAGAGATTTTGTCCGGTTGTTTGCAATGTTTTTGACCTGTGAGAGAGTTATTGTCGTTTTTTTTTGATAGCGACGTAATCAAAATGACCAATTCATGCTTCCACGTTATTTGTAGAAGTGTATCTGTGCATGACATGCAAAAATTTCTCCTTTTCTTTGTTATTTCTTCTTAACACTGATTTTGCCCATCCTGCTTGGACCAAAGAGGTCTGCAGTATCATGTAAATAAAAATAAAGAAGTGCCAACGGCAGCTAGCCGCGCCTTTCAGCTGCCCCCTCGAATATCGTAGAGTATGGAGAAGTTGAACAGTGGGGACAATGGAGAATTATTTTAATGGAAACGCGAAGATGTCTGTTGCGATTACTGCCCCTGGGGGCTCGAAAGGGAGGGGGTTATTTTATGAAGAATTTTATTCGTTATTCTACATTCTCGTACGTTCATTGACTGCGCGATGCAATCGATGACTAGAAATGAGGCACTTCCTTCAATCTGTACAGGTTTGCTGCAAGGTGTTTACATTCAGTCGTCATGGTCAACCCGCCTAAAAAACTCAAAATATTTACATTCGTTCAACGGTGGACCGCTAGTGGAATCAAGCCAGAACAGGGCGCCTCTGTGTTTCACTACAGAGCAGGCGCCAAAGATTTGGAAGCCATCCGTCGTCCTCTTCGCCCAATTCGATTGTCTGGTTCAGCGGTCTTCAAACAGCACCCAGATGACCCATTTACACACACATGCTATGGTCGCCGCACCAAATGTTTTTTTTTATGCTGATCAGGACCCTTCTCTGCGTTTCAAAGAAAACGAAAGCTTACAAGCATAAAGAAAGACGAAAACAATTACCACAAGCACCCCCTCCGTCAATCAGATTCGGGCACAAAGACCACCCACATGGGCGGAGCATTATGTCCGGCAGCGGCAGAGCACTAGGGTTTGAGCACAGTTGCAAATCATCTTGATAGAATGCTTTTAGGCCGACGAGCACTGCAGCTCAGCTGCGTTGCCTGCTGTCCTTGGCGGCCATTACGAAGAGGTGCAATTCCTTCCCTGCTCACCATAAGGACGCCTTGTGAAACCGAGCTCCTCGAGCGGCCCCGAATGCTAAACTTCGGACGTCGATTGCTGGGGTACGCGGCCCACTCGCTTCGTCCTAGTAGCCGCACGTCTACCCAAGCTATCGTCAATGCTTTGGCTGATTTTACTCGACTGACTCAACAGGCGTCTGCAAGGACCACCTAGCTCTGGAAGTGTGCTCTTCCCTGACTATTACCTTCTGGACGTACATTATTTAAAACATGGCCAACTCCCCAGGGCAGTTTACACAGCACGGAGGGAGAGTGCTGTTTTGACACTATAAGTTTATTCACTGGAGACGCGAATCTTCAGAAGTTAACAATTTCGTAATTTATATTTGTTGGTCTAAATCCCTACTACAATCACGTGTGGAATATGACGCCTCACGGGGATTAGCAGCGAATCATCAATTGTTACACGTGCGTATATGACGCATCATCATCAATACTCATTAATAAATATCATAATAAGAGTCATCTCTACGTTGCTTGTTCTTTTTTCTATTTCGCTGCAAGGGGAATGCAAATCATCAAGAATATTTTCATGGTGTGGTGAAATACCTAAAACGTTTAAGTGTAATCCATACCAGGCATTTTATTTTCGAAAAGGCATGATTTTCATACCCTAGAAAAATTTAATCGAAAGTGGCTAAGGACATCATCGATGAAGGTTGCTTGGCATAGACTGTAAGAAAGGTCGTGAAATAATTGAAAAAGAAAAATCATCGCAGACGCCAGAATTTAGCACCTGTGTTAGTTCCCTCGAGAAGTTTCCTCCGCAAAGTATTGCTCGACGGGTCTGTGAAGTCTGCGAAGAGGAGATCTCCTGGGGACTGTGTGATGCAATCCCACAATCCCACGTTGAGCAATCCTAGGTAGTGAACATTGCTCTGGCAGCTCTTCTTTCATTCCCCCTTTTCTTCCTTCTTCCTCAGGGCGCTTCGTGTGTCCAGAAAGAAGCGCCACAGTTGCTTCTCCCCTCAAAATGTATATATGTGATGTGTTTAGTGACGACACCGTAGGGATACTTGCAGCACGTAATGAGTATTAAATGAACATTCTGCGCAACAATTGTATTCCCTAGGCGGCGGCACGTTTCTCTCAATGTGGGTGTTTTCCTCCCATATCTGAGCCAAGGAACACAATACCTTCTTTATCACCCAAGAATGCACTTGTAACCTCTTAAAACGGCATCATTACATATTGCGTGATTTTCTATCCCAACAAACCATCTTTTTTCCAAAGTTGGCGAGGTTTTTTTGAAAAGGTTGGGTCGCTTTAGTCTAGGTGACGCTGAGAGGAAAAAAAATTAAAACATTGGACACGTTTTTGCTCTAAAAATACAACGCACGCGGACTGACGACGGCGAGAAATGGCTGGATCCGATGAGTGGCAACGAATTTCCTACACCATGCATGCCACAAAAAGCTCAGCAGAGCGGGAGCTATCAACAAATATTTCTTCGAAAGCAGCGTGGAAGCAAAAGTGCAGCTAACATCGCAGACGACATTGGCATTATGATGATTACTAAAACTTTATTTTCCACCGAGTTAGGAGGCCCCCTACTCCCCGCTCCTGGCACGCAGGCCTGAGGAACTGGGGCTGTAACCTGTGGGGTATGATATGCCGTTGTGACGTCAGCGTCCCATGGTTGCCAGGCTAGCAAGCTGTTTGGGAAATGATCTATAAAATTCATTTTAAAATATATACTGCACCGAATGAGCTCTAATTTGAAGGAATTATAATTGGTGTAGGGAGCTAAATTCAATAATCCGTTTATGCTCAATTTTTATGTAATTGTTCCTTTTAAGCATATAAGCAATTTATTCTTTCAGTTTATTCCCTTCAATGAAATATTAGCAAAACAAAAACAGGGCAACTAGACGCTATAGGGACGAAGGAAGCCTGATTACTTTTCTCCAGTGATCTTCTCCGGATAGATAAAGGAGATGAAGCAAGTTGAGTGTTCTGGTAAAGCATAATAGTCGATGTGCCTTTCGTGTGAGGCTGGTGATAATAGGCTCGAAGACATAATACATCGCTACCCCTCGGCAGCACCCGCATGGCAAACTAACTTATGGAAACTAAAAAGACGATAATAACTGTCTGCGGTTTAACTGGGATAACTGGCGTTGAATGCTGCTAATGCTTTCCTAGGTAACGTTGTGCACTAATTTTAAATTCATAAATTATAATAAACTGCACTTAGACTACAATCCAGTCTGGATATCTTTAAGCTTACCTACAGTCCACTGATTTGGGAAGAACACATTTCAGCGGCTCCAGCTGTCGAAGCGTGACCTAAGCGAATTTTAACTATGGCGAAAATGACGCGCTCCGGCCGGCTGTCGTTTTTGGTGTAAAAGAAAGAGCTGAAGCTGCCACACAACTAGTAAGAGTTAAGTTGTACCCGAATATCACTAATAAATATACCTGCGGGAGGCGCTTATTTGTGTGCAGCCTGTGAGACGCGGAGCGCCTGCGAACAGTGCCAGCAGCAACTAGCTGCGCCTTTCGGCTGTTCCTTCGAACGTCGTAGAGCGCAGGCAAGTTGAACAGTGGGTGCGATATGAAGAAATATTTTAATGGAACTGCGCAGGAGGTCTGTTGCGATCCCTGCCACACTCAGCTCGGGAGTGATGGGGGTTATATTTTATGAACAATGATGTTCTTAGTTATTCGTTATTTATTGAAGCATTTATTTACTTTTTACAATACTGTTAGCCCTTACGGGCTGTTAGAGGTTGGGAAATAAAGAGAAAATACAGATAAAGGCGCGCGCATTACTACAAGAAATACAATTCTAGTTTTTTCTCGAAAGCCTCGGCTGAGCTGGTGTTATAAAAAATGTGGGGGTTCAGGTTATTAAATTCAACAATGGTTTTCGGGATGAACGACTGCTTAAACAGGTCCATTCTAGGTGTGTACGGCATAATGGCAATTAAGTGATCAGTACGGGCTGATAATCTTCTTGGGGGTCGGATATCCAAAGTAGAGTCTAGGTTAAACTTATTTTCATGGAGCATATTAGGAGCTCGTAGGTTAATGGACTCCGAGATGCACAGCGATGACAAGAAAGGAGGCACCGTCTTCAAACTGTGTACGTTTTTTTAAGTTGTTCACGTTCGGTCGGCGGGTGCGACCCGCTTAAAACAGTGAGCATCTCTCCGGAAGTTAAACGGGCGGCGCATTATGTCCGGGAGCGCTCTGCACTGGGGTTCGAGCTCAGGTGCAAAGCGGCTAGCTAAAATGTTTTTCGGTCGACGAGCGCACTAGCACTGCTTTGCCTGTTGTCTTTGGCGGCCATTCAGAAGAGGTGCAATTTCCTGCCCGCTAACAATAACCACGTCCTGAGAAACCCAGCTATTCGAGCGGCCCAGAATGCTAACCTTCCGACATCGACTGCTGGCGTGTGCGGCACCCTCGCTCCGTGCTCGTAGCGGGACCTTTACTCAAACTACCACCGTTCCATTGATAAATTTTACATCCCTCAGTCGAACAGGCTTCGGCTAGAAGCATCTACCAGGCATTTTATCTATAAGAAAAATTCCTTCTTCATCACTAGCCTGACTCAACCCCCTGCAGGGCGAGGACATCTCCCATATTACTCCAATTAACCCGGACTTGAGCTAGCTGAATCCACTTGACCAGTACGAACTTCTTAACCTTCATAACCTCATCCGCCCATATAACCTTCTGCAGACCCCCCCCCCCCCCCTGCTACGCTTTCTTCCCTTGGAATCCCGCCCATGGCCATTTCTGCTCGATTTCCACAAGAATGTCAGTAACTTGAGTTATTTCTCTGACCCCTTTGCGCCCTCCGTCACTCTGAATGTTACCCCTACCATTTTTGGTTCCATCGCCCTCTGCGTTGTCCTCATTAAGTAGAACCCTCTTCATTAGCCTCCACGTTACAGCGCCATAGGTGAGTACACGTAAGATGGACCTGTTGTATACTTTCCTCTTGAGTGTTACCGGTGCTGCTAGTCATTATCTGCGAGTGCTTGCCAAATGCGCTCCATCCCAATCTTATTCTCCTTGTTGTTTCCTTCTCATGGTCTGGGACTGCGGTCACTACCTGTTCCAGTAGACATATTCGCCTACTACTTCCAGAGTTTCCCTACCTAACGTAAACTGCAGTCCCTTCTCGACGCTGTTGAACATTACCTTAGTCTTCTGCATATCGGTTTTCTAGCCTACCTTTCTACTTTTCCTGTCAAGGTCATCAATCATGCTTTGCAGTTCATTATTTACCGAACGTCTGGCTCACCACTGCAAGTTTTTAAAAATATGGATGAAAGTAATATTTGGAAAAATAATGATTTTCATTAGAGACGTCAACTCTCCAGGATTTAGCATTTTCTTAATCTGTTTGGTGGTCTAATTCCCCACTGCATTCATGTTTGGGACATGAAGCTTTGCGAAGATTAGCTGCGAGTGATCAGTCTTTCAACGCGCGCATACGGCCAATCATCAATGGTCATTATTATTTATCACCATTATCGCGATCTCCGCGCCGCTTTTTTTTCGACTTCGCAGGAGCGGGGATGCATGTGACCCAGAAGGTTTTCATGGTGTGGTGAAATTCTTAAGAAGTTTAAGGGTAGGTCCTACCTGACATTTTATTTATGAAGTGGCCCATACTCTAGAAAAATATCATCACAAATACCAGGGCCATCATTTGTGAAAATTTTCCTGGCACAAGCTGAAATTGTGTCAAAATACTTTAAAAAACAAACCCGTCTCAGACCGCGAAAGAAGCATAAGTGTTATATTCCTCTCGAAGTATTCCTTTGCAAGGTCTGGCTCGATGAGTCTGTGAGGTCTACGAAGAGGTAATCTCCTCTGGACTGTGTGATGCACATGCATTCTGAGCAATCCAAGGTGGCAGAATGTATTCCGGCAGCTTTCATTACTTATTTCACTGCCTCCTTGCTTCCTACTTCCACAGGGCGCCTCGTGTGTCCAGAGCGAAGCGCCACAATTGCCGCTGCCCTCAAAACGTATTTGTGACGAGTTTAGTGACGACACGGAAGGTATACTTGAAGCGCACAAAGGGTATGAAATGAACATTCTGCGTAACAAGTATTCCCTTTGAAAACTTTGAAAGAGCGCAAACACACACGATCACTTAAGACAAGAGACGAGACACAAGCGCCGTTTTTTTTTTTTTTTTTCCGACTGTCAACTGATTATTATTGGAGCAAGGTAACACCTATATACACAGCAGCTTACATAAGATAAGAGGTTTCAGTAACGCACGTGCGAGCAAGAGACACTGGGAAAAACTCGAAAAACCAAAAAAACAAGATGCTCAAGAGGTGAACATATTAGTCGCATCTAAAAAACAAACCTCAGCGTTTAAGAGAGATATCGAAGGCTTGCTAATGCATCTGTTGCCATATTTCGTGATATGAAAGGCTTCCAAGCTGAGACGTGCTGTCTTATCAATGCTCTTGCCGAGAATCTTCGTCACATTAAATCGGGCCACGCAACCACTGCAATCACTAATATGCGCAACTAAATGTGCGTACTTGTCTTTAAAATTCTTAACATTTCTTGAATGGTCCCCTAATCGATCATTGATGCAACGGCCGGTTTGGCCGACATACACCTTCCCGCACGTTAAGGGAATTGCGTAGACCACTCCCGGGGAACAGGTCACAAACCGACGTTTATGATTAATTTGGCACCCACTCTTTTTCTGGCCACAGAAGCGGGGGCATAGCCCTCCCAGCTTACTGCGTGCCGAAAACACAACCGGCACACCGTGCCTGTTGGCCACTTTTTTTAAGTTGTGAGTGGTCTTGTGTATGTACGGCACAACCAAAGGTTTTTCGGTCTTTTCCCGATTACAGCCGCTCTTTCCTGTTCCATGCTTGAACTTCTGGAGGAGGGTCTCACATACAGCAATCAAGATCGAAGAGGGGAACCCCGCCGCTAAAAGTCGGCTTATCTGATTAAGGAAGCTATTTTGCATACGGTGCGGGCACGATTTTTTGAGAGCAGATTCCATGCATTGCAATGCTATCCCTCTCTTCACAGTCTTGGAATGCGCCGAGTCATATGGCAGCAGATCTTTTTTCGCTCGAGGGTAGTAAGACCAACAAACGTGTGTTTCGCAGAATATTAGTTCGAGATCTAAAAACTGTAAAACAGATGAGTCAGGTAGTTCATGGGTAAAATTTAGCCCAAGTCCATGCTTTTTGAAAGCTATTAAAACTTCACCTACTGTAGAGGGGTAGGTGAAGGTAGTCTGTTTTCTTAAAAGCACTAAAAAGTCGTCAACATATCTAAAAATCTTTAAAATCCTTCCCCCATTAAAATGCTTATCTAAAACTTTGTCGACCTTAGATAAAAAAAATGTCACACAGGGTGCGAGCCACGCAGGAACCAATACAAATGCCATCGCGCTGCAAATAAGGCAGGTTGTCAAAAACAATAAAAGTTGACCTCAGGTAAAACTGTAAAAGATCAGTAAAACTCTCCACAGTCAAACCTGTCGCATTCTGGAAACACACGTCGCCGTTAGCTTCAATACAATCTTTTACGGCCAGCATTAGTTCGCCTTGAGGCACGGAATAGAACAAATCTTCTACATCTACAGAGAAACCAAATCCAATATCGTCTGTGTTCTCAAGGAAAAGAGCGACATCTGCTGATTTTTTAATGAGGAAGGGTTCATCTAAAACAAGCGTTTTTAGGTGCCTTTGCAGAAATTGGCTTGCGTCTCGTCTCTTGTCTTAAGTGATCGTGTGTGTTTGCGCTCTTTCAAAGTTTTCCAAAAAACACACTTGTAGCCTCCTAAATCTGCATCATCACACATTGCGTGATTTTCTATCATATTCCCAACATACTACTCTTTGATTTCATGGTTGCCAAGGTTGTGTCGCTTTAGTCTACACGACGCTGAGGGGAAACATTTTTAATCTGTTTGGTAGGTTTTGGCTCTAAAAAACACTCCGTAGCCCTCCACTACGGCCCCCTTTCTCTCTATCCACTTTCACTCCCACCTTCATCCCTTCCCTTACGGCGCGGTTCAGGTGTCCACAGAGCAAGTGTGACAGATACTGCGCCTTTCCCTTCCTATGAACCAACCAACCAACCAACGTGGCCTGATGACGGCGAGAAATGGCTTGATCCGATGAGGGGTAACAAATTTCCTGCACCATGCATGCTACAAAAAGCTCAACAGAGAGGTAGCTAAAAAAAGTATTTCTGCGGAAACTTTCAAGAACCCAAGAAATTTGTTACTAATTGCTCCTCAAAGCAAATTAAACGCTAAATCAAGAGGCGATAGTAATTTTTTCTTATTGAGTAACAATAGTCTGTTGGGCACTGTGATGTTTGCCGACTGATTCTTATTCAGGATGGACCGGTGAGATTTGCCTCCTGTGAATCATTGACGATGCTCAATAGCGCAGCCCACTGCTGACACAACGTTGCACCTTCGCTAATGAAAGACTAAAATAGTGCCTTTTAACCGCTCTATTCTCCTTTTTTTTTCGCCCTTTTTTCTTCTGTTCTCTTTCCTCTTGCAGTGCGAGCTGCATCTCTACATGTTTAAGGGGTCTCCTCGGACATCAAGTAAGGCAAGAGGAGATCAAGGAGTGTAGCCACTATATAAGCCTCCCTTGAGTCCGAGTAGCTGCGTTCCACATTGCAAGGGACAGGGAACTGAAGAATTCTAAAGGGGCGCTGCAGACGCCAGAGGACAGTCCTTTCTCCGAACGGCTCCACGTAACTGACTGGGCGGGCCGACTAGCTGTCCTCATTTGTATGCCCCTGCTCCGTCTCTGCACGAAAAAAACTTACTTTGCGCGTGCGGAGCGCTTTCCAGCTCGTGCTGTGACGCCGTTAACACAGGTAGACATTGCTAGGTTACAGTCAGCCGATGCTGGCGGCGATTTTGCGGGTCTTGGCCATGGCGTGCAGATGAATTTCTGGGTCATGGCGTAGCAGCAAGGCCTAGCCGTGATCTTCCGGAGATGTTCGGGCGAGGAACTGTCGGGCAGGTCCAGAATATGTGATGTACGGGGACTGTATCGCCGCATTTGCTGCACTCCGGCCTGAAGCTGTTCGGATATACGTGGCTAGTACTACTAGCTGAGGCGGGATTTAGATTAGAGTGGTTGGCTGCTCCGTAGTGAGATCTTTCTGAGGTAGGGAGTATATAACTCTTTCTACACCTTATAGTGTTTGGTTATACCGTGGTTGGTGTGTAGGCGTCCTAGGTCACGCGGGCGCTCTAGTCGATGCCCCAGCTAGGTCTATATATGCCCGAATAATAATGTGGCTGCCTTGTTTATTGGCTTTGTGGTTGAAATTGTCTAACAAAACTGTTTTGGTGCACCTGCCCATGCGCTTCGTGAATGGGTATTTCGTGCAGTTCTCGACAGTCCATTTTAGAGGACATCACCCAAGCGAATGACCTTTGGCTTCAAATCATGTGTCTTACTGCGTGGTTTAATGTCCATCGAGAACTGTGAAAGTTGGAGACGTATTGCGCCTTCCCTCCCCAATAAACCAAATCAGAGAATAGTTTTAAAAATCGCGGAATGAAAAGGCGGCGTTAAAGGCGCTATGGCGTCTACTCTTAAAGCCAAGCTTGAGCATCCCCCAATCAAAACCGTCAAACCCCGTACAACTTTCCTTAACCATGCTTAATAATTTTTCTCACATAACTAGGTTTATTCTATAATTATCCCACACCAATTTGTTCTTGTTATGAATAGCCGCGTTTATATGAATACGAGAAGAGCGCATCGTATTATCGCCTCATGTAAACGAGCCCAATTCACCAGGAAAGCGCATCGCATTACTTCGCCGGACTAGGGTAGATCGAGAGGGGGAAGTCGACTTTCGTCGTGCATAGAGCAGCGCATCGAATTCCGAATGGTGCGAAGGCGCGCCAGTGCTCACTTTCGGTTAAATCCGGCGCGCACTGGCGGCGTACAGACGGCCGATGGTACGCAGCATGTCGGACGACGGGGCGGGTGCTGGACGTGTTCTTTTACCTCGCGAGGAAAGAACAGTATTTCTCGCAATCATAAGCAACATTAACATCGGTCAGCAACTCGATTCAAAATGGCAGCGCAATGAAGCGCATTTCCAAGTCATCCACCAGAAATGAAATTGTTCGGCCGCAGAGTTCCGATTGGTGTACGGGCATCACGCAACCTCCACAGCACTTCTAACCGCTTTTGTGGCTCTTAATTTTGTCTACGCGTACCCCGATATTACTTGTTATCTCTGGCTAATCACGGCCGGTAAGCCTTCTCCTTCTGCCTTACGGCTGGCGTATTCCCAACAGAACGCTACCCTGTGATGCCGCACGCTTGTGTCGATGGACGGTGAGATACTTGACCGCGGTACACTAATTGTCTAGGGCTTTGAAGCGTTGGACTGTCGTTGTAAGCGAAAATGTTTTTAAAGCAGGTATTCTTTTAACACTTAGCTTCCTTCATACAAACGGGCACTGTTAGAGCGCTCTGGGAACGCTTCTTCAAGCCTGCACTGTATTAAAATTCATTTTAAAATCCACTCCTTGTTTTAAAATCTAATCGTTGCCAGTCCACCCTGCAGCACGTGCGGTAGTACGCAAGGGCGCCTTGCTGCAGTCTATCGTATCCGAGGGAAACGCTGTTGTTGTATGTAGGACATGGTGTATAGCTAAGACGTGAGCCTTAGTCGACGCCGCTAAAATATTAAAAAATGGATTAAAGAAATGCTGCGGTGGGATGCTTGAGGCATGTATATTCTAGGCAATATACCGCAGGTATCGCAAGACCGAAAAAAGGCGCCGTCCGCTGCAGCGGGAAGCGCCGTGGTGACGCAACCAGAAGTAAGCGACAAGTTTCGCTCCTACTCAAAAATGCGACGCTGAGCGGCGCCACCGACTTGACGGGGCACATGTAAACGATAGGGCATCGTCTTATCGAGATGCCCTAGGAAATACGATGCGCTGCCGTTGCATTCATATAAAAGGGGTTCGATAATAATCACGCAGCGAAAAAGAAAAGGCTGCCTTCGAACGCATCTGCCGCGCCAATGTGTCTCGCTTGTTGTCTTGGCCCGGTGTACGTATTTGCCTCATCTGTTTACGCGTGCTGCCCGCATCTTTGTGTCACATTTTGCTTCTTCGTTTGCACCGTATTTTATTCACATTGCAGAAGGCTTCTCATCCGAAGGTTGTTGACCGACTCTAGCCGGGTTTTGATTTGGACGAAATGCGAAAACGCACGTCGTGCCATGGCTGCACGTGAATGAACGCCGCTGGTTGAAACTAGAGAAAGTTACTTCTCGACTTTGTCTGGATATCAAGTCAGATTTGTTGCGCGGTAGGACATCTTCTCCCTGAGAAAATTCGATGCGATCAGCAATCAGTTCGCACCGTGTGAACCTCTCATGATGCAGTGGTGTATCACGTCGACAGAGTCAGAAATTGCTTCCACAGTTGTTCACGGCAGGCTATCACTAGACTGACTGACCGATTCGGCCGTCTATGAGTTCTGGGCACATGAGCATTGCCGCCTGTCGATGGCTTCAGGAACAGCGTCCTCATTGTGTTCGTGGAGGATAGGGTGCGGTAGTTAATTGACCGACTGCAGAGAGCCGCTGTGTCTGTCAAAGTGCGCGGCAGGGACACCAGCGTAGTGGCGTCTTTGAAAGGGCGTCTCATCTTTGCTTTGCTATCCCTGCGCAAAGATTAAGGCACGTGAATAGTGCGCAGTGTCACACCTTGGACAATGACCAGATTTATCTACGCGCCCATCATCATTTTTGCTGGATCAGCCTCTATCTTGTCGTAAATATATTCCGTTTCATGGTGTTTTCGTGGTCATTTGATGAATGCCATATACGCGCCTAGAATAAATCGAAATGACTGGGAATTAGCGAATAAATAAATGCGCCACTTAAGCTTATAGACCAAAGGGGCCCTTGGAATTGGTGTCAGATGGCTCAGAATGAGTGACTTTCCTCTTGTAATCACGTATGTAAATCAGACACGTTCATATACCACTAGCCTCGTCTGGTCGCCCGCATAACACGGATCGGAAAAAGAACTAAACAAGGATTGAGGGAGAGCACCAGTTCGCAAGTGATTAAAACGTTTCGATAAGTGCCCCTGTCCAAATGTTGGACTGACTTGCGGATTGAGGGTCCCCATTAACCCCTGTTCAGTTCCTGAACGAAATAGACAATCGTTTCTCCAGGTAACTATCTGCGTGTGCCGTTTCGTTAGTAATAATGGTTTTAGGCCCTCAATGGCAATGACTCAATTAATGACTTGAAACGGCAGTTTAGGGAGACAGATCCTTGCTTCCTCAATGGCGAGGCTAATGATCTTACAGTTATTCATCCGAGCAGCGGCAGCCGCTTTTCGATGGCGGCGAAAAGCCAGACGCCCGCGAGCTATGCAAGTTCATTGCAAGTTAAAGGACCCCAGGTGGCCACAATTTTTGGAGCCCTCCACTACGGGTGCTCATAGACTGATTCGCTTTGGGACGTTAAACCCCACAAACCAACCCAAACCTTCGTTATAGTCGTAACCTGGGTTCGGATCTTCTATCGATCTAATGATATCCTAGGAGTGGATTGGAAAATCGAGGTGGGCGAGAAATATATGAAACCACGCCGCGAACAATGCAAGAAAAAGAACACAGGCGGACAAACATTCGATATTTGACTCATTTTGATCCGTACATCAGATGGACCTGTCTCATTCTATATGTGACTCAAAACTTGCGCTCTTGTTTTCGAAGTGTTTAGGGTCAAAATTTGCTCTGCCCGCATTTTCGAAAGAATGATAAATAAACCAGCTTCCTATTACAGAGATATTTAACTAAGACTCAGTTTCTGGATTTCGCTCATTTAAGAAAAAAAATGATTTGTGGAGCCCCTTCTTATAGTTCGCAAAATAAATGGTGTTACGAAGTAAAAAGTCATCAATATTCTCTCCCTAGCATGAAGAACAACACCCTGAAGGTTTTCTGAAAACGTTCGCAATTCTCCACGGCTGAGCATGACAGGAAAGGTTTTTTGACGTAGGTGCCAGGCGAAATTTTAATCTCTTTCCTCTCTTTTTTAGTTCTCTCCAAATCCTGGCTAGCAGACAAGCGAACCCTCCTTCCGCCTCCCTCTCAAGCTACAGACAGAGTTCTAGCGTACGCGAAAATCAAACTGCCATCTATATTCCTCTTACTGACTTGAAATGAGAGACGCCGGCTTTTATCTACCAATCCTGTCTTAGACTTACTCAGCGCCAAGCTGAAGTGCTTGAGCCCAGTTGGTGGACGCGACACCACGGGTTGGCAGATAGCAAAGTACTAATAAACAGGCGCTGGCTGAACCACAATGTGCGGCTGGTACTTGCGAAGGTTCTCTTCTTGTTCCCAGGATTCATACGCGGCTTCGTGCCCTCGCCCTGAAGCTTACAAATCTGAATAAGGAAGAGGCGCTCATAATATATAAGCAACGTTATGAGATGCTCAAACTGCCCATTCGGCCGTTCGTTAGGGCTCAGAGCAGAATAAGCGTATGACAGGAGAAGAGGCACAGCCACTGCAGTAACTATACATCCGCAAACACACCCTTTCTTCATAAATGGTGGTTGTCAGGACCAAAAGTCAGAATGATCGCAATGTAGCGAACCCATATCGGCGCGCGCGTGACTGCGACCGACTCCGAGCCTAACGCTGCTTTTTTAAACTTTAAGCATTTCTAACCTCATGGAACGAAATCCCGTGCGCGCGACTTGTGCGCCAGGTTTGTGCACGAGATCTATCATATTACGCGAGATTTCATTAGTTGCGTTCTTGTTTAGAGTTCCTGCCATCTGCAATCGCACACTTGAACGCGCGCCGAGGAACGCCATGCCACAGGCGAGATAATGCACCCTCCAGTCTCACACTTAACGGAGAAAGTGTGGCAGATAATGCGCCTTCACTTTACTTTTAACCAATTATAATTATATGTGGCACTGCAACGAATGCCGATGAGAGCAAGAGGCAAAGGGTAAGCGGCATAGAATAGGAGATAAAGGGTACGTTTTCGCCCTTCTTCTCTTAAGAGACAGCTAAGAGACCCTCTAATTTTCTGGTGCTTGTCCCGCAAATGACTCGCGAGTGGTTGAAAGTAAACGGAAATGTCATAAAATAAAGCTTAAAGGCGCGCTGACAGCTGTCGTTCGATGTAATGTCGTTTTACCCTTCTGTGAATAATAGACAAATCTTTCATTCAACTTGCGAAGTGTTACTGCCCAGGGAGCGCAGCATATTACAAAAACGGGATAAATCGGATTCGGGAATCTCCTTCCGCCGAGAGCGACCTCCATTATGAAATGTGCATATGAGGCAACAAGAAAATGGACGGCGGAGCGTCGTCTGCAATGCAGGCTGCAATATCAAAGGGCATCTCTCTTTTTCCTTTGAGAACGATAGACACAGCGGTCTTCCCTCATGCAGAAGTGCTTGATGAATATGTTACTGCACAGAAACAATATAGAGTTAGGTATGCGTTCTTCGGCATAGTTAAAGCACCGTCACAGCAGGCTGCACGGTGGGGGTCATTAGCTTATCGACTCACTTATATTTCGTATTACTCTGGCGACGACGCCAATACGACCAACGGTCACCTATCACCTTAGTGCGTGGTTTTCGGTCCCGCGGAGCCGACAGAACTGACCAGCGGACGGTCGCCCGAAAGGTTTTGGCCAATCGGAGGCCGAGACTCGTCGCCCGAAAAGGTATTGACCTGAACCGCCGCGCTTGTTCTGTAGCTAACCGGGCTCAAAAAGGGAAAACAAGTGATGCTACACTTTCTATGTTGCCACTTCTTATCAGAAATGACTTCTTCCAAAAATATCAGTCGGCGCCGATCCTCAGTTCCGTTCCTCGACGAGTAGACCTATAGCGCTAGTACGTGGAGTTCGCTGCAGTTTCGGCGATTACAGAGCGCGCATTCACAAGCTTGAAAGGTTGCATGTGGCCATCCAGTGTAGTTTATAGGCTATAGAGAGCCCACATCGACGACTGCTTACGTTTAAAGTAGCGTGCACATTGAGCGTGAAGTGTCGGTGTTTCACTGTCTGTCGTGCAGTCGACAGCTGTCGGTGCCGCTTGCCGCTACCCGGTGCAGGCAGGGGACGTAGCATCCTCTGCGCTTCTTGCAGCGCTGTTGTATATTGTAAACAAATAAAGGAGTAACTTCTTATATTGTGTAATTCTATCAATTCTGTCCTAGTTTCGGTTTCTTCAGGTTTCTGTTTCTATTCTGTGTGATTGTCATTTTACGTGTGGCTTGATGTGATGTGATAAAAACTTTAATTTTCCACCAGATAAGGAGGCCCCCAATCCCCGCCCCGGCACGCAGGCCTATGGGACGGGAGCCGAGACCTCCGCGATCAGAAGCAGACAAAGAGGTCTTAGCTCTTCGTGGCTTCTTCCGCCAGGCGTATGGCTTGTTGCTGTGGAGCAGGGACCACGCTCCGCAGCAGGGCTTCCCAGACTTCGCTACATTTATATTTGTTTTAGCCCCTGGGGAGCTAGCACACTACCAGATGATATGGTCGAGGGTCCTCTCTCCACACAGTTCTGGCATTTATCTTGTTTTCTATCGTCCATCTGGACATAATATGCTCAGACCAGGAATCTGGATTGTGTCGTCATCTGTGACGTAGTCCGTCTCCTTTAAATATCCGGCACCTAATGAATAACCGGGCTTGTCAGCACAGACAGCGGACGAGTGAGGCTCGTTTCGTCTCGGCGGTCGCCTCTGCCCCGCCGCAAAGTTGGCGTGCGTTTATGGGACAGGCTTAGCGAAACAGGGGCACACCAAGTTACATAAGATATTCGATGACATTCGTCAATATGTAAAGGAATGCTTCGCAAAGCATCTTTCTCATTTTCTGAAATTTCTTTTTCAAGTCGCCCAGGGAGGTTTTCGTCTCATATGCCACACCTGCAGAGATGCTGCCTTGGTCACCGCTGAAAATAAGTGAGTGGAACAATTTCCTCCAGGGAACTCTTTCTTCGAGAAGAGGCAAGTGTTTGAGCAACACAAGCGTCTAGTTGCATGTACGAGTCGATGAAGGACTAGCGTTGCTGACGACATACGAACTCCGTCCTTTTTTTCTTGCTGTCACCGTCCTACGAACGAGGTTGACAAGAGAGGAAGAGCTTTTCTACGTCTATCAAGTGTGTCACCGTAGAAAAAACGTCCCACTATATCAATTTTTGTCACGTTCATAGATATTTTTTGACAACAAATTTGGTTGAAAATTCTGACGTGCAATATCGGCATGCATTGTTTTGTTGAGGTTAGGACTCGCAAACTCGGCATTACAAAAATGCATTCATAATAACCCTGAATATTCTCTACGTTCGCCGAGAAGTCATATCTCAACGGTTCCAAGACAGATGGTTTGAAATAATTTTTTCCCACGATACACGATTTTTTCCGGTTATGGCAGGACAGCATGGCCCTTGGACTCTGTTCGCGGGCGTACACCCACCCGACCCGTTGCTCCAGCAATCGGGTTATCGAACAATTTCATTCAGTCAGTGGCTTCAAACCTTCGAACCTTATTTGACTTTGTCAGGCGGGTCTGCACCGACCGCCGAAAACTAAAAAGCACTTTTGTTATATAACTTTAGATATGAAGGTAGACGATGTAGGCCGTGTCTCAATGCGAGATCGCTACTCTTCTTCGACAGAACTTAGTCACGCTGAGACAGGTATTTACAAAGAAGCTGTTGCACTGCTGCAACTAGACTTCAAAGTATCAACCAACTTGGTCATAAAAGGAAGATGTTTTCAAAGCAGAAAACAATTACAAGGCGAGCCCATTTCAAAATACATCGCTGCTTTACGTGACACCATGCTACTATCCGACTACGTATCTCCGGAAAAAATACTTCGAGACAGTTTCGTGACAGGAGTGTCTACTTTGAGAATTACAAAAACGCTTTTGTTGTAGGAATCTATTCTCACTTTAGCCGCTGCGTCTAATATAGCTTTACAGTATTAGCAATTAAATGCGTCATGTGCAAGCGTTCCTAGCACCAGGTCAATCCTCTGGATAAGTTGCGTCAAACCGTCCACTGTAACAAAGGTTAGCCCCAAGGCAATTTCACTCTTCTTTTCCTCCACTACAGCCCGCATACCGCCAGCGAAAGCAGCTCCACGTACACAACGATTCCAAAAGTATGCGTCGCACTCTCAACAAGTCTCCCATAGGAATCTCCTGCATCCGAATGTAACGCCGTTCCAGAAGCCACAACTCGAAATATCACCTGCTTCAAGATTTTTTTTTCAAACGCAACGCCACCACGGACACCTACTCCGAGTACAAGTTTCGTCCAAGTCCAAGAGAGCGGCAAAGAAGCAGACGAAGACAAAAAGCAATAATCAATGCTACCTATTGAGGTGGTCCAAGTCAATGAAGAAAAAACGACAGATGGTGTTCACGGCACTCACCTATTAGGCCAGCCTCGACCGCAAATTTAATCCACCTTTAAAAACCTACCCCGAGAACACCAGTAAAGTTGAAGACTCAGAACATTGAGCAGCATGCCGCGTAAGCGAGCCGTATCTTCATACGGCTGGCTTACGCGTCACGCTGTTCATACTCGGGTGGTGCTACCCTGGAACAATGCTTGCAACCATCATTCTTGGTGATCCCACAGAAAGCGCAGAATCCTCGCCAGACTAGTGTGATGAGTGATTCTAATGTGTCATTTTTGTCAAGTTCTCAGTGCCCCCTGTTCCTCAGCACCAGTGGTAGCGCCGTATTGCTGGAGACTAATGCCGGACGTGGTCCGCCCCCGAGGACTTCGCCTAGTGCGTGCCCGGACTGTGTGTGCGGCGGAATGACCAAGTGTTTTGTGTGTACGAGGAGAGAGTGGCTGTGTTTGGACTTGTGTGCTTGAAAAAAATCAATGCTCTGTGTTTTCTCTACGGGTGTTTACCTGCCACGCAATGCACGACTTCTAAAATGAAACTTTTCTCTCCCTTGTGTCTATGTGAAATGTCGACGTACTTCAACCTTTTTACCCAACAAAGGGAGAATATCCTATATCGTGTATTTCTATCTATTCTGTTACAGTTTCTGCTTTGTTCTGTTTCGATTTATTTTCTGGAAATTGTGAATGCACTTGTGTCTTGAATGTGGACTGTGTCGACATCTATGATGTAGCCTTTGTCCTATAAAATCCGTCGTTCGGTCTAGACCACTTATCTTTCACAAAACGCTATTTCCAACAAACCGTGATTTTTGAACCGGCCTCGGAATATGAAATATCAGTTTGGAAAACTGCACGTCCTCTGACAACCGGCCTTTCAAATAATTTCTACAAAATATGTTGTCAACCTAATCGAGCATCTCTTGGCGCAGTTGAAGTCAGTTTCAAGTCACCCGGTGTTAATATTTATGAACATTTCTTCTGGGATGCTCAGATAAATCACCTCATCAAAAAACTTTCTAATACAATAAGGCTCATATGCCAACATTGTTTCACTTTTCCGATTAACATTATGATTTAAAACTGTTTATTCTCCTCAGTACTCAGCTAGGGCGTATTTTAAGGGGAACCACTACTAGTACTGTATTCACGACCTTCATTTGCTGGAGGAACAGGCCATCGGCAAAGTTTGTAAAGCACCTTATTTAAGCCATACGCAGGAGATCGTTACGCAGCTAAATATGGTCAGCGTAAAATCTATGTATAACTACAGAGTTTTAGGAAATGCAGGTTTGAAAGACCAAAAAGGACTAATACCTTGAAACTACTAGCTAACTTGAAAGAGCAAAGGCTTATCTACCCGTCTCAAAACCGAGAATTGAAACAAGGAAATTTCATACGTGATAAGAAAAGCAAATGATAAAATTTGAACTTCCAATATTGCTGCAGAATTTCGCAGAGGACAATACATATATTGAGGATACTCATTGAAGAGGGCGCGGAATAAAAATTGTTACCGGGAAACGCGTGACCGACTAAATGGTGAGCTCACAGAGAGCGACGACGACCGAGGAACGCATGGACGACGAAGTATTCTGGAAGAAGACGACGCTGACAGAGTGGATGCAGCACGGCCGCTGAATTCTGCGCCGAGTTCCGCCCATCGTACCGCAAGTTACTTTAAATACATCCTCGTAACATCTTGGTGGAGGCACGGGGTAGACTGAGCCGCGTCGGTTGTCATCGTGACAGTTCCGAGGTGACGGCTGCTGCGGAGCGTCAGGTCGTGTCAAACCTGCGACCTCCGCCAAGATATTACTTGTATGTATTTAATGAAACTTGCGCAGCGATGGGCGGAACTGGAAGTGCTCGCTCCTTCTGTATCCAACCCGCCCTTCTCGGACAGCAACCTAGCGACTATACCTCTCATTTAAGCCATCGTCCGTCAAGAGATTGCCAATTTGGGTTTCCCCTGTTACCGTACCGTGGAACACCAGATTTCGAGCCCCGTCCTTCCCATGGTCGCTTCCGCTACACCCCGCAGCCCCTACATGCCATGTTACCGATACCGCAATCCTGATGAACGGTGCACCATCACTTACCCCAAGTAGCACACATTGCGTGGCCCACCTGGGGCCCGTACGGGCAAGTGGGGCTTAGTCAACCATGATGACGCCCATGAGGGCCCCCTTTAGGGATAGAGCGGGGAAGCCCAAATTGGGCTTGCCCTGCTTTTTCCATCTGGGCATCATATAGGCGTGGAAAGGACCAACTGAGTACATATTCCCACATCTGGCCCTCAACGGTCCCTCTTGGGGAATTTTAGGACCGATGCAAAGAAAATTTGGGCTTTGTGTAGAAAAAGCCTGGGCTAATCTAATTGGGGCTGCGCACTCAAAAGCGCAATAGATCCCGCAAGGGCCGTGGGGGGGCTACATGCGGCTATGCCCGCGCATTGCCTACATGGGACCCTTGAGGGGTTCTCGAGGGAAGGTCAGACGGAATGCAGACTTCATGCAGAACATTCCTGGGTTGCCTCAAATGGGGCTGCCCACCAAAAACCTAGACAATTTTCACATAGCCTGTAGCTGGGCAGGAAAGTGCTCCTTCCCCTTCTGCCCGCATCGGTCTCTTTTGGGGCACTTTAGGGCACTACCGATGCAAATGTGGGCCTAAAGCGAATAGTAGACAGGCTAGCCCAAATGAGGCTGCCCACTCAAAAACTGAATAGGTCCCGCATGGTTTGTATCCGGGCTGAAAAGCAGTCATGCCGCTATGCTGCCCAGATTTGTATTTCTTGGGTTGATTTCGGGCAAATGCAGCATATATTCGTACTCCATGCGGTGCAAATAAGAGAAGCCCAATTGGGGCTGCCCATGAAAGGCCGCATTGGGCCCCAAATTGGCCTTAGGCGGACTTACCGCTCTGAAACGCCTTCACCCTATCTTTCAGGCACCATTTTATTCATGTAATTCTTCTGATACCCACCGCTAATTGCATCTTCTGGATTTCTCACAAAACTATTTTATGCATATCCATGCCATGAATAATGACTATCTAGCTTTACTTTAAAATCTACGTTAATTATGCAGTAGTGGCAGAAAATATGCAGCAGAACCTGTTCCGGTTTACGACTATGATCTAACCTACCTCAAAAGTTTTCCGGCATCATTGTTATTCTACACACACCATCGAAATTAATATTGAGATCAACATTTGAGGCGTGATGTGGGCGAGCCCAGATTATTGTAGTGTTGGGAATAAATTTTTCTTGTGTTACTGAGTGTCGAATGCAAGGTAATGAAATAGTTCTCAATGTTTCAGACTTCAAGATTCCTGTAATTTGAGCTGCCCCGAAAATGCCAGATTCAACCCAAGAGGTCAGCACGTGGGCCAGCCCGAAACGAACTGGCCTCAGCAAAGCCCGCGCCGGTACAATGCAGGTATTGGAGGGATTAATCGACTTAAAAATTAAAACTGTTTTCAATGGGGCGGCACTGCCTTAATAAAAGTAAGACCCATTATTGATTCCAATATGCTGCTCACATTCGGCTATGTTCTCAATGCGGGCAGCCCTATTTGGGCTGCCCCCACGGATACATATTGGGGCCAATCGCGGCAAAATTGGGCAGCCCACGCGGGGCCCCGCTGGGTACGTATTGCAAATGCCGCATGAGCCCCGCATGGGCTGCCCCCACGGGCCCAATGCGGGCCCCCACGTCATAGCCCACTTTGTGCTACCTGGGACGTTGGCCGCTACTACGACTACGGCCCCCGCCGTTTCTCGCCTCGTTATGAGCTGCCCCGCACCGAGACCACTCCGCTTCCTCCTGTGTCCGGTCGCTCTCCTTCCCCGCTAGCCGGCCGTTTCTATTCACCTTTTCCTCATCGCAGTCCCTCATCATCCTCCGCCGGCCGCTTCATGCGAAACTAGCCAATACAGCTCCCGGAGCTGATGCTGCATTAGTACCCCGACCTGGAAATCATCTACTGCGCATTTTCTCGCCCTGTAACCTCCTCTCCCTGTTCGTGGATGGTGTTCCTGTCTCTGCCCTCATTTACACTGGCGCCCAAGTCTTGATCATAAGCTCACATTTTAGCCGCTGCCTCGAAATAGCACAGGTCTCCGCCGCTTAGCCCACCGTTCGTGTTGCCGATGACAGTAGTGCTGCCGTCACTGGCCTCTGCACTGTTCGAGTCACCATTGCCGGTCGTCACATCCCTGTTTTGTTCACCGTCCTCAGCCAGTTCCCTCACAATGTGATCCTCGGTCTTGACTTTTAACGGCCCACTCTGCCCCTATCGACTGCCTAAGCCGCCTTCTTCGTTTGGACCTACTTGTCTGCTGAGAACATCCTCAATCTGCACCCCGCCTTTATTGCAGCGAGTTGACTCGCCAGCCCCCTGACTGCTGTGTATCTACCTCTGTCACCTTTCCCGCCTGTGCCTGCGGTGACTATGTTGCTTGCCCAATAACCGATGTCTTTTTAAACCGCAACGTTGTTCTTCCGAACCTCATTGTAGGGGTTACCCAGAATAGCACCTACCTTGCTATCATGAACTTCATTCTGTCACCCTAAGTTCTCCCCGAAGGAATATCCCTTGCTACCTTATCTCCCCTCACAGACTGCACCATTTGTGCACACACCTGGCTCACCTTCCAGCAAACTTCAAGCACCCCTATTCTTCACCCCAATTACGGGCCCTAATTCCGCGATGATTGCCTGCGACCTTAGCCCTGAACACGCTCAGGACTTATGCAAACTTTTTTTGTCCTTCACCGAGATTTTTGACTTTGCCACCGGTTCTCTGGGCCAAACATCAGTTATGACTCACAGCATTGACACCGGCGATGCAAGGCCTGTACATCGGAGGCCTTATTGTGTGTCCCTTTCTGAGCGCCAAGTCCTCCAGCTGGAGGTGGACAAGATGTTTGCCACGATATCATCGAACCTTCGAACAGCCCCTGGGCATCTCACGTCGTGCTTGAGTCCACGTCAGGAAACAAATGGATCGCTCTGGCCACCGAATATGCCACGCGCTACATGGTAACTCTTGCCATTCCAACTAGCTGCACAACTGACGTTGCTGACTTCCTTTTGCACGACATCATACTTCTCCATTAGGCTTCCCGTCAGCTGCTTACCGACTGTGGCCGCTGCTCCTTTTCCCGAGTTGTTGACGAAATACTTCATTCTTTAACCGTTTGGCCCAAGTTCACCACGGCGTATCACCATCAGACGAACGGCCTTAAGGAACGTCTCAACCACACCCTCACCGACATGCTCGCCATATGTGTATCCGACAGCCGCCGCATTGGTGACGTTAGTGTGCCATTTGTCACATTCGCCTATAATTCTTCGCGCCATGACACTGCTGTGTACTCTCTATTCTATCTTCTCTTTGGAGAGAGCCTTTACTGCGCTTCGACATTTTTCTTCCCGCCGCTGGCAACGTCACAACGTTTGCCCGCGATACCATCCCCTGAGCCGATGCCACTCGCCAGATTGCTCGTCACAAGCTCTGCGTCTCAAGAAGCGCAAAAACGCCGCAACGACGCTCACCAACATAATGATTGCTATCATACCGGATCTCCGGTGTTGCACTGGCTTCCGTGCCGTCGTGTGGGGTTGTGCGACAAACCTCTGCCACACTACGCAGGTCCTTATCATGTACTACGCCCAGTGATCGGTGTCACCAATGAGATTACACCGCTAGGCCCAAAGTGAGAATCCGCTGCCCCCACTTCCGAAATATACATGTGGCCCGTCTCAAGCCGTATTATTCCCTCTCCACACTGCACGCCTAATACGCATCGGGACGTTGCCTTTGCAGAAGGGGATAGTGTAACCGGTAAACGCGTGACCGATGAAGTGGTGTGCTCCCAGACGACGAGGACGGCGATTAGGATCTTGGTCTGGGCTAGTTTGTTCATAACTATCATGAAATAAACAAAGCGCAAAGAAATAGGACACAGGAAGAAGACACGACGACCAAAGAACGCGTGGACGATCAAGTGTTCTGGAAGACTACGATGCTGTTAAAGTGGATGGTGCACGGCCGCTGACGTCTTTGCGCCGAGTTCCGCCCATCGCAGCGCAAGTTACAATATATGCATCCCCGAAACAATATGTACAGAACTGAAATACCACCCAGTATTTCAATGTTTGGAAAGTTCGGCACGTTATATTTTTTTGTTACCTTCTTTATTCTTTATTCCTGATGTCTTTCTATCACGTTCCCTGTATGGCTAAAGATGAATATAACTTTCCATACTAATCATTTCACACCAGTATGTTTTTAAAACTCACACGCGTTCATGTTTTGACTAGTATGTGTTCAGCTATCCCGTAATGCTTTATCGAATTCCCATTTCATTATTGTTATATTCTGTACCATCTGGAGCATTTTTGTTTATCTCCCATGTGTTGCCAATGCTTACCATGTATTAAGGTACGAACCTTAGCCAAGACTTCTGGCTTTTTTTCCGTGCCAGAAAGATCTCTGAGATGTTGAATAAACGTTGCATTGTATTAAGCCATCTCGGAAGGTATGTGAAAATATTAGGTTAATTCACGCTACATAAATCTTTCTCTCCTTCCCCCCCCCCCCTTCCTCAACCAGACACCTTTGTTCCCAAGCAATCCAGTTGTGCGCTGTGTGGAGTAGAGTGGTGAGCTGTGCTAGTTGGTTGATGTTCATTGTACTAATAATAAAGCGCGCTAAAAAACAGAAAATAATGAAAGACGGGGCGCGCAGACTCTTAACTGGATTTAATTCACCAGATTCTTTTACCTTCGCACGCAGGCTGAAAGTGCGCTCCTACTTTCGACACAAAGCGCTGTCGGTCGGGCGCGCGCGGCCCGGGGAGCGGTGACCGCGCTGGAGCCACGCGTACAATACGTCTTCGTGAGCAAGCTTTCTTCAATTATGTCGTTAACGCGTTCTACCATCTACGCATACAAGTGCATGCTGTGCGTCATTTTCCCTCCTGTAGGGAGTACTACAGCAATTTGAAGCGGACTGTTCCCTCGTTTACGCGATATCCGAATGTAGTCTACCATGCAGGTTACTCATTGGAAATCACCGTTTATTAGAAATAATGCGCCAGCGTTTTTTTTAGACTTACTTTAAACGTGATAAACGGACATGTGTTGTTTTTACTTTTTGATTTTTTCTTGTTGATGCATATGTTTTGACTTTTTTTATTGTAACTAAATCGGCGAAATTCGGGCCGATGGTTGCTTAGGGAAAACGCTTAAGTTTTCGGTCGTCAGTCGTTCGTTTTTGGCTCCCTTTTATAGTTTCTTTTCGGGAGTATAAAGAATACGATCACCATTAAAAATGGTTATTTCCGGGGTTTGAGGGATAGGTCGGCGGGGTAGACGGTTGAGCGAAGTTAGTATTTGCCAGAGAAGCAAGAAATACATACGATTTCATTACAGGCTGTGACGCTGGCTCAAGCAGCTGCGCAACGCTGTCGCACATATCAATATCTTCTAAATAAAATTTACTTGTCTTCTGACTGCAGAAGATTTCTCTACACTGTTAGTATTCATTGAAGACTTACAAATAGGGAAACGGTGTTGTGCACCACAGCGGCAGCTGAGTGATTAGGACTCTTTATTACTTAGCCCTAAGACGTAGCTTCGACCACGGCTGCGACCACCACGCTCCGATGAAGGGGAAGCTGAAGGCTCTCGTGTAGAGTTTAATGTCAGAGCGCATTAGAGAGCCCCAGCTGGTCGTAATTAGCGGAGCAGTTCCCTACAGCGTGCATTACAGGCGATGCCGTTTTAAGGTGGTAAAATTCATAGAGCATATGCAAACTGAGTTATGCTCCAGCTAGCATTCGTTTGCTCCTTCACGTCTGTCATGTACGACTATGCACGTGCAATATTTTAAAAGGCGTATCATGCATAGCATGCTGGCGCAATAGTTTATTAGGCACTATGTAGAGCTTCCAGGCATAAAAATGAATCTTAATGAGGCGGTATTTATAAATAATGATCAATAAACTTTACCCGCTGTTACTTTGGCACTACAGATGAACGAAAAGCGATAATATTTCATGTGGCTGGCGCACCACCCTCAGTTGACAACACAGCCTAATTGGCAAAGTTCTCAATGGCTTGAAGGAACCATAAAGAGCACTTTGAAACTCGCCAGAATTATATATCAGCCGTGCACATACGAGTAATGCTTGAGGCTCGGGAAATGCTGAGGCCTGAAAGATGAATGCGCAACGCCACCCAGCGACGACACACAAAACGGGTCCACGCAAGATCGAGCTCCTCCAAGGCGCGGGCCAAGAAAACGTGAGCCGTATGGTTCCTTCGAAGTGGACCGTCCTCGGCCCGTGCGTGCGAACAAGGCTCGAGAAAGCAATGCTTCACAAGAGCTCGCGTTCCTTTCTTTTCCTTTCTTCCTCTCTCTGCCTAATGTAAAATATACCGCCAGTCTCCACCCAGCAACCCAGTTGAGCAGTACCTCGCTCACGGGGCTTCCACGCCCCGAACATAAAAAATATCATATTAATTGCATTAGTGATTATGCTATATATTGTATAATATTCAGAAGTGTGCCTTAAAATCGGGAGCTTTGCCCCTCACGCTCAATGCCCCAGTTAAATTCTATTGCATAAATATGGGCAGATATTTCTCAGAGCGTATGTTGACTACAGGCAGCCGCATCGTATGCTAGTTGAATGCTTCAAGAAGCATAACAGAGGAAAAGCTTACCGCTTGGTAACACCCTCCAGTGCGGATATGTGAGCGGAGTGGCTTGCTCTGCGCATGAGCACGTCTGGCTGTCAAGCGGGGTTGGGCCGAATGAGTGCTTCTATGCCACACGCAACCAGTTTTTCAAGCACGATCACGTGATCTTCTGGACGCGGCCAATGAGAGATCTTCGGGGATTTCCCTGCGATTCAGGTGATCGCCGCGCCCCCAGCCGATGCAGTTACAAGCCGCTGTCTTTTCCGCTATCAGGTAACAGCCTGTCCTCCCGCGCACAGGAAGTCTGGTTGAGTGGGAGGGCCGTTTGTCAAATGAGAGCATGTTCCGCCGTCTTTTCGCGTAAATATGGCGAAGAAACTTCCAGTGCGGGGCATAAAGCAGCTTTCTCGTTTTCCCTCCCGAGTCGGGTTAATTGCTTCATGATCGGTTACCAGATTTGTGTTTCGTTGTGACATGCAGCGACATGAAAATCGGATAGTCTCATCCCTCCTCCCCGCTGTTATCGGTAGAAAAAACGAGATCAGACAACACTGAAGGCCTTATCCGCAGCCTATACGATGGCTAATGCGGACAGAAAGGCATGCTAAGTTCGAACACACCTTCAGAGTCGGCCAGTTCTGGTGCCCATAAAATTACACAGCCAGTCGGATGCGCAGGTGCAAATAAATAACTGTGGGCCACGAGGGCAAAACACTTTTTTCTGGAGCACTTGGGCTGTCCTTATGCTAGACCATAGGGCGCTGCGTAGCTGAAAGCTGCGAGGGGAAGAATACTCCTTGTAAATCCTTGCCCACAAGAGGCGCCGAAGTGCACACTTAACAACACGTTGCACTTTTCGCTGGTCAGCATTCAAAAGCTGCCGCAAGTTTTTATGTCATCATTATGGAAACGAACTGCTGAACAATTGCTTAACTGCTAACGCCGAAGATCAGTGAAATTTCCTAATGGTGACATGGTTGTTTCACCGATCTCTCACATTGGCCGATATATAAACTGCGTCAACAGGCAATGGAAATTTAGGAAAAGCATATTCCGTGAAGTTGAAATCAATAAAAAGAGCGGCACACTTCGTCGATACCAAAAGTGCCTTTCAGTGACTGTTTCTGCATTCCTCAATGCTTGATTGGAAGCGAAAGAAGAATTTATTGCCGAGGAAACAAAATTTAAAAATTACTCTTCATTACCAAAATTTCGTGACGTCTACACCAAACGGACTCTGCGATCGAACATCTGAGATTATTGGTGCTGTGTCATGTAGCGTGGACTCCGAGGTCAAAAACTGTCGGCGCAACGCACTTTCATGAGCGATCAGTGCTGAGAAACCTACACTTAATAAGTCTCATCGCAACGCACTTTTGTAAGCGTTCGGTGATGAGAAACCTGTACTTAATTTCCTAGCCTTTTGCGTCACTTAAAGGTTTAACTTGGGCGCATTGCGGTTACATTGCGGTAATCTATCGATGCAGGCTAATGTGAATTCGTCTCCAGTGTTAATTTACAAGACAGCTATCAGAAATTGGTCAGAAAGATTTCTAATTACTGTCATCCTTATTGCTAGCCTTAAGTCTGAAGAAAAAATTGAGCTTAAGAAGGAGATGACAAACAACGCACCCTCGTTTTATTGCACATTCTCGCACCTATTCCGAATTTGAAATTTGCCGATTAAAGTATGAAATAAGTGTACGCGTGCTGCACAGCAGTCGCAGCAGCAACAAAGTGGAAAAATTTATTTTTATTTACCAGCTAATTCATTTTACTGCACGCATATTATTTACCGCGTGTTTTCGCATTACGCCCAACTAGACCTCGACCTATAGTGCTGCATCTTTACTCAACACATATCCCTCCTTTCGGCCTTCGGTCTGAGATACCCTCGTCGTCCACCAGGTTGCCGTGACGCTGATGTGTATTCTACTTGTGCGTATTCTTCCTGTGCTTGTATGCTGTAATTTTAATTGCTGTATTCCACTTTTAACGAAGGAAACTGCATGTTTCTGATTCGTATTGGTAATACCAGTGATTTTATCCCAAGAATGTTGTTCTTTTAAATTTTACAGCCTTTCAATATTGTAACACTTTACACCCGCTGCTACGGCAAGGATATCTGAGTTACAAGGAAGAGTGTCTCGGTCATGCATCATTCATCTTAATATCTGAAGAGCGGCTGCATCCTTTTAATAATACAGCCGATGATGTGTTCATAGTGAAATGTGTCATACGCAGGTAGGTAAAACTTGATTTCTAGACTATTTATTTCTTTGCATACCCTAGGGTACTTACGACTGTTTCAAATATTACTTACGAACAGTCATTTTCCATAGCTTCGCCGGTGCCGCGATGCAGTCTCATGTCTGCAACCTTATCACTGGAGAGAAAACAATTTCACTATCGTGCTATGCGCGTCCGGGTGCTGGCTGTCGAACAAGGCAGTCAGCAACCGGACAGGCGTTGCCTAGGATTCTAGGTAGAGGCTGCCAGGCTGAGAGAAGAATGCGCCGGCGGCTACAAAGGCCGGAAGCATCAGGTAGCGGCTGTATCGGCGTTTCTGAGACAGCGCCGCCTAGTGTTACGTTCCACAGTGCCGGCAGGTACGGGCGACATCCTGCGATAGAATGTCGTCCGCCCCCCTCGCAACGCTCCTGACGTGGATGCCTAAGAAGCTGGCGCACGTGGAGTGGTGCTGAGAATGGCCTGAATGATCATGTTTGTTCTCGGATGATCACAGGGATGTTGATTTTTATTGTTCACGAACAGGAAGCGTTCGAGCTCAGCGAAATGACCTGCACGTATCAGAAAATTCCTTGGTGAGCGGCATTAGAGGTTGAGCACGAGCAGTTATATTCTTCCGTACAATTTGTAAATTTCGAATCCCAGATCTATGTTCATCCTTGAAATGAACAACGGACAACTGTCTGCACTGCTTTCCGTTCGCTATGAACAAGGAGTTTTAGAGTCCCATATTTTGCTTAATCTCTTCTGAAGCTTTGCAAAATCTGCCTATCTTTCGTTACTGTTGACACTCACAAATTTACAAATAAGAGATGCTGATTGCCTTGGCTTAGTTGGGCAACAAGGTTCACCAAACCACTCTTTACAAATGCAAAATGCCATCTTCTGTTGATCCTGGCCTGTGAGCAAAAGTTTCATCTACATGGTGTAACGTACGTCTCAAAGTGGCGTCACCTATGTGGGATGCCATAGAGGAGGTCTCCCGCCTTAATTTTACCACGACGGGGGGGGGGGGGATGAAAGGAGCTCCTTCCACTGCTATTCCCAGAACCCGGCCCCCTTTATTCCGCCTCCGTCGATACGCGGTGGCCACGGCCGGCATCGAGCCTTCGTCGATGGAATAAGAACATGAACCTCTTGATCAATGAGCTTAAGCGAAGATGATGTGCGAGGAAGAATATGGAAGCGTGGATGCTGCGTGGGCTCGCAGCAAGATGAAAAAGGGGGTCCCCGGTTTAATTATTTATTGCTTTAGACATTTATTTATTTATTTTGCACTTCTCCGCAGTGATGCATTTATCCAGTCGCTACATGCTGTGCCAATTAGATGGGATCCGCGTGGAACTTCGAGTCATGAGTTGTCTAGCTTACGGAAGACGTCGGTGGCATACAGAAAATTTTTTTATACAAAAAGTAGCCGAGTTTAGATAGTTAACACAATTAAAGTTAGGGATTACATTGCGGTGAAATCGTTCCAAAAGCAAACTGTTGTTCAAGTCGGGATGATCCTAAGCATTATTCTTTTATTCCGCTCTGGCTGATATTTTGAATATTCTGAATGTTTCCAACTTTAAAAGCGTTGAGTAAAGTTCGTAGAATAGCAGATAATGGCAGCTGTGCCCGATCTTACCGCCGAGTGTCCCCCATTGTTCAACATCACACCGCTAAGAATCTCCTCATCTGATAGAATGGTCCCATGCAATGTGACTGTCTCGCACTCCTTCCCTTGTGTTTCAGTAAACGGTATCAAGATTATGGACTACATTGTAGAGGTTGTTGACTACGCATTGCAGACTACAAATTCAATTTCAGGTTGCGTTAGTGCGTCACTTGTCATTCACTGCTCTTTCTCGTTCACTTGTGTCCTTTAGATGATACAGCACGACGCAATAACACTTTATTCGCATCGTTTCACATGACGCAGGAAGCATGCAGAAAAGCCACTAAAAACCACGTTAATAGGGCCGCAGACCTGCATAATTCCGTCTCCACAACGGTAGGATCCCGAAACTTCGTTCTCCTCACTGGTTGCCTCTGAGCGGGTTAAGCGGCGATTGTTACCGAGGGGTGTCTCTTAACGCAACATAAAGGTAACATACACTCACTGAAGGCAGGAAATAATTACGGTGAATCTAATTTATTCGTTGTCTCTTGCTTTTTACATGATCCAGCGAAGGTTGGAAATCTGATCTCTAGTTCCTCTACCCTTGCGAAACCCAGCTTGCACATCCGGAAGCTCCCGATCCACATACTGCTGCAGCCTACCTTGGAGGATTTTCAACATCACCTTGCTAGCATGCGAAATAAGCGCGATCGTGCGGTAGTTGGAACAATCTTTGACACTGCCTTTCTTTGGAATGGGGATGTAAACTGACCTCCTCCAATGCTGTGGCCACTGCAGGGTTGTCCACATTTTCTGACATATTGTATAAAGAAGGTTATCAGCCTCTGCATGGTTGAGGTTTTGAAGCAACTTCGCTGGAATGCCATCAATTCCGCTAGCATTGTTCGTAGCAAGGCTGGCTGAGGCCCATTCAAATTCATTCTTCAGGATGCCTGGCTCGAGATCAGTACTCACAACCGTCTTTTGTTGGGTTTGCACATCCGTTTCCTTCTTATACAGCTCTGTGTATTCCTGCCACCTCTTCTTTATCTCTGAGGCTTCAGTGAGGTCCTTGCCTCGTTTGTCCTTTATCACGCCCAGCTTAGCACAGAAGCTTCCTTTGATATCTGATTGTCTTATACAGAGCTCTTGTATTCCTCAATTGGCTGTTGTCCTCAACTGCTTGGCACTGTATGTTCAGGAAGGCATTCTTATCTCTTCTTGCTATTTTCTCAAAATCCGCATTGAGAACCTTGTAGCTTTCTCTTTCCCAGATAACTTTTGCATCCTCCTTTCATCAGCTATTTGCAAAGCCTCTTCAGATAACCAGATTGCTTTCTTGCTTTTATTTTTTTTGGAACTACCTTAGTAGCAACTTGTATTATATCACGAACCAGTCCACATCTCTTCAGGCTCACTGTCTTCTAGATGTAATTCTTGAAATCGATTCCACACTTCCCCAGCATATTCTGGTGGAATTTGATCCAGATCATACCTGAAAGGCCTTCTAGTTTTCTGCGTTGTCCTCAATCGAAGCTTCAATTTGGCAACAAGAAGTTTATGATCGGTGCCACAATCGGCCCCAGGCCTTATTTTTACTGCTTGTATAGCGCTTCTCCATCTCTGCTGGTAAATAATATAATCAATCTGAATCCTGTACAGACCGCCCGGTGAAGTCCATGTGTACAGGCGCCTCTTCTGCTGCTGAAAATGAGTATTCGCTATGGTCAGGTTGTTTTCTTGACAAAACTCTACCAGCCTGTGTCCAGCTTTATTTCGCTCACCAAGACCGAACGTGCCTGTAATTCCGGATATTTCTTCACTCCCCACCTTAGCATTGCAGTCTCCTATGAGAAAAAGGACGTCTGATGATGCAGTGCGGTCTAAAAGGCATTGCAGGTCAGCATAAAATCTTTCAACGTCAGCTTCTGCAGCATTAGTGGTTGGTGCTTAGATTTGGATAACGGTTATGTTGAAAGGGTGACCTTGGATTCGAAGTGAAATCAATCGGTCGTTTTTGGGGCTGTACCCTAGCACTGGTTTGCCCATTCTTCTGTTTACTAAGAGAGCGACCTCATTCCTTCTCCTGGATTCGTGCACACAATAAAAGACATAATGGCCGCCGGAATTAAATTCTCCCATTCGGGTCCACTTGAGCTCATTGATACGCAAGATATTAATGTTCAATCTGTTCATTTCTCGCTTGACAACATCCAGTTTACCTTGCCTCATAGATCTTACATTCCATGTTGCTATGTGATATAACTCCTTGGAACATCGGACTTTCCGGTCACTTCCCGACACATCCACAACTGAGCGTCCTTTTGGATTTAGCCTGGCCGCTTCATTTGTCCTGGAGCTATTAGGAATCGCCCTTTGTTCATCCCCAGTAACATGTGGGAGGCCTTCGAACCTGGGGGCTCATCTTCCGGCGCCATATCATTAATGCTATTGTGACTGGTCATAGGGTTTTCTTGGCAGTAAATACTTCTGTGGGTTGCCGTTACATTCTCCAGTGAATCTGATTTTGTCAGAACTCTTTGCCGTGACCTGTCTATCTTTGGGTACCCCTTCAAGAGCAGAGCGCACGAATTCATGGAGTTTCGCAAGCCCCTCCGCCATGACCATGCAGTGATCCATGAAGGGGATCACTGGCCGGGTGAATAAACCAGTGGCCCTGTGAATAAACCGGCGGTCGAAACTAGCAATAAACGACTGGAAGATTGGTGGCTTAAAAGGAGAGAAGTGACATAATGTTAGTAATGTAGAAACAAAAATTTATTAAATAGAAGGATGGTTTAGTTAACCAATCTAAATCAATAATTAAGATAAAAGGGAAAAATGAGCATGATAGCTACTGCTACCACCCCGTTTCAAAAGGAACGCTCCTAAATTCCATCCATCCATCCATGCAGTCGAGAGTCGTGTGGTGCGGACGCATGTTCCATCGCTCCTCCAATTGCACGTGGCTACCGGAAACGGACAGACTGGCGACAGCGGGAGCTTCCTAAAGTGTCAAATAGCTGAGTTCTTTCTTTTGTTACCTTTATTTTGGTTACAGCTAGTTAGGTTACGTGCAGCCTAGAGAATAGATTTTAGCTCTTTGTCCTATCGGCCTGGTTTTTCGTACCGGCAGCTAGGTGTTTTTGGCGTTCACTCCTAAACTATTTTGTTTAGATAAATTTTCTTTTTTCTAGGCTATTGGCATTCGCAGAATTTATTTTAACGCGTTTTTTGCTAGTCGATTTTGTGCCTTATTTTGCAGTTTGTATATTCTAAGAATTCGTATTAGAAATAGTTCAGTTGATACATGCATAAGATGTGCAATCAAAAGAAGGCAAAGGGTACTCAGTGTGAGGCGCAGGTTAATCTCAAGGAAACGCGTTTTGACTCTGTAGATGAAGCAGAAGGCAATGACGTTTCGTGTCGGTGATGTGTGTTGAAGGCGCGCCTAGATAGGTTTGAACGAGGAAAGGACAGTTTAGTTTCTCGCGCGGATGATTTAGAAAATGAAGCAGGTTTGTTAAGAGCAGAAAATCAGAAACTCCTCGGACAGCTTCCTCAAATGAAAAAAAAAAAAAAATGGCCGACTTTATCCTCGGAACCAACGAGGATGAACATTCCAGTGTGGGCCACGTGGCTGGGACCAGCACTGGCATGGCAGGCATAAGCAAAGTAGGTCAGGCGGATCCGAACCGACCGAGTTATTTAGAAGCAGCTACTTAGAAGTCGGGAATAAAGGAAGAAGTAGGGAAGAATGAAAATTCCAGAGAGAAGGACACAGATAGCCGAAAGCAGGAGCCAACAGTTGGGGGAGGGAGAGAGAATGCCCGGGGGCTTATTGCCGGAGATTCTAACATGAGCAGGTGCAAGTAAGATATCTTGGAACGTGTAAAGGATGATAAGCGAGTGTTAATTGGAACCTTCCCGGGGATGACAATGAGGGCAGTGCTGAATAAGAGTAAAAATAGGCTGTTGAAAAATTTCGCAGAGCGCAGTATGGTGATAGTAGCCGCAGGGGTAAAATGTTCTAAATGGTGACGTTTCAGGAGTGGTGGGAAGCTTAGCTAAGGGAGTTGACGATATCAGGGAGATAACATAGGAAGCGCAGATAGTTGCATGCACAGTACCGGAGGTGCTACGATCGAACGGAAAGCTGGAAAAGAACGTGGTGATAGTTAATCACGACAATGTTAAGCCTGGAGAACCGTTTCGAAGTGGTTGAGATAAACAGGGAGGTGCATAAAGCAGTTCTTGGCAGGGCTTTTCAGAGAGATGGCATTCATTTTAACAGAAGGGTGGGACCAGAGATCGGTTGGCGCCTGGCAGGCAGGACTGTAGCTTTTTAGGGGGTCTGCGAGGGCTCCGTGCACAGAGGTAGTTATTAGTGAAGCAGAAGAAAGCGTAATAACGGAGGCCGAGCGCCCAAAAATAGCAAGGAGGAAGTCGAGAAAGGAAAGTACAAAAAAGGAATTTAACACTAGGATCAGCTACATAAACATGCAAGGATGGTAGAAAAAGAGCGAAACGGCTAGATATAGAACAGCAGTTGAAGGATGACAAAATAGGTGTGTACGCTCTATACGAGACTCATCTCAGCCGTTCATAGCAGGCTACGTCTGGGAAGGGTGCAACGTAACGAGAACGGAAAAAAAAGGGTGGAGGGGTAGGTATGTTAATACACCAGGGAACAAATTGGCAAAGAATAAAATCATCTTGTAAAGAACATATCTGGGTATCAGGAACAATTGCCGGCGTAAGGACATGGCTAAGGGTAGTTTATTTAGGAACAGGACATCAATGCAGGCAAGAAAACAAGGATCTTGTTGAATGTCTCAGTGCCGATATGAGCCAGTTTGGAAACGGGGTCAATATTATTCTACTGGGGGACATTAACGGCCACATCGACGATCTGGGTGGATACACGGATTGTATCGGGAAGCTAAAGCTAGGTTTCTGCGAGCGACACGATGTAGTTATAGTAAATAGAGAGACAAAATGTGAAGGCCAAATCACGTGGGAATTCCGCAACAGGCAGACGACCATTGACTACTCTCTAATGTCGCATGGAATTTATAGCAAGGTCACAAAAATGGAAAAAGACGAAGAAGGGGAGTGTATTCTGGGAAGTGATAATAAACGTATTAGTCTGCAGATGGGGCCCTTGATGAAACGAGAAATGGAATTTGACAAAAAATAAACGCAGAATTAAACGAAGATCAAATAGCGCAGATAGCAGCAGACATAGAGGAAGCAACAGAGAAAAGCCCCAAGGAAGACTGGGATTATGAACAGGTGGAACTACTCATTAGGAGGAAAATTAAGGAGGTTAAAGTAGCAAACCGCTGGAATGCTTTCTTGCGCCAGCAGTGGCCGGATGAACGATAGTTTTACAGAAGCGCTTTACCTGCCGAAAATATTTAGGTTAACTAACACGCGCACATAACAGCATCCCAAGAGGTACCGCTTCGTTCAAAAGCTTTGTCTGCTTCTCTAATGTCTCAAGGTGTGCTCACGCATCACTGTATGCGTGTTTGGGTTTTACTCTTCGTTTTTGGGCCGAAAGAGCGATGAGCAATAGCTTGAGGAATCAGCAACACAACTCTAACCCCTCTCATAGTAGCGGCACACACGACGGAGGGAAACATTGGACATATTGATTTTTATGTGCGGGAGCGCTCGTTGCTAAAACAAGCTAACTCTCGTAACTAGTGAATGTATGCCTCTGATTTTATGCTTTAATATACAGCATGAGCCCATCGATTTCATCCTCGTCGAAAATCTCTGGACGGAAGCCCAAAACAATTCCGACGATCATAAGGTTGCTTATTATAGTGAACGCTTCTAAAAAAGGAGAGAATATAGAGATAAAAAAATCTTTTTGCTGAAAAATAAAGAGCTCTCATCGACCACCGCGCAAGGCGTGGAAGCAAGTGTGCAACCGACACCGCGAATAGCAGATGACATGGGGATGATATGCCGTTGTGACCTGAGCAGCAAATTGGGGCCAAACCACCAAGCTGCTTGGGAAATGATAAATAGAATTTATCTTAAAAATATCAACCGCATCAAATGAGAGCAAATGTGGAGGAATTATAATTTAAGGTCGGGACAGTGAAGTGCAATAATCATTCTACGTTCAATTGTTAGTTTTGATGTCCCTTTTTAAGCATCAAATTCATTTATTCCTTTAGTTTGTTCCCTACAATGGCATATTAGTAAACCAACGAAACATGGCAATAAGACGCCATACGTGATCAAGGCCGCCTGCCTTGTTTTTGTTTTCTCTTGTGATTTTTTCGGGATAGATGACCGACGTCGAGTAAGTTCGCTGTTATGGTAAAGCAGAATAGTTAATACCTCTTGCCTATAAAGCTGATGATGTTAGACGCGTAGAAATACCATACAGTGCCACCTCTCGGCAGAATCCGCGAGACGAACTAACTGCTTTTTAAAATAGTATGACCGCAGACCAGTAGGCTGGAGTTGTCTCCCGTCTAACTGAGATAACTGGTGTTGAATGCTGTTGGGTAATGCTTTCTTAGGCAGTTTAGTTACACATTAATGTTAATTATGTATGAAAATATACTTGCACTTAGAATACAATTCAGTCCGAACATTGTTGAACCTAACTATAGCCCAATGATTCGGCAAGAACACATTCCCCGACTCCAGCTGTCGAAGGATGGTCAGAGCGAATTTTAGCTATAGCGACCATGACGCGTTCCGGCTCACCGGCGTCTTTGCTGTAAGGTAAACAGCTGAAGCTGCCACACAAACTGTCAGGTTGTGTGGCCACCGAATCTGGGTAATAAATTTCTCTGCGAGAGGCGCTTATTTGTGAGCTGCGTGACAGACGCGGAACATCTGTGATGTGACTGTACTAACTGAAACTTCACCCATCCCTCTCTCACAACTTTTATATCCACTCACCAGCTTCCCCCAGTGCAGGGTAGCAAACCGGTGCTTTTACAGGGTTAATCTCCCTGCCTTTCCTCCTCATCTTCCTCCTTCTCCTCCTCCTGCTGACAGTGCCAGCGGCAGTTAGCTGCGCCTTTTGGCTGCACCATAGAACATCGCAGAGTATGAACAAATTAAACATTGGGGCCGATATGGAGAAATAAGTTAATGGAACTGAGCAGATGTCTGTTGCGATCACTGCCACTTGGGGCTCTGGAGTGGTGGGGGAGTTATTTTATTAAGAACCTTGTTCATTATTCTTCATTCTCGTTAGTTGATTGACTCCGCGATGCAAAGCGATGACAAGAAAGGAGGCACTTTCTTCAAACTGTACACGTTCGTTGAAAGTTGTTCACGTTCGGTCGTCATGAATAAACCGCTTAAAAAACTGAAAATCTCGCCATTCGTTCAATGGTCGGAATCTAGTGGAATGAAGCCAGAACACAGCACCTCTGTGCATCGCTACGGAGCAGGCGCCAGAGTCTTGGAAGCCATAAGTCGCCCTCTCCGCCCAATTCGATCGTCGGGCTCGGTCGTCTCCAAACAACCTTAAAATGACCCATTCGCACGCATATGTTATCATCGGCACGTCAAATGTTTCTTAATGCTGATCAGGGCCTTCTATGTTTTTCAGAAGAAAACGAATCCTTACAAGCGTACAGAAGCACGAAAAACATTTACCATAAGCACCTCCTCCATCAATCAGATTGGGACACAGAGACCACCCACACGGGCAGCGCATTATGTCCAGGGTCGCCTGAGCATTGGAGCTCGAGCCGAGTTGCAAAGCAGCTGGCTAAAAAGTTTTAGGGCGACGAGCACGCCAGCTCAGCTGCGTTGCCTGCTGTCCTTGGCGGCCATTAAGAAGAGATGCAATTCCTTCACCGCTTACGATAAGGACGCCCTGAGAAACCAAGCACCTCGAGTTGCCCCGAACGCTAACTTTTCGAAATGGAGTGCTGGCGTGTGCGGCACACTCGCTCCGTCGTCCTCGCCGGACCTTCTCTCAAGCTACCATCGCTTCTTTGTCTGAATATACTTTACTGCCTCGAAGAGGCATCTGCAAGAAGCACCTTGCACGGGAAACGTGAGCACCCCTGACTACTCACTCTGAAATCTCAGGTAAATTTCTTCTGCACGTTCACAATTTACCGCATGTCCGACTCACCACTGCAATCTTTAAAATGCTGAGGAGGAGCGTTATTTTGACCCAATAACGTTTTTCCCTGGTGACCGCAATCTTCCAGTAGTGAACGTTTGGTGGTCTAATTCCCCACCGCATTCACGAGCGGAATATGACGCAATCGCGGTAATTAACAGCGAGTTATCAATATTTCCACGCGCGTATATGGCCCGTGGTTGTCGATACTCATAATTATTACAATAATAATCATCTCTGCATCGCTTCTTTATTGAAGTTCGAAGGACAAGGACTGCAAGTGATCAACAACGGTCTGGTGCTGCAGCGAAATAGCTAAACATGTTAGGCGCCCGTCATACCCGGCATTTCATTTTCGAAATGAAAAACATCATTTGTGAAGGTTGCCTGGCATAGAATAGAAGAAACTGCATTAAATCACTTCAAACAAATAAAACAAAAACGCCTCAGACGTCAGAAAGGATCACCTGTGTTATATCCCTCGTGAAGTATTCCAACGGACGGTCTGGCTCGACGGGTCTGCGAAGTATGCGAAGAGGACATCTCATGGGTACTGTGTGATGCACATCCACTTTGACCAATATCAGGAGGTCGAAATCGTTCCCAGAACTTTTATTATCTTCTTTCATTCTTTCACTTCCTCTTTTCTTCTTTCTGCCACAGGGCGCTTCGTGTGTCCAGAGAGAAGCGCCACAGTTGCTTCTGCCCACAAAACCTATTTGTGACGAGTTTAGTGACAACACCGTAGGAATACTCGATCAAAGAATGGGTATTAAACAAGCATTCTGTTGAACAAGTATTCCTTCGGCGGCGACACGTTTCTCTCAATGTGGGTGTCTTCCTCCCACAGCTCAGCCAAGGAGCAGAATATCTTCTTTATCATGCAAGAATGCACTTGCAACCTCCTAAAATGCATCATCACACATTGCATGATTTTCTGTCTTTACAAACCACTCTTTTGTTCCACGATTACCAAGGGTTGGTTGACAAGGTTGAGTCGCTTTAGTCTACGTGAGGCTTAGAGAAAAAAAATTTTAAAACAATTGGCAGGTTTTTGTTCTAAACCTACAACGCACTTGGCCTGCTGACGGTGAGAAATGGCTGGATCCGATGAGCGGTAACAAATTTCCAACACAATGCATGCCACGAAAAGCTCATCATCATCATCAGCCTGATTATACCCACTGCATCACACTTTCCCGATTACCTCTACATCTTGAATAATGGCGGGGGTTGAACACATTATGAAGACGATTTCGTTTTTAGTCTCCCCGTTAGGACTTTTCCATGTCAATTTCCGGTTCATCCGTTTGCTGAAGAAGGTATTCATGATTCTTAAGTTATTGCGCTCTGCAAACTCAACTAGTAACTCCCCCTTGCTATTCCTAGAACCAGTGCCATAGTCACCTACTGCCTGGTCTCCTGCCTGTTTTTTCCCTACCTTGGCATTGAAGTCGCCCATTAGTACAGTATACTGCGTCTTTACTTTTCGCATTGCCGATTCGACATCTTCATAGAAGCTTTCAACTGCCTGGTCATCGTAACTACATGTAGGTGCATAGGCCTGTACAACCTTCAGTTTATACCGTTTTTTAAGCCTAATTACGATGCCTGCAACCCTCCCATTAATACTATAGAATTCATCTATATTACCTGCTATATGCTTATTGACAAGGAAGCCTACTCCTAGTTGTCACCTCTCTGGTAAACCTCTATAACCAGTACAGTATATGCCTCATTCGGCCTCCTAACCTCACTAAGCCCAATAACATCCCAATTCATGCCCTCTAGTTCCTCTAACAGCACTGCTAAACTAGCTTCACTAGCTAGGGTTCTAGCATTAAACGTTGCCAGGGTCAGTTTCCAATGGCGGCCTGTCCAGCGGAGCCAGGCTTTCTTAGCACAATACCTTAGCAGGATAGCAGTAAATATGAACTGTAGTGTCACACCAACGGTCGGTGACTGTCGACGGTGACAAAGACGACAAGCGCATGTCGAAAAGGCGCGTGCTACGAAGGAGACGGCTGAAAAAGAAGACTCAAGAGACTTAGACAAAACGGTCGAGTGGTGTGCCGCGAGGAAAGCGGGAGTTTTTTGTTAATGCAGCTATATTTAATAGGGGGCAACACGCCCGTGCCGCGCGGTTCGCGTGTATTTCCGGCGGCGATAGAGGGCTGCTATTACGAATAAAAGTCAGCGGTTGCCTTCGAATTTACCTTTGCTTTTTCCGCACAATGGCCGTCAAGTACTCTAAAGGGGAACAAGACGGCCTGTTATGCGAAAGTGGCACAAGCAAAGGCTTTTGCCTTATTTTAAGCCTGATTAAACGTATACTAACTCTACACGAGAGGGATCGGCTAAGTACACTGAAATTGTCTCGAGAAAAAAAAAGTACTTATATCGGAGGGCGTTGCAGGGAGGTGTATAGTTAGGGGTATTTGGCTTATATAATGCAAATGGCACGTACGCAATATTATGCTGCAAAGTGCTGTTTTTTTTTTCGGAACTAAATGAGTCGAAAAAAGTCCTGCTTCATCTACTCGATAAGGCTGGCGAAGCACACGCAGTCAGGTAGGTCGTACACGTTCGATCACAAAGAAGGCGACAAATTGTGAGGAATTGTTGAAAATTAAAAGTATAAAAAACAAGCTCTAAATGCCTGCTCGCAAAAACTAGGGCATTAACATCTTTGTGGAAAAGAGCTGTCAGCTAGTCAGTAAAAAAACAACCATCTATATTACAAGAAACTTTGTCTAAATATCCGCATTTATATTTTTAGGTGCATATCGAACGACACTTTCATTGCCCCCTTGAACTTTATGCCATGATCTTTCGATTTAAGTCCAAGCACTCGCCAGTCATTTGTTGAACAAGCTTCAGAAAATGAGACGGCCGCTTAGATTTCTCTTAACAGGAAAATGGCGAAATCCTACCCTCGCTCTTCTTTCATGTTCCTCTTGTCCTTTGCCTCTTACTCTTATCGGCGTTCGTTGCAGTGCCACGTATAATTGTAATTGATTTACAGGAAAGTAAAGGCGCAGTACATCTGTCACACTTTCTTCGGTAAGTTTTAGGCTGAACGGTGAACTATCGGTCCTGTGGCGTGGCGTTACTTCGCGCGCGGTAAACTGTGGGATTGTAGATGGCAGAAACGCTAGGCAAGAACAGATCTCGCGGAATCTCGCGCAAATATGACATCTCAAGCGCATATCTTGCACCACATCTCGCGCACAGGATTACGTTCCAAGAGCCTACAAAGGCTTTCGACTTAAAAAGGCAAGGTTAGGCTCAGAGTCGGTCGCAGCTGTGTGCGTGCCGTTGTGGGGGCGGTGAGACGGAGACGGCGATGGCTGGAAGGCACTTTTTCGGTTCTCTGGAGCTTATTCAAATCGCGTTGGGCTCTGCGATTATACGATTGAAGAGGCGGTGCGTGCTTTCGTACGCTGGTCATGCCCAGACTGAACACAGTTTTGTAAAAAGGCTTCAGAAGCCAAAAATAGTAAGTTTGACTGAAAGGCGCATATACAGCATCCAAAGAGGTACCGGTTTGTGCAAAAGATTTCTCTGCTTCTCTAATGTCGCAATGTGTGCTCTCGCGTCAACGTCTGAGTGTTTTGGTTTTCCTCTCAGTTTTTGGACCGAAGGAGCGAAGGGAATAACTCAGTAATCAGCAACACAACGCTATAACTCCTCCTCTTTTATTGCGTTAGCAATACTTCGCTAGGGTTCAGCCTGTCGCGTACTCCCGGGAAGGGCCACGTTTGACCATGAGCCGCAGCCGAGCCGAATACGGCTTTACCCAAGCTGTTTTAATGTGCCTTAGTGGCCTATAGGGGTAACGTGAATGCCTGGGTCCTGGCAGGCTGATTCTGACATTTCTGACATAACCGTCCCATGTGAAACGAGAGACCTGGAATGGCAGCTTCTGCTAGCCCACATATAAAGCCCCGCTTTAACCAAGCCGTATGAATGTGCCATAGTGGCCTATAGGGGTAACGTGATTACCACGGTTATGGAAGGCTGATTCTGACATAACTGACCCATATGAAACGAGAGACCCAATTTGGCAGCTCCTGCCAGGAGACCATGAACAGGGACACGGACACAACGTCATTTAATGAAGATTTGACATTCATTTGTCTGCCATGTCTTCACTCATAGCTAAACATCCCAATCTACACCAAGAGGTACACTACATATAGAATCATACGCAAAGCCATGGAGGTATCATCATCATCAGCCTTACTATACCTATTGCAGGGCGAAGGCCTCTCCTATATTTCTTCATTTAACCCGGTTCTGTGCTAGCTGCATCCACTTGGCCCCTGCGAACTTCTTAACCTCATCCGCCCACCTAACTTTCTGCCGCCCCCTGCTACGCTTTCCTTCCCTTGGAATCCAGTTTGTTACCCTAAGCGACCATCGGTTATCCTCTCTTCGCACTACATGTCCGGCCTATGCCCATGTCTTCTTGATTTACACTAGAATGTCAGTAACTTGAGTTATTTCTCTGATCCACTCTGCACGCTTTCTATCTATTAATGTTACCCCTACCATTTTTCGTTCCATAGCCCTCTGGGTTGTCCTCAACTTAAGTAGAACTCTCTTGGTTAGCCTCCACATTTCGGTCCCACAGGTGAGTACAGGTAAGATGCCAGTGTTGTATACTTTCCTCTTGAGCGATACCGGTGAGCTGCTAGTCATAATCTGGAGTCATAGTCATGGAGGTATTGCTAGCGTAATTCAACCCGGGTTAACCAGAGCTAAAACACAGCCAATGTTTTCGCAGCGCGAACGGCGGAAGGAAACATTCGACATGTCGCTCTTCATATGCGGGGGCGCTTGTTGATAAAACAAGTAAACTCTCATAACATGCGAATAATAGTTCTTTTGATTGTGTGCCTAAATAATGCAGCATGAGCAAATCAATTTCAGGCTTCTATAGAGATGCCCAAAAAAAAGTCCAGTTCTCTGAGGATATCTATGGTCGCATAACAAGGAGAATATGCAAATAAAATCTCGTCTCACAAAAAAAAGCCCTCAGCGACCACCGTCAAAGACATGCATACCAAAGTGCAGCCGACACCGCGTATTGCATGCGACATGGAGATGATGTGCTGTAGTGGAGTCTGCAGGCAAAAGGTGCAGACTTCAGCGGTTTGCGAAATGATAAATAAAATTCAAAACATCTTCATTCAAAACATTCAAAACCAAAGAAACATGGCAACAAGACGCCATAAGTGACGAAGGCAGCCTGCCTTTTTTTCGTTTTCTCATAGGATCTTTTCGGAATTGATGATCGTGATGAAGTAAGTTCACGGTTCTGGTAAAGGAGAATAGTTAATGCCTCTTTCGTTTCAGGCTGATGATTTCAGACTGGAAGAATTACTATACAGGGCCACCTCTCGGCATCACCCGCGAGACGAACGAACTACTATTTGAAATAGTATGACTGTATACCAGTGGGTGGGACACGGTAAAATTAAAAGCGCGAAAGAACTGGACGGAACACAGGATGGGGTTGTCTCCTCTTCTAACTGAGATAACTGCCGTTGAATGCTGCTGAGTAATGCTTTTTTAGACAGTTTAGCGGCGCGTTAATGTTAAATGCATATATTAAAATGCACTTGCACGTAGAATACAATTCAGTCTGAACATCTTTGAGCCTAACTATAGCCCACTGATTCGGCAAGAACACATTTCACGGCTCCAGCGGTCGAAGTGTTTCCTGAGCGAATTTTAACTATAGCGAAAATGACGCGCTGTGGCCGGACGGTGTTTTTACTGTAATGGAATCAGCTAAAGCTGGCACTGTAATAAACAAATTTCTCGGCAAGAGCCGCTTATTTGTGTGCGGCCTGACAGACGTGGAGAACCTGCGTACAGCGCCAGCGGCAGCTAGCCGCGCCTCTCTGCTGCACCGTCGAACATCGTAGAGTATGGATAAGTTGAACCGTAGGGGCGATATGGAGAAATGTTTTAACGAAACTGCGCAGATGTCTACTGCGATCACTGCCACTAGGGGCTCGGGTGGGGTGGGGGAGTTATTTTATGAAGAATTTTGTTCGTTATTCTTTAGTCTCGTAAGTTCACTGACTCCGCGATGGAAAGATGTGACAAGAAGGGAGGCAAATTCTTCAAACTCTACAAGTTTGTTGAGAGGTGTTCAGTTTCGGTCGTCATGAACAACCCGCTTAAAAACTCAAAATATCGCCATTCGTTGAACGATCGGAAGCTAGTGGAATCAAGCCGGAACAGGGCGCATCTGTGTTTCGCTACGGAGCAGGCGAAAGTGTCGTCGAAGCCAACTGTCGCCCTCGCCTCCCAATTCGATCATCTGGTTCGGCGGTGTCCAAACAGCATCCAGATGACCCATTCGCATGTGCATGCTATGGTGGGTGCGCCAAATATTTTGTTTATGCTGATGAGGACCCTTCTCTGCTTTTCAGAAGAAAACGAAAGCTTACAAGCACACAGAAAGACGAAAAAAATTACCACAAGCACCTCCTATGTCAATCAGATTAGGCACAGAGACCACCCACACGGGCGGAGCATTATGTCCGGTAGCGCCAGAGCACTGGGGTGTGAGCACAGCTGCAAATCATCTTGCTAAAATGTTTTATACCAACGAGGGCACCAGCTCAGCTGCGTTGGCTGCTGTCCTTGGCATCCATTACGAAAAGGTGCAATTCCTTCCCCGCTCACCATAAGGACGCCTTGAGAAACTGAGCTCCTTGAGGGGCCCCGAATGCTAACCTTCCGACGTCGACTGCTGGGGTGCGCGGCCCACTCGCTTCGTCCTCGTAGCCGCACGTCCACGCAAGCTACCGTTTCTGCTTTTTCAGATTTTACTTAACAGACTCGAACAGGCATCTGCAAGGACCAACTAGCACTGGAAGTGTGCTTTTCCCTGACTATTACCTTCTTGACGTACATTATTTAAAACAAGACCAACTCCCCAGGGCAATTTATAAAACGTGGAGGGGGTGTGCTATTTTGACACAATAAGTTTATGCACTGGAGACGCGCATCTTCAGAAGTTAACGTTGTCGTAATTTCTATTTGTTGGTCTTAATCCCCCAGCAATCACGTGCGGAATACGAATCCTCGCTGTGATTAGTAGCGAGTCATCTCTTGTCCACGTGGGTATATGACCCATCATTATCGATACTCATTAATAATTATCATAAATATGCGTCAGTTTCGCGTCGCTTTTTTTCTATTTCGCTTGAAAGAAAATTCAAGTCATCAAACAAACTTTCATGGTGGGGTGAAATACCGAAACACTTTAAGTGCAAGTTTTACCCGGCATTTTATTTACGAAATGACATGATTTTCATACTCTTGAAAAATGTGATCGAAAAAGGCTAAGGACATCACTGGTGAAGGTTGCCTGGCATAAAATGGAAGAAAGTGCGTTGAATTAATAACAAAAACATCGTCGCACAAGCTAGAATGAAGCACCTTTGTTATTTCCCTCGATAAGTATCTCCTGGGGACTGTGTGATGCATGTGCATGTTGAATAATCTCAAATGGTGAACATTGCTCCTGCAGCTCTTTTTTCACTCTCTCTATTCTTCCATCTTCCTTAGGGCGCTTCGTGTGTCCTGAGAGAAGAGCCATAGTTGTTTCTCCCCTCAAAACGTACGTGTGACGTATTTAGTGACAACACCGTAGGGATACTTCATGCGCGTAATGAGTATTAAGTGTACATTCCCCGCAACAAGTATTCCCTCGGCTTCGGCACGTTTCTCTTAGTGTGGGTGTTTTCATCCCATATCTCATGCAAGGTGCTGAATACCTTCTTTATCACGCAAGAATGCATCATAAATCATTGCGTGATTTTATATTCCAACTAACCACTCTTTTGTTCTAAGGTTACCGAGGGTTGGTTTGCAAGGGTGAGTCTCTTTAGTCTACGGTACGCTCAGAGGAAAAATTTTTAAAACATTTGACATGTTTTTGCTCTATAAATACAACGCAGGCTGCCTGATGACAGCGTAAAATGGCTGGATCCAATGAGTGGTAACAAATTTCCTTCACCATGCATGCCACGAAAAGCTCAGCTGAGTGGTAACTATAAACAAATAATTCTTCGAAAGCAGTCTCAAAAACTCATGCAATTTGTCGATAATTACTCTGCGAGGCCAAATCAAGGCTAAATCAAGACGCGATGGTAATTTTTTTCTATTGAGTAAAAAGAGTCTGTTAGGCACGGAGGTATTTTCGGACGGCATCCTATTCAGAATGGAACCGGTGAGATCTGCCTCCTGTTAATCGTATGCGAGGCTCAAGGGCGCAGTCCACTGACCCGACGTTCACAGTCAACACCACACCGGAAACACGGCACTGCGGGTATGAGAAGAGTGGTCCAGGAAAAAAAATGACTCTCTAAAATATTGCCTCTTTATTCTCCCTTTTTCACTCTTTCTTCTTCTGTCCTCTTTCCTCTCGCAGTGTGAGCTACATCTCGTCTGGTTTAAATGGTCTCCTCGGAAATCAAGTCAGGCCAGAGGAAATCAAGGAATGAAGCAACTAAGAATCCCTTGAGTTTTAGTGGCAGAATTCCACTTTGAAAGAGAACCGGAGGATTGCGAAGTGTCGCTACCGACGTCAAAGGACAGTTCTTTCTCCACGGGGCTCCACGTAACTGACTGGGAAGGCTGACTAGCTCTTCTCATTTGTATGCTTCTGCTCCGTCTGTGCACGAAACTTGCTTTGCGCGTACAAAGGGCTTTCTCGCTCGTTCTGCGACGCCATTATTAGGGTTGGCTAGTAAACTAATAGGTGGTCGTCGGCTGCCGCTGCCTGCGACCCCTTGGGCCTTGGCCATGGCCAGAAGTTGAGTTTGCGTGTCATGGTTGAGCAGGAAGCTCTCTCACGGTCCCGGCTGTGCGAGCTTTCGGATATATTCAGGCGGGCAGTTGTTGTGCAGGCTCAGAATATGCAAATTACGGCGGCTCTATCGCTGCGTTTGGTGCACTCCAGCCTGGATCTGTGCGGTTATACGGGGCTAAGTACTGCTGTTTTTTTTTTTTTTGGGGGGGGGGGGGGGATTTATTCTTGAAGTAGTCTCCGCTCTACTTCTTGCTCCTTAGTGAGGTCTTAGTGAGGTAAGGGGTATGTAGCGTTTGGTTGCATAGGTTGCATCCATACTTGTCCCCCACCATTGAGTGAATAATCACGCGGTATACGAAGCGAAAATGAAAAGGCAGCCTTCGAACGCATCTGCCACCCGAAAGCGCCGCGCTTCTTTGCTTGACTCGTTGTACGTATTTGCCACCTCCGTGCAGGTGTGCTGCCCGCATCTTTGTGTTACATTTTGCTTCTTCGTTTCCATCATGTTGCAATATGCTCCTCATCCCAAGGTTGCTGATGGAATCTGACTCAGCTTTCATTTGAACGAAGTGCGAAACCGCATGTCTTGGCGTCGCTGCACGTGAATGGATGCCGTTGATTGAAACTGGAGAGTGTTACGTCTCGACTTTTTCTGGACATCGAGTCAGCGCTGTTGAGCTGCAGGACGTCTGCTGCCTGAGAAGACTTGAAGTGATCAACAATTAGTTCGCGCCGTATGAGCCACACATGATGCCGTGGTGTCACATGTCTACGGAGGCAAAGTTTCCCCGGTATGCTCGTTGTGTTCACCGAGGCTGGGGTGCAGCAGCTAATTAATCGACTACTGGGCTCCGCTGTGGCGCTGGGGTGCCAGCGTGTGGCACCTCGTCTCCGCTTTGCCAATCCTGCGAAGAGATTAATCCACGTATGTGGGTCGTAGTGTCAGACCTTGTACAACGACTAGATTTAAAAAGAACCCATCGTCTCTTTCACTGGATCAGTATCTATCTTGTCTTAAACGGAGGTATTGCGTTTTGGTGGCTGCTTCCAGAATGCCTTGCACATGTGTGGAATGAAACGAAATAATTGGGAATCAGTGAATTCCTAAAAGCGTCATATAGGGTCATCGACAAAATGGCCGTTTAAAAGTGTGCCAGAGTGCTCAGTATCAGCGATTTTCCTCTTGTAATCACGTATATGAATTAGATGTGTGCTCTATAAATCTCGGTCCTGCCCCCCTGCCCTTTTCCCCTCGCCGTCCACAACCACTCGCCTCCGCTGGTTACAGATCGGAAAAAGAACTCAACATGGGTTCAAGCAGGGCATCAGTTCACAAGCGATGCCAATTTTCCGACAAGTCCCCCTGTCCGAACGCTGGCCTGGCTTACGAACCCTTGTTTAACAGAGGCTTTACAAAGGTTAGCGCCATCTAGTGGTTAGCGCCATTTTCATTCCTAATGAAATGTGCCAGAGTGCTCAGTATCAGTGATTTTCCTCTTGTAATCACGTATACAAATTAGATGCGTTCTCTATAAATCTCGGTCCTGCCCCCCCCCCCCCCCTTTTCCCCTCGCCGTCCACAAACACTCGCCTCCGCTGGTTACAGATCGGAAAAAGAACTCAACATGGGTTGAAGCAGAGCATCAGTTCACAAGCGATGCCAATGTTCCGACAAGTCCCTCTGTCCAAACGCTGGCCTGGCTTACGAACCCTTGTTTAATAGAGGCTTTACAAAGGTTAGCGCCATCTAGTGGTTAGCGCCATCTTCAGTCCTTAATGAAATGTGCCAGAGTGCTCAGTATCAGTGATTTTCCTCTTGTAATCACGTATACAAATTAGATGCGTTCTCTATAAATCTCGGTCCTGCCCCCCTGCCCTTTTCCCCTCGCCGTCCACAACCACTCACGTTCGCTGGTTACAGATCGGAAAAAGAACTCAACATGGGTTCAAGCAGGGCATCAGTTCACAAGCGATGCCAATGTTCCGACAAGTCCCCCTGTCCGAACGCTGGCCTGGCTTACGAACCCTTGTTTAACAGAGGCTTTACAAAGGTTAGCGCCATCTAGTGATTAGCGCCATCTAGTGGTTAGCGCCATCTTCATTCCTTAATGAAATGCGCCAGCTTGCTCAGTATCAGCGATTTTCCTCTTGTAATCACGTATATAATTTAGATGTGTGCTCTATAAATCTCGGTCCTGCCCCCCTGCCCTTTTCCCCTCGCCGTCCACAACCACTCGCCTCCGCTGGTTACAGATCGGAAAAAGAACTCAACATGGGTTCAAGCAGGGCATCAGTTCACAAGCGATGCCAATGTTCCGAGAAGTCCCCATGCCCAAACGCTGGCCTGGCTTACGAACCCTTGTTTAATAGAGGCTTTACAAAGGTTAGCGCCATCTTCATTCCTCAATGAAGTGTGCCAGAGTGCTCAGTATCAGTGATTTTCCTCTTGTAATCACGTATACAAATTAGATGCGTTCTCTATAAATCTCGGTCCTGCCCCCCCCCCCCCCCTTTTCCCCTCGCCGTCCACAAACACTCGCCTCCGCTGGTTACAGATCGGAAAAACAACTCAACACGGGTTGAAGCAGAGCATCAGTTCACAAGCGATGCCAATGTTCCGACAAGTCCCCATGTCCAAACGCTGGCCTGGCTTACGAACCCTTGTTTAATAGAGGCTTTACAAAGGTTAGCGCCATCTAGTGGTTAGCGCCATCTTCATTCCTCAATGAAGTGTGCCAGAGTGCTCAGTATCAGCGATTTTCCTCTTGTAATCACGTATATAAATTAGATGTGTGCTCTATAAATCTCGGTCCTGCCCCCCTGCCCTTTTCCCCTCGCCGTCCACTACCACTCGCCTCCGCTGGTTACAGATCGGAAAAAGAACTCAACATGGGTTCAAACAGGGAATCAGTTCACAAGCGATGCCAATATTCCGACAAGTCCCCCTGCCCAAACGCTGGCCTGGCTTGCGAACTGAGCGTCCCCTTTAACCCTTGTTCAATTCCTGAACGAAATAGACAATTGTTTCTCCTCTAAGTTATCAGCGTTGGTCATTTCGTTAGTAATAATCATTTTAGGAAGTCAATGGAAATGGCTAGATTAAATATTTGAAAGATTAGTTTATACAGACGCATTCTCTCTTCCTCAATGAAGAGGCTAATGATCTTTCAGCTATCGATCCCGCCATCTGTACCGCTTTTCGACGGAGGCGAAAAGCCAGGCGCCTGCGTGCTATGCGATATCAGCGCAACGTTAAGGCCACGAGACGGTCACAATTTCTGGAGCTCTCTACTACGACTTTCATAGCCTGAGCCGCTTTGGGAAGTTAAACCCCACAAAGCAACTCAAACCTTCGTTATAGTAGTAACCTGGGTTTGGATCTTCCATCGATCTACTGGTATCCTAACAGTGGATTACAAAATCTAACTGGTCTAGGAATATATGAAAGCACGCTGGGAACAATGCAAGCAATATAACTGAAGCTGAGAAAGCACTTTCACGAGAAGATTTGACTCATTTAAATTCGTACATAAGGGGGAGGAGAAAGTTGAGAACATGTTATCGAGGAGAAATTGATGTGGTCTTTCTTCCTGAGAGGACGCTTCTCCTCAAGGCGCCCTTGCGGTGGTGGTCGCTTGATGTCGCTCGACGACCTCCTTGGCCCAGGCCGTGATGGCGTGTTGCGGGATTGGATCAGCGCTAAACAATGCGGCCTCCCACTGTTCCGAATTGGTAATCTGGAGGCCCTTCGGCGGTTGCATGTTTTCACATTTAAACATGATGTATTCTAGATGTGCCCTTTGATTACCGCATAGGAAAGATGAGGGGCTGTATTCACCTGGATACCATTGTGCTAATTTATATGGATTAAAGCACGTATTTGTCTCACGTTTGCTGACTCGTGCTTGTTGTAATTTGCTCAGCGTTGGGGGGGGGGGGGGGGCTCTGGATATTTCAGTTTGCCGTTTTTGTTCCAATTTGTAATTCCTCTATACGTGGAGTCTCCCTCGGGAGCCGATCTTAGTTCGGGGTAACGCACATCCCGCTCTACGACGAATCCTCGGGCGCACTGGTGCGCCGCCTCGTTTCCAGGATTACCCGCACGAGCGGGGACCCACAAAATGTTTGCTCGAACGTGAATTTTCTGAGTTATCAAAAGCCTTCAAAATTTCAGCTGCTGGTTGATGAATTCTATCTTTTGCGAAATTTCGAATCGCTGTTTCGAGTCGCTAAAATGAATTTGGAGTTCGTCGCGACAATCGCTACAGCTACAGACGCCTCTTCTGCCTTCTTTGGGGTTCGTGCTTTGTTTATCGGTCCTGAAGTTTTATGTGATACGTGTGATCGACTAGTGCCAGGGCATAGGCTCTCTTATCCCAGCATTCTACCGCGTAGACATACGTCGTTCGTGGTAGATTAGAGTAGTGTTTCTCTAATGATTCGGCTCTTGCTACCCGACGCTGCAGGTGAAACTCCGAGTGCATGTTTTATGTAGTGGAGGGACTTCCAGCATTTTGTCTATGGAATGGGTAACAGATGTTACCTGGCAGTGCATACCCTCGTATTATATGTCGGTCTTTTTCAGTACCTGTCTTCATGTCGATGTTCCGGTGAGGCGCTCGTACTTCGCCGTGAGGTGCGCTTCGTTGTTTTCTTCTAATGTGTTATGTATTCTCAGTTGATGACTTTCTCGGTAGCCGTACTAATAGGAAGACTGAGTGAATTGAAGGGCGTGTGAATAATGGAGTCGTTAGCTTCTCTTTCTTTGGCCCGTAGGAATAAGTAGAGCGTGGAATATGTAATGCGGCTGAGAACGAAAGCAAGCACAAGTTTTAATGTCTCCTGTTTCTTCATTCCTCTTCCTTTGTTTGATATCCTCAGTATAAGGCGATATGCTTGATTACTTATCGTTCGGAGTTTTTGAATAAAATCGGTGTTTTTGCCCGTTTGATTCAATGTAAATACCCAGTATGAGTAACTTTTCTATGCTCGGAATGGTGAAAAAATATACAAAAAACATCAACACAGACATTATTATATGTACATCAGGAGGTCTCTCACATTCTAAATGTGACTCAAAAATCGCCCGCTGATTTCGAAGCGTTAAGTGTCAGCATTTGCTATACCAGCGTTTTGGAAACAATCATAAATTGACCAGCTTCCTCATACTGAAATATTTGACACACAGTAAATTTCTGAATTTGGTTCATTTAAGAAAACAATATTTTGTGCAGCCCAGTCTTATAGCTCGCTGAATGAATGGCGTCCCGGGGTAAAAAGCCCAAAATATTTGAGGACATACCTCTCTGTACCTGTAAGGACAACACACTGAAGGCTTTCTGAAAACATCTGAAATGCTTCTCGGCTGAGCATGACAGTAAAGGGTTTTTGACGTCACTGCTTGTCAAAAGTTTTAGCTCTTTCGACTCTTATTTACTGACTATCGTGTAAAGTATCCGGTTGAAACAGTTCCCTCCGAATTCCGGCTAGCAGACAAACGAACCTCCCTTCCCTCTCCGTCTTCCCCACAGACAGAGTTATAGTGCACGCGAACAAACTGGATCTATATTTCTTTTATAGACTAGAAACGAGAGATGCCTAATCTTGTCTCAAGGGTAAAGGGGCTGACGCGTCAGTTCGCAGGTCTAGCCAACATTTGCGCGGTATTTTCTTCACTTCGGCGAAAGGCTCTTCATCCGAAGCTTTCTGATTTAATCTCACTGAGCTTTCATTCGGACGAAACACGAAAACGCACGTCGTGACGTCGCTGCACGTGAATGAATGCCGCTGATTCAAATTGGAGAGAGTTACGTCTCGTCTTTTCCTTGGTATCGAGTCAGCGCTGTTGAGCTGCCTGCCTGAGAAGATTCGAAGTGATCAAAACTAGGAGAAGGCGCACAGTAACTGCTGTAACTATACCCACTAACAAACCCTTTTCAATAAACGGCGGTTGCCAGGACTAAGATCAGAGTCATAGCTAGGCGCTCAGGCGTTGTCGGTCGACACTGCTCCGACAGGGCGTGTGAACTGCCGCCTGCTTCTCTCCCTCGCTCCGTATACACTTCAGGCCTGCGAGTGATTGAATGTCAAGCGGAGCTTTGAACGCAAATTCGCGCATTTCAGGGTGATTCTTCCTGAAGGACAACACAACAAACGAAGTGCTCATTCATTCAGCGTAAAATGCGTGAATGACCGACTATGCATTCAAAATTCTGCCTAGAGCCAATTGCAATCAGGTCCTTCATACCAATGGACGTGTACAATTTACAAAGGAGAGTAAACGCATGCTGCTCGCCCTCGATCCAATATCGCAGCAAACCATGCAACAACTGGACTGCATTGAGGAAAACAGGGCAAACTGATCCACGGACCGCCGCACCCACTCCCAAAAGTTTGCGCGCCGGGCTCCGCATTCGCAGCTACCTAATAGATTATTTGTGACATATTCTGTGGGATTTACATTTGTTGGTCGGGCTTTCTTCTGTCTAAGTGGGCCTAAACATGTCTCTGCCTATTCAAAGTAAGCTGATATAAGCAGAATGTGAGGAAGGCTCAATGCGTGCTCTGTTGCTGCTTAGAAAGAGCGTTGTTCACACCGGATGTATACCTTCCTAGGAAGCTGAGGCTAGGCGGTGATAGGCTGGCGTTGAATGTAGAGCGAATGAGGAACTGAAGGCCAAAGAGGTCTATGCAAACGCTTTGCCAACCCTATTCTGCGCTTGGGAGTCCCTCAGTTTTCCTTCTTTTTTATCAAAGAATATGTAATTTAACTTCGGTATCTACATAGGATATATGTTAGATGCCACGTTGGCAGACACGAGCATGGCAGAGTGGCCTGGGAAACAAATGCTCAGGTGAGGAAATTCCTGCTTGCATCAAGAAAAAAAAAAGGCATTTGCAGAACATTTAATGTGAAGTCGAACTAAGCGTTTATTATTAAGGGTAACGAACCAGATTCCTAGCGAAGGCAAGTGAGGCAGGAGAGAGCAGAAGTATGCTGGACATAAGATAGGAACTTTACAGGAATGAGTTGGCTGCAGCTAGCACAATATAATTAGAGAAGTGCGGGATAGGACATAATCGAGTCGTGTACGATGCTGAACTGCTGGTGATGGTAATGGCCAATCTACTCGACAAAGAGTGAATGATTATCGACGGTTTTTGTCGATACGTACGGAGGGGCTGAAGATTTTGTTTTACTAGAAATTGTTCAATTGCTATGGAGCAACATCGTTCCAAAGGAAGCGACTTCTACCGCCTATTATAAATGGGTAGTCGAACATTTCTTTCTGACAAACGTAGGGAGGACTTCAGCCACTATATCATTTGAATTGTATCTCCAGAATACCAATGAGCCTATAATTAGGTACCAGTATTCTCGATGGCTTGCGTGACAGCTTGAGTGGGTTACGCATCATAAATCACAGCGCATGTTCTGACCAAGCGTTATAAGCTATGTTGTGTAATGACGTGCAAGGTATTTACTAATGGCGGCAAATAATATAACATATGAAAATGATTTATCACAGATCAGCACCCTCCCTATGGTGTCTGTCTAGATCAAGCAATAAAAATGTCCGAGTTATTAGCATCACGAATGACACGAACAGCTGGAACAAGAATGGATGAAAAAGATCAGGGTGGTACAAGCCTTTAATAATAATGAGACACTCCGGGAATGTATGGGAAATGAAGTGGAGAGGGTGGTGCTGTTACTTCTGCTGGCCGAACCCTGTGAACTACGTGCACATTTTACATCTAAAAATTCCCGCTAAATATTCAGTGCGGCGTGATGCTTCCGGCAATTAATATCGCTCTTCGCTTCACGCAGAATCAGTGAATCAGCGCTTCTTATTCGTGGAATTGTGTGGCTGGATCAAAATAATGTTGCTGCTGTTTCTGAAACCTCTACTACAGAATAAATACGAGGAAACTACTACCTTAATTCCAAGTCCTCTTGAGTAGAAAACAAGCGGCTCAAGCAGAGGACGATGAAAGAACACAGGTGATCGAATTTGCCAAAGACGCTTGAGGGGTGCGCCGTGAAAAAAAACTGAGTTTTGTTTTATTAACGCAGCTATATTTAATAGGGGGCAATGCGCCTCTGTCTGTGCAGTTTGCATGAACTTTTGGCGCGATAGAGCGCAGGTATTATCAATAAAACTCAGCAGCTGCATCAGGATTTCTCTTTACTTCTTCCCTACAACGGCGCTCAATCACTTTAAATGAGACTGCCTGTTATGTGAAAGTGGCACATGCAGAGGCTTCGTCCTTTTTCTTTTATGCCTCACTAAACGTACATACTGTAGACGAGCGTGATCGGCTATGTACGGTAAAGATTGCAAGAAAAAAAATTACTTATATACAGGACACGAGAAGTTACGCGAATTTAGTGGCAATTGGCTTACGAAGTGCAAATGGCAAGGGCACAATATTTCCCTTCAAGATGCTGCTTTTTTATCTACATGACTCTCAAGAAAGCCCAATTCCTCAATTCGCTAAGTCTTATGAAGCACACGCAATCCCCTAGTGGATGCTGGATCAAAAGGGAAGCGATGAATCTTGAGGAATGCTTTATAATGAAAGGTATCAAAACACGCGCTAAATGCCTCCTCGTTGCAGTTAGGGCATGAAAGGCTTTGTAGGGCAGCGCCACCAATACACCAGTAAGGAGAAAAACTAACTATATTACAAGAAACTTTGTCTAGATAGCGACATTTATTTTTGAAAGTGCATTATGAATCTGGAATATAGCTTAAGCTTAGAAAAGAATTTATTCGCATAGGTTGTTCCATGCACTGGCATATTAGTAAAACAAACAAAGAGAGGAAATAAAACGCCATGAGTTGCGAATAAAGCCCCTGTTTTTTCTCTTTCATATGCGTTCTTCTCGGGATAGATGAACAAGATGAATTTAGCAACTCTGGTAAAGTAGAATAGTTAATGCGTCTTTGGTATTAGGATGATGATATTAGGCGCAAAGGCGTACTCTACAGCGCCACGTCTTGTCGGCGCCCGCATGACAAACTGACTACTATGACTGTAGGCCAATAGGTGGGACATGGTAAGATTAAAAGCACAGAAAGACAGGCCAGAGCAAAGGAGCCAACACAAGCCCAGGTTATCTTCTGTTTAACTGAGACACCTGGTGGTGAATGCTTTTGGGTAATGCTTTTCTAGGCAGTTCGGTAGCGCATTCATATAATAAAATATACTTGCACTTACGATACAATTCAGACTGGACCTCTTTAATCTTGACTACAGTCCACTCATTTGGCAAGAAGACATTTCACCGGCTCCAGCTGTCGAAGCATGGCCTAAGCGAATTTTAACTATAGCGACAATGACGTGCACCGGCCGGCCCTCGTTTTTGCTATAATGAAAACGGCTGAAGCTTTCGCACTACCTGTCACAGTTCAGGAATCGAGCTACTAAATTTCTCTGCGCGAGCAGGCTACCTCCCTGACAGACGCCAAGCCCCTGCGGACTATGGCAGCGGCAGTTAGCTGAGCCTTTCGGCTGTTCCCTAGAACGTCGTATAGAGAATGGGGAAGTTGAAAAGTGGGGGCTATATGGAGAAATCTTTTAATGGAACAGCGCAGAGGGTTGCTGCGATCATCGCCATTCGGAGTTCGGGAGGGGTAGAGGAGTTATTTTATGAAGAATTGAATTTTTCAAAGTTATTCGTTATACTCCTATGTTCTGTGCGGCTCCGCAGCCCCTTTAGGTGTTTTAAACCGCGCGCGTGTCTTTCTATTTGTATTGTTTGCACAGGCAGCGCGAGTGCGCATGAGCAAGCAGATAATCGTGGGGGGCGTGATGTTAGCGGCGACAGACGAGGGTAGATAAGCGCGTCAGAAGCGAGGCGCGTGGCTTTTTTCCCCGGCGGAGAGGCCGGCGCGGGGCAACCGACGAGCGTCATGGGCCAGCAGGGTGTGCACGGACGACTCAAAGAAGATCGCCGACGCGAAGATGGAAGCAGTGCCTGCAGGAACAGCCTAGGCGTATTTCTGTGAGTTTCTGTGCCGCGAGCAGCAATCTTTCTTGTGTCGCCGTTAGCGCTTGGGCCTATGCTTGGGCCCCATTGCTCGTTTTATTCGCTCCGCAGTGTGTTTTGTTTCGCCGCGGTAAGGCCCTGACATTCTTCCCGCTTTCCGTTGGTGTTCCATTGTCGCGCGCATGAATAGCCTGTTCTCAGCGCAGTAGCGCCTTATGTTTCTTTGTTTCGCTTTTTTGTTTATCCGGAATAAACCGGTGTTTTTAAGAGACTGGATTTGTCACTCGTCGGGCGAGACCATGGCTCGCGGACTCGTTTTTTGAAGGCGAGGCCTTCAGTTCATTGACACCGCGATGAAAAGCCGTGACAAGAAAGGAGGCACTTCCTTCAAACTGGAAAGCATTGTTTAAAGTTGTTCACGCTCAGCCGTCAAGGGCATTCGTTCAACGGTTGGAAGATAGTGAAATCAAGCCAGAACACGGCTCCTCTGTATTCCGCTACAGAGCAGGCACAAAGTCTGCGAAGGCATCCGCCGCCCTCGCCTGCGCCCAATTCGACCTTCTCGTTCGGCCCCCTGCAAACAACCTCCAGATCACCCATTAGCGCACGCATGCTCTTGTCGTCACGCCAAATTTTGGTTTATACTGATCAGGGCCATTCTTTGCTTTTCGGAAGAAAACGAAACCTTACAAACACACAAAAAGGCGAAAGCAACTGCCACTGGCGCCTCCTCCATCAATCAGAGTTGGCACACAGAGACCATCCACACGGGCGGCGCATTATGTCTGGGAGCACTTGAGCAAAAGGGCTGGAGCTCAGTTGCTAAGCAGCTAGCTAAAACGTTTTTCGGCCCACGAGCTCAGCTGCACAGCTGGTTGTCCTGCTGTCTGAGGCGGTCATTCTGAACAGGAGCAATTCCTTTCCCGCTTACAATAAGGATGCACTGAAAAACCTAGCTCATACAGCGGCCTCGAATGCTAATTCCCAGTCGGAAAAAACTACAGAACTGTGTCAAAAATACGACAAAATATCCTGTAGTTCTGTCGTAACCATCAGATTTTTCTGTAGTTCTGTAGTACTTTCCTGTAGTTCTGTAGTTTTTCTGTAGTATATTTCTGTTGTCTGTAGTTCTGTAGCACTTTTCTGTTGTAACTACAGAAATTTCTGATGTTACGACAGAATGTTCTGTTGTCACAACAGGTTTCCTGTCAAAAACCGCACAGAAATTCTGTCGTAACGTCAGAAAATTTTCTGTTGTTTCTTCCGACATCGACTGCTAGCGTTTGCGGCACACTCGCTCCTTCCTCGTAGCCGGACCCCCAGCCAAGCTACCTTCGCCTTTTTGATTGATTTTACTTCACTGATTCGAACAGGCATCTGCTAGAAGCATCTAGCGCGAAAAGCGCGCGCTTCCCTGAATAATTCCTTCTCGACGTTCATCATTTTAGAATGCCCGACTCATCCCTTCAGTTTTTGAAACATGCATAGGGAGAGTGTTGTTTTGATACCATAAGCTTGTTCAGTGGAGACGCGAATATTAAAGAAGTTAGCGTTCTCGTAATATGTTTGTCGGTCTAATTACTGACTGCATTCACGTATGGAATACAACGCATTGCGGTGATTAGCAGCAAGTCATCAATTTTTCCCCGCGCGCATATGACCCATCATAATCAATACTTAATAATAATTATCGTAATAATCGTCGTCTCTGCATCCCATGTTTTCTCTGTTTCGTTGGAAAGGAAATGCAAATCATCAAGAAAGTTTTCATGGTGTGGTGAAGTAACTAAAAATTTTAAATGTAGTATACCCGGCAGTTTATTTACGAAATGGCATGATTTTAATGCTCGAGAAAAATGTCATCGAAAAAGGGTAATAACATCATTGGTGAAGGTTGCCTGGCATAGATTGGAAGAAAGTGAGTCAAATTAACTGAAAAAATGAAAAAATTATCGTCTCAGACGCCAGAAAGAAGCACCTGCGTTATTTTCCTCGCGAAGTATTCCTCCGCCAAATCTTGCTCGACGGGTCTGCGAAGAGGCGATCTCCTGGGGACTCTGTGATGCACATCTACGTTGAACAATCCCACGTGATGAAAATTGTTGCGGAAGCTCTTCTTTCACTCCCTCTTTTCTTCCTTCGTCCACAGGGCGCTTCGGGTGTCCAGAAAGAAGCGCCACAGTTGCTTCTGTCCTCAAAACGTATTTGTGACGTGTTTAGTGACGACACCGTAGGAATACTCGATCACCGAATGGGTATTAAACAAACACTCTGGTGACCAAGCATTCCTTCGACGGCAGCACGTTTCTCTCAATCTGGGCGTTTTCCTCCCATATCTCAGTCAAGGTGGAGAATGCCTTCTTGATCACGGAAAAACACACTTGTAGCCTCCTAAATCTGCATCGTCGCACATGGCTTGATTTTCTATTGTATTCCGATCATACTACTCTTTGAATTCAATGTAACCAAGGTTTGGTTGCCAAGCTTGTCTCGCTTTAGACTACTTGACGGTGAGGGGAAACATTTTGAATATATTTGGAACGTTTTGCTTGTAAAAAATGCAACGCACGCGGCCTGATGATGGCGAGAAATGGCTTGATCCTGTGAGTGGTAATAAATTGCTCACGCCATGCATGCTACGAAAAGCTAGGCAGGGCGGTAGCAATAAAAATTATTTCTGCGGAAGCTGTCTCAAGAGCCCAAAATGTTTTGATAATTGCTCCTCAAGACAAACTAAAAGCTGAAACAGCGTGCGATCTTAATTTTTTTTTATTGAGTATAAAGAGTCTTTTAGGAACTGTGGTATTTTTCGACAGCTTTTTATTTAGGATGGAACAGGTGAGACCTGCTTCCTGTTAATCATAGGCGATGCTCAAAGGCGCTACCCACAGCTGAAACGACGTTCCACAGTCGCTACTACACAGGAACTAGGAATCACGACTCTGCGAGAATGAGCAGAGCTGTTCACTAAAAAAACAAGAAAGCTGAAGCTCTAAAATAGTGCCTTTTAACCTTTTTATTCTCTCTTTTTCGCTCTTTCTTCTTGTGTCCTCTTTACTCTCGCAGTGCGAGCTATATCTCGTCTGAGTTAAGGGGTCTCCTCGGAAATCATGTCAGGCAAGAGGAAATCAAAGAATGAAGCCGGTTGAAACAGGGCTTTCCGAATTCCGGCTAGCAGACAAGCGAACCTCCCTTCCCCTCCATCTCAACCCACGGACAGAGTTCTAGTGTACGCGAACAAACTGCGATCTATATTTGTCTTACACACTATAAATGAGAAACGCCTTATTTTTTCTAACAATCCTGTCTCAAGGGTAAATGAGCTACGCTTCAGTTAGTAGGTCAAGTCAACATTTCCGCGATATTTTATTCGCTTTGGCGCAAGGCTCTTCATCGGAAGCTTGCTGATGGAATCTCACCTAGCTTCCATTTCGACGAAACACGAAAACGCCCGTCGTGACGTCGCTGCACGTGAATGAATGCCGCTGAATGAAAATGGAGAGAGTTACGTCTCGTCTTTTCCTGGGTATCGAGTCAGCGCTGTTGAGCTGTAGGACGTCTGCTGCCTGAGAAGATTCGAAGTGATCAACAATAGGAGAAGGGGCACACTAACTCCTGTAACTATACAAACCAACAAACCCTTTTTCAATAAACGGCGGTTGCCAGGACTAAGATCAGAGTCATAGCTAGGCGCTCAGGCGTCTGTCGACACTGCTGCGACAGGGCGTGTGAACTGCCGCCTGTTTTTCTCCCTCCCTCCGTATACTCTGCAGGCCTGCGAGTGATTGAATGTCAAGCGGAGCTTTGAGCGCAAATTCGCATTATTCAGGGTGATTCTTTCTCAGGACAGCACAACAAACGGAGTGCTCGTTCATTCAGCGTAAAATGCGCAAATTCCCGACTAGGCATTCAAAACTCTGCCTAGAGCCAATTGCAATCAGGTCCTTCATACCAATGGACGTGTACAATTTTCAAAGGAGAATAAACGCATGCTGCTCGCCCTCGATCCAATATCGCAGCAAACCATGCAACAAGTGGCCTGCATTGAGGAAAACAGGGCAAACTGCTTCACGGACCGCGGCACCCACTCCCAAAATATTGTGCACCGGGCTCCTCATGCGCAGCTACCTAATAGATTATCTGTGACATATTTTGAGGGGATTACATTTGTTGGTCGGGCTTGCTTGTATCTAAGTGGGCCTAAACATGTCTCTGCCTATTCAAAGTAAGCTGATATAAGCAGAATGTGAGGAAGGCTTATTGCGTGCACTGTTGCTGCTTAGAAAGAGCGTCGTTAACGCCGGATGTATAACTTTTTAGGAAGCTGAGGCTAGGCGGTGATAGGTTGGCGTTGAATGCAGAGCGAATGAGGAACTATTGAACCTCACTAATCGGGAAGCCCACGTCGAAATGAGACTGAAAAATGGGAAGAGACATGAGTGAAACGTCAAGCCGACATGGAAATATCAAGGCCAAAGAGGTCTATGCAAACGCATTGCCAACCCTATTCTGCGCTTGGGAGTCCCTTAGCTTTGCTTCTTTTTGTCAAAGCATAAATGATTTAGCTTCGATATCTACATAGGAGATATTGTTACGGTGAAATAGCAAAGGGGTGTTTATTTACATTGATATGGCATTGGACCCAGGCACCAACGCTTCCTCCTCTTCTTCTCCCAGACCAGCACAATCCTTCCTTGTCGTCAGTGGCGTGGCATTTCCCCCCCTACTCAGCCTAAGCTCTCTGGGCGTGTTCGTGACTCGTGCGAGGCTGACACGGCTTCAAGCGGGCAGCATGACATAGTCCGGTTTTGGCAGACCGACGACCCGATGCTGCCAGGCGGACTATTGCATAAGTTAAATCACTGATGCGTTTGACAAGCACATATGGGCCGTAATAGTGGGTCAAGAGTTTTTGATGTAGGCCACGGCGCCGAATTGGACGCCACAGCCAGATTATATCACTTACAGAGTACGTGACCGCCGGTTACTGGCATCGTATCGCACTTTAGAACGTTCTTGGGAAGCCGCAGACCGTAATCGGGCGATTCTCCGAGCTTCTTCGGCGAGACAGAGGGTCTCAGCCAGGCCGGGGTCTTCACGGCTTGTGAAGGGCAGGATAGTATCCAGGGAGCAGCGTGGCGGTCTGGCATAGAGCAGGAAAAATCGACTGTACCCAGTCGTCTCATGCGTGGCGACGGTATTAAACGCATATGTGATGAAGGGTAGTATGGTGTTCCAGTTCTTATCCCCTGCGTCCCCATACATGGCTAGCTTGTTGATAGGCGTTTTGTTGACGCGCTCATTCAAGCCATTTGTCTGGGGATGGCATGGCGTCGAGTGTCGGAAAGTTACGGTCCATAAACGCATGAGCTCTTCAACAACATCATCAGTGAATTGTCGGCCCCGATCAGTGATGACAATTCGTGGCGGCCCGTGTCTTAAGATGACTGAGTGCAGCAAGAAAAGAGACACTTTATGCGCCGTAGCAGATGGAAGAGCGGCGGTTTCACAATAACGTATGAGATAGTCCATCCACGGACATCGGAAACGGACCTACGAGGTCAATGCCTACTTCATCAAACGGAGCTGTCGGGGTCTTCACAGGTTGCAGCAAGCCTGATGGAGTTGCAGTTTGACGTTTGTGGCGTTGACATTGCTTTCAACTGGCAACGTATTGTTCTATCGTCGAGCGCATTCTGGGCCAGTAAAAGCTTTCTTGAGCACAGTGGAGTGTTCGAACCGATTCCAAATGCCCAGAAGTTGGATCATCATGTATAACGTCCGTGCACAGCGTCTTGGGAACTACGAGGAGGTATCGCTAGCCTACAGGCGAATAACTCTTTTTCTATAGGAGGCCATCACGCACACAAAAACAGCTTGCAGGTACGCTGGCTTGGGCGGCGGCAAAGAGAGGCTGCAGACTGCTATCATTTTGCTGTTCCGTTTTGAAAACATTCGTGTCGGGGAACGCTGGCTCGAGGGTCGATATATAATTGCAGAAATCGTCGCTGTCAGGTTCAGTCGTGGCCATTAGCATCCTAAAAAGACAACCTGCGTCTGCATGACGCCTCCCGCTTTTGTACACCACGGCAAATTCATATTCCTGTAACCGGAGGGCCCAGCGTGCGTGGCGACCACATGGGTGTCAAAGGTTCCGCAGCCAACAGAGTGAATTATGGTCAGTTACGGTAGTAAACGACCGTCCGTACAAACATGAACGGAAACACTGCACAGCGAAAACTACAGCCACGCATTCCTGTTCGGTGACTGTGTAGTTTCGCTCCGGCTTGCTCAGGGTACGACTTGCGTACGCGATAACATGATCTCGTTCATCGTGCCGTTGGACAAGGGCTGCCCCGAGATCGATTCCACTAGCATCCGTGTGAACTTCTTTCACTTCAGCAGGATCGAAGTGACGTAGGATGGGTTTCAATATTAAAAGAAACTTCAGTTAACGAAATGACGCGTCGCAGTCTGGTGTCCAGTTAAAAGTGGAGTTTTTGTTTAGAAGGTACGTCAATGGGTAAGCAACGTCAGCAAAGGGATATATAAAGCGATGTATAAAGCGTCTAAAATGCGAACACAACCCTAGAAAACTGCGCAACTCCTTCACTGTCTGCGGGGGTTTAAAAGACTCAGCAGCGGCAGTTTTCTGGGGATCCGGCATTATACCATCACCACTGACAAGGTGCCCTAGCACCAGCGCTTGGCGCTCTCCAAAGCGGCACTTTTTCGAGTTTAGAATTAGGGCGGCGTTGTGCAGACGACTCAAGATGCGTACTAGACGGTCATTGTGTTCTTGGAAGGACTTCCCAAATATGACGACATCGTCCAGATAGCAAAGACAAATGTCCCATTTTAAGCCGCGCAAAATAGTGTCCATAATGCGTTCAAATGTGGCTGGCGCATTACGCAGCCCGAATGGCATCACATTGAACTCATAAAAGCCATCTGGCGTTACGAAGGCTGTTTTTTTCTTATCCTCAGGGTCCATTGGAATTTGCCAGTAGCCAGATCTGATATCAAGACAAGAAAAATAGGATGCACCAGAGAGGCAGTCGAGGGCATCATCTATGCGAGGAAGAGGATAGACGTCCTCTTTCGTGACATAATTTACGCGCCGATAATCGACGCAAAATCGCCACGAACTGTCTTTCTTGCGTACTAGAATAACAGGGGCAGCCCAGGGGCTAGATAACTCCTGCATCACCTTCTTCCGTAGCATGTCCTCCACTTGCCCTTGAGTGATTTTGCGCTCAGATGGGGATACGCGATATGGCTTTTGACGAATGGGACGAGCCGAGTCAGTGTCGATGGTATGATGGGTCCGATGCGCAGGGCGAGAGGTTGGTCCGTCTGTTTGAGAAAAGTCAAACATAGGCGAAAAGGGTAGAAGAATATCCACAAGTGTACGGCGTTGAGGTGAGCGGAGATGGGCGCTTATTATGCGGAAGATCGAAGTTTCATCAGCAGGCAGAGCTACGGTAGCACTCGTAGCATCTGTGGCCAAAGCTACGACGTGGGGCGCATCGGGTCCACAGGAGGCAAGCTTCAATCCCGTTGGTAAACCTGCGGGCTCGGACGATGGATTGATTGTCCATAACGAGGCACTACCGTGATGCATGGATATCATACAGTGAGGGATAATAGCATTTTTCTTCAGACATGCTGAGTGAACTGGGAGCACCACGGCCTGAAATGAAACCTGGTCAAGAAGTGGAGCGGACACGGGGACGAACATGGCAGACAAAGGTGGAACTACTGTGTCTTCGGTAATACTAAAAACTGTTTCTTCATTACGCCCACTTTCAAAAAGAGTCGGCAGATGCGAGCCGTCAAGATGAACCTCTTGACTTCGGCAGTCTACGGTAGCGCCACAAAACTTCACGAAGTCCATTCCTAAAAGGATGGCATGCGTAGAGTGGGGTAAGACTATGAATTCGACTTGAAAAATTGCACCACCCACAGACACTTACGCACTACACACACCTAGTGGCCGCAACGCCTCTCCACGCATACCACGAAACGTTGAAGCACGGTCATATTCAAACATCACTTTGCGTACCAACAAGCGCCTAAATTGATTACTCATCACAAACACAGTCGCACCCGTATCCACCAAAGCTAATGTACACACACCATCAATGAACACACGAATTTTGTTTTTGAGCATTATAGTTGGAGGGATGTTGGCACACAGCACATTTCCAGTGGCCTCACCCCCATTGGTAGCGCTGGTTAGTTTTCCTGCTGAGGCGACATGGAGCGCCGCCGCGGTGATGGAGAACGACGCGCACGGAAGGCGGGTGAAGGAGTAGCACTTGTATGCAGGGGAGTGGTTGCGGAGATTCTTGTTATCGATGTTGCGGTAATACTAACACTGAGTAATTGATTACTGAAAAACGGGACTGTATTGCCGATTGTTGGGTACTGTTGCAGGCGCCGGACGGTTACAGCGAGGCGGGAACCTACTGCGGTAGTACCTGGCGATGTGACCTTCGACGCCGCAGCGATAGCATATCGACGGGGGAGGTAGAAAATGCTGTTGTGGGTAAGAGCAAGGAACAGCTGGGCGCGTCGTAGGTTTGGCTGAATGCTCATACTGCTCAGGAATCCTGGTAGATCGAAAAGAAGATCTATGTGCACTTGAGGCGACGTCATACCTTGGGGCGTCAGGTATTGGTGCATACCGGTTGGCGAAATACATAGGAAGATAGTCAATAGAAGCTGCAACTTCAGGAGCTTGTGCGAAAGGCTGCACTATAATCGCTTGTGGTGGTGAAGCCGGCCGTCTAGATACTCCCTGAACAGAGACGTCAGCAGATTCGTGCAGGGGAAGTAGATTGAGCCGCAGGAGTTCTTCAGCACGATTTGCCGGATCGCCGACGGAACATCTAGTTGGGCATGGTCATAAAGGCTGGCCACGGTAGGCACATTGGCCAGCCGCACAAATTTTGGCACAAAACGATGCGTTTTGAGAGCTTGAAAAGCGCGGATGTGTTTAATAACATCGGAGACGGTTTCAAGGGTTTCTTTGGCACGTCAGCCACGATGCCCTTCAAAATGTGGCCGACTCTGTCTTCACTACATTTGCACAATCTGAGGATCTCTTCTGTATAAGTGGTACAAGTTTCATCTGGCAATTGAACTCTTTGAGCAAAGGTCTGCTCAGCCCGCTTTTCGCTCGGTACAGAGTCACCAAAACGCTGTTTTATCTCGGTGGCAAACCGTTCAAAAGTTGTCAAATTGTCCTCGTTATTCTCGAACCAGGTCATAGCTGTGTGAGTTAAAACAAAATGACATTTGTGAGCACGGTGATAGGGTCCCACCAGTTGTGCCGACTAACTCGTTCATAATGAAGAAGCCACTTCTCAATGTCGTCACCTTCTTTTCCTGCAAACGGTCGTGGTTCCCGGAAAGGCTGGCAGGGAATAGAGCTGGAGGGGGCAGGCCTGTCCCCAGCCTGGCTTGCAGCGTCGCGGCTGGCACGGTTAGATTCGGTGTGGTCCATGATGGTTGGAAGCGGTGGCAGTCCAGCAAGGCGGCGACTACGTCGAAACTCCAGTTGGTCTTGCTGCGCCGTACTTAGGGATCAAATGGAGCACCTTCCACCAAGTTGTTACGGTGAAATAGCAAAGGGGTGTTTATTTACAGTGACATGGCAGTAGGACAAGGTGAAGCCTACTAGCCCCCAGGCACCAAAACGTCCTCCTCTTCTTCTCTCAGACCAGGACAATCCTTCCTCGTCGTCAGTGGCGTGACAATATATGTTAGATGCCACGTTGGCAGACACGAGCATGGCAGAGTGGCCTGGGAAACAAACACGCAGGTGAGGAAATTCGTGCTTGCATTAAGAAAAAAAAGAGGTATTTGCAGAACATTTATCGTGAAGCCGACCTAAGTGTTGATTATTAAGGGTACCGAACTAGATTCCTAGCGAAGTCAAGTGAGGCAGGAGACAGCAGAAGTATGCTGGACAGAAGATAGGAACTTTACAGGAATGAGATGGCTTCAGCTCGCACAAGATAATTAGAGAAGTGCGGTATAGGACTTAATCGAGTCGTGTACGATGTTGGACTGCTGGTGATGGTGACGGCCATTCTACTCAACAAAGAGTGAATGATTAGCGACGGGGTTTGCCTATACGTACGGAGGGGCTGAAGATTTTGTTTTACTAGAAATTGTTTAATCGCTATGGAGCAACATCGTTCCAAAGGAAACGACTGCTGCCGCCTATTATAAATGGGCAGTCGAACATTTCCTTGTTACAAACGCAGTGAGGACTTCAGCCACTCTATTATTTGCATTGTATCTCCAGGACACCAATGGGCCTATAATTTGGTACCAGCATTCTTGATGGTTTGGATGAGAGCTTTAATGGGTTACGCATCATAAATCACAGCGCATGTTCTGACCAAGCGTTATAAGCTATGTTGTGTAATCACGTGCAAGGTATTTACTCATGGCGGCACTTGTGAAAATGATTTATCACAAATCAGCACTCCAGCCACGGTATCTGTCCTGATCAAGCAATTCAATTGTCCGAGTTATTAGCATCACGATTGAAACGAACAGCTGCAACAAGAATGGATGAAAAAGTTCAGGGTGCTACAGGCCTGTAATAATAATCAGACACTCCGGGAATGTATGGGAAACTAAATGGAGAGGGTGGTGCTGTTACTTTCGCTGGCCGCGCCCTGTGCACTACGAGCACCTTTTGCATCTAAAAATTCGCGTTGAAGATTCAGTGCGGCGTGGTGCTTCCGGCAACTGGTATCGCCCCTCGCTTCACGCAAAAAAAGTGCATAGCTGATACCGAAAAAAGGATGAGGATAGATTAGAACGAATACGGAAGAGGTTTCGGAGGTTTTCTTTATTTTAAAATCTTTCGCCTGGTGCTCTGAAGGTGTCTTTTACGGTGCTACGCTTGCAGTCACCCCGGAGAAGTATTGTAAAGAAAATTTAGCACACGTCTCCTTTAAGGGTGCCTGATGTACCTTTCCAAAGATGACTGCTAGATTTAGTAAGGAAACGGCTGCTTGCACATCACAAGGTGAGAGAGATTAGGTCATATTAAAACCACCCAAAAGCTTTGCCCTATTGGTTGCAGTGTATATTCGTTTCTTTATTTCTTTCTTATTAAAAAGAGCCGCATAAAGTTGCTTCGTTTCTACCCATTGTTCTGATGTCTCGCGAATCGAGCTGTGGTATAATTTGCCGGTAGCCAGACATCGCTCAGATTTTCAGCTGCTGATGCAAACGTTCCTCGTATTGCACGGGGTGAGGCCAGCAGAGTAGCGCCGTTCCTCTTTTCCATTTCCAATCGCCGCCGTCGTGTTTAGCCGCTTGTTCTGGACGAGGTTATCTGACACGCGCTCTGCGTTCTCATTCACAAAGATCCCGACAATATATCCAAATGCCATTCTACAGTCATCCAAAATGCCTTCCCGAAACCACCCAAAACGCAATGGGTGAGCTGACTTCCTCCACATCTCCAGCTACTTTCGTATGCAAGAAAACTCTGACTGTGATTGTCAACTAGTCTTGGCACTATAACACAGGACTTGTATCAGTAGAGGTGCTGTTTGTTAGATAGAGAAAAACAGAACGATAGTTTTCTATCTCTCATTACATCAACTTTGCTCAGAAGCCAGTCATCAGGATGAGGACGAAGTAACAGTCGCAAAGGTCCCATGTGTACAATAAACACCTTGAAAGTGCTACCGTAACAAATGAGAGATAATGTGTGCGCTCTTTAAAAAAATAATAATCGACTGTATCCAAAAATTTCTAAAAAAGAATCTCAGGCCATTAAAGTTTTCAGCTGCGGTTGCCTTGTATGTTTGCGTTAGATCTATTGCTAATCGGCCCATCTCCCGACACCCATGAGTGGTTGAGACAAGAATGCGAACTTTTCGGTTGGCCCAAAGGGCATTTTTGAAATTGACAGTTGTGCGGCGTGATCCGTGAGTCGTCTTTACTGGGCAATAAACTCTCTAATGTCCCTTGAATCCCATCAGTATGGGTAGAAGGACAGTCCTTGATTTGCAGAATAAAGCTAAGTACATTGACAAGAAGGTGAAAATCTAACTTATTAGTACAAAGAACACCCGTACGTGAAGCCAAAAAATAAAAATAGCGACGCCTCAATGCATGCTCCAAGCCGAGTGCTCGCCCAGGTCGATGTCGGGGTCCTGACGTCCACCCCTGTTGAAACCTAGTGATGCTGTTTTTTTTTTGTATTTGCTGCCATGAGGCACAGTGATCTATTCTCGGTTTGATGAGTTAGAGAAGCAGTTGAATGTAGTCCGTGATGCGACTTGGATATCGTTAGTAACATGCTGCACCCCGAACGCCATCCTACGACTTCACGATTGCAGTGCACGAGTGCAATCATACAGGTCACGTGGATTGTTGCACTTCAACCGCATTGGTTCTTACTGTAAGCTGGCACAGCGAAGAAAAATCGAGTTCGCCAATAATAAATTGCTCTTCAGCTTGCACGGACTCTTGTTCCAGAACGCAGACTTTATCCGATGGTTCGAGGATCAGGCGTCGTAGGCGCCTTCGTAACACGCCATCTTCCAGGCGTGGCAGGCGCCAGCTTTCGTAACACGCCATCTTCCAGCCGTGGCAGGCGCCAGCCTTCGTAACACGCCATCTTCCAGTCCCCATAAAGGGCCAAGGGAGACTGGCTGAGGTGACAGGTGGCTCAGTGTCTTCTGGGGCATAGGACTAGAGCGGAGGAATGCGCAGCCGGAACGTGGTTACCACGGGAAAAACCCGTGGCAACCAAGGAAGCAGGGGGTCATGGCGAGTGCCGAATAACGTGCAACCTTAAGATGCTGCTACGAGGAGTAGCAGGAGGGTGTCTGGAGTAAAATCAGGAAAATATGTGCGAGAAGACTACTGACAGCACACGTGTGCGAGAATAAGTAATGGTCGAGAGCTTTGCGGCTGTAGAGTGTGGAGAGAGTAGTGATGGCGGAGGTAAGCTGGCAGTGTGAGTTGGAACATGGAACTGAAGAAAAGTGCAGGAGTGGGAGTGGTCTTTGTGTGCCGATAATCACGGGCATGCCTCCAGTATGTCTATGGAAGATTTCAGCTCATGTAGATTGTAAGCACGGAACGGGACGCTCATTAAGGCTTTTCTTCTATTGTCCCCGCGTTTCTGGTTGTGCGTCCGTACTATGTTCTCACACAGCCCAAGCCTATTAAAACATTAGGCTTATCTCCTAAAGCCCTCACCTGTGACACCGCGTAAATATCTGCGCTTCGCCTTAAGTCTACACTTGTCCTGTCAGTGAGCGACTGGAACGTACAAGTAAGGTCAAACAACTACTCCATATCACTATTGCATTGAAATGGCTCCTTCATTTCCCACGTCACTCCTGAAAGTGTTGTGCCAACCTCACGTAACTGATGCGTGGACCTCAACTTTCAGAGCCAGGTGTTTCTCCAGAACCTGGAAAATACCTCCTGCCTGTTCTTATGTCGTAAAGCCACGTTTAAACACCAAGGAGTCGAATAGAAGTGCCACTTGAGGCATCAATAGTTTCCTGAACGTGAACGCTAATTTGCTCCCGTACATATAGGTTGTAATCACTGTCGGCTGCCGCGCGGGGGACGACGGGAAAAATAAAACCTTTTCGTTTCCGGTCCGCCATAGCCTTTGTCAATGTTGTCGTCTGTTGAGGTTTCATTTGGGTAGTTCGGAAAATTTAAGGTGCTGTGAACTCTGTAATTTGCTAAAATACCGGTCAATTGCGCTGTTTACGAATGCGGCAATAGGTCCTGCGAGCGTAAAAACTCCGAGAACAGCACAGCTGTCAACTTCGTCGGGTAGACGCCTGCTGTGGCGTGGGCCTTGCACTGTTGCTTCTGCTGCGTCGTTTTGCTAAAGCATTGCCGGGCTGACTATCCCGCTCTATGTGATATAAACGCGATTGTGTGTGTGTGAAAGTGATCACGCCTACTCAATGACAACTTCATAAACATGCTACTTTCAACCCTTGGAGGATAACCTTTCGGATTGCTGCCCTTCTTCTCCCCTTTACGTGTATGCAGCGTAACTGCAAGCACGCTAAAGCGCTAGAGTAAAGCGAGGAATACCTTCAAGCCGTTGCGCCTTACTAATTAGCTCTTGCGAGCTTTACCCTGTGACGGTGAGTACCAGACCAGGCGCTGAGCAGACATACCGCTGCGCGCACAGGTGTAGGGCTAAGATGATCGGGATACAGAACAGTCCGACGAATGTTCGTGCCTGCTTTGCGGCTGTACAAGTCAATACCTCAAGGCCCGCTTTCTTCGGGCGTTTTAGTAGAATACATGCTGCGCTGTATATACTTGGGCACCAGAGTGTGGTTGGAACGCTTTCCGCTACAAAAAATAAAAGCAAAAGGAAAGTTCCGTTCGTGCATGAATCCGTATTGCGAAAACGCTGCTCGCGGACGGAAGCAAAGCGGTGGAAATCGCTGACCTAAATCTCACGTCTACAGTATTTTAGAATATTGTAGCTCACTATAGTCACGCAATGACAGACGGCGATAGTGCTTCCCGGTTTTTTCCGTCGTGTGACTCCACCACACGTCAACTTTGGTATGCGACCGAGCAGCGTCACGCCCGTGACCAAAAAAATGGCGGACGGCACTCGTGCGATAACGTCATGGGGTGCGATGACGTCATGTGAAATGAACATATATACATTCCTCTCAAATTTGTTTCTCAGCATATCGTAAAACTGAAATGCTTGAGAAAAAAAATTCCGCTCTTCTTATTTAAATCTCTCTCTCTTTAGAGCAGTATTCAGATTTCGCATATCTGATTATCTTAACTGCCTGCAATGTTTTGTCCGCTGGGGGCAGCAAAGCAAGTGAATAAATTAACAGCTAGCTTGATTGCCCATTGTGCTCTGTGTGCATGCTGCGTGAGCCGCAATGCAGGCTAAGCTCTTAAGCTGCCGGATGATGTATCTTCTTTGCCTTGTTGTGTTCCAGCAGCTCCGGCCGCCTGCTCTGGAAAGGGTGTCGTCGGACTGAGTAGAGTGTCAAGAATTCCAGATTTTCTTCTTCAGCGAATATGCCGATACAAGCAAATAGAATGGTTGTCTGAAGTGAGCCCTCCTTGTCAGGGCAGAGTAGTACCTAAATGATCATGAGCAATTGCCGTGCCTTCAATTTATCATACGATGTGCACGCCACGTCTTCGCTTCTCTTATACGAAAACGTCGATTATTTCCGCAGTCCTGATACGAAGGAGTCAAGCCTTTTTCATTTGTGGTATTGCGTGTCTGGATAAAAGCAACGTGGCTGCGTTTGTAACCTCTCCTATAGAAGAAACTCGAGGAAACTCAAATAATTGTAATTCCAAGTACCTTGTGTTGAAAAACAAGCGGTTAAAACAAAAACGGTGGAGTGGTGTGCCGCGAGGAAAATGTGAAATTTTGTTAACGCAGCTACATTTAATAGGGGGCAAAACGCCCGTGCCGGCGCGGTTCGCGTGAATTTCCGGTGGCTATAGAGCACTGCTATTACAAATTAAAGTCAGCAGTTGCCTTCGAATTTCCCTTTGCTTCTTCCGCACAACGGCCTTCAGGTGCTTTAAACGAGATGGTCTGTTACGCACGTGGCAGAGGCAAAGGCTTTTTCCTTCTTATTTTAAGCGTCACTATACGTATACTCACTCAAGACGAGATGAGTCCGCTAAATACAAAAATTCTTGCCAGAAAAAAAAATTATTAATATCGAGGAGGTGAAAGGGAGGCGCATAGTTAGTTGCATTTGGCTTAAGAAATGCAAATGGCGTACGGACGCAATATTGTGCTGTTAAGTGCCGTTTTTTTTCGGACCTAAATAACCCGACAAAATGCCCGTCTCATCTGCTCCATAAGGTGGCGAAGCACAACAGTCAACTCGTACATGTTGCATCACAAAGAAAGGCGACAAACTGTGAGGAAGTCTTGAACATTAAGTAATGCCGAAAGTTGGGCATGTTGGTTAACATTCATGACGGAAAATAGCGCGAAGGTACACGAAGGACTAAAGGTATCAAAAACACTCTCTATATGCTTGCTCGCAAAAACCAGGGCATTAACATCTTTGTGGGAAAGGGCTGCCAGTGAGTCAGTCAGGAAAGTAACCAACTATATTACAAGAAACTTTGTCTAGATATTGGCATTTATATTTTTAGGTGCATATGGAACGACTTTGTCATCGCCCCTTTAAACTTTTCCATGATCTTTCAGTTTAAGTCCAAGCACTCGCGAGTCATCTGCTGGATAAGTTTCACAAGTTGAGACGGCCGCTTACATGTCTCTTTGCGAAGTCCTACACATCCTCTCCTATCATTTGCCTCTTATCCTTTGCCTCTTGCTTTTGTCAGCGCTCGTTGCAGTGCCACGTATAGTTGTAATTGGTTTACAGGAAAGTGATGGCGCAGTATATCTGTCAGACTTTCTCCGGTAAGCGTGAGACTGGACAGTTCACTAGCGCTCCTGTGGCGTGGCGTTTCTTGGCGCTCGTTAAACTGAGGTATTGCAGATGGCAGGAACGCTGTACAAGAACACATGTCGCGGAATCTCGCGGAATATGTCTTCTCGCGCACAGATCTTGTGCACAAATATCGCGCACAACTCTAGCGCACGGGATTACGTTCCATAATCCTAGAAAGGCTTTGGACTTGAAAACGCAAGGTCAGGCTCAGAGTCGGTCGCAGGTGTGCGCGTGCCGTTGTGGAGGCGGCGAGACGAAGACGGCGATGGCAGGAAGACTCTTTTTCGGTTCGCTGAAGCGCATTCGAATCGCGTTGGGCTTTGCGATTAGAGGATTGAAGCGGCAGCTGCGCTGCATACTTTCGTGCGCTGGCCATGCCAAGACTGAATATAGTTTTGCAAAAAGGCTGTACCTACGAAAATAATTAAGTTTGACTGACAGGCGCATATGCAGCATCACAAGAGGGACTGGTTCGTTCAAAAGATATGTTGCTCCTCTAATGTCGCAAGGTGTGCTCTCGCGTCAACGTACGGTCGTTTGGGCTTTCCTCTTAGTTCTTGAACTGAAAGACCGAAAGGCGTAGCCCAGCAATCAGCAACACAACGCTATAACCCCCCCTCTTTTATTGCGTTAGCAATACCGCGGGAGGTTTTAGCCCCTCGCGTAGTCCCGGGAAATGCCACTGTTGACCTTGCGCCCCAGCCGAGCGGAATACGGCAATAACCAAGCCGTATGAATGTGCCTTAGTTTCCCATAGGGGTAACGTGATTGCCTGGATCCTGGCAGGCTGATTCTGACATAACCGTCCCATGTGAGACCCATGTTGGCAGCTGCTGCCAGGGGACCATAGACAGGGACACTGACACGACGTCGTTCAGTGAAGACTAGTCAATCATTTCTCTGCCATTTCTTTAGTCATAGCTAAACATCTTAATCTACACCATGAGGTACACTGCATACAGAAAAAAAAACGCAGCCATTGCTAACGCACTTCAACCCGGTATAACCAGAGCTAAATCACAGCCAATTTTTTCGCAGCGCACACGGCAGAAGGAAAGATTCAACATGTCGCTGTATATATGCGGGAGCGCTTGTTGCTAAAACGGGCACAATCTCATAACATGCGAATTATAGTTCTTCTGATTGTGTGCCTAAACAATGCAGCATGTGAAAATCAATTTCGGGTTTCTATACAGAAGCCCAAATCAATTCCAGTTCTCTGATGATATCTAAGGTCGCATAAGAAGGAGAATATGAAAATAAAATCTCTTCTCATAAAAATAAGCCCTCAGCGACCACCGTCAAAGACGTGCGTACAAAAGTGCAGCCGACACCGCAGATGATGTGCTGTAGTGAAGTCAGCAGCCAAAGGGTGTAGACTTAAGCTGCATGCGAAATGATAAGTCAAATTAAAAACTCCTAGCTCAATAATCCGTTTATGCTCAGCTGTTAGTTCTAATGTTCCTTTTAAGCATAAAAGATATTTATTCGCAAAGTTTATTCCCTCCAATGGCATATTAGTATACCAAAGAAACATGGCAACAAGACACCATAAGTGACAAAGGCAGCCCGTCTTTTTTTTTCTCATATGATCTCTTCGGAATAGATGATCGAGATGAAGTAAGTTCGCTGGTCTGGTAAAGGAGAATAGGTAATGCCTCTTTCGTATTACGCTGATGATTTCAGACGCGAAGTACAATACAGGGCCACCTCTCGGCAGCACCCGCGAGGCGGACTAACTACTATTTGAAATAGTATGACAGTAGAGCAGTAGGTGGGACGCAGTAAAATTGAAAGCGCGAAAGAACAGGACGGAGGGAGGGAGACAAGACAGGCTGGGGTTGTCTCCTCTTCTAACTGAGATAACTTCCGTTGAATGCAGCTGAGTAATGCTTTTCTAGGTAGTTTAGTGGCGCGTTAATGTTAAATGCATATATTAAAATACACTTGCACTTAAAAAACAATTGAGAGAGAGAGAGAGAACAACTTTTATTTAAAATACCTGCAGAATCGGTTAGGCTCCCTCCAAGCAGGGAGGACAAGCTTTTACCGTGACGCGGCCACTACGTCAGTCTTGTGCGTTGTGCTCCTTGAGGTCTTGTTACGTCCCTCGCTACTTCCGCGGGTTCGAGAGGGCCGCCGCCCCCTTCTCGGGGGTGCTGCCCCCCCTGTCGGTCGCTGCCTCTCTAGAGCTGCCGAGACCTGCTGGACGGCCTTGAGTTGTGTCTCTTGATCACAGCTCCTCGTTGCAGCCTCTAGCTGCGGCGGGATCGTCGTCTTCTCGCTGGCTTCGCGCGGATTTACGCTACAGGCCCAAAGGATGTGAGCCGCGGTGGTTCTCTCCTTCGCGCACAGTTTACACATGTCGCTCGCGTGCACACTCGGACACATGTGCTTAGCTAGCACCGGGGTGAGCAGGGACCCCGTCTGTAACTGTCTGTATAACACTGCCTCCTTCCGGGTAAGCCCCGGGTGAGGTGGCGGCATAGTCTGTCTGTTCAGTCTGTACCATTTCACTATTTCGTTGAAGGTGGTCATCTTGTCCTTGGCACTGCGCACGCGATCAAGACTCCGAGTCGGCCGTGCTTGCAGCCGCGCGGTTGGTTAGTCCTCGCACGGCCGAGTTGGCCGTCTCGTTGTTGTTCACGTTTCCGCGTTCCGACACGTCACTGCCCATGTGGGCCGGAAACCACTTGATCACCACAGGACTTTTGCGTCCGATGTCTTCGGCCTTGCGCAGTATACGCGCGGCCTCACTACATACCCTACCCTTGGCGTAGTTCTTCACTGCCGTTCTAGAGTCACACAACACTGTAGTGCATCCGGGGTCGGAAACGGCCAAGGCGATGGCCACCTCCTCCGCCCGGTGCGCTTCTCGAGTCCGGACGTTCACCGCGGTCTTCGTTGCACCCGTCGATGCCCTGACAACCACCGCCGCGTATGCGTTGGTGTTCCCTCGATACTCCGCCGCGTCCATGTAGGCGGCGCCTTCTTCTCTGGCGTGGAGGTCTACGAGAGCATTGGCCCTCACCAGCCTCCGCTCCCTGTTGTGCTCGGGGTTCACGTTCTTCGGGATCGGGAAGACCCTGATCTTTCTATTGATGCTATCTGGTATAGGTACGTCTTTCTGCTGCTTGCCTTCCCTCGGTTCGAGGCCAAGGTCCCGCAGTATCTGTCTTCCGGTTCTCGTTTCAGAGAGACGCTCGAGTTGCGCCGTTCTCTGTGCTTCGGCTATTTCGTCCAGCGTGTTGTGGACTCCCAGCGCCATGAATTTTTCGGTGCTCTTGCCCCTGAGGAGACCGAGTGCCGCCTTATACGCCTTGCGTATGGTGGCGTCTATCTTGTTACGTTCACTCGGCCTCCAGTTGTGGAAGGCGGCCACGTACGTTATGTGGCTAACTGTGAAGGATTGAACGAGCCTAGTCAGGCTCTCCTCCTTCATCCCCGCTTTTCTGTTGGACACCCTCTTGATGAGTCTCATTGCCGCAGCCGCTTTGCCCGCGAGCTTGTTGACCGTTTCACCGTTGGCTCGGTTTCGCTGGATGAGCAGCCCGAGTACTCGAATCTTCTCGACATCCGGTATTACTTGTCCTCCCGCCGTCTTGGCCGTGATCTTGGGACGCTCGTACTTGACTTCCATATTCTTTCTTTTCCTGCCCGATCCTTTCGGGGGAATCACCAGCAGTTCTGACTTGGCCGGAGAGCAAATGAGTCCAGACCCGTCCAGCTGCTCCTCGATAGCGTTGACCGCTTCTTGCAGCGTTGTCTCGATGTGTCCGTCGCTTCCTCCCGGTACCCATAGCGCAACGTCGTCGGCGTAGATGGTGTGCCGGACTCCCGCTACTCTTTCTAGCCGGGTGGCCACCCCGATCATCACGAGGTTGAATAGCAGCGGGGAGATTACCGACCCCTGCGGAGTTCCGACGCTGCCCATCTTCTTCTCGTCGAGCTGCAGGTCTCCCGCACAGATTTCGGTGGTCCGTTCCGTCAGGAAGTCTTTGATGTACTGGTATGTCCTCCTGCCCATGTTTAGCCTGGATACTTGGGCCAGGATAGCCGAGTGCCTCACTTTATCAAAGGCGCTCTGCAAGTCCAGCCCGAGTACGGCTCTGTTGTCCTTGGTGCCCGTCGTATCGTCGATGATCTCGTTCTTCAGTAGGATCATGGCGTCTTGCGTCCCGAGTTTGTTCCGAAACCCGATGATGGAATTTGGGTAAAACTCCGATTCTTCCAGGTAACGCTGCCACCTGTTCATGAGAACGTGCTCGAGGACCTTTCCCACGCACGAAGTGAGCGAGATCGGCCTGAGGTTGTCTATGTTGGGCGGCCTGCCAGGCTTGGGGATGAGGATCGTCTTGGCTGCTTTCCATTGCTTGGGTAGCCTTCCTTCTTGCCAGCCCTTGTTGTAGAAGTTCGTGAGCGTTTCGATGGCCGCTTCGTTGAGGTTCTTGAGCGCTCTGTTGGTCACTCGATCGGGACCTGCGGCAGACCTTCCATTGAGATCCTGCAGGGCAACTCTGACTTCCCAGGTCTGGATGTCGCGATCTAGCATCTCGTTCTCTTTGCCTTGGTAATCCGGGTGTCTTTCCGTGGGGGTGGTCGGCAGGCACTTGGCGTCCAAGCGCCGCTTGACCTCGTCTTCCACGTGTTCGCAGATTGCCTTGTGTAGGATCCTGGCCAGGTTATTGTGTTGGTGGCCCTTGGTCTTGGTTTCGTCGAGGAGGTGCCGCAGCATGTTCCACGTCTTGCCCTTATGCATCTGTCCGTCGGCTTCGTTGCAGGCCTCGTTCCACTGTTGGGTGCATAGCACCCTGCAGTGGACCTCGATCTGCCTGTTGAGCTCGGCGATCTTCTTCCTTAGACTTCGGTTGGCTCGTCGCTTCTGCCACCTCGCCTTTATAGACTACTTGGCTTCTATCAGGTGGGCCAGCCGACTGTCCATCTTGTCTATTCGTTCGTCCGTCTCTAGCTCTTTGGTGGCTCCTTCCGTCGTCTCAACGACGTTGGCCGCCCATTGCTCGATGTCCGTAATGTCCACTTGCACCGCGGATAGCGCCTTTCGAAAGGCGTCCCAGTCCGTAATGCGATGCTTCCTTATGCCGGTGTTGCCTTGGCCTTCGAGCGGTATGACGACCTCCACGATGTAGTGATCACTGCCCAGCTCTTGGCCCGTGTTTCTCCATTTCGCTTCTCTTGATCCTTCGTCAGTTTTGACGAAGGTAAGGTGCGGAGTTGTGTCTCTCGTAACAGATGTGCCGATCCTGGTGGGTAAGGCCGGATCCGTGATTAGGTTCAGTCCGACGTCGGTAGCGTCTTGCATCAGCTCTCTCCCCTTGACCGTCGTTCTGTGGTAGCCCCAGTCTTGGCTCGGAGCGTTAAAGTCTCTGCACACTACTAGCGTATTGCTCCCCGCGACTGAAGTTGCCTTGTGGAGCAGTGCCTTGAATTTCTGTTGTCCGTGGGACGGATTGCTGTAGACGTTCACCAGGAAAGTGCTCTCCTTCCTCTTCTTGCCCGTGATTACTTCCACCGTGCAGTGTTCAATGGCGCTTCTGCCGATCATTTCGTGTTCCACGAAGGTGATCCCTTTCCTAACGAAGGTGCAGACCCCTCTGCCCTTGCCCTTGGACGTGTCCCTTTTGCTCGGCGGGCTGTCGTGCGATCGGTAGCTCGGCAGTCTCGGCGTCTCTTCGCTGTGTGTTTCTTGAATCATTATGACGTCTGGTTTCCTCGTTAGTTGCTGCAAGTGTTGCTGCAGCACTGCTCTCTTGCCGGTAAAGCCGTTGCAGTTCCAGTGCCAGACCAAGAGGTCTCTCAGTGGTGGTGTGGATGTTGCTGTACGTGCTGTCCCGTCCATGATTGCTGCAGTTTGGCGATGATCTTTGCTTCCATACCTTGTATTTGTGCCTGTATCTGCGTCTGCAGCTGTGCTTGCGTTTGCGCCATCATGTTCTGGATCGTGCTCTGTATGTTCGTTGTCATCTGCTTAACCGTTTGCGCGAGCGCAGTAAGGCTTTCGTTGGTTACCTTGCTGATCGCCTCGAGACGGTCGAGTCTGTTGTCCTGTTTTTCGATTCTCTCCATTGTCTTTCGTTCCTTGGCGCCCTCTATGGCTCTCCTCTTGGGAACCGGTCCCGCCGCTTTCGTGGCTCTCGGGTCCACCTCAACCTCTGGTTCGTCCGTGGTTATCTCTTCTTGTTTCCTCTCTTGTGCGCGCTTCGGCAGCAGCTGTTGCTTTTGCTGCATCGCAATTAATGTCGTTAGCTTCGCGTTGATTTCCTTGATGGTTGCGTCCTGTTCGGCGATTCTCTGCTTTAGCTTCTCGTTCTCGTCTCTTAGGGCTTTTATTACCACCCCGTTCTCTTCTTGGAACTTCTTCGTGGCGTTTTGCGCCGGTGGTTGTCTCTTCTCTGCCATGTTTGCCTTGACTGTTTCGGCCCAGGCGACTCTTTCCCCCGATTGCGACGGTCTGTGGCGGCTGGCGCTCCTGCCTCCCTTGCTGTTGTCCCTCTTGCGGCTGCTGTCGCGCTGCCTCGAATCTCCGCGGGGTCTCTCGGCAGACGGCTCTCGCAGCGGCGGAAAGCTTATCGGATCCAGTTGTTGCTGCCTGGCTTCCATCTTGCGTTCCCATTGCCGTTTTTTGAGCACATACGGCATCTTGTACTTGTTCTTGCATTCCCTCTCGCCCGTTGGATGCTGTCCCCCGCAGAGCCTGCACTTGGGCTTGCATTCGCGTTTGTGATCCTCGCTGGGGTTCGCGATTCCGCAGCCGAAGCATACTCTGGTGCTGGGATTCGGGCATACGTCTCTTCTATGGCCGATCTTGCCGCATTGCCTGCACACGTCAAAGTGCTTGCGGTAAAGCCCGCACCTGACTAATATCGAGCCATACTTGACGTAGTTCGGTACTTTCTCTCCTGCGAAGAGTACTATCACCGTGGTTGTATTGCCGATTCTGTGCGCCTCCACCGCTAGGGGGTTGCACGGGTTCACGATGTTTTCGGTTATCTCCTCCGGGGTGTCGTCTACGGCTATGCCTCGGATGACTCCCTTGACCGTGCCGTCCGGCGCCGTTCGGTAGGCGCTGACTTCGTATGTCCTGTCTCCTACGTGAAGGGTTTTGACCTTAGAGTACAGCGTGGCACGCCTCTCGTCCGGGGTGCTGACCACGATGATGTTTTGCTGCTCGTTCGTGCAGATGGTGTCTGCTTTGGCTTCTTCCTTCGTTACTCGAGCCGGCGTCATGACGGCCGACATAATTATTGAAACCTCAGTTCTCGCTACGTTGAGACCTCCCCGTGGTCTCATGACTATCTTAGTGTCTTCCTTCGGCATGTCCATCGGCATCCTCGCCGCTTTCGTTACCGAGGCTGCAACTCTCTTAGCAAAGCTGGCCCTAGTCTTGGGTCTAGACTGGCGAGTAACGGCGGCGGACTCACCGTTTTCCTTGCCGGCCATGATCTGCTTGACGCGCTTGCCGGAGGCCGACCAGCCTTCGACTTCTTCCGGTGTAATGTCCTCTCCTTGAACTTCAATGCACGTACGCCCGCCGAGACTGCCGATGCTCGGTGCTGACGTCATGTTGTCTCCCATCGACGTGGCCACTTCCATTTCGGACGCCATCTTGGTCGTACTCGTCGCCGGGTTAGGCCTAGCGGCCGGGCCCGTCGCCACCGGTGGCCGTACTCGTGGTAGGCCGACGTTAGGCTTAGATTAAAGTCCGCACCGCACCAGAGAAAAGTCCTCGTAAATCAGGAGAATCACGTACCGCTTGGTCAAAACTGGTACCGGTCGATGCCCCGCACCTTCGCGCACACTTTGGTACCAAATATATCGCGGTAACTGTAAATTAACACTGCGTTAATTGGCATAATAGCAGGGGCCGATGAGAAGCACGTCCCCTCCCGTCGGCGACCGCAGCGCCCTCCAGAAAACAATTCAGTCTGGATATCTTTGAGCCTAACTATAGCCCACTGATTCGGAAAGAACACATTTCATGGCTCCAGCTCTCGATGTGTTTCCTGAGTGAATTTTAACCATAACGACAACGACGCGCTCCGGCCGAACGGTGTTTTTACTGTAATGAAAACAGCTGAAGGTGCCACTCTAATAAATAAATTTCTCAACGAGAGCCGCTTATTTGTGTGCGGACTGACAGATATGGTGAGCCTGCGGACAGTTCCAGCGGCAGCTAGCCGCGCCTGTCGGCTGCACCCTCGAACATCGTAGAGTATGAACAAGTTGAACAGTGGGGGCGATATGGAGAAATGTTTTAATGGAACTGCGCTGATGTCTGTTACGATTACTGCCACTAGGGGCTCGGGTGGGGTGGGTGAGTTATTTTATGAAGAATTTTGTTTATTATCCTTCAGTGTCGTAGTTCACTGACTCTGCGATGGAAAGATATGACAAGAAGTGAGGCAATTTCTTCAAACTCTACAAGTTTTTTGAGAGGTGTTCAGTTTCAGTCGTCATGGACAACCCGCTTAAAGAACTCAAAATATCGCCATTCGTTCAACGGTCAGAAGCTCGTGGAATCAAGTCAGAACAGGGTGCCTCTTTGTTTCGCTACAGAGCAGGCGCCAGAGTCTTGGAAGCCATCCGTCGCCCTCTTCGCCCAATTCGATTTTCTGGTTCGGTGGTCTTGACACAGCATCCAGACAACCCATTCACAAACACATGCTATGGTGTGTGCTCCAATGTTTTTTTATGCTGATCAGGGCTCTTTGCTGCTTTTCAGAAGAAAACGAAAGCTTACAAGTATACAGAAAGACGAAAAACATTTACCACAAGCACCTCCTCCATCAATCAGACCTGGGACAAGGAGACCACCCACGCGGGCGGCGCATTATGTCCGGCAGCGCCAGAGCACTGGGGTTCGACCACAGCTGCAAATCATCTTGCTAAAATGTTTTCAGGCAAACGAGCGCACCAGCTCAGCTGCGTTGCCTGCTGTCCTTGGCGGCCATTACAAAGAGGTGCAATTCCTTCCCCGCTCACCATAAGGACGCCTTGTGAAACCGAGCTCCTTGAGGTTCCCCGAATGCTAACCTTCCGACGTCGATTGCTGGGGTGCTCGTCCTCGTAGCCGCACGTCCACGCAAGCTACCGTCTCTGCTTTGGCTGATTTTACTCGACTGACTCGAACAGGCATCTGCAAGGACCACCTAGCACTGGAAGTGTGCTCTTCCCCGACTATTACCTTCTTGACGTACATTATTTAAAACATGGCTAACTCACCAGGGCAGTTTATAAAGCACGGAGGGAGAGTGCTGCTTTGACACAATAAGTTTATACACCGGAGACGCGAATCCTTTGAAATTAACGCTTTCGTTTTCTATTTTTTGGTCTACATCCCCACGGCAATCACGTGCGGAATTCGACGTTTCGCGGTGTCTAGCAGCGAGTCATCAATTTTTCCACACGCGTATATGACCCATCATCATCGATACTGATTATTAATTATCATAATAAGCGTCATCTCTGCGTCGCTAGTTTTTTTTTTCTTTTTCGATCCAAGGGGTATGCAAATCATAAAGAAAGCTTTCATGGTGTGGTGAAATACCTAAGCATTTTAAGTGCAAGTCATACCAGGAATTTTATTTACGAACTGGCATGATTTTCATACTCTAGAAAAATATAATCGAAAAAGGCTAAGGACATTATTGGTGAAGGTTGCTTGGCATAGACTGTAGGGAAGCTCGTGAAATAATTGAAAAAGAAAAATCTTCTCAGACGCAAGAATTTAGCACCTGTGTTCATTCCCTCGCGAAGTATTCCTCCGCAAAGTCTTGCTCGACGGGTCTGTGAAGTCTGCGAAGAGATCTCTTGGAGACTGTGTGATGCACATGTACAATGAGTAATCCCAGGTGGTGAACATTGTTCCGACAGCTCTTCTTTCACTCTCTCTTTTCTTCCCTAAGAGAAGAGCCATAGTTGCTTCTCTCCTCAAAACGTACGTGTGACGTATTTAGTGACAACACCGTTGGGATACTTGAAGCGCGTAATGAGTCTTAAGTGAACATTCTGCGCTACAAGTATTCCCTAGGCGGCGGCACGTATCTCTTAGTGTGGGTGTTTTCGTCCCATATCTCAGCCAAGGTGCAGAATGCCTTCTTGATCCCGGAAAAACACACTTGCAGCCTCCTAAATCTGCATCATCACACATTGCGTGATTTTTTATAATATTTCCAAGCAACCACTCTTTGATTCTAAAGTGTTGCAAGGTTTATTTGGGAAGGTTGTGTCGCTTTAGACTACGTGACGCTGAGGGGAAATCTTTTTGTGAATATTATGAGCTCTAAAAAATGCAACACACGCAGCCTGATGACGGCGAGAAATGACTTGATCTGGTGAGTGGCAACAAATTTCCTGCACCATGCATGCCACGAAAAGCTCAACAGAGCGGTAGATAAAAAACTTATTTCTGTGGAAGCTCTCAAGAACCCAAGAAATGCGTTGATAATTGCTAGTCGAGGCAAACTAAACGCTAAAACTACATGCGATGGTAAATATTTCTGTTGAGTAAAAAGAGTCTGATGGTGACTGCAATATTTTCTGACTGTTTCTATTCAGGATTGATCCAATGATATCTGCTTGCTCTTAATCCTGGGCGATGGTCAAGGGTGCAGCCCACTATCACTTCGTTTCATCGTCGCTACCACACCACGATCATTGGAAATACGGTTCTTCGGGAATAAGAATAGCGTTCTCTAAAACAAAAAAAAATGAAGCTATAAAATAGCACCTTTTATCCTCTTTATTTCCTTTTTTTTTGCCCTCTCCTATTTTGTCCTTTTTCCTCTCACAGTGTGAGCTGCAGTTCTACAGATTTAAAGGGGTCTCCTTGGGCATCAGTAAGGCAAGAAGAAATCAATAAATACAGCAACAGATGCTCCTTGAGTCAGATTGGGAGCGTTTCATTTCATCCGGCATTTCACTTTGGAAAAGCACAATTTTTACATCCTAGTAAAATATCATCGAAAAAGGCCAAGGGCATCATTTGTGAAGGTTGTCTGGCATATAATGGAAGAAAGCGCATCAGATCAATTGAAAAAAAAAAAAAAAAAAGAAACGCCTTAGACTCCAGAAAGAATCACCTGTATTATTTCCCTCGCGATGTATTCTACCGGAAGGTCAGGCTTGACGGGTCTGTGAATTATGCGATGAGGAGATCTCCAGGGAACTGTGTGAGGCAGATCCAATTTGACCAATCTCAGGAGGCGGAAATTGTTCCGAAAGTTGTTTTATCTGCTTTCACTCCCTTGTTTCTTCCTTCTTCCACAGGGCGCTTCGTATGTCCAGAGAGAAGCGTCACAGCTGCTTCGGCCCCCCAAATCTTCTTGTGACGTGTTTAATGACAACACCGTAGGCATACTTGATCGCAGAATGGGTATTAAACAAACATTCTGCTGAACAAGTATTCCTTCGGCGGCGGCCCGTCTCTCTCAATGTAGGCGTTTTCCTCCCACAGCTCAGCCAAGGTGCAGAATACCTTCTTTATCACGAAAGAATGCACTTGCAACCTCCTCAAACTGGATGATCACACATTGCGTGATTTCTATCTTTACAAATCACTCTTTTGTTCCAAGATTACTCATGGTTGGTTTACAAGGTTGAGTCGCTTTAGTCTACGTGACGCTGAGAGGAAAAAAAGTTTAAAACATTTGGCGCGTTTTTGCTGTAAAAATACAACGCACGTGGCCTGCTGACGGTGTGATATGGCTGAATCCGATGAGTGGTAACAAATTTCTTACACCATGTATGCCACTAAAAGCTCAGCAGAGCGTTAACTGTAAAAAAATTTCTTCGAAAGGTGTCTAAAAAATCCACCAAATTTGTCGATAATTGCTCCTCGAGGCCAAATCAAGGCTAAATCAAGACGCGACGTTAATTTTATTGTATTAAGTAAAAAGAGTCTGTTGGGCACTGGCATATTTTCGAATATCGTCCTATTCAGGATGGAACCGGTGAGAGCTGCCTCCTGTTAATCGTAGGCGACGCTGAAGGGCGCAGCCCATTGACACGACGTTCACCGTCACTACGACATCAGAAACATGGCACGGCGGGAATAAGAAGAGCGGTCCCGGAAACAAAAAGAAATGAAGCTCTAAAATATTGCCTCTTTATTCTCCCTTTTTCACCATTGCTTCTTGCGTCCTCTTTCCTCTCATAGTGTGAGCTACATCTCGTCTATATAAGGGGTCGCCTCGGACATCACGTCTGGAAAGAGGAAATCAAGGAATGAAACTGCTAAGCCTTTCTTGAGTTTGTGTGGCAGAATTCCACTTTGCAAGGGATAATGAACCGAAGGATTGCAAAGTGGCGCGGTGGGCGTCAGAGGGCAGTCCTTTCTCCAAGCGGCTCCACGTAGCTGACCGGTCAGGCCGACTAGCTCTTCTCATTTGTATGTCTCTGCTCCGTCTGTGCACGAAAGAAGCTTGTTTTGCGCGGCCAGAGCGCTTTCTCGATCAAGCTGTCAAGCCGTTAACACAGGTAGAAACTGCTAGGTGACATTCAGCCGATGCTGGCTGAAACCCTCTGGTCTTTGGTAGTGTAGAGGAGTTAGGATTCTGAGTAATGGCTGAGCAGCAAGGTCTCCCACGGTTCCGATTACTCCAGCTCCAGAGAGGTTCAGAGGAGATGTTCAGGTGGGGAACCGCTAGGTTGTCCCTGCAGATCTGCTGCACGGTGGCTCTGTCGCGACATTTGCTGCACTCCGGCCTGAATCTGTCGGGTATACTTGTCTAAGTACTACTGTGCCGACGTGAGATTTATTATGGAGACGTCTCCGCACTCCCTCTTGTTCCTTAGTGCGCTCTCTGCGAAGTAGGGGTATATAACGCTTTTTTAAGTTTATTGTGTTTGGTTATATCTGTGCTAGGTGTCTAGGGCGTCTAGGTATCGCTGGCGTTCCAGTAGATGCCCCATTTTGGCCTATACTTCCCTGAGTAATAATGTGGCTGCCTAGTGTGTCAGAATTGTGGTTGCCGTTGCCTAAAATCTATATTTGGTGTGCCTGCCTATGCGCTTCTTAGAATGGATATTTCGCCCAGTTCTCGGCAGCCCATTTTAGAGGAGGTTGCCGAAGCGATTGCCCTTTGTCTTCAAACCATATCCCTATACTGCGCGGTTTAGAGTCAACTGAGAACAGTCACAGATATTGCGCCTTTGTTTCCTACAAATCAGTTTACAAAAGTGTCGGCGTTCACCGAAAAGTCAGACAGATATTGCGCTTTCCTTCCCCTATAAACGAAATTAGAAAACATTTTTTAAAAGTCGCCAAATGAAAAGGCAGTGTAAAAGGCGCTATGGTGTATAGTCGGACAGCGGGTTAAGTGGAGAAACCGGGTTAAGTGGAGAAATATGCGTGAGGCCTTCGCCCTGCAGTGGGTATAGTCAGGCTGATGATGATGATGATGATGATGTATAGTCTTAAGCCGAAGCTTGAGCGTCTCCTAATAAAAACAATCAAACCGCGTACAAGTTTCCCAACCCATGATTAATAATATCGGTAGTATAACTCTAGGTTCGAGTCGTATTTATCCCCCACCATTTTGATCTTGTCGTGAGTGAATATTCACGCGGTATACAAAAGCGAAAATGAAAACCCGGCCTTCCAACGCATCTGCCGCGCTAATACGCCTCGCTTCTTTGCTTCGCTCGATGTATTTGCCACCTTCGTAGACGTGTGCTGCCCGCATCGTTGTGTCACATTTTGCTTTTTTCTTTTCCGCGCTGTTTTATTCATGCAAAAGGCTCCTCATCCGAAGGTTGCTGATGAAATCTTTCATTTGGACGAAATGCGAAAACGCACGTCGTGACGTCGCTGCACGTGATTGAATGGCGTTGATTGAAACTGGAGAGAGTTACGTCTCATCTTTTCCTGGATATCGAGTCAGCGCTGTTGAGCTGCAGGACGTCTGCTGCCTGAGAAGACTCGAGGTGATCAACATTAAGTTCGCGCCGTATGAGCCGCACAGGATGCCGCGGTGTCACATGTCGACGGAGTCAGGCACGGTTTCCCCAGTATGCTCGTTGTCTTCATTGAGGCTGGAGCGTGGTAGCTAATTTGCCGACTACTCGGCGCAGCTTTGTCTGTACATGTACGCGGCATGGGCGCCAGCGTATGCTGGTGCTTTTGAAATGGCACTTCATCTTCGCTTTGCCATTCTTCGGCGAAGATTAATCCATGTGGCTGGTGCGCATTGTCAGACCTTGGACAACGACCTGATTTCAAAAGAGCCCATCGTCACTTTTACTGGATCAGTATCTATCTTGTAGCAAAAGTAGGTCATTTCATGGCGTTCTGGTGGCCTCTTTATCTATGCTTTACACACGACTAGAATAAATCGTAGTGATTGGGAATTAGGGAATAACTAAATGCACCATATATGATCATAGACAAGGGCGGCCGTTAAAAAGGGTGTTACAGTGATCAGTACCAGTGATTATCGTTTTTTATTCCCGTATAAAATTAGATACGTTCCCTATGAATCTCTGCTCCCCCCCCCCCCCCCCCGCTCTCCGGTCACCACCTCGCCTCCGCAGGTCGTACGGATCGTAAAAAGAACCAAGCGTCCAAGCGTTGGCCTGGTTTGCGGGCTGAGCGTCCCCTTTAACCCTTGTTCAAATCCTGAATGAAATAGGCAATCGTTTCTCCTCCAGGCTACTATCGGCGTGAACCGTATCGTTAGTAATATTGATTTTAGAAAGTCTATGCCAATGGCTCAATTAAAGACATGAAAGGGTAGTTTCTCATTCTCTCTCATCTCTCTCTCTCATTCTCTCTTCCTCAATGAAGAGGCTAAGGATCCTTCTGCTATCGATCCCGGCATCGGCAGCTGCTTTTGGCTGGAAGCGAAAAGCTATTCGCCCGTGTGTTATGCGATGTCAGTGCCAATGTGGCCACATTTTCCGGAGCCCTCCACTACGCTTTCTAATATCCTGAGTCGCTTCGGAACGTTAACCTATTAAACCAGTCCAAACCTTAGTAACAGTCGAAACCCGGGTTTCCATTTCCATCGGTCTACTGATATCCTAGAAGTAGATTACAAAATTGAACTGAAGGAGGAATATATGAAAAAACAGGGAACGATGCAAGCAAGAAGATCAAGCTAATAAAGCACTTTCACTAGGTGATTTTACTCCTTATGATCGCTTCATTATGGGGATCTATCCCATTTTATTTGTGACTAAAAATGGCGCGCTCATCTTTGAAGCGTTACGGGCCAACATTTGCTATGCCATTTTTGGAAAGAATGATAAATAAACCACCTTCCTATTGGAGGTATATAGGACTTAGGTCCGTTTCTGAATTTGGTTAAGTTAAGAAAAAGATGACTTCTTAAGCTCTCAGAATGAATGGCGTCGCGGGGTAAAAAGCGATGAATAATTAGGGACACGCCTCGCCGTACCTGTAAGGACAACACCCTGAATTTTTTCTAAATCATTTGAAATGCTACGCTACTGAGCATGACAGGAAAGGTGCTTTCACGTAGGTGTTGGCGAAATTTCAAGCATTATAGATTCTTTTTTTTGGTAACTATCATGTAAACAATCCCGTTGAACCAGTTCTCTCCAAATTCTGGCAAGCAGATAAGTGAACCCCCCTTCTCTCTCAATCTATACCCAAAGAGCAAATTATAGTGCACGCGAACAAATTGCGATCTATATTCTTCTTTTTGACTAGAAACAAGAGACGCCTACTTTTGTCTAACAATACTGTCTCAGAGTTGCTCAGGGCCAAGCCGAAGCCCTCGATCACAGTCGCCTGTTATCCGGACCGCGTGGATGCGACGTCAGAGGTTAGCAGAGAGCAAAGAACTCAGGTTAAAAAGACGGCTTAGTGATAACACCGTAAAAAAATACTCGGTCACAGAATGGGTATTGAACAAACATTCTGCTGAGCAAGTATTCCTTAAAGCTTAAAGATCAAGTACGGAGAGACCGGTAGCGCTATTATTTCGAGGTATTGCCAAGTGTTACGACCAAGCATCCGCATTTGCGCGCTCTATTGTTCGCCTGTGGGCATGGATAAGTGCTGTGAATATGTGGTGATGGTCCAATGGCTCTAAGTGAGCCTGTTTCCAGGAATCCTGTTTTGTAAGCCTGTTTTGCTTTGTGGACAACCTGCAAATGCCAAATTGACCCTGTCAAGAGAACGTCTGGAAAAACACAAAGAAACGTCCCCCTGCGGGAAAATGCAGGAAGTGCTTTCTTTCTTTTGTTCACCCTTCCAGTCGAGAAGCCCTATCGTCCAGTGAGGAATGCCTACTTTCCAAAGGAGACGACAGAGTGACATGTCCGCTGACGTGCAGGACAAGAAAGGAGCATGACGCATACAGCCATTAAGTGATTTCCCAGGAATGCAGGAAAGATTTGCAATTGTCGAAAACGGACCATGCTGGGAGCGGATGCGGCGCCCACGTGCACTTGGGTTTCTGAGAAGTAAACCCACTTGTCAGAACCAGCCTGTGGTTTCTTTGCTGAAGAATAGAAATGTACCTCCTCTCCTCGCCGTTCCCAAGCTTTTCCCGCCAACAAGTGATCACGCCCAACGAATTAATGCCGGACCAGTCAGTGCTTCAGACCATCAGTGCAGTGATGTGTTCGATTGGATGCCGATACCTGAGGGGCGTGCCCTGGATTTGGTTAGTCAGCATCTTCAGAGAGGGGCTGGACATAGGGGGGTTTTAAGGACGCTGCAGAGCACGAAATGTCGCTCTGAGCCCTGGGTAAACGGCTCATCCAGTCGCTTCTCGCTATGAACTCTTAACGCTTGCCATTTTGCTGATGTACCCTTCTTTTTCTTGTAAATAATCTTGTAAATAAGTTTTCTCAAAGTGCCATTAAACCTGCTTGTACATATTTCACCAACTTCGAAGATTCAATCCTTCTTCAACCCGGAGTCTCTGCACGCTACCAAGTGAAGGCCGGGTCGACGTAGCCCCAGCATCACGACAACTGGTGGCAGCGGTGGGATACGAACCCACGCCCCCGAAGAGCGTGAACTTGAGAGGGAAAAAGAGGAAAGGGAGCATGAACGTGAGAAGCTTGAAAGAGAAGCAAAAAAGCTGGACCAAGAAATTGAGCTCCGGAAATTAGAACTAGAGTTGAGCAAGAGGTCGGGCGATTGTCCCCAGCTAGCGGTACCTCGTCTCAACAAGGAGACAGATTTCAAGATGTCAAAGTACATGCAGCCATATGTGATATCAGGGGATATCGGTCTGTATCTGGCTAACTTTGAGCGAACCTGCGAAAAACTGTCCTTCCAGCGAGACACTTGGTCTCAGAGATTATTGACGGTTCTGCCCAGCGAGGCAGCGGAGGTTGTCGCGCGGCTAAGCAAGGAGGACGCGGACAACTACGAGAAGGTCAAAGCTTGCCTTCTGAGAAAGTATAGGCTTAGCGCCGAGGCGTTCAGACAACGTTTTCGGAACGCTACTAAGTCCAGAGACGAGAGTTACCCTGAATTCCTGTACAATTTAAGAGTAAATTTGGGCGAGTGGCTAAAGAGCACAGATTCCTACAGTGATAGGGACGCTGTAGTCGAGCGAATTCTTTTGGAGCAGTTTTATAACTGCCTCCCAGAAAAAGAAAGAAATTGGTTACAGGACCGAGGCGAAATTAAGTCGGCAACTGAAGCTGCCGAACTTATTGAGGAGTATGCTTCGCGCCGACAATTCAGCAACCCAGCAGTGGATAGGCCCCGCAATCCCAAGTTGAGAGTGAATAACCGTCAGGAAAGGCACTTTGCTAGAGTTGGAAACGAAGAAATGAAGGTTTCTTCAGGCAAATTCCCTAGAAAGGACGGCAGTGAGAAAAGTGGGGAAGTGACCAACGCGCAGAACACAAAGAATAAGCTTGAGGCTAGGAAGCCGCTCACATGCTTTAGGTGTAATGAGCCGGGTCACATTGCCGTCAACTGCCGGAAAGAAAAGATTGCTTTCTCGTATGTCAGTGACTGCGATGAAAATATGCAGCTTTTAGAACCCTACCTGCATGACCTAGTAGTCAACGGGAAGCCTTGCAAGGTACTGCGCGATTCGGCCGCAACGATGGATGTTGTCCATCCGGCGTATGTGTCGCCTTCCGACTATACCGGGCAGTGTGCATGGATTCGCCAGGTAGTGGAGGAACGGAGTGTGTGCTTGCCAATCGCGAACGTGGTCATCGAGGGCCCTTTCGGCGAATTAACAACCGAGGCTGCCGTTTCAGGAAAGCTTCCTAAGTGCTATCCGTATTTGTTCTCCAACAAATCGGACATGCTACTGCGAAAGAGGGGCATCCTTTTCGGAGACAGAGTTGTGCAAGCCTTAACACGTTCAAAGGCGCGAGAACTAGCTACACTGCTAATTCCAGAAAAATCCACAGCGGAGGAAACGGCAGTTAAAACAGTGGTAAATGCGGAAGATAGCAGGTCAGAAAACTTTGAGAGCGAGGCATCTCAGATATGTCAACTTGAAAGGGAGCTTGATGAGACGCGGAATGAGGACGTTCTTGAGAGTAACCTCTTGCCGCCAGTGTCTAGTAATCTCACGAGACTTTTAAGTGGAACCCGAGAGGACTTAGCTATAGAGCAAGCCAATGATCCCAAGATACAGGAGATAAGGGAGCGCCACCGCGCCACTAAGACAGCAAACAATATTTCTTTCGAGATGAGAAAGGGAGTGCTGTATCGCTTATTCAAGGATAAGCGCGGAGTAGAGCGGGACCAATTAGTCGTTCCCCAAAAGTACCGCGGAGACTTACTGCGACTTTCCCATGGCAGCTCGTGGTCATGTCACCTTGGAATAAAGAAAACAAAGCAGAGGCTGTTGCAAGAATACTATTGGCCTGGATGTTTTAAGGACACGGAAAATTTTGTACGGTCATGCGACACGTGCCAGCGGGTTGGAAAGGCGCAAGATAAGTGGAAAGCTCCGATGGTGTTAGTACCAATCATTACCGAGCCGTTTCACCGGTTAGTAATAGATGTAGTTGGGCCACTTCCTGTGACAGAGTCAGGGTACCGTTATATCCTCACTATGTTATGCCCAGCCACAAAGTTTCCAGAGGCTGTTCCGCTGCGCGAGGTGACGTCCGAGAGTGTAGTGGATTCGCTGCTGTCAGTGTTTGCACGAGTTGGATTCCCTTCCGAGGTCCAAAGTGATCAGGGTAGCGTTTTCACGAGTGTCCTCACCACCTCATTTCTCGAGCGATGCGGCATTAAGGTAGTGCATAGCTCGATCCATCATCCGCAGAGCAACAGCGTAGAAAGATGGCACTCTGTTCTCAAACGAGTTCTGAGGGGACTGTGCTATGAAAACAAGCGCGAATGGGATACCTGCGTGCCTGCAGCGCTTTTCGCTTTGCGGTCAGTGCCGCACGAATCCACTGGATTTAGCCCAGCCGAGTTGGTGTACGGAAGGTCATTGCGCTCACCTTTGCGAATGGTGCGCGAAGCCTGGGAGGGGCGCGGAGAAGACCCAACAGTAGTAGAATTCATTCTGAACCTCTTGAATCGCTTACATAACACTAAGGAACTCGTTGAGGCCAGCATGAAGTCAGCCCAGGCTCGTTCCAAGGTGTACTATGATAAGACAGCCCGTCAAAGGACGTTTTGTATCGGGGACCAGGTGATGTTGCTGAGAAGTTCAAGGCAGAATAAGCTCGAAGTACAGTGGGAAGGACCGGCTGAAGTCGTTGCAAAGCTTTCTAACACTAACTACGCAGTGAAAATTCCCGGTAGGCGTAAAGAAGTGCGCATTTATCATTGCAATCTTATGAAGCCTTATGTGCAGAGGGAAGCCGTGGTAAATCTAACGTTAAACCTTCCCGAGGAGATGGGGGACAACTTGATTTGCCTCAGCGGAAAAGGAAGCAACGCTCAGGAGCTTCTCAAAAAGACGGAGCAGAGAGGAGAACTAAAGAAATCCCAGCTGTCCGATCTGGGCGAGATAATAACAGAGTTTGAGGCCTGCTTCGTGGACAGGCCAGGCAGAACTGATTTGACTGAGCACGATATTGAGCTGACTTCAGACGTGCCAGTGCGATCAAGGTGCTACCGATTTTCTCCAAGGCAAAGAGAAATTCTGGATAGGGAAGTAACTCGCATGCTGGAATTGGGAGTAATAAAACCCTCGGAAAGCGATTATGCTTCGCCTATGATCTTAGTAGAAGCTCCAGGTAAAGACCCTAGGCCTGTGGTAGACTACCGAAAGCTAAATTCTCTCACCAGGGATCAAGTGTATCCTATTCCGAATATTGAGGAGAGAGTAGAACAGGTCAGTAGAGCGGCATATGTGACTACGCTGGACCTTACTCGAGGATACTGGCAAGTACCGCTCACTGAACGCGCCAGCAGATACGCGGCTTTCGTCACTCCGACGGGCAGCTACCAGCCAACAATGATGAGTTTCGGGCTCAAAAATGCTCCATTTTGTTTTTCCCGACTCATGGATAGGGTATTAAAGGGGTGTGAAACATTCGCAGTGCCTTATTTAGATGACATTGCGGTTTTTTCCGACTCATGGGCGGACCATATGGTACATCTAAGAGCTGTACTGAGCCTTTTGCGTCAAGCTGGACTAACCGTAAAGGCCGAGAAATGTTGCCTGGCAAGGGCGACCGTGGACTACTTGGGTCACAATGTAGGTCAGGGTTTCAGGAAACCCAGCGAGATTAAGATTTCTGCGGTAGCAGACTATCCGCGGCCGAGCACGAAGACGGAAATTCGAGCATTCCTAGGTCTGACTGGGTACTACAATCACTACATCCCTAACTATTCAGCTTTGGCTAGCCCTCTGACCGACGCTCTCCGCAAGACAGAACCGACAAATGTAGTCTGGGACGAACAAAAGGAAGCCTCCTTCGTAAACCTGAAGGCTGTGCTGATTAGCCGTCCGGTATTGCGAGCTCCAGACTATGGCCGAGAATTCACGGTCCAGTGTGATGCCAGTGATCGAGGGTTAGGTGCTGTTCTCTGCCAGAGAGATGACGACGGTAATGAGCACCCCGTGCTCTACCTGAGCAGAAAACTGAGTTCTAGAGAGAGAGCTTATTGCGCGTCAGAGAAAGAGTGCGCTTGCATTGTATGGGCCATTCAAAAATTGCAGTGCTATCTTGGAGGGGCCAAATTCACCGTAGAGACGGACCATTGTCCCCTGGCTTGGCTGCAAACTGCGACATCGAAGAACAGTCGCCTTCTTAGGTGGAGCTTGATTTTACAGCAGTACAATTTTGAAATAAGATACAAAAAGGGGAAATTAAATTGGAATGCGGACGCGCTTAGCCGCTCTTTCTAAGCGGTCCGAGATGTTCCTCACCATGTATCCAAATTGATAATCAGGTTTTTTTTTTTTTTCGTGCGCTTGTATATGTGTGACTATGTAAAGCAGCACGTTTGGTTTTCTAGGAATACGTGGGTCCTGAACGTCTTGAGAGTGGGCTTTTCTCGAACAACAATGGCAGTTTTCTTTTAGCCTGGTCTCTTCAGACGGGAGCCGAGTGCTTGCTTCGACATGTGGTTGAGTTTCAGAGACAGCTCAAGCAAATTGGCCTACAACAATCAAGACAACGCGACAAGCAACAGCGAGCTTCAAGCGTTCACGTGCAGGCCATTAAGTCGTCTCTTCATGCAGCAGCTGGGACTGCTGCCCTCCGAGACTCTTCTGGCGGGGGAGGAGGCTGTTACGACCAAGCATCCGCATTTGCGCGCTCTATTGTTCGCCTGTGGGCATGGATAAGTGCTGTGAATATGTGGTGATGGTCCAATGGCTCTAAGTGAGCCTGTTTCCAGGAATCCTGTTTTGTAAGCCTGTTTTGCTTTGTGGACAACCTGCAAATGCCAAATTGACCCTGTCAAGAGAACGTCTGGAAAAACACAAAGAAACGTCCCCCTGCGGGAAAATGCAGGAAGTGCTTTCTTTCTTTTGTTCACCCTTCCAGTCGAGAAGCCCTATCGTCCAGTGAGGAATGCCTACTTTCCAAAGGAGACGACAGAGTGACATGTCCGCTGACGTGCAGGACAAGAAAGGAGCATGACGCATACAGCCATTAAGTGATTTCCCAGGAATGCAGGAAAGATTTGCAATTGTCGAAAACGGACCATGCTGGGAGCGGATGCGGCGCCCACGTGCACTTGGGTTTCTGAGAAGTAAACCCACTTGTCAGAACCAGCCTGTGGTTTCTTTGCTGAAGAATAGAAATGTACCTCCTCTCCTCGCCGTTCCCAAGCTTTTCCCGCCAACAAGTGATCACGCCCAACGAATTAATGCCGGACCAGTCAGTGCTTCAGACCATCAGTGCAGTGATGTGTTCGATTGGATGCCGATACCTGAGGGGCGTGCCCTGGATTTGGTTGGTCAGCATCTTCAGAGAGGGGCTGGACATAGGGGGGTTTTAAGGACGCTGCAGAGCACGAAATGTCGCTCTGAGCCCTGGGTAAACGGCTCATCCAGTCGCTTCTCGCTATGAACTCTTAACGCTTGCCATTTTGCTGATGTACCCTTCTTTTTCTTGTAAATAATCTTGTAAATAAGTTTTCTCAAAGTGCCATTAAACCTGCTTGTACATATTTCACCAACTTCGAAGATTCAATCCTTCTTCAACCCGGAGTCTCTGCACGCTACCAAGTGAAGGCCGGGTCGACGTAGCCCCAGCATCACGACACAAGTTACGTCGCTTCGGCACAAGAAAAATTTTGGAGAAGTATTAGCCCCATACCAGAACAGTGTGATGTGTTTGATGTGAGTGGCACGATAGCACAGTAAAGAAATAGCAAACCTTTTTAATGCACAATTAATTAAAATCTGTATTTACTCAAGATAATGGCAGTTTGCCTAGGTACGACAATGCGTACCTTATAATAATATGACTGAAGAGGGCATATACAAAATGCTGCTCAATCTCGACGTCCAAACATATTGCGGCACAGATGATATCCCGAATGGATTTTTTAAAAGCTAGGCGGAATGGGTATCAAAATATTTATATGATTTGTGTGTAGAATCCTTGCGCCTTGGTCAGGTGCCGGACAATTGGAGGGGTGCCAGAGTCAAGCCACTCCATAGAGCAGGACATAAGCAGATCATTCGGAACTACCGTCTCATTTAATTAACTGAACTGCTTGTAAATTCTTACAGCACGTAATTCACAAACATATTTAGATATTTCTTAAGGAACATTATTATCTAAATACTCAGCAGCAGGGATTTCGGAGAGGCTACTCAACAATCACGCAATTTGTTCAGACAATAAACAATTTCGCAAATGCCATAAAAAGCGGTAAATAAACAGGCGCCATTTTTATGAAGTTTTCTAAACCTTTCTATTAAGTATCTGATTGTAAACTACTGCATAAATAAACAAAATTTTTAAAGATCCTAAGCTCATTAAATGGAGTCGGTTTACCTTACTGCACGCAAGCAATTCGTTAGTTTTAAAATTCTAGACTCGGAAAAACTTTCCTTTGACTATGGCTTTCCCCAGAGCTCGGTTCTTGCGCCTCTTCTTTTTTCTCCTTTACATCAACGACGTTGTAAAGGATGTTCCTGTAAAACTAATATTATATGCCGACGACTGTGTCAAGTAATCAGAACTAGAAAGCCCCTCGGAACGAGAAGGAGGAGTTGGAGGAAGATGATGAGGAGGAAAGGCAGGGAGGTTAAGCGGTAAAAGAAACCGATTTCCTAACCTGCACTGGGGGAAGGGGGTGAGTGGATATAAAAGTGATGGATAAGAGAGGGATTGGTGAAATGAGTATAGTCACATCAAAGCCATATCACGTCACATCACGTCCCATTCATGCCTCGTCACATCACAGCAAAATCACAGCCTATAGATCATACCCGTAGTTTTCATGAAGCGGAGCAGTGCATTGGAGGCCTTCACCGCCAAACGATCGCTGCGGCCAAGGACTTAGAATTTTGATTTCAGTCAGTGAGCGCACATCTAGACGCTCCAGTGCACGGCACAGACATTGTCTTTCCGCACTGTAAGTGAGACACTAACAAAAAATGTGGCCTATAGTCTTGTTCTGGCCAGTTCGCGAACTCCCGTTTAAAATCCCGGGACCCTGACCAGAAGCTCCGGCTTCCACTTTGCCTACCCCGACGTGAAGAAACTTTTCTGGGCCGCCTGCGGGTTGGTGTAGCGTTCAGAAGCTCCTATTTGTTAGTGATAGGTTTGGCAAATAGCCCTGCATGTGCAACCACTCGGATCAAGTATTGTTTAAAAATGCATTTCAGAAGGTTGTTGCCTGTTGCGATTATTGGCAGATGACGATAAATTTAAAATAACTCTGTTTATATGTGTGTCACTCGTAAAAAGAGTAAGAATAATTTCGATTACACCGCTTATAAATTTTTTTCGCAATTAACAAAATACAAATACCCTGGGTGTTACCAATAACCTCAAATGGAATATACACAATAATAAAGTAACCGCTAACGCCTGTCGTAAATTGTTTTTTCTTCAGAGAGCTTTAAAATAGTTCACGAGGAATGTCCGTTTACTAGTATATAACCCATATATATTTCGGTGCTTGATGACGCAGCAGTTATATGGGATGCTTTTACGCAAACCAACATCAAAAAGCTCGAACGGGAGCCGAAAAAGACGGCTCGCTTTATATACAATAATTTGTGTCCTAGGACATCCGGGACGGAACGTTTAAAACGAGCCAACTTGCCGCAACTCACAAAGCGTAATTGAGTTTCCGGGCTACAGTTCATGTATAAGGTTGTAAATTGACACTACAACGTTAACATTTCTGATATAATTACACTTTCCTCTGGATATGGCACCAGCAAGAGGCATCAACTAACAATGACACCATTCGACGGTGTTCTAAATTCCTGGTAAGGCTTTCACCCACACCGGAGGAAGCTATAATAGGCATACGGAGCAGTCGTTCACAAATAAACCGGCCAGTGAGATTAGTTCCACGAGGATTAGATCCCAGCAGTTCCTCGTGGGATCTCATCTCCAAGATTAGTGAGATTAGATCCCACGAGGAATTACAAACTTTGTGTCCAAACCGATAAGCTCTGAATCGGAGCATAGCGCCGAAGGAGACGATTAATATATATATATATAGAACCAGCACTCATACATAAATCTTGCTCTTATCTCTATTCATAACTTCATCAATAACAAACTTAACCATCTGAAATGGTTGAGAGCTCTCATCTGCTGTATGTAGTGTATGACACCGAATCCTACCGCAGGCAAATTAATCCAGTTACGAGAATTATCAGCACGAGCTGCATCTCTAAAATTAGTAATAGAATAGGGCGTCACCCGTCAGTGCGACATGTTCCACCGAAGATAGGCAATTTGCCACAATAGTCCATGAGTGACTAGGGAGTGACTGGGGAGGATGAGTGGAGGTGCACTTCGGGCCACTGTCCAGTTTCCGGCCACCGAATTCGGTTTTGAAATCTGATTGCAGTTCCGTCGCCAACGTTAGGCTGTGCCAGAGGGTCACAGAGAGGAACACGGGTCGAGCGCGAAGGCTTGTCCTATGTCCCTCTGTCGCCCCTTTTGTCACACCGTAAGTCACTTTCACAAAGAAACGAAAGTAGGCTTGCCGGCATAAAAATCGCTTACATAGACTGCATTTCCTCACCCTGGTGAGCACGATTCTACTCAGCCCTGTGCAAAAAAAAGGCTTGAATTTTTTTTTTTTTTGCGTAGAAAAACGTGACTTTCGAGAGGCTCTCAAACACAAGCCTTCGAACGCGATGTCTTGGAACACAAAAGGGCCCCTCGCTACTGCTTAGGAGGGACTGAAGACGAGAGGCTTCGTCTAAGAAGGGAACATGACAGCTTCCGCAAATCTAATTGCTCAAGCATAACTGCCGCCCAAATTCCGTTGTACTCAGAAGTTTCAAAACTACGCATACACACGAAAAGTGAAATGTGAAGTGAAAGATATTGAGAAACTTCGCAGCTGAGGAGAACATCGAATGTTCCGGGGTTCAAGCCAGGAACCACCACCTCAGCAGTATCATGAGGCGCTGCAAAAGTGACAAGGTTCTGAAACTGCATGGCTTTTCTTCGTATCAGGATTTCTACGGCGGATGCCAATGAGCGTAAATAGATACCCTATGTTTACAAATAATGTACTCTACATTGGGGTATTCTTCTAAATATTGTCCCAACACCGTTCGCACTCAGTTCTTGATCAATTCGCTTTCGCCATTAAACACGCTGGCTTTGCCGGTCAGCTGAGTTGGGAGAGCGATTGCCGTGAACATGTCATAGTCCCGGATGAGAGCAACTTTGCTTCATTTACGAAGTTCCCGTTGAAGCTCTAAAGTCAGCTATTGGAGCCGTATGGCTGTGCATTGCGTGAATGCTTATTAATGATTATTTCCTTATTAAATATCTACTACACATGGAGAATTTTCTCAAATTAAATTTGCACGCAAATTTAACCCCAATAATTTTTGTTAATTTGTACAGCGACGAACGAATACATTTTGACCGCGGGGGTTGGCAACCTGCGGTCTTAAAGCATAATTTGGCTTTCCATATTGAATAATGCGTCTAAATAACGTTTGATATGAATTTACCAATACATCAGCAGTAATAAAGCCCGGAAGAACTAAGTTTAGGCAGGCGCACATTCTTTTCAAGACATGCGAATGGTTTTGCAGTTTATTCTTTTGTGTCTCGGTACTTTAAAATAAGTAATGACGAGCCATGTCTTGTGTACCTGAGGTCTTCCTGAAATCGACATTGATACATGAAAGAAGGGAGCACGACTGAGAAAGTTTAGGCGTGAACATTACGATCTTGCCATTTTCTTGCTAATTGAGAGCATCACCCTAGGAGGTTTTGTATCGTCATGGCTTGAGAAAAAGAGAAGCTGCATGAGAACACCAATAACGTGAAATGAAGGACAGGAGAAAGCGATGAGCGCTATCGAGATATCCGTTTTGAGCTCGATATTCACTATAAGGGGAGGGGCATGATTTCTCCCAAGAGAGTGGCAGCCTTAGGTAGAATAAAGAGGCGAAGTTAGAGACGAAGGTTGGCGTCCAAATAGTTTGGAGAACGAGAGGTGTTGAAGTGTGATAAACGCTATAAAGCCGTTAGGCAGTGAGGTCTCCACGCAGCGCCTGAAAGCAGAGGAAAGTACACCCGACATTCTGGGATGCCTCTTGTATACACAGCTGGTGCTCCCTTTCTGGAATGCGTAACAATCGTGCAGTTGCCCACAGAGAACAATTTCCGCTGTAAAGGCTCTGGAATGCCAGTCATGAGTTCACATTTGCGAACTAAGCCAGCGAATGGTACCAGAGAACATCTGTGCTTTAACTGGCAGCTTTTTATGCTTTAATGAGGCCTAATGTAAAAAAATAGCTGTTATGTACTATTTCGGCTGGTTCTTGGCTGATTCGACTGCGTAGGTTGACAACAGCATGTGACATGCCGAATACCTTGTAACCTGTGGGCGATCTCATATTTCAAGTTCCATATCGATGAGGTATTCTAAAGAGCGGACGGTTGAGATTATCTGCTGTCTCAACCTTTGGATATAGATATTTGACTTCCTTTTTGTAATGAGTGGTCCTTACAAAAAAACGTCCGTCAGTGTCCTAGCCGAATTACGTTCGTGTCCCTATACTCCGTTATTCTTCAGCGAGATTTCTGGCCACAATGCAAGTCTTCCTGTGTTGTCACAGTTGCTTCCTCATCCCCAATCACGTCGTTTGTTTCTACGATTATTATTTGTTACTATTATTATCGTCACGTTGTAACTACTGGTCGATGACGACAGTTACCTGGGAGTTAACTCCTGTGGCAGCTGCTGGTCGTCGGCATCTTCGGGCGCAGCCTTCGCAGGTGGGTGGATGTAGGCACCACGTGTGAGCTCGCCAGTTGTGTCCTCACGCAAGCCTTCGCCGTAGCCAATATCGGTAGTTCCGGCAACATCAAACTTGAAGCTCGCCATCGTCGAACGTAGGGCCAGCAGTTCGCGAAGGTGCCTCCCCCTGCGTGCGTACCAGTGAAGAAAATAATGCTGCTCTTAACTCTGTGCCAAAGAAAAGACAGAAAAGCTTAATGTTTTAACTGAACATCGCGTCTAAAATATTGCAGAAATTTCCGGTAGAGACTGCGTTTATCCCTTCAGGATGTTGCGCCATTGACAGCGCTGTTTAAGACAGAACTTACGCCATGACAGCCATTTTCGAGGCACCTTTGGCTCGATCTATGTTGGTTTACGTGAAATCAGCTAATACTGCTTCTGCAAGTTAGATTCGGGCGCTACAGGTTCTCAAGAGAATGATTAGGTGTTTGACATGGGGGAATCCTGGAAGACATACATAATAAAGCAGCGTAAATGATGTTGCCCAAAGGTGAGAGAAGAACGAACCAGAAAGACCACTCTTCCCTGTCCTGTCTTCGTTCTTCTTCGGGGAGCTTCATTCTTGGTGCTTTAGTCTTGTTGCAATGAGCCGACAAGTAGAGCAAAAAGTTCTCCTTTAGGAAAGGGTCACTGCCATTTGAAATTGCAAGTCGTCAGTGGTGCATCACGCGAAATAGAATGGGAATTGCTCTCAGTGGAATGGGTTATGTATTGCTTTTGCTTCTCTCCCTATAAAGGTCTCCTCTGGTTTAGGAAGGACAGGGTCGTAGCTTGAGTGAAGATTGTCGGGGGCTTCACTCTTACGGCACCATTTAAAATCTTTATTTCCTTTCTTGCACCGCCGACCATAACAACCACAACACGGTTTAGGATTTCGTTTCCAGTAGACAAAATCGTTCCAGATTTTGTGCACTGTGTCTTTTTCATGGTGAGAGACATTCCGGCCACACTATACACACACTGCGCCAGCTACTCTCTCAACGCAGAAATTGTCTCAGATAGTGCGTCCTTTCCTTCCAGTAAACCATTATAATTATATGTAGCACTGCAACGAACGCCGATAAGAGGAAAACGATGATAAGCAAATGATAGGAGAGGAGGCTTTCGCCATTCATCTCTTAAGAGACGTCTAAGAGACCCTCTAATTTTCCGTACATTCTATACTGACTGGTTCCTCTTCGACGAGTGACAGATACAGGGTCCTTGCTTTGCAATAAACCACTTAACTGGCTGTAATTAGGTTTTAATGGAGACGAAACAAAAGGGTGTCCGTGTACTGTGTGATGTGAGTGCACGTTAAAGATCCCCAAAAGTCTAAATTACTATGGAGGCCTCCATTACGGCACCCATTTCACTTACGCCGCTTTCACTCCCGTGTTCCTCCTTTCATTTACGACGCGGAAGGTATGGAGAAAAACAGGTGCTAAACACATTACGCCTTTTTTCCTATGAACCAACTAAGCAACTAGAAGCAACCAACAGTTGCATTCGTGCTTTCGCATTGCTTCAATGCAGATTCTGCAGTACTGTTTAATTTTTTTCGCGAGACATACGAAGTTTGATGAATCTTCAGTCCACAAGGCAGCGCGTTTTGGGATTATGTGAAACGCTTTAGATATAAAAAGCGTGATGCAGTTAAGTAAAACTAATTGAGGGGCTAGTGGGTGCAGTGCAGTTAAAAGTATAGGTTAACAGCGGTAACAAATGGACACAAATAGGCACGCAGGACAGGCGCTGTTTTCATGTGTCTATATGTGAGTGTCTTTTTGTTAGCCCTGTTAATCTTTTGTTTAGGAGTGATGCAGGTATTTGATTTGTGAGTTTGTTTGAATCGGTAATCGCGGATCTAGATCACATAAATGGCTATAACCAAAGTCCATTTCAGGCGAATGTGTCTAGGTTTGGAACTTTTGTCACCGGCATTCTTTGTTAGTCTGCATGTGGCAAAGCATGTGGTAGGGGATGCGCAAGTGGCAGAGTGGTGACCTTGCCTCTGTCAGAGAAGCCACAGATCAGGGATATTGACATTGACGTCGCCATTGACGACATACGGAATAAAAGCAGGCGATCGATGATCATTGCAAAAATGCGACTATTACGTATTCAAATTTGAGGACAAGAACAGATAATGGCAAAAACTGGATGTGGAAATCTATCGATGAGCCGATGTGTCTTACAGCAGGATCGTGGGAGCGCTGCATCATAAAAAGCTGAGGAATATTTACGGAAAACTGTGTATCTTCCATTCATGGACCACCTATTAACTGTTCTACAAATAAAGGAGAGCCCTTCATATGCAAAATAAAAGAGGGCTGCAGTGGAAACGAAAATACTAATAATAAATCAACTGCAGAAAAATAGCCCGAACATAAGGCAACAAAATTTCCAATGCGTCGATACCACACTCCAAGCGGAGCACTCACCCAGTTCGGTGTCGGAACTTCACACGTCTTTCCCTGTCGGAACCAAGGGATGCTATGCAATCGATCAATTCACCAAGCACCTCAGGCTGCTTTCCTTTTTGATTTTGTTACCATGATGCACAATGATGTTTTCTCGGTTTGATGAGCTCGAGAAGCCTTTGAATGTAGTCCGAGGGGCAGCATGAATATCGTTAGTAACATGGTGCACCCTGAACTACATACGACGACTTCACGGTTGCAGTGTACTAGTGCAAGCATGCCGGTCGCATGGAGTCTTACGCTTAAGTCGAAGGTGTCCTAATATGAGCTAGCATGCCGAATCAAAATTAAGTACGGCGCCTAATGAATTATTCTTCTGGTTTAGGAGCGCAGACCTTATGCAACCGGTACTGGATTCTGCGTCGTTGTCTACGTCTTAACACGCCACCTGCAAGCCGTGGCAGCCAGTAGCAGATCGAAACGCCATATGGCAATTGTAGCAGGTAGAAGAGGGTACAGACGGACCTCTTCTTATCACGCGTAGGAACAAGGAAGAGAGAATGTGCCGATGGGTGGCTCAGTATGTTGGCGGTACGTGAGACTACAGAGCAGAGGTATGCGTACCAGAAACTCGGCTATCACGAGCAAAACCCGTGGCTACTGTGGAAGCAGGAAATCAGGGAGAGTGCCGAATAACGCACAATTTTAGGTAGGTACCACGAGGAGAAGCAGAAAGGTGCCTGGTATGAAAGCATGAAGGTATACGGGCGAGAAGATTAATGGCTCGTGGCCAGGAGTTATATGGTGGATGGGATGCGGCTGCACAGTTTGGAGAGAGTAGGGACGGGAGAGGTACACAGGAGTTGTACCCGCAGGAGGCACCTGTTAAAGCAGGTGTTTGCGTGTCTATGCGACACCACGGACCCCAGCACCCACGCTTAGCCGTGCGTGGCATCGCCGTGTCTGGGGAAAAAGGGATCCTGGTGGTTGAGCCGATGCCGAGTGTTTGGACCTTTATGGCCCCTCGGCGGAGGCAACACACCACTTTGGCCCACGCTTCCCATAGACGGTACCTCCGGGCTGACCCACCCGGGGGAAATCGGCAGTCGCCTTTTCCTGTCTTCCACGTCATCTTTCACTTTCCTATCTCTTTTCTCAGCAGTGTCCTGTCTCCTCCTCATTTCTTGTTTATCCTTTTTTCTTGGCGGCGAGGGTTAACCTTGTGTGGAGTAGCTACCCTGAGTTGCCCATATTTGGTTATAGTAGCGGTGTACTGCTGGCGTGGGCAGGACTTCTTGCAAGTTCCTGTCCCGTCCCCTCGTTGGGCTCGATGGTGGGTGGCAGGCACAACTACCGAAAACACAAACCCTTTCATGGATTCTTTCTCCCAAACAAATGATCGCCCTCCAAACAAACGAGGGCGGACCGATGCTACAAGCCATTTCTCTGTGAAAACAAAAGAGGCTTTCACAAAGTTTCATGTCATACATAGCGAGGAGCTAGAAAAACCCGCTCGAAAAATCTCCCCTTTCATAGTGTCAAAGTGTCTCACTAAAGACCTCGGCCCTGGATACAAAGTATCAAAACTTGCAAATGGTGACCTCTTGCTAGAAGTACAAACCAAGTGTCAGTCCTCCAACCTGAAAAACATTGTGTCGCTTGGGGACATCCCCGTCGTCATCACCCCCCACCGATCCTTGAACATTGTAAAAGGAGTAATATCTGAGATAGACTTCATTGCTCTCACTGAAGATGAAATGGCAGAACTAGCAGACCAAAACGTCATCGCGGTTCACAGAATAAAAATCCGAAAGGATAACAAGGAGATCCCTACAAAACATCTGGTTCTGACTTTCAATAGCTGCACCCTCCCAGAGTCAATTGAAGTCGGATACATCAAAATAAACGTCCAACCGTACATCCCAAATCCGAGGAGATGCTTCAACTGCCAGAAATACGGCCATGGTTCGCAAAGTTGCCGTGGCCGCAGAACTTGTGCGAAATGTGCTGCGAACCACCACAACTCTGATAACTGCACCGCAGACCCACGCTGTGCAAACTGTGAGGGGGATCACCCCGCATACTCTCGATCCTGCCAAAAATGGAAAGAAGAAAAGCAGATCATAACACTAAAAACAACAAAGAACATCACATACAAAGAGGCACGTACCCAGTACAACAAAACTACAGTGAACTAGAATATTGGGTAGTGTGCTCACAGGCGCCGCTCGAGGTGTCCCCGCCGGTGTCGATGGGGAGCGGCGGTGCACGGCGGCGCGCGGTGGCGCTGCGCGCGTCTCCACGGTAGGTGCCTCGAAGCGCGCGCGCTCCATTGGTAAAAGCCAGTGCTGCGCTCGGCTGGCGTCGCAGTAGCCGCGCCGATAAATTGAAATATTACCGCGACATTTGCGTGGGTTTTGCTGAAATGTCTAAGCGGACCTTGGATTGAACTTTACATCTGCGCTGTGGACATGTTTAAACAACGTTAATCAATGCGCTTGGCTCGTTGGGACATTCACGTAGTGTATGTCACTCGTGCCTGCATTGTTTCGCTGGAAAGAAATTATAATGCACTGCATATTCGGGGGTTATACAGCTCTTTCCATTAATGCTTTCCATTAATAGTAATAGCATGGGATTCACGCTAGGGATAAACGAGGAATCAAGGAGTGTCGGCCGCAACAACTGTTTATTCACAAACACCCAAGCTGCAGCACACAAAAACAAAAGGGACATGGCGATGACAGGTAGAATGAATGCATGTAATTGCGACAAAGTAAAAGGGAACATGCATTATTTACAATTCGCGTTTTTCGAAAAACAGGAGGTGCCCCACAAGGTTATCAAACAGCATTAATAGCTACATGCATACTTATTTGGAGAGACAAAGTCACTGCTTTATGAAACATATTAACAGATTTGTCACCGCTGCATATATTTATATTCATGCAATAATTCCTTCACTTGCTCCAGCACTTCACAGCAGCGTTAGCAACGGCTTAGTTTGAGGTGTTTCGCCCGTTCTCGTTTTTCTGCCTTTTTTAAATTAACCCATTTCACATTGAAGTGCTGTCTAGTGACTAAATAAAACCTTATTACTTCTTCAGATCGGCCTTCTGCGTGAACGGGGCAACCAACTTCTTTATGCAGTCTATTTCTAACCACTTCCAAAATATCAAGAATACTTTAAGAATCTGTTCGTTTGGGTCCGATTCCTACTCTTTTGTTGTTACGGGTATATCGGGCAGACTTGAAAATATTGTTTTCGAGGGCCCATGAGTTACAACACCAGTGGGTTTACTCTTTCTTTGTTGTCTTTCTTTCGGTATCTTTTTTGAAAGATAGGCCGGCAGATTCGGCAATAGCGTCGGTGCGGCATCGGGGGGATAATGCTCGAAAATACCAGTTGTTGGGCGAGTTGGTGTGAACGATGATCCATAACAACAGCGCGACAGACGGGACGTGGAAGAAAGGACGACAACACAGAGCGCTGTTATGGCATAATGCTGGCTTCCCACGAGGGATGCGGACTTCTTCCCCGTTCCCAATATGAACATAGTCCCGTAGAACGAAACGAGGTTCGAAATGAAGCTCACAAACAGCACAGCTACACAGCTCTCATCCAGCCGCTTGTCCGAGTGACGGAGGTTGATCTCCCACTGCTTCCTTAGAGCGTCATCTTTGGGAACGCCGAACAGGGATATTTTTGGGCCACCTTTAGTATGCACATAGCCAGTCTTTCATCCAGATGCGTAGCAATGGTTTTGACTACAGGCCGGCATATTTTGGTTTGGGCCTATCTGCAGTGACGCGGTAAGTTTGTTGTGCGGTTATATGTGAATGATATATGTGACCACGTGAAAGCATCCACTATATTCCTTTACGCCGATGACACTTTATTAGTATCAGGCAGCCCTGAGTTTTCATGTGCCCTGGCTAACCTTCAGGCGGCGCTATTAAATTTAGTGATTGGTTTGTCTCAAACCTAATACAAATAAGTAGCACCAAATCCCGACTTTTCGGTTTTCGTAACCCGCACAAAGATTTACCAAATGTAGGTTCTATATATTTACACCCCTCATATTGCTCTCTGTGTTCTTGTCAACCTATAGCTAGCGTCCCGTCGGTTACGTATCTTGGTGTACCCATATACAGTGATCTGGCATGGAATACTCAGTTGACCCACATTTGTAAGAAACTTAGAAGTGTTGCATTATGATTGTTCAATTTGAAAACTATAATGCCTTTTTCTGTCAGAAAACTATAATCGTCCATGCTTTGGGGTAGTGTAAAGAGACGGTATGTGTTGTTTTTTTACTGCTCTTTCAGATGGAGTTAATAGGATATTGAAAAACATCGCTACAAGCATCCTCTACATGCCACAGGAGAATTTACCCAGCAGTGTTTTTAGAACAGCCGGTTTGCCTTCTTTTGACAATCTTTTTAAACAAATTGTAGTACTAAACTATTTTTGGAGCAGCGCATACAGACTCATAAACACAAAACCGGTGCCGTTGAGACATGTTCCTCGTTATCTTACACCGAGAGTCCGCATTCATTACGGTAAAGCAACAAGACGCTATTATGTTCCAGCCATCTTCAACAAACTACCGGACGACATATTTTCTTTGACCACACGCAAAACATTGAGAGTTGCTGTTCAAGCGTTAGAGAACATATAATATGTACTGATGTTATCAGTGCATTTCTGATAGTGTGTTGTGCCAAATGTTTCTTCTTTTTTTTTTTGCCTCTGATGGGGTTCTGATGTGGCGCGAAGATTGCAGCGGCTGCCGGTGGTGAAGTCACAAGCCCGTTTGTGACTTCGGCGCTTCCGTGTGTGTATGTTGCTTTAACTATACTAAATAAAGATTGTTATTCTTATAATTATTATTAGCAGTCTGTCCCAGGGAAGTAACCGGTTAGTACAAGCCACATGTCCGCTTACCCGATCATGTGCCAAAGAAAAGCATGAAGAGTTCTGATCTCCAGGCAGAACACGTATACACCGACGCACGTGGTGTAGTCAACACTCACTTTCGACGGGAGCTCAAACAAGAGCCTAAACTGGCCTTTACTGAACAAACGCTTGAAGTGACCTCCGATAAGCGCTAAAAAAACATGCGCACAGCAGAGCAACAACGAAGCCACAAATGCACACTGAACCGGCTGACAGCGACGGGCGGAGCAGAATCCTACCGTGAAGTCTACCGTTGCGCCACCTGGTGCCGGCGCCGCGAAGCAGACGTCTGTCGACGTACGCGGGGCTTCCGCTCCCCGTAGAGCCGCCGCGGAGTGAGCACACTACCCAATATTCTAGTTCACTGTAACAAAACCAAGAACACATTTCAGTTCACAGCGAAACCAAATCTCGCCGATGTGGTGCGACAGGGCGGGGCACCACAACGGCCTTCGGCACCTACCCAGACCTCAAACGAGTCTGAGGTAGTGCCATCCCCTGCCCCGGTGGAAGCAGCTCCCACTCCTCCACCACCCCCAAAACAGGCTACGCGTCCCTCAGGGTCGGCGGGCCACAAGACCTCCGCCCACGAGGCAAGGTCTAAAAAGAAGGAACACGTACCTCTGGCACGTTCGTCCAGCACCTCAGACGAGTTAATGGACATAGGCCAGGACAGCTCTTTGCCGTCTTCGTCACAGAGACGGCGGAGCTCCTTGGAACGAAACAAAACAGACAAGGCCCGAATCACGGGCCCTGGAAAAAACCTAACTTAATTTCTAAGCTTTCAACAAAATAAGATGGCATTCCTGGTACAGTGGAACTGTAGAGGACTTCTAAAGAATATTAATGACATAAAAGACATTCTAGATACAGTCTCGCCAGTTGCACTGTGCGTACAGGAAACAAATTTAGGTTGCACGCACTCGAATATACTGAAAAAATATCAAGTCTTCCGCCGAGATCGACAGCAAGCAAGCAGGCTTTCGGGTGGTGCGTCCATCATATTGCAAAGTGGAGTTCCAGCTCAAGAACTGAAATTAAACACTCCCTTAGAAGCTGTAGCAGCCACAATAATTGCCTTTAAAACTCTTATTGTGTGTTCTGTCTATCTTGAACCAAATCTTAAAATAACACTCCATGACCTAGAAAACCTTTTTTGCCAACTACCAGAGCCCTACCTAGTAGTAGGAGATTTTATTGCACACTCTCCTTTGTGGGGAAGTGAAAAAAGTGATACACGTGGACAGCTTATTGAGGATTTTATTCTTAGTTCAGACATTTGCTTATTGAACTCCTGTAAGCCCACGTAGTGTTCACCAAGGTCAGGAAAAATGAGTTTTTTAGATTTGGCTTTTAGTTCACCTTCCCTTTTTAATGATCTTAAATGGGATGTTCTGAACAACCCGTATAGTAGCGACCACCTGCCAGCAATGATCAGCTTATCATCCTCACCATCAGTCATGCCGACCAAACCGAAACGGTGGAAACTTCACTTAGCAGATTGGGAGCTTTTTAAAGTAGAGGCGAATCTAGGAGCAGTTTTCTCAGATGCCCTTAGTGTCGACAGACTAAATGAGTTGTTCACGACTTGCATTATCACTGCCGCTCACCTCACCATTCCACAGTCCTTATGTGTGGTGCGACAAAAACACAAGACGTGGTGGTCTCGGGAATGTAAGGAGGCCAAAAAGCGGCAAAGTAAAGCATGGGGTGTTTTCCGAAGGTACCCTACACACGAAAATCTTACAGCTTTTAAAAAGGCCAAAGCTAAAGCTCGATACATTCGTCGCAACTCTGAAAAAGAATCCTGGCAGAAGTATGTCACGTCAATAAATAGCTCAATGACGTCTAAGAAAATGTGAGAACAAGTTCGTAAACTCAGTGGAAACTTTCCCCCGTTTACAATTCCCATCCTCACAGCCCCTGGTGTTCAGACTAGCATAGAAGAACAGGCCAATATACTAGGCGAACATTTCACACACGTTTCAAGTTCGTCAGACTACACAGAAACATTCTTAAAATAATAAAAACGTAGCTGAGAAACAAAAACTCCCAACAAGTGGTGGCAGAAATGAATCATATAATAGTTTTATTACACTCCAAGAAGTAAAGAACGTCCTTGCTGCTGCAAAGCAGACTGCGCCTGGCCCTGACGAAATTCATTACGAAATGCTGGCTCATTTATCCGAATCCTCTGTAGAGGCACTTGTGAAATACTTTAACAAAATTTGGACTCTGGGTAAACTCCCAGAGGCTTGGAAATAAGCCGTTATTGTTCCGTTTCTGAAACCAGGAAAGCCGCCGACCTCAGCCGGCAGTTACAGACCCATAGCTCTGACCAGCTGTTTAGCAAAATATTTTGAAAGTTTTTTAAACATCAGACTAACTTTCATCTTAGAATCCCATAAACTTCTTAATGTTCATCAGTGTGGTTTTAAAAAAGGGTGCGCAACGACCGACCACTTAGTGCGTCTTGAAAATACTGTCAGGGAAGCGTTCATACATAAACAAAATTGCCTGGCCGTTTTCTTTGACATGGAAAAGGCATACGACACGACTTGGAGGTTCGGGATCCTACGCGATATAGCAGATTTGGGCATCCGAGGCCGGATGCTAAATGTTCTGAAGGACTTTCTATCAGGTCGTTCATTTCAAGTACGTCTCGGTACCACCTTTTCAAGGAACTTTATTCAAGAGAATGGGGTACCTCAGGGGTGCATTTTAAGTACAAATTCGTTTATTGTAAAAATGAATTCTATTAGCAAGGTAATCCCAAAATCCATAATGTTCTCGCTGTATGTCGACGACCTTCAAATAGCCTGCACATCCTCAAACATATCAATTTGTGAAAGACAAGTACAATTAACACTAAATAAACTAGACTCATGGGCTTTAAAAAATGGGTTCAAATTTTCCCCACAGAAAACAGTGGCAGTAATGTTCTCGCTAAAACGAGGTATACAGATCAATCCCAAGCTACACCTAAATGGGACTGAGTTGCCAGTAAAGAGCGAACATAAATTTTTGGGTGTAACGTTCGACAGAAAACTAACATTCCTGCCTCACATAAACATTCTAAAGAGGAAAGCCATAAAATCTCTAAACATACTGAAGGTTCTCTCGCGGAAACACTGGGGGTCTGGTAGGGCGTGTCTTCTACATATATATCGATCTGTTGTGCGGTCTAGCTTGGACTACGGGTCCATAGTCTACGGGTCAGATAGACCATCATATCTAAGGAAATTGAACCCGGTACATAACTTAGGTTTACGCCTTTCTTGTGGCGCTTACAGAACATCCCCTGTTGATAGTCTGTATGCAGAGACGAATGAGCCTCCGCTGAAAGATAGAAGGGCTTCACTCACATGTGCTTATGTCCTTAGAATAAGGTCACAGAAAAAACACCTCTGCTATCCAATAGTCTCAACATGCCGCTCCCGAGTAATTTTCACAAATAAACCACAAGCAACGAGGCCACTGATAATGCGTTTCGAAGACATTTGCAGTGAGCTAGAAATTCTGGACACCTTGCCCGACACTGCACCAAAAAACAGCCCCCTACCCCCATGGTACAAACTTCCAAATGTCTGTGATCTCACTCTAACACACTTCAACAAAAGCCAAACTTCTAAAGAGCATATAATACAAGAATTTCGCACAATAAAAGAAAAGTACAGTAATTATACAGAGTTTTATACAGATGAATCAAAAATTTCTACTTATGTTGGCTGTGCCGTAGTTGAAGAGAACTGGGAACAAATAATTTGGCTTCCTCAGTGCGCATCAATCTTTACAGCTGAATCTTATGCTATCCTGACAGCTGTAGAAAAAATAGTGAATGAAGACATTGGGAAAAGTGTCATCTACAACGATTCGTTGAGTGTAATGATGGCTTTAAATCACAGAAATGCTGCCATGCCTCTAATCAGTGACATAATACATAATGTAAAAATGATCACGGCACAAGGACATAACATAATGTTCTGTTGGGTCCCTAGTCACGTAGGCATTGACGGCAATGAAAGAGCAGACAAATGTGCTGCACTTGCCCACAACAAATTGATTCAGATAATAAACATACCACATAGTGATTGCTTCAAATTAATAACACATAAACAGATGAATAAATGGCAGTCCAGATGGAACAACCAAAAAAATAATAAGTTGCGCCTCATAAAGCCTGTACCAGGGAAATCGAGCACACATCAACAACGTTTTATGGAAGTGATAGTACGCCGTCTTCGTATTGGACATACACATCTTACACATAACTTTCTGCTAATGAAACATAACAAACCGACCTGTGAAGAATGCGACGAGATACTCACTATAAACCACATTCTAATTACATGCTCAAAACTTGAGGCACTACGGAGAAAACATTTTACTATATTTTACAATCATACCATCCCATTTCATCCCACCTTGCTTTTAGGAGAAAGAGCACTTGCAAACCTAGCATCCGTTCTCAGTTTCCTAGAAGAAGGAAACTTTTTAAATAAACTATAGATTTAACATTAACCTTGCTCTTGGCTCATGATAGCCTTAGTTGCTTATGCGCCATAAAACCCAACACAACACAACACACACAGGAGTTGTGAGGCGGAACGTGGATGAGAAGGGTGCAGGAGTGGTCGTTGAGAGCCAATCATGGGCATCACTCCATCATGTGTGAGTGAGACTGCATCTCATGTGGATTGCAAGCACGAAACGGGACACCCATCGTGCTCTTCCTTTGTTGGCCCCGCGTTTCTGGTGGTGCGTTCTTACTCTCTTGGCACAGAGCCCAAGTCTATCAAGCTTTTAAGCCTATCATCCAAGTCATCACTTGTGACGTCGTACAAATTTCTGCGCCTCGCCTTAAGCCAGCACTGGCTCAGTTAATGGGCGATTGCTAGGTAAACGTAAGGACAAATTACTGCATACCACTACTGCCCAAGTGTGGGTCAGAGAAATAACTCAAGTTACCGACATTCTAGTGGAAATTAAGAGGAAGAAATTGACATGGGCAGGACATGTAGTGCGAAGAGAGGATAACCGATGGTCGCTGAGGGTAATAAACTGGATTCCAAGGGAAGGAAAGCGTAGCAAGGGGCGGCAGAAAGTTAGGTGGGCGGAGGAGATTAAGAAGTTCGCAGGGGTCAAGTGGATGCAGCTAGCACAGCACCGGGTTAAGTGGAGAAATATGGGAGAGGCCTTCGCCCTGCAGTGGGTATAATCAGGCTGATGATGATGATGACTACTGCCCAAAACCCCTCTTTCCTCTCCCACGTCACTTTTCCACTTGTGGTAACCTCAAGTAGCTAGTGCATAGACTTCAACTTTAAGAACTAGCCCTTGATCTAGCACCTGCAGAACTCCTCCTGCCTTTTGCTTATATCGCAAAGCCACCTTACAACTATCAAAAAGTTGAAAAGGACTGCCACTTGAAGTATTAAGCTTTTCTGTAAAATAACGCTAATTTCTTACTATACATATTGCCCTATATATTGTGGAACTGGTGTGATTCCTCGTGGGAAGACAAAGAGACTGAATTCGCTGGGGATCGAAAGCTGCCTTGTACTCTATTCTTCTATTTGCAACCGTGACAATTGGTGCAGGTGCTGGGTAGATCTATGCCCTTTGTCCCCGACGGAAGCGGCCAGTGTAGTAAAGACATCACCTCGCCCGCCGGCCTTCATACAAACCCCCGCCTCCAAGGCCGTCCACCCAAATCTGCTGCGCACCTGAGTACCCCTGCCTACAAAAGCCAGTCACAACAGTCACTCACACTACTGGCCTACCGGATGCTACAGGCTCCTCGTTTGTCATCAATTGGCCACTAACCAGATCCTTTCACGATTACCCATTTAAATATATTCAAGACTGGCTCGATCGCTATTATCGCGTCGCCGCCTATAACGACCGGAACGACTACCATAAGTTGCTGAACGCCTACGTTGCTTTTGAGGACTCGGCCGAGACGTGTTTTCAGAATCATGAGTCGACACTCACGATTTAGCAGCAGTTTTGTAGTCAGCTTCTGCGTGAATTTGATGCTCCGAACGGAAAGAAAGGGCTGAATATGCTCTGCGTTGTCGAATCTAGAGGTCAAATGAAAGGGGATGATCTTTGAAGACTTGACCTGAATTTTGGCGCGCTGAACGGAACATGGACGAATCGAAAAGGTGCGTTATTTAATGCACGTTTTAAAGTAAAAGCTGTTATTTAGTCTCAACAGTTGCCCACTTGGAGCTGTTGATGAACTTGTCCAAGAAGCTACCACCATAAAACGGGCACTGCAGCAACTGGTCGTCCATTATGATACACCCACTCCAACTCTCCGCCGTCAGTTGTCTTAACCCGGCACGAGATAACAACGATCATGCACTCCGTGAGCTTGTGCTCCTATTGATCGGGAGGAATTGCAACATATTACAAGCGACGAAGTACCACAAGCAATGCAGCCACGCGCACAACTACCTGCCAATCCTCCAGTCCTCTCTTATGCTGAGATTCTTCACTCCCCTCCGGCGACCCCGACCCGCCGTTCCCAGAGCACGAACCACCTCAGCAGCGCTTATGGTGTCCTGCACACCATGACTAGGCATGGAAGCCTACACAGAAAAATCTGGAAATCGGTTGCTTGCGGACCTCTGACAGACGCTGCTCCGTTTGTTATCATTGCGGAGAGCCAGGCCATGTATATCGCGACTGCTCTTACCGTCAGTTAAGCCTGCAGGGTTCAGCCCTCATTCACCTTGTCCTCGTCACGGTGAACTATCGCTCGAAATAGATGAGTTCCTGACCGGCCGTCTCTCTTCCCCTAGTTCACGTAGACGATTGTTCTGGTTGTTGTCTTGCAGTTTTTCGCTGAGCGGTCCTATGTCCTCCGAGCCTCCAGACGGAGGTCTCAAAGTTCGCGTTGGGGAAACTAGAACAAGCGACCTCTAGGCGTGCGGCCGCTGTTCATTGTACTTCCGAACATCAACCACCAACGCTCAGTACTACAGCTGCCACTCTGCACACGTTCATCCACGATACCTAAATCGCTTCCATTGACCTGTCAGTCTGTACTGACGCCCATGCTGCGAGTGCACTCGTGGACAGACGTACCGATTCCTCAGCTATAAGTCGAGCTCTGGTCATTTAACTAAAAAAAAGTGGGATGACGCCGTGGCACTGGCCCCAGATTCGTACGGCATGTGGTCATTCAGTCACGCCAGTAGGAAGATGCATTGCTCGAGCTGGAATCCGGGAGGCTACTTTTCCGTCACATTTGTTGTTTGGGTCGAGCTCTCCTGGCAACTTATCCTAGGGATTGAATTTCTTCGAGAATATGGAGAAGTTATTAACCTCCGCGAGCTTCGAGCTCCTTTTTCTACTGCTCGAGCGCTCCACGCCAAAGGATCCCTCATGGCACTGCGCATCTACGATGACGATGTTCGTCTACCTCCTGGAGCCAGGAAGGTAGTCACAGTTGGTTGCGACGACAAACATGCCGCTCAGAGAATTACAGAAAGAAACGTGGCCTTGCTCCTTGAGAGGCAAATCTTTGTCGCTCGTGATTGTAATGCTTCATGCTGGGACTCCTACTTCTTGTTACAAACATCAGTTCAGAGCCCCACACAACTGCCAAGACACAGCGCATTATCTTATTTTGAAGACATCCACAATTAACGAGCGCCCGTAAATCTGTGAAATATCAGCAGACGTCGACCAACAGCCGTCTCCGCTCACTGTCAAGCTCAATATTAATTCCATGTTTTTGCCATGAAAGAATCCGAGCCTTCAGGACCTTCTGCATTCATTCGCAGACTGTTTTGTCTCGTCCAAAATTGGCTATGCGGCGATTGCCAAACATTACATTATTACCAGAGACACCGAACGACTAGTGAGGTATCAGACTTAACGAGTGTCTTCAACGGAACGACATACGAATCGCGATCAGGTCCAACAGGTGCTTGACGATATCATATAGACCTCAACGAATCCTTGGGCATCTCCTGTTGTTTTGGTCAAGAAAAACAAATGGTACTATACGTTTCGCTGTCGGTTACAGAAAGCTGAACAATGTGTCAAAGAAAGACATTTAAACCTTTCCCAGAAGTGACCTTACTTTGGATCATCATCGTCATGCACGTTATTTTGGGTACTGTGCCGTTCTTTTACGGATGTGTGTGTTCCTGTGCGCTATTGCTATTTGTTAAGTTGCAATGCACCACCTTGACTGTCTTCAAGTTTTGTTAAACGTTATTTTTCGTCTATGTGCTTGAGAAGCGGTTATTCGCAAGTTGTGATCGATGAGCGCGATGGTGAAAAAACCGCCGTTATATCACCAGACGGCTTATACCAATTTTAGGGGCTTTCATTTGGCCTGTGTTCAGCACCGGCCACTTCCCCGAGAATGATGGTACTGTGCTCTCCAAACTCAAGTGGTAAACTTCCCTTGTTTACTCAGATGATTCAGTTGTTTTTTCTGAACCTTTTGCAGATCATATCAACCGTATTCATGGCGTCTTCAATGCCATTCGTTCTGCTGGATTGCGCCTTAAACCCAGGAAGTGCCACTTTGCATTCGGCGAGCTTAAAGGAGTATAGACACGTACATTTTCTGTTTCGAGAATTTTGCTTTAAACGATCCAGGATGGTCGAAAAGAGAGGGGCTGCGACCCAAAAGCCCCGACACGCCTGAATTATTTATTATCCTGGCATTTGTCAGGACCAGCGTCGGTTTCGAGCTCTCCGAGCACTAGCCGCGATAACGTCAAAGATGCGAGCGCGCCACATGAGCGCCTCCTGCTGGCAAGACTGGCGACACTACACACAGAATCTATTGACGCATAGGGAAGAAAACTTGGGCTAGGTGGCGCTGCGTCGCTGTGTGCGTTAATGCCCTCCATGGAGACCACGGGAAATCCTCTACGTAGAGCGGCCGCGACGTGTACTTCCCGCTGCATTGAAAGGCATGTTGTCGTCTGCTCCGCGCTCCATTTCCGCGTGTGTTTGCCTGCGCGCGGTTTTTTCATTGCTCCTCTGGCCGCGTTCACGTCGCCCGCCGCGCTCCAAAAAAGGGGGCAAAAAAAAAAAAGAGAAGGACAAGAATGAAAAAATGACGGCGCGCTTTTTCGTAAAACTTGGGGGAAACGATAACGCGATGGTCGTCGGCTTTTTTTTTCTGTTTATCTCGTGCCGCTCGTGTCTCTCACCCCTGTTCAAAACTGGTGATGCCGCAGCAACCATCGCGGTACCGAGTCGGCCTCAAGAAACAGATATACGTTAATCGTCCTATTCTCATACTCGATCCTGCTTCGGGAGATCAAAATTGGGTACTCGCTAAAAAGAAAACTGATCTAGTGATTGCAAAGAGCAGCGGTGGAATTAAGAAGACGAAAGTTTCAATAGAGAGAAAACTTCTGATATAAATGGCATGCCTCGGCTCCTGGTTAATGACCCAGGTTGATAGCATAACCTCGTCTTTAAATGTAGATAGGTCGTTATTACGAATGAGAGCTCCGCAGCAGAGAACTTCCCCTTTCCGCTCTCGTCATGAACCGAAGGGTAAGGCGGCATCCTTTGTGCCTTCGTAAGGAACGAGCCCAAAACGCGCTGAAAATAGGCACCACGGCACCGGCAGCGCCCTGTGTTGTCATTACACTGCCGAAGCGAATGATCATTGTGGGCGGCAATGTTTACTTTCGTTGACCATGTTGGGGGGTGTCCTAAAACATCTGTCCCCAAAGTGTTTAATGGGCCCCTTTCATGTGAGCACTCAGAAAGGGAAAGGAAGCTTGCCAACCGGCACCCGCAGCACCCATCGCTGTTACGCACGAATCAATTATGCTCCATGAGAAGACTGGACCCTTCATTCTCTGAACATAGGCAGACACATCAAGAGGTGCCATCTCAAGTCTTCCAAAACCTGTCGCTTGCATCTCTCCTTCGAGTAGCGAACTCGCGTTCATGTTTTTTATGTCTGAGCCTGCTAACACGTGCTTTTTGAAAACAATTTTCGCCTCGATCAATTAATCATAATTGCTCACTTTGGAAATCATCGATAAGATACACGTTTCCAGACTGAATCTGTCAGCCAGGGAACCGTAAAAAATAAGAAACCGCACTGGAAAAGAGCGCCGGCTTTGCGAGCGTCTGCACGCGACCATTCCTCCTCCTGTTCATCCTCCTTCTCCTGCTCCGCGCGCATGTGCGGCTGCGCGTGGCACGCGCTCCCGCGCGAGGGGGCTGCGCAGACTCCGCAGACAGCCGTGCATTGCGCGGGCGCGGCTGCCTGTGGGCACGGCCGCCTTCATCAGCGCGCTCAGATTCTGGCGAAGCGGAGAGGAACTACAAAAGCTACGCCACGACGTTTTTCGTCTGCTTGCGTTTTTCCAGCGTTTTTCGTCTGCTTGCGATCGCACTTGCCAGAAAATATTGTCTTCGAGCAGTGCTTAAACATGGCATAATAAGTTATCAGACGCTGTTTCGCCCGAAGGTGCGGATGTCTTTAACGTTGCTGAGTACTTTGATATCAACCCCTTCGTCAGTGACTGATGTGAAAAAAAAAACAGGAACCAAAAGCAGCTACGGAAGCTTGGCGGTTGGCGTGCAGGAAATATCAGCTGGTTAGACATGTTGAACAAAGGTACTGATTACTGTGAAGATGCTGCTCTCTCATCCTGGTTTGGCAGCGCTGTGAGCTCCAAGCTTTAGTCCAAAAATTGTTCTAGCAGTAAAAAAAAAAGCATGACCCAATCAGAAACCGTGACCTGCTACCGCGCTCAAGCTGCCCATGGTCAAGCGTGCTCACGCGCTGATTGGTCCCGACGCAGTAGAGCGGAGTGGCGCTGTCCAAGGCTGTGGCGCCATCTGCCGCTTTCAAGGCGATCTGGGCAAGCAAAGCCGTTGCCGTCGCGATCGGCATCGATGGCCTCCGCTATCGGTAATATATATCGCGGGTCACCGTTTATTCGCGTGAATAACAACTCCGTACAAAGGACCATGAATAACGAATAAATTGGGACGATTGTTTGACCAATACTGAGGTGCTGATAGAGTGATTACACAGATACAAGTAAGCTTTTTTTTTCCATATCCACTTTGCTCCTACTGCCTAATGCGACTGGCCTGGCGTCTGTTAGCTTCGCTGCTGAAGGGGCGGCTTGCGAACCAAGAATGTATTTTTATGCAATAGGCTTCCCAGTAAAGCTGTGCGGAAGTCCAACGTTGATTACAGCGTTAGCCCATTCCGAAGTGCCGTCCGTTGCCGCTTCAATGTGAAACCAGCTAGGCCCAGTGATGTGTAGGGCAAGCGAGGAGCGGCGGCACAGTTCACGTCTCCCGGCGTGCCGGCGGGCGGCGCCTCTGCCGAAAGCTGTACACTTGTGCAGGAATGCTCTTGTGACACGAGTACAGCAGGCAGCATTAATGTCCTAGTTTATGTTGCACGAGTGCGGCGTCAATGAAACGAGTAAATAAATTGTGCTTTCCCTTTTCGGAGTCCGATCTGTGTGTCCATGCACGCGCACAAATTATACCCAAGTTTTGCGCTTGGAAAACACGCCGACCACGAAATCGGCGCCAGGAGAAGTAGTTGTAACATGCAGGAACGAAGACAGTGTGGAAAGCCATCGAGCCAAGTGAGCAGAAGAGCGTTCCTTGGGGCGCCCTGTCGATATAGATAGGGCAGTCACAGTGAGCTATCCTCTGTCGTCACTGCTCTTTTCTCTGTTGACTCCACGTCACGTTGTTTGATGACGTCATGTTGCTTACATATGTAGACGTTTTCGTCACAGAAATATCACTGTCGATGGGTTTTGAAAAACGGCGTCTTTGCCTGGCTTGTATTTAAAATCATTAAAATATGTTCGCGGCAAAATGAGACGGTAGAAGTACTTGAGGAGCATCTTTGTATAACAAGGAAATCAACCGTATTCCTTCCGACGCTTCAGAAACTGGTGTTTACGCTCCTTAAAATTTCTAGGCCACTGTGTAAGCTCCGATGGCATGCCTCCGCCCTGGCCTGAAAAGACGACCGTTGGGGCGGCGTTACCGACATCAACCAACAAAGGATCCGTGCGCAAGGTTTCGGGGTTTTGTGCATACTATAGACCGGCTTTCGTAACAAATTATAAGCCGCTTCAAGGAGAACGCCGCCACGAATGTTGACAAAGACTCGAGCAATGTTGGACTTGGCGCCGTTCCAGTACATTGGAAGGACGACAATGAGTGCGGCATCGCCTACACCAGCCATACACTCTCACGCTACGAAAAGAACTATTCGGTAACGGGAATAGGGTGTTGTGGGCGTTCGCTAAATTCAGATGTACTTTTACGGCGACCGTTTAGGGCGTCCGGTGACCATAATTGGCTGTGTTGGTTGGCGAACCTCAAAGACCGTTATCGACGCCTCACCTGGTGGAGTTTGAGTCTACAAGGGTTCGATGTTCGGGAGTATATGCATGGCCAAAAGCACACTGACGCAGGCAGTCTCTCGCGCCAACCAGTACCACTGGGGAAGGCTGACACTGATCTGGATGACATAACCTTCCTTGGAGCTGTCACAACGTCAACGCTTGCTCAAATGCAGTGTGAAGACATTGAGCTTTGTCTGATCATTGATTACCTAGAAGACCGCACGCTACTACCACCTCGCCTATCCCCGCATGCGCAGGCCTCTTTTTTGCGACCCAATGACGTCTTGTACAAACGAACGTATGTCGCCTTTCATTCTAAGTACCCATTAGTCACTCCTGTTGATCTTCGCGCCGTATGTCTGCACGCTTGTCACGATGAACCATCGTCTGAACATCCTGGCTTCAGTCGCACAATGACATGAATACGCCGCAAGTATTACTGGGCCCAACTTGCGGCCGCAGTAAGAAAATATGTGAAATCCTGTCGTGACAGCCAGTACAGCAAGAAACCTCTCTGAAGCCTACCAGTTTGCTCCAACCAGTTCCTCTGCCGAAATCTCCGTTTTAACAAGTCGGTATCGACTTATCGGGGTGGTTTCCTACGTTATCTCAGGGCCACATGTGGACTCTTGTTTCCGTTGCCACCCAATATTTATCATGGTATCGCGAAACAAAATGCCCTACAGCGTGTTACTGCTGCTGAAATATCTAAGTTTTTTTTGTCGAAAACATTGTGCTTCGCCATGACACTCCAGTTGTTGCTATTACAGACCGCGGAATCGGAGAACGTGTGCAGGAAGTAATAGGGCTCGGTTGCACTGTAGCTCACCGGAGAAATACCGCCTATCACCCCCAGACGAACGGACTGATGGTACGCCTAAACAAAACCCGCCTTGATATGATCACTATGTAAGTCGACGTCGAACACTTTACGTTTGCATATGACACCGCAGGGCAAAAAACTGCCGTATATACGCCTTTTAAGCTTTTTAGTGGAAGTGACTACGTTGCTCCTCCGGTATGGTACACCCGCCTCCGTCTCCGACGCTGAAGAATTCGCCCAGCTTGCCGAAGAAGCCCAGCAAGGGGCTAGGCTTCGAATTTGTCAGAAAGAAAGTCGGGATGTCCAAAGATACAACTCCGCCACCGGTACGCCAAATATCATCGAGGTGACGAGGTCTGGGTATGGACTCCCATGCGACGGAGCTCTTGCTCCGAAAAATTATTGCCTCGGTTTTCTTGGGCCCTGTAGATTCCTACACCGTATTAGGGTCATAGATTACGAAGTGCTTCCTGAAGGAAATGTCCACTCATCGCGTCGTGCTCCTCAGACTCACATTGGACATGCCAGCCGACTGAAGCTGTAGCACTCGCGTTAAATGCAGTGTTTGTGCGTGCTAATCTTTTGCTTCGTTGTACTTTACCTGTTCCGCCTTCACCTTTTTTTTTATGTTCTATCCTTTTAGCATTGGGACGATTCTTCTTTTACATAAGGAGGTAATGCCACATGTAATGGGGAACAGATGTGGCCCCTCATGAATGTACGAAGCGACCAAAGTGCAATGTTAATCATAGACTGCTTAAAAGGCTGCTGTATGTTCCAGCAAGGCTTTTGTGTTCCAGAAACTCCAGCCGCCTGCTCTGGAAAGGATGTTGTCGGACTGAATAGAGGGTCAAGAATTCAAGATGATTATGAGCAATTGCCGTTGCCTTTATCATACGACATGCACGCCACGTCTTCACTTCTCTTGTACGGATATATAGATTATTTCCGCAGTCGTGATACGAAGGAGTGTTGCACTTTTCCTTTGTGGTATTGTGTATCTGGATCAAAGTAACGTGCTGCGGTTGTAACCTCTCCCACTGAAGAAACACGAGGAATCTCAAAAAAGTTTAATTCCAAGTCGCCTTGAATAAAAAACAAGCGGTTAACACAAAAATGGCCGAGTGGTGTGCAGCGAGGAAAACGGGAGTTTTTTGTTAACGCAGCTATATTTAATAGGGGCCAACGTGACCAAACCAGCGTGGTTCGCCTGATTTTCCGGCGGCGATAGAGCGCTGCTATTACGAATTAAAGTCAGCGGTTGCCTTCGAATTTCCCTTTGCTTCTTCCGCACAACGGCCCTCAAGCACTCTAAACGAGAGCGAGACGGCCTGTTATGCGAACGTGGCACAGGCAAAGCTTTTTCCTTCTTCTTTTAAACTTTAATATACATATACTCACTCTAGACGAGAGGGCTGGCTAAGTACACTAAAATTCTTGCTAGAAAAAAAATTACTTAAATCGAGTAAGCGAGAGGGAGGTGCATAGTTAGTGGCATTTGGCTTATGAATTGCAAATGACACGACGCAATATTATGCTGTAAAGTGCAGTTTTTTTTTCGGACCTAGATATCTCGGAAAAAGTCCTGCTTCGTCTACTCGATAAGGCTGGTGAAGCACACACAGTCAGCTCATACAATTTGGATCACGAAGAAATGCGGCAAGTTGTGAGGAATTCTTTAAATTTAAAGGTATTAAAAAAAAGTTTTAAATGCCTGCTCGCAAAATCCAGAGCATTAACATCTTTGTGGAAAAGGGTTGCCAGTGAGTCAGTCAGAAAAACAACAAACAATATCACAAGAAACTTTGTCTAAATATCGCCATTTATATTTTTAGGTGCATATCGAACAACCCTGCCATCGCTCCTTTAAACTTTATGCCATGACATTTCGGTTGAAGTCGAAGCACTCGTTAGTCATTCGGATAAGCTTGGGAAAATGAGGCGGCCTCTTAGATGTCTCTTAAGAGGAAAATGGCGAAATCCTACTCTCGCATACCATCATGTTTCCTCTTATCCTTTGCCTCTTACTCTTATCGGCGTTCGTTGCAGTGCCACGTATAGTTGTAATTGATTTACAGGAAAGTAAAGGCGCAGTATATCTGTCACACTTTCTCCGGTAAGTGTGAGACTAGAAGGGGCACTATCGCTCCTATAGCGATGCGCTCATTGGCGCGGGTTCAAATCTGTGATTGCAGATGGCAGGAACGCTAGACAAGAACATATCTCGCGGAACCTCGCGGAATATGACATCTCAGGCACAGAGCTTGTACACACATCTCGCGCCTAACTCTCGCGGCCGGGATTACGTTCCATGAGCCTAGAAAGGCTTTCTACTTGAAAACGCAAGGCTAGGCTCGGAGTCGGTCGCAGTAGTGCGCGTGCCATTGTGGGGGGCAGTGATGGCTGGAAGGCTCTCTTTCGATTCACTGAAGAGCATTCGAATCGCGTTGGACTTTGCGATTATAGGATTGAAGCGGCGGTGCATGCCTTCGTGCGCAGGCCGTGCCCAGACTGAGCATAGTTTTGCGAAAAGGCCTTGCGAGCCAAAAATAATTAAGTTTGACTGACAGGCGCATATTTATAACCATCTCATATGAAACGAGCGGCCCAGGATTGCAGCTCCTGCCAGCCCACATATAAAGGCCCGCTTTAACCAAGCCGTATGAACGTGCCTTAGTGGCCTATAGATGTAACGTGATTGCCAGGATCCTGGCAGGCTGATTCTGACATAACCATCCCATGTGAAAAGAGAAACCTAAGTTGGCAGCTCTGCCAGGGGACCATGGACAGGGACACGGACACGACGTCGTTTAATGAAGACTAAGCATTCGTTGGTGCTTCATGTCTTTACTCATAGCTAAACATCTCAAGATACATCATGAGGAACACTACATGCTGAAACATAAGCGCATCCATGGAGGTATTGCTAACGCACTTCAATCCGGTGTAACCAGAGCTAAACCACAGCCAGTTTTTTCACTGCGCACACGGCGGAAGGAAACATTCGACATGTTGCTTTTTATATGCGGGAGCGCTTGTTGCTAAAAAAATCGCACTCTTATAACATGCAAATAATATACTTTTAATTGCATGCCTAAATAATGCAGCATGAGTACATCAATTTTGGGCTTCTATACAGAAGCCCAAAACAAGTATTGTACTCCGAGAATATCTAAGGTCGCATAAGAATGAGAATGTGTAAATACAACTTCTTCTCATAAGAAAAAAAGCCCTCAGCAACCACCGTCTATGGCGTGCATACAAAAGTGCAGCCGACACTCGGTATGTAACTACATGGGGATGATGTGCTGTTGCGACGTCAGAAGCCATTGGATGCCAAACCACCAAGATGCTTGTGAACTGATAAATAAAATTCAAATCATCTACTGCACCGAATAAGCTCAAATGTTGAGCAATTATAATGTGAAAAGCAATAATCAGTTTATGCTCAACTGCTAGCTGAAATTTTCCTTTTAAGCATGGAAGATATTTATTCGCTAACCATGGCATATTAGTAAACCAACTAAACAATGCAAAAAGACGCCATAAGTGACGAAGGCAGCCTGCCTTTTTTTCCTTTTTCTTATATAATATTCTCTGGATAGATGATCGAGATGAAGTAAGTTCGCGGTTCTAGTAAATCAGAATAGTTAAAGCCTCTTACGTATTAGGATGATGATTTTAGACGCGAAGAAGTACTACACAGGGACACCTCTCGGCAGAACCCGCGAGACGAACTAACTACTGTTTGAAATAGTATGACTGTATACATGTAGGTGGGACACGGTAAAATAAAAGCACGAAAAGGACAGGATGGAGGGATGGAGACAACACAGACTGGGGTTGTTTACTATGTATCTGAGCTAATTGCCATTGAATGCTGCTGGGTAATGTTTCCTAGGCAGTTCAGTTGCACGTTAATTTTAAGTTCATATAATACAATACTCTTGCATTTAGAACACAATTCAGTCTGGACATCTTTGAGCTTAACTAAAGCCCACTGATTCGGCAAGAGCACATTTCACGGCTACAGCTGTCGAAGCATGGCCTAAGCGAATTTAGATTATAGCGACAATGACGCGTTCCGGCCGACCTCCGTTTTTGCTGCGATGGAAGCAGATGAAGGTGCCACACGAATTCTCAGTGAAGTGGCCATTGAATCTCGCTTAGTATTTTTTATGGGAGAGGCGCTTATTTGTGTGTAGCCTGACAGAGGCGGAGAGCCTGCGGACAGTGCCAGCGGTAGCCAGCCGCGCCTTAAAGCTGCCCCATGAACATCGTACAGTATGGAGAAGTTGAACATTGGGGGCGATATGGAGAAATATTTAATAAATGCGAAGATGTCTGTTGCGATCACTGCCACTGGGGGCTCGAACGGGGGGGGGGTATTTTATGAAGAAATGTGTTCGTTATTCTACATTCGTTCATTGACTTCGCGATACAATCGATGAGAAGAAAGGAGGCACTTTCTTCAAACTGTACACGTTTGTTAAAAGGTGTTCACGTTCGGTGGTCATGGTTAACCCGCTTAAAAAACTCAAAATCTTTACATTCGTTCAACGGTGTGACGCTAGTGGAATCAAGCCAGGACAGGGCGCCTCTTTTTTTCACTACAGAGCAGGCGCCAAAGACTTGGAAGCCATCCGTCGCCCTCTTCGCCCAATTCGATTGTCTGGTTCGGCGGTCTTCAAACAGCATCCAGATGACCCATTTACACACACATGCTATGGTCGCCGCACCAAATGTTTTTTTATGCTGATCAGGACCCTTCTCTGCTTTTCAGAAGAAAACGAAAGCTTACAAGCATAAAGACAGACGAAAAAAATTACCACAAGCACCTCCTCCGTCAATCCGATTCGGGCACAAAGACCACCGTCATGGGCGGAGCATTATTTCCGGCAGCGTCAGAGCATTAGGGCTTGAGCACAGTTGCAAATCATCTTGTTAAAATGTTTTTAGGCCGACGAGCACTCCAGCTCAGCTGCGTTGCCTGCTGCCCTTGGCGGCCATTACGAAGAGGTGAAATTCCTTCCCCGCTCACCATAAGGGCGCCTTGTGAAACCGATCTCCTCGAGCGGCCCCGAATGCTAACCTTCCGTCCTCGATTGCTGGGGTGCGCGGCCCACTCGCTTCGTTCTCGTAGCCGCACGTCCACCCATGCTACCGTCGGTGCTTTGGCTGATTTTACTCGACTGACTCGAACAGCATCTGCAAGGACCACCTAGCACTGGAAGTGTGCTCCTCCCTGACTATTACCTTCTTGACGTACATCATTTAAAACATGGCCAACTCACCAAGGCCATTAATGAAACGCAGAGGGAGAGTGCTGTTTTGACACAATAAGTTTGTTCACTCGAGACGCGAATCTTCAGAATTTAACGTTTTTGTAATTTCTATTTGTTCGGCTAAATCCCCACTACAATTAAGTGCGGAGTATGACGCCTCGCGGGAATTAGCAGCGAGTCATCAATTATTCCACGTGCATATGACCCACCATCATCGATAGTCATTATTAATTATCATAATAAGAGTCATCTGGACGTCGCTTGTTCTTTTTTATACTTCGCTGCAAGGGGAATGCAAATCATCAAGAATGTTTTCATGGTGTGGTGAAATACCTAAAACATTTAAGTGTAATCCATACCCGGAATTTTATTTTCGAAAAGGCATGATTTTCATAACCTAGAAAAATTTAATCGAAAATGGCTAAGGACATCATTGATGAAGGTTGCTTGGCAGAGACTGTAAGGAAGCTTGTGAAATAAATGAAAAAAAAAATCATCTCAGACACCAGAATTTAGCACCTGTGTTAATTCCCTCGAGAAGTATTCCTCCGCAAAGTCTTGCTCGACGGGTCTGTGAAGTCTGCGAACAGATATCATGGGAAGTGTTTTGATGCACATGCACTTTGAACAATCGCAGGTGGTGAACATTGTTCCGGCAGCTCTTCTTTCACTCCCTGTTTTCTTCTTTGTTTCACAGGGCGCTTCGTGTGTCCAGAAAGATGCGCCACAGTTGCTTCTCCCCTCAACACGTATATGTGATGTGTTTAATGACGACACCGTAGGGATACTTGAAGCACGAAATGAGTATTAAATGAACATTCTGCGCAACAAGTATTCCATAGGCGGTGGCTCGTTTCTCTCAGTGTGAATGTTTTCCTCCCATATCTCAGCCAAAGCACAGAGTACCTTCTTTCTCACCCACGAATGCACTTGTAACCTCCTAACACGGCATTATCACACATTGCGTGATTTTCTATCCCAACAAACCATCTTTTTTCCACAGTTGGCGAGGTTTTGTTGACAAGGTTGAGTCGCTTTAGTCTCGGTGATGCTCAGAGGAAAAAATTTAAACATTTGGCTCTAAAAATACAACGCACGCGGACTGATGACGGCGAGAAATGGCTGGATCCGATGAGTGGTAACAAATTTCCAACACCATGCGTGCCACAATAAGCTCAGCACAGCGGGAGCTATAAACAAATATTTCTTCGAAAGCAGTCTCAAAAACCCAAGAAATTTGTCGATAATTGTTCCTCGAGGGAAAATACCTTTAAAACAACTTAAAATAACTTAAATCAGGATGCGATGGTAATTTTCTTTTAATGGGTAAAAAGAGTCTGTTGGGCGCTGCGATATTTTCGGACTGCGTCCTATTCAGGTTGGAACCTGTGAGCGCTGCCTCCTGTTATTCGTTGGCAAGGCTAAAGGGCACAGCCCACTGACACGACTTTCACAGTCACCACCTCATCGGAAACACGGCACTGAAGGAATGAGAAGAGCGGTCCCGCAAAGAAAAAAAGGTTGAAGCTCTAAAATATTGCCTATTTTTTCTCCCTTTTCACCCTTTCTTCTTGTGTCCTCTTTAGTCTCGCAGTGTGAGCTACATCTCGTCTGCTCTAACGGGTATCTTCGGTGATCAAGTCAGCCAAGAGGAAATCAAGGACTGAAGCTACTAAGCCTCCCTTGAGTCAGAGTCGCAGAATTCCACTTTGCAAGGGAACCGAAGGATTGCAAAGTGTCGCTGCGGACACCAGAGGACAGCCCTTTCTCCAAGAGGCTACTCGTAACTGACTGGGAAGGCGGACTAGCTCTTCTCATTTGTATGCCTCTGCTCCGTCTGTGGACGAAACAAACTTGTTTTGCGCGTACAGAGCGCTTTCTCGCTCGTTATGTGACGCTGTTATTAGGTTGGCTTGTACACTAATAGGTAGCTGTGGGCCGCAGCTGCCAGCGACCCCTTGGGCCTTGGCCATGGCCAGGTGTTGAGATTACGTGTCAGCGCTGAGAAGGAGGATCTCCCACGGTCCCGACTGTGCGAGCTTTCGGATATATTCAGGCGGGCAGTTGCTGTGCAGGCTCAAAATATGTTATGTACGGCGGCTCCATCGGCGTATTCGCTTCACTCTAGCCTGAGTATACGGGGCTAAGTACTGCTGTGTTTTGGAGGGATTTAGTTCGGAGTAGTCTCCGCTCTACCTTTTGCACCTTAGTTTTCTTTGCGAGGTATACTATATAAAGCTTTTTATAGTTTATAGTGTTTGGTTATATCATGGTATCGCTTCTTGGTATCGCAGGAGTTCTAGTCGATGTCTTCAGATCGAGCGATAGATCCCCGAGAAATATTGTTGCTGCTTGGATTGCCGGCTTTGTGATTGCCGTTGTTCGAAATTCCTATTTTTGGTAGGCCTGCTCATGCGCTTTATAGAATGGCCGTGTCGCGCAGTTCTCGACAGCCCATTGTAGATGAAATTGTCCAAACGATCTTAACCTTTATCTTTTAAACGACCATATCCCCTACTGCGCGGTGTAGAGTCAATTCAGAACTGTGACAGATATTGCTCCTTTTCTTCCTACAAACCAGTCTATAAAAGTGCAGGTGTTCTCCAAAATGTGAGACAGATAATGCGGCTTCCTTCCCCCTTAAACCAAATTAAGCAATATTTCTTTAATATCGAGAATTGAAAGTGGTGTTAAAGGCGCTATGGTGTCTATTCTTAATTCAAAGCTTGATCATCTCCAAACTCAAGCCGTCAAACCATGTACAACTTTCTTAAAGCGTGCTAAATAATTTCGCTCGTTTGACAATAGGTTGAATCCATACTTATCTCCCACCATTTCGTTCTTGTCGTGAGTGAATAATCATGCGGTATACGAAGCAAAAATGAAAAGGCGGCCTTCGTAAGCATATTCCGCCCGAAAGCGCCTCGCTTCTTTGCTTGACTCGTTGTACGTATTTCCCACCATCTTGCAGGTGTGCTCCCCCCTCCTCGTTCCCCCAAAAGTCTCCGCTGGTCTTACGGATTGTAAAAAGAACTCAACAAGGGTTGAGGGAGAGCATCAGTTCGCAAGCAATGCCAACGTTTCGACTAGTCCCCCTGTCCAAACGTTGGCCTGGATGCGAATGTGCGTGAGTGAGAAATTGCAAGCGCGAATCGGGACACTCGTCGGGCTGTGCCCTTGTTGGCTGCGCTTTTCTGGTTGTGCGTTCTTTCTCTCTTTTCACACAGCCCAGACTATCAACCCGTTACGCCTATCGTCTAAAGCGCTCACATCTGACGTCGCACGAACGTCTTCGCCTCGAATTAAGCACACACTGACCGTGTTAGTGGACGACTGCAACATAGACGTAAGGACAAATTACTGCATACAACTACTGCCCGATAACGATCCCTTCATCTTCCACGTCACCCCTCCCCCTCTTGTGACAACCTGCCGTAAGTCGTGTATAGACGTAAACTTTCAGAGCTAACTTTTGATCCAGCACCTGCAAAACACCTCCTGCATTTTCTTATATCGCAAAGTCTCCATATAGCTATCAAGAAAACGAAAAGAAGCGCCACCTGGAGCATCAATATTTCCGGAATGTGAACACTAATTTTCTTCCTGTACATATTTACATGCCTCTCAAATTCTTTGCCTCGTCATATCGCAAACCTAAAATTCCAGAGAAAAAGATCCGCTGTGTTTATTAAATCTCTCTCTGGGGGGCAGCACTGAAATTTCTCATTGCCAATTATCCTAATTGTCTCTCATTTGTTTTGTCCAACGGGGGCAGCAAAGAAAAAAGTGTATCAATTCACAGCCAGCCTGATTGCCCATCGAGCCCTGTCTGAGTGCAGCGTATCCTCAACATGCAAATGGTTGTTTAGCTCTTCAGCTTCATGGTTTCGTATCTTCTCTGCCTCGTTGGGTTCCGGCAACTACGGCCACCTGTTCTGGAAAGGATGTCATCGCCCCAATAGAGTAAACATTTTTAGGTTTTTGTTTCCAGTGACCATCCGCTACCAGCAAGCAGAATGGTTGCCTGCAGCTACTCCTTCTGATTAATGCAGGCTAGCACTGATCAGGCGTTCACGACTTCGTGGCGTCCACGAAGTCGTGGATGCCACGACTTCGCTTCTCTTATACGGAAACATCAACTTCTGCAGTCGTGACACGAAGGAGTCTTGTACTTTTCATTTGTATAATTGAATCTCTTAAGCACAGTAATGCTTCTGCGGCAGTAACCTCTCCTGCAAAGCAAGCTCAAGAAATCTTCTAACTGATTCAATTCCGAGTCTCGGTGAGCGAAAAATGAAGCGGTTCAAGCAGACGACGGACATGGTACAGAGCTGATCACGCTTCTCAAACACACTTGAGCGCGGTGCGGCGATAACCTTTCCAGTAATTCCACCGTGCCACCGAGCGGCTATGCAACGCCCCCTGGGAAAGCGCAACGATGCCGCGCTCAAGTCTCTCCGACTCTGCCGGTTCCTAGGCGGACTTGTCTCTGCCATCTCGGCTTCCTTGCTGCGCTGCTGCTTCCCGTTGATCTTTTTTTAATCATGTTGCGCCCGTCATTCCTTTGCATCGTGTTTCACACTCTGGAATTTCGTTTTTAATCCATGAATCATCTACCGACACGAAAAGTCCGACGTTCGACCCTTGCAGCTCTCTGTGGCAGCGCGCGCTTGCGCAGTGCGGAAAACCCCTTTCCTCCTCTCCGCGCAGACGCGCGCATCTGAAGAGCCGCGACGGAGCTCCGCCATGGTTACGGCGCGTCTGCTGTTGGAGTGTGTGCCACGCGTGACGACCTTGGATTACGGGTCGTAGTGAAGCTTTCGCTTTAAAAGTCACAAAAAAATTTAACGAAGGCTAGAGCTAACCATCAAAGCAATCTGGAGCTCACTGCGTTTTGGAAGAATGTGGACGAGAAGAGGCATGATGGCAGAAAGGAGCGGCACAGCACGCCAATCCGTTTGCCAACAGACGACGCGGGAGGTGATTGCTCCATTCTCCCATCATGCTTTGCGCGGATCCGCCAGGGGATGGCGCGGGGCTGCAATCTGTGGAAATATTTAAAATTGTCATTGCGGCCACCATGAAGTAGGAGCAGTACGCCCGTGCCTGTGCGGTTCACATAAATTTTCCTGGGCGCTGGAACGCTTGCATTATGAAAACAGATCGACGGCCTCCTTCCGGTTTTCCTTTGCTTCTTTTGCACAGCGGCGCTCAAACACTTTAGTCGAGACGGCCTGTTATACGAAAGTGCCAATGGCTAAGACATTTTCCTTCTTCTTTTAAGCCTAACTATACGTACTCACTCTCGGAGAGTGATCGGCTGGGTGTTCTGATAATGAGAGAAACATTTGATGTTATAGAGGACGAGACAGGGTGCGCATATTTAGTGGCATTTGGTTTACGAAATGCAAAAGGCAAATACACTATATTACGCTGCAAAGTGCCGTTTTCTTTCTTTAGGAGATCTAACTTGACTGAAAGCCTCGATAAACTCGATAAGCCTGGTGAAGCGCACGCAGTCAGCTTGTGCATGTTGGATCAACAGTGAAGCGACGAATTGTGAGGAATGCATGCAAACGATAGGTGTCTGAAACGTGGCCTGAATTCCTGCTCGCTAAAAACAGTTAGGGCATGAACATCTTTGTGGGAAAGCTCTGCCAGTAAGTCAGTCATGAAAAAAACCACCTATATTACAAGAAACGTCTCGATATCGACATCGTAACGATCATTGTCCACGGCGTGCAAGCAAAAGTGCAGCTAACATCGCGAATGGCAGGCGACATTGGCAATATGATGATGATTAAAACTTCACTTTCCACCGAGTTAGGCGGCCCTCTACTCCCCGCTCCTGGCACGCAGGCCTCAGGAACGGGGGCTGCAACCTCCGGGGCGTGATATGCCGTTGTGACGTCAGCGGCCCATGGTTGGCCGGTTAGAAAGCTGTTTGAGAAATGATCTATAAAATTAATTTTAAAATATATACTGCACCGTAGGACCTCAAATTTCAAGGAATTATAATTGGTGTAGGAAGGTAAATTCAATGATCAGTTGATGCTCAATTTTTATATAATTCTCTCTTTTAAGCATATAAGCAGTTTATTCCCTCAGTTTATTCCTTTCAATGAAATCTTAGCAAAACAAAAGAAACAGGGCAACTAGACTCCATAAGGGACGAAGTAATCCTAATTACGTTTCTCCTGTGATTTTCTCCGGATGATAAACGAGATGAAGCAAGTTGACTGTTCTGGTAAAGCATAATAGTCGATGTGCCTTTCGTGTGTGGCTGGTTATATTAGGGTCGAAGACATAATATATCGCCACCGCTCGGTAGCATCCGCATGGCAAACTAACTTCCACTAAAAAGAGCATGACTGTAGCACAGTTGATAGGAACCACAAAATTAAAAGCGAGGAAAGAACAGGACGGAGATATGCAAACTACTAAAGACGATATAACTGTCTGTGGTTTGACTGGGATAACTGGCGTTGAATGCTGCTGGGTAATGCTTTTCTAGGGAACGTTGTGCGTTATTTTTAGTTCATAATTTATAATAAACTGCACTTAGACTACAATACAGTCTAGATATTTTTAAGCTTAACTACAGTCCACTGATTTGGCAAGAACACATTTCACCGGCTCCAGCTGTCGAAGCCTAAGCGAATTTTAACTATGGCGAAAATGACGTGCTCTGACCGGCCGTCGTTCTTGGTGTAAAAGAAAGAGGTGAAGCTGCCACACAACTGGTAAGAGTTAAGTTGTACCCGAATATCGCTAATAAATATACCTGCGAGAGGCGCTTATTTGTGTGCAGCCTGTGAGACGCGGAGCGCCTGCGAACAGTGCCAGCAGCAACTAGCTGCGCCTTTCGGCTGTTCCTTCGAACGTCGTAGAGCGCAGGCAAGTTGAACAGTGGGTGTGATATGAACAATTATTTTAATGGAACTGCGCAGAGGTCTGATGTGATCCCTGCCACACTCAGCTCGGGAGTGGTGGGGGGTAATATCTTATGAAGAATTATGTTCTTAGTTATTTGTTATTTATTGACTCATTTATTTAATTTTTTTACAATACTGTTAGCCCTTACGGGCTGTTGGAGGTTGGGAAATGAAGAGAAAATACACGTGAAGGCACGCACATTACTACAAGAAATACAATTCTAGTTTTTTCTCGAAAGCCTCGACTGAGCTGGTATTATAAAAAATGTGGGGGTTCAGGTTATTAAATTCAACAATAGTTTTCGGGAGGAACGAGTGCTTAAACAGGTCCATTCTAGGTGTCTGGCATAATGGCAATTAAGTAATTCGTACGGGCTGATAATCTTCCTGGGGGTCGGATATACAAAGTAGAGTCTAAGTTAAACTTATTTTCACGGAGCATATTCTGAGCTCGTAGTTCATGGACTACATGATTGAACACAGATAACAAGAAAGGAGGCACTTTCTTCAAACTCTATATGTTTTTGTTAAGTTGTTCAAGTTCCGTCGGCGGGGGCGACCAGCCTAAAAAACTGAACATCTCTCCGGAAGTTCAACGGGCGGCGCATTATGTCCGGGAGCGCTGTGCACTGGGGTTCGAGCTCAGGTGCAAAGCGGCTTGCTAAAATGTTTTTCGGTCGACGAGCGCACTAGCGCTGCATTGCCTGTTGTCTTTGGCGGCCATTCCTTAGAGGTGCAATTTCCTGCCCGCTAAAAATAACCACGTCCTGAGAAACATAGCTCTTCGAGCGGCCCCAAATGCTAACCTTCCGACATCGACTGCTGGCGTGTGCGGCACCCTCGCTACGTGCTCGTAGCGGGACCTTTACTCAAGCTACCATCTCTCCTTTGATTAGTTGTACATCCCTCAGTCGAACAGGCTTCTGCTAGAAGCATCTACCAAGCATTTTAGCTCTAAGAAAAATTCCTTCTTGATCACTAGCCTGACTCTACCCTCTCCAGGGCGACGACCTCTCCCATATTACTCCAATAAACCGGACTTGAGCTAGCTGCATCCAATTGACCCGTGGGAACTTCTTCACCTCCATAACCTCATCCGCCCATGTAACTTTCTGCCGACCCCCCCCCCCCCCCCCCACCCATTGTTACGCTTTCTTCCCTTGGAATCCCGCCCATGCCCAGTTCTTCTCGATTTCCACAACAATGTCAGTAACTTGAGTTATTTCACTGACCCCTCTGCACGCTTCGTCTCTCTGAATGTTACCCCTACCATTTTTGGTTCCATAGCCTTCTGCGTTGTCTTCATTAAGTAGAACCCTCTTCATTAGCCTCCACGTTACAGCGTCATAGGTGAGTACACGTAAGATGGACCTGTTGTATACTTTCCTCTTGAGTGTTACCGGAGCTGCTAGTCACAGTCTGCGAGTGCTCGCCAAATGCGCTCCATCCCAATCTTATTCTCCTTGTTGTTTCCTTCTCATGGTCCGGATCTGCGGTTACTACCTGTCCTAAGTAGACATATTCGCCTACTACTTCCAGAGTTTCCCTACCTAACGTAAACTGCAGTCCCTTCTCGACGCTGTTGAACATTACCTTAGTCTTCTGCATATCGGTTTTCTAGCCTACCTTTCTACTTTTCCTGTCTAGGTCATCAATCATGCTTTGCTGTTCATTATTTACCGAACGTCTGGCTCACCACTGCAAGTTTTTAAAAATATGGATGAGAGTAATATTTGGCAAAATAACGGTTTTCACTAGAGACGTGAACTCTCCAGGATTTAGCGTTTTCTTAATCTGTTTGGTGGTCTAATTCCCCAGTTCATCCATGTTTGGGACATGAAGCTTTGCGAGATTAGCTGCGCGTGATCAGTCTTTCAACGTGCGCATACGGCCAATCAACATCAATGTTCATTATTATTTATCACCATTATCGCAATCTCCGCGCCGCTTTTTTTTTTCGATTTCGCAGGAGCGGGAATGCATGTGACCCAGAAGGTTTTCATGGTGTGGTGAAATTCTTAAGAAGGTTAAGGGTAGGTCCTACCTGACATTTTATTTATGAAGTGGGCCATACTCTAGAAAAATATCATCACAAATACCAGGGCCATCATTTGTGAAAGTTTCCTGGCACAAGCTGAAATTGTGTCAAAATACTTGGAAAAACAAACCCGTCTTAGACCGCAGAAAGAAGCGTATGTGTTATATTCCTCGCGAAGTATTCCTCCGCAAGCTCTGGCTCGACGAGTCTGTGAAGTCTACGAAGAGGTGATCTCCCCTGGACTGTGTGATGCACATGCATTCTGAGCAATCCAAGGTGGCAGAATTTATTCCGGCATCTTTTATTACTTATTTCACTGCCTCCTTGCTTCCTACTTCCACAGGACGCCTCGCGTGTCCAGAGTGAAGCGCCACTATTGCCGCTGCCCTCAAAACGTATTTGTGACGAGTTTAGTGACGACACCGAAGGTTTACTTGAAGTGCACAAAGGGTATGAAGTAAACGTTCTGCATAACAAGTATTCCCTAGGTGGCGTCACCTTCTCTCAATGGGGGATTCCCTCCCATATGTAAGCAAAGGTGCAGAATACCTTGCTTATCACCCAAAAACACACTTGTAGCATCCTAAATCTGCATCATCACACATTGCGTGATTTTCTGTCATATTCCCATCATACTACTCTTTTATTTCATGGTTGCCAAGGTTTGGTTGCCAAGGTTGTGTCGCTTTAGTCTACACCACGCTGAGGGAAAACATTTTAATATATTGGGTACTTTTTGTGGCTCTAAAAAACACAACGCACGTGGCCTGATGACGACGAGAAATGGCTTGATCATATGAGGGGTAACAATTTTCCTGCACCATGCATGCTACGAAAAGCCCGACAGAGAGGTAGCTAATAAAAGTATTTCTGCGGAAACTTTCAAGAACACAAGAAATATGTCACTAATTGCTCCTCAAAGCAAACTAAAGGCTAAATCAAGAGGCGATAGTAATTTTTTCTTATTGAGTAACAATAGTCTGTTGGGCACTGTGATGTTTGCCGACTGATTCTTATTCAGGATGGACCGGTGAGATTTGCCTCCTGTGAATCATTGATGATGCTCAATAGCGCAGCCCACTGCTGACACAACGTTGCACCTTCGCTAATGAAGGACTAAAATAGTGCCTTTTAACCGCTCTATTCTCCTTTTTTTTCGCCCTTTTTTCTTCTGTTCTCTTTCCTCTTGCAGTGCGAGCTGCATCTCTACATGTTTAAGGGGTCTCCTCGGACATCAAGTAAGGCCAGATGAGATCAAGGAATGTAGCCACTATATAAGCCTCCCTTGAGTCCGAGTAGGTGCGTTTCACTTTGCAAGGGACAGGGAACTGAAGGATTCTAAAGGGGCGCTGCGGACGCCAGAGGACAGTCCTTTCTCGAAGCTGGTCCACGTAACTGACTGGGCGGGCCGACTAGCTGTCCTCATTTATATGCCCCTACTCCGTCTGCGCACGAAAGAAACTTCCTTTGCGCGTGCGGAGCGCTTTCTCGCTCGTCCTGTGACGCAGTTAACACAGGTAGATATTGCTAGGTTAGAGTCAGCCGATGCTGGCGACGATTTAGCGGGTCTTGGCCATGGCGTGCAGTTGCATTTCTGGGTCATGGCGTAGCAGCAAGGCCGAGCCGTGATCTTCCGGAGATGGTCGGGAGAGGAACTGTCGGGCAGGTCCAGAATATGTGATGTACGGGGACTGTATCGCCGCATTTTCTGCACTCCGGCCTGAAGCTGTCCGGATATACGTGGCTAGTACTACTAGCTGAGGCGGGATTTAGATTAGAGTGGTTGGTTGCTCCGTAGTGAGATCTTTCTGAGGTAGCGAGTATATAACGCTTTCTATAACTTATAGTGTTTGGTTATATCGTGGTTGGTGTGTAGGCGTTCTAGGTCGCGCGGGCGTTCTAGTCGATGCCCCAGCTCGGCCGATATATGCCCGAATAATAATGTGGCTGCCTTGTTTATTGGCTTTGTGGTTGAAATTGTCTAACAAAACTGTTTTTGGTGCGCCTGCCCATGCGCTTCGTGAATGGGTATTTCGTGCAGTTCTCGACAGTCCATTTAGAGGACATCACCCAAGCGATTGACCTTTGGCTTCAAATCGTGTGTCTTACTGCGCGGTTTAATGTCCACCGTGAACTGTGAAAGTTGGAGAGATATTGCGCCATCCTTCCCCAAACCCAAATTAGAGAATAGTTTTAAAAATCTCGGAATAAAAAGGCGGCGTTAATGGTGCTATGGCGTCTACTCTTAAAGCCGAGCTTGAGCATCCCCCAATCAAAACCGTCAAACTCCGTACAACTTTCCTTAACCATGCTTAATAATTTTGCTCGCATAACTAGGTTTATTCCATAATTATCCCAAACCAATTTGTTCTTGTTATGAATAACCGCGTTTATAAGAATACGACAAGAGCGCATCGTATTATCGCCTCATGTAAACGAGCACAATGCGCCAGAAAGCGCATCGCATTACTTCGCCGGGCTAGGGTAGATCGAGAGGGGGAAGTCGACTTTCTCGGTGCATAGAGCAGCGCATCGAATTGCGAATGGTGGGAAGGCACGCCAGTGCTCACTTCCGGTGAAATCCTGCACGCACTGGCGGCGTACAGACGGCCGATGGTACGCAGGATGTCGGACGACGGGGTGTGTGCTGGACGTGTTCTCTTATCTCGCGAGGAAATAACAGTATTTCTAGCAATCATAAGCAACATTAACATCGGTCACCTACTCGATTCAAGATGGCAGAGCAATGAAGCGCATTTCCAAGTCATTCACCAGAAAATGAAATAGTTCGGCCGCAGAGTTCCGATTGGCGTAAGGGCATCACGTAACATCCAAAGCACTTCTAACCGTCTTTGTGGCTCTTAATTTAGGCTACTGCCTTGTCTTTTAGGAGGGTCTTGCGAAACTCGATGAAGTCGTGAGTTCTGCTGTGTAGGGCCACCCAAGATAGACAGGTCACGGCAGAGAGTTCGGACAAAATGTGATTCACTGGAGAAGGTAATGGCAATCCACTCCAGTATTCCCTGCCAAGAAAGCCCTATGGCCGGTCAAAATGCCATTAAAGATATGGCGCCGGAAGGTGAGCCCCCAGGTTGGAAGGCGTCCCACATGTTACTGGGGATGAACAAAGGGCGATTCCTAGTAGCTCCAGGACGAATGAAGCGGCTGGGCTAAAGCCAAAAGGACGCTCAGTTGTGGATGTGTCAGGAAGCGACCGGAAAGTTCGATGTTGCAAGGAGATATATCACATAGGAACATGGAATGTAAGATCTATGACACAAGGTAAACTCGATGTCGTCAAGCGAGAAATGGACAGATTAAACTCTGATATCTTGGGTATCAGCGAGCTCAAGTGGACCGGAATGGGAGAATGCAACTCCGGCGACCATTATGTCTTTTATTGTGGGCACGAATCCAAGAGAAGGAATGGGGTCGCTCTCATAGTAAACAGAAGAATGGGCAAAGCAGTGCTAGGATACAACCCCAAAAACGACCGAATGATTTCACTTCGGATCCAAGGTCACCCTTTCAACATAACAGTTATCCAAGTCTAAGCACCGACCACTACTGCTGAAGAAGCTGACGTTGGGAGATTTTATGCGGACCTACAATGCATTTTAGACCGCACCCCATCATCAAACGTCATTTTTCTCATAGGAGACTGGAATGCTAAGGTCGGGAGTGAAGAAATATCCGGAATTATAGGCAAGTTCTGTCTTGGCGAGCCAAATGAAGCTGGGCAGAGGCTAGTAAAGTTTTGTCAAGAAAACAACATGACCATAGCGAATACTCATTTTCAACATCACAAGAGGCGCCTGTACACATAGACTTCACCGGACGGTCTGTACAGGAATCAGATCGATTATATTCCTTGCCGGCAGAGATGGAGAAGCGCTATACAAGCAGTAAAAACAAGGCCTGGGTCCGATTGTGGCACCGATCATCAGCTCCTTGTTGCCAAAATTAAGCTTCGATTGAGGAAAACGCAGAAAACTAGAAGGCCTTTCCGGTATGATCTGGATCAAATTCCATTAGAATATGCTGTGGAAATGAGGAATCGATTTCAAGAATTAGATCTAGAAGACAGAGAGCCCGAAGAGATGTGGACTGATCTTCGTGATTTAAGAAATTGCTTCTAAGGTAGTTCCAAAGCAAAAAAAAAGCAAGAAAGCAAACTGGTTATCTGAAGAGGCTTTGCAAATAGCTGTGGAAAGGAGGATGGCAAAAGTTGTGGGGGAAAAAGAAAGATACAAGGTTTTCAATGCGGATTTTCAGAAAATAGCAAGGAGAGATAAGAATGCCTTCCTGAACATACAGTGCCAAGCAGTTGAGGACAACAGCCAATTAAGGAACACAAGAGCTCTGTATAAGACAATCAAAGATATTAAAGGAAGCTTCTGTGCTAAGCTGGGCGGGATAAAGGACAAACGAGGCAAGGACCTCACTGAAGCCTCAGAGATAAAGAAAAGGTGGCAGGAATACACAGAAGAACTGTACAAGAAGGACCCGAATGTGCAAACCCAACATAAGACGGTGGTGATTACTGATCTCGACCCGGGGATCCTGAAGAGTGAAGTTGAATGGGCCTTAGCCAGCCTTGCTAAGAACAAAGCTAGCGGAATTGATGGCATTCCAGCTGAGTTGCTTCAAAACCTCAACCATGACGCTGTTAACACTTTTCATACATTATGTCAGAAGATTTCGAAAACCCTGCAGTGGCCACAGGATTGGAGGAGGTCAGTTTACATCCCCATTCCAAAGAACGGCAGTGCTAAAGATTGTTCACCCTACCGCACGATCGCGCTTATTTCGCATGCTAGCAAGGAGATGTTGAAAATCCTCCAAGGAAGGCTGCAGCAGCATGTGGATCGGGAGCTTCCGGACGTGCAAGCTGGGTTTCGAAAGGGCAGAGGAACTAGAGATCAAATTGCCAATTTTCGCTAGATCATGGAAAAAGCAAGAGAGTTCAAGAAACCCATCTACTTCTGCTTTATTGATTATGCGAAAGCGTTTGACTCCGTAGATCGCAGCAGATTGTGGCAAGCTCTCCAAGACATGGGAGTTCCAATTCACCTCATCTGTCTCCTGGGGAACCTGTATGAAGGACGAGGCCAAAGTCAGAACTGGGCATGGTCTTACTGATTAGTTTCCGATTGAGAAAGGAGTGAGGCAAGGCTGCATACTGTCGCCCTGCCTATTTAACCTATATGCAGAGTCCATCATGAGGAATGCCGGTCTGGACGTGTCTAAGATGGAGTGAAGATTGCTGGAAAACGTATCAACAACCTCAGATACGCGGATGATACCACTTTAATGGCAGAAAGTGAAGTGGAACTCAAGAGACGTCTGATGCGCGTACAAGAAGAGAGTGAGAAGTTTAGGCTTAAACTGAACATTAAAAAGACAAAGATCATGGCGTCTTGCCCTATCAAGTCCTGGAGCATCAAAGGACAAGAAGTGGAAGCAGTGATAGGTTTTCTCTTCTTGGGCTCCAAGATTACCTCGGAAGGAGACTGCAGCCATGAAATTAGGAGACGCCTGCTTCTGGGAACGAGAGCAATGGTTAGCCTTGACCGCCTAGTAAAGAGCAGAGACATTAGACTGCCAACCAAGATCCGTATAACTCGTGCTATGGTCTTTCCAGTTGTGATGTATGGATGCGAGAGTTGGACTGTGAAAAATGCTGACCGCTGAAGAATTGACGCGTTTGAATTGTGGTGCTGGTGAAGACTCTTGATAGTTCCTTGGACTGCCAGACGGTCAAGTCAGTCGATATTATCGACCATAAACCCTGACTGCTCATTGAAGGGTAAAATTGTAAAGTTAAAGCTCAGCTACTTTGGTCATCTGAGGAGAAGAGAGGAGTCGCTGGAGAAAGATTTGATGTTGGGAAGGTTGAGGGTCTCCAGAGAAGGGGTAGGCAGCGAACGCTATTGTTAGATGGCATCCTCGAGGCACTGCAGATGAAGTTATGCGATGTTAGGAAGATAGTGAGAGACCGGAAAGCGTGGCGTGACATGGTCCATAGGGTCACGAAGAGTCGGACACGACTGAACGACTGAACTGAACTGAACCCCGATATTACTTGCTATCTCTGGCTGATCGCGGCCGGTAAGCCGGCTCCTTGTGCCTTTACGGCTAGTGTATTCCCAACAGAACGCTACTCTGTGATGCAGCAGGCTTGTGTGGATGGACGGTGAGATACTTGACCGCGGTACACTAATTGTCTAGGGCGTTGAAGCGTTGAACTGTCGATGCAAGCGAATAAGTTATTAAAGCAGGTATTGTTTCAACACTTAGCTTCCTGCATGCAGCCGGGCACTGTTCGAGCGCTCTGGGAACGCTTCTTCAAGCCTGCACTGTATTAAAATCCAATTTAAAATCCACTCCTTGTTTTAAAATCTAATCGTTGCCAGTCCAACCTGCAGCACGTGGGGTAGTACGCAATGGCGCCTTGCTGCAGGCTATCGTATCCGAGGGCAACGCTGTAGTTGTAAATAGGACATGGTGTATAGCTAAGACGTGAACCTTAGTCGACGCCGCTAAAGTAATTAAAAATGGATTAAAGAAATTCTGCGGTGGGACGCTTGACGCATGTATATTCTAGGCAATATAATGCAGGTATCGCAAGACCGAAAAGAGACGCCGTCCGCTGTAGCGGGAAGCGCCGTGGGGACGCAACGAGAAGTAAGCGACAAGTTTCGCTCCTACTCAAAAATGCGACGTTCAGCGGCGCCACCCACTTGACGGGACACATCTAAACGATAGGGCATCGTCTTATCGAGATGCCCTAGGAAATACGATGCGCTACCGTTGCATTCATATAAAAGGGGTTCGATAATAATCACGTAGTATACGTAGCGAAATAGAAAAGGCTGCCTTCGAACGCATCTGCCGCGCCAATGTGCCTCGTTTGTTCCCGTCACGTCGTCCGAGTCAGAAAATGTTTCCCCAGTTGTTCACGAAAGGCTATCACTAGACTGACCGACCGATTCGGCCGTCTATGAGTTCTGGGCACATGAGCATTGCCGCCTGTCGATGGCTTCAGGAACAGCGTCCTCATTGTGTTCGTGGAGGATAGGGCGCGGTAGTTAATTGACCGACTGCAGGGAGCCGCTGAGTCTGTCAAAGTGCGCGGCAGGGACGCCAGCGTAGTGGCGTCTTTGAAAGGGCGCCTCGTCTTCGTTTTGCTATCCCTGCGCAACGATTAGGGCACGTGGGTAGTGCGCAGTGTCAGCGCTTGGACAATGACCAGATTTATCTACGCGCCCATCATCATTTTTGCTCGATCAGGCTCTATCTTGTCGTAAAAAGAGGCCGTTTCATTGTGTTTTCGTGGTCATTTGATGAATGCCGTATACGCGTCTGGAATAAATCAAAATGACTGGGAATTAGCGAATAACTTAATGCGCCAGTTAAGGTTATAATCCAAAGGGGCAATTGGAATGGATGTCAGAAGGCTCAGAATCAGTGATTTTCCTCTTGTAATCACGTTCGTAAATCAGATACGTTCATATATACCACTAGCCTCCGCTGGTCACCAGCATAACACAGATCGGAAAAAGAACTAAACAATGATTGAGGGAGAGCACCAGTTCGCAAGTGATTAAAACGTTTCGATAAGTGCCCCTGTCCAAATGCTGGCCTGCAGTGACTTGCGGATTGAGGGTCCCTATTAACCCCTGTTCAGTTCCTGAACGAAATAGGCAGTCGTTTCTCCAGGTACCTATCTGCGTGCGCCGTTTCGTTAGTAAGAATGGTTTTAGGCACTCAATGGCAATGACTCAATTAATGACTTGAAACGGCAGTTTAGGGAGACAGATCCTTGTTTCCGCAATGACGAGGCTAATGATATTCTATGGCGGCGAAAAGGCAGACGCCCGCGAGCTATGCAAGTTCATTGCAAGTTAAAAAACCCCAGGTGGCCACAATTTTTGGAGCCCTCCATTACGGGTGCTCATAGACTGATTCGCTTTCGCACGTTAAACCCCAAAAACCAACCCAAACCTTCGTTATAGTCGTAACCTGGGTTCGAATCTTCTATCGATCTACTGATATCCTAGGAGTGGATTGGAAAATCGAGGTGGGCAAGAAATATATGAACCCACGCCGGGAACAATGCAAGAAAAAGAACTCAAGCTGACAAATGCTCGATATTTGACCCATTTTGATCCGTACATCAGATGGACTTGTCTCATTCTATGTGTGACTCAAAAATCGCGCTCTTGTTTTCGAAGTGTTGAGGGTCAATATTTGCTATGCCCGCATTTTCGAAAGATTGATAAACAATAATGGCAGCGTTTGGGCGAGTTGGTTAGACATGTTAAACCTGGAAAGCGCATAAAAAACACAACGGACAACAGCAAGAGACAGACACACGAGGAAAGCGCTCGTGTGTCTGTCTCTTGCTGTTGTCCGTTGTGTTTTTTATGCGCTTTCCAGGTTTAACTTGATAAACAAACCAGCTTCCTATTACAGTGGTATTTAACTAAGACTCAGTTTCTGGATTTTGCTCATTTAAGAAAAAAATAATTTGTGGAGCCCCTTCTTATAGCTCGCGCAATAAATGGTGTTACGGAGTAAAAAGTCATCAATATTCTCTCCCTAGCATGAAGAACAACACCCTGAAGGCTTTCTGAAACCATTTGCAATTCTCCACGGCTGAGCATGACAGGAAAGGTTTTTTGACGTAGGTGCTAGGCGAAATTTTAATCTCTTTCCTCTCTTTTTTAGTTCTCTCCAAGTTCTGGCTAGCAGACAAGCGAACCCTCCTTCCGCCTTCCTCTCAAGCCACAGACAGAGTTCTAGCGTACGCGAAAACCAAACTGCCATCTATATTCCTCTTACTGACTAGAAATGAGAGACGCCGGCTTTTATCTACCAATTCTGTCTTAGACTTACTCAGCGTCAAGCCGAAGCCCTTGAGCACAGTCAGCCTGTTATCTGTTCTTCGTGGACGCGACGTCACTGGTTAGCAGATAGCTAAGTACTAATAAACAGATAGGTTAAGCTTCTTTGGCGATATATGCGCATATTCTACGAAAGGCGCTGGCTGAACCACAAATGTGCTGCTGGTACTTGCGACGGTTCTTTTCTTCTTCCCAGGATTCATACACGGCTTCGTTCTCTCGCCCTGAAGCTCACAAAACTGAATAAGGAAGAGGCGCTCATAATATATAAGCACGTTATGAGATGCGCAAACTGCGCATTCGGCCGTTCGTTAGGGCTCAGAGGAGAGTAAGCGTATGCCAGGAGAAGAGGCACAGCCACTGCAGTAACTATACATCCGCAAACACACCCGTTCTTCATAAATGGTGGTTGCCATAACCAAAAGTCAGAATCATCGCTTTGTAGCCAACCCATATTGGCGCGCGCGACTGCGACCGACTCCGAGCCTAACGCTGCTTTTTTAAACTTTAAGCATTTCTAAGCTCATGGAACGAAACCCCGCGCGCGCGAGTTGTGCGCCAGATTTGTGCACGAGATCTATCATATTACGCGAGATTTCTTTAGTTGTGTTCTTGTTTAGAGTTCCTGCCATCTGCAATCGCACACTTGAACGCGCGCCGAGGAACGCCATGCCACACGAGAGATAATGCACCTTCTAGTCTCACACTTAACGGAGAAAGTGTGACAGATAATGCGCCTTCACTTTACTTTTAACCAATTATAATTATATGTGGCACTGCAACGAACGCCGATGAGAGCAAGAGGCAAAGGGTAAGCGGCATAGAATAGGAGAGAAAGGGTGCGCTTTCGCCCTTCTTCTGTTAAGAGACAGCTAAGAGACCGTCTAATTTTCTGGTGCTTGTCCCGCAAATGACTCGCGAGTGGTTGAATGTAAACGGAAATGTCATGAAATAAAGCTTAAAGGCGCTATGACAGCTGTCGTTCGATGTAATGCCGTTTTACCCTTCTGTGAATAATACACAAATTTTCATTCAAGTCGTGAAGTTTTACTGCCCAGTGAGCACAGCATATTAGAAAAACGAGATAAAACGGATTTTGGAAGCTCCTTCCGCCGAGAGCGACCTCCATTATGAAATGTGCATATGAGGCAACAAGAAAATGGACGGCGGAGCGTCGTCTGCAATGAAGGCTGCAATATCAAAGGGCATCTCTCTTTTTCCTTTGTGAACGATAGACACAGCGGTCTTCCCTCATGCAGAAGTGCGTGATGAATATGTTACTGCACAGAAACAGTATACAGTAAGGTATGCGTTCTTCGGCATAGTTAAAGCACGGTCACAGTACGCTGTACGGTGAGGGTCATTACCTTATCGACTCACTTATCTTTCGTTTTACTCCGGCGACGACGCCAACACTACCAGCGGTCACCTATCGCCTGAGTGTGATCAGCGGATGGTCGCCTGAACGCTTTTGGCCAATCGGAGACCGAGACTCGTCGCCCGGTGAGTTATCGGTGGCTAAGTGAAGATTTTCTTTGATTTCCCCACCTGAGTCATAAGTGGTACATGAGGTAATATTGTCAGCGTAAAGGGTATGCTCGAGGCGCGGGATGACATTGAATATGTGAGCTAGAGGGATGGGAGCAATGCTGAAAAGAAAGTAAAACCGAATTGCGCCTTAAGGAGTAAGTGTATAAGGGGCTCTACAAAGCTTATTTATGAGCAATGAAGAAATTGCAGCCGAGTGAAAGGCGCCAACGGAGTTGTAGCTTTTTTAAACTACTTACAGTGCCTGCAGTTGCCGTAAGATGACATCGTGTCAGATTCTGTTAAATGCCTTAGTGAGATCAATCGCCAGGATAGCTTTTATTAGCAAAGGAATGGTATCATCGAGCACGTCGTGTGCAATTTAGAGTGGTGCATCCTGCGCAGACAGACGCAGGCGAAAGCCCAAAATTCTGTGGGGGAAACAGTGGTTATCTTTCATATAAGACCTTAGTCGGGCAAGAATTATGTGCTCGAATGCCTTGCCGGTACGAGAGGTAAGAGAAATCGAGCAGAGGAGCTGTACGATCATGGAATTGAGGGGTTTCGGAATGAAGATGGTTTTCCCATGCCTCCAGGAGTCCGCGAAGGTGGCTGCCTCCCAGCATTATAGTGGACTAGTTATCGAAGCATTGTCAAGATTTCTGATGATGGCATTGACAATTTGAACCTGCACGTATGCGGTGTTGCGCAATGTCAATAGGCTGCATGAAATTCCGATTTTGTTTTATGGGCGTCATGGTGAGATTAGGGTGGGACTGTGTAAACGGGGTGTTTGAAAGGGAGACCTTAAGTGGTAGACGCACCTTTTACCTGCTCCACGAAGGTGTCCTGGTAATGGTTGAGTGAGGCAGTGAATGCTAATGCGCGACAGGGTTTTAGATTGCGTGGGGTCTAGCATATGGCATAACAGGTGCCAGGTGCGCGCTGCGGAGATATTTCTGTGGAGGCGTCACAAACCCGTGCTCATTTAGCTTGGTAAGGACTGGAACAGTGCTGTTCTGTTTGAAATGGAAGCTGGGCGAACTTGAGGTTTAGTTTCGTATTATGCTTTTCAGCTTTCCAAGCTTACTATCGATAAGGAAGTGGCCGAGGTATGGTCTAGCAATTTTGTTTGTTGGCGAATATCCTTCTCTAACTGTGTAGTCAATGCGTCGAGGTCGAATGAGGCCAGTGTTGGCTTTAAATTCCTGAAATTGTGGAGATGGCTTCATCTGGGTGCGTAGAAGCAAATGGGTGCTAAGCTCGGTGGTGGTTTATTGTTATGCGAATTAGATCGTGGTCGCTGCCTACTGTGGTTTGCTTTCTTTCCTATTGCAGGTGTGCCACGTTTTTACAAAGCATGAGGTCTGGGCTAGTGTCGGCAGTAACACCTATTACCAATCCGTGTAGAAGGGCTGAAATTATTAGAGATGATAAGGTGGAGCCCCAGAGTTGTATTATATAAGTACCTCTGCGAGTGGTGCAACTATAGCCCCAGTTCACGTGTCCGCCGATAAAGTCTCGCAATGGAGAAATGAGTAGGGCGTTTTATTCGTCCAATTCGCTCGAGGAATAAAGAGTGGGTCTAGTAGGTGAAATAACTGTCTTGGTAGATGAAAGGGAGATTGTTCTGCTCTGGGGATGTAATTTCGATAACGTTGTGAGCGGTAGGGGAGGGGACTTCATGCTCCGCGTAATGCAAGGAGTTATTGACGTATGTGCCCACCCGAGCAATGACAAATGAATCGAAGGAACATTATCGTATCTTCGCAGTTGCCTGGTAATACTGACGTCCTCATTCATCATCCTCATTCATGAGAAAGGGGACGCTAAGGACCTTAAAAATTACAGATCACTCAGCTGTCTGCCTGTTACGTATAAGGTATTTACTAAGGTAATCGATAATAAAATCAGGACAACCTTAGACTGGAATCAAGAAAAGGATCAAGCAGGTCTTCGTAAATGGCACTCTACTATCGATCATATCCATACCATCCACCAGGTGAAAGAAAAATGCTCGGAATATAACCAGCCCTATTACATAGTATTCATTGATTACGAAAAAACATTTGATTCGGTAGAAACCTCGGCGGTGATGCAGGCATTGCGAAATCAAGGGGTGAACGAGCCGTACGTAAAAGTGCTTGAAGATATATATAGTGGCTCCACAGCAACCATAGTCCTGCATAAAGTAAGAAAATTCCCATAAAGAAAGGTGTTAGGCAAGGAGACACGATCTCCCTAGTACTATACACAGCTTGCTTAGAGGAACTATTCAGAAACTTAGAATGCTAGCAGTTAGGGATAAGGGTAGATGGAGAATACCTCGGTAATCTGCGATTTGCTGATGGCATTGGCTTGCTAAGCAACTCGACGGATAAACTGCAAATAATGATTGATGACCTATACAGGAAAAGTAGAAAGGTAGGCTTGAACATCAATATGCAGAAGACTAAGGTAATGTTCAACAGCCTCGGGAAGGAACGGTAGTCCATGTTAGGTAGCGAACCACTGGAAGTAGTAGACGAATAAGTCTACTTAGGACAAGTAGTAACCGCAGATCCGGTCATGAAAAGGATATAACAAGAAGAATAGGATTGGGATGAAGCGCACTTGGCAAGAATTTGCAGATTATGACTAACAGCTTAACCGGTATTGCTCAAGAGAAAAGTATACAGCTGTGGCATTTTATTTGCACTCACCTATGGGGCTGAAACGTGGAGGCTAATCAAGAGGGTTCTACTTAAGTTTAGGACAACGCAGACGGGTATGGAGGGGCAAATGGTATGGGTAACATTAGGAAATATGAAAGCAGCTGACTGGGCCAGAGAAATAACTCGAGTTATTGACATTCTAGTGGAAATTAAGAAGAAATGGGCATGAGCAGGACATGTAGTGCGAAGAGAGGATAACCGATGGTCACTTAGGGCAACAAACTGGATTCCAAGAGAAGGAAAGCGTGGCAGGCGACGGCAGAAAGTTTGGTGGGCGGATGAGGTTAAGATGTTCGCAGGGGTCAAATGGATGCAGCTAGCACAGAACCGGGTTAATTAGAGAAATATGAGAAAGGCCTTCGCCCTGCAGTGGGTATAGTCAGGCTGATGAAGATGATGATGATGATAACTGACGTCATGAGTAGCGAAAATGTCAAGCGGGAACGGCAAATAGGCAATATTTGCTGCTGAGCGTCGCCGAAATCCCATGCATTTCTATCACATATTCTGTAAAAAAAACTATCGCCCTTTGGAGGAGCCATATTATAGTGTGGCGGGTCAAAGAAAAGGGGTGGACTGCTCAACTACGGGTGGAGACGATGTTGAGGGCCCAAGAACAAGGAGAGCTAAACCTTCATCTAGTTTGGGGATAAAGTTATAGAGCTGACCCCATTCAATAGACGGCTGATAGTAGCTTCAATCACACTCTTGCACTGTGCAGTGGTACAATCAGTGAGCCTGTCTTCTAGGTTTTGAGCGAGGTACTGGTATCTATACTTTGCAGTTCTCAGGGTTCGACTGAGCTCACATCAGGCCTTTCTTCTGATGAAGTTGAACAGTTGGGGATTGTGAAGCGGGAATATGAGCAAATGTGGAGGCAGAGACGGCGACCCTTAAGTACTTTATCTCTCCGCAGTGTCTTCACTTCCGGGTCTTGTGAGGTTCTGGGTGTCGTCCTGGTAGCCTTGGACGAACACTTAGCGGTCGATGGAAAGGTCATGCTGAATGTGCGAAAATGCTACTTGTTAGAGAACTTTGTCTTCTGGGGCGGCAGGTTGCGCCTTTTTGAGATGGAATTCCTCGCCCTACGCAAACCGGTGTCTGTGATATTCCGACCCCTACAAAGAATACAGGAGTAATTATCCTGTGGGTAATGCTTTTTACTGCACCGCGGGCAGAGACCAGATTTGAAGAGAGTGCACAGGTCATATCTGTCCCCGGTCGAGGAGGGTTCCTGCACGTATCTGGACACCCCTTGTGTGGCGTGCACCTACATACTACACGCACAGTGTACGGAATGGGGAACCGTTTCGTGGGAAAAAGTAATGAGCATGGAGATGCTCTTATCCATTATGTAGCTTGCAATACTATCAGTGTCCGCGTTGCGGGTCTGGAGGTCTTGCAGCATCTGTCGGGGTGTTTCCGCAGAGCAGGCCTGTGATATGAAGCCGCACACAGCAGTCGGGGACGGCGCCTTATACAACCCCTTTTTGCGGCGAGGTGAAAAGCGTTGGCCTCATACGGAGTGGCGACCGTAATGGTGTTTTGGTAGAATGGATCCTGAGTGATTGTTCTCAAGGTCGGGGTCCGCGGCGGTGACTTGCAGGGATTGCAGGCCTGGCTGCTCCTCGGCGTATCCGTTCAACAGCGATGACTCATCTTGGCCTGATGACTATCCGTTTAATTCCGGAAGGCAATTAGGCAAGTTGCTTGCGTCGATTCACGACTGTATGGGTCACGCGCATTCTGCTGTTGTTGAGCTCGGTTGGTGTGTTTAAACGTCACAAAGGCGTCATCGGCTGGAGTATTGACGGCGGTTGGGACAGGCTAAACCGGAGCAGGGGCTGCTTGGGCGGGTACAGGCAGCGTTTTTGGGCTTGGTTTTCTACTCTGGTTAGGCCTAGAAGGGGGCGGCGGGTTGTAGTGCGTGCCCTCCACGATATTAAGGAACGTGTGTCTCGTATGCGTGCTCACGGTAGGTTCCCAGGACGGAGCCACCGAAAAGGAAATCTGCTCTTGGAGCTCACTTGGAGTGATCACTCCAATACGTCGATTTGCCCCGAGCTGCAGAATAAACTGCTTATTGCGCTCAAGAACGTATGCATCGACAACGATGAGGGGACTCTGGGCTGTGCGCTGTGTGTTTTGGTCGAGTATATGAGGGAGTTTTGAAGCATCTTTGTTAGAACGCACCGCCGTTCCCTCCGCATCCTCTACGACCAGCCGCATTCTTACCAATATAATTCTACGTTACATGTCAGTGAAAAACAGTACGACCATTGCCCGTCAAACGGCGCACTGCGCTGTCAGTTATCGCGTGTTTGTTCGCTGAAAGCGTAATAAGCACGCTCGCAAGCGACCAATTATTGACCCAGTTGTGGTTGGTGCGATTTTCGACTTTGTTGAACGACTCTCTCTTATTCCAAGCGCACAGGTTTTAGGGCACGTTTCTCTCAGCTATATTCGCCACCCTGCCGCGTATAAAGGTGTCGGCATCGGATGCATGCATTAGACTGACGAAAATGCATTATCTGTTTAAACGTTTTCTCTCCAGAAAATCCTTCCTTGCGTGCTAACCCTCTCCGTACTACTTGCGCGATGACCCGCGCTGTGAATGGTTTTCTTAACGAGCCAATTCATAGGCGATAGCCATATTGAAAATTACAACATATTTAAATATCAGCTCGGTTATAGCAAGGAAAAGTCTTGCGACATTCAAATCGCCAGATTTACTAACGAATTATTTATTTCTATAGAGGCCGGAATTCAAGTCGATGCTTTGTTTCTGTATTTTTCTAACGCATTTGATCATGTTCCTCTCCATAGACTACTGCTTAAGCTATCGCATATCAATAATAACCCTCAGGTACTTACTTGGATCAAGTATTTTCTTTCATCTCGTGTTCTGTTCACTTCTGTGAACGCTTCTAACTCTATATTGGCTAATGTCACATCTGGCGAACACCATGGGAGAGTGCTTGGTCCACTGCTCGTCCTAATATATATTACTAGCTTACCAAATTGAAATTGTTCATGAATTATACTGTTTGATAATGACTTTGTTGTGTACTGAATGATCAAATGACTCTGACCGACAATCTGTACAAGCTGATCTTGATGCCATTAACACTTCTTGCCAGCTATGGCTCATTACTCTAAACCTGTCCAAGGTTAAGCTCATCTCTTTAGCAAGAAAGTCTTGTCGCATCCCAACCACATACTCCTTTAATGACGTAACAAATGAGGGAGCTTCCCCTACTAGTATTTAGAAGGTTACATTCACTTCACCTGGAACAATCATGTTAACATTTCTCTAGCAGCTGCTAGCCGTTCACATGTCTACTTAAAACGTAACCGTCGGCAGCTCCGGCATACGTGCGTAAACTGCCTTCTATTATATTTATTCGACCTAAATTCGATCTAAAATTGATTACGCTTCTGCCATACGGGAACCATATCAAGCCTATGGTCGAGATAATGTTGAATCCCTGCAAAAGCGTTCGGCTCGTTTCATTTTTTTTCAGACTACACACGTTTTACTGGCGTTACCACGATAAAAGCTCGTGCTAGGCTTGAAAACCTTTCCAATCGTCGGAAACACGCTCGTTTAATTCGTTTCCACAAAATTTACCATCATCTGTTGCTTCACGCTGATTTTCTTTCACTCGCACTTGGCAGTGTTTTCACATTATGACTACCCTTTAAAGATCAAATGCATGTCATGCCAAACTTCAACCTTTGCCAAATTGTTCACAGAAAAAACCATTATTGACTGAAACCAGGCTGCCTTCCACAAGCAAATGAAAGGAATGCGGCAATATTTCATGAACTTAAAATAAAAATGAAACCAATGTGCAGTTTTCTGCTACTTCCGTTGTACCCAACGTTATGGGATGGAGTTTTGCTTTTTTGTTGTGTTTATTACGTTTTTCGTTTATATATGTTAATTTTAAATATTGTTGTTCAGACACATTTTGATATTTGTTGACTATTCAATTATCGCGTGTTTCTTGTTTGTTTTTTGTCAATTCCTCATGATAGATGTTCCTTCTTGTATCTTTATGTTTCATTCTTACCACCTTATGTATTACCCACTAGACGAGGGCCTTAAGCGATTGCCTGAAATAGACATAAAGATATAAATAAAATATTAACTGATATGGGATTTCATAGATGTTTTTAGGATATCCAAGTGTTTTTTCCTTTTCAAGTGTCCAAAAACAAGTCGAGTACGACGCGCTCGAATCACTCTTCACGACACAACGTGAGTGCTCTTGAGAGATTGCGGTTATAATCTTGTGACTGTCTCTGCCCATGCAGAAATACTGAGCGCTCGTTTTTGAGCCCAACCTTCCTCTCCGTCTTCTTATTTACAGTCCTTCATTTGCATTGATCCGCAATGTTTTCAATTGACCCTAAATCTATGAGCCTAGCCTGCGAAGATATTTCCATTTAGCGTCTCATCACACTTTATCTTATCGCTGTAATGCGCCAAGCATGACATTACCGCTATTTTAAATGACTATCCTTACTCTGCTTTCAACGAAGTAACGACAGCGTCTTTAAAATAAGTTGACTATAAATCACTTTGTCAAGCAGAGCTGGCTCTAAATTTCTGATTCTACGAAGGCCATGGCGCTGATTAAGTGTAATTTAAGTCATATTTGACCACTGATTTTTCGTGTTTGCAGTGTTGTCTATTATTGCGCATGCTCTTTATTATTCCTGTCCAAATCGGTTGTTGGAGAAACATACAAGGGTGGCGGGAGAGAGTTCTACACGAAAGCTTCGCGCTCGGAGACCAATGTAGGCAAACACTGTGCAGACGGCATTCTTTAGATAGGGTTAGCTTCTGGAGGAGCACATCTCCCTACCAAGCCGTTATCTCTCGCGCGATCGACGATTTCAGTCATGGTCGGGTGGACTCCCTACATCCTTTTCCGAGTATCCTGCTTTTTTGTTGTTTGTGGTATCAAACAGTTAAATGCGGCCGCTTCCGTTCTCGCGGGCCACGTAACAGCGTGGGCGCATTCCGAGAGGGAGCCACTCTGTGAGGCAGTGCTGCCGACCGTGCAGAAATAAATGGTCGTGGCTTAACTCGGCTAAACCGGGATATAGAAAGCGAAGTAAGTAGTAGTCGAGGATAAGACCGAATAGTTTCTGTTGCTTTTGTCGCCCGTTCTTCTCCGCCCTCTTGATTCGTCACTTTACAAGTGTGCTGGCTCTTTTGGAGTTGCCATCGCTAGTGTAGCTCTCTCAGCTTCATTTTTACTACGAGCCACTTCTTCACGACGAGTGACGTCTGCAGGATGAGTATATTCGGCTTGTAAGTGAGCGCAGTGAGCGATCGCACTAAGCTTTCTTGCCAAATCCATGGCAGAGCTCTCCAGGCTCGCCGAAATTCCTCCAAGGCTTATATTCCCCGCTGTGGAACCGCTCTGAAAAGCACCGTGCATGCGCTGTGAAGGGCACAGCTAAGTGATGACGTCACGCGTGGCGCTCCACGGACACTTCGTTATGTTCCGGTACGAAGTTTTCCAGGCATGTGAAGAACTAGAGAGAGAAGCGAGTTTTCAAGGTAGAAGAAAAAGAGAAGCAGCTGCAGACGAATGAACAGCCGCTTCTCTGTGCACCACTTGCGCAGAAGCGAGAGGCGGTCAGGCCGAGTACCGCTGAGCACGTGGCTGAAGGTCGGCTGAAGGTTAAACTGCGGCGTACGCGAAACGTAACACTGCTACCGCAGGGAAGCTTCTGCTTCAATAGTGCATGGCTTTCTTCTGAAGGGATCGCATTGAGAAGCAGTGCGCAGCTGCAGTTGTATCGTTTGCTGCTTCTTCTTCTCCTGCAGATGAGGTCACCACTAGCATCGCGGAATCTGCCAGATTCACTTCATTTTTTCAGGGAGAGAGAACAGTTTTCTTGTGCACCAGAAAGAGCTATGGTACGTACTTAAGCCAAATAGACCCCCTACAATGGTAATCATTTGTAGCAGCTGCACCTAAGAAAATGTTTGGTTTGATTTGCTTGGTTCAACGTCCCAAAGCAAATCAGGCTATGAGAGACATCGTACGGGAGAACTCCGAAAATTGCGACCACGAGGGGTTTTTTAACGTGCACAGGCATCGCATAGCACGCGGGCGCCACTCTGTTAGCCCTCCGCCGAAACGTAGCCGCCGTGGCCGGAATTCGATCCCGCCTCCTTGGGTACTATAGTCGAGCGCTGTAGCCGCTGCGCCATCACGGTGGGGCTTAAAGAAAAGCTGTAGACATTACAAAGAAGCACATGTTCCATGTAAGCGCGTATACGACTATTCACAAGACGTCCGCTGAAACAGAAGACTGGGTCACGTGATATGATTGCTCTGGTTTTGCCCGCGCTGGATATTGAGTGTTACGAGAATATATACTTCTACCACTCAAAACTCGCACACGTCAAACAAACCACATTCGCTCTTTTTACCGGTCGTCATCGGCCATCTTGCAAAATGAATTTCTTGTTATATCGATGTATTTCAGGATTACTAATGACTGTTCTCGCTTATGCGCGGCAAAATGTGCCACGAATATTTCTAATTTTTTTAAAAGCGAGAGTTGTACCCGTTATCGTTATCACTATTATCTTCTAAATTTCTAGAACCAGCAGTCTGGTGATTTCTGGCGTAGATTGAACTAAATATTGGGCAAAGCTCCTGGCATGCTTACAAAACTAAACAATAATGACGTAGAAATTTCAGAGGAGGACTTAGCTTACACAATCAAAAACCATTTTCTTGGTCTTATCTCACCGTCGTTCGGTCTAGACCACTTATCTTCACAAACGCTATTTCCAACAAATCATGTTTTTTGAACAGGCCTCGGAATATGATATATCAGTTTGGAAAACTGCACCTCCTCTGACAACTGGGCTTTCAAATAATTCCTACAAAATATGTTGTCTACCTAACCGAGCATATCTTGGCGCATATATTTAATATTTGTCGTACTTCTGGTGTGTTTCCTCGGAACATGCAATGTGCAGAAGTCACAGTAGTATATAAAGAAAAAGACAGTAACAACATATGAAATTACCGTCCGATTTAAATTCTTAGAACAGGCCTAGATTTTTCTTGCCATGCTAATGGTACACTTAAACCTATTTGGTACGTGGGCAGCCAGAAATGCATCAAAGATAAATATTGCCGTATTCAAGGCTGCTATGTTCCTCCCAAGAAATAAAGTTTGTGCATTACCGCCAGTTGTATCTACTGCAGAGAGATAGAGGTTGTTGAAAGTTTCAAGTAACCCGGTGTTAATTTTTATGAACATTTCTCCTGGGATGCTCAGATAAATCACCTCGTCAAAAAACTTTCTAATACAATAAGGCTCATGTGCCAACATTGTTTCACTTTTCAGATTATCATTATGATTTAAAACTGTTTATTCTCCTCAGTACTCAGCTACGGCGCATTTTATGGGGAACCACTACGAGTACTGTATTCACGACCTTCATTTGCTGGAGGAACTGGCCATCCGCAAAGTTTGTATAGCACCTTATTTAAGCCATACGAAGGAGATCTTTACGCAGCTAAATATGGTCACCGTAAAATACATGTATGACTACAGAGTTTTAGGCAATGCAGGTTTGAAAGAACAAAAATGACTAATACCTTGAAACTACTAGCTAACCTGCACAAGCAAACCCTTATGTACCCGTCTCAAAACCTAGAAGAATGGAAACAAGGAAATTTGATGCGTGATATGGAAAGCAAATGCTAAAATTTGAACTGCTAATATTGCTGAAGGATTTCGCAAAGGACAATACATATCTTGAGTGCATTCATTGAAGAGGGCGCGGAATAAATATTGTTACCGGGAAACGAGAGACCGACGAAGTGGTGAGCTCACAGACAGCGACAACAACCGAGGAACGCGTGAACGACGAAGTGTTCTGCAAGAAGACGACGCTGACAGAGTGGATGCAGCACGGCCGCTGAAGTCTTTGCGCCGAGTTCCGCCCATCGCACCGTAAGTTACTTTAAATACATCCTCGTAACATCTTGGTGGAGGTAGGGGCTAGACTGAGCCGCGTTGGGTTCATCGTGACAGTTCCGAGGTGACGGCGGCTGCGGAGCGTCAGGTCGTGTCAAACCTGCGAAATCCACCAAGATATTACTTGTATGTATTTAATGAAACTTGCGCAGCGATGGGCGGAACTGGAAGTGCTTGCTCCTTCTGTATCTAACCCGCCCTTCTCGGACAGCAACCTGGCGACTATACCTCTCAGTCAAGCCATCGTCTGTCAAGAGGTTGCCAACTTGGGTTTCCCCTGTTACCGTACCGTGGAATTCTAGATTTCGAGCCCCGTCTCTCCCATGGTCGCTTCCGCTACACCCCGCAGCCCCTACATGCCATGTTACCGATATCGCAATCCTGATGAGCGGCGCACCATCACTTACCCCAAGTAGCACACATTGCGTGGCCCACCTGGGGCCCGTACGGGCAAGTTGGGCTTAGGCAACCATGACGACACCCATGAGGGCCTCCTTTATGGATCAAGCGGGGAAGCCCAAATTGGGCTTGCCCCTGCTTTTTCCATCTGGGTATCATATAGGCGTGGAAAGGGCCAACTGAGTACATGATCCCACATCAGGCCCTCAACGGTCCCTCTTAGGGAATTTTAGGACCGATGCAAAGAAAATTTGGGCTTTGTGTAGAAAAAGCCTGGGCTAATCTAATTGGGGCTGCCCACTCAAAAGCGCAATAGGTCCCGCATGGGTCGCGGTGGGGCTAAATGCGGGTATGCCCGCACATTGCCTACATGGGACCCTAGAGGGGTTCTCGATTGAAGGTCAAACGGAATGTAGGCTTCATGCAGAACATTCCTGGGTTGCCCACAAAAACAGACAATTTCCACATAGCCTGTAGCTGAGAAGGAAAGTGCTCCTTCCCCTTCTGCCCGCATTGGTCTCTTTTGGGGTACTTCAGGGCACATCCGATGCAAATGTGGGCCTAAACCAAATAGTACACAGGCTAGTCCAAATGAGGCTGCCCACTCAAAAACTGAATAGGTACCGCATGGTTTGCATCCCGGCTGAAAAGCAGTCATGCCTCCATGCTGCCCAGATTTGTATTTCTTGGGTTGATTTCGGGCAAATGCAGCATATATTCGTACTCCATGCGGTAAAAATAAGAGAAGCCCAATTGGGGCTGCCCATGAAAGGCCGCATTGGGCCCCAAATTGGCTGTAGGCGGGCTTACCGCTCTGAAACGCCTTCACCCTATCTTTCAGGCACCATTTTATTCATGTAATTCATCTTATACCCGCCGCTAATTGCGTCTTCTGGATTTCTCACATAATTATTTTATGCATATCCATGCCATGAATAAAAACTATCTAGCTTTACTCTAAAATCTACGTTGATTATGCAGTAGTGGCAGAAAATATGCAGCACTAACTGTTCCGCTTTACGACTATGTTCTGACCTACCTCAAAATTTTTCCGGCGCCATTATTATTCTACACACACCACCGAAATAAATATTGACATCAACATTTGAGGCGTGGTGTGAGCCAGCCCAGATTATTGTAGTGTTGGGAATACATTTTTCTTGTGTTACTGAGCGTCGAATGCAAGGTAATGAAATAATGCTAATTGTTTCACACTTCACGATTGCTGTAATGTGGACAGCCCCGAAAATGCCAGATTCAACCCAAGAGGTCACCACGTGGGCCAGCCCGAAACGAACTGGCTTCAGCAAAGCCCACGCCGGCACAATGCAGGTAAGGGAGGGATTAATCGACTTAAAAATTAAAACCGTGATCAATGGGGACGCACTGCCTTCATAAAAGAAGGACCCATTATTGATTCCGGTATGCTGCCCGCATTCGGCTATCTGGGCTCAATGCGGGCAGCCCTATTTGGGCTGCCCCCACGGATACATATTGGGGCCAATAGCGGCAAAATTTGGCAGCCCACTCGGGGCCCCGCTGGGTACGTATTGCAAATCCCGCATGGGCCCCGTATGGGCTGCCCCCAGGGGCCCAACGCGGGCCCCCACGTCATAGCCCACTTTGTGCTACCTGGGACGTTGGCCGCTACTACGACTACGGCCCCCGCCGTTTCTCGGCTCGATAGCTGCCCCGCACCGAGACCACTCCGCCCCCTCCTTTGTCCGGTCGCTACCCCCCGCTAGCCGGCCGTTCCCATTTACCTTTTCCTCATCGCAGTCCCTAACCATCCTCCGCCGGCCGCTTCATGCGAAACTAGCCAATGCAGCTCCCGGAGGTGACGCTGCATTGGTACCCCGACCGGGAAATCATCTATTGCGCATTTTCTCGCCCTGTAACCTCCTCTCTGGATGGTGTTCCTGTCTCTGCCCTCATTTACACTGGCGCCCAAGTCTCGATCATAAGCTCATATTTTAGCCGCTGCCTCGAAAGAGTACAGGTCCCCGTCGCTTCGTCCACCGTTCGTGTTGCCGATGACAGAAGTGCGGCCGTCACTAGCCTCTGCACTGTTCGAGTCACCATTGCCGGTCATCACATCCCAGTTTTGTTCACCATCCTCAGCCAGTTCCCTCACAATGTGATCCTCGGTCTTGACTTTTAACGGCCCACTCTGCCCCTATCGACTGCTTAAGCGGTCTTCTTTGTTTGGACCTACCTCTCTGCTGAGAACATCCTCAATCTGCACCCCGCCTTCGTTGCAGTGAGTTCACTCGCCAGCCCCCTGACTGCTGTTTATCTACCTCTGTCACCTTTCCCGCCTGTGCCTGACGGTGACTATGTTGCTTGCCCAATAACCGATGTCTTTCTCGACCGCAATGTTGTTCTTTCTAACTTATTGTAGGCGTTACCCAGAATAGCACCTACCTTCCTATCATAAACTTCATTCTGTCACCCCAAGATCTTATTGAAGGAATATCCCTTGCTACCTTATCTCCCCTCACAGACTGCACCATTTGTGCATTCACACCTGGATCACCTTCCAGCTAACTTCAAGCACCCGTATTCTTCACCCCGATTACGGGCTCTAATTCCGCGATGATTGCCCCCGACCTTAGCCCTGAACACGCTCAGGACGTATACAAACTTTGTTTGTCCTTCACCGAGATTTTTGACTTTGCCACCGGTTCTCTGGGCTCAACAACAGTTGTGACTCACCGCATTGACACCGGCGATGGAAGACCTGTACATTGGAGGCCTTATCGTGTGGCCCTTTCTGAGCGCCAAGTCATCCAGCTGGACAAGATATTTGCCACGATATCATGGAACCTTCGAACAGCCCCTGGGCATCTCATGTCGTGCTTGAGTCCACGTCAGAAAACAAATGGACCGTTATGGCCAACGAATATTCCACGCGCTACATGGTCACTGGTGCCATTCCAACTAGCTGCGCCACTGACGTTGCTGACTTTCATTTAGCACGACACCATACTTCTCCATTAGGCTTCCCGTCAGCTGCTTACCGACTGTGGCCGCGGTTTCTTTTCCCGAGTTGTTGATGAAATACTTCATTCTTGAACGGTTCGGCGCAAGTTCACCACGGCGTATCACCCTCAGACGAACGGCCCTAGGGAACATCTTAACCACACCCTCACCGACATGCTCGCCATATTTGTATCCGACAGTCACCGCAGTGGTGACATTAGTTGGCCATTTGTCCCATTCGCCTATAATTCTTCGCGTCATGACACTGCTGGGTACTCTCCATTCTATCTTCTCTTTGGAAGAGAACCCTTACTGCTCTTCGACACTTTGCTTCCCGCCGCTGGCTACGTCACAACTTTTGCCCGCGATACCATCGCCTGAGCCGATGCCACTCGCCAGATTGTTCTCACAACCTCTGCGCAAAAACGAACAAGCGCAAAAACGCCGCAACGACGCTCACCACCTTGATGATTGCTATTAAACCGGATCTCTGGTGTTGCTCTGGCTTCCGTGCCGTAGTGTGGGGTTGTGCGACAAACCTCTGCAGCACTACGCAGGTCCTTATCATATGTAGTATGCCCAGTGATCGATGTCACCAATGAGATTACACCGCTAGGCCCAAAGTGACAATCCGCTGCCCCCACTTCCGAAATTTTACATGTGGCCCGCCTCAAGCCGTATTATTCCCTCTCCACACTGCACGCCTAATACGCATGGGGACGTTGCCTTTGCCGAAGGGGATAGTGTAACCGGTAAACGCGTGACCGATGAAGTGGTGTGCTCCCAGACGACGAGGACGACGATTAGGATCTTGGTCTGGGCTAGTTGGTTCATAACTATCATGAAATAAACACAGCGAAAAGAAATATGACACTGGAAGAAGACACGACCACCGAAGAACGCGTAGACGATGAAGTGTTCTGGAAGCCTACGATGCTGATAAAGTGGATGGTGCACGGCCGCTGATGTCTTTGCGCCGAGTTCTGCCCATCGCAGCGCAAGTTACAATATATGCATCCCCCTAACAATATGTAACGAACTGAAATACCACCCAGTGTTTGAATGTTTGGAAAGTTCGGCATGTTTTATTTTTTTGTTCCCTTCTTTATTCTTTATTCCTGGCGTCTTTCAATCACGTTCCCTGAATGGCTAAACTTGCATATAACTTTCCATACTAATCATTTCACTCCGGTATGTTTTTAAAACTCACGCGCGTTCATGTTTTGACTAGTATGTGTTCACCTATCCCGTAATGCTTTATCGAATCCCCATTCCATTATTTTTATATTCTGTACCATTTGGAGCATTTTTGTTTATCTCCCATGTGTTGCCAAAACTTACCATGTATTAAGGCACGGACCTTAGCCAAGACTTCTGGCTTTTTGTCCGTACCACAAACCTCCCTGAGAAGTTGAATAAACGTTGCATTGTATTGTGCTAAATCAGAAGGTATGTGAAAACATTAGGTTAATTCACGCTACATATATCTTTCTCCCCTCCCCCCTCCCTCAACCACACACCTTTCTTCCCAAGCAATCCACTTGTGCGCTGTGTGGAGTACAGTGGTGAGCTGTGCTAGTTGGTTGATGTTCGTTGTACAAATATTAAAGTGCGCTAAAAACCGCAGAAAATAATGAAAGAAAGGGCGCGCAGACTCCTAATTGAATTTAATACAACAGATTCTTTTACCCTCGCACGCAGGCTGCAAGTGCGCTCCTACTTTCCACACAAAGCGCTGTCGGTCGGGCGCGCCCGGCCCGGGTAGCGGTGACCGCGCTGGAGCCACGCGTACAATACTTCTTCGTGAGCAAGCTTTCTTCAGTTATGTCGTTAACGCGTTCTACCATCTACGCATACAGGTGCATGCTGTGCGTCATTTTCCCTCTTTTAGGGAGCACTACAGCAATTTGAAGCGGACTGTTCCCTCGTTTACGCGATATCCGAATGTAGTCTACCATGCAGGTTACAAAATGAAAATCACCGTTTATTAGAAGTAATGCGCCATCGTTTTTTTAGACTTACTTTAAACGTGATAAACGCACATGTGTAGTGTTTACTTTTTGATTTTGTGCTTGTTGATGCATATGTTTTGACTTTTTTTATTGTAACTAAATCGGCGAAATTCGGGCCGATGATTTCTAAGGCAAAACGCTTAAGTTTTCGGCCGTCAGTCGTCCGTTTTTGGCTCCCTTTTATAGTTTCTTTTCGGGAGTATAAAAACTACGATCACCATTAAAAATTGTTATTTCCGGGTTTTGAGGTATAGGTCGGCGGGGAAAACGGTTGAGCGAAGTTAGTATCTGCCAGAGAAGCAACAAATACATACCACATCATTACAGGCTGTGACGCTGGCTCAAGCAGCTGCGCAGCGCTGTCGCACATATCAGTGTATTAGAAATAAAATTTGCCTGTCTTCTGGCTGCAGAATTCGCGATATCTCTCTACACTGTTAGTATTTATTCAAGACTTACAAATAGGGAAACGGTGTTGTGCCCCACAGCGGCAGCTGAGTGTTTAGGACTCTTTATTACTTAGGCCTAGGACGTAGCTTCGACCACGGCCGCGACCACCACGCTCCGATGAAGGGGAAGCTGAAGGCTCTCGTGTAGAGTTTAATGTCAGCGCGCTTTAGAGAGCCCCAGCTGGTCGTAATTAGCGGAGCACTTCCCTACGGCGCGCATTACAGGCGATGCCATTTCAAGGTGCCAAAATTCATAAAGCATATGCAAACTGAGTTATGCTCCAGCTAGCATTATTTTGCTCCTTCATCTCTGTCATGTACGACTATTCACGTGCAATATTTTAAAAGGCGTATCATGAATGGCATGCTGGCGCAACAGTTTAACATTCACTATATAGAGCTTCCAGGCATAAAAATGAATCTTATGAGGCGGTATTTATAAATAATGATCAACAAACTTTTCCCGCTGTTACTTTGGCACTACAGATTAGCGAAAAGCGATAATATTTCATGTGGCTGGCGCACCACCCTCAGTTGACAACACAGCCTAAATGGTAAAGTTTTCTATGGCTTGAAGAAAGCATAAAGAGCGCATAGAAAATCGCCAGAATTATATATCAGCCGTACATACACGAGTAATGCTTGAGGCTTGGGAAATGCTGAGGCCTGCAAGATGAATGCGCAACGCTATCCAGCGACGACACACGAAACGGGTCCACGCAAGATCGAGCTCCGCCAAGGCGCAGGACAAGAAAACTCGAGCCGTATGGTTCCTTCGAATTGGACCGTCCTCGGCCCGTGCGCGCGAACAAGGCTCGAGAAAGCAATGCTTCACAAGAGCTCGCGTTCCTTTCTTTTCCTTTCTTCCTCTCTCTGCCTAATGTAAAATATACCGCCAGTCTCCACCCAGCAACCGAGTTGAGAAGTACCTATCTCACGGGGCTCCCACGCCCCGAACATAAACAAATATCATATTAATTGCATTAGTGATTATGCTATATATTGTATCATATTCAGAAGTGTGCCTTAAAATTGGAAGCTTTGCCCTTCACGCTCAATGCCCCAGTTAAATTGTATTGCATAAATATGGGCAGATATTTCTCAGAGCGTATGTTGACTATAGGCAGACGCATCGTATGCTAGTTGAATGCTTCAAGGAATATAACAGAGGAAAAACATACCGCTTGGAAACACCCTCCAGTGCGGAAATGTGAGTGGAGTTGCTTGCTCTGCGCAGGCGCACGTCTGGCTGTCAAGCGGGGTTGGGCCGACTGAGTGCCTCTATGCCACACGCAACCAGTTCCTCCAAGCACGATCACGTGATCTTCAGGACGCGGCCAATAAGAGATTTGCGGGGATTTCCCTGCGATTCCGGCGAACACCGCGCCCCCAGCCGACGCAGTTACAAACCGCTGTCTTTTCCACTATCAGGTAACAGCCTGTCCTCCCTCGCACAGGAAGTCTGGCTGAGTGGGAGGGCGACTTGTCACATGAGAGCATGTTCCGCCGTCATCTCGCGGAAATATGGCGAAGAAACTTCTAGTGCGGAGCATAGAGCATCTTTCTCGTTTTTCCTCCCGAGGTGGGTTAATTGCTTCATGATCGATTACCAGATTTGTGTTTCGTTGTGACATGCAGCGACATGAGAATCGGACGGTCTCATCCCTCCTCCACGCTGTCATCGGTAGAAAAAACTAGATCAGACAACACTGAAGGCCTTATCCGCAACGATGGCTAATGCGGACAGAAAGGCATGCTATGTTCGAACACACCTTCACAGTTCACCCGTTCTGGTGCCGCCTGAATTACACGGCCAGTAGGATGCACAGGTGCAAAGGAATAACTTTGGGCCACGAGGGCAAAAAACTTTTTTTCTGGAGCCCTTGGCTGTCCTTATGCTAGACTGTAGGGCGCTGCGTAGCTGAAAGCTGCTCGAGGCCGAATACTCCTTGTAAATCCTCGCCCAGAAGTGGCACCGAAGTGCACACTTAACAACACGTTGCACTTTTCGCTGGTCAGCATTCAAGAGCTACCGCAAATTTTTATGTCATCATTATGGAAACGAACTGCTGAACAATTGCTTAACTGCTAACGCCGAAGATCATTGAAATTTCCTAAAGGTGACATCTTTTGTTGCACCGATCTCTCACAACGGCCGATATATAAACTGCGTCAACAGGCAATGGAAATTTAGGAAAAGCATATTCCGTGAAGTTGAAATCAATAAAAACAGCGGCACACTTCGTTGATACCAAAAGTGCATTTCAGTGGCTGTTTCTGAGTTCCTTAATGCTTGATCGGAAGCGAAAGGCGAATTTATTGCCGAGAAAACAAAATTTAAAAATTTCTGTTCATTACAAAAATTTCGTGACGTCTACACAAAACGGACTCTGCGATCGAACATCTGAGATTATTGGTTCTGTGTCATGTAGTGTGGACTCCGTGGTCAAAAACTGTCGGCGCAACGCACTTTCATGAGTGATCAGTGGTGAGAAACCTACACTTAATAAGTGTCATAGCAACGCAATTTTGTAAGCGATCGGCGATGAGAAACCTGTACTTAATTTCGTAGCCTTTGCGCCACGTAAAAGTTCAACTTGGGTGCATTGCGGTTACATTGCGGTAATCTATCGATGCAGGCTAATGTGAATTCGTCTCCAGTGTTGATTTACAAGACAGCTATCAGAAATTGGTCAAAAAGATTTCTAATTACTGTCATTCTTATTGCTAGCCTTAAGTCTGAAGAAAAAATTGAGCTTAGGAAGGAGATGACAAACAACGCACCCTCGTTTTACAGCACATTCTCGCACCTATTCCGAATTTGAAATTTGCCGATTAAAGTATGAAATAAGTGTTCGTGCGCTTCACAGCAGTCGCAGCAGCAGCAAAGCGGAAGAATTTATTTTTATTTATCAGCTAATTCATTTTACTGCACGCATATTATTTACCGCGTGTTTTCGTATTACGCCCAACTAGACCTCGACCTAGTGCTGCATCTTCACTCAACACATATCCCTCCTTTCGGCGTTCGGTCTGAGATACCCTGGTCGTCAACCAGGTTGCCGTGAAGCTTATGTGTATTCAACTTGTGTGTATTCTTCCCGTGCTGGTATGCTGTAATTTTAATTGCTGTATTCCACTTTTCACGAAGCAAACTGCATGTTTCTGATTCGTATTGGTAATACCAGTGATTTTATCTCCAGAATGTTGTTCTTGTAAATTTTACAGCCTTTCAATATTGTAACACTTTACAGCCGCTACTTTCAAAGGAATGCTGCTGCGGCAAGAATATCTGAGTTAGAAGGAAGAGTGTCTCGGTCATGCATCATTCATCTTAATATCTGAAGAGCGGCTGCGTACTTTTAATTATACAGCCGATGATGTGTTGTTAGCGAAATGTGTCATGCGTAGGTTGGTAAAACTTGATTTCTAGACAATTTATTTTTTTACATAACTTAGGGTCCTTTCGACTGTTTCAAATATTAGTTACGAACAGTCGTTTCCCACAGCTTCGCCGGTGCCGTGATGCAGTCTTACGTCTGCAGCCGTATCACTGGAGAGAAAACAATCTCACTGTCGTGCTATGCGCGTCCGGGTGCTGTCTGTCGAACAAGGCAGTCAGCAACCGGACAGGCGTTGCCTAGAATTCTAGGTACAGGCTGCCAGGCTGAGAAAAGAATGCGCCGGCGGCTACAAAGGCCGGAAGCATCAGGTGGCAGCTGCATCGGCGTTTCTGAGACAGCACCTCCTAGTGTTACGTTCCGCGATGCCGGCAGGTACGGGCGACATCCTGCGATAGAATGTCGTCCGTCCCCCTCCCAACGCTCCTGACGTGGATGCCTAAGAAGCTGGCGCCTGTGGAGTGGTGCTGAGAATGACCTGAATGATCATGTTTGTTCTCGGATGATCACAGGGATGTTGATTTTTATTGTTCACAAACAGTAAGCGTTCGAGCTCGACGAAATGACCTGCACGTATCAGACAATTCCTTGGTGAGCGGCACCAGAAGTTGAGCACGAGCAGTTATATTCTTCCGTACTATTTGTAAATTTCCAGTCCCACATCTATGTTCATCCTTGAAATGAACAACGGACACCTGTCTGCACTGCTTTCCGTTCGTTATGAACGAGCAGTTTTTAGACGCCCCATATTTTGTTTAATCTCTTATGAAACTTTGCAAAATCTGCCTATCTTTCGTTACTGTTGACACTCACAAATTTCCAAATAAGAGATGCTGATTGCCTTGCCTTAGGTGGGCAACAAGGTTCACCAAACCACTCTTTACAAATGCAAAATGCCATCTTCTGTTGATCCTGGCCTGTGAGAAAAAGTTTCATCTACATGGTGTAACGTCTCAAAGTGGCGTCACCTGTGTGGGATGCCATAGAGGAGGTCTCCCGCCTTAATTTTACCACGGCAAGGGGGAGGGGGGATGAAAGGGGTTGCTTCCACTGATATTCCCAGTACCGTGGCGCCTTTTGTTCCGCCTCCGTCGATACGCGGTGGCCGCGGCCGGCATCGAGCCTACGTCGACGGAACAAGAACATGAACCTCTTGATCAATGAGCTAAAGCAGAGATGATGTGCGAGGAAGAGTATGCAAATGTGGATGCTGCGGAGGCTCGCAGCAAAGATGAAAAAGGGGGTCCCCGGTTTATTATTTATTGCTTTAGACATTTATTTATTTATTTTGCACTTCTCCGCAGGGATGCATTAATCCAGTCGCTACATGCTGTGCCAATTAGATGGGATCCGCGTGGAGCTTTGAGTCATGAGTCGTCTACCTTACGGAAGACGTCAGTAGCATACAGAAAATTTTTTTTTATACAAAAAGTGGCCGAGTTTTGATAGTAAAAACAATTAAAATTAGGGATTACATTGCGGTGAAATTGTTCAAAAACAAACTGTTGTTCAAGTCGGGATTATTCTAAGCATTATTCTTTTATTCCACTCTGCCTGATATTTAAAATATTCTGAATTTTTCCAACTTCAAAAGCGCTGAGTAAAGTTCGTAGAATGGCGGATAATGGCAGCTGTGCCCGATCTTACCGCCGAGTGTCCCACATTGTTCAACATCACACCGCTCAGAATTTCCTCATCTGATAGAATGGCCCCATGCAATGTGACTGTCTTGCACTGCTTCCCTTGAGTTTCAGTAAACGGTATCGAGATTATGAACTACATTGTAGAGGTTGTTGACTACGCATTGCAGACTACAAATTCGATTTCAGGTTGCGTTGGTGCGTCACTTGTCTTTCACTGGTCTTTCTCGTTCACTTGTGTCCTTTGGATGATGCAGCACGACGCAATAACACTTTATTCGCATCTTTTTCACATGAAGCAGGAAGCATGCAGAAAAGCCACCAAAAACCACGTTAATAGGGCCGCAGACCCGCATAATTCCGTCTCCACAACGGTAGGGTCCCGAAACTTCTTTCCCCTCACTGGTTGCCTCTGAGCGGGTTAAGAGGCTATTGTTACCGAGGGGTGTCTCTTAACGCAACATAAAGATAACATACACTCACTGAAGGCAGGAAATAATTACGGTAAAGATAATTTATTCGTTGAGATGCCGTCAGCTCGTGTCTCTGTTCACGGCAGTTTTTCGGCTATTAAAAAATGAAAACATCACATAATGCAACCTAAAGAGGTCAGCCCCCCGAAACGATGTTGGTAGCCTATTTTAAAGTTGCGATTTAAAAAAAGCTGAAAAAAGGTGCACATAGAAGTTTCGAACAGATTTTCTATTCGCAGAGCGCGAAGGTAACCAGTGCCAATACATTGTGCCACTGAAGCAACGGCTACGACAGGTTTTACACGCGCTTTTATTCGTTTTTACAATATTTCCGCTATCTGTCGCCAGGTGGAGCTACTCTGATGACCCTACAAAAAATGGCAACTAGGAGGTCGGGAAAGAAAAGTACAAAAAAGAAATTTATCACAAGGATCAGCTACATAAACATGCAAGGAGGTAGAAAAAGAGCGAAATGGCTGGAGATAGAACTCACATCCATGTAATGGTATCCATCCGGAAGTTGATGCAGGTGCAGTCACTGTTCCTCCAGGAAGCCATCTAACCATCGCGTTCGCTGCCTACCCCTTCTCCGGTGACCCTCAACCTTTCCCATCATCAAACCTTTCTCCAACGACTCCTCTCTTCTCATCAGATGACCAAAGTAGCTGAGCTTTAAATTTAGAATTTGACTCTCCAATGAGCAGTCAGGGTTTACGGTCAACAATATCGACTGATTTGATCTTCTGGCTGTCCAAGGAGTCTCCGCCAGCACCACAATTCAAACGCGTCAATTTTTGGGCGGTCACCTTTCTTCACATTCCAATTCTCGCATCCATACATCACAACTGGAAAGACCATAGCACGAGTTATACGGATCTTGGTTGGCAGTGTAATGTCTCTGCTATTTACTAGGCGGTCAAGGCTAGCCATGGCTTTTTTGACCAGAAGCAGGTGTCTCCTAATTTTATGGCTGCAGTCTCCTTCCGGGGTATTCTTGGAGCCCAAGAAGAGAAATTCTGTCACAACTTCCACTTCTTGTCCCTTGATGCACCAGGACTTGATAGGGTAAGATGCCATAATCTTTGTCTTTTTAATGTTCAGTTTAAGCCCAAACTTCTCACTCTCTTCTTGTACACGCATCAGAAATCTCTTGACTTCCACTTCCCTTTCTGCCAATAAAGTGGTATCATCCGCGTATCTAAGGTTGTTGATACGTTTCATAGCTATCTTCACTCCAGCTGAAGACTCGTCTAGACCGGCCTTCCTCATGATGCGCTCAGCATATAAGTTAAATAGGCAGGGCGACAGTATGCAGCTTTGTCTCACTCCTTTCTCAATCGGAAACCAATCAATAAGACCATGCTCAGTTCTGACTGTGGCCTCTTGCCATTTATACAGGTTCCTGAGGAGACAGATGAGATGAATTGGAACTCCCATCTCTTGGAGAGCTTGCCACAATCTGTTGTGATCTACGCAGTCAAACGCTTTCGCAACATCAATAAAGCAGACGTAGATGGGTTTCTGGAACTCTCTTGCTTTTTCCATAATCCAGCGAATGTTGGCAATCTGGTCTCTAGTTCTTCTACCATTGCGAAACCCAGCTTGCACGTCCGGAAGCTCCCGATCCCCATACTGCTGCAGCCTACCTTGGAGGATTTTAAACATCACCTTGCTAGCATGCGAAAAAAGCGCGATCGTGCGGTAGTTGGAACAATCTCTGATACTACCTTTCTTTGGAATGGGGATGTAAACTGACCTCCTCCAATCCTGTGGCCACTGCACGGTTGTCTACATTTTCTGACATAATGTATACAGAACGTTAACAGCCTCTGCATGTTTGACTTTTGAAGCAACTCAGCTGGAATGCCATCAATTCCTCTAGCTTTGTTCTTAGCAAGGCTGGCTGAGGCCCATTCAAATTCACTCTTCAGTATGCCTGGCTCGAGATCAGTACTCACAACCATGCTATGTTGGGTTTGGACTGCCGGGTCCTTCTTGTACAGTTCTCTGTATTCCTGCAACAACTTCTTTATCTCTGAGGCTTCAGTGAGGTCCCGGCCTCGTTTGTCCTTTATCACGCCCAGCTTAGCACAGAAGCATCCTTTCATATCTTTGTCTTCTACAGAGCTCTTGTATTCCTCAATTGGCTGGTATCCTCAACTGCTTGGCACTGTATGTTCCGGAAGGTATTCTTATCTCTTCTTGCTATTTTCTCAAAATCCGCATTGAGAACCTTGTACCTTTCTCTTTCCCCCATAACGTTCGCAATCCTCCTTTTATCAGCTATTTGCAAAGCCTCTTCAGATAACCAGTTTGCTTTCTTGCTTTTCTTTTTCTTTGGAACTACCTTAGTAGCAACTTGTATTACATCACGACCATCAGTCCACATCTCCTCAGGCTCATTGTCTTCTAGATCTAATTCTTGCAATCGATTCCTTACTTCCCCAGCATATTCTGATGGAATTTGATGCAAATCATACCTGAAAGGCCTTCTAGTTTTCTGCGTTGTCCTCAATCGAAGCTTCAATTTGGCAACAAGAAGCTTATGATCGGCGCCACAATCGGCCCTAGACCTTGTTCTTACTGCTTGTATTGCGCTTCTCCATCTCTGCTGGCAAAGAATATAATCAATCTGATTCCTGTACAGACCGTCCGTTGAAGTCCATGTGTACAGGCGTCTCTTCTGCTGCTGAAAATGAGTATTGGCTATGGTCAGGTTGTTCTCTTGACATAACTCTACCAGCCTGTGCCCAGTTTTTTTTTCGCTCACCAAGACCGAACATGCCTGTAATTCCGGATATTTCTTCACTCCCCACCTTAGCATTCCAGTCTGCTATGAGAAAAAGGACGTCTGATGATGGAGTGCGGTCTAAAAGGCATTGCAGGTTAGCATAAAATCTTTCAATGTCAGCTTCGTCAGCAGTAGTGGTTGGTGCATAGACTTGGATAACCGTTATGCTGAAAGGGTGACCTTGGATCCGAAGTGAAATCATTCGGTCGTTTTTGGGGTTGTACCCTAGCACTGCTTTGTCCATTCTTCTGTTTACTAAGAGAGCGACCCCATTCCTTCTCCTGGATTCGTGCCCACAATAAAAGACATAATGGTCGCCGGAATTAAATTCTCCGCATCTGGTCCACTTGAGCTCGTTGATACCCAAAATATCAACGTTCAATCTGTTCATTTCTCGCTTGACGACATCCAGTTTACCTTGCGTCATATATCTTACTTTCCATGTTGCTATGGGATATATCTCCTTGCAACATCGGACTTTCCGGTCGCTTTCCGACACATCCAAAACTGAGCGTCCTTTTGGATTTAGCCTAGCCACTTCATTTGACCTGGAGCTACTAGGAATTGCCCTTTGTTCATCCCCAGTAACATGTGGAAGGCCTTCCAACCTGGGGGCTCATCTTCCGGCGCCATATCATTAATGCTATTGTGACTGGTAATAGGGTTTTCTTGGCAGGAAATACTTGAGTGGGTTGCCATTACCTTCTCCAGTGAATCAGAATTTGTCAGAACTTTTTGCCGTGACCTGTCTATCTTGGGTAGCCCTACACAGCAGAGCGCACGACTTCATCGAGTTTCGCAAGCCCCTTCGCCATGACAAGGCAGTGATTCATGAAGGGGATCACTGGCCGGGGGAATAAACCAGTGGCCGGGTGAATAAACCGGCGCTGGAAACTAGCAAAAAACGACTGGAAGATTGGTGGCTTACAAGCATAGAAGTGACATAATGTTAGTAATGTAGAAACAAAAATTTATTAAATATAATGATGGTTTAGTTAACCAATCTAAATCAATAATTAAGATATCGGGAGAAAAATGAGCATGATAGCTACTGCTTCCACCCCGTTTCAAAAGGGACGCTCGTAAATTCCACCCATCCATCCATGCACTAGAGAGTCTTGTGGTGCGGACACATGTTCCATCGCTCCTCCGATTGCACGTGGCTACCGGAAACGGACAGACTGGCGACAGCGAGAGCTTGTGAATGCGTCAAATACCTGAGTTTTTTCTTTTATTACCTTTATTTTGTTTATAGCTAATTAGGTTACGTGCAGCCTAGAGAATAGATTTTAGCTCTTTTCCCTGGCGGCCTGGTTTTTCGTACCGGCAGCTAGGTTTCTCGGCGTTCACTCCTGAACTATTTTGTTTAGATAAATTTTCTTTTTTCTAGGCTATTGGCATTCGCAGAAATTATTTTAACGCGTTTTTTGCTAGTCGATTTTGTGTCTTGTGCAGTTTGTATATTCTAAGAATTCGTATTAGAAATAGTTCGGTTGATGCATGCTTAACATGTGCAATCAAAAGAAGGCAAAGTGTACTCAGTGTGAGGCGCAGGTTAACCTCAGGGAAACGCGTTTTGACTCCGTAGATGAAGCGGAAGGCAGTGACTTTTGCGCCGGTGTTCTGTGTTGAATGCGCGCCTAGATAGGTCTGAACGAGGAAAGGACAGTTTAGTTTCTCGAGCGGAGGATTTAGAAAATGAAGCAGGTTTGTTAAGAGCCGAAAATAAGAAACTTCTCGGACAGCTTCCTCAAATGGAAAAAAAAATGGCCGACTTTATCCTCGGAACCAACGACGACGGACATTCCAGTGCAGGCCACGTGGCCGGGACCAGCACTTGCATGGAAGACGTAAGCAAATAGGTCAGGCGGATTTTGCCTTGGAAACAACGAGGACGAGCATTCCAGTGCGGGCCACGTGGCTGGGACCAGGACTGGCATGGCAGGCATAAGCAAAGTAGGTCAGGCGAATCCGAACCGACCACGTTATTTAGAAGCAGATACTAAGAAGTGGAGAAAAAAGGAAGAAGTAGGGAAGAATGAAAATTCCAGAGAGAAGGACACAGATAGCCGAAAGCAGGAGCCAACAGTTGGGAGAGGGAGAGAGAATGCCCGGGTGTTTATCGCCGGAGATTCTAATATGAGCAGGTGGAAGCAAGATATCTTGGAACGTGTAAAGGATGATAAGCGAGTGTTAGTTGGAACCTTCCCAGGCATGACAATGAGGGCAGTGCTGGACAATAGTAAAAATAGGCTGTTGAAAAATTTCGCAGAGCGCAGTACGGTGATAGTAGCCGCAGGGCGAAACGATGTCCTAAATGGTGACGCTGCAGGAGTGGTGGGAAGCTTAGCTAAGGGAGTTGACGATATCAGGGAGCTAACACAGGAAGCGCAGATAGTTGTACGCACAGTACCGGAGGTGCTAGGATCGAACGGAAAGCTGGAAAAGAACGTGATGATAGTTAATCACGATAATGTTAAGCCTGGAGAGGCATTTCGAAGTGGCTGAGATAAACACGAAGGTGCACAAAGCAGGTCTTGGCGGGGCTTTTCAGAGAGATGGCATTCATTTTAACAGAAGGGTGGGAGCAGAGATCGGTTGGCGCCTGGCAGGCAGGACTGTAGCTTTTTTAGGGGGTCTGCGAGGGCTCCGTGCACAGAGGTAGTTAGAAGTGAAGCTGAAGAAAGCGTAATAACGGAGGCCGAGCCCCCAAAAATTGCAAGGAGGAAGTCGAGAAAGGAAAGTACAAAAAAGAAATTTAACACTAGGATTAGGTACATAAACATGCAAGGTTGGTAGAAAAAGAGCGAAACGGCTAGAGATAGAACAGCAGTTGAAGGATGACAAAATAGGTGTGTACGCTCTATACGAGACTCATCTCAGCCGTTTATAGCAGGCTACGTCTGGGAAGGGTGCAACAGAACGAGAGCAGGAAAAAAGGGTCGAGGGTAGGTATGTTAATACACCAGGGAACAAATTGGCAAAGAATTAAATCATCTTGTAAAGAACATATCTGGGTATCAGGAACAATTGCCGGCGTAAGGACATGGCTAGGGGTAGTTTATTTAGGAACAGGACACTAATGCAGTTAAGAAAACAAGGATCTTGTCGAATGTCTGAGTGACCATATTAGCCAGTTTGGAGACAGGCCGATATTATTCTGCTGGGGGACATGAACGGCCACATCTACTATCTGGATGGATACACGGATTGTAACTGGAAACTAATGCTTGATGTCTGTGAGCGACACGACCTAGTTATACTAAACAGAGAAACAAAATGCGAAGGAAAAATCACGTGGGATTTCAGCAACAAGATGACTACCATTGACTACAGTCTAATGTCGCAGGAAATTTATAGCAAGGTCACCAAAAAGGAAAATAGACGAAGACGGGGAGTGTAGTCTGGGAAGTGATCATAAACGTATTAGTCTGCAGATGGGGCCCTTGATGAAAAGAGAAATGGAACTTTGACAAAAAATAAACGCAGAAGTAAACGAAGATCAAATACCGCAGATAGCAGCAGACATAGAGGAAGCAACAAAGAAAAGCCCCATGGAAGACTGGGATTATGAACAGGTAGAACTACTCATTAGGAGGAAAATTAAGGAGGTTAAAGTAGCAAACCGGTGGAATGGAAAGAGGAAGCCACGGAGCTGGTGGAATAAGGAAATCAGGGAAGCTATTGAACAACGACGGGCTGCATCAAGGGAACACCAAGCCGCAAAGAAAGCGCAGATGTCTCAGGAGGAAATCGACCAAAGGTGGGAATCATATCGACAAAAGAAACATGATGTACAGTGCCTCGTCCACAGTAAAATAAAGCAGTCCACTGATCGCTGGATGACTGACATACACGATGCCTCTAGAGGTGGACCAAGAAAATTCTGGAACCACATAAGCTGGCTCGGTAAAAAGAATCAAAGAAAGCAGGACCGGATTCAAGATAACGAGGGAAATTGTTTAATTGGAGACAACGCAGGGAACTGCATTGCATCAGTTATAGCCGGGTCATTTAAGAGCGACGATAGGATAATCTCCGCAAATCACGAAGCAACACAAGACAGTAAAATACAAAGCAGCTTAGAAATGACCAGTCTAAACTAGAAAAAGGCAGAAAAAAATATTCCTTAAAACACATCTACAGGAATAGATGAAATTCCGATCAAGCTGATTAATGAAATTGGCCAAAGAAGTAAGGAACCGTTGTTAAAAGCTCTGGAAACAGTCATAACGAATAAGCAAATTCCGGACAGCTGGCGGCAGAGTAAAATGAATTTGATTTATAAAGGGAAAGGAGAAAGGATGCACATAAAATCCTACAGGCTGATTACCATAACATCTGTTATGTACAAGTTGGCCATGCAGGCGGTGAAATTAAAGGCGCAAGCACGGGTAGAAAGTAACAAGATACTCGTAGAACTTCAGAACGGGTTTAGAAATGGTAGGAGATTAGATGATAGCCTGTTCGTACTTACCCAATGCATCGAAATCTCTAGAGTGGAAAATAGCCCTTTGCATTTGGCCTTCCTGGACATAAACGGGGCGTACGACAACGGCAACAGGGAACTCCTGTGGAACATATTAAAAGAAGAAGGTATCGGTTATGAGATAAGAGAGTTCCTACAGGAAATATACCGGGATAACAAAGTAGAAATTGCATGGGAAGAGATAAGAAGTACAGAAAGCTGTCAAGGTATACAAAGGATTAAGACAAGGCTGTCCTCTATCACCACTGCTGTTCATGCTTTATATGATAAACCTGGAACGGAGGATACAAGAAAGTAACCTAGGTTTTAACCTGTCATAGAGATTAGGTGGAAAGGCGGTAGAGCAGCGCCTCCCCGGTTCAATGTATGCTGACGATATTGTGCTGCAAGCTGAGAGTCTGAAAGAATTCGAAACTAAATTTAAGTATTCCGGAGACGACGGGGACGCTCTGGGCTTCCCTTTTAGCGCTGTGTAGTCTGTTCTGATAATTTTCAACGGCTCAACTGATCAGGGTCTTAAAATACAAGGCCATGAAATACCCAGAGTAGCAGAATATAAATATTTCAGGCCATGGGTAAACGAAAGATTGGCAAACATTGGAATGTATGCGCAGTCACTTAAAGGGAGAAGAAATGCCGGGATAATGAAGCATAGGGCATTGTGGGGATACAACAGGTATGAGGTTTTGGGGGGTATTTGGAAAGGAATTTTGGTGCCCGGAGGTACTTTCGGAAATGCGGTTCTGTGCCTAAAATCAGAGGCACAGTCAACATTTGAAATAAATCAGACATTAGATATAAATTCAAATATCACTCCTAGTGAAAAGGAAGCGCAGCGCTCTCGCCAGAGCAGTGTGGTGAGTTATTCTAATGTGAATGTTTTTTTCAAGCTCTCAGTGCTCCTTGTTCTTTGGCAGCAGTGGTTGTGCGGTGCTGACGGAGACTCCAGCCGGACGGGGTCCGCCCCCGTGGCCGTCGCCTAGTGCGTTCCGAGACTGTGTGTGTGTGGACTGTGTGTGCGGCTGACTGACCAGGTGTTTTTTATGTACAAGAATAGGGAGAGCTTATTTTCGCACATGTGTGGTTCAAAAAATGATTGCTCTGTGTTTTCTCTACATGCGCTTACCTACCATATAATGTACGATTTCTAAATTCAAACTTTTCTCTCCCTTGTGCAATGTGAAATGACAATATACTTCTACTTTTCCCTCCAACGTAGGCAGAATATGTTATATCGTGTATTTCTATCTGTTCGGTCCTAGTTTCTGCTTTGTCCTCTTCAGTTTTTTCTTCTGTGAATTGTGATTGTACTTGCGTCTTGAATGTGGATTGGGTCGTCATCTGTGACATTGTCTGTGTCCTATAAATATCCGGCACTTCGTGAATAAACGGGCACCTCCTCATGGACGGGTGACGCGTGAGCCTTGTTTCCCCTTCTCGGAGGCCGTCTCTGCCCCGACGCAACACAACTGGTGCGAAAAAATGGAATATTTTATTGCGTAAGCAAAACTACGCCGGGTTTCAGTAGTCGCGTAATCCTGGCCGGTAGTCACGTTTCCCCTTTAGAGCGACCGCAGATGGGGCTCCTCTTACACGCTTCGGGAAACCCCGGTCAGTAGCCACGCAGCGCCGCAGAAACAGAAAAGAAAAAGAAGAAGAAATAACAGAAAGAGGAAGCTACGTCAGCTTTGCTTACGCAACTTACCGGGTTTAACTAAAGCTAAACCCCAGCTAATATTTTGGTATTGCTAGTTCAGGCTGGATTTTACGCCGTGTGAAAGAGCAGCATACAACCAGTTATATACAAAACCTGTTTAAATAAACACGCTGAGGACACTGCCGTAATCCGCCAATCGGCGCATTCCTGCGGGAGGTTAGGGCTAACAAACTACATATAAATGGTGTAGGTTTACGTTGAAGATCCCACGAGTTATTTGCTGCACATGCACAAGAGGTACGGAAGGTTAGGCTAGGCAGTCGGTCGTTGTCGCACGCGCGCGGCTGTGGGAGAGGCGAGACGGTGACGGCGGCGGCTGGAAGGCTCTCGTCCGGTTCGGGCAATGAAGTTTATTCGAATCGAATTGGGTTTTGCGATGATGGGACTGAAGCGGCGTCGCTGTCGCATCTTTTCTTGCGCTAGCAGTGGCCAGATGAAAGAGAGTTTTGCTGAAACGCTTTACCTGCCGAAAATAAATAAGTTTGACTAACATGCGCACATAACAGCATCCCAAGAGGTACCGCTTCGTTCAAAAGTTTTGTCTGCTTCTCTAATGTCTCAAGGTGTGCTCACGCATCACTGTATGCGTGTTTTGGTTTTACTCTTCGTTTTTGGACCGAAAGAGCAATGAGCAATAGCTTGAGGAATCAGCAACACAACTCTAACCCCCCTCATATTAGCGGCGCATACGACGGAGGGAAATATTGGAGATATTGATTTTTATGTGCGGGAGCTCGCGTTGCTAAAACGAGCTAACTTTCATAACTTATAATGTATGCTTCTGATTTTGTGCTTAAATATACAGCATGAGCCCATCGATTTCATCCTCATCGAAAATCTCTGGACGGAAGCCCAAAACATGTTGCGTTGCGTTGTGTTGCACATGTCAATTGCGGTGCCGAAGGCCCAGTCAGGTGACTTGTACGTCACCTTTAGCCTCGGTTCCACGGCAAAAATTGTATTTTTTGCTACAAACTGCAATAAACATGTCCGAGAATCATAAGGTTTCTTATTATAGTGAACATTTAAAAACAGAAAGAGAGAATATGGAAATGAAAAATCTTTTTGCTGAAGAATAAAGAGCTCTCATCGACCACCGTCCAAGGCGTGGAAGCAAGTGTGCAACCGACACCGCGAATAGCAGATGGCATGGGGATGATATGCCGTTGTGACGTGAGCAGCGAATTGGGGCCAAACCACCAAGCTGCTTGCGAAATGATAAATTGAATTTATCTTAAAAATATCAACCGCATCGAATGAGAGCAAATGTGGAGGAATAATAATTTCAGGTATGGACAGTGAAATGCAATAATCATTCTACGTTCAATTGTTAGTCTTGATGTCCCTTTTTAAGCATAAAATTCATTTATTCCTTTAATTTGTTCCCTACAATGGCATATTAATAAACCAACGAAGCGTGGCAATAAGATGCCATAAGTGATCAAGGCAGCCTGCCTTGGTTTCGGTTTCTCTTGTGATTTTTTCAGGATAGATGACCGAGGTCGAGTAAGTTCGCTGTCATAGTAAAGCAGAATAGTTAATGCCTCTTGCGTATTAGGCTGATGATTGGCACCTCTCGGCAGGACCCGCGAGACGAACTAACTACATTTTAAAATAGTATGACCGCAGACCAGTAGGTGGGACCCGCTAAATTAAAACAGCGGAAAAACCAGTACGGAGGGGTGGAGATAACACAGGCTGGAGTTAACTGAGATAACTGGCGTCGAATGCTGTTGGGTAATGCTTTGTTAGGCAGTTTAGTTACACATTAATGTTAAATATGTTTGAAAATATACTTGCACTTACCATAAAATTCAGTCCGGACAGTGCTGAACCTAACTATAGCCCAATGATTCGGCAAGAACGCATTTCCCGACTCCAGCTGTCGAAGCATGGCCAGAGCGAATTTTATCTATAGCTACAATGACGCGTTCCGGCTCACCGGCGTCTTTGCTGTAATGGAAACAGCTGAAGCTGCCACACATACTGTCAGTTAAGAGGGGACCGTATCTGGGTAATGAATGTCTCTGCGAGAGGGGCTTATTTGTGAGCAGCCTGACAGACGCGGAACGTCTATGATGTGACAGTACTAACTGAAACTTCACCCATCCCTCTCTCACAACTTTTATATCCCTCACCCCCTTCCCCCAGTGCAGAGTAGTAAACCGATTTCTTTTACAGGGTTAACCTCCCTGGCTTTCCTCCTCATCTTCCTCCTCCTCCTCCTCCTGCCGACAGTGCCAGCGGCAGCTAGCTGCGCCTTTCGGCTGCACCTCAGAACGTCGCAGAGTTTGAACAAATTGAACAGCGGGGCCGATATGGAGAAGTATTTCAAAATGAAACTGAGCAAATGTCTGTTGCGATCACTGCCACTTGGGGCTCTGGAGTGGTGGAGTTATTTTATTAAGAAACTTGTTCATTATTCTTCATTCTTGTAATTTCATTGACTCCGCGATGCAAAGCGATGACAAGAAAGGAGGCACTTTCTTCAAACTGTACACGTTTGTTGAAAGTTGTTCACATTCGGTCGTCATGAACAACCCGCTTAAGAAACTGAAAATATCGCCATTCGTTCATCGCTCGGAATCTAGTGGAATGAAGCCAGAACACAGCACCTCTGTGTTTTGCTACGGAGCAGGAGCCAGAATCTTGGAAGCCATCCGTCGCCCTTTCCGCCCAGTTCGATCGTCTGGCTCTCCAAACAACCTCAAGATGACCCATTCGCACGCACTTGCTATGATCGGCGCGTCAAATTTTTGTTTATGCTGATCAGGACCTTCTCTGCCTTTCAGAAGAAAACGAATCCTTACAAGCATACTGAAACACGAAAAACATTTACCCCAAGCACCTCCTCCATCAATCAGATTGGGACACAGAGACCACTCACACGGGCGGCGCATTATGTCCAGGGGCGCCTGAGCATTGGGGCTCGAGCTAGATAAAAAGTTTTAGGGTGATGAGCACACCAGTTCAGGTGCGTTGCCTGCTGTCCTTGGCGGCCATTACGAAGAGATGCAATTTCTTCACCGCTTACGACAAGGACGCCCTGAGAAAAAAAGCACATCGAGTTGCCCCGAACGTTAACTTTTCGAAATCGAGTGCTGGCGTGTGCGGCACACTCGCTCCGTCATCGTCGCCGGACCTTCGCTCAAGCTACCATTGCTTCTTTGGCTTAGTATACTTCGGTGTCTCGAAGAGGCATCTGCAAGAAGCACCTTGCACGGGAAAATTTGTTCGGCACGTTCACTATTTTTCACATGTTCGACTCACCACTGCAATCTTTAAAATGCTGAGGAGGAGCGTTATTCTGACCCAATAACGTTTGTCACTAAAGACCGCAATCTTCCAGTAGTGAACGTTTTCGTAATCGTTTTGGTGGTCTAATTCCCCACCGCATTCACGAGCGGAAGATGACGCAATTGCGGTAACTAGCAGCGAGTTATCAATATTCCACGCGCGTATATGGCCCGTGGTTGTCGATACTCATAATTATTACAATAATAATCATCTCTGCATCGCTTCTTTATTGTATTTCGAAGGACAAGGAGTGCAAGTGATCAACAAGGTTTTGGTGCTGCAGCAAAATACCTAAAAATGTTAAGCGCCCGTCATACCCGGCATTTCATTTTCAAAATGAAAAAGGGCGAGGACATCATTTATAAAGGTTGCCTGGCATAGAACTGAAGAATCTGCATCAGATCACTTGGAACAAATAAAACAAAAAAACAAAAACGCATCAGACGCCAAAAAGAATCACCTGTGTTATATCCCTCGTGAAGTATTACAACGGATGGTCTGGCTCGACGGGTCTGTGAAGTATGCGAAGAGGACATCTCCTGGGTACTGTGTGATGCACATACACTTTGACCAATCTCAGGAGGTGGGAATTGTTCCGAGAGCTTTTATTATCCTCTTTCATTCTTTCACTCCCTCTTTTCTTCCTTCTGCCACAGGGCGCTTCGTTTGTCCAGAGAGAAGCGCCACAGTTGCTTCGGCGTACAAAACCTTTTTGTGACGAGTTTAGTGACAACGCCGTAGGAATACTCGACCAAAGAATGGGTATCAAACAAACATTCTGTTGAACAAGTATTCCTTCGGCGGCGGCACGTTTCTCTCAATGTGGGTGTTTTCCTCCCACAGCTCAGCCAAGGAGCAGAATACCTTCTTTATCACGCAAGAATGCACTTGCAACCTCCTAAAAGTGCATCATCACGCATTGTGCGATTTTATATCCCAAAAAGTACTTTTTTGTTCCAAGGTTACCGAGGGTCGGTTGCCAAGGGTGAGTCGCTTTAGTCTACGTGACGCTCAGAGGAAAAAATTTTAAAACATTTGGCACGTTTTTGCTCTAAAGATGCAACGCACGCGGCCTGATGATGGCGAGAAATGGCTGGATCCGAGGAGTGGTAACAAATATCCTACACCATGCATGCCACAAAAAGCTCAACAGAAAAGGTAAGTATAAACAAATATTTCTTCGAATGCTGTCTGAAAAGCGCAAGAAATTTGTCGATAATTAATCTTCGAGCCAAAAATAAAGGCTAAATGAAAATACAATGGTGCTTTTATTTTATTGAGTGAGAACAGCATGGTGGGCACTGCGTTATTTTTGGACAGTGTCCTATTCAGGATGGAACCGGTGATATCTGCCTTCTGTTAATCGTAGGCGATGCTCAAGGGTGCAGTCGACTGACACGACGGTCCCTGTCTCTACCACATCAAAAACAAGCCACTGCGGGAATGAGAAGGGCGGTCCAGGAAACAAACATAATTAAGGCTTTAAAATATTGCTTCTTCACTTGCCCTTTTTCTCTTTCTTCTTGCGTCCTCTTTCCTCTCGCAATGTGAGCTACATCTCATCTGCTTTAAAGAGTCTCATAGGACATGAAGTCAAGAAAGAGGAAATCAAGGAATGAAGCTACTAAGACTCCCTTGAGTCTGAGTGGCAGAATTCCACTTTGAAAGAGAACCGGAGCATTGCAAAGTGGCGCTACGGACGCCAGAGAACAGTTTTTTCTCCAAGCGGCTCCACGTAACTGACCATAATTGACCAGGCAGGCGGACAAGCTCTTCTCATTTGCATGGATAAGCTAGCTCTGTACATGCACGCTTTCTCGCTCGCTCTGGGACGCCGTTATTAGGGTTGGCTTGTAAACTAATAGGTGGCCGTCGGCGGATACCGCAGGTGACCCCTTGGGCCTTGATCATGGCGACGGCTAGGAATTGAGATTGCGAATCATGTATGAGCAGGCAGGTCTCCCACGATCCCGATTGCGCAAGCTTCCGGATATATTCAGGCGGGCAGTTGCTGTGCAGGCTCAGAATATGCAATTTACGGCGGCTCTATCGCTGCGGTTGGTTCACTCCTGTCTGGATCTGTCCGGTTATATGGGGCTACGTACTGCTGTTTTTTTTTTTTTTTTTTTTTGGGGGGGGGATTTAGTTTGGAGTAGTCTCCGCTCTGCTTCTTGCTCCTTAGTGAGGTAAGGGGTATGTAATGTTTTATATAGTTTATAGTGTTTGGTTATATTATTGTAGGAGTCTAGGGCATCTAGGTATCGATGCCGGTCTAGTCGATGCCCCCAGATCGCCGATAGATCCCCGAGTAATAACGTGGCTGCCTAGTTTGACTGCTTTGCAGTTGCCGTTGTCTAAAATAGCATATTTGTTGTGCCTGCCCATGCACTTCATAGAATGGCTATTTCGCGGTGTTCTCGACAGCTCATTTTGGAGGAGAATGCCCAAGCAATTGTCCTTTGTCTTCGCTGTTTCCACTAGCGCTCGTCCCTTATTATATGAACATCATATCTTATCAGTCCACGAGCTCTTTCAGTATCACCTTGTAATCGCGTTCGTTAAGCTATTGAATGTCAGCTTGCATTTCCAGTTGGTTATTCCGTTACTACTTTCGAACTATAACTCCACAAGAGTTGCAGCGAATAACAATTTCCTACTCCCGAAAGTTCATACTAGTTATGAAAAAATGACATGTTTTGCAGCAATTTCTTTCTGGAACTCATTGCCTTTAACCCTGAAAACTTATATGTCCCTGCCGACATTTAAGAATAACTTGAAGCAATATTTGTTGAGTTGCTGATGTTTTATATTTTTTATGTGTAATACCTGTGTTAGTGCCTTTGTTTTTGTATAAAAATACTGATTTGCCTAATTCCTGTGTTAGTGCCTTTTTTTTTGTGTAAAAATACTGATTTGCCATGTTTTGTATGGTATAATCTTTCGCTAACTTTGCTGTTATTATTTATTTTGTTGTAGTGATCTATCGAGGGTCCCGGTGTAGTCTTATGACTATGGGACCCTCGTCTGTAATTTTATGCACTTTGTAAATATGTTCACTCTAATAAACTTTTCCTTTCACTTTCAAAAAAAAAAATTGTATCCCCTAGTGCGCGGTTCAGAGTCAGCTCAAACATTCAAAGATATTGCGCCTTTTTTTCTACAAAATAGGTCTTCAGAATTGCCGGTGTTCTCCGAGAAGTCAGACCCAGATATTGCGCCTTCCTTCCTTTATAAACAAAATTAGAAAATATTCTTTAAAATACGCCGAATGAAAAGGCGGTGTTAAAAGCGCTATGTCGTGTAGTCTTAAGGCGATGCTTGAGCGTCCCTTAATAAAAACGATCATACCGCGTACTACTTTCCCATACCATGCTTAATAATATCGCTCGTATAACTGTAGGTTCGAGCTGTATTTATCCCCAACCATTTTGTTGTTGTCGTGAGTGAATATTCACGCGGTATACAAAGCGAAAATGAAAACCCGGCCTTCGAACGAATCTGCCGCGCTAATACGCCTCGCGTCTATGCTTCGCTCGATGTATTTGCCACCTTCGTAGACGTGTGCTGCCCGCATCTTTGTGTCACATTTTGCTTTTTCGTTTCCGTGGTGTTTTATTCATGCAAAAGGCTCCTCATCCGAAGGTTGCTGATAGAATCTATTATTTGTACGACATGCGAAAACGCACGTCGTGACGTCACTGCACGTGATTGAATGCCGCTGATTGAAACTGGAAAGAGTTACTTTTCATCGTTTCCTGGATATCGAGTCAGCACTGTTGAGCTGCAGGACGTCTGCTGCCTGAGAAGACTCGAAGTGATCAACAATAAGTTCGCGCCGTAAGAGCCACACAGGATGCCGCGGTGACACATGTCGACGGAGTCAGGCAAGGTTTCCCCAGTATGCTCGTTGTCTTCATTGAGGCTGGGGCGTGGTAGCTAATTTACCAAATACTGGGCGCAGCTGTGTCTGTACATGTACGCGGCATGGGCGCAAGCGTATGCTGGTGCCTTTGAAATGGCACCTCGTCTCCGCTTTGCCATTCCTCCGCAAAGATTAATCCATCTGGCTGGTGCGCATTGTCAGAGCTTGGATAATGACCATACTTCAAAAGCATCCGCCGTCACTTTTACTGGATCAGTATCTATGTTGTCGTAAAAGGATGTCATTTCATGGCGTTTTGGTGGCCGCTTCAAGAATGCCGTGCACATGTCTAGAATAAACCGAAATGATTGGGATTTCGTGAATAAAAATAAATGCGCCATGTAGGGTCATAGACAAAAGGGGGCTTCAAAATTGTGCCAGAATGTTTAGTATCAGTAACATTCCTCTTGTAATCACGCATATAAATTAGATAGATTTTCTCTAAATATCGTTCCTTCCTCCCCCCCCCCTCCTTTCAACCTTCGTCGTTCACCACCACCTCACCTCCGCTTGTTGTACGGATCGGAAAAGAACTCAACAAGGGTTTAGGGAGAGCACTAGTTCGCAAGCGATGCCATCGTTTCGACAAGTACCCCTGTCCAAACTTCGCCTGGCTTGCGAACTGAGCGTCCCCTTTAACGTTTGTTCAATTCCTGCACGAAGTAGTCAATCGTTTCTCCTCCAGATTATTGTCGGCGTCAGCCGTTTTGTTAGTAATAATAATTTTAGGGGTCAATGTCAATGGCTCGATTAAAGACTTGAAATGGTAGTGTAGTTAGACGCATTATCTCTTCCTCAGTCAGGAGGCTAATGATCTTTCAGTTATTCATCCCGGCAGCGGCAGCCGCATTTCGATGGAGGCGAAAAGCTAGGCGCCCGTGTGCTATGCGATATTAGCGCAAGTTTAAGGTTCCAGGTGGTCATAATTTCAGGAGCGCTCTACTACGACTTCCGTAGCCTTAGCCGCTTTGGGACGTTAAGCCCCACAAACAAACCCAAACCTTCGTCATAGTTGTAACCTGGACTTGGATCTTCTATCGATGAACTCATATCCTAGCATTGGAATACAGAATTGAACTTTTTTGGTATATATGAAAGCACGCTAGGAACAATGTAAGCAATATAGCTCAAGCTGAGAAAACGCTTTCAAGAGAAGATTTTACTCATTTTGATCCGTACAATAGGGGGAGCAGGAGATAACTTTATTGAGAGAAATGTATGTGATTTTTCTTCATGAGAGGACGCTTCTCCTCAAGGCGCCCCAGGGATGGCCGTCGCTCTATAGAGCTCGACGACCTTTTTGGCCCAGGCCGTGATAGCGTGCTGCCGGCCTGGATCAGAGCTAAGCAATACGGCCTCCCGATGTCCCGAAATGGTAATCTGGAGGCCCTCCGGCGTTTTCATGTTTTCACATTTAAACATGACATATTCTAGATCGGCCCTCTGATCACCGCAAAGTGAACACGAGGAGCTGTATTCGTCCGGATACCACTGTGCTAATGTATATGGAAAAAAGCACGTATTTGTTTGAAGTTTTCTGGGTAGTGTTTGTTGTAACTTGCTGTGTGTTGGGTCGGGCTCTGGATATTTCAGACTGTCGTTTTCGTCAGTTCAGTTCAGTTCAATCGTTCAGTCGTGTCCGACTCTTCGTGACCCTATGGACCATATCACGGCGCGCTTTCCGGTCTCTCACTATCTTCCTAACATCACAAAAGTTCATCTGCAGCGCCTCGAGGATGCCATCTAACCATCGCGTTCGCTGCCTACCCCTTCTCCGGTGACCCTCAACCTTTCCCAACAGCAAATCTTTCTCCATCGACACCTCTCTCCTCATCAGATTACCAAAGTAGCTGAGCTTTAACTTTAGAATATGACCCTCCAATGAGCAGTCAGGGTTTATGGTCGACAATATAGACTGATTTGATCCTCTGGCAGTCCAAGAAACTCTCAAGGGTCTCCGCCAGCACCACAATTCAAACGCGTCAATTCTTCGGCGGTCAGCCTTCTTCACAATCCAACTCTCGCATACATACATCACAACTGAAAAACCATAGCACGAGTTATACGGATCTTGGTTGGCAGTGTAATGTCTCTGCTCTTTACTAGGCGGTCAAGGCTAGCCATGGCTTTTTTTACCAGAAGCAGGCGTCTCCTAATTTCATGGCTGCAGTCTTTTTCCGGGGTATTCTTGGAGCCCAAGAAGAGAAATTCTCTCACACTTTCCACTTCTTGTCCCTTGATGCTCCAGGACTTGATAGGGCAAGACGCCATTATCTTTGTCTTTTTAATGTTCAGTTTAAGCCCGAACCTCTCACTCTCTTCTTGTACGCGTATCAGGAGTCTCTTGTGTTTCACATAGCTTTCTGCCATCAAAGTGGTATCATCTGCATATCTAAGGTTGTTGATACGTTTCCTAGCTATCTTCACTCCAACTGAAGACTCGTCCAGACCAGCGTTACTCATGATGCGCTCAGCATAGAGGTTAAATAGGCAGGGCGACAGTATGCAGCTTTGTCTCACTCCTTTCTCAATCGAAAACCAGACAGTAAGACCATGCCCAGTTCTGACTGTGGCCTCTTGGCCTTCATACAGGTTCCTGAGGAGACAGATGAGGTGAATTGAAACTCCCATATCTTAGAGAGCTTGCCACAATCTGCTGTGATCTATGCAGTCAAACGCTTTCGCATAATCAATAAAGCAGAAGTAGATGGGTTTCTGGATCTCTTGCTTTTTCCATGATCCAGCGAAGGTTGGAAATCTGGTCTCTAGTTCGTCTGCCCTTGCGAAACCCAGCTTGCACGTCCGGAAGCTCCCGATTCACATACTGCTGTAGCCTACCTTGGAGGATATTACACATCACCTTGCTAGCATGCGAAATAAGCGCGATCGTGCGGTAGTTGGAACAATCGTTGGCACTGCCTTTCTTTGGAAAGGGGATGTAAGCTGACCTCCTCCAGTCCTGTGGCCACTGCAGGGTTGTCCACATTTGCTGACACAACGTATACAAAACGTTAACAGCGTCGTGATGGTTGAGGTTCTGAAGCAACTCAGCTGGAATGCCATCAATTTCGCTAGCTTTGTCCCATTCAACTTCACTCTTCAGGATGCCCGGCTCGAGATCAGTAATCACAACCGTCTTATATTGGGTTTGCAAATTCGGGTCCTTCTTGTACAGTTCTGTGTATTCCTGCCACCTCTTCTTTATCTATGAGGCTTCAGTGAGGTCCTTGCCTCAACTGCTTGGCACTGTATGTTCAGGAAGGCATTCTTATCTCTTCTTGCTATTTTCTGAAAATCCGCATTGAGAGACTTGTATCTTTCTCTTTCCCACATAACTTTTGCCATCCTCCTTTCCTCAGCAATTTGTACAGCCTCTTCAGATAAACGGTTTGCTTTCTTGCTTTTCTTTTTTTTTTGAAACTACCTTAGTAGCGACTGGTATTATATCACGAACATCAGTCCACATCTCTTCAGGCTCTCTGTCTTCTAGATATAATTCTTGAAATCGATTCCTCACTTCCAAAGCATATTCTGATGGAATTTGATACAGATCATACCTGAAAGGCCTTCTAGTTTTCTGGGTCTTCCTCAATCGAAGCTTGAATTTGGCAAAGAGAAGCTGATGATCGGCGCCACAATCGGCCCCAGGCCTTGTTTTTACTGCTTGTATACCGCTTCTCCATATCTGGCGGCAAATAATATAATCGATCTGATACCTGTACATACCGTCCGGTGAAGTCCATGTGTACAGGCGCCTGTTGTGCTGTTGAAAATGAGTATTCGCTATGGTCAGGTTGTTTTCTTGACAAAACTCTACTAGCCTGTGCCCAGCTTCATTTGGCTCACCAAGACCGAACGTGCCTGTAATTCCGAATATTTCTTCACCCCCCACCTTAGCATTCCAGTCTCCTATGAGAAAAAGGACGTCTGATGATGGAATTCGGGTCAAAGGCATTTCAGGCAGCATAAAATCTCTCAGCGTCAGCTTCTTCAGCAGTAGTGGCTGGTGCATAGACCTGGATAACTGTTATGTTGAAAGGGTGACCTTGGATCCGAAGTGAAATCATTCGGTCGTTTTGGGGGTTGTACCTTAGCTCTGTTTTGCCCATTTTTCTTTTTACTAAGAGAGCGACCCCATTCCTTCTCCTGGATTCGTGCCCACAATAAAAGACAATGGTCGCCGGAATTAAATTCTCCCATTCCGGTCCACTTGAGCTCACTGATACCCAAGATATCAGTGTTCAATCTTAATTCCAGCTAACGCACCTTCCAGTTTACGATGAAGCCTAGGGTATACTGTCGCGCCGCCTTGTTTCCGTGATGAGCCGCGTGAGCGGACACCCACAAACTTTTATTGCATTTTTTCGAACTTGCGTTTTTGAGTGATCAAAAGCCCTCAAAATTTCAGCTGCTGTTTGATGAATTCCACCTTTAGCGAAATTTCGAATTACTGTTTTAGAGTAGCTAAAAATAAATTTGGAGTTTGTCGTGACAATCGTCTGACCTACAGCCGCCTCTTCTGTCTTCTCTGGCCTTCGTGCTTTGTTTATTGTTCCTGAATTTTGTAAGCGATACCTATGATCGACTAATGCCAGGGGATAGGCTTTCGTATCCCCGTGTTCTGCCGCGTCGACACACGTCATTTGTGGTAGATCAAAATAGCGTTTCTCTAATGATTGGGTTCTTGCTACCCGACGCTACAGGTAAAACTTCGGATGCATGTTTTTAGGTAGTGGAGGGACTTGCAGCATTTTGTGTATTGAACGGGGATTAGGCGTTACCTGGGAGTGTTTACCCTCGTAGTGTATGTCGGTCTTTTCAGTACCTGTCTTCCAGCCGATGTTGCGTTCAGCCGCTCATTTATTCATTTCATCTAGTGTGTTATGTATTCCCAGTTGCACGAGTTTCTTGGTGGACGTACTAATAGGAAGACCCAGTGCCGTTTTGAAGGACTGCCGAATAATGGAACTGATCGCTTGTCTTTCCTTGGCCTGTAGGAATAAGTAGGGCGTGGAATATATAATGCGGCTAAAAACGAAGGCTTGCACAAGTTTAAGTTTCTCCTTTTCTTTCATTCTTTATTCTTTATTTATATCCTAAGAGTAAGGAGAAGTATTAGATTACTTATTGTTTGGAGTTCTTGGATTAGATCAATGTCTTTGCTATTTGATTGAATGTACTTGCTCAGTACGCGTAACGCTTCTACGCTCGGAATACTGAAAAGATATACAAAAAACATCAGCACAAACATTATTATATGTGCCGTCTTTGCCAAAAGTAACCGGGCTGCATGGTTTGCTTCTCGCTAATATTCTAAAGCCAGCATGGATTCCTAGAGGATCACAACTTGTTTAGAAGTCAGGACAGTAGCTAGCCTTTAGTTTCCATATATTTAAAGCGTCAGAAGAGGTATGAATTCCCTCCTACCCAATTGAGAAGCGAAACACACAGTATGGTTACTTTTGACAAAGACAGTATATCAGGGAGTCTCTCTCATTCTAAAAAATGAATGAAATATTGCGCGCTGAATTCGAAACGTTACGGGTCAACATTTGCTATGGCCGCATTTTGGAAATAATGATAAATAGACCAACTCCCTCTTACTGAAATATTTGACTTAGAGCCAGTTTTTTTTTAAGTCGATATTTATTGCCTCAGGGCATCAATAAGATATGAGATGAAGGATGAATGAATGATTAAATGAATGGAAAAAGGTTGGCTGATTTTATGAAGTCCAGAAGTGAGCGATGATGAGGTCCCTGCGTCCAAGTGACGTATGAGGCAGGATTATTTGCTGAAAGGTCATCTATGCTCAGGTGAGGAATTCGTGTTGGTTTGAGTGCTGGGCAGTCCCACAGCAAGTGGTGGATGTCGGCCTCGATATCTTCGTTTTTACAGATCGGGCATCCTGGGCGAGGATATAAGTGTTGGAAGTGTGACCACGTTCTAGTGACAGCTGGTGTAAGGGCAACACCGACCCGGATCCTGTTAAGCGCAACTTCCTCTGCACGGGTGAGCCCGCGGGGAAGGGATATCGAAGTGTCGTCCACTTCGAGGAGCCGTGGGATTGATGCGTCTTGGTTCACGAGGCAGGTTCCAAAATCAGCTTGACGTTGGGAAGGCAGCAGATCCCGTGGGACCCACTCAGTGCGTATTGATATGGGATGCGCGCCGCAAGCTGGTGGATGTCTTGGCAAATTTTAGGGCAGCGGCTGACGCGTCGGAGCAGACGTACTCCTTGAAGTGCGTCAGTGCGGATGACAACGTGTGCTGTAGGGAGCATGTTTATAGAAGCCACGCAGCAGAGTGCCTCCTGAACTGCCACGAGCTCAGTGCAGAAAGATGTAAGTGGTTCCGAAAGCTGAAACGTAGTTCTCTGATTCAGGCGAGGTCTCCGTGGACAGTAGATCGCCGTTTTGGCTTCACAGGCTTGCAGGCTTCCATCGACGTACACTACTATGGAATCTTGAGGCAGGTGAGTATCTTGCTCTTCAAATTTCTGGCGTAGCAACGATGTCGAGTTGGCAGACGTCGGTCTGCGGATGTCAGTTGGCTTGTTGTCTCCTAACTGTATAAATTTCCAGGGAGGAAGAACTGGCGCAGGCGGCTGAAGAATAATGTGCGACGTTGCATACGCCCTCAGTGCTTGCATGGAATGTGACAAAGTGGCCTTGAGTCTGCGAGCATCACGGCGCTGCTGCACCAGTTCATCGATGGTGTTGAGCTACGCATTCTCTTGTAACGCTATGACCGGTGTGAGTCGTGGAAGGCATGTTATGGCACTCATAGCTTCTCGATGTACGGCTTCAAGGCGATCCCATTGTGCTCTTGTAAGATGCTGGAACTGGGCCTGATAAACAATACGTGGCTGCAGAACCACCCTCACTAACTGGCGTGCAACAGACGAGCCAGGGCCACCCGTTTTAGGTGCTATTCGTCTTATTAAACTCATAGTTTGAAGTGCTTGCTTTTTTGCCTGAGAAAGCCAAGCAGTCGTTGATCCTGATTGGTGAATTGTTAAGCCCGGAATTTTCAGGCTCGAATTTTCTTGTATTGGGATGCCTGATAGAGAGAGACGGATTGGATTTGAGGTAAGTTTACGGCGTCCCCAGCGGTTGGCGACTGACGTGTACGACGTTTTACACACAGAAAGTTGAAGGCCAATGGAGGATGCGTAATCAGAGGTTACGTCTAAGGCTGACTGAAGGGCGGCCTCTTGAGTGAGAAGATCATGGTGAGTGCTCCATACCGTGATATCATCTGCGTATTGCAAATACTTGATTTCAGGGATATCATGTAAGCGTCACGCCAATGGGATGAAAGTAATATTGAACAACGTCCGAGACAATACTGATCCCTGGGGCACGCCACGTAGTGAAACGAATGAACCAACATTGTTGCCGCTGAGGCGTATTGCAAATTTTCTTCCGTCCAAAAATGATGCGACAAAAGTGCGTACTCTCGGAGGGAGATGAAGCATGTCAATGGCATTCAGGATTTCAGCATGACTGATGTTGTCATATGCCTTTTAAACGTCCATTGCTAATATGGTACGTACATTTCGGCTGCGGATAGATGATAGAACTGCTGATGCCAAGACAGCCAACCCGTCCTCTGTACCTATGTATCGACAAAATCCAATTTGTGCAGGGTGATAAAAACCGTGCTGTTCAAGCCACCAAGAAAGTCGTGTGGCTAGCATTTTCTCTGCGAGCTTGCAAAGCGTTGATGTTAAGGAGATTGGTCGTAAGTTGGCGAGGTCTGTTGGAAGCTTCCCAGGTTTGGGAATAGGGATCACGACAGCGGTTTTCAAGCTCTCGGGTACGACACCATCAAGCCAAACTTTGTTTATGGTGTCTAGTAGATGAGGAAGTGCAGCAGTACTGAGGTTCTTCTAAACCTCATACTGAATTTTGTCCAGGCCGGGCGCTGTTTTCTGTTTCGCATCGTCGATTGCAGCCAGCAGCTCACACATCGAAAAGGGGCTCGAAATTACGTCTGCGTCGGCAGAAGATGGTAGTTTCCATTCGTCTGCAGGGATGCCTGCCAAATTAAGATTTGAAGCTGAAGGAGGCAGTATATCGTATTTTGGGAAAAATTTTTGAGCAGCTTCTTTGGCGAAATCGGCCGGCGACAGATTAGCCGCAAAGCATGCTGTTGCTGCTGCGTCAGTAGAACGACGACCGTGTTCCATTGCACGAAACGTTCGCCAGAGTGAGGTATTCGATAATTTTTCAGAAAATTGTTCACACCATGCATGCCACTGGCATCGCGATAGATCGCGTTCATATCTCCGAGCCTTCGCAGTAAGATAATTCAGTCGTGTACGTGCCTGCCCCAAAGTAGGGTCTCGCGTAGCAGCCAGCTCAGCTTGACGGCAGGCTGGTGCCGATATCTGGTGCCGGTCGACCTACATCAATCCAGGTAGTAGTCGTAGCGCTGTTTAGTGCTCTCTGTATACGGTCAACAAGGAGTGACGGCGAATCTGAAGACATACTGTCGAAACATGAGCGAAAGGTGTCCCAGTTTATCACAGAACATTTGCGGCGTAAAGGGCGGAGACGGGAGAGATGGAGACCGATGAGGATAGGGTGGTGATCACTTCCCCAGCAGTCTCGCTCCATGTGACATGAGGGAGTTCCCGCGCCTAGCCACCACGTCAAGTCTGGAGCATAGGCAGCACTACGTATGTGACGCACAGGCCGTGTTGCTGTCCGAGGGTGATTAAGCAGAACAAACAGGGCATCAGTGAAGGCGTCCCGCACACGCCTACCCGAAGGCTTCCAGTCGGATACCCCCAATCCGGGTGAGGGGTGTTAAAGTCGCCTCCGACTAAAATTGGACATCCGGGGTATTGCCGACGAACACTGAATAACCAGCCAAGATTAATGCGGGAAGAGGCGCCTCCAGCTGGTCGAACGTAATATGAAACAAGGACAACGATTCCTTTCAGAAATTTCGCAGCAACTGCTACTACCTCTTGGTATGATGTGCATTAGGTTTCGAGAGAAAGGCGCACCTGAAGAATACGCCTTTCAACATATACCGCCGCCTTTCCCGGGAGCGAGGCAGTCTGCACGCGACGGTCGGTCATTGAAGGAGACACGTAGCCACTGAAACCCGGAATAGATGGCAAGCCGTTCGTTTCCTGAAGTAACATAGACCACACCCGAAGCTTGTTAAATCTCAGTCGGGTCTTGAGCTCGGCCACCTTCGTGGAAATGCCTCTACAGTTCCACTGTAGTACACCAGGACGACCGGATTTCGCCATTTTCGTGTGCTCGTCCAAGCGCTGCAGTATCACAGATGTCAGGTTGGACAACTGGTTGACCATATAGCGGAGCAGCGATGTTGCAGAGTTATCATTGGACGTTGTGGTACACTGGGAAGATGCAGCAAACGGCCCTGTTGCGCGGGATGAAGGCGGCGGTGTTGGGCAATTACTAGATTTGACGGTTACTTCTGCAGCTCGCCGACGTCGAGCAAGCATTTCGCTGTGTTGTCGGAGCTTAGAGACCTCTGCTAAGAGACGATTGATTTGCTCATCCACTACAGCCATATCGTCGTCTGGTAGATCAGTACGCTGTTGTATTGGCTGTTGTCGACGGCGTTTCTTGAACACCGTATCGTTAGACTTTGTCTTAGCTGGAGGTGCATTCGAAGCGGGCTCAGGAAGCTCTGGCCACTCGTCATCATCCCACTGGAGAGCTGCAAAGCGATTGAATGTCTGCACTGGTGTCATGTCTTCTATTGGCCAACGATTAGCGTTCCGAAGACGAGCCTTCTGCGTTGCCTTTTGCTTTGTCGGACATTTTGGAGATGTTATCTCGTGGTCATTCGATTTGCAGAGGCCGCATGGGTACGTAACTTTTCCTTCAGACGCACCTTCATCGGCAGTAATAAAAGGGCAAGATTTGGGCATGTTCCCTGCCCGAAAACAGTTGTAACAGTACACCACACTCGGTTTATACGGCCGCGGCTTTAATATGCAGCCGTAGTAGTACAGACAGGCTGGAGTGTCGGAGGGCCTTGCAAGGTGATCATGCAGGAACACCCCTTTCCTTTGTGTCGGGCCTGTATGACTCGGTGCGTTGGGCGGTACAGCTCACGTTGAAGGGTGATTCGATCTTTGTTTATTTCGACGTTGTAAACGACGCAACGCTGCAAGTCGGAGCCTTCAACTAGATACACTCGCACAGGCACTGAGATCTCACTTGTGACTGAAATAAAACTACGCGTTTGGATACGTGCCACCGCAGTAAGTGTCGGGAGCCACACAGCTATAGTGTTTGACTTCTTCCTTGCCGTGAAGCATCGAAAACCTCTGGTTCCGAGACACGCATCCAAATTGGCCTGGATGATCCTGTACGGTATATCGGTGAGGCTTTTGTTGGCTAGAGATTTAATCGCCACTTTGTAAGATGACGATCTCGGTGTAGGTGCAACCTGGTATTCGATAATTAAACAGGAGCGCTTTCCTTGATAGCCACCACTTGCCGAGGGCGAATTCGGTTGATTATCTTCCGAAGAACGCTTGTGAGGGGCACGGGTGCTCGTTGACATGGATGGTGGAGCCGATACGTCCATTGAAGAGCATGTCTCCTCAGGTCGCACTGTTGGATGTCCATCTCGGCGTGTTAGCTGGATGGCCATAGCCGTGCTCCGCCCAGAGAACAGTCCATTTATGGGCTGTTGTGCATTGTGGGAAGGCTAAATGGGCGCTGGTCTAAAGAACCTGGAGCACCAAGCTCGACCTGAAGCCGATGGTCAGGTTGAGCTGTCGACGGCAGGGCAGGAGTTGCAGCGAGCAACTCCGGCAAAGCTACCTCTGCCAGCGTGGCAGCGGCAGCACTAGGCCTAGCCTCCGTGCCGACCTGAGCTGCAATCATGCATGGCTAGCATGCGCCTGAGGTCTCGCAACCTGACGCCGAGAGGACGTCTGGAGCTTCTTCGGAAGTAGGGGATCCACTTCTCTGGAGAAGTGGAGAGGACTTAGAGCCAGGTGTTGAATTTGGTTCGTTTATCAAAAAAAATGGTTTTCTCAGCCCATTGTTACAGCTTGCAGAATGAATGACGTCACGGGGTAAAAACCAATTAATAATATAGGACACACCTCTACGTAGCTGCAAAGACAATACCCTGAATGCTCTCTGAAAACATTTGAAATGCTCCGGGGCTGAGCATGACAGGAAAGGCTCTTTGACGTGGGTGCTAGTCAAAATGTTAAGCTCATTAGTCTCTATTATGGTGACTGTCATGTAAAGTATCAGGTTGAAACAGTTCTATTTAAATTCTGGCTAGCAGGCAAGCCAACCTCCCTTCACCCTCCATGTCAACCCACAGACCAAATTATAGTGTACGCGAACCATTGTGCGATCTGTATTCCTCTTACTCACTGGAAACCAGAGACGCCCGTTTTTGTCTACCGCTCCTGTCTCAGAGTTGCTCAACATAAAGCCAAAGCCCTTTTATTCGTACTTCGTGGACGCGACGCAACGGGTTAGCAGATAGCAAAGTACTAATAAACAACTAGGTTAAGGCTATTTGGTGATATCTGCGTATATTCTACGATAGGCGCTGGCGGAACCACAAATGTGCGGCTGGTACTTGTGCAGGTTTTTCTCCTTCGTGCCCTTGCCCTGAAATTCACGAAGCCGAACAAGAAGAGGTGCTTATAACACATAAGAAACGTCATGTGATGCGCAAACTGCGCATTCGGCCATTCGTTTGCGTTCAGAGCAGAATAACTGCATGAGAGGAGAAAAGGCACCGTGACTGAAGTAACTGCATCCACAAACAAGCCTTTCTCAATGAACTGCGGCTGTCAGGATTAAAATGAGAATTATCGCTAGGCGCTCAGGCATTGTCGGTCGCCAATGCTGCGACAAGGCGTTCTCCCTCCCTCTGTATATTTTGCAGTTGGCCCGCTACCATTTTGGCACTGAGGCTGGCTGAGGGTAAGCCTTCTCCGTTCTGACTCCGGCTTGGCGCCGTGTCGTAGGTGGTGCCACTGATATCGGACCTCCCGAGCGAGATGAGGGCTGACGCAAAAAACGGGGAAAGCATTGTTGAAGCCCCGTGGAAAACGTTTAAAGCGAGATTTTATTCGTTAGCTTTTTTTACCGCTGTAAGATTTTCAGTGCAACTGGAGAGTTGGAAGACGTTAGCAAGACTCGGTAAGTAAACAAATGCCTAATTCAGTTTTTTTTTTAATTTTAATAGATTTGCAGTGTTTGCAGACCCGAATCCATCCACCAAATACTATAGGCGAGAAAAAAAAAACATTTAAAGAACGTTCCCAACGAATGCCCCACTTCCTAATGCGAAATTTGAGCTCAACGATTTCACATTTTCGATAGAGGTAGAATGAGAAGATGGTTTGCATGGTATGAAGAAGAACTGAACAAGGTAAATGGGGTACGCCTCAGTTCGCAGATGAGCCAACGTTTCGACAAGTGGACTTGTCTTCGTCTGGGCAAAGCGATCATCACTGGCAGGGGTTTAAATACGCTTTTGCTTCAGAAGAAGAAAAGCTCGGGAGGGGAAAGTGGGTGCGAAGAAAGTAGGCGTGAAGGAGTGGGAGGAGAGGATGGGTGAGATGAAAATGGGTCATGAAGTGAAAAAAAAATTCAGTATGTATTTATCAGCCTGGAACCAGGGATTCTGTGGCCTGCAAACGAAGTAAAAGCGGCAGTACCAAGAAAAACTACAATACCGGGTAGATGATTAGTCACCATTTAAGTGCGTTTGTTGCAGATACACCTTACAAAGGGACAGGCTATGCAAAGGGCCCTGATAAGGCATATATCTAGCGGGACAATTCCTAAAAGGTAGGGGGGGAGGGGGGAGTACCAAGTCACAGGATAATAACCTCACAGTGAACCACAACTGAGAAAAAAATAATAACCTTTATATGTATCTCAACCTGGAACCAGAGCTCCTGTGGCCTGCAAAAGAAGTAAAAGCGGCAGTACCAGGAAAAAAAAAACACAGTACCGGGTAGATGATTAGTCACCACTAAGGCGGGTTTGGTGCAGATACACTTTACAAAGGGACAGGCTTTGCGAAGGGCCCTGATAGGGCATATATCTAAGGGGGACAATTCTTAAAACTTTCTACAAAGGTGGGGGGGGGGGAGAAGTACAAAGTCACAGGATAATACCCACACAGGGAACCGCAACTAACATAAAAAAATAATAAAAAAAAATAAAAAATTGCTTGAGGATAAATTCAAGCAACAAGTGATAAGGAGAAAATGTGTTTAGAGGAACATGTAAGGTTATGCTATTGCGGAAGGAAATAGAGAACCTCCTGCACAATAGGAGGTTGGCGGCATTGTCGGCAGTGCCTTTTACTATATGGCCGACGTATCCTCCTCAGGCATGACTTGGTAGCCTTAGCGGCACAGACGTAGGATGTCTCAGATATAAGGGAGTGAAGACTCCGTATACGTTTGGGCGCGAAAGGTGAGCGCTTTCCTTGCGGCGAGGTGGTGGCTAATAGGCTTTCCGAACAGGTCGTGAAGCTTCTGCTTGCAGTTAACCCAAGAATTGAGGTCATCTTCACGGGTTTCAAACCTCCCCCGCGCGGTCCCAGTCAAGTAAAAGATAACATTCGTGAGCACTAGTGTGGGATCGCACCAATTGTGCTTGCTCAGTCGCTCATAACGGGATAACCAGTCGTCTACATCAACGTCGTCAGTCCCACAGAAAGTTCCGGGGTCACGAGGATGGGCCATGACGACAGCAGGTGTGGCGGCCGTAGACGTAGCGGCTTCGGTAGTCATTGTGGTGGTACAGACATTACGACCGCTGCGGAGATCCAGCTTGTCACAGAGGATGGAATGGATTCACCTCCACCAAGAGAGGTTACGGGGAAGATGCACAGTTCGATGGCTATCCACACTGCTAACGTTGATGAAAGCACCGATATCACCACCCTCAGCGTCGTCTTCTGAGAGTCTGCCGCTCTTCATCATCCTCAGCACGACCATCGAATACCGCTAAGTAACAATGAAGGGGTATGCATTCCACATAATTCCGATAAAAATGCCAAGTGAGTGTGTTGCGAGGCAAGTCTATATTAAACTTATTAACTCGAGAACACCCTTCCGATACACGTTTATACCACCCAGCGTGAGTCCAGTGTACAACATGGAATGCGCTACCCTTTGGTAGAACCATACGCATGAAACACAACATCGTAATGCTGCGTGCATAAATTATATTTACGCAGAACCCTGTATTCTCCAAAGGGTTTCATGAATGATGCCGGCAAAACAGCTCTTCGACGCGTACAAAAGAGCGCTAGGGACAGTTTCCTAGAATATCGCTGTACCTCAGCCTCATACTGCTGGCATATCTTTAGGCAAATCCGATGGTATAGGCTGGCTTCTTGAAGAAAGGACTCCGCACTAACTGACCAACATAAAGCTCTTGCAGGTGTGCGAGCGACCGCATGTCACACGCACCTTTGTGCTCAAGTTCCCTTATATCAGGGTGATTCGTTCAGAGGACACCACAACAATTGAAGTGCTCGTTCATGCAGAGGAACATGGGCGAACGCACGTGTGCAATCAAAACTCTCCATACCGCCAATTGGAGTAAGGCCCTGCATGCCAACTGAAACCGTTTATCGCTTCGCTCCTTGCACGCCTCCAAAAGCCATTTGGTACCACTTCCAAAGGAGAGGAAATACATTCTGCTTGTCCTCGACCTAGTATCATAGCCCACCCCACAAGTAACTGGACTACATTCGGGAAACAGGGCAAACTGCCACATATACTGTGCACCCCGCGCTCACAATTTTGCACACTAGGCGCAACCACACCCATCTCACGGACACTTAGTAAGTTTTCTGTGACATATTGTGGGAGATGTTCGTTGGTTGGTCGAGTTTGGTTGTATTTAGACGGGCCTAAAATGTCTTTATGTATTCGAAGCAAGCTGCCACAAGCAGTGAACTTGAGGCCGGCTGCTTGTGGGCGCTGCTGCCGTGGTGAAAGTGGGTCATTCCTATCGGAAACCAGATGTACCTACCGAGGAAGCTTAGGCCCGGCAGTGACAGGCTGGCGTAGAAATGAGAACGAATGAGAAACAATTGAATCTGATCAATCGACAAGCCCATGGCGAAACGAGAGGGAAGGATACGAAGAGATATGATGAAACGACACCGACGTGGTAATAAGATGGCGAAGGAGATTATACAGATGCAATTGCCAACCTCATTCTGCGGTTAGGAGTCCATAAGATTTCTTTTTTTGTCAAAGCTTAAGTGATTTAGCTTTGGTATCTACAAACGATAATTTTTAGAGGCCACGTTTGCAGACACGATCATGGCAGAGTGGGTCATGAAACAAACGCACTGGTGAAAAAATGCTTGCAACAAGAAAACAAAACAGGCATTTGCAGAACATGTAATGTAAGTCAAACTAAGGGTAGATTGTTAATGGTAAAGAACTAGATTCCTAGAGAAGGCAAGTGAGGCAAGAGGCAGCAGACGTCCACTGGGGAGATGATAGGAACGGTAGTCGAGTAAGGTGGCTGAAGCTCGCACAGGATCGGAATAATTGGAGAGGTGTTGGATATGCCTTATTCCCGCAGTGGACGACGCCGGACTGTTGGCGAAGGTGACGACCAATCTACGCTACAAAATGAATGATTAGCGATGGTTTTTGTCCATGCATAAAGAGTGGTTCAAGATTTTTTTTTGCTACAAAAACTTTAATCGCCAAAGAGTAACATCGTTCGAAAGGAAACGACTGCTACCTCCGCCTATAACAGATGGGTAGCTGAACATTTTGTTTCTTAAATAAATCAGGGATTACCTCAGCCACTCTCGTCATTGCATATTAACATAAGGATAGCTATGGGCGCTGCAAATTCGGTTCCACTATTATTGATGGCTTTGAAGATAGCCGTAGTCGGTTATGCTCCATAAAACATTGTTACCAATTGTTGTAAGGTATCATGTGAAAAGGCACCTAAATTATTTACTTATGATCGAAACGCAGCCGCCGCGGTCGGGTTCGATGCCGGAGTTCCCGGGTTCGAACCCGACCGCGGCGGCTGCGTTTTGATGGAGGCGAAACGAAGTGGCGTCCGTGTGCTGTGCGATGTTAGCGCACGTTAAAGATCCCCAGGTGGTCGAAATTACTCCGTAGCCCTCCACTACGGCTCCTCTTTCTCTCTTTCCACTTTCATTCCCAACTTCCTCCCTTCCCTTACGGCGCGATTCGGGTGTCCACAGAGCAAGTGTGACAGTTACTGCGCCTTTCCCTTCCTGTGAACCAATTTAACCTAACTTTAACTTCATACAGCGTTCAGAAACGCTTTATTGCCAAACAGCATGTAAATCCCGTTTGTCCAGTTTAAGCGATACATCTTAACGTGGTATTAATACAGCGCCTAGAATGTACTGGCTAGTGTGCCGTGCGGTGGCAGTACCCCATAAAAACGGGTGGCGCCTTTTGTGAGAGGACCTGCTGCAGGGCGCTTGGCAAGGCAAGGGGGAGTGTGTCCAGGCAGTGCGGGCACTTTGCCGTTTTTTGTGCGCGCCACCGGACTGAATTCGCAATTGTAAAGCAAGTTGCCGAGCCTGAATGTATTTTCATATGCCTTCTATCACATCGTCACCCATCATGATCCTCTTTCTTCTCCCCCTACCCTTCACCAGTGCAGAGTGGCAGATCAGATTTTAATCATTTCGGCCAAACTCTCTGCCTTTCCTTTTAACAAACCCATTTATCTATATTTTTCAATGACTTCCACCAGTCACCAATTGAGGTCTCTGGCTACAGTAGTTGTGCTGAGGCATCCTCATCATAATTCTAAATAAACACACAGAAAGCATAATAGGGTTTACATTTCAATTTTTTTTTAGTCTTCCGTGGCTTAAATTTAGAGCTCCATAATTCTCGTTATAAAAACGAGCGGCCATATCGGCCTCAGCCGCGGCAGACAGTCTCGTTTAACAGACGCTTTCGATTTTCAGAGGACATGGTTTGTGCAGCTGGTGCTGCCGTGTGCATTTGGTTGGCTCGTTTCATTTGCCTCGTGCGTATCCTATGTAGTATGCTTTCATTTGTGATAGTAATAACTCATCAAAATTCTGCATCAAAATATTGTCCAGGTAAAGTTTCCTTCCCAAAAATGGTTCATGTTTATTTTCTATGTGCCAGAGGGGACATCTTCGAATCAGTGGAAATGAGTCCTTGCTCACGGCCCCGATTGACGCAGCACGACCTTTAGATTGGGTAAAGTCATTAAGCGGGCAGAGGGAAAGCGCACACATACCGAAGGCGTTTCTTGAGATTCGGTTGAGAGTGCTTCAGCCGACTTCCTGGCAGCACGCACCCTCCTAAAGCCACTGTAAACACTTTCCAATCACTAACTCTCAGCAGCGCCACTTGTGGCAGCCACTGCCAGTCATTGCTTTCGGTGCCGCATCGGCGCCCGCCATAGGCACACTAAGCGGTATCTTCTAGACACTCTGACATTGGCAACAGGAACGACAAATACAGCTGCTGCAAGAAAAGATGAAAAATGTCAGATGGAGATAGGCTTTTGATATTAAACACTCTGGGAATTCATGTGCAGCAATGAGGTTTATGAAAGAAAACGCGCGAGTGCGTGGCGATAGCCTACTCCAGAACTAGTGGCGAAGCGTGTCGGCAAATTTGGAAATGAAATAGAGAAGGTGATGATTTTACTTCTTGTTGCACCCTCTGCACTACCATCACCACGCTGGTGACGACCACCAGCACGGCGGCATGCTGCCCGCAACTGATATCGGCTCTTGCTTCCCGCAAAATCAGTAAATGGCTGATAGAGAAAGGAGGACGCATATTTCATTTACGCTGGCCAATATACAAAAAGGATGAACATAGAACAGATACAGAAGTGGTTTTTGAGGATTTATCTATATCAGGGTCTGTCACCTGGTACTGTGAAATCATTTTTTTCGCTGCTAGCTGGCAGTCTCCTCGGAAGGGTACGGCAGGCGGTACGCCATCTACTTGAGTACTGAAGGAAAGTTTGCATACTTCTTCTTTAAGGGTTCCTGCTGCGCCTTTCCAAAGACGACTGCTAGTGTAGCAGCGAAAGAAATGCTTTCACACCACCAGGCGACAGGTGTTAAGAAAGATAAAACCACTGAAAATATTTCCGTATTTGTTTCAGTCTGTATTATTGTTTTACTTCTTTTTTATTCAGAAGAGCCGCACACACCAGGAGGTCTTTAATATTGCCACTTGAGAAACATCGTACAGGGCAAATGTGTAAAAACGGCGGTTTTGATTGGTCAGAGTTGGGTGCCAATGAATATTGGTGGCGCCCACGGCCTTAAAGTGTGTCTAAATTGCAAATTTTCAGATTAATAAAAAAATTCACGATCACCGGGAGCATAATATATACTCAACAGTGCTAGTAGCGCGAATTTTTAGAGATCACAGTCCTAGAAGTAACTGGCGCAAAAAAAGCAAGAAAAATATTAGTTTACCGAAAGCAATTATGACAACAACAAAAGACTTTTATTGACCGCGTCTAGATGGCGCGACAATTCATAGGCATCCGAAAAACGCGTACTAAAAAACCAGCCACTTTTTGAACTGGAATTTTGCAACTGGTACGGTATAAAGCTCTTATATAGGCTGTGCAGTTGGCATGCGATAGAAATCACGCAGCCAGATCGCCGACGACGGCAAGCGAGAGAGACGACGAACCGGCGCGCGTAACACCGCAGGCGGGGGGAACATCCGGCGCTTCGAGCTAGCGTGGGAACGCATTGACATTGAATAAAGGCTTTTCGTACCCAGACACCGAACATGTCGGTCGTCTCTCTCTGCGCTGCGTGCACACGAACAATACATGTTGGCAGCGTTATGAACCCTGAAAGCAGCACCGAACGAAGTTTGTGAGTCACACTGCGATGGCCACATCCAGCAGCAGTTTCCAGTGCAAACATCCCGAGGAATTCAGCTCGAACATTTTCGAGTCGTCAGTGGCATGGGTGCGAACGCTTCCGAGGAGCAGGTGCATGCCCTGGTCTACTACATGGGAGATAAAGCGGAATACATTCTGCTGGCCCCTACGTTTTGTAGGGGCCAGTCGCCTTTCCTAGATCAGTCGCCTTTCCATGGGCTTCCTACCTCCTACTGCTCAGAAGAGATCTCAACAAAATCAATGCAATGATACGTGCAGCTTACAAGAACTCGTTAGGCCTCCCATTATACACCTCCGATGTCAAATTGGGAGCTCTTGGGACAATACGTTTGAAAAGGTTCTAGAGGCTTTCCTCCTGTCCCAGAGGGAACGCCTTCAGTCAACTGAGACAGGCCGGCTCATTCTCGAGGGCGTTGGCTATTTGGTGGCTCTACAAGCCATCCAGTCAACGACTAACATTCTTGTTTGATACCGGGCAAGAGTACATGTGGCCCCGCTCCCAAAGAGCATGTCTTCAGTCCGCAACGAAGGCAGAGGAAACACCCGAGTGATTTACCTTAAGCGCGTAGTAGATTGGAGTCCGAAAAGTGTCTATGTGGATGTCGCTCTATACAAGCATACACCGATGGCAGCAGCAGCCGTGGTGGGGGACTCTTCTTAAACTGAAGTCTACATCATTTCCATCCCGTACTGTACAATCACAGAAGCGGAATTGCGGCGATCGTGCTGGTCATTACGGACATGCGTCCAACTGAGAGCTTCACGTAATCACTGTCTCACAAGCGGTGTGTTGGCTCCTTCTTTCAGGCAGAATAGCTATAAAACTAGCTGGCTTCACATATAATCCATTGGCTACAAATTTATTGCTCAAACATCAGATATCAGTTGGGTCCCGGTGTGCTCCGGTTTGGAAGGTAATGAGGTCGTCGACAGGCTAGCTCGAGGTCACGCAGACCGAGCTTCCACCATCCCCGATTTCACAACTAAAGCGTTCGTGTCCCCGCGGCTTACGCCGCGCAACATCAGTTCCTGCGCGAACAACGTCGGATATACCCCCTTCACACAAGGGGTTAAATGCACAGGAAACGCGGAAATGCAGACCGCTCCAGACCAACACTTTCACCAAACTACAGCAATGCAGTATCATTTTTCCTGAACACTATTCAGAGATATGTCCTTGGTACAAGACCGGCCCACCGCATAGCACATCATATGAGGGTGCACGGCCCTAAACCCACACCCATAAACACACAACATTCCGATGTGCAGTGGGAGGCCACGCTGCTAGGTTTAGGCCTAGCGACCCCGCGTAGACTGGTGACCCAGACAAGAGCAGCAGCCCAGGCAACTGGGTTCTTGAAATGAAGACTCCACTAACTCCTCCCCCCCTTTTTTTGGAATTAAAGGTTTCTCTCACTCATAGGTACCCGTGGAATTGAAAGCTGGTTTGAAAAATTTCGATTTTATGTATTCCTATGAGCGCTAAGCCTTCCTTTCACCCCCGGTCTGTTGCATCGAGAGACCCTCCCTTGTTTGTAAACACGGCGTTGGTCTAAATACGCGCTTCGTTTCTTCGCAGCCCGCCGATGTCCCGATTTTGTGCAAAGCGAGCGGTGATACGATTTATCGGCAGCACGGCATCGTCCAGAGTTTCAGCTGCTGATGCAAACGTTGCTCGTAGTGCGCGGGGTTGCGGCCAGCAGAACAGTGCCGCCGGCTCTATTGCATTTCCATCACCGCTGTCAAGTGTCGCCGCTAGTTCTGGACGAGGCTTTCTGCCATGCATTCTTGCGTTTTCTTCCATATAAGCTCTAGGCAATATATTCAAAACTCTTTCCTACAGTTGTGCGAAATGCGTTTCCTAAAGCACCTCAAGGCTTTGGTGAGCTGGCCTGCTCCACGTCTCCAGCTGCGTTCACGTCCTGACTGTGAGCGTCAAACTATCTTGGTACCATAATACAGGACTCTTTTCACTACAGGGTACGCCTGTTGTATCAATCAGAGGTAGAGAACTATGGTTTTTTATCTCCTATCTCGTCAATATGGCTCAGAAACGAGATAGCACGATGAGGTCAGAGCAACAGTCTTAAAGATCACAGGTGCACAAGAACCTTGCACTTCAACTTGAAAATGTTACCTGAACCAATCAAGCCTACAGTTAGCGCCTTGCAAAGAAAAGAAAATGTGGGGTTTAAGCATGGCTGGAACTTTGTAAAAGAGCAAAAGCTTTGACTGTTGCAGCGATAGCCTCCATAACACTGCCTTGTCAATACTTTGTTTTGTAATTTTTTTTTATTTAAGTTAGAATTTAGAAAAAAAGGCGCCCTAAACTTTTGGGTCGACAACACGAAATGGCGGACACCTACACCTATCCAGGTCGAGGTTATGTTTTCGTTCGTTTTTTGTATATTGTACATTTGTTTATAAAAAGGAAGTATGTGGTATCTGTCAGATTTGAGGGAAGAGATGAAAGTGCCGTTTTCGTTTTTGTTTGTTAATTTTACATTGCTTTATAAGAAAGGAATGGCGAAGCATTTATTAGACTTTAGAGAAGGGAGGAAGGTGGAAGTGAAAGCGGAAAGATCGAAAGGGTGCTGTAGTGCAGAGCTACGGAGTAATTTCGACCACCTGGGGGCGTTCAACATGCCCTGACGTGGCAAAACACAGGGCTGTCTCTCATTTTAGGTTCTGGGCAAAGCAAGGCACAGTATACTTTTGGGGGGACTCCACAGAATTGTGCAGTCTAACGCCTAATTAGGTCAAGTGTATAGGTCAAATTTTCTGCCACGTCAAGAACAGCCTTACGTAACGCATTGCTTCGATTCTCATTTGGTTTATAATCAAGGAAAGCCAAAATTGTCACAGTCACTTGAAAGTCAAACAGGTTTGCATAATGACTGATTTACCTAGTGCAGTGAATCATCGCTTCAAAATAATTGTATGTGCATAGGATGTTTTAAAAAGAAAGCGATGGCATTCAAGTTTTCAGCTGAGTTTTCCTTAAATGTTTGCATCCGCATTATGCTGATCAACCAATCTCCCGAAACCCATCGTTAGCTGCAGGACTGCAAACATTTCGGCTGGCCCAAGGAACATATTATAAATTAACTGCTGTGAGGCGTGATCTTTGACTGGTCCTTCCTGGGCCTATAACCTATATAACATAAAGGATCACCACTGGAATCACATCAGTGTGGTTAAAAGGAGAGCCCTTCACATAAAGAATAAATCAAGGGTGCAATTGAAACAGGAAAAGGCAAATAGTAAATCAACTGCAAAAACATCCCCCGTACATAAGGCAAGAAAAGTACCGACGCGTTCATATCACGCTCTACGCGGAGCGTTCCCCCAGTTCGGCGTCGAAGCTTCTTACGCGAACTTCTGTCGAAAAGAAGAGGCGCTGCGCAATCGATCGTTTCACTAAGCACCTCAGGCTTGTTTCCTTTTTGTGTTCGTTACCTTAAAGCATAATGATGTTTGCTGGGTTCGATGAACTTGTGAAGCCATTGAATGCAGTCCGAGATGCGGATGAATTTCATTAGTAACATGCTGCACCCCGAACGACATCCGACGACTTCACGATTGCAGTGTACGAGTGTAAGCATGCAGGTCGCGTCGATTGTTGCGCTTCAATCGCAGGTGTTATTAATATGAGCTAGCATGCCAGATAGAAATTGAGTACGGCGCCTAGTAAATTATACTTCTGGTTTAGGAGTGCAGACCTTATGCGACAGTAGCTGGAGTCTGCGCTGTAGTCTACGTCGGAACACGCCACTTGCAAGTCGTGGCGTAGCAGGCAGTAGCAGGTAGAAACGCCAGATGCAATTGTAGCTGGTAGAAGAGGGTACAGACGGCTCTCTCCTTCACACATGTAGGAGCAAGGGAGAGATCACGTGGCGATGGCTGGCTCAGTGTCTGTGCAGAATGTGCAGCCGAAACATGGCTACCACGGGAAAAACCCATGGTTATCGTGGACGTAGGAGGTCGTTCTGAGTGCCGAATAACGCCCAAATTCAGGATAGTGTTACGAGGAAATACACAAAGGTGCTTACCGTGAAAGTAGGAAGATATGGGAGCGAAGATATAATGACACAAAACGTGGCAGGAATGAGTAATGTTGGAGGGGGATGCGGCTGCAGAGTGCGGAGAAAGTAGTGACGGGAGAGGTAAAGTGGAACTGTGAGGTGGAAAGTGGAGGAGAATAAAGGTGTGGGAGTCGGAGTGGTCGCTTTGCACCTATAATCACTGTTATGCCTCTGGTATGTGCGTCACAGATTGCATCTAATGTAGATTGCAAGCACGGTGCCGGAAACTCGTCGGCCTCTTCCCTCGTTTGCCCCTCGTTTCTCATTGTGCGTACTTCCTTTCTTGTCAAACACCGCAAGCCTATCCACACGTTAGGCCTGTCGTTTAAAGCGCTCACATCTGACGTCGCACAATCTTCTGCATCTTGCATTAAGCACACACTGGTCCTGTTAGTGGGCGACAGCAACGTATACGTAAGGACGAACCAATACTCTGTCTTACTATTGCCTAAAAAGGACCGCTTCATCTCCCACGCCACTCTTCCACATTTTGTTATAACATCACGTTAGTCGTGTAAGGACTTAAACTTTGACAAGTAGCTTTTGATTCAGCACCTGAAAACACCTCCTGTCTTTTTCTATACCGAAAAGCCTGGTTATACAGATCAAGGAGTAGAAAAGAAGTGTCTCTTTAGGCATCAATATTTTCCGGTATGTGAAAACTAATTTCTTCTTGTACATATATACTTGCCTCTCAAATTATTTGCCTCAGTTCGTAGGAAAATTAAATGCCTTAGAAAAAGATCCGCTGAGTTTATTTAAAGCTCGCTGTCTCTCTGTCTAGGAAGGAGCACTTTGAGTTCGCGTTGCCAATTACACTAAATCTCTGCCATTTTTTCTCGGATGGGGGCAGCATTGCAAGTGAATCAATTCACATCCAGCCTGATTGCCCATTGAGCCCCGTCTGAGTGCTGCGAACCCCCAACATGCAAATACTTTTGTAAAGCAACAATGCATGCTTAGCTCTGCAGCTTCTTGGTGTCATACCTTCTCTTCGTCGTTGTATTCTGGCTGCTTCGGTCACCTGTTCTGGAAGGGATGTCGTCGCACCATATAGAGGGTAAAGAATTTCATGCTGTTGTTTTCAGTAACCATGCCGCTACCAGCAACACGAATGGTTGCCTACAGAGAGCCGTTCTGCTTAGTGGAGGCAAGCACCCTATAGATCTGGAGCCGGTGTCTTTAATGTATCGTAAGATGTGGACGCCACAACTCATACAAATGTCATACAATTTCGTATATTTCTCATATGTTGAATGAGATTTGCACGAGTTTCGAATGAGTAAAGCATGAGAATGAATATGATATTGTCACGCACTTCCCGCGGTCCTTATTGAAGGAAGATGAGGTTTTGGCGGAATAAGGAGAAGAGGACGAGGAAGCTGGGTCTGTCCGCTGTGGTGGTGTGCTAATCTCCAGCGTATCCTACCATCTGTGTAAATAAACGTCGTAACAAGTGTGGTGGAGGTGCTGGGTACAGATCACCACGGAACCTCTCCTACTTCGCCGGAGCAGAAGAATTGCTGGGCTACCCCCCCTTCGGACGGAGAAGGCGCAAGCAGATGGTTCAACACAGCACACGCCAGCAGCTCATCCGACCACCGCACAGCCTTATGGGGAACCCCGGCACTTCTATGGCAAGCCCGGGGAAGACGTGGATGACTGGCTCACCCACTACAATCGGGTGAGCAAATACAACCATTGCGATGCGACTACCAAGTTGGCGAATGCGGTATTTTTTCTTGAAGAAACTGCGCTAACATGGTTTGACAATCATGAAGCATCTCTCACCACCTGGGATTGCTTCATGGAAGAAATGAGAGCGGGATTTGGTGATGCCGATGCTCGAAAAAAAACCGCCGAACAGACACTGGCTCAACGAGCGCAAGTACCGGGGGAGACCTGCACAACTTACATAGAAGTCATCAAGCTGTGCAGAATAGTTGATGTTCGGATGACTGAGGAAGACAGAGTGGGTCATCTCCTGAAAGGAATAGCGCAAGACGTGTACAACTTTCTTATCTGCAAGGGCGATTTGAATACCACCTCTGATGTAAGACGACACTGCCGCACGTTTGAATCTTTGAAGCGACGCCGTATCATTCCGAAGTTTGGTCGGCTGCCTAATGTGACAACTGTCGCTAGTGTGGATGTGTCTGAAACGACAAGCCTGGCAGATACAATTCGCCAGATCGTCCGCGAAGAGCTTCGGATGCATCAAGGTATTGGGGGCCACGTCACACCCGTCTACAGGAGCACCTCTTCGTCTGACAGCCCATCTTCTACCTGTTATGATCCCTCTGCTACGTCTCCTTAGGACACCCGATGCTCTGCTGCTCATCGCCCGAACACCCAGCCTCTCAACATCAACGCCTACAACAGCGAGCACTCTCGTCCTCCTCGTCGACCACATCCAGAGCATGAAACGTTTATTACAAGCGACGACGAACCTTATTCATCGAATGAACGTGAGCCGCCAGTGTGTTATGCCTGTGGGATGATCGGCCACATTTCCCGCTTTTGCCGCAACCGTCGTCCGTACCAGCAGTATCGCCGACAGTGGGTGAACTCCCGTACAAGGCTTCCTGCTGAAAATGATGATTCATATAGAAGAACACCTGGCCGGAATGAGTACAGATCAACAGCTAGCCGACAAGAACGCAGAATGGTGCTGAACCGAAACGAATCACCGGCCTCTGACCGTAGCCTGACACCACCATCTCGGCGCCTACGACAATCCCCTTCTCCCCGACGACGTTCGCCACCTCCGGGAAACTAGTGAGTGCGGCCGATGGAGGTGAGGTCGCAAATGATTCTAGCTTACCCATACATCTGCCCGTTTCGATGTTAAAGAACCGAATTGAAGTGTTTGTGGACGGTGTACGTGCTATGGCGTTGTTGGACACAGGTGCAACTGTTTCTATTATAAGTCTAGCTTTTAAAACTGCCTTGGTCGTAAAATTATGTTTGCTTGGGATAGTACGACAACATTATATGGTGTTGGTGGCGAGCCGCTTAACCCACTTGGAGTCTGTTCCGTGAATCTTGTTATCGCCGGCCACACATTCCGAACTGGATTCGTAGTACTTACTCGATCAACGCATGACGTAATTCTTGGACTCGATTTTCTGGAGCAATGTGGGGTCACTGTCGACTTTCGCAATGGAGACATTTCTGTGAGCACTCGAATTGAATCTGCTTTGCGTGAAAATTCGCGGACCCATCCTCGCACGCTTTCGGTTTCGGAAGACATAGTCATTCCTGCAATGTCAGCAGAGTTTATACGAGTTGTTAGTTCCAGCTGTGCCAGTGATGCGTTCGACGCTGTGGATGAACCACTCACCCTCAACTGCGCGAAGAAAAGTATTCTGATTCCCCGCTGCATCATCTCAGTCATGAATGGCCATTCTTCTTTGTGGACGACTAACTGCTCTAACGAACCTGTTGTATTACCACGTGGTCTAAAACTTGCCAACTTTGACGAAGACACTTTTAAATCAGTGGCCGTGCTCAGCACAGACAATTCCCAGCCTACCGCATGCTCAGAAGAAGATGAGACAAAATTTCTTGCCATGATTAACAAATCCCTGCCAACAAGTGACCGTCACAGTTTAGTGGAAGTTCTGGCGAAACATACTGCGGCTTTCGATTTCTCTCGGGACTCGCCACCACGGATTCCCATGTTCCGTTGTTCCGTACTCAGCACCGAATCAATACAGGAACTGCTGATCCAATCCGCCAGAAGCCTTATCGTGTACCCCCATCAGAGCGCCAAACAATCGAAGAACAAGTTCGTGACATGCTGCATAAGGGCATCATTCAGGAATCGTCTAGTCCGTGGGCTGCCCCTGTGATTCTAGTCAAAAAGAAAGATGGCACATGGCGATTTTGTGTTGATTATCGACGTTTGAATACTGTTACCAAGAAGGACGTGTATCCCCTGCCACGTATTGATGACGCCATTGATTGCTTACATTCCGCCTCCTATTTTTCCTCAGTTGACCTGCGATCAGGCTATTGGCAGATCCCCATGCACCCGGAAGATAAAGAAAAGACGGCATTCATCACCCCAGACGGGCTGTATGAATTTAATGTGATGCCGTTTGGATTATGTAACGCTCCAGCCACGTTCGAAAGATTCATACATACAGTTTTGCGCGGGCTGAAGTGGCACATTTGTATTGCAAGATCAAAAAAACAGCGCGGCTACTTGGGACAAACAGAGAGGAGAATAACGGACAAGCGCTGACTAACAACTGAAGTTTATTCGAAAAAAGCACAGGTAATATACACTTTTTTTCTTCAAGAACCAGGACGCATGCGCTCCCAAACAAGCATCAGTCTAATCATGGGAATCCAAATATACAATCTCAGTGTCATGCAGAAGCACCGATGGCGTGCTCACGCAACTATCCCCTTTTCTATGGATGTGATAGGCTTCCGATAACTCCCTGGTTAGTTGATCCTTATGCCTGTAGATTACATTAGTGTTGTTAAAAAGAGGTGTGCATAGTTTTTTATCAGGATATCTCTGATCATTATTTAAAGGGCAGTCCCTGTAGTGCAGGGCAAGGTTCGAAGATGGGGCATTTTTCAAAGATGCCTTATGTATCAACACCCGTCTACGCCAACATAAGGCATCTTTGAAAAATGCCCCATCTTCGAACCTTGCCCTGCACTACAGGGACTGCCCTTTAAATAATGATCAGAGATATCCTGATAAAAAACTATGCACACCTCTTTTTAACAACACTAATGTAATCTACAGGCATAAGGATCAACTAACCAGGGAGTTATCGGAAGCCTATCACATCCATAGAAAAGGGGATAGTTGCGTGAGCACGCCATCGGTGCTTCTGCATGACACTGAGATTGTATATTTGGATTCCCATGATTAGACTGATGCTTGTTTGGGAGCGCATGCGTCCTGGTTCTTGAAGAAAAAAAGTGTATATTACCTGTGCTTTTTTCGAATAAACTTCAGTTGTTAGTCACCGCTTGTCCGTTATTCTCCTCTCTGTTTGTCCCAAGTAGCCGCGCTGTTTTTTTTGATCTTGCAATGCACCAACTAGCTCAGATTTCCGTTCTTCTGCACATTTGTATGTGTTATTTGGACGATGTAGTGATATTCGGGACAACTTTTCATGAACACAACAGTCGATTAGAGATTGTCTTGGAGTGTATCGAGAAAGCTGGTCTGGTACTCAATTCCAAGAAATGTCGTTTTGGAGAACGCCAGACTGTGGTACTTGGACATCTTATAGACAAGGATGGAATCAGGCCTGATCCGAAAAAGATCGAAGCTGTCACTTGTTTTAAACCGCCGAAATCGTTAAAACAGCTCAGGAGTTTTTTGGGGCTTTGCTCCTATTTTCAGCGTTTTGTTCCGAAGTTTGCTGATCTAGCATATCCCCTTACTTGTCTTGTGCAAAAAGATGTGCCTTTCAAGTGGACTGCCGATTGTGACTCCGCCTTTCGTCAGTTAAAGTTTATTTTGATATCGGGACCAGTACTACGCCACTTCTGTCCATCAGCTCCAACAGAACTTCACACTGACGCCAGCGCAGTTGGAATTGGTGCTGTGCTCATACAGCGCCACAATGGCGATGAACATGTCGTTGCGTATGCAAGCCGTTCTTTGAGCAAGGCTGAGCGTAATTCCACTGTAACTGAACTGGAATGCTTAGCTGTTGTATTCGGTGTGCAACGGTTTAGGTCATATCTTTATGGATGTGCATTTATAATTGTGACGGACCATCATTCCTTATGTTGGCTTGTAAACCTTCGTGACCCCTGTGGACGCCTTGCGCGGTGGGCTTTGCGCCTTCAAGAATTCAATTTTACTGTGTCTTTTAAGAGTGGTCGGAAGCACGGTGATGCTGATTGCTTGTCACGGTTGCCACTTGAAACTACTGATTGCGACAATGAGGTCTTGGATGAATATATAGCTGCTATCTCTACAAGTTTCCCTGATGTTGGTGAATTCAAGATTGCGCAGCGGCACGACAACGCGTTGGCGCCGCTTTTTGAGGCAGCAAGTTCTCGGAACCCTACGACCTCATTCTGCATTCGTGACGGTGTACTATACAGGAAGAACTACTCGTCAGTAGGTGCGCGGCTTCTTCTGGTAGTTCCTACAAGTCTTAGGTGTCAGGTTCTTCGGGTAATGCACGACGATGCCACAGCTGGACACTTGGGTTTCGCAAGAACATTGCACAGGACAAAGGAACGTTTTTATTGGCCGAAGATGCGTCAAACTACTCAACGTTATGTGGCCAGCTGCCTCCAGTGCCAGCGTTTCAAGCACCCAGCCTGCTCACCGCCGGGTCATCTTCAGCCTATAACGCCACCACGAACCCCATTCGAACAGGCGGGAATTGATCTTCTAGGACCGTTTCCCCGTTCCTCCAACGGAAACCGCTGGGTCATAGTGTGCGTAGACTATCTTACGCGGTACTGTGAAACTGCTGCTATACCGTCAGCCACTGCTTCTGATGTCTCGGCGTTTCTCCTACGGTCCATCATTCTTCGACATGGGCCTCCTCGTGTGTTAATAAGCGATCGTGGCCGACAGTTTACGGCAGAAGTTGTAGAAGAACTTCTTCGCCTCTGCTCATCCCATTTTCGCCATTCAACTCCTTACCACCCACAAACAAACGGTCTTACCGATCGCACCAATCGGACGCTTAGCAACATGCTCGCAATGTATGTCGACTCCCGCCACAAAAACTGGGATGAAGTCCTTCCGTTTATAACATATGCATTTAACACTGCTAAGCACGAAACGACAGGCTACAGTCCGTTTTTTCTTCTCTATGCACGACCTCCACGAAGCACTTTGGACACGTTTCTGCCTTTCTCACTCCCTGCTGAAACTTCACTAGCGCATACTCTCTCTTTGGCTGAAGAAGGTCGTCGACTCGCTAGACTTCGCACTCTAGCCTCCCAGGAACGCTACAAGCAACGCTACGACAAGCGTCATCAAGATGTTAATTATGTCCCTGGTGACTTGGTGCGGCTTTGGACGCCGTTGCGTAAGCGTGGCTTGTGCCAGAAACTGTTGCACCACTATACTGGCCCTTTCGTTGTATTGGAACGCCTCAGCGCAGTAAACTTTGTAGTCTCTCGCGTGACCACCCAAGGACGTCGTTCTCGGAAGACTCAAGTAGTCCACGTGGCCCGCATGAAGCCCTTCTATCAACGTGACGAACCTTGACTCGCCCGGCGGGCATCGTCTGCGAAGGGGGCAGTGTCACGCACTTCCCGCTGTCCTTATTGAAGGAAGATGAGGTTTTGGCGGAATAAGGAGAAGAGGACGAGGAAGCTGGGTCTGTCCGCTGTGGTGTGCTAATCTCCAGCGTATCCTACCATCTGTGTAAATAAAGGTCGTAACGCACTTCCCGCGGGAAGTGCGTGACAATATTATTGTGACTCATACGGTACTTTTCACTAGGGTAACTTCTGCAGACCGAACACGAAGGAGTCTCGCACTTTTCATTTGGGGTATTGCGTCTCTGTCATATTGTGGAAAATTCCGTGAGATGTGTTCTTGTCTAGCGTCCCTGCCAACAGCAATCTCAGACTTTAACGCGCGTCAGGAAACGCCACGAGACAAAATAAGCTATGCACCGTCCAGTTTCACACTTGCCGAAGAAAGTCTGACAGATACTGCGCCTTCTCTTTCCTGTAAACGTATTATAAATACACATGGCACTACAACGAACACCGTTAAGAGTATGAGGCAAATGATGAGAGGGAAATGATAGGAAAGCTAGGGTATGCTTTCGCCATTCTCCTCTTAAGAGGCATCTCAGAGACCCCCTGATAAATAACATACACGTCTTTTGTTCTATTCGCAAAATTTTAGTGTCTAGCGCGCAGCGCATATAAAAAAATGCGAAAGAAATCGAATTTGTAAAACTCTTCCCACCGAGGGTGACCGCAGTTTTAAAATGCTCGTGTGACGTCACAAGAGAATAGACGGCGGAGCGTCATCTGCAATGCAGGCTGCAATCTCGAAGGACATGTCTACTTCTTTCGTGGACGATAGACACACTGGTCGTCCCTCATGCAGAAGTGCTTGATGGAGATGTTACTGCACAAAAGCTAAATAGAGTAAGGTATTCTTTCTTCGGCATAGTTAAAGCGCGGTCACAGTTAATGGGCGGGCATGGTTAGGCTCCTTATCTTCTGGACGCTCTGATCTGTTGCATTCAACCGGCGACAATGCCAGCTTGACCAGCTGTTGCTTTTCGTCGCATTGTGAAATTTTCGGCCCGGCCACGCCGGTGGTCGTCGGAGGCCGAGCGAGAACTTGACACACACATACCCGACGAGTTAACAGCCTGAACAGCTACGCTTGTCTGTAGCTTAACTGTGCTAGAAAATGGAAACCAAGCAGCCAAACATTATATGTTCTCACTTCGCACGAGCAATGACCTTGGCTAGAAATGTCAGCTGGTGGCGAACTGCTGGCCCGTTCTGCGATGAGTAGGCCTATAGAGGGAGTACGCGGGGTTTGGGCCTCCAATTTTGGCTAATACTGAGCGCGCATTCACACTATTTAGAGGTTGCCTGCGTCCATTCAGTGTAGCTCTGGAAATAGACCACAAATCGACGATTGCTTACATCGCAAAGCACGTGCGCATAGAGCGGGAAGCATCGATGTGTCACTGTTTGGGGAGCAGCCGGCAGCTGTCGGCGCTGCTTATGGCTACCTAATGCAGGCAGGGGACGCAGCATACTCGGCGCTTCTTGCACGTTTTTAGCTTGTAAACAAATAAAGGTGTAACTTGTTATATTGTATAATTTTATCAATTCTACCCTAGTTTCGGTGTCATACTGTTTAAATTTCTCTTTTGTGAATTGCGACTGTGCATTTGACTTGAATGTGGACTTTGCCTTCATCTGTGTGTAGTCCGCCTCCTATAAATATACGGTACCTCGTGGATAACCGGGTTTGTTAACGTGGACGGCTGACGCATGAGTCTCGTTGCACCTCAGCGGCCGCCTCGACCCCACCGCAACATTGGCGTATGACAATGGGAGAGGCATAGCGAAATAGGGGCATTCCCCAGTTGCATAAGTTATCCGACGGCATCCGTGATTACGTAAAGTAGTGCTCTTCGAAGATTCTCATTTTCTGCAAGTTTTATTCATGCCACCCAGTGAGGTCGTCGCCTGATATGTCATACTCGCTGACAATCTGCCCGCTTCACCGCTTAAAACAAATGAGTGGAAGATTTTCATCCAGTGAAATTTTTCTACGAGAATGTGTTTGAGCAACACAAGCATCTAGTTGCCATGGACGCGTCGCCTAAGGGTCAAAATGGCTGACGACATACGAGCGACGTGCTTTGTTCTCGCTGCCACCGCCCTACAACAAAGGTTGACAAGGGAAGAAAAGCTTTTCTACGTCTCTCAAGTGTGTCACTCTGCACTATTCTTCCAACTATATCGATTTTTGTCACGTTCCCAGATATTTTCTAACAACAAATTTCCCACATGCAATATCGGCATGCATTGTTTTGTTGAGGTTAGAAGTCACAAACTCTGCGTTACAATAATGCATTGATATTTTCTAACAACAAATTTCCCACATGCAATATCGGCATGCATTGTTTTGTTGAGGTTAGAAGTCACAAACTCTGCGTTACAATAATGCATTGATGATAGCCCTGAATGTTCTTTACGTTTGCCGAGAAGTCATATCTCAACGGTTCCAGAGAAGGATGGCCTGAAATCGTAAGCGATTTTTTCCGATTAGGGTAGGCCAGCATGGCTCTTTCGACTCCGTTTGCGGGCGTACGCCCACCCGATCCGTTTCTCCAGCACCCGAGTCGTCCGACAATTCTATTCAGTCAGTGGAATGAAACTTTCGAACTTTACTTAAGTTTGAGAGGGGGGTTTGCAGCGACCGCCAAAAACAAGAAGGCTTTTTTGTTATATATTTTGCGATATGAATGTGGACGACTCTACTCCGCTCGTGCCGTGTATCAAAGCGAGACCACTGCTACTTCGTCTACAGAATCTGGTGAGGCTACGAAAGATGGTTAAAGAGAAGCTCTTGCACGGCTGCAACAAGATTTAAAGGTACCAGCTAACTTGGTTATGGAAATAAGATGTTTTGAAAACAGACAGTAACAACCAGGCGAGTCCAATTCAGAATACGTCGCTGTCTTACGTGGCACCATAGAACTATGGGACTACCAGTCTGCGGAGAATATGCTCAGAGATTGCTTCGTGGCAGGAGTGTCTACTCTGAGAATTCGAGAAAGACGCTTGTTGGAATTATCAAAACTTATTTTTGTCGTTGCATCTAACCTCGCTTTCAAGTGAGAGGAAGTGATACGTGATGCGCAAGAATTCCTAGCGCCTTTACAACCTATCGGACAAGTTACGTCAACCTGTTCACTGCAACAAAGGTCAGCCTCAAGGCATTTTTGCTCTTGCTTTTCCACAAGAGCCCACTTACCGGCAGCGAAAACAGCTCCACGAACGCCAAGATTCCAAAAGCATACGTAGTACTCGCAACATGGATCTCCTAGGAATCTCCTACATCCAAATGCAATGCCGCCTCCAATGCCACAGATCGAGAAATCAGCTGCTTCAAGATCTTTTTTCAATGCAACTCCACCATGGACACCTACTCCGAGTACAAGATCCGTCCAAGACCAAGATAGTAACAGAGAAGCAGACGAAGACATAAATCAACAATCACTGTTACCTATTGAGGCGGTCTAAGTCAATGCAGAAAGGACGACAGATGGTGTTCACGGCACTCACCTACTAGGCCAGCCTCGACCGCATGTAATTCACCTTTACAAACCTACCCAGAGAGCACCAGAAATTTTGAAGACTCAGAACACTGAGGAGCATGCCGCGTACGTCAGCCGAATTTTATACTAGGAATCCCACATAGTTCTACTTTTCCTTTACCACTCTCCTGCGACTCTGGTGGTGCTACCCTGGAAGAACGGTATCCAACAACCATTCCTAGTGAAAAGAAAGCGCAGCGCTCTCGGTATAGCAGTGTGCTGAGTTATTCTAGTGTGGAATTTTTTTCAAGCTCCCAATGCTACCTGTTCCTTGGCAGCAGTGGTGGTGCGGTGCCGCTCGAGACTCCCGTCGAACGGGGTCCGCGCCCGTGGCCGCCGCCTAGTGTGTGCCCGGACTGTGTGTGTGTGGACTGTGTGTGCGGCTGACTGACCAGGTGTTTTTAGTGTAGGAGGAGAGGGAGAGCGTGCGTTTGCACTTGTGTGCTTCCACAAAATGATTTCTCTGTGTTTTCTCGGCATGTGTTTACTTATAATGTAATGTAGGATTTCTAAATTCAAACTTTTTTCTCCCTTGTACAATATGAAATGACAATGTACTTCTACCCTTTTCCTCCAACGCAGGCAGAATATATTATATCGTGTATTTCTATGTATTCGGTCTTAGTTTCTTCTTTGTCCTCTTCAGGTTTCTCTTCTGTGAATTGTGATTGTACTTGTGTCTTGAATGTGGATTGGGTCGTCATCTGTGACGTTGTCTGTGTCCTATAAGTATCGGGCACTGCGTGAATAAACGGGCACCTCATCATGGACGGGTGACGCGTGAGCCTCGTTTCCGCTTCTCGGAGGCCGCCTCGGGCCCGACGGAATACAACTGGTACAAAAAAAAATTGAGTATTTTATTGCGGAAGCAAAAGTAAGCCAGATTTCAGCCCGTCGCGTAAAACCGGCCGGTAGCCACGTTTGACTTTTAGAACGACCGAAGATGGGGCCCCTCTTCAAGGCGTCGGGTAACACCGGGTAACCCGGTCGGTAGCCACGCCGCGCCGCAGAAGCAGAAAAGAAAAAGAAAAAGAAGAAGTAAGAACAGAAAGAGGAAGCTACGTCGGCTTTGCTTACGCAACCTACCGGATTTAACTAAAGCAAAACCCCAGCTACTGTTTTAGTATTGCCAGTTCAGGCTGGATTTTATGCCGTGTGGAAGAGCAGCATACATCCAGTTATATACAATACCTGTTTAAATAAACACGCTGGGGACACTGCCGTAATCCTCCAATCGGCGCCTTTTTGCGGGAGGTTAGGGCTAACAAACTACATATAAATGGTTTATGTTTACTTTGAAGATCCCGCGAGTCATTTGCTGGACATGCACAAGAGATACGGAAGGTTAGGCTCGGCAGTCGGTCGTTGTCGAATGCGCGCGGCTGTGGGAGAGGCGAGACGGAGACGGCGGCTGCTGAGAGGTTATTGCCCGGTGCGGGCAATAAGTGTATTCGAATCAAACTGGGTTTTGCGATGATGGGACTGAAGCTGCGTCGCTGTCACATCCTTTCTTGCGCAGGGGCCACATGAAAGATAGTTTTGCAGAAGCGCTTTACCTGCCGAAAATATTTAGGTTGACTAACACGCGCACATAACAGCATCCCAAGAGGTACCGTTTCGTTCAAACGTTTTATCTGCTCCTCTAATATTTCAAGGTGTGCTCTCGCATCAATGTATGCTTGTCTGGGTGTTCGTCTTCGTTCTTGGACCAAAAGAGCAATGAGCAATAGCTTGAGAAATCAGCAACACAACGTTAACCGCTCTCATATTAGCGGCGCACACTGCGGAAGGAAACAGTTGACATATCGGTTTTTAAGTGCGGGAGCACGTGTTGCTAAAACGAGCTAACTCTCATAACATATGAATGTATGCTACTGATTTTGTGCTCAAATAATAAGCATGAGCCCATCGATTTCGTCCTCCTCGAAAACCTCTGGACGCAAGCACAAAACAAGTCCGAGGATCATAAGGTTGCTTATTACAGTGAACATTTAAAAAAAGAAAGAGAGAATATGGAAATAAAAATCTTTTTGCTGAAGAATAAAAAGTTCCCAGCGACCACCGTCCAAGGCGTAGAAGCAAGTGTGCAGCCGACACCGCGAATAGCAGATGACATGGGGATGATATGCCGTTGTGACGTGAGCAGCAAATTGGGGCCAAACCACCAAGCTGCTGGCGAAAGGATAAATAGAATTTATCTTAAAAATATCTACCGCATCGAACGAGCTCAAATGTGGAGAAATTATAATTTCAGGTAAAGACAGTGAAATGCAATAATCATTCTATGTTCAATTGTTAGTTCTATTTTCCCTTTTTAAGCATCAAATTAATTTATTCCATTGGTTTGTTCCCTACAATGGCATATTAGTAAATAAACGAAACGTGCCAATAAGACGCTATAAGTGATCATGGCAGCCTGCCTTGTTTTTGTTTTCTCTTGTGATTTTTTTCGGGATAGATGACCGAGGTCGAGTAAGTTCGCTGTTATGGTAAAGGAGAATAGTTAATGCCTCTTTCATATTAGGCTGATGATTTTAGACGCGTAGAAATACTATACAGTGCCACCTCTCGGCAGAACCCGCGATACGGACTAACTACTTTTTAAAATAGTATGACCACAGACCAGTAGGTGGGACACGCTAAATTAAAAGAGCGGAAAAACCAGAACGGAGGGATGGAGATAACACAGGCTGGAGTTGTCTCCCGTCTGAGATAACTGACGTTGAATGCTGTTGGGTAATGCTGTCTTAGGCAGTTTAGTTACACATTAATGTTAAATATGTATGAAAATATACTTGCACTTACAATACAATTCAGTCCGGAGATTGCTGAACCTAACTATAGCCCAATGATTCGGCAAGAACACATTTCCCGACTCCAGCTTTCAAAGCATGGCCAGAGCGAATTTTAGCTATAGCGACCATGACGCGTTCTGGCTCACCGGCGTCTTTGCTGTAATGGAAACAGCTGAAGCTGCCACACAAACTGTCAGTTAAGAGGCCACCGATTCTGGGTAATTATTTTCTCTGCGAGAGGCGCTTATTTGTGAGCAGCCTGACAGACGCGGAACGTCTGTGATGTAACTGTACTAACTGAAACTTCGCCCATCCCTCTCTCACAACTTTGATATTCACTCACCCCCTTCACCCAGTGCAGGGTATCCAACCGGTTTCTTTTACAGGGATAACCTCCCTGCCTTTCCTCCTCCTCCTCCTCCTGCCGATAGTGCCAGCGGCAGCTAGCTGCGCCTTTCTGCTGCGCCTTAGAACATCGCAGAGTATTAACAAATTGAATATTGGGGCCGATATGGAGAAATATTTAAATGGAACTGAGCAGATGTCTGTTGCGATCACTGGCACCTGAGACTCTGGAGTGGTGGGGGAGTTATTTTATGGAGAAACTTGTTCGTTATTCTTCATTCTTGGAAGCTCATTGACTCCGCGATGCAAAGCGATGACAAGAAAGGAGGCACTTTCTTCAAAGTGTACACGTTTGTTTAAAGTTGTTCATGTTAGGTCGCCATGGACAACCAGCTTAAAAAACTGAAAATCTCGTCATTCGTTCAACGGTCGGAATCTAGGGGAATGAAGACAGAACACAGCACCTCTGTGTTTTGCAACGGAGCAGGTGCTAGAATCTTGGAAGTCATACGTCGCCCTCTCCGCCCAATTCGATCGTCTGGCTCGGTCGTCTCCAAACAACCTCAAGATGACCCATTCGCACGCACTTGCTATGATCGGCGCGTCAAATTTTTGTTTATGCTGATCAGGACCTCTGCTTTTCAGAAGAAAACGAATCCTTACAAGCATACTGAAACACGAAAAACATTTACCCCAAGCACCTCCTCCGTCAATCAGATTGGGACACAGAGACCACCCACACGGGCGGCGCATTGTGTGCAGGGTACGCCTGAGCATTGGGGCCTCGAGCCCAGTTGCAAAGCAGCTAGCTAAAACGTTTTAGGGTGACGAGCACACCAGATCAGCTGCATTGCCTGCTGTCCTTGGCGGCCATTACGAAGAGATGCAATTCCTTCACCGTTTACGATAAGGACGCCCTGAGAAACCAAGCACCTCGAATGCTTACTGTTCGAAATTGAGTGCTTGTGTGTGCGGCACACTCACTCCGTCGTCGTCGCCGGACCTTCACTCAAGCTACCATCGCTCCTTTGGATGAATATACTACATTGTCTCGAAGAGTCGTCTACAAGAAGCACCTTGCAAGGGAAACTTACGCACCCCTGACTACTCACTCGGAGATCTAAGGAAAATGTCTTCTGCAACTTCACTATTTACCACATGTCCGACTCACCACTGCAATCTTTAAAATGCTGAGAGGGAGTGCTATTTTGACCCAATAACGTTTTTCACTGGAGACCGCAATCTTCCAGTAGTGCACGTTTTCGTGATTAATTTGTTGGTCTAATTCCCCACCGCATTCACGTGCGGAATATGACGCTTCGCGGTAATTAGCAGCGAGGTATAAATATTTCCACGCGCGTATATGACCCGTGGTTGTCGATACTCATAATTATTACAATAATAATCATCTCTGAATCGCTTCTTTATTGTATTTCGAAGGACAAGGACTGCAAGTGATCAACAAGGTTTTGGTGCTGCAGCGAAATATCTAAAAAAGTTAGGCGCCCGTCATTCCCGGCATTTCATTTTCGAAATGCACAATTTTCATACCCTGGAAAAATATCATCGAAAAAGGCCGAGGACATCATTTCTGAAGGTTGCCTGGCATAGAATGGAAGAGACTGCATTAGATCACTTCAAACAAAAAAATAAATACGCCTCAGACGCCAGAAAGGATCACCTGTGTTATAGCCCTCGTGACGTATTCCAACGGACGGTCTGGCTCGACGGGTCTGTGCAGTATGCGAAGAGGACATCTCCTGGGTACTGTGTGATGCACATCCACTTTGACCAATCTCAGGAGATGGAAATTGTTCCGAGAGCTTTTATTATCTTATTTCATTCTTTCACTCCCTCTTTCCTTTCTTCTTCCACAGGGCGCTTCGAGTGTCCAGAGAGAAGCGCCACAGTTGCTTCGGCCTACAAAACCTATTTGTGACGAGTTTAGTGACAACGCCGTAGGAATACTCGATCAAAGAATGGGTATTAAACAAAGATTCTGTTGAACAAGTATTCCTTCGGCGGCGGCACGTTTCTCTCAATGTGGGTGTTTTCCTCCCACAGCTCAGCCTAGGTGCAGAATACCTTCTTTATCACGAAAGACTGCACTTGTAACCTCCACAAACTGGATCATGACATGTTGAGTGATTTTCTACCTTTACAAATACTCTTGTGTTCCAAGATTACCCAGAGTTGGTTGACAAGGTTGAGTCGCTTTAGTCTACGTGACGCTTAGAGGAAAAAAATTTAAAACATTTGGCACGTTTCTATTCTAAAAATACAACGCATGTGGCTTGCTGACCGTGAGAAATGGCTGATTCGATGTGTGGTAACAATTTCCTACACCATGGATGCCACGAAAAGCTCAGGAGAGCGGTAAATATAAACAAATGTTTCTTCGCAAGCTGTCTAAAAACCCACAAAATGTGTCTATAATTGCACCTCGAAGCAAATAAAGGCTAAATCAAGATGCTTGGTAATTTATTTTATTGAGAAAAAAAGGCTCTGTTGGACACTGGGATAATTTCGGACCACGTCCTATTCAGGATGGAACCGGTGAGATCTGCCTCCTGTTAAAAGTAGGCGATGCTCAAGGGCGCAGCCCACTGACACGACGTTCACCGTCACCACATCAGAAACACGGCACTGCAGGTATGAGAAAAGCGGCCCCGGAGTCAAAAAGAAATGAAGCTCTATAATATTTCCTCTTTATTCTCCCCTTTCCCCCTTGCTTCTTGTCTCCTCTTTCCTATGTCAGTGTGAGCTACATCTCGTCTCTTTTAAGGGGTATCATCGGACATCTAGTCAAGAAAGAGGAAATCAAGCATTGAAGCTACTAAGTCTCCCTTGACTCTGCGTGGCAGAATTCTACTTTGCAAGGGGTAGGGAACTGAAAGATTGTAAAGTGGTGCGGCGGAGGCCAGAGGACAAGCCTTTTTCTACGCGGCTCCACGTAACTGACTGGACAGGCCGTCTAGCTCTTCTCATCTCTATGCCCCAGCTTCGTCTGCGCACGAAAGAAGCTTTTTTTGCGCGTCCAGAGCGCTTTCTCGCTTTATGCTTTGAAGCCGTTAATACAGGTAGACATTGTTAGGTGAAATTCAGCCGATGCTGGCGGAAACCCTTTGGTCCTTGGCCTTGGCCAGGAGGCGAGATCGTGGGTAATGGCTGAAAAGCAAGGTCTCCCACGGTTCCGGTTACGTGATCTCCGGAGTTGTTCAGAGGAGATGTTCATGTGGCAAACTGCTAGGTTGTCTCAGAACATCTGCTGTACGGTGGCTCTGTAGCCGCATTTGTTGCACCGCAGCTTGAGTGTGCCGGGGTATACGCGGCTGAGTAGTACAGTGTTGAGGTGAGATTTAGTTTGGAGAAGTCTTCGCACTACCTCTTCACCCTTAGTGAGGTCTCGGCGAGGTAGGGGTATATAACGCTTTCTATAGTTTATGGTGTTTGGTTGTATCATGGTAGGTGTCTAGGGCTTCTAGGTATCGCTGGCGTTCTACTCGATGCCCCCAGATTAGCCGACATTTCCCCGAATAATATTGTGGCTGGGTTATGTGCCAAATTATGGTTGCCGTTGTATAAAATACTGTTTTTGGTGTGCCTGTCCATTCGCTTCATAGAATGGGTATTTCGCGTAGTTCTTGGCAGCACATTTTAGAAGATTGCCCAAGCGATCACCCTTTCTCTTCAAACCATATCCCCTACTGCGCGGATCAGGGTCAGCTGAGAAAAGTCAAGAACCAGGCTCATGTATAAATCTTCATCTTATCTCTATTCCTCTCTTACCCAATAACGTAACCACCTGCAATGGTGCAGATTGCGCCACGATCCAGTTTTGGGCCACCGAATTCGGTTTTCAATTCTGATTACAGTTCTGTCGCCAAGTAGGCTGTGCCAGAGGGTCACAGAGAGAAACACGGGTCGAGCGCGCAGGCTTGTCTTGCGTCCCTCTTTCACCCTTTTGTCACACAGTAAGTCACTTTCTCAAAGAAACGAAAGTAGCCTCGCCGGCATAAAAAACACTTGCATAGACAGCATTTCCTCCCTCGCGTGAGCACGATTCTACTCAGCCCTGTGCAAAAAACGTTTTCAATTTTTTTCTTGCGCAGTAAAACGTGACTTTCGAGAAGCTCTCAAATACAAGCCTTCGAACGGGATGTCTTGGAGCACAAAAGGGCCCCTCGCTACTACTTGTGAGGGACAAAACACGAGAGGGTTTGTTTAAGGAGGGAACATGACAGTTTCCGCACCTCTAATTGCTCAAGCATAACTGCCGCCCAGAATCCGTTGTACTCAGAAATTTCAAAACTAAGCATCCACAAGAAAAGTCAAATGTAAAGTTGAAAGATATTGAGAAACTTCGAAGCCGACGACAACTTCGACTGTTTTGGGGTTCAAGCCAGGAATCACCACCTCACCAGTACCATGAGGCGCTGAGAAAGTGCCATGGTTCTGAAACTGCGTAGCGTTTCTTCGCAACAGTATTTCTATGGCGGATGCCAGTGAGCGTATATGGATACCATAACCTTATAAATAATGTACTCTACTTTGGGGAATTCGTCTATTTATTGTGCCAAAACCATTCGCATTCAATTCTTGATATTCGCTTTCGCCAATAAAAATGCTGGCTTCCCCGGTCAGGTGAGTTGGAAGAGCGATTTCTGTCAACATGTCATAGTCCCGGATGAGAGCAATTTTGCTTCATCTACGAAGTTCCCGTTTAAGCTCTAGAGACATCATTTGCAGCCGCATTGCTGAGCCTTGCGCGAATGTTGAATAATGATTATTTCCTTATTGAAAATCTACCACACATGGAGAATTTTCTCAAATTAAATCTGCACGCAAATAACCCCAATAGTTTCTCTTAATTTGTAGAGCGACAAACAAATACATTCTGACCGAGGAGAGTAGCAACCTATGGTCTTAAATCTCAGTGTATTTTTCTGTATTGAATATTGTTTCCAAATAACTTTTGAGAAGAACTTAACTATACACAGCAGTTATAAAGCGCGGAAGAACTATGTTTAAGCAGGCGCACACGCCTTTCAAGACATGCGAATGGTTTTACAGTGTATTCTTTTGTGTCTCGGCGCTTTAAAATAAGTAATAACGAGCCGTGTCTTGTGTAGCTGCGGTCTTCCTTAAATCTGTAATGTTACATGAAAGAACTGCTGCTGACTGAGCAAGTGAAATGATTTCAAGGAACTTTGTTTGGGCGTGAACATTACGACCTCGCCATTTTCTTGCTGATTGGGGGAATCCCTAAAGTAGCTTTTGTATCGTTATGGCTTGAGAATGAGAGAGGCTGCATGAGAACACGGACAAAGGGAAATGAAGGACAGGAGAAAGCGATGAGTGCTAGCGAGATATCCGCTTTGAGCTCGATATTCACTCTAAGGGAGGGGGCATGGTTTCCACCAAAAGAGTGGCAGCCTTAGGTAGATCTAAGATGCGAATATGTATGGCTCCGCGTCCAAATAGTTTGGTGAACGAGATGTGTTGAGGTGTGATAAATGCTATAAGGCCGTTAAGCAGCGAGGTCTCCAGGTAGCGCGTGAAAGCAGAGGAAGGTTCACTAGGCCGCTCTGGCATGCCTCTTGTATACACAGCTGGTGCTCCCTTTCTGTCATGCGTAACAATCGTGCAGTTGCCCACAGGGAAGTATTTCCGTTGTAAAGGCTCTGGAATTCCTGTCATGAGTTCACATTTGCGAATTAAGCCTGCGAACGGTACCAGAGAATATTTGTGCTTTTACTGACAGTTTTGTGTGCCCTGATGAGGCCTGATGTAAAAAAAGCTTATGTATTATTTCGGCTGGTTCTCGGCTGATTCGACTGCGTAGGTTGACAACAGCATGTGACATGCCGAACCCAATACCTTGATCCTGTGGGCGATCTCATATTTCAAGTTCCTTATCGATGAGATATTCTAAAGAGTGGACGTTTTAGATTATCCGCGGTCTCAACCTTTGGATGAGGATATTTGCCGTCCTTTTAGTAATGAGTTGTCCTTAAAAAAAACTTCTGTTAGTGTCCTAGCCGAATTACGTTAGTGTCCCTATAAACCGTTATTCTTCATCGAGATGTCTGGCCACAATACAAGTCTTAGCATTGTTGTTGTCGACAGTTACCTGGGAGTGAACTCCTGTGACAGCTGCTGGTCGTCGCCATCTTCGGGTGCAGCCTTCGCTAGTGGACGGAAGTAGGCACCCTGGGGAAGGTCGCCAGTTGTGTCCTCATGCAAGCTTTTCTCGTAGCCAAAGTCAGTAGTTCCGGCCACATCCGACTTGAAGCTCGTCATCGTCGAATGTAGGGCCAGCAGTTCGCGAAGGTGCCTCCCCCTGCATGCTTACCAGTGAAAAAAATAATGGTGCTTTAACTCTGCCCTAAACAAAATACAGATAAGCTTATTGCTTTAAGTAATTCTCGTGTTTGAAATATTGGAGAAAGTTCCGTTAGCGACTGCGTCTAACCCATCATGTGCTGTGCCATCGACAGCGCTGTTTAAGACAGAACTTACGCAGGGACAGCCTTTTGTGCGAGGCGCCTTTGGCTCGCTCTATGTCGTTTTCCATGAAATCAGCTATTTCTGTTTCTGCAGGACAGATTCGGACATTGCTGGTTCTCAATAGAATGATTAGGTGTTCGATAAGGGGGGAGTCCTAGAAGACATACACAATAACGCAGCGTAAATGATGTTGCCCAAACTCGAGAGAAGAATGAACCAGAAAGATCACTTTCCTCTGTCCTGTATTCATTCTTCTTCGGTGCTTTAGTCTTGTTGCAATGAGCCGAAAAGTACAGCAAAAAGTTCTCCTTTAGGACTCGGTCACTGCCATTTCAAATTGCAGGTCGTCAGTGCTGCATCACGCGAAATAAAATGGAACTGCTTTCTGTGGAAGTGGTTATGTATTGTTACAGTGTAGGCAGGAAAACATTTCCTTTTACTTCTCTCCCTATGCAGGCCTCCTCTGGTTCAGGAAAGACAGGGTCGTAGCTGGAATGGGGATTTTCTGGGGCTTCATTGTTCCTGCACCATCTAAAAGCTTTCTGCGCTATCTTGCACCGCCGACCATATCAGCCACAGGACGCTTCCGGATTTCGTTTAGAGTAGAAAAATCGTTCCAGATTTGGTGCAGTGTGTCTTTTTTATAGTGAAAAACATTCCAGCCTCACTATACACCCACCGCGCCAGCTACTTTCGCATCCCAGCTCTTTGTCCGGGGTGCTGCTTTGCAGATCACCCAAACTGTATTTAAACCCTGAAGTCATTGCTACCGTTTCGCAGGTCTCCTAGCCACTCACATATTAAGGCCAAAATCATTATAGGCACGTGGAACAAAATCCCGTGCGCGAGATTTGTGCGCGACATCTGTCATATTCCGCGAGGTGTGCTCTTTTCTAGCGCTTATGCCAAAGCTATGCCACACTTGAACGCACTCCAAGGAACGCCACGCGGCAAGAGCAGTGGTGTATCCTCCAAACTCACACTTGCCGGAGAAAGTGGCAGATACTGCGCCTTTCCATTTCTGTAAACAAATTATAATCATGTGTAACACAGCAACGAATGCCGATAAGAGGAACACAATAATAAGCAAATAATAGGAGAGGAAGGGTAGGTTTTGGCCATTCTCCCCTTCAGAGACGTCTAAGAGACCCTCTAATTATTCGCACATTACATACTGATTGGTTCCTCTTCCGCGAGCGACAGATACAGGGCCTTTACTTTCCGAGAAACCACTTAACTGCTTGGAACTAGGTTTTATTGGAGGCAAAACAAAAAGGCGTCTGTGTATTGGGCGATGTCAGTGCACGTTAAAGATCCCCGGAAGTTTAAATTACTACGGAGCCCTCCACTACGGCACCCATTTACCTTTTGCCGCCTTCACTTCCTTGTTCCTCCCTTACTTTACGGCGCGGTTAAGGTATGGAGAAAAACATGTGCTACACACATTGCGCCTCCCTTTTTCTATGAACAAACCAAGCAACTAGAAGCAACCAGAAGCACCCAGAAGCAACCATCAGCTTGCATCCCTTTTCTCGCCATAACTACAATGCAGATTCTGCAGTGCTCTTTAATTTTTTACGAGACATGCGAAGTTTTATGCGTCTTCAGTCCACAAGGCAACGACGTTTGGGATTATGTGAAACGCTCTAGATATAAATAGCGTGATGCAGTTAAGTAAAAGTAATTGCGGTGCTAGTTTGTGCAATGCTGTATAAAGGAAAGATTAACAGCGCTAACAAATAGAGACTAACAAATAGGCACACGGGACAGCCGTTGTCCTGTGTGCCTATTTTTGAGTGTCTTTTTGTTAGCGCTGATATTCTTTTGTTTTTAGAGCAATGCAGCTATTTAATTAGTGAATATGTTTCAATCAGTAATCGCGGATCTAGAGGACATAAATAGTAATAACCTAAGTCCAGTTCAGGCAAATTTCTCTAGGGTTGGAGCTTATGTTACCGGCATTCCTTATTAGTCTGCATTTGGTAGGGCATGTGCATGTGGCAGAGTGGTGACCCTGCATCAGTCAGAGAAGCCGCAGATCAGGGACATTGACATTGACTTCGCCAGTGACGACATACTGAGGTAAAGCAGTCGATTGATAATGACAGCAAAAATGCGACTATTTCGTATTCCAGTTTGAGCACAAGAACAAGAATTGGCATATACTGGATGTGGAAATATATCGACGAGCCAATGTGTCTTACAGATGGATATTGGGAGCGCTAGACCATAAAAAGGTGAGGAATATTTATGGGGAACTGTGTACCTTCCATTCATGAACCACCTATTAACTGTTCTACAAACAAAGGAGAGCCCTCCACGTGCAAAATAAAACAGGGCTACAGTGGAAATAAAAAAGGCAAATATTAAATCAACTGCACAAGAATCGCCCCTACATATGGCAAGAAAATTACTCACGCGTCGATACCGCACTCCAAGTGGAGCGCTCATCCAGTTCGATGTCGGAACTTCTCGCGTCAACCCCTGCCGAAACTAAATGATGCTGTGAAACCGATCAATTCGATCGGCTTTCTTACTATGATGCCCAATGATATTTTCTCGGTTTTACTAGCTAGTGAAGCCCTTAAATGCAGTCCAAGATGCAGCATGAATATCGTTAGTAACATGACGCACCCTCAGTGACAGACGACGACTTCACGATTGCAGTGTACGAATGCAAGCATGCCGGTCACGTGGATTCTTACGCTTAAGTCGAAGGTGTCCTTAATATGAGCTAGCATGGCGAATAGAAAGAGAGTACAGAAGAAATGGACATGGGCAGGACATGTAGTGCGAAGAGAGGATAACCGATGGTCGCTGAGGGTAACAAACTGGATTCCAAGGGAAGGAAAGCGTAGCAGGGGGCGGCAGAAAGTTAGGTGGGCGGATGAGATTAAGAAGTTCGCAGGGGTCAAGTGGATGCAGCTAGCACAGAACCGGGTTAAGTGGAGAGATATGGGAGAGGCCTTCGCCCTGCAGTGGGTATAATCAGGCTGATGATGATGATGATGATGATGATGACAGCGCCTAATAAATTATTCTTCTGGTTTTGGAGTGCAGATCTTATGCAACCGTTACTAGATTCCGCGTAGTTGTCTACGTCGTAACATACCGCCTGCAAGCCGTGGAAGCCAGTAGCAGATCGAAACGCCATATGGTACCTGTATAAGGTAGAAGGTACAGGTGGACCCCTCCTTCTCACACGTAGGAGCAAGGGAAAGAGCTAGGTGTGTCGATGGGTGGCTCAGTATCTTGGGAGTAGGACTACAGAGCGGAGGAATGCGTACCCGAAACGTGGCTATCTCGGGAATAACCCGTGGCTACTGTGGAATGAGGAAATCGTGGCGAGTGCCGAATAACGCACAATTTTAGGTAGGTGCCACGAGGAGAAGCAGAAATGTGCCTGCTGTGAAAGCATGAAGGTATGAAGAAGATGAATGACACAAATCACGGCGGGAAGGAGTATTGATGGAGGGGATGCGGCTGCATTGTTTGGTAAGAGTAGTGATGGAAGAGGTAAACAGGAGTTGGGAGGTGGAACGTGGAGGAGAAGAAGGGTGTGGGCGTTTGCGAGCCGATAATCACGGGCATGCTCCAGAATGTATGTGGGAGATTTCAGCTCATGTAGATTGCAAGCACGGAACAGGACACCCACCGCACTCTTCCTTTGTTGGCCCCCGTTCCTGGTTGTGCGTTCTTACTCTTGCCACACAGGTCAAGTCTATCAAACCGTTAGGCCTATCGTCTATCGTCTCACCTGTGACGTCGACAAATTTTCTGTGCCTCGCTTCAAGCCCGCACTGGCTCAGTTAATGGACGATTGCAACGTAAGCGTAAGGACAATTTACTGCATACCACTACTGCCCGAAAACGCCTACTTCCTCTCCCACGTCACTCCTCCACTGTTGGTAACCTCACGCAGCTCGTGACTACACTACAACTTTAAGAACTAGCCCTTGAGCTAGCACCTGCAGAATATCTCCTGCCTTTTTTAAAGTATCAATATTTTCTGAAAAATATCACTAATGTATTACTATATATATGTCACGAAATCGGTGTACATGTTTATCAAGCCGGCGGGGCGCGAGGCCCGCACGTCGCCGCATGTAGGCTTCCACAATGTTCGAGAAAAGCCTCCTTCCTCGCGCGAGAAAGCGCGTAACTTTGTACGCGTCGCCGTCACCCTCTTTCTCATTACCTGGCGATGACGGTCGTTCATCAGTCTGGAATATGCCAGAGCTCTCCAGAATTTTCTACGGGTCGCAGCCAATGACGACGCGCGGCTCGACGGGAGGAAAAGGGAGCGCTCTAACCAGCGAGGCTAAGTGTGTGTGCGCGCTAGCCTTAGCGCGCCTTAACAAACAGACGTGGCGCGCCCTATTTTTTGAGGCCGCGCCGCTTGTGGAGGCAGTGAGTCAGTCAGTGGTTGCGGCGTGCTCGCAAGTGCGACAACTGGACTTATGGGGATCACCCGCAGGTCCGTGGGAAGCCCACGGACCTGCGAGGTAGCGGCGCTCGTCTTGCATGGCAGCCACATCGTGACTCTTGAGGCGTCGGACTGCAACAGTGCCCGGTGAACAATTTGGTGTTTGTTTATGTCACTCTCTCGTGTTTGATCTGTGTTGTAAAGCCTCTGTGTAATTGAATACCTCTGTTGTTGCATGCTTACGTTTGCTTTTCTCTGAACCTCTCGTCTCTGAAATTTTAGTTTTTGTGTATTCCTCTGTATCGTCTCTTGCTGTCTATAAAGGGTGTTTTGTTTGTTACTTCTGACTCAGTCCCTTACTCTGGCTTGAACCGGCGACAGCTGGGCACCAAACGGCCACCCCCTTCTGTCGCTACAAGGCAGTTGAAGTCCGGATGAGATAGCCACGCAGTAGAAGAGACATCTGGGCGAGTTGGTATGGTGACATGATAGAAAAACAGCGCAACAGACGTGGACGGAGGTGAAGAACAAACCCTGTCCTGTTTGTTCTTGCCCTCCGTCCACGTCTGTTGCGCTGTTTTTCTATCATCTTGCCACGCAGGTCGAGGGCATCATCTTTGCGACCGGAACAGCTACCCCCACTCACTCTAAGGGTGTCTGGGAGTCTGCGCGCCGTTAAGGACGCATCATTAATAATACCTTCTAATTATTAACGGGTGACAACATATTTCCCCATATGTTGTGGAACTAGTGTGGTTCCTCGTGGGAAGACGAAGGGACTGAATTTCGCTGGGGATTGAAAGCTGCCTAGTAGTCTGTTCTAATTTCAACCGTGAAAATTGATGCAGGTGCTGGGTAGATGTATGCCATTTGTCCCGACTGAAGCGGCTAGTGTAGTGAAGACATCACCCTGGGCGCCGGCATTAGTCCAATTTCCGCCTGCAATGCCATCCACCCAAATCTGCTCCGCACCTGAGTACCCCCGTCTACAAAAAACCCGTCACAACAGCCACTCAAACTACTGGCCTATCGGATGCTACAGGCTCCTCGTTCTTCATCCATTCGTCACTACCCAGATCCTTTCACGGCGATTCTTTTGAAGGCATTCATGACTGGCTCGACCGCTATGATCGTGTGGCCGCCTACAACGACCAGAACGACCATCATAAGTTGCGGAACGTGTACGTTGCTTTTGAGGACTCCGCCAAGTCGTGGTTCGAGAATCATGAGTCGACGCTCAAGATTTGGCAGGAGTTTCATTGTCAGCTTCTGCGTCACTTTGAAGCTGCGAACGGAAAAAAAGGCTGAACAGGCTCCGCAAAATCGAATCCGGAGATCAAATGGAATGGGATGATGTTCGTTGAAAACTTGACCTCACTTTTCTCCGCGCTGAACCGAACATGGACAAATTCAAAAGGTGCGTCATTTAAGGAACGCTGTAAAGAAAAAGCAGTTTTTTGGTCTGACCAGCAGCCCATCGAGAGCCATTGATGATTTTGACCAAGAAGCTGCGACCAAGAAGCTGCTCCAACTCTCCGCCATCAGTTGTCCTAACTGGCACGAGATAACAACGATCATTCACTCCGGGAGCTTGTGCGCCTATTCGAGAAACGTTGCAACACCTCGCCACTCAGCGTCTCCAGCCGGCTCCTGCCTCCATTTCCAACATATTATACGCGATGAAGTACAACAAGCAATGCAGCCACGCGCACAACCACGTGCCAATCCTCCAGTCCTCTCTTATGTTGACATTCTACGCTCACTTCAGGCTACACGGACCCGCCGTTCCCGGAGCAGGAAAACCTCAGCAGCGCTTATGGTGTCCTGCACACCATGACTAGGCATGGTAGCCTACAGGGAAATATCTGGAAAGCGGCTGCTTGCGGACCTCTGACAGACACTGCTCCGTTTGGTATCATTGCGGAGAGCCAGGCCATCTATATTGCGACTGTTCTTACCGTCAGTTGGGCCTGCAGGGTTCACCCCTCATTCACCTTGTCCTCGTTATTGCAAGCGATAGCTCGTAGTAATTGAGTTCCTCACCGGCCGTCTCTCTTCCCCTAGTTCACGCAGCCGATTGTTCTGGTTGTCTTCTCGCTGTTTTTGACAGTGTGGTCCTGTGTCCTCCGAGCCTGCCAGACGGAGGTCTCCCAGTCCGTGTCGGCGAAACTAGATCAAGTGACCTCTGGGGGTTCGGCCGCTGTTCATTGTACTTCCGAACATCATCCACCAACGCTCAGCACTACGGCTGCCACCATACACACGTTCATCGACGATACTTAAATCGCTTCCGTTGACCTGTCAGTCTGTACTGACGGCCATGCGGCGAATGCCCTCGTGGACGGAAGTGCCCATTACTCAGCTCTGAGACGAGCTCTGGTTATTGTACTAAAAAAAGTGATGGACGCCGTGGCACGGGCCCCAGATTCGTACTGCATATGGTCATTCAGTCACGCCGGTAGGAAGATACACTGTTCGGGCTGGTATCCGGCAGTCTACTTTTCCGTCAGGCTTCGTTGTTTGAGTTGAATTCTCCTGACAAATTATCCTGGGGATTGAATTTCTTCGAGAATATGGAGCAGTTATTAACCTCCGCGAGATTCCAGTTCGTTTTTTCTACTGCTTATGCGCTCCACGCCAAAGGATCCCTCATGGCACTGCACGTCTATGATGACGATGTTCGCCTACCTCCTGGAGCCAGGAAGGTAGTCACAGTTGGCTGTGACGACAAACATACCGCTCAGAGAATTGCGGAAAGAAACGTGTCCTTGCTCCTTGGGAGGCAAATCTTTGTCGCCTGTGATATTGTAACGCTTCGTGCTGGGACTACCCACGTCTTGTTATAAACTTCAGTTCAAAGCCCCATACAACTGCCAAGACAAACACAATATCTTATTTTGAAGATATTGGACTCTCAACGAGTGTCCCTGAACCTGTGAAATGTCAGCCGACGTTGAACATCAGCCGTCTCCTAACACTGTCAAGCTCGATATTAATGCCACGTTTTCGCCATGAAATTAGTCGTCTTCTGGACCTTCTGGATTCATTCGCAGGTTGTTCTGTCTCGTCCAAAATCGGCTAGGCGGCAATTACCAAAGATATCGAACGACCAGTGAGGTAGCGACGATCAGGTCCAGCATGTGCTTGACGATATTATATAGTCCTCAACGAATTCTTGGGCATCGCCTTTTATGTTGGTAAAGACAAAAAAGATGGTACTATACGTTTCTCTGTCGGCAACAGAGAGCTGAACAATGTGATGGAGAAAGACATTTAAACCTTTCCCAGAAGTGATGTTACTTTGGATCATCATCGTCATGCACGTTATTTTGGGTACTGTGCCGTTCTTTCACGGATGTGTGTGTGTTCCTTAGCGCTATTGCATTTCGTTATGTTGCAATGCATCACCTTGACTGTCTTCAACTGTCTTCAAGTTTTGTTAAACGTTATTTTTCGTCTATGCGCTTGAGAAGCGGTTATTCGCAAACTGAGGTCGATGAACGCGATCGTGAAAAACCCGGCGTTAAAACACCAGACGGCTTATATCACTTTGAGGTGCTCTCATTCGGCTTGTGTTCAGCCCCGCCCACTTTCCCGAGAATCATGGTACTGTGCTCTCCAAACGGAAGTGGTAAACTTCCCTTGCTTACTCAGATGATTCAGTTGTTTTTTTCTGAACATTTTGAAGAGCATATCAACCGCATTCATGGCGTCTTCAATGCCATTCGTTCTGCTGGATTGCGCCTTAAACCCAGGAAGTGCCACTTTGCGTTCGGCGAGCTTAAAGGAGTGTAGACACGTACATTTTCTGTTTAAAGAATTTTGCTTTAAACGATCCACGACAGTCCAAAACAGAGAGACTGCGACCCGAAAAGCCCCAACACGCCCTAATTATTTATTATCATGGCATTTATAAGGTTGCGTTGGTTTCGAGCTCTTCGAGCACGACCCGCCATGACGTTAAATATGCGAGCGCGCCACAGGAGTGCCTCTTGCTGGCAAGACTGGCGACACTATACTGAGAATCTAATGACGCAGAGGGAAGAAAACTTGGGCTAGGTGGCACTGCGTCGCTGTGTGCGTCAATGCCCTCCATGGAGACCTCGGCAAAACCTCCGGGCAGTGCGGCCGCGACGTGTGCTCCCATGTTGTTTGCTCCGCGCTGCCTTTCCGCGGGTGTTTGCGCGCGCGCGGTTTTTCTTTGCTCCTCCGGCCGCGTTCAAGTCGCCCGCCGCAATCCAAAAAAGGGGTCAAAAAAAAGAGAAGGACAAGAATATAAAAAATGATGGCGCGTTTTCGCAAAACTTGGGGGAAACGATAACGCGATGGTCATGGGTTTTTTTTCTGGGTATCTCATACCACTCGTGCCTCGCACCTCTGTTCCAAACTGATGGTGCCGCAGCAGCCATCGCGGAACCGAGTCGGCCTGAAGAAACAAATATACGTCAATCGTTTTATTCTCATACTCGATCCTGCTTCGGGAGATCAACACTGGGCCCTCGCTAAGAAGAAAACTGATCTTGTGATTGCACAAAGTAGCTGTGAAATTAAGAAGACAAATGTTTCCGTAGAGAGAAAACTTCCGGTATAAATGGTATGCCTCGCCTTCTGGTCAATGACCCAGGTCGTTAGTATAACCTCGTCGTTAAATGTAGTTAGGTCGTTGATTTCGAATGGCAGCGCCGCAGCAGTGTACTTCCCCATTCCGCTGTCGTCATGAACCGAAGGATAAGGCGGCATGCTCTGTGCCTTCGTAAAGAACGCGCCCAAAACGCGCTGAAAATAGGCACCACGGCGCAGGCAGGGCCCTGTGTTGTCATTACACTGCCGAAGCGAATGACCATTGTGGGTGGCAATGTTTACTTTCGTTCACCATGTTGGGGGGTTGCCTAAAACGTCTGTCCCCGAAGAGTTTAATGGGCCCCTTTCATGTGAGAACTCAGAAAGGGAAAGGAAGCTTCCCAATCGGCACCCGCAGCACTCATCGCTGTTACGCGCGAATCAATTATTCACCATGAGAAGACTGGACCCTTCATTCTCTGAACATAGGCAGACACATCAAGAGGTGCCGTCTCAAGTCTTTCAAAAAGCCTGTCGCTTGAATCTCGCCTTCGAGTAGCGAACTAGCGTTCACGTTTTTGATGTCTGAGCCTGCTAACAAGCGCTTTTTGAAAACAATTTTCGCCTCGATCAATTATTCATAATTGCTCGCTTTGGAAATGACCGATATGACACACGTTTCCAGGCAGAATCTGTCTACCAGGGAACCGTAAAAAGAAAAAATAAGAAACCCCACTGGAAAAGAGCCCCGCCTTTGCGCGTGTCTGCACGCGACCATCCCTCCTCCTCCTCATCCTTCTTCTTCTGCTCCGCGTGCATGGGTAGCTGCACGTGGTACGCGCTACCGCTCGAGCGGACTGCGCAGACTCCGCAGGAAGCCGCGCACTGCGCGGGTGCGGCTGCCAGTAGGCACAGCCGCCTCGATCAGCGCGCTCAGGTTCTGGCGAAGTGGAGAGGAACTACAAGAGCTACCCCACGACTTTTTTCGTCTGCTTGCGTTTTTTCAGTGTTTTTCGTCTGCTTGCGATCGCACTTGCCAGAAAATATTGTCTTCGAGCAGTGGTTAAACATGGCATAATAAGTAATCAGACGTTGTTTCGCCCGAAGGTGCGGATGTCTTTAACGTTGCCGAGTACTTTGATATCGACACCTTCGTCAGTGACAGAAATGAAAAAAAAAAACAGGAACCAAAAGCAGCTACCAAAGCTTGGCGGTTGGTGTGCAGAAAATATCAGCTGGTTAGACATGTTGGACAGAGCAATTGATTACTGTGAAGATGCTGCTCTCTCAGCCTGGTTTGACAGCGCTGTGAGCTCCAAGCTGGAGTCCAAAAATTCTTCCAGCAGTAAAAAAAAAGCATGAGCCAATCAGACACCGTGACCTGCTACCGCGCTCAAGCTGCCTATGCTCAAGCGTACTCACGCACTGATTTGTCCCGACGCAGCAGACCTGAGTGGCGCCGTCCAAGACTGTGGTGCCATCTGGCGCTTTCAAGGCGATCTGGGCAAACAAAGCCGTTGCCGTCGCGATCGGCATCGATGGCCTCCGCTATCGGTAATACAGTCCAGCCCACTTATAATGAACTTGATCGTCACGTGGCATTTGTTCGTTGTATCCAGAGTTCGTAGTAAGTGGACCACCTATAATACGGGCAAAAACAGCAAGCGAGGCAAAAGTTAACTTTATTTTTGAAAAAAGTCCGTGATGCATGTCTGCTTCTTGAAAGCTGATCGCATCACTGCCGTTTCTAATTTTTCCAGCGTGGTAATATGTTCATTGTCAAGACCTCTCCTGCACAGGAGTTCCTTAAGCGACGCGATGTAACCGATCGCGGTTGAAGCGTTCACAGCAACCGGCGGTAAAGCAGCATCCTCGTCATCGTCCTCGTAGGTCTTCGGGCAGTCAGGAAGGGCTCGCACTTCACGCACAATAGCTTCGGCAGTGCATGGCTCCGTAATGTCGGCGTCGTCATCAGCACAAACAAAATCGTCCTAGGCAACGTCAGGTCGGGCCAGCTGCGTGTCAACGACGCGTTGCCACAAGTCGTCGTGCGACCGGCCTTCCTGTGGGTGATCTATGGCGTCCTCGGTGCCTGGGCCCATAAAACCCACTTTGCGGAAGCAATTTGCTATGAACTCCGCGATGAGCTCAATCCACGACGCTTTCAACATCTCCACGGCGGCAAGCAAGCTGATGCGAACTGGCATGGCAGCATCAATCGCGATCAACAAGCGTTGGATGACGCGCCGCCGGTAGCACACCTTGAACGCATAAATGATGCCCATATCCAGCGGCTGAATTTTGCATGTTGCATTGGGAAGCAAGAAGAGCACTGTCACCGCACTCAAGGAAGGCTGCACACGGTGCGCCGCATAGTTATCCAGCACGAGCAGGACCTTCCTATTTTTTCGTGCCATGTTGCGGTCGAACTCGACAAGCCACTCGGCAAATAAGTCACGACTCATCCAGGCTTTTGTATTGTTCCTGTAGCGTACGGGCACGTAGCTTTCAAAGCATCGCGGCTTACGTGACTTGCCAATGACAAAAGGCAGCCGCCGGTCCCAACCGTCCATACTGACACACAGAAGAACTGTTATGTGCAACTTGCTGTTCTTCCCTCCTGCGCACTTTTCGTCTTTCAAGGCATGCATTTCAGATGGCAACATCTGATAAAACAATGCAGTCTCGTCAGCATTGTAAACGTCCTGTGGAGCATAGCTCGTGATTATTGGGAGGTTGTCGAAACGCCACGCATCGACGTCCTCGTTGTTCACAGACGTGACTTCGCCGACGACCGCCTTGAAAACAATTCCGTGGCGAGCCTTAAACCGGTGGAGCAATCCATTACCTGGGCTGAAATCGGGAAAGTCCAAAAGGAAGGCGATGTCTTTAGCCCTGGAGAGCACCAGCGGTCCACTGATCGGAACGTTGCAAGACCGGTCAGCGAACCACTTCAGCAGTGCGTCCTCAATGACCGCGTCGGTCGCCTTCCGAAGGCGCTTTCCAGTCGTCGGGTCGGCATTCACGGTAGCACCAAGAATCTTTTCCTTGCCCTTAGCAATGGTTGAAATGGTCGATTTCTACAGTCCGTACTTCTTGACCAGTTCGCAGTTTTCTGCACCTTGAGCAAGTTCATTAACAATGGCCATCTTCGTTGCGATGTCGACAGCTTTCCTTTTAGCACCTGAAGAGGTCGGCGCACAGTCCTCCATCGCACCAGGCGCAGGTCAAGCCCTTGGGCTCGCGCGTTGAGGCAGCCTTCAACTGCCCGATTTGGGAAAGGCACGGATGCGGCAACGATGTCAACGCAGTGGCATCGCACAGAACGAATCGACGGCGCAATGCCCTCAGCGCGGAGTGGCAACGGAGCAACAAATGAAGAACCGGTTTGAGCCGGTAGAGGAGGCGCCTGACTTTTCGGATTGGCCGACGCAGATCACGTGGATGCATCACAGCAACGCAGGCGGCGGCAATTTCTCTTTCGTCCCCGCGCGCTTTTTCGTTTTCATTTTTCAACGTGCGCTTTTTCTTTTTTTACTTTACTTTACCCGCAAAGGAGCGCCGGAGGACGCTTTGTGCGCTCTGTGTTCGCGTCGTGTCAGGGGAACACAAAGTGCGCGAAATTCGCCTGCCGCGGGTTCGCAGTCGAGCGAATCCGCGCCAGACACCGCCGGCTCGGTCAACTACGGGGGCCCGACAGCTTCGCGTTCGCTCTAACCGAGTGTTGAGGCCACATCAGTTCGTTCTATGTGAGACAATGTGCCATTGCCCCAATATACATTTTGACATTAGCACCGCCTTCGTTCGTACTAAGCGAGCGTTCGTTATATCTGCGGCTGTTATAAGTGGGCTGGACTGTATATCGCGGGTCACCGTTTATTCGCGTGAATAACAACTCCGTACAAAAGACCATGAATAACGAATAAATTGGGACGATTGTTTGACCAATACTGAGGTGCTGATAGAGTGATTACAGAGATACAAGTGAGCTTTTTTTTCCACATCCACTTTGATGCTACTGCCCAGTGCGACTGGCCTGGCGTCTGTTAGCTTTGCTGCCGAAGCCGGCTTGCGAATCAATCATGTATTTTTATGCACTAGGCTTCCCAGTAAAGCGGTACGGAAGTCCAACGTTGATTACAGCGTTAGCCCATTCCGAAGTGCCGTCTGTTGCCGCTTCAATGTGAAACCAGCTAGGCCCAGTTATGTGTAGGGCAAGCGAGGAGCGGCGGCATAGTTCACGTCTCCCAGCGTGCCTCTGGGCGGCGCCTCTGCCGAGAGTTGTACACTTCTGCAGGAATGCTCTTGTGACACGATTACAGCAGGCAGCATTAATGTACACCTGGTTCAAGTTGCACGAGTGCGGCGTCAATGAAACGGGTAAAATAATTGTGCTTATTGTGCTTGCCTTTTTCGGAGTCCGATCTGTGTTTACGTGCACGCGCAAAAATTATACCCAAGTTTTGCGCTTGGAAAACACGCCGACCACGCAATCGGCGCCAGTAGAAGTAGTTGTAACATGCACCAACGAAGACAGTGTTGAAAGCCATCGCGTCAAGTGAGCAGAAGAGCAGAGCGTTCCCTGGGGTGCCCTGTTCGATACAGGCAGGGCAGTCACGGTGAGCTATCCTGTGTCGTCACTGCTATTTGGTCTGCTGACTCCACAACACAGTTTTTTGATGACGCCATGTTGTTTACATATGTAGACGTTTTCGTCACTGAAATATCACTGTCGATGGGTTTTGAAAAACGACGTCTTTGCCTGGCTGTTATTTAAAATCATATTAAAATATGTTCCCGGCGAAATGAGACGTTAGGATTACTTGAGGAGCATCTTTGTATAACCAGGAAAGCAACCGTATTCCTTCCAATGCTTCAGAAACTGGTGTTTATACTCCTTTAAATTTCTAGGCCACCTTGTAAGCTCCAATGGCATGCCTCCGCACTGGCCTGAGAAGACGACCGTTGTGGCGGCGTTACCGACATCAACCAACAAAGGATCCGTGCGCCAGTTTTCGGGGTTTTGTGCATACTATAGACCTGTTTTTCTCATCGATTTCTCTAAAATCGCAAATCTCTTACCTCGTGTCACCTAAGATGCCGTTACTTTTGTATGTGACCACGAATAGCCAAATGAATTCGCCGACCTTCAATGACATCTGCATTCGTAACAAATTATAAGCCATTTCAACGAGAACGCCGCCGCGGAAGTTGACAAAGACTCGAGCAATGTTGGACTTGGCGCCGTTCTAGTACATTGGAAGGATGACAATGAGTGCGGCATCGCCTACACCAGCCGTACACTCTCTCGTTCCGAAAAGAACTATTCGACAACGGGAAAAGGATGTCTTACGGTGTGGTGGGCGTTCCCTAAATTCAGATGTACTTTTACTGATGACTGTTTAGGGCGTTCGGTGACCATAATTCGCAGTGTTGGTTGGCGAACCTCAAAGTCCATTATCGACGCCTCACCTGGTGGAGTTTGCGGCTACAAGGGTTCCATCTTCGGGCCTATATGTATGGCCAAAAGTACATTGACGCAGGCAGTCTCTCGCGCCAACCAGTACCACATGACAAGGCTGACACTGATGTGGATGAGATAACCATCCTTGGAGCTGTCACAACCTCAACGCTTGCTCAAATGCAACGTGAAGACATTGAGCTTTATTCGATCATTGATTACCTAGAAGACCGCACGCTACTACACCTCGCAGCTTCCCGCGTGCGCAGGTCTCTTTTTTCCGACCCAACGACGTCTTGTACAAACGAACGTATGTTGCCTTTCAGCCTAACTACCCATTAGTCGCTCCTGTTGATCTTTGCGCCGTATTTCTGCATGCTTGTCACGATTAACCATTGTGTGAACATATTGGCTTCAGTTGCACATTGACATGAATACGCCGCAAGTATTACTGGGCCCAACTTGCGGCCATTGTAAGACAATATGTGAAATTCTATCATGACAGCCAGTGCCGTCAGAAACCCCTCTGAAGCCTACCAGTTTGCTCCAACCTGTTCCTCTGCCGAAATCTCCGTCGTAACAAGTCAATATCGACTTATCGGGGTGGTTTCCTACGTTATCTCAGGGCCACATGTGGACTCTTGTTTCCGTTGCCACCCATTATTTATCATGTTATCGCGAAAGAAAATGCCCGACAGCATGTTACTGCTGCTGAAATATCTCAGTTTTTTTTGTCGAAAACATTGTGCCTCACCATGACACTCCAGCTATTGCTATCACAGACCGCGGAATCGGAGAACTTGTGCAGGAAGTAATGCGGCTCGGTTGCACTGTAGCTCACCGCAGAAATATCGCCTATCACCCCAAGACGAACGGACTGATGGTACGCCTAAACAAAACCCGCCTTGATATGATCACTATGTAAGTCGACGTCAAACACTTCACGTTTGCATATGACACCGCAGTGCAAAAAACTGCCGTATATACGCCTTTTAAGCTTCTCAATGGAAATGACTACGTTGCTCCCCCCGTATGGTACATCCGCTTCCGTCTCCGACGCTGAAGAATTCGCTCAGCTTGCCGAAGAAGCCTGACAAGGGGCAAGGCTTCGCATTTGTCAGAAGGAAAGTCGGGATGACCAAAGATACAACATTAGAATATTTTTGCGGGCGTGTTGGTTCATTGCAGATCAAAAATGTAAACTGCGCGAAAAAACGGGACAATAGGCGAAGGAACACAAACAAGACAACAAGGGCGCAGATTTTCAACTCTTTATTGGTGAACGAAAGCACATGCTATATACATGAGGGAACTCAGGCGCGTAACCACTGCTATCTTTAACACAAGGCGTGATAAACATAAGATGGTAAAATTTTATCGTAAACTTCTTTCACACTATGAGAAAACATATTGCAGATTGCAAGATAAAAGGTCTAGCACTCAGACGCCATGTTCCAAAATGCAAACCACAATCAGACGGAGTTTCAACCAGAAGAAACAAAAAAGTTTTGGAAAGGCTATGAAACAATGTAGATGTATGGAAAAACAACGGTGGTGTGAAAAATTTGACAGAGATGAAAAGAAACGGTGAACATTTAAGGAGGAAAAAGCTTTTGCGAAAAGACAACAGGGGTAAACGGAAAAGAGGGTACAATTATGGAGGTGAAGATTAAAACCAGCTAAAAGAATCATGTGAAAAAATGACTGGGTGGAAAAACAAGAAACTGTTGTCAAGGTGAACCTAAAACAATTAAAATCAGCTAAAAAAACCATGCGAAAAGAACGATTAACAAGGAACAGTTGTAAAGGTGAACCTAAAACCATTTAAACCAGGTAAACGAACCAGGTAAAAGAATTATGTGCAACAATGACAGGATGGAAAACAACACAATAAAGCTATGCAACGAATTGCGTTTTGGAAAACTGAAAACCGTTTATGACAAGATTAGTACATGAAAAGGCAGCAGAAAATTTACAGGTGGCCTTCCAAAAAAGCAATTTCACTCGATGAAAGCAAAATAGTTAGTGTGCTCACACATCTGTCGCCTGTTTTTAAGATATGAAAAGCTTCAACAACCTCCCCTTCTGTCTTTTCTCTTTACTTAAACAAAAACGTGGTTTCGCGCCAAATTGGTGTGCAGGGTGCTTTGTTCTTTGCCCTCCCCTTGCCTTCACAGTTCCCACAATGGAGTGCAAAATGCCCTCCAGCATTGTTCCTTATTACCAGATTATGTTCTCGTGCCCGTTCGCTGAAACATCTACCCGTCTGCCCAATGTACAATCTGCCGCATGTGAGGGGAAGTTTGTATACCAGTCCTGAAGCACACTCGGTGAACTTTTTTTCGTGATTCTTTTTGCACTGATGCTTTGTGCTCTTTCCTGTAGACGCCAAGGGGCAGACGCTACTCAGCTTGGTCGGTGCCGAGAAAACCATCTTGACACCATACCGGTTCGCCACTTTTTTCATATTGTGGGAAACACGATGATAGTAGGGCATCACCTGCAGCGGTTTTTCCTTAACATTCTCTTCCTTCTTCTTCCGTCCTTTCAGTTTCTGCAACAAGCTTTCACATGCTGCTTTGATCATATGGGCTGGGTAACCTGCGGAATGAAAGCGTTGAACTTGCTGGTTGAAGCTTGACTCTATTTTATGGATGCATGATTTTTCGAGGGCAGATTGGCAGGCTACGGTTACATTGGCACGTTTTACAAGCTTGGAGTGTGCACTTCCAAATGGCAATGGGTTCTTTTTGGTTCTGGGATTCAGTTCAGTTCAGGCGTTCAGTCGTGTCCGACTCTTCGTGACCCTATGGACCATGTCACGCCACGCTTTCCGGTCGCTCACTATCTTCTTAACATCACATAGCTTCATCTGCAATGCCTCGAGAATGCCATCTAACCATCGCGTTCGCTGCCTACCCCTTCTCCGGCGACCCTCAACCTTTCCCAACATCAAATCTTTCTCCAGCGACTCCTTTCTTCTCATCAGATGACCAAAGTAGCTGAGCTTTAACTTTAGAATTTGACCCTCCAATGAGCAGTCAGGGTTTATGGTCGACAATATCGACTGATTTGATCTTCTGGCAGTCCAAGGAACTCTTAAGAGTCTTCGCCAGCACCACAATTCAAACGCATCAATTCTTCGGCGGTCAGCCTTTTTCACAGTCCAACTCTCGCATCCATACATCACAACTGGAAAGACCATAGCACGGGTTATACGGATCTTGGTTGGCAGACTAATGTCTCTGCTCTTTACTAGGCGGTCAAGGCTAACCATTGCTCTCTTTCCAAGAAGCAGGCGTCTCCTAATTTCATGGCTGCAGTCTCCTTCCGAGGTAATCTTGGCGCCCAAGAACAGAAATACGACCAGCAAATGTGTTGCGAAGTAAACGTGCTGACTTGTTTGTGTTCCTTCGCCTATTGTCCCGTTTTTTCGCACAGTTTACATTTTTGATCTGCAAAGATACAACTCCGCCACCGGTACACCAAATATCATTGAGGTGACGAGGTCTGGGTATGGACTCCCGTCAGGCGGAGCACTCACTCTGAAAAATTATTTCCTCGGTTTTTTTGGCCCCTGTAGATTCCTACACCATATTAGTGTCATAGATTACGAAGTGCTTCCTGAAGGAAATGTCCAGTGTAGCGACGTCGGCAATAGAGGATCCTCTGCCCCCGCCGGGCGGGTTCCGATGCGCGCACTCGAAGCCCATATACAACAGCCGTGTTTCTCCGGACACAGAGCACCGGGACGGTAGGAATGCATCGCTCTCCGGTTTCGCATGTGTCTGCAAAGAGCGGAACTTCTCGGAAGAAACCGCCAGACTAAACATTGCTAACGGCGGGAAATGCCCCCGCGGGGAGAGGCGATGATCTCGGCTGCCTGCCGTGTGCAAGTAAAGCGTACACGAGTGACACGGCTCGTAAAACAGAGAGGGGGAGCGCTGCGCGTCGGGGGGCTACGCTCCGGCGGGGAGGGAACTCGAGTTAGAACGGAGCCGCGTCTGTGAGCAGTCGCGTGGTTTGAAGCTCCCGCGGTCGCCCGAGGGCTCCGCGTATTTACGGGCAGTCGTGCGCGCCTGGCCCAATTTTTAACGGCTTGCGAGCCGTGAGTGTACCGTGCGCGGTACTACTAGTACGTTGCGGCGTACTGCGTAACAGTTAGTATTTTGTGTGTGTTGTATTATGTCCAAGGCAGCCAAATACACGGCTGTTGTGCTATCTTGAACGGCACCGTCTGCTGAGTACCTTCTTGGAAGCCGCTCTCATCCACGAAAGGACACCGAAACACAGAAGAGAACATTACTCATCGCGTCGTACTCCTCAGACTCACATTGGACATGCCAGCCGACTGAAGCTGCAGCACTCGCGTTAAGTGCAGTGTTTGTGCGTGCCATTATTTTGCTTCGTTGTACTTCGCCTGTTCCGCCTTCATCTTTTATTTTTCTGTTCTATCCTTTCAGCCTTGGGACGAGTCTTCTTTTAGATAAGGAGGTAATGCCACATGTAATGGGGAACTGTTGTGGCCCCTCATGGAAATACGAAGCGAAGGTGAAAGAAGCTCGAAGGTGAAAGAAGCCAGCGGGACTCCTGAACACCTTGACGACGCGCCGGCGAGCGGGTCAAAAGTTGAAACTAACGTTAAAGAAAAAAAAAATGTCCGACGCACCTGAACGTCAGGTCCACACGCCTGAGAGCGAAGTAAAATGTAACGCTACCGTAGATACGGTTGCAAAAGAACAGGTTTCGGAGGGGTTGCAAATAGAACGCGAGAAAACAAGGCAGCTTGAGCTACAGGTTAGAGTGGCAGAACTTCAGGCAGCGTCAGGTAAAGAAAGCGGCTCCTCTCTCGATGATTCAAACACCCATGCAGAGAGCAGTCTGCGGCACTTTTCAAAAATGCTAAGCGGAGCAATTACAAAATTTCCTCCCGCCTCCGAAGTGCCAGTGTGGTTTGAAACGGTTGAGTGTCTCTTTGAAAGATACGGGGTGCCTCTAGAGGCAGAGGAACATCTGATTTACCCAACTGTAGCGGCGAGAATGAGTTACTTGTGCGCAAGCCTCTACCGGGAAGAAGACTTTACCTTTGAAAGTGTAAAGTCGGCGGTTTTAAGGGAACTGCGTCTCACGCCCACTGAGTACAAGAACAAATTTTATGGTGCAACTAAGAGGAGAGATGAAGGGTGGCAGCAGTTTGTAACTCGAATTACGAGCTACCTTAACTATTACCTGGATGCCCGCGGAGTGAATGACTTTGAGAAATTAACAAAGCTACTTGTCGCTGGTCAGCTAAAGTCAACGCTTGGCTCAGATACCTTGTGGTACGTGCCCTTAAGAGAAGGCAATGATTGGTTCGAGGCCCCTGTGCTTGCGAATCTGCTGGCAGTGCACGAACAGGCTGAGGGTGGCCGCTTCCCAGCGCAAAACACGACGAAATTCACCGACGATCCCGCAAACCTACCGGGCTCCGGACAGGGTTCGATGAGGCGGGAAAACCGTTTTGGTAAACCGGTGAATCCAGCATTGAAATCATGCTATAGTTGCGGTGACACGTCCCACATGGCGTCTCAGTTCCCTCAGACTAGAGAGAAAAAGATACCGGAGACACGAGAGAAACCCCGTGTACAACGCTTGGCAGTCGCGGAAGATGCAGTTTCGCTTTTGCTGGCGGCGAAAGTGTCACACTTGTCGGAGAAACAGCCCGCGTGGCCCGCCGTGGCATACGTAAAAGTGACATGTGGGGACCAAATTTTAAATACTATATTGAATTCGGGCAATGAAAGAACCGTATTGAGAGAGAGCTTTGTCCCGGCTGATCTGGTCGAACCAAGTGCGAGCATCACCTTGGGGTCTGCGTTCGGGCAGAAAGTACCCGCGAAACTCGTTACCTTGTCGCTATCCTTGGCCGCCGATAATAACAGCGTGGTGACGTCACCTTTCTGCGAAGGTGCTCAAATACTTTGTGCTTTGACTAATGAATTGGCTGCGCATACAGACGGACTGTTGTCGACGGGAGCGTTAAAGCTCTTGCAGACGGCGGCAAAGGGGTCGCGAGCATTAGTAATAACAGCAACGGCGGGACGACCTGGTAATCAACTGTCCGATCCTGTGGAAGCCACAGAGCGTGAAACCGACTCGGCGGATGTGTTTTTGAGAAATGCTAACGCTGACCCAGAGCTGTCAGAATCCGAGACGTCAGCTGAAGTTACTCCCGATCTTGAGGTGCAGAGTAAACACGAGAAGAGAGAGCAATTCGCTGCTGCGCAGCGTAGCGACCCATCGCTGGGTAAGGCGTACGCCTACGCCAGGGTTGGAAAAGGTGGAATGTTTATTCAGGATGGCATCCTCTACCACCGCGACCAGGTGTGGGGAGATCGCGTATTACAGTTCGTGCTGCCCACTGTAAAACGCAAGGAAGTACTTTTGCTTGCGCACGAGTCGCCTTGGGGTGGCCACTTGGAGATTCGAAAGACAAAGGCCAGAATTAAGTATAGTTTTTACTGGCCAGCCATGGAGGCGGACGTAAAGAGACACTGCTCGTCGTGTCACGGATGCCAGCTACAGGCAGATCACCGGGTGGCAGATCGGATTCCAATCACACCACTTACACGGCAAGAGTGGCCATTCCAAAAGCTGAACATAGATGTGATAGGGCCCATTGACCTGCCATCTGCACGAGGGCACAGGTACGCGCTATGCGAGGTGGACTTGCACACTAGATGGCCGGAGGTGGTCTGCCTGCGGTCCCTAACAGCAAATGCAACGTGCGAGGCCTTGCTGCAGAGATTTAGTCGGACAGGGATCCCTGAGAGCATTTCATGTGATCAGGGAACGAATTTCACCGCGGCCCTGACGCGTGAGTTCTTGCAACGCTTGGACTGCTCGCCTAGGTTCTCGACACCTGACCACCCTGAAAGCAACGGGTCCGTCGAAAGATGGAATAAAGTTTTCAAAAACATGCTCCACCACGTCATCCAAAGGGAGGGTAGGCAATGGGACAAGTTCGTCCCATTCTTGCTGTGGGCGTACAGGGAGGTGCCCCTCGAGACCACTGGAGTGCCGCCTTTCAAACTTCTTTACGGGCGCACACCCACAGGCCCGCTAGCTAAATTGAAGGACACATGGACAGGACAGGTGGGGGTACCCCCCACGCTGGGTGAGACCCCGACGGAGTTCTTACGTGAGCTCCGTGAAAGCTTGCAGAGGGCTGCTCAGGATGCGAAATTGACGGCAGATCAACAGCAGGGAAGGTACGCTACATACTACAATCGAAAAGCAAAACCTAAGAACTTTTCCGTGGGGGACCAAGTCGCCATTTTTGTATCAGAGCCTTCAACCACAATGCATGCGAAATGGCTGGGACCAGCAACTGTGCTAGGTAGACAGCGCGATCACTCTTCTGTCGTGGAAGATGATAAGGGAAGAGAAGCGTGGGGCATGCTAACAAACTCAAGCATTATGTCGCTCGAGTAGACCATGTGGGCGTTATGTACCATGAAGACGAGGAGTTTGGAGTGGTTGACTATGCTCTTACGAGACCGCAGGCAGAGATCAATGAGCTCACGGACATTTTCGAAAGCGTCACCGCCCATTTGGAAAGTAGCAAAGCCAATCAGGTGTTGGAAAACTTTGCGAGCTTTCCCAGACCTCTACCGAGAACAGGTCAGGATCGCAGACGTGAGCGAGCATCGTATCACTCTACAAGACGGACTTTCGCGGAAAACACCTCACAGGTATCGAATTTCCGAGGCTCTTAGGACTGAGGTCAGCCGACAAATAAATGAGCTTCTCGAAATGGGGCTAATTTACCCAATGGAGAGCGAGTTTGCGCACCCAATCGTTTGCGTCGCGAAAAATGAAGGTAGCATGAGAATGTGCGTCGATTATCGCGGCCTCATGGAGGTTACTAAGGACGATGCTTTCCCAACAGCTCTCACGCAGGAGCTCATTTTTACGGTGGGGCGAGCGAACTTCATTAACTTGTTCGATCTCGAAGCGCTGATACTGGCAGGTGCCGCTAGAACAAAGTCAGAAATACACCGCCTTTGTCACGCACGATGGCCAGTTCGCGTGGAGAGTGATGCCCTTTGGGCTGAAAAACGCGGCGGCCACCTTTCAGCGTGTTATGAACACGCTTTTCAGGGATTGTCGCGAGTATGCCTGTGCATACTTGGATGACACTGCCGTGTTCTCAAGGTCGTGGGCATCTGCACACCATCCTAGAGCGGCTACACAAGGCGGGCATGACGGTGGCTCCATCGAAGTGTCAGATTGCTCAACCCTCAATTTCTTATCTTGGGCACGTGATCGGCTCGGGCAAGCATGCACCAGATCCCAAAAAGGTTAGTTCAGTCGTTCAGTCGTGTCCGACTCTTCGTGACCCTATGGACCATTTCACTCCACGCTTTCCGGCCTCTCACTATCTTCCTGACATCACATAACTTCATCTGCAGTGCCTCGAGGATGCCATCTAACCATCGCGTTCGCTGCCTACCCCTTCTCCGGCGACCCTCAACCTTTCCCAACATCAAATCTTTCTCCAGCGACTCCTCTCTTCTAATCAGATGACAAAAGTAGCTGCTATTAAATAAATTGAGCGACCAGTGACAAAAACACAGGTGAGAAGCGTCCTGGGCTTGTGCGGCTACTACACCGTGAGTACCTCCAGCATTTCGTGCAGGTCGCATTGCCGTTGACTAAGCTTACAGCCAAACGCATCCCTAACAACGTACCTTGGGGCGAGGAGGAGCAAACGGCTTTCGAGGCCTTGAAGGATGCGTTATGCGCGGCTACAACTCTTTCCACGCTACGCCCCGACAGACCCTACTGGCTCTTCACGGATGCTTCTGAAACAGCGGCAGGAGCCTGTCTGTCGCAGATCACTGATGGGGGTGGGGCCGATTGCGTTCGCCAGCCATAAGTTCACGGAAACGCAAACACGGTGGGCGACGATCGAGAGAGAGGCTTTCGCAGTCGTGTGATCATTAGGGCGTTTTGATAATTGGCTTTTTGGCGCTGAAATAAACATAGTTTCTGACCACAATCCCCGTACCTACCTTACCACCGGCACTCCGAGTAGTGCGAAACTTATAAGGTGGGCGCTCGCTCTTCAGCGTTACAAAATCAGACTAACCCATCGCAAGGGCAAGGTGCATGATAACGCGGATGCCCTGTCAAGATTGCAAAGCAGCTGTCTGGCCTCTGCGTTAATGGTACAAGCGTGAAAAGGGGCATTTTACTTCCTCCACAGAAGCGAGTTTAAAGTGTGTTGTGGCAGTGCGCTCCCCTGGTAACGCTGCGGGGGTGGATCGCGAACAGTGCCCGTTCCAGTGCAGTGCAATGTGTTTGTGCGCGTGTTGCGAAGCCCAAGGTGAACTCGTGGGGGGATGACACAGCGCACCCCCGAAGGGATGGCTATTGAACCTAGCTGTGAACTTGGTTTCATCCTCGCAGAGTTGCGTCGCTATTTCATGTCTTGTGTTTGTATAGTGCATGGTGCGTGCTGCCGAGTTCTGTATTTTATTTCGCCCACTGTCTTAAGTATCATATATTTGCTTCTGTACATTAACAGCTTGCTCCTAGTTGCCGATGCGGTTAACGTAAATGCCCGCCGACATGGTCATAAACCCTGCAATGGACTTTCGGTAGGGGCTGTAGCGACGTCGGCAGTAGAGGATCCTCTGCCCCCGCCGGGCGGGTTCCGATGCGCGCACTCGAAGCCCGTATACAACAGCCGTGTTTCTCCGGAGACAGAGCACCGGGACGGTAGGAATGCATCGCTCTCCGGTTTCGCATGTGTCTGCAAAGAGCGGAACTTCTCGGAAGAAACCGCCAGACTAAACATTGCTAACGGCGGGAAATGCCTCCACGGGGAGAGGCGATGATTTCGGCTGTCTGCCGCGTGAAAGTAAAGCGTACGGCTCGTTAAGCGTACGGCTGTGACACGGCTCGTAAAACAGAGAGAGGGAGCGCTGCGTGTCAGGGGGCTACGCTCCGGCGGGGAGGGAACTCGAGTTAGAACGGAGCCGCGTCTGTGAGCAGTCGAGCGGTTTAAGTCCCGCTGTCGCCCGAGGGCTGAGCGTATTTACGGGCAGTCGTGCGCGCTTGGCCCGATTTTTAACGGCTTGCGATCCGTGAGTGTACCGTGCGCGGTACTACTAGTACGTTGCGGCGTACTGTGTAACAGTTAGTCTTTTGTGTGTGTGTGTTGTATTATATTCAAGGCAACCAAATACACGCCTGTTGTGCTATCTTGAATGGCACCGTCTGCTGAGTACCTTCTTGGAAGCCGCTCTCATCTACGAGCGGACACCCAAACACAGAAGAGAACATTACTCATTGCGTCGTGCTCCTCAGACTCACATTGGACATGCCAGCCGACTGAAGCTGTAGCACTCGCGTTAAGTGCAGTGTTTGTGCGTGCCATTCTTTTGCTTCGTTGTACTTTACCTGTTCCGCCTTCACCTTTTATTTTCTGTTCTATCCTTTTAGCCTTGGGACGATTCTTCTTTTAGATAAGGAGGTAATGCCACATGTAATGGGGAACTGTTGTGGCCCCTCATGGAAATACGAAGCGACCAAAGTGCAATGTCAATCATAGACTGCTTAAAAGGCTGTTGTATGTTCCAGCAAGGCTGTTGTGTTCCAGAAACTCCAACCGCCTGCTCTGGAAAGGGTGTCGTCAAACTGTACAGAATGTCAAGAATTCCAGATTTTCATTTTCAGTGACCATGTCCCTACTAGCAACAAAAATGGTAGCCTGCAGTGAGCCCTCCTTGTCAGTGCAGGGTAGCATTTAAATGATTATGAGCAATTGCCGTTGCCTTTAATTTATTATACCATATGCACGCCACGTATTCGCTTCTCTTATACAGGATCCTCGATTATTTCCACAGTCTCGATACGGAGGAGTCTCGCAGTTTCGCAGTTTTCATTTGTGGCATTGTTTGTCTGGATCAAAGTAACGTGGCGGCGGTTGTAACCTCTCCCACAGAAGAAACTCGAGTAATCTCAAATAATTTTAATTCCAAGTCGCCTTGAATAAAACACAAGCGGTTAAAACAAAAATGCCGAGTGGTGTGCCGCGAGGAAAACGGGAGTTTTTAGCTGAAGATCTAAATTTAATAGGGGCCAACGCGACAACGCCAGCGTGGTTCGCGTGAATTTCCGGCGGCGATAGAGCGCTGCTATTACGAATAAACGTCGGCGGTTGCCTTCGAATTTCCCTTTGATTCTTCCGCACAACGGCCCTCAAGTACTCTAAGCGAGAAGAAGACGGCCTGTTATGCGAAAGGGGCACAGGCAATGCCTTTTTCTTCTTCTTTTAAGCATAACTATACGTATACTCACTCTAGACGAGAGGGATCGCCTAAGTACACTAAAATTCTTTCGAGAAAAAAATTACTTAAATCGAGGACGCGACAGGGAGGCGCATAGATAGTGGCATTTGGCTTAAGCAATGGAAATGGAACGACGCAATATTATGCTGTTAAGTGCAGTTTTTTTTCGGACCTAAATAATTCGGAAAAAGGCCTGCTTCATCTACTCAATAAGGCTGGCGAAGAACACGCAATTAGCTCGTACATATAGCGTGTTGCACAATTAGAGGCTCAATGTAGAATGCTTCTCCCAGCTAAACCGCGGAATCCTCGCAATTCAAATTTTGCACAGAAATGGTATTTTGTTGCTAGTATTTTTTAATATCAAATTTGTTTGGGGTACTTGCCTGATTCGATCAAAAGAAGTCAGATGTTCTCATCTTATGCGGCTGCGACGACGCCCGACGAGCCGCTGCCCCAGCCATGGCAATGGTGGCGCCACCTCATGCTGCTTACCACAACTCAAACCTTCTGTCAGAAACGTTCGCCCCCTCTTTTCCTGCTACAGAGTTGTTGTAGCAGCATGAGGTGGCGCCACCAGTACCATCGCTGGGGCAGCGGCTCATCTGGCGTCGTCGCCGCCGCTTAAGATGGGAACATTCGACTTCTTTTTATCGAATCAGGCAAGTACCCCAAACAAATTTCTTATTAAAACATACTAGCGACAAAATGCCCTTTCTGTGCAAAATTTCAACTGCGAGCATTCCATGGTATAACTGTGAGAAGCATTCTACATCGCGCCTCTGATTGTGCAATGCGCTGTTGGATCACGAAGAAATGCGGCAAGTTGTGAGAAATTCTTGAAATTTAAAGGTATCAAAAACATGTTTTAACTGCCTGCTCGCAAAAACCAGGTCATTAACATCTTTGTGGAAAAGGGTTGCCGATGAATCAGTCAGAAAAACAACAAGCAGTATTACAAGAAACTTTGTCTAGATATCGGCATTTATATTTCTAGGTTTATATCGAACAAACCTGCCATCGCTCCTTTAAACTTTATGCCATGACATTTCGGATTAAGTCGAAGCACTCGTTAGTGATTTGGACAAGCTTGAGAAAATGAGGCAGCCTCTTAAATGTCTCTTAAGAGGAAAATGGCGAAATCCTACCCTTCCTCTCCTATCACGTTCCTCTTGTCCTTTCCCTCTTACTCTTATCGGGGTTCGTTGCAGTGCCACGTATAATTGTAATTGATTTACAGGAAAGTAAAGGCGCCGTACATCTGTCACACTTTCTCCGGTAAACGTGAGGCTAGACGGTGCACTGTCGCTCCTGTAGCGGTACGTTCCTTGGCGCGGGTTCAATTCTGCGATTGCAGGTGGCAGGAACGCTAAACAAGAACATATCTCGCGGAATATTGCGGAATATGACATCTCAGGCACATTCTTGCACCCAAATCTCGCGCCTAACTCTCGCGGCCGGGATTACGTTCCATGAGCCTAGAAAGGCTTTCTACTTGAAAACGCAAGGTTAAGCTCGGATTCGGTCGCAGTAGTGCTCGTGCCATTGTGGCGGCGGCGATGGTTGAAAGGCTCTCTTTCGGTTCGCTGAAGAGCATTCGAATCGGGTTGGGCTTCGTGATTAGAGAATTGAAGCGGCGGTGCGTGCCTTCCTGCGCAGGCCGTGCCCAGAATGAGCATAGTTTTGCAAAAAGGCTTTGCCAGCCAAAAATAATTAAGTTTGACTGACAGGCGCATATTTATAACCATCTCATATGAAACGAGAGGCCCAGGATTGCAGCTCCTGCCAGCCCACATATAAATGCCCGCTTTAACCAAGCTGTATGAACGTTCCTTAGTGGCCTATAGATGTAACGTGATTGCCAGGGTCCTGGCAGCCTGATTCTGACATAACCATCCCATGTGAAAAGAGAAACCTAAGTTGGCAGCTCTGCCAGGGGACCATGGACACGGACACGACGTCGTTCAATGAAGACTAAGCATTCATTTGTGTGCCATGTCTTTACTGATAGCTAAACATCTCATGATACATCATGAGGTACACTACATGCTGAAACATAAGCGCATCCATGGAGGTATTGCTAACGCACTTCAATCCGGTGTAACCAGAGCTAAACCACAGCCAGTTTTTTCGCTGCGCACACGGCGGAAGGAAACATTCGACATGTTGCTTTTTATATGCGGGAGCGCTTGTTGCTAAAACAAACACACTCTCATAACATGCAAATAACATACTTCTAATTGCATGCCTAAATAATGCAGCATGAGTACATCAATTTTGGGCTTCTATACACAAGCCCAAAACAAGTCCTGTACTCCGAGGATATCTAAGGTCGCATAAGAATGAGAATGTGCAAATAAAACCTCTTCTCATAAGAAAAAAAGCCCTCAGCGACCACCGGCCACGCCGTGCATACAAAAGTGCAGCCGACACTGCGTACTGAAGACGACATGGGGATGATGTGCTGTTGCGACGTCAGAAGCCATTGGGTGCCAAACCACAAAGATGCTTGCGAACTGATAAATAAAATTCAAAACATCCACTGCACCGAATGAGCTCAAATGTTGAGCAATTATTATTTGAAATGCAGTAATCTCTTTATTCAGAGACTTGGAATGGGAGCAGTTAGGGATAAGGGTAGATGGAGAATACCTCAGTAATCTGCGATTTGCTGATGACATTGTCTTGCTAAGCAACTCGGGGGATGAACTGCAAATAATGATTAATGACCTAGACAGGAAACGTAGAAAGGTAGGCTTGAAAATCAATATGCAGAAGACTAAGGTAATGTTCAACAGCCTCGGAAAGGAACAGCAGTTTACATTAGGTAGCGAAATACTGGAATTAGTAGACGAATATGTCTACTTAGGACAGGTAGTAACCGCAGATCCGGACTACGAAAAGGAAATAACAAGAAGAATAAGATTGGGATGGAGCGCATTTGGCAAACACTCGCAGATTATGACTAGCAGCTTACCGGTATCGCTCAAGAGGAAAGTATACAACAGTTGCATCTTGCCTGTACTCACTTATGGGGCTGAAACGTGGAGGCTCACCAAGAGAGTTCTACTTAAGCTGAGGACAACCCAGAGGGCTATGGAACGAAAAATGGTAGGCGTAACATTAAGAGATAGAAAGCGTGCCGAGTGGGTCAGAGAAATAACTCACGTTACCGACATTCTAGTAGAAATTAAGAAGAAGAAATGGACATGGACAGGACATGTAGTGCGAAGAGAGGATAACCGGTGGTCGCTGAGGGTAACAAACTGGATTCCAAGGGAAGGAAAGCGTAGCAGGGGGCAGCAGAAAGTTAGGTGGGCGGATGAGATTAAGAAGTTTGCAGGGGTCAAGTGGATGCAGCTAGCACAGAACCGGGTTAAGTGGAGAAATATGGGAGAGGCCTTCGCCCTGCAGTGGGTATAATCAGGCTGATGATGATGATGATGAATCTGTTTATGCTCAACTGTTAGCTGTAATTTTCCTTTTAAGTATAGAAGATATTTATTCCCTAACAATGGCATATTAGTAAACCAACTAAACATGGCAAAAAGACTCCATAAGTGACGAAGGCAGCCTGCCTTTGTTCCTTTTTCTGATATAATATTCTCTGGATAGATGATCGAGATGAAGTAAGTTCGCGGTTCCGGTAAATCAGAATAGTTAATGCCTCTTATGTATTAGGCTGATGATTTTAGACGCGAAGAAGTACTACACAGGGACACCTCTCGGTAGCACCCGCGAGACGAACTAACTACTATATAAATAGTATGACTGTAGATTAAAAGCACGGAGCAAAATTAAAACCACGGAAAGAAGAGAACAGTGGGATGGAGACAACACAAGCTGCGGTTATCTGCCATGTAACTGAGGTAATTGCCATTGAATGCTGCTGGGTAATGCTTTCGTAGGCAGTTTAGATGCGCATTAATGTTAATTCATATAATATAATACTCTTGCACTTGGAATACAATTCAGTCTGCACATAGTTGAGCTTAACTAAAGCTAACTGATTCGGCAAGAACACATTTCCCGGCTCCAGCTGTCGAAGCATGGCCTAAGCGAATTTAGACTATAACGATAAGTACGCGTTCCAGCCGACCTCCGTTTTTGCTACAATGGAAAACGCTGAAGCTGCCACACAAACTGTCAGTGGAGTGGCCACCGAATCTCACTTATAATTTTCTCTATGAGAGGCACACATTTGTGTGCAGCCTGACAGAGGCGGAGAGCCTGCGGACAGTGCCAGCAGCCGCGCCTTTCAGCTGCCCCTTGAACATCGTACAGTATGGAGAAGTTGAACATTGGGGGCGATATGGAGAAATATGTTAATGGAAATGGGGAGATGTCTGTTGCGACCACTGCCACTTGAGGCTCGAAAGAGGGGGAGGGGGTTATTTTATAAAGAATTTTGTTCGTTATTCTACAATCTCCTGCGTTAATTGACTTCGCGATGCAATCGATGACAAGAAATGAGGCACTTTCTTCAAACTGTACGCGTTTGTTGAAAGATGTTCACGTTCGGTCGTCATGAACAACCCGCTTAAAAAACTCAAAATCTTTACATTCGTTCAACGGTGGGAAGCTGGCGGAATCAAGCCAGAACAGGGCGCCTCTGTGTTTCACTACAGAGCAGGCGCTAAAGTCTTGGAAGCCATCCGTCGCCCTCTTCGCCCAATTCGATTGTTTGGTTCGGTGGTCTTGAAACAGCATCCAGATGACCCATTTACACACACATGCTGTGGTTGCCGCACCAAATTTTTGTTTATGCTGATCAGGACCCTTCTCTGCTTTTTTGAAGAAAACGAAAGATTACAAGCATACAGAAAGGGGAAAAAAATTACCACGAGCACCTTCTCCGTCAATCAGATAGGGAAAAACAAACCACCCACACGGGCGGAGCATTATGTCCGGCAGCGCGAGAGCACTGGGGTTCGAGCACAGCTGTAAATAATCTTCCTAAATTGTTTTTATTCCGACAAACACACCAGCTCATCTTTGTTACTTGCTCTCCTTGGGACCATTACGAAGAGGTGCAAATCCTTCCCCGCTCACCATAAGGACGCCTTGAGAAGCCGAGCGCCGCGAGCGGCCCCGAATGCTAACCTTCCGACGTCGATTGCTGGAGGGCGCGGCCCACTCGCTTTGTTCTCGTAGCCACTCGTCTACCGAAGCTATCGTCGCTGCTTTGGACGATATTACTTGACATACTCGAACAGCCGTCTGCAAGGACCACCTTGCACTGGAAGTGTGCTCCTCCCTGACTATTACCTTCTTGACGTACATTATTTACAACATGGCCAACTCACCAGGGCCATTAATGAAACGCAGAGGGAGAGTGCTGTTTTGACACAATAAGTTTATTCACTCGAGACGCGAATCTTCAGAAGTTAACGTTTTCGTAATTTCTATTTGTTTGTCTAAATTTCCACTACAATTACGTGCGGAGTACGACGCCTCGCGGGAATTAGCAGCGAGTCATCAATTTTTCCACGTGCATATGACCCATCATCATCAATACTGATTATTATATACCGTAATAAGAGTCATCTCTACGTCGCTTGTTCTTTTTTATATTTCGCTGCAAGGGGAATGCAAATCATCAAGAATGTTTTCATGGTGTGGTGAAATACCTAAAATGTTTGTTTAAATGTAATCCATACCCGGCATTTTATTTTCGAAAAGGCATGATTTTCATACCCTAGAAAAATTTAATCGAAAATGGCCAAGGACATCATTGATGGAGGTTGCTTAGCAGAGACTGTAAGGAAGCTTGTGAAATAATTGAAAAAAAAAATCATCTCAGACGCCCGAATTTAGCACCTGTGTTAATTCCCTCGAGAAGTATTCCTCCGCAAAGTCTTGCTCGACGGGTCTGTGAAGTCAGCGAACAAATCTCATGGGAAGTGTTTTGATGCACATGCACTTTGAACAATCCCAGGTGGTGAACATTGTTCCGGCAGCTCTTCTTTCACTCCCTGTTTTCTTCTTTCTTTCTCAGGGCGCTTCATGTGCCCATCCAGAAAGATGCGCCACAGTTGCTTCTCCCCTCAAAACGTATATGTGACGTGTTTAGTGACGACACCGTAGGGATACTTGAAGCTCAAAATGAATATTAAATGAACATTCTGCGCAACAAGTATTCCCTAGGTGGCGGCACGTTTCTCTCAATGTGGGTGTCTTCCTCCCATATATCAGCTAAGGCACAGAATATCTTCTTTATCACCCAAGAATGCACTTGTAACCTCCTCAAACTGCATCATCACACATTGCGTGATTTTCTATCCCAACAAACGATCTTTTGTTCCAAGGTTGGCGAGGTTTGGTTGAAAAGGTTTTTGCTCTAAAAATACAACGCACGCGGACTGATGACGGTGAGAAATGGCTGGATCCGATGAGTGGTAACAAATTTCCAACACCATTGCTGCCACGAAAAGCTCAGCAGAGCGGGAACTACCAACAAATATTTATTCGAGCGCAGTCTCAAAAAACCAAGACACTTGTCGATAATTGCTCCTCGAAGCAAAATAACGGCTAAATCAGGATGCGATGTTAATTTTATTTTAATGAGTAGAAAGAGTCTTTTGGGCAATGCGATATTTTCGGACAGCGTCCTATTCATGTTGAAACCGGTGAGATCTGCCTCCTGTTATTTGTGGGCGAGGCTCAAGGGCGCAGCCCACTGACACGACGTTCGCCGTCAACACCACATCGGAATCAAGGCACTCCGGTAATCAGAAGAGCGGTCCCGGAAACAAAAAAAAATGAAGCTCTAAAATATTGCCTCTTTATTCTCCCTTTTCACCATTTCTTCTTGCGTCCTCTTTCCTCTTGCAGTGTGAGCTACATCTCGTCTGCTTTAAGAGGTCTCATTTGAAATCAAGTTAGGCAAGAGGAAATCAAGGAATGAAGCTACTAAGAATCCCTTGAGTTTTAGTGGCAGAATTCTGCTTTGCAAGGGAACCGAAGGATTGCAAAGGGTCGCTGCGGACGCCAGACGACACTCCTTTCTCCAAGCGGCTCCACGTAACTGACTGGGAAGGCGGACCAGCTCTTCTCATTTGTGTGCCTCTGCTCCGTCTGTGGACGAAAGAAACTTGTATTGCGCGTGCAGAGCGTTTTCTCGCTCGTTATGTGACGCTGTTATTAGGGTTGGCTTGTAGACTAATAGGTGGTCGTCGACCGCAGCTGCCGGCGACCCCTTGGGCCTTGGCCATGGACAGGTGTTGAGATTACGTGTCATTGCTGAGCAGGAAGATATCCCACGGTCCCGGCTGTGCGAGCTTCCGGATATATTCAGGCGAGCAGTTGCTGTACTGGCACAGAATATTTTATGTACGGCGGCTCTATCGGCGAATTCGCTTCACTTCAGCCTGAGTATACGGGGCTAAGTACAGCTGGGTTTTGGGGGGATTTAGTTCGGAGTAGTCTACGCTCTACCTCTGGCTCCTTAGTGCTCTTTTCGCGGTATAGTATATAAAGCTTTTTATAGTTTATAGTGTTTGGTTATATCATGGTATCGCTTCTAGGTATCGCTGGAGTTCTAGTCGATGTGCCCAGATCGAGCGATAGATCCCTGAGAAATATTGTGGCTGCCTGGATTTTCGGCTTTGGGATTTCCGTTGTCCAAAATTCCTGTTTGGTATGCATGCTCATGCACTTTATAGAATGGCCATATCGCGTAGTTCTCGACAGCCCATTGTAGGTGAGATTGTCCAAACGACCTTGACCTTTGGCCTCAAACCATATCCCCTATTGCGCGGCTCAGTGTCAACTCAGAACTGTGACAGATTTTCCTCCTTTTCTTCCTACAAACCAGTCTACAAAAGTATAGTGTTCTCCACAATGTGAGACAGATATTGCGTCTTCCTTTCCCTATAAACCAAATTAAGCAATATTTCTTTAATATAGATGATTGAAAAGTGGTGCTAAAGGCGCTATGGGGTCTACTCTTAATCCAAAGCTTGATCATCTCCAAATTCAAACCGTCAAACCATGTAGAACTTTCTCAAAGCGTGCTAAATAATTTCGCTCGTATGACAATAGGTTGAATCCATACTTATTCCCCACCGTTGTGTTATTGTCGTGAGTGAATAATCACGCGGTATACGAAGCGAAAACGAAAAGGCAGCCTTCAAAGGCATCTGCAGCCGGAATGCTCCTTGCTTCTTTGCTCGACTCGTTGTACGTATTTGCCACCTCCGTGCAGGTGTGCTGCCTGCACCTTTATGCCACATTTTGCTTCTTCGTTTCCATCATGTTGCAAAAGTTTCCTCATCCGAAAGTTGCTGATGGAATCTTACTGAGCTTTCATTTGGACGAAATGCGAAAACGCCTGTCATGACGTCGCTGCACGTGAATGAATGGCCGTTGATTGAAACTGGAGAGATTTACGTCTCATCTTTTCTTGGATATCGAGTCAGCGCTGTTGAGCTGCAGGACGTCTGCTGCCTGAGAAGATTCGAAGTGATCAACCATAAATTCGCGCCGTATGAGCCACACAGGGTGCAGCAGTGTCACATGTCGACGGAGGCAAAGTTTCCCCGGTATACTCGTTGTGTACATCGAGGCTGGGATGCGGTAGCTAATTAATCGACTATTGGGCACAGCTGTGTGTGTCAATGTGCGCGGCAGGGGTACCAGCGTGTACTGGGCCTTTGAAATGGCACCTCGTCTCCGCCTGGCCATTCCTGCGTGAAGAAGTATCCACGTGGGTGGGGCGCAGCGTCAGACCTTAGACAACGACCAGATTTCCCGAAGACTCCATCGTCACTTTTACTGGATCAGTATCTACCTTGTCGTAAAAGTAGGTCATTTCATGCTGTTTTGGTGGCCGCTTCAAAAATGCCGTGCACATGTTTAGAATAAACCGCAATGATTGGAAATAATTAATAACTAAATGCTCCAGATAGGGTCATAAAAATGGGGCCGTTCAAAAGTGCGATAGAGGGCTCAGTATCAGCAATATTCCCCTTGTATTTACGCATATAAATTAGATGCGTTTACTCTACATCTCGAGTCTTCCGGCCCTCCCTTCTCCCCCCCCCCCCCCCCTCCTCGTCCAAAAAGAAGCCTCCGCTGGTCTTACGGATCGTAAGAGGAACTCAACAAGGGTTGACGCAGAGCATCAGTTCGCAAGCAATGCCAATGTTTCGACAAGTGCCCCTGTCCAAACATTTGAATGGTGTGCGAACTGAGCGCTCCCTTTATCCCTTGTTCAATTCCTGAGCGAAATTGAATATCGTTTCTCCTGCAGGTTATTATCGGCGTGATCCGTTTCGTTAGTAATAAAGATTTTAGGAAGTCAATGCCTATGGCTCAAATAAAGACTTATAAGGGTACTTTAGGGAGACGCATTCTCTCTTCCTCTTTGAAGAGGCTAATGATCTTTCAACTATCAATCCTGACATCGGCAGCCACATTTTGATATAGGCGAAAAGCCAGGCGCCCGCGTGCTAGTTAAAAATAATTAGTGATGCGTCGATGCCAAGCTCCAAGCCCTCGTTCAGTTCGATCTCAAGGCTCTTGACGTCTATCCCTTTCGAAACATAGTGATGCTGCGCAATCGATCAATTCACTAAGCACCTCAGGCTTCTTTCCTTTTTGTTTTTGTTACCATCAGGCACAGTGATGTCTTCTCGGTTTGATGAGCTCAAGAAGCCCTTGAATGTAGTCCGAGATGCAGCATGAATATAGTTAGTAACATTATGCACCCCGAACGCCATCCGACGGAATTCACGACTGCAATGTACGAGTGCAAGCATGTGTCACGGGGAGTTTTGCACTTCAACCGCATCGGTCCTTTCTGTAAGCTTGCACAGCAAAGAAAAAGCGAGTTCGCCAATAATAAATTTCTCCTCAGCTTGCACGGACTCTTGTTCCAGAACGCAGACTTTATCCCATGGTTCGAGGATTAGGTGTCGTAGGCGCCTTCGTAACACGCCACCTTCCAGCCATGGCAGGAGCCAGCTGCCACCGCTAGCAAGGGGAAGAAGGTAGAGACGTAACTTCCAGTCCACATAAAAGGACATGGCAGACAGGGTGATGCGACTTGTGGCTCAGTGCCTTCTGGGGCATAGGACTAGAGCGGAGGAATGCGCACCCCAAACGTGGTTACCACGGGAAAAACCCGTGGCAACCGAGGAAGCAGGAGGTCGTGGCGAGTGCCGAATAACGCGCAACCTCATGATAGTATACGAAGAGAAGCAGGAGGGTATCTGCATTAAAAGCAGTAGCATATGGGCGAGAAGACTAACCCCCCAACATGCGCGCTAGAATGAGCAACAGTCAAGGGGGATACTGGTGCAGAGTGCGGAAAGAGTAGTGATGGTGGAGGTAAAGAGGTAGTGTGAGGTGGTACGTGGAGATGCAGAAGACCCTATTGCAAAAACCAGTGCCACTGGGAGCCAGCGCCCCAGCGCCATACCTGATTATGGTCCCAGTATGACGCTGGACACTGGGCGCACTGGGACGCGGCATACTGGGACGCTCCGTGCTGGCGGCACTGTTCGCCCGAAAAAAAAAGGCGTGGGATAAAAATTAAAACGTAAAAAGTAACGAAACAAGTTAGGTACATAAAAAAACCTAAAAAGAAGTAAAAAAAAAAGAAAAAAAAAATTAGTGCACCAAGCGTGCCTCGAACTAAGTCCCTCGGCACATACCAATTACTAGCTCAGCACGCTAACCACTCGGATACGCCGAGAACTGGAGTTCCTTTAAACATTTTTGCATTTTATGTCATGGCCCGCATTTATAAGGTTGGGACTTCATGTTTTGCAGTCTACAGGCCATTGCTACCGTTCTAACAATTGCAACTTCTTGACCATTTTAGCTTGCTGTCTGCTCTCACGACTTGCAACTAATGTTCTGGGTGCCTATGCGCGCTATTTTGTGCACTGGAATCATTTTAACATGTGTAGTTGGACATCGCTGGCAAATTTACCAACGCCGGCTCTTGGGTGGTGCTCTGCTACCGTGGGCGTAATTTTCGCTGAACACGGAGCTTTAGCAGAAGCCTTCAAGGAAAAACGTGCGACCAAGCTTTAATACCGGCAAGCGCCGCAGCGATGACCCTAATTGCGTGTAACTAAACCTTATTTGTATGTAAACATTGAGGGAAGCGTTGCGATGACCGAGGGCTCGGCTGCTTGATACGCAGAGTAAGAAGGAGCGCAAAAGCTTGAGAAACACGCCAAATATTATGTATTACAAGCGCTGTATGTTGTTGCTTTTTCTCTCATGGACCCATCGCTCGGTAAACTACTCTCTTCCTCGTTTTAGTTTTTCTTTCTGCTGTTTATACTGGGCCGTGGTGCAGGCTACGCTCGCCTGCGATTCAGCCCGCATTAAAAATTTTGGCAGTAATCATTGTGTTAGAGTGCCCTTAAGATCAGCTGTGAAGTTGGTTATGCATGGTAGCCCACATTATTCAATTCCAGCTTTAGTAGTGCGTTAGTAGTCAGTCTGTCATGAGATCGAGGCGCGGCGATCGTTGTCGCTGTCAAAACGCTCGAAACGACCTATCGAAACATGGAAACTCTAGAAAAAAGATACTGCCTTTGTTTTCTTACAAGTGCGCAACGACTTCGCAGCAAAAAGCGCTTGCTTGAACCATATTTTTCATATGCCCCCCGATGGTCGATTGAAAGTACGCTGTTGCCCTGTTGGCCCCTGAGGGATGCTACTCCGGCTGACGCCGCAGGCCGCACTGGCTATACTGGGGCACTGGGACCAGTGCGGCCCAGCGCACATACAGCGCTTCTCCCAGTGCATCGCGGATGCCAGCGACACACCCAGCGTCAAAAGTCTAATCCCAGCGTTTTTCTCCCATCGCACCAGTGCAGCCAGTGTCTTCCCGTTACTGCTCCAGTGAATATCGCAGACCTCCAGCGTGCCCAGCAGATCCAGTGCAAAACCAGCGCGAAAATCTTACTGGTTTCGCACTGGAGACGCTGGTTTTTGCAATAGGGGAGTGCGGGAGTGGGATATTGTAAGCACGAATCGGGATACTCGTCGAACTCTTCCTTTGTTAAGCGCGTTTTTCTGGTTGTGCTTTCTTTCTCTCTTTTCACACAGCCCAGTCTATCAACCCGTTACGCCTATCGTCTAAAGCGTTCACATCTGACGTCGCACGAACTTCTGTGCCTCGCTTTAAGCACACACTAACCGTGTTAGTGAACGACTGAAACGTAGACGTAAGGACAAATTACTGCATACAACTACTGCCCGAAAACGATCCCTTAATCTTCCACGTCACCCCTCCACCTCTTGTGACAACCTGCCGTAAGTCGTGTATAGACGTAAACTTTCAGAGCTAACTCTTGATCCCGCACCTGCAAAACACCTCCTGCTTTTTCTTATATCGCAAAGTCTTCATATAACTATCAAGAAGTTGAAACGAAGTGACACCTGAAGCATCAATATTTTCCGGAATATGAACAATAATTTCTTTCTGTAAATATTTACATGCCTCTCAAATTCTTTTCCTCGTCATATCGCAAACCTAAAATTCTTGAGAAAAAGATCCGCTGTGTTTATTAAATCTCTCTCTCCCTCTGGAGAGCAGCACTCAAATTTCTGATTTCCAATTATTCTAATTGTTTCTCATTTGTTTTGTCCAATGGGGGCAGTAAAGCAAAAAGTGTATCAATTCACAGCCAGCTTCATTGCCATTGAGCCCTGCTTGAGTGCAGCGTATCCTCAACATGCAAATACTGTTGTAAAACCGCAATGCATGTTTAGCTCTTCAGCTTCATGGTTTCGTATCTTCTCTGCCTCGTTGGGTTCCGGCAACAACTAGGCCACCTGCTCTGGAAAGGATGTCATCGCACCAATAGAGTAAACAAGTTTAGGTTTTTGTTTCCAGTGACCATGCCGCTGCCAGCAAGCAGAATGGTTGTCTGCAGCTACTCCTTCTGATCAGTATAGGCTAGCACTTAATAGATCAGTATCCAGCGTTTTTGATGTATCATACGATGTGGACGCACGACTTCGCTTCTCTTATACGGAAACATCAACTTCTGCTGTCGTGACACGAATGAGTCTTGTACTTTTCATGTTTAATTGAGTCCCTTAAGCACAGTAATGCTTCGGCGACAGTAACCTCCCGTGCAAAGCAAGCAAAAGGAATCTTCTAACTGATTCAATTCCGAGTCTCGTTGAGCGGAAAATGAAGCGGTTCAAGCAGAGGACGGACATGGTACAGAGCTGATCGCGCATCTCAAGCACGCTTGAGCGGGGTGTGGGGAAGACCTGTCCAGTAATTCCACCGTGCCACCGAGCGGCCACGCAAAGCCCCCTGGGAAAGCGCAACTCCGCGCAGCGTTGATCATGTTCCAAAGCGTCGACCGCCGCGGCTTCGAAGCGAAACAATGTAGGCCTAGCGACGACTAGGGACGGTCACGCACGGCGCCGGCGTTCGCCGCGCTCGCACATTCCACCCCCGCGGTAATTGTGTAACGTACCTCAGCCTGCTGGCGGCATCCCGTGCTGCAAGCGTTGCAAACTCGTGTACTTTCATAGCTAAGGCCGCGTATTTTTTGACGTTCTGCTCAGCAACAAGCCGTTCAAACGATACTGTAGGCAAGACAAGGCTTCAGTACGCAGTCGCTGCGCTGTCGGCCGTAATCGAAGACGTCGGGCGGCACCATAATCTATACATCGACCTTTAAACGTGATACAGTGGCAAATGAATAACTTTGTGAAGCAGACCCACTCGTACGTTTCGCGCACTCGGGCGCCGACGAGTAGCTTCCGTCAACAGACGCCGTCATAACCTCGGTTAACGCCGCAAACCGAGGTCGTCAAGCTCGGTTTGCGGTAACCGCGGTTAGTGATGCAACCATGGTTTGGTCCGCCGTGTAACATAGGATAACCACGGGTTCGCGGTTACACTAACCGTCGCTGCGCGAACTGGCGAACTCCTCAGGCGTGTGCGAGCGAGGACGGGTTGGCGCGAGTACGCCAGCGAGCGAGCGCGCGGCAGCCGGAAGTTCGTCGAAGTGACGTATATCTGGGCGAAGCTTTGAACTTGCTTGTATTCTTTGTTTTTTTATGGCTCCCTTCGGCGTACGAGTTGAGAGAGAAAATTGGAAGGGTCATTTTTAATCGCCGATATCTCTGGTGTTGCAGAAGCTAGATCGAAAATTTTTGCGGGAGAATGATGGGTGCTTCAATAACTATCAGTGTTATGGCGTTGTTTACCCTTCTTTGTGACACCTTTCAGGGCACCTTTAAGGATGCAGTCTCCTTAAGGGATAATCTTGGAGCCCAAGGCGAGAAAATCTGTCACAGCTTCCACTTCTTGTCCCTTGATGCTCCGGGACTTTATAGGGCAAGACACCATGCTCTTTGTCTTTTTAATGTTCAGTTTAAGCCCAAACTTCTCACTCTCTTTTTGTACGTGCATCAGAAGTCTCTTGAGTTCCACTTCACTTTCTGCCATTAAAGTGGTATCATCCGGATATCTAAGGTTGTTGATACGTTTCCTAGCAATCTTCACTCCAGCTGAAGACTCGTCCAGACCGACCTTCCTCATGATGCACTCGGCATATAGGTTAGGCAGGGCGACAGTATGCAACCTTGTCTTACTCCTTTCTCAATCGGAAGCCAATCAGTAAGACCATGCCCAGTTCTGACTTTGGCCTCTTGCCTTTCATACAGGTTCCTGAGGGCAAGGTTCATACGAAATACAAAAGGCAAAGACACTATATTACGCTGCAAAGTGCCGTTTTCTTTCTTTAGGAGATCTAACTCGACAGAAAGCCGGTTTCATCAACTCGATAAGCCTGGTGAAGCGCACGCAGTCAGCTTGTGCATGTTGGGTTAACAGTGAAGCGACGAATTGTGAGGAATGCTTGAAAACGATAAGTCTCCGAAACGTGCCCTGAATTCCTGCTCGCTAAAGCAGTTAGGGCATAAACATCTTTGTGGGAAAGCTCTGCCAGTAACTCAGTCAGAAAAACCACTTGTATTACAAGAAACGTCTAGATATCAACAACGTAACGATCATCGTCCACGGCGAGCAAGCAAAACTGCAGCTAACATCGCGAATGGCAGACGACATGGGCAATATAGTGAGGATTAAAACTTTATTTTTCACCGAGTTAAGAGGCCCCTTACTACCCGCTCCAGGCATTCAGGCCTGAGGAACGGGGGCTGCAACCTCCGGGGCATGATATGCCGTTGTGATGACAGCGGCCCATGGTTACCAGGCTAGCAAGCTGTTTGAGAAATGATCTATAAAATTCATTTTAAAATATATACTGCACCGAATGAGCTCAAATTTGAAGGAATTATAGTTGGTGTAGGGAGTAAATTCAATGCTCAGTTTCTGCTCAATTTTATGTAATTCTCCTTTTTAAGCATATTGTGGTTTTCGTTCGAAAAAAAGATGGCTCAGTCCGCTTTTGCGTGGATTACCGAGCACTTAACAAGATCACGCGCAAGGATGTTTACCCTTTGACTCGTATTGATGACGCATTAGACTGTCTCCAAGGCGCTGAGTATTTCTCCAGTCTTGACCTCCGATTGGGATACTGACAAATTCATATGCACGATGCAGACAAGGACAAGACTGCCTTTTCGATCCCCGACGGTCTCTACGAATTTAACGTGATGCCTTTCGGACTCCACAATGCGCCGGCCACCTTTAAGCGCATGATTGATACCGTGCTTCGCGGCATGATATGGAAAACATGCCTATGTTATCTCGACGACATCTTTGTCTTCTCGTCAAACTTCGCTAAGCACTTACAGCGTCTCACTGAAGTCCTCACGTCACTTGCTCAGGCGGGGCTTTAGCTGAATACCAACAAATGCCACTTTGCCAGTAAGACCATCAAAGTACTCGGCCATGTCGTCAGTAAGGCAGGAATCCAGCATGATCCCGAAAAAATTGCGGCTGTCGTTAATTTTCCTCGGCCCGAACGTCAGAAAGATCTTCGTAGCTTCCTTGGCTTAGCTTCCTACTCCCGCCGTTTTATTCGGAACTTTGCAACAATTGCGGCCCCGTTACACAAGCTCGTGTCTACCCAAATGTTTTACACCTGGTCCACTGAATGTGAAGACGCCTTCAATGCTCTCAAGCTGGCACTCACTTCCACTCCTCCGCTTCGCTATTTTGACGCTGACGCGCCCACCATACTTCACACAGACGCCAGTGGCCACGGTATTGGCGCGGTTCTCTTGCAACGCAACGCAGTGTCTGAAGAGCAAGTCGTCGCATACGCCAGTCGTACGCTTACTGCAGCTGAGCGTAACTATACTATTACCGAGCAAGAGTGCCTCGTCGTTGTTTGGTCGGTTAAAAAATTTCGACCTTATTTGTATGGGCGCCACTTCATTGTCACAGACCATCACGCACGCTGTTGGCTATCATCGCTGAATAACTTATCGGGTCGACTGAGTCGCTGGGTGCTACGTCTTAGAGAATACACCTTTACCATCACCTATAAATCTGGGCGAAAACACCTCGACGCTGACGCCCTCTCTCGCTGCCCATTGATACCTACTGACGCCGCCCCACATACGGTCTCCTCTCCCTCCTGCCATCCGAGTCAGCCTTCTGCTCGCCACCTGAATGTTGCACCCATCGCTATAGCTCCACTCGAGAACAATGCTGATTTCTCGTCCATGCAGCTGACTGACCCTTACTGCCTCACAATCATTGCTCGCCTCCGTGGAGAATCAGTTGTCCCAAACAGTCGCTTGCGCCGTCAGCTTCGTCGGATCCGATTCCACCATGAAACACTTTACCTTGACGTTTATAACCCTACAGGTGAACGCTGGGTACCCACTGTACCTCGCTCCGTTCGTTCCAAAATTATGAAGGCTTACCACGACGACCCCACTACTAGACATTTAGGCCACTTTAAAACATACCACCGTATCAAGGGCCTCTACTTCTTGGCTGGGCTTTCTGCCAGCGTCGCCAAATACATTTCATCATGTCCGTCTTGCCAGCATCGCAAGCGTTCAACATCCCCTCCTGCTGGCCTACTGCAACCTCTACCTTGCCCATCTGTGCCTTTTGACACGGTCGCCATTGACTTGTTTGGTCCTCTCCCTTTGACGTCAGACGGCAACCGTTTTGTTGTCACTGCAGTGGACCATCTAACGCGGTAGGCTGAAACCGCACCTCTTCGCTCCGGTGCCGCCTCTGAAGTCGCCGATTTTTTCCTGCGTGAGATAGTTTTGCGTCATGGTGCTCCTCGTATTCTCATTAGCGACCATGGAAAGACATTTATTTCTCAAGTCCTTGAGGAAGTACTCCGCGCAGCCAACACTGTTCATAAGACTTCTTATAGCTACCACCCTCAGACTAACTCACTCATCGAGCGGTTTCATCGCACTTTGTCCGATATGATATCCGTGTATATCGCTCCTGATCACCGGAACTGGGACAACGTTTTACCTTTCATCACCTACGCGTACAATTCCGCTGTTCAGCGCACTACTGGTTATAGCTCTTTCTTTTTAGTTGATGGCCGTCAACCATCGACAGTATTCGACACAACTTTCTTATCTGCTCCCTCTACGTCTGAATCTCTGGGCGAAGAGTGCCACTCCTATGGCCCAGTGTCGTCAACTTGCCCGTTTGAACACTGAAGATGCTCAATAAGAACGCAAAGCCCTGTATGATTTACGCCATCGAACTCCCTCCTTTTACCCCGGTGATGAAGTTCTCCTGTGGACACCAATCCGCATTCCTGGCCTGCGTGAGAAGTTCCTCCATTGTTACATTGGCCCTTATACAGTACTCCAACAAACGTCTCCGGTGAACTATCGCGTTATTCCCTCGCACACCGTCGGAGATCGACGTCGTTGCTCCTAAGAGATCGTCCACATCTCGCGCATGAAGCCTTATGCCCGTCGTTCCTCATCCCTGTAATCAGCGATCAAGGTGGAAGCTCTCTTGTCGGAGGGATTTGTGTGAGCGCAGCGCGTGAACTTTCACCTCTTTCATCTGTATAGATCCATCATGATCATAATCATCGCTGACTGCTGCTCGGAGCGTCGCACGCTGTGTGCCAGCTGGTTCCGAAAAAGAACAGACGTTTGTGCAAGTGCTGTCCCACAATATACGCAGTTTATTCTCTTCGATGGAATATCAGCAAAACAAAAGAAACAGGGCAACTATATGCCATAAGTGACGAAGGAAGCCTGATTACGTTTCTCCTGTGATCTTCTCCGGATAGATAAACGAGATGAAGCAAGTTGACGGTTCTGGTAAAGCATAATAGTCGATGTGCCTTTCGTGTGAGGCTGCTGATATTAGGCTCGAAGACAGAATACATCGCCACCCCTCGGCAGCACCCGCATGGCAAACTAACTTCCATTAAAAAGAGCATGACTGCAGCACAGTTGATAGGAACCGCAAAATTAAAAGCGCGGAAAGAACAGGACTGGGATATGCAAACTACAAAAGACGATAATAACTGTCTGCGGTTTAACTGGGATAACTGGCGTTGAATGCTGCTGGGTAATGCTTTCCTAGGGAACGTTGTCCGTTAATTTTAAATTCATAAATTAAAATAAACTGCACTTAGACTACAATCCAGTCTAGATATTTTTAAGCTTAACTACAGTCCACTGATTTGGCAAGAACACATTTCGCCGGCTCCAGCTGTCGAAGCGTGGCCTAAGCGAATTTTAACTATAGCGAAAATGACGCGCTCTGACCGGCCGTCGTTTTTGGTGTAAACGAAAGAGCTGAAGCTGCCACCCAACTAGTAAGAGTTCAGTTGTTTCCGAATATCGCTAATAAATTTATCTGCGAGAGGCGCTTATTTGTGTGAAGCCTGTGAGACGCGGAGCGCCTGCGAACAGGACTAGCAGCAACTAGCTGCGCCTAGAAGAACGGCTGATTGGGCAAGTTGGTGAAGAATGATGGAGGTTAAGCTGCGCCTTTCGGCTGTTCCCTCGAACGTCGTAGAGTGTAGGCAAGTTGAACAGTGCGTGCGATATGAAGAAATATTTTAATGCAACTGCGCAGAGGTCTGTTGTGATCCCTGCCACACTCAGCTCGGGAGTGATGGGGGGTAATATTTTATGAACACTGATGTTCATCGTTATTCGTTATTTATAGATTCATTTATTTAATTTTTTACAATACTGTTAGCCCTTACGGGTTGTTAGAGATTGGGAAATGAAGAAAAAATACACATGAAGGCACGCACATTACTACAAGAAATACAATTCTAGTTTTTTCTCGAAAGCCTCGGCTGAGCTGGTGTTATAAAAAATGTGAGGGTTCAGGTTATTAAATTCAACAATTATTTTCGGGAGGAACGAGTGCTTAAACAGGTCCATTCTAGGTGCGTTGCATAATTGCAATTAAGTAATTAGTACGGGCTGATAATCTTCCTGGGGGTCGGATATACAAAGTAGAGTCTAAGTTAAACTTATTTTCACGGAGCATATTCTGACCTCGTAAGTTCATGGACTCCATGATTGAACACAGATGACAAGAAAGGAGGCACTTTCTTCAAACTCTATATGTTTTTGCTAAGTTGTTCACGTTCGGTCGGCGGGGGCGACCCGCTTAAAAAACTGAACATCTCTACTGAAGTTCAACGGGCGGTGCATTATGTCCGGGAGCGCTGTGCACTGGGGTTCGAGCTCAGGTGCAAAGCGGCTTGCTAAAATGTTTTTCGACCGACGAGCGCACTAGCACTGCTTTGCCTGTTGTCTTTGGCAGCCATTCCGAAGAGGTGCAATTTCCTGCCCGCTACAAATAACCACGTCCTGAGAAACCCAGCTCTTCGAGCTGCCCAGAATGCTAACCTTCCGACATCGACTTCCGGCGGCACCCTCGGTCCGTGCTCGTAGCGGGACCTTTACTCAAGCTACCATCGCTCCTTTGATTAATTTTACATCACTCAGTCGAACAGGCTTCTGCTAGAAGCATCTACCAAGCATTTTAGCTCTAAGAAAAATTCCTTCTTATTCACTATCCGGCTCTACCCTCTCCAGGGCGAAGACCTCTCCCATATTACTCCAATAACCCGGACTTGAGCTAGCTGCATCCACTTCACCCGTGGAAACTTCTTAACCTCCATAACCTCATCCGCCCATGTAACTTTCTGCCGACCCCCACCCCCTGTTACGCTTTCTTCCCTTGGAATCCCGCCCATGCCCAGTTCTTCTCGATTTCCACAACAATGTCAGTAACTTGAGTTATTTCACTGACCCTCTGCACGCTTCGTCTCTCTGAATGTTACCCCTACCATGTTTGGTTCCATCGCCCTCTGCGTTGTCCTCATTAAGTAGAACCCTCTTCATTAGCCTCCACGTTAGCCTCTATTCTCATTTTTTCGCCCTTTCCTCTTCTGTTCTCTTTCCTCTTGCAGTGCGAGCTGCATCTCTCCATGGTTAAGGGGTCTCCTCGGACTTCAAGTAAGGCAAGAGGAGATCAAGGAATGTAGCCACTATATAAGCGTCCCTTGAGTCTCAGTAGCTGCGTTCCACTTTGCAAGGGACAGGGAACTGAATGATTCTAAAGGGGCGCTGCGGACGCCAGAGGACAGTTCTTTCTCCAAGCGGCTCCACGTAACTGACTGGGAGGGCCGACTAGCTGTCCTCATTTGTATGCCCCTGCTCCGTTTGTGCACGAAAGAAACTTCCTTTGCGCGTGCGGAGCGCTTTCTCGCTCGTGCTGTGACGCAGTTAACACAGGTAGACATTGCTAGGTTACAGTCAGCCGATGCTGGCGGCGATTTTGCGGTTCTTGGCCATGGCGTGCAGTTGAATTTCTGGGTCATGGCGTAGAAGCAAGGCCTAGCCGTGATCTTCCGGAGATATTCGGGCGAGGAACTCTCGGGCAGGTCCATAATATGTGATGTACGGGGTCTGTATCGCCGCATTTGCTGCACTCAGGCCTGAAGCTGTTCGGATATACGTGGCTAGTACTACTAGCTGAGGCGAGATTTAGATTAGAGTGGTTGGCTACTCAGTAGTGAGATTTTTCTGAGGTCGGGAGTATATAACGCTTTCTATGCCTTATATTGTTTGGTTATATCGTGGTTGGTGTGTAGGCGTTCTAGGTAGCGCGGGCGTTCTAGTCGATGCCCCAGCTCGGCCGATATATGCCCGAATAACAATGTGGCTGCCTTGTTTATTGGCTTTGTGGCCGAGACCTCCGCGATCAGAAGCAGGCAAAGAGGTCTTGGTTCTTCGTGGCTTCTTCCGCCAGGCAGATGGCTTGTTGCTGTAAAGCAGGGACCACGCTCCGCAGCAGGGCTTCCCAGAATTTGCTACATTTATATTTGTTTTAGCCCCTGGGGAGCTAGCACACTACCAGATGATCCTCGAGGGTCCTCTCTCCCCACACTGCTGGCATTTATCTTGTTCTCTATCGTCTGGATTGGGTCGTCATCTGTGACGTAGTCCGCCTCCTATAAATATCCGGCACCTAATGAATAACCGGGCTTGTCAGCACAGACAGCAGACGTGTGAGGCTCGTTTCGTCTCGGCGGTCGCCTCCACCCCGCCGCAAAGTTGGCGTGCGTTTGTGGAACAGGGCTAGCGAGATAGGGGCACACCAAGTTACATAAGATATCAGATGACATTCCTCAATACGTACAGTAATCCTTCCCAAAGCATCTTTCTCATTTTCTGCAATTTCTTTTTCAAGCCGCCCAGGGAGGCCTTCGCCTGATATGCCACACCTTCAGAGATGCTGCCTTGGCCACTGCTGAAAATAATTGAGTGGAAAAATTTCCTCCAGGGAACTTTTTCTTCGAGAAGAGGCAAGTGTTTGAGCAACACAAGCGTCTATTGCATGTACGAGTCGATGAAGGGCTAGCGTTGCTAACGACATACGAACTCCGTCCTTTTTTTCTTGCTCTCACTGTCCTACGACCGAGGTTGACAAGAGAGGAAGAGCTTTTCTACGTCTATCAAGTGTGTAACCGTAGAAAAAACGTCCCGCTATATCAGTTTTCGTCACGTTCATAGATATTTTCTAACAACAAATTTGGGTGAAAATTCTGACGTGCAATATCGGCAGGCATTGTTTTGTTGAGGTTGGGACTCACAAACTCGGCATTACAAAATTGCATTCATAATAACCCTGAATGTTCTCTACGTTCGCCGAGAAGTCATATCTCAAAGGTTCCAGAGACGGATGGTTTGAAATACTTTTCCCGCGATACACGATTTTTTTCCGGTTATGGCAGGCCAGCATGGCCCTTGTATTCTGTTCGCGGGCGTACGCCCAACCGACCCGTTTCTCCAGCACCCGGGTCATCGAACAATTTCATTCAGTCAGTGGCTTCAAACCTTCGAACCTTATTTGGCTTTGTCAGGCAGGTCTGCAGCGACCGCCGAAAACTAAGAAGCACTTTTGTTATATAACTTCTGATAGGAAGGTAGACGATGTAGGCCGTGTCTCAACGCGAGACCACTACTATTCTTCGACGGAACCTAGTCACGCTAGGACAGATAGTTACAAAGAAGCTGTTACACTGCTGCAACTAGGCTTCAAAGTATCAACCAACTTGGTCATAAAACGAAGACGTTTTCAAAGCAGAAAACAATGACCAGGCGAGTCCATTTCAAAATACATCGCTGCTTTACGTGACACCATACTACTATCCGACTACGCGTCTCCGGAAAAAATGCTTAGAGGCAGCTTCGTGACAGGAGTGTCTACTCTGAGAATTCCAAAAACGCTTTTGTTGTAGGAATCCAATCTCATTTTCGCCGTTGCGTCTGATATAGCTTTACAGTATTAGCAATTAAATGCGTCATGCGCAACAGTTCCTAGCACCAGGTCAATCCTCAGGATAAGTTGCGTCAAACCGTCCACTGTAACAAAGGTTAGCCCTTAGGAAAATTCGCTCTTCTTTTCCTCCACTACAGCCCGCATACCGCCAGAGAAAGCAGCTCCACAAACACAACGATTCCAAAAGTATGCGCCGTACTCTCAATAAGTCTCTCATAGGAATCTCCTGCATCCGAATGTGACGCCGTTCTCAAGGCCACAACTCGAAATATCACCTGCTTCAGGATCTTTTTTGCAAACGCAACGCCACCACAGACACCTACTCCGAGTACACGAGAGCGGCAAAGAAGCAGACGAAGACAAAAAGCAATAATCAATGCTACCTATTGAAGTGGTCCAAGTCAATGAAGAAAGGACGACAGATGGTGTTCACGGCGCTCGCCTATTAGGCCAGCCCGACCGCAAATATAATCCACCTTTAAAAACCTACCCTGAGAACGCCAGTAAAGTTGAATACTCAGAACATTGAGCAGCATGCCGCGTTAGCCAGCCGTATCTTCATACGGCTGGCTTACGCGGCACGCTGTTCATACTCGGGTGGTGCTACCCTCGAACAATGCTCTGCAACCATCATTCTTGGTGATCCCACAGAAAGCGCAGAATCCTCGCCTAACTAGTGTGATGAGTGATTCTAATGTGTCATTTTTGTCAAGCTCTCAGTGCCCCCTGTTCCTCAGCACCAGTGGTAGCGCGGTGCTGCTGGAGACTGATGCCGGACGGGGACCGCCCCCGTGGACTCCGCCTAGTGCGTGCCCGGACTGTGTGTGCGGCGGAATGACCAAGTGCTTTGTGTGTACGAGAAGAGAGTGGCTGTGTTTGGGAAAAAACCAATGCTCTGTGTTTAGTCCACGGGTGTTTACCTGCCATGCAATGCACGACTTCTAAAATGAAACTTTTCTGTCCCTTGTGTCTATGTGAAATGTCGACGTACTTCAACCTTTTTACCCAACAAAGGGAGAATATCCTATATCGTGTATTTCTATCTATTCTGCTCCAGCTTCTGCTTTGTTCTGTTTCCACTTATTTTCTGGTAATTGTGATTGCACTTGTGTCTTGAATGTGGACTGTGTAGACATCTATGATATAGTCTTTGTCCTATAAATATCCGGCACTTTGTCGATAAACAGGCATCTCATCCTGGAGGGGTGAGGCGTGAGCCTCTTTTCTACTTCCGGCGGCTGCCTCGGTCCTCACGCAACGCAACTGGTGTGAAAAAAGTTAGTGTTTTGGTATTGCTAGTTAAGCTTGCATTTTATGCCGTACGAAAGAGCACCATACGTACACCCAGTTATAAGGAAAAGCTATGAAAATTAACACGCGGGGGGTGCTGTCGGAATCAGCGAAATTACATGAGGAATAAAAACGTCTAGGCACAGTCATCACCGATCAGAATACCAGTACGGCCTGCGATAGAAGACGTTAAAGAGGAAGATTTCATACGCTTGCAAGGATGGCGAAAGTGGTGGTAATTTCAACAACGTCCCCTTGTCAACCGACGGCCGTTTTCAAAAGGAGTACAGGGAATGTTATCCTCGTTAGCGTGGACAGCCAAAGACATGGGCGTCCCTCGATCGATGGTGCAGTAATTCATGCCTTTTCAAGTCGATGCTTCATGAATATTTGCTCATTTGACTTCGAGAAATTTTCCTCTCGTTCTTCTTTAATAAAATACATTCATTCGTCACGTGATTAGTCGCTTTCTTGAAGCCCTTGACGCGATTCAGGTTTCGTGTGATGTGTCTGGCTTAGCAATTTGCACTCCTGCATATGGGCGCATGTAATAAACCTCGCAGTGGAAGGTCTCTGAAGAATTCCAACAACATGGAACTCTTAAAGTTGCAATTACATCGCACAGAACACTGGCGGTTTCGCATTTCCCCTCGATCGATATATGATGACCGAAATTTGATTCTACACACTTCGGCTTACGATCGGAACATCATTGGCAAACGCCAGCACTGTGGGTCGACGATATAAGCAGCAAATAAATTAATGCGAAGGGAAACCAGTATGGTGACGGCCAGTGGTGGTCGCGGTTCGTCTTAGTGTGCCTAAAGGTGCGCGTCAACTAGTTCTGTGTTTTGCATGCTTGTTGTAAGGGGTTTGGCTGAACTAGTGCCATGAGATAGGTTTAGAGCTGCCTTAGTTTTAAGGCTGTGAATGGCGTTCACGCCCATGGGTTTCGTGCGACTAAGCTTTAGATATCAGGTGACTATAGATCAGCCCTTATACAGTTGGCGAGATCATAATCCTTGAAGGCGCTGTCCTCTCCCCCTTTTGACTAACATTGCTCTGATCCCACTAGCTCATAAACTCGCTTTCATGTCCGCCTTGTCTAAACCCCTCTGCATGGAAGATATGTGGCATAAAAGCTGCAGCACAGACTCTGCTGTGTGAGTGAGTGAACTTTATTAACTGCTCGGGGATCTTTTTTTTTCGCCTCTTCAACCGAGGCTGACGAGCGGTTGGCGCCCCCAGTCCAAGGCACCACTAGCTTTCGCCAGTTTGCGAGCTCTTGTGACCAGGTGGAGCTGAGCCTCCGGGTCAGAGCTGGCCAGCAAAGCCTCCCACTGTGTTTCATTTGGGTTTTCAATTTTTTATAGTTGATGTGAGCTGCATTCCCATGTTATGTGGTACAGGGTATTGGTCTTCCCGCACCACGGGCACTCGTCTCTGAATGTCGTGGGGTGCATCATCTGTAATATGTGTAAATTAATGAAAGTGCCCGTCTGTAGCCGCCTCAGGTCTATGGCCTCCTCGTTGCTGAGCTTTTTATGCGGCTCCGGATATACTTTCCGCAAGCCTCTGTAGTGTTGTAGTATTGTGGTGTAATCAGGGTCAAGCGGATCAGGTCCTCTGTCGCGAAACTGTTGGGCGCACGGTAGGTTGCATGTCCTCGTGCTGCCCTGTCTGCGTACAAATTCCCCGTAATCCCTGCATGCCCCGCAATCCACACTACTGTGAGTGTATTGTTTTGTTGGCTCGCTTGTGGAAGAAAGGATTTGGTGGGCTACCTTAGATAATTTACCCCGTTGAAAATTTCTGCATGCGGATTGAGAGTCTGACAGTATCGTCAGACTCTCTCCCGTTTCTCTTCTTTGCCTAATGGCCATTGCGATAGCCACTTCCTCTGCCTCCGTGACTGTAGAGTTTTCGACCGAGGCGCTAACTACCTCCTGGCCTTCGCAGTCTGTGACCGTGGCTATCGCCCTCTTTGCGTTGGTTTCGTATAAGGCTGCGTCGGTGAACCTTGACGTGCCTTGTTGGCCGAATGTTTTTTCATAATACTCTGCCCTTACCTGCCTTCTTGCGGATGTAGGCGGGGGTCCATGTTTCTTGGTATGGGCCGAACTCGGTACCAATTTCTGACTTCCCGCGATACCTCTCTTGTCTTGTTATAAGCCTGTAGGTGTGTGCTATATCCCAGTCTTTCCAACACCCGTCTTCCCGTCCTCGTTTGTAGAAGTCTGTTTAGCTGTGACTTGATTTGGGCTTCTGCTAATTCTTGTATTATATTGTGCAGACCCAGAGCTGCTAGTTTGTGATTCGGTGTGTTCTTGGGGAGCTTGAGTGCGGTCTTGATAGCCATTTTGATGATGGCGTCCGCTCTGTCTTCCTCTCCTTTGGTCATATTCAAGTAGGGTAGACCATATGCTATTCTGCTAATAACGAGGCTCCGGACAAGTTTTAGTGTGTCGGGCTCCTTCATCCCCATCTTTTTGCTGGTCACCCGTGCTATCATTCGGGCGACCTGCTGGGTCGAGGTCTTGAGCAGATTAAGTGTGTGTTGACACCTTTGATTCGATTGGAGCCATATCCCCAGGATCCTCACGGGGGTCTTTTCGGCTACTGTCTCCCCTTGCAGCCGGATCTCGAGCTTGTGGCCTTGATCTGTGGGAGCGGAGCAGTTGCCATTCCCTCGCCAGAATCTGATCAGTTCTGATTTTCTTGATGAGCACTCCAAGCCCCTCTGCTTTAGATATTCTTCGATGACAGATGCTGCTTCTTGCAATTTTGCTTCCTTCTCCCCGAGTGATCCTGTGGTCGTCCAGATGGTGACGTCATCAGCATACATAGCGTGCTGTATGCCCTCCACCTTCTCGAGGCGCCTGGCCAGGCCAATCATTGCCACGTTGAACAGCGTGGGCGAAATGACTGCTCCTTGAGGTGTCGCTTTGTTGGGCGGGGGAAGGTCTCTGTTTCATTATTGCCAATCTTGATTTCGGCCGTCCGGTTACTCAGAAAGCTCCTAACGTACTCGTAGACTCTTGGTTCCACAATTCGTGTCTGCCAGACCATCTAAGATCGCCTTGTGACTAACATTATCAAATGCACCTTTAATGTCCACTGCCAAAACTACGTGTTCTGCCGAGCGTGGGATACCTGTCAAGACCTCTTCTTTGATCTGCAGGAGAACGTCCTGGGCTGATAGCTTTTCTCTGAAGCCAAACATAGTGTGCAGCATCTGAGCGCTATCCTCTAAGTAATTTTTCAGTCTATTATTGACAACCCTCTCGAAAATATTTCCCGGGCACGAAGTTAAAGAAATGGGCCGCAAATTCTCTATTGCCAATTTTTTCCCGGGTTTCTGGATCATGATGACTACCTAGTGTTTCCACTGCGCTGGCAGCGTTCCTGCTTCCCAATGCTTGTTCATGAAGTGCGCCAGTGCCTTGATATTGCTGTTGCTCATGTTCCGAACTATGCCATTAGTGATCTTGTCGTCACCAGCCGCTGTGTTTCGAGTGGCACTTGCTATTGCCGTCCGGACTTCTTCCTCTGTGATCGGCTCGTCCATTTTTGGATTTGGGTCTCCTTTGTCATCTTCTGCGTATGGATATGGATACTCTAGGTCTACTCCGTAGCATTTGTCGTGGACGGCCTTGATCACATCGTCCTTCGTGCCTGGGAGTGTGTGTAGCAACCGCTCCAGCGACTTCTGCCCCTCTCGCTTGGTTTTGGTGGGGTCCATGATGGCTTTTAGAATTCGCCATGTCTCGGAAGTGCTGAGCGTCCCCTGCAGAGAGTCGCAGAATTTGCCCCAGTTTGCTCTCGTCAGTTGTTCAGCGTACTCCGCCGCCTTCTTTGTGATCTCCACGATTTTCATCCTAAGCTTTCGATTGTGCCTCTGTTTCTTCCATCTTCTTAACAGTCCCCTTCTCGCTTCCCACAGGTGGAGTAGATGGGCGTCTATTTCTGGTGTCTCATTTGTGCGTGTCGGTTCTTGCGTAAATCTCTGCTTGTTTTTCCGCAGCGCCCCGCACCAGCTATCAAGATCCTCAATCTCGTCTTGGTCCTCCTCCTCCGCTTCTCTGAACTTGTGCCAGTTGGTAATCCTGGCTGCGCCAACCTGACGCCTGATCTTGAAGGTGTGGATGGTCGTGCTCACTATATAGTGATCACTGCCCAGATCGTGGAGCGTGTTGATCCACTCAACATCGCCACAGTTCTTGACCATCGTAAGGCCCGGGGTAGTGTCCTTGCTCACACTGTTGCCCGTTCTCGTGGGCACTCCCGGGTCCGTTACCAGTGTTAATTCATGTCTGTCTATTAGCTCTCTAATAATGCGGCCTCTCTTGTCCTGTCGCGTCTATCCCCAGGCCAGGTATTTTGTATTAAAGTCGCCTAATATAATTAGCTGAACTCCTCTTACCAAGTTTAATGTTTCTCCGAGAAGCCTGTCGAAGTCGATCTTTCGTTGGAAGGGGGGGGGGGCTGTATACATTTAGGATAAAAGTGCCCTGTTTTTTGTCACTCTTTTGGACCACCTCCACAAGGATATGGGGTGTTTCAATCCCTTTAAATTGGTCATGCCGAATTGTTGTAATGGTCTTCTCCACCATTGTCGCCACCTTCCAGCTCTCGTCATTGGCAGCAAAGACCTCGTACCCGCTAATTGAAGGGGAACTGCCAACCTCCTGTAGGGCTATCACAGCCGGTGGTTCCGCCTGTGAGGTCAGCAGCTGTGACAGCATCCCTTTCTTGCGTCTGATGCTTCTACAATTCCACTGCCAAATCTCTAGGAGGTCTTCCTTCGCCTTCTGGTGTCTAGTCATGATCGGTCTCAGATTGCAAGCTGGTCAGTCTGGGCCTGTGATACGGCTTCTCAACCCTTTCTCTTACTGTGGTGGCTGTTGTTTGCTTCCTAATCAGTTTGGTCATCTCGATTTCCATCGCCTGAAACTTTTGCTCTATATAGCCTGTGATTTGTTCCATGGCTTTCTTTGTGATTTGCTCAATGATGTGTGGGAGCAGCTGTGCTAGCTTTTCCTCTACTATTCTTCCTACGTCTTCGGCAGTCAAAAGGATGGTCAGATTTACCGATGGTGTGGATTTTTCGAACTTTTGTGTAATGTTAATTTGGTTCTGCATCTTATCTAATCGTTGCTTAATTTGCGTTCTCCTTTCTTATCCCTTTTAGCTCGCATAGAATTTCTGTTCTTTCCTCATCTAGCTGTTTTTGGGCCTTACGTGTTTTAAGGCCAAGATTATTGCGTCTGGAATCCTGTAGCCAGAGGCCATGTATGCGGGGGATGGGTGTGACGGGAATAGGAGATCGTTGTAAAGCGTATTGATTGGTTGTTTTAGCGGAGAATTTTGAGGTGCTTAGAAGGAGCGTGAAATTTGTAGGAGAGCATTTGAGCGCAATATATGACGGGTGAGTTGAGATGGCATCGGCTGCTAAGTGAAGATTTTCTTTGATTTCTTCACCTGATTCAGAAGTGGTGCATGACGTAATATTATAAGCGTAAAGTGTATGCTTCAGGCGCGGGATGAGATTGAATATGTGAGCTATAGGGATGGCAGCAATGCTAAACAGGAAGTGGAACCGAATTGCGCCCTACGGAGTTCTGAACTTGCCGAGTGAGTGTATAAGGGGCTCTACAAAGCTTATCTATGAGCGACGATGCATTGCAGCCGAGAGAAAGGCGCGAACGGAGTTGTAGCTTTTAAAACTACTTACAGTGCCTGCAGTTGCCGTAAGATGACATCGTGTGATATTCTGTTAACTGCCTTAGAGAGATCAATCGCCAGGATAGCTTTTATTAGGAAAGGGATGATATCATCAAGCACGTCGTGCTTAATTTAGAGTGGTGCATCCTGCGCAGACAGACGCAGGCGAAAGCAAAAAATTCTGTGGGGAAAACAGCGGTTATCTTTCATATAAGACCTTAGTCGGGCAAGAATTATGTGCCCGAATGCCTTGCCGGTACGAGAGGCAAGAGAAATCGGTCAGAGGAGCTGTACGATCATGAGATTGAGGGGTTTCGGAATGAAGATGGTTTTCCCATGCCTCCAGGAGTCTGCGAGGGTGGCTGCCTCCCAGCATTATAGTGGACTAGTTATGAATAATTGTCAAGATTTCTGATGACGGCATTGGTAATTTGAACCTGCACGTATGCGGCGTTGCCCAATGTCAATAGGCTGCATGAAATTCCGATTTTGTTTTATGGCCGTCAAGGTGAGATCAGGGTGGGACTGTGTACAGGGGATGTTTGAAAGGGAGACCTTAAGTGGTAGACGCACCTTTTACCGGCTCCACGAAGGTGACCTGGCTATAGTGTAGTGAGGCAGTGCTAATGCGCGACTGGGTTTTAGATTGCGTGGGGTCTAGCATATGGCATAACGGGTGCCAGGTGCGCGCTGCGGAGATATTTCTGGGGAATTGTCGCAAACCCGTGCTCATTCAGCTTGGTAAAGACTGGAACAGTGCTGTTCTGTTTTAAATGGAAGCTGGGCGAATTTGAGGTTTAGTTTCGTATTATGCTTTTCAGGTTTCCAAGCTTACTATCGATAAGGAAGTGGCCGAGGTAGTGTCTAGCAATTTTGTTTGTTGGCGAATATCCTTCTCTAACTGTGTGGTCAATGCGTCGAGGTCGAATGAGGCCAGTGTTTGTAATTTCCTGAAATTGTAAAGATGGTCTCATATGGGTGCGTAGAAGCAAATCGGTGCTAAGCTCGGTGGTGGTTTATTGTTATGCGAATTAGATGGTGGTCGCTGCCTACTGTGGTTTGCTTTCTTTCCTCTTGCAGGTGTGCCACGTTTTTACAAAGCATGAGGTCTAGGCTAGTGTCGGCAGTAACACTATTACGAATCCGTGTAGGAAGGCTGAAATTATTACAGATGATAAGGTGGAGCCCCAGAGTTGTAATATATAAGTGCTTCTGCGAGTGGTGCAACTATAGCCCCAGTTCACGTGTCCGCCGTTAAAGTCTCACAATGGGGAAATGAGTAGGGCGTTTCATTCGTCCAATTTTCTCGAGGATATAAAGAGTGGGGCTAGTAGGTGAATTAACTGCCTTGAGAGATGAAAGGGAGATTGTTCTGCTCTGGGGACGTAATTTCGATAAGGTTGTGAGGTGTAGGGAGGGGACTTCATGCTCCGCGTAATGCAAGAAGTTATTGACGTATAGGGCCACCCGAGCAATGACTGTTGATTCGAAGGAATATTAGCGTATCTTGGCAGTTGCCTGCTAATACTGACGTCCTCATTCATGAAAAAGGGGACGCTAAGGACCACAAAAATTACAGATCAATCAGCTGTCTGTCTGTTACGTATAAGGTATTTACTAAGGTAATCGCTAATAAAATCAGGACAACCTTAGACTGCAATCAAGCAAAGGATCAAGCAGGTATTCGTAAATGGTACTCTACTATCGATCATATCCATACCATCCACCAGGTGGTAGAAAAATGCTCGGAATATAACCAGCCCTTATACAAAGTATTCAATGATTACGAAAAAACATTTGATTCAGTAGAAACCTCGGCGGTGATGCAGGCATTGCAAAATCAGGGGGTAGATGAGCCGTTTCGGAAAATGCTGGAAGATATATATTGTGTCTGCACAGCAACCAAAGTTCTGCATAAAGAAAGTAAGAAAATTCCCATAAATAAAGGTGTTAGGCAAGGAGACACGATCTCCCTAGTACTAAACACAGCTTGCTTAGATAAACAATTCAGAAACTTGGAATGCGAGTAGTTAGGGGTAAGGGTAGATGGAGAATACCTCAGTAATCTGCAATTTGCTGATGGCATTCCCTTGCTAAGCAACTCGGGGGATAAACTGCAAATAATGATTGATGACCTATACAGGAAAAGTAGAAACGTAGGCTTGAAAATCAATATGCAGAAGACTAAGGCAATGTTCAACAGCCTCCGGAAGGAACGGTAGTTTACGTGAGGTAGCGAACCACTGGAAGTAGTAGGCCAATATGTCTACTTAGGACAAGTAGTAACCGCAGATCCGGACCATGAAAAGGAAATAACAAGAAGAATATGATTGGGATGGAGCGCACTCGACAAGAACGTGCAGATTGTGACTAACAGCTCAACCGGTACGCTCAAGAGAAAAGTATACAACTGTGGCATTTTACCTGTACTCACCTATGGGGCTGAAACGTGGAGGCTAACCAAGAGGGTTCTACTTAAGTTGTGGACAACGCAGACGGCTATGGTGGGGAAAATGGTAGGGGTAACATTAAGAGATAGGAAGCGTGCAGACTGGGTCAGAGAAATAACTCAAGTTACTGACATTCTAGAGGAAATCAAGAAGAAATGGGCATGAGCAGGACATGTAGTGCGAAGAGAGGATAACCGATGGTCACTTAGGGCAACAAATTGGATTCCAAGAGAAGGAAAGCGTAGCAGGCGACGGCCGAAAGTTAGGTGGGCGGATGAGGTTAAGATATTCGCAGGGGTCAAATGGATGTAGCTAGCACGGAACCGGGTTAAATGGAGAAATATGGGAGAGGCCTTCGCCCTGCAGTGGGTATAGTCAGGCTAATGAAGAAGAAGGAGATGATGATGATAACTGACGTACTGAATAGCGATAATGTCAAGCGGGAGTGGCAAATAGGCAATATTTGCTGCAGAGGGTCGCCGAAATCCTATGCATTTCTATCTCATATTCTCTAAAAAAATACTTTCGCCCTTTGGAGCAGCCATATTATAGGGTGGCGGGTCAAAGAAAAGGGGTGGAATGTTCAGCTTTGGGCGGAGACGATGTTGAGGGCCCAAGAATTAGGGGAGGTAAACCTTCATCTAGTTTGGGTATAAAGTTATAGAGCTGACCTCATTCAATAGATGGCTAATAGTAGCTTCAATCACACCCTTGCACTGTGCAGTGATGCAATCAGTGAGCCTGGTTTCTAGGTTTTGAGCGAGGTACTGGCATCTATACTTTCCAGTTCTCAGGGTTCGACTGAGCTCACGTCAGGCGTTTCTTCTGATGAAGTTGAATTGTTGGGGATTGTGGAGCGGGACTATGAGCAAATGTGGAGTTAGAGACGGCGTCCCTTAAGCACTTTATCTCTCCGCAGTGTCTTCACTTCCGGGTCCTGTGAGGTTCTGGGTGTCGTCCTGGTAGCCTTGGACGAACACTTAGCGGTCGATGGAAAGGTCATGCTGAATGTGCGAAAATGCTGCCTGTTAGAGAACTTTGTCTTGTGGGGCGGCAGGCTGCGCCTTTTTGAGATGGAATTCCTCGCCGTACGCAAACCGGTGTCTGTGAGATGCCGACCCCTACAAAGAATACACTGAAGAATCCAGGAGTGAACATCCTGTGGGTAATGCTTTTTTCTGCACCGCGGGCAGAGACCAGATTTGCAGGGGGTGCACAGGTCATATCTGTGGCCCGGTCGAGGATAGTTCCTGCTCGTATCTGGACACCCATTGTATGGCGTGCACTTACATACTACACGCACAGTGTACGGAATGGGGAACCGTTTCGTGGGAAAAAGTAATGAGCATGGAGATGCTCTTATTCATTATGTAGCTTGCAATACTATCAGTGTCCGCGTTGCGGGTGTAGAGGTTCTGCAGTACCTGTCGGGGTGTTTCCGCAAAGCAGGTCTGTGATATGAAGCCGCACACAGCAGCGGATGACGGCGCTGTATGCAACCTCTTTTTGCGGCGAGGTTAAAAGCGTTGGCGTCATTCGGAGCGGCGACCGTAATGGTGTTTTGGTAGAATGAATCCTGAGTGATTGTTCCCAAGGTCGGTGTCCGCGGCGGTGACTTCCAGGGATTGCAGGCCTAGGCTGCGCCATGGCGTATCTGTTCAACAGCGACGATTCATATTGGCCTGATGACTAACCGTTTAATTCCGGAAGGCAATTAGGTAAGTTGCTTGCGTCGATTCACGACTGTATGGGTCACGCGCATTCTGCTGTTGTTGAGCTCGGTTGGTGTGTTTAAACGTCACAAAGGCGACATCGGCTGGAGTATTGACGGCGGATGGGACAGTCTAAAGGGGGCGGCGGATCGTAGTGCGTGCCGTCGACGAGATTAAGGAACGTGCGTCTCGTATGCGTGCTCGCGGTAGGTTCCCTGGGACAGAGCCACCGAAAAGCACATCTGCTCTTGGAGCTCACCTGGAGTGATCACTATAATACGTCGAGTTGCCCCGAGCTGCAGAACAAACTGCTAATTGCGCTCAAGAACGTATGCATCGACGACGATGAGGGGATTGTGGGCTGTGAGCTGTGTGTTTTCGTCAAGTCTATGAGGGTTTTTAAGCGCCTTTGTAAGAACGCACCGCCGTCCCCTCCGCTTCCTCTATGACCAGCCGCATTCTTACCAATATAACTCCACGTTACATCTAAGTGAAAAACAGTACGACCATTGCCCGTCAAACGGTGCACTGCGCTGTCAGTTATCGCGTGTTTGTTCACTGACAACGTAATAAGCATGCTCGCAAGCGACCAATGATTGACCCAGTTGTGGTTGGTGCGGTTTCGACTTTGTTGAGCAACTCTCTCATATTTCAAGCGCACAGGATTTAGGGCACGTTCCTCTCAGCTATATTCGTCACCCTGCCGCGTATAAAAGTGTCGGAATCGAGTGCATGCATTAGACTGACGAAAATGCATTAGCTGGTTAAACGTTTTCTCGCCGGAAAATCCTTCCTTGCATGCTAGCACTCGCCGTACTACATGCGCGATGACCCGCGCTGTGAATGGTTTTCTTAATGAGCCAATTCATAGGCGAAAGCCATATTGAAAATTACATCATATTTAAATATCAGCTCGGTTATCGCAAGGAAATTTCTTGCGACATTCAAATCGCCGGATTTGCTAACGAATTATGTATTTCTTTAGAGGCCGGAATTCAAGTCGATGCTTTCTTTCTACGTATTTCTAACGCATTTGATCATGTTCCTCCCCATAGACTACTGTTGAAGGCATCGCATATAAATATTAACCCTGAGGTACTTAATTGGATCATGTATTTTCTTTCATCTCGTGTTTTGTTCACTTCCGTGAACGCTTCTAACTCTACATTGGCGAATGTCACATCTGGCGTACACCAGAGGAGAGTGCTTGGTCCACTGCTCTTCCTAATGTTTATTAATGGCTTACCAAATTGCGATTCTCCATGAATTATACTGTTTGATAATGACTCTGTTGTGTACTGAATGATCTCAAATGACTGTGACCGACAATCTGTACAAGCTGATCTTGATTCCATTAACACTTCGTGTCAGCTATGGCTGAATACCCTAAACCTGTCCAAGGCTAAGCTCATCTCTTTAACCAGAAAGTCTTGTCGCATCCCAACCACATACTCCCTTAATGACGTAACATTCTTGTCGCATCCCAACCACATACTCCCTTAATGACGTAACTGATGAGACAGCTTCTCCTTACAAGTATTTAGGAAGTTACCTTAACTTCACCTGGAACAGTAATGTTAACTTCTCTCTAGCAGCTGCTAACCGTTCACTTGCCTGCTTAAAGCGTAACCTTCGACAGCTCCGGCATCCGTGCGTAAACGTGCTTTTATTACATTCATTCGACCTAAAATTGATTACGCTTCTGCCATATGGGACACAGATCAAGCCTGCGTCCCAGTTAATATTGAATCCCTGCAAAACCGTTCGTCTCGTGTAATTTTTTCAGACTACACACGTTTCACTAGAGTCACTGCGATAAAAGCTCGTGCTGGACTTGAAAAACCTTTCCAATCGCCGGAAACAGGCTCGTTTAATTCTTTTCTAGAAAATGTAGCCTCATCCGTTGCTTCACGATGATGTTTCTTCACTCACTCTTGGCAGCATTTGCACGCTATAAATACCCTTTAAAGATCAAACGCATGTCATGCCAAACTTCAACTTTTGCCAAATCGTTCACCCCAAAATCATTATTGACTGGAACCAGGCTGATTTCCACAATTGAAAATGAAACGTATGCGGCAATATTTCATGAACTTAAAATAAAAATGACACCAATGTGTAGTTGTCTGCTACTTCCATTGTACCCAACGTTATGGGATGGAGTTTTGTTTTTTGTTCTGTTTATTACGTTTTTCCATTATATATGTTTATTTTGCTTATTGTTGTTCATACACATTTTGATATTTGTTGATTATTCAATTATTGCGCGTTTCTTGTTTTGTTTTTGTAAATTCCTCATGATAGATGTTCCTTCTTGTATCTGCATGTTGCTTTCTTACCACCCCCTATGTAATACCCACTAGACGAGGGCCTAAGCGATTGCCTGAAATAGACATAAAGATATAAATAAAATAATAATTGATGTGGGATTTAATAGACGTTGTTAGGATATCCAGGTGTTTTTTCCTTTTCACTTGTCCAAAAACAAGTCGAGTACGACGCACTCGAATCACACGTCACGACACAACGTGAGTGCTCTTGAGAGATTGCGGTTCTAATCTTGTCACTGTCTCTGCCCATGCAGAAATACTGAGCGGTCGTATTTGATCCCAGCCTTACTCTCCGTCTTCTTATTTACAGCCTTTCAATTACAATGCTCAGCATTTTTTTCAATGGACGCTAAATCTGTGAGCCTAGACTGCGAAGATATTTCCATTTAGCGTCTCATCCCACTTTATCTGATCGCTGTAATGCGCCAAGCATGACATTACCGCTGTTTTAAATGACTATCCTTACTCTGCTTTCAACGAAGTAATGACAGCGTCTTTAAAATAAGTTGACTATAAATCACTTTGACAAGCAGAGCTGGCTCTAAAGTTCTGATTCTGGGAAGACCATCGCGCTGAACAAGTGCAATTTAAGTTATATTTGACCGCTGATTCTTCGTGGTGGCAGTGTTCTTTATTATTGGGCATGCTCTTTATTATTCCTGTGCAAATTGCTTGTTGGAGAAAAATAAAAAGGGGGGGAGGGAGCTCTACACGAATGCTTCGCGTTCGGAGACCAATGTACTCAAACACTGTGCAGACGACATTCGTTGGAAAGGGCTTGCTTCTGGAGGAGCACATCTCCCTACCAAGCCGTTATATCTCGAGCGATCGAGGTTTTCAATCATGGTCGTGTGGACTCCATACATCCTTTTCCGATTATCCTGCTTTTTTGTTGTTTGTGGTGTCAAAGACTTAAATACGGCCGCTTCCGTTCGCACTGGTCACGTAACAGCGTGGGCGCATTCCGAGAGGGAGCCACTCTGCGAGGCAGTGCTGCCGACCGTACAAAAAAAATGGGACTGGCTTAAGTCGGCTAAACCAGCATATAGAAAGCGAAATAAGTAGTAGTGGAGAATAAGACCGAATCGCTTCTGTTACTTTTGTCGCCCCTTCTTCTCCGCCCTCTTGCGTCGTCACTTTACAAGTGTGCTGGCTCTTCTGGAGTTTCCATCGCTCATGTAGCTCTCTCAGCTTCATTTTTACTACGAGCCACTTCTTCACGGCGAGTGACGTCGGCAGGATGAGTATATTCGGTTGTTAAGTGAGCGTAGCGAGCGATCGCACTAATCTTTGTTGCCACATCCATGGCAGAGCTTTTTCAGACTCGCCGCGATTTCTCCAAGGCTTATATCCCCCGCGGCGGCACAGCAGCTGAAGGGCACCGTGCACGCGCCTTGAGGAGCACAGCTAAGCGATGACGTCACGCGTGGCGCTCCACGGACACTTGTGTTACGTTCCGGTACGAAGTTTGCCAGGCGTGTGAAGAACAAGAGGAACAATCGAATTTTCGAGGTAGAAGAAGCGAAGCAGCTGTAGAAGAATAAACAGCCGTCTGCTCCGTGCGCCACACATGCGCAGAAGCGAGAAGCGATCAGGCCGCGCACCGCTGAGCACGTGGCTGAAGGTCGGCTGAAGGTTAAACTGCGGCGTACGCGAAACGTAACAGTGCTACCGCAGGGAAGCTTTTGCTTCAATAGTGCATGGCTTTCTTCTGAAGGGGTCGCATTCAAAAGCTGTGCGCAGCTGCAGCTGTATCGTTCGCTGCTTCTTCTGCTGCAATTGAGATCACCACTAGCATTGCGGAATCTGCCAGATTCACTTCATTTTTTCAGGGAGAGAGAACAGTTGTCTCGCGCACCAGAAAGAGCTATGGTACGTACTTAAGCCAAATAGACCCCCTACAATGGTAATCATTTGTAGCAGCTGCACCTAAGAAATGATTTGGTTTGGTATGATTTACTTGGTTCAACGTCCGAAATCCACTCAGGGTATGAGAGACGCTGTACGGGAGATCTCCGGAAATTGCGACCTCCTGGGGTTTTTTAACGTGCACTGACATCGCATAGCACGCGGGCGCCACTCCGTTTCGCCTCCACCGAAACGCAGCCGCCGAGGCCGGAATTCGATCCCGCCTCCTTGGGCACTGTAGTCGAGCGCCGTAACCGCTGCGCTATCCCAGTGTGGCTTAAAGAAAAGCTGCAATCACAACAAAGAAGCACACTTTTCCATGTAAGCGCGTATACGACTATTCACAAGACGTCCGCTAAAACAGAAGACTGGGTCACGTGATATGCTTGCTCTGGTTTTTCCCGTGCTGGATATTGAGTGTTACGAACATATATTCATCTACCACTCAAAACTCGCACACGTCAAAGAAACCACATTCCCTCTTTTTACTGGTCGTCATTGGCCATCTTGCAAAATGGGTTTCTTGAGATATCTATGCGTTTCAGGATTACTAATGACTGTTCTCGCTTATTCGCGACAAATTGTGCCACGAATATTTCTAATTTTTTAAAAGCGAGTGCTGTACTCGTTATCGTTATCACTATTATCTTCTAACTTCCTCAAACCAGCAGTTTGGTGATTTCTGGCGTAGATTGAGCCAAACATTGGCCAAATCTTCAGGGATGCTTACAAAACTAAACAATGATAACGTAGAATTTTCAGAGGAGGACTTAGTATACACATTCAAAAACCATTTCCTTTGTCTTACCTCACTGTCGTTCGGTCTAGACTACTTATCTTTCCCAAAACGGTCCTTCCAACAAACCGTGTTTTTCGAACCGGCCTCGGAATATGAAGTACCAGCTTGGAAAACTGCACGTCCTCTGACATGGGATTTCAAAAATTTCAACAAAATATGTCGTCAACCTAATCGAGCATATCTTGGGGCATATATTTAATATTTGTCTTACATGTGATGTGTTTCCTTGGAACATGCAATGTGCAGAAGTCACAGTGGTATATAAAGAAAAAGACAGCAACGACATGTCAAATTACCTTCCGATTTAAATACTTCCCGTTTTATTTTGGGATTGGAAAAATGATTAATAAACAATTAACCTCCCTTACTGATTGCTACAGCATCTTAGATTCCACACAGTAGAGTTTTATGAAAAATAGATCCGTTGAATTAGCACTGCTTGCATAGAAAGAATTTGTGATCGAAAATTTTGCAAACAAAAACATGGTCTTTGGTGCCTTTCTTGATTTTACAAGAGCTTTCGACTATATTATCCTTATTACACTGCTCCAAATCTTGGAGCAATATGGTATTCGCGGTATAACCCATAAGCTTATTTCATCGTATCTTTCAACGATGATCTCAATGCGTTGTAATAACTAGGCACTGTTCTATCGTCAAACATGCTTTAGTAGGCCTTTCGCATGGGAGCATCCTCAGTAGTTTCTTATTGTCGTAGATATAAACGGCGCAGTAAGCACTGACTTCTGTGGCGAAAACACTATTTATGCAGACGATACAAGTTTATTATTTTCGGGTAGTACAGGTCCAGATTTGTCTTGCCGTGCCAATGGTGCGCTTAAACCTAGTTAGCACGTTGGCAGCAAGAAATTCATAAAAGGTAAATATTACCACAACCAAGGCTGCTACTTTCCACCCAAGAAATAAAGTTTGTGCATTACCTCCAGTTGTATCGACTGCAGAAGACAGAGGTTGTTGAAAGTTTCAAGTCACCCGGTGTTGCTTTTTATGAACATTTGTCCTGGGATGCTGAGATAAATGACCTCTTCAAAAAAAACTTTCTAACAGAATAAGTCTGATGTTCCAACATTGTTTCACTTTTCCGATTAACATTATGCTTTAAAACTCTTTATTCTCATCAGTACTCAGCTACGGCGCATTTTATGGGGAACCACTACAGAGTACTACATTCATTACCTTCATTTGCTGGAGGAACAGGCCGTCCGCGAAGTTTTAAAGCGCCCTATTTACGCCATACGCAGGAGATGTTTACGCAGATAAATATAGTCAGCGTTAAATCGATGTATAACTGCAGACTTTGTAGGCAATGCAGGTTTGAAAGAACAAAAAGGGCTAATACCTTGAAATTACTAGCTAACCTGAATAAGCAAACCCTTATGTACCCGTCTCGCAACCGAGAAGAATGGAAACAAGGAAATGTGCGGCATATGAAAAGCAAATGCGAAAATTTGAACTGCCAATATTGCTGAAGGATTTCGCAAAGGACAATACATATATTGAGTGTCTTCATTGAAGAGGGTGCGGAATAAATATTGTAACCGGGAAACGCGTGACCGATAAAGTGGTGTGCTCACAGACAGCGACGACAACCGAGGAGCGCGTGGACAGTGAAGTGTTCTGGAAGAAGACGACGCTGACAGAGTAGATGCAGCACGGCCGCTGAAGTCTTTGCGCCGAGTTCCGCCCATCGCTCCGCAAGTTACTTTAAATACATCCTCGCAACATCTTGGTGGAGGTATGGGGTAGATTGAGCGGCGTCGGTTGTCATCATGACAGTTCTCAGCTGACCGCTGCTGCGGAGCGTCAGATCTTGTCAAACCCGCGACCTCTACCAAGATGTTACTTGGATGTATTTAATGAAACTTTCGCAGTGATGGGCGGAACTGGATGCGCTCGCTCCTGCTACATCCAACCCGCCCTTCTCGGAGAGTTACATAGCGACTATATCTCTCATTCAAGCCATCGTCCGTCAGAAGGTTACCAACTTGGGCTTCCCCTGTTACCCCGTCCCTCCCATGGTCGCTTCCGCTACACCCCGCAGCACCTACATACCCCGTTACCGATATCGCAATCCTGATGAGTGACGCACCATCACTTACGTTGACCACTACTACGACTACGGCCCCCGCCGTTTCTCGCCTCGTCATGAGCTGCCCCGCACCGAGTCCACTCCGCCTCCTCCTGTATCCGGTCGCTCTCCTTCCCCGCTAGCCGGCCGTTCCCGCTCACCTCTTCCTCATCGCAGTCCTTCACCATTCTCCGCCGGGTGCTTCATGCAAAACTAGCCAATGCAGCTACAGAGGTAACGCTGCATTGGTACCCCGACCTGGAAATCCTCTACTGCGCATTTTTCTCGCCCTGTAAACTCCTCTCTCTGTTGTGGACGGTGTTCCTGTCTCTACCCTCATTTACACTGGCGCCAATGTCTCGATCATAAGCTCATATTTTAGCCGCTTCCTCGAAAGAGTAGAGGTACCCGCCACTTCGCCCACCGTTCGAGTTGCCGAGGACAGTACTGCTGCCGTCACTGGCCTCTGCACTGTCGGAGTCACTATTGCCGGTCATCACATCCCTGTTTTGTTCACCGTGTTCACCAGTGCCCTCACAATGTGATCCTCGGTCTTGACTTTTAACGGCCCACTCTGCCCCTATGGACTGCCTAAGCCGGCTTCTTCGTTTGGACCTACCTCTCTGCTGAGAACATCCTCAATCTGCAACGACGCAACGACGCTCACCACCTTGATGTTTGCTATCCTCCCGGATCTCTGGTGTTGCTCTGGCTTCCGTGCCGTCGTATGACAAACATCTGCCACACTACGCAGGTCCTTATCATCTACTACGCCCAGTAACCGAGGTCACCAAAGAAATTACACCGCTAGGCCCAAAGGGACAATCCGCTGCCCCCATTTCCGAAATTTTACATGTGGCCCGCCTCAAGACGTATTATTCCCTCTCCACACTGCACGCCTAAGACGCATCGGGACGTTGCCTTTGCCGAAGGGGATAGTATTGGCGGTAAACGCGTGACCGATGAAGTGGTGTGCTCCCAGACGACGAGAACGACGATTAAGGTCTTGGTCTGTGCTAGTTGGTTCATAAATATCATGAAATAAACACAGCGCAAATAAATAGGACACAGGAAGCAGACACGACGACCGAAGAACGCGTGGACGATGAAGTGTTCTGGAAGACTACGATGCTGACAAAGTGAATGGTGCACGGCCGCTGACTTCTTTACGCCAAGTTCCGCCCATCGCAGCGCCAATTACAATATATGCATCCCCGTAACAATATACACAGAACTGGAATACCACACAGTGTTTGAATATTTGGAAAGTTCGGCACGTTTTATTTTTTTTGTTACTTTCTTTATCCTTTATTCCTGATGTCTTTGAATCGTGTTGCCTGAGTGGCTAAACTTCCATATAACTTTCCATACTAAACTAATCATTTCACTCCACTACGTTTTTAAAACTCACACACGTTCATTTTTTGACTAGTATGTGTTTACCTATCCCGTAATGCTTTATCGAATGCCCATTAAATTATTTTTATATTCTGTACCATCTGGAGCATTTTTGTTTATCTCCTATGTGTTGCCCATGTTTACCATGTATTAAGGTACGGGCCTTAGCCAAGACTTCTGGCTTTTTGCCCGCGCCCTAAACATCCCTTAGATGTTGAATAAACGTTGCATTGTATTGCATTGTGCTGAATCGGAAGGTATGTGAAAACATTAAGTTAATCCAGGCTACATAAATCTTTCTCCCCTCCCCCCCTACCTCAACCACACACCTTTGTTCCCAAGCAATCCACTTGTGCGCTGTGTGAAGTAGAGTGGTGAGCTGTGCTAGTTGGTTGATGGTCATTGTACAAATTATAAACCGCGCTAAAAAACGCAGAAAATAATGAAAGACAGGTCGCACAGATTCCTAACTGAATTTTATACACCAGATTATTTTACCCTCGCACGCAGGCTGCAAGTGCGCTCCTACGTTCGATACCAAGCGCCGTCTGCCGGGCGCTCGCGACTCGGGGAGCGGTGACCGCACTGGAGCCACGCGTACAATATGTCTTCGTGAGCAAGCTTTCTTCAATTATGCCGTTAACGTGTTCTACCATCTACGCATCCTGTTGTAGGGATTACTGCAGCAATTTGAAGCGGACTGTTCCCTTGTTTACGCAGTCTACCGTGCAGGTTACCAAATGGAAATCACCGTTTATTAGAAGAAATGCGCGAGCGCACATGTGTTGTTTATACTTTTTGATTTTGTACTTGTTGATGCATTTGTTTTGTCGTTTTTATTGTAACTAAATCGGTGCACTTCGGGCCGATGGTTGCTTAGGCATAACGCTTAAGTTTTCGGTCGTCAGTCGTTCGTTTTTAGCTCCCTTTTATAGTTTCTTTTCGGGAGTATAAAAACTACGATCAGCAATAAAAAAAATTATTTCCGGGTTTTGAGGGATAGGTCTATGGGGAAACCGGTTGAGCGAAGTTAGTATCTCCCAGAGAAGCAACAAATAAATACGATTTCATTACATGCTGTGACGCTGGCTCAAGCATCTGCGCAACACTGTCACACATATAAATATCTTCGAAATAAAATTTGCATGTCTTCTGGCTGCAGAAGTCGCGAGAGCTCTCTACACTGTTAGTATTTATTCAAGACGTACAAACAGGGAAATGGTGTTGTGCCCCACAGCGGCGGCTGAGTGGTTAGGACTCCTGATTACATAGCCATAAGACGTAGCTTCGACCACGGCAGCGAACATCACGCTTCGATGAAGGGGAAGCTGAAGACTCCCGTGTAAAGTTTAATGTCAGAGCGCGTTAGAGAGCCCCAGCTGGTCGTAACTACCGGAGCACGTCCCTACGGCGTGCATCACAGCCATTGCCATTTTAAGGCGCTAAACTTCATAAAGCATATGCAAACTGAGTTATGCTTCAGTTAGCATTCTTTTGCTCCTTCATCTCTGTCATGTACGACTATGTACGTGCAATATTTTAAAAGGCATATCTTGCGTGACATGCTGATACAATAGTTTAATAGGTACTATGTAGAGCTTCCAGGCATAAAAATGAATCTTAATAAGGAGGTATTTATAAATAATGAGCAACAAACCTAGCCCGCTGTTAGTTTGGCACTACAGATGAGCGAAAAACGGTAATATTTGATGTGACCGGCGCACCACCCTCAGTTTACAACACAGCCTAATTGGTAAAGATCTCTATGGCTGGAACGAAGCATGAAGAGCGCTTTGAAGCTCGCGAGATTTATATATCAGCCGCACACACACGAGTAATGCTTGAGGCTTGGGTAGTGCTGACGCCTGCAAGATGAATGCGCAACGCAACCCTGCGACGACCAACGAAAGGCGTTTCAGGCAAGATTGAGCTCAGTCAAGGCGTGGGCCAAGAAAACTCGAGCCGTATGGTTCCTTCGAAGTGGACCGTCCTCGGCCCGTGCGCGCGAACAAGGCTCGAGAAAGCAATGCTTCACAAGAGCTCGCGTTTCTTCCCTTGCCTCTCTTCCTCTTTCTTCCTAATGTAAAATATACCGCCAGTCTCCACCCAGGAACCGAGTTGAGAAGTTCTTCGCTCACGAGGCTCCCTAACCCCGAACATAACAAATATATTAATTGCATCAGTAATTATGCCATATATTGTATCATATTCGAAAGTGTGCCTTAAAATCAGGAGCTTTGCCCTTCACGCTCAATGCCCCTGTTATAATGTATTGCATAAATATGGGCAGATATTTCTCAGAGCGTATGTTGACTATAGGCAGCCGCAGCGTATGCTACTTAAAAACTTCAAGGAGCATAACAGAGGAAAAACTTACCGCTTGGGATCACCCTCCAGTGCGGATATGTGAACGGAGTGGCTTGCTCTACGCAGGAGCACGTCTGGCTGCCAAGCGGGGTTGCGCCGACTGAGTGCCTCTATGCCACACGCAACCAGTTCCTCCAAGCACAATCACGTGATCTTCTGGACGCGACCAATAAGAGATTTGCGGGGATTTCCCTGCGATTCCGGCGATCACCGCGCCCCCAGCCGATGCAGTTGCAAGCCGCTGTCTTTTCCACTATCAGGTAACAGCCTGTCCTCCCGCGCAGAGGAAGTCTTGCTGCGTGGGATGGCCGCTTGTCACATGAGAGCATGTTGCGCCATCATCTCGCGTAAATATGGCAACTAAACTTCCAGTGCGCTGCATAAAGCATCTTTCTCGTTTTCCCTTCCGAGTCGGGTTAATTTCTTCATGAACGGTTACCAGATTTGTGTTTCTTTGTGACATGCAGCGACATGAGAATCGGACAGTCTCATCTCTCCTCCACGCTTTCATCGGTAGAAAAAACGAGATTAGACAACACTGAAGGCCTTATCCACAGCCTATACGATGGCTGATGCGGACAGAAAGGCATCTTAAGTTCGAACACACCTTCAGAGTTGACCAGTTCTGGTGCCCCCTGAATTACACAGCCAGCATGACGCACAGGGGCAAAGGAATAACTGTGGCCCACGAGGGCAAAAAACGTTTTTTCTGGAGCACTTCAGCTGTCCTTATGCTAGATCGTAGGGCGCTACGTAGCTGAAACTGCGAGAAGAATACTCCTTGTAAATCCTCGCCCACAAGTGGCGCCGAAGTGCACACTTAACAACACGTTGCAGTTTTCGCTGGTCAGCATTGAAAAGCTGCCGCAAGATTTTTTGTCATCATTGTGGAAACGAAGTGCTGAGCAATTGCTTAACTGCTAAGGCTGAAGATCAGTCAAATTTCCTAATGGTGAGATGTTTTGTTTCACCGATCCCTCACAATGGCCGATATATAAACTGCGTCAAGAGGCAATGGAAATTTAGGAAAAGCATATTCCGTGAAGGGGAAATGAATGAAAGCAGGAGCACACTTCGTTGACACCAAAACTGCATTTAAGTGGCTGTTTCTGCGTTCCTTAATGCTTGTTCGGTAGCGAAAGGCGAATTTTTTGTCGCGAAAACAAAATTAAAAAATTTCTCTTCATTACAAAAATTTCTTGACGTCTACACCAAACGGACTCCGCGATCGAACATCTCAGATTAATGGTTCTGTGTCATGTAGTGTTGACTCCGAGGTCAAAACTTTTCGGCGCAGCGCACTTTCGTGAGCGATCAGTGGTGAGAAAAATGTACTTCATTTCCTAGCCTTTTGCGTCACGTAAAAGCTTTATGTTCGTTTAACGAAGGCGCTTTGCCGTTACATAGAGGCAATCTATCGATGAAGGCTAACGTGATTTCGTTCCCTGTGTTTATTTACAAGAGAGCTATCAGAAATTGGTCTGAAAGATTTCTACTTACTATCATCCTCATTGCTAGCCTTAAGAGTGAAGAAATAATTGAGCTTAGGAAAGAGATGACAAAGAATGCACCCTCGTTTTACTGCACATTCTCGCACCTATTCCGAATTTGAAATTTGTCGATTAAAGTATGAAATAAGTGTACGCGTGCTGCACAGAAGTCGCAGCAGCAACAAAGTGGAAAAATTTCATTCTATTTATCACCTAATTCATTTTACTACACGGATATTGTTTACCGCGTGTTTTCGCATTGCGCCCAACTAGACCTCGACCTAGAGCTGCATCTTCACTCAACACATATTCCTCCTTTCGGCATTCCGTCTGAGATACCCTCGCCCTCAAGCGGGTTGCCGTGAAGCTTGTGTATTCTGCTTGTGATTATTCTTCCTGTGCTTGTATGCTGTAATTTTAATTGCTGTATTCCACTTTTCAGGAAGCACATTGCATGTTTCTGATTCGTATTTGTAATACCAGTGATTTTATCTCTAGACTGTTGTTCTTGTAAATTTTACAGCATTTCAAAATGTAACACTTTACTTCCGCTACTTTCAAAAGAGTGCTGCTATGGCAAGAATATCTGAGTTACAAGGAAGAGTGTCTCGGTCATGCATCATTCGTCTAAATATCTGAGGAGGGGCTGAATCATTTTAATAATACAGCCGATGATGTCTTAACATTGAAATGTGCCTTAGGCAGCTAGGTAAAACTTGATTTCTAGACGATTTTTCTTTACATAATCTCGTGCTCTTTCGACTCTTTCAAATATTACTTATCAACTGTCGTTTTAAATAGCTCCGCCGGTGCCGTGATGCAGTCTCGCGTCTTTAACTTCATTCCTGACGAGGAACAAATTTTACTACCGCGCTATGCGCGTCCGGGTAGGTGTTGCGTTGGATTCTAGGTAGAGGCTGCCAGGGTGAGAGAAGAATGCGCCGGCGGCAACAAAGGCAGGAAGCATCAGGTGGCGGCTGCATCAGCGTTTCTGAGACAGCGCCTCCTAGTGTTACGTTCCGCGGTGCCGACAGGTACGGGCGACATCCTGCGATAGAATGTCGTCCGCCCACCTCACCATGTTCTTGAACTGGATGCCTAAGAAGCTGGCGCCTGTGGAGTGGTGCTGAGAACGACCTGAATGATGATTTTTGTTCTCAGATGATCACAGGGATCTTGATTTTCATTGCTCACGAGCAGTAAGCGTTCTAGCTCGACGAAATGACCTGAACATTTGAGACTGTTCCTTGATCAGTGGCACTAGAGGTTGAGCATGAGAAAATATATTCTTCCGAACTATTTGTGAAGTTCCAAGCCCAGAGCTATGTTCATCGTTGAAATGAACGACAAACACCCGTCTGGATTGCTTTTCGTTCGTTATGAAGGAGCGGTTTTTAGACCCCCATATTTTGTTTATTCTCTTTTGAAGCTTTGCAAAATCTGCTTATCTTTCATTACTGTTGACACTCACAAATTTCCAAATAAGAGATGCTGATTGCCTTGCCTTAGTCTTTACAAAAGCAAAAGCCATCTTCTGTTGATCCTGGCCTGTGAGAAAAAGTTTCATCTACATAATGTAACGTCTCAAAGTGGTTTCACCTATGTGGGATGCAATAGCGGAGGTCTCCCGCCTTATTGTTTCCACGGGGGGGAGGGGGAATGAAAGGGGTTGCTTCCGCTGATATTCCCAGTACCCTGGCGCCTTTTGTTCCGCCTTCGTCGATACGCGGTGGCCACGGCCGGCATCGAGCCTTCGTCGATGGAATAAGAACATGGACCTCTTGATCAATGAGCTAAAGCGAAGATCATGTGCGAGGAAGAGTATGGAAGCGTGGATGCTGCGTGGGCTCGCAGCAAAAATGAAAAAGGGGGTCCCCGGTTTAATTATTTATTGCTTTAGACATTTATTTATTTTGCACTCTCCGCAGTGATGCATTTATCCAGTCGCTACATGCTGTGCCAATTAGATAGGATCAGCGTGGAACTTCGAGTCATGAGTCGTCTACCTTACAGAAGACGTCAGTGGCATACAGAAAAATTTTTTATATAAAAAGTAGCCGACTTTTGATAGTAAAAACCATAAAAATTAGGGATGGCATTGCAGTGAAATTGCTCCATAAACAAACTGTTGTTCAAGTCGGGATGATTCTAAGCATAATTCTTTTATTGTACTCTGCCTGATATTTTAAATATTCTGAATGTTTCCAACGTCAAAAGCGCTGAGTAATGTTTGTAGAATAGCAGATAATAGCTGTGCCCGATCTTACCTTCGAGTGTCCCACAGTGTTCAACATCATACCGCTCAGAATTTCCTCATCTGATAGAATGGCCCTATGCAATGTGACTGCCTCGCACTGCTTCCCTTGAGTTTCAGTAAACGGTATCGAGATTATGGACTACATTGTAAAGGTTGTTGACTACGCGATTGCAGACTACAAATTCGATTTCAAGTTGCGTTGGTGCGTCACTTGTCTTTCACTGGTCTTTCTCGTTCACTTGTGCCCTTTGGATGATACAGCACGACGCAATAACACTTTATCCTCATCTTTTCACTTGACGCAGGAAGCATGCAGAAAAGCCCCCAAAAACCACGTTAATAGGGCCGCAGACCAGTAAAATTCCGTCTCCTCAATGGTAGGGTCCCGAAACTTCTTTCTCCTCACTGGTTGCCTCTGAGCGGGTTAAGCGGCGATTGTTAACGAGGGGTGTCTCTTAACGCAACATAAAGAAAACATACACTCACTGAAGGCAGGAAATAATTACGGTAAGCTAATTTATTCGTTGTCATGTCGTCAGCCCGTGGCTGTGTTCACGACAGGTTTTGCGGCTGTTTAGAAATAAAACATCACATAATGCAACCTAAAGCGGAACAGCCCCCCGGAAAGATGTTGGTAGCTTATTTTAAAGTTGCGATTAAAAAAAAAACTTAAAAAAGTAGCACGCAGAAGATTCGAAGAGATATTTTATTCGCTGAGCGCGAAGGTAAGCAGTGTCAATACATTGAGCCACTGAAACAACGGGTGCGCCAGGCTTTAAACGCGTTTTTATTCGTTTTTCAATATTTCCGCTTTGTGTCGGCAGGTGGCGCTGCTCAGAGGACCCTACAATAATATGGCAAGGAGGAGGTCGAGAAAGGAAAGTACAAAAAATAAATTTACCACTAGGATCACCTACATAAACATGCAAGGAGGTTGAAAAAGAGCGCAATGGCTGAAGGTGGAACAGCAGTTGAAGGATGACAAAATAGGTGTGTACGCTCTATGTGACTCTGGGATCTAGAAGGTCCGCCGTTTATAGAAGGCTACGTCTGGGAAGGGTGCAACAGAATGAGAAAGCAAAAAAAATGTGGAGGGGCAGGTATGTTGATACACCAGGGAACAAATTGGCAAAAAATAAAATCATCTTGTAAAGAACATATTTGGGTATCAGGAACAATTGCCGGCATAAGGACATGGCTAGGGGTAGTTTATTTATGAACAGGACACCAATGCAGGCAAGAAAACAAGGATCTTGTTGATTGTTTCCGGGTCGATATAAGCCAGTTTGGAGACGGGGCCAATATTATTCTGCTCGGGGACATGAACGGCCACATCGACGATCTGGATGGATACACCAATTGCAACGGGATGCTAACGTTAGATTTTTCGAGCAGCAAGATCTAGTTATAGTAAATCGAGAAACAAAATGCGAAGGCCAAATCACGTGGGATTTCCGGAACAGGCAGACTACCATTGACTACTCTCTAATGTCGCATGAAATTTATAGCAAGGTCTCAAAAAAATATAAATAGACGAAGAAGGGGAGTGCAGTCTGGGAAGTGATCATAAACAGATTAGTCTGCAATGGGGCCCCTGATAAAAAGAGAAATGGAACTTAGACAAAACGTAAACGCAAAATTAAACGACGATCAAATAGCGCAGATAGCTGCAGACATAGAGGAAGCAATAGAGAAAAGCGCCATGGAAGACTGGGATTATGAACAGGTAGAACTACTCATAAGGAGGAAAATTAAGGAGGTTAAAGTAGCAAACCGCTGGAATGGAAAGAGGAAGCCACGGAGCTGGTGGAATAAGGAAATCAGGAAAGCTATTGAACAACGACGGGCTGCTTCAAGGGAACACCGAGTGGCAAAGAAAGCACAGATATCGCCGGAGGAAATTGACCAATAATGGGAATCATATCGACAAAAATAACTTACAGGCCCTCGTCCAAATAAAATAAAGCAGTCCACCGTTCGCTGGATGGCTGACATACACGACGCCTCTAGAGGCAGAGCAAGGAAATTCTGGAACGATATAAGCTGGCTAGGGAAAAATATCAAAGAAAGCAGGATCGGATTCAAGATAACGAGGGAAATTGTTTAAACGGAGACAACGCAGTGAACTACATTACATCAGTTATAGCCGAGTCATGTAAGAGCGACGATAGCGCAATCTCCACAAATCAGGTAGCAACACAAGGTAGCAATATACAAAGCAGCTTAGAACTGACCAATCTAAACTGGAAAAAGGCAGAAAACAATATTCCTAAAAACACATCTACAGGAATAGATGGATTTGCGATCAATCTGATTAATGAACTTGGTCTAAAAAGTAAAAAAACGTTGTTAAAAGCTTTGGAAACAGTCATAACGAATAAGCAAATTCCGGACAGCTGGCGGCAGAGTAAAATGAATTGGATTTAGAAAGGGAAAGGAAAAAAGATGCACATAAAATCCTACAGGCTGATTACCATTACATCTGTTATGTACAGGTTGGCTATGCAGGCGGTGAAATTAAAGGTGCAAGCATGGTTAGAAAGTAACAAGATACTCGGAGAACTTCAGAACGGCTTTAGAAATGCTAGGCGCTTAGATAATAGCCTGTTCATGCTTACCCAATGCATCGAAATATCTAGAGTGGAAAATAGACCTTTGTATTTGGCCTTCCTAGACATAAACGGGGCGTACGACAACGTAAGCAGGGAACTCCTGTGGAACATATTAAAAGAAGAAGGTAGCGGTTATGAGATAATAGAGTTCCTACAGGAAATATACCGGGATAACAAAGTAGAAATCACATGGGAAGGGATAAGAAGTACGGAAGATGTCAAAGTATGCAAAGGATTAAGACACGGCTGTTCTCTATCACCGCTGCTGTTCATGCTTTATATGATAAACCAGGAAAAGAGGATACAAGAAATTAATCTAGGTTTTAACCTGTCATATAGATTAGGTGGAAAGGCGGTAGAGCAGCGCCTACCCAGTTTGATGTATGCAGACGATATTGTGCTGCTATAGCTGTCTGGAAGAATTGCAAGCTCTATATAAGTATTATAAGTATTGCGGAGACAAAGGGGACGCACTAGGCTTCAGTTTTAGCGCAGTTAAGCCGGGTCTGATGATTTTCAACGGCTCAGCTGATCAGGGTCTTAAAATACAAGGCCATGAAATACCCAGAGTAGCAGAATATAAATATCTGGGGGTATGGGTAAACGAAGGATTGGCATAGATTGGATAGCATGAGCAATCAATTAAGGCCAAAGGGCTAAGAAATGCCGGGATAATGAAGCATAGGGCATTGTGGGCATACAACAGGTATGAGGTTCTGAGTGGTATTTGGAAAGGAATTATGGTGCCTGACTGACTTTCGGAAATGCGGTTTTGTGCCTACAATCAGAGGTACAGTCGACATTAGAAATAAATCAGAGAGCCATTGGACGATTAGAACTAGGTGCCCACGGCAAAACTACAAATAAGGCGGTACAGGGAGATATGGACTGGGCATCTTCCGAAGTACGGGAAGCTCAGAGTAAAATATTATACGAGGAACGCCTGAGGAAATTGGACAGTAACAGATAGAGAGCTAAAGTATTTAAATACTTTTACTTAAAAAGCGTTGATTCACAATGAAGGAAAAGAACGAGGATACTAACTAGTAAGTATGGTAGTCACAAGGACGGAGAAATAAAGAGCGTTAAGCCACAGGTGAAAAACACAGAAGGTAAAAATTGGATAAATTCCATGGCAAAGAAACAGAGGTGGAATTATACCCCAAGTGGAAAAGGCAGATCAGCAAATAAACTTTCTTTGATAACTCAAGAGGCTTGGAGCTTGATCAAGCTGCCTTAGAACACGCAGCTACAAAAAGAAATTTAACAATGAAGATGACGCATGTGCTGTATGTGGTAACTCTAGTGAAACAATTGACCATATTATACTCGAATATAATGGTATTCATCCGGAAGTTGATGCAGGCGCAGTCACTGCGTCACTGTTCCTGAAGCTTCGGGGTTTAGAGATACCAGTGACCGCGTGAATAAACCGGCGGTGGAAGCTTGCAAAAAACGACTGGAAGATCGGTGGCTTAGAAGCAGAGAAGTGACATAATGTTAGTAATCTACAAACATAAACTTAATAAATAGAAGGGTGATTTAGTTAACCAATCTAAAACAATAATTAAGATATAGGGAGAAAAATGAGCATGATCGCTACTGCTACCACCCTCAAAGGGGACGCTCCTATATTCCCTCCATTCATCCATACCGTTGAGAGAACGGATTCTCGCAGCTGAGCCCCCGTGCACGCAAAATTAGAAAAGCGTCTGAGTCAAAGTGTAGGGAAAAAAGAGCAAAATGCATGGAATAATACGAAGGGCCCGCAAGACATGGACATTTTATACAAATATTTTCCTCTGATTTTGAACGAAGGAGGACTATATATGTAGATGGTCATTTCAACTCTAATTCGAGCAAAGGCTGAAAAAAGGGGCTTAATACAGAAAATAACATAACATTAATCTGCGCTGCATTAGGAAGAGAGCGAGATATGCCTTGCAGTGGAAGTTGAAGTTGAAAGTTTATTTTCGAATAAAAAACAACGTACGAGAATATACAGCGAGAGGTCCCATAATACAAGACTGCAGGTGGGACCTCCTATGGTGATTGATTTCGTTAGGCGACATAAAGAATAATATTATTGTAAGGAAAACTGTGTTATGAAGCAACACTGAAAATAAATAACAAATTTCTTAGTAAAGAGTGCATTGCCGACAGATTTAGATACAAAATAGAATACAAAAAAAGTACAAAACACTTATGAATTCCGCGACACAGAAGATAAATAACAAACAAATCACAAAATAAGAAGGAAACATTTTTAATTTCAACTTGAACAAAGAAAGTGTATTAGTTTGCTTAAAAATTGAAAGAATTCCAAAATGATATGGACGGAAATTGAAGGTATTGTTTCCCGTAGAATTAGTCTTGACCATAGGTAGTAGGAACTTATTACGCAGAGCGAACCGTGTAACAATGTTGTTTTTGATCGTGCCGGGAGGAAAAATGCTAAGCGGGAGCTGATGGTGAAGAATCTCAAAGAATAATATACCGATATTATAAAGAGCCGAGAGGGGTACAACATTTAAATCTATGAACAAAATGTGCGACGGTGGCATTCTAGGGGAGGAGGTTATGATGCTTATGACTTGCTTTTGCAGTTTTGTTAATGGCCAAAGATGAACATGATAGGCGTTATCTCAGGATGAAATGCCATAGTTCAAGTGGCTGTGGACTAATGCGAGTAAAGTGATAGTTACGTGTGGATTGGGAAATATTATCTGGCTTTGATAAGTGCGCGTAAACCATAAGAAATTTTCTTCGAAGTTGCCATTATATCATAATGGAATGTTAGGTAATAGCAGCTAGAAACGAAATTCGGCGTTGCAAAGTGATGGCAGTGGAATTGAAGTATAGTAGTGATGAGACATGCAATGACTTCTGAGGAGGATGCAAAATCTGAAAGCAAGTCTTAGTAGCATTCACAGCAAGACGGTTAATGTGGCACCAATTCTCAAGTGAATTAATGTCATTTTGAAGGTTAGATATGAGCTGGGAAATGTCACAGTGCGATATTATCATGGTACAGTCATCTGAGTACAATGTACTATTACAATGCCTGAAGCAGGATGGCAAATCGCTTATATACAGTAGAAACAATACAGGGCCTAGAATAGAACCCTGTGGAACTCTTGTTAGTGAGAGCTTTCTTAGATCCAAGGTTATAAAAGCAGACTATGTGCTCTCGGTCACCAAGAAAGCTCTTCAAAAGTATTAGTGGAGGTCCTGATATGCTGTATACGACTCAAGTTTCTGCAACAAGATGGAGTGATCGATGTAATCAAATGCTTTGCAGAAATCAATGAAAACTGCGCCTGGAAACTTGCTTTAATCGATAGAAAGCCTGGTGTAATCAATGACAGAAGCTATAGCACTATCTGTAAATAGTCCGCGCCGAAAACCCTGTTGAGTATCTGTCAATATGTTGCAATATAATAATTTCATTTTCTATGTTGTAATCATAATATTTTCATTTTGTATGCACTGATCATCTAAAGAGTTCATTATCTTTATTTATAGATGATATGCGAAGAAGCGCTGATATCGAGACACCCTAGATACGCGAAATGGAGAGCTCCATCTCTTAAAGTTCCGAGACGTAGCTAGTTCTGCCCCGTGGCTCGGTGAATAAAGGAAATCGTGTTGGGTAAACACGCGTATAGGCTGCGAAAAATGGAGTCGGAATGCTATGTTGCGCTGCCCTGTAGACGTTAAGCGAATACTACGGCGCGTATGGCAACCAACTACATGCCGCTAATTCTTTAACCACACCGTGCGATCATCGACTTCCCGACGCTGCTTCGCCGGAGGACATATGAAAAAGCAAGCGGAGGCAATTGAATACCCACATTTCTTGCTGTTGCAGTGAGCCTAGTATAATATACTGTTCTGAGCACATCATAACAGTTGAGAAGCTCGGCTTCAAAAATTGACCTGATTTTGTATGGATTTCTCGGGTGCGTATAAATTACCGCGCCATCTAGAAGAGGTCAATGAAAGTTTTCTTCTATTCTCTTCCTTGCCTTTTGGAAATCACTTTTCCTCGTTGTTTTACACCTTAATCACCCGAGATTATTGCCTTTAATAAGTTTCGCTGCTGCAAGTCTTGAACTAATTTTACTTTGCAAGTTATAGCGCATATATCAACAATCCGAAAGTTTACAAATATAGATGTAGTTTCCTTTATGACTGCAGACGCCGCCACTATTCCTTTACACTCGAATTTTGACCTATTAAGTACAGCTTGTTTTGATGCATAGGCCCTATGGAAGTGATGCAACTGGTAGTATATAAGAGGTCAGGTTCTGAATACTGCAACGCAACATCTGCCCTCAATCGCCTGGAACGCATCTGTGCCCCAAGAATGCCGCACTCTACTTCCTATAGTGCGAATAATATTTGCAATGACGAACACAAATTTTCAATAAGCAATTTAGCATTCACATGATGTGTTGGTACTCGCTACGTTCGGAATTATTAATTGTCGACGATAGTACTTATATTTACATAAGTATTTGAAAAGAAGCCCCGTCAAAAGAATTGCCCAAAAATGGAGCCATGGACAAGTGTGTTACTTGGAACGTTACAAGTTTCTACCAATCAGAACCACACGTCTACAGTAGCGTTCTTAGAACCCGGGCATGATTCCAGGGGTATCTTCCGACGTAGCAGAAAAGCCAAACAGATGACACTTCGCCCGAGCAGCGTGATTCCGGCCCAGCGCTCAAGTTCCCTCTCCCAATTTCTGACTTGCTTCGGTGCGGCGCCGCTGCGCTGAGCAGCCGATGGTCACGCGGTGCTGTTAAATAATTGGTCGGCTGTAAGCATCGGTCTTACGTTTATTATTTTTTTGTTCATCGCAAACGCCACATATTCTATCAAATGCAATGGCAACTATCATGTGTAAACGCAAGCACCAGTTTACGGTCTTTTGCGTTCTGCGCTGGTTTCCCATACACCGTTACAGCTCGTTCGCGTTAATAATAATAAACAGGCTTGGTAAAATGATATCATTGACCGAAAAATGAGCCAGCATGGAGTGTTTATTAATCATCTAGTAGTGCATATTCGTTTGAGCGATGTAAAGATAATGAAACATACTTTTTTAGCACACTGGTGCTGCTAAATATTGCATTCCGGCTGCAAAGAAAAAGTTCGTTATAATTTAATCGCAAATCAGACTCATACCCACTCAGAAGGTTTCACCTGCAGACCTTGTTAGCTGAAGCCACGAGTTACGACAGTGCAATAAAAAAAAATGCGCCGTTTGTTCTTCTTTTGAGTGTTGAATGCGCCTTTCGCCGTGTTCGGTAATATAATTTGAAGCGCCACCGAATAGGCAAGGTATGGTGTCACGCGAGGTTTCCGTTTACTTTCCAATCGCGCCGCAATGTCTTATGTGTAATGCACGTGACGTAATAAAGGCTACGTAAAGAAACTGATGTGCTGCATACGTTACCTTTTTTCCTTCGAGTTCCTGCATTCGCCATTTATGAGGTGGAAGTAATTGTTCCGCAAAAGTAATGTTTTTTAGTGCGTAGCGCTACTAGCCGCAAACAAGGATTTCATTGATGTCTGTCTGAAGCCGCTCATTCTCTCTCTCTCTTCGTGAACTTGAAGGGGAGAAAGAGAAGGTGGCGACGGAAGCGTCGCGCGCTCAACATTGAGGAGGCCGAACAGCCGCAGAGCTAAAGCAGAAGCCTCTCTCTCGGTGCTTCCGTCTCTCTGTGAAATTGAAGAGGAGGAAGGGAAACTGGCGACTCTCACATCAGGCGAATTACCCCAGAAGGGGAGTTGCAGCCGCATAGATACACCCAGTGAGAGCGTGAGAGGGGCGCGTCAGTTACTGACATGGCGGCCGTCACTGGGCAGCGTTGCACAAGCGTGTGTTACTCCGGAGTGAGCAGGCGTGTATCGTTCGCGCGTCCTCAACATCGGCATATCTCCCCTCGCATCAGTCACTCCTCAGCCTTCACGGACAGCAGATATGCACACGCGTCCGAAGCTCTGGCCGCGTTACTTTTCCCTCTCTCTTCTTCTCCACCTATCATTCCACCCCAGGCCTTTCGTCCGCAGAGCCGTGCATTGTAGAGGGGTACATTGCACGTGCGTATCATTTCTGCAGATGGTGTAAAGAAAGCTGAGGACGCATCTGCGCCCCGCGTTCGCTTGGCGTCGCAATGATTAAGCAAGGCCGTCAGGTACTGAGGCGCCGGTTAGACGTGCTAAAGTACAACGGTTACGAAGGCAACGGGAACGTCACGTTCTACTGATTCTAATATTGCAGCTACACGGTGCAAGAATCTACAAGCACTAAGAATAAAGAAAAATGTCGAGCGTGCCCAGGAAATTGCTCAAGACACTGAGTGTCGTCGTGAAATGGGCGCTGAAAGAAGAGGAACAAACGTGAGGTAGGTGCTCCAGGACAACGGGTTGCGTGACTGCAAGTTATTGGAAAGGTATAGCAGGGATAAGCAGTGCTACGCGCCTACTTAGCTTTTGAATAACTATTCAAATCGAACGCAGTTTCACTGTGGTGGACAAAAGTGTGTAAATTATGACAGTATGTTAAAACGCATCAAGCGATTGAATTTTATAATACTGGTGTACAGCCACAGGTTACTCAGCTACAAAGCCACTTTCTGTTTTTGCAACTCTGGTAGCTAGCAAATTCAATGTAAGAAAGGCATCAAACTCTTCAGACTTCACACCAAGCTTGCAAAACTGCTCTTTGTCAACCGCGCTTTTCGTGGTAGCAGGAGCCGCTCAATATACAGCAGAGAGGAAAAAAGAAATTGGAGGCTTATCAAGGTTAAGCCCAGTGGATGCGAAGCATGTTAAGCAGCTGCCTCAGTGTGGATGGGGCTAAGTAACGGAGACGTGGTTTTAGGTTAATCGTCGTACTTTATTCTGTGCAGCCCGACAAACACACTCTTATGGTCCGTAAATGCATGACTCTTGGTTTGCACGCCACTCGGCGCAAAGACGCTGGCGCGGTTGCGGGCACAGAGACTGACGTGACGGCGGGAGCGCGCCGCTTCATCCCTGGCGTGACGTCACATATCACGTGATGCAGCGATGGTGGCGCCGCCGCCGCGTCGCGCGCGACGGCGCGAACCGAAGCGGGGAGGCCTCCGCCGGGCGACGTCCGACGGCACGATATGAGGCCCCATCTGCAGCCGGTGTGACGTCATCACGTGACGTCACATCATGTGATCTCACTTCAAGGTCCATGGTGGCCACCGCCAGGAGGCGACCGACGGCGCGATATGAGGCCCCATCTGGAGCCGGTGTGACGTCATCCCGTGACCCCACTTCAGGGTCAATGGTGGCCACCGCCGGGCGTCGCGCGAAGGCCCGAAACCTACGTTAATATGCTTCGCATAAAAGAAACGGCGGCATTTGTTTCATGCAATAATATAAGCAATAATTACTTGGCTTTGGAAGCTGACCAGCAAAAACTAATGCGATACTCGCTAGGTTCCGTGATAATGACAATGAAAGGGTAAATTGCATGACCCGTTGTAGTGAAAAATGTTTATTAGCACTCTGCAGCTGACCGAGGGCTAGAATAATCGTACTGCTGATCCGCAGTTGTAAACGCTGCCTTGCACAGAAGCGTGCAATGACAAAAAAGTTGCTCCGGCAACTCCTTGTCTGGAAATGAGCTGGAATTTCAGCTTGCCTGCAAACTTTCTCGTGAGCGCTAGTGTTTTCATTTTCAATCCCACTGACAACGTACGAGATTGCGCTCACTAATGAATGGGCGTCAAGATAATTATATATACGCATGTGACCAGACTTAGCTAGTCTTACTCCGCCGCATTAGCGATCCGCGACACCCACGTATACCGCAGTAAGGCACTGCCGAAAATACACTTGTAGAGAACCCTCACTGTTGTAACTACCCTTCCTCCTAAACCGAGGTTGAACACTCTCTCTTCTCCTTGATCTCAACTTTCACCCCCACCTAAACCACTCCCCCTATCTAGCCCACCTAGTCAGCGGATCCCAGCCAATACCCGCAGCGATTCTGCATTATTACTGGCCTGCCCATCAGTATAGTGTGCGTAAAAGTACAGCTTCCGGTATAAGTGTTTTCCTCCTCCTCCTTCATATGCCTCCATACAGATGCGACGGCTTTGAATGAGCGCCGGAGCAAATATTGTATTCAACCGCAAATAAACAAATACTCAAGGAATTTCTGCCTCGTTTTGCTTATTGAAATTAGAAGTACATGCTGAATGTCGCGATTAACTGAGAGCTTTAGGAAGCACGTACACCCAGCACTTTCGTTGCACTATTCGATGAGGCGTTGGGTCACCATGAAGCCATTTTCATACATATGCTTCAATGGATGGAAATCATATATACCATAAGCTCGCTCATGAACCATGATATGTAGTTTCAACGTCCTTGAATCGTACTACCCCATTCCAAAGCAAATTTACAAAATTTTTTATGCGTAGGTCACCAAAACAGTCTGCAAGAATCAGAACAACACTATCTTCAGACTATATTCTGCAATATTGTTCTGTATCCGAACCGATGGACGGTCAACCCGCCTTCTAGCTAACGGACTAGTTGCATTGCCTCCTTTGCAAAGATGAGTTGGCCGCTTAGGAGAGGCCAGCAGTGGTTCCCCTTGCCGCGAAGACGCGCGGGCCAAGGAAACTCGAGCCGTATCGTTTCTTGGAAGTCGCCGTCCTCGGACCGTGTGTGCGACCAAGGCACTAGAAGCAGCACTTCACAAGCACTTTCCAATCGTTCTTTCCCTTACTTCCCCTTTCTTCCAAATGTACAATTAACCCTCAGTCTCTATCCAGTAACCGAGTTGAGTTGGTGTCTGAAGTTGGCCCCGTACGATTATGATTTGCTCTAATGGCCTGGGCGTCATCACCAAAATGCTGCCGTTGCCGGCCCAGGTAGATGAGGCACACCTCTTGCAGGTGTGCTCATGCTGGCTTTCACGCCGAGGATAAAACTGAATCTACATCAACTAAATAAACTGAGCCCAGAAGATCCATGGCTCCCTATTGCAAAAACCAGTGCCACTGGGTCCCAGCGCCCAAGCGCCATACCTGATTATGGTCCCAGTATGACATTTGAAACTGCGTGCACTGGGACGCGGCATACTGGGACGCGGCGTACTGGAACAGTGCCGCACTGGCGGCACTGTTCGACCGGAGAAAAAAGGTGTGGGATAAAACTTAAAAAGTAACGAAACAAGTTATGTACATAGAAAAAAAACCTAAAAGTAAGAAAAGAGAAAAAGAAAACAGCGCACCAAGCGCTCTTCGAACTCAGTCGCTAGGCACATATCATCACTAGCTCAGCACGCCAACCACTCGGCCATGCCGAGTATTGGAATTTTTTGAAATAGTTCTGCATTTTATGTCATGCCCCGCATTTATAAGGTTGGGATTTCATGTCTCGCAGTCTACAGCCCCCCCCCCCCCCCCATTGCTACCGCTCTAACAATACAACTTCTTGATCATTGGAGCTTGCTGTCTACTCTCACGACTCGCAACTAATGTTCTGGGTGCCTACGCGCGCTAGTTTGTGCACTGGAATCATTTTAACATGTGGAGTTTGACATCGCTGGCAAATTCACCTACGCCGGATCTTCGGTGGTGCTCTGTTACCGTGGGCATAATTTTCGCTGAACACGGAGCTTTGGTATAAACCTTCAAGGAAAAAAGTGCGACCAAGCTTCAATACCGGCAAGCGCAGCAGCGACGACACTGTATTCCGTGTAACTGAACATTATTTTTATGTAAACATTTCGTGAAGCGTTGCGATGACCGAGGGCTCGGCTGCTTCATACGACGACTAAGAAGGAGCGCAAAAGCTTGAGAAACACGCGAAATAGTATGCATTACAAGTGCTGTATGTTGTTGTTTTTTCTCTCATGGGCCCATCGCTCGGTAAACTACTCTCTTCCTCGTTTTCGTTTTTCTTTCTGCTGTTTATACTGGACCGTGGTGCAGGCTACGCTCGCCTGCGATTCAGCCCGCATTAAAAATTTTGGCAGTAATCATTGTGTTAGAGTGCCCTTAAGATCAGCTGGGAAGTTGGTTATGCATGGTAGCCACGTTATTCCATTCCAGCTTTAGTTGTGAGTTAATCGTCAGTATGTCATGAGATAGAGGCGCGGCGGTCGTGGTCTCTCTCGAAACGCTCGAAACGACCTATCGAAACATGGAAACTCTAGAAAAAAGATACTGCCTTTGTTTTCTTTCAAATGCGCAACGACTTCGCAGCAAAAAGCGCTTGCTTGAACCATATTTTTTATATGCGCCCCGATGGTCGATTGCGATTACGCTGTTGCCCTGTTGGCCCCTGAGAGATGCTACTCCGGCTGACGCCGCAGGTCGCACCGGCTATACTGGGGCACTGGGACCAGTGCGGACCTAGCGCACATACAGCGCTTCTCCCAGTGCATCGCGGATGCCAGCGACACACCCAGCGTCAAACAGCTAATCCCAGCGTTTTTCTACCATTGCACCAGTGCAGCCAGTGTCTTCCCGTTACTACTCCATTGAATATTGCAGACCTCTAGCATGCCCAGCAGATTCAGTGCAAAACCAGCGTGAAAATCTAACTGGTTTCGCACTGGAGACGCTGGTGTTTGCAAAAGGGCTACCACGTGGAATGAGAGCTGTGTCAAGCTAAAATTTGCATAGGTTGCCAGGGCAGGAATTTTCTGCTTTCAGAATACTCTCGCTACAGCAAAGTTGCCTTATTCGCGGTACCAGATTGGTTGTTCCGGCGGAAGCGAGAAGACACGTATTGGCTTGGCACTGGCAGGTCACAGGAGCGTAGTATTCATGAAAGCTTGTGCTGGAGGATACTTTTGGTGGCCCGGTGTCGAAAACGACATAGAGCAGCTAGTCAAAATTGTGTAACTTGCTGAAGTATTAAAGAACGCCACCTAAAGCACCACCTCTTGTTTAGAAGCACGTGACCGCTCCATGGTACACAGCACACGTCCACCCCGCTTGCCCGATGGAGGAAAGTATACTGTTAATTGTTGTAGACACCGTACTGTAAGTGGCATGGAGTGAGCTACATGCGCAACATACAGTCACTAATCTAATTTAGAAACTGTGTAATTGCTTTTGCGACCTTCAGCATTCTCGAAAGGCACGTAACGGATAACGGCCTGTACTTCGAATTAACGGAAATAAAAGATTTCCTAAGAAAGAACGCTGTAACACAAAATTGATGTGATCCCTATCATCATCCCACGAATCGGCAAACGTAAAGAATGATATATGAGACAGAAAGTTCCGCCTTCTAGAAAACGTGTCCGCGAGGAATCGTCTTCTCCGACTGTATAAAAACACCGGCTTTTATACAGACTGTGGATTACAACATCGGAAGCTAATACTGTGCCCCGGACACAAAAATATATAATTACAACTGCGTTAGTAATTATGCCGTATTGTGTCTACATACTGGGAAGTATGCCAAAACATTAGGAGCTCTGTCCTACATGATGAATGCACGTGCGATTGTTTAAAAATGGCCAGGTGTTTTTTCAGAGCGCACGTTGGCTATATCGACCCGCATCCTATGCTAGTTAAATGCTTCAAGAAGTATAACAGGGGAAAATTTACCGCTTGGGAGCACCCTCCGATGTGGATATGTGAGCGGAGTGGCTTGCTCTGGGCATGAGTACGTATGGCTGTAGCGTGGTTGGGCCGACTGAGTGCCTCTATCCCCCACGCAACCAGTTCCTTCAAGCTTGATCACGTGATCTTCTGGACGCGACCAATAAAAGATTTGCGGGGATTTCTCTGCGATTCCAGCAGTTGCCGCGCCCCCAGCCGACGCAGTTATATACTGTCACTGTCTTTCCCACTATAAGGTAACAGCCTGTCCTCCCACGTACGCGGACGTCTGGCTGTGTGAGAGGGCCGCTTGTCACGTGAGAGCATGGTCCGCAATCTTCTCGCGGAAATATAGCTAAGAAACTTCCAGCGCAGAGCATAAAGCATACTTCTCGTTTTCCCTCCCGATTCGGGTTAATTTCTTCATGAACTGTTATCCCATTTGTGTTTCGATGTGACATTCAGTAACATGAGAATCGGGCAGTCTCATCCCTCTTCCAAGCCACCATCGGTAGAAAAAATGAGATTAGACAACTGTGAAGACCTTCTCCGCAGCCTATACGATGGCTAATGCGGACAGTAAGGCATACGAAGTTCCAACACATATCAGAGTTGACCAGTTCTAGTGAACACTGAATTACAATGCCAATCGGATGTTCATGTGCAAAAAATTAATCACGTTGGGCAACTATGACAGAAACCTTTCTTTACGTAGCTAAAAGTGCTCGAGGCCGAATACTACTCCTAAATTTTCGTCTACAATTTGCGCCCGAAGTACACACTTAACGGCTCGGTGTACTCTTCACTGGTCGGCATTCAAAAGCTGCTACAAGATTTTTGTCATCGCTATGGAAACAAAATGCTGAACAAGTCCTTACATATAGTTTCAGTGAACTTTCTTAATAGCTGATATGCTTTCCTTCACCAACCTCTCACAATTGCCGGTATATAACTGTATCGACAGGCAAAATAAATTTATTCAAAGCATATTCCTTGAAGGGGAAATGAATAAAAGCAGCGGCACACTTCGCTGATACTACAAGTACATTTCAGTGGCGGTTTCTGGATTCCTTGATGTTTATTCGGCTGCGAAAGGCGCATTTATTGTTTAGTAAATCGAAATGAAAAATTTTTGTCTATTATAAATGTCTGGTGACGTCTACACCAAAACAGACGCCACCATGAAACTTCCGAAATTATACTTTGTGCCCTGAACTGTGGAGTCCGTGGTCAAAACCTTTCGGCGCAACGCAGTTCCGTGAGCAATCTTCAGTGAAAAACTTGTACTTCATTTCCTAGGATTTCGCACCACGTAAAAGCTCTGTTTGCTTTGAACGTGGGTGCTTTGCCGTTAAACTGCTGTAATCTATCGATGCAGGCTAACATGAATACCCCCCCCCCCACCCTCCATTGACACGCCTCACCGCTGACACGCCTCGATAGGGCCCCACATCTGCGCTGTCGCCCCGGTGTTTACAAAGCGCATGAGTAGTTATCATCACAGTCGTACTGTTACCTGAAATGTGCGACAGAAATTTGTATATACCCACGTGTCGGACGCCTTAGCCTTAGCAGATATTGGGGCTCCCTGTCTAGAGGTGCCGAGCGAGCAAGAAAAGTATATTCAATGGCCGCCAATGTACTTCGACTTTTCGCTGCAATCAATGCATATTTTATTTAATTTCTTGTCACTGCTGTTGAGCACTGCCTGGACCAGTATTTTCCCGGCAATGATATAATTTCTCCTACCAGCTTTGAGCTTCATTTGATAGCACTCAAGGAAGTAGGCGAACGGGTCTGCTGAGAGAAAAATTACTTAAACAAGCAAGCAAGAGGAGCAAGGTCCATCCTCGACTCAAGGCAAGGCACATATGGCACCGCAGGAATTTCTCGAGCGTCCCACCAGCGATCATGATAGGAGCGCGGTGCTTCGACGAGAAACTTCGACGGAGCGCGAGCGCTCATCATGCAGCCAAACTTTCATTTCAATGCCTGTCCCCACCACATAGTCCCCTCCGCTGTTCGATAGCGTAGCTCGGGCTCAACTAACCATGAATGCTCGTCTCTGTTACTCTCAGCAATCTCGAGCAATAGTGTAGCAAATATACGCAGTGATGGGTTTGTAGCAGACTTTATAGGCTCCTGTTCATTAAAATTCAGTGCTCGCGCAGTTATTTGAGACACCTTTTAGCAGCGTTCACTCTAGAGCACGACATCAACGATCCTGTCGCCAGGCGAAATGTTTAATTGGGAACATTAGGTAATCGAACAAATGTTATCAACACTGCTGCGGCACCACATGCACCAGAGCGCCAGTGTCTAAGTGTGTCCACGCCGTAGTGGTGAAAGGGCACTGACAAAATGTTGAAGGGGAGCCTTAGTTCGCTAGCCGATGCAACGTTCCGACAAGAAGACGTGTCTTTGTCTGTTCGTCTTGGCTCAGATGATTATCACGGGGTAGTAAATACATCAGAAGTACGTTCCTTCAGCTGGCCTCTCCGGCTTTCATATTAAAACGTTTCCTCCCTAAACATTGCTCCATAATGCTGCTGATACGGCACAGATGAATAATGATGCTGCCAAGTCCGAAACTTCATACCAACGGGTTGGAGGAATAAGAACGTCCAGGCACACTCATCACCGATCAGAATGGCAGTGCGGCCTGAGGTAAAGACATTAAAGACAAGGATTTGTTCATCTGGCAAGGCTGGCCACAGAGGTGGTAATTGCAACGACGTCATCTTGTCACCCAACGGACGTGGGCAAAATGAGTACGGGGAATGCGATCCTCCTTTAGCGTGGACAGCCAAAGACATGGTCGTCTCCTTCTGTGTGGAGAGCGAAACTGGGCCACAGATGCCGATCGATGGTGCAGCAATTCATGCCTTTTTATGATGTAGGCGCTTCAAGGATATTTGCTCATGTGACTTCGAAAAACCTTCCTCTCGCTCTCCTCACAATAAAATATATTCCGTCGTCACGTGATTCGTCATGTTCATTAAGGCCTTAACGACGATGGAGGCTTCATGTGATGTGCCTGATTTAGCAACATGCAATCCTGCACGTGGGCGCACGTAAGGAACATCATAGGGGAAGGTCTCTGAAGAATTCCGACAACATGGGACTCGTAAAGGAGCAATTACATCGCACATAACACTGGCGGATTCGCACTTATCCTCGATCGAAATATGATTACCGAAGTTAGATTCCACATTCTTTTTCTCACGATCGGAACACTATAGCCACTAAGCCAGCCCTGTGGGTTGAAATTATAAGAACAAAAATAATTAATGCCAAGGAAAGACAGGATATGACTTTCAATGGTGGTCGGTGTTCGTCTTAGGTACTGCGCCTGAAGGTAGGCGCCAACTAGTTTCATGTTGTGAATGCTTATTGGAAGGGGTTTGGCTGTAGTAGTGCTACTAAGTAGGTTTATGGGTGCCTTAGTTTTAAGGCTGATAATGGCGTTCACGCCCTTGGTTTTCGTGCGATTAAGCTTTAGATATCAGGTGAGGTATAGATCAGCTTAGATCAGCCCTTATACAGTTCGCGTGATCATAATCTTTCGAGGCGCTGTCCTCTCCCCCTCTTGACTAACTTTGCTCTGATCCCACTAGCTCAAAAACTCGCTTTCATGTGCGCCTTGTCTAAACCCCTCCGCATGGAAGATACGTGACGTAGAAGCTGCAGCACAGACTCTGCTGAGGCCTTTCGTGTTTGAAGGCCAAGAATATTGCGTCCGGAATCCTTTAGCCAGAGGCCATGTATGCGGAGGATGGGAGTGACGGGAATAGGAGATCGTTGTAAACCGTATTGAATGATTGATTTAGCGGAGAATTTTGAGGTACTTAGAAGGACGTGCAGTTTGTAGGGGAGCATATGAGCGCAATATATGGCGGGTGAGCTGAGATGGCATCGGCTGCTAAGTGAAGATTTTCTTTGATTTCCCCACCTGATTCATGAATGTTGCATGAGGTAATATTATCAGCATAATGGGTATGCTTGAGGCGCGGAATGAGATTGAATAGGTGAGCTAGAGGGATGGGAGCATTGCTAAACATAAAGTGGAACCGAATTGCGCCTTATGGAGATCTGAGCTAGCCGAGTGTGTGTATAAGGGGCTCTATACAAAGCTTAGCTATGAGCGACGATGCATTGCAGCCGAGAGAAATGCGCGAATGGAGTTATAGATTTTTTAAACTACTTGCAGTGCCTGCAGTTGCCGTAAGATGACATCGCGTCAGATTCTGGTAAATGCCTTAGTGAGATCAATCGCCAGGATAGCTTTTGTTAGGAGAGGGATGGTATCATCAAGAACGTCGTGCGTAATTTGAAGTATGTCATCCTGCACAGACAGACGCAGGCGAAAGCCCAAAATGCTGTGGCGGAACCGGTGGTTATCTTTCATATTAAACATTAGTCGGGCAAGTATTATGTGCTCGAATGCCTTGCCGATACGAGATACAATAGAAATTGTGCGGATGAGCTCTAAGGCTATGGGACAGGGGAAAGGGAGGGGGGTTCGGAATGTAGATGATTTTTCCATGATTCCAGAAGGCAAGCAGGGGGGCCGCCTCCCAGCATTCGGTAATACAGTTTAATAGGTATGTAAAGAATCGTCAAGATTTCTGATGATGGCATTAGTAATCGGATTCTGCCCGTGTCCGGTGTTGCGCAGTTTCAAAGGAATGCGCGAAATTTCGATTTTGTGATAAAGGCATCAAGATAAAATTAGGATGGAACCTCTTACATGGGGTGTTTGAAAGCGAGACCTCAGGTGGTAGAGGCACCTTTCACCTGCTTCACAAAGGTGTCCTGTCGATGGCTGAATCAGGCAGCGAGTGCTAATGCGCACCCTTGTTTTGATTGCGTGGGGTCTAGCATGTGGTGCAACAGATGCCAGGCGCGTGCTGCGGAGATAATGCCGCGGAGGCGTCACAAACCCGTGCTCAGTTAGCTTGGTAATGACTGGAACTGTGCGGTCATATTTGAAATATAACCTGGGAGCGTTTGAGGTGTAGTTTCCTATCATGCTTTTCAGGTTTCCGGGCTTACTATCGATAAGGAGGTGGCTGAGGTACTTTCTAGCATTTTCGAATGTTGGCAAATATTCTTCTCCAAGTGAGTAGCCCCGGTTTCGAGGTCGAAGGAGGGAAGGGTTCGCTGTGATTGCCTGAATTTGCGGATATAGTCTTATTTGTGTGCCTAGCACAACAATTGTGCTAAGCTCGGTCGTGGTTTAATGTTATGCGAATTAGATGGTGGTCGCAGCCTATTGTGGTTTGCTTTCTATCTCATTGCAGGTGTGCCACGTTTCTACAAAGCGTGAGGTCTGGGCTAGTGTCGGCAGTAACGCTATTACTAGTCCGCGTAGGAAGGCTGAAATCATTAGAGATGATCAGGTGGAGCACCAGCGTTTTATTGTATAAATGCCTCTGCGAGTGCAGCGCCTATAGCCCCAGTCCAGATGTGCGCCATTAAAGTATCCGGCAATTATTAGAGCGTTTATTCGTCCACTTGTGTGGCGGATTTAAGAAGTGGGTGAGTAGGTGAATGCGCTTTATTGGGAGAAGATGAAAAGGAGATTTGCAATAAGCTTAAGAGTGATAGGGGAGATAATTTCATGCTCCGCGTATTGCAAGGAGTTACTGACGTATGTGGCCACCCGAGGAATGTCAGTTGAGTCGATGAAGTATTAGCGCATATTTGGAGTTGCCTGCAAATACTGACGTCCTGAATAGCGATAAGTCAAGAGGGAATCGCAAATTGGCAATAATTTGCTGTAGAGAGTCACCGAAATCCTTGCATTTCTATGACATATTGTTAAGAAAAGAACGCAGTGGTAAACGCTAGTTCACTCTTAGACGCACAGCACACACCGCACACCACAGAACGAAGTTAGCTAGGCTTGAGCGTCGTCTTCTCACTACTTCACATCAGCACGTCGTCGTCGTCTCGATGTACTGTGCTCCGTAACAGTTTTCCCCGCGCCGAAGAAGCACTGTCCCGGTGCGTCCTACACAGGAGAACTCGAATGATATGGTTTTAGACGGGCGACATGCACGAGTTCTGGATGAGGGGCTGTGGAAGGATTCTTGGGCTGTAAAGGGGCGATCTCATAGGTCACATCGGTGACTTGCCGCAAGACGGATTAGGGGCCCACGTAACGAGGCAAAAGTTTTTCACACATACCGACACGGAGAGCCGGGTGCCAAAGAAGTACGAGGGAACCAGGAGGGTAGTGAACGTCTCGGTGATGAAGGTCGTAACGACGTTTTTGAGAGCGCTGAGACGCTCCAAGACGCTCTCGAGCTATGTGGCGGGCAGCATCAGCGCGGGCGATGGCATCCGAAGAGTAGCTGCAGGAAGAGTAGTCAAGAGGCAGCAAGGTGTCGAATGGGAGTAAAGGGTCACGGCCGAAGAGTAGGTAAAAGGGAGAGTATCCGGCGGTGTCATGGCGTGAGGAGTTGTAGGCGAACGTGACGAAAGGTAAGGAGACATCCCAGTCACGATGGTGATCGGACACATACATAGACAGCATGTTGGTATGAGTGCGATTGAGGCGCTCAGTAAGACCATTCGTTTGCGGATGGTAGGCCGTGGTGAACTGGTGACGAGTAGCGCATGAGCGGAGAAGGTCATGAACCACTTGAGAGAGGAAACAGCGGCCACGATCTGTGAGCAGTTGACGTGGAGCGCCATGAATCAAGATGACATCATGCAGAAGAAAGTCGGCAACGTCGGAGGCGCAGCTGGTAGGGATAGCCCAGGTTACAGCATATCGGGTGGTATAATCAGTCGCCACAGCAATCCACTTGTTTCCAAAAGTCGATGTCGGAAAAGGCCCAAGAAGATCGAGGCCCACACGAGAAAACGGCTCTGTCGGCACTGGAATTGGTTGCAAGGGCCCACTAGGTTGAAGCGAGGGTATCTTACGGCGCTGACACAGCTCACAAGCGGCGACGTAGCGACGGACAGAACGGTAGAGACCAGGCCAGAAAAGCCTGCGCCGCACACTGTCATAAGTGCGTGTGACTCCCAAGTGTCCTGCTCTAGGAACGTCGTGAAGTTGGGCGAGGACACTAGAGCGCAGATGAGCCGGAACGACCAGTAAAAGGTCCGCGCCATCTGGACGCATATTGCATCTGTATAATATCTCGTTATGGAGTACAAACATGCTGGCGGAAGAATCGGGGATGTTGCGCAGCTGGTAAATAATTGGTTGCAGGGCAGGATCACGACGCTGTTCGGAGCCGATATTGATAAAGTCCGAGATGGACAAAACATAGTCGTCAGCAGTATGGTCGGACAAATCGGGAGGATCTACGGGATGGCGGGACAAGCAGTCAGCTGGGGCGAAGCTGCCCGGCGATGTCCCTGGGCCCTCGGTGATGGTCCCGGCTTGAAGATGGCCTCGATCGATGCTCCAAGGCGAGGATGGGGATGTCGTACCCCGCACCTCCACCAAATGTTACGAAGCGGCAAGCCGATGAAGACAGGAGACAGAACATGACCGATGACGATGGTAGATGACGTTTAATCAATGTTCGCGGCGGGCCTAGCGCGAGCGCTCCTGCCCGCGCCACTGCCCGCTTCTTCTTCCTTGTCGTCCGTAACAATATTCTGTTAAAACTACCGCCCTTTGGAGGGGCCATATTTAAGGGTGGCTGGTGTAAAGACGTGGGCGTGGTCAAAGGTTCGGGCGGTGGAGCTACGGGAGGAGAGGATGTCGAGGACCCAGGAACAAGGTGAGCTAAACCCACCTCTAGTTTGGGTATGAAGCTAGAGGTGACCCTATTCATTAGGCATGTAATGGTAGCTTCAATCATACTCTTGCACTGTGCAGTTATACAGCCAGTGAGCCTGGCTTCTAGGTTCTTGGGCGAAGTCATGAAATCTATCAATTCTAGTTTCAATCGTCCGGCTGAGCTCCCATCAGGCCTTTCTTCTGATGACGTTGAACGGGTGGATTGCACGAAGAGGAAGGGAATTGTGGAGCTGAGCTATGAGCAAAGTTGGAGGTAGACACGGTGATCCTTAAGTGGTTTATCTCCCCGTAGTGTCTTCACTTCCAGGGCCTGTGAGGTTGTGGGTGTCGTCCTGGTAGCATTGTACTAACACTTAAAGGTCGATAGAAGGGTCATGCTGAGTGGGCGAAAATGCTCCTCGTTAGCGAACTTTGTCTTCTGGGGCGGCAGACTGCGTCTTTTTGAGGTGGAATTCCTTGCCTTGCGCGAAACGTGGTCTGTGAGATGCGGACCCTTACAAAAATGCTCTTCAGGATGCAAGAGTGAAAATTTGGAGGGTAATGCTTTTCCCTGCACCGCGGGGCAAGACCAGATTTAGAGTGTGAGCACACATCATACCTGTGGCCCGGTCGACGGCACTTCGTGCACGTATCTGAACACCCCTCGTAAGGCGTGCACCTGCATACTACACGCATGTAGTGTACGGTATGGGGAACTGTTTCCTGCGTAAAAGTAATGAGTATGGAGATGTTCTCACTCATTCTGCGGTCTGTAATAATATCAGCTTCCACGTTGCCAGTCTAGAGGTCCTGGAAAAATCCGTTGGGGTGTCTCCGCAAAGTAGGCCACTGGTATGAACCGCGTACAGCCGCGGGCGGCGGTGCAGTATGTGCGCGTGAGGGCTCATTTGGAGAACCGGCTATTTTGCTTGAAGATGTCAAAAGGAGTACCCCCATGCGAAGTGTCGACTGCAATTGTGTGATTGGTTGAAAGGATCCCTATCTGAAGGTCTCATAGGTCGCGGCCCGCGGCGGTGACTTGCAGGGCTTGGAGGCATGACTGCGCCATAGCATATCAGAAAAGACTGACGAAAATGCATTAGCTGGCTAAAGGTTTTCTCGACGGAAAATTCTGCCTAGCGTGCTAACCCTCCCCTAACTAGATATGGGATGGTCAGTGCTGAGAATGGTTTTCTTATAGAACCAATTCATGGGCAAAATTCGTATTGAAAATCATGACATATTTAAATATCAAAATGGTTTTCACAGGGAATTTTCTTGTGACACCTAAATCGCCGGATTTACTAACGAAATATTCATTTCTTTATAGGCCGGAATTCAAGCCGATGCTTTGCTTCTAGAGTTTCTAACGCATTTGATCTTGTTCCTCCACATAGACTACTGCTGAAGCTATCGCATATCAATATTAACCCTCAGGTATGTACTGACTTGGATCATGTATTTTCTTTCAACTCATGTTCTGTTCACTTGTGAACGGTTCTAACTCTACATTGGCTAATGTCGCATCTGGTGTACACCAGAGGATAGTGTCCACGGCTCTTCCTATTATTTATTAATGGCTTACCAAATTGTGATTCTTCATGAATTGTATTACTTGCTAATGACCCTGATGTGTACTGAATGATCTCAAATGACTCTGACCAACAATCTGTACAAGCTTATCTTGATTTTATTAACACTTCGTGCCAGCTATGGCTGATTACCCTAAACCTGTCCAAAACTAAGCTCGTCTCTTTTACCAGAAATTCTAGTCGCATCCTAACCACATACTCACTTAATGACGTAACAGATGAGACAGCTTCCCTTTACAAGTATTTAGGAGGTTACCTTCACTTCACCTGTAACAATCATGTTAACTTCTCTCTTGCAGCTGCTAACCGTTCACATGGCTACTAAAGCGTAACCTTCAACAGCTCCGCCATCCGGGCGTAAACTTGCTTCTATTACAGTCATTCGACGTAAAATCGATAACGATTCCGCCATATGGGACCCAGATCAAGCGTACGTCCGAGATAATATTGAATCCCTGCAAAACCGTTCGGCTCGTTTCATTTTTTTAAACTACATACATTTTACTAGCGTCACCATGTTAAAAGCTCGTTCTTGGCTTAAAAACCTTTCCCATCGTCGGGAACACGCTGTTTAACTCTTTTCCACAAAATTGACCATCATCCGTTGCTTCACGACGATTTTTTTCACTCACCCTGAGCAGTGTTTGCACGATGTGACTATCCTTACAAGATCAAACGCATGCCATGCCACACTTCAATTTTTGCGTTTACCCACAAAACCATTATTGACTGGAACCAGGCTGCTTTTCACAATTGCAAATGAAACGTATGCGGCAGTATTTCATGAACTTAAAAAAATGACACCGTTGTGTAGTTTTCTTCTAGTTTCCCTTGTATCCAACGTTATGGGACGGAGTTTTGCTTTTTGGTTGTATTTATTGCGTTTTTCTTCCACTGTGTACATTTTGCATTTTGTTATTGAGACACGTTTTGATACTTGTTGACTACTCGATTATCGCGCGTTTCTTGTTTTGTTTAGTTCAATTACTCATGTTAGATGGTCTGTCTTGTATCTCCATGTTTGATTTTTACTGCCCCCTATGTATTACCCACAAGACGAGGGCCTATAGAGGCTGCATAAAAACAAATATAGAAATAAATAATATAATATTTCATGTGGTATTTCATAGATGTCGTGGAGAATATCCATGAGTTTTCCCCTTTCCCTTGTCCAAAAATATGTCGACTACGAAGCACTCCAGTCTTGCTTCACGACGCAACGTCAGTGCTGTTTAGAGATTGCGGTTCTGATCTTGCAGAGTGTGTCGGCCCATGCAGAAATGCTGAGCGCTCAAATTTGAGACAAGCCTTACCCTCCGTCTTCTTATTTACAGTCTTCCAATTACTATGCTCTGCATTCTTTCTAATTTCCGCTAAATCTGTGTGCCTAGTGTGAGAGGCTATTTCCATAACGCCTCATCTGATCGCAATAATGCGCCAAGCATGACACCACCGCTGTTTTCAATGACTATCCTTACTCTGCTTTCAACGAAGTAATGACAGCGTCTTTAATATAGGTTCACTATAAATCACTTTGTCAAGCAGAGCCGGCTCTAAAGTTCTAATTCCGCGAAGGTGATATGGCGCTGATTAGGTGCAATCGAAGTCATAATTGATCGCTGATTCTTCGTGTTCGCAGTGTTCTCTATTATTGCGCATGCTTTTTTAATAATCTTGTGAAAATTTCTTGTTGGAAAAAAATAAAAGGGGGGAGGGAGTTATACACGAATGCTTCGCGTTCGGGGACCAATGTACGCAAACACTGTGCAGACGACATTCGTTGGAAAGGGCTTGCTTCTGGAGGAGCACATCTCCCTACCAGGCCGTTATCTCTCGCGCGATCGACGTTTTCAGTCATGGTCGTGTGGCGTCCCAAAATCTTTTTTACGATTATCCTGCTTTTTTGTTGTTTGTGGTATCAAGCAGTAAAATACTGCCGCTTCCGTTCTCACGGGTCACGTAACAGCGTGGGCGTATTCCGAGAGGGAGCCACTCTGCGAGGCAGTGCTGCCGATCGTGCAGAAATAATTTGCAGTGGCTTAACTCGGCTAAACTAGGATATAGAAAGCGAAGTAAGTAGTAGTCGAGGATAAGAACGAATCGTTTTTGTAGTTTTTATCACGCGTTCTTCTCCGCCCCCTTGCGTCGTAACTTTACAAGGGTCTCCCCTGGCTCTTTGGGAGTTTCCAACCATTCTCAGCATACATACAAGTGTCAGCCTGTGACGTCAGTGTAGAGGCGGCGGCGCTGGCAAGAGGAGTGACTTTCGGGGTGTAGACAAAACCATGCGCCGTCTGCACTGGATTCTCGGTGCTTACTGTGTCTTGGAGCATTATTCCCGATATTCTTGCAAGCTATGGTGCGATTGGTTGCGACACGTGGCACGAAAAAAGAAAATGGCACTTGCTTTCACATGTTTTTTGTGGTCAGATAAAGATGAGAGCTAAGGGAAGTGGTGCTAAGCGCGACAAGTAGACTCTTCAGTGACGAATCGCTTTCGCAGCTAATGTGCGTTGCACTTCTGCATTGGCACTTGGTCATTTCGTTTGCAGCTTTAACTTTCGTGGTTGCTTTTCGGCAACAGGACGAAGAGCCCAACAACAAACGTCAACAGCTCATGCATGGTTTTTGTTGTATATACTAATATCAAATCATAATAAGTTTTCGCGCCGTATTCCTTGTGCCTATGATATTAATCGAAGGCGGAAAAGCCGCGCTGTGATATCCCAATCACCCGCAGTTTTTCCCGCGTATGTGTGCGTATAGAAATTGACATAAATGCTGCTGCAAAGGTAACTGGAGTCACCTTGAGCGGTCTTTCCAGCGTGTTATTGCCGAAAGGGTAGGAATTTGTGAATTAGCTTTTATCTGTTTTCACTCTACATCAAAGGTCCTAGAAAAGCCAGTAAACATCGTTAGGATCTCGGAAAATCCCGCAATGTTATTTCGATGATTTTTTTCATTTTTTGAAGGTTATTGTGAACCTGACAAAGGAAATAAATACATACATACAACCTAGCTCTGATCTAGCAGGATATTTAGGTATGGAATATATGGCATGTAGAGTTTAATACCCCAAAGTGGGTTCGGCTAAGAGGGATGCAAAATAAGCAGAATAAGATGACGCGCATGTGAATGAAAATGTTCCAAGTAAAATAAAAAGATCAGCAGATCGCGGAAATGTTGCTGCAAACGGTCGTAGAGAACATAACATTTACGCTCAGGAAGTTCTCCTGTCAAAGAGAAAAAAATGAGAGCATTATTAGAAGCCTTCATGTATATAATAACCTGTGAATGACATCGACGCCTCTGAATGTTGAAACAGGCGTGAAATGTATTTTTAAGGAGCAGGATAAAACAATTCTGCAGCGCGCTATATGAGATTGTTACATATAACTAAAACATTGAGTACTTCTTATGCGATGAAGTTCTGTAACTTACGTTGCATGTATGATGAGCTACAAATATGATTTCGAGTTCCCTATTGTAGCCGGCAATAACTGTACTTAGAGTGAGAATGCTTGCAGCCACTGAAAGCTCATCAAAACATTCGTCATATGAAAACACTTCCAATCATTCATATCGTTGTCCTCCTTTCCTGCGCTAGCAGTAGGCCCTCGAGGTGAACAATGTTGACTGCTTGTTTTTCTTATACATCGCGCTTTGTCGTTTTCATTCAACTCAATCGTCACTACAATCGACCACCGTAGCCGCAATCTCTTCAGGCCACGAAGAAGAAAGCTAGTGCAGCTCTTCGCCGTGTAATTCCAGCAGTAATCGGCTGCAAAAGTGCTGAACTACCCTCCAGGCATAAACAAAACTATTTCTGTGCACAAACAAAGCTCACGCTTCAGAATATTCTCACGCGCGATCTGGTTTCGAAGGCAGCGTCGCTTGGCGCAGTGTAGGCCTACAGCCCATGTCCGTGCAGCTCGCAGCGCCGCCTTTGCTTCCAAACATGACGCTTTGTCCGCTTTTTCAGTACGTGTGCGTTCGCAATCGAGCGACTGCTTCAAGGCTTATATCCTCCACTGGGGCGCGCAGCAGCTGATGAGCACCGCGCATGCGCTGTGAGGAGCAGAGTTAAGTGATGTTCGTCACACATGGCGCTCCGCGGACACTGCGATATGTTCCGATACGAATGAAGTTTGCCGGGTGCGTGAAGAAGAAGAGAAGAAGCAGGTTTTCGAGGTAGAAGATGAAGCGCCGCCTGCTCCGTGCTCCACACTTGCGCAGAAGCGAGCGGCGATCAGGCCGCGTACCGGTAGGCACGCGGCTGAAGATCGGCTGAAGGTTAAACTGCGGCGTACGCGAAACGTAACACTGCTACCGCAGGGAAGCTTTTGCTTCAGTAGTGCATAGCTTTCTTCTGAAGTGGTCGCATTGAAAAGCTGTGCGCAGCTGCAGCTGTATCGTTCGCTGCTTCGTCTGCTGCAGATGAGATCACCACTAGCATCGCGGAATCTGCCAGATTCACTTCATTTTTTCTGGGAGACCGAACAAATTTATCGCGCACCACGAAGAGCTATGGTTCGTACTTAGGTCACATAGGTCCCCTATAATAGTATTCATTTCGTGGCAGCTGCACCTAAGGAAAGGTTTGGTTTGGTTTGTAGGGTTTAAAGTTCCAAAGCGACTCAGCCTATGATAGACGCCGTAAGGGAGAACTCGGCAAATTGCGACCACCTGGGGTTCTTTAACGTACACTGACATCGCTTAGTACGCGGACGCCACTCCTTTTCGCCTCCATTGAAACGCAGCCGCCGAAGCCGGTCGAGTACGCCTCCTTGGACACAGTAGTCGAGCGCCATAACCACCGCGCCATCCCGGCGGGGTTTAAAGGAAAGCTTCAACCGCAACAAAGAAAGCTGGAATCACAACAAAGAAGCACACGTTTCCATGTACGCGCGTATAAGACTGTTGACAAGACGTCCGTTGAAACAGAAGACTAGGTCACTGGAACTAGCTATGGCGTTTCCAGTGCTGGACATTGAGTGTTACGAACATATGATTCCACCACTCAAAACTCGCACACGTCAAACATACCACGTTCCGTCTGTTTACCGGTCGTGATCAGCCATCTTGCAAAATGGATTTCATGAGATATCGATGCATTTCAAGGCTGCTAATGAGCGTCCTCACTTACTCGCGACAAAATGTGTCTGGAATATTTCTAATTTCATAAAAGCGAGAGTTGTACTCGTTATGGTTATTACTATAATCTTCTAACTTCCTCAAACCAGCAGTGTGGTGATTTCTGGCGTAGATTGAACCAAATTTTCGGTAAACCTCCAGAGATGCTTACAAAACTGAACAATAATTGCGTAGACATCTCAGAGAAGGACTTATCTTACACATTCAAAACCATTTTCTTTGTCTTACCTCACTTTCGTTCGGGGTAGACTACTTATCTTTCACAAAACGTTCTTTCCAACAAACTGTATTTTTCAATCTGGCCTCGGAATATGTAATACCAGTTTGGAAAACTGCACGTCCACTGACAATTGGGCTTTAAACTAATTCCAATAAAATATCTGGTTGACCTCATTGCGCATATCTTGGCGCATATATTTAACATTTGCCTTACTTTTGGTGTGTTTCCGTGGAGCATGCTATATGCAAAAGTCACAGTAGTATATAAAGAAGGAAACAGAAAAAGCCTATCGAATTACTGTCCGATTTAAATACTTCCGGTTTTGTCTAAGGGACTGGAAAAATTGTTAATAAACGGTTAACCTCCTTTACTGATTGTTACAGCACCATAGATCCCGCATATTATGTTTTTATGAACAATTGCTTTCCTGAATAAGCACTGCTTGCACAGAAAGGATTCCCCCTCAAAAGTTTTGAAAAGAAAAACATGGTCCTTGTTGTCTTCCTTGATTTTACAAGAGCTTTCGAATATTTAACTCTAATATACTTCTCCAATTTTTGGAGCATTACGGTATTTGCGGTATGACACATGCGCTGATTTCGTCGTACGTTTTCAACGATGATCTCAATGCGTTATAATAGCTAGGCACTCTTCTATCGTCAAACATGTTTTACTAGGCCTTTCGCAAGGAAGCATCCTAGGTAGCTTCCTATTGTCTTATTTATAAACGACGTAGTAAGCACTGACTGCAGTGGCGAATGCACAATTTACGCAGACGATACAAGTTTATTATTTTCGGGTAGTACAGGTCCAGATTTGTCTTGCAGAGCAAATGTTACACCTAGCCTGGTTAACACCTGGGCAGCTAAAATTGTATAAAATTTAAATATTGTCACAACCAAGGCTGCAATGTTCCACCCAAGAAATAAATATTGTGCATTACCGCCAGTTGTATCGACTGCACAGAGATAGAGGTCGCTGAAAATTTCAAGTAACTCGGAATTATTTTTCTGAAAACTTTTCCTGCGATGCTCAGATAAATGACCTCATCAAAAACTTTCTAAAACTACAAGTCTCATGCGCAAACATTGTTTATCTTTTCCAATAAACATTATTCTTCAGAACTGTTTATTCTCGTCAGTACTCAGCTACGGCGCATTTGTTTGGGGAACCACTACGAAGACATTATTCATGAGTGTCATTTACTACAGGAACAGACCGTCTGCAAAATTTTTAAAGTGCTTATTTAGGCCATATGCATTAGATGTTTACTCAGCTAAATATAGTAAGCGTGAAATATCTGTATAACTACAGAATTTGTAGGCAATGCAGGTTTGAAAGAACAAAAAGGAATAATACCTTGCAATTACTAGCTAACCTGAACAAGCAAACCCTTATGTACCAATTGGGCAACCCAGAAGTATGGAAACAAGCAAATGCCGTGCGCGATGCGGAAAGCAAATGCTAAACTTTACACAGCGAAATTTGCTGAGAGTTTCGAGAGGGGCAATACAGATATTGAGTCCATTTCATTGAAGAGGGTGCGGAATATTATTTCCGGGAAGCTCGTGACCGATGGTGTGCTTACAGACAACGACTACGACGACCAAGGAACGCGTGGACGACGAAGTGTTCTGGAATACGATGATGTTGACAGAGTGGATGCTGCACAGCCGCTGAAGTCTTCGTGCCGAGTTCCGCCCATCGCAACACAAGATACATAAATACATCCTCATAACATATTGGTGGAGGCGTGGGGTAGATTGAGCCGCGTCGGTTGTCATCGTGACGGTTGTGAGGTCGCCGCTGTTGTGAAGATCCAGCGTCAGATCGTGTCGAACCCGCGACCTTCACCAAGATGTTACTTGAAAGTATTTAATGTAACTTGCGCTGCGATGGGCGGAACTGGAAACGCTCGCTCTTGCTGCATCCAAACCCGCCCTTCCTGGACAGCAATCTAGCAACTGTATCTCTCATTCAAGTCGTCATCCATCAAAAGGTTGCCAACTTCTCTCATTCAAGTCGTCATCCATCAAAAGGTTGCCAACTTTGGCGTCCCCTGTTGCCCCACCATGAAGACCAGTCTTCAAGCCCCGTCCCTCCCATGGTCGCTTCTGCTACTCCACGCAACAAATACACGCCACACTACCGATACCGCAATACTGATGAGTGTCGCACCACCTCGACTTTTCACTTACGTTGACCGCTACTCTGACTACGGCCCCCGCTATTTTCTCGCCTTGTTATGAGCCGCCCCCCACCCGAAACCACTCCTCCTCCTCCTGTGTCGAATCGCTGTCCTTCCCCTCCAGCCCGCCGTTCCAATTCACCTCTTCCTTGCCACAGTTCCTCACCATCCTCCGCTGGCAGCTTCATGGGAAACTAGCAAATGTAGCTCGCGAAGGTGACGCTGCATTGATATCCCTTCCTGTAAATCCTCAAATGCACATTTCTTCGCAATGTAATCTCCTCTCTCTGTTCCTTGATGGTGTTCTGGTCTCTGCCCTCACTGTCACTGGTTGCCAACACTCAATCATGAGCTCATCATTTTGCCGCAGTCCTTAAAGCGTTTGTGTTCCCGATGATAGTACTTCTACCGTCACTGGCCTCTGCGCTGTCCGAGTCACCATTGCCGGTTACCACATCCCTGTTTTTATCACCGTCCTCAACCAGTGCCCTTACAATATGCTCCTCGGTCTTGCCTTTTAACGGCCCACTCTGCGCCTATCGACTGCTCTAGCGGCCTTCTTCGTTTGAACCTACCTGTCTGCTCAGAATATTCTCTATCTACACCGCGCCTTCGCTCCAATGAGTTCGCTCGCCTGCCCCTGACTGCTGTTTACCTACCCCTGTCACCTTTCCCGCCTGTGCCTGACGGTGACTATGTTGCTTGCCCCATCACCGATGTCTTTCTCGAGCGCAACGTCGTGCTTCCTCACTTCATCGTGCGCGTTACCCAGAATAGCACCCACCTTCCTATCCTGAACAACAGTCTGTCGCCCCAAGCTCCCCCCGAAGGAATATACCTTGCTACCTTGTCCCTCCTCACAGGCCCCACCATTTGTGCCCTTACACCTGGCCCACCTTTCAGCGTCCTTTAAGCACTCGTATTCCCCACCACAATTAATGACTCTATTTCCGCAATGATTGCCTCCGACCACAGCCCTGAACAGGCTCAGGCGCTCTGCAACATTCTGTTGTACTTTACTGTTAATTTTGACTTTGCCACCGGTTCGCTGGGCCAGTCATCAGCTGTGACTCACCGCATTAATACCGATGATGCAGGACGCACATGTACATCAGAGGACGTATCGTGTGTCCCTTCCAGAGCACCAAGTCATCCAGCTGGATGTCGACAAGATGTTGGCCAACGATTCCATCGAACTTTCGAACAGCCCCTGGGCATCTCCTGTCGCGCTCGATAGAAAGAAAGACAACAGGTGGCGCTTTTGCGTCGGCTATCGGCATCAGAACAAGAATACAAAAAAGGATGTCTACCCGCTTTCACCATTAGACGATGCCTTGGGTTGTTTACATGGAGCTCGCTACTTTTCCTCCATCGACCTTCGTAGCGGCGATTGGAAAATCTCTGTTGACGAACAAGACCTTGAGAAGACAGCTTTCGTCACACCCGATGGACTTTACCAATTTAAGGCTATGCCTTTTCGACTTTGTAACGTCCCTGCCACGTTTGAAGAGGTGATAGACGCCTTACTCCGCAGCTTCAAGTGGACGACTTGTCTATGTTACGTGGATGACGTTGTCTTTTCGCCCTCGCTTGGCAGCCACCTCCGTCGCTTTTCTTCCCCCTTGGTACTTTGCCGCCGTGCCGGACTTCAACTAAACTCGAAAAGTGCAGTTTTGTTCGCCGCGAACCTAAAGTGCTTGGCCCTTTGGTGAATGCCACCGGCGTGCAACCTGACACCGACTAAATTCTCGCTGTCAGTGCTTTTCCATCTCCCAAATCATCCCGTAATGTCCCCACTTTTATAGGATTGTGCTCTTATTTTCGCCGGTTCGTCCCAATCTTTGCCGCGGTTGCTCGGCCGCTCGCCAATCTGCTGAAGAAAGGCGTTTCTTTCTCTTTGGGGACCAGAGCAGGTTAACGAATTTTCCGCACTCATCGCTGTACTAAGCAATCCACCTTGTTGGCCCATTTCAACCCGTCTGCCCAACAGAATTTCGCACCAACGCCAGTGGCCACGGAATTTTCGCCATTCTTGCATGGCGACAAATCGACCAACACTGCGTGTGTTGCGTACGCCAGCGTCTCCTGCCTTCAGCGGAACAGAACTATTCTATTACGGAACGGGAGTGCCTGGCTCTCATTTGGGCAATTGGAAAACTGTGACCGTACTTGTTTGGCCGACCCTTCATTTTTATTACCAAATTCCACTACTTCTATTGGCTGTCTTCCCTCAAGGATGTTGCTGATCACCTCGGGTGCTGGTCACTGCACTTGCAGGAGTATACCTTTTATGTTGTACACAAAGCTTGTCGGCTCCACCAGGATGCTGACTGTCTGCCCCGTTATCCCATCGATCCGCCTCCTCCTTCGGACCAAGAGTCGGACCCCTGTGTCTTCTCTATATCCTACGTTTCCCACATCGCTGACGAACAGCGCTTAGACCCTACCCTTAGTTCTCTCATCGACCGCCTCCGTACTGACAGCCGTGACTTTTCTTGCCCCGTTCTTCCTGCATAGGAACACGCTGTACCGCCACAACTTGCGACATGATGGCAATTTGAAGCGGACTGTTCCCTCATTTATGCGATGAGGGAACAGTCCACTTCAAATTGTGCAGTGCTCTCTACAAGAGGGAAAACAACGCACAGTACGCACCTACATGCATAGATGGTAGAGCGCGTTAACGACAAAATTAAAGAAAGCTTGCTCACGAAAACGTATTGTACGTGAGGAACCCGTGCGGTCAGCAGTCCCGGGCCACGCGCGCCCTACAGACGGCGCTTGGTACCGAGAGTAGGAGCGCACTTGCAGCCTGCGTGCGATGGTAAAAGAACCTGGTATATAGAATCCAGTTGGGAGTCTGCGCGCCCCCTGTCTTTTATTCTTTTCTGCGTTTTTAGCGCGGTTCCTCTATTTGTTCCTCTACATCAACCAACTGGCACAGTGCACCACTCTACCTCACACAGCGCTCAAGTGAATTGCTTGGGAACAAAGGTGTGGCGATATCTGAACGTTGTCCACCGAGCAAGTTACGAAATAGGAATCGCCGTTTATCAGCAGTAATGCCTAGCGTTGTTTTCTGCTTTTTTTTTGTGGCTGCCCTTCACATGTAATAGACTCGCATGTTTTGTTTTTACTTTTTATATTTTGTGCATGTTGATGCATCTCTATACCTTTTTTATTGAATCGAGATCGCTGATCTTCAGGTTGAAGGTTGCTTATGCAAAGCGCTTACGTTTTCGGTCGTCAGTGGTTCGTCTTTGGCTTCCTGTTTCTTTTCTATACGGGAGTACAAACAAGCCGAACCGCAATACAAATTGTTATTTCCGTATTTAAGAGATATATCGCGAGAACGCGGTTGAGCGCAGTTAGTATCTGCCCGAGAAGCAACAAATCAATTCGATTTCATTACAGGCTGTGACGCTGGATTATAGGGAAGCGCAACGCTTTCACACATATCATTATCTTCAAAATAAAATGTACTTCTCTTCTGGCTGCAGAAGTCGTGATACCTCTCTACACTATTAGTGTTTATTGAAGGCTTACAAATACGGAAACGATCCACAGTGGTAGCTCAGTGGTTAGGACTCTTGATTACTTATCCCTTAGACGTAGCTTCGATCACGGCAGCGACCACCGCGCTTTGATGATGGTGAAGCGGAAGACTCCCATGTAGATTTTAATGTCAGCACGCGTTAGAGAGCCCACGCTTGTCGTAATTACCGGAGCACTTCCATACGGCGTGCTTCGCAATCGATACCGTTTTAAGATGCTAAGCTTCATAAAGCGTATGAAAACTGAGTTATGCTCCAGTTAGCATTTCTTTTCTCCTTCATTCTTTGTCATGCACGACTATGTACGTGCCGAATTTGAACAGGCGTATATGCGTGACATGCTGGTGCAGTAGTTTACTATGCACTATATAGAGATTCCAGAAGGTTCTACACAAGTTGAGGACAACTAAAAGGGCTATGGTATGAAAAATGGTTATGGGGCTGAAACGTGGAGGCTCACCAAGAGAGTTCTACTTAAGCTGAGGACAACCCAGAGGGCTATGGAACGAAAAATGGTAGGCGTAACATTAAGAGATAGAAAGCGTGCAGAGTGGGTCAGAGAAATAACTCATGTTACCGACATTCTAGAGGAAATTAAGAAGAGGAAATGGACATGGGCAGGACATGTAGTGCGAAGAGAGGATAACTGATGGTCGCTTAGAGTAACAAACTGGATTCAAAACGAAGGAAAGCGTAGCAGGGGGCGGCAGAAAGTTAGGTGGGCGGATGAGGTTAAGAAGTTCGCAGGGGTCAAATGGATGCAGCTAACACAGAACCGGGTTAATTGGAGAAATATGGGAGAGGCCTTCGCCCTTTAGTGAGTATAAACAGGCTGGTGTTGATGATGATATAGAAATTCCAATCATAAAAATGAAACCTAATGATGCGGTATTTATAAATAATTAGCAACAAACCTTGCTTGCTGGTAGTTTGCCACTACACACGAGCAAAAAGCGATACTATTTGATGTGTCTGGCACACCACCCGAAGGCTACAACCCAGCCTAATGGGTAAGATTCGCTATGGCTGGAAGGAAGCATGAAGAGCGCTTTGAAACTCGCAAGAATTATATATCAGCCGTGCACATACGAGTAATTCCTGAGGCTCGGATAATGCTGAGGCCTGCAAGATGACTGCGCAATCCAAACCTGCGACGACCAACCAAGCGGTTCCAGGCAAGATCAATCTCCGCCAAGGCCTCAACGGAAACTTCGTCCATCCAAGCGGTATGGTGACCCAATCTAAGGACGAAGGGATGTTGTTTACCGGAACGGACGCGCAGCCACCCCGCCTCCTAGATAACGGACGCAGGGCCGATGCGGCTCCAATACCCCTTCACATGCCCGAGCCGTCTGCTTCGGAGAGACCAGAAGGGGTTCCCCATGCCCGCGAAGAAGCGCGGGCAAAGAAAAATCGAGCCGTATGGTTCCTTCGAAGTGGACCGTCCTCGGCTCGTGCGTGCGTCCAAGGCACGAGAAAGCATGCTTCCCAAGTGCTCGCGTTTCTTTCTTCCTCTTTCTTCCTAATCTACAATATGCCACCAGTCTCCACCCAGCAACCGAGTTGAGAAGTTTCTCGGTCACGGGGCGCCCAAGCCCCGAACAGAACAAATATCATATGAATTGCATTATTAATTACGTCACATTTTGTATCATATTCGGAAGCTTGCCTCAACATCCGAAGCTCTTTCCTACAAGATCAATGCTCCTGTGATAATGTATTGTATCAAAATGAGCAGATAGTTTTTAGAGCGTATGTTGGCTATATGCAACAGCCTCCTATGCTAGTTAAATGCTTCAAAAAGCATAATAGAGGGAAAACTTACCGCTTGGGAGCACCCTCCGGTGAGGATATTTGAGCGGAGTCGCTTGCTGTGCGCAGGAGCACGTCTGGCTGTCAAGCGTGCCTGGGCCGACTGAGTGCCTCCATCCCCTACGCAACAAGTTCCTCCAAGCACGATCATGTGATCTGGGCGCGGCCAATAAAATATTTGCGGGGATTTCCCTGTGATTCCATTGTTCGCCGCGCCCTCTGCCGGCGCACTGACAAACCGGTATGTTTTCCACCATCAGGTACATATCAGGTAACAGCCTGTCCTCCCGCGCAGAGGAAGTCTGGCTGCGTGGGAGGGCCGCTTGTCATGTGAGAGCATTTCCGCAGTATTCTCGCGGAAATATGGCTAAGAAACTTTCAGCGCATCGCATAAAGCGTCTTTCTCGTTTTCCCTCCCGAGTCGGGCTAATTTCTTCAAGAACTGTTACCACATTTGTGTTTCTTTGTGACATGCAGCGACATGAGAATCGGGCAGACTCACCCCTCCTCCACACCGCCATCGGTAGGATAAATGAGATCAGTCAACAGTGAAGACCTTCTCCTCAGCACATAGCACGGCTAATTCGGACAGCAATGCATGCGAAGTTCGAACACAGCTTCAGATTTGAAAAACATTCTGGTGCCCACTGAATAAAACTGCCAGTCGGATCATCATTATCAGCAGCATCAGCCTGACTATACCCACTTTTCGCTGGGCAGCATCAAAAGCTGCAGCAAGAATGTTTCATCACTATGGCAACAAAGGACTTAACAATTGCTTAACTGCTAACACTGAGGGTCAGGGAAATTTTCTTATTTTATATTTTTTCTTTCACCGATCTCTTACAATGGCCGATATATAAACTGCGTCAACGGCATTGAAAAAGTACGTATCAGTGGCTGTTTCTGCTTGCCTTGATATTTGTTCGGCAGCGAAAGACGCATTCATTGTCGAGAAAACAGAATTTATAATTTCTCTTCATTACAAAAATTTCGTGACTTCTACATAAAACGGACTCCGCGCTGGAAATTCTCAAATCAATGGTTCTGTTTCCTCTACTGTGGACTCCGTAGTAAAAAACGTATTGGCGCAAAGCACTTCTGTGAGCGATCGGCGTAACAGCCTTGTTTTCGTTGAACGTGGGTGCTTCGCCTGTTTATTGCGGTAATCTATCGATGCAGGGTAACATGATTTCGTCCCCAGTGTTGATTTACAAGAGAGCCATCAGAAATTGACGAGAAAGTTTTCTAATTAATATCATCGTTATTGCTAGCCCTAAGTGTGGTGAAATAATTGAGCTTAGGAAAAGATGACAAACAATGCACCCTTGTTTTACGGCACATTCTAGCACCTTTTCCGAATTTGAAATTTACCGATGAAAATATGAAATTAGTGCAAGCGCGCTGCACAGCAGTCGTAGCAGCAACAAGGTGGGAAAGATTTTTTTTTTTATCAGCCAATTGTTGTTACTTCAGGGATATTATTTACTGCGTGTTGTGGCATTGCGCCTAACTAGACCTCAGCCTAGTGCTGCATCTTCATTCAACACTTATCCCTCCTTTCGACATTCGGTGTGAGACACTCTCGTCGTCAGCCGGGTTGCCGTGGAGCGTGTGTGTATTCTAGTTGTGTATTCTTTTTGCGCTTGTATGCTGTAATTATAGTTGTTGTATTCCGCTTTTCAGGAAAGAAACTACGGGTTTCTGATTCGTTTTGGTAATATCGGTGATTTTATCTTTATTGTTGTTCAGGCAAGAATATGTGAGTGACAAGAACGTGCGTCTCGGACATGCATCATTCGTCTTAATATCTGAGGAGCAGCTGCATCCTTTTAATAATATAGCCGATGATGTGTTCATAGTGAAATGTGTCATACACAGGTAGGTAAAACTTGATTTTTACACAATTTATTTCTTGACATAGCCTAGGGTTCTTTCGACTGTTTCAAATAATACTTACGCATTGTCGTCTCCCATAGCGCCGCTGGTTCCGTCATACAGTCTCACGCCTGGAGCTTCTTTCCTGGCGAGGGAAAAAATTCCCTACCGCGCTATGCGCGCCTGGATGCTGCCTGTCGAACAAGGCAGTCAGCAACCGGACAGGTGTTGCCTAGGATTCTAGGTAGAGGCTGCCAGGCTGAGAGAAGAATGAGTGGGCGGCAGAAAAGACAGGAAGCATGAATTGGCGGCTGCATCGGCGTTTCTGAGACAGCGCCACTTAGTTTTACGTTCCGCGGTGCTGACAGGTACGGGCGCCATCCTGCGATGGAATGTCGTCCGCCCCCTTCGCCACGCTCCTGAACAGGATGCCTAAGATGCAGGCGCATGCGGAGTTGTGCTGTGGATGACCTGAATGATCATTTTTGTTCTTCGATGATCGACGAAATGGCCTGAACGTACCAGAGTGTTCGTTGTTCAGTGGCACCAAAGGTTCAGCACGAGCAGTTATATTCTTCCGAACTATTTGTAAAGTTCCAAGCTCTGATTTCTGTTCATTCTTGAAATGAGCGATATTCACCACTGTGCACTGGCGATCCCGTTCGTTATGAACAAGGCGTTTTTAGACCCCCATATTTTGTTTAATCACTTTTTATGCTTTGCAAAATCTGCAGTCCTATGTTTCGTTACTGTTGACACTCCCAGATTTCTACAAAGAGATGCTGATTGCTCGCCTTAGTCGGGCAACAAGGTTCGCCAAACCACTCTTTACAAGTGTAAAAGCCATCTTATGTTGGTCCTGTTAACGTCTCAAAGTGGCGTGAGCTTTGTGGGAAGCCGCACAGTAGGGCTCCCGCTTTAATTGATACCACGGGGTTGCTTACACTGACATTCCTAGTACCTTGGTGCCTTTCGTTCCGCCTCCGTCGATATTCGGTGGTCGCGGCCGGCATCGAACCCAAGTCAATGGAATTAGAACATGAGCCTCTTGACCAATGAGCTAAAGCGGCAAAGGATGCGCGAGGAAGCGTTTGGAAGCTTGGATGCTGCGCGGGCTCGCAGCAAAGTTGAAAACGTGAATTTCCGGTTTATTCATTTATTTATTGTGTAGTAAACGAAGAGCGGATTCACGAAGACGAGGAAGAGAACGACGAAGTGCCCCTGCGTTGCTCGAGCTCGCTGGTTTTGTGCCTTGACGGACTGTGTTCTTGTGTTGTTCGCCGTGCAGCTTACAGAGAGCTATATACGCTATATTCCCTGATTAACCACTTGGTGGAGGTAAGGATTTCCGTCCGCCCTGGAGCTTCGCAGCCGCACACTACCAACAACAGCCATTACCGACGCCTAGTCCAACCAGATCCTCGTCCCCCGTCTTCATGTGTAATTAAAAGAATCCTAGTAGACACAGATGCGATACTTTTCAGCAGACAGCAAAGGAGGTTAATGAAAAAGTATTTTTGGTATTCAGCGACGCTGCTCGAAGGACTATAGCTACGAACAACTCGGCTCGGCTAGAAGCGAAGCTTAGCACAGCTTCGAGAAAGTCCGTATGATATAAGCGTGTTATTGAAGCGGTGCCCGGGTACTCCACGCACCAAGCGCAGCGCTCTCTGTCCAAGCGTCTGATTCCAGCAACACGCATGGTATCCTGGCAGCCCCCTGATATATTCGCAGTAAGGTTAATGCAAAATTTCCTTGTAAATTCCTTGAGGGCTGTCTCCATGGCATATTTCTTTTTACCACGCTTGCAGTGATGAATACAATTTTATTCACCCCTGTTGGCATGGCGAATATTAGTGCTTTTTTAAGGAACACCAATCCCAAATACTACTTATAGTAATAATTCTAATGTATAGAAGCTATCTAAACGTACCTGCAGTGGCGTTAGTAACTCATATTTCCCCAGTCGCCTGTCTCATATCACTACCCCGGGACCAACGAAACGCGTATTGGTCAGGTCATTCCGCGTTCTCCGAATACAGCAATGCTCATGGGTACCAACTACAGCCCACCAATTCTTTACCTATACCCGGCGATCATCGACTGCCCGGCGCTACCGCGCCGGAAATCATACGACAAAGCAACGGAGGCAAAGGAATGCCCACAATAATTGTTATTACAGTGAACCTCGTCTGCTATGCTGTTCTGAGCAGATCACAACTATTAAGAAGTTCGGCTTCGAAAATTTGCCCTATTTTGTATGCATATCTCGGGTGCCTATGAATTATCGTGCCATCTTGAAGAGGTCAATGGAAGCTTTCTGCTATGGCCTTCATTGCCTTTACAAATCACTTTTCTATTTCTTTTCCACCTTAATTACCCCAAAACTATTTCCTTTAAAAAGATTCGCTACTGCAAGTCTTTAAATAACTTTACATGCCAAGTGATAGCGCATATATCAAAAATCTGAAAATTTGCAAACTTAGACGCAGTTTCCTTTAATGACCGCGGGCGTCGCCACAATGTTTTTGAACCAAAATGTTTACCTATCTTGTGTTGCAGTTGCAAAAGTATTGCGACTGGTAGTATTTAAGAGGTCTCGTTCTGAATAGTGCAACGCAACATCTGCCCTCGATCGCCTGGAACGCATCTGTGCCCCAAGAATGCCGCACTCTACTTCCTATAGTGCGAATAATATCTGTAATGAGGAACAAAGATTTGGAATAAGCAACTTAGCATTCACAATAACAATTTGAACTCTTTACGTTCGGAATTAATGTTTGTCGAGGATATTACATATATTTACATTATTGTTTGAAAAGAAGCTCCCTCAAAATAATTATCCAAAAATGAAACCGTGGACAAGTGCGGTACATGGAACGTTGTAATTTCTACCAATTTGAGCCACAATCCCACAGAAACTTGAAGGCATGAAATTTGATTCCAGGCGTATCTTCCGACGAAGCAGAAAAGCCAAACAGATGACACTTGGTCCAAGCAGCACGATTCCGGCCCAGCGCTCAAGTTCCCTCTCCCAATTTCCTATTTGCTTTGGCCGGCTGTAATAATCGGTATTACGTTTATTATTATTTTGTTCATAGCGAACGTCACATATTGCATCAAATACAATGGCAACTATCATGTGTAAACGCAAGGAGCAGTTTACGGGCTTTTGCATTCTGCACTGATTCCCCGTTCACCTATACAGGTTGTTGACGTTAATGTTAATAAACAGGCTAGGTAAAATGCTATTATTGACCGAGCATTGAGCCAACATAGCGTGTTTATTACCTCTCTTGTAGAGCATGTTCGTGTGCGCGCTGTAATATATTGAAACATACTTTTTTGGCACACTGGTGATGCTAAATATTTCAGTCCGGCTGCAAAGAAAAAGTTCTGTATAATTTAATTTCAACTCAGGCCCATATCCACTCAGAAAGTTTCACCGCCAGACCTTGATCTTTGAAGCCGCGAGTTACGGGAGCGCAATAAAAAAAAAAAATATGCGCTGTGTCTGCTTCTTTTGTGTGTTCAATGCGCTTTTCTCTGTGTTCAGTATTGTATCTTTAGGCGCTAACGAATAGGCAAGGTACGGTGCCTTGCGCGGTTTTCTGTTTACTTTCCAACCGCGCCGCAATGTAGTATATGTAATGCACGTGACGTAATAAAGTCTGCTTAAAGAAACTGTTGTGCTGCATTCGTTACGTTTTTTTCATCGAGTTCCTGCAATCACTATATATGCGGTGCAATTCATTGTTCCGAAAATGTAACTTTTTTTTTGCTGTGGAGGACAAAAGCTTGCAAAGTATGACAGTTTGCTAAAACGCTTCAAGCCATCCAATTTTTACTATTGTTGTGGCATGCGGCGACAGGCTACTCAACCACAAAGCCACTTTCTGTTGTTCCAAATTTAGTAACCAGCAAATTAAATTTAGGAAAGCCATCAAATTATGCTGGCACACACGCTTCACACCCAGCTGGCAAAACGGCTCTTTGTCAAGAGCGCTTATCGTGGCAGAAGGGACGACTACTATATACAGCAGCTAGGTTATATAAATAAACAACTGCGGAATTTCTTTCTGGAAATAGTTTAACCATCAATTACTTGGCTCTAGAAGCCGACAAGATACTCGCTAGGCTCCGTATTAGTGACTCTGAAAGAGTAGGTTGCATGACACGTTGTAGTGAAAAATGTATATCAGCATTCTGGAGCTGACCGAGGGCCAGAATAATCCTACTGTTGGCCCCGCAGTTGCAAACGCAGGCGCGCACAATAGCCTCCAACTACACAAAATTTGCTACACAACTTCTGGTCATATGGAGACGACTGGCGATGAGCTAGCATTTCTGCTTGCTCGGAAACTTTCTCGTGAGCGTCTGTGTTTCCATGGTAAATCTCGCTGACGATGTATGAGGGTGTGGCCACTAATAGATGGCCGTCAAGCTAAACTATATACGCATGTGACCAGACCTAGGTAGTCCTAATCCGCCGCATCGGCGATCAGCGGAACCCACGTATACCGGAGTAAGGTTCTGCCGATAGTAACCTTGTAGAGCACCCTCACTGTCTTAACTACGCTTCCTTTCACACCGAGGTTGAACACCCTCTCTTCTCCTTGACCTCATCTCTCACTCCTAGTGAGCGGATCCCAACCATGACCTGCAGCGATCCCGCAATATTACTGACCTGCCCATCAGTACAGTGCGCGTAAAGAGAAAGTGTGCCCGTATAGGTGTTTTCCTCCTCCTCCTTCATATCCCTCCATACAGATACGGCGGCTTCGAATGAACGTATTCAACCATAAATAAACAAATACTCGAGAAATTTCGGCCGCGTTTTGCTTCGTGAAATTAAAAATGCATGCTGGAACCTTGTGATTTCAAGAGAGTTTTGGGAAGCATGTGCCCTCTGCACTTTCGGTGACTTTTCGACGATTCGTTTGGTCACTATGAAGCCATTTTTGCTTGTGTGAGTGGATGAGAATGACATATACCACAAGATCCCTCATGAACCTTGATATCTAGTTACAACGCGGTTGAAACGAATGACCGCATTCCGAAGTGAATTCACAGCATTGTTTTGCATATGTAAAAACAACATGTTACCAAAAATCAAAATAGCACTATTTTTTGACATAAAACATTGACAATATTATTGTGTACGAGAAACGAGTCACAACCAAAACACCTCCTAGCTAACGAACGCACGGCCGCTCCAGTTACATTGCCTCCTTTGCATGGGCAAGCCGGCCACTTCGGTGAGACCAGCAGGGATCCACTCAGCCCGCGAAACTGCGCGGGCCAATGAATCTCGAGCCGTTTGGTTGCTTGGAAGTCGACCGTCTTCGGACATTAAGCGCGACCAAGGCACTAGAAGCAATATTTCATAAGCACTTGCGCATCTTTCTTTGTCTCTCTTCACCTCTCTTCAAAATGTACAATAAACCCTCAGTCTTCATTTAGTAACCGAGTTCAGAAGTTCCTCTCGCTTGAGCCTCCCACGCCTCGAATATAATACTGGCTACTCTCGCCTAGGATGACACGATGTTTCCTGAAGTTGGCCAAGTACGAATATGATTTCTTAGATACATACATACATACATACATACATACATACATACATACATACATACATACATACATACATACATACATACATACATACATACATACATACATACATACATACATACATACATACATACATACATACATACATACATACATACATACATACATACATACATACATAATTTTATTACCATTCATCAATACAGCGTACCTTCTCGTGCCTGCAGAAGCGCTGGAGCGCTTGTGGGCGGGCCACGGCAATCGACGGGCGCGTGCTCCTCGCCAAAATAAACAATAATAAACTAAATGTACATTATACAATACAGTACATGGCAAAAACACTTTCACGTAGCCTGCTGTGTAGTATGAGTAAACAACCATTTTTTTGCTTCTCGCCTAACTTGAGTAAGAGAATTCAACTGTACAATTTCATTTGGCAATCTATTAAAGTGATAGGGAACGGAATAGGCACGACACCTTTTTCCGGAATAAGTGTACACCCTTGGTAGTTTAAAACGTTCATTTATGCGAAACACTCTACGTCTATCCTGAGGGAGTTTCAATTTATTAGAACAAAGGTTTCTTGTGATAAGTAATAAAGCCAAAAGATCTGATAGAGGACAAATGTTTGCATTGACTGGCCTTTGCGCTTGCACCAGAGTGCTGACGCACTTAGCAGGCTGCTATTGGCCGCTCAGGTAGATGAAGCACACCCCCTGAAGATGTGCTCATGCTGGCTTTCACGCCGAGCTTAAAACTGCCTCCACATCATCTCGCAAAACTGAGCTGGAAAGGTCCATTGCTGTCGCGCATAATCAGAATTGTGCCAAGCGAAGGTCTGCACACGTTGGCCAAGCAGGAATTTGCTGCTTTAGCAATGCTGGTACCTGATCTCTCGCTACAGTAAGGTTGCCTTACGCGCGGTACCAGATTGATTTTTCCGACGGAATCGAGATAAGACGTTCTCAGCTTGGAACATGCAGGTCACAGGGGCGTAGTAGTCATGAAAGCGTGTGCTCCAGGATACTTATGGTGGCCCGGTGTCGACAGCGACATAGAGCGGCTAGCCATAAATTGTGAAACTTGCTGCCAGTATCAAAGAACGCCACCTAAAGCACCACCTCCTGATTGGAAGCGTGTGACCACTCCATGGCGCACAGTACACGTTGACTCCGCTTGCCCCATGGAGGGAAGAATGCTGCCACAAGACTAAGCAAGCAGTGGCTAAGGACCAATCTGAAAATTCGTGTAAAAGCTGGTTCGGTTTCTCCACAAGCAGCACAAAAACGTTTTCAGTAACAACGGGTAGAACATCAGCCTTACTCATGTTTGAAAGCGAGCTCTCCACGAAACTCACAAGAATTCAACCATGGCCTGCTGAAAAGGCGACCTCGGATGATGGTGTTACGATAGGGGTGGCTCTAGGACAACCGGTCTGCTTCTGCAACTTCGCAGCAAACTCCGCTTGAATGGAAGGAACAGTACTGAAAATACTAGGATATCAATCTTGACTCAAAAGCCAGAACGGTTCGTCAGCACCTTGATCACATAAAGCTAGGTGCTGAAGCCTACCTGACAGACGATTGGCCACTAGACGATCGGACTAACGGATCAGAAGCAAGCGAACAACAGTCCACACTCCCAGCGCCTTACGTGATCGCAAAACCGGCGGAAATTTCGCCTGCGCATGATCTGGAAACAGCGCTCCACTCCGAACACGGAGAAGCTGACGCCCATAAGATGACTGGGACAGCAACCCTGCGATGACCCACCAAGCGGGTCCAGGCAAGATCATGCTCCGCCAAGGTATCAGCGGGAACATCGTCCACCTAACCAATACGGTGACCAATCTAAGCAGGAAGGGATGTTGTGTACGTGAACCGACGCAGAGCCACTCCGCCTTCAAGTTACCGGATGGATGGCCGTTCCATTTGCAATCCTTCGTTCGCATGCACAAGCCTACCGCATTAGAGAGACCAGAAGGGGTCTCTCTAACTTATGAATCATGAATACCTTCTTCAGCAAACGGAAGAACCGGAAATGGACATGGAAAAGTCCTAACGGAGAGACTAAAAATGAAATCGACTTCATAATGTGTTCAACCCCCGCCATTGTGCAGGATGTAGAGGTAATCGGGAAAGTGCGATGTAGTGACCACAGGATGGTGAGGTCCCGAATTAGCCTAAATCTGAAGAAGGAACGCAATAGATTAGTAAGAAAGAAACCCATCAACGAATTAGCGGTGAGGGGGAGGGCAGAAGAGTTCAGGATCTCGCTACAGAATAGGTATTCAGCTCTAACCAAGGATGGCGACATTACCCTAGAGGCAAGGAACAATAATTTCAGAGATATCATTACTGAGTGCGCCGTAGAAGTAGGCGGTAGGATAGTTAGATAGGATACCGGTAAGCTGTCTAAGGAGACGAAAGATTTGATTAAGAAATGCCAGAGTATGAAAGCTTCCAATCCAACAGACCAGATCGAATTGGCCGAGGTATCAAAGCTAATCAATAAGTGCAAGGTGGCCGATATAAGGAAGTATAACATGGAGAAAATTGAACATGCTGTAAAGAACGGGGGAAGCCTTAAAGCGGTAAAGAAGAAATTGGGCATAGGCAAAAACCAGATGTATGCGATAAGGGACAAGGCGGGCAACGTCATCACTAATATGGACAAGATAGTCAAAGTAGCCGAGGAGTTCTATACAGATCTCTACAGAAGCCAAAGTAGTCAGGACCGTAATGAGATTGGCGGTAGGGAAAAACAGTCAGACGTTCCACCAGTGACGAAGGACGAGGTCAAGAAAGCACTAGAAACTATGAAAAGGGGGAAATCAGCTGGAGAGGATCAGATAACTACAGATTTGCTCAAGGACGGGGGGGATATCGTGCTAGAAAAACTGGCCACCCTGTATACGCAGTGCCTGGTGTCATCGACAGTACCGGAACCATGGAAGAATGCAAACATTATCCTCATTCACAAGAAAGGGGACTCTAAGGACCTTAAAAATTACAGACCAATCAGCTTACTGTCTGTTACGTATAAGGTATTTACTAAGGTAATCGCTAATAGAATCAGGACAACCTTAGACTGCAATCAAGCAAAGGATCAAGCAGGGTTTCGGAAACGGTACTCTACTATCGATCATATCCATACCATCAATCAGGTGATAGAAAAATGCTCGGAATATAACCAGCCCCTATACATAGCATTCATTGATTACGAAAAAGCATTTGACTCAGTTGAAACCTCGGCGGTGATGCAGGCATTGCGAAATTAGGGGGTTAGACGAGCCCTACGTGAAAGTGCTGGAAGATATTGATAGTGGCTGCACAGCAACCATAGTTCTGCATAGAGAAAGCAACAAAATTCCCATAAAGAAAGGTGTTAGGCAAGGAGACACAATCTCCCCAGTACTATTTACAGCTTGTTTAGAGCAAGTATTCAGAGACTTGGAATGGGAGCAGTTAGGGATAAGGGTAGACGGAGAATACCTCAGTAATCTGCGATTTGCTGATGACATTGCCTTGCTAAGCAACTCGGAGGATGAACTGCAAATAATGATTGATGATCTAGACAGAAAAAGTAGAAAGGTAGGCTTGAAAATCAATATGCAGAAGACTAAGGTAATGTTCAACAGCCTCGGGAAGGAACAGCAGTTTACATTAGGTAGCGAATTACTGGAAGTAGTAGGCAAATATGTCTACTTAGGGCAGGTAGTAACCGCAGATCCGGACCATGAAAAGGAAATAACAAGAGGAATAAGATTGGGATGGAGCGCATTTGGCAAGCAATCGCAGATTATGACTAGCAGCTTACCGGTATCGCTCAAGAGGAAAGTATACAACAGTTGCATCTTGCCTGTACTCACCTATGGGGCTGAAACGGGGAGGCTAACCAAGAGAGTTCTACTTAAGTTGAGGACAACCCAGAGGGCTATGGAACGAAAAATGGTAGGGGCAACATTAAGAGATAGAAAGCGTGCAGAGTGGGTCAGAGAAATAACTCAAGTTACCGACATTCTAGTGGAAATTAAGAAGAAATGGACATGGGCAGGACATGTAGTGCGAAGAGAGGATAACCGATGGTCGCTGAGGGTAACAAACTGGATTCCAAGGGAAGGAAAGCGTAGCAGGGGGCGGCAGAAAGTTAGGTGGGCGGATGAGATTAAGAAGTTCGCAGGGGTCAAGTGGATGCAGCTAGCACAGAACCGGGTTAAGTGGAGAAATATGGGAGAGGCCTTCGCCCTGCAGTGGGTATAATCAGGCTGCTGATGATGATGATGATGAAGGGGTCCGCCCTCCCCGAAAAGAAGCGCTGGCCAAGAAAACCCTAGGCGCATGGTTTCTTCGAAGTCGACCGCCCTCGGAACGTCTGTGCGACCAAGGCACGATAAGCAATTGTTTGCAAGAGCTCGCATTTCTTTCTTTCCCTCACATCCTCTCTCGGCCAAATGAACAATAAACCTTTAGTCTCCATCCAGCAACCCAGATGAGAAGTCCCTCGCTCACAGGCTTCCCACGCCCCGAATACAAAAAAGTATGATTTCAACTGCATTAAGAATTATGCTATATCCTGTATACAAAATCACAAGTTTCCCGCAACATCAGGAGCTCTGTCATTCCTTCTCAATGCCCCTGTGATAATGTATCGTTTAAAAATGGCCAGATGTTTTTTTCAGAGCGCATGTTGGCCTCCTGTGCTAGTTAAATGCTTCAAGGAGCACACCAGAGGAAACGTACCGCTTTGGTGCACCTTCGGCGTGGATATGTCAGCGGAGTGGTTTGCTCTGCGCAGGACCACGTCTGGCTATCAAGCGTGGTTGGGCCGACTGAGTGCCTCCATCCCCCACGCAACAAGTTCCTCCAGGCACGATCACGTGATCTTCTGGGCCCGACCAATAAAATATTGGCGGGGATTTCGCAGCGATGCCAGCGTTCGCCGCGCTCTCTGCCGCTGCCTTTTCCCCAACATGTAACAGCCTGTCCTCCCGAGGAAAGAAGTGTGGCTGCTTGGGAGGGCCGCCTGCAAAATGAAAGCATGGGCAGCCGTCTTCTATCGGATAGTTGAAGAAACTTCAAGCACACACCATAAAGCACCTTTCTCGTGCCCCCCCCCCCCCCCCCCCCGCTACGAGCCGAGTTAAAATCTTCAAGTGCAGCTACCAGATTTGTGTTTCGTTGTGACGTGCAGCGACATCAGAATCGGGCAGTCTCACCCATCTTGCACGCCGCCATCACAAGAAACTGCCAGATATTCATCAGAAAGTTTTGTAATTGCTATTATCATTCTTGCTAGACATAAGCGTGAAGAAATAATTGAGCTTAGGAGAAAGAAAACAAACAACGCACTCTTGTTATACTGCGCATTCTTGCTCCTGTTCCGAATTTGCAATTTGCTGATTAAAATATGAAATTATTGTATGCGTGCTGCACAGGAGCAGCAGCAGCAGCAAGCTGTGAAAGATTTGTTTTATCAGGCAATTTCTTTTACTTCACACATGTTATCTTCACGTGCTTTCGCATTGCGCTGAAATAAGCCTCCACCTATTTGCGGCATCTTCATCTAACACTTATCCCTCCTTTCGACATTCGGTCTGAGATACCCTCGTCGTCAACCGTGTTGCCGTGGATCGTGTGTGCCTTCTATTTGTGTGTATTCTTCATGTGATTTTATGCTGTAATTTTAGTTTCTGTAGTCCGCTTTTTACAAAGCAAACTGCGTGTTTCTGATTGGTATTGATAATATCAGGGATGTTATCTTCAAATTGCTGTTCTTTTAAATTTTACAGCCTTTCAATATTGTAACACTTTATTGCCGCTACTTTCAATAGAGTGCTGTTTTTCCAAGCACCTACAGTTCGTGAAGCAAGCAAGAATATGTGACTTACAAGGAAGCGTGTTTCGGAAATGCATCATCAGTCGAAATATCCGAAGAGGGGCTGAATCCTGTAATGATACAGCTGATGATGTGTTCGCAGTGAAATATGCCATAAGTAGGTTGGAAAAATTGGATTTCGAGACAATTTGTTTCTTGACATAACCTAGGGTTCTTTCGACTGTTTCAAATAATACTTACGAACTATCGCTTTCCATAGCTCCGCCGGTGCAGTGGTGCAGTCTCACGTCTGCAACCTCATCCCTGGCGAGGATAAAATGTGAAACAAGGCAGACAGCAAACAGACAGGCATCTCGGTGAATGCTAGGTAGAGGCTGCCAGGCTGAGGGAAGCATGTACGTGCGGTAGCAAAGACGGGAAGCATGAATTGGCGGCTGCATCGGCGTTTCTGAGACAGCGCTGCCTAGTGTTACCTTCCGCGGCGCCGACAGGTACGGGCGAAATACCGAGATAGAACGTCATCCGCCTCCCTTTTTACGCTCCTGAACAGAATGCCTAAGATGCAGGCGCTGTGGAGTGGTGCTGGGGACGGCCTGAATGATCATTTTTGTTCTTGGATGACCGCGGGGATGTTGATTTTATTAGACACGAATAGTAAGCTTTCGAACTCGACGAAATGGCCTTAACGTACTAGTCTGTTTTTTTGTTCAGTGGCGCCAGAGGTTGAGCACGAGTAGTTATATTCTTCCGCACTATTTCTAAAGTTCCAATCCCAGATCTATGTTCATCCTTGAAATGAATAACGGCACCTGTGTGCACTGATGCTTCCGTTCATTAATAACGAGGAGTTTTTAGACCCTCATATTTTGTTTAGTCTCGTTTGAAGCTTTGCAAAATCTACGGCCCTTTGTTTTGTTACTGCTGACACTCACAAAGTTTTAAAAAGAGATGCTGATTGCCTTGCCTTAGTCGAGCAACAAAGTTCACCAAACCACTCTTTATAAATGCAAAAGCCATCTTCAATTGGTCCTGGCCGTCAAGAATAAGTTTGATCTACATGGTTTAAAGTCTCAAAGTCGCGTCAGCTATGTGGGAAGCCCTAGAGGAGGGCTCCCGCCTTAATCTGTATCACGGGGGGTTCCTTACACTGACATTCCCAGTACCTTGGCGCATTTCTCTCCGCGTCCATCGATATGCGGTGGCCGCGGCCGGCATCGAACCCACGTCGATGGAATTAGAACATGAGCGTATAAACCAATGATCTAAAGCGGTGGAGGTTGTGTGAGGAAGAGAATGGAAGCATGGATGCTGCTGTTCTCGCACCAAAATTGAAAAAGAGGGTCTATGGTTAATTATTTATTTATTTATTTTGCTCTTCTCCTTAGTCATGCATAAATTAGAGGGAACCAGCGTAGAACTTCGAGTCAAGAGCCTTCAATCTGACAGAAAAGGTCTGTGGCATACAGGAAATGTTTTTATACGAGAAGTAGCCGAGTTTTGATCAGTAAACACGAATAAAATTGGAGGTTGCAGGGAGGTGCATTTGCTTCAGAAACAAACTATTCTTCAAGCCGTGCATGATTCAGACCTTGATTCTTTTTTTGCACTCTTCCCAATATTTCAAATGTTCTTTAAAGTTTTCAACGTCCTTAGCATTTAGTAAAATTAGTGTATCAGCGGATAATGGCAGGTTTGCCCGATCTTACCGACGAGAGTCCCACAGTGTTCAACATTATACCGCTCAGAATTTCCTCATCTGAAGGGAAGGCCCCATGCAATGTGACTATCATTTACTATTTTCATTGATTTTCAATAATCGGTGTCCAGATTATAAATTATAGATTATAAAGCGTCTGAGTCAGGGTGGATGAAAAGCACAACTAAATGCATGGAATAATACGAAGGGGAGACAAGACAAAGGTGTTTTATACAATAATTTTCCTCTGTAATTCTAACGGAGGTGCACTGTATCTATAACGACTTTTCAACTGCAATTCAAACAAAGGCTGATATTACAGCTTAATACAGAAAATATTATAACATTGATCTGCACTGTATTATAAAAAGTGAGATAAGCATTGATCCTAATATTTTCATTTTGTACGGTTTGAGCATCTAAAGAGTTCATATCTTTAGTTATAGACGATATGCGTAGAAGGGCTGATATCGAGGCACCCCAGATACGCGAAATGGAGAGCTCCATCTCTTCACGTTTCGAGAACTAGGCCGCCATGTGGCTCAATGAAGAAAAGAAACCCATGCGGTGCATTGAGTAAACACGAGTAGGCTGTGAAAAATGGAGTCCGAATGCTATGTTGCGCTGCGCTATGGACGCTAAGCGTATGGGAACCAACTACAGGCCGCCAATTCGTTAACAATACCGAGCGATCATCGACTGCGCGGCGCTTCTTCGCCAGAAAACATATGACAAAGCTAGCGGAGGCAAAGGAATGCCCACAATTTCGTTTGTTGCAGTGAGCCTCGTCTACTATGCTGTTTTGAACAAAGTTTTCGGATCATAACTGTTGATGGTGGTGGGGGTGAAAACTTTATTTCTGTAAAGAAAAAAAAGAAAACCATTTGTCAGACGATCAATAGGCTTCTTTTCGTTGGCTTCGTGATATGGCCGTCAGACCGTGTCTTTCGGCGACTTCCAAAGCTCAGCTCACCGCCCGCAATTGTACCACAGGCTCGGAGCTGGTCACCGCAGCCTCCCATTGTAGTGGGTTAGATAATAGCCATTCGGCTTTGGTGGGTTTGACCTCAGGGCACATGTGTAGGATATGAGCTCAGTCGGACTTTTTGGCATCGCAAAGCGTGCGTTCGGGGGTGTACAGCCCTGGGTTAACCAGTGATAGTTTAAAACGGTAGGGAAGGTATCCGGTTGGAGCTGCCTACAAGCCACTTGCTGGATTTTACTGAGGGATTTATCCGGGGCTGGGTATTCTAGTCTGCTATTCCTGCAATACATGGTAATGTCTTGGTACATTATCATGCGTTCCTTCACCCCTCGCAGTCACGATTGGTCCACTGCCCGATTGACAAATCCTCGGGCTATATTATGGGCCGCTTCTTTTGAGAAGCTCGACTTCAAAAATTTAGTTTTTGTATGCATTTTTTGATTGCCTATGAATTGTCGCGCCACCTAGAAGCGGTCAATGGCAGCTTCCTGCTATTGTCGTCGTTGCCTTTTGGAACTCACTTTTCCTTTTTGTTTTCCACCTTATATACCCTACGGCAATTGTATTTAGGAAGTTTCGCTACTGCGAGTCTTCAAATAATTTTATTTTCCAAACGATTGCGCAAAAATTAACAATCTGAAAGTTTGCAAACTTAGACGCAGTTTCCTTTAATGACCGCGGACGCAGCCACTGTGCGTTTGCACCCGAATTTTGATCTCTCAAATACCGCTTGTTTTGATGCATAGGTCCTGTGGAAATGTTTGCAACCGGTAGTATTTAAGACCTCTGGTTCTAGATATGTGTGAATGTCGTATGTGTAATGCATGTTACGTAATAGAGGCTACAGAAAGAAACGGATGTGCTAGATGCGTTAGGTTTTTTTTTTTCTTCGAGTTCCTGCCATCGCTATTTATGCGATTCGAGTCATTGCTTCAAAAAAGCTATTTTTTTTTACTTTGGCGGACAAAAGCGTGGAAAGTATGACAGTATGCTAAAATGCTTAATGCCATGCAATTTTATTATTGTTGTGGTCTACGTGGAAAGGTTTCTCCGCCCCAAAGCCACTTTGTGTTCTTACAACCCTGTAGCCAGAAAATTCAATGTAAGTGTTTGACATGCCAACACGAATATATAATGTCGATTCCTGTCGTCTTCAGCACAAAACTTCAAGCGAAGAAGGGGACGCAGTAGAGAACACGTGGCTGCTCATTAAAGACCAAGAAAGGACCTACATTTGGCAGAATGTGAGCTGTACAAGCAGCATTGGCGCTGAATCATCGCTCTTAGATTACTTCGCGAGATTCAAGACAGCTTCCCTAGTATCAAGAAAGCACACATAGCCGACAACCGGGCTGACAACACAGCGGCCAGACCGAACCACGGGCGGTCTCGAGGGAGAGCGCGCTTCTTCTTACGGTCTTCGCAATGGAGTCCATTTCCGCCTCCCGCCGCACCTCGGGGGGGTCGCCACCTCCTCCCCGCTCCGCGTCTGCACCCGCCGTTCACGTACATGGAACGCGCGCGCTCGCACCTCGCTCCACCCGCATAAATTGCAACCAGTAAGTCATCACATTTCAATCCATATAGTTTACAAAAAAACGCGTAATCAGCGTCTAATATTTGCGATCTATTAAGTATAAAATGCGAATCACTTTCGCACGGGGGTGCTCCCAAAGAGGTCGCATATTAGCCACCGGATATAATGGTCGTGCATTGGACGGCCGCAGTTTTAGCCACAGTATTGAAGTTTCCTATGCATTACTTTCACAGCACATCACTTAGCTGAAAGAGTATGTGGTCTCGCTACTGTCGCAAACAAACCTTTTGATCAAGACATCGGGCAGAAATATTTACTCTGAAGATGTGAAGTGTTCAAAATTAAGTGCTTTTTAAAGAAAATATAGGGAAGGGGAAATCAGATCCTAATATAAAAAATTGAGCATTCCTTTAAAAGCTGTGTCTATTATTTCACTTAAGCACAATCCGTAGCAGTAGGGTGCAGGGTTGGCGATGCTTGTGGCGTCGTCAACACAGTTTATAGAAATATATATATATTTTGAAAGCAGCTCGCCAGTGGCGAGAGCCTTGGCGCGAAGCACATGAGCGCACCATGGAGAGCTTTTCACGTGTGGATAGCGTCTCAAATTCGGCATAAAGGAGTTTATAGAATAAAATTAAACCTCTGAAAAAACACACCCGAGCCGGAGAGAGCCCCTTATTATCCCTTTCTATACTTCATCTCACAAGATGTTTACAGCACTGCGAAAGGTACAGCTGTCTCGTCCAATCAGGGCTGCAGAAACACAAAAATAGTCCCTCAAATGTTGGAGCCATGTGGGGCTATTATAAATCAACAAGCACAGCAATTCAGAACATAGCTTGGACTGGTTGATTTAAATAATATTGAGTGTTCCCATCACTGAATAAATTACCAGAGACAGCATGTACCAACATAGCTCTGCGAAGGCCATGTGCGATTTATTGATGCGTTTCCATTTTCCAACATGGCGTCGGCCGAGTCGGTTGTGTCTCCTTTGTGCCGCACACCGATAGTGCGCTGTTTTTCAAAGCAGGCGGAGCAGCTGGCTTAAAATGTTTTTGAAGCGCTTCGCGCCGAGAGTGGGGCAGCTCAAGTACCAACGCGCGGATCGACAGGACGGCAAAACTCACTCAGATGAGCGACCGTACGGTGTACCAGTGGACAACGGAGGCGTTGAAGGCGGGCCGAGTGCTATCACCGCAGACGCGTGCTGGCGGAAGAGATCGTGAGTGGACGAAGAAGCTGGATGATTTTGATCTGAACGTGGTGCGGAGGGTGGTACACAGCTTTTTCCAGAGAGGTGAAATTCCAACTATTGCAAAGGTGGTAGCACATTTCGCAAATAACGACTCGTTACTGGCCGTGTCCACAGCGACAATGTAGAGGAAGCTGAATAAACTCGGCTTCCAATAAAAGAAGCGCTGTCGCAGTGCAATGCTAATTGACGCGACGCATATTGTGCAGTGTTGCCGCCAGTACTTGCGTCAGAGACCGGAGCTGCGACGCCAGGGTAGACTTTTTTTTTTCACCGAGGAAACGTGGGTAAACGCCGGCCATACGCGAAGTCGAGTGTGTACTGACTGCGCCATCCAATCTGCGTACGAAGCACGTCGATCCGGACTATCGACGGTTCTACAAACCCCAATGGCAAAGGTGGCAGGCTCACTGTTACGCACTGCGGCAGTGAACAAGGTTTTGTCGAAGGCGCACCGGAAGTTTTCCGAGCTAAGGAAAACTCGGGAGACTATCACGATGAAATTAGTGGGGAACACTACGAGATGTCATCTCCCAGAAACTTCTCCCACTACTACCACCCGGCAGCGTTATAGTGATGGACAACGCGCCATATTATTCTGTGAAGCAGGGTAAGACGCCGCGCGGATGAGTAGCCTCAAAAAGGAGATGCATGCTTGGCTGTCTGCAAACGTTGTCGCGTGGAGCAGCGACATGGTGAAGGCCGAGCTCATGCAGCTTGTCAACAATGTGAACACAGGAGGGGACCGATACCGTGTAGACTGCATCGCTGAAGCTGCTGGCCATCGCGTTGTGCGCTTGCTGCCCTACCACTGTCAACTGAACCCAATGGAGCTCGTTTGGATCGACATCAAGGCTTTCGTGGCCAGTAGAAACAAGACGTTTCAGCTCCAAGACGTCCAGCCTCTGGTTCAGCAAGGCATCAGGCAAGTGACCGCTGAGAAATGGAAGAATTATGTCCAGCATGTTATCAGTGATTAAGATGTGATGCGAAAACTGGACCACATCATCGAGGATGTTGTTAACCAAGGACCAGCTATTGTTGCAACCTGGAGGGCGACAAAACCAGCTGCACTGAATGGAGTTGTGATGAGGACGATGAGATGAGCCCCTTCAGTGTGCAAACGTGATTCCTGAAATGTGCACGCACAAGTCGGGACCATTCACTTCTGCCTCAGCGAGAGTACCGAAAATGAGAACAATATTGTCTCTCACGAGGTATGGCAGGCGATAGTGGAAGGCTGTGGATTAATTTTGAGCGCTTGTGCATTGACTTTTGTACTGCACATGCAATTATTTTTCATTGCGCCACCATCGAAATTCCTCTGCCTCAGTCTGCATTCGACCCAACTTATTTGTGCAGGGACCACGCTTGAGCAAATAAATTTATACGGACATGGAAACCGAGGATGTGATACGAACAGGGGATGACAAAAGAAAAAAGTTGGGCCAGTCCTTTTGGAAAGGGCGTTCCTCTGTCCAAAAACAAAAGAAAGAACAAAAAGGCATCAAGCGCCACCTGCTAGAGACAAAATGAAGCTAACTACTAGAACGCCTTCTTTCACATGAATGAAGCCATTTATCGGGGCGACTGGCGCGTAAGAACACAGTGATGTAGTGCGCGCAGTCATGCAAACATCTTATGAGACGGAGTATAGTTCTAAACAGCGCAAGTGTGCCAATCTCAGACTAACTTTATTCCGGAATTATTTTTTTTTAGTCGATATTTATTGCCTCAGGGCATCAGTATATTCCGGAATTATTTAATGCTATTTTTTGAGGTTATTCGAAGGAGCATTTTTCGCATGATCTATGGGGTTGCGCTGTCATCCGCTGGTTTCTTAGTGCGCTCAGCACCGAAATAAACTAAAACAGAACATAGTTTAACGGCATGTCAACACTGTATTGCACATGTGAAGGAAGTCTATAACAAAATCTGCCCGTTAGAACCATCAAAAGGATCGATCCTAATTGTTCTGAAGTGACGAGCGTATGACAGATACTGATGTATCAAAAGTAGAAGATTGTGGATGTATCAAAAGTAGAAGATTGTGTATTCATCCATTCTTGAAAAAGGACCACAGTGGACTGAGAAGTACTATAAGTGAGCACACTAATGTTAGCTAGGTTGCCTTTTGGAGAGGCACTCGGGAACCTTTTTTGAGTGGGGTGGGCAAATTTGGCCAGGTACTAGTTGTTATGTTTATTCCATTTTCATTTTATTTTTGTTTTCTCTTTATCCTATTATTTTATCTTATTTTGTCAATATAATTTAGCCCCGAATTTATACTTTGTAAATTTGTTTAGAAAATATAGAAAGCATATTTTACTTCGAAAGAAGAATGAGGCCATGAATAGTTAACAAATACACCCTTCTAAAACATTACTTCATACTTTTATAATACTCATTACAATACTCACAAACATGATGCAAGTTCAAGCAATCGAAAAGTTTGAGAGTTTATAGTTGCCCGGCCAAAAGAACGGATATACGAATATAGAGATTGGAACTGCAAGGAGCCAACAAATGGTTGCTTAAGTGTTCCAACAACTTGTCTTCAGATTTCTGCGAGATGAAGGTGTTATATTGGCTCAAGGGTGCCGTTTTTGCAATCTGCCAATTTCCGCCTACACTAAAGATGCCAGGGGAAACGGTACTGGCCTTGTTTTCACGAACTGCTTATTCCATTGTTGGGCAAGTCCGTGTAAACAGGAATGCTATGTCGTGGTACGTCGTCGACATCCGAGAAGACGGTTTTATATTTTTCTTTGAGACATTCCTCACTCATCGCTGTCACAATTGCGAGTGCGCCCAGCCACCTTCTTCGCAAGAGCCTGCATTCGTTGCCTATAACAACTAAAGGGGCAGCTTGCAGTTCACCCCTTTGTTAGGAACGTCAACGCCGGCGCTACCCATTAGTGAAGGGATCGATCTGTAATGACCACGACCTATCTGAGGGGCGTGTCATCTTTTTATTCTAGGTGCTTGTTCTGGCCACTTTGTGAGAAAGGTGTCCTCGCTAGAGGGGGTGCACACTGATCCTGTCCGGAGTTCAACTGAAAGTGCATCAACTGGTGGTTCATGACCAAGTGAGCTGTTACTGACACCATGTGCATAAGTTAGCAACGGTGCCAGGGTCATACAGCACCGACGAAGGTGTCTGTTGTTGGTACATCTGCGCAGTGGCTGCGTAAGATGGCTGCTTTATCTTGCTTAATACAGTGATGCAGGCCTTCTCCATGGTGCCACGCTTGTATCAATTAAAAGCTGCACGTCATTTCTTGAAACCGGCATGTCTGTTAGTTTTGCTCGGCACAGCCAGTGCCAACAGCGGTGATGTTTTGTAAGCTTTTCAAACTTACCTTCGTGTTGTGGTTCTCGTTGTGCGAACTGCTTGTCTGGTATGCACAAGAATGAGCTCGTCGTTCAGTTTGCCGGACTGCCTTTCCCGGAAATAAGGAAATGAGGTAGGCTATGGGCGACTGCCAGAAACAAGGACACGAAAAGGACATGGAAGAAGCTCTCTGTTCCTATTATGTCATTTCTTCATTTGTATCACCAACTGGTTTAAACTGCTCCTTTAAACAATTGTTTTTGAACAGACATGGCTGGGCGTCTTGAGGGCCAAATACGAGCTATGTACCCTCGCTTCGATGCAGCTTACAGACGACAGGTCAGAAGAATATCGGAGAGTTCTTTACTCTGCAGTGGATGATGATGATTCCAAGTTTGTTGGTCTCGTGCCTCAGCAAGCGTATGGTTTGGCGCATCATTTTGTTATTAAGCAGCATACACCAATCGATAAGAGCACGCTACCCTATTATAAAAGGGCGTTGGACGTGGAGAATCACAACAATTTGACTCCTTTCTGCCACTTTATGAATCTTATTGCCATAAAAGGAGTCATTTCAAGGAATCAGCAGCTGCAGCGCCTTTCGCTGTGGGGCTCTGACCCACCATGTGGCCTGAAAGCAGGCACGGCCAAATAAGGCATAGAGCGCGTGATTCTGCCGCTAAAACATGATGGGCAAGAAAAGCCTTTCAAATGAGTTTCTAAAAATTGAAAGGAAAAAAACCTCACTTCACATGTCATATAGTTTTAACAAAGAAACGTATTTATATTATTCTTAAGCTCACTTCTTTCATGAAAATTGACTCATCTAGCTTTCATTACAAACGAAAATCAAGTAATAACGGCCGCTCGTTAGATTTGGGGCGGGTTGAAATCAAGTAATGACGCTAATAACTGTACGTTCTCGCATATCCGTTGTTGCAGCCTCATCAGCATCAACTAAGGTTTTACGTAATTGGAACCAAAGCCAATATTGAACGCAAGAAAAGTATGGCAATAAATTATTTTCCGCTTTTTCCCGCGATACACGTGCATGTTGTTATTTCGTATAATGTCCTGCGCCTCATTACGAAAACACAAAAAGAACAAAAATTGATGGCTAATAATTCAACATGTGCTAATAAAACACAACACGTAGGCTTTTTTGAATTCCGACTTTGCTGAGTATATAACCGCTGCGGCCGTGGTTGAACCTGCTGCTTTTTTGAAGGAATCAGTAGCCGAATGCCAAATCCAGCACGCTAGATGTAGCCATAACCCACTTCAACCATTAAAATTGTCGTTGCTTCGATGAATCTGACATTCGCTAATGCGCTCGTGTGCATAATATCAGAGATTCGAGCTCGGTTAGAAAATAAGCAGCATGGAGTACTAAGATTGCTTTTGAGCACATGGAAACAGCGAGACTCTGGGGAACAAGGTGACATCGGACGGCCATAAAGGCGGTAGGCTGAATAAATTACACGCTGCCTGTACATGCAGCATGTCGAAACGAAATGACGAGTGCATACTCGAAAATTGAAATGCAAATTATTAGTAATTAAACTGTACATGGAACATGAACGGGTCAGCGGAAAAGTAATGCACATAAAACCAGCGCAGTATGACCGCATAAAAATTGCATTTTTGATGAGCTTTACTGGTCAGTGACCAGTGAACCTCATCAAGCCATGATTCTTGACCAGACGGTATTCCGTCGAACCCTCGACTACAAAAATTGACGTAGTTATTTATTTACAGCAAACATAAAGAGCATGTAAGCGTGAAATAGTCACATGAATTGCGATAATTTTAAGGATGGCTGGCAATTGTTGGAGGGGCAGCACATGCAATCTAAGACGCATCAAATCAAGCACCAGAGAGCAGAAGGAACCGGCTGAGCAGTTGATCATTTTGTGTAAAGGGATCCACTTTGAATTTCCGGGCAACGAAGATGATTTATATAAAGCACTAGGAGTTTAAAGATGGCGGAGGCAAAAGTTCACATTAAAAGGGCATCGCATGCCCGAGGCATGAAAATGGGTTTTGCATACAAAGCCCAGTCAACTGTGATTCGTGGTTAGGTTCGATGAACGCTTGTTGCCCGCAGCCAAAGCTTTCGCGCAACATTCGGTTCAGCAGTGTTGAACCACTCTAATTTGTTTGAGTGCGATGACAGGCTGCGGCGATGGTTTAAAGGAAAGAAAAGTGGCGACGGCGTAGGTCCCCGATGCAGTGGCCAGGGAAGACAACTTGCGCGCTTCTCTGAGGGCGCTAAGCATTTCTGTAATTTGTTTTATTATTCGCCCATTAAGGAATGCTTGAACTCACATTATGGCTATTGTACAGCCGTCATGATTTTAAATAGTATAGCGAGCGTCGACCACACTGCTGGCCAGCGCCTTATAAGACGATAAGCGCGCAACACGGCGAAAGTTCGCGCACTCTCACGAAGGTAGAGCGTCACCTGCTACGATGTTCCTATTGCGAGCCGTAGGCCAGTACAGCACACGTGGTTTGCTAGGCGCCTCTTTGATCATGTTCCCACCTCACAGAGGGCCACCCGCAAGAAGAAAAAAAAAAGAGGAAATTACGTCTGTCACATCTTGTTCAGGTGCATAGGGTCTGCTGTACGTCGGCCTTTTGCGAACAGATATTGTGGCGGGGCTTGCGTCCTCGTGGTCGGAGGAGCTTAGCAGACGACGCTATTTCTTCGTGGGCGTGCGCGAACTCAAGCCATGTTGCACGCTTACCGCCGTTATAAGGCGCTAACCATCAGTTTCTTCGACGCTCAGGCTATATTATTAACTATCATGACTGCTGTACCCATGATCTCATATCAGAAATTCGCTTACGCGCGGTCATTCGTTTTGCACAAGCGCAGCAAACCGCCATTTCTTTTGCTACGTTTTAGATTTCATGCCACAATCGCTTCCATCCGCATTTGAAGACCAGTCGGTACGCGAGAACTGTAATTGAGTCATGTACACTATCGTGACTGCGAATATTACCTGATTCGCTGATTGCCCAATGAGACACATTAGGAGGCTCATCCCTCGCTGCAAAACATCGGGCTTCAGCTCCGCCTTTGAGGTGACGACGCGACAGAGTTAACGGTTGCTGTAGACGGCTGCTCTCGCGGATTTTTGTTTGCGCACGTGCACTCTGCCGCATCACTAATCGTTTAATTCTGTTATCTCGCATGCACTCATTAACACATTAGCCGATATTTGTAAGCCGTGTGAATGTGCTTGCGGGTCTATAAACCAGAGTGCCCGAATCGGAATCCTGGGTTCCCGCAAGGTCCGATTCCAACCTCATAAGATGAACCTGATTGGCAGCTCTTTCGGGTCCGCCGCTTCATGCGGTCTTGTGACGTCACACAATCCGCTGTCCAATCAACGCCAAAGCCATGCTGGTCATTTTTTGTTCACAGCGTTGGCGCTGGAATTTGTGGCGAACGGGGTATTTAATGCATGGTACTTAGATCATCACGATGTCAGTGCAGTTAAAATATATAAAAAAAACAGTATGAAGTAAGCAGCAGCCATGTACATGGTGAAAAAAAATCGTTCTGATGGACTCTCAGCCGAAATACATGATTATTGAGTGCCGCCAAGGGCAGCGCTCGCTCTAATCTTGGCAGCCCGAGAGCGCGTCATCCTTCCTTCGCCTTCATCCTGGATGGCTTTAAGTCCGGGTACCGCAGTGGGCGCCGCTTCTTCCCCTTCCTGGGGATTCTTCCTTGCACTGGATAAAGTACAGATACAAACAGTTATGTCATGTATGTGGAATAAATTACTGCTTGTCATGAATTTGGTTAGAATTGCCTACAAACGACAACAAGCACTCAACTTCACCGGCTTCTGACGAAACTGTATCGCTATTACCTCCTCAAGCTTATACAATTCTAAGCAATCGTCCGAAGTAGGTCACAAAATACAGGAATGCGAAGAAGCAGCGAAATAGTGGGTGAGTAAACTGACTTAAAAACAAATTGGAAATCAATGATATCGTTTCTGTAGAGCTTTTAACAATTGCAGCCTCGTCTTGACCGCTTTAGCTGTCTCCATCTTCAGTGCATGAACTGCCCTTAAAGTGCCAGATTACTGAACGTGTGTTGAACAGCGACCGTCGTGATGAACAGCGATAGTTTTCATGCTGCTTGAGGAGATCAGCCCTGCGTACGTGTGCAGCTGGGAAGCTTCGTATGCGAAGCGGTCCGAAAGCGGCTGTGTCGAAGATGCCAAAAAATTAACATAGTACATGAAGTGCGGTGAAACCCTGCATAATAAAATTCGACTTCTTATTGCGATTACATTAATATAGCTCAAGGTAGTATTCATGTAATAGTATGTGAGAGCGTCACACCGTCACACATCGATACATGGCCGATGCTCATGCGCTGAAGGTTGTCGAAAAATGCTGAACAATTGAGCAGGTGCATCTATACCGCTTTAGTGTGATTGTGACGATTGCTGAATGCAGCACCTTTGTCCATGGAGACGGCTGCATAACAAAACATTGGTTCCCTCCAACTAACGCAGCGGGTGCGGAAAAGATTTTGGGAAGCACTTAAGCTCCGCTCTCTATCCGTGTGACGCTACAACGTGGATGGGCCGTACCAGACATTTCACTTGGTTACAGCTATTCCTTGTGAAGCTGTTATTGGGTGGTCGTTTTTCACAAGGCGCAAATGCTTTTCTCTTGACTTTACCCCCCGGTGAGCAGTGTGCTGCGCCGCCTACGGTGAAACCGAGCTGCGCCGCACACACATAAACCTCCGCTCCGGAAGGCGTATCTTGAGAACGACGCGGCATAATCTACGCAGCAGGAAACTTAGCCCATCCCCTAAGAGGAGCTACACATATAATGGTTGCTGTTGGTGGCTACTTTGAGCCACATTATATATTTTACGACCTCACCTGAAGATTCGAAATAAAGAGTGGCTCGCTGGCTTCGTTCTGGCCAATTCTAACATTTATTTTGTCGCACTTGCTAGCCACCTTTCACTATGGGATATAAAATATCAAGCCAACAAAGACACACAGTATTTCCAAGCTTTTCCGACCTTCGTTGACTGGCGTGGTAACCGCCAACAGGGAGGATGGGCATCGATATATCTTGCGCAAAATTAGGGAACCTACGTGCGTGCTTGACACCATTTTAAAGACAGGCACGTAAACTCAGTATTCGAGCCGGACGCGGTGCATCACCTGACGAAAACCATGGACCAAAGTATAAGTCTCGTGTGTCCATCACACATGCTATGTCAGGTCGCGGCGCAATGCGGTTGCAACGAGTGCTAAGCGCCACTGCCGAATTTTGTCAGGCGCCAGAAAAAAAGACTACCTACGATTATGTTACTTCGTAATGCGAAATTTCGCAGCAGCTCTTCAGCTGTTTCACCTTTTCGATTGAGGAAAAGGTTTCGAGCAACACATGTGTGTACAATTAAAGACAACTGTTCTTATTTTTCGCACATATTACGTCCAGAAACACTTCACTAGCAATTCTTGACTGTCATAAAGCAAGCTTTGCAGATCGGGAGGTCGCAGGAGGCAGCGCGTGGGCCCATAGAAACGTTGCGCAGTGAAGAGAGAGCAGCGACTGACTGATGCCGCTGACGCCGCTAGCGCGTCAAGACAACGTAGCTCTGCGTTTCGGCTTGGGAGGCACGCACCCTGATCCGATGATGCCGAGTCGGTGCCTCGGCAACTGGAGAACACCGTTACCGCCAAGAAAAAAGAGGGGGGGGGGAAGAGGCGCGCGGCAACCAGAGAACACGAGGGGGCGGGGGAGGGGTACACGCAGCGAATCTAGCGCTGCTTTGGCTGCGGAGCTGGTTACGAGAGACAACGCCGACGCCGACGGCGACGACGCCGCGAAACGCAGGAACGGGCGGCAAAGAGCTGCGCCCTGAAAATGTCCTGAGCGCTTCGTTTCAACCCTGATGAGGTGGACGCATCATATCGTTGTGCATCCCTCACTTGCACCGTCACGAGAGTGTGAAGCCCCACAGCAGTTTGCACACTTATGTTTACAAAGAGCGATGTGCATAAAGGCAACATAACTGATAACAGCGTTGAAGTCGGCCAAACATGTGATATCAACATACAGCAGCATCTTAGTAGTGCTCAATTGCGGTAGGCACTGTTTTCCTCACCTGGCGCAAACTGCGCGGAAAATTTTGTCCTTGTTAGCTTCTTTTTGTGTCTTCCCTAAGTGCGTGTTCTATTGCGTTAACTACGTAATATCCAAGATGCTCGCCAAAATCACTCTGAAATTCGTTAAGGCGATTCCGCGGCACAAATTTTGTATGCGGGTTCAAGAAAGCAAAGTTTTAACTTGAATCGTTTTAGCTGAGCTATTATCGATATTCCGCTAAAGCTACTCTGGCAAGGACGCTATATTCTAGGTAAGCATTGTGCCCGTTCATTCAAAAATATACTTAATTCTTTGAAAAGAACGCATTGATAGAAGACCAAGCAAATTGACAAACATTTGTGGCCTTCATGCTACAAATGTGGCACTAAGGTAAAATGGCGCGGCTATGTCTGGCTATTTTAGCAATACTTCTCGCCTAACGGCAATGTTGGCGCTAATCACAGGAACAAAGAGTCGACTCCAAGACAGGAATTGATCACGCACTGTGGGGTGCAGCCGCCCCGTCCTGCTCGTCGCTGTCGGCAGGCTTGATCCTTCACATGGCTCGAGTCGACTCCCTTGGCGTCTTCTTCTAAGCCTGCCACCTCTGCTGTCTTTGGAGAAACCTCCGTCTTGCTGCTTCCTTGCTGTGCGCAAAGCTTCCTGCACGTTGTGTGGATACTTGAAATGACGCTTCCATATAATAGTACTATTACATCTCTTTCATGCAGTTATCATGTGCAATGATCGCTGCAGCCAGAGAATAGTTTTTCAGTAAGCCCCTTCTTCGTCGGCTTTATTTTGAACGAGGTTCAACAGCTTCTCTACCAGAGGCGCTCATAGAAAGGTTATAACTGTTTTACGCGAGTTTAAGAATCGTTCGTTCCAGATTGGAATATGCATGCACATTTCAGGACCCTTTTCAGAAAATTGTTTCTGTCGTCCTTGGCTTAGTTCTAAATCGTGCGGCAACATTCATTCCCTCAGATTATCCTTTTTATTCAAGCGTCATAGAACTGCAATCAGAATCTAATCATTCATCCCTGGTTCAACCCCGAAAAATTGCAAGACTGCGTCTCTTTCATACATTTTATCACACACCGCTCAAGTGTTCACTTATCAGTTCACAGTGCTTCTAGCCCCAATAACTGCGATAAAGTAGCCTGTCCATCTTCCGCACCAACTACTGCGCATCTTAAAGCTTCCTTTCCCAAGACAACTCAGTGCATACTGGAATCGCTTTTCAGCCGACGTAGGGTCGGGAGTGAAGAAATATCCGGAATTATAGGCAAGTTCGGTCTTGGCGAGCCAAATGAAGCTGGGCAGAGGCTAGTAAAGTTTGTCAAGAAAACAACCTGACCATAGCGAATACTCATTTTCAACAGCACAAGAGGCGCCTGTACACATGGACTTCACCGAACGGTCTGTGCAGGAATCAGATCGATTATATTCTTTGCCGGCAGAGATGGAGAAGCGCTATACAAGCAGTAAAAACAAGGCCTGGGGCCGATTGTAGCACCGATCATCAGCTTCTTGCTGCCAAAATTAAGCTTCGATTGAGGAAAACGCAGAAAACTAGAAGGCCTTTCAAGTATGATCTGGATCAAATTCCATTAGAATATGCTGTGGAAGTGGGGAATCGATTTCAAGAATTAGATCTAGAAGACAGAGAGCCCGAAGAGATGTGGACTGATGCTCGTGATATAATACAAGAAGTTACTACTAAGGTGGTTCCAAAGAAAAAGAAATGCAAGAAAGCAAACTGGTTATCTGAAGAGGCTTTGCAAATAGCTGAGGAAAGGAGGATGGCGAAAGATATGTGGGTAAGAGAAAGATACAAGGTTCTCAATGCGGATTTTCAGAAAATAGCAAGGAGAGATAAGAATGCCTTCCTGAACATACAGTACCAAGCAGTTGAGGACAACAGCCAATTAAGGAACACAAGAGCTCTGTATAAGACAATCAAAGATATCAAAGGAAGCTTCTGTGCTAAGCTGGGCGTGATAAAGGACAAACGAGGCAAGGACTTCCCTGAAGCCTCAGAGATAAAGAAGAGGTGGCAGGAATACACAGAAGAACTGTACATGAAGGACCCGAATGTGCAAACCCAACATAAGACGGTTGTGATTACTGATCTCGAGCCGGGTATCCTGAAGAGTGAAGTTGAATGGGCCTTTAGCCAGCCTTGCTAAGAACAAAGCTAGCGGAATTGATGGCATTCCAGCTGAGTTGCTTAAAAACCTCAACCATGACGACGCTGTTAACATTCTGCATACATTATGTCAGAAGATTTGGACAACCCTGCAGTGGCCACAGGATTGGAGGAGGTCAGTTTACATCCCCATTCCAAAGAAAGGCCGTGCCAAAGATTGTTCCAACTACCACACGATCGCGCTTATTTCGCATGCTAGCAAGGTGATGTTGAAAATCCTCCAAGGTAGGCTGCAGCAGTATGTGGATCGGGAGCTTCCGGACGTGCAAGCTGGGTTTCGCAAGGGCAGAGGAACTAGAGACCAAATTGCCAACCTTCGCTGGATCATGGAAAAAGCAAGAGAGTTCCAGAAACCCATCTACTTCTGCTTTATTGATTATGCGAAAGCGTTTAACTGCGTAGATCACAGCAGATTGTGGCAAGGTCTCCAAGAGATGGGAGTTCCAATTCACCTCATCTGTCTCCTCAGGAACCTGTATGAAGGACAAGAAGCCACAGTCAGAACTGGGCATGATCTTACTGATTGGTTTCCAATAGAGAAAGGAGTGAGGCAAGGCTGCATAAGGTCGCCCTGCCTATGTAACCTATATGCAGAGTGCATCATGAGGAAGGCTGGTCTGGGCGAGTCTTCAGCAGGAGTGAAGATTGCTGGAAAACGTATCAACAACCTTAGATATGCGGATGATACCACTTTAATGGCAGAATGTGAAGTGGAACTCAAGAGACTTCTAATGCGCGTACAAGAAGAGAGTGAGAAGTTCGGGCTTAAACTGAACGTTAAAAAGACAAAGATCATGGCGTCTTGCCCTATCAAGTCCTGAAGCATCAATGGACAAGAAGTGGAAGCTGTGACAGATTTTCTCTTCTTGTGCTCCAAAATCACCTCGGAAGGAGACTGCAGCCATGAAGTTAGGAGACGCCTGCTTTTGGGAAAGAGAGAAATGGTTAGCCTTGACCGCCTAGTAAAGAGCAGAGACATTAGTTTGCCAACCAAGATCCGTATAACTCGTGCTATGTCCTTCCAGTTGTGATGTATGGATGCGAGAGTTGGACTGTGAAAAAGGCTGACCGCCGAAGAAAATTGTGGTGCTGGCGAAGACCCTTGAGAGTTCCTTGGACTGCCAGAAGATCAAATCAGTCAGTATTGTCGACCATAAACCCTGACTGCTCATTGGAGGGTCAAATTCTAAAGTTAAAGCTCAGCTACTTTGGTCATCTGATGAGAAGAGAGGAGTCGCTGGAGAAAGATTTGATGTTGGGAAAGGTTGAGGGTCGCCGGAGAAGGTGTAGGCAGCGAACGCGATGGTTAGATGGCATCCTCGAGGCACTGCAGATGAAGTTATGTGATGTTAGGAAGATAGTGAGAGACCGGAAAGCGTGGCGTGACATGGTCCATAGGGTTACGAAGAGTCGGACATGACTGAACGACTGAAATGAATTGAAATTGAGTTCATCAAACTAATGCAGCTCACTTTAAAGCATTCATTAAAATGATAATGAACAAGTTCTAACGACCCACCCCCCAACAAGTGCATTCGATGTAGAAATAAATAAACAATTACACTAATAAAATGTTAAAAAATGAATAAAAACATATCGCGTTGTAGCTTCAGCCACTCGGTAAAACAAAGTTGTGAAGAGAGCGATATATACAAGTGATTTTCTTGCTATACGTGCATCCCTTGTCTGCTCAGTTTATAGCGCCATCCAAACACCCTTTTCGCAGGCGTATATTTACTTCGCACGCTGCTCTCTATCAGCTTAGTATAGGCACTCGTTAAAGCATAATTATTGAGTATCCGCTATGTTTCCAGCGCTGCGTGCTGCATTACGTTGCTCCATATTTGATGAGTGAGGAGCATGAAACAAGTGTGCTTCAATGGCTGAATGAGAAAATAAATGTAGCATTTCACTTACTCCATAAAATTTCTCCACAGCCCCTCACAATAGAATCGTTCATTTACGCCAGTCATAACACTCTCGTGTCATCGCCATAAAATTTGAAGCCACCTGCGAGGTCGCAGAACGCGACCTGAAATTCAAAACCACAACCACATATTTTATGGTTTCTTCTGCCTCTAATACCCGTCCTATATAAATAAACGATCTTTTTGTTGCATTAGTGACATAGCAACATACCATGGCGCCACCATCCGGCGCCACAGATCTGGCCAGTGCTTAGCACTTGTAGAACAACGCTAACGTTGTCCAACAGCGACGTCGAAGTACATTACAAAATATACAATGGTTTAGGGGAAGCTTCGGCGCGCGAGTAATCGTTTCGACAGGAGGACATGACTTCATCTCGGCTTGTCTTGACCCGGAGGAAAAGAAGCCATCTTGGCGAAGCGTTGGATAGCGAACTGAGGCTTCACTCCGGCTCTAGTGAAATTTCCTTTGCGTTCCACAAGGTTTCCATCTCCATGCTCCACGTCTGCAATGTATAGTTTTATTTTTTCGGTAACGTCTACCCTTAAAGCTTTATCCCAGTCATAGTAAAAAGACAGGATCATCTAATGCTTTAGTTCAGAACAACCAAGAATCCCAGATTAAAACTGTACAACCGGATATATATTCAATCACGCACAGCGGTCACACATTTTTATCGGAATGTTTTCTGTGAGAAAGGGAGGGAGGATATGGGAGAGAGGAGTGTAGATTTGCACGCATACAGAAGGAAAGACTGCCCCGGCCCAAAAGAAAACATAATCTGAAAAACACTTCAACGTGAAAAATAGTGATTAGCAGGGGTTTTTTTATTCACCATGTACAAACGAAGGTCACTGCAGCTACGACTGGCACCCACAGTTTTTCTTATTTTCTTGGGAAAGCCACAAGAAGGTATTATTGAAAATTCGGTAAATCGCTATTCATATTTTTCTGTCGCCAGTAAAAAAATATCTAAAATATCTCCAGTAAGAAAATATGTTCATTTTTTCTCACAGGGAACGTCAGAAAAATATCTCTGAAGCCTTCTATTTACCTAATTTATGATTTTCCTTAGTTTGCGCGGGTAAAATGAAACCTGGAAGGTAGACATATCAACTCTCATTAGACTGTTAACTGGTACCGCCGTTCACAAAGAGAAAGCTGAAAATAATGCCCTTAAAAGAAAAGCTGGTTGTGGTTGTTTCCTGCAACTGTCAAGCAGCGGACACACGCAGAGGACTTTTTATTTCGCCCCCACACATATCCTCACACATTTTTGCGTTCAGTTCCGTCATACGGCGTTTATCCACTCAGCGGTCGACGCTCGCCCTTTGTGTCAAAACGTATATAGCCTTATATGTGATGCCAGGCTTGTTTGTGGTGATAACTGAAAGCGATTCCGTCCAAGAATCCCTAATACGGCCCGCAAAGGACTCCGCAAAAACGGAGTGATACTCCCCGTTCGTGAAGTGACCACGTAATACGTGAGATACTTAAGCTCCGAGCAACGGCCGTCTTACAAAGCAAGAGACGAATACGTTACTGCGGCCGTTAGCGATGCCACCTTCTCATACCTCCTAATTCAGCTGTTACTTAGTGGGCAATTTTCCCAATGTGAACAGGCTCTCACTCTGGCTTCATGGATAAGAAAAGATTATCACGTCCACACACGGTGGAATGGTGGATTCCAGCTGTCGACTGCTTTGCCGCGCCAGCCGCGGAGCTACCACCTTGCGTCGCCGGAAGACTCAACAGACTCGTGGAGCGTGACATCCCACCCCGCGACGTCAGTGATATCCGCTCAAAACAGTACATCTGGGGATTTCACGCGATGGTGTATACCACTCTTTCCGCCGAAATGACGCCACCGCAGTAGATGGCGGTCGGGAACATTCCTTGTTGGACGAAATTGTCGTTTCCGCGATAACAATGCTTTGTTGAAGGGGCTACAGCGTTTGCTGTGAAGGCGAAGCTATAGCACCCTCCATGTTTTTTTTTTTTTTCAATAGCGCTGCCAGTGAGGATCACGACAATCAGAAGGCCAGATTTTTCTCTCGACGGTAGATCTAAACTACCAATTTTTATCATCATCATCATCATCATCAGCCTGATTATACCCACTGCAGGGCGAAGGCCTCTCCCATATTTCTCCACTTAACCCGGTTCTGTGCTAGCTGCATCCACTTGACCCCTGCGAACTTCTTAATCTCATCCGCCCACCTAACTTTCTGCCACCCCCTGCTACGCTTTCCTTCCCTTGGAATCCAGTTTGTTACCCTCAGCGACCATCGGTTGTCCTCTCTTCGCACTACATGTCCAGCCCATGTCCATTTCTTCTTCTCAATTTCGACTAGAATGTCGGTAACTTGAGTTATTTCTCTGACCCACTCTGCACGCTTTCTATCTCGTAATGTTACCCCTACCATTTTTCGTTCCATAGCCCTCTGGGTTGTCCTCAACTTAAGTAGAACTCTCTTGGTTAGCCTCCACGTTTCAGCCCCATAGGTGAGTACAGACAAGATTCAACTGTTGTACACTTTCCTCTTGAGAGATACCGGTAAGCTGCTAGTCATAATCTGCGAGTGCTTGCCAAATGCGCTCCATCCCAATCGTATTCTTCTTGTTATTTCCTTTTCGTGGTCCGGATCTGCGGTTACTACCTGTCCTAAGTAGACATATTCACCTACTACTTCCAGTATTTCGCTACCTAATGTAAACTGCTGTTCCTTCCCGAGGCTGTTGAACATTACCTTAGTCTTCTGCATATTGATTTTAAATTACTAATTTTTATATTACCGCTCATATCAAGGAAACAGAGTTGTCTCCAGTACAAGGCTTTATCACACCCTGCAGCGCGGCCACCGCACCCTGATTGCCGCTGCCGGCCGACTCTAATCTTTACATCAACTGCTCCCAAGGTATGGGAAGTATCCGTGACGGCCTCCTCTACCGGTGCTTTCACAGGCCTGGAAATTATATCGAGGCTTGGAACAATCCTTGCAATCATTACATGTCTAGCGTTCAGGAACCAATTTGAATTATCAAAATAGAAAGAGTACTGTTACAATCTGTAGTAAGCAAATAGTATCTCGTGTTTACGTTTCCTTAGTTTCAATCACCCCTTCCCTGCCATAAACGATCTCAAGTCGGTTTTCCCTTTTTTAAGCAAGATGCGGCGACAAGCATGGAAGTAGTTTCTTTGTGCAATATGAGAACTACGAGCATATATACTTATTAAATACGCTTGTTGTCTTTTCCACGACCCCTAATAGCAGTGCTAAAACATAAAAGCCATCGAAAGGTCGCATATAAGGGGTCGCTCTCTCAAATGAAACACGCTTCTACCACTTCCCTCTAAGACCCATTTCTCATTAACGCCACATGTTACCCATTCGCCTATAACCCTCCCAACCTTTGCACGAAAAAATACCCCCTTTAATCTTCCCGCGGCAACCAATCTACATAAACGAATACGACAACTAACATTATCACTATTACACAAATTCCTATCAAGGGCCACTGAACAGCTGTCGTTATGAAAGAAAATAGTCCTTGTGCAACTGCCAAGGAAAGCGCTTTCCTCAACTCTCGCAATACCTTCATTATTCCAGGGAACCTTCTCTTCCATGCCGAGGTACAATCCTTCGAAGGGTTTCCGTGGCAACCATTCTACAATTACGACTATGGCCGCTACTATTATTATGCCATTTTCCGGAAAACCCTAGCCGTGGACGTTTGCTCAGGAAAATGCGTTACGCGTTCGCACATTTTCTCGCAAATTTCGGCGCTGAGCTCCCGCACACGACGATGCCATCTAAACTGTCGACGCTCGCACTTTCATTTTAAAAAGAAGATGGACGTACATGTGCTATGCTGCCATGCTCTGTTTTTGATGATAATGAAAAGCAGTTTCCAGCGATAATTCTTTATGCGAGCCTTTGTCAAGAAAACGGCTCGAGAAGACTGAAATGATGCCTTCCGGACTGTGGATGGAGTGACGAGATAATTTGTGGGACACATGAGCTCTGCCTTAAGGGGTATGATGCGAAAGCGTAAATGGCCTTCGCAAGCGGTTGCACCCGCCCAGAGCTCAGTCTTTCGACTGCCGCTGAATTGGCACTTTCCACGGCACGAGACGGCTCTGCATCTGACTGCATAGAAAAGCAACGACTGTCACGTGCTAACCCGATTGAATTCCATCAAGGTAGTAAATAATGTCTCGCCCCGCACCGTCACTCAGAGACCTTGACTCGGAAAGGTGCGTCTTGTGATTTCATTGCATAGCGTGTACGACTCGACCTAAGGAAAATCCTCTGACGCCGTAGAGGGCAATTGGAATAAACCTGGTTAGTCGGCAGGGTGACGACGCCGAGAGGGCGGCACGCGGGAGTTTCAGACACCCGTAATTGCTGTCAAGCTGATGAATTGACAACGTCCAAATTTCCCCGAAATGCACGATGAGGTTCTTCAAACAAATGTCCAGCAATCGAAGTTCGAGCCAGTGCGTTCTACATGTCAGGCGGGCACGGAACGGCGGCCACGAAGTGTCCATTGATACGAAGCATGTTAGAGGGGGATATAGTGGGTGCAATGTGATGCATATGACATAATTAACGCGTGCATTGGGTTGTGTCCACATGTTACAGTAATGGTAGTTTTTTTTAAGCCTAAGCAAGATAACACAAAATATTCGCTTAACGAAAGAGCATTGTTCAAGATGACATTCCGTCTACTCATAATGCTAAGCTTAAGCGTCCATCTATTTTTTTTTTTCTTGCGTTGTAACCAAAAATGATCACGGGGACGAGACCGGATATTCTTTCTCAAGGAATCTTACGCTATGAGGTAAAAGTAGCCGCACCCATCAAGGAAATACGGCGCCGTCTCGTACTTTGTGGCGCGGCCACCACGTGCTGCTCGGCTCTCCTTAGCTGCCTGGGCTTTGGCGGTGCTTGCTTGTGCTTGTGATAATTCGCTTGTGCTGCTACGTACCTACGAACCGCACAGTCTTCCAATCTCGAAATACAATCATCATTCCACTGTAACAATCCGTCGAGTGTTTCCCACGCCAACCATTCTGCGCTTACGACTCTGGCTGCTCTACTATTACCATGATTCGAAGGTGAGGCAAAGACCACAAAACAGGAACTTCACACCTGTTGCTACCAACAGAGCGCAGCACCAGGTGGCAAAGAGCACACGTCAAAAATGTGTACATTTCGATTAGGGTATATATAATACCATCCGTGTCACGCAGCAAGAAATTTATTGGCTAGAGTGACTAGTTCCGGAATGCTAGATTGAAGGTGCATGAAATTACCTTAGTAAGCATATCACGAACCTCTCCGCCCTGCTTCTGACTGCACGTGCAAGGCTCAAATGCGTATCTCGACCTGATGGAGCGAAAGCGTTGTGATTTAGGCTTGTTGGTATACGAACATAAAGTTGAAGACAAAGCGCAACACACAAGGACGGAAAGAAGTGGACGAGACGAGCGCTAACTAGCAACAAACGATTTATTGGAGGTACAGGTCCCAGCGGGAACTCAACGCATGCGCAAACCTTTTATCAGTGGTCACTTGTTCTTACAACGCCGCTGGAGAGAGGGAGAGAAGGAGGAAACAAGGCAATGTAACGTTTTACTACATCAGGAATCACTGTTGTTTTGGTGTGATAAATATTGAAGGCGTACTAACAGTGCGGTTATCTCGAGCAATGTTCGTGGCCTGAATCAGCTCGCGTTCTAAATTTTCTTTGTGGCTGGCGATTACCGATGTGTTCCCCAGCATGGGGTGGCATTTGCATTCTTTGCAATGGGTTGGGAGGTTGGAGCCATAGTCGTTATATAGTCGGAAGGAAAAAAAAAAGGCTCCTGGCTATTGTTTCAGAATTAACGAAAGTAATGCATGGTTGGACAGAAACAGGTAGTGATAGAAAGGATGGGGGTGTCCGTGAAGAAACTGGGCTGAGCAAGGTTGTTGATACTGTAGTTCATATTAGGTGTACTAAAAAGGTGGCCAGGAAATTGTAATATAACGTGAACAAGGCTCACACCAAGATGGCGAAAAAGGCAACACGCCTTTGCGTGTTGGCGCTGCTCCAGATAACTACCCCAAACATACCGTTTCAGTTCTAGTTGCAACGCGAGCGCTTATCTCTATTTTTTTAGCGGTCTTGTTAGAGCGGTTCTCATGTCTAAAACCTGCCAAACCAGAGTGTTTTGCCTACTAAAAGAAGCCGCCCACTCGGTCGACGTTGATATCACCAAGGGCCTATGTTCCTCGTTGGTTCTGCTGTCCCATATCATGTCCTACTTCTCTTGTGTCTTGTTTTCCAGCCAATATTATGTTCGTATGCTCGCATCGTTAATCATGTCTCGCATCAATATGTAGTTACAAGCCTAATGAGCTCTTCGTAACGAAAGAGTTAAAATTATTGATAAAAAAGCATGACACAAAAGCGTAACACATATTTGTAATGCTATTACCTGTGTGCATTTGTTAAGGCAAGTGCGGAAAATGTGTACATAGGTAAAAATTGCAAGGACGTTTCAAAAAACCTCGCAAAATATGCACAAACAAAGCTGGGAGGACAATTCACAGTTTCTTGTCCTACTTTTAAATCTCCAAAGTCTTGTAGTGCTGCGTTACTTGGAAAAATCTCCTTGTTTGAAGGCGCAGGGGCTATCTGTATTAACACCAAAAATAATTTTAAAATTTTCTTCTGTTAATAATACGGTTGCGGAAGAAATAACTACGATGAGCAAATCATCAAAAACGACTTACGTACCGACATTGAGGCTTGGAAGCCTTTAATCTAACCATTGAACAAAGCATTAAAATCCCAAATCTTAGAAATAATTCCCAAGGTGTCATTTTTGTAAGGGGCGTAGAGAAAACTCTCAAAATCACAAAGAAATGGCAAAACATGGTTCGTATGTAGAGCGCCAGTACTGGAGCGGCTAATATTTCGGAGGTTGCAGGAGTTGAGCGGATCTGGTTGACGTGGAAGCGACACCATGTGTTCGCTATCCAACGACCCGTCATCAATGGTCGGAAGTAGGTGTCGCGAACGAAGTTTGCAAACGTCAGGAGGAAACGAAAACACTGCAGCGGAGCGCCGCACATTGACGCGAGAAGCATCATGCAGGGTCTCTTGGTATAAAACTTGAATTCATAGTTCGTTTGCAACAGGGAATACGACTAATTTTTAGGTGCTTGACCAATGTCACGTCACTGAAAGGAAAATATTGTAACACAGTGAGCTGCGCTTGTTGGGACTCAGTGAAAAATTCTCCAGAGACTGACCCGAGAAAGGTAATTGATACCCTCTTGAAGGAGGAAGATCAGTCCTGTCCTGAACTATCAGTTGATGAGTGGCTTCTTTATTTACATCTCTCACAAACGTATTTGGTCGCCTGAACACATAGCTTGAACGCACTAGTTTAGGTAAAACCAATATTTAACAAAAGATACGAGAGCTTTGGGGTAATTCCTAAGAATTCAAATTCTGCAGCACTAGGCAAGGCTTTATAAGCTATAACATTTTCGAAGCTGTAAGTTTATATGGTCGCTGTCGAAGGTTCTTAGATTTCGCTTATTTTCTCCGTAATCCCGAGGAATAAATCAAAATGGGATTAAGAAGCATCCGCAGCGTCTCCGAAGTGTTATTAAGTTTTCATTATTATTATTTTTTTTTGAAAGTCAACGACGTTCTCGAATAATTGCAAAGAAAGCTTATGGAGAAGAATCGAATAAAACAGCGCTAGGCAAGACGGGACAGGTGAAGGACAGACATATGCGCTGTGTCCCGTGTTGACACCTGTCCAGTCTTGCCTAGGGCTATTTTACTGGACCTTCAAAATGTACCAACCAGCCCGTATTCGCTCTCTTCTGAAAGAGCTTATGGAACTACAATCACGCACTACTTTACGACGCACACTGGAAAGCGTAGGCCTCACTGAGGTTTTTACACGTTTTGAATACGGCAATTCTTTAAAGTCTGTGGCACTAAGCGAAAGGAACAATTGGAATCCTCGGCAGCATATACGTGTGCAATTACCTGCTTTTCTCAATTCAAATGAAAAATCCAGCTCTGCGCTGAAGGGTGGCCCACTACCACCTGTGAAAACGTAAATCTGGCCTGTTTTTCGACACTCTAATGAGGTATTTTGCATGTTTAGTTTGAGATTGAAACAGACCCGTCGTGATGGATCAGTGGCTAGCGCTCCAGACTTCTGGTCCCGAGGACGTGTGTTCAATTCCTTAAGGATTGACTTCGTTCCGACCGAAGACAAAGCAAAGAAGCCGTGTACCGTAATGCGGTGCCAGTACATGATCAAAGCCAACTCCGACAATTTTCTGCTACCTAAAAAAATCCGGGAATTTTCATCGCACGTTCTGAAAATACTGTTTTTGAATAAAAATATATTACTTCTAATAAACAAAATTAGGAAAGGCCGAAATAACATTTTCAGCAATGTGTAAAACAAACATTCGGTAAAAACATGGCTATATTGTGGGAACTAATTGTGCCGGCCGCAGACTAGTAAAATGCAAAGTATAACCAAGATCGCTAGACATAATGTCTTCAAGCCGCAAGCAGATTTTCTTCAACTTGATCTGCGACTTCCTTCGTGTTGCAAACGCCACTAAATCTTCCCGCCGCTGATTATGTATCGATCATCTGCCTATGGTTTGTTTCAGTGCAAAATGCTGTGCGTACAACGCTTGGGTTTTACTTTTTATGAAGAGGCACGAGATCTGAACATTCAGACACGATTCCAAAAAAGGGCATTGCTCTCGACATAGCAATGATTTTGGTGTCTCAAAAGGTTTGCTTTAGCATTTAAGAATATAGAAATTATCAAAGAGAAGGCATATAAGGCATCGATTCTTTAGCTTCATTAGTCCGAAGGCGACACAAAATGGCGCAAAAGCCGGTGCCTTTTTATTCCAGTGCTTACCATTTATAAAACAATGGAAACATTTCCCGACAGCAATGTCGAGGTACATAACAAAATACAGAGTGCTTTAGGGGGAGTTTCAACGCACATGGAATCGTTTCGACAGGAGGACATGCCTGCATCTTTGCTTGTCTTGACCATAGGAGGAACAGAAACCTACTTGGCAAAGCGTTGGCAAGCGCACTGAGGCTTGACTCCAGCCCTAGTGAATTTTGTTTGTGTTTCACAAGGTTCCCTTCTCCCTGCTTCATGTGTGCAAAGTATAGTTTTATGATTTCGGTAATTTCTACACTTAACGATTTATCCCAGTCATGGTACAAATACAGGATCATGTAGTCCTGTAATTGAGAATGAAGAATCAGAGGTTCGAACTGTCCGACCGGATACGTATATATTTATTCACACACAGAAGTCAAACATTTTTTTAAATGTTTTCAGTGAGAAAGGGAGAGAGGATATAGGAGAAAAGACTGTACACTTGCATGCTACAAAAAAAATTACTACTCTGGCCAAATAAAAATGCTTTCGAAAAACATTTCTCCGAGAAAAACAGCATTTGGCAGTGATTGCTTCATTCGCCACGTAGTATCGAAGGGGCTGCAGCCACGGGTGGCATTTAGTTTTTCTTATTTTCATGGGAAAATACATGAGAGTATTATAAACATGGGACAGCACTCTTTATATTTTTCCTGTCTCCAGTAAAAAATATCTAAAGTATATCCAGTAATACAATATAATATTTATTTTCTCAAGGAAACGTGAGAAAAATATCTATAAACATTCTATTCACACCAGTTTAATGATTTTCCTTATAGTTGAAGAAGAAAGAATGAAATCTGGAAGGTGGACGTACAAACTCCCATTGGACAGTTGGTACTGCCGTGCACAACGAAAAAGCAGAAAATAATGCCCTTAAAAGCAAAGCTGGTAGCGGTTCTTACCTGGAGCACTCAAGCAGCGGACATATGGAGTGAACATTCCCTTTCGTGCCCACGCATATTTTTTTTTTCGGCGCTGAGCTCTGTCATACGGCGTTTATCGACTCGGCGGTTGACGCTCGCCCTTTGTTTCAAAACGTATATAACCTTATATGTGATGCCTTGCTCGTTTGTGGTGCTAACTGAAAGCGATTCCGTCCAGGAATCCCTAATGCGCCACGTAAAGGGCACCACAAGTACGGAGTTACGCCTTCCGTTTGGGGAATGACCAGGTAATAGGTGAGACACTTAAACTCCATGCCATGGCCGTCTTACATAGACGCAAATACGTAATGAGGTTGCTTGCGATTCCACCTTCTTATATTTCCTTGTTTCGACTGTTACTGTGTGGGCACTTCTTCCAGTGCGAAACGGCTCTGACTATGGCTCGTGGTTAATAAAACACTGGGACATCTACATATGGTGCAATTCAGATGACAGTTTTTCCTCGCCAGCCGCGGAGCCAGCACTTTGCGTCGCCAGAAGACTCAACAGACTCGTGGAGCGTGACGACTTCAGAGACATCCGCTCGAAACGGTGAATCTAGGATTTCTACGCGATGGCGTATACTACTCTTTCCGCTGAAAATCCGCTACCAGCGTAGATGGCGGTCGGAAAAATTCCACATTTCGCGACATTGTCATGAAGTTCACACGACCTCGCGGAGGAATTTCAAATAGCCCCTATTGAAAAAAGAGTCCTTAAATTGGGGGAGGGTCCATATGGAAACAGATATTCGCGAGAAGGTTCCTCTAACGGGTATTTCAGAAAATATAAATATTTCAGTAAAACGAATTTGTAGCCTTCATGGGTTCTAGCCGCTCTCTTCTACTTGCCGTGGGGGCCAGCCAGCCACAGACGACTGAGGATAGTTGGTACCAGCGTGTAGAGGAGCACATGTGGGCTTGTCGCGGTGCGTATCGCTTTGTTGCCATGTTTTGAGCTAATATTTTAAGCAGGAAATTAAAATATTTGAGCGATGAAAATGCTTTGTTGAATGGGCTATTGCGTCTGCTGTGAATGCGAAACTAAAGCGCCCTCCTTGTTTTTTCTGATAACGCTTTTTCCCGATAAGGCCGGTGTTCTTCGTGATGGCGATTCTAGAATATCGAGCTTAAATTTAAAACTTATATAAGAAAAGACAGTCATATGAGGTGCAAGACATCATCACATACTCTGTAGTGCAGCCACTTCGCCCTGGTCGCCGCTGGCGGCCAACTCGAACCTTCGCATCCCCTGCTCCGAAGGAGGTGTGGGAAGTATTTGTGGAGGCGTGCTCTTCCGGTGGAATCACGGACCTGGAAATTATGCCGAGGCTTGGAATAATGTTTGCATGTGATGTAATCATTAAACTTTTAACGTTCAGGTCGTGTTATCAATGTGGAACAAGTACGGTTACATTCTGTAAGCAAATATTTTCCTATGTTTACATTTCGTCTGTTAAAATGACCTCTTCCCTGCCACAGGCTATCCCGCGTAGGTTATCACTGTTTTAGGCAAAATTCAGCGCTAACCGTGGGAGTAGTTTCTTTGTGCAACATAAGGACTACAGGCTCTTATATTTATCGAATAGGCTTGTATACTTTCCTAGTACAACTAATAGAAGTACTAGAACATAAATGCCGTCGAAAGGGCGCATAAAAGGTGTCTCTGTCATGTCAAACATATTTCTGCTACTTCCCTCTAAGGCCCGTTTCTCATTTTCGTCGCCCTTTACCCATTGTCATTTAACCTTTCCCGCCTTTTCACGGAGAAATGCCGTCTGCATGCTGTCCGAGGCAACCAATCTACAGCAACGATTACGACAACAACCGGCATCACTTTGACGAATATTCCAAACAACAATCACTTCACGGCTGTGTTTATGAAACAAAATAGTCCTTCTGAAACTGCCCACGAACAGCGCTTTCATGTACTCTCGCAATACCTTCCTTATTTCACGGTAACCTTCTTTCCCATGTCGTGGCAACGATCCTCCGAAGGGTTCTCGTGGCAACCACTCTACAGTTACGAATTTGCCGTTACTATTATTCAGCTATTTCAGGTTTGCAGAGGAAATCACGTTGTGCTTCAGCACGTTTTCCCACATACTGCGGCGCTGTGCTCGGACACAAGGTGATACCAACAAGGCTGTCGACACTCACCCCCTGATGCTAAAAATTAGATGGACGTACAGTCTTTGTGAAAAGTGTAGAGCTCATGAGGTCTGCTTAAAAGTCCCTTCGTGCGGCCTGCAATACATTGCCTGTGTTACGAAGCTCTTGATGGTGTGAAACGTTTTGACCTATCCTCTACAAATGAAAAGACATCCACTAATGCTAAATCAACGCCACTACACGGCTCTGAAGTAGACTTTGAACCCGCCGCCCCCCCCCCCTCCCCCCCACGCCTCCGGATCTACACTCTTCCCAAAGGCTGTACATGTGCTATGCTACCAAGATCTGCTTGTGATGGTAATCTAAAGCAGTTGCCAACGATAATCCTTTATGCGACACTTTTTTGAAAAACAAAAACGGCTCCAGAAGACTGGAATGATGCCGCCCGCACTGTGGACAGAGTAACGAGATAATTTGTGGGACACATGAGCTGCACCTAAAGGGGTATGATGCGAAAGCGTAAATGGCATTCTCAAGAAGTTGCACTCCCACAGAGCTCTGTTTTTCGACTGTCGCTAAATTGGCACTTTCCACGCCACGAGACAGCTCTGCCTCTGGCTCCATAGAAAAGCAACGACGGTCACGTGCGAACCCGATTGAATTCCATCAGGGTAGTTCATGATGTCTCGCCCGCACCGTTACTCAGAGACCTCGAATTGGAAAGGTGCATCTGGTGATTTCATTACATAGCGTGCACGACCCGATCCACCGAAAATCCTGTGACGCCAGAGTGGGCGATTGTAAAAATTTCTAGTTAGTCGACAGGGAGACGACGCCGAGATAACAACGCGCGGGAGTTTCAGACACCCATAATTGCTATCAAGCTGACGAATTGGCAAAACGTCCAAATTTCCCCACAATTAACGATGAAGTTCTTCAAACAAATTTCGAGGTATCGCGATTCAAGCCAGTGTGTTCGACGTGTCAGACGGGCACGGAACACTAGCCACGAAGTGTCTCTGGTTCGAAACACGTTAGAGGGGGACATAGTGGGTGCGTTGTGATGCATATGACATAACGCGTGCGTTTGGCTGTGTACACACGTTGCAGTAATGACAATTTTATAATCTTAAACAAAAGAACTAACACCAAATATTCTGTTAACGAAAGTGCATTGTTAAAGGTGACATTCCGTCTACTCGTAATGGGAAGCTTAAAGCGTCCACCAAATTTTTTTTCTAATGTTGTCACCAAGGACGACCACGTTCGCTATCGGCTAAATGTAAAAGCATACGTCAAGGAAACACAGTGTAGTCTTGTACCTTGTGGCGCGGCCACGATGTGCCGCTCGGCTCTTAGCGGCCCGGGACTTGCCGTTGCTTGTTCCACCTCTTTTTCGACGAGCCTCACTAGAGGCAATTTCGTCTGATTGCTCTGCAGCCCTGCACATCATGTCGACGATTGGAATGATGTTAACATGCGAAAATTGCACTGCATGTCTAACGTTCAGTAACTGTTCGAATTATCAATGTGGAAAGGGTGTAGGTACATGCTCCAATCTCCTTGTGGTTTTTTAGCCCCTTTACTGCCACACAAGCGGACAGGACGATTATCACTGTTATGCTGGATTCAGCGACAGTCGTGGAATTATTTCATTTGCACAATGTGTTGAGGTGGGGGCTATGATTAGCAGCGACATACCCAAATGTATAGTTTTACAGCAAACTTGTTTATCTTTAGGTGGCTACATCTACAAGTACTAAACATGAAACACTTGGGATGGCGTTTGACAGCTGTCGCCGTAATGTGAACTACACTTCTGTTACTTCACCTCACACATTCACACTCGCCACTCCTTACCAGTTTCGTTAACCCTCCAAATGCTTTCAGGGAGTGCAGTCTACCGGATGTTTCTTGCGGAAACCACCTACCTACCTATTACCCTACTCTAGCTGAGTCTCAGACGCCGCATCAATTTGGCCAGGCGTTCTCTCCCTACAGCTTCTTTGCTGGCTAGCCCTTCGTCAAGTGTCTTCCATGAGAGGCTTGCCTCGTATCGCCCATTGGTCAAAGTCAGAAAACGAATGAAGTCTTCTCTCACCTGCTGCTCTTCGCTTCCAAGTAGGCAGCTGCTTGAGGAAATACCGAGGCTCTCCAGCTCCGAGAAGGCTCAAAGTTAATCTGACAGGTTGGCGTACATGTCATAGACGCTGGTGCGCAGAACGGCAATGGTGTAACATGACACACCTGGAGCAGACAGTGGTATCGGCCCTTGCAAGGTCCAGCCGAAGTAAGTCTTGAGCGCAACCAAGGCCCCTTGCACTTTCCTTATTTCTGCGTGCATAATGGTCCAGTAATAATCAGTGCCTATTAGAATTTCGATGCATTGTGTGAATAGGCGAGTTGGTGAGACGGTGACATCCGCTAATTTCAAATCAGCCATCTGACACATCTCAACAGCGTTGTCTGGAAACAGCAGTCGGTCTGAGCACATTTCTTCAATTTCGAGGGCTTCGATGCTGTGCTCCTTGCGGTCGTACTGGCTTTGTAGCCAGAACTTGCCTCGGTGTCGTTTTTTCTTCATAGCGTTGGCCGAACCGCCCAAAAGGGTAAATGGTCACTTCCTCTTCACCGGCCACCTCAAGGTCCAGTATTCGCAAGAGCTTGTTATAAACGATCGTTGACTGCCTCCGTCAAAGACAGCGAGCGAGGAGTTTTCGTTTCGGTCCGTCGACCCAGACCTGCACCATCTGCAGCAGCATGGCGTTTTTGCTGCTGTACTGAGAGACGTTGTTGAGTGTAACCCAGTAGCAGTATCACCCTCGGCGTTTGGCGCGGGTGGATCACAAAGGGAGGGATATGTCGTCGGCCACACTTCGTGCAACTTACTGTCCAGTTCCTACACCCTTTCTTCAGTGCCCTCGTTTCGCGCATCGGTAGCACCTCCCTTCGTTTGGCAGTTTTCGTTTTTTCTCATCGATTGATATCGGAGCATTGCAATCTGCCGCCTTATGCCTCTCTGAAGCGCAGAAAGGGGATCTCTCCTTGCTCAGCTTGGCACACACCTGGAGGCTGGCCGCTGAGCCCTTGCCGTAGACGCTGTTGGGACGCCGTTCTCTGGCGCGGTCAGGTCGCGTTTTCTGAGGAGCGTTACTGATTCCTCCGTGCACCTTTTCCGTGCTCTCCAATTCCAGGCGAACTGATTGCAGAATGGCTTGGAGACTCGAGCTATCGAGTACGACCTTATCTGCACTCTGGGCCTTATGGTACTCTACAGCCCATTCTGCCGGCAATACACGAAGCAAAGCCACGTACAGCATCGCACCATAGCTGTCAGATTTGACACCTAAAGTTTCAAGGCCTGCGATGTTTCGCGGAACATGATCATGGAGAGGCGTCGCCGCGTGTTCACGTCACTGAGAGCTCTAACCTGGGGGAGGTTTAACAGCTGCGTAAGGTGTTCTTGCGCGAGCATGTCCTGACGCCCGAAAGGCTCCTGGAGTGTCTTTACCACGTAGTCGTAATTCTTCTCCGTCGCTTAGATGCCTGTCAAAGCTGCCGCCGCGTTCCTTGTCATTGCTGTCCGCAGATACAAGAACTTTTCTATGCTAGTCAAGCCGTTATTCTCGTGGACTGCTTGCCGAAATTGTTGGCAGAACGGTTGCCAGTCGAGATTGTTGCCGCTGAATTTCCGAAGCTCCTGCTTAGGCAACCTCAGTTGTCCCAAACAGGGAGCAGGTGATCCCGACGCGGTTTCTTCTGCATTCAATGTGCTTGTTGTACCGTTAGAATTTGTTTCACTGTGTCATGAGAGCTTGACATCGACAAACACCTTTGTATTCTTCCGCGACGCCTTCGTCACCCACATGCGGCTCAATCAGAGCATCTGTTTTCGATCTTTCGAAACAATGTCCAACTCATCTGATATTTCCGCGATGATGTCTTGTTGCTGGGGGCCGAGGTCGTCCGCCGTCGTTAGTCGCTCAAGCTCCTCGTTGAGTCGATCAAGTTCGGCGCGCGTCACTTCTCTCTTTGTTAGGAGACGCTCCATCGCCGTCGTCCGTTGCAGTTTGAATCGCTGGCCTCAAGTTGCCGTTGTTCTTCGCTTAGTCCCAACAACAAGAACAACTGTTACTACTACTAGTATTACGCAGTAGCAAAACTCCATCGACCAAGCAACAGCAGCTGTCGCTATTAAATATAGTTTCGGAGTGCACAGTCTTCCACTCTCGAAATACAATATCCTCCTTCCACGGTGACAATCCTTCGAGTGTTTCCCGCGCCAACCACTCTGCGCTTACGAATATGGCTGCTTTACTATTACCATAATTCGGAGACGAGGCAAAGACCACGAAACAGGCACTTCACATCTGTTTCTGTCAACAGAGCAACGCAACAGTTGGGAAATATCACACGTCAAAAATGTGTATATTTAGATTAGGATATAATATGTAACATCCTTCTCACATGGAAAGACATTGGGCTAGAGTGAATAGTTCCGGAATTCTAAATTGAAGGTTCATGCAAATACCTTAGTAAGCATGTCACGAACCTGTCCGCCCTGCTTCTAACTGCACGTGCAAAGCACAAATGCGTATTTCGACCTCATCGTGCGAACACTTATCTCGGCCAGACGTTGCACAAAAAAAGGACAGCAGATATGAAGGCCCGTGCGATATTGCGATTTTCTACGAGAGCCAACAGATCTACGTAAACAGCTCCTACGTAGCAACAGTGCAGAAGGAGGAATTAAAAAAAAAAGACTCCGGGCCACAGTTTCAGAATTAAGGAAAGTAATACATGGTTGGACAGAAATAGGAAGTGATAGGGGGGATGGGGATGTATCGGAAAACCGTGGGCTAAGCAAGGTTGCTGATGCAATAAGGGCTAATAGTTGTACTGAAAGGATACCAGGAGTTTGTAATATAACGTGGACAAGGGTCGTACCATGAATGCGGAAGAGTCATCATGTGTGCTGTCCGCTACCTGTATGCGCTGTTTCAGATAACTACACCAAACATATCGTTTTAGTTTAAGTTGCAGTGCGAGCGTTTATCTCTATTTTTTTAGCGGTCTCGTGAGAGCCGTTCTTTGGTCTGAACCTGCCTAAACACAGCATTCCGCCACTCTGCTGACGTTCATGTTTGCCAAGGCCAATGTTCCCTGTTAGTTCTCCTGTCCCATACCATGATATACATCTAATGTGTCGTGGTTTCCAGCCAATATCGTATTCATATTTTGGTTCATAAATTACGTCTCGTAACAATAATGTAGTTACAAGCCTTATGAGCTTTTCGTAATGAAAGAGTAAAATTAATAATAAAACAGCCATAACACACAACTTGACGACAGATAAAAGCGCACAGGAAGACGCGCACAAGTGAAGAAGCCCATCTTCAATTTTTGTTAAACTATCATAACACACAAGCAAACAACACATATTTGTAGTTCAATTACTTGTGTGCATTTATTAAGACATGCACGAAAAACGTGTACATAGGTAAAAACTGCAGGACGTTTCGAAACACTGCAAAATATGCACAAAAACGGCTGGGAGGGACATTCACCGTTCCTTGTCCTACTTTTAAATCTGTAAAGCCTTGTACTGCTGTGTTATTTGGAAAAATCTCCTCGTTTGAAGGCCCAAAGGCTATCTGTATTAGCACCAAAAATAATTTCAAAATTGTCCTTTGTTAATAATACGGTTGCGGAAGGAATAACTACGATGAGCAAATCAGCAAAAACGATTTTACGTACCGATAATGGGATTTGAAAGCCTTTTATCTGACCATTGAACAACGCATTAAAATCACATATCTTATAAATAAAACCCAAGGTGTCATTTTTGTTAGGGGCGTAGAGAAAACTCTCAAAATCATAAAGGAACAGCTAAACGTGGTTCGTATATAGAGCGCCAGTACTGGAGCGGCTAATACTTCGGAGGTTGCAGGAGTTGTTGAGCGGATCCCGTTGACACGGGAGCGACGCCATGTGTTCGCTATCCAACGACCCGTCATCAATGTCCGAAGTAGGTGTCGCGAACGAAGTTTACAAACGTCAGGAGGAAACGAAAACATTGCAGCGGAGCGCCGCATATTGACGCGAGAAGCATCATGCAGGGTCACTTGGTATAAAATTAGTATTCATAATTAGTTTGCCGCAGTGAACTTGACTAATTCATAGGGCCTTGAAAATTGTCACGTCACTAATACAGAAAAATTACAACACACGGACTGCGCTAGTTAGGACTCAAGAAAAAGTGCTAAAGAAAGTAATTGATACCTTCTTGAAGGAGTAAGATCACTCCAGTGCTGAACTGTCAGACGAGGAGGCGCTTCTTAATTTCTCCCAAACTTTTTTGGTCACTTGAACACCTAGCTTGAACGCAGATATTCAGGTAAAACCAATATTTAACAAAAATACGAGAGATTTGGGGCATTTCCAGAAAAGTTCACTCTTTCAGCACCACATAAGACTTTATAAACTATACCATTTTGGAAGCCGCCAACTCATATGATCGTTGCCGTAGGTACTTGGATTTCGCTGATTTTTTCCGTAGTCCAGAAAAATAAATCAAAATGGAATTTAAAAACATCCGCAGCCTCTCCAAAAGAGTTCAGAATTTTTTTAGAATATTTCCTGCAAGTAGACGACGTACAAATAAAGCTTATGGAGAAGAATCAAGTAAAACAGCGCTAGGCAAGACGGGACAGGTGAATGACAGACACATGCGCTGTGTCCAGTCTTTTCACGGGTCCCATCTTGCCTAGGGTTATTTCACTCGATCCTTCAAAATGTATCAATCAACCCGTATTCGCCCTCTTCTGAAAGAGCTTGTGGAACTACGATCAAGCACCGCTTTACGACGCACGTTGGAAAGCGTAGGCTCATTGAGGTTCTTACACTCATTGAATACGACACTTTTGTAAAGTCTGTAGCACTAAGTGAAAGGAATCATTGCAACTTTCTGCAGCGTATACGTGTGCAAGTACCTGCTTTCCTGAATGAAAATGAATAAGCCAGCTCTGATTTTAGGATGGCCCACGACCACCTTTGAGAATGTACATCTGGGCATCTTTTTCGACACCACCATGAGGTCGTTTGCATGTTTGGTTTGAGATTAAACAGACCCGTCGTGATGGATCAGTGGCTAGCGCTCCAGACTGCTGGTCCCAAGAACGTGGAATCAAATCCTAATTTTTGGCTTCGTTCCGACCGAAAATAAAGCAAAAAAGCCCTTTTATCGTACGGTGCCAGTACACGTTCAAAGTCAACTGCGACAATTTTCTGCTACTTAAGACAATCCGGGAATTTTCATTGCACAATCTAAAATTACTATTTTTGAATAAAAAAACATTAGTTCGAAAAAAAAAAACATTTAGCAAAGGCCATAATGACATTTTCAACGAAGAGCAAAACAAACATTTTGTAAAAACATGGCTATTTTGGGAAATCCTTGTGCGGGACGCAGACCAGTAAAATGCAAAGTATAACCAAGATCTCTCGACATAATGGGTTCACGCCGGAAGCAGATTTTCTTCCACCTGATCTGTAACTTTCTTCGTACCAATCTTTCCCGCCGCTAATTATGTATCGACCTATAGTTTGTGTCAGTTAAATATACTGTGCGTATACCGCTTTGGTTTTACTTTTTATGGAGAGGCACGAGTTCTGATATTCTGACAGGATTCTCAAAAAGGGGCATTGCTTTTGAGATGGCAATGGTTTTAGTGACTCAAAACCTTTCTTTGAACATTTAGAAATATTGAAATTAATAAAGAGGAGGCATACAAGGCGTCGATTCTTTCACTTCATTAGTCGCGCAACAACATGAAATGGCGCCACCGATCATTCATGCGCTTACCATTTCTAGAACAACGCAAACTTTGCCCAACAACGATGTAGAAGTACATAAAAAAATATACAGTGTTTGAGGGGAAGCCTCGGCGCGCGAGGAATCGTTTCGACAGGAGGGCATGCCTTCACCTGTGCTTGTCTTGACTCTAGGAGGAACAGACGCCATCTTCGCAAAATGTTGGCAATCGCACTGAGGCTTCGCTCAGCCCTAGTGTGTTTTTCTTTGTATTTTACAATGTTCCCATCTTGATGCTCCATGTGTACAAAGTATAGTTTTATTGTTTCTGTACTGTCTACAATCAAAGCTTTCCTAATCATGCTAAAAAGAAAGTATCTAATCCTTGAATTCAGAACAAAGAATGAGAGATTCAGTCCGTCATATGCAGTCACAAATTTTTTGGAATGTTTTCAATGAGAAAGAGAGCAAGAATATGGGAGAAAGGAGTGTAGACTGGCATGCTACAATAGGAACTACAATTTCGGTCAAATGAGAACAACGTTTTCCCGAGAAAAACAAGCTTTTGGCAGTGATTGCTTTATTCGCCACGGAGTAGCGAAGGTGGCTGCAGCGAAGGTTGGCACCTAGTTTTTCTTATTTTCCCGGGAAAATGACATGAGAGTATTATTAAAAATTGGCTAAAGGACTCTTAATATTTTTCCTGCCTCCAGTAAAAATTATCTAAAGTAAATCCAGTAAGAAAATATGTTATTTATTGCATCACAGGAAACGTGAGAAAAATATCTATAAAGCATTCTATTTACACCAGTTTTACGATTTTTCTTATAGTTGGCGCAGGTAAAATGAAATCCGGAATGTGGACGTACAAAGTCTCATTGGGCAGTTAATTGACATTGACGTTCACAACGAGGAAGGGGTAAATCATGCTCTTAAAAACCTTAACACTCAAGCGGCGGACACATGAGAAAACTTTTCCTTTCTTGTCAACGCACGTTATCGCATATTTCGGCACTGAGCTCTGTCATATGGCGTTTATCGACTCAGCGGTCGACGCTCTCCCTTTTTGTCAAAACGCATAAAGCCTTATATGTGACGCCATGCTCTTCTGTGGTGACAACTGAGAGAGATTCAGTCCAAGAATCGCCAATGCGGCACGCAAAGGACTCCACAAGAACGGAGTGGTGTCCTCCGTTCGTGAGGTGACCAGGCAATACGTGGGACACTTAGGCTCCGAGCAAGGGCCGTCTCACAAAGTAAGAGGCGAATACGTTACTGCGGCCATTAGGGATTGCACTTTTCTATACCTCCTTGTTTCGAATGTTACTAAATGGGCACCTTTACCAATGCAAAACGGCTCTGACTATGGCTGCATGGCTAATAAAAGACTGTGACGTCCACATATCGTGGAGTTCAGATGTCGACAGCTTTGCCTCGCCAGCCGCGGAGCCAGCATCTTGCGTCGCCGGAAGTCTCAACAGACTCGTAGTGCGTAACGTCACACCCTGCGACCTCAGAGACATCTGCTCGAAACGATGCATCTGGAACTTCTACGCGATGGCGTATACCACTCTTTCCAGTGAAAGGCCGCCACCACCATAGTGGCGGTCAGAAAAACTCCACATTGGGTGACATTGTCATGAAGTCAACATGACATCGCGCGGAAATTTCAATCAGCCCCCCTTGAAAAAGAGTCCGTGAATTTGGGGGGGGGGGTCGACATTGAAACAGATATTCGCGTGGAGGTTCCTCTAATATGGGTATTTCAGAAAATATAAATATTTCTGCAAAATAAATTTTTTTGCCTGCATGTGTTCTAGACGTGCTCTTCAACATCATTGGGGGCAAGCCAGCCATAGGCGACTGAGGGTAGTTGCTACCAGCGTGTAGAGGAGCACATGTGGGCTTGTCGCGGTGCGTATCGCTTTGATCCCATGTTTTTAGCTAATATTTTACGCAGGAAATAAAAACTTCTGGGCGATGATAATGGTTTGATAAATAACCTACTGCGTCTGCTGTGAATGCAAAGCTAAAGCGCTATCCTTGTTTGTTTTTTTTTAACGCTGCCAGCGGGTGTCACGGCGATGAGGAGGCCGGATTTTCTTCGATATAGCAATTATACGATATCGAGTTTAAATTTACAACACATCTCAGAAAACCGAGTCGTCTCTGGTGCAAGACTTCATCACATACTCTGCATCGCGGCCACTTCGGCCTGGTTGCCGCTGCCGGCTGACTCGAGCCTTTCCTTCCCCTGCTCCCAAACATGTGTGCGAAGTATCCTTGGCGGTCTCCTCTTCCGATGGGATCACGGACCTGGAATTTATGCCAAGGCTTGGAATAATGTTTGCATCTGATGCAATAATTACACGTTGAACGTTGAGATAACAGTTTGAGTAATAAATGTAGACGGGGTTACGTTCTGCAAGGAAATATTTTCTCGTGATTAAATTTTTTTCTGTTTCAATGGCCTCTTCTCTGCTGCAGGCAATACCACGTCGGTTATAAATGTTTCACGCAAGATTCAGCGCCAAGCGTGGGAGTAGCTTTTTTGTGCAACATAATGACTAAAGCCACTTATATTTATCGAATACGCTTGTATACTTTCCCACGACAACTACTAGAAGTACTAAAACATAAATGCCGTAGAAAGGGCGATTAAAAGGTGTCTCTCTCCAGTTAAATATATTTCTACTACTTCCCTCTAAGGCCCGTTTCTCATTCTTGTTGCCCTTTTCCCATTTTCCATTAACCCTCCCCGCCTTTTCACGGAGAAATGCCGTCTGCATGCTTTCCGCGGCAACAAATCTACAGCAACGATTATAACAAAAACCAGCATCACGTTGAGGCAAGTTCCAAACAACAATCACTTTACAGCTTGGTTTATGAAACAAAATAGTCCTTCTGAAACTGCCCACGAACAGCGCTTTCATGTACTCTCTCAATACGTTCCTTATTTCACGGTAACCTTCTATCCCGTGCCATAGCAACAATCCTCCGAAGGGTTCCCGTGGCAACCACTGTACAGTTACGACTTTGCTGCTACTATTATTCTGCTATTTTTCGGAAAACGCCAGTCGTGGTCGTTTGCACAGGAAATCATGTTGTAAGCCCTCACGTTTTCTCGCATACTACGGCGCTGAGCTCCGACTCAAGGCAATACCAACAAGGCGGTCGACACTCACCCCTTGAAGTTAAAAAATTCGATGGACGTATATTCTTTGTCAAAAGTGTAGAGCCCAGGGGGGTCTGCTCCAAAGTCACTTCGTGCGGCTTTTAATACATTGCCAGTGTTCCGAAACTCTTGATGGTAAGAAACGTTTTGCCCTACCCTCTACAAATGAAAGAAGATCCACTAATGCTAAATTGGCAACATTATAAACGGATCCGAAATTGCCCCCCCCCCCCTGATCTACACTCTTCACAAAGGCTGTACATGTGCTATGCTACCAAGATCTGCTTGTGATGGTAATCTAAAGCAGTTGCCAACGATAATCCTTTATGCGACACTTTTCTGAAAAAAACAACGGCTCCAGAAGACTGGAATGATACCTTCCAGACTATGGTCGGAGTGACGAGATAATTTTTGGGACAAATGAGCTCTGCCTTAAGGGGTATGGTGCGAAAGCGTAAATGGCATTCTCAAGCGGTTGCACTCGCCCAGAGCTCAGTCTTTCGACTGTGGCTTAATTGGCACTTTCCACGGCCCAAGGCGGCACTGCATCTGACACCATAGAAAAGTAACGACTCTCACGTGGGAACACTATCGAATTCCATCAAGGTAGTGCATGATGTCTCGCAAAGCACCGTCACTCCGAGACCTCGACACGGAAAGGTGCCTCTGTGAGTTCATTACAAAGCGTGTACGACCCAATCAACCGAAATCCTGTGACGCTGTAGAGGGCGATTGGAAAAATCCTGGTTTGTCGACAGGATGACGACGCCCAGATGACAACGCGCGGGAGTTTGACATTCATAATTGCTATCAAGCTGACGAATTGGCACAACGTCCAAATTTACCCCGGTTACGGCACTCAACTACAGTGCCCACGGACGCGGGATCGAATCCCGCCCTTGGCGGCCGCTTTTCGATGGAGGCGAAAAGCAAGGCGCCCGTGTGCTGTGCGACGACAGTGCACGTTAAAGAACCCCAGTCGGTAGAAATTTCCGAAGTCCTCCAATACGGCGTCTCTCATAGCCTGAGTCGCTTTGGGACACTAAACCCCACAAACCAAACCAAATTTCGCCAAAATTCACGATGAGGTTCTTCAAACAAATTTCTAGCCATTGGAGTTCGATCCAGTGCGCTCTACATGTCACACGGCCATGGAACGGCGGCCACGAATTGTTCTTTGGTACGAAACATGTTAGAGGGGGTCATAGTGGATGCATTGTGATGCATTAGACATAACCCGTGCATTGGGCTGTGTACACACGTTACATTAATGATAATATTATAAGCTCAAGCAAGAAAACTAACACAATATTCGCTTAACAAAAGAGTATTGTTAAAGATGACATTCCCTCTATTCGTATTTCGAAGCTTAAGCGTCCACCAAATTTTTTCTGGTGTTGTCACCAAGGGCGACCACGATCACTATCGGTTAAATGTAACTGCACACGTCAAGGAAACACGGTGTCGTCTCGTACCTTGTGGCGCGGCCACCACGTGCCGCTCGTCTCTCCTTAGCGGCCCGGGCCTTGCCGGTACTTTTGCCTCCACTTTTTCGGCGACGCTCACTGAAGGTGATTTCTTCTGATGGCTCTGCAGTCCTGCACATTATGTCGACGATTGGAATGTTGTTACCATGCGAACATAGCGCTGCATGTCTAACGTTCAGTAGCCTGTTCGAATTATCATTGCAGAAAGGGTATAAATACATGCACTAATCTCCTTGTGGTATTTTTAGAACCGTTTCTGCCACACAAGCTGACAGGACGATTATCACTGTTACGCTAGATTCAGTGACAGTCGGGGAATTAATGTCCTTGCACAATGTATTGAGAAGGGGGCTAAGATTGAGAGCGACATACCCAAATATATAGTTACACACAAAACTTGTTTACCTTTCGGCGGCTACTTCTACCAGTACTGAACATTAAACCCTGGGGTTGGCGTTTGACGGCTGTCGCCGTAAAACACTTCTGTTACTTAGCTTCAACTTCGCGTTCACACTCGCCACTCCTTACCACTCTCGTTAACCCTCCTCCCCTTTTCACAGAGTGCAGCCCTCCGGTTGTTTCTTGCGGAAACCACCTCATGGCAAGAACACCTGTTACTGCTACTAGTATTACGCTGTAGCAAATTCCACCGACCAAGCACCAGCAATTGTTGCTATGAAATATAGTTACGGAGTGCACAGTCTTCCACTCTCAAAATACCTTCCTCCTTCCACGGTAACAATTCTTCGAGTGCTTCTCGTACCAACCACTCTGTGCTTATGACTATGGCTACTACTACAATACTATGTTTCGAAGACGAGGTTAAGACCATGAAACAGGCACCTCACAGCTGTTGCTGTGAACAGAGCGTACCAATAGGCGGGAAAGAGCACACGAGAAAAAATGTGTAGATTTTTATTAGGGTATCGTATATAACGTCATCGTGACATGGTACATTTTTAACCAGCCAAAGGACGAGACACAGGGAAGAAGAGGACAGGGCAAGGCTGGACTAGCAACTGAATGTTTATTGAACGAAAGAAAACAATGAAGGCTGGTTCCGAAAAGCACGCGCACAACCCAACCAGTGAAATGCCAGGAAGTTGAGAAGAAGATGAAGAAGAAAATTTAAAAGTCGATTCAAAGTCAAGGCCTCACTAACGACTTTTCTAATATAGCGAGTTTCTTACAATGAAGGCTAACCGATCTCTTAGCCACACACTTGTCCTCAGCCTTAGCAAAGTAATATGCCTCAGCCAACTCTCGACAGAATTGTTTACCATTGCTGTAGACTACACCCGCATTACTGAAATCAGGCGTACAAAGAGACGGGTCGTCCTCCGATTAACACTCCCGAGATTGCTCATGTACCGCCAGATTACAATTCGCCTTCCCCCCCAGAGAATTATAGTGCTCCGTCAGGCGCACATTACCTCCATGGCGTTTCGCACCGATTTTAATATACGCGATAGCGTATATTACTCTTTCCGCTGAAAAGCGGCCACCACCGTAGATGGCGGTCGGAAAAACCACATTGGGCGACATTGTCATGAAGTCCACATGACCTCAAGCGATAATTTCAAACAGCCCCCATTGAATAAATATCCGTGAATTGGGGGAGGGTCCACATTGAAACAGATATTCGCGAAGAGGTTCCTCTAATACGGATATTTCAGAAAATATATTTCGTAAAATAACTTTGTAGCCAACATAGGTTCTAGCCGCGCTATTCTACATCCATGGGGGCAAGCCAACCATAGTCCACTGAGGGTGGTTGATACCAGCGTGTAGAGGGGCAACTGTGGGCTTGTCGCGGTGCGTGTCGCTTTGATCCCATGTTTTGAGCTAATATTTTAAACAATAAATAAAAACATTTGAGAGATAAAAATGCTTTGTTAAATGGGCAACTGCGTCTGCTGTGAATGCGAAGCTAAAGCGCCCTCCTTGTTTTTTCTGAGAACGTTGCCAGCGGGCGTCACGACGACGAGGAGGCCAGTTTTCTTCGAGATGGCAATTCTAGAATAGCGAGCTTAAATTTAAAACACATGTCAGAAAAGGCAGTCGTCTCTGGTGCAAGACTTCATCACATACTCTGTAGCGCGGCCACTTTGCCCAGGTCGCTGCTTCCGGCTCACTCGAAACTTTGCCTCCCCTGCTCCGAAGGAGGTGTCGGAAGTATCCGTGGCGGTCTTCTCTGCCGGTGGGATCACGGACCTGGAAATTATGCCGAGGCTTGGAATAATGTTTGCATGGGATGTAATCATTATACGTTGAACGTTCAGATAACAGTTTTAGTTATCAACGTAAAAGGGGTACGGTTACGTTCTGTAAGGAAATATTTTCTCGTGTTTAAATTTCGTCTGTTTCAATGGCCTCTTCCCTGCCGCAGGCGATACAACGTGGGTTATCAATGTTTTACGCAAGATTCAGTGCCAAGCGTGCGAGTAGTTTCTTTGTGCGACGTAAGGACTACCGGCGGTTATATTTATTAGAATACGCTTTTATACTTTCCCACGAGAAATAATAGCAGTACTAAAACATAAATGCCGTCGAAAGAGCGCATAAAACGCGTCTCTCTCAAGTTGAACATGTTTCTACTACTTCCCTCTAAGGCCAGTTTCTCATTCTCGTCGCTCTTTACCAATTGTTCTTTAACCCTCTCCCCCTTTTCACGGACAAATGCCGTCTGCATGCTGTCCGCGGCAAACAATCTACAGCAACGATTACGACAAAACCGGCATCCACTTTGACGCATATTCCAACCAACAATCACTTTACAGCTGGGTTTATGAAACAAAACAGTTCTTCTGAAACTGCCCACTAACAGCGCTTTCATATACTCCCGCACTACGTTCCTTATTTCACGGTCAGCTTCTTTCCCATGCTGTGGCAACAATCCTCCAAAGGGTTGGCGTGGCAACCATTCTACAGTTACGACTTTGCCGCTACTATTATTCTGCTATCTTCCGAAAAACTCCAGCCGTGGTCGTTTGCACAGAAGATCACGTTGTGCGTCCGCACGTTTTCTCGCATTCTGCGGTGCTGAGCTCCGACTCAAGGCGATATCAGCAAGGCGGTCGACACTCACTCCTTGATGTTAAAAATTATATGGACGTGCAGTGTTTGTCAAAAGTGTAGAGCCTAGGGGGGTCTCCTTCTAAGTCCCTTCGTGCGGCTTCTAATACATCCGAAATTAACCTCCCCGCCCCCGTTTACACTCTTGACAAAAGCTCTACGTGTGCTATGCTACCATGCTCAAAAGCAGTTGCCAACGACAATCCTTTATGCGACACCTTTGCCAAAAAACGGCTCCAGAAGACTGGAATGATGCCTTCCAGTCTGTGGTCGGAGTGGCGAAATAATTTGTGGGACACATTATCTCCGTCTAAAGGGGTATGATGCGAAGCGTAATGGCATTCGCAAGCGTTTGCACTCGCCAGAGCTCAGTCTTTCGACTGTCGCTTAATTGGCAGTTTCCACGGCACGAGACAGCTCTGCATTTCACTCCATAGAAAAGCAACGAAGGTCACGTGCGAACACGATCGAATTCCGCCAAGGTAGTGCATGCCTCGCCCCGGACCGTCACTGAGAGACCTCGACTCGGAAAGGTGCCTCTGTGATTTCATTGCATCGCGTGTACGACCCGATCCACTGAAAGTCCTGTCACGCCGTAGAGGGCGATTGGAAAAATCCTGGTTTATCGACAGGGTGACGACACCCAGATGACAGCGCGCGGGAGTTTGACACTCAAATTGCTATCTAGCTGACAAATTGGCACAACGTCCATTTTCGCCAGGTTACGGCGCTCGACTACTGTGCCCAAGGATGCGGGACCGAATCCCGCCCTCGGCGGCCGCTTTTCGATGGAAGCGAAAAGCAAGGCGCCCGTGTGCTGTGCGAAGTCAGTACACGTTAATGAACCCCAGGTAGTCGAAATTTCCGGAGTCCTCCACTACGGCGTCTCTCATAGCCTGAGTCGCTATGGGATATTAAACCCCCCTTATGACAAACCAAATTTCCCCAAACTTTACGATGAGCTTCGTCAGACAAATGTCCAGCCATTGGGGTTCGATCCAGTGCGTTCTACATGTCGCACGGGCACGGAACGGCGGCTACGAAGTGTCCATTGGTACGAAGCATGCTAAAGGGGGACATAGTCTGTGCATTGTGATGCATATGACAGAATTAACGCGTGCGTTGGGCTGTGTACACACTTTACAATAATGATAATTTTATAAGCTTAAGCAAGAGATCTAACACAATATTCGCTTAACAAAACAGCATTGTTAAAGATACATTCCCTCTATTTGTAATGCGAAACTTAAGAGTCCACCAAATTTTTTCTGGTGTTGTCACCAAGGACGACCACGATCCCTGTCGGGTAAATGTAACTGCACACGTCAAGGAAACACGGTGCTGTCTCGTTCCTTGTAGCGCGGCGTGCGCTCGGTTCTCCTTAGCGGCCCGAGCCTTGCCGGTGCTCGTCTTTCCTCTTTTTCGGCGACCTCACTGGAGGTGATTTCTTCTGATGGCTTTAGAGCCCTGCACATCATGTGGACGATTGCAATGTTGTTACCACGCGAACAGAAAGCTGCATTTCTAACGTTCAGTTAACTGTTCGAATTATCCTTGCATAAAGGGTATAGTTACATGCACTAACCTCCTTGTGGTGTTTTTTTAGAACCTTTTCTGCCGCACAATCTGACAGGACGATTATCACTGTCACGCTAGATTCAGTGACAGTCGTGGAATTAATTCCCTTGCACAATGTATTGATTATTGGGCTAAGATTTACAGCGACATACCCAAATGTATAGTTACACAGCAAACTTGTTTAGCTTTCGGCGGCTACTTCTACGGGTACTAAACATGAAACCCAGGAGTTGGCATTTGACGGCTGTCGCTGTAATGTGAAACACACTTTTGTTACTTCGCCTTAAATGCGCATTCACACTCGCCACTGCTTACCACTCTCGTTAACCCTCCTCCGCTTTTCACGGAGTGCAGCCCTCTGGTTGTTTCCTGCTGAAACCACCTCATAGCGAGAACAACTGTTACTACTACTAGTATTACGCAGTAGCAAACTCCATCGACCAAGCACCAGCAGTTGTTGCTGTGAAATATAGTTACGGAGTGCACAGTCTTCCATTCTGGCAATACCTTCCTCCTTCCTGTAACAATTCTTCGAGTGCTTCTCATGCCAACCACTCTGTGCTTACTGCTATAGCTACAACTACAATTACTATGATTCGAAGACGAGGTGAAGACCACGAAACATACACTTCAAAGCTGTTGCTGTGAAGAGAGCGTACCAATAGGCGGGAAAGAGCACACGACAAAAATGTGTACATTTTTATTAGGGTATCGTATATGACGTCATCGTCACACGGTAGCTAACTATGGGCCAGTCTGACAGGTTCCGTATTGCTATATTGAAGGCGCATGCGGTTACCTTAACAAGAATATCACAAACCTCTCTGCCTTGCTTCTAACTGCGCAAGCAAAGCACAAATGCGTATCTCGAACTGATGGAGAAAAACTAAGCTCGGTGGCACGTTGCAGAAAAGAGGACGGCAGATATAAAGACCCTTTCCATTTTACGATTTTCTTGCAAGTGCAGGCGGAGCCTTATGAGCTTTTCGTAATGAAAGTGTAAAATGATATTAAAACAACAATAACACAAAACTTGACGCAAGATAAAAGGGCACAGGAAGACGCACAGAATTAAAGAAGCCCATCTTCAAGATTTGTTGAAGTATCATAACACACAAGCATAACACACATATTTGTAGTTCTATTACTTGTGTGGATTTGTTAAGGGATGCCCGAAAAACGTATACATAGGTAAAAAGTGCCGGACGCTTCGAAAAACTTTGCAAAATATGCACGAAAAAAGCTTGGAGGGAAATTAATGGTTTCGTATCTGACCTCTGAATCTGCAAAGTCTTTAACTGCTGTGTTATTTGAGAAAAGCTCCTCCTTTGAAGGCGCATGGGCTATCTGTATTAACATCAAAATAATTTCAAAATTTTCCTCTCCTAATAATACGTCAACAAGAGTTGTTGTCCGGCTAGTTGGCTAGGATCTTGTAAAGCCATCAAGGCTATGCGCAAAAAGGACAACACAGAAAACATAGGCAACAGCAATAAGGTTGCGGAAGGAATAACTGCGATGAGCAAATCTGAAAAACAGTTTGACGAAGCGATAATGGGACTTGGAAGCCTTTTATCTGGTCATCGAACAAAGCACTGAAATCAAAACTCTTAGAAACAATGCCCAAGATGTCATTTTTGTTAGGGGCATAGAGAAAAATCTCAACCTCACACAATAACAGCTAAACATGGTTCAGGAAATTGATACCTTCTTGAAGGAGGGAGATCAGTAGAGTCCTGAAGTCTCAGACGAGAAGTGGGTTTGTTACGTGGTCACCGAAACAACTAATCTGAACCCAATGCTTTTAGGAAAAATCATAATTTAACCAAAAATTAACGAGAGGTTTTGTGCCTTTCCGGGAACATTACAACTTTTGCAGAACCAAATAAGACCTTACAAGCTAGACCATTTTTGAATTCTGATGTTTATCTGGTTTTGGAGAAGAATCTTAGATTTAGCTGATTTTCTTCGTAATCAGGAGGAAGAAATTAAAATCAGATGTAGGAAACGCAGCTTCTCAAAAGAGTATGATTTTTTTTTTCTAGAATAATTCGGGCAAGTCGACGATGACCAATAATATCAAATGGAGCCTGGGTGCTTCGATTAAGCATCACTTTATGACGGACGTTTGAAAGCGTAGGCTTCCCCGACTTTTCTACTATTGTTGATTAAGACAATATTTTAATTTCTGTAGCACTAAGCGACAGGTATCATTGCTATATTCTACAGTGTATATCTGTGCAAGTAGCTACTGTCCTTAATGAAAATGTATGACTGCTCTATATTTAAAGATCGCTGGCGCCAACTTGCGAAAATGTATGCTAGCTAAGGCCTCTTTTTCGACGCTCTGACGATGATTTTCGCATGATTGATTAGATTGAAATGGTCCAATCGTGATGGCTCAATGGTTAGCGCTTCAGACTACTGGTCCCAAGCACGCGGTTAAATTCCTGCCATAGCAGCTGAGTTTCGATAGAAGGCAAAGAAATGACGCCCATGTGCTATGCGTTGCCAGTGCACGTTAAAGACCTAATTCGGCGATTAGCTGCCACCTCTGATTATCCGGGAATTTTCATCGAACATTCTCAGCTGCTTTCAGCGGCATCCCACTTGTGAAATCTCGTCAAACTTGTGAATTATGATAGCATTAGAAACAAGTATATATGTCAGAATCCCTGCTGTAAGGTCAGTTAAAACGCTTACATTAAACTTTGCACAGATTTTTTATTTAACAGGACTCGCTTGCATTTAACATTTAACGGTGTTTGGAACAACCGATCACCTAGCATTTTAAAATGATTCCGGAAAAATTTCCGGAGGTTCAAAGATGTATAAGAAAATGGTTTATGAACCTTGACCTAACGTTGGGGAGTGAGGTGTGCACGGTTTCAGAGTTGTCTTTATCGCCCTTTCTGTGAAATCTCTTTTTCGGTTATTTTCAAACGAGGTCACATAGTATAACGTCAAGTGTCGGTGATTGCAGCTCAGCAAGGAGACGGTGACGGGCGGACACGCATGGTGCAGAGGTCGAACGAACGGATAACTGGAAAACTTCCGCACGCGATAGCCAAAATATTGTGTGGACACAAATTAACAGCGGCCATCGAAAAGACTCAGTGTGGGCACAGACGGTGGAAAGCAGTTGCTGATTCAAGCCATATCTCCCTTTACCCGCCGCTGAGGCCGAGCGCGGGCCTTCAGTCCTGTTTTTGGGAGTATTCTGCGGCGCAACTGTCGGTCCCGAAATTGCAGCAGTGTCGGCGACGCCCCCTCCCTCTGTGGCCTTAGATGTCCTGCATGTATTGTTGTCGACGCTACAAACGATGGCCCACATGGCGTATGCACCACCATATGTCTTCCGGGTCTTGAGCTTTAGAAATGACAAGAAATGTCCTTTGTTCCATAGCAACAGAAATCTGACGTTTGTGTTTAATATGAGCACCAAGTGAAGAGCTTCCTGCAGAAATACTATTTTTTAGATCCCCGCATTAGGAGAAATAAAGAAAAACTTAGCGAAGGCCGAAGTTTTTCTGTGTTCACAACGCCAATACCTTTTTACGTACCGGGGACATACACATTTGCGTCAGTGCAATATGCCCTAAGTGCACGGCTTGAGCTTTACATTTCATTGACAGGTACCAGAACTGCCGACTACTGAGACATTGCTAAAAGGAAATTTCTTTCGGAGCGCCAATGGGTTTAGCCGCTCGAAACTTTTTTTTGAACATTCAGGTCATTGAAATCAAAAACCGGGCGCAAAAACTTCCAGAAATTTTCTCTGACGACGTCCGCAAGATGAGTAACAATTGCAGAATGCTTCCCGGTATTGTCAAGCTTCACTTGTCTTGATGGTGTGCGGCCCGACCTTAGAAAGTATATAGATGGGCCCAATAAGCGCATTCTTGGCTACCAAAAGTCATAATCTCTTTTCTAGTTCTTGTGAAAGCTGGCTCAGCGCCTATGGTGGAGGACGCCATGCACAGACGCCCAAATTAAATGGCCAAATTTGCGCTGAACGAGAAAAGTTAATAGTCAGGAAATCGTTGAATATTAGCCTAAAGCAGCTCGCCTGTCTAGCACAAAGGAGAGAGGCATTGGAAAGTGGCCCGACGTGTTCTCGATAAGAAGCCTCTGATTCCCGTTAATTTAGCTAAGTTCCACAGACAGAGAAAAGGTGTGCCGATGTGCAACGGGAGAGGGGAGCGTGAGAATAAAAGGTTTGATTTTCTGTGCCCATTTAGCCTGGGAACCATTCAGGTAGCGTTCGAATCAATCATGTTTGGTCCAGAAGCAGTTTTCAAAAGCGCTTGGTTTCACCCGAATAACGATCGCTGCGTGGAAGCCGATGAGAATTCCCACTTCATCAGACCCTTTTATCGTTTAGAGATATGGCACGTGAGTCCCCAGGTTAAGTTTCGTAGTGGAGGTTTCGGATTGAAGAGCATGACAGCGGCCGATTTCAGTCCTCAGAAGGCCAGAAAGCATGAGCTCCTTGTTAGAATATCTGTCGAACACGACACTCCCCTTTGCAGTGGAGGAAGGTCTGTTAACGCCCACTAGAACCTCCGTCAGTGAAGAATATCAACCGAATACAAAAACGTTTTTCGGCTGCACCGACGCACATAAAAGTACACCGGATATGGGTAGAAGTTCCTCTCCATAGGCCCGACTGTATTCGCTGCTCTCATCTAAGCCTTGTTGACATTTGTGGCCCGTTGCTGTGAAATAATTTAACTGGTTCATCAGCACGGGCAATGCACTGAACGCAATTGACCAGATAAAATACAAGCCAGGATTCTCCGAACCGGGCCGCGGCACGAGCGTTATCATCGATTAGCGATGAAACCTCGCCGGAGGAAAAAAAAAGAAAAGAGCGTACGTGAACGGCTACGTTGTGTAAGCAGACGGTTGCCATCGCACGGAGCGCTTCTGCCGCGCAAGCCGTTCTAGCGAGATCAGCGCGAGTTTAAATCGGCGACTTTGCAGGCATCGGTATATTGCACCATTGGTCCCGAAGATCTTTTTTGAAAACTTCAATAATGGTTACGCGAGCTACAAACGCAGGGTGTCCTTATTTATCGTGCTGTCCGGCAGAACAAGTTGAAAGGCTTGGCAGAAGCCAGTCCTTGCAGAGAGTATGCCCTTTGTCTAAATGATGATGTTTGTAGCCAACAGTTTACAAAGTAAATAATTATTGAAAATATACTTCGCTGAATTAAATTTTAAAACATAATTTGACGTTCGAAAAAGAACCGCGCTATTATATAACTACATACCTTGCATCTTCACACTGCCTTACGCAATAAATGCCATGACTCATGACCAGGAAATCACATCCACCACTAAGCCTTCAAAAAAAAAACGAAGAACAAGAGAATATACAACGAATGATGGCCATAGAACACCCAAAAATGAAAACCGGCACCTATGCTCTGCTCCTATTTACTAAGTACCAACTTCGAAGGCGCCGCAGCCAACTGGACTATTGAGAGAACTTAATTACGGAGCAGTCCGACGACATTTGAATGAAGAAAACCTAAAATCGGTTGCATCAAAAAAAGAAACGGACGAGTGAACAAATCACTGAAGCGCAAACGACCTAATAAACAAAGGAGAGAAGCAAGCGAGCGAAAGCACGAGCGAGTGGTGTGTATATTAAAACTAGAACGAATGCTGCAGGGGTTTAAGAATAAATTTAAAAGCGAGCAAGGGAAGCAATGAGCGGTCTTGGAGCGGACGACGAAGTGAGCGACCAACTAAACCGAGAACCAACCAGGCGGCGTCAAAGCACAAAAGAAGTCACTGATGGTTACCGCATGCTTGTCAAGGCGCCGCCGTTTATTCGTCGTGCAGCAGGTTGAAACAACGCGCCGAAAATTCATTGCGTCTACACTTTTAACTAAGCGTGCCGAAGCCACTACTTCGCAAAAAACTGTTGTTAATAATGAATCTACACAAAAAAAAAACCGTATGAGTCACAATAACCTCATACAGATTTCTAATAAAAACTCATAACAAACTCATTCAAATCTCATACAATCTCGTATATTTCTCATACGTTGAATGATATTTGTATGAGATTATATAAGAATTATAAGAGTTTACTATGAGAAATCTGTATGCGGTTATTGTGACTCAAAGTTTTTTCGCTAGGGAAAATTACTTTCTAAGCATCAACGACCAGATTTTAGAGAAAAATGTTGGACAAAAAGAGCGTACTCTCATAAAAAGCATTGCCGCCAGTGCGTCGCAAGTAGGAGAGGAACTGGCATCTCATGGGTCTGAGACGAACTAGGCAACTTTATCTGAGCCTGGCACAGGCCGCTGTGTCCGTATCTAAACACCTTCCACCGCGGCGCCGCCTTAAGACCTACAGCCAGCCCCACTTCTCATTTCAGCACGCATGAAGGCCCCATATCGGCTTCTAACGGTGCGGCTATGATTGCCACCACACATGTCCATAGCGGATACGCCGAACGCGTTGCAGCACTCTTGAAGGTTCAGTACGGCTGCAGGGAAAAGGGAACATTTCAGAACGAGCGTTCGAAGCTGGCTAGCATGTGGCAGATCCGCCCCTGTTGACGATATATATATTCAGCTAAAATTGTTTTGAAGTAGAACGAAGTACTAGTGGTGTACCTTTGGAGCTATTACTGCTGGCTGAAGTTGGCGTTTGCCAGGCAGACGGAGGTTTCCGAGATAATCACAAATGTTAAACAACGCTTTATTCCGTCCTTGAAATCTGCTGAATTTAGACGGGATATAATTTCATCTAGAGTTTTTGTTAACTCTTATTGCCGCAATCTTACGCTGACCCACGCATGAATGTCACAAAGGCCGCCAAACTTGTAAAATAATGGGAAAGCTTCTTCAACCGCATAGCTTACATTTTGTCGTTTTTATTACATAGTGCGTATCTGCGTTTGCAAGCTGTGCCTGTATAGGAAAAATAATTTATTTTTCTTAATTTTATTTAGCGCTGTAATCTGCCATGCCGATTTCTGATCCCAGACATAAACGATAGTTCTCATAACGTCCCATATGCAGTATATTGGACACTTCTTCACTGGTTGCAAATACGTTTATAATCTATTATTCCGGTTCAGAACATACAAAATTCAAGAACATATATGAACCAATTTTTCGATATTAAAAATGTCATATGCGTGCATATGACAAATGGCACTATAAATCATTTTACATATTACTACGTTGATTTACCGCAATTTCCTGCTTCATTTTTACCTGCAGCGCTACGCTAAGACGCGATTTTTCAATTACCTAAATCTCCCATGGGGCAGACAAATCCTTGAATGACATTTTGCTCGCTATTTTTATTACTTAACTTAAACCTCAGCAATTTTGCAGTTTTCATTTTTTACTATTCATTTTTAAAGCGCATTTTACGCATTTGCTATTATTGCAGTCTATAATTACTCCTTATGAACGTAGGGCAAAATTCAGAATCCAGTTATTGCTCTGAAATTGGAAGCGTTGATCATTTCAATTAGTGTGCTCATATAATTATCATATGGGCACATTAATTACATATACTACCAAAAAATTCGATTCTTCTCACCTTAGGAGTTGACTCACAAGCTAACACTGGCCCTTATTTTAATCAATTTAAAATGAAATATTTGCATAGGGAATATTTATACACACTGTCCAAAGATATAAACAAATTCGTACCAACCAGCAAGTGCTTAATGCAATAGCACAATTAAGTAAGTCAACAAAGCCTCATGACTTACGTTTTCACAACCATGGAAATTTGTTTTCACGTACCTCTTTAAGCGAACAAATGAGCGTCACTCTATACCAATATTACAGAACAATCTTGATTGCAAACAAGTTGACATTTATTTTTATTGATTTATTTATTAATCGCACTAAATTCTTGAAGCCCAAAGGTTTTCTAAGTGAGCAACTTGCAGTCCACATAATTTATGAATGCGATTGCCGCACTACTGTTAAGTATTGCCTGGCCTGATTGAACTCAGGGCCACCTCTTTTGGCTTGCATTCCTCATGCTGTGCCTAGAATTGTTTAACTGGAAAAATGATGTGCTATTTTAGAGGGCTTGCTTTGTACAGTTTACAATTTCATTTATAATGTAAAATACCAATGATCTTAACCTTAAAATACAACTGGGTAGTTAGCGTAAGCCATGAAAGGGTCTCGAATGCAATGAAGTGATCGAACAGATTCAAGTAAACGTTCACTATTTGTGCTAGCGCTTTCTATTGTTTTGATGGTGAGAAATAATTTCAACTTTATTAAAACATCACAGTTTCTTACAAATTATTTTAGTTGCTTTTCAGTAGAATTTAGCGCTTATTGAAAGCGCAAGAGAAGCATTAAGAGAAAAATTTCGCTACGCAACGTGCGCTCGTACCATTCCCACCAACACGTGCATGACGGCATCTTCCAAAATTACACACTGACCTGGCAGTGGCGCCCTACGCAACAGGACTTTGTCGTGCTTAGCAGCCTATGCACCGAATAGAATGAAAGCTCACCGCCCGCCTCATCAGAGACCCGGCGACGGCATGGAGAGTTACTCACTGGCTCGCACGGACCAAGGACATCTTTCGTCGTTGGCGGCGAGCGCCAGGCTGAGCGGGCTTCTTCCCTTTTTCATCCGCCTCGCCATGTTGTGCCGCAGCAGGCGCGTCACCCTTGTCTTCCTGCGCTCCGTGTTCTGGGCAGCCATCAGTCTGAGTCCACTTTTCCCGCTTGAATGTGATACCAAAAAAGAGAACATTTGCCCACGAAATGAAAAATATCAACATTTAGAGACGTCTTTGAAAGCTTTACCAGCTAAAAATACTGTGTTAATCTAGTTGGTTTTTGGGGGGGAAAAAGCGCTAGTTAAGGGCACCCAAAGACACTTCCGCAAGGATGAATTCAGGAAAAAAAAAGACCAAATGTTTGAAATGCCAAAAGCTGAGAAAACATTACATTTGCGCAATGTTTTACATTTTATTATGGGGCATTCTGTAGTAGAGCTTACGTTTGGGTCAGGATAGCGCTAAGATTGGAAGGCGCAGCCTAGAAAATATCGCAACTTCGAAAGAAGTTTTGCTGTTTGAGAAAACGATACTGAATAGGCAACCTAACGAGTTTTTTCTGCGCGTGCGCGTTTCATGCCGTGGTATTAAAATCTCCGCGATGTTTCATGCTCTCGGACCTGTTATCTCTCGATCGCACGAGAGCTGCACGGCTATTGTGACGGTGACGCCTGATTCTAGCGAGCGTACATCCGCTATTTCTTGGTGTGGTGCCTCAGTTGGTAGACTTGTCAAGCAGGATTGGAACAGATGTAAAGCACATGACGAACCAGCGGTGGCGGTTAATGTTGCACTGAGGACAGTGAGGGTAAATTCACCGCAATGCAGTGCATTTCCATGTGGCTGGTGGTGCATCCTTTTCGCCCGAAGGCACCAGCCTAAACTACCTTTGGAGCACGTGCTGCTTCATTTCCTTTGTTCACCAATAGGTGTCTCGAGTGTTTAAAATTACTTCGAAGTCATACACTGTACGCCATCCCTAGAGTAGCAAGGAGGTTCCGAACGTCAGCACCACAAACCTACCATGCCTACCTCTTTCCATTTCTTTTCTTACGTCTACAATCTACTTTACTTCCCTACTCCCGTCCTAGAGATCAGGGAGTATTCTGATAATCTGCTTTTCTCTCGATTCACTTTTGTTTTTTGCGGAGATTAGGGTAGCGGCCCCGGAGAGGGTGGCTTTGGGCGGGCCAAAGGGAGGTGTATAGAATTTTAGCTTCGCTTATATCAGCAAGGTTGTATCCCACAACAGGAAAGAAGGTTCCACTCATATTCAATGAGCCGTGTCGTGTGCAAGCCCGCACACCCGATCCCAGAATTCTCGCAAACTCAACGCCCCGCTTGAATCTAGAACAACACTGGTTGTCCCTTTTTGGAATTTCATCCCAAGGCCAAATCCCTTTCTTCCCATAATAGCAGTTTGTCCGCACTACGCCTTATTATTTGATCAATGCTTTTCGCTGTTTAATTTGAAGGATGCGCCTTAAATGTTTTTATTACAATCGTATTAGTTCTTAATGTTTCGGTTCCAGTGGTGGTCACTGGGAGGCCGGCAGGACAACTTTTTTCTCTTTCTTTACAAATACCGCTAAGATATTTCCGCGCCTAATGTACTGCAAGAGTTGCTTATTCAAAAGCTCAGCAGTGTTTTCTCGCAGTTTCTTTCTGATATTACTATTTATTTTGTAGGAGTGTGCTTCCCTACAGGTTTCAATGCCTCCCCTTCTATCATTAAAAGTCATCCCATGGCCTTCATAAGCACTTGGGCGTCAGGGTTTCGTCATCTGGACTAGAAAACGTATCCCCAACAGAGGGCTGCCGTTTAAGATCATGCTTTTGAACAACCAATAAACACTGACATGTAGTGTGCTTGCTTGGCCGAGTACTTTTTCCGCCTTAACGCACCCGTATAACATCACAATCATGTTCCCTGGGTACAAGGCGTTGTCGCGGGTGGTGATGTACCTGAGCATGCATATCTGAATGATTACAGACATAGCAGGAAGCAAAAAGGCGTGAAGCACATACACAGCGTATTCATATGTGCTGTGAGGTGCTTGCCGAAATGCAATCCCGTCATGAGGACAGGTAGTTTTGTTTGATTTTATTTTGTGCCTGCACATAATACAGTACCAAAGATACATGTCATCTTATATGGGCATATACAGTACACGTACCATGTATATGTGAAGATTCGGACACTGCGGCGCGTGTTCTCTTATTTCTCCTACAAAGGCATTATTGCAATTAGAGCAGAAAAGCGTTCTTCGTTCACTTCTGTCCGCGTCTGCGCAAGTATCATGCATGTACCCTGTCTGCCAAAAGTAACCAGGCTGCATGATTTGCCTTTCTATTGTATTCTAAAAACAACATGGGCTCCCAGGAGATCACAACCTCTTAAGAACAGAGGACAAAGCTCGCTTTTATTTTGCACAGATGGACAGCCTCAGAAGTGGTACGAATTCTCTGCTACCCGACTGAGAAGCGGAACATGCAGTCTGGTTACCTTTGGCAAAAACGGTACGTACCTACCTATGTACACATATATGTGTGTATGTGGCCTCCGAGATCACTCGCACGTGCGCGCGGAGGGAATCTCGGAGGCCATGGTGTGTATGTATGTATCTTTGACTTGGTTTGGTTTGATAGTGTTTAGCAACCCAAAGCGAATCAGGCTACATAGCACAGTACATGTGCGTGTGGCTTTTCGTCTCTTCCGAAAGGCGGTCATTGTAGAAATTGTTGGGCTAGTTGGTTCATAATACGATGCAAGGAAAGTGGCCGCCTGGACCGGGATTTGATCCTGCGTCCTTGGGTTCAACAGTCGTAACCGCTCAGCCACCATGGAGGGCGTTTGTATGTATGTATGTATGTATGTATGTATGTATGTATGTATGTATGTATGTATGTATGTATGTATGTATGTATGTATGTATGTATGTATGTATGTATGTATGTATGTATGTATGTATGTATGTATGTATGTATGTATGTATGTATGTATGTATGTATGTATGTATGTATGTATGCATGCATGCATGCATGCATGCATGCATGCATGTATGTATGTATGTATGTATGTATGTATGTATGTATGTATGTATGTATGTATGTATGTATGTATGTATGTATGTATGTATGTATGTATGTATGTATGTATGTATGTATGTATGTATGTATGTATGTATGGTTTGGTTTGTGGGGTTTAACATCCCAAAGCGACCAAGGCTATGAGAGACGCCGTAACGGAGGACTCCGGAAATTTAGACCACCTGGGGTTATTTAAAGTGCACTAACATCGTACAGCACACGGACGCCACTCTGTTTCGCCTCCATCGAAACGCAGCAGCCGAGGTCGGGCTCAAACCCGGGTACTCCGTCAAAGTAGTCGGAGGTCTTACCATGTATCTATGTATGTATGTATGGATGGATGGATGGACGGATGGACGGATGGATGCATGGATGGATGGATGGACGGATGGACGGATGTATGTATGTATGTATGTATGTATGTATGTATGTATGTATGTATGTATGTATGTATGTATGTATGTATGCATGTATGTATGTATGTATGTATGTATGTATGTATGTATGTATGTATGTATGTATGTATGTATGTATGTATGTATGTATGTATGTATGTACGTATGTATGTATGTATGTATGTATGTATGTATGTATGTATGTATGTACTACGTATTTGCATGTAAGTAGTATGAATATACGAATTCTCTTCATTAAGTTCGTATCCTTCGTTCCATAACTAAAATAGGCACACACGAGAGGTATGAAAGTGAGCGTACATGTATCCACTGTTAGCGGAGTAAAAAAGTGTTTCACTCCGCCGGGGTGGCGCAGTGGTTAGGGCGCTCGACTACTGCGCCGAAGGACGCGGGATCGAATCCCGGCCTCGGCGGCCGCTTATGGGTCGAGGCGAAAAGCAAGGCGCCCGTGTGCTGTGCGATGTCAGAGCGCGTTAAAAAACCCCAGGTGCTCGAAATTTCCGGAGTCCTCCACTACGGCGTCTCATAGCCAGAGTCGCTTTGGGACGTTACACCCCACAAACCAAACCAAACCATACAATTGTTTCGTTATGCACCACTGAATACCGCTAGTGCATGAAATTAAAAATCGCAGCATTTATCGGGAAATTGTAAGTACTCCCAGTGCACCCCTTTCTGTATTTAAAGGGTTGCCATGCAAAGAGGATTCATGCGTAGGTAATGGCGGTGTATAGCGATAATGTTCAAGCCTATAAAAATATCAATAAACGATGCAAGATATTTTAGGTCCCCCAAACCATCTTGGACGACCAAGAACGTAGTTGCTGGCCATCTCTCGCTCGTGTACCAGATATTGTACGAGGGAAGGGCTTTGACGCTCGCTGACCGGTGTAGAACTTTGAATAAAAAATGAATCCCGTTAGTATGAGCGCCTACCGCGGAGGTTACGGCGCGGTTGCGAAAATATTTTGCCTGCTTCTGACAATGCACCACTTCACTCAGCACATATCTTTGCGACACAGGTGGCCGTTTGAGGCTAAGAAATTTGCATCATATTCCATACTCGCTCGATCTCACGTGAAGCAACTTCTTTTGCTGCTTTACCTTGAAGAACACAATACTAAGGAACACATCCTGTATGAGGAAGAAGCGACGTTTCAAGCAAATGCTCTTCCAGAACAAAAATAATGGAGGCCTGGAGCGGTGGTGAGCGCCAGCTCATCCATCAGTGTTCGAATTGCATGGTCTTGGGCGGAGAATAGTGTATATAATCATGAAACTTGCAGCCAAGCCGCATTTTTGTTGTCTGCTTTCTTCGTGCGAATAATACGAACTTAATGAACGCCCTCGTATGTACCACAGACGTATCCGAAGCTTGCGAACGAATAATTTTTGCACAGGTTCATTATATCGTAGGCGCGCTGTCGACAATTTGTTAGAAATTTTCGCGCATCGCGCCTCCTTTGAACCAGCCTAGAGTAGCGCAATTTAAATCGAAAACACCGCAAGCGAGATCCCTGAACGGATCTGAGTAGCGCTTACACTATTCTCCTATTTTCGGGTACTCCGAGGCAAACATCCTCCCTGAAATTTTTACCAATAGAAGCAGCGTGCGGTTAGGCGCCGTTCTTGTCAAGAAGGATGACGGCTGGAGAACGTTATAGCGGACGCTGGCCAATTTCTTTTGAAGCCGGAAGCAACTATATGACGACTGAGAAAGAATGCCTCACCATCATCTGGCCGGAATCAAAATTTCACCTTTACTAATATGGCCAACCATTCAATGTTGCAAACAAGCGATCTCAATCTCATCGCCCATGCGCGCCAGATAGTGAAACATTTCGTCCATCGCGAGCCAAGAGCCGAAGAATCAAAAACTAGGAACCAGAATTATAGCCATTCATATAATAGGTATCAAATATATAAAGAAATCTAATATGCCTCGTTCCCAAACTATAATCTTCGTAGAAAATAAATGCAGCCGAGTGCTCATTTCTGCCTAAACACCAGATACTTGCTGCATATGTATCACTTGGACACAGCTACTATGTAGGTGCACCGGTTTATACTACATTCACTTCTCCGAATAGTTTGTACACATGGCGATGAAGGAAAGTGCGGGTTGTCCAGCACCTCGCCATTAATGTTAGCTGACATTTGATTGAAATTCGCGCACATTATTGGTCAATGCCTATTTTCAATTCCACATTGAAAGGACACTTACTGGGGACGATTTCTTTTATTGAATTTAGTTGCTACGCCAGTCTGGCTATAAAGTTAGTTAGTGAAGCTGGCGCATGAATTCGAAAGACAGCCCGAAATATTTGGAGCCCAAGAGCCGCATCACACAGCTCTGCGACCTACTTACTTCATACCTCTTTTGTAAACGATCACCATGCACTGCGCTAGCATGCTAATTTCAAAGATTCCTCCATTCAATATGCTCTATGCAGCTCCAGGAGGTTTACGTCCCTGATGTCTACATATCGGAATGCTAGCACATAGGCGCGGACTGTCCATCGTGATTACCTGTCTACAGCCGCCGGAAGAAGCCTATAACGACACGATTTGGTAAATGCATTCTTCTGCGGCACGGTCCTACTGAAGTGGTCATCAAAGAGAAATGTTTACTGAAGCTAATAAATGAACAAGAGATAAGGGCCCCACCTGTACCACTTAAGCATAGCAGACTTAGAGCGGACACTGCTCACCGATCTCGAAGTATAGCGAAGTATTCCGAAAGCTAAAGTTAGTTTTGGCATCCTAACCTGGAAATAAGGGATAAGCTACTAACCCTCACCCGAGGGAGCAGACACTCGAGATATCCTTGCATTCCACAACGAGGGAGCGGATTGATAAGGGGTATATGTTGTGGAAGCTGTTATGGCAAATAAGGGGCGAATCAAGACAGCGAGTTTGGTTTTGATCTTTTCTGAACATTTTTTGATGCAGTTCGTCCCAGTGTGACCACGTCAAGGATAGCGCCAAAACTTCGCCAATGTTGTAGCCCCGGCTCGAGTACAACGTTCACGGCTGAGCACACGAACTCCATTTCAGGCTGCGGTGAGAAAAGTCACCGGAGGAGAAAATTTACCATCTGGAGACCGATGAACTTACGGTGCGTTTGTGACAAGACCGTCGCACCTATGCTTCCCATGGGCGTCCACGCCAAACAAGGTATGGGATGCAAACCTACCCTACGTGCGGTTCACCTGTAACTACGCCGCCCAGGAGACAACAAGGTCAACTCTATTCCAGTTTGCGCACAGAAGGGAACGCGCTGCAAGCTTCGGCACCATGCCAACGCAGGGGAGTCCCGACGACTCGAACGCCAACGCATTACAGGCTGGAGAAAAGGCGACGCCCGCCGCTACATTCTACAATGACGCGACGCAGAATAAAAGAAAAAGAAAACGACTTTCGGATTCAACGTCAAGTTTTCATTGGTGCCGCCTTTGTGCCGCTGTTTCGGTCCGGATGGTCAAAAGGATCATTTGGCACGATAGAGAAATATGACAGGGCAGGGAGGACTCAATGATGGATGAAGAGGGAAGAAAATTATATACAAGGGATAACATAGGTTAAACTGGTGGAGTCACACAGAGCTGCCCTAACCCTAGCAAAAGGGCACGTCTTACGCACAAAACATATCTCACACAAAGAACACTTCTTAGATCACACGGAAAAACCTTACGTGCTGAGCACGTAGTCGCCAGTTGTGCTCAACTGGATAGAGCTGATCAAGCTGGTCTGATATCCGCTTTTTCCTGACAGCGACAAAGACGTCAGTGCGGTCGCTTCACATGATCCGCCAAAAAAATAAGCGGCCAATCAAACCAGTTTTTTTAAGAAGTCTCAACCCGGTAGGTTGGCTATAAGCTCGGGACCAGGTCCTTAACTCTGTAAACTAAGAACCCAGCATGCACGTCCCACATTCTCTCCGCTCGGGGCTTCTCATCAGGGGGTTTTACGAGCCCGACAAATTTGGGTCGGGTGGACCTGTCGGGCTAAAATCGGCTGTCGGGCTCGTGTATACATTAGGGTGTCGAGCTAGACAGCCGTCGGGTCGGGCTGAAGCTTGGTTCGCATACAAGCGAAAACGCTACCGATTTCTGCCGCGGCGACGCAAAAAAACCTGTTCTGAGCTTACGCGGCCGCTCGAGCGACGCTCGCCGCTCAGTTCGCTTGCACGTGAACCAGCCTTAAGTCAGCAGGGGTGGTTGGCTCAACCCATCATGTATACGCTGCCGTTTCGGGCCACCTTGTTCGGGGACCATGAGCTCTTCGTCTGATCCTTCCTCCTCGCCTGCCTGCGTCTGGTTCGCTTGCTCGACGCATGGTGTAGCAGCAATCCCTGCCCGACAGAAACGAGCTCATGTAAACTCGGACGGGTCGAGTTGGCTCAGCCGAAAAGCTCCCCTCTACTACAATTACTTGCGTCGTGCTCATGTATACAGAGCCAATCTCTCTCAACCTCCGTTCATCTTTCTTTTTATCCCATTGTCTTCCCGTGACGCGGCCATGCCGCCGCCACCTGACTCGAAGAAGCGCCACAGGGGCTTTGGGGGACAAGGTCGCCTTTCCGTTAGCCACAGAGGGCCAGGGTATACAGATCAGCCGCTGGCCATTAGCGGCGGGCACATCGCCCTCGCTGCTGCCCGCAACGGGACAGACGAGGAGAAGGACTGTTTGGGAGGCCGGTCGCGCGTGCGTTTGAGGGAAAGCGTAAAACTGCTTGAAAAGATATTTAGTTTACCTACGTTTACCGATGCCGCTTAACGCGGCCTTCTACTGCTACCACGCGTCGTCAGCATAGCAAGCACTGATTAGTCCCTGCATGCAGAGTCCGCCGGAAATTTACAGGAGCGTGGCGCCATCTTTCGCTCTCGGGGTGATCTGCGCATGCATGCTCACGGCCGGTCTCAAGGGAGAGCGTGCTCTCTTTCTTACGGCCTTCTCATTTGCCGCGAGAACAATGGGAACGTTTCTGCTTGTGTTGCGCTCTCCGCCGCCGAGAGAGGTGCGACCTGCTCGCTGTTCGCTCCGCGTCTGCTTCAGCGGAGGCTGGGGTTGGCTTTTGCCTGGTTTCGTGCTGTCGCTCACGAGTTTCGTGGTGAGTGCAGCCCCGAAATTAAAGAACACAGAAGGTAGATGCTGCAGTGGCATGTCGTCAACTTACTACACACGTGAACGGATATGAAAAACTCTGTCGTTCAGCAAACGTTCGACAAGCATGGCATACATTGCGGCTAGGTAGCTACTTTTGTTCATTTTAATCCGAATTTTTCCCAAGCCTGTACAAGAATAGGAACAAAAAACAAAACTGAATGAGCAGTGATCACATCGAAGCTTCTTCAAGGCTAACATGACAGCAACTCGTCTGCAACAGCAAAACCGTCTTTCAGCGCTAGATGCGAAACGATTCATGTAACACCGAGGATGAAAATAATTTCAAAAAATGTAATGTAAATTGCAAAATGCTTGCATGATATAAAGTATTAGTATAACAGTCAAAGTAAACGTTGTAGGGTTGAGTTTTAAATGTTATTACAATTCATATATTAGCCAATGTGTGGTATTATAAACATTATTTTAATTTGGCAAATAAACATTGTTTTAATGAAATTTTTACATGATATTAAGCTTATTATGAAAACAATAAAAAAATGGGTTGAGTTTCATGACAAGACTTGTGCTCGAAGTGGTAAAAAAAGGCCAATAAATGATGAAGGTGATACTCGATGCAGTGACTTACAAATGAGTTCACCTGCTATATCGAAAGTATGCAAGAAACTTCTAAAGCGTTAAAAAGGACACTCTCACTGAAGACTCATTTCAAGCCTTATATAGCGACCCATTGAGGTTCTCTTAGGGAAAGTAAGGTTAATGTGCGGAAGGGAATTACATATGCTAGATGCGAGGGCCGTAACTAGCGGCACATGACTACATTGTCAAGACGGACGTTTCATCTGAGAGCAAAATCAAGGCACTGAAGGAAGTGATGGCATCTCCTGCCATCCCATTTCCCACTGTCACATATTCCGGTTTACCTTACATCGCTGGATATATCGTTTAGTTAATCAACTTCGGGTGTGACGCTTGCGCTATTCTTCTTGAAACTAGCGAAAGAAGCAGCCCCATGTAGTACACTATTCTACGTGGACAATATTCTAGTGGGCTGCATCATCCGAAACCAGAGCTTGTTGCCCTTTTGGACAAGCTTTTTTTTTTTTTCGAAAAGCTGCCGTGCACCTCATTTCAGAATTCAACACTGAGTTGCCCGAAAGGAATTGACAACAGCTATGTTATTAGGTCCGCTTCTTTGATATTTGAAAAATTTCTCAGAATTCTCAATTAATTATACCAGGAAAGTGACTAAGAAGACCGAGAGGCCAACTCAGTGCACAAGCTGTGCAGGAAGATTTTAAGACTGAATTCTCTAGACGCAGGTCGCATTTCGAGGAATTATTGAATATATAGTGTGATGTGTAACTTTGAAGGACAATCTTTTTATTGTTTGCCGCTCTTTTCGATTCTGCTTAACTGTTTATGCCCATTTCCTTGATTAAACGTAGTCGCGAGACTACATATACATCTTCGGTCTTTCAACCGACTGATATGTTTTGAACGAAGCTATGACAGCCCACTCCACTAGACAAGTGAAATGTTTACTATATGAGCAAATTTTTGTTATTTACTCTGAATCTGAGACGCGCCATGAATTTTTGCCGATGCCTCTTCTGATCTAAACTAAAACGGTAGCGATTGACAGAATCTCCACCCAACAGTTCACCATGCACTCACGTTAGGTCGCGCTACACCTGCTTAAAACATTCAAAGGCACATTACATAGCCTGGTAAATTTATTTTTGTACAAAACTTAGCGGTTAAAAATGTTGAAGCGTACCCGAAGCTTCATTCGACCGTGCAAGGCCGAACTGACGAAGGAGCGCGCGCGTGTACGGATTGTTGAATGTATTTTATTCCTCGTACACGATAAATGTTTGATGTTGATTACGGACTTTGTATAAACCATAAGGGGCAAAATGTCAGGACCTGCCGGTTGCAACTGACGCGGGCGAAGCTAAAAGCGAGCGCGCGTTTCCCTTGCGCGTGAGCGGCTGCAGCGGAGGAGCAGCAGTGGGATGGTGGCGACTCCACCGAGGCGCGGCGGGCGGTGGAAACAGACCCCATTGGAGAGGCCGTAATAGGAGAGAAGCGCTCTCTCCCTCGAGACCGGCCGTGGCGTGTTGACGTTCGCGTGGTAGCGGTAGGCGGTAGCGGTAAGCATTAGCGCTAAGCTAACTGTTAACAGTAGCATCCCTTCATTAACCACGCAGCAGAGGACCGCCGACCAAGCCGTACGGTACAATGCTTCTGGGAAGCACGTCCTATTTTCCGGGCCAAGAGAAACGCAGCTGCTGTCGTGTCTGCACAACGCCAGGCAGGTGGAAAAAAAATTAAATCGCGTATTTTTGGGCGAACTCGGAGCGCAGACTGCTCCGTCGGAAGGTAGTGAAAACACAGAAAACAAATGAAAACGAGCGACTTGGTTGTCTTTCTGAGTGATCAACTGCCTTCACGGCAACGCGAAGGTAAGAGCCCAGTTTTAAAAATTACAGCAATTTTTTTTTTTGTTCCGAGAGCAAAATTATTGCCCTGTTTTATCTCCGAACCTGCAGTTAAGGCAGACGTCTTTCGAGTATCAATAAATTTAGCATAGTTACTACAAAAAAGTAACACAGAAGTACAGATAAAATAACTATAAAGAAACTACAAAAAACAATATGCACTACACAACAGAAGATTTGACGCTACAGCAGAGCTGCAAAATATTTTGCACTTTTGGCATGGTTCTCTCCTTTCTTTTTCTGCTGGAAATGCAAATGGATTTGTATATTACGTATTGAATTATATTTCAGGCTGTTTATTTCAACTGCAAGCTCCACTGTGGTCATTGTCCTTTACATATATGCATTACACAATGAAGAAACAACTGGCAGCATATTCTTTTCAGAATATGGTCTTCTCTTTGTGAAGCAGGATAATTCTGAAGATAAAGCAGGTTAATTCTACCTAAGTATATTCAACACATCAAGTAAAAGGCACATGGGGCCACAAAAGAGCAGATCACTGTTGGGTATTGGTTGATATTGTTGTGTTATAGATGTCACGCGTAACTTAGTGGGTTGGAATAGGCAAGCTCTGCGTTCAACTTTTCCTTGGGTGCCAAGGGGAAGCGACACTTCAGCACCAAACTGATCTTACACTCGCATTATTAGGAAGTATTCTAAAAACATCAGCGTAATCTTCAAAGAGAGAAATAAGGCTTTAAATAATTTCCTACAATTACCTTTCATGACCAAGCTTCAATTGCTCTTCATTTGCACTTTCTCTTTCCTTCGCCTTCCCCCCCCCCCCCCCCCCCCCCCCCCCCCGTCGTCCTCAGGTCAGTCTTTCGACAAATGTTCCAGACGGCCGTTGTTCCAGACGGCCGTTCATTGTTTCAAAATGACATATCTTTTACAGCCGAAGATGTAATAATCATGTGAAGCTTTTCACACAAATTAGGTTACCGTGCTGAAATGCATATAACAATATTTTACTCCGTCATCTTAGACTAGCAAACCCACCTTGAGACTCCATAGGGCTCGCGCTAAGCCCTCCTGCTGTTGCATCACTCCTTCGATGGCGTCTGCCACAAGCAGCAGATTGCGGCCAAGTGTCTGGACGCAGTTTTCAAATGCCGCCAGCTGTTCAGTAATCTCTCCGAGTGTGCTCTCAGCACTTGCCTGTGCGTGTGAGAATAACACATATTTTTGGTGGGGCGAAAGCAGCACTACGCCAGCGAGATCGGCTCGTCGCGTATGCTCGTATGCCGTAGCCACAAATGGCCAGCTTGGGTCTGTCGTTTTGCAGGGAATGGTTATGTCAGAATCAGCCTACCAGGACTCGTATTCACGTTTCCCCTATAGGCCACTAAGTCACGTTCATACGGCTTGTTTAAAGCGAGGCTGTATATGTGGGCTGATCGCCTACGCTATCACGTCACACCCTCAAAGGCGGGGCTCAAGTGTCCCCACATATTTAGATGCCGTAAACGTCTTTACCAGCATGCCGTCAGCAAAGCGGAAACCAAGTCCCACTACTTCACTGATAATCGCAGCGTCATCATTGGTATAAATAATAAAAGCTTAATCGTTACCTGAACAGTTTGTTTTGTCTGTACAATAGAGCTAAACCAAACGCTTAACCAGAAGCTACAACCGCAAGTTTACCCATGCAGACATTGCTTTCGCAATTCAACTAGCTAAACGACCCAGCCAGAAAGTACAGAACATTTTCTGATGTTACGAAAGAATTTCAGTGCGGTGTTTGACGGGAAACCTGTTGTGACAACAAGACATTCTGTAGTAACATCAGAAATTACTGCAGTTAAAACAAAAAAGTGCTACAGAACTACAGACAATGGAAATATACTACAGAAAAACTACAAAACTACAGAAAAATTTGACGTTCACTACAGAACTACAGAATATTTTGTCGTATTTTTGACACGGTTCTATAGTAATTTCGACTAATATTTTTTTAAAGAGTCGGAATGAAAGGGAGTCTGATATAGGCTCGCTAAAAAAAAAGTTGATGCTCCAGACCAACTATAAAGATAGGCACCAAACTATACTCTACAAAAATCGACATTAAAATTTTCGTCGCCGAATGGTGATAAAATTATGGAATGCGTTTTCTACAAGTCGATGTCTATACAGTCTGCGACACTCTTCTGTAGATCTCGAGCTATGCGCACCGAACTATAATAACTGAGATTAGAAAGGGTTTCCTGGCAAGACATTCGGGTCTACCTCGACTGCAGGTCTACTTGGCTGCATGCAGGCCATATGACTCAAGGGTTGTGTCTGAATGCTCGAAGTTGCGCCGCGGCTTCATTTCTCTCAGCAGCTTGCGCCACTATGTGCTGAACACGAGGATCAGGGGGGTCCACGTGTTCATTCCTAAAATATACACTATTAACGCACATCAAACGGACTTTCAAAAACAGCGGCAACAAAATCGTCTCCCTGTGAGCAATGTCGGTTTTCCAAGAATTTATTGGCAAGTTAGCAAAGGGGAGGCATCGCATGGAACGTGGTTGTGAACGGCCAGTCCGTTAACTTTTGGGGCGCCAATGGAAACTTGCGCGCTGCTGACACCCGAAGGTAGACACAGCTGACGCTAAAATATCCCCCTTGATAATCATAGTACCAAAGTGTCCAAAGGGTCTTGGCGCTCCCATTAAGATGATAAATTAACATCCACTTTAAGTCGCCATTTTCCTGACGTGGAGCGAAGTGCCCGGAGTTTTTTTTTTTTTTTTCGGTGACAACGTGCTGTGAAATTCAAAAAGCTCTGCGCAACCCTCGGTGTGCGGCCTCCTAAGCTGCTCAGCAAATAAGCCAGAGCCATTGCCTCCGTTTTTTTCTTTTTTTGATCGCGTAAGTCACGTTCTGTGTTTGGCATAGTACGGCGCATATACCTGAGGGCGGGAAGTATTCCGGAACAGAGCCTGTGTGTCTCGCTTCCTCGTCCTATAATGTGCCACTGTTGAGGACCAGGGTCAGCAATGGATTTTTTTCACGGGGAGCTTCTGCGTGTCCTTGTGCAATGCATTTGAGGTATTGCGCAGCCACCACGTTTTTTATTGTCTAGCCAGGCTTCGCTGCATTTCTGTCCGTAGATGGTGCAACTTCTCTCTCTTTTCACCGAGCCCTCACATCAGTATTTAGATGACTAAGTCGGTCGTCATCCCGGAGAGCTCAAAAAAGGTGCAAGGAAAAAAATGATTGTTCGCGTTTTCTGCGACAACGTATCATGCGGGAAAAATGGTGAAGCAGGTGCCCGCAATCGGTAATGTGGATTTCGTCAGTGGACGAGGTAACGCACTTCAAATCATGTGAGCGCTTAAGATTCACTTATAAGTTTTGTTTCGCAGATTCAACAGCGCGAAACGCCAACTTCCAGAAGAGAGTGAATAAGAGAATAATCCTACTGTGCCTCCAAAGCGGCACCAGAGGGGCACTGTCAATGAGGCGAGCGAATGCGATATTAAAAATCGGTGAGAGTTCGCAACAATATGTGCGCGTCAGAGCCACCAATTGCGCCAAAGCAGCGTTGGTGGCTGGTGAAAACACTGTGAGGACAGCACAATTCCAGATTACGTCGCTCATGTTAATCGACTACGTTCGCATTGGGGTGACGCTCCGGTTTCCACGAATGTGTTTTTCTCACGAACCTGCGATGCAAGCCAAATACAGCAATGGATATCCTTCATCGAACCTCCTTCATCACGTAGTGCGAAGGAAGGTGAACGTCGACTGCTGCAGCACTAGAAGGCGCTCCATTTACAAAATGGCCCCGGCCTTGGTGTAAAAGGATGAGTGAAATCGTAAACGCTTACGAATAAACGATGATCATTTTTTTTTTTTACTAAAACTATCCACATTTTTGAAAAGTTATTATGTCGCGTCGATAAAAGAGAGCGCGATGTAACGCGGGATTCATTTTGACGTTACATGTGCCGAAATGCATGTCATTCGCACTGTCCCTAAATCGGTACACTCAAGGTAGATCAGCTGTGCAGTGCTTAACCGTGAGCCAGAATTTCATGAAGTGCTAATATAAAATTACTGTCACACTGTCTAGTTTACGGAAATAAAATGTCCCCAATAAAAATGAAACTACCATCGTCATAATCCATACCATTAAAAACCTGATTACGCCCACTGAGCGAAAAAATGCCTCTCCCACAGCACTGCAGCAAACCTATCCCCGCTCTAGTTGGCGCCATATCGTCCCCGTTGTCTTTCCAATTTCATCCGCCCACGTAGCTTCCGACGCCTCCCCTACCCTTTCCTCCTCTTGTAAACAAACTTGGAAAATAACATTGAAACACTGCATTTTGCCCAGAAAGCAGGAGCACCTATGGTACCAATGGAACACCGAACGTGTCTAGTTTCCAGTCGGAATTCGAATACGACTACTGGCGATGACCTGCAGCGAAGCAGGCTCATATCTGCAGCATGGAGATACGTGGACTACACGAAGGGTCCGGACATTTCTTCATTTTTTTTTTCGAAACGCTGACTTTGTGAATTGTGCCGCAACTTGAACTATCGGGAACGTACTGTTATTCGTGGGTAAAGTCAAGGCGGAGGAAAATGTGATGACCCAGCACTTGAAAGTACGTGCCGCGACTGCTACTCGGGCCTCTTGCGTCACATCTAGACTCCGTCCAGAAACAATTTGAAGCACTTCGCAAACACAGCGAGGTTACGAGACGAATTCTGTTCGCAGGCTCCCAGAACTAACCGGTGCCTCGGACAGCCACCGAACGGGAAAAGATTCTCAAGGCCGCCGGTTCGGTACCGTCATGAGCTGAGGCTCCGTGACAGACAGGCCTTTTATGAGAATTGCTCATTTACCTGAAGTGCCAATTAACACTGAAATCCGTCTTACATGCCAGCGAAAATGTTAGCGATTTCTGCCGCGGCGGCAAAAAAAAATTTGTTTTCAGTTGCAGGGCGACTCGGGTGGCAAGAGCGACGCAGTTTCAACTCCTTGGAAATTTGTTGTGTCGAAGCCTTAATACAAGAAAAGGATACTTCCACAACCTCATTGCACGTCGTAATTCGAATATTCTGAATGAAATGCGTCAAGTGCGTCCCACTTTCTTGCTGTCAGTTAGTTTTCACACCCACATTTTTCTGACTAAAAACACTGAATAAATATAAACTGACTAAATATAAAAATGAAACTAGAAACATTAGGAAGCATGTGTTTACTTGTTCATGCATCTAGCAACCAACTAGGTCGATTTTCTTATACTATATATATATATATATATATATATATATATATATATATATATATATATATATATATATATATATATATATAGCATAAGTAAATAGACGGACTTGGTTGCTAGAGGTTACATACAAGTGAAAAATTGCTTCATACTGTTTCCAAGTTTATTTGTAGTGACGTTTCGGCAGGAGCCCTGCCTTTCTCAAGACTGAGGGTACATGATTCTTGTTCGTCTTCTTATAGCGTTGGCAAGAGGTGATACAAACAGAATATGGGCACATACAGGTGAATCAGCTGGACACGCACAACACACACATACACACACAGGTGCAGAGCAGGCTAGGCCCAAAGGGTCATCAACCCAAGGCACCGGCCGCCGGGAGTCATCTGTATACAATACAATACACAATACAGGCAACCGCAGAACAACCTTGAAAGGAAAAAAAAAAACTGGCGGGGGAACGTGTTTGCTGCAGGTGGTGAGAAAATTATTTTTCTTGTTCTCACTAAAAGATGGGAGCGCTCAGCGTGATGAGAAAACCAGGTGGACATTGCTGGTTAGAAGAACCTGAATGCGGTGAGTTGCTCGAACTTTACTCACCGCTTTCAGGTTCTTCTAACCAGCAATGTCCACCTGGTTTTCTCATCACGCTGGGCGCTCCCATCTTTTAGTGAGAACAGGAAAAATAATTTTCTCACCACCTGCAGCAAACACATTCCCCCGCCAGTTTTTTTTCTTTTTTTTTTTCCTTTCAAGGTTGTTCCGCGGTTGCCTGTATTGTGTATAGTATTGTATACAGATGACTCCCGGCGGCCGGTGCCTTGGGTTGATGACCCTTTGGGCCTAGCCTGCTCTGCACCTGTGTGTGTATGTGTGTGTTGTGCGTGTCAAGCTGGTTCACCTGTATGTGCCCATATTCTGTTTGATCACCTCTTGCCAACGCTATAAGAAGACGAACAAGAATCATGTACCCTCAGTCTTGAGAAAGGCAGGGCTCCTGCCGAAACGTCGACTACAAATAAACTCGGAAACAGTATGAAGCAATTTTTCACTTGTATATGTATGTATATATATATATATATATATATATATATATATATATATATATATATATATATATATCCTACAGGCGCGAACAAAATTTGCAATACAAACAAATTTTGATGGGCCTTTTTGGTTCTCCACGCTTAAAATGACGTGTCCTGAATAAACTGAAAAAAATTATTTTTTCATGATATATTGCAACGTCCCCATCGGGGACAGGGTGCCTCAATGCAGAAGCAGTAATTCATGCTACTAGTAGAAAGTGTGATACTCTCCTTAGCATGATATCCTGCACAAAAGATGGCTAAGGAATATTAATTGATTTCTAAATTAAATGACTCTCTCCAGAATATACTTATTGTGAAAGAGATAAAAGCGATTGCTATAAGCTGGCATGCACAAAAATACGTGGCAATTTTGGCAGCTAATCTGGCCGTTCGATGTGCACCCTACACGGCGGCGCTGTGATTTCGATGTGTTGAACTGCTCCGGCCAGTGGTTGTAGCCGTCGTATATAATGGTATCTGTCAGTACCAACTGCGTCTAGCCTTCATCGCAAGAGGCTCTGAATACTGACTACTTGGCCGACTGCGCTAATTTTGGAGTGGTCAGCTGTACGCGATTAGGCTGCTCACAACGTCAGTTCAGAAGGCTGTCATGTCCAAAATACTTTTTCTGTGCAAGCTTCTCAGCACTTCTCTCTCACAGGTACTCTGTCTAGCTGTACAGCACAAAAGATAGAAAGCGAAAAATTACCCTCAGGATGACTTTCTGGTTCTTGCCCAAAAAGTATACAGTTACATAACGAAGTCGAGCTTGTCAACTTTCATATTTGGCGTGTTTTGAAACATTCAAAACAGCGTCTTTTATTGCCTTTTTGGACAAAAGAGCGCACAGAGTAAGGAAGTGACACCGAGAACTCAGAAAAGAAGTTTGCCGACAGAGACTGCTTTGAGGCGCCCTGCCCCGAACAGGGGAGCCAATATTCAGGCGTGCATAAAAGGCTGAGTACGCTAGTAACAAGGATCATAGCTATTCTGCAGCAATGGCCCCATCCTCAAGTAAATAAATACTAATATCTAGGTCAGCGCAGATTGTTAATAGTCCAAATTGACTAAGACAAGAAGCAATTACGGTTATCTCCGTAGGATGTAGCCGTGTCTATTTTTTCTGCGCTTTTCAGGAAGGAGCTTTTTTTCTCGAGTAAAGTGGAGCCAGTTTTCAAATACAGCGGCTCATGAAGCGTGTGTTGAAACTTTCAAACCGCAATTTTTTGGCCTTTTTGCACAGCAGGCGGAATCACTAGCAGGTAGCAGGTTCCCTTTTCTGTTGGCAGCGCAGGCGAAGCAACAGATACACACCAGCAGCGTTTCATTCACACTTCATCTTCTTTCCGACGAGATGACCGATGTTGAATACGTACACATTAAGATGACGTGTACAAACAGTGCTTACACTCTTCTCCCACCCGAACGAAAGCGACCATCCTGGTCGCAGGTTATGGATGACTGGGGGTTAAAGAGTTTCAATCGCGTGCATTACCGCGGTGCCGCGACGACGACGATCACGAACAAGCGATGCAGGGACGATTAGATAGCTCACTGTTGATGTTCGTTCAAGGACTTGTATGGGTCAATAAAGCGGTTCGGAAATTTTCGCACAATTCTGGGATGTGAGTGGGTGTCCAGAGCAATACTTCGTCGCCAGGGCAGAGGGACACTGAGCGGTGGATGGAATCACAGGTGCTTTTTCTGGAAGCTTGAGTGGCCTCAGTTTGGAGGCGGGCAACTCACGGCAATGAGTGATGCGAGAAATTAATTGTTTGTGAGAAAATGCGTCAGAAGATGTGATAACTGAGAAGGAAGATGTTTCGAGCGAGATGGTAGGGGGCGGCCATAAACAAGAAAAAGTTGGAATAGGTGTTTTTTCGTTGAACGGCAGTGTTGTAGGCAAAGGTGACAAAGGGGAGTAAAGAGTCCCAGTTGTTATAAGGGTGAATGTAAGTGGACCACATGTCAGAAAGGGTGCGATGAAAGCGTTTTCTGAGGCCATTGGTCTACGGGTGGTAAGGGGACGTAGTTTTGTGCACCGTACCTGAAGAATGAAGCACTTCTGCTAGTACGCAGGAGAGGAATGACTTTCCACGATCATTTAGGAGAAGACGCGGAGCGCCGTAGCTTTTGGTTTGGAGAAAGAATTCGGCGATTACGGAAGCCCGGCCGGAAGAAAAAGCTGCGGTTTTAGCGTATCGGGTGAGGTGGCACCGCAGTAATGACCACAGTAACGACTGCAGTAACGACCAAGCGGTCTCTCACTGGTGTCAAGAGCAGGGGTCCATACGAGTCGATGCCGACCACGTCGAAAGGCGTAAAAGGAAGGGGTTAGGCTGCAGGAGAACAGCCGGAGGTGACGTAGACCGCTTGCGTCGTTGGCAATGCAATGGTGAAGATGAAGATGCGGAGGTTGTAGGCTGTCTTTTCTTTTTTTTTATTGTCGTACGGATATGCTCTTCTGAGGCACTGTGCTTCCTTGCCTGAGCAATACATGACTGTGGTGCGGAGGTCTTAGCCACTCCCGTCTGCCGGATTTGCCTTATTGCGGCAGAGTCACACTGACACGAAGCACCTTTCCTCACCAAGGCTAGAGCTCGAGACAATTATCAAGGCAAAGAATGGACCAGTCCTTTTCAGCGCTACTGCTGCCTTCCACATCCACATTCTACACTTGGCTACTGCTTGGGCTGCATTGGAATATTTTCTGATGTGAGGTATATTGCTTTGTTTTTGTGAAATCTGTCTTTTCATATTAACTAATATTATTACTATTTAATTTTCTCTGTTTCCCTTCTTTTTGACCATTTTTTATGTATACATATATCGGAAATTGCCTTTTTTCGGCTATACTTCCGGTTTCGTGAAGTCAAATCATTGACGCCACCCTATTTGACTGCCTTAATTGACTACTTTAGTCCTTGGTGCTTTCAAATTGCACGCCAATTCTTTCCTATGCCCTTTTATGGCTCGACTTCAGGTTGCGTGACGTCACATCCTTGACGTCACCTTGATTGACTGATTTAATTACCTATTTAGTATTGACACATCTTGACGTCATCCTAATTGACTGATTAAATAAAGATTTTAGTATTTAATACATTCAAATGTTGCGCCAAGCCATTGGCTATTCTGACCAATATCGCCTTTACTTTTACATTTTATGACTCTAATTAATTACTTAATTAAATTACCGGCCTAATTATTTTCCTCGAAAACAAAATTACATCATGCTCTATCGATTAAGACCACTCATTAACCTCTATCACTTCTCAATTATTCACAACTGCTGCGGACATGATTTCGCGGAGACGTTCTGCGGACAGAAATCTGTGAACATAGTGAAGTAATGCTTTCGAATTAAAAGCAAAATAAAGAGCGTAAAAGTTCATGAGAGTCGATCAGACTACTGGTATATTTTTGAAAACATTGTGAAAGGCTCGCCAGTGGTTTAATCTGTGGAAGCCCTTTCTGTTTGCGGAACAGCCACTGAAGGAACGCCAGCAGTATGCAAGCACTGCAACGGCGTTTCCTATGCGACGCGTTTTGCATGTGTTGTCACGATGGAGATTGAGATTTAGATTGGCCATCAAGGTAATGAGACATACCAAGCATCAGGACTCTTTATTAGCGCAGTCACTAATTCAAACTAGTGAAACTAGTGAACATTGAAGAGGCCAAGAACAGCACCCACTTAATGAGAGCGTCAAGGGAGCTGCGTCTTTTCTGGACCATCCAAAGCTACAAAGCCAAACTCGCGCTGCCTCTGCTAAACCTTATCAATATCTTGCATGCAAGTGAAGCATAATGTAGTGGAAACCGGGCAAAAGCAATCGTGTCGGACAATTTCACTAAACAATTGACTTATATGCATGGGGAGGCACTCAATAAATGGCTGAGGTTTAGGCAAAATCATTGCTCTAGTAATCAGTAGAAACAGTCACGCTGAAGCTGACTGAAATGAGTAAAACGCACGGAAGTGATTAAGTAGCGCCCCGATGAACACCAATAACATACAAGCAACCGTTGTTACTGTTGCAACTAATTTGCGCATATCGTTAATTGAATATGAGAATCAAATCCTAACCGGCCTTAAGATTTATCTCCTAAATATAAAGTCATTAACGATGTCTGCACTTTGTAGTGAATAAATACTTTTCATTCTGAGCACGTATTCTTAGCAATATTTATAGTTTTGCTTTAAAAAATAAAAAAAAAAACACTTTTCTCAAGCAACTGAATATTTTCAGAAATTTTGCATCTCTAACTGCAAGCAGCAAATTCTGAAAATCTCAAGCTGATGCAGACTGCGTGTTAGATCTCAGTCGCTCTCCGAAGGAGTGATGGTCATTCTCACCATACAGCATTAGATACAGCCTGCAATTTCTGTCTAGCAGCCAATATTTTTTAAATTGAAACACATGCGTATGAAACACACAAAATATTTAAAAGGACGCAGGCAACTCACGGTGGCATCACAAATATATGCTTTCAGCAGGCGTCGTTCAACTGCGGCTGCAAGTGCTTGTTGTTCCAACTGCGCCGTTTTCGTTCGCTCAAATTGAAGAAGTTCTCGTAAGGCCGCAACCTCGTTTGCTGCCGACATATTATTCTGTTTTTCAAGCCTGCGGGGAAAAAGAAGACGGTAAGGTTGAGTCAGATATTTTTGTGTTTATAAAAATATCCGCAATTACATCCATTAATAGAAGAGTCAGTAATGTTACGTGTTTAATAACCGGCATAAACCCTACCCGCATGCGTATACACGCCTAGGAGGCCTTTCTCACCCTTCCTTATTTCGCTAGAGATGCTTCTAATACGCGATGCCCATAGCTCGAGTTTCCCAACATTCGCAGATGAAATTTAGGCATTCTAAACTGCTCTAGGGATTTCGCCGTCGCATCTGAAGCTAAGGATAATTGAAATTGTGCTTATAACAACTAGAGCTTCTATATGCTTATTCTGGCTACACACCCCGTGCTGCATTCGAGAATAAATAGCGTCAGCCGCAACTACAAATTACACGTACTTGCGAATTCATAATGCTTCTGCTTATTTTAGCCATACAGCCCCGTACTCCATTGGAGAATCCATATTTTCAGCCGCAACTACTTAATTATGCGTACTTGTGAATTCTAAATGCGCCGTTTTCCTTCGCTCCTCTTCAACAAGTTGTCTTAATTATTTTTCACCGTCATTGCGTGTAGGCAGTAATGTTTGGAGCGATAATGTCTCGCTTCATCTTTATGCGAGGGAAAGGAGAAAAGAGTGATAGCTGGTCTTGCAGCATGACAGATTGCAACGAGGGCGAAAGGCTGACATCAAGTTGGGTGAAAGGCAGAATGAAGTACCTGTGGCTAAACCTGAGCCGTAACGGCTTTAGCTGATCCATGCGCATTGCCGGCAAGTCTATTTCTGAGATTTACACGGAGCCTTCTGTGTGGTGATTCCAAGATTCAAAGCCTAGGCGGTCAATGTCTGCTGATTTGCGCGCCTTTTCTACATGAGGAATGCTGACGGCTTTGTCTCTAGGAAAAAAAAGCGTCCAATAAAAAAAAACACTCTAGGTCCATGAATTATGGAACCCCTTTGAACTGCATGGCAGCTGTGGCATAATATAAGATTCTGCTGTGCACACTGATGGGAATGGTCTTAGGTTCCGATGCGGGAGGGCCGCCAATTTCGTTCCTGATTTTGTCCTGATCACACTACAAGTACGTCACTACCTGACGATGACAAAGGGGGTAATTTCGACAATAACCCATTATTAGAAATCTGCAGAAGACATACGCGGATATATTGATTGTTATCGCGAATTAATAAAATATGTTAAAAGAAAGAACTTTATTACCTCTTTTGAGAAAGTCCCAAAACTTCCAGGTATTGGATGTACGCTGTGAAGTGCAACGGTGCACCCAGGTAGTGCTCTCTGGTGATTACCCCTTTTTCGTCTCGCTTACAATGGAATTATTTATTAAAGCTCACTGAAGCTGATTTTTCTTTGTTGAAGGAACAGCTTCACATAGGGAAATAATTAATCAGTCATAAATCTCAGTAAGAATAAGTTATTAATATCAGCGAGTTTTGAGGCTCGCATGAATTTACCTTCTGAATGTCTCGTGACGAGTAATTTTTTGTGCGAAAGAATGTTTGAAATGCCGGCATAAGTGATTTTATATCTTTTTTTTTGATAATACGAGCATTACGCATATTTGCAACTGCTTAATCCGACGCTATTCAGGGTTCACTCAAGGTCAATGCATCCTGCATAGCGGGTGATTAATGTCACTGCACCCGATGAAGTTTACCCGTGAAAGAAAGATGTGAATTTACTCTATATGCTTCAGTCAGACATAGCATGAAGAGATTTACGTTTTCCGCGAGAGTCAACTGACACCTGAATTTCATCAACGGTATTGTCAGAATATAATTCTCATCAAGAAAAAATTGTTAAAGTAAAACTAGGAAGCTCAAGCTGGATCACAACTCGCGCAACACGCAGCAGTCTAAGACGGAAGGACAGGAGAAACAATTAGTCCACCAAGTCGGCGGTCATCGTTTTAAGCATAAAATCTGTTCCGTGAAATGTGTAGCATATTCTAGGAATGATGGTAAATGGGCTCCAGGGACGTACGGTGGCGCCTTCGCCTCTCTTGTTCATCCATGTGGGCTTATGCTCCTCACTCGCTATCGCGGCTTCAAATTAGCCGCCATCAGCCAGAACGGGCACTGAACGTGCCCCGCCACTTCTTAGTGGTCTAAGTGCGAGTCGCGAGTGATACGGTTAGGCGTCAAATTGTGCCGATAAGTCTGCATCCCGGCTGTTCGCGCAAGGGGCGTGGGGTCTCGGTTTCCAAAACTTCTATTCTAGTCGTCTACGGCGAAAGGAATAGTAGTTCTCCGGTCGTATGATGATGAAAAAATTTAGTAAAGCTATGCTTATCGACAAATTGACGAAATGTGTTATAGCTTTGCTTTACAGCCTTGCCATCTGTCGTATGAACACCCTCTGGTTGGGCGCTCTTCGTGGTAAGCAGGTCTCTGTCTAACTTGTGAAGCTACCCGTCGCCTCGCGTCTTCTCTTTGCACTCACACTTGCGTTTCACCTAAATGTGGAGAGCGATATTCTCTGACGACTAGATTTTCGTCTCTTCAACTTAAACTCTGTCCGCTAAACACGTGGTTGCCGCAGAATGAATTGAATATATCATTTAAATAAAGCCTATTCAGTTGCAGCTACCAGGTTGGCAGTTGCAAGTCAAATCAATTCAATAAATAATAAGATCTTACGGTCGACACTGTCTTCTGTTGTACAGTTCAAAGCCATATAGCTAAATCAACGCTTACGAGAGCTTTCGCCGTAAGCAGCCGCATTAATCTGCTCATGTGGACTACGGTGAGCACACGCCACCTCGAGTATCGCAAGTTATGCGCCCTTTTGCCGAGCAAGATGGAGTGATGTTAGGCCACCGGTCTTCCGTCCTGAGACGAACGCGAGTGTGATAGCCAGATGGGACGGATGAGGGGAGCAACATATACCCTTTGCTTTTATAGTGGATAAGCGGTATACAGCCGAGATTCGGATATACCGAAAGACGTAGATTAGAAGAGAACTTCTTCCCTGCAGAAATAAAGCACCTTTGCGACTCCCTAAAGAAGCTGTAACACAAGCAGCCTTATTTCCTCGAACGCAACAGATAGTCACGTTCGCTCTGCATTTGGTGCGCCACTAACGTATCCACATAATTGGTATAACACACAAAAAATTTAACATTTTGCGCTACAAAGCCCTGTACAGTACGCAACAGAAAAATATTAGCAGAAGTGGCTTGTGACCGAAGCAGGAGAATTGAGATAAGTGGCTCCTATGATGCCGTACGCGCAGATGGGGAACGTGCCAAGCATGTTCCACTTTCTAAAGAAGGGGAGGCTTGCAGAGAGCAGCCCATTACGACAACGTTCTATCCGAAAGACTGCATCTTAAATTGAAGGTCGTGCATTCCATATAGGCATAATCATGCGCTGACGTGATCATGCACATGGTTGAGTTTGTTTTATTGTGTTTTGTGCTGCCGTTGTTAGCAGCGGTACCTTCATCGCATTTGTCCTTTTTGAAGAATTGCTGGGCGATTCCGTTAAAAAGCAACGCGCGGCAGTGCCTACGTCAAAGGACAACAAAAGCTGAAATCCAGCAAACTGTGGGCTTTGGGCGGAGGGAGACGGCAATAAAAGTATACCGTACTCGCAACAGCTGCTCAAAAAAATAAAAAGGAAAATGAAATCTACACATGTGCGCAGTGATGTTGGCGCACGATTCTGCCGATAAGCAACGCACATACTTTAGATACTGCTTCTTCCTACACCCCCCCCCCCCCTCTTTTAGAAAATGAAATGTGCCTGGCACTTTCGTTTTCGGCGAGCATGGCAACAATAGCGCCACGTATCGCGCATTTTCTGCTCCGGTCACAAGTCGCTTGCGATAATCGTTTTCCGTTGCAGCTGTACAGTGGTGAGCAGCCTTGTTTAGAGCGCTCCGACGCCGCTGCGCGGAGCAAGTAAGCGACATCTAACGTTAGGCTTTGAGTGCCTAACGCTAGATGGCGCTGACTTGCTCCACGGAGCACCGTCGGCGTGCTCTAGACAAGGCTGCTCACCACTGTACATGACAAAAACGCATTATACACATCTTCTAAAGGCCCTTTACTGGTATTGCATAGGGGTCTAAAACCCATAAATTCATTGTACTACATAACAGTGAAATATAAAATCTCAATACAATAAACACACATACTCTGCGAGAGCAAAGACCATATGAATAGATTAAAAAAAACCTGATCCACCTACACCTGTGGACAACAATGCTGGACACAAAGTATAAAATAATACAATTCTTACAACGATCTATTATGAATCAGCATAGCGTAAGCACTTCAGTTTGGCAACAAATGCGTCGTAATTTTTTTCGGAACCAAATTCCTCTGGTAGTTTATATCAGTGGTAAATTGCCAAGAACATAGGTGCATTGCCGCGTAAGTTTGGCGAGAGCAATGTTGGGTGGGTTGCACTTTAAATCAGTGGTATGAAGAGTGGAAAATGTGATGTGCTGGCTTGATAGGAGATTCGGTGAACGGCGATGGATTGTGATGAAGTCTGTGAAATTGACATAGCAGGATGATAAGTCTTCGTTTTTCAAGTGAGCTTAAATTGAGGGATGATTTAATATCTGTGATGCTTGAGTATCGGGCGTATTTTTTTGTGATCAACCTAGCTGTCTTATCATGAAGTGATTCCAATTTTCTCTGCACGATAGGCTAGAATTGGGTTCCAGATGAAACTGGGATATTCTAGTTGCGATCTTACCTAAGTTGTGTATGCTAACAGTTTGGTTGCCTGATTTTCAAGGTACAATAAGTGGTGTGTGATGAAGCCGAGCGTTTTGGATGCTTTAGTGGTTGTGTAATCAATATGTTTGTGTCATGTCAAATGTGAAGAAATATGTACACCTAGGTATTTGACTGCAGGAGCATCTTCAACGGTCACGTTACTCATTAGTAGTTCTAGTCATCATAAATGTTACATCTTTCGTTTTTGACACGTTTATTTTAATATGCCATTGTTTGCATAAGTTAGTGCTTTCGTTAAGATTACTTTAAAAACATGCAGAACGCCTGTAGCACAGCTACAATAGGCTCATCAAGCTACCGTATTGCTATCATTCTGTCTGCTGCGGTTGAAGCTATGCTTGTTTAAAGGCAATAAAAAAATATTTAGGATGTGCAGTATACAACTAGTTGGTACAGCTGGTACTATGCGCTCTTTCTCTACAGTGTGACGCACTTCCTTTCAGCGCTGCCTGTCTTAACCACCGTTTATTTTCTCTATCACAAAAAGCGCTCTATGCGACAAAGGTGAACGCCCGGCCTCCACGTTTTCAACTCACTTGAAGGGAGCACAGCGCTCGTCGCTCCGACCAGCAGGCAGTGAGGGAGAGCTAAACTCTCCTCTTAGTCTAGGGTTGTGCAGAAGAGCGGAGAGGGGTATACTCTGGACAGCGCGAATTGGGCGTACTAAACTTTCATATCTTGCGTTCTGTCCGCGGAGCAAGTGTAATGGACCAACACGAGTTAATGTACGGCACATGATATGAAAACAAAGCTTGCTCAAGTTAACTTGTACGCATCGATAGGTTTCGATAGGTTTAAAACAGCTTACTTTTTGTAACGCAAGCTACAAACTAGTACCGGAAACCGTGTGAGTAACAATATTTCTTTGCCGGAGTGTACAAGATTTCGCTCAGAGCAGTTTGCCTTCCTGGAGCAAGTGATTGGACCCCGTGTCATTCACTCCCATCTCTATGGTTAGCGCCGTCGTCCAAGACGAAGTGGAGATGGCGGTGGCTGTTGTGCCCATGGCATCGCACGTTCTTTATGTAACACTTCGTTTGCGAGCGGCAGTTGGCGGTATAGAATAAATAAATACATAACGTGGAAACGTTTACGATGCGCAATTAGTAGACTGGACATTTTTGCCCGGAGTTACGCGGCGCAGAAATACCTAGAGAAACGGCAATAAATAGACGGGACAAGCGCTGAAAAAAACTGCTCAATAAAAACGAGTGTCCTTTCGGCCCATTGCCCTTCCTGCTCTGCACCGCGCAAATATGAACCTATTCGAGGTCGCAAACTTTTTTTCTATTGAGGAAACTCGGTACCTTATTAATGGCACACTTCCCTGCCTGCGTAGCGTTGGAGGCTCCGTTCACCGAAAATGCGATGCCGGCGGATATTGTGGCCGAAAAACACGTGAATGGCGCTCGCAGGCGCGGTAGCTGGCAGTTGATATGACCGAGCACTATGCAGTGGAAGTAAGGTTGCTTGACATTGAGTTTGGCTGGAGGTGCTGACTCTGGCTTCTCTTTTGGCATGGGCGGGTGATATCAGAATTAGTCTTCCATTCACGTTAACCATATGCCAAACAGGAACGCTCATATGGCCTGTGTACAGCGGGGCTTTATATCTGGGGTATTTACCTACGTTCTCGCGTGATACCTTCAAAGGCAGAAGTGTCGCCCATATTTTTATTTGGAATTTCGTAATATATAGTATCAGTACAGATCGAGTGAGATGCTTCCTAGTGCCACCAAATGGTCTGAGTAGCGCATAAAATAATAACGCAAAAGGTTCGAAGTGCACAATCCAAGTTTCTGATGAATCACAGCAAGGCCGAACAGCATCACTTTGAAAGGCATCGCTTTCCCAGCACCCATTTAAACTGCAAGACACCTTTCTCGGGCTCCCAATGCGAATAATTACAGCGGCGCAATAATTACATTGGGAATAATTCATTGAAGACAACGAGCGCTGATTATGAGCCGCGCTGCCACGTTTTAGAAACGGACTTTCGCAAACCAAACTGATAGAAGCAGTTCTTTCCACGATGAACGCGTAGGAAAAGTGCAGATTCTGTCTCCATTTGAGACTTGGAGCGACTGAACAGTGGCACAGGGTGTTGTCTAAAGAGCAATTAACTGAGAAGGCAGAATTAGGGAAGATTGACGCTGGATTGTGCCCGGCATGTGCTTGCTATTCTGCTAGGGCATTCGGGTAGATGTAAATGTTCTGTATTTAAGTGACTCGTACTGATACTTTCTGGCTTCTGGCACAATGTATCGAAAAAAAGTAAACTTCGCTGTTCCCTGACGGCTGGCCATACACCGTGTGCAAGATACGTGACACACCCGGCACATGCTTTCAAGAAACAGCTGGAAGCGGTTTTCACCAGCTATCCTGAGCAGTTTCTGCAGCGGCAAAAATAACCACTTACTCCATTGCCGTCTCCAGGTGACAAATTCTGACGACGAGATCATCCTCTGAAAACACGGAAGAGCGCATCAAATGTCAATCTACCCCATTGTTGTAACGTGTCCTAAGCAAACTATGTACTTATATTACACCACATTAAGCAGGATACTGAAGGAACAACTAAGTTTTAAAAATAAATCTCTTAGAAAGTGTGTCTCGGACGTGAAATAAAATGATAATGGAAGACTCACGAAAAGAAATAAGGGTTATAGGCTCAACTAAGCCGCTACAGAAACTAACGTAGAAATCTGAGAACCGTTTTCAATAATTACCTTAGAACAAATCCCTAGAGACGCGAAAAATACCGTGTCGTTTATAGTCACAAATACACCGCCCCGATAGTAAAAAAAAAAAATAGGCAACACAGGCAAAAACAGTGACAGAAATCTGGGGAAAAATACAATAAAATATTTTATACTACTGTAACGTCATACTTTTGTGTACTATGGTAGAACTTTTTTATCGTACTGTAGTTTCTTCAGTAGTGCTTTCGCGAGGTAATGACACAAAATTCTGTTTTTACTACATTTGCACCTGCCGTCGAAATTTTGTTGATAGGACAAATAATTTCTAAAGTTTTTTTTTTTTTTTCATTGGAAATGCTTACGCTAGTTCTGCTGAAGTCAATAAACTTGGGGCACGCTTGGTATAGAACATAGACCGCACCACTTCTCACAGTTGTACGTATACCACGCGTGCCTAAGGCAACTCTATGGCGCCATCGAAATCAAAATATGACGTAAGCAGATGAAGCCTTTGTATGTGGCTTTTGTATACTGGGTTTTATTAAAAAGATTAAGAACGTCAGTATAACAGAGTACTATGTAAGAGGCGCATGCTATGAGGTGCCAGAGGACATTGGCAGCTAGAGCGCTTGTCCACATGTCTTCGGAAATTCACACGCGGCACCAATTAAGCGTATTGCGTGCTCACGTCCCCTTCTGCTTGACTCCATCTGAAAAGGCTCAATCGGCTGCCGCTTAATCTTTCTGGGAATGCGTCCTGGAGAGCAAGTCCTTTTTTTTCTAATCAGGGCTGGTATTCCAGCTCCTGAATTTTGCTTAATAGGAAAAGACGCATTTGTGAAATTATTATCAGGGTGGCATAGCATCTGGGATCCAGGCAAAACTCTTCGCCAACTCAGCTGTATATTTGCGAAATCGATCGGCGAGTAGCTTATTTTAATGGCTGTTAATGCCTTGTAAAGTTATTGTCTGTGACAGTTCTGTCTGCATCTTTTGAATCCGTAAGCTATTATGTATAGAAGCCACCTCAAGTTTGTCTTCGGCGTAGCCTTAAACTTAATGAAATCGATAACTTTTTAGCAGAATAATTGCTGCATTACTGAAATTGGTTTATAGGGCAGACAAACACAAGTAGGAACGAAGTGACAGGATAGAATGCTAACATTTAAAAAGAGCAGCTTCTGATATCAACAAAACGGAATGGAATCGCAAAAAGAAATCACGACTTATGACCCTTCATCAAGCATAGGCACATAGGCCCCTAGTTGTGTTGCGCAAGTGAATGAGAAAATTAGGCACACAAATTATTGGTACTGATAAGACTGAAAAGTCTTGCAGCTCGTTTTTCAGCAACGACTTAATTTCGCCATGAAAAAAAAAAAACCCTGAAATATCACGCACGGTAATAGCACTGATTGTATGATTGTATTCACTTCGTGGAATGATAGGTTATCAATTGCTTTTATTTTTTTTTCCTGCGATTTCCTGCCAACGCATTTGGTTGATATAAGCAGCTCCTGTATATACGCGGTTTATCGGTAAATAAAAACCTGAGTTGTTCATTAGCGCTATTTTCTGTCAGTTCTTTCCTACCTGTGCCTATTTGCACTATAAACCTACTGCGGTGAAGGCTTTCTCAGGCGCCCTTTCATGCTTTCGCTTTGGCCTCTTCGCTGTCCACCTTGCTAACATAAAGTGAACGCTCGCAGCATATCCCAGTTCCTTCCTTTGCCCGGCGAACCCTATTGGAGCACCGTATACCCCTTGGTAGGCCCGTTCCGATGATCCCACTCACGAGGCCACCGTCATCAGCCGAGTTTCTTTCTTCACGGAGCTTCGGCACCTGAGTCGTGAGGGGATCTAGAGCCTTGGGTGTCCCCAACTCCGCTGTGTAAGATAAAACCTTTCATCACTACCATAGATCCACCCCATCATAGCGGCGTCATTCGGTGCAGTTTGCATGCCAGCTTGGTGAACGCGTGATTGAACCGGTACTCAAATATTTTCACAGACATTCACTAGGTGTGCAGCAAATAGTGCAAAAATAGTAGTGGCAGAACCACCAGATCCAGGCAGCAGCAGTGTGGTAGCGGCGGTGCTGAAGTATGAAGCCAAAAGTTTCAACAGTTGAAGCTATTGCTCTCAAAAGACACAACATCGCTCTTTAGGGAATAGACTACAATGAGCTAATATATCACACCTATCCCTGCCAGGTCACACGTATAGTAAAAGTCCACTTGCTCCTGATATAGGCCGCGCGTAAACAAGCGCTGTTATCTCAGTAGTTGAGTTGGGTGAGAGCTACGTATGAGAAAAAGACGGTTTGCTATATGCGCCCCACTCTGCCGCCGGGCCAGCCTTAGAGGCCACGCATGATATTCATGAGTGCCATCACATGAATGGGCCAAGTCGAGGAGTTCAATCGTCACGCAGCGCAGAGTGATCCCGGAAGCGGCGGCATCGATTTAACTCCTGGTTCTAAACAACTCGTTGCAAAACTATTATGGCGCACCTTACTACAAGTTAGTGCTAATTATCGAAAGTTATTTTAAAGCTATTCACCCTGAGCCTACAATCTACAATTCATTTAGAGATTTGATAAGGAGAATATTCTAACCGTTTAGAAACTGAAATATTTGGACGCCCTGTAGGGTATGGATTTAGGCACAAGCTTTCAAAATATTTCAGAGCAATATTTATGTGCAAAGATTGTTTCTCAGGCAGAGCATAGGCATGTACGCTCAATGCAGGCAACCAGTCATCAAACAGGGCTCGTTGCACTGCTCCCGGCTTTCCGCTGAGCTGCTTGTTTCACGGGTCACGCCTGGGACATCTTCGCTCTTCCCACCAGATGTTGCACCTTGGTCAGGCCTGGCTCGTTTCACCGACCACGGTCACTGCTTGGTCGTCCTCACCCCACCGCTGTTCACGAGTTGTTGGACGACGGTATCGCCTGGCTCGTCCCTCCGATCACGGTTACGGCTTGGTCGTCGTCGTCCCACCGCTGCCACCAGTTATTACGTTCTGGGGTCGCGTGCGCCTGGGTATCGCACCGCTGCCACCAGTTAATACATGCGGTGCGCGGCCCCTCGGTAGCATTGGCCTGGCAGCTCCATGGCTCGGCGGACGGCATCAACGGTCCCAGCAAAGACGAGGCGTCTTTTAACGAAACAACCTTTACTACAACATCATGAAGAAACGGGCAGAGAAGCTGACCCGGAGAGAATACAGACACTCTCACACAGCTGGTGTCTAGCGTCGTGTCAACGGCGCGTCAAAGTAGTCTCTGCCGCAGCGGAGACTGCCGCTGTATTTTATAGGCATGCCAGTTCACAGGGAAAGAGAGAGAGCACTGCGTGTTCAGACACGGCGATGACTCAAACGCAGGTGGCTCGACCACATCTCTTCCACCTCCTGCAGACGGGCGGGGGCGACGCACTCTCCCTCGAGCTCCAGGCTTGGCCAGCTTGTGCACACACACGCACGCACACACATTTGGCGCGTGGCAGGATCACGTCGAAACTTGCCCGCGGGAGGAAGCGTTGGGCGGCCGATGAATGGCGCCGAAATGGCCGATCCGCTCGCGGTTCTGCCTGTTGCTATGCAGTGGCCGCGTCAGCTGACACGCTTGTCGGTGGCGAAACGTAACACCACCGAGATATTGTGCATTACTGAAGAAATACACTACAACACACAGCCACATTCAAAGGAGACCACTGATGGCCTCCCTTCGCGCCTCTCCAGTGCTGGATTGGCGAAAGAAAAACGTCAAAACTGCGGTCGCATTTCAGGCCTAGGCGCTACACTGTAAAAACAAAAACACCTTTTTGGGCATTTGTCTGATTCAAAACACCCTTACACCCTGAGTAGGGTGTTCGTGCCATTGGAAATCACTTCTTGCATTCCAAAGGGTTGCTTTGGTTGGAGAATATGCCTCAGGGTGTTACGGGCAAGCAATATCACCTAACATGCTGGGGGTATATGGCTGCATAACTTCGCAGCCTTTTATACACAAGCGGCGCTGCTAATATAACCCAACACCTAAATAAAGCACCAAAAGCAACGCTAAAATTAAAATTACACACGAGTGCTTTCTAAAATTAAACAGAAACTGAAACAAAACTTCACCGCCAGGAGGCCACCGGTAGCTACGAACGATCTTTTCAAATTTCACAATATGGCCGTTAGCATTGTGGGGTGCGTTTCGACCACGTTTCGGCGAATGCTGAATGTGCTTCTTCGATTGTTTACCCTCGTGAAATGTGTTGTATTTCCCATGCGTATGTGTTACAGAAGTGTCTACGCTTGTGAAGTGCTTTCTACATGTGGTGTTTAACGCAAGCGGGCATTTATCGTGTCAGCAAGTGTTCGGGCTTCTTTTTGCTTTGCTCAGGCGGAAGGAATGCTGCACCGCTTTATGTTTGAGATGTTCGAAAGAAGGCATGGACGATTTTTTTTTCTTCTGCGTGACTAAGAGGTATATGCGCCGACTACATTACACTCGCGCTGAAATCGCACTGGTTGGTTCGGTGCCGGTGATACGAAGGCGGACAGCGTACTGCGCGGCTGACGCAATCGTCTGTAAAGGTAAGCATATTCTCACATATATTGCGCTTTGTGGGAACAGTGTCTTGAACAGAAAAATACTGTTACGACGTTTATTTAGACAGATCTTAGGCTGCGCTAGAGAATAGCACACAAGAGAGGGGCAGAACCAGCTTCCTCCTCTTCAGCTTATCCCGCCAAACCTCATCTTCCTTCAGTAAGGACCGCGGGAAGTGCGTGACACTGCCCCCTTCGCAGACGATGCCCTCCGGGCGAGTCAAGGTTCGTTACGTTGATAGAAGGGCTTCATGCGGGCCACGTGGACTACTTGAGTCTTCCGAGAACGACGCCCTTGGGTGGTCACGGGAGAGACTACAAAGTTTACTGCGCTGAGGCGTTCCAATACAACGAAAGGGCCGGTATGGTGGTGCAACAGTTTCTGGCACAAGCCGCGCTTACGCAACGGCGTCCAAAGCCACACCAAGTCACCAGGGACATAATTAACATCTTGATGACGCTTGTCGTAGCGTTGCTTGTAGCGTTCCTGGGAGGCTAGAGTGCGAAGTCTAGCGAGTCGACGAGCTTCTTCAGCCAAAGAGAGAGTATGCGCTAGTGAAGTTTCAGCAGTGAGTGAGAAAGGCAGAAACGTGTCCAAAGTGCTTCGTGGAGGTCGTGCATAGAGAAGAAAAAACGGACTGTAGCCTGTCGTTTCGTGCTTAGCAGTGTTAAATGCGTATGTTATAAACGGAAGGACTTCATCCCAGTTTTTGTGGCGTGAGTCGACATACATTGCGAGAATATTGCTAAGCGTCCGATTGGTGCGTTCTGTAAGACCGTTTGTTTGTGGGTGGTAAGGAGTTCAATGGCGAAAATGGGATGAGTAGAGGCGAAGAAGTTCTTCTACAACTTCTGCCGTAAACTGTCGGCCACGATCGCTTATTAACACACGAGGAGGCCCATGTTGAAGAATGATGGACCGTAGGAGGAACGCCGAGACATCAGAAGCAGTGGCTGACGGTATAGCAGCAGTTTCACAGTACCGCGTAAGGTAGTCTACGCACACTATGACCCAGCGGTTTCCGTTGGAGGAACGGGGAAACGGTCCTAGAAGATCAATTCCCGCCTGTTCGAATGGGGTTCGTGGTGGCGTTATAGGCTGAAGATGACCCGGTCGTGAGCAGGTTGGGCGCTTGAAACGCTGGCACTGGAGGCAGCTGGCCACATAACGTTGAGTAGTTTGACGCATCTTCGGCCAATAAAAACGTTCCTTAGTCCTGTGAAATGTCCTTGCGAAACCCAAGTGTCCAGCTGTGGCATCGTCGTGCATTACCCGAAGAACCTGACACCTAAGACTTGTAGGAACTACCAGAAGAAGCCGCGCACCTACTGACGAGTAGTTCTTCCTGTATAGTACACCGTCACGAATGCAGAATGAGGTCGTAGGGTTCCGGGATTTTGCTGCCTCAAAAAGCGGCGCCAATTCGTCGTGCCGCTGCGCAATCTTGAATTCACCAACATCAGGGAAACTTGTAGAGATAGCATCTATATATTCATCCAAGACCTCATTCTCGCAATCAGTAGTTTCGAGTGGGAACCGTGACAAGCAGTCAGCATCACCGTGCTTACGACCACTCTTAAAAGACACAGTAAAATTAAATTCTTGAAGGCGCAAAGCCCACCGCGCAAGGCGTCCACAGGGGTCACGAAGGTTTACAAGCCAACATAAGGAATGTTGGGCCGTCACAATTTTAAATGCACATCCATAAAGATATGACCTAAACCGTTGCACACCGAATACAACAGCTAAGCATTCCTGTTCAGTTACTCTATAATTACGTTCAGCCTTGCTCAAAGAACGGCTTGCATACGCAACGACATGTTCATCGCCATTGTGGCGCTGTATGAGCACAGCACCAATTCCAACTGCGCTGGCGTCAGTGTGAAGTTCTGTTGGAGCTGATGGACAGAAGTGGCGTAGTACTGGTCCTGACGTCAAAATAAACTAACTGACGAAAGGCGGAGTCACAATCGGCAGTCCACTTGAAAGGCACATCTTTTTGCAGAAGACAAGTAAGGGGATATGCTAGATCAGCAAACTTCGAAACAAAACGCCGAATATAGGAGCAAAGCCCCATAAACTCCTGAGCTGTTTTAACGATTTCGGCGGTTTAAAACAAGTGACAGCTTCTAGCTTTTTCGGATCAGGCCTGATTCCATCCTTGTCTATGAGATGTCCAAGTACCACAGTCTGGCGTTCTCCAAAACGACATTTCTTGGAATTTAGTAACAGACCAACTTTCTCAATACACTCCAAGACAACCTCTAATCGACTGTTGTGTTCATGAAAAGTTTTCCCGAATATCACTACATCGTCCAAATAACACATACAAATGTGCCACTTCAGCCCGCGCAAAACTGTATCCACGAACCTTTCGAACGTGGCTGGAGCGTTACATAATCCAAACGGCATCACATTAAATTCATACAGCCCTTCTGGGGTGATGAATGCCGTCTTTTCTTTACCTTCCGGGTGCATGGGGTTCTGCCAATAGCCTGATCGCAGGTCAACTGAGGAAAAATAGGAGGCGGAATGTAAGCAATCAATGGCGTCATCAATACGTGGCAGGGGATACACGTCCTTCTTGTTAACAGTATTCAGACGTCGATAATCAACACAAAATCGCCATGTGCCATCTTTCTTTTTGACTAGAATCACAGGGGCAGCCCACGGACTAGACGATTCCTGAATGATGCCCTTATGCAGCATGTCACGAACTTGTTCTTCCATTGTTTGGCGCTCTGATGGGGATACACGATAAGGCTTCTGGCAGATTGGATCAGCAGTTCCTGTATTGATTCGGTGCTGAGTACGGAAAATGGGAATCTGTGGTGGCGAGTCCCGAGAGAAATCGAAAGCCGCAGTATGTTTCGCCAGAACTTCCACTAAACTGTGACTGTCACTTGTTGGTTGGGATTTGTTAATCATGGCAAGCAATTTTGTCTCATCTTCTTCTGAGCATGCGGTAGGCTGGGAATTGTCTGTGCTGAGCACGGCCACTGATTTAAAAGTGTCGTCATCAAAGTTGGCAAGTTTTAGACCACGTGGTAATACAACAGATTCGTTAGAGCAGTTAATCGTCCACAAAGAAGAATGGCCATTCATGACTGAGATGATGCAGCGGGGAATCAGAATACGTTTCTTCGCGCAGTTGAGGGTGAGTGGTTCAACCACAGCGTCGAACGCATCACTGGTACAGCTGGAACTAACAACTCGTATAAACTCTGCTGACATTGCAGGAATGACTATGTCTTCCGAAACCGAAAGCGTGCTAGGATGGGTCCGCGAATTTTCACGCAAAGCAGATTCAATTCGAGTGCTCACAGAAATGTCTCCATTGCGAAAGTCGAGAGTGGCCCCACATTGCTCCAGAAAATCGAATCCAAGAATTACGTCATGCGTTGATCGAGTAAGTACTGCGAATTCAGTTCGGAATGTGTGGCCGACGATAACAAGATTCACGGAACAGACTCCAAGTGGGTCAAGCGGTTCGCCACCAACACCACATAATGTTGTCGCACTATCCCAAGCAAACATAATTTTACGACCAAGGCAGTTTTTAAAAGCGAGACTTATAATAGAAATAGTTGCACCTGTGTCCAACAACGCCATAGCACGTACACCGTCCACAAACACTTCAATTCGGTTTTTTAACATCGAAATGGGCAGAGTAAGCTAGAATCTTTTGCGACCTCACCTCCATCGGCCGCACTCACTAGTTTCCCGGAGGTGGCGACCGTCGTCGGGGAGAAGGGGATTGTCGTAGGCGCCGAGATGGTGGTGTCAGGCTACTGTCAGAGGCCGGTGATTCGTTTCGGTTCAGCACCATTCTGCGTTCTTGTCGGCTAGCTGTTGCTCTGTACTCATTCCGGCCAGGTGTTCTTCTATACGAATCATCATTGTCAGCAGGAAGCCTTGTACGGGAGTTCACCCACTGTCGGCGATACTGCTGATACGGACGACGGTTGCGGCAAAAGCGGGAAATGTGGCCGATCATTCCACAGGCATAACACACTGGCGGCTCACGTTCATTCGATGAATAAGGCTCATCGTCGCTTGTATTAAACGTTACATGCTCTGGATGTGGTCGACGAGGAGGACGAGAGTGCTCGCTGTTGTAGGCGTTGATGTTGAGGGGCTGGATGTTCGGGCGATGAGCAGCAGAGCATCGGGTGTCCGAAGGAGGCGTAACAGAGGGATCATAACAGGTAGAAGATGGGCTGTCTGACGAAGAGGTGCTCCTGTAGACGGGTCTGACGTGGCCCCCAATATCTTGATGCCTCCGAAGCTCTTCGCGGACGATCTGGCGAATTGTATCTGCCAGGCTTGTCGTTTCAGACACATCCACACTAGCGACAGTTGTCACATTAGGCAGCCGACCAAACTTCGGAATGATACGGCGTCGCTTCAAAGATTCAAACGTGCGGCAGTGTCGTGTTACATCAGCGGTGGTATTCAAAACCTCCTTGCAGATGAGACAGTTGTACACATCTTGCGCTAGTCCTTTGAGGAGGTGGCCCACTTTGTCTTCTTCTGTCATTCGATCATCAACTATTCTGCATAGCTTGAGGACTTCTTCTATATAAGTTGTGCAGGCCTCCCCCGGTACTAGCGCTCGCTGAGCCAGAGCACTCTTCTGCGCTCTTTTTTCGAGCATCGGCATCACCGAATCCCGCTCTCATTTCTTACATGAAGCGATCCCAGGTGATAAGGGATGCTTCATGATTGTCAAACCATGTTAGTGCAGTTTCTTCAAGAAAGAATACCGCATTCGCCAGCTTGGTATTCGCATCCCAGCGGTTGTATTTGCTCACCCGATTGTAGTGGGTGAGCCAGTCATCCACGTCTTCCCCAGGCTTGCCATAAAAGTGTCGGGGTTCCCGATAAGGCTGTGGGATGGTTGGTTGTGCTGATGGCATGGGCGGCGTTGAAACATCTGCTTGCGCCATCTCCGTCCGTAGGGGGGGTAGCCCAGCAATTCTTCTGCTCCGGCGAAGTAGGAGAGGTTCCGTGGTGATCTTTAGCCCGCAAACTCCGCCACACTTGTTACGATGTTTATTTAGACAGATCTTAGGCTGCGCTAGAGAATAGCACACAAGAGCGGGGCAGAACCAGCTTCCTCCTCTTCAGCTTATCCCGCCAAACCTCATCTTCCTTCAATAAGGACCGCGGGAAGTGCGTGACAATACTTTCTTGAACAGAAATAATATATGTGCTACGTTTCCTTGCATTTTGCACGCGCAGGAGGTTCACGAAACGATTTTCGTTTTTTGACAGTTTGATACTTGTGCTCAGTTCGCAACGACTCGGTTTTGTTCTACCGTTTCCGTTCGTGCGGCAAAGTCATGTTGGTGCACTACCTTAATTATCCTAGCAATCTCGACTCCTCCCTCCCCCCTCCTCCCTTATCCTTATCTCTTACATTTCGCGCTCGCTCTCCTGAAACCTCCTTCATGCCTTCATGCTTCGTCATCTCCTTCCCCCCCCCCCCCCTCCCTTTTTTGTTTTACTTACTCGGAGCATAGGCGCGAGCCGTCCTGCTGCTCGGGGAGCGTCCTCCCGCAGCCCTTCTGTTTACACTTTTTGTTCGAGGAGGCTATGTTCGTTCTCGGCGGCCGTTAGCGCGGCACGCCTCTGCGCTCGTGCTCTCGGCATTGAAGTGCGCCGGTCGGCCGACCTGGTTGCATAATAGTTTATTCCAAACTGCGTATACTATATGCCGCTATCATCAGCCTATGTTAACTTCCCCGCGTCTGGAATTGCCTTTTTTAATCACAATGGGAGCATTTTTCATTTTACGGGGACCATATTTTGCGGTTGCATGGAGTGTGAATTTGCATTTTTATTATGCTGCTTTTGTTATGGCGTTTACTTTCGCTCTTCAAGAATCATTTAGGTACGTATTTTATTTTCAGCAAGACTTCAATTAAGGCACTTGTACACGTGCTAAGTCAGCTGATGTGGTTCAAACCATCCAGTTTTCATTATTTTTGTGGTCACATTTCAACATAACTGTTTGACCGCATTACTTGATTTTTGTAGTCTCTTTAGACTAGAATAAATGGATATTCGATACTGATGCCTCAGCATTCAAGTAGAGGTCGACAGCTTGAATTCTGTGGCCAAATATTGTACCGGATATTGCTATTACAGAGTTTGATTCTGACCAGATGTTTACTTCTTTTTGTATTTTGCTTAAATGTATATATGAAGCGGTTATCATAGCCTTAATCGCATATGTTTACCTGCTTTGCTCATCACAGTGCGCATATTGCAGGCAAATTTGTGACTTACTGTTATTAAAAAATTTGCAATGTATGTCTTGAAAGCAGTTTACTGATTTAAAGGGCCCAGAAAACAATTTGGCTTTCATATGGTAACGATGCATGTCTACAGATTGTCTCTAAGAATTGAAGCCTACTTTTTAAAGCTGAGCGGGGACCCTTAGTTTAGAGATATATTACATATTTTATTGCCATTCAGCCGTGTGCCAAGTTGAGGGGAGGAGGATCATATTTGCTTTGTTATTTTTTATATTAGACCTTCCTTAATATTGCTTGCAGTTTGGTGATGAGTGGCAAAATACTGATGGTTTTTGCAGTTTTCTAACCTTAGTAAATATTTGTATTTGCTGTTTGCTAATGCCATTTTTTTTTTTCAGATACGTACAAAGGCATCAATTGCCTTAGCTTTTGTACGATGATTTTTAATATTCAGTTACTTAAAACATAGAGTAAAATGAATTCTTTATGGCTACCATTCACATAAACTTGCAGTTCTTACATGACTTCAATATGCTGATCAAGAAGGACGGAAAAGAGGCAGTTGAAATTGGCCTTAACAAGACACTTGTCTTCGTTTTGAAGGACACCATTCGTGCAAGAAAAAAGGACATTGCCCGGGTGCTCGAAGTATGCTTTGAGGGAATACGTGAAAGGAGAAAGAAGCGTAAGTATTAAGCTGTTTCCTTCTGTTTGCTGCACGTGCTATCTAGTTGGCAGTTTTTCGCTAAATGCCTACAATTTTGCCATTTTGTATCGCCTTAGAGATATACTAAAAACATGGCTAAGCATCAGAAAGAATAATAAAACCATAACTAGCCTGTGCATTTCTTCATATGTAAAAATTTTCGCATTAGCTAAATTTAAATTACCTATTGTTCTTCTCCATTGTAATGGTGCAGCCTTTTCGAATCTGTTCAACTAGTAGCAGAGAATTCAGTTCAGTTCAGTTGTTCAGTCGTATCCGACTCTTCGTGACCCTATGGACCATATCACGCCACTCTTTATTAGGTGATACCTAATTCAAATCTTCACAAGCTTTGCTAATTTTTGCTGTAAAATGTTTGGATTTCAGTTTGCGTGCCTCTACATGTTTTTAATTTTGTTTATTTGCCTTCCTAAATTAGACAATAAATCATCGCCTCAAAACTTGGCTGTCTCTTTTTACCTGCAAGAAGATACACCATTGTTGTGTTGCTTATTTCTATTGTAGATGTACAGACAGTATGCATTCTGCAACTCTTGGCAAACATTGGGAACCAGCCGGGAGCTCTGGATGTTGTTTGTATCATTTGTAAGTTTTCTCTTTGTCATTTAAATATTCAGGAAGCCTACTTGAAACCCACATTATTAGCGAATTTTCTTTGTTTCTAAAATGGCTTACAGTCTAACTTGTAATATGGATTAGTGATTCATAATTCAAATACAAATACTACACAGGTTTTCATCACAACTGTGAATTCTTTCCTGTGAAAGGATTATTTGCACTGTAAGTACAATCAAAAGCACTTTTAAGAGACTCCTGCCATCACATGCTTACCACGTCGTATTGCAAACAAGAGTCGCCTGATGAAGCACTCGTAATGTCAAGATTGGTGCAGTGTGCCATTTGACTAAGCACTCTGCTGCAGTGGACCAGGAGGGCTTTTTCAGATGGCTCTTGCAGGCAGCTTGGTGGGGTTTAGCATTTGCTGCCAAGGGATCTCTCAACCTGTTCATGCATGCTAGTACCTAACATGTTCTTAATGTCTGGAATACATAAATCTGAGACTGCTTCAAAAGAAAAATTTGCCGCATTGTCTTTTCCTACAGGCTTCTGAAGGTGGGTAATGCAGTTTAATAGTGGTTTTAAAAAATACTGTAATTTGCTAGCCAAGTTTGAAATGATCTAATAATTTTAATTCCTCTGAGATTAGGTTTACCACATTGGTTGGGAGAAAATACTGCTGTGTTTCAAGGTTCATGTTGTATAAATATTGTTAAGGAAAGAACACAGTGGTAAACGCTAGTTCACAGTTAGAAGCACACCACACACCGCACACCACAGAACGAAGTTAGCTAGGCCTGAGCGTCGTCTTCTTCACTACTTCACATCAGCACGTCGTCGTCGTCTTGATATACTTTGCTCCATAACAATATAATGCTTTCAACTACAGGTGCTAACATTTCATGAATTAACTATGTGGCACTGTCATAGACATTCTCCAAGTTGTTATTTTTGCATTTCAAGTTAGTCAACATATTTTTAGTATTCGAACCTTTAGTATTTCAAAGTGCTCAGACTGCCTGCCGCTATAACGATTACAACTTCTTGAACACTTGAGCTTTCTGCCGCCTCTTGAGGCTCACCACTGATGTTCTGGATGTCTATGCATACAATGTGCTATGCGTGGAAAATGTTTTAACATGCCGTGCTTCAGTGTTGACATTTTTTAGAGCTTCTGCTGTTTGGTTGTTTGGTAATGCTCTGCTGTTGCACATGTAATTATCGCTCAACTCAAAGCTCCAGTGTACACTTTAAATGAATAATGTGTGATGAAGTTTCAGAACTGCCACATAGAGCAGCGAGAACACTTTTTCCTTGTTAATAAACCTTAAATGTAAACAGTTCAGGAAGCATTGCGATGACCTAGGGCTTAACTGGTTCATACTTAGCACAAGAAGTGCAAAAGTTCAGAAATGCATTATGTGATATGTATTACATGCACTTTGTTTTTTTGTAGTGCCCCATCACTAAGTATGCTCTTTTCACGTTTTTTTGTTTGGTTCTGCAGTATCTACTTGGCCAGTGCAGGGTATGCTGTAGACCTTGTGTGAAGCCTTCAATTGAGCCAGCTGGTAATATTTTAGTAGTAAACACCGTGTTCCAGTGCTGTCAACAAATCCTTACAAATTTTGAAGGTAGCCTATAACTAATTTTATTTTCAGTTGCAAGATATTCAGCAGTGGGTAAAGTGAGGATCAGAACTGCACCAATCATGGTTGCTTAAGAAAGATGCTCTCCCATTAATGCTAGAAAGAAAAAAACTGCCTTAATTTTATATTCAAGTGCACATTGAGTTCCAAGGAAGTGCTTACTAGGACACTGTTATTCAATTGCCCCATTTCTCTGCTTATTTCGAAAATGATACTGGGACCAGTGCAGCCCCAGCATCCATTCAGCACATGTTTCAGTGCATTGTCGGATATCAGCACTGCACCTGCATCGTTGTAAAGTAAATGTCAGTATTTTCTCTCATCATACAAGTGCAACCAGTGTCTTCGCGTCACAGCTTCGCTGAATCTCGCAGACCACCAGCGTACCCAACAGAAATGTGTGAAAAAGAATTGGTTTCGCACTGGAAGGTGGTGGTTTCTGTAATAGGGTAGTTCAATTTACAAATGCTGTTAAACCATTATGTAAAATATAAGGCAGTATTTTTGCCTTTTGGCCTGCATTATCAGTTTTTTTTTTAATTTGTTACCATTTTTAAAACAATCTTTTTCCGGTTGAAATCGTTCGAATGCTGTTAGGGGTGATAGAAATCCAGCTGGTATTTTTTCCTTCTGCATACTTTAACAAGCTATTGGTTATTTACATTTTTAACTATCATATTAAACATTCCAGTTCATGTGAAATGAAATGTTTGTGGGCCACTTCCATGCTGGCCCACAAACATTTCATTTCACATGAACTGGAATGTTTAATATGATAGTTAAAAATGTAAATAACCAATAGCTTGTTAAAGTATGCAGAAGGAAAAAATACCAGCTGGATTTCTATCACCCCTAACAGCATTCGAACGATTTCAACCGGAAAAGATTGTTTTAAAAATGGTAACAAATTAAAAAAAAAACTGATAATGCAGGCCAAAAGGCAAAAATACTGCCTTATATTTTACATAATGGTTTAACAGCATTGTAAATTGAATACCCTATTACAGAAACCAACCACCTTCCAGTGCGAAACCCAATTCATTTTCACACATTTCTGTAGGGTACGCTGGTGGTCTGCGAGATTCAGCGAAGCTGTGACGCGAAGACACTGGTATGCACCTTGTATCGATGAGAGAAAATCACTGGGAGCAGCATCAAAGAAGCTGAAGAGCATTTCCCCTTCATTCAGCAGCGGAAGCTTCTTCGAGTCATCGACTCTACTTAGGGTATTGTTCCAATAATGGGTCGATTTTGGCTGTTCAATCTGTGATATGACAAGGCGTCCGATAATTTTTGCTGCTTTATAGAAGCACCTCTTTTTGGGCGTATGTGTGTCGAAGTCACGATGCGCTGCACGACGCTTTATTTCATCGCACAAGGCCGAATTTTATGCAAGAGCACGTGTTGACACTGACAAAGCGTAGGAATATTATTGTGCACTCCGATTATTGTTGCATACGACTAAAATTTTTGTTGTTTTTTAGGAAATGTCACCATGCTGTTGTGTGCATTGTTCGGATATGTTTTTCAAAAAAAATGTGTACTTTGTTGTCTGCATTTGTTGGAACTGTCTTGCTTCTTTCATTTTTTAGGTATTTACGTACATAACATGTATGTTTTTGCCCGTCTTCTAGGCTCTCGGTTGAGAGCGGCCGTATTGTAAAATAAATGAGGTTCCATAGGGCGAATCAATTAGGAACAGAACACAAGTACCCCCCCTGACCCCCTCCCCCCACTAGCACCCGAGCACCCACTAGTCCGAACCCTGACCCTTCTATGCCGAATAAAATACTTCCAGGTTCCTTCTGTGTTTGAAGCTGTGACATTTTTTCGTAACATGCTCTGTGAATTTGAGAAAATAATCATAGTGTCATGGGCTATTCGAGAATTCAAAATAATGGCATGCCGTATCTCTACTTGCTCATCTGGCATTACAGGTGGTTACCAGGTGTACCATTAAGCTTGATTGCAAATGTGCACATAGGAAAAGCATTAAAGAACGTGTAGTGGCAAAGGTAATTCTTAAATAGGGAATGCAGTATATGCAGGTTATCCGCACTGATTATTTTCAAAGGGTGTAACGGTGCAATGCCACTGTTCCCACCCTGCAATAGGGTGTAAAGGTGATGAAAACACCCCAGTGCATTGGCCCCATAGAAGGGTGTTATGACCAACCGAATCACCATCTTTTAGGGTGTACTTGCACACTGAAGCCACTCTTTTTCAAGGGTGCATGGATGTTAGTTATAGACATGCGAAAACACCTAAAGAGGTGTTTTTGTTTTTACTGTGTAGTCTTTCTTTTTCTTTGCGTAGCAGCGTAAGGGCCTCGTGTCAAAAAAAAAATATCTAGCGTCGGCACAGTTGGCAGCGGGCAGACAATTTTTGTTCATGATGTCATAGCCGCTTAAAATGGTTATACGGTTTCAGGCACCCTAGAGCGGTCGGCCCGTGATCGTGACGTGAGACACGACAAGTATAGCGATCAAAAAGATCGTGATCCCTGACACGAATGAACTTGTATAGAGCAATTCAATAGCTTAAAGAAGTTGTCCAGATTTTGTTCGGGATTCAAACCAAGGCCCCTTTGTTTGCAAGCCAGACGCACCATATACCCACTGGGCGACGCAAACCCGCTTGCACGGCTTGGAATGTTTTATGTGTGTATGCAATGTCACCTTTCATTTAAATTTGTACATTACAATGGCATGCTATTGAGTTTGTGTGCAGTTACATTCTTAATATGATCCCACCTACGTTTCGAGACTGTTCTATGAGGAAACAAATTAGGAGCGTAAGAGCGACAAGCCGCTTTCGCGTCATACGCTTAAACCGCACCTAAAGTGCTTCCCATTTTTCATAACTTTTGTTATTTTCGTGCAGACCAGCCTAGTTGTTTGATCACTGTTTCTTGGGAGCGTGCAATCTGTCGCCCTCCGAGGCCGTAATAGAAGCTCAGTCCTGCGCTTTCCATTTTGGCGGAAAAGAAGGATCGCTCAGCACGGTCCTTGGGTAATTCATCTGATTAATATTATTTTTTTTGCAGAATAAAGATATAGGGAACACAGGCCTAATATTCGCTGCGCGACGGCAACAGCGCATTTCTCGAGTGGTGGTGAAAAGTGAAGCGTCGACACGTCGCCAGAGCAGACGCGTCGCTAGCTTCCTGTGCATGCGCGCCGAACAAGTTGCGCTAGGCAGACCCGGATTAATGGTCATGAGGGCAGGGTTTCAAACAGAATTAAAAGTTCCCCTATACCCCCCCCCCCCCCCTGCCCTCTTTTGTCGAGGTTTAAACTTCACACGTTTTATAATTTTCTACAGAGAAGACGCCATATTACTCTAAGAGTCTGCGGAGCGTTTTTGAACATCGACTGAGCATATACGTTCCCGCAGAGCACACGGACAGACTGGAATTTAGACTCGGCTATTCCCAGAAATTACAGGACACACAACGTCACAATGCGCACTCATGAAAAATAATTTTCTCCAGTTATTCAGGACTTTTAAAATAAAGAGACGATGCAGTTAGGATAATAAGGTAATTGTGGGACGGCAATGTGCACGCGAGAAACTCTGCGATGAATGAATTACACTGAGCATTCGCGCTTCGCTATTACTCTATTCTCCTAACTGATAGGGTCTTCCTATTCTAAAACTCTCTATTTTTCATTGCCAATTCGAGAGCGAAGGTTGATGGACCACATGTGCGAACAGACTAACTAGATTGTAGGTATTGCGATCAGGCTGTTCGTAAACGCTTACCATACTCTACCAATTCTATGATGGTTTTGAGAATTCATCCAGCAAGAAGAGTTCAAGCGAGGATAAGGCAGTGTTTCCACCAAAACTGTGATGTTATGCTCTATACGTTGACTTAAAGTACAGCAAATAATCTTAGTTACTCTAAAAGCTGTCATAAAGCGGGGAGCAAAATCATTTCAAAATGGCGGTACCTGTAGAAAATGGCATCGTTAAGGAACTAAGAGAAAAGTTTTAACGCGCTCAAATCTTCAGTATTATACTTTCGCATAAAGTATACATAAAGAATGTGTGGTGTTTAAACTTTGCAGAGTTTACGTTTAAATTGCTTTGTTTTGGAACATCGAGGCGATGTTTTTTTAAGGGGGGAGTAGTGCCGCGAAATCTTCAAAACTGTATTTGTTGTTTTTCAACAGCCGCCGGCATACAGGCTTATCACTTTGATTCTGGATCGCGTATCAGTTCCGTAATCTTTGTTTGTTAATGCAATGCTCGATGTCGCGAGTCACACCTTTATCAGTTTCGTTGTAGCGCAAGATGCACCGAGATCTATCTCGAAGATTCCGGCCACTCGTGTGTCTTTCCACAATGTTCCAGCCCGTGCTGGTAGCTGTTTGCGACGTTATCCAGATTGTTCTGTGCAGACTTTAAATTGAGCGTTGACGAGTGTGACGAGCATTCTTTGTTCGACGATCGAATAGCACGTTTGTTGCCATCACCGCCGCCGAGTTGCTCAGTTCTTTTGCGGGCGCAAGTCAGCCCAATAAAGAGTTTCTTCAGTGCAATAATCGACCCTTAAATTGTGTCATCGACCTTGTCACCACTACGTGACAATACATGTACATTTATACATTTTGTCCATGTTTAAAACGGCACTATATACATATTTTGCACAAAATTGCCACTTTTCATACAGAACGGAATACTTTTGCATGTATCACACACCTTTTCGCATTTTCCTTTAGAGAAATAATTTACGTTTTGCGAGATAGAGTGTGCGGCTACTTCCACCGAGAAGCCGCCGTAGACGGCGGTCGGAAAAAATAGTATGTGCGTTGAAAATATACGGTTAAATGTTATGCTTCGCCGTTGAGTGTATTATAAGACATTGTTAGGGGTATCTATTTGCTGGCTCCCCATGCTGGTTGTCGTTCGCACACATGCACGTTTCTTTGGTGAACACTTAACCAATGCTATGGCGTCTACAAGACGAAGCTTATGCATCCTCCTAATTTTTTAGAGAAACATCACATGTTCACATCAGTAAAAAAAGATATGTTTAAATATTTCTCAACAATCCAACTTTTATATGGAACGTGTATTCGTATAATATGTCAGCATTTTCATTACACTTTCAAGCATTTGAATAAATGTATGCACCTTTCGATAAGCGCTTTCAAGCGTTTCGCCGGAATAGTTTCTTGACGAGGTGTTCAACGTTGACCAGCGCGAGAATATCTCGTCTCCGCTAACAGCCGCGACAAATTACTGAGGCGGCTCTCAGCAATGAGCGGTCAAAGCCTCCATATAATAACCTATTGCCGTCGTCACAGCTGTTACTGCTTGAGCTCAGTTTAATACAATACACAACTGACATCAACACCAGTAGTGAGAGAGGTCAGTTGTTTTACCAGATAGTATTCGTTGACTCTGAAACTGAAATCCAGATAGAACCCATTTATTCCACTCGATACCATCTGAAACCCGCTGAATTCTAGCAGGTAGACATCTAGAACTAGTTAATGTAAATTGAGTAGCAGCTTAAAGCAACCGAAACCACTCAGAACCAGTTAATCATTTTTTTTATCCACTTAGCCAAGTACAAAGCATATATTGTGTTTTGATTGGACAAATAGGAGGCTGACTATGGGACTAAGCGTAGAATGCGACGATCAGCTTTTGAAGCATTCGACACTGCAATATAAGGTCTATTCTGAATCAAGGGAAATCAGGAAGAAGATGATCTGCCTGATTTGACTATTTTCAGACCAAACCGTGAAATTCGCTATTTTTTCCAGCTCTCGGTGGGCCCCTGAGAACAGAAGGCTAGGTCTGGTTGAACGCTTTGAACTCTGGCTAATCCGGTGCCATACTCTATTTCGCATCACAGAAACGCTTCCAGAAGGTTAGGCCTAGTTGAACGCTTTGAACTCTGGCTAATCCGGCGCCACGAGCAATTTCTCATCACAGAAACGCTTCCGCAAGGCTAGGTATAGTTGAGTGCTTTGAACTCTGGCTAATCTGGCGCCATGCTCTATTTCGCATCACAGAAACGCTTCCAGAAGGATAGGCCTAGTTGAACGCTTTGAACTCTGGCTAATCCGGCGCCACGAGCAATTTCTCATCAGAGAAACGCTCCCGCAAGGCTAGGTCTAGTTGAGTGCTTTGAACTCTGGCTAATCTGGCGCCATACTCTATTTCGCATCACAGAAACGCTTCCAGAAGGTTAGGCCTAGTTGAGCGCTTTGAACTCTGGCTAATCTGGCGCCACGAGCAATTTCTCATCACAGAAACGCTTCCGCAAGGCTAGGTCTAGTTGAGTGCTTTAAACTCTGGCTAATCTGGCGCCATGCTCTATTTCGCATCACAGAAACGCTTCCAGAAGGTTAGGCCTAGTTGAACGCTTTGAACTCTGGCTAATCCGGCGCCACGAGCAATTTCTCATCACAGAAACGCTTCCGCAAGGCTAGGTCTAGTTGAGTGCTTTGAACTCTGGCTAATCTGGCGCCATACTCTATTTCGCATCACAGAAACGCTTCCAGAAGGTTAGGCCTAGTTGAACGCTTTGATCTCTGGCTAATCCGGCGCCACGAGCAATTTCTCATCACAGAAACGCTTCCGCAAGCCTAGGTCTAGTTGAGTGCTTTGAACTCTGGCTAATCCGGCGCCATGCTCTATTTCGCATCACAGAAACGCTTCCAGAAGGTTAGGCCTAGTTGAACGCTTTGAACTCTGGCTAATCCGGCGCCATGCGCTATTTCGCATCACAGAAACGCTTCCAGAAGGTCAGGCCTAGTTGAACGCTTTAAACTTTGCCTAATCCGGTGCCACGCGCCATTTCGCATTACTAAAACGCTTCCGGAAGTCTAGGTCTAGTAGAACGCTTTGAACTTTGGCTAATCCGGCGCCACGCGCTATTTCGCATCACAGAAACGCTTCCAGAAGGTCAGGCCTAGTTGAACGCTTTAAACATTGGCTAACCCGGTGCCACGCGCCATTTCGCATCACTGAAACGCTTCTGGAAGGCTAGGTCTGTAGAACGCTTTGAACTTTGGCTAATCCGGTGCCATGCGCTATTTTGCATCACTGAAACGCTTCCGGAAGGCTACACTGTAAAATCAGAAACACCTTATTAGGTGTTTTCGTATGTCTATAACTAACACCCATGCACCCTTGAAAAAAGTGACTTCAGAGTGCCAGTACACCCTCAGAGATGGTGATTCGGTTGGTCATAACACCCTTCTATGGAGCCAATGCACTGGGGTGTTTTCATCACCTTTACACCCTAGTGCAGGGTGGGAGCAGTGGCATTCCACCCTTACACCCCTTGATAAAAATCAGTGCGGATAACCTCCATATCTTGCATTCCCTAATTAGGAATTACTTTTGCCACTACACGTTTCTTAATGCTTTTCCTATGTCCACATTTGCAATCAAGCTTAGTGGTATACCTGGTAACCACCTGTAATGCCAGATGAGCATGTAAAGAAATGCTGCATGCTATTATTTTGACATCTCGAATGGCCCATGACAGTATGATTATTTTCTCAAATTCACAGAGCATGTTATGAAAAAATGTCACAGCTTCAAACACAGAAGGAACCTGGAAGTATTTTATTCGGCATAGAAGTGTCAGGTTTCGAGCTAGTGGGTGTTCGGGTGCTGGTGGGAGGGGGGGGGGAGGTCAGGTGGGCACTTGTGTTCTGTTGATTGATGCGCGCTATGGAACCTTATTTATTTAACAATACTGCCGCTCTCAACCGAGAGCCTAGCAGACCGGCAAAAACATACAGGTTATGTACGTAAATACCTAAAAAATGAAAGAAGCAAAACAGTTCCAACAAATACGGACAACAAAGTATACAATTTTTTGAAAAACAGAACTGAACAATGCACACAACAGCATGGTGACATTTCTTAAAAAACAACAACAAAACTTTTAGTCGTATGTAACAATAATCGGAGTACACAATATTAATCCTACGCTTTGTCAGTGTCAATGCGTGCGCTTGCATAAAATTCGGCCTTAAGCGATGAAACAAAGCGTCGTGCAGCACATCTTGGCTTCGACAGGCAGACGCCCAAAAAGAGGTGCTCTATAAAGCAGCAAAATTGTCGGACCCCTTGCCATATGTCAGATTGAACAGCCAAAATCGACCCATTATTTGAACAATACCCTAAGTAGAGTCGATGACTCAAAGAAGCCGCCGCTGGTCAATGAAGGGGAAATACGCTTCAGCTTCTTTGATGCTGCTCCCAATATATCCGACGCGCGGCGTTGCAGGCTCTTCTTGTTCTTTGATAAAATCGTGAAAGAAGTGCATAAGAGAGCAGCTGCATAAATGTGCACTGCACCTGGCAAAAAACAAATTCAACATATTTTGTACTCTATATTTAGAATACGCCAATGCCCCTTTAGTGTACAGCAGTGTGCTGGGAAAAGGCCCCATCGGAAACCACTGGTGGTTATCTCACAATTAACAATGCAGAGTATACTGTTATAGCTGGTTCAGGAGGCACAAAGCCAGCATTTGACCAAGTCATAAATTAGAGCACGTAAGGTCAACCCATTTTTATTCATTGCCGCATGCTGTTGCATGGTAATTTTAGATTATGCAAGCTATTTTGTCAAACAAAAATGGCTACACTCATCAAAAGCACCTGGGTTAGAGAACTTTCATGCTGCCCCACGAACTTTTCATTTCACATGAACTGGAATGTTTATTATGATAGTTAAAAATGTAAATAAGCCATAGCTTGATAAAGTATGCAGAAGGAAAAAATACCAGCTGGATTTCTATTACTCCTAACAGCATCCGCATGATTTCAACCGGAAAAAACTGTTTCAAAATTGGTAACAAATTAAATTATTCTAAACTGGTAATACAGGCCAAAAGGAAAAAATACTGCCGTGCATTTTACATCGTTTAACAGCATTTGTAAATTGAACTACCTTATTAAAAAAACCAGCACCTTCTAGTGCGTAACCAATTCTTTTTCACACATTTCTGTTGGGTACGCTGGTAGCCTGCGAGATTCAGCGAAGCTGTGACGCGAGGACACTAGTTGCACTTGTATGATGGGAGAAAATACTGACAATTACTTTACAATGATGCAGGTGCATTGCTGGTATCCCACAATGCACTGAAACAAGTGCTGAATGGGTGCTAGGGCTGCGCTGGTCCCAGTATCAATTTAGAAATAGACAGATAACTGGGGAAAATGAATAACAGTGCCCCAGTAAGCACTGTTTTCTTGGAACTCAATGTGCACTTGAATATAAAATTAAGGCAGTTTCTTTTTTCTAGCATTATTGGGAGAGCATCCTTCTTAAGCAACCAGGATCGGCGCAGTTCTGATCATCACATTACCCACTGCTGAATACCTTGCAAGTGAAAATGAAATTAGTTATAGGCCACCTTCAAAATTTGTAATGATTTGTTGACAGCACTGGAACACGGTGTTTACTCCTAAAATATTAACAGCTGGCTCAATTGAAGGCTTGACACAAGGCCTACAGCATGCCCTGCACTGGCCAAGTAGATACTGCAGAACCAAACAAAAAATGTGGAAAGAGCGTACTTAGCGATGGGGCACTAAAAAAAAACAAAGTGCATGTAATACATAACACATAATGCATTTCTGAACTTTTGCACTTCTTCTTGTGCTAAGTATGAACCAGCCAAGCCCTAGGTCATCGCAATGTTTCCTGAAGTGTTTACATTTAAGTTTTAGTTACAAGGAAAAAGTGTTCTCGCTGCTCTATGTGGCAGTTCTGAAACTTCATCACACATTATTCATTGAAAGTGTACACTGGAGCTTTGTTAAGCAGCAATTACGTGTGCAACAGCAGAACATTAGCAAACGACCACACAGCAGAAGCTCCAAAAAATGTCAACACTGAAGCATCGCATGTTAAAACATTTTCCACGCATAGCACATTGTATGCATAGACAACCAGAACATCAGTGGTGAGCCTCAAGAGGCGGCAGAAAGCTCAAGTGTTCAAAAAGTTGTAATCGTTATAGCGGCAGGCAGTCTGAGCACTTTGAAATGCTAAAGGTCCGATTACTAAAAATATTATGCAAAAGTAACAATTTGGATTTATTGAGAATGTTTACTAAAATGAGAATGTCTATTGACAGTGCCACATGGTTACTGCATGAAATGTTAGCATCTGTAGTTGAAGGCATTGCATTCATACAGCATGAACCTTGAAACACAGCAGAATTTTCTCCCAACCAACGTGGTAAACCTAATCTCAGAAGCATTAAAATTATTACATCATTTCAAACTTGGCTAGCAAATTACAGCATTTTTTTAAAGCACTATTAAACTACATTACCCACCTTCAGAAGCCAGTAGGATAAGGCAATACGACAAATTTTGCTTTTGAAGCAGTCTGGATTTATATATTCCAGACATAAGAACATGTTAGGTACTAGCATGCATGAGCAGGTTGAGAGACCCCTTGCCAGCACATGTTGAACCCCACCAAGCTGCCTGCAAGAGTCATCTGATAAAGCACTGCTGGTCCACTGTAGCAGAGTGCTTAGTCAATTGCACACTGCATTAATCTTGACATTACGAGTGCTTCATCAGGCGACTCTTGTTTGCAATACGACGGGGTAAGCATGTGATGGCAGGAGCCTCTTAAAAGTGCTTTTGATTGTACTTATAGTGCAAATAATCCTTTCACAGGAAAGAATTCACAGTTGTGATGAAAACCTGTGTAGTATTTGTATTTGAATTATGAATCACTAATCAGACTGTAAGCCATTTTAGAAACAAAGAAAATTCGCTAATAATGTGGGTTTCAAGTAAACTTCCTCAATATTCAAATGACAGAGAGAAAACTTACAAATGGTACAAACATAACATCCAGAGCTCCTGGTTGGTTCCCCAACATTTGCCAAGAGTTGCAGAATGCATACTGTCTGTACATCTACAATATAAATAAGCAACACAACAATGGTGTACCTCTTTGCAGGTAGAAAGAAAGAGCCGAGTTTTTAGGCAATAAATAATTTCTAAATTAGAAAGGCAAATAAACAAAGTTAAAAACATGTAGAGGCACACAAACTGAAAGCTAAACATCTTACAGCAGAAATTAGCAAAGCTTGTGAAGATTTGAATTAAGTATCACCTAACTCTCTACTACTAGTTGAACAGATTCGAAAAGGCTGCACCACTACAATGGAGAAGAACAGTAGGTAATTTAAATTTAGCTAACGCAACAACTGTTACATATAAAGAAATGCACAGGCGTGTTATGGTTTTATTATTCTTTCTTATGCTTACTCATGTTTTTAGTATATGTATAAGGCAATGCAAAAAAGCAAAAAATGTAGGCTATTAGCAAAAAACTGCCAACTAGATAGGACATGCAGCAAACAGAAGAAAACAGCTTAGCACTTACGCATCTTTCCCCTTTCACGTATTCCCTCAGAACATACTTCGAGCACCCGGGCAATGTCCTTTTTTCTTGCACGAATGGTGTACTTCAAAACCAAGCCAAGTGTCTTGTTAAGGCCATTTTCAACTGCCTCATTGCAGTCCTTCTTGATCAGCATGTTGAAGTCATGTAAGAACTGCAAGTTTGTGTGAATGGTAGTCATGAAGAATTCATTTTACTCAATGTTTTAAGTGACTCCATAATAAAAATTATTGTACAAAAGCTAAGGCAATTGATGCCTTTGTACATATCTGAAAACAAACTGGCATTAGCAAACAGCAAATACAAATATTTAGTAAGGTTAGAAAACTGCTGAAACCATCAGTATTTAAGCCACTTATCACCACACTGCAAGCAATATTAAGGAAGGTGTAATATAAAAAATAACAAAGCAAAAATTATGATCCTCCTCCCCTTAACTCGGCGCACGGCTGAATGGCAATAAAATATGTAATATATCTCTAAACTAAGGGTCTATGTTAAGCTTTAAAAAATAGGCTTCAATTCTTAGAGACAATCTACAGACATGCATCTTTAGCATATGAAAGTCAAATTGTTTTCTGTGCTCTTTAAGTCAATAAACTGCTTTCAACACATACATTACAATTTTTAAGTCACAAATTTGCCTACAATATGCGTACTGGGATGAGCAAAGCAGGCAAACATATGCGAAAGGAGATGACGAAGCATGAAAGAGGTTTCATGTGAGCGAGCGCGAAGTGTAAGGGATAAGGGAGAATTAAAGTAGTACGTCAACATGACCTTGCCGCACGAACGGAATGGGTAGAACAAAACCGAGCTGTTGCGAACTAAGCACAAGTATCAAACTGTCAAGAAACGAAAATCGTTTTGTGAACCTCCTGCGCGTACAAAATGCAAGGAAACATAGCACATACATTATTTCTGTTCAAGAAAGTTGAGACTGATGTTCTTGCGCGAAATCTGCGTAACTCGCCGCGACATCTAACCACATGTGCGATGTCATTTTGGCAGCCAGGCGAAAACAAGCGCGTTTCCCACGTTTTCATTTCAGCACATCCTGGAGCGTTCCGGCACAAAATGACACAGAATGCAGAAATCCGGTAGGGCACTGCTCCCACAAAGCTCAATATGAGTAAGAATATGCTTACCTTCGCAGGCGATTCCGTCAGCCGTGAAGTACGTTGTCCGCCTTCGTATCACCGGCACCTAACCAACGAGTGCGATTTCAGCGCGAGTGCAATGTAGTCGGCGCATATACCTCTTAGTCAGGCAGAAAAAAAAATCATCCATGCCTTCTTTCGAACATCTCAAACATAAAACGGTGCAGCAGTCCTTCCGCCTGAGCAAAGCAAGAAGCCCGGACACTTGCAGACACAATAAATGCGCGTTTGCGATAAACACCACATGCAGAAGGCACTTCACAAGCGCACACATTTCTGTAACACATATGCATGCGAAACGCAACACATTTCACGAGGGTAAACAATCGAAGAAGCACAATCAGCATTCGCCGAAAAGTGGTCGAAACGCAAACCACAATGCTAACGGCCATATTGTGAAGTTTTAAAAGAGCGTGCGTAGCTATCGGCGGCCGCCCGGCGGCGAAATTTTGTTTAAGTTTTAGATTTATTTTTAGAAAGCATTCGTGTGTAATTTTAATTTTAGCGTTATTTTTGGGGTTTTATTTAGGCGTTGGGTTGTATTAAGAGCGCCGCTTGTGTATAAAAGGCTACGAAGTTACGCAGCCATATACCCCCAACATGTTAGGTGATATTGCTTCCCGTAAGACCATAAGGCATAATCTCCAACCAAAGCACCCCTTTGGTATGAAGAGGTTATTTCCAATGGCACGAACACCCTAGACTCAGGGTGTAAGGATGTTTTGAATTAGACAAATTCCCAAAAAGGTGTTTTTGTTTTTACAGTGTTGGTCTGTAGAACGCTTTGAACTTTGGCTAATCCGGTGCCACGCGCTATTTCGCATCACTGAAACGCTTCCGGAAGGCTATAGGTCTAGTGGAACGCTTTGAACTTCGGCTAATCCGGCGCCATGCTCTATTTCGCATCACAGAAACGCTTCCAGAAGGTTAGGCCTAGTTGAACGCTTTCAACTTTAGCTAATCGAGTGCCACGCGCTATTTGGCATCACTGAAACGCCTGCGGGAGGCTAGGTCTAGTAGAACACTTTGATCTTTGACTAATCCGGTGCCACGCGCTATTTCGCATCACTGAAACGCTTCCGCGAGGTTAGTTCTAGTAGAACACTTTAAACATTGGCTAATTCGGTGCCACGCGCTATTTGGCATCACTGAAACGCTTCCGCAAGCCCAGGTCTAGTAGAACGCTTTAAACTTTGTCTAATCCGGTGCTACGCGCTATTTCGCATCACTGAAACGCTTCCGCAAGCTCAGCTCTAGTAGAACGCATTAAACTGTGGCTAATCCGGTGCTACGCGCTATTTCACATCACGGAAACGCCTCCGGAAGGCCAGGTCTAGTAGAACACTTTAACTAATCCGGTGCCACGCGCTATTTCGCATCACTGAAACGCTTCCGCGAGGCTACGTCTAGTAGAACACTTTAAACATTGGCTAATCCGGTGCCATGCGCTATTTGGCATCCCTGAAACGCTTCCGCGAGGCTAGGTCAAGTAGAACGCTTTGATATTCGGCTAATCCGGTGCCACGCGCTATTTCGCATCACTGAAACGCTTCCGCAAGGCCAGGTCTAGTAGAACGCATTGAACTTGCTACGCGCTATTTCGCATCACTGAAACGCCTCCGGAAGGCCAGGTCTAGTAGAACACTTCGAACTTTGACTAATCCGGTGCCACGCGCTATTTCGCATCACTGAAACGCTTCCGGGAGGCTAGATTTAGTAGAACACTTTAAACATTGGTTAATCCGGTGCCACGCGCTATTTGGCATCACCGAAACGCCTCCGGAAGGCTAGGTCCAGTAGAACGCTTTGAACATTGGCTAATCCGGTGCCACGCGCTATTTCGCATCACTGAAACGCTTCCGCGAGGCTACGTCTAGTAGAACACTTTAAACATTGGCTAATCCGGGGCCATGCGCTATTTGGCATCCCTGAAACGCTTCCGCGAGGCTAGGTCAAGTAGAACGCTTTGATATTCGGCTAATCCGGTGCCACGCGCTATTTCGCATCACTGAAACGCTTCCGCAAGGCCAGGTCTAGTAGAACGCATTGAACTTGCTACGAGCTATTTCGCATCACTGAAACGCCTCCGGAAGGCCAGGTCTAGTAAAAACACTTCGAACTTTGACTAATCCGGTTCCACGCGCTATTTCGCATCACTGAAACGCTTCCGGGAGGCTAGATTTAGTAGAACACTTTAAACATTGGTTAATCCGGTGCCACGCGCTATTTGGCATCACCGAAACGCCTCCGGAAGGCTAGGTCCAGTAGAACGCTTTGAACATTGGCTAATCCGGTGCCACGCGCTATTTCGCATCACTGAAACGCTTCCGCGAGGCTACGTCTAGTAGAACACTTTAAACATTGGCTAATCCGGGGCCATGCGCTATTTGGCATCCCTGAAACGCTTCCGCGAGGCTAGGTCAAGTAGAACGCTTTGATATTCGGCTAATCCGGTGCCACGCGCTATATCGCATCACTGAAACGCTTCCGCGAGGCTAGGTCTTGTAGAACACTTTAAACATTGGCTAATCCGGTGCCACGCGCTATTTGGCATCACTGAAACGCTTCCGCAAGGCCAGGTCTAGTAGAAAGCTTTAAACTTTGGCTAATCCGGTGCTACTCGCTATTTCGCATCACTGAAACGCCACCTGAAGGCTAGGTCTAGTAGAACGCTTTGAACTTTGGCTAATCCGGTGCCACGCGCTATTTCGCATCACTGAAACGCTTCCGCGAGGCTAGGTCTAGTAGAAAACTTTAAACATTGGCTAATCCGGTGCTAAGCGCTACTTGGCATCACTGAAACGCTTCCGCAAGGCCAGGTCTAGTAGAACGCTTTAAACTTTGGCTAATCCGGTGCTACGCGCTATTTAGCATCACTGAACCGCGTCCGGAAGGCTAGGTCTAGTAGAACGCTTTGAACTTTGGCTAATCCGGTGACACGCGCTATTTCGCATCACTGAAACGCTTCCGAGAGGCTAGGTCTAGTAGAACAATTTAAACATTGGCTAATCCGGTGCCACGCGCTATTTGGCATCCCTGAGACGCTTCCGTGAGGCTAGGTCTAGTAGAACGCTTTGAACTTCGGCTAATCTGTTGCCACGCGCTATTTCGCATCACTGAAACGCCTCCGGAAGGCCAGGTCTAGCAGAACGCTTTAAACTTTGGCTAATCCGGTGCTACGCGATATTTCGCATCACTGAAACGCCTCCGGAAGGCTAGGTCTAGTAGAACGCTTTGAACTTTGGCTAATCCGGTGCCACGCGCTATTTTGCATCACTGAAACGCTTACGCGAGGCTAGGTCTAGTAGAAAACTTTAAACATTGGCTAATCCGGTGCTACGCGCTATTTGGCATTACTGAAAAGCTTCCGCAAGGCCAGGTCTAGTAGAACGCTTTAAACTTTGGCTAATCCGGTGCTACGCGCTATTTGCATCACTGAAACGCCTCCGGAAGGCTAGGTCTCGTAGAACGCTTTGAACTTTGGCTAATCCGGTGCCACGCGCACTTTCGCATCTCTGAAACGCTTCCGCGAGGCTAGGTCTAGTAGAACACTTTAAACATTGGCTAATTTGGTGCTACGCGCTATTTCGCATCACTGAAACGCCTCCGGAAGGCTAAGTCTAGTAAAACGCTTTGAAGTTTGGCTAATGCGGTGCCACGCGCTCTTTCCCATCTCTGAAACGCTTCCGCGAGGCTAGGTCTAGTAGAACGCTTTGAACTTTGGCTAATCCGGCCCCACGCGCCATTTCGCATCACAGAAACGCTTCCGCCGAAGACAAACGGAGGCACGATGTAGTGTTGTGTTGTTAGCGGCCACAACAGCGTATGAAACGCTCAAGAGACCTGCGCGTGAAACTACATATATTCTTTCTACTAATTTCTCCTCAAGAATCTTTCCACAGCCAAAGGATCTCGTTGGGAGACGCATGACATTCTTTGTGGCAACAAAAAGATGCAAGTTCCCCTTTCTGCGTTTCCTGTTTCTTGGAGCGGCATGAAAAGAGTAAGTTTATGACTACGCTTAGAAAATGAACGGGTTGGATAATTCTCCTGTATCACGCTTCCCGCTTGCGACTTGTTTCGCCGATTTCCCATTCGCTCTCTCTATGCTTTGTGAGCGCTCTAGAACCGACCAAATGAACTGTCATCCAACGTGCGATGACCGTGACTCGCATGTGTGAATGTGTCCTAAGGGATATCTGCTTTCCCATTTCTTCAATGGCCGAAAATGTTCGAGTAGCGAAACCTTCTGGTTGGAAAGCGTGCCTTGCTTAGAAGCTTGCTTACAGATTGCCGTAAATTGGTCAATGTTGATATGTCGCAAGGTCAATACAACCGCACACCTGTGCTTCGACACCACTCACACGGGACGCCCCATGCGCGCCGCAGGTTTCATGAGTGCAAACCAACTACAGTTAATAAACTGCAACTACTTGATAAGGAGCGAAATAAATTCGATGAAAAACACACCGGCTTTCACTGAGCGTGTATGTTACCTGCCGCCCGAGCAAACGAGTCTGTTATGTGCCCTGCAGCACACGGATCACGCATGTCCCAGAAATTACACGTTGACATGCTTTTCAGTCTAAAGCATTCTTTCCCGTGAAGGATCACCTTTTTTGGTCTGTACACTTATCTTTTCACTACAAGATATGCTTTATTTACGCCGTATTATAAAACAAAAAACCGATTACACATCCCATGCTGGAGCACAAATTTTGGTCAACGAGCGAACTGCTTCATTCACAGTTATGGTAATACGTATGCATATTTTAAGGATATTATATGCGACAATATATTTCAATAGCAGAGTTACCCCTAGATGCACTACGAACACAATTTGTCGCTCACTTGAGAAACGAATTTGGCGGCCGATAGTGACATCACCATAAGTCGTCTGCTCTAATTTTGACTGGAACGTCGCCTTTAGTTTAATTTGTTTCATGTAGATTCGTGCATTTTGCCTAGTCTTCCAGGCGTAATGCAGGCGGTATATCACGACGCGCTGCGCAATCGCGTACACGTGTAAAAGAAAGCGCGCTGCGCATGTGGCGAAGCAGTGAGCGGAGCCGCCAGCGTCTGTTCGTGCTTTTCAGTTACAGATGGCGCTGTACATCATGAGCTAAGCAGCGCCGTTGAGAGAGTTCGGGAGCTTATATATTGAGATGACATACGTCAACATTTTGTGATCAATTTGAGTGCGCTCTCCTGCATGTCCTCTCAACCTTTAACTATGGCCCAAATGCGGAGGCACTTTCGAAACATTTCAACGCGCCTTAACATCGAAAAGACATTGAGATGTCTATAAAACTAAATTGAAAACTGAAGCAATTGCAGGTAAGCACCTGCTCTCACTTATGGATGCGAACCCTACATTTCGCACATGGATGAATGCAGGCTCGGCCGGCCCTGTAAGCGTCGCAGCAGAAAGGGGATGCTTATTGATCTGAAAGTTTTGAAAGCACCAGTTCTAGTTTATATCGCATTGAGGTTGGAAATTTCAAATTTGGCCTTATTAGGCCAGTTATGCGTCCGTGCCCGAATACAGTTGTCAGTGAACGACACATGTGTCCTTTATCGCCTCCTGTTCCATCGGATGGCGTTATCAACATATAACCCGGAGGAGACGGTCTATACAGAGCGAATAGAAAGCAAGCAGACTGAGCAGCAACCGCGCACGTTTAGAGACACAGTAGGGCTCAACTGGGGGCCAGCTACCCCAACGATTGCGAGAAGACGAAACTCAATAACTCGAGAAAAAAGAGGCTCGTAATTATGGTTTGACATCTCGACTGATGAGTTCGTGCTATACACAACCCGTGCATCACCGTTCATGATACTAGCAACCATCCGCGCAATTTTGAAAGCTTTCTGGGGGCCGCTCAGCTTTGAGACCTAAGCGATCACGCTAAACCTCGCCACTCATCTGCCTCCGTTGAGTCGGGTGTAATGTCTGACGCTTTTGCGCGTCTACTACTCCTCAAGGAAGCCGAACCGATACACGTTTCACATATTGAAGCAGCGTAGAATGGGATCATTATACACCATCTTACGAGTATATGATCTAATATATCGTCGCACTCATTTATTTACAATAACGGATGTAGCAGAGACAATGGCAGAAAAATTATAGGCTCGTGACAGCATTGGTCGCACCGGAGTCTTGTGGGTGACATTTCTTCTACTTTCCGTATGATTATCAGTAAGCCCCGAAATAAATCCTATACTTATTTCCTTTCGATTAGCATATTAAAAAAGGAGCAACGAAACACTGCCATGTGCGCGCTTTCCATAGCTGTTGGCTTTCTTAATGATTTGCTCGCCCAAATATGCTGTTACATTAAGTTAAGGCGAAAGCAGCCCCTGCACTTTTGACCTACTTTCTTCGGCAAAAGTGAAGTGGCCGTGACACTACTTTGAAGCCAAAATAGTACCAGCAATCGAAGGTTTAATATCGGACATTAAGAGTTTCTAAACTTCCTATTTATGAAGTTGGTCTTTGACTCCGCACAACCCCGCCTCGGTGAATGACCACAAAAAATCGTCAGTTACTTATGCGCAGCGGAGAGCGTGTGCCGTCAAGCCGGCACTTCAGGTCCCCATTACCGTACACCGCCCGCTTTTCGTCGCCGGCCTGCAGCAACTATGCCAGTGTGCGAGGAAGCCTCCCTAGCCCCCGCAGGGGAACTGAAGATAGCAACCTTTTAAGGTGGGGTAGCTCAACGGCGAAAAAAACGCAGATCCTCCACCGCCGCCGACGGGTAACGACGCGGTATTTATTACACCGCCGCTCCACGAAACGACATCCACGACCAAAGGACTGGATTTCACACTGGCACTGTCGCTAAGCGAAGTAAGAATGGTGTGCACAGGCCATGCCCTCGGTATACGTCGAAGCCGAGATCGGACACCACGGCTACCTTACAAAGCAAGCACACGCATACGTGACCTTGAAGTTGCAGACATCGGTGGTCTGGTTAAGGAGTTAGTAGACATAGTACCCGACTACTCAGTGATCAGTAGACCGTTCGCCTCCTAGCTAAAAAAAGTGACGACCACTGGAGATGGCCCTCTGGTCCACTGAGCTGGTGGTAGCCTCATTACTCCGTGGGAACAACGCACCCAAGAGAAACAGTAAGGCGTCGTACTTATCGACCAGCTTCCTGGTCCTGCGGCTATGCTCCTGCGACGTCATTTTGGGAATGGGCATTCTGCCCGAATATAAGGCGATCACCGACTTCTGCTCAAAACTCATCAAGCTTTCGACGGATAAGGCCATACCCGTGGGGCAACTTCGATGTACCACGTTTCGCTAAACGTTCTTGACGAATAATTCACCGTAACGCCCCGATTAAGCATTGTGGTATCATTGAGTGCCGGTGACATCGACACCACTAAAGCCGTCGTGGAAGGAAATACACAGTTGCTTTTGGAGCGTACACTGGGAATCGCAAGGCGCATTGCCCATTTCCGGCATTGACCTCTGGGGAAAATCATGGACTTCATCGAAGAATACCGACACCTCAGCAAGGGCACGGCGCTTTGTTTCGGCCACCTCGCACACATTCGAGACGTCTTCGCCTTCTTCAAACAACCAAGAGATGATGCACCTAACCAAGTCTACTAGCCCCCGTTTGACGTCAACGCAGCGATACCCCGAGACAAGCAACACCAGATTCCCACTTCTTTAAAGCTACAGCAAATGTTTTTCGCCAGCACTGAAGACGCTTCAAACTCGACTGGTCAAGCACCACATTGCCACCGACGAACACGCCCGTCCTCTATGCCCCTACCGTCTATTACAGCGGGAACGTCAGGGCATCCACGATCAATTTGAGGAAACACTTCGCAGTGACATGATTCAGCCATGGAAGAGCCCTTGGGCAGCACCAGTTGTTTTACGGAAGAAGACTGCACCCAGCGCTTCTACGTAGATAACCGCCTCTTGAACAACATAAGGAAGAAATACGTTTTCCTCCTCCCTCGCATCGAAAACAAAATAGGTCGGTTCTGCGACGCAGTGTTTTTGATCGACGGATCTGAAAAGCGGCTACAGCAAAAAAAAGGCGACGAAAGAGACCGCGAGAAGACCGCGTTCATCACACCAGACGGCCTTTTGGAATTTAAGGTTGTGCCATTTTGTCTCTGCTCCACGCCAGCGATGTTCCAGAGAGTAATGGATACTGTGCTGGCAGTTTTAAAGTGGCAGATATGCTTTTTATACTTGCAAGGGTGGAAGAACGGGCTAGTTGGTAATTCATCTTGGAAATCAAACTAGCGCACTTCAAAACAAAGACACAGGGAGAGAATTACCAAGATGAATTACCAACTAGCCCGTTCTTCCACCCTTGCAAGTTACATTTCTAGTTCCTCGGGCCCTTTTATGTGTTTCTCTTCCGACCCATCTCGCCTCGTTGCTCTCTTGGCAGTTGCTGTAAGCGCTGTGTTGTCGTTCTCTCCCTGTGTCTTTGTTTTGAAGTGCGCTAGTTTGATTTCCAAGATGCTTTTTAACTTCAGATGACGTCGTTGCCTTCTCTTCGAAATTTTAAGACCACTATAATACTACGCTCTAATACTTCCGTGTACTTCGTTGTACAGCATGTTAACTTAGTAAGGATACCCTGTTGGCTGAGAAATGATTCAACTATAAATCGTGCATATTTCGCAGCTTCATCTGCTTTGAAAATTGTTCCTCTCTACGTATTGAATTCGTTCACCCTTTCTTTTGTCCTTTTTATTCAGAGAGCCTATTTTAAGGCGAAAACCTTTAATAGCTCATACTTTCGTCTGTTCGCGAGAAGTGTCACACTACTTCACGAGAGTCTGCGGGACATCGCGAGATTGGGACGTCATGACTTGGTGAAGTTATCGACTATGACCGGGCGTGAAGTTAAAAATAAACAAATAAACCTTATCTCCACCGAGAATCGAACGTCCAGCCCTTGGATTCCCACCCAGTCCAGCGCTTTGCAAACTGTGCAGCGCCCCGGATCATGAAACGTTCTTCATAATTCCTCTTGTCTACCGTGAGGATGATAGCGATATTCCTTGGGTGACAGATACTGCGCCTTTCATTTCCTGTAAATGAATTATAGAACGCCAATAAACTTTGATGCCTTCAATAAAACGCGGTTGTGATCAACAAGGGGCGCGCGATATACCGTCACGACTGGTCATGACGTAACCAGCCGATTCATGCATATACGAAGTTGACCCCGCGGGGCGTCCGACCCAGACGTCCGACCCAGGCATCCGTGCAGCACCTTTTATTTGGCGCTTCCTCCAACGCAGCACCACACAGCAAACAGAAGCATACTCAAGATGTCTAGGAGGCGTTAGTACAGCAGGCATCAGCGACGTTTCAAATTGGTTTAAAGGAAATAAAAGGCGCAGTATCTGTCGCAATTCTCAGCGGACGCATGTACCACAACTTAAAGGAATGGAGGAAGATGTGAAAGAATAGACGGAGATAGAGGCGCCGTAGTGGAGGGCTACGACCCACCGCGCTCTAATGGCTTTCGCCTCATCGCACTTTTGTGATGCAAAGTGTCCTCTAGAATTTTTATAACAAAATATCATTGTGCCAAATCTAAAGGGCTAATTTGCTTTATGACCATACTGAAAAGACGATGAAGTTTGTACGAACGGATCGTGGTACCATTCAGAGATCTCATCGCAGCGCAAAAAACCAACAATACATTTGTAAGCACGTGAGGCGTATTTAAAATTCATTTTTTTAGAAGTCGAATATTTCTTCTATTGTTATCCTTCCAAACACCAGAGTGTCCCCCATGGTCAGCATTAAGCAGGTCATCGACATCTTGTTGATGGAATCATTGACACCACATCAGCATTAAACGTGATGATGTGGCGCCCTTTAGGGCTGCATTCTGACATCCTTCGGAGACGTACCTTCAAGCCTTGCTCCCAAAATTGGCCATATTTGTAAAGAAATCTCACCAGCACTCGGATCGCCTGCTAAATTATTTGGATGGGCGTCACGTGTTATCATTTCATCATGAGACACTTTTCCGCCACAATGATGCCACTTTATCACACTTAGACATCGTCTGTTCCCGTCTGCATGTGGTATGGTTTGGAGACATGCAACCCGGAAGGTTGTCAGCCGGTCGCCACCAGCCTTCTGAGAAGGGACCAAGAAAAAGGATCGCAAGTGCCTAACCAGTTCTCTGAAACTGCAGGTTACGCTTGGTCATTTTCCACTTTAAGGTTAACAAACCATAAAGAACACAAGGACGCGAGAAGCCGACAGAACGAAGGCTGATCTTCTACAGCATCATATCTTCATGGCGGTAGCGCTCGTTGTATTCACGTTTCGCGTTTCCCTCTACACTCTGCCCTCTAAGCTTAAAAGAAATGTTCCGCTGGACTTAATTCGGCCTCATTCTAGCTTCAGCGACTTGTGCTGCTGAAGGTCCCGATTGGAAGAACAGCTCCCTGCTGTGGCGGGGGTCTCATATCGAGTCTCCTATTCTGAGAAACGCAATTCCGTAGTTTTGAAGACTTAAAAAAGAAAATAACCACCCATGTTTTCATTCCAGCATTATGGTTCCTCTCGGGTTGGATTGTTTCGTAACTGCAACGAAGTGTACTTTGTAATAGCAAAGATTCGCGTTATTGCTGCCACTGTTGCACCCTAAGAGCGAGCGCCTTGCCTTTTCCTGCTGTGGTGGCGATGGAGATGACGTTGCAGGCAGGGGTGCTGGCGGTCACGAAAGGCAGCGGCCCTTCATGGGGTCCTGTCGCCTCCGTGTCTTGGTGCCTTAGCTGCTTCTGGTTTCGGTGTCGGTTTGCGAATAGAACAAATAATTCACGTTTTTTCGCATTGTGAAGCTGAAGAATAAAACGTAGACCAGCAGTTTTACAGTGAATCTAAAATGAGGCCGCTACTAGATTTTTCTCACAAGAGTCAGTGCGGTTAAATATTAAAGTCGTCATCATCAGCAGCAGGGCTGTACACACGGCAGGACAAAAGTCTCCATTATCCTCCAATTAGCACGCTCCTTTGCTAGCTCCTACCAACTTTATATATCAGCGGCGCGAACGCAGTCAAGGAAATATTGGGATTGTGTTCGCGCAGCTGATACATACGAATCGCTGCCAACTAGCCGGGCAGATTTTATTATGCTTCCCTGACCCCTGTAGACTTCCTAACCTTGTCCGTCCAATTAATTTTCTGTCACCCCTGCTACGCTTTCGTAACGCTTACCTAATTTGTTATCCTTAACGGCTATCGGTTATCCTCTCTTCGCACTACATGTACTTCCTATGTCCATTTCTTTTAGAGCGACAACTTTACTAGTCACATTACACGAAAATCCGGTTGCTGGCATGTGGAATCGGAATACCGATTCCACATGCCGGCAACCGGATTTTCAGGTGTACACGAAAACATGTGTCACAGATACTGCGCCTTTCCCTTTCTGTGAACCAATTAACAAGGCGAAAGCCTTTCCAGCCTCATGGTGAAAATGTCGTGTCGGCAGGATTTGTCCGCGAGACATGCCAGCGAGATTCCGTGAGTAAGATACTGCGCCTCTCCTTTCCTGTAAACGAATCATACAACGCTAGTTAACTTTGATGGGTTAAGTTCTAAAGCTGGCTCTGTCCGAGAAGGGATGGGCGATATACCGTGTGCAGCAGCCAAATCAAGGTTTTTGGATTTCTCCACTGCAAATTCTGCAGCCAAAGAAGAGGAAGTGCGAGCATTCCGGGAAGGAAGAAGACGCTGATGCGGGAGATCTTTCGGTTTTCTGGGTATCCCCGCCGTCGAACTGGTTCCTGCTGCCGCCCTGCTGACCTCAGTTCGCTGTCATCGTCCCGTCTTTTGATTAGGACGTGACATTTATATATATATATATATATATATATATATATACCGGGTGTCCCAGCTAACTTGAACCAAGGGGTACAAAATAATATATTTGAGGTAGGTCAGTGAAACCAATTGCATTCAAATGCCAGCCTCCTTGCGCACTACAGGATTATTTGTTTTGCAATTAGTAATTAGCTAATTATGTTAATTTACCTAATTCAATAAATATCAACTTTAGACCAAACATGTAAATTGGAAAGTTGTAGAGCACCTTCAGAAACCCCCATTTCATTAATTGCGATAAAGAAAGTCTCACGTGTATCTTTTTTTCCGGGCTCAGAAGAAAGCCCGCGAAATACAAATAATACCACGTGACTAGTGCATTTGTGCGCCGCGATTGTGGTGCTCTCAGTCGTGGTTTGAGCGAACGAAATCAGCTGCGGCCGTGTCTTTTTGGCCCCGTTAAAGCGGCAGGCTGATATGCCTGCGATGGCTTCTTCGCCCGTGTCAGACAGCCGGCCCACGTGACGGTGCAGTAGCAGCGAGAGCGCCGAGCCGACACCACCGACATTCTAACAAGGCCTCCTTCTCTCCCATTAGCAAACGTCACGACAAACGAATGAGCGATAAGGTATCAGCCACTGAATCTGCGCATAAAGGATTGGGTAAAGGGGCGAGATGACATCATGTGACTCGACTAAAATTAGCGCTGCACCTTCATTTGCCGGTTCTTTATTGCCATCCCCCTGTCGTGATGTAGGCTGCTGCGGTGAGCAGGCCTGGCCAAAATCGCGGTGGCGACGGGCGAGCTCGAGCTCGCTCGAACCATCGCCAACATTTCTGCCTGCCGCTGCAACGGGACCATCGGGTCACGGCCGCAGCTTATGTCGTTCGCTCAAACCACGACTGAGAGCACCACAATCGCGGCGCACAAATGCGCTAGTCACGTGGTATTATTTGTATTTCGCGGGCTTTCTTCTGAGCCTGGAAAAAAAGATACACGTGAGATTTTCTTTATCGCAGTTAATGGAATGGTGGTTTCTGAAGGTGCTCTACAACTTTCCAATTCACATGTTTGGTCTAAAGTCGATATTTAATAAATTAGAAAAATTAACATAATTAGCTAATTAAGTAAACGCAAAACAAAATATTGCCTGTAGTGCGCGAACAGGCTGGCAGTTGTATGCAATTGGTTTCGACCTACCCTAAATATATTATTTTGTAACCCTTGGTTCAAGTTAGCTGGGACACCCGGTATATATATATATATATATATATATATATATATATATATATATATATATATATATATGTCATATGTGCGCATGTGATATCATGACGTAACCAGATGATTCACGCATATGTGAAGCTGACCCCCCCCCCCCCCCCGGCATCCGATCCAGGCGTCCGTGCGGCGCCTTACATTTGATCCTTCCTCGAACGCCGCACACCACAGCATACACAAGCAGAAGCAGACGCAGTACAGCAGGCACCAGCGATGTATGAAATTGGCTTACAGGAAGGAAAAGGCGCAGTATCTGTCACAATTCTCCGCGGACGCCTTAACCCAGCCGTAAGGAAAAGGACGAAGATGTAAGTGAAAAACAAGTGAATGAAGTGCTGTGGGGGGTTGGAGGGAATTTGAAAACAAGAAAATGGCGGCTTTCCCCTCATCACAATTTAGTAGTTAAAAGTGCCCCCTAGCATGTTTTGTTTGAGAAACTATAATTAACAACAACCGAATAGCAACTGCCACTGAGTTCCTTAAAGACTAACAGTAACACTACCTGAAGTTTCAGTTATTGCTTTTCTTGTTTTTAGCTATAAAGTACCAAAACGCTGCTTTACTCCACGCGCCGGTTCCAGGCGAAGCCCTATAATAATTTACAAATGTATTGCCCACTACCTTTTCTAGCTTAAAGCATACTAGATTAACACGGTTGCTGTCTAGGAGAGGCGCTTCAAGGGATGTAGTTAGTAGATTTAACCATGCTTAACCTTCTTATTCTACTTCCCACACTGCTCATGCGGCATCAGCGCAAATGCATGCGAGCAACTTGCGGGCACAAGGAAGGTAACCCACCGAGGAGCGGCCAAGGCCTGTGGCCCTGCAGCTGCGGCGCAGGCTAGTCGCCTCTGGCAGGGCAACGCCCTCGAACGCCGAGGAACTTTTAGTCGATGGCGTACCCGAGCTCTGCACAAAAGTTTCGCCGACTTAGCTTGCAGGCCGACGTTACATTCACTAGAGGCGACATTTCTCCCTTAACCTTGTTCTACTGTGTAGACAGCATCCTAGTCAGTTTGGTGGAAAATTGCACCTTTGGCAATTTGCGGGCACAGGGAAGGTAATCCACCGAGGAGCGGCCAAAGCCTGTGGCACTGCAGCTGCGGCGCAGGCTAGTTGCCTCTGCCAGGGCAACGCCCTCGAACGCCGAGGAACTTTTCTGCGATGGTGTACCCGAGCTCTGCACAAAAGTTTCGCCGACTTAGCTCGCAGGCCGACGTTACATTCACTGGAGGCGACATTTCTCCCTTAATCTTGTTCTACAGTGTAGAGCACATCCTAGTCAGTTTAGTGGAAAATTGCACCTTTGGCAACTTGCGGGCACAGGGAAGGTAATCCACCGAGGAGCGGCCAAAGGCTGTGGCACTGCAGCTGCGGCGCAGGCTAGTCGTCTCTGGCAGGGCAACGCCCTCGAACGCCGAGGAACTTTTAGTCTATGGTGTACCCGAGCTCGGCACAAAAGTTTCGCCGACTTAGCTTGCAGGCCGACATTACATTCACTAGAGGCGACATTTCTCCCTTAACCTTGTTCTACTGTGTAGACAGCATCCTAGTCAGTTTGGTGGAGAATTGCACCTTTGGCAACTTGCGGGCACAGGGAAGGTAACCCACCGAGGAGCGGCCAATGGCTGTGGCACTGCAGCTGCGGCGCAGGCTAGTCGCCTCTGCCAGGACAATGCCCTCGGACACTGAGGAACGTTTCGTCGATGATGCACCCGAGCTCTGCACAAAAGTTTCGCTAACTTAGCTTGCAGGCCGACATTACATTCACTAGAGGCGACATTTTTCCCTTAACCCCGTTCTACTGTGTAGACACCATCCTAGTCAGTTTGGTGGAAAATTGCACCTTTGGCAACTTGCGGGCACAAGGAAGGTAACCCATCGAGAAGCGGCCAAGGGCTGTGGCACTGCAGCTGCGGCGCAGGCTAGTCGCCCCTGCCAGGACAATGACCTCGAACGCCGAGGAAATTTTCGTCGATGGTGTACCCGAGCTTTGCACAAAGGCTTCGCCGACTTAGCTTGCTGGCCGACATTACATTCACTTCAGGCGACATTTCTCCCTTAACCCCGTTCTACTGTGTAGAATGATTAATCTACAGTGTAATCTGGATCAAATTCCATCAGAATATGCTCTGGAAGTGAGGAATCGATTTCAAAAATTCTAGAAGACAGAGAGCCTGAAGAGACGTGGACTGATGTTCGTGATATAATACAAGAAGTTGCTACTAAGGTAGTTCTAAAAGAAAAGAAATGCAAGAAAGCAAACTGGTTATCTGAAGAGTCTTAGCAAATAGCTGAGGAAAGGAGGATGGCAAAAGGTATGGGGGAAAGAGAAAGATACAATGTTCTCAATGCGGATTTTCAGAAAATAGCAAGGAGCTTCTGTGCTAAGCTTTAAGTGATAAAGGACAAACGAGGCAAGGACCTTACTGAAGCCTCAGAGTTAAAGAAGAGGTGGAGGAATACACAGAAGAACTGTACAAGCAGAACCCGGATGTGCAAAGCCAACATAAGACGGTTGTGATTGCTGATCTCGAGCCGGGCATCCTGAAGAGTGAAGTTGAATGGGCCTTAGCCAGCATTGCTAAGAACAAAGCTAGCGGAATTGATGGCATTCCAGCTGAGTTGCTTCAAAACCTCAACCAGGATGCTGTTAACATTCTGCATACATTATGTCAGAGGATTTGGACAACCCTGCAGTGGCCACAGGATTGGAGGAGGTCAGTTTACATCCTCATTCCAAAGAAAGGCAGTGCCAAAGATTGTTCCAACTACCGCACGATCACCCTTATTTCGCATGCTAGCACGGTGATGTTGAAAATCCACCAAGGTAGGCTGCAGCAGTATGTGGATCTTGAGCTTCCGGAGGTGCAAGCTGGGTTTCGCCAAGGGAGAGCAGCTAGAGACCAGATTGCCAACCTTCGCTGAATCATGGAAAAAGCAAGAGAGTTCCAGAAACCCATCTCCTTCTACTTTATTGATTATGCGAAAGCGTTTGACTACGTAGATCACAGCAGATTGGGGCAAGCTCTCCAAGAGATGGGAGTTCCAATTCACCTCATCTGTTTCCTCAGGAACCTGTATGAAGGGCAAGAGGCCACAGTCAGAACTGAGCATGGTCTTACTGATTGGATTCCGATTGAGAAAGGAGTGAAACAAGGCTGCATACTGTCGCCCTGCCTATTTAACCGATATGCAGATTGCATCAGGAGGAAGGCCGGTCTGGACGAGTCTTCAGGTGGAGTGAAGATTGCTGGAAAACATATCAACAACCTTAGATATACGGATGATACCACTTTAAAGGCAGAAAGTGAAGTGGAACTCAAGAGACTTCTGATGCGCGTACAAGATGAGAGTGAGAAGTTTGTGCTTAAACTGAACATTAAAAAGACAAAGATCATGGCGTCTTGACCTATCAAGTCCTGGAGCATCAAGAGACAGGAAGTGGAAACTGTGACAGATTTTCTCTTCTTGGGCTCCAAGATTATCACGGAAGGAGACTGCAGCCATGAAATTAGGAGACGCCTGCTTCTGGGAAAGAGAGCCATGGTTAGCCTTGACCGCCTAGTAAAGAGCACAGACATTAGTTTGCCAACCAAGATCCGTATAGCTCGTGCTATGGTCTTTCCAGTTGTGATATATGGATGCGAGAGTTGGACTGTGCAGAAGGCTGACCGCCGAAGAATTGACGCGTTTAAATTGTGGTGCTGCGGAGGCTCTTGAGAGTTCTTTGGACGGCCAGAAGACCATATCAGTCGATATTGTCGACCGTAAACCCTGACTGCTCATCGGAGGGTCAAATTCTAAAGTTTAAGCTCAGCTACTTTGGTCATCTGATGAGAAGAGAGGAGTCACCTGAGAAAGATTTGATGTTGGAAAAGGTTGAGGGTCGCCGGAGGAGGGGTAGGGAGCGAACGCGATGGTTAGATGGCATCTTCGAGGTGCTGCAGATGAAGTTATGTGATATTAGGAAGATAGTGAGAGACCGGAAAGCATGTCGTGACATGGTCCATAGGGTGACGAAGAGTCGGACACGACTGAACTGAACTGTGTAGACACTATCCTAGTCAGTTTGGTGGAAAATTGCACGTTTGGCAACTTGCGGGCACAGGGAAGGTAACCAACCGAGAAGCGGCGAAGGATGATGGCACTGCAGCTGCGGTGCAGGCTGGTCGCCTCTGCCAGGACACCGCCCTCAGACGCCGAGGAAAGGTTCGGTGATGATGAACCCGAGGTCTGCACAAACGTTTCGCCGGATTAGCTTGCAGGCCGACTTTACATTCACTAGAGGCGACATTTCTCCCTTAACCTCGTTCTACTATGTAGGCGCCATCCTAGTCAGTTCGGTGGAAAACTGCACGTTTGGCTACGCTGTGTGCAGTCGCGAGTCATTTGCGTATGCTTGGCGGCTTCATAACCTCCCTTAATTCAGGAAATTCTCAAAGAGCAAGGTCGATAAGTGCAACCCTGACAGTTAACGCTACCAGCTGCCACGCACGAGGAAGAGACCGACAGATTCATTCGATTAAATATGTTCGCTAAAAAATGTTCATCTCCTAGCCGTAAAATATAGTAAACGAACAGTTTTGTACACAATACAAAAGTATGCACCCTTCGTAAGAAAGCGCAAATTTTCTAACGCAATCTCAAGAGACTTCTAATCAGATATTTTAACATCATCGCTGTTTTCGGGAGAACTAATACTCCACACGATTGCATGTGTAAGTTTGTAATATCCAACCATCAGGCGTGATTATGGCGTCGGCCGGTAGGTACAAAATGGGCACTTGCCACCCCCTTCCCCTCCGGTCCTTCCCAAGCCGCCTCCTCTAAGTGCTTCTTTATTTCCGATGACGATGACAAGAAATTTCTGGAATATGTTTGTTTTGACCACAATGAAAAACATTCACAGTGGCTTAGATGTAGTTAAGCCTAAGTGATTGTGAAAGCAAGAGAGGCGAAGTATCTAATGGAAGACGACACCACCTGCCAGGGTTCCTCGATGCGCGCGAGGTCGCGTCATCGAAGGATGGAGACAACTCAGCCATATTTTGGCCCACCCTTCTCATAGCGATTCAGGAGCGTTTCTGTTATCCGCAATCCCAATCTTCAACGCGCGCCAAGGAACGCCACGCGACAGGATCGATAGCGTACCATTCAAACGAAAGTGTGAGATACTGCGCCTTTACTCCAGAAGTCTCATCTTGTCTAGCGTTCCTGCCATCTACAATCACGCACTTGAACGAGCGCCAAGCAACGCCACGCGACAGCCGCCGCAAAAGCGGGACACACTTGCGTGGGCTCAAATATGGAGGCGTAGAAGCGGCACTGACCCTTTCAAAGAATGTCCCCGTCCCTTGGAGCGGAGGAGGGGGACGCGCACATCGAGGCACCCTACCACCTGATAGACCACAGCGCACTTAGTGAGAGAAGCGCGAAATGACCGGCTTTTCTACTAGCGACACTACGCCGAAGAACCGACTTGGTAGCCCAGCTCGCGCTGGTATGACGTCAGTAGTCACGTGGTGTAAACCGTAACTGCCAGACCACGCTACGCTGAAGGCTCGAAACCTGGCGTAGTATTGCGTTCGCAATAACAAAATTAGAGGGTCTCTTAATATCTCTTATGAAGAGAGTATCGAAATCCTACCTTTCCTCTCCTATGACTTGCCTTGATCTTTTGCCTATTATTGGCGTTTGTTGCAGTGCTACAAATAATTGTAATTGGTTTACCGTAAAGGAACGGCGAAGTATTTGTCCCACTTTCTCCGGCAAGTGTGTTTGGACAGTACACCATCGCGCCTGTCACGTGGCGTTCCTTCGTGCTCGTTCAAGTGTGGGATTCCAGATGGCAGGAACGCTATGCAAGAACACATCTCGTGGAAAATGACATCTCGCGCACATATATTACCACTTTCACTCCCACCTTCCTCTCTCTCAATTATGCGGATCTGGTGTCTACAAAACTAGTGTCACAGATACTGCGCCTTTCCTTTCCTGTGAACCAATTATTTTGTAGCGAGAGCTACATTGGCCGCAAAGTCGCATTTTCGGAGTGGCGGTGGCCGCGCTGAGGTCACACCGCTTCTTGTGCCGTTGCCTAGCAACCACTGTTTTCTTTTGACACCTAAACCGCTAGCAACAGTCTCGCGCTGATATTGTGTGTCGGGTAATAGGAAAGGAAAGCACAGTATCTGTCACACTTATTCATTACAGCTCTTCTTTCCCTCTTTTCACTTTCCCTCGCACGTTTCTCCCTCCCTGTATGGCGTGGTGCAGGTGTCCACAGAACAAGTGCGACATATATTACGCCTTTCCTTTCCTGTTAGGTATCATTTTAGCTGCGTATGCCCCTATTTGGAATACGTGCGAAAGTGTGAAACTTGCGAACGGATGACAGTATGAGCCACTAAAGGCTTTCGCCTTAATATATGTGTGGACGGGGAAGGAAAGATGATTCTAAGTCCCCGCGGCAATGCAACGGGTTTGCCCCCTCCGCTTCGTCAGCCCCCTACAAAAAGAAATATCCTGCAGACGCCCATTTCAGTGGAAGGCTTTGCTATCCCAATGTGGGCACATGCAGCAAATTGTTCGTTTACTGGAGGTATTCAACAGAAAATTAGGTTTTATTTCCTTGTACAGTTTTAGTGCTGTAAAAGTTTAGCTTTATCTACCAGTGCATGAATGAACATGGGTGAAAGACCAAACTATTCGGACCAGCTATTAGTCCGCAGTAGGGGCAAATGGGTATATCCCCATCCTCCCACGAAAAATCACCAGTTGATTTCCCGCTCATGAGGAAAAGGAAACCTCGTACAAATTACATTAACCTTATTAGCCAGCAGGTGAACACAGGCGATTACCTCTGTGGCTATATGACATATACGCGGCATTCGAAACCACCTGCCCCAGCGGAAACTTTGTTGCGGTGTCCCATTATAACCCTACCCTGACAGAATATTAATATAAAATTGAAAGATGCGGCTTGCGCCTTCACACTGCCTAGTACGTTCTTTCTATGTGGAAGCACCACTGGCCCTCTCATTTACGATGCAGTCAGTGGTTGTAATTAAAACCTGAAAGAGGAGCAACACATCTGAGCGACAACTTCTTAAGGCGAAACCCTTTATTGACTCATACTGTCGTGGACAAACTGTGTCCCACTTTTGCGGCGGCTGTCACGTGGCGTTCCTTGGCGCGCGTTCAAGTTTGGGATTGCAGATGGCAGGAAAGGTAGGCAAGATGAGACTTCTCAGGCTGTCGCCTTTCACTACTTTAGTCGCTAAAGTGCCTGGTAAATTTTTTCGCTAGAACTAAAGCCTGCCGTCGAGGAAAGTATATCGCGTCTCCTGTTACCACCCTCATCGACGACTGAAACACCGACGTCAGTGCAAGGCACGCACGGTCTCTTCCGGGAGTGGCCTCAGCTCTTCTCTGCTGCGGCCCTCTAAAATAGGCCCTATAGCTCGGACAAAGCACAGGCCCACCTCCTATGTACAAGTGGCGGAGAACGAAGAAGAGCGATAGCCAGAAACATTCCGTCGTCTAACCGATCTTTACCGCTTCTTTACCTTTTTCTAAGGACCCGAGAAACGGCCTTGACGTATCGACGAATAGTTAAGGGTTTAAGCAGAAAGGTCTATAAGACAGCGGACACCTTCAGTATCTGTTGAAAACCAAGAACCCTTAATTCTAGACTTGTCCAACAAAAAAAACAAACTGGTGAACATCAAGCCTGCAAGCATTCCGCACACTTTTGGAAGGAATGAGTTTCTTTCACGGATTTTCAACGATTATGATGCGCTAAGTTTCCGTGCTCCTTCCAACAAGATAAAAAAAGCTGGTCCGCCTAAAAGGCCCCCTGGTGTATTGCACTCATGCTGTGGTGTTGCTCTACTCGCGAAACATGTCACTAGAAACCAAGGTTTAAAGAGCATGCAAACTTTAGAAAATGATGCCAATCTGCATTTAGGTGCAGCGAATGAGCGGGAAAAACGCCCCTGATGGGAATGAAACATCTCGGGATGCCACAAAAAGATACAAACGCGCCTTCACTTAGTATCATTTCATGTACAAAAGACTAATACTGCCGAGCAAAACACGTGGAAATCTCCAAGAAATTTACGACCGTTCACTGCGTGATTCCAACTGTATATTAAAAGCCATATTTGTTCCATTCAGCTTTTTGCATAGTTAGAGAATAAATATAGTCCTCGATACCTCGCATTCCTTTTTGTTCGTAATCTGTGGCGTGAAGGCTTTACTATTTCTGCAAGTGCCGCCAGGAACCACCCTCGGGACTCATCAGGCAGGGTCGGATAGCACCTACGTGCAATCCCGCTGGGCTTCACCGATTAGCGAGATCATCGCGCAGGCGCAGTATATATTGCATTCGACAATGCGATCGTCGTTTACCGTTAAGAAGAAAAAGTAACCCGCTACTCACCGCATATGCCACAACGAGCGGATAACCGCGTAAAAATATCCTGCCAACTAGCTTTCGCCAGTAAGCGAACCAAATGCTGAAGAAGAAAGTTTAAAAACGTCACCTGTCATCAAAGCATAGCGCTCCGTATCTAGGGCATTTTTGAGACCCCAAAGCCTATGATTGTATTATAGCCAGGGGTATAATATTTACCGTCCGCCATTTAGTAGAGGCTACATGAAAGGAACTTGCGCGGCGTCCGACATTAACGTGCATTAAAGTAAGCCATCTGGTTGAAATTAATCCGGAGCTATCCATTATGGCCTTCTGTATAGCCAATATCTGTTTGTCACAATAAACTGGATTTAATAACGCTTTAGCAATGCACATGAAGTCAAAATATCTTGTCCATGCGTGTGCAAATGTTTGGCATTGTTTTCAAACGAATGGCAGAATCATGATAGAAAAAGCGTCACTTGTTTTTGAGGCATAGTTCAGCTGTTCCGTTGAGGTGGCATAGGTTTCTCTAAAGTTTTCAAGTATCTTCGTGGCTTTGATAGTATTTTACCTAAAAGCAGGCCTTTATTTAGCAACGTCAGAGAGCGGCAACTATTCTGTTGAACGCAGATTCCCTTCGTGCCACACAAGTGGGCTACTTGAGAGACACCTTAGGTATAAGGGTATAAAATCGTTCTATAAAGAGGGAATTGAGTGAAAAAATATTTATGGTGACGCTCAAATAATCTCAACAGAATAATGCGCTAGCATTGCAAGCAGTATTGCTGCTATAAACTGTTTTCCTTGCAGACAGATGTGGTCGTTGTCGTTTATTAGTTTGGCTCTAATAGGAAATTGGGGATCCATCGGTCTCAAAACTGCACGCATTGACATTTTAGGTGCTCTCATGGCGTCAGACGTATCGACGACGAAACGAGACACGGCCAAGTTACCTGAAAACTCCCGCCTGCCAGGCGGCAGTTAGAAAACTTTTCCGAGCGCAGTTCCGTCGCTCCTGTCTATACGGAAGTGTCACGTGGTGTCGTGTCGTCGCACGCCCCGGTGACGAACAAGCACTCAGCGATCAGGCAACGAACGTTTGACCTGATGGCTGAGCGCTGACTGGAAAATCATAAATGTCCTAACAAATCACGTAACCGCTCTGGATGAGCCTGTGAATTTTCTGACCCACTTTATCTTTTTCTATCTAAATTTGAGCTTCATTTCTATGAAACTAAAAGCCCCTCAAGAGATTTTTGCAGCCACACACAAATCGTCGTTATTATTGCCTCGTTCTGAATGAGGCTTCTTTGCGAAGCTTTTGTCTGTTGTACCAACTACTGCGAAACACGAGCTACCAAACATAAAGCTCACATGGCAACACAATGCCATCCTCTCATCCTCAAGAGACATTCATCTGAGATACATGCTGCTTTTGGGAAGAATCAAACTTGATATTAAAACACTTCAAACGAGCACAGTGAAGGAAGAAGTGGAAATCTTTCATAATAAAAGAACTTATAATATTATTAAAAAACAGTGACCATGTCGAAGATATCTCACATCTTTAGTTGTCTACTGATATCAAAAACGCTTACTTTTTTGTTAACTTGTTCCATGCGCATAGCTCGTTCTCCAGGAAACAGTGACGAGGGAGCCACGCCTAGCTCAGACTCGCATACTGAAGACCTTGGCTCTCCAGCGAGACCCACCTGAATAAAGAACACCATCTCTAAAAAAGGGTGTTCTCTCCAGTGGAAATTTACTTCGCCACTCAAACTAGGTGTTGCCCAAAATTATGTGTAACCCCCACGAGTCAAGGCAACGGCTACCGACTTGACAATTTCCTTCAAATAATATCTGAAAAAAATTAGCAAAAAGAAATATCCGTGCACAATGTCATTCACGTAAATACTACTTGATGCCTGTTGCAATAAAACTGAGCAAAGACTGCGCATGAATCAAAAGTAGATCTTCTGTACATAAGACACATTTCTTGTATGGAAACAAATTTCAGCGTAAAAGATGCAAGATGTTAAACCTAATTAAAAAGGTAAGCATTCTGTGGTTGAAAGAAAATGTTTGTCGCCCTATATTTCCTGGGACAGAACTTTTTCCGGGCCCTGTTGGAGTTCATGCATGCTGCGACGTGTTTTGTTTCCGTCCATGCACAGCGTGTGCGTTCAGTAAACGAACGTCTAGACGTTCGCTTCTTTGCGCTTTTACGCTCCCGCCGCCGGCGACCTAGCCATCCACATCAGCTTAACGGTAAACCTTGTCTGCCGTGCAAGCTTCGCCCGCAAAAGGGAAAGGCGTCTCGGCTGGAATGCACACCGAGGGACTACACTCTCGACACCTACTTTCCAACGCAATCCCGCTGTCTTTTCGTCCATACAGCGTCTCTCGTCTGTGCTGCTTCGGCCTGGCATTCGTACCACCGGCCGAAGTTGCTTAGCGACCTTCTTCGCACCCTCACCCCTTTTCAATTGGCGTGGAAACGTTTTTATGTTGTTGATATCTTCGGCATCCTATACAATTCTCGGGGTCCATTTCTCCCTGCCACGCGCTACGTTTCCACAATGAAGGCGTTCCTCACTAAAGGCTACTGATTTGTGCAAACGCAAATGCCTCCTCCTAAAAATGCACACATGTGCACTGCAGCGAAAAGTCAAGTCGTCTCGAGGGGTACTTAAAGAGTTTAGGCTCTAAACGCGAAGACACAATATTTTTGAAGGTTTTTAACGGATGTAACGGGCCGCAGCGGTGGTGTAGTGGAAGAATATCTAGCTCGCGTGAAAGTGTATAGTGGCTCAAATTTCGGTGCCACGCGCGATTCTCCACTGAATTAAAAAATGAGAGTAAAGAAACAAAAATTCGCGTGTCGATCAAAATGCACAAACAGGCTTGGGGTGCGAACTGATGCCAGTGAACGCATCCCGAAAAGCATTGCCTCACCAAAACAGGATTTGGCTACCCAGTAATAGGCCCCAACCTCCCATGAACAATGCGATATGCCCCTCTGCCCCAAGCGGCTGCGGAGCAACTGACTACGACGGCGGTCAGATCTGCAACGCCGAAAAGGGTGCTCAGAATCTATGACTCAGAGAGGTCGCCATTGGAAATTGACCCCGGCAACGTTTAACGCTGGAACCCTAGCTAGTTTAGAAGTGCTCTTCGAGGAATTAGCGGGCATGAAATGGGATGCCATAGGGCTTAGTGAATAGAAAGCTTCTACGAAGATGTAAAAGTGACAATGAGGAAGATAAAGATCAAATATGGTGTACTAATGGGCGACTTCAATGCCAAGGCAGGGAAAAAAACAGGCTGGAGAGCATGGCAGTGGGTAACTTTAGCATTTATTATAGAAATAGGAGGGGAAGGGGTTACTAGTTGAGTTTGCATCGAAGTAGCTTAAGCATTATGGAAAGCTTCATCAGCAAGCGGAAGAACCACAAGTGGATATGGAAGAGCCCTAACGGGGACACAAAATTATATTAACTTCATATTGTCTTTTAACCCCGGCATTACGAAGGATGTAGAGGTCATCGGAAAGGTACGATGCAGTGACCACAGGATGGTAAGGTCTCTAATTAGTTTATATTTCAGGAGGGAAAGAAACAGATTAGCGGTGAGAGGGAAGGTTCAATTCAGGCCCTTGCTATAAAATAGATATTCAGATTTAACCGAGGAAGACAACTTTACTATAAAAGCAGTGAATGATACCTTCAGAGATATGATTACTGCATTCGCGGTAGAAGTAAGGGGTAGGCAAGTTATAGAGGATACCGGCAAATTATCAAAGCAGAGAAAAGATGCGATTAAAAGAAGCCAAAGTATGAAATGCTCCAACTAAACAAACATGATAGAACTGGCAGAGCTATCAAAGATGATCAATAGGTGCAAAGTGTCGGACCTAAGGAAATATAACATGGAGACAATCGAGCATGCTCTAAACAATGATGGTAGCGTTAAAGCGATGAAGAGGAAATTATGCATAGCCAAACAACGGTGTGTGTGCTAAAGGACCAGAACTGCAATGTCATCACAAAAATGGAGAAGATAATCAAAGTAGCCAAGTATTTCTATAATGACCTACACATTACCCGAAGTAGCCAAGACAATAATGAGATTAACTGTAGTGAAGAGCAGCCAGACTTTTTACCAGTGATGAAAGACGGGCTAAGCAAGCTTTAGAAGCTATGAAAAGTGGGAAGGTAAACGAAAAAGAATAAATAACGTTTAAAAAGCACACGTTTGGCAGCCATTTAAGATTGAAAACCTAAAATCAATCCAATACTTTTAAGAGAAAAGCGTCAATTTGAAAGTGGACAAATAATGAAAGACTGAATTCAGCCTTGTGCAGCATCAATTTGTGTGAGACACTCAGCCGTTCGAAGGAGGACCGAAAATTTCAATTTCGCATTTATTCAAGTACAATCTGTGCTAGAAATTCTTATCAAATCGGAGTGTGTAAACAGACCAGCCAACATATTCACAGATACTTTCAAATGGATAGGAGTGAAAATTGCCAAAACTACCCAGAACTCACCAGCGATTATCCGCATAAATAAACACAATAAGCGAAGGTGTTTTGAGTAAATAACTCAATACATAAAATAACAACGGGATAAACCTGTAAACAAAGAAGGAAGTTGTACTAATGACAACAACAAAGTCCCAGACTAGTTAACCTTGATTTCACTGATGAAGCAATCAGTGGCAGGCTGACAGGGGTTTTGCTATATAGCGATTTAGAAGGCTCCCTTAAAATATGCCTGGATCATCTGACCACAGATGCGACATTCGAGTTGGCGACCCTTTCTGGCCCCCGTGGACCGCACTCTCACTTTGCTGCAGGCGAAAGGCCAGACTTGCGAAAAATAACAAATAACACTAGGGTAGCCGTGATAACATAATTTAGCTGAATACGCACTCAGCTATGCTATTGTAAGCCAATACGTGAAAAATAAGGAAGCACTGATTACGGCGTCGTAATTTAACCAGACTGGATAATCGCGTTATATATAGGAGGCATACACAGCGCATGTGCACGTCCACGACTGAGCTCACACGTTAGCCTATTCCAACGGACTTGGAAAAGCATTTGCATCGACGCCATCCTGCGCAGCTCTATAATTCCCGACTTCCACGCAATAACCGCAGTAGTCAGCCACATAATGTCTCCTGTCTCCAAGACGCAACAGCCGCAATGTGCGCATGCAACGTTCCTTATACGATAGTAAGAATTTACAAAGGATTGAAACTAAGCAGTGAATAAACGGGCGAAGCTGTGTCGTTACGCGTTACAGATTTATTAGAGGAGGGCACTCGGTAAGGTGGTGCGGCATAAGTGGGATATTTATTCTTGCTTATTCGAGAAGTACTTGCAATAAAGCGAGTTTTTGAATTGCTGATTATATGGCGCGCGTATGCGCGTATGCGTGCGTATGCGTATGCGTATGCGCGCGTATGCTGTGCACAGGGAGAGACGTTGCTGACGAGATTACGCTGGCCCAGAGAACAAAAAGCACTTGAGAAAGGAAAATAAATAACAGTCCATGATCTGCAAAGCACAGCTTGAATGCGCTGGCAAGGAGTTGGCCAAAGTAATGACTGCATGGATATCGAGTGTACGGTGGCCAGCGCCAATTAATAGTGCGGACACGTCAAGAACATTGATCTGATACCTCGAATCCACATTTCAGCGAAGGGCAAGACAATGTCATATTTCCAGTTGCCTGGTCCAGCCGGATTTGAGTATGGGCAGGTGAAGACATGCCAAGTCATCGCCCAATTTAGATGGGAACATATGTCCATCTTGTCAGGCATGTTTCGCCGCCATGGCAATATGCATTTATTCTAGAGCCTCCGTTTCACTTCCACACTATCTCCTCACTTTTAATCACAATCTAAACGCCCGTATTATGAATTTATATTACATTATTATCACTTAATCTCATCTACATTAATATTCTTGTAGATAAGAAATTAACGATCTTATCTACATGATCTTAATGAAATTGTTACGAAGCGGCAAGCCGATGAAAACAGAACAGAGGACAGAGAGAAGATGCTTGATGGTCGTGAGATGACGTTTAATGAAAATTTAGCGGGCCTACCGCGAGCGCTCCTGCCCGCGCTACTGCTCGCAATTCTTCCTCCTTCGTCCGTAACAATATTAAGGATCTTATCACATTATTATCGCTGATATATATTACATTAATATCAGTCCCCGGCACAAACAAGGTTCAGCTCTATTCTTGAAATCCCGTGCCGGCATTGCGGATGTTTCGGTACTCGTTTCCCGAAGGAAATTCTTGGGTTCGAATCCGTTCGAGCGAAAATGTTTGATGCCATTTTGCCGAATCTGCTCTCCTGAGAACGTACTGATTGAGCAACGATGGCAACCAGCAACCACGCGTGGCGAGTCCAGCGCAAGCTATTTGCAGCCTAGTCTACGTTTATAAAATACATCTTGAACCAGCAGCTTCGGAGTATATTCCCACGAGTTACAGGAGAGGAAGTCCCTCCCAGCCCGTGTGCACAAAAGACGTTCATTCAGTATTAAGATATGCGTTGCTTAAAGTTAAATTATTGTTGCGGTCAACCGTTACATCTCCGAATAGTCCAGAAGTCTCCGAATAGTCAGAATAGTCCAGAAAATTATACAGAAAAAGACTCAGTTGGTAAAGTATGCAAGCCACTAGGCCAGGCGTTCTGAATCTGACATATAAAGCACAACCCATGTGTGCAATATATTGACACTGCTCAGTTCTCTCCTTGTCCAAAAGCGAGAGGAGCGCAAATTACTCACCTCTGTCTCGGTCCTTGCTATAATAAAGCCTGCGCCTTTTCCCCCTGTGGCTTCTTCTGTGTCCGGCCGATACAGCTGAACAGTATCAGCCGTCTGCGCAAAGCAAAAAAACGGGTATCAAGAAGGAAGGTACCAAAACTAAAATCTGTGGCGCAACTTAACGCTTGTAATATATTGTAAATGTGACTGCTCTCATTCCCGGCATTATGAACTCAGATGTTTTTTACGTGAATGAGACGAGTCACCAGGGTATTAAAAAACATGTAGGTGTCTTGCATGAGGAAGACCGGCCCAGTTGGGTGGCGCTGCGCAGCACGGCCGAAAGTGCCCGTTTTAAATAATGAAAACAAATGCAGCGTAGCTCGCAGCCGCGTCGTCCACTCCGCGAAGCTTTGTGGCATTTGTTCGTGCTGTCGCACTGCTTTTTCGAGTGTCCTGTTTCTCTTCAGCCTGCGAGGTCGTCTCGCTTCACATTCAGCACTTGTGAAAACTTTTCACAAGGATACAACATCCTTGATTTCTTCCTCAAAGCGTGACTAAAAATTTGAAAAATTTATAACTTCAAAAGAGGGTACTCACGTTACAAAATTTAACATGAAAATAGATATACAGAGGGCTTGTGTAATGCTGGATTTAAACGATTTTTTTTATGATATTATACCTTCCTCGATGAGTAGTACATAAGTAATGTGTTACTAAATGCTAAAAAAAATATCCCTTCGTAAACGTTATTGCTCCGAGAAGAATACGCGGCAAGGGAAATTGCAAGGCCCACCCACATCCACAAGATTGTTTGTCTGTCGATTTAAAGAACCCATGTTATGCCCTTATTTTAAGCATGCATGAGGGGCCTTTTTTGTAATTGCTATTTTCCGCTTGAAAAGACGGATTCGATACCCGAAAGCCAATCAATATGCATCGACAAGAATAACTAGCGCAAGTTTTGGCGGAGAAAGTTGCTGGGTGGGTCGCGTGTTAGTGTTTGAACCACAATGATATCAAGATCGACTTTCCCCCGCAGCGAGGCCTTCCTAGAGTGCGCTGGTCGCGGACAATAAATAAACCTTTGTATCTCCCCTGTATATCAGACACACTATGCAATTTTATTGTTTTAAACACAGGAATGAAGAAAAAGAAATAAAACAATTTTTGCGAGCACCCCTTCATCCTTAACTGCATTCACGTGATGTGCCGGTTCATCCCACAGCCTCTACGATCGAGTAAGGCCTTCTCACTCTGCTAGGGCTCAAAACCAGCAGTAGCTTCGAAGAGGTAACTTCAGCATGGATTCGCTATAACCAGCCTTATGTGCAAAACATCACTGAAAATATCCGATAAAAACGTCACCTCGACTATCGCCCATGCCATCCGAGATGTAGAACGGGGCGCACATACTCGGTTGAGGACACAAAGTTAGTAGTGCGGTGCCGTATCTAGGGTTTGACGTCAAAAAGTGAATCATGACTGACTCTTGGGTTTCTTTACCGTGCACTGACATCCCACTGTACTCGAAAACCCTGTTGCCTTTCAGCTCAATTTACCATCAGCTGCCCCGGCCGGGGGCCATCCCGGGCACCCCTGCTCACCATTCATGTGCCCCAATCACTCCGACGCGCTGTCTGTAACGGCACCACAAACGTTAGGCACAACTGTTAAAAGCGCATGGAAGGAAACTCGATCTTGTGCTTTATGCAAAGAGTACTGCGCTCGTTGCATCGAAACCAACTCCCTACCGCGGTTTGAGGGAGAGCTTTAAAGGACAAATTAAATTCTTGCTCACCGAAACATTTCGGTGGCGCCGTTATGCGATGCGGCTGCCACCGGAACTACACACTTGGTAGCCATTGCCAAACTAGATGGTGCCCCGCGTTCAAGCGTATTACCATCAAATTGTGCTTGTACGTCAAGGCTGAGCCGACAGAAATGTAGAATTATAGAGGGCCTCTATGTACTGTATAAGATATATTGAGTGTTGGTTGGTAGTTTGATTGATTACTAAGTAGTGATTGGTGATCAATGAATTGAACAACTCGGTGTAGACGAATAATCTCCTCGTTGAGGAATTTCAACACGTCTAATGAACTGCGGCTGCTACAATGTCGCGTGACATTGCACCAGCTGTGTGTGGGCAAGTCATATGCGATGCAATGAAAGATACCCGGTAGACTGTAAGGGTAATAAACTTGATTCCAAGGGATCGAATGCAAGCGTAGGAGAGGGCAGAAGCAAGGTACGCGGGCGGATGAGATAACGTAGTATGCGGATATCAAATGGATGTAGCTGGCACAGGGCAGGGGTATTTGGACATTGTGACGATATAATACTGTGAGGGCTTAGTTTAAGTCTGTGTCTTCTGATGGTGATGCTCGACGACCAGGAAGCATGGATGCCGAGAAGGCTGAGAAAAACGCTCAGCGTGGGGCTGCTAGCCGGTTGAAGCAAGGGCGGGATGCTCAAGTGCGAGCGTCAAATTGAAGCAACGAGTGCGTACGCTATCGCGCCTTCTTTTAAAGTGAAACTTACACGTCATTCATATATATACTGTTTTCTTAGTAAAAATTAACTCTAAGGCTCTTTGTGCGCTTGTTTATCTGGCAGCACGCGCAAGTTTTATTGCTGATAACTTTGCGTCAATAACTAAGAATTCCCAAGCATTTATCTGCGTAAAACAAAGGATACGTAATTAACGCAAGTCCCATACCACTCTCCCTCCCCCGATCTTCGTCCCCCTATTTTATCCTTTCAACATTCTTGCTAATTAATGTGCCGCTCTTCTCTGGCACTTGGATTGACCTGTGAATGCTTAAATGCGGAAGTCTACCCGCATTATTTGTTAGCGCTCCACACAGGCAGCGAATAGCCGAAGATACGCGCACAAGACAGGCAACTGACCGGCGCAGGTCTCCTAGCTGCAGTGATATGGCTGCCATTCACAGGCCGCCGTGGGCCGACGCGCACAGGATACGCGATAAACGAAGCTAGGCGTCCATGATCCTGCGATGCAGCGTACAACGATTACAGGAAGTGAAGTCAAACTACGAACTGTTCTTAAGAATACCGTTCACTTACCGAGAGCGGATGACTGCCCGGCAACGACATTGGCCCCTGTGAGTTATCGAGGAGGCTGGTTATCGAGTCTGGTTATCCAGCAGATGCCTGGAATGACAATGCGATAAGTGAAGTCCATTCGAGGAGATTCTGCTCGAGTGAAAAACTTTGAGGAGTAAAAAATGTGCACGTAAAGGTCCTAAAATATTTGTGCGAAATTAGGCAGTCTGGGAATACTGGTTCAGGGGTTAGGGGGCTTGAATGCTAAACGCGGGTTCAATACTGGTCATGGCAGCCGATTTTCTACGGAGGCGAAATGCAAGGCACCCATGTAGTGTCCTCCCTGACTTTGTTTTCGTGGCACGCATTGCAACTATGTCGCGAAGGTCGTTTTAAGAAGCCAGCTTATCTACCATTGTCTTCTACCTCCGACGCCTCGTTGATTTAAAGCCGCCGCACGCAGCAATTCGCGTAGATAAACTGCATTTATTTACATTAGGAATGGCAATTATTTTAACAGTTTTCGTCTCTCTGGCCGCATATCCCATATAAAAGAGCAATTTCTGCGTAGCGCTCTTCGTATTTTTAAAATATGCTGAAAGTGTCACTCTGACCACCCTGTGGGGTGTACGTTCACATTCAAGATGGCAGGAATGGGCTCAAATTAGAATAAAATCTAAGGCCGCAGGATTGACGGTAGACACCCACCGAAAACTCTGGTAAGAAATTAATACAGAATACGGTATACGATTTATCTTACTCGATGTTCATGCATCAAACCTGCTGGGGCTGTCATACGATACCACCCTGTATTAACGGCGGTGATGGTTGCAGGGCAAAAAAGCTGCTCTACGTTATGGGAAGGCACAACGTCTACACACCAACGGTCTTTCGTAAGGCAATCTTTAGAACTGGTCTGCGTTAATTCCCTGCGACCAGCGTTCTTACGAAAATCCGCCTCGGTGGCTTAGTGGGTAAGCGCTCGTTTACAGAGCCACAGCATCTGGATTCGAGCCTGGCCCAGACGGCCGCGTTTCTAAGGCGCTGAAATTGTAAAGGTTCCTGTCATGTGCTGCATGGTGTCAGTGTAGGCTAAACATCCTCGTGGGATCGAGTAAACCCGCATTCCAGCCAGAGCCGCTTTAGTATGTTAAACACCACATACGAATACCAACGTTGTGACCTATTCTGATGCATTCGAAGCCATGAGAAGATTCTCAGGTGTCAGAGAGTAGCAGTCTTGAAAAGTGAAGCTGGGCGTAGCCGTACTCTAGCTCTTTGAAATAAGCGGGAAACCCCAACTATAAGAGCGGCATACAGAGGCTGTACTCACGTTAGGCAGCGCCAAATCTTGAGAATGAAGGAGCGTTAGGCAGGAGCCTGTCAAAGCCTATCACTTTCGAGGCGCTGGATTGAGTGGACGCGTGCTGTCGCAAGCTACTTCGTCTACGCGCAGCGCGAGCTAGCGCCGATCGGAAGGCAATAGAATTGGAAAAAGAAGAAAAGTGGCCAATACTGGTGATTTCTCTTTTCCAGCATATATCAGCCAGGCTATGTGATCTTTTACAGGTACCACTGATTACCAGCGCTTAGAGCCTGTAAAATCAGGACGTGTTAGGTATCAATGACTTTGTTACGGGGCAGAATATTGATTTTGAATTTATACCTATGCAAATGTGGGTGGACACCGACAAGCCTATGTGCATCATGAGAGGAAGTGAAATGCACAGAGTATTTTCTGTTCTCTTGATAGTGGTTCGCACTAAAAAGAAGGACGTACTTAGAGCCCCCCCCCCCCCCCCCACCTTCCTCTAGGTTAGGACTCCCCTTGTTACTATCCGTTCGACGATCGTTCGATGCGAGTAGCAGATAATTTGCGTTGGACACCATTTATGAGTTCAACCATGACTACTATATAGCAACTCGTACGTTGACCTATCTACACTTCTCGAAATTCTTCAGTTTTTGTCCTTCAAGACTATTATGATTGTTATTAAACTCCAACCGGAGCTTTATGGCTGCATTCTTACACTTCGTAACATTGTCGCTTTGCGCCAATATTTTCCCCGTTATCACCTGTAGAAATTATCTTGTGTACGCCACTGCACCTTGGCAAATGCCCCCTTGTGGATTGCGTGCTACATTTCAGGAGGTCAACAACAGCAACATCTCTGCTGACGATGACGATAGTAGTCCACGAGTGCAATTAGTTGCAACTAGCCTAAATATGTATGATTGTTAAGCATTTTGCATTGCATGGTTAAGGTCGAAGGTCACAATTTTGAGGCAACATAAATAGAACTGTTTATTCCTGATCGAAATTTAATTAAAAACAGATATAAAACTGCAGAAAAATAAACTTGTCTCTACGCGCATTATTTCGCCTATCCACAATATTGTTTCGTTTGAAAGCCCGAAGAAGAAGGAAATTTTGAACTTTATAGTTTAATGTCTCTTCAATTTGTTCTTAAGGAAAAGGAAACTTGGCTTAATTTTGCGTTTTGCGCCGTCTTTTGAATCAAAGGCCACATCTTCCTAGCAATCATAGAGGGTGGTTTTATTCTCCAGAAAATACGGCTTCGGCGTCACCGGTGCTACGAGCGAGAATTACAGGCAATTAAGGCTCTAGCAGGTGGTAACTGATACACAGATATTGGCACTGACTGGGCGTAGGGCAGTGCGGCATGACTCGACCACGTGACACGGCCGATTGGGAGGGAGTTGCCAAACTCGGGATTTATGATGGGAGGGGATCATTATACCCTCCTGGAAATTCCATTGTCACAGAAGCCAGTGAAACTGGTTCAGCAGGTTTACTTAGGATTAAGTAAAAGCACCGGCAAGATCAGGCACGGAACCGAATGGCGGGCGAGCACCGAGAGCGAAGAAGACGAGCGCGTGCTCGAATTTAGGGTGCTCCTATTCGGTTTGTGTTCCGCTGCCGCAACCTTTCAAAGAATGATGGACACTGTCCTAGCCGGCCTGAAATGGCAGACGTGCCTCGTCTACCTTGACGACGTTGTCATTTTCTCTGCGACTTACGAAGAGCACCTCAAACGATTGACGGCCGTGCTAAATGCCATCCGCGGGGCCGGACTCTCACTAAAACCAGAAAAATGCCACTTTGCATTCCAACAGCTCAAGTTCCTGGGTCACGTCGTGAGTGCTGAGGGAATCAACCCTGATCCAGAGAAGACGAGCGCGTGCCAGTCTCCCGAGCTCGCCACATGGCGGCGCCAGTACGATGACATTGCGGCACCATATCCTAAGAGTCAGACATGCTGTCTCGATGCCACGCATTCACGTTAGTAAAGTTACTTGTGGTCTCTGTCAGGTGGTCCTTGACATAACGTGGTAGCTTACGAGCCTATGCCGACAAATAAATGGAATGGTAAACGTTCATTCCTACAAAATAGCACAGATACATTTAAAAGAAGAAAAGTTAAAAGCGAAGAAAAAGCGCGTGCGCGCCACAAATAGAACCACCATTCTGTGCAGACCCACTAGAGTAATCCAACCGCTACTATACGCCGAGGACTTATGTCGTACTTCTCGTATAGCTTCCTTTCGCGCTCGCTGAAATTTTATCTGGTGCAGAAATTGCGTTCTTAGATGGCTGATTGCTTTTTAAATATCCCGAATATTTTTGCTGGTTTTAGAGATGCCATTCTTTTTTTACGCAAGCTTGCCATACGGCATAATATAGAAACTCATGTAAATTATTTTCGGTAAGGAACCGGAGCAGGCTCCCACTCTTGTTGTCGGTGAGCCATTACGTCCTGCATTTTAGTGACGGATGCCCTTTTTTGCACAAACATTTTGTGATATGCCTGTTTTGAGCGCTCGATGTTTTCTCATAATCTTGAATCACATGGTACAAGGAGGTGAAGTAGTTAGCTGCATAAAATAAAAGGAAGCAGAACAAGGGTTTAGAAAGAGCCTCAGTTCGCAAGTCAACGTTTCATCAAGAGGAATAGTCATCGTCTGACCAGACGAACACAACACCTTTATCCAAACCTTGGCTTGCGAACTGAGGCTCCTCCTCAGCTCTTGTTCGGTTCTCTTTTAAGTTAGATAGCATGTAATTCTTTATTTGTACATAAATATCGCGCGATGACGCATCTCTTATTTATCGTTTAGCTTCACTTTGGCCAGCCGAGCAGTGACGCTTATAGAGACATTTAGGTGAGAGTTGTTGCGGCCAGCGAAGCTGAGCGGACCAACGGAGCGAATCGAGGAAATAGTTTCAGCTCGGAGAATCCGTCGCCTGCCCGAACGGATAAGAAAGGCTGCTTCGATATCCCAGACACGCCCACGCGCGCTTGCGCACGCTGGCGCGCTCCGCTGGGGAGTATTGCTGCTCAGCGTGCATAAAAATCGCTCCGTAACCCCGCTAAAGTGAAAAAAGGAAGCCATAGCCGTAAGGGTATCGCGGATGATGCGTTCAACATTCTTTTACGCAAGGATTGCTCTACCGAGGACTCAGTGCTTCAAGTCTGTCCAAAATTCGAGCAGGCTAAACAGCGATGTATCGTACATCGCTTTGAGCGCTTTCAAAATACGGCCTGTACGTTATCCTGCAATGACCTGCAACCTTTGCAACAGCTTTCGCATCCAACGAACATGAATCGTGTCGTCCGGAGAGACTTTGGGGCCTTAACTCCTGCAACACTCACGTCGCCGCTGCCGGACGCCGTGGCCATGATAAAGGCCGTTTTTCGACAGGAACTTGCCAACGTTGGCCTTTCCTCCAGCCCGTGCCGCCCCCGTCATCATCGCACCCTGTTCCTCTAGTGGCTGCTGCTACCGCCAGCCAGGCCTTCCCACGTCGTTACTTTAGTCGTAATCCTGCACAGTGGCGCGCCTCAGACGACAGGCCAATTTGCTTCATTTGTTCTCGAGCCGGTCACACATCGCGTTATTGCCACAACCGTACCTTCCCCACCACTCGCTCCAATTACAACTCCTACCGTCGGTACTACTATGAACCTCGCAACTTCCCTGCCCAGCCAGAGCGGCCCTGCAGCACCTATGATTGACCCGGACACTTTCTTCCTCAACCAGATGTGCTTCACACCGAAACCTTTCTCACTGCCCATCTCCCCAGCCGATCTCCATCTCCACATGCTCTTCGATCCCTTTCACTGGTGCCTCGCCATAGCGCCTCCCCAAATACGCCGGCACCTACTCGGGAAACTAGCGAGTGCAGCCCCCGGGAGTGACGCTGCTTTACCAACTCGGACTACAAACCGGGACTCATCTCCACCCCCAGACGTAACCTCATTGATATACTTGTGGACGGAGTCCCAGTTTTTGCTCTCATTGACACTGACTCCCACATATCTTTTCTCAGTTCTTCGCTCTGCCAACGCGCAATGAATGCCCTCACACCCGCTACCTCATCTACCGTTCGCATGCCTGGTGCGAATACAGCTACTGTGATTAGTATGTGTACTGCGAGTATTAGCATGCCAATAACCACATTCCTGTGGTATTTACAGTCCCCACAAGTTGCTCTCAAGGCATTATATTAGGCCTCGACTTTCTAACCGCACACTCCGTTTTCAGTCTGTTTTTCTGGACTGCTTCATCTATACCTGCCGCTATGTCCTAACGAACAAGCTCCTGAAACTTCAATGCTCCATCTCCGTTCCGATACATTTACTCTCTTGCCACCAAAGCTGCTGTGTGTATGCTCATGTTGCATTTTCCTTCCGTTCCTGGTGGCGACTACGTCGTTTGCCCCATAACCGACGTGACTGCAGCGTAGCATCGTTCCCCCTCACAATATCGTGCACGGAGCGAATAAGCATACTTTTATTCCAGTCCTGGCCTTCATATTTTTTGACGAAGACAAAGTTCTTCCTGAAGACATTAACCTCAAAGAATTGACCCCATCTTCTGACTTTATTGTGTTCGCTCTTTTACCTCATTCTTTTGCTGAAGTGCCGACACAACCTGCATCATCCCCACATTCGAAAGCCCGTATATCTGGAATGGTTGTTCTTGACTGGCGTCGTGATCGTGCAAAAGCGCTTACGAGACTTCTGACTTCGTACAATGATAGTTTTTGGCTTTGGTGACCGCCCCTTGGGTCAAACGCCACTCGTTACTGATCGCATCAATACCGGAGACGCCAGCCCAATTTACAGACAACATTACCGAGTCTCTATTTCAGAACTTCGCGTCATCCAAGATGTTGGCAAGAAACATTATAGAGCCTTCAAGCAGCCCCCGGGCGTCACCTGTCGTTCTTGTTAAAAGGACAATATTTCAAGATTCTGCGTTGATTACCGACACCTCAATAAAGTTACAGAGGGACGTTAACCAAGTCCTCAGGATTGATTATGCCCTCAACTGATTGTATGGTGCCGCTCATTTCTCTTTGATTGATCTTCGTCCCGAGTTTTGAGAGATTGTAGTCGGAGAACGGGACCAAGAGAAGACCGCCGTTGTCCCTCCCGATCGCCTGTACCAATTCAAGGTGATGCCTTTTGGCCTTTGGAATGCGCCCACAACATTCCAGCGTACGATGGACACTCTTCTACGCGGCTTCAAATAAATGACGCGCTTCTGCTGTCTCGGTGACGTCATTGTATTTTCGTCGACCCTCGAGAGCCATCTCCGTCATCTTGACATTCTTGGAGTATTCCGAACAGCTAGCCTTCAGCTGAACTCGAAAAAGGGTAGCTTCGGCTGACGTGAACTCAATCTGCTTGGTCACTTGATCGACGCCCGTGCCGTTCAACCAGACCCCGACAAAATTGATGCTGTAAGTGCATTTTCTACACCCTGCTGTAGCAGTGACGTGCATAGGTTTCTTGGCTTTTGTTCCTATTTCAGGCGGTTTGTCCCCACCTTCTGAATAAAGACGTTCCATTTTGTTGGGGTTAAGAACAATCTCAAGCCCTTTCTGCGCTCATTGCAGCTCTCAAAAACTCATCCATCCAGGCTCACTTCAACCCCTTAGCACCAACAGCGGCACGCACCGACGCCAGTAGTCACGGTATTGCTGCCATTCGCCAAGCAGCAGATGGGTGGCAGTCGCACCATTGCTTATGCCAGTCGCCTCCTTTCTGCGGCTGAGTGGAATTATTTGATAACAGAATGTGAGGGTTTAGCCCTCGTGTGGGCCATTACAAAGCATCGCCCTTACTTCTTTGGTCGCCTTATCTCCGTCATCCCCGACCACCACGCCTTATTTGGCTTTCTACGCTGAAGGACCCTACTGGTCGCCCGCGGCGTTGGATCCTGCGTCTTCAGGAATACAGATTTTTGTCGTCAACAAGTCCGAGCGGCTGAACACTGACGCTGATTGCCTGTCCTGCAAAGCGGCAGATGCACCGCCTGAAAACGAGTTTGATTTCGACACCTATGTTTTGTCCATCTCTGAAATTTTAAACAATCGCCATGAGCAGCGCTTAGACCGCAAGCTTCGCAGCATTATCAACCGCCTCAGCCTTTATCAGCCTGACGCTACCCTTGCTCTGTTTGTGCTCTACATGGCACCTTATACGCAGAGCTTCTGCTCTTATTTATTCTGCAGCTGCACTGTGCGCCCACTGCGGACCATCTTGGCGTATCTCGTATGTACGACAGCGTCCAACGGCGCTTGTTTTGGCCAGACCTCTACCACTCTGTTCGTTGTTACATGGCTTCTTATTACCGGTGTCCGCGACGGAAGAAGCCGTCGGTTGTGCCTACTGGATTCGTGCAGCCGGTCGACCTCCCAAGAGACCCATTTTCTCGATTTGGCCTTGGTCTCCTCGGGCGGCCTTTACCCTGTCTGCTTCGGGAAATAGATTGCTGTAGCCATGAACTATACTACGCGCTACACTTACACACGAACGTTACTCAGCAGATGTGCACGTGGCGTGGCTGCATTTCTTCTCCATTACGTCATCCCGCTCCATGGTGCTCCATGCCAGCGGCGCACTGACCGTGGCCGTTGTTTTCTGGCTCGAGCAGTCGACGCAATTCTCGAGTAATGCTCCACTGAGCCCTCTTTCCTCAACGCTTACCATCCACAACTGAACGGCCGCAACGTACGCCTCAACAACGCGCTAACGGGCATGCTGTCATTGTATGTATTGGATGATCACCATGGCTGGAATACTACTTTGCCGTTTGTAACGTTCGCGTATAATTCCTCTCGTCTTCTATTCTACCGCGAACCTTCACATCCGTTTGACAACATACTGCCTCCCACCGCTAATGCCAGTTCTCATGTTCGTGACGCCATTACCTGAGCTGACGCCGCCCATGTTATCGCTCACTGATTGCCAGCTGGCTTCCTCCCAAAAGTCCCAAAACATCACCATGATTCTCGTTATTGGGATGTCCACTACTCTCCGGGCTCTTTCCTCTAGCTCTGGACTTCTGCACGTAGAGGTGAGCAGTACGAGAAGCTCTTGCCGCACTACACAGGCCCCTACGGTGTTTTACGGCCAGTCACTTCCATGGCATACGGTCACCCCTCTGCCACCGACACAATAGTCCGGTATGACACGTGCTGGGATCGTTCATGTCGACAGAATAAATCGTACTACATCTGGTGTAGTTCATTGACTTAATATGCACCGGGACTGTGCTTATAGTGCTTGGGGATAATGTTGCATATATGCCATGCGTCCCTTGTCATACAATGCAGAAGACGGCGTTCAATAGCAAGAAGACAAAAGACGAAGCTATAGCAACGGTGGTTGGTGCTAAGAAGGTTGTCGCAACATTTACGCCAGTCATCGGCTTTTGTATCGGGTGCGATTTCAGGGCTAATCTTGCCACGTATCAATATACCGAATACCTTTTCTTTGCCGACGCTCGAGATGCAGTATACCCTTTTTACTCTTCGGATCCCATAAAATGGCGGCATATTCAAGTTTGGATCTTATCCAGGCACTATAGCCTAAAAGCTTTGCTTGGGCAGGCGGGCGCACCATTAAGTTTCATCTTTAAGGACGACAGAATGCTAAGAGCGGAAGAGCAAATGGCGGACATATGAGGAGACCAGGTTAGCTTATTGGTAAACGTGACACCAATATATTTATACGCGTCGACTTCTGTTATAATATTGTTGTTAAGTAAATAAGAAAAAGTGCCTACATTATTTTACTTGTAACTCGCAACGTAACTGTTTTCTCTGCATTAAGTTGCATTCCCCATCGTATACACCACTCACTCTGCAATACTGTATGATCCACCTGGGTAGAAATTTGGGCAAGTCGGTACTTATCCATACCACACGAGAAACACAACACCAGGAAGGACGACGAACAAAAGGCAATAGAACACACACCACAACACGGGCGCTAACTTCCGACTGGCGAAGAAAGCCAGACACAACCATGACGAACGGAATCTGAACAGAAGTAGCGCATGCGCTGAACTAAGAGTAAAATAATACTTAATTGAAAAAAGATGCGAAAAAATGGGAGATCCCGGATGTTTTGAACCCGAAACATCTGTGATCTTTATTTTATCGCATCTTTTTTTTTTTTTTTCAATTTATTATTATTTTTCTCTTAGGTCAGCGCATGCGCTACTTTTGCACAGGTTCAGTTCGACATGGTTGTTTTTGACTTTCTTCGTCAGTCGGAAGTTAGCGCCCGTGTTGTGGTGTGTGTTCTCTCCCCTTTTGTCCGTCGTCCTGGTGTTGCGCTTCTCGTGTGCACTGTATGATGATTAGGAAAAGTCATGTTTTTAAAAACCACACAATCATCCATGAACAATAAGATAGAAACTTTCCCATGAAAGGCATCAGGCAAATCATTATTATAGAAAACAATAGCGGCCCCAGGATACTGCCTTGGGACACACCAGAAGTCACAGACAGCATTTTTGAAGAGCGAATAATTATTTCAACAAACAACTGCTTATCTCTAAAGAGGCGCAAAATCAACTGCAAGAATATCTCACAAACTGACACTGCAACGCAATCTAGATTGTACAATAAATTTGTATGCGGCACTTTATCGAAGGCTTTCGAGAAGTTTAACAAGAGCACATCTAGCTGTTCATTCTTGTCAAGAACTTGTGCAATTCATGAACAGTAAAAACAAGTTGGGTAACAGTGGACATGTGCTTCCTGAAACCGTGCTGATACTGTGATGGCAGATTGCGACTCTCTATGAATTCTCAAAGGCAGGTGGAAATGACATTATCTAGGAGCTTGCAGCATGTACTCTCGATTGAAATTGGGCGATATTTTACTACAGACAAATGATCACCATTCTTGTAAACGGGAGCCACGCGTGCTTTCCTCCTCGTATGACATTTCACCTGTTGAAATAGATAAGTTGTAAATATCTGTCAAGAACGGAGAAATTTCCTCGTGCCGTAGCAAAAAAAGAATTTGGTATAGAGTGGGGACCAGAAGGTATTTTTTAGAATTTAGTTTTAAGAGCATTGCTGTGACCCTTCCCTAGAAACCTGGAGTTCATTTGTGCCTGCTGAATGTTGATTGATTTGTGGGGTTTAACATCCCAAAGCAACTCAGGCTATGAGAGAGGCCGTAGTGGAGGACTCCGGAAATTTCGACCACCTGGGGTTCTTTAACGTGCACTGACATCGCACAGCACACGGGCGCCTTGCTTTTCGCCTCGATAGAAAAGCGGCCGCCGAGGCCGGGATTCGATCCCGCATCCTTGGGAACAGTGAACTGTGAATAGTTTAATTTTCCTCATCTTAAATTCACGACTTAAATTTTCTTAATTTCTTTTTTTGCCTCCATTTACGTGGCGCAAAAATTTTCTGGTGTCGCAATTTATGGAGTAATATGGTGAACAAAGTATCTATTTCTTGATTCCTTAAGCCTCGCCAGTAACTCTTGCTTTAGTTCATTGAAGCGAGTAGTTGGCGTGCTATTGTATCGACTTAGTCGCTTTATTTTAAATTTCGTGCGGATAATGTCACCCGTAATCCAGGGACTGAAGCGTCTGCTGCAAACAATTTTTGTGGGTACATAGTTGTTGATACAAAATCTAATGGCGTCACGAAACTCATAGCGTCCTGACACTCTAAACCGTCGTTTCCCGGCATCTTAAGAAAGTTATACGTACATACATACATACATACATACATACATACATACATACATACATACATACATACATACATACATACATACATACATACATACATACATACATACATACATACATACATACATACATACATACATACATACATACATACATACATACATACATACATACATACATACATACATACATACATACATACATACACATAACATACATACATACATGCATACACATACATACATACATACATACATACATACATACATACATACATACATACATACATACATACATACATACATACATACATACATACATACATACATACATACATACATACATACATACATACATACATACATACATACATACATACATACATACATACATACATACATAAACTCTTTCCAAGAATTTTCAACATTATTCACAACATTGTTAAAAGGGACATGAAAGTAATCAATGATTGAAACACCATTAGCCGTAGAAAAATCTTCTAATACTCTGTCTTTTTTTGCTCTGGCAGCTGATTTTTCGATAATCACCGTAAATGTATCAATTTGTGGTCAGAAATTCCTGTTTTACTGAAACTTCTGACCCATGAAACAACTTTGTGACAAATAGGAGATCGAGAATCGCGGTGCCACGAGTGAACTCACGAACACACGGTTCTAAGTTAAAAAAAAACATCATATCTAGTCCTATATCTACTGATCAGGAAGTTCCGTAATTCAAGCAACTCCAATGAATCCGCAGCAGGTTTAAATCCCCCGTAACGAGAACATTCTTTTCGGCCAACCATTCTAGGCAGTCGTATAAACGGTCCATAAAATTGTCATCAGAGCCAGGAGGACTATATATGGCACACAGAAAAATGTGGCACCCAAAAAAACAAATTTTCAACAGTCGACTTTCATGTTTTGCAATTTGTTCACACAGAGTAACATCTACGTAATATTATGTACACCACCCTACATTGCGCCTCTGCACGCCCATAATAATAACCCGGTGGCACAATTTAATCCTCATGTACATCCTCTTGCAGCCAAGTCTGAATAATAACACAAATATAGGGATCATATGAAATCAAAAGCGCCTCTAAAGCGTGTGTTTTTTTCACTATGCTTTTAGCTTCAACGAAAGCATGCGCAGCTGACTCAGCTTTGTTTGCTAGCTATCAGGCAAGGAGGCGGCCTTCTTTGGAAGCGCTTGACAAGACATCGTGTTGTCATCCATTATGTAGAATCGGTAGCCAAAACGAAGATTATCGTGAAAATAAGTTCGGTTTCTTCCCTCCATTTTTTTCGCTTTTGGCGCTTTCCCAGAGAAGCTTCCGGTTTCGGAGCGTCTCTGAGCGATAGTCATTTTGGAAGGATGTTCTGGATACTTACAGCTTCCGAGCATTACGATGAACAGCCACGTTTTTTCTGTAATCTTCATATCGCACAATAATCGGTCTCTAAGGTGCAGGTTTCCCAAATCTGCGAATACGGCTAACTAACGTGCGTTTTGCGTTGAGCTTATCTTCAAATATTTCTTTCACAACCTTACTGCGCAAAGATGATTCAGATTCAGCGGAACTGCCTTCAACGCCAAAAACAATAAGGTTTGGCTTTCGGCTACGGTTTTTCAAATCGACAAGCTGTAATGTGTTCTACACGATGAGCCCCTTGCATTTTATCCATGATTGATTGGACATCCGGATCGGTGCTTCCCTTATTATGAATATTTTTAGATTTCTGTTCCATATTAGCCAATCTAACTTCAATACATATTACCCTCTTTTTGTGGCTTCAAGGCGAGTCATAAAATCAGCAATATATGCTCGTATGACCTTTTGGTCTTACACTAGCGGCTGTAGCATTTCCTCAACAGGTGATTCTGGGTTATCTTCAATATCACCACACATAATAAGTTTAGAGAAACAAAAACACTCATGTGCGATTTTAAAACAGGTTTGAAGCACGGCACTACAATTAGGTATCTATCGTCACATAGAAATGAGCAACTATAACTGACCTCTATGATGAAAACAAGTCGCATAGTTAGAGTTCGTTGCCTGGCCATTTCGCCGTGCCCACTGATTGAAGTCAGGTGCGATGCTCTTTTTAAATAGCTGTGTCTGATGACATCACGAAGCCTTGATTGGTCGTAGAAATGGCAGCGCTCGTGGGGATGACATTGGCACCATGTTTATAAATAAAGCCAGCTGCTGCCAACTAAGAACCAATTGGTTACTATCGGTCGAAACCTAGACAATCTTTTGCGTTGTCACAGCAGAATTTCTGTGCAATGTTTGAGCTGTAACATGTTGTGACAACAAATTTCTGTAGTAAGATCGGAATTTTCGGCATAGTTACACTGTAACAGAACTACATACTACAGAAATGCACTACAGAAAAAATGGCATAAAGCTCGGCATCACAACTGCAGAATATTGAGACGTATTTTTGACACTATTCGGTAGATTTATTCGGCTAGGCGAACGTGCGAGTGTGGCGCCCTTACTTGTGAACGGCGCTGATGCCGGTGGTCCGCGCAGCGCCCGTCTCACACTGGCTTGCTCCCTACACTCTGTGGCAGCCCCTCTTTCAAAGGCCCTTGATCGCCGATTGGTGACAGGCGCATGGTGCAATGTATTTTTCTTTTGCACGGCGTAATTTTCGTGCTCTGAGTTTAAACGTTTTGCTGTTGAATATGGTTGAAGTCACGCGACAGTAAACCCAAGGCACCAGAAAGCTAAAGGGGGCGTGGTAAGGATGGTGCAAACACTCAATCGACTTGTACTTAAATCGAAAGACCCCTATCTCGCACTTCTCGCATACAGGGCGACATCAGGAGTGCTGGGCTACAGTCCTGCAGAAATCCTGATGGGTCGACGCTTAGGACACGCGTTTCGATGCCATCTCAACTGCGGGGCCCAGCACAGAGAAAAATAACTGATGTCACAGCTAAGGGTCATTCGAATCGAAAATCGCAAGCGCGTTACTAAACAAACGTCATCGCGCTAAGGCTCTCGCTCGGTTGGAGGCCGGTGATCCTGTCTGGGTTGAAGAGTTGAAAACCAGGGCCAGTGTAGTTGGTGCTGCCGCTACCCCGCGGTCCTTCTTAGTACGCACAGGGAAGGTGCTCTGCTGCGCCGTATTCTACGAATGGTTAACCGCTTGCCAATTCTTTGGAAAGCAGGACGTTACGAGTTCCCCAATTAACATGGTCAGGAGGTGCCAGTTGAGTCAGTCAGGGACGCGCCTGCCAGTGTAAACAGCTCTCCGGCCGAGGCAAACGCCGAACCCCGGGTGGCTTCAGCTTAAGTCACGGTAACCAGGTCGGGAAGACAAGTTCGCTGTCCGTTACCTGGTGGTGAAGTTCGTAAATTTGTCTTGCCGACTGTGTGCGGCGGCGATCAAAGAGGCGGATAAGTGGCGGTGGATCTCGGTATCTGCATTTCCCGAGCCGAAACGCACACATTAATCTTTCGAAAAGCTGGAACAGCTGATGAGCTGAGTTCAAATTGCACATTAGAAATAACGTCATCATAGGCATTTTTTTTATCATTTCAGAGAAAATGATTTTCTTTCTTCAGAGGCACTTTGCAAAACTATATGGCTGAGGCTACAACTCAGCAGATGACGTCAAAATCGTGCAGAATTCCTTACCACAGTACCTGCCTACTTGGCCATTTCACGTGTAGAGCTGTATGCCATTGTCGTCATTGTCTTCTGAAATACGCGCAATTTTTCTTTTACCTATACGGCTTTTACGTCTACTGTCACTGCACCTCGTCAACTGATTTTATTTCCCGGTGGTTGCGCATTTATCTAAATATCATAATGTTTGAAGTTTAGATACAATCTTCTGTGCCGACCGCGGGAGCCGCCACTGTTCGTAAACAGCCGATCGCCAAATGGCACACATGTACTTATCCACATATATAATATGGTAACTCACTAGAAATATGCCGTGTATAGTCGCGTATATTGCTGGTATGTTTAGTACGTTTCTCAGTTTTAGGATGTTCAATAAAACGGCTGATGCCATTGCCACACCCTTATACACTAACATTAGCTGATGCTCCAACACTACATCAAGTTTCTGGGCAGGTTTCATGACGAGTAAACGCATTGAAGAATTACACTATAGCGTACCGACAAAGTCTGACTTCTGAGTTCCTCCTCGCCTGCAGTTGCTCCTCAACAAGGGCGCCAGGCGACGTGCACAGCATATCAGCAGCCTCTTCCATGCCGCCAAGGTTGCGCACCGCCACACTGCAGCGGTACTGCGCATTCAAGCACTCCAGATTCATCTTGAGAGCTTCTCGAAAACACTGCATGGCGTGCGGAAGAGAAATGCAGCAGTCACACTGGTTGTTTTGCAGCCCCGCTGTCTGCTCTTGGGTCCATTGGTTGCCGACGGTTGACCAGTAACCCTAGGGTTGTAGCGCCAGCCCGGAGCCCAGCTACAGAGCTAAGCTGTTCTTAATTCCTCCCTCTTCTCAATTACACAAACGACTGTCATCACCTATCATTTCCCTCGCACCAGCTGCGCGCTGCACATGATACCGCGGCTTAATAGGAGCTCTCCGAACCACAACTCTGGAGGTCACGAATAGTGCTAAACTGGAGGAGGAACCTTACATCACACCATATTGCTGGCCACAGCGGCGCCGACCGCCGCTTTGCCGTCTTCGCTGTCGTCTCGCTGCCGCCCGTGCAAAAGCACGGCAACTGCTCTAGATTCCAGCACACACTCCGCACAGGCACGCAGGCCGGGCCTTGCGAGAGAACGGTTTGGCTCAGAAACCAGACAAACCAAGATGTAACGCTGCTTATGCTCGTCTCAATAAGTATAACATTGTCCACTGAAACGTTTTTACAGGGGAAATTGTTTTAGGGTGCATTTTTATCGGCTCTGTAGAGGTGGCGTAACCGCGTCACGTTGACCGGGCTCCATACAACAAAGTTGCATATGAAATACCTGTGTGCTGTGCGATCCACACACCTTTTACGTCGGGAGGCAACATACTACTATGAGCGATCTACACGAATTCGTCACTGCCACAGCACATGGGCATGTTTTGCATCAGCTCCACGAGAGAGTATTAATGACAACAAATAATATTTATGCACTCACCACAGCAAGCAACTGCTCACGAATCTCTTCTTGCATAGTGGTAGCCGTTTAATTTGGCAGTTTTACTCTGCACTTTTCACCGCCTTAGCTGCTCCACACAGGCGATGGATACACAAATCAATCACCCGTAATATCTCTGTTACGGCTGTTTCCCTGATCTACGTTTCTCAATGAGAGCATAGTACGATCATCAGTGGTGAGTCAAACCTAAACAGACTCTCGCTTACAGCTTATAGGTTTACCTTTGGTGATGTGCTGAGTGGCACTTCCCCCACGTAAGGCGAGATTCACACGGGGGATTCCAACGAGGATGAATGTGGAAAGGAGGTGTACGACGTCACAGACTGGGCAAACTAGTCCCCGCTCCCGAACTCGCACATTCACACGGGCGATGCAGAGTCGTCAAAGAGAGGTCGACTGTTTCACGCCGCAAGCAGCAGAAGAGGAACGGTGAAGCACACAAGAAAGCTGTTTCTGACCTACTAATGCTTCTTTACTAGCAATGGAAACAAGTTCAGTGAAAAAAGCAAGCAAAATAAAATAAACAAACTCGTCCGAAATGGAAGGGGCCAGGCGGAGAAGGGTTCGAGTACAAAAGGCCCGGGTGGGATACATCTTATCTGCTCGCACCCCGCGGCGCGCTTCTTTTTCCCTCTCAGGCTCTCTCGGGGACTCGGGGAGTGTTTGTACTGGCCGGCTGAGATGCACACCAGCCCGGAGACGGCGGCCGGCTGCGGAAAACCGGAAGCTGTGACGCCCAGCAGCCTCTCGAAGGCGTGACGTAAGCACAGTCGTCCTTGCTTTGAGAGGGATTTGAGCTCTCGTGTGTATGCCGCTTAACGTGGGTTTGGGCCAGTGCAATCTGAGAGACACAACCAGCGTTCACTCCACGCCTGCGCTCTCGCTTCAAAGGAAAGAAGGTGCAGTTAAAAGCAGAAGTGCTTATTAAACAGTAAGCTGCACTACAAAACACAGCTCAAATCCCCCTACCCCCAATACAACTCATAGCCCTGCCACAGCAGCCCTCCGAAGCGGTGCCGCGACGCCCTAGCTAAAACCTGCACACTCGCTGAATAACAACCAGTGCTTCGAAAGAAACCACGACCCCCTTCGGTGAAATCGGTCTTATGGGCAAAAGAGCGCGATATGGTTCTAAGCCAAGCCTTGACCCGTCTATGAACGGACAAGAACAGCTTAGAAATGATGTTTGGTTCTTGCTCTACGGGACAGACTGCAGAGACCTGTAAACTTGCCCACGAAGAACTGGAGCGCGCAGGAAAGCGTTACAGTCGCTACTACGAACTCAAGGGCCACAAACGCTCACTCAAACCGGGAGAGCAGGTTCTTATACTTCTCACTAAGCGCAATAAGCTGTTGATGCAATGAAAGGGGCCCTTTTAGATCATAAGCCGCAGGGACGATGTCGGCTATGGAGTGGATTTGGGCAATGTCGCAAAAATAGTTCACATCAACCCGCTAAAAAAATACCAGCAAAGGAAAGACGACATCATCGTGACAGCCATCGGTGCAGTAAATTCGTCAGAAGACACTCACGCTGGAGAAATAGAGCTTCCTAGCCCCCTCCCCCCCCCCCCCTCCCTCCCCGGGCACAGTCTATCACGGATGTACAAATTTCAGAGACTGGCCAGTGCAGAGTAGATTACATGAGCCGGCTGGAATAGTTGTTCAGCTTGCACTACTGCCTAGTTCCATTGTGTTTTCTTCGATGTAATGAAATCGTACATGTGTCTGTATATTGTGCTTGCTTGATTCTTATTGGTGATCAGTGCCTTGTGACATGTGCTCAGGACATGACTGCCGAACTAGAGTGTTGTGGTGCTATGCGGGTTCTGATCAGTGCGTATATGGTGCGCTTCATGAACAGTAGTGAGGGGCAAACGATATTCAGTGCAACCCAATCCACTGCACCCCTCTGCGAGGTGCAATAACGTCGTTGTCGGTGCTTGTGGATGTCTAGAATATTACGAGACAATATTCTTCAGTGGGGGGCAATATCACAAGCTGCCTCACATATAGAGCGTAACATTTTGGATCTCCCCACTACTCCGTGCATTCTGTGACATGAATCCCAGTGCAGCGACCGGCAAGAGCGTGTCCTTGACAATGGGCCGCAGCGCAACTAGCCGATAGTATAAAAAGGCGAACCGCAGCAAGCCCGCAGCAATTCGCTCTGGGAAGATGTCTTTCAGGCCCCTCTCGCAGTCTCTCGCTCTTGAAAAGTCTTGTTTTTCACCGAGCCCGCGATCAACTCATCTTTCCCCCTCATCTCGTATGGCCGCCGATACTGATCGACGCTGCGACTTCGACGCCTCATCTAACAAGAAAGCTGTGAGAACTCCTTTTCGCCACAGACTGTCAGTTAAGTGAATATTGTTTTGTCCTTTGTTTAAACCTTAATCTGGCTTTGTACTTTACGCTGTGTTTTCTGTGTATCTCTTGTCTCTACTTACTATATTTGGAATACTTGCTTTGTTATCTTTATTGTCTTCTTTTATCGCAGTGTTTGTTCATTGTCAATTTTATTTTCCTTGTCATTTACTGACTCGTCCTTTATCACTTTCATGTCTTGGCGTTTTCTTTTCTTTTTTGTTTTTAATAATGCAGTGTAATTTAGACAGGGTGACTTTCTTGAACTTATAGTTCAATCACACACCGACACACGTACTTCAAGGTTTGACCGGCTGAACTTTTAAAGGTGTTCTCAAACCTCATAGAGGGACGACGAAGGGGATCCTGCACATTTGTTGACTGTAAGGCGAGGGTTTATGGCAGCAAAATAACTACACGATGGTTAAATCTGATTCCATCTTGCTACCTGAAATGAACAACATCAGTTAGCAGCTCCTCCCCAATTTCTGCTATCATGTGGCCTTGTTAATTCGGACAAACTTCGGAGGAATCAGTTCTCGCTAACATCAGCTGCCAGCTATCACCTTCCAGCACCATGCCACCGAACTTTTGCTCACATCTATACACACGTGACAGGGCCGCCTATGCAAAATATTTACGCTAGAGTGTTAAACCTTCCAGGACATATGTATTTCCCCCTAACAGTATGACACAAGAGCACTAAAACTTCCCTACATCTCATAGGGTTCTCGCGTATCCTACCACAGATAAGAACACAATTCTCACTACCACATTGTGATTTTTAACCCAACCGAAAGAAATGGATATGTGACGTGCTAGAGCTTGACTCGCAACCTATGGTCAGAAGGTTCGAATCCATTACTTGTCTCCTACGTTTTCAACTTAAGTGGAGTAAGTAGGCATTACGTCATGACTGCGTCACAACTGTTTTTAGAATTATCTAGCCATGCTGACACCACGTCTTCCACCGTCTGCGGGATCACATTTAAAGCTGCTACAAAAGAAGCATGTATGTGTGTCCTTGTTCACCAGTCGCACTAAAACATACAAACTGACCGAAACGACATAAAAAAATGTACTCCCGGCAAATATGCCCCTGTAATAATTTTGAATATCATAGATTTTGTATAACCAGCCTTTGAAGACAAAAAAAAAAAAAGAGGGGAGTTGCATTTATGTCACCCCTCGCAAATTCGGCAACCTAAATGTTCTATCACAAGCACCCACTTATAGTCACATGCAGGTAGTGCACACTGGGCCTCGTTTGCAAGCAGCGTGTAAGCATGTCGTGCCCCTCCTGGTACTCCGCGCTCATTTGTCCAGCCCAAGGGCCGCTTTGAAAGCGCATAGCATTACAAGGCGGATGAGAACTTACAGGTCTCGTAATACCGGTTCCCATTTCTGTGCTTCAGTGCGCACATTTGGTAACGGGGCAATAATAGCGATGAAATAAGGGAAATAACCAAGTTACGAATCCAACGCCCCACAGTCTAAGAAAGTTTCATAAATGCAGAATTATCCGCCAGGGGAATGCCGTTTGCATACAGAAACACAGCGTACCAGAACCACAGATAAGAAAAGCGAATGCAACCCGACATGGTTGCCTTGTTTGCGTCCGTTTTTCTACACTGTATTACTACTGCTCAGTATTTCTCGGTACCAAAACCAACAAGCCGGCATCTACGTACTATACCAGCATTTTACACTTCCTTGGTTCAAACAGTAATAAAAAAACATGCCAAGATTCCTTTCAAAACTTTCATTGAAGTCAAATGCCAAGCATTCATCTTCAATATATATACAGTATATAATACATACCGCGTGTCCCTGGCAAGTTGAGCCAAGGGTTAAGAAGAACAACGAAATATCAGAGGTGGGTGAGAAAATACATGCAGTTGTATATTGTTGGTTGCGATATTGCACACCGCAGACAATTTGTAGTGTTAACACTGAATTTTAATCAATTTTATGCCACTATTTCTGCATTCTCACTTCATTGCCAAAATGATATTGCTAAGTGGGAAATAACCTTCAGAAACCCTATCCATTTTCGCTATAAAAAAGTGAAGTGTATCTTCTTTTCGCAGCTCAAAAAAGAAAACCTGCTATAAATAAAATGAAACCAGGGGAAGAGCGCACGTCCATGCTTCCCGCAAAACATTGCCAGATAAAAATGGTCAATTCCCGCGACATACCAGCAGTTGTAGCAAAACCGGGGCTTCGTTTCACTGCTGCTTTCAGCGATGTACCGCAAGTAATGTGTTTTTCTATATTTTGAGCAAAATTGAAGGACATCCTGAATTTTCCGTGGGCGATTTCGGGCAGCGGGGAGAGTGCCTGCCCGACTCTATATTTTTTCGCACCATCTTAACAAAAAGAAGGCAGCACAAAAGGGAGTACAATGAAACGAGGAGGGCTACTGCTCACCGGGCAGTGCACTTGAACTGGCTATTTACTCGCTGAACAGGGGAGGGCATGTGGCTACTCCTCGCCGCTGGCTACTAGCTGGGCTAACACTACCTTGCTTAGCCTACCAAAAATGGATAACGTGCTTTATTCATTCTCGTTAAGCAGCAATTCGTACACTGGTTTCGCGAACATCATAAAAATGTGACCATGCAAACATGAGTCCACAGCACCTATACCCATATCATAGACAGCTTCGAACTTCAGTGAGTGAACGTCGGCACGACTGAAGCAGTCTAGGGCTTCGTCTTCGTACTCAACCACAAGGAATGACAGTAGATGGACGTCGTACACCAGTGTCGCACGAGGTGGGATGCGTGGAGGATAGCCCAGGTCGCCGAAACCACACTCGGGGGCCACCACCACGTTACACCGCTCGCCCCTCCGTATTGTCCGCACCACAATGGCGAGCCTTTGTACTGTAAGGTTGCTCAGGTTGCTTTGTAGAGTGAGAGGTGACACGGCGCAAACATTATTTGATGCAGGATGCCTTGCACTGCTCGCGTCACTCGCATGTAAAAACAACTTCTGCATGTGGATCATTGTCGTCAGTCTCGACAAATCTACACATCACAGCTAGCCAAATTTCGCTGGCCTGCCCGCCATATATTTAGAGGTTAGGTCCACCGTTTTCCCATGATCTGCATAAAGCTTTAGCGTAAATTTAAGTTCCCTTGCGTTGAGTTATTCGGCTCTAACTGAGAATGGCGACATTACCCTAGAGGCAAGGAACAATAATTTCAGAGATATCATTACTGAGTGAGCGGTAGAAGTAGGTGGTAGGATAGTTAGAGAGGATACCGGTAAGCTGTCTAAGGAGACGAGAGATTTGATTAAGAAACGCCAGAGTATGAAAGCTTCCAATCCAACAGACCAGATCGAATTGGCCGAGATATCAAAGCTAATCAATAAGCGCAAGGTGGCCGATCTAAGGAAGTATAACATGGAGAAAATTGAGCATGCTGTAAAGAACGGGGGAAGCCTTAAAGCGGTAAAGAAATTGGGCATAGGAAAAAACCAGATGTATGCGATAAGGGACAAGACTGGCAACGTCATCACTAATATGGAAAAGATGGTCAAAGTAGCCGAGGAGTTCTATACAGATCTCTACAGTAGCCAAAGTAGTCAGGACCGCAATGAGATTGGCGGTAGGGAAAAACAGTCAGACGTTCCACCAGTGACGAAGGACGATGTCAAGAAAGCACTAGAAACTATGAAAAGGGGGAAATCAGCTGGAGAGGATAACTACAGATTTGCTGAAGGACGGGGGGATATCGTGTTAGAAAAACTGGCCACCCTGTATACGCAGTGCCTGGTGTCATCGACGGTACCGGAACCATTGAAGAATGCAAACATTATCCTCATTCACAAGAAAGGGGACTCTAAGGACCTTAAAAATTACAGACCAATCAGCTTACTGTCTGTTACGTATAAGGTATTTACTAAGGTAATCGCTAATAGATTCAGGACAACCTTAGACTGCAATCAAGCAAAGGATCAAGCAGGGTTTCGGAAACGCTACTCTACTATCGATCATATCCATACCATCAATCAGGTGATAGAAAAATGCCCCGAATATAACCAGCCCTTATACAGAGCATTCATTGATTACGAAAATCCATTTGACTCAGTTGAAACCTCGGCGGTGATGCAGGCTTTGCGAAATCATGGGGTAGACGAGCCGTACGTGAAAGTGCTGGAAGATATATGTAGTGGCTGCACAGCAACCATAGTTCTGCATAAAGACAGTAACAAAATTCCCATAAAGAAAGGTGTTAGGCAAGGAGACACAATCTCCCCAGTACTATTCACAGCTTGTTTAGAGGAAGTATTCAGAGACTTGGAATGGGAGCAGCTAGGGATAAGGGTAGATGGAGAATACCTCAGTAATCTGCGATTTGCTGATGACATTGCCTTGCTAAGCAACTCGGGGGATGAACTGGAAATAATGATTGATGACTTAGACAGGAAAAGTAGGAAAAGGCTTGAAAATCAATATGCAGAAGACTAAGGTAATGTTCAACAGCCTCGGGAAGGAACAGCAGTTTACATTAAGGTAGCGAAGTACTGGAAGTAGTAGGCGACTATGTCTACTTAGGACAGGTAGTAACCGCAGATCCGGACCACGAAAACGAAATAATAAGAAGAATAAGATTGGGATGGAGCGCATTTGGCAAGCACTCGCAGATTATGACTAGCAGCTTACCGGTATCGCTCAAGAGGAAAGTATACAGCAGTTGCATCTTGCCTGTACTCACCTATGGGGCTGAAACGTGGAGGCTAACCTAGAGAGTTCTACTTAAGTTGAGGACAACCCAGAGGGCTATGGAACGAAAAATGGTAGGGGTAACAGTAAGCGATAGAAAGCGTGCAGAGTGGGTCAGAGAAATAACTCAAGTTACCGACATTCTAGTAGAAATTAAGAAGAAATGGACATGGGCAGGACATGTAGTGCGAAGAGAGGATAACTGATGGTCGCTGAGGGTAACAAACTGGATTCCAAGGGAAGGAAAGCGTAGCAGGGGGCGGCAGAAAGTTAGGTGGGCGGATGAGATTAAGAAGTTCGCAGGGGTCAAGTGGATGCAGCTAGCACAGAACCGGGTTAAGTGGAGAAATATGGGAGAGGCCTTCGCCCTGCAGTGGGTATAATCAGGCTGGTGATGATGATTATGATTCGAGGTGTCTATACCGTGTTACAACCCAGGCAGCACAAAGCATTGGGCCAATGTTGTAAGTACGACGGCAAGCAGTGGCCCTACATTGGGCCAGCCTAACCAGCATGCTCCCAACATAGGACATGCCAGTCAACACAATGTCCAACAATGGCCCAGTCTAGCCAGTGCTCTCCCAGTGTTGGCGCTGCCAGTAGCCAACACTGGCTAGCTTGGGCCAAGATGTACAGTGAGTTCCCGATATTGGCTCTGCCGTACATACAGAATGTCTATGTTGGACCGAGATTGCCGTTGTTCCTCCATAATGGTCGCACGGGTTTTAAAACTGGCTATAATGGGCCAAGCTGTCCTGCCTTCCTCCGTCATTGGGTTTTCCGTTTTTTAAAACTGGCTACAATGGACCAAGTTGTCCTGTGTTCTTCCGGCATTGGATGTTCCGGTTTTTAAACATGGCTACAATGGACAATGTTATCCTCTGTTCTTCCAGTATTGGATGTTCAGTTTTTTAAAGATGGCTACAATGGACCAAGTTGTCCTGTGTTCCGCCGTCGTTGGCCGTTCCTTTTTTAAAACTGGCTGCAATGGACCATGTTGTCCAGTGTTCTTCCGGCGTTGCCCGTTCAGTTTTTAAAACTGGCTACAATGGACCAAGGTGTCCTGTGTTCTTCCGACGTTGACCGTTCCGTTGTTTTAAACTGGCTGTAATGGACCATTGCAATTTGTCTTGTGTTTTTCCAGTATTAGCTATCCCTGTATGAAAACTGCCCACGATGGACCACTTTTTCCCCTGATCTCGCAAATGTCATTGCCATCCTAAAAACACAGCTTTAATGGGCTGCCGAAGTGAATATTTTCCGTTGACCATTCAATCAAAACAAATTCTCCATTTTTATGGTTGAATACACGTGCGCTGGACGCCAAACCGCGGCATTTAATTCCGACAACATTTCAGCCGATCGTTCGGACCTCACCAAGTACCACGCACGGGACGACAATTAATATAACGCATTCAAGCACGTACCGCTGCAACTGTCTGGATTCGTCTTTTCGGTGCGCTCATATGCGGCGCATTTTTGGGGGTCAGCTATATGTGTTTATGGTTTTAGCCTATTGGCATGCATGCAGATTTTGTCGCAGGCGCATATGCTTGTCGCACAATTATATCTAATTATAGCACGACCGTGCGACCACATTAGTATACCCCAGACCGGCTAGCACTCACGACCCAATATGCCTGTATTGGACGCCGATTACATCCCTGCATCTATACGTAACCTATAGTACAAATCCAGTTGTCAGTGAGAACGCGCATAAAAACGAAATCGTGTCGCCATAGCATGTTCATGTGACATTAAATTAGTGATTAGAAGGTAGCTTTTTCATTGCCGAGAAGGAAAACGATGCCTCAAGTTGAAGGAACAAATGACCATTTTCTCAGCGATGTTTTTGTTCTAGTGCTTTTGTATTATCCATAAGGAACTACACGCAGCATCGTCTGTTTACCTGGAGAAAGGACCGAATACGATGTGTGTACTTTCTAGACGCAATCACTGGAAAATGAAAAGCCGGAAGACTCGCGAGGTTACCATTTTAGTTTTGGGCATTCACGCGGTGGTAAAAAAAAATGACAGTTTTTCGTGCAGACTGCGAGCATGAAGGCCCCGGTACATTTATATGGCGCACAACATATATATCGCCAATAAACAAAAAAAAAATAGTTTTTTCCGCCTATTAGTTTAGAGTTTGACCATTCCAACCGCGCTAGGCGGTGGCAAAGGAATAAAAAAAAACTGTACAGGAATGAAAATAATGTGCGCTGTCGAGTCATTCGAAAAAACGAATGCAGCCTACAAACACTGTTTTAATGAGGCAGTTTTCCATGCCCTTTCCAATTCTTTCATTCTACTAAAATGATTTGGAATACGTTGCTTGCTCATTGAACGTTATCGTCTTTTTGTGCAATCCGCGTTAAGGTGAAGGTGATTGCGAAAAACGTCTGTGTATTGCCTGATGCCACAGCGCTTCAGCACCTCGACGCGCACAAAATTGATTCTGAATCATTCATTGCTGTGTCTGTCACCGTCGATTTGCGAAGTCGAGACAAAACATGAGCGACGAAATATTGTTACAGCTGGAGAATGATGAGGACGAAGTGGCGCTCTCGTTTGTGGAAGATCTTTAATCCTCTTTTGTAAATATATTTCTCCCTGTTACAAAATTATATGCCAAAATTTAAAAACCTTGAACAATTCACAAATTCCGTAGAATGTTCAGAACAGCGCGGTGCGCTATAATTGGACAAAGGCTTTATCGATGTGGCCATAATTACTTGCGCAACAAAATTATGCAAGGTGTTTTAATGGTTTTGAAAGCTGAGGTAGTGTAGAATAGGTGGAAAAAGTTTAAACAATGTGAAAACTGTTTTTGTTTTCCTAAAAATTTTCAATGTTCGCTGTTTTCTGTAAATTAGCGCGATCGTATCTCTGTATCCAAATGTCATAAAAATATGAGCTTTAGCTGTTTGCGGATAATTATGCTGAGAACATATTGTGGAATTATTGCTGCTCTACCATGAACCTTTTCTGAAATAAAGGCCTGCAAATTAGAAAATTTTCGTTTCCTGGGCCGATGTTTAGAATTTTTATAAAAACATCTACTCATACCCGAAAAGCGAACATTAACTGAATACAAATAAAAACATGTATAGATTTAGTCGGATAATTTTCAGCTAGCTAACTTGAGCATAATTTGTATAATCTATAACCAAATTTGGCCAGAATAGAAGAGAAGCTCGGAACTCCGCCTCTTTGACATTATTAATCAGTCATCACGCAACAGTATATAATATTTTGAAGTAGATATAAAAGGTCGAACGACCATCCTTTGTTCGATCATAGGTGGCGAAAGGGAGGGGACGCGCGCATTTGTCGATGCACCAGCTGTATGGATTTACGCAAGAATGTGGATGGTAGATGGGGAGGCTTTCTATTTTTTTAGAAAATATTTGTCCGTGGTTGGCTTGAAGAAACAATGCGTTTGCGAACACACAGAACAAAACTATTTATTAGAACTCGACTCGAGCGGTGCGCGCTGGCGGCCGCTCATCGGCACGGTCCGAAGTCACGGCTGGCCGGTGCAAGCAGAAGAGGGCTGGGTAAAGGACGAATGGAATGTTGAGAGGGTCGTTGGTCTTTCGTTCCCACGCGCAGCCCTTGCGAACACAACACCGCGGCGGGAATCACGCGCTGGTTGAGCGGGTCGTTGTTCCCCCTCGCCTACGCGTCTACGTGCAAAACACAACAGACAGCATCCCCAGCTGCGCTGCTGTGCGGCCTCCTCCCGAAGCGTTCATTTCAGAGCTTGTTGGAGACGCTACAAGACTTGTGACAGCTTCTTAAACCTTTCTTTAATTTCTTCCCTCATTAATTTTGTTTTTCATTGTGCTGTGCATAATTTTCTCTTGCGCCTATACATGTGCATGTGCTCCGGTTGGTGCTTGCTACATATCAGTGAATAGCTGAGCTGTGAAATGTCGCCGGAGTACGGATTACAGCAACGGCGGGATACCATCGGCATTATCAGACTCAGTGAACGCCGTCATCTTAGACCGTGAGTATATATCTTTGCAGCATGCCATTGCTTCATAATTGGTTCTATATAATCTCCTACCAGTCCCAAATGTTCTCTTTCCTTATTCTCCTCGAAACAACTGCGCGAAGCATGACTTCAAGAACTAAGCGAATTTTCGTCCGGGTTACATGCAAGCAAGTGCGTGGACTTATTTGCTGGCTGCGATATGAATAGCATTTGCGCCGAAAATAGAGGAGCCGTGCGTAACAGGTGTGTATGCCACCAACACGTGACAGAACACTGCAGGCAGCCATTTGCGCAGTTTTTTGACTGTGCAGCGCGCCGCAATCAATTAGTAACCAGATACTATGCGCCCGGCTTTGTACATATATTTTGGACAGCCTCTCTTCTGCGCGCAGGAAGCCATGTTCACACAGTTTTTGGATTTTGTTAAGAGTTAAGGGCAGTTTTTTGTTTTCAGATGTACAAACGAAGTTTTGAAAACTGTTCGTGCCGTCTGTGCAAGCGAATTTTACAGTGGGGCAGACATGTGCGTGATGCCGCTTGATGACTAGGCTATAATTAAGTCATAATGAACCTCCACTTTTATAATGGTTAATATCATATTGAGGAATTGAAAGCCGTGAACAGCGCAAGTGAGCCCCTTTTCAAAATTTTCTTAATCGACGCCCCCCTTCTGAGCACGTGCCTTCAGGTGAGGGCGTTATCAGAAAGCGGCGACAATAGGAGAGCGATTTCGCAGACGCCCTTCGAGGGCGGGGGAAAATAACAATACAAGCAAAAAGGCACATCAGCCGTGTGTGCACTGCGTCCCTGTCACTGCAAAGTAAACAACGTGCACGCGGGACACAATGTACAAAACATTGACGGCCGGTATGAGGCAACCATATCGTCCGAAATATATTGCTCGCGAAGCGCTCGATGACGGCGCGCACTTTCAGGCGAAATGGGACAGGAAGTCAGGTCCGCCTGTTCGGCAATTACAGCTCTTTGTACCTCACGTGCCGTACCGTATGCATGAAGTGCACGCCATAGCCATCGTGCAAGAATGTTGAAACCGAAGCAGCGATCCACGTATTCTAATTCTATAGGAAATCATTTGGGAGTAGAAAAGAGCAACTTAATATGATGTGCATGGTTCTTTAATGAACGATATGTACAAATGGACGGTTGAATAGTTACAGTAATGGAGTGTTCCGCTAGAATTGTTTACGGCCGTGACCGCAATAAACATTACTCATATTGCTCTTAGCTTTAAGCTCTAGCATTGATAAGCCTATCTAAAGAACCGACTGGCAGTGACAGGTTGTTTACAGCTGTTGATCAAAAGGTAGGCCATCATGATATTATTGCAGGCATATTTGCTTCTTTTTGTACCTCTGTTTACTAAAACTTAATTTTGTTCCCCATTCCTAGGGACGCTGCACCTCTTACAACACTCACTGTTCAGTCGCTTTTATTCAAGTATACAAAAAGGAGGAAATGCGCATGCACTCATAGGATAGCCTGTCTTTCCGTTAACAGCTGCAAATAACACGCCACTGCTCCTCGGTACCTTGGAGGAAGTTTTCAATGGGGTTACCTGAGATGCCTAGCAATTGCTGTAATATTTATACCAATCACTGCAGTGAAACAGAAAGGTAACACTGCATCACTTTAACTGCTGCATGCACCTATAAACGAGCCTTAATTTATTGCCTATTCTTATAGACGCAGGACCTCTTACTATAGGCTTTGTTCAGTAAGCAACCGTCTTTCATTGCTTCAATTTCTATCTCTCCACCACTTTCTTGTTGGTCTGGGTGTGATCATTTGATTTCATTGTTCAAATCATATTGTTTTATCATGTGTGAATGATTTAGCCTGCACATACATGCTTTCATTTTTTTAGATGCGCATCGGGAGCGTTTTTTACGTAGAAGTGGATCGATTGAGTTATATCACTGGTGCGAAAACCGACAACCCCCAGAAGATATGTGTCCTGTGGTTGGAAGGGCAATAAAGAAGAAGAAAATCAGCGGAAAAGCCTGCCTAAAAAAAGGTAGCACTGCATCACTGTAACTGCTGCATGCACCTTTAAATATGCCTTATTTTTATTGCCTATTCTTATAGACGGTGGACCTCTTGCTATTGGCTTTTTGCAGAAAGCAACCGCCTTTCATTGCTTCAATTCCTATCTCTCCACCACTTTTTTGTTGCTTGGAGTGTGATCCTTTGATTTTATTGTTCAAATCATATTATTAAATCGCCGGTGAATGATTTCACCTACACATACATGCTTTCATTTTTTTTAGGTGCGCATCGAGAGTGTTTTCTACGTATAGATGGATGGTTTAAGTTGTATCACTGGTGCGAAAACCAACAGTTCGGTATACCCCCAGAAGATTTGTGTCTTGTGGGTGGCAGGGGTATAAAGAAGCGGATAATCAGTGGAAAAGCCTGCCTAAAAACTTACAAAGATGGTGCAAAAGCGAAATTCTGATCAGGGTTAGAGTCTGATTACTTCTGTTATCCCATTTCACTTGCTAGGTGATGTGACATATATGAAGCACCTTAGTATAATTTGTGGTATACTCACTGAAAATTGTGTAGACATTAACTTTTTTCTCGTTCAATTATTTTGAGTGACGCACGAATTAGAATAAAACGAAGTCATCCACACGTCTAATGCCCATAGACATTAGATGCGTGGATGAGCTCATTAATTGTGTTCCTATGTGAGCATGCAATAGTTTGTCGAATATATTATTATGTTAAAAGTTGATGTTTTTACTGTTAACCGGAGTAATACATATGCTCCATATCATAGCATTATTCGCCTGTAGTTTGTATCTGCTCTTTCCTAAATTGTATTCTACAAAGTATACGTGTGTCATCTCGTACGTCTATTTAACTAGCGAACAATTTGCAATCGAATCCCTTTTGTAATGTTTCAGCTACAAATAATGTATGACAGTTGTGACAATATAGGTACTTTAGGTATAACGTATAGCGCGAAAATGTTTAATATATGCGATGATATTTTTATTCACCGCATTGGCTAAACCAGCCTGTTGAAGAGACGAAATGAAAACAAATATGGATGTCTTCGGACAGGAACAGTAATCGTGGTGCCATGACCATTTATTTAATTAAATTCTCATATGTCGTGGGCTAATGTCTCGACACAAAGGAATGACCCTTAGGTTTGCCAGATGCGGCGTAGTATTCTCGAAAAAAAAAAACGCCTATCACTAAAGCTGGAAAACGCCGTTTTTGTCGTTTCAAAAAGTTGCACGTTTGGAGGCCGGCTGGTTGCGTAAAATTTTGTCATCCACTGTTTTTTACTCACCGCATTTGGGTAACGTTTACTTGTATAAGAAGTATTAAAAGTGTGTTTCATTGATGCAGTTGATTTAGTAAAAAATCGCAAACTTTGCTTCAAGAACAAAACGCGCTACAAAAATGTTAATGTTCAACCTTACATACTGGCGTGACGCATTGCGTTGTTTGCACTAAAATATTCTGTGTTTATTACGCAGGTCATATTGTTAATTTAAGGCAGAATTTGGAGCTCTAAGCTGCTATGTGTGTTCTCTGTAACGCCACCAAAAGTTATGCTGGAAAGCGATTTGCTTAAGATTGTAATTATAAAAACTACACATTGAAAAATCATCTTCAAAAATATAGTATTGTTAGTGGTGGTCAAAGCTGACAAATGGAATAATATATTAATAACCTAGATTGAATACTATTGCACCTAGCAATAAAAAGAATGCAGGAAAGAGAAAAAGTTCAGCCTTCACTTGCGTTCTGCCATGAAATTGACAGAAATAGTGAATTAATACCATTTTAAGCTATATTAAGTATTTGTCCCAGAAGCAGAAAAACGGTGTTAAGCGCTGACAATGTTTTAAATTTTACTTAAGGTAAAATGTTACTAAATTAAGCAAATACTAAATTGAAGTTTTGATGCCTATTCCATAAGGGGGAGCGATATAAGCACATCTATAGAACAAAAACAAGCATTTTTATATTTCTAATATTACATTTTGCAGAATTCAATATATTTAGTGACTCAAATTAACAAAGTACTTTGCATTGTTTCCACAGATTTTGATAAAAATTGATGTTGCGGCCGTTTCTTCAATTCTAATCAGTTTTCCTTATTTTACCATTTTCTTACTTTTGTCCAATTTCAAAATAATATGCAGATACACACACAAATCTAGAGCTTCAAATTTTTTCAGAAATAATGAATGGAACCTAGATAATGTAGAAAAATAGTTTCTGTGCCAAGATATTAATGGATCTTGCAAGAATGCAGGCTGAGTTTGGCCATTTTCAGCACAAGCACTTGGTTTAATATTTAATGTTATATTTTTAAACAGTATAACGCAACACTTTTTAGTCCGTGATATTTTTGAGGTACTGAAGATTTTTGAGACGGATTTGAATGAAAATCGAAGATGATCTTTTTTTAATTGCAGCAAATTTGCCCTTTACTGCTGTTTTCGAATTCTGAGCAATTTTGATGCGTTGTGGAGAACACACCTAGTGGTCTGGAGCTCCAGATACTGCCTGGAATTAAAAACATGCGTCAGGAAGTGAAAACATATTTAGTGCAACCAACCTAATGCATCATATGCCAGTACATAAGGTTAAAAATGAATATTTTTGCAGCGTATCGCTCCTGAAGAAAAGTTTGCGATTTTTTAATAACACAACTGCAAAAACAAAATAGGTTTCTAATAGTGTTTGTAAATATAAAACATGCATATATTTAGTGAGTAAAAAAGAGCAGATGACAAAATCATGGTATCCAAACTTGCAACATTTTGAAATGGCAAAAACAGCGTTTTCTACCTTTAGAGATGTACCATACAATTGTTTTTTTTTTTTTCGAGGAAACTACGCGTATCTTGAAAAACTAAGGTTAATTCTTTTGTGTCTAGATACTTGCCCACCACATATAAGAATTTCATTGGAAACGAAAGATGGACCTCGATTATGTTTCTTATCTAAGGCACCCATAATACGCTGTGAGAAAGCCAATATCAAGGGCATTTTTTTAATATGCCATATTTCGAACGGTTGTGCCATCTAAGAAAATTAGAAAGCTAGGCACACCTTAGGTGTAGCCAGCCCTCACTTTCTGTTACAGCTGCATTTGCTAAGCTGAATTAATGCGTTGATTACTTTATTTTAGCCACGAATATAGCGCTATTACGTGTCAATTTTAAAGAAAGGCCGCAGTGACGCGATTCCTGTAGAATTTGTAAGTGAAATCTGTAAACCTTACAAATCTACCCATATATATGATCTCTTGCAGGTTTTACTCAAGCTACATTACACCTGCTGCGCCCCATAGCTTGAGCCAAGGGTTATAAATAAACCATTAGAAACAGACGATGGAAACCGGTGGTGCATTGCTGGCAGCCACTTAGGACAGCGCAGAAAATTTTTATTTTTTTACGTGGGGAAGTGAGGTTATTCGCTTCAAGTACTAAATATTCACTTTAGACAATAAATAGGACTTACAGAGTCGGTGAGCACGTTCGGAAACCCCTGTTTCAATATTTGCGGTTAGAAACCTCATGTGTACCTTTTTTTCCAGCTGTAGATAAATTCCGGGTTATGTAGATACCGAAACCGTTACCAGCCCATTCGCGCACCTCAACTGTGCTGCTCACAACATGATTTTGAGCGGACAAAACAACCTGCCGCTAAGATTGCTAGCCCCATGCATGAGTAAGGGTGATATGCTGGCGATGGTTGCTTCGCGTCGGCCCTTTGGCGCACATGAAGGCTCGAGTTACAATGAGCGCGCCGAACTTTGCAATGCGGCTAATGACTACAAAGCGGTAAGGATATAAATGAGTTTAACAGTATTTTTCAGCTGTAAAATACAAATACAGTCTTGTTGGACGATGTGCTGGCGCGGACGAAGAAACCATAGGCAACTTGTAGTTCTAACGCTACACAGGGCTGTCGAGCCAAGCCAAGTCCTCAATTGTATTGTCCGGGAATCAGATTTCTGTATTTTCGTGGTTTTCTATTGTATCTGGCGTTCAAAATGCAGACGTGAGGGTTCTTTATCACAAATATTCAAACGTGTATTGTGCCGGTACTCTTCAAAGTAGCAACACCATTTATTGTGTAAGGCATTAATCTGGAATTTAGGTAAATAATGTCAATAAGGATTCCAAACAAAACCTTTTCTGTGGCGCTCAAGGTAGCTTCCAGCAATATATATCTGGTTTCCTTTGCCTGCCGTTGCTTTGGGACGTTAAAAACCCTACAAACCAAACCAAACCTTTGCCTGCCTCCGAAATGTTTTTTTTATCCCTTGGATCAAATTTGCTTGGACAAGCAGTATATGTGTAAAAATGATGCACCTGTGAGCTACCCGTTTAAGTGAGCTCCCATTTAAGTGAACTACCCACAAAACCAGTCAAAAGCGTATATCAGCTAACCAGCGGCCAGTGCAGCAGTCGTGGGCTTAGATCGCTTGTGTATATTATATCTAGCCATTTAAAAAAAAAATGAAAATGGTCGCCGAACATTCTCTTGGTAACGATTATTAGTATAAACTGTTTGCACATCGCAGAAAGCGTAGGAGCGGCAAAAAACTAGCGCGCCAGTCATATGCGGAGACAGCCGATAATCAAGCACTAATTCCTAGTGTGGGATGAAACACTGGCTGTCTCAGCCGTATTGCTGTGGAGGCGATCAAAATGCAACAGGGCACATGCTATGCAATGTATGTGCGTCTTTCATCCTAATAAACCTAAGGCAGCTGAAACTAGTCTGGAACTCATCAGTATAGTGTTTCTCATTGACCATAAATTTCGGTACATGAATCCTAGAATTTTCTACATCTTCCTAAAATAATGCGCGCGATTTTATATGCCTCGTAATAGTGTTGTAAATTTTGTTTCCTCATTGTTTTTGTGCAGGTGCCATTTGCGAAAAAGTTGGGGTGGACGATTTGGAGGCACACGCATTTATTCGCAGGTGGCTGCCTGGTTCCTGTGACAGGGGGGGTGGAAGAAAAAGGCGTTATGCTGAAACCTCTCCTGGCGAACCAGGCATGCCACCTGTGAATGGAATTGCAGGGTCAGCCTCCTCACTACGCCTATGAATGTGCCCTCCAGCTCCCTGGCCCCTTCCACTTCCCGAGAGCCCGCCCTGCCCTGACCAACCCTGCCACTGCCCCGCTAACTGCTGCTGTGTGTGCCCTCAGCGCTGGCTAGTAACAACTGCCGTCTATAGTAACAATTGCAATAAATATTATCTTTTTGTGAACCATGCCCTTGTTTTGTGAATATCTACTGGTTGCTCATGAGCAACAATTTGAATTTATATGGCCACTCCTATTTGAAAGGCCAACATTGTCCCAGCAAGTTCGATGTGCTGTCACGAACATGGCTAGAATGAAAAAGGCTGCATTTTATGGCCTGCACAGGCAGTGCCACAAAATGTGTAATCTTGACATCATCAATGGCACATGAATGGAGTAGCCGGTGTACTCAAACCATTGGATTAATATTGGTATCGACAATATGCGGCATGAATGGAGTAGCCAGTGCACCTGCAATGGCTAACCATTGGTATGATATTGGCATTGACAATGGGCCATCAATGGAATAGCTGGTATTAAACAAATATTGGTAATGCAATGATGGTATAATGCTGGACAGTATTGGCAAGAATCATGGTGCATGAATGGAAAGTCTAATATTGTGCCTACATTGGTGGCTCCAGCTTGGTTGAACACTGGACCAATCTTGGAACGAAAGATGGTCCAAGAATGGAGAATGTAGTAAAATGCCCAAATGCCAATATCAGTCCAATATTGATGCCATTCTTTTCCAGTGATGAACCATTGTTGGACCAATGCTGGTGTGCTGCTTGGGAATATCTCCCCTCGAAGTCCAGACGCGCACAACTTACATGTAGTAGTTATACCATTTGTTTTTCAAAAACCCTGCATAGCTAAAAACAAAAACGCAGCTTGTAGGGGTATCATCTCAGTAGCTGTCGAAATTGTCATTTTCAATCCTCTCCAGTGGCTGAGGTGCATCCCCTCATCCCTGTTATTTGTCATCTGTCGATGCAAGTGATCGAGTGGAAAATGGCACGGTTTTCACGTATTGGACCTAGTAAGACGTGCTTTTGCTGCGCTTATGCGCAGAGATGGAAGTTGTAGACAGGACAATTAATCCACAGCGCAAGTGTTGTAGCTTTCTCGCGTGGCCATCGGCTGTGGTATTATGCACGGCGTTCCGTACTCGCTTAGCATGAGGAATTCTTGGCTAAGGTTCCGTTCAACACAAACAATTGTTTGTTCGCGTTTGGCATATTCAAGCCACGACGTTCTTGGTTGGGTTTTGCCATGTGATCTAGTGCTTTCACACTAAAAGTTTTCGCGAATTAGTGTGGTTGCACCAGTGACACCGTAAGAAGGAACTGTTCGAATTGCAAGCGAGAGGACATGTCAGCTGTGACGTCACAATCTGACAGACCAATCAGGAGTCAGACATAACGACGACTGACAAGATTCCTGCTCGATCCTGGTGTCGGTATGAGTACTGTGACTGAAACTGCTTTAAATAACTGCCAGTGCTCTTTTGAGGAGTGCCGTCCATTCAGGAAATGACCAGTTTTAATCACATATTCCACCGGCGCGATTTGTTCTTCGATCCCCTTGAAAACGCCAGGCACCAACTCGCCCCTCAGGTTGTTATTCCGAAGTACCTTTCTTGTACAGTGGGCCCTTTTATGTGTTCAAGTCCTTCCTATGGTCAAGTGCATGGGGTCGTCGCTCAAATTGCTGCATCGACCTGCCGTGCATCGTATTTTGTCTCCGCAGGGAACTTGTTCCCTCTGAATTGAACGCCTTTTAGCTGTGGTTAGGCCTTCCAATGGACACGTCAAACGGCTCTGCCGCATTCTCAAATCTGAACTGTGGAGGCAAGTCCGATTATTTTATTATTGGTTGAGTGTTTTTTGTTTCAACCTTAACCCAGACTGGCTCGCTGAAAACAACTGGATGCTCTAAGACCTCTCACAGCGCAATCAACAGAGTTTTTGTGGCAACATTACCTTACTGTTCTGCTGCAGAAGCCTGAAAGAAAGACGGTGAAGCCTAGGAGCTTAGTCGTCCTTGGGAATGCCGCAGTTCCTGAAGAAGTTGCCTCTACCCTAATGAAACGGCCGAGGTACAGTGTTCCTACTGGAACCCCACCCTTCGAGCTCCTCTTCCTGAACAGGAAGTTGTCAGATAAAGCCGGTGAGGACAGGAAAGGGAGCTTTTATTTTGGATTGTGTCGACGGAATGTTGAGGACACCGCGGAAAAAATACCTTTACCCAAATGAGCGCACGCAACACGTCGTGTAGTTCTTCAAAGATAATGACCTAAGACTCCTTCCAGCGGACAAAGAAGGCGGTTTAGCGGTGATTCTGGCTGGTCTATTGAAAGAAAAGGTCACGCAGGCCATATTGAAGAACTTTGTTCAGGTGAAGAAGAGTGCCGGTCGAGTGAAAACGGAAGCCATCTCGTTGTGCAATGAGCTGACGCTCCTAAGGCTGGCCAAGGGAATAAGTGATTGTAAGAAAGAATCTTTTGATTTGTTCTTTACTGTAAAAACCCATAAGTCAGCTATTGTTTTCAAATCCATTGCAAGTGAGCGGGGCTCTTGACACGAAAAGATGGGCAAGTTTTTCTCTGAAGCGTTTAAAATGACTTAAAGTGGCCAATCCCTTCGCCACCAAGATTTCTGCAGAGGTGACAGCCTTTTTAAAAGAGCTGCCTGCTATTGAATACCTGTTTTCTGCATATGTTGAAGATTTAATCTACTCAGTTCCGCCCAGTGACTTTTTCAAATCTGTACGGTTGTGTATTGAATCCAATGGAAGCTTTGTTTTTCAGAACTCAGCAGGACTAAGTGTGGGAAATGTTTTATCGCTACTTGAATTCTACCTCAGGTCTATGCTTGATTCCTTTGAGACAAATGCACTTGCAGAAAAGAGGCATTTGCATCCGTTCTTGTGCTGCCACTGCCTTTTGTAATATATTTTTATCATCTATTGACCGTGCTTTAGCTCCTTCTATTGACAGTGACCCAGTCCTGCAAATTTTTAGATTCGTGGATGACTTCCTGGTGATTCTAAAAAGTACTAACCCCGCATTGACGATTCCCAACACAGTGAAAAGAATCTTATCCGTTTTCAGACAAGTAAAAGGGCTGACTTTTACTCATGAACTAATAGACAACAGCTTGCAGGTTTTAAATAACATTATCAAGCTTTTTGAAGGGTCAGAATGTTGAATGTATTGCCTCCGAACAAAAAAGGAACTACTTCCATACGGACCAGCTCATTCCGAGACACTTAAATGGGCGATCCGTTAACTTTGCCTCAAGTCCGCATTACTTAAGTCTTCTGCTCTCATAGCTGAGGCTAGCCTCAGCAATCAGATCGAGTCTTGAAATGGCTGGCTTGCCGTGTTCTGTTGTTTGCAGCACAGCGGAGAGCCTCTTTCAAAAAATGATAGGAAAGAAGAAAAAAATCCTAAGCTAAGCAGGGATCATGGCGACCACAAAAGGTCCTCTATATTCACCGAATGGCACACTACTTGAAAAATGTGTCTGCCGGTATGACGTACCTGTTGTTTTCCAAACCTGAGCGGATTATGCTCGCGGATCGGCAGGAGAAGAATGCCCTGCGCGAAAAGAGGGGCAAGCATTTTTCATCCTGTGCCGTCGGAATGGTGTACGAAATCCCTCTGTCGTGTGGAGGGGTCTTTAATTTATTTAATCAGAATCTGTTAGGCTATTTGCAGGCATTAAATGTTTCTGGTCTGTTATGCATTAATAAATGGAAACGGGAGCAAGAGAAATCGTTAGAAAACGGAGATGGGTCGAACTTGCCTACCCATTCTAAATTGTAAAGATTGCAAGTGCCAGGCAATGCTTAATTGAATATTCATTCTGTTCAGGAGTCGCGATCAGGTCGCATGTGAAATTCTTGGAGCTTTCATGATTAAAATGAAGGGAAGCACTTGTGTTAGCGACTCTTCTGTATCCCTCCGTAGAAATGTAGTTGCCTTTCTTGATAGTTTTTTGGGCATTATGTTCTGTGCGTTATGAGCTCTGCGTTTCTAGCGGCCGTCAGTTGTTTCTTTTGGTGGGTTGTTAATTTTGTTATTGATTTTATCAATTTCATTTTTGTTGTGTTTTTTTTTCTTACTGCTTTGCTGCATTTCTTTGACTCTGCTTTTGCTACGATTGTTTTAGCTTTTCTTTTTATTTTTATTGTTGATTTTAGTTTTCGGACTGCTTTTGCTTCTCTGTTTGACTGCTTTTGCTACGAATGTTTGACGCTGCTTTTGCTAAGAGATGGGCATCTTTTTTTTTTTAATTCGTTTAATCAGAATTGTTAGGTTATTTGCAGGGATTAAAGGTTTCTGGTCTGTTATGTATTTGCCGCTTGTTTTCCACTTGATGGTTCGGAGCGACAATTTCGATGAGTCTCATGCTTGAATTGAATATATATATAGGCAACTTTGCTGGTTAATAACTGTTGGTAGTGTGCGCATGTGGTGTCTCTTTCTTGTTTGCTTCCTTGTTGCGCCGCCGTTCCTTTCTCCTTGAAAAAAATCGAAAATTCGGGAGAGGGTATATTTGAAACTCAGTCTCTAAATGCAAGACGAGGCAGCTTTCCTCTGTGCGAGTGCATTCACTTTGCTACTCGCTCACTAATCTATTACATTTGCCTCTATTAGTTCGCGGGTACGCGTTAGCTCAGAGTCGTAATCTACCACCAAAATATGCGACTGACAATATGGCAGACAAAAAGCCTCGGTTTAGTAAGCACTATTTTACTGCGCAAATATTCCCTTCGGCGTAACAGATCTAAATATATAGACGCAGGCCTGAGGCACCTATAAACGCATATAACTCTCCAGTGTCTAATTAGAGACAAAAGATGGCTACATAGTATTAAATACCAACTGAACAAGGGTTGAGGATGTGCCTCAGTTTGCAAGCCGAGCTAACTTTTCGAGAAGGGATTCGTATTTGGCAGGACAGCGTGAATATCACTAGCGGAGGTTTAGACACGCTTTTGCTAAAAAATAAGAAAAGCCAAGATGGGAGAGGAAGAAAGAGGCTAAGAGTGAAAATGTTTCCTTCCATATGAATTTCTGAGTTCGCAGCCGCTGATCCTGCGTCCTGAAAAAAAAAACTTGCAGTTCAAAGAATGAAGAAAAAACTGCACGTCAGGGTGGATGGCAGCCAGCACTTGAACCAGGTTCGATGTTGGCACGCCTTTCTTGAAAGGAGACAGGCATTCCAGTGGTTGGTTACTGGTATTGGGGATTTAGCCGAGACTATGAAGACGCCGTAGTGGAGGGCTAGAGAAATTTCGACCACCTGGTTTTTCTTGACGTGCACTTACATCGCACAGCAGATGGGGATCTTGCTTTTCGCCTCCATCCAAAGGGCGCAGTAGTCAGGCGACCTAACTACTGCACCACCACGGCGGAGACCCATTCAAAAATGCCCTGATAAAGAATACAGCTCCAGGGCAATAGTTTCAAGAGGCATCCTTGCCACGAGGAAGCGAGAAAGACAAAGAAACGGAATAACAAATACAGTGAGGCACACAAGCCACGACTGATAGTATCTGAAGAAAAGGATTTAAGGGGTAACCAAAGTAAGAATTGATAAAAAGGAAACATGTTTGGAAGAACGCATGGAGGCTATACTATTGCAGAGGGAGGGACAGAGGATACACGAGCTGCCAATTAACTGTAAAATAAAGCTATATGCGATTGTTTTCATGGCTAATTATCCAGGAGGCCGAATGCATTTTAGGGATTTTAATGCTCCTTCGAGTTACTTTCTTCTATTGGTTCCAATTTTGTAAATTTATGAATTAGATATGCCTGTCTTGCAGATTAAAATTCTGACTGTAAAATCAATGATTTATTTCATCAAACTTATGCTTTTTCTGATTGAAAAGTTGGAAAACTGCTTTTTGGAGTTTTTTACATGCCTCTGCCCGTGTCTCTCTAAGCAGTTCGAACGTGCCAACTTGGCCTATAGGAGCACCCTGTCAAACGCGGAATCCAAGAGGGACTTTCACAAATTTCTTCGCCTTTCTTTAAAGCTACATTAGGCTATGTTCAAATACAGTCCGTAACTGCCTTCACTGCGCTGTGTTCCCTTATTGTTTCACCATATAGCCTTCAGTCGTACCGGCTGGTTAGCGACAGAAATTCAGCATGAAGGACAAAAACAGTCATATGACATAGAAAGGTAAACACTGCTGAACTGTAACAGACTCTTCCGACTGTTGATGCAAAACAAGTAGTGCTGTTCAAAATCCCAAGCATGACGATAAATACTGCATCTTATGGGGCAGTAATGAAGCTCTATTGACTTAAAACGCCCTCTGCGTACTTTTGCGTTGGTGTGCGGGTACCATGGCCACTGCGTAATGTTTTCGTAATATTCAGTAATGTTCTCTACGCGCTCCCGTAACTCAGTGGCGGCTACGGAGGGCAATGACAGCGCCGCTACATATGCTCGTTGTAAAGTAATGAGTTAGCCCAAGCTTCTTCGTTGTATAGGCATATTCATTGTACTGATCTTTATTGTAGAGGCGTTCAAAGTACATATGAAAGATAGGGATGGGACCGGGACCTAACAGTTATTCGTTATACAGGTCATTTCTCTGTAGAGGCATTCTACTGTATACAGCAGACACTGGCTAGCCGCAGAGTGGGGGGCTCATATGTGCAAGCGACCTCCATGCATGCATGGAAGCACACTCAGCTGGATTATTTGGGAGCGTTCCTTAGCCACTTGGAATCGAAGGGTTCGTCAAGCTTTCCGTGAGCATAACCACTGTAGTGGAAAACTATGCTCGCGCTCTAAGGGCACCATATTGGGCCGCTGCCCAACTCGCTTACCTGCAGCGACACATAAACATGAGCAGCATTCGCTCTAGTCGACACGGAACAAAACAGAACAAAAACAACGGAAACATGATGTGTCCACTCGCCCCTGTGGTAGCAAACACCAGAGTTGTCCTCACTGTCCTTCATTACAACGACTGCATTCTAAGTTTGATCACTACAGCAACCCGGATTGGGTGACGCAGCAGAAGCGATCGCGGATCTTAGCTGCAGCTGTAAGTACAGGTGCAATAGCGCCGTTTGTGACCGTGGTGCAGGTATTTAGAAATTCGAAGTCAAAAAGTTATGGTGGACATTAAGCTCTGACTTTAATAGCATGCATAAAGCCATAGCGTAGGCTACCTGCTCAAACATCAAGCCCCGCCTTAATCAAGCCGCGTAAACGTACCTGCTTTGCCTAATTGTTGCACTGAAAATTTAGAGAGGCATTTGGATCAGAAAAGTGCGGAGAGGCGAAAGCCTTTATAGTGCGTTAAAAGCGCATGAATCAGATTCGACGCTCACATTTGTAGGCCTTCTTAGTTGGTACAGAGGAAAGGAAAGGCGTGGTACCTCACAGCTCCTGTAGATACCTGCACCACGTCCTAAAGGATGGGAGAGCCCGGCATGGCCAAGTCTTGATGACTGACAGCTACTAGTGTGACAGGTTTTGCCAATGGACCGACAATGATGACCCGTAAAGGATTTTACCTTAATACAAAGGTTCTGGCAGGCTGATTCTGATATCACCCCCATCTGAAAGAAGATGCCCGAGTTGGCAACTTCTGCCGAAGCTAACGTCAAGGAAGCCTAGGACAAGTCAGTGAGCAGACATGTCAGCTGCCAGCTATACTGCCTTGCAGCACCGCGTCCTCTTAATTTCGAAGCATTGTTCAGAGCGCAATTTAAAGCCAAGTCTCCCTAGTCTCTGTGCACAGGAATAGGACCTTTGAGTGACCTTGCCAGATACTGTGCTTTTTTCTTACAAATCAATTTACAATTGACGCGAAAGCTTCACTACGCAGGTGGAACCGGTCTTCGCGTAACACTAATTTTTGCCTCCAAGTTACCCGGAACTTAGAGATAGGCACTGTGGCACAGTAGATGCCCGACTGTTGTGCTGGAGTACCCGGGTTCGATACCGACCGCCGGTGACTGCGTTTATATGGAAGCGAAACGAACAGGCGTCTGTGTGCTGTGGGATGTCAGTTGTAAAAGATACCCCAGGTGGTCGAAATTACTCTAGAGCCCTCCTCTGTGGCGCCTCTTTCCCTCTTTCTACTTTCGCTTCTACCTTCCTTCCTTCCTTCCATTACGGCACAGTTCAAGAATTCCCGCAAAAAAAGTATGATCGATACCGCGCTTTTCCCGTCCTGTGGATAAATTATATATAACACGGAGGCAGCGCTGTGTTGTTCAATTTTATCGCACGTTAAAGGCCGCCAGGTAACCAGAATGGCTCTGCAGCCCTTCACTGCATGACCTCTTTCAATCTTTCTGCTTTCACTTCCACGTTCATCTCTTCCCTCACGATGTCTGCCGCGAGACGTGTGTCAGATACTGCACTTTCAAGGCAAAATTCTTGAATGGTTGTTGACTCGCCAGTGTGTCTGCACGGGCGTGCTTGCGGGAGAAGTATCCCACTTCGCGAGATTGCGCGGGATACCGCGAGATTATGACGTCACTACCTGGTGACGTCATTGAACAAGACCGGATGTGACGTCTTCATTACTTCGCAACCGGTCATGACATCACGCCTGGCCATGACCGATGACAGCGCCAGGTGATTCACATTTGCAATGCTGGTCCCGCCGGGCGTCGTCCGCGTGGCCGTGCCGCGTCTTTCATTTGGCGCTTCCTTGAACGCCGCAGTGCTCGGCATACAGAAGCAGGTGCAGTAAAGCAGGAATCACCGACTCCGTGCTCGAAATATGTCAGTGGTATGAGGAAGCTAAATACTGTCGCATTGCTCCTCGCTTCGACCGCTTGTGCCAAATAAAGCTGTTTCGTCTTCGTGAAATCTGTCCACACTCCTTGAGCCATATCCCAACCTTTAAACATGACCAAGATCGCTCGCAGATAATGGAAGGCTATGAGCTCCGTTGGATTCACCCCTCAGCCTGCGGACGCTACTAAAGCATTCATGTAAGCTGTCGTTCGCCAGAAATTTCCATATGTGGGCCTCAATGCAAATGTCAGCCTCAACGCTGGTCAGCAGTCTGTACAGCCCTCTTTCCAACCCACCATACCGGTAGTAGCTGCCGCTGCTCCTACTGCGCCCTTCCCGACGCAATATCGCTACCGTTACCGCGACCCCGAACATGGCGAACCTCGAACGGCCGACCAAATCTGTTACAACTGCTCATCTGTCTGCCACATTTCTCGTCATTGCCGCAGCCGTCGGGTGCTGCCACCACAACCTTGCTACTATACTGATCGCAGCGCCGATTATGGACCACACCCAAACTCTCTCCGTAATGCGGCCTCTCATGACTTTAGCTCGCTAGCTACGCGCATGTTCAACCGCTCACCGTCTCCCCATACCTGACTGCCCCACTCAACCCAACATCGCCGTTAATCATCCCCCCCTTCTCCGGCTCTCTTCCAGGAAACTAACTAATGCATCTCCAGAATGTAAAGCTGCATTGACGACCCAGCCTGAAAATCCTCTGGGCCATAACTAATCGGCGCAATCTTCGTGACATTGATGTGGACGGAGTACCTGTAACAGCTTTATTAAACACTGGCGCCCAAGTTTCTGTCCCGAGTTCATCGTTTCGTTGATGTCGGAAAAAAGGTTTGACTCCCGCAGCTTTCCGCCGTTCGTGTCGCTGATGGCAGTGCAGCTGCTGTCGTTGGGATGTGCACCGCTAACCACACTACTTCTGTGCTGTTCACCGTTATAGATCGCTGACTTCACCATGTGATTCTCGGCCTAGATTTTTGACCGCCTATGCTGCCTTATCGACTGCGCCACTGCCCTTCTATGCTTGAACCTTTCGCTTGCAGCGTCTCTCAAAAGCCCCGGCTCCGCGCTTATGAATTCGTTCCCCTGCCACCCGAAGCTCCCAGTTATGTTCCCATGTCTCCGATTTCCCCTGTTCTCAATGGCGCCTATCTTGCTTGTCCTATCATTGAGATTGTCCTTCAGCCCAATGTCATCCTTCCTCACCCCACCGTCACCGCCAACGGCACTTACCTTCCGATTCTCAGCTTCAGCGTCTCTGCCAAAGTCTTGCTCTAAGGCTTTGTACTCACCAATCTGCTTCCCCTCACCAAGTGCACAGTTTCTACTCTCCCACCTGAACTACAACATGATTATTGTGCACCCCCACTCTTGGCCAGTTCCCATTCCGACCACACTTCTGAAATTATTGCTCGGATCGACCACCAGACCACGCTTGCGCCCTCTCGTAACTTTTGGATTCCTACAAGGACATCTTCGATTTCATCAACTGTCCTCACTGTATAATTTCCGTTGTGACACATCGCATTAACACCAGCGATGCTAGTCCCATCCATTGCCGGCCGCACCGTTTATCTCTTTCTGAGCGCCAAATCATGCAACCTGAAGTCGACAAGATGCGGTCGAACAACATCATTGATCCTGCCAGCAGTGCATGGGCATCGCCTCTCGTCTTAGTGAAAAAAGAAAGACACCAATGGAAGATTCTGTGCTGATTACTGCCACCTGAAAGCGATCACCAAGAAAGACGCTTACCTTCTGCCTCTAGTAGACGACGTGCTGGACTGGCTGCATTGAGCATGTTATTTCTCTTCAATTTATCTGTGTTCAGGATACTGGCAAATCGCGGTGGACGAACCTGATCGGGAAAAAAACTGCCTTTGTTATCCCTGATGGCCTGTATCAATTCAAAATTAGGCCTTTTTGTCTCTGCAATGCTCTCGCAACTATCTAGCATATGATGGACTCTCTCCTGCATGGTTTTAAATAAAATACGTGCTTGTGCTACCTAGATGACAATGTGGTATTCTCCCCAACAAAACCCACCTCGCTCGCCTTTCTACGAATCCTTTTTGTCTTCTGCAATGCCGGTCTCCAGCTGAATAAAAAATGCAGCTTCGGACGACACCAGATAAAGGTAGTCGGCCACTTGGCGGACACTACAGGCGTCAAGCCTGATCCTGGTAAAAACCGTGCCATCTGCGATTTCCCAACTCCGCGCTCCACAACTGATGTGAGAAATTTCCTCGGCTTTCATTCTTATTTCCGAAGGTTCATCCAGAACTTCGCCGACATTGCCCGTCCGCTCACCGCTATCCTAAAGAAGCACGTGACTTTCTCTTGGGGTTTTGATGAAGCTCGCGCCTTTCAAGTTCTGCTTTCGACCGTCACCATTTCACCTGTTCTGGCTCATTTCAGCCCTTCGGCACCTAGAGAACTTCAAACCGACGGAAGTTGCCATGGCATTGGCGCTATTGCCCAGTTTCAGCATGGCGTCTCCCGTATAATTACCTATGCCAGCCGCCTGCTATCTCCATCTGAGCACAACTATTCAATTAACGAACGGGAATGCCTCGCACTTGTTGGGGCGTTGAATAAATTCCGCCCTTATTTGTTTAGGCTAACATTTCGTTCAGTGAGACCCCTATGCCCATGTTGGTTGTCGTCACTGAAGGACCCTACTAGGCGCTTAGGTCGCTGGTTCTTGCGCTTAGAGGAATACATATTTGATATCGCCTACAAGTCAGGCCATTTGCATCAAAACGCTTACTGTTTGCCTGCCATCCCGTCAATCCTCCTGAATTACTCGACTGTACTGCTGACGACTACGTGTTGTCCCTCACGGATCGGTGCCGAATAGAGCCTCGACCCTTCCCTACGGCCCGTTATCTACCAGCTGCGCACCGACGACTCCGATCCTTCCGTCAATATTTTCGCACAGTGTGACGACACATTGTTCAGATGCAACATGCGCCCAGATGGTGCAACCTTTTGCTCATTCTACATTCTCATCTCTGCTCTGCTGTTTTAGCCCAACTTTCTGACGCCCCTACAGCAGGCCTCCTGGAAGTGTAACGCACGTATTACAATCCGCGCCTCCGGTTTTTCTGGCCTGACCTTTATTGCTCTGTCTGCCGCTACGTTGCAGCTTCTGGCCTGTGTCAGCGTCGGGAGGAGCGGCAGCTTCAGCCCAGTCGTTACTTTCAACCAATAAAAGTTTCTATTGACTCCTTTGGCCTTTTCCGACATCGACTTCCGGGAACAGATGGATTTCAGTCAACACTGATTACACATTGTGGTACGCTATCACGCGAGCTATCCCGACCAGCTGTGCTTCCGACGTCGCTGATTTCCTTCATGACGTCATCCTGCTTCATGATTCTCGCCCTCAGCTACTTACGGATTGAGGCCCATGCTTCTCTTCTACAGCTGTTGATGACTTTCTCCGGTCATGCTCTACCCGTCACAAATTTACAACAGCCTATCATCCCCAAACGAATGCCCTTACTGAGTGTCTTAACCGGACAATTACGGGCATGCTGTCCATGTACGTTTCTTAAATTTTTTCAACGTCTATTTGCCGTTCGTCACATTTGCACAATTTCTTCCCATCTAGATACCACCGGCTTCTCATCCTTTTACGTCGACCTTAGGTGCAACCCTCTGCTCAATTTCGAAAGTTTGCTGCCTGCTGAAAATCGTCCGAGCAGTTATGATTCCGATGCCATAGCACGCTCTAACGTCGCCCGACACATTACTCTGGACCGACTCAGGGGTCAGGGCTTCTCTAACGGCCCAAACATATCGTTACGACAATCACCATCGCGATGTACGCTATCCGCCTGGCTCGCTCGTCCTTCTTTGGCTCCTGACCTACCGTGTGGGCCTGTGCGTGAAACTCATGCCCCGTTACGTGGGTCCCTACTGTGTCTTGGAGTACCTTAGTGGCATTGCCTAAAAGATCATACACCTGCCTCTCACGCCAGATTCCACTGCACCAGCTACACAAACTGTTCACGTCACCCATATTGCCACGATTCTCAAGAAGGTTTTGACTCCGTGGGCTGGCACACACGTTCGCACTGCGGGTGGTCATCTGGTTACTCCTCTAGGCATGTGCACGGCCAGGGTTCAAATTCAAGAGTCGACATTTGTGGTAAGCTGCCTCGTTCTGAAAAGCTGCTCACGTGACCTAATTCTGGGCGTAGATTTTCTTCGGGAATATGGCGCAATTATTGACCTCCGGGATTTTAAGGTCTCGTTTTCAACTGAGAAAGCAGTGGCCCTCAGCAGTACACAGCGACCACTCAATGTGCTTCGAGTTTATGCGGACAGTGTCACGCTGCCACCCCGAACCAGCACCTTCGTTAATGTCAAATGCAATGAACTTCACGATGGTGATGCAATAGCCGAAACTAACCTCTCGTTACTGTTGACGCAGGGAGTCTGTGTGGCTCGCAGTTTGATCCATCGTAACTGTGGCCAGTCCAAGGTACTTGTTACCAATTTTTCGCACGAGTATCGACACCTTTTTCGGAATACTTCCGTAGCTTTCGCGGAACGCATATCTGAAGTCTCCGAGTGCTTGTCCACAGAAACCGTGCCACCGCCCACATCCCTCGACAACCTCGATATTAGCTCAGAGCTATCGGTGAGCCAGCGTGAACAGCTGTTTTCATTGTTACTTGAATTCAGAGAGTGTTTTGCATCATCGTCAAAAGTGCATCAGACTCCCATTGCCAAGCACCAGATCGTGACGTTCGATGATGTCCGCCCAATTCACCAGCACCCCTACCGCGTCTCTTCGACCGAGCGCGAAGTTATTAGGTCACAAGTTAAACAAATGCTCGAAGATGATGTTATCCAGCCTTCAAATAGCCCATGGTCCTCCCCAGTCGTTCTAGTTAAAAAGAAAGACGGCACGTTACGTTTTTGCGTCGATTACCGCAAGCTGAACGCCGTAACCAAGAAGGATGTATACCCCTTGCCGCGGATTGACGACTCTCTCGACCGCCTTCGGCGTGCGAAGTACTTTTCGTCAATTGATCTAAAAAGTGGCTATTGGCAGATTGAGGTAGATGATCGAGATCGTGAAAAAACGGCCTTTGTCACACCCGACGGACTTTACAAATTTAAAGTTCTACCTTTCGGACTTTGTTCCGCGCCGGCCACATTTCAGCGGATGATGGACACTGTCCTCGCCGGGCTTAAATGGCAGTGTTGCCTAGTCTACCTAGATGACGTGGTGGTCTTCGCAGAATCGTTTTCACAACATCTTAAACGCCTGCGGTCAGTACTCGAAGCCTTTCGATCCGCTAACTTGACGCTTAAGCCACAGAAATGTCACTTTGGCTACCAAGAGCTTAAATTCCTCGGTCATGTCGTAAGCGCTGCCGGCGTGAAGCCCGACCCTGACAAGCTTACTGCTGTTGCGAAATTTCCGATTCCACGTGAAAAGAAAGCTGTTCGCAGATTTCTCGGCTTGTGCAGTTATTACCGCCGTTTTATCGATAACTTCGCTGATCTTGCTGAACCGCTGACTCGGCTCACCCGGGGAGACACCCCTTTTGTTTGGAGTCACGAGCAAGAAGCTGCTTTTACCGAGTTGCGTCTCCGTCTCCAATCGCCGCCTATTCTAGCCCATTTCGATGAGCACGGTGAAACAGAAATCCACACTGACGCCAGTAACATTGGTCTTGGGGCGGTTCTCGTGCAACGTCAAGAGGGTGTGGAACGAGTCGTCGCCTATGCCAGCCGTGCTTTATCCCGCGCCGAGATGAACTATTCAACTACTGAGAAGGAATGCCTCGCCATAATTTGGGCGGCTGCAAAATTTCGCCCCTACCTTTATGGTCGCCCATTTAAAGTGGTCACTGACCACCATTCCTTGTGTTGGCTGGCCAACCTGCGTGACCCATGCGGTCGCCTGGCGCGATGGAGCCTTCGCCTACAGGAGTTTGACCTTACTATAGTCTACAAGTCCGGACATAAACATGAAGATGCTGACGCGCTCTCTCGTGCGCCCGTCGAGCTCGCTTCACCACATACGGGTGACTCTGGCAGTTTTCTCGGAGCTGTTGATGCTTCAGATATGTCTCATCAGCAGCGTGCTGATCCAGAGTTACGAGCCCTGATCGATTATTTAGAAGGTCAGCCAGCCACAATACCTAAGTGCTTTTCTCGGAGCCTCTCAACTTTCTGCCTGAGAAGTGGTGTACTCTATAAGCACAGCTCTAGATCCGATTCGAGAACCTACCTCCTCGTGGTACCCGCAGCTCTGCGAGAGGAAATCCTTTCCGCGTGCCACGATGAACCAACTTCTGGTCACTTGGGCTATACTCGCACACTTGCTAGAATACGAAAAACATTCTACTGGCCTAACCTTGCAACTGTCGTTAAGCGCTATGTTAAGAGCTGTCGGCAATGTCAGCGTCGGAAGGTTCCGCAATCAAAGCCTGCAGGCCTTCTCGTGCCCATAATACCACCACGCGCACCGTTTGATCAAGTCGGCATGGACCTTCTCGGTCTTTTCCCTCGATCCTCAGGGGGCAACCGCTGGATAATCATCGCCACAGACTACCTGACTCGATATGGCGAGACCAAAGCGTTACCTAGTGGTACAGCATCGGAGGTTGCCCATTTCTTTGTACACCAAATCATGCTGCGGCACGGTGCTCCGACCTGTATTATTACTGACAGAGGGACTGCCTTTACTTCACAAATGATGGCCGAAGTTTTTCATCTCAGCGGTACGGCGCATCGAAAAGCTACTGCTTACCATCCGCAGACCAATGGGCTGACTGAAAGGCTTAATAAGACCATTGCGGACATGCTGGCGATGTATGTCGACGCCCAGCACAAGACTTGGGATGCTATCCTACCATATGTGACATTCGCGTACAATACGGCAGTCCAAGAGACGACACGCTTCACGCCGTTTCGCCTAGTTTACGGCAGAGAGGTTCGGACGATGCTGGACGCAATGCTCCCTTGCGAAACAGATACTGAGCTTTCTACTGACGCCGAACACTTTGCCCAACATGCTGAGCAAGCACGCCAACTAGCACGCGTCCACATCGCCCAGCAACAGGACAAGGATTCACGCCGGTACAACCTCCGCCACAAACAAGCTTCCTACAACACCGGGGACCAGGTGTGGGTGTGGACTCCTGTTCGACGCCGTGGCCTATCAGAAAAGCTGATTTGCCGTTACTTCGGACCATATAAAGCCTTGCGGCGCCTCAGCGACGTTAACTATGAGGTCCTCCCAGATGGCCCAGAGCAGAGAGGCCGTCGGCTACCTCGTCCAGAGACAGTTCATGTCCTACGCATGAAGCCGTATTTTACGCGGTAACTGAAAGACGGCATCTGCAAACTTTTTTTTTTTTCGTTTGCTTTTGTCCACCTGTGTGCACGTGTACCGTGTGCGTCACGCTTAAGGAGGGAGGAATGCCAGGGGGCGCTCGCAGCGAAAGACGTTGAAGTGGCGCTCGGAGAAAAAGGACGAAGTGAATCGGCTCCGGACTAGAAGGACGTACCTAAAGCTTGGACCTTATAATTCCACCTGCACCGGCTCTGATAGCCTAGCCCTAGTCGCCAATATTGTGACAATATTAATCCCTACTATTCCGCCTTTCGGTTTAGCAAGCACCGGGACCGTGCTTTCCCCGAGAGGGAGGGGTAGTTTTACGGTGTGTAGCTAAGATGACGGAAGGCGAAGAGGATGGTTTGGACGCTAGATTCGAACGACAACACTGAAGCTCAAGCTGTGTTTTTGTGCTCTGGTGTTTTGGAGGCGCTCCTGAACTCGGCCTTTTAGCGTTCAGGTACATCCTGTAACAGTAGAACACCATCTCTACGTCGACCTCCGAGGCACACAGCCGTCACAACGTTTGAACAAACCTTCTGTCCTAGTAACACGATGGTGTCGTTCGCCTCTTCCAACTACCGTTATCTCTTTTCTGGTTTCACTTCGTATTTTTCTGCTAATTTTATTCTTATTTATCTCCTTAGCCTTCTTCTTTCTTCTTTTCTTCTTCTTGTGCTGCTTCTCCTTTCACTTTTTTGTTTTCTTCTTCTTTTCTTCTTCTTGTTCCCCTTCCACGGGGCCACGGTAACATGGTGACACGCCGACGGCTTGAAAACGTACAGCAGTGTAGCTCTTGCTACAAAAAGAAGTAAAAGAGAAAAAAAGGAAAAGAAAGAAAAAGAAGAGAAGAAAGAAAAAGATGAAGGAAAAGAAGAGAAAGACGCTGCAAAACACGAAAAAATAAAAAAAGGAAGACAGATAAATCAGTTTCTGGTAGAGGCGAACGACAACAGCGAGTTGCTAGGAGAGAAGGTTCGTTTGAATGTTGTGACGGCGGTGTGCCGCGGGGTTCGACTTAGAGCCAATGTCATACTACTAGAAGTCTTCTACATCCGGATGAAAAAGGTCAACGACTAGAGGCAAGGGATGCTCGTGCGTGAAGTGATTCTCCTATGATATAAACACAGCTGAAACCATAAATTACTATGCGCAAAATCCATGTCTTTACTTTGAAGCCGAACCTAAGCCTAGCTATGCAGATAGCTTTCGCGTAACTCCAAATTTAACCACTTCTTTATCCACTCTCTATCTTTAACCACTTTTTTTTCTTCTTTTCGTTATTTTTCTTTCCCTTCTTTTTTCTTTTCCTTCTACTTTTACCTTTTTCTTTTTCTTAGTCGTTTTAGTCCTCTTATTCGTCTTCCATGGCACCACGGTAACACGGTACCACGCCGATGGCTTGAAAATCTACCGCAGCGTAGCTTAACACCTGATTAGGTGCAGGTGTCCACCATTTCATGGTGTCCACCAAGAATATAAGGCGCCTTCCTTTCCCCAAAACCTAACTTAACAACCAGGGACTCAACGCGGACTTAGCAAAGTGTCAACCCAAGTTTACGACCCAGTGGCAATCGCACATATACCATCTTCCAGAAAGAGGTCGTGCCGTCCTCAGTGCAGGAGCGCCAAGCTGAAACAAAGACAAACTTCTGCACGGGTCACCGCTGCCTCTTCATGGTCATAGCCAACGAAAACCGTTCAGGAGAATAAAGAGCTTTACCTCCTGTCGATGTGATTAAGCGATCGCATACACACTCGGTATAGCCGTAGATAAACCGCCAGCAATTTTAAATAATCATAATTGGTTCATAGGAACATAAAGGGGCACACTTGTTCTGCGGACAACTGAACCGCACCGTAAGGCAAGGGAGGCTGGTGGCTGTGAAAGCGAAGAGAGAAACAGGTTTCAAAGCGGAGTGTTACGGAGTAATTTAGACCACCGGCGGATCATTAATGTGCGCTTACATCGCAAAGCACATGGATGCCTTTGAACAAACACGGACGCCTCTCCGTTTCACTACAATCGAAACGCAGTCGCCGGTGATCGAACCTTGGAACTCTGGGACAGTAGCCGGGCATCCCTGCCCTACCGCGGCCAGAAACCTTTATTGGTTTATGGTGAAAATGTAGCATGCGCGAGATCTGTTCGCGAGATTACGTGAGATCGATTTTCTTTGTCTAGCCTTTCTACCATCGCCATCAAAACGTAGGGGGCGCGACGACGAGCTGCGTTGCACTGTACCGCCAATCGCACGCTTGGAACCAGTAACGTTGCTTGGAACTGACGCGCGCCAAGGAACGCCCCGTAGCAGGCGCGACGGTGTACCGCCCGATCTCATATTGCAGGAGCATTGCAGCGAACGCATGAGATATTAATAATAATAATCAGTCAATCAATCTTTATTTAATGTGCGCAGGAACAACCATGTGGTCTTCGTGCTGCAGCACAAAAAAAAAGAAAAAGCACGCACAGGTTTTACACACACAGATAAAACACAAAAGAAGAAACAACACATGAAATGAAACTGAGACGAAAAGTGTCACGGAGAGAAAGAAATCAATGAGAAGCATGTCTTATATACACAGTCAGAGAAATGTAGAGCACATCACGAAAAAAAAAACAATAGATAGAGAAAAAGAAACAAATAACTTACATTGATTATAGTAATATAGAAATACACATAAAATAAACAACCATTCCAGGCGCAACAAGTGCGTGTTACTTAAAACAGAGGCTAGAAATACAGGGAAATACAATAAAAAATAGAATTTAATGCTGGACAGTAAGATTCGAAAATAAAGTTTAAAGTTAAAATATAAATAAAAAACGGATAAAAGCAGTACAAGATACTTTAAACAGCACTGAAGAGGAGAGAAAGCAAAATGTGAAGTAAATTAAATACAATACTTAGGCTAGAAAGTGGAAGTTATATGTGATAAAGTACTATTTAGAATACAAAGCTACGAACGTCCAATATAAATGAAGAAAGCGAGTTTTGGAAGATGTGAAGGTGAAGACAAAAATAGTTAAACAACATCTGCATTCTGTCAAGAGGGGAATGGGAATGAAGAAACGGAGAAACTTGAAACGGTCTGAATTCCCTCATGCTCTTTCGCGGAATGCGCAGAAGGATGTACTCTAAGACCCGAGGGCACATAATGTGGCCATGAAGGAGCTTGTATAGAAAAACATATCTACCCTGGCACGACGGCAGTTAGGAGAAGGAAGATTCAGTGGGGTAATCTTGGTGGAGCCAGAGGAGGAAGTTGAGCAAGGAAAGAGATATCGAAATATCCGTAAAAATGTTTGCTTTATGAAAACCGCACAGTTGTTCCTGAGCACATTAAATAAAGATTGATTGATTGATTGATTACTATTATTATTATTGCTTCTCTTCTCCGTTTTCATTATTGATGTTTCCTCGCCGATCAAGAACTCCTCGTTTCTTCTTATATTTAAAGTAATACATTCTTTTCAAGATTGCGTGTTGTTGCAATCGGACATATCTGCTTTTTTTCATTGGTGTGCGAAGAATCGACTTAACCTCAATTCTTCCAAAACTAGGGTTGTCTCATTTACTCTTAAAACGCACATTTTGCTCTACCATTATTCAGTAAATTCTGTGCTGTTGGATTGGGTTGATGAAATTATTGACCTTGGTGTACTTTTTGACCCCACCCTCAGCTTCTCCTTTCATACTAAACGCATTGCTCAGCGGGCTATGCGCACACTCGGATTCATTTGCAGACATTTGAGAGGGTTCCGTGCTCTACTTTCATTCTTAAAGCTGTGCCTGTCCATGTGCTGGCCGCTCTTGAAGTACGCGTCGGTTGTTTGGAATGGCACTTGCAAATCGAAATTGGACAAGGTGGACAGAGGGCAAAAAAATTTTATGTTGTTTTGATATCGCTATCCTTGCGCAACTTCCTCCTTTCGCTCCACCTGGAGCGCCCTACTGAATCTTCCTTCTCTTCACTGCCATCGTGTCAGAGTTGATATCATTTTTCTGTACAAACTCCTTCATGGCCACATTATGTCCCCTCAGCCCCTTAGAGTACATCCTACTGCGAGTTTCGCGAAAGAGCATGGGGAAATTCAGACCATTTCAAGTTTCTCCGTCTATTCATTCCCATTCCCCTCTGGACAGAATGCAGTGGTTATTTAACTGTTTTTCTCCTCACCTTGTCATCTTCCAATACTCGCTCTGTTCATTTATATTGAATGTTCGTAGCGTTGTATTCTAAATAGTACTTTATTATAACTCCCACTTTCAAGCCTAAAATATTGTATTTACTTCACTTTTTGCTTTTTCTCCTGTTGAATGCTGTCTGTATGTTAAACTGCTTTTTATCCGTTTCTTATTTATATTTTAACTTTAAACTTTATATTCAAATCTTACTGTCCCGCGTTCAATTCTATTTCTTTATTGTATTTTCCTGTATTTATAGCCTGTGTTTTAAGTACCACGCACTTGTTGCGCCTGGAATGGTTGTTTATTTTATGCATATTTCTATATTACTATAATCAATGTCAGTTATTTGTTGTTGTTTTTCTCTCTATCTATCGTTTTTTTTTCGTCGTGATGTGCTCAACAATTATATCACTGTGTATATAAGACATACTACTCATTGATTTCTTTCTTTCCGTAACAATTTTCGTCTCAGTTTCATTTCAATGTTATTTATTTCTTCTTTTCTGCTCTATCTGTGTGCGTAAAACTTGTGTGTGCATTTTCATTTTTTCTTTTTTTATTTGTGCTGCAGCACGAAAACAACATAGTTGTCTCTGCCCACATTAAATAAAGATTTATTGATTGGTTGATTGATTATTTTTATTTTTTATTATTTAGAGGGACACTTAAGCTTTCAAAGTAAGGGTAAGACGCGATAGCGTTTCATACGCATTAAAGTAGCTTTTTCAGTTTTATCTTTATCTTTTGCATATTTTTTCTCATGGCCTGGCAAGCAAAGCGTCAGCGGTAAGCTGGAACGCCGCTTCTTAGAACTTGGCGTCTCTCAGCGCGTATTCAGCGAAACGCCCCCTTTGTGTCCAATGCAACGCCTCCTGGAATTGGTCCCTCAGCATACACAGGCCAAGGGCGTTTTCATTCTCAATGTATGTAGTAATCCAAAACATGGACAAGCCAACTTCGAACGTCTCTTCACACTGGCCAAAAGAACTGCCAATAAGTGTCCTCTCCTGATTGTGGGAGATTTTAACGTACTGAATTCAGCATGGCGATACGCACATGCTTTCCCAAAATGCCGCAGAGTATGGCTAGCTGCGCAAATGGGCGGGATTTCTCTTATCACTGACCCACTTACCCCACACGTATCGGCAATAGTGTGTGTAAGGACATCACACCAGATTTTACCTGCACTTACCGGCTGCCGCAGCTACTTGGTACAACACCAAAGAGTGCTTAGGCAGTGATCACTACATCCTTGATATCCTCTTAACACGAACCTTCCTCATCGTCCCCCTCGGGAGTCTACTATCACCAAGTGGGACTCCCTTAGAAAAGGCAGGTCTATCAGGTCAGCTGCTCCAATCACCGACATCACTGCTTGGTGTACGCAGTTACAGAAGGATGTCCAGGCAGTCGCATGAAAACTTCCTATTGACTGCCCCAGTGACACTGTTGATGCTCGCCTCCTGCATCTCTGGGAAGCTATATAAAGCCAGACTTGAAAGGCGCTGGCAAAGCCAGAGATGAAACAGAACCCTCTGCCGCAGGCTCGGCCGACTAAACAAAAACAGAAACACACGCAGCTATGCTTTTGAGGCAAAACTGGGAATTCCTTTGCAACCGTCTTGATGGTAATATGAGCCTGCCTCAAACATGGAACCTCTTCCGTCATCTCATAGACCCATCATAATCTATGACACAACAGAGGCATAACCTCACAAAACTGATTCACACTTCCTCTCACACCGCCCTCAGAGCTACATGAGGACCTCAAGGGTACATACTTTAAACCGTACCAACCAATATCCCATCCGGACTATAAAGAACTTCCTAATAACCTTCTAAGTCAGCCTATCATCGCAGCAGAAATAATAGCAGAACTGCAGAACCTAAATACCTCCTCAGCTTCCGGATTACACGGTATAACCAATAAAGCTCTGCGCAACTTAGACATCCTTTCAATAACAGCCTTAACCAATTACTTTAATGAATGCTGGAAATAAGGCTCTTTGCCAGCCCAGGGGATGAAGGCAAAATTAGCAATATTACCGAAACTAGGCAAACCGCTTCTGCACACCAATCTTCGGCCTATTTTCCTCACTTCTTGTGTCGAAAACTTATTGCAGCATATCATTCATACATGCCTCAGCAGCTTTCTGGATGAACGGGAGCTCCTGCCCAACTACATAATTGGCTTTCGTTCGGGTCTGGCCACTGAAGATGTTTTCCTGCAGCTAATGCACCATACCCTTGACTCAAAAACTTGCGATACATGAGCCATTCTTGGAGTCGACTTCGCCAAAGCATTTGATAATGTAACACACTCTCCCATTCTTATTAATCAACAAACTATAAAAAGGCAGCCATATGTATAACTACACAAGGGCCTTCCTCAGTAACGAACAGCGACTCTCACACTGGGCCCTCATACGCTTCCAATCATCAAGCTTGGTGCTCGGGGTACACCTCAATGAGCGGTCTTTTCGCCGACACTCTTTACATTGCCCTTATTCATCTCCCATAACAACTTTCTGAGTTTCTAGACATACATTTCGCCCTTTATGCGGATGACATCATTGTCTGGGCAGGATGAGGCAATGACGCCACCATAAAGACTCACCTCCAAACAACCGTCAACACTATTGACACCTTTGGGAAGGAGAGAGGCCTATCATGCTGACCATAAAAATCTCAACTCTTCTTTACCGACCCAAATCCACTCATGTTCATAGCCCACCTATGATGCTGACAGTCGGTACACAACCGATTCCTGCATAAACTCAAATCAGAGTAGAAGGAATGACTCTCTAGCCCCATGGAGCACATGAGGATGTTCATGTAGCACCTCGGAAAACAGGCCTTCATGGAAGAAATACACTTCGCCTCACACAATCATATGTTACTAGCAGATGCGCATACGCTCTTCCATACTTGCCCCTCAATAGCAAGGAACGTAATCGAGTGAACGCTGTACACCGCACTTGTACAAAAACAGCCCTGGGCCTTCCTGCCAGCACCTCGACACTAGGCTTACTCAAGCTTGGGGCCCATAGTACGAATGCAGAACTCCGTGTAGCCACGCTGACAGTACAGACGGCCCGCCTTTCGCGTACACTAGCAGGTCGTACATTGCTCTCTTCTCTACACATATCCCCAATAGGACTCCCATTTGGAGGCACACGATTACCTCTTGCAATTCGCTCCAAAATTTTAGTACCCCCTGCCTGAAAACATGCTCCTAGAACGGCACAGGAAACACAGAACATTAATTGGATCAAGCCTTACACAAACATTGGAGAAGACCTCAATATAGCATATGTTGATGCGGTCACTTTACAAACACCCATTGTAAGGTACTAGCAGTTGCAAACAATCCATGCAAATATTCTCTGTGCTTGCTAAATTTTCGCACATTCTACAACACGGGCGGAAGAGGCAGCCATTGCGCTAGCCATGACATCCACACCCGCCACGAAAATAATTACGAACTCTAAAACGGCTATCCTTAACTTTGCCAATGGTTTACTGTCCTCCAACTTCCACCCCAACAATCTGTTACCTTTATTTGGACACCCGCGCATGCGGGCCTTCCCGGTAATAAGGAGGCTCGCTCGCTGGCCCGAGGTCTCACTTAACAGGCTGGGGAGGAACAGTCTTCCTCAGATGGCGGGGAGTGCCTGCGGTCTTTTCTTCACATCCTCACCTACAACCGCGAAAATAGGAGGACTTACGCACCCACTGCCCCAAATTTCACAATAACACAAGCTGGCCATTGAAGCAAGCTACAAACGCGCACAGCCCCATACCCCGTCCTTCTTCATGCCCGCTTTCCGGGCCAGTTTTCAGCTTCCTGCAAGCTCTGTGGCAAACGTGATGACTTTCTACGCACACTACTCACCTGCCCCTCATTTTCTCCTTCTCCTTCACCAGAGGTGGCCCTCGATTACTGGGAGAAACTACTCACCAGTACCTCCTATAAGGACCAGCGCAAGATCATTACTAGCGCTCTCGCTCGAACAGCCCTCCAAGGGCTTTCCTTTTTTTTGTAAGAGGGCCCTCCATACATGAAGGGGGCTCTCAAGTGCCATGTAGGGGCTGCACCTCTACCCTCTGTAATATTGGCAGTAAATGGTTTTACCACCTCCCATGCTGGGGGTACTCCGATGTTAATTACTCAAAAGCAAACACACGGAGGATATTTTTCAACACTTTTCTTTCATTCATTGTCAATGTTTGCATTACAATGGACTTTAATGGGGACACCGGATTTGCTGCGACACGGGGCCTTTACGATCTCGCGTAACATTTGTCAGGAAATGAAAGGCGCAATATTTTTACACGTTCAGTGGACAACTGGAGAGCGCCATAAGGAAAGGGGGAAGGTGGTAGCGAGCGAAAAGAAAGTGTTGTGGTAGAGGAGCTGCGGAGTAATTTCGACCAACTGGGGATCCTTAACGTGCTCTGACATCGCACAGCGCACGGATGCCTCTTCGTTTCGACTCCATCGCAACGCAGCCCCTAGCGGTCGGGACAAGGAAGGAAACGTTTCCCTGTGTACCACTGCAAGTAGTGTGAGCAACTACCTTAAGCAACATTTTACAACGAACAGGAGGTAATAAGAGCAACTACCTTATTAATATTCACTACCACTACAGGTAGTCAGAGGAGCTGCCTTTAGCAAAATACCCTACCTTGGTAGGTAGTAATAGCCAGCTACTTATATCAAAATATACTACCTCTGGAAGTAGTAACAGCAGCTACATTTAGCAACACGCAAAACGTCTGGAAGGCTGCAACAATAACAACCGGTAGTAAAAGAGGCTACTCAGCAAACTACTTAGCTTTGTTGCTAATGGCTTAACCAGTAACCTGAATGCTGGATTGTGCAAGGTGGAAGCATTGTGCTTCTGTGGGCTTTATTGACTTCAAAAGAAAAAAAAAACCAATTAAGCACAAGTATGACTAAGATGAAATTTTATTTCTCATTATTTATTTGGTGAATTCACCTCTAAAAAAAAACTGCCTGCATCACAAGTTCTGAAAAAGAGATTTATTGAAGACGAGAAAAGCACTCAAGAAGAAAAAAGCTACTTTGGTTCTGTTTTGTTATCAGACATTCATATGAGACAGTGTCTTTACATCAAAGTTCAGTGTGCTTAAAGTTGAACCTTTATATGATGTTTAGGTATTTAAGGCTTCTAGCGTCTGGCAGGCTCATATTTTTTATGTAGTCGTAAGAGGGTCGCTAGTCTTATTGAAGAGACAGAACTCTGTGACAATTCAGGCCAAATTGCGCTGTGAAGCTTCTTCTGTAGCTGGTACTGCTACGAGTGAGCTGGAGACTTCCTGCTGGTCTATGATTAAGCTTTGCTACATACGTGCTAGGCAATAACGCCTCAAGTGAGGGCAGAAAAGCGGTTATTCGCAAAGGAGCGAGCGCCGATATCGGAATATAGAGCCGCTCTATGGTGAGTATGCGCAATCGCATAACTACCGGAATGAGCACTGGCACGCCATTTCCTTAGCTCTGAGCATGAACGCAAAGGCCGAGACCAATGTCGACGACTACTGAAAGTAATTGCGCGAGATTACGACCACTGCCAATGGAAAGGCGAACCGCAGCCGCGGTAGGAACATTGCATGTCCGATGGCTAGCTATGCTTACACCACTCAGCGACGTGACCGCGAGATCGCGACGAGTCGAGCGCCCAGATGGGTGGGATCGTTAGGTTGCTGAGATTGTTTCGCGGCTGCAAGCTGAAAGGCCCGAGGTCGGGCAGAATCAGCGGACCCATGCCAACAGTACTTCCTTTGAAAGTAACTGTAGGAGCGGACCCTGCATGCGCATAACAGCACGTAGGCAAGCGATCCTGAGAGCGGTCTTACGGGCACCGCTGCAAAACCCGAATTCAGCGAGTCGCTGTGACAACGGGAAAAATGCCGCGCAAGTGCAATCACTCAAGCAGCGGCTCTGTAGTACCCACAGCCAGTGAAATCGCTGTAGGATTGTCAAAAGCTGCGCATGTGAGAACACGCGCACAGCTACTCCGTGGGCATCTCTACATCACCCTCCGTCAGCGCGATTGCTGAAAGAAGGGGGAGTGCTCCGAGCGTGTAGGTCACGCACGCAGAGCAGCGCCGGCGCCGTCGGCTGCCTGTGCAGCTTGAGCTGACGACGGACAAACGCCAGAAGCGCGAGTTCGCGCGAGCGGATATAAGAGAAGGCAGTCCTTTCCGCGATGATACAATGCGGAAGGTAGGCGCAATCGCCTAATGTCAACCGCAAGGGCACGAGCGGTCTCGTGTGAAGTTATCCGGCACGTGTCGATACACAAGCCGGCAGTGTTCCTGTACGCGAAGCCTGCGCTGAGCACGTTCAGAGAGACCTAGCACGCCGACTGGCTTCATTTATGACACCTGCACTCCGGGCGCATGGGCCACGCTGTCTGCATTGAGGCGGCGGAGAGCGGCGAAGGTGATGTTTAGTCTACCAGCCCAATGGCTGCGGAGGCATACAGTGGTCCCCGAAAAAAAGCTTGAATTCGAGCTCGTTCATGGAGCAGCTCGCGTCCGAGCTCGAATTGGAGTAGAACCCGGCCCGTGTAGATATGCAGGCCGGAGTGGTTCCTATACGCAGAGGGACGGAGCCTGCTGCCCTGATTGACGACCTGCGGGGAATCGGCTCGGTCGTAAGCGATCAGCGCACTGGGGGCGTGCCGGAGGCCCGCAACCGGATGGCGGGCCAGCGGACTTCGCCCCCTCTTCATCCCCGTGACGGCAGCGGCGAGGATCTGTGCGGCCTGCACGCGGAGACAGCCCGACGCGGGGAAGGGCGTTCCAGCGTTGGCCGCCTTTCTGCGGCATGGACCTGCTGAGGGATCAGCCGTGCAGCTTCAAAGGGGAAAATGGCGCCAAGGTGGAGGTCATGATTAAGGGAGGAAGGGTGTGGGAATTCAACATTTCCCTCGCCAGCACGACGCGCCAAACACCCTCTCTCTCTCTCTCTCACTCTCTCGGGGTGCCCTCATCTTTCCCCCTCTGGCCTCCTTCCTCCGTTGCTGTGGCGGAGAGGGCTGGGTTAGAGAACGGCCCCTCCTTCCCCTCCCCTCTCATCTCGGCGGACAGCACCCAGGCCCCAGGGAGACGACGCCGCGACGCTGTAGCTCGTGGATGCTGCTATGACACCGAGGAGGAACATTGGGGCATTCCCAATAAACAGCTTGGCCCGCTGGCTATGTTTGTCTCGGTGTGACGTTCCTCTCGGATGATGTGGTCAGAGCTGGCGGTGTGGCCTCGGCTCTCAGAGCGGAGCCGGAGCCCCGTGAGAATCCCCACACTAGATAAGCCGTAATGAATTCGATAAGTCTGCTATTTATTCCAATCTCGTAAAGTTTCTGTATAAGTTTATTATGATGCACTTAATCAAAAGCTTTCGGATAGTCCAAAAATACAGCGTCGATCTGTTCCTTGTTATTATTCGCGAGTGCAAAATCATGGCATGCACTAAGGAGCTGCGTCACAGTCGACAAGCCACGCCGAAAGCTGTGCTGTGCGTCTGATAACAGTTTGATTTATTCAAGAAATACGGTTAAGTGTCGACAGATTATACGTTCTAATATTTTGCAATTTGTTGAGGTCAAGGAGATTGGGCAGTAATTGGATACACAAAGGCGATCAGTTGACTTGAATATGGGTATGATACGGGCACCTCTCCAATCTGCCGGAAGAGAACCCTGCGCTAGTGACGCGTTAAAAATGAGGAACAAGTAGTGCGAAATCCATTCCGTGTGACGGCACAAGAAAACTGTAGGAATACTATTGGGTCCATCAGCTTTTAAGCAGTAAGTTTAAGATACCTTCCTGGGACACAATAACATCAGGCATAGGAAAAATATACCCTTCAGGCTTTGTAACGAATAAGTATCTTTCCTGGCGTATACGGATTGAAAGTAGCTGTTAAATTTATCGACAACTGCTTTTGCCTCTTAGACTGGGGAACCATCCACCTTTAACAAAATACTATTTGATTTATTGCCGCCCATATACCTCCAAAATTTCTCTGGCGCTTCTTTCAGGAAATTGCCTAAAGTGATAGTGAAAAAGGTTTCCTTAGCTTGTTTAACCTCAGTTTTCAGCTCTGCGCTTAGAGTGTTGACAGCAGAGTCTCAAGGTCTGCCTGAGCGTCTCATTCTCTTAAGCTTTCTTTTCATGTGGACTATCTGTCTCGTAATCCATGGGTTCTGTTTGTTTTTCTTAACCCTATCAGGAACAAACATGGCAATACAGTGAATACAAATGTGTTTGAATTTACACCATAAAACATTCACATTTTCGTCAACATCAAAACTGTCCAAATTCATTTCTAAGTAATCTAGGATGCTCTCATCATCTGCCCTGTTGAAATCCTTCACAACAATCACAGACTTGTTTTTGCCAGAACACCTTTTAAAGGAAAATGTGCCAAGTACTAAGCTGGGATCAGTGAGCCCATTCATGTCATCAACCGTGTCACATTTGATAGCGGAACGTATAAACAACAAATCAAGCATATGTCTGGCAGTTGCAGTGACTCTGGTAGGGCCAGTAACATTCTGAGCTAGATCACATGAAAATGCGCTGTTCAAAAGAATCTCTGAGTGTTGCCGAGCTTCCTAAACTGGCGCAAATGTGCAAGTTTTGAAGCACCCTTGACGAGGCTCTTCGGGACCGCTTCGTGTGCGGACTGCTAGGAGAAGAAATTTAGCGAGCGTTTTTCATGGAATATAGCAACTGTACTTTCCAGAAAGTGGTGGAGCGGGCTTTTGCAATGGAAGCGGCCAAGAAGAGTGCTGCTGAGGCACGCGGCACCGACTGCGCAGTCGGCGATGTACACAAGGTGCAAGCTGAGGCGCAGAAAACATGCAAAAGCTGTTTTCCCTGTGGTTCGCCAAAACACACGAGTGAAGCATGCCCTCATTTGGACGCAACCTGTTTCAGTTGCAACAAAAAAGGGCATATCCAGAGAGCCTGCCCAAGCAGTGGTCAGCGTTTTTTTTAAGAAAAAGCAGACAAAAAATTATGTAAAGATGCTGACGATTTTGTCGCGGAAAGCTTCGACCCTCAGTCTAAACGGTATGTCGGCAGCTCAGCGGGACCCTGTCACCGTACAGATGGCCATCGACGGCGTCTTGGCGAACATGGAGTTAGGCATAGGATGTGCTGTTTCCGTCATGTCAAAGACGCAGTTCTGTCAGCTCTTTCCTTCGGCGGTAGAGTAGCCTACTACAGTTAAACTTCGTACCTACGCAGGAGCACTGTTAGGATTCTAGGAGGTCTCTTCAGTCAACGTGCCGCATGGCGACCATTCTGCTATTCTTCCTCTCTACGTCGTAGACCACAAGACCACCGTTACTGTGCCAGAAGTGGCTCCGCGCCATGCGGCTGCAGTGGGCGAAAATTTGGAACCTGAACAACATTAAAGGGACGACACTCTTACTCACATCAGCGTAAAAGAGAGGCTTAACGTATTGCTTGCGAAGCACCATTTCAAAGACGATTTAGGCGCAATACTGGAAGAGCGCGCCCAACGTTTTCTCAAACCTGATATGAAACCGAGATTCCTAAAAGCAACGAATGTTCTGTTCGCGTTACAAAAAGCTTTCGACACTGAATTCACTGTAATGGAACAACTGGGAATTATATCGCCGGTTACGGCGTCAGAGTACGCTGCGCCTGCGGTACCCGTAATCAAGTAGGATTGTAGCATACAGAATTGCGGCGCCAAGAAGACGACCGTCAATCTGTGCCTTTGATGTCTGCTACCCAATACCGAAGGTGGACGACCTGTTCACAGCCTTGTCAGGAGGTAAGCATTTCTCGAAGATTGATCTCAACCGGGCCTATCAACAAGTGGTCATGTCTGAGTCGTCCAAATAATACCTCACGTTGAATACGCAAAAAGGAATGTTTGCTATCAATCGACTCGCGTTTGGAATTTCATCCGAGCCTGAGATTTTCCAAAGAATAATTGACACCATATTGAAAGGCTTACATGGGGTTTGCTGCTACCTAGACTACATTCTGGTGACTGGTAAAAATGACGAAGAGGATTTCATCGATCTGGAAGCTCTGTTAAGACAACTTCTTGAAAGAGGCGTTCGTTTCAAGAAAGAGAAGTGTTCAATTTCCAATAGGACCTCCGCTACCTCGGACACAGAATCAGCGCAGAAGGCACCTCGTCAACGACGTAGAAGGTTGACGCACTCCTCAAAGCTCCAGCCCCTAAAGACAAGCATCAGCTGCAGTCGTTCCTGGCAGTCGTCAATTTCTACAGCAAATTCCTTCCTAATCTAACAACGGTAGCGCAACCATTTTTCAGGTTTCTACGTAAAACGCCCTGTAAGGCTGTGAGGGGCGTTGCCAGGAAGCGTTCACCGAGATAAAGCCTTTCCGCCGACTTTGGCGCACTACGACCAGGGCAAACTGTTGCAGCTACCATGCAATCGATCGAACTATGCTTTAGGCGCGGTTCTCTCTCATATTTTGGATGGCTGAAGCACAAAGCCAAGTGCTTGACCGATGCCGAAAACAAATACAGCCAGTGTGAAAAAGCAGCCCTTACAATAATATTTAGTGTTAGAAGTTTCATTTCTACGTCTATGGTCATTCGTTCATTCGGCATTCCGACAACCACAGCAGCGCGTTTGCAGCGCAGGACTCTCATGCTGTAAGCATACCGGTATTCGCCTATTTTCAGAAAATCAAGCGAGAATACTGAAGCCGATTTCTGTTCACTCCTACTGCTATTAACGGAGAAAGACGAAGTACAAGAGAGGACACTTCATTCATTGCAGTTGCAATCAATGCCAGTTTCAAGCCAGGACATTCATGGAACAACGGCTCAGGACCCTTTGCTCCTTAAAGTGATGCTACGACTTAACGCCGAGCCTCTGTAAGGATACCTAGTCCTGTTCCCGCGTGATATGCCATTTTCAGCCAGCCTATGTACCTCCACAGAAGGATAAAAACAATACAGAAAAGCGCAAGGAGCCGCAAAGACCGTGCCTCTAAAAGCAACGGGGAGCATCATTTCAGCTCAGGTGCAGCCTGAAGTAGTGTGACGCAAAAGACGCATATGTGTCGTGCGATGTCAGAACATGTTAGAGAACACAGTAGGGCCGAAATTATCACGAAACCTTGCCATACGGCACATTGCTCTTTTTATTCACACCCAGTCATTCGCAGCGAGAGTGACCTGTCGACCGAGAAGGGGGCGGTTGCATGTACCTTCTATTTTAGCAGAATCATCTTTTCATTAAAATAAAAGCAATACTTGGACACGGGATCGAAAGTGGAAATTACGCCTATAAACATTTCGTATGCCTGACAACACAAGCAATGAGATGCGATATGCAGAAAGAACTGTGACCTGTGCGAAGTATTTATTGGTCCCCACTGCTCAAAACATTCACGTTCCGGTCGTTCCTTTGGGCTTCAGGCGGCGTCGTGAGCACGGGGCACCTTGTAACCCTCATCTGGCATTGCCCGAAGCGTGAGGCCCAGAGTGCCGCACAGCAGCTGTACGTAGTCTATTTGTTCCCGCGGGTGGTCTGCGTCAAGGTGTATCGCTGTGCCGATTTCCGCACCGGCAAGCAGCTCCAGCGCTCTGCGGATCAGGTTTCGGATTCCCGGGTGCACTCTTTCTTCAGTTGCCAGGTGACGCTGACGTGCTGCTCGATTCTCGTCCCAGTCATCGCCCTCCTTTCGGCATTAGAAAAAAGTGGGGTTTACCATCAGAAAGGGTTCCTAATGTGCGCACCGACATCGCACAGCACACAGCGACCGTTGCGTTTGCCCTACATTAAAGCATGCTCGCTGCCTGCTAGACTGAACCATGCCCTACATAATCACGTAAGCACCAATATCGAATTTATGCGCAACCAAAAAATAAAGCTTTGAAAGTCTTTCTAAAACCAGCTTTCTAAATCCAGTCAGGTACAAGCGAATCTGCTCTATCAGGTTCGGAATGTCGTCGCTCAAATGGTGTGAGCAGTTTTGAAAATTCCAAAAACAGGAGCTAAGACCGGAGCACTGGTGTACGGCAGGAGCAAAAGCGTTGCCTCGCTCTTTGTTAACTGTGACAGAAAGTCCTGCTCTGTAAAGAATTCAGGCACAGATCTAGGGCACAACGTCATGGTGGTGAGCAAGCCGCTTGGGGATCCTCAAGCACAGCGGTCGAAGGGAATAGTTGCTGAACGTGCGTTTGGTTTCCTCGTTTAGTCTGCTCCTGCACGACATATAAGAAACGATTAACACCAATGCTCTACGTGAACCATGATCTGAGGCCAGATTACGCCAGCACTACGAGGCTAGGAACGAGGCCTTGGCTTCAAAATCATTGGCCCCTCGATCTGATAAGAAGTGTGGTTCTCACTTACCCTATTCTCATCTCCTGCCAAATCCCTTGATTTCTTCATCTTGTGACCGCATCATGATCAACTTCTGCGTGTGATAGGAGCGATGCTACCCTTGCAATACGGAGTTCGATTCACAAATGGAGGCAGCGGCAACTTTCGAGAGAAGGCACAGATGGGAGCGTCACGTGACCGGTCTAGCTGCGCATACCGATCTGGCTGCAAGTTATACCATTGGCGCCTTATTTTGCGCATCCTCTACAATTGGCAAAAAGGGGAAATCGACGCATTTTCATAGCAGGGAATAAGTCGGACTGCTAACTTTGTCACGTGGCATCCTCGGATGGGTTTTGTTGGTTAAAGAGAACGCAGCAGTTGGAACGTGGCTAGAGCCTGTTTCTACGTGCCCATCATGACCCGGCACCGAAGAAGAAAACGGCAGGATGAAAATTGGTACATTTTTAATTGTTTACAAGCTTTTGCTGACATTTCAAATGTAGTTTCGGCTGGGGACTTTAATTTCCATCATGTCATATGGGGTTTCAAAACAGACTATAGTGGGCAGTTACTTTGGTCTTGGTTGTCTAGAAATGATGTTCAAAGTTATAATAGTTGCGCCTATACTTATATGAGACCAAATTCCCATTCAGCTATTGATTTAACATCGGCTACAGATCGTACTGGAGTATCATCGTGGTCTACAATAAACTTCGGTACGTCAAGTGACCACTACCCTATCACTTTCAACATTGCGTGTAATCCGATTATGTCACCTGGTACATCATGTGAATTTGTCAACATTACTCTGTTCAAGAAATGTCTAGGAGAGGCCTTCAGGTCATCTGCCCTTTCTGATAAATCGAATCGCGGTCCTGAAGCATTGTCTTCAGTTTTAGACGCAACTCGGCGATCGGAGTTTATTGTTCAGTCTGCCATTAAAAACAAGACTCCTTTGAGTTGGTGGAATGAAGAATGCGAAAAAACCTATAGTCTGAGGAGAGCTGCATGGAAGCGCCGAGCCCATAATCTTGTGCGCAAAATAGCTGGATTCACTACAAATTCTTTGCAGCTTCGTTTAAAAGAACAATGTCCAAGGCTGAGGAGGAATATAATGCGAATCTGAACAACTATTTGTGTAACCCAGTCAAACGGAAATCTCTCTATAGATACATGGAACGTACGAAAGTTTTGCCCTCATTCAATACCATCCAGTCCACTGTTTTGTCTAAAAAAGATGAATTAGATCAATTGGAATCAATTGCGCGAGGCCTTGCGGCGCGCTTTCAAGCTTACGCTACCTTTTCTTCAGCTCGATTGCAGTTTGGTACAAACTTCACTGAGGTAACTATATCTAAATTAATGTCATCAGTTAATTGCCAGCCATCGGCTGCCCCTGGAGTTGACAGAATATCAGTTGTCAAGCTGAAAATACTATTCAAATACTTTGCCTCGGACCTATTGCAGATTGTGAATTGGAAAAAGCTTGGATTCGACAAGCTTGGAAAACATCTAAAATAATTTTACTACTGAAAGACCAGGAGAAAGGGTTTGATCTCGACAACATTCGGCCGATTGCTATCACTTCAAATTTAGTTAAGCTTATAGAACGGATAGTCTACTCTTGTCTCACGGATCATGTTCTATCCTTTCAAGGCTTTAGCGAGGCTCAGATTGGATTCCGACAGGGATGCTCGATTTGGAACGCACACGTAGACGTGGAGAGTCATATTAGGTTGCCATAGGCAAAGAGATGTTTCAGCTCTAGTTTCTCTAGATATTGCCAAGGCATACGAGCGTAGAATGCAGCATTTTGCTTCATAAACTAGCTGGTCTACATACTACGTTATATATATTTGCGTGGATTAGGGAAATTATAAAGGATAGATCATTCTTCTGCACAAAGAATGAATTAAATTCCAACACTTACACCCAGTCAAGACTCAAGAGGTGTACCCCAAGGAGCAGTCCTCTCACCGTTATTCTTCGATATACTAATGCGTCACATTCCTATCCACGCGGCCGTCAACGTTTATGTGTATGCAGACGATATTGCTTTTTTTGCTTCTAGAAATATTCGCAACCTATATCATGTATTGCAAGATTATCTAAATGCCCTGGAGGTCTGGGTGGACAGCCTAAGTCTAACTTTAAATTTCAACAAATGTGCCGTTCTGGTATTCCCACAGACAATCCCCGGTAACATTTGCTTGTCTTATCATTCTGTTCTAATTCCGCAGGTTGATTTTATTAAATATTGGGGTATATTATACGACCCACAGTTGGACTGCAGGCCTCAAATTAGAAGCCTTGTGCTTAAAGGTGAACGTGCCCTTGGCCGGTTGACAAGAATCAGCAATAAGGAATATGGTATGCGTCGGGACAGCCTGCTCTGGCTTTAGAAGACCTACGTACGACCAATACTTTAATACGGCTCCATTCTCTTTTCTAGGTGCCCAAGGTACAAGCTTGAACCCATGTTTGTTTTGGAACGACGAGCTCTGCGCCTTTGTTTAGGTCTGCCCAAATCAGTGGCCAATGCTTTGCTATACTTGGAAGCTCAGATACCTAATTTTAATTCGCGGTTTCAGCTTCTCACTGTGAGAACATATTTAGGATCTTTGGAGCCTGTCCGTGGAGTGGATAACCCCATATTTACTTCGATCCCATCATACTTCTTTGATACAATTTGGCCTAGGTATAAGTTCCATCAGGTTGTGTTTACTAATTCCCTGCTGTCGAAACTTTCCGTATCAATAACCTCTTTAGTACAAGTTAACCACCAGCGGCCTGATACTATAATCTCATTTGATGACACCCTCCCAGGGAATGCTAAGCATTTGTCTGCCAATGTATTAAATGCCTTTATAGAGGATTACCTAGATAATATTCCGAGCCATATTGCCATTTTTACAGATGCCTCTCAGCAGGATGTGAAAGCAGCTATTGGCATACACTCCCAGGCTCCTGATGGAGTTATTCATTTCGGGCCCAGACATACGCCAATGTTCGCTGCTGAGTTTCTGGCCATTGAGTTGGCCTTGACTAAAATTCCTAGCAATATTTCGAAGGTTATTCCTCTTTCTGACAGCCTATCCGTGCTGTCATCGCTCGAAAACTGGAGGGACACTCTGCTTTGCCATTCCCTTTATTTTATTCTTCCTCCTCACATTTCAGATTTTCGTTTTCAATGGGTCCCTGGCCACTGTGGTATTACTTATAATGAAAGGGATAAGGGAAGATTTTTTTCGCAAAATCCGCTCTTATTGGACCTCTTGTTCCATGCATACCTAATACCATTTACTTAACTTTAGCAAGGTTTAAAAATTTTCAACGTTTCTATCATCTCAGTATAACGCGCCTCTCTTTTCTGCATCAGATTACCAAAACCTCACATGGCCTTGGCGTGCCCACATGTGTGTTTCAAGGCTATTTGAAGTGTCTATGAGTCTCTTGCGCTGCAGATTACCGAAACTAAATCTGTATTTATGTCGTTCAGGGCTATCTGCTACTAACCTCAGTGAGTATTGCAAAGAAATTGAACCCATAGATCTTTTTTTCTCTTCTGCCGGAGGTTCTCATATCTCCGCAAAGTTTACTTAGCGACTCCTCTTTCGAAATTAGGCCCTTCCACTAACCATTCCATTTTTTGTCTGAGGTTATCATCATCTTGACCCCTGCGAACTTCTTAATCTCATCCGCCCACCTAACTTTCTGCCGCCCCCTGCTACGCTTTCCTTCCCTTGGAATCCAGTTTGTTACCCTCAGCGACCATCGGTTATCCTCTCTTCGCACTACATGTCCTGCCCAAGTCCATTTCTTCTTCTTAATTTCTACTAGAATGTCGGTAACTTGAGTTATTTCTCTGACCCACTCTGCACGCTTTCTATCTCTTAATGTTACCCCTACCATTTTTCGTTCCATAGCCCTCTGGGTTGTCCTCAACTTAAGTAGAACTCTCTTGCTTAGCCTCCACGTTTCAGCCCCATAGGTGAGTACAGGCAAGATGCAACTGTTGTATACTTTCCTCTTGAGCGATACTGGTAAGCTGCTAGTCATAATCTGCGAGTGCTTGCTAAATGCGGTCCATCCCAATCGTATTCTTCTTGTTATTTCTTTTTCGTGGTCCGGATCTGCGGTTACTACCTGTCCTAAGTAGACATATTCGCCTACTACTTCCAGTATTTCGCTACCTAATGTAAACTGCTGTTCCTTCCCGAGGCTGTTGAACATTACCTTAGTCTTCTGCATATTGATTTTCAAGCCTACCTTTCTACTTTTCCTGTCTAGGTCATCAATCATTATTTGCAGTTCATCCCCCGAGTTGCTTAGCAAGGCAATGTCATCAGCAAATCGCAGATTACTGAGGTATTTTCCGTCCACCCTTATCCCTAACTGCTCCCATTCCAAGTCTCTGAATACTTCCTCTAAACAAGCTGTGAATAGTACTGGGGAGATTGTGTCTCCTTGCCTAACACCTTTCTTTATGGGAATTTTGTTACTTTCTTTATGCAGAACTATGGTAGCTGTGCAGCCACTATATATATCTTCCAGCACTTTCACGTACGGCTCGTCTACCCCCTGATTTCGCAATGCCTGCATCACCGCCGAGGTTTCAACTGAGTCAAATGCTTTTTCGTAATCAATGAATGCTATGTATAAGGGCTGGTTATATTCCGAGCATTTTTCTATCACCTGATTGATGGTATGGATATGATCGATAGCAGAGTACCGTTTCCGAAACCCTGCTTGATCCTTTGCTTGATTGCAGCTAGCACAGAACCGGGTTAAGTGGAGAAATATGGGAGAGGCCTTTGCCCTGCATTGGGTATAATCAGGCTGGTGATGATGATGATGCATCATCATCATCATCATCATCATCATCAAATTTCCAACAGAAATGGTGCGCTGCTCCTCCACTCCTCGGCTTGCGAAGCACAGATATCAAAGGAAGCACAGAAGCTTCCTTTGATATCTTTGATTGTCTTATACAGAGCTCTTGTGTTCCTTAATTGGCTGTTGTCCTCAACTGCTTGGCACTGTATGTTCAGGAAGGCATCTTATCTCTCCTTGCTATTTTCTGAAAATCCGCATTGAAAACTTGTATCTTTCTCTTTCCCCTATAACGTTTGCCATCCTCCTTTCCTCAGCTATTTGCAAAGCCTCTTCAGATAACCAGTTTGCTTTCTTGCATTTCTTTTGCTTTGGAACCAGCTTAGTAGCAACTTCTTGTATTATATCACGAACATAAGTCCACATCTCTTCGGGCTCTCTGTCTTCTAGATCAAAGTCTTGAAATCGATTCCTTATTTCCACAGCATATTCTAATGGAATTTGATCCAGATCATACCTGAAAGGTCTTCTAGTTTTCTGCGTTTTCCTCAATCGATGCTTAATTTTGGCAACAAGAAGCTGATGATCGGTGCCACAATCGGCTCCAGGCCTTGTTTTTACTGCTTGTATAGCGCTTCTTCATCTCTGCCGGCAAAGAATATAATCGATCTGATTCCTGTAGAGACCGTCCGGTGAAGTCCATGTGTACAGGCGCCTGTTGTGCTGTTGAAAATGAGTATTCGCTATGGTCAGGTTGTTCTCTTGACAAAACTGTACTAGCCTTTGCCCAGCTTCATTTGGCTCGCCAAGACCGAACTTGCATTTAATTCCGGATATTTCTTCACTCCCGACCTTAGCATTCCAGTCTCCTATCAGAAAAACGACGTCTGATGATGGGGTGCGATCTAAAATGCATTGTAGGTCCGCATAAAATCTCTCAACGTCAGCTTCTTCAGCAGTAGTGGTCGGTGCATAGACTTGGATAACTGTTATGTTGAAAGGGTGACCTTGGATCCGAAGTGAAATCATTCGGTCGTTTTTGGGGTTTTACCCTAGCACTGCTTTGCCCATTCTTCTGTTTACTATGAGAGCGACCCCATTCCTTCTCTTGGATTCGTGCCCACAATAAAAGACATAATGGTCGCCGGAGTTAAATTCTCCCATTCCGGTCCACTTGAGCTCGCTGATACCCAAGATATCAATGTTAAATCTGTCCATTTCTCGCTTGACGTCATCCAGTTTACCTTGCGTCATAGAGCTTACATTCCATGTTGCTATGTTATATATCTCCTTGCAACATCGGACTTTCCGGTCGCTTCCCGACACATCCACAAATAAGCGTCCTTTTGGCTTTAGCCCAGCCGCTTCATTCGTCCTGGAGCTACTAGGAATCGCCCTTTGTTCATCCCCTGTAACATGTGGGACGCCTTCCAACCTGGGGGGCTCATCTCCCGGCGCCATATCATTAATGGTATTGTGACTGGCCATAGGGTTTTCTTGGCAGGAAATACTGGAGTGGGTTGCCATTACCTTCTCCACTGAATCACATTTTGTCAGAATTCTCTGCCGTGACCTGTTTATCTTGGGTGGCCCTACACAGCAGAGCTCACGACTTCATCGAGTTTCGCAAGCCCCTCCGCCACGACAAGGCAGTGATCCCTATACATTTAAGCAAAAGAAAAAGAAAGTAAACATCTGCTCAGTACTTAACTCTGTAATAGCAACATCCGGTACAATGTCTGGCCACAAAATTCAAGCTGTAGACCTCTACTTGAATGAGGCATACGTAGCAATATTCATTTATTCTAGTCGTCACTACTAAAGACACTTCAAAATCAAGAATTGCGGTCAGAGTTATGTTGAAATAATACCATAAATTAATGAAAACTGGATGGTTTGAACCACAGCAGCTCACTTAGCACGTGTACAAGTGCCTTAATGAAGTCTTGGTGAAAACAAAATACGTAGCTAAACGATTCTTCGAGACAAAAAGTAAATGTCATAACAAAAGCAGCACAATACAAATGCAACTTCACACTCCATGCAACCGCGAAATACAATCCCCGTAAAATGAAAAATGAAGCCGGGAAAGTAAAAATCCTGAAGCCGGGAAAGTAACATAGGGTTATGGTAGCGGCATATAGTTTACGCAGTTTGGAATAAATTATTATGCAACCAGGCCGGCCGACCGGCGCCCTTCGAGGCCGAGAGCACGAGCGCAGAAGCATGCCGCGCTGACTGGCCGTGGAAAACAAAAAGTGTAAACAAACAGTCAAGAAACTAAGATCGTTTCGTGAACCACCTGCACGTACCAAATGCAAGGAAAACGTAGAACACACATTATATCTGTTAAAGAAAGTTGAGACAGATGTTCTTGCGCGAAATCTGCGTAACTCGCCGCGACATCTAACCACATGTGCGATGTCATTTTGGCAGCCTGGTGCGTATTCCGAGTTAGCGTCGTTATCGAAAGTGTCGCTATCTCCCCAACCTCGGGCCATAGGATTGGTGGAAACGCCGGAACATGATGTTGCCACCTTTTCCGGTTCCGTAGTGGCAACACCCGCTTCCGGCGTTTCGGCCGATCAGATGACTCGAAGTCACGTGAGATAGCGACACTTCGATCACAACGCAAACTTGGAATACAGGCCAAGTGGAAACAAGCGCGTTTCCCACTTTTTCATTTCAGCACATTCCGGAGCATTCCGGCACAAAAGACACAGAATGCAGCAATCCGGTAGGACACTGTTCCGACAAAGCGCAATGTGCGTAAGAATATGCTTACCTTTACAGGCGATTGCGTCAGCCGTGCAGTACGCTGTCCGCCTTCGTATCACCGGCACCGAACCAACCAGTGCGATTTCAGCGCGAGTGCAATGTAGTCGGCGCATATACCTCTTAGTTACGCAGAAAAAAAATCGTCCATGCCTTCTTTCGAACATCTCAGACATGACACGGTGCAGCAGTCCTTCTGCCTGAGCAAAGCACAAAGAAACACGGACACTTGCCGACACGATAAATGCCCGTTTGCGTTAAACACCTCATGTAGAAGGCACATAGCCTGAGTTACTTTGGTACGTTAAATTCGGTATACACGCCAAACGCAAGAACCCGGAACAGGGATGGGGAAAGGGCAGGGTCCCCCAACCCCCCAAATACACACATTTCATTCTGAGGGGGGACGGGGGAGGGAAGGGCTCCCCCACCTTCCCACTTTCCGGCCACCCACCCTAAAATCAAACTTTTATCAGCTCTCAAATTGTAGGATGCTAAAAATGTAGACTATGCGGTAAATGAGCTATACTAGGCACTGCCGCAAGTTTGAAAGCTTTTTTGTTGCATGACGTAATAAATACTTTACCAAAAATACTTTTGAATGGCTGACCGTAGTTGGTGAGCAAGGCCCAGGGGATTGAAACAAGCTGGGCGTGAACTTTTTTAACTCACGTGTATATTGTTCGCGAGTATTCTTTTTTGAACTCATGTTCTTTTCTTACACTTCATATCAGTTAAATGCATTTTAAGCGTTTCATTTCCTTGACCAAGTTCCATTCTATACTTTAAAATATCGCGTGTGCTTTCATACCCTGAGTTTTGCATACTGTTAATAAGTTTGTTGAACAATTTATTTTGTATTACTTAGTTCGTCTTTGTACTTTTCGAATTTCTTTAGTGTAAGCTAATAGAGGAAAAAGCGAAAACGATGGTCAAAACGAACAAAACAAGAAAAATAGCAGCCGCATTTATAAATATTTCTGTTTATTGCATCTATTGCGTTACCCACATTTTAGTTTAAATGAGCAGTATTTTAGTTTAAATGCGCTGCAATTTTAATGCTGAGAAAGCATGCATGCCAATAGTGAATGCCCTTGGGTATGATGTGTATCTAGACTACATCGTTCCCTGATTTCAAAAACGGTATGCATGCCACAGATGTACTTAAACTGAACACAGATACCCGCGCACCCGTTACCTTGGGCTGGTGTGATCTTACGTCTTGCGAACTCAACGCCTGTTATAAGAACGGCAACGAAAATACCGTGCTCCCGAGAGAGTAAGTTGATAAGTCACCCGAGCGAAAGACACAGGCCGCTTGCCCTTGATTGGCTGGACGAAGCAGTGGTAGACAAAAGCACCTTTTCTTTAAGATCTGAAAAATTACAGATGTACACGTCAGACGCCTTCCTTTCCAGGAGAGCACTGTCCACGTGGAAGTATAGAGAACCATTTCAGTCTGAATGTACGACGTCGTTACAAAACAAAAAGACATTTCGCCACTTCAAGGCCCTAATATTATCATGTGTGCCCACGTGTGTCTGTAGTCACGTGGAGAAGGGGAATGGAGGGAGGGGCTAGTGGAGCCAATGAAAAGGCTAGCGGCCAGTTGGAGGCTAGTCAGTAATGGCTGACGTAGCTGTATGCAATTGGGACTATCAAGTGTGAACCGCGAACTGGCGCATTACAGTGCACTACATACTTGTACTTTTTGTATCTTTGGTCAATTACGTGCTCGCACATATTCTCTATTCCTTTTAATTAAAGAATAAAGTAAATAAATAAATAAGTTTTCCTTCTGAAGGCTGCCCTATGTCATCTGCCTACCTTCTCTCCTTGTAGTCGTCTGCCCCTTTCCCGATATAGCAGGGCAAAGACGGTGATGTTCAACGTAGGGCACGCATCAGTTTGACGATGAACATTCTTCATCAACTTCTCTTTTTTTGGACCACTGAAAGGACAAGGAATAAAAACGACGGACAGAGGTAGGCCACCACATTTTACCGGTGCGAGTAAGATGTTCTTTTGACGCATCGACTGTCCAAATATGTTTACTTCAACTATAGCCTCGGGAAAAAAATAGCAGCATTTACCAATACCAAGTGTTATCTCTGTTACGTCCGCAGTTGACTTAAAACTAGGCATTTGATTTAAAACAAGGATCCAAAGACGCGGCCCGGCAGCGCGGAGACAGGGACAAGAGAGGTGGGAAGGAGAAGGGCAGTGCTCTCCGCAAGATGCAGAGGATCGAGGAAAGCACATTTCCCGCTTGTGTACTTGGGCTGCAGCTCGCGCATTTTGAGTGTTTGGCAGAGACGTCCACACTCCCAGGCAGCGCTACGGGGACGCTAGCCCGGGCACCAAACAGTCGGAGCCGTTAACAGTTTTCGAAGAGCCGAGCTTCCTGATATCTCAAAGAGATATTCCTCCATCTACAACCAGGACATCTTCTCAACGCGCTTAACTACTACAGATGGCGCCAGAACCTCCTTCCGTGGAACTGACCTGCGAAGACGTTGTCCCTTTTGTATTTCGCGGAAACGCGGAGAGGGGAGTGATAGCTAGAAGGGACAGGTAGAGCTTTGTACATCATCAACAAAAAACAAACGTGAACGAGTTCGAGTCGCTCGCGCGGAAGTCTCCGAGAACTCATGACCGCAGGTGAAGTTACCGTGATGCACACTTAAATCTGTAGCTCTCCTGCAGCAGTCTTAAAATTCTCTACCTCAAATGACGTGCAGTGCCTTCTTTCATCTCGTTTTAGGTCACGTCAGCTGACCCGCTTGGCAGGACCAGGGCCCAGACGGAGGGACGTAAGGAGGGCGGAGTTGTTGCGTTGAGATTGTTGAGCGCGTCATCACCCGCAACCGCACAATGACCCAAACCTGCTAGGGATATGCGCTTTTTTATTCTTCTTATTATTCTTCACCCCTCGTCCTTGCCTTCGCCATTGACCACCTTAGAAATTATTGGGAGGTTCTTTTGGATTGCGCCGACAAGTGGTAGCAAACATGTGCCGTCGAGTAGAGTGTAAATAAACAGTGTCTGGCGTCTGAAAAACGCCCGCTATAAATTCAACGGCGATGTAACAATCGCGAAGTGCGAGCGGATCCGCGCCCAGCTTTAAGCTATGGCTGTGCGAAACCTTGGCCACGTTCGCGCTTCCCGTACGTATACCGGACTTCAACGGCTTTACTTGGGCTTCGGTGTCACGGAGAGCGCCCAGAAAAGAACTCACTTGCTCACCCTGTGCGGAGAGGAGACTGGAAAAAAAAATTCCATGCTAATCAATCTCAGTTCATTTCGATTCCCAATCATAGCTCAGGCATCCTATCTGTAACATCCGGCGTCCCGCAGACATCCGTGTTTGGCCTGCTTTTATTCTTAATGTACATTAATAATTTGGCGCTATAAGGATCGTATAAAATTCGCATTTTCGTCGATGACTGTTTAATTTATCGTACCGTTACTAACATTTTTTATCAAATGGCCCTTCAGAACGCATTTACTCGTGTTCATGAATGGTGTAACAGCTGGGTAATGATGCTGAACGCTAACAAATGGAAACTCATCTCATTCCAGCATCATCACAACCTCCTTATGCTTTCCTATGCAGCTAGTAAGTCACCAATAGAAAGTGTCCAATCATTCAAGCACCTCGATTCAACCGTTTGAACCGATTTTTCTCGGCGAACTCACATCACTCGATCATACCATCTGCGAACATATTTCTAGGTTTCCTAAAACGTCATCTTAGTCTTGCACCGCAGCACGTTAAACTTCTGGCGTATAAAACACTTATTAGACCTAAACTTCGGTATGCTAGTCCCGTCTGGAAACCTCACCAAATTAACGTTACAAATGCACTTAAATCTGTTCAAAACCCCGCCATCCGCTTCGTTCATTCTGCATATTCGTATACCATCATCATCTCTAAAAATATTTCCTGTCTCGAAAAGCTCGAAGCATGCCGCCGTCTCGCCAGCCCTGTTTGCTCCACAAGGTTTACGATAGCAATCTGAACCAAATTTCTTACATTACTCATCCGACCCGAATGCCCTGCCCACCATCGTCGCAACTATCATGTGCCCATTTTCTTTCTTACATGCGGCAACTACTTTTACCGTAAGGCATTCACTTGTATTTATTATTGTATATATTAACCTACTCCTTATGTAATACCACCGAAAGAGGGTTTTTAAGATGAATAGAGTGAAGTAGAGTGAAGAACGACGCCATATGCGCCGTGGTCCAGCCAAGTAGGCCAGCTGCCATGGTCTGCTAGACTACTACAGCATCGTAGCTACACTGAAGATGAAAAAGCACTTCAACCCGCGGCCATCCGAAGTCAGCAGCAAACTCGCTTCCAGTTACGAGAATAGTTGGAGGGAGATCTGTAAACAAGCTGTCGAATGTAAGTTTGGAACACTGCCTATACGAACGAAGCCGCCACCGAACACTACTCAGCAGCATCATCGCTTTAGCATGTTAACGCCTCTATGGTTCCTTTAGAAGTCATGCTTCGTCACAAAGCCTTACAAGGACGCCGGTTCGAGGGAGAGGACCTCGCGTTCTAGAAGGCATGTGGCGGCCCATCGAGACAGTATACCAGACAAGCAGTTCTCACAACCAGAACCGCAACTCGAAGGTAAGTTTGAAATAAACTTGAAAAAGTACACCGCTATTGGCACTAGCTGGGAATAACAAAACCAACATACATGCCGGTTTCAAGAAGTTACGTCCAGCTTTTAATTGCTTAAAGCGTGGCACCATGGAGAAAGCCTGCATCACTATAAATAAGCAAGATTCGGGTAGAACGAAAGGAAGAACATGGTTTGCACGGTATAAAAAAGAAGAACTTAACAAGGGTAAATAGGGTACGCCTCCGGTCGCAGATGAGCCAAGGTTTTGACAAGTGGACTTGTCTTCGTCTGGCATGGCCAGGCGAAGACAACTCCACTTGTCGAAACGTTGGCTCATCTGCGACCTGAGACGTACCCTATTTACCTTTGTTCAGTTCTTCTTTTTTATATAAATAAGCAAAGTAAAGCAGCTATTTTAGGCAGCTACTGCGCCGACGTACCAACATCAGACACATTTGTCAAGGCTGTATGGCCCTGACACCGCTGCGAACTTCGGCACATGGTCTTAGAAACAGCTCAGTTCGCCATGAACCACCAGTTGAGGCAGTTCCAGATGAACTCCGGACAGGAGCGCTGTGCACCCTAAATAGCGGTGACACCTTTCACTCAAAGTAGACGAAAAAGTACCTAGAATAAAACGACGACACGCACCTCAGCTAGGTCGCGGTCATTACAGATCAATCCCCTCACTAATGGATAGAGCTGGCGTTAACGTTCCTAACAAAGACAGGAACTGCAAGCTGCCCATTTAGTTTTTATAGGCAGCGAATCGGGGCTCTTGAGAAGAAAGTGGCATGGCGCACTCGGCATTGTGACAGAGACAAGACGAGTGCAGAATATTCAAAGAGAAATATAAAACTGTCTTCTCGGACGGCGACGACGTACCAGGACATAACATTCCTTTCTACTCGGACTTGCCCAACAATGGCGTAAACATTTCTTCAAAACAAGGCCAGTACCGTTTGCCCTGGCATCTTCAGTGGAGGTGAAAATTGGCAGATTGCAAAAAGGGCGCCCTTGAACCAACATAACACCTTCATCTCGCGAAGAATCTGAAGACAAGTTGTTGGAACACTTAAACAACCTTTTGTTGGCTCCCTGCAGTTCGTATCTGTATATTCATATATCCGTTCTTTTGGCCGGAACTATAAACTCTCAAACTTTTCGATTGCTTGAACTTTCATCATGTTTGTAATATTGAGTGAGTATTGTAATGAGTATTATAAACATATGAAGTGCGATAATGTTTTAGAACGGTGTATTTGCTAACTAATCATGGTTTCATTCTTCTTTCAAGGTAAAATATGCTTTCAATATCGTCCAAAATAAATTTACAAAGTTTAAATTAGGGGCTAAATTATATTGACAAAATAAGATAAAATAATAAGATAAAAACTAAACCAAAAATAAAATGAAAATGGATTAAAGATTACAATAAGTACCTGGCAAAATTTGCTTCCCCCCTTCACTAGAAAAAAGTTCCCGATTGCCTGGCCAAACGCAACCCAGCTTGGATTAGTATGCTGACTTACAGTACTTCTCAGTCCAATATGGTCATTTTCAAAGAAGGGATGAATACACCATCGCTTAAGACAGCTGTATCTGTCATACGCTCGTCGTACTTTAGAAGAATTATGATTCATTGTTTTGATTGTTCTAACAGGTAGATTTTGCTATAAAGATTTCTTCACATGTGCAATACACTGGTGACATGCCGCTAAAGAAATTACGTTCTGTTTTCTTTCATTTCGCTACCAAGCTCACTAAGAAACCAGCAGATGACAGAGCAAAACCCTCCCTTGACCGCTGCATCAGGCGTGGAGCAAACGTTGAGCATGTCGCACCCCTTGCGGCGGCGGAGAGCGCAACTCAAGGAGTAACCATGCCGGTCTCTACGAAAAGCGCGCGCTCTTTTCTAGAGTATTATTAATCGCCGCGCAAAAAGAAGCAACGTTTCTTCTTGAGTTACGAGCTCCGTCACCGCAAAGGGCGCGACCTGCTCACTTTTCGATCCACGCCTGCTGCAGCGACGACGGATTTCCCGCTGTCGTTAACTCGAGTTATTTCTCTAACCCACTCTGCTCGCTTCTTATCTTTTAACGTTACTGCTATCATTTTTCGCTGCATTGCTCTCTTCGTTGTCCTCAGTTTAAGTAGAACCCTTTTCGTTAGCCTCCATGTCTCAAACCCATAGGTGAGTAGAGGTAAGGTGACTTGTAATATACTTTCCTTTTTGAGCAATACCGGTAAGCTGTTAGCCATAATAGTCTCCTAGATATTGCCCTGTAAAACCAACTAAGATGACTAATTACTCCACGTGCCGGTTTTCTCGACATAGAGGAAAATCTCTATTTCATATTTCGTTTTGTGCACGCTGGCAGTTGCTGCCAAAATTGGCAAAAAATTTGTCGATGGCACAATTTTGGGGGTTTTTTTCGAGTCTTTCGAATAACCTGAAAAAATAGCATTTAATAATTCCGGAATAAAGTTCGTCTGAGATTGGCACGCTCTGCTGTTTAGAACTATACTCCATCTCACAAAATGTTTGCAGCACTGCAAAAGGTACGGCTTTCTCGTCCAATCAGGACTGCGCGCATTACATCAATGTGTGCCTACGCGCCAGTGGCCTCGATAAATGGCTCCATCCATGTGAAAGGAGGCGTACTAGTAGTTAGCTTCATTCTGTCTCTAGCAGGTGGTGATTCAAGTCTTTTTGTTCTTTCTTTTCTTATTGGACAGGGGGAACGCAAAAGGGACTGGCCTCTCGTTTTCCTTTGTCACCACCAGTTCGTATCAGACCCTCGGTTGTAACGTCACAGTTATTTTGAGTAAGGGAGTAATTACTCGGATGTCAACGAGTAATTACTCCCTTATTAGAAATCTACTCCACCTTGGGGGATTCCCCTAAAATATTTGACCAGTTATTTTGAGTGTTTCTGTCGTGTGCGTATAAATTTCTTTGCTCCAGCGTGGTCACTGCACAAATAAGTTGGGTCGAGTGCAGGCCGAGGCAGAGGAATTTAGATGGTGGCGGAATAAAAAAAACAATCGCATATGCAGCGCGAAAGGAAACGCACAAGCGCTGAAAATAATCCAAAGCCCTCCACTACGGCGCCTGCCATATTTCATGAGAGACGATATTGTTCTCATTTTCGCTACTCTCGCTGCGACAGTAGTGAATGGTCCCGACTTGTGCGTGCATATTTCAGGAGTCACGTTTGCACACTAAAAGGGCTCTTCTCATCGTCCTCATCACAACTCCTTTCAGTGCTGCTGGTTTTGTCGACTTCCAGGTTGACAATAGCCGGTCCTTGGTGCTCCACATGCTGCACACATTTCTTCAATTTCTCAGCTGTCACTTGCCTGATGCCTAGCCAAACCAGAGGCTCCACGTCTTGGAGATTAAGCGTCTTGTTTATACTGGCCCCGAAACCCTTGACGTCGATCCAAACGAGCTTTATCGGGCTCAGTTGACAGTGGTAGGACGGCAAGCGCACAGCGAGATGGCCAGCAGCTTCAACGATGCACTCTATACGGTATCGATCCCCACATGTGTTCACATATTGTTGACAAGCTGCATGAGCTCGACCTTCACCATGTCGCTGCTCCACGCGATACCTTTTTCAGACAGCCAAGCCTGCAACTACTTTTTGAGGCTACTCATCCACGCGGCACCTTATCCTGCTTCATAGAAGGAATGATATGGCGCGTTGTCCATCACTGTAACACTGCTGGGTGGTAGTAGTGAGAGAACTCTCTGGGAGAACCACTTCTCGTAGCGTTCCCCATTCATTTCCTCGAGATTGTCTCCCGAGTTTTTCTTAGCTCGGAAAACTTCCGCTGTGCCTTCGACAAAACCTTTTTCACCGCCGCAGTGCGTAACAATGAGCCTGCCACCTTTGCCACTGGGGTTTTGTAGACCAGGCGACAGTCCGGATCGACCTGCTTCGTACGCATATTGGAGGGTGCAGTCAGTACACACTTAACTTCGCGTGTGGCCGGCGTTTACCCACGTTTACTAGCGTCGCAGCTCCCCTCTCTGACGCAGGTAGCGGCGGCGACACTGCACGATATGCGTCGCGTCGATTAGCATTGCATTGCGACAGCGCGTCTTGTATTGGAAGCCGAGTTTCTTCAGCTTCCCCTGCATTGTCGCTGTGGACAGGGTCGGTAACGAGTGGTTTTGCGAAACGTGCTACCACCTTTGCAATAGTTGGAATTTAGCCCCTCTGGAAAACGTTGTGCACCACCCTCCGACCCACACTCAGATCAAAACTGTCCAGCTTCTTCGTCCGCTCGAGACCTCTTCCTCTAGAACGCTTCTTCGGTGATAGCACTTGGTCCGCCTTTGACGCTTCCGTCGTCCACTGGTACAGAGTACGCTCACTCACCTGACCCAGACGGCCACTGACGTCCGACGGACAACCGAACTCGGCCGCAACTCGGCGGCCGATTTCGGACGTCCGCCGGAATTCCGGCGTACGTACGAAAGCGGATGGTCGAATCCGTTCGCCCAGCGGACAGCCGCCGTACGTCCGCCACTGGATTTGCTTTTACACAGCTATGATATAGTTTGTAGTCGTCGTGCTCGTCTGAACTGCGTATAAATCAGTAATGCCGTCAAGTCTGCATTATATGATGCCAGAGCGAATCGATGCGATAGAAAGCGTTTCCATTAAACAGTTTTTTTTTTATTTTCCGCATGTTTCATCGTTGAATTCTTCCATCCAAAATTTTTGATTAAAAGTTAAATGACCATTAAACATGTTTCTATCATGATGCTTCGGTGAAATTTTAATCAGTGGCTGAATAGACGCAGCAAGCAGCAAGCTCAAAAAGAACGAAACCGAACCTATCCTCAAAAAAATCTGAAATGAGCCAATCTAATCCACCTGACAAGTTGAAGTTTAGTCATGGAAGATGGCTTCACGTTTCCGTGTTCTGCATTTTCTGCGCAGTTACAAATACCTACGGCTGTAATGCACTGCTAGCATTGTTTTTGCTGTGGCTTGGTGCGGCTGGCACACTTTGTTCACCCGCTGATTCCAAAGTAAGTATTTCACCGAACTTTTGTTTCTTTGGTTGAACTTTTCGATGCACCGATAGTGGTGAGCTTTTGCGTAAGGAAACAGCTCTGTACAGCAGCCGAACGGTCGAGTGTTTTAGGCGAGACTGACAGGATGGCACCGCGCCGACTAACTAAAGTGCAGCCTCAAGTCTGAGGGCCATCTTTTCGGCATTACTGGACGCTGCGCCAGTAAGCAGCGCAACTTCTCTGTCTCTGATAAAGGAGTGCCTGCCCGAGCTTTAAAGGAGTTAATTTGTTAACCATGCGCAACGTGCTGAGTTGTAAAAACTATACGAGAAAACTTTTGCACTCCTCGAGCCTGTCGTGCGACATGCCTACACTTGTGAAAACGTCGCGAGTTTTTTTTTTTTTTTTTTGAATGGACAGCCGCTCATCTTTCTCTCTCGAGCTTTACGGCAACTACAGTTTCTAGAAGGAACGGCTGTAGCTACTAAATAACTAAAGGTTTAGTACTCTCCTTCAGCTTTGACAAACCAGGACAGCACCTTGCGCATGTTGGTTATGCATGTGGGACCGAACCGCGCAGAACAACCGGACAAGGAGATGAGAGAAAAAAAAAGTCAGCACTTGTCTTTTTCTTGACCCGTTGTTCTGCGCTGTTCTGGCACGAATTTGACATACCGCCGCCGCGATACAGTTGGGCTGTGAGCTCTGGTGCCTGCAACGCCTTCTTTTATGCAAAACAGGCGTACTGGGAGGCCATGCAAGCCGCGGGCTCAAAAAAAAAAAAATGAGTTGAGCAAAAGTGAGATGAAAACAAAATTGTTGTTGCTTTGTCCTTACAGATATTCAAAGGCTCCTCAGAACTTCACAGCATTATTGACAGCGAGATAATGCCAAAGCTGCACTAGAGCCATGCAGCACCTTATAGTGCATGATACTGAGCTTATGTGTCGCACTGAAAGCTCTTACCATGTTCTTAGATTATCATAATAAAGTAGCCTTAAACCCATGCTTGTTAATACAGTGATAGCCATAAATTGAATCTAGGGCATCATGCTCACATACAAGGCTTCTGATAACCGCTGGTCACATGATGTGGGCTATAGCAGAAACCTGTACCTGGTCATCTTACAAGCATTTGTGCAATTGATGCTTTTAATGTGTTGTAAAAGATTTTGTGTTCTGTTTCTGTATGGGAATGCTTTCCTTATTGAAGGCTAACATTTGGCTTGCTACAGCAAAACCTCTACCTAATCATCCTAAAAACAGCACCGCAGTTGGTGCTTTTAATGTATTGTAAAAGTATTTGTGTTCTGCTTCTGTATGGCAATGCTTTTCTCGTTGAAGACTAGCATGAGGCTTCCAAAAATTTTTCAGATGCCATTTGCTGTAGCCGATTTCGTAGGCCAACAGGAAGCAGCACTTTGAACATGGAAAGCTGTCATCCACGGGGGAAAAACAGCAACATCCCTTTGCATTCTCATTTCTTTGCTTTGCATTCTCATTTCTTTGGTATGGCTAAATGTGAGTATTGTATCATTATCTATATTATTAATATTGAATCATGATTGTCAGTGTTGAAGTTGTTTGAGCGTGATGATCTTAAACACACAGGACATCCCTTCGACATTAAGGTTTTAGCTTGTTTACATGTAGAATGTAGAACTGGTTTCAACAAACTTTATGCAGCAAATTCTTTTTACATTGTCCACCATGTTACTGTTTGTCATTGGACCCAGTCGTCCACTCTTAGCTTGAATGGGAATGTGTGGCATGCAGTTTGCAAAATAGCAATGCATCCGTCACAGCCATGCATCAAGGCTAAGTGGCTTGTGCGTAGAGGAACCGGCCGCTCCAGCTTCACGTCATCTGCCTCTTTGCTCCGGTGTACAGACGTGCATTGAGGCAAAGTGGTTTATGTGTAGAGAAACCAGGAGCTTCTTTGTCACATCTGGCTGTTTGTTACGGTGTGCAGATGCGCATCGAGGCAAAATGGCTGATGTGTAGAGGGACCAGGAGCTGCTGCTTAACGTCCTTCGCCTCTTTACTACAGTGCACAGCCGTGCATTGATGCTAAGTGGCTTGTGCATGGAGGGCCCAGGAGCTGCAGCTTCACGTCTGCCTCTTCGCTCAGGTACGCAGGTGCGTATTGAGGCAAAATGGCTTATGCATAGAGGGACCAGTAGCAGCTGTTTGGCGTAGTGTGTATATTTGCTATGGTGCGTATCGAAGTACAATGGGGGGCTCATGTGTAAAGGTACCATGAGCTGCAGCGTCATGTCGTCTGCCTCTTTACTATGGTGCGCAGGCATGCATCAAGGCAAAGTGGCTTATGCATAGAAGGACCAGGAGCTGTTGCTTCACATCTGCTATGATGCGCAGCTGCGTATTGTGGGTGGTGGTGGAAAACATTGCCATCAGATACAAATACAGGAGGTTACTAGCTGACCCTGAGGGGGCCTGTCCTGACAAAAACAAGGGGTCCCTAGTTTGGGACCCCTGTGGTGGTAGAGGGACTAGAGGCTGGTAGTTCACGCTGTCTGCCTCTTCGCTACGGTGTGCAGCTGCGATGGATGCAGTGGCATCTCAAAAAGTGGATGCCACGCACTCGCATGTTCAGCCTGAGTGGACGACTGTGTACCTGCTATAGCTTTGTTATTCATAGAATAAACCTAGGCCAAGTTGGATAAATTATAGCTCACCTCATATGTGGTCAGCAAAGAAAAGCCACTCCAGAAAATCTGATGCATTTACTGTCATAGGGTTCTTATTCATATACATGCTACTGACAAGTCAGATTCTTCACCCTCAGAAATGCCAGAAAAATAACCAAGGGTGCGTCTGCAATAGTCTAGCTTGCTCTTTCTCTGCAGACTTGAGTCAGATGTGTGTTCCATTGCTTGCAACAAGTATGTTATTGTAGTTTAAAGGCAAAACGGTACTAATAATCGTAGCCCCCCGTGGCCTTTATCCCCTTTTAATAGTGTTGCTAGACACTGAATTACTAGTTTACTCTACACTGTTTCTGTCTAGTTAATGTGCAGAGATGTACATATATTTATATGACTTGGAGTTGTCGACTTTGTACTTAGAAACATTGTAGCGTTATCTGATGTGTTGCTTTCATTTCTTTAATGATTTCTGTAAGGGATCGGTGGGTATGCTAGGCACCATTATTAGTCTGCTCTTTTTGGGTCACCTGTTCAATGCCCAGCTGCAGCCGTCTCCCACTTGCCCTCGGACAGGAGGCGGAGAGACGCGCACAGATAGGCAGCTACAGCAGCTACAGTGCTTAACGGAAACGTAGGCAGAGAGGGAAAGAAGTCCCCTCTTCCGAGGACTTTGCTGTTGCACTCGAAGACGCGGGGACAGGCAGTTTGTTCTCGTTGCTGTGTCATGTAGGGGGCTCATTTTTATTTAAGGAGCTTTACGAACAGTATACAACTAAGGGATCCTTAGTACGCTGACTGGACCCATCACCCGGAGGCAGCACAGCTTTGAAACGAGCACCTCTTTTGGAAGAACTGCTTATCGTTCAAAGAAAAAACACTAAGATTGAAGGGTGTAAGGCCCTCTTCCTTGTTGGGGAGCCCATAAAAGTGACAATTATTCAGTGCAGGCATGCTGAGTGGGGTCTCGTTGAGGATTCCAACCCTGGATGTTAACAATGGTGGGAGATAGCGGCGTTGAAAAAGGGAAAGTGTGTAACAGTGACGGTATGATGTGGGTTGGCTCTTCTGATGTGGTCCGCAATGGTGCTGACTCGGACGCCAATAATTGCAATAATTGCCCTGTAAAAGGAGCCGCCAAGGATGCAAGCTTTGGGCAATGGTTGCGCACGTGGGACACCGTTTTGATGGGTTCTAATTATTTATTTTCTTTTTTTTTTCCTAGGGGAGAGAGTTTGGCATGTGACCTAGTGAGCCAATCATTTCGAGGTCCATTCTCTAAATTCCGTTTGTTGTGAAACGAATTTGTTGTCCCTTTTGCATTGCTTGTATTAGGGGGAGGGTGAATAACTTATGAAAGTGGAAAGACATGCCAAAATGTTTGTTAGCCAGTCATGTGTGAGTTCGTTGTCATCGGGGAGAAGAAATGTGGGCGGAGTCCCGAAGTTAATGAAACGGCCCCGCGGCCTGGAGAACTCGTTCTGAGCTAGATTTTGATCTCTTTACTCTTCGACATAGATCATGGTCATTGTTTCACCTGTTGTAAATATGTACATTCATGTATAAAATTTTCAGTTCATCTTCCTCTCCGTGTGCAAGTTGTTGTGGCCAGATGCAGTAAATTCACTATTTTCATTTCTATATAATGTGCCTTTCTGAAGATGGTGAGCTCTTTTGTCCAATCCTGTAAGAAAGCTGCAAAGCGCTCCCAAATCTTCCACAAAACTGTGTGATATCTTTAATACTAACTGCGGCTTGATGTCACTCAAAACATGTAATTGAGGTAGATTTCTTCCCCCCCTCTTTTTGTTCGTTCAAATGAGGATCAGCGGACACTAACTCTTGCTTTTGTAATGCCTTAGGCCCCGCCTTAAGGTAGTACTCCAATGTCGATACCATTTTTATAGCTATGGCTGTCCAACAGCACTAATGTCTTTTATACACTTCTTTTACTAATCTCTTACCCAAGTGGTGGCTTATACTGCGGGGGCGAAAGTCTGGACAGTATGTCTGTAGATTTTGGACTAGAATCGCGATGTAAACGAATTGTGACCTTATTTCTCTTGCACACATGAAAGAACTAACTTTCAACTTTCACATCGACAAGTATGGTCCGAGTTTCCTGGTCGATGTGAAAGTTATGTGCTTTGATTGCAGTTTGTGTAGTCCACACACTTGTCCCCGATATTACATAGGGGCAAATTAGGCGCCTTTACAGGGGCAGTTTCTTTGGCGCCCACTACCTTCCCCATAAAAAAGCTACAGTGTTTCTTGTGAACAGCTGGCTGCATTTATAAATACCATTATTTTTTTTGTAATTTGTTGTGCGTAGTTGAGAAATCCATGACATACATCCATGCTGCATGCTGCCGGTAATACATCAGGAGCTTGTGGTTATCAGCTTTTTGTGTTTTGTGTAACTTTAAGCCTTGCTATTGTAATGTCACATATAGCGCTGTGGGTAAACAAATAACTTTACTTTTAACTCTTGTAGAAGCATGAACACTGCGCAATCACTGCGGCGGGCTATGCTTCCACATTGGGCTTTAGCCACATGTCAAATGTCTATCTTTATTCTGCTGCAGCAGCTTGCATGTTATCAGATAATTCGTCGCAGCTGCTCTAAGGAGACGCTTTCTAGACGCTTGTAGCCTAGATGTTGATGTCGATATACCCCCGACACGCCCAGGGAATGTCTTCAGTAGAGGGTACATGGAAACCAGCGAAATGTGCAGTTTACAGAACAAAAAGGTAACAATTTTAAATGATGTTATTATTGATCACTTCTTTTCAGAGCAGGAACAATGACTTTAGAAATCTGCCTGTTAAACCGCTCAAAATGCAGGTTTATGCCGCCAATGCGTACCTGTGTAATACTGCAATGCTCTCGCTGTGCTTTATGTTCGTATACAGCATCCTTTATGCTTAGTTTCTCTGCATGTGCACTCCATATCTTGGGCATTGCTGAGGGCGCATAGCAGCAAGCATAACATGCCATGTTTGTTCAGAGTGGCTTGTTCAAAGAGACGACATAAAAACATTAAAATACTGAATGCCAGGTTCTGGTCAAACTACGTTTGTATCTTTTGTTATTCTGCATGGGTTTGGCTGCAGTTATATGACCTTTCTATATAGTATGTGACAGTTCTGAATGGAGATGCATGTGTACAGTGCCATCTGGAGAAAGCAATTGAGAGAAACTGGCAGTTGCCCTTGGAGATGTGTAATCAAAGTTCAGCACAGATAACTTGAATTTCATTTTCCCTTCTATTGCAGGAGGAGCCCAGCCTGCTCTTTCCATCTTAGGCCTGAAAGACTAGCAAGAGCTGATCGAGCAAATGCACAGGGTAGTAACTGCTCCTGGAATCCCGGCCTGCGGAGGCCGCCCACACAGAACTCGATCATCTCGCTAATTCCGAAATATTAGGTTTCAATAAATACCTTTTCCTCCACCACCTCCCCAAGGGAAGAGCTGTCACGGCCAAGGATAATTAAAAAAAAATTATTCAAGTAGATTCTTAATACTCCAGTTGGCCTGCATTTTACCATGCCATTCCTTAACATCGATATTTTTTTAGTGTAGACTATTTATGCATGCAGTTTTTGCAATAAAGGCAAAAAAAAAATGCTTTTTTTACAACCTCGCATGCTGGTATGCCTATGCACTTAGCATGTTTTCAGGAATGGTGCATTTGTGTAAAGCTCAGCTAGCATATGTGCCTCTTTGATGGAAGTTTTAATTGCACACTACTGTTCAGTGCTTTGTGTGTGAAAGTAAAGCAGACAACAGGAAACTTGAACCTGTTGCATATTCTATTGTCTGCTTTACTCTCACGACAAAGGCATTGAGCACTAGTATGTGACTGAAATTTCCATGGCACATGCTTGCTGAGCTTTACACGAATGTTATTGGCAAGTTTTTACACGAATAGCGGGCCCTGCAAGCATGTTCCGGGAAACGTCCGAATGTCCGCCTCCGGCTGCCCGTCGGACGTCCGTGGGACGCGATCCGGATCCACGAACGATAGTCCGACGGACGTCCGCTGTACGTATATCGAACATAACCGGACTTCCGTCGGATGTCCGAAGGTCCGAGAACGGACGTCCGTCGGTCGACCGTCGGACGTCTATGGCCGTCTGGGTGAGTGAGTTTTGCAGTCCCCTTGATGAACGCATTCGTACTTGAGCTGCCCCAGTCTAGACCCGAAGCACTTCAAAAACATTTAAAGCTAGCTGCTTCGCGTGTTTGGGAAAACAACCCACTATCGGTGTGTGGCACACAGGAGACACAACCGACTCGGCCGACGCCGTGTTGGAAAATGGAAGGCATCACTACATAGCACATGGCCTCCGCAGTATGTTCGTACAGGTTTTCTCTGGTAATTTATTCAGTGAATGGAACACTCTCTACTATTTAAATCTACCCGTCAAATATATATTTTGAATTGCTGTGCTTGTTCATTTATAATAACCCTACACGGCTCCAAAATTTGAGGGTCTATTTTTTGTGTTTCTGCAGCCCTAATTGGACGAGAGAGTTGTACCTTTCGCAGTGCTGCAAACATCTTGTGAGATGAAGTATAGTAACGGATAATAAGGTGCACTCCCCTGTGTTGGGTGTGTTTTTTCAGAGGTTTTTATTCATTAAACTCCGTTAGGCCGAATTAGAGACGCTATCCACTAGTCAAAAGCTCTCTAGTGCGTTCATGTGCTTCACGCCAAATCTCTCGCCGCCGGCGAGCTGCTATCAAAACATATATAATTATATAAACTGTGTTGACGACGCCACAAGCACCCCCAACCGCATACCCTGCTGCTACAGATTGTGCTGAAGTGAAATAATAAACACAGCTTTTAAATGGATGTTCAGTTTAATATTAGAATATGAGTTTCCCCTTCCCTAAATCTCCTTTAAAAAGGAGTTGATACTGAAGGCCTCACTTCTGCAGAGTAAATATTTGTGCCCGATGTCTTGATCAGAAGGTTGGCGACAATAGCGAGATTACATACTCTTTCAGCCTAGTGATGTACGGTGAAAGTAATGTATATCAAACTTGAATACTGTGGTTAAACTTGCGGCTGTCCAATGCACTGCCATCATATCAGGTGGCTCATATGCGACCACTTTGGAGTACCCGCGTCCAAAATTGATCTGTATTTTATACCTAATAGATCGCAAATATTAGACGCTGATTTGGATTGAACGATATGGATTGAAATGTGATGACCTGCTGGTTGCAATTTATGCGGGTGGAGGGGGTGGAGAGCGCGCGCTCTCCATGCGCTGAACGGCGGTAGCAGACGCGGAGTGGTGAGAAGGTGGCGACTCCACGAGGTGCGGCGGGAGGTGGAAACGTACCCCATTACGAAGACCGTACGAAGACGCGTGCTCTCCCTCGAGACCGCCCGTGGTTCGGTCTTCCGGCTGCGTCGTCAGCACGGTTGTCGATATGTTTGCTTTCATGATACAAGGGAAGCTGTCTTGAATCTCGCGAAGTAATCTAAGAGCGGCAATTCAGAGCCAATGCTGCTTGTACAGCTCACAGCTTTCCAAATCTAGGTTCTTGTTCTTTAATGTGCAGCCGCGTGTTCTCTACTGCGTTCCCTGCTTCTCTTGAAGTTTTGTGCTGAATACGAAAGGAAGCGAAATCAGAGAGTCGTGTTGGCATGTCAAAAACTCCAAATCTATCACCCCTACTCAACCTTTCCCGGAAAGTCCGAGAAACAGCCTTCCTCGGCTTTTCTCACCAGACTGCTCAACGGTCCTTGGTCTAGTGGGCCCTGGCTTCGGCCGAAGGCAGTAGGCTCCCGTAAGAGGGAAGCAACCTTTCCAAAACTGTAGATAGATAATGTTTTTCAGATAAGTGTCTGATATCAGCGTCCCAAACGTAGTCGTTTTAATATGCGCATTAACAGCGGTACATGCTTCGCTCATTATCATCGCTGCGTATTCTCAAATTGATGACCTTTCACCTTGGAAGGTAGTGTGCGGCCATTTTGCGCGGCAAGCACGCCTGGGTTGGCCGGAGAAACGTTTCTATAACTGCACGCTATTGTGCGCGCCAGCGTTTGCAACCGCGGGCTCAGCTTTACGATTATTCCGATCCTCGTTCAGCTGCAGAGTGTTAATATACATTTTTCACTACAGCGTATAATGCAACGCACATTTTCATTGTCACTGTTACGGAGCCTAGCTAGTGTCTTGTGTTAATTTTTGATGCTCAGCTTATAGATCCAAGTAATTATTGCTTATACTATTGCAAGGAACAAATGCCATAGTTGTTTCTTTTTATTTCCTAGCTACTGTATATTGTAGTGGCCCCTAGCTGCTGCCAAAAAACGCGCGCTTGACAAAGAGCCGTGTTGTCAGGTGGATGTGAAGTCTTCATATTTTGATGGCTTTCCTACCAGAGCTGGAAGAACAGAATGCGGCTTTGTGGCGGAGCAACCTGTCCGACGTACGCCAAAATAATAATACAATTGGATGGCATGAAGCGTTTTAGCAACCTGTCATACTTTGCACGCTTTCGTCCACCACAGAAAAAAGAAATTACTTTTTCAAAACAATCACTTGAACCGCATAAATAGCGATTGCAGAAACTCGAAGAAAAAAACGTAATGCGTCCCGCACATCAGTTCATCTACATCACCTTTATTTCGTAACATGCATTACGCATATAAAAATTGCGGCGCAGTTGTAAAGTAAAGGGAAAGCGCGCATGGCACCGCACCTTGCCTATTCCTTAGCGCTTCAAAATATATTACTCAGCACGGGGAAAACTGTATGGAACACACAAAAAAACATAAACGGCGCACGTCTTTTTTAAAGCACTGTCGTAACCTGCAGCTTCATCGATGAAGGTCTGCAGCTGAAACGTTCTGAGAGGGTATGCACCTAATTTTTCATTTCTTTGCAGCAAGACTGAAATATTGAGCAGCACCAGTGTGCTAAAAATTGTATCATTATGCCTACATCGATCAAACCAATATGCTCTACCAGAACGTTAATAAACACGCTCTGTTGGCTCATTATTTGTTCAATGATAATATTTTACCAAGCCTGTTTAGTGATATTAACACGAACGACCTGTATTGGTGTACGGGGAATCAGCGCAGAATGCAGACCCCGTAAACTACTGCTTGCGTTTACACATGATAGCTGCCATTGTATTTGATGGAATGTGACGTTTGCGATGAACAAAAAATAACAAAAGTAAGGCAGTTAAGTACAGCCGGCCAATTATTTAACAGTACCGCGTGACCATCGGCTGCTCACCGCAGTGGCGCCGAAACGAAGCAATGCGGTAATCAGGAGAGGGAACGAGCGCTGGGGCGGAATCGTGATGCTCGGGCGAAGTGTCATCTGTTTGGCTTTTCTGCTTCGTCGGAAGATACCCCTGGAATCAGGTTTCATGCCCGGGTTCTAAAAACGCTGCCATGTGTTTGTAGCTTTGATTGGCAGAAACTTGAATTGCTACAAGTACCGCACTTGTCCACGGTTCCATTTTTGTGTAATTGTTTCGAGGATGCCTCTTTTGAAATAAATAATGTACATATATGTAATATCCTCGACAATTATTAATTCCGAACGTAACGAGTGCGAATAGTTACTATTAACGCTAAGTGTCTTATTGGAATTCGGGGTGGCGCAGTGGTAAGACGCCCGACTACTGTGCCGGAGTTCGCGGGTTCGAACCCGACCTCGGCGGCTGCGTTTCGATGGAGGCGAAACGAAGTGGCGTCCGTGTGCTGTGCGACGTCAGCGCACGTTAACGATCCCCGGGTGGTAGAAATTTATCCGTAGCCCTCCACTACGGCTCCTCTTTCTCTCTTTCCACTTTCACTCCCACCTTCCACCCTTCCCTTACGGCGTGGTTCAGATGTCCACAGAGCAAGTGTGACAGATACCGCGCCTTTCCCTTCCTATGAACCAACCACCCAACCAACCAAATCTTTCCTCACAACAGATCTTATTCCTATTAGGGCAGAGGTAGCATTGCACAACAACCAGACCTCTTTAATATTACCAGTTGCAAAACTTCCCATAGGGCCTATGCATGAAAACAAGCTGTATTTGATAGGTCAAAATTCTGGGGTAAGCGCATAGTGGAGACATCGGCAGTAATTAAAGGAAACTGCATCTAAATTTGTAAACTTTCAGAATGTTGATATTTCGGAATCACTTGGAAAGTAAAATTAGTTGAAGGCTTTCAGTAGCGAAGCTCCTTAAAGCAGTGGCCTCGGGGTAATTAAGGTGGAAAACAAGAAAGAAAATTGATTTCCAAAAGGCAATAAGAGAACAGCAGAAAGCTTCCATTGACCTCTTCGAGATGGCGCGATAAGTCATAGGCACCCGAAAAATGCATATAAAATCTGGTCAATTTTTCAAGCCGAGCTTCTCAACTGATATGATGTGCTCAGAACAGTATATTAGACTAGGCTCACTGCAACAGCAGAAAATGTGGGTATTCCATTGCCTCGATCCGCTTGCTTTTTCATGTCTTCCGGCGAAGCAGCGTCGGGTAGTCGATTATTGCACGGTATTGTTAAAGTATTGGCGGCATTTAGTTGGTTCCCGTACGCATCGTAATATTCGCTTAACTTTTATAGCGCAGCGCAACATAGCATTCGGAGTCCATTTTTCTCAGTCTACCCGTGATTACACAACGCACGGCAGCGATTTCGTTTTCTTCACCGAGCCACATGGCAGAACTAGTTCTCGGAGCGCTAAGAAATGGAGCACTCTATTTCGCATATCTAGTTTGCCTCGATATCAGCGCTTCTACGTATATCGCCTATAAATAAAGATAATGAACTTTTTAGATGCTCAAAGCGTACAAAATTGAAAATATTACAATCAAGACATATCGCGCTCTTTTCATAATGCAGTGCACGCCAATGGTATGGTATTTTAGTTTCCGGATTAAGGTCTAATTTCAGCCTTTGTTCGAATTACAGTTAAAATGACCTTCTACTTATAGTCCTTTAATTCGAACTTAGAGGAAAATATTTGTATATAATGTTCGTGTTTTGTGAGCCCTTAGTATTATTCCATGCATTTTGCTCTTTTTTTCATTCACTGTGACTCAGACGCTTTATCTAATTTTGCGTTTTTTCTGAGTTCTTCCAGTGCACGGGGGCGCTGCGGCCCATAACGTTGTTTTTTGTAGCTTTTCTGCATGCTTCCTGCGTCAAGTGAGATTATGCGAATAAAGTGTTATTGCGTAGTGTAGTATCATCCAAAGGACACAAGTGAACACGACCAGTGATTGTACTGCGATGAACGACTACCGTCGGGGAATACGGAATGACCTAACCGATACGCGGTTCTCTGGCCCCGGGATAGTGATTATGGGGCAAGCCACTGGGGAAATATGAGTTACTAACGCCACTGCAGGTACGCTCAGATAGTATATGTACTTAAGAAATATTGCTATGAGTAGTATTTGGGACAAATGTTCTTCAATAAACCACTAATTTTTGCAGTGCCATGAGGGGTGAACAAAATTTCTTTCATTACTGCAAGCATGATAAAAGATAGAATCCCATGGATACTGCCAACAAGCCATTTACAATGATAGCTGTAATGACCTTACTACGAATATATCAGGGGGCTGACAGGGTACCATGCGTGTTGCTGGCATCGGATGCTTCCGCTGAGAGTAGTGCGCCTGGTGCGTGGAGTACCCGGACTCCGGTTCAGTAAGAAGCTTATAACATACCGACTTTCTCGAAGCTGTACGAAGACGAGCTTCGAGCCGAGCCGAGTTGTACGTAACTGTAGTCCTTCATGTAGCATCGCCTAATCTCAAAAATACTTTTCATTACCCTCCTTTGCCCGGCGCTGAAACGTATCATACCTGTGTCTATTCCTTAATATTTTGTTTAATTACAATGAAATCTTTATGACACCAAGACACGTTTCACCACGCAACGATCACTCAAGCAAAGTCCATCGATCACAAGAGCGCGCAATTACCTGCATATATTCCTTCCTTCAAAACATCGTCGGAGTGGATCTACATACCGCCAAAGCATCTCCCCTCTGCTCGACAACACTGCGATTGTTATCTGCGTTGGCATGAATAGTGACAAGCTTACCAAGAATGCACAAACGCTACCTGAAATCGAACTTGTAGTCTACAATCGCCTAGTAAACAACCTTTACAATGTAGTTAATAATCTTGACACCATTTATTTAAACTCAAAGGAAACAGTGCGAGACTGTCACATTGCATGGGGCCATCCCGTCAGATGAAGAAATTCTGAGCCGTGTGATGTTGAACACTTTGGGACACTCGGCGGTAAGATCGGGCACAGCTGCCATTATCCGCCATTCTACGTACTTTACTGAACGCTTTTGATGTTGAAGCATTTAGAGTAGGAAATATTAGGCAGAGAGGAATAAATGAATCAAGCTTAGAATCATATATGGCTTGAAAAACAGTTTGTTTCTGTAGCAAGTGCACTGAAATGCACTTCCTAATTATATTTGTGTTTACAGATCGAAACTTGGCTACTTTTTGTATAAAGACATTTCCTGCATGCCACTGACCTCTTCCGTAAGATAGAAGGCTTATGACTGGAAGTTTCACGCTGGTCTCATCTAATTTCCACTTCATGTAGCGACTGGATCATTGCATGACTGTGGACAAGAGCAAAATAAATCAATAAATGAATAAAAAATTAATAAATAGGAGATCCCTTTTTTCTACTTATCTGCGAGCCCACACAGCATCCACGCTACCATAACCTTCCTCGCACATCCTCATCTGCTTAAGTCATTGGTCAAGACGCTCATGTTCTAATTCCACCGAAGTGGGTTCGATGCCGGCCACGGCCACCGCATGTCGACGAATGCGGAACGAAAGCCGCCAAGGTAAAGGGAATATCAGTGGAAGGAACCCACCGTGGTACAAATTAAGGCAGGAGCCCTTCTCTATGGCTTCCCATATAGCTGACGCCACTTCAAACGTTACACTATGTTGATGAAAATATTGCTCACAGGCAAGGACCAACAGAAGATGGCTTTTGCATTTGCAAAGAGCGGATTGGTGAACCTTGTTGCCCGACTAAGGAAAGGCAATCAGCACCTCTTTGTAGATATATGTGAGTGTCAACAGTAACGAAACAAAGCACTGCAGATTTTGAAAAGCGTCCAAAGAGATTAAACAAAATATGGGGTCTAAAAACTCCTCGTTCATAACGAACGGAAACATCAATGCACAGAGGTGTCCGTTGTTCATTTCAAGGATCGCTTGGAACATTACAAATAGTTCGGAAGAACATAACTGCTCGTGCTCAACTCCTGATGCCACTGAACAACGAACAGTCTGGTAAGTTCAGGCCATTTCGTCGAGCTCGAACGCTTACTTTTCGTGAATAATAAAAATCAACATTACTGTGGTCATCCGAGAGCAAAAAAAAAAAAAATCATTCAGGGCGCCCACAGCGCCACTCCGCAGGGAGTCCGACGACAACCTATCGCAGGATGTCGCCCGTACCTTTCGGCACAGCGGAACGTAACACTAGGCGGCGCTGACTCAGAAACGCCGATGCAGCCGCCACCTGATGCTTCCTGCCTTTGTTGCCGCCGGCGCATTCTTCTCTCAGCCCGGCAGCCCCTACCGAGAAAACTACGCAATGCCTGTCCGGTGCATGACTGCCTTTATCGACAGCCATCATCCGGGAGCGAATTCTTTAAAAGTCGCTGCGGAAAACGGCTACAATATTGAAAGGTTGTGAAATTTAAAAGTACAACGTTCTTAAGATAAAAACAACGATATTACCAGCACGAATCGGAAACACGTAGTTTGCTTCGGGAAAAGCGCAATACAGCAACTAAAATTACAGCATAGAAGCACAGGAAGAATAGACTCAAGTAGATTACATACAAGCTCCATGGCAACCCGGTTGACAACGAGGGTATCTCAGATTTAAATTCGAAAGGAGAGATAAGTGTTGGATGAAGTTGCAGCAGTAGGTTGAGGTCTAACTCAGCGCAATGCGAAAACATGCGATAAATAATATGCGTGCAGTAAAATAAATTGGCAGGTAAATAAAATAAATGTTTCCCACTTTGTGGCTGCTGCGACTGCTGTGGAGCACGCGTACACTTATTTCATATTTTAATCGGCAAATTGCAAATTTGGAATAGGTGTGAGAATGTGGAGTTAAACGAGGGTGCGTTGTTTGTCATCTCTTTCCTGAGCTCAATTAATTCTTCACACTTAAGGCCAGCAATAAGGATGATAGTAATAAGAAATCTTTCTGGTCAATTTCGGATAGCTCTCTTGCAAATCAACACTGGGGACAAATCCACATTAGCCTGCATCGATAGGTTACTGCAATGTATCGGTAAAGCGCCCACGTTCAACAAAAACAAAGCTTTTACGTAGCGCAAAAGGCTAGGAAATACGGTACAGGCTTCTCACCGCCGATCGCATACGGAAGTGCGTTGCGCCGACAATTTTTGACCACGGAGTTCACAGTACAGGACACCGAACCATTATTTTGAGAAGATCCATCGCGAAGTCCGTTTGGTGTAGACGTCAGGAAATTTTTCTAATGAAGAGAAATTTTTAAATTCTGTTTTCACGACAATGAATGCGTCATTCGCTACCGAATAAACATTAAGGAACGCAGACCCCGCCACTGCAAATGTACTTTTGTATCAGCAAAGTGTGCCGCTGTTTGTTTTTTTTCGTTTCCACTTCAATGAACCTGCTTTTCCTAAATTTCCGTTGCCATTTAACGCAGTTTATATATCGGTCTTCGTAAGAGATTGGTGAGAGAAAACATAATCTTTAAAAAATTTCAATAGCATTCGGTGTTCGCAGTTAAGGAATTGTTCAGCACTTTGTTTCCATAGTGATAACAAACAATCGTGCTCCAGCGTTTGAATGCGGACCAGCAAAAAGTGCACCGAGCCGTTAAGTGTGTACTTCGGACGCCACTTGTAGTGGAGAATTTACAAGGAGTATTCGGCCTCGAGCCCTTTTTAGCTACGTTTCTCCCTGCGGTATAGCATAAGGACCCCCGAATGTTCTGAAAAAAAGTTTTCTGTTCTCGTTGCCCAACGTGATTATTCCTGTCCACCTGAGCGCCCAAGTGACATTTTAATTCAGTATGCATCAGAATTGGTCTACTCTGATGCATTCTTCGAACATGGCATGCAATGCTTTCAGCATTAGCCATCGTATAGGATGCTGAGAAGGTCTTCACAGTTGTCTGATCTGGATTTTTCTACCGATGCCGGTGTGGAAGAGTGGTGAGACTGCCCGATTTTCATGCCGCTGCATGTCACAACGAAACACAAAAGTGGAAACAGTTCACGAAGAAATTAACCCGACTCAGGAGAGAAAACGAGAAAGATGCTTTATGCTAAGCCTTAGAAGTTTATTCGCCATATTTCCGCGAGAAGACTGCAGACAATGTTCTCACGCGAGAGGCTGCCCTCCCACGCACCCAGACTTCCTGTGCCCGAGAGGACAGGCTGTTACTTGATAGTGGAAAAGACCGCGGCTCGTAACTGCGTCGGCTGGGAGCGCGGCGATCGACGGAATTGCAGGGAAATCCCCGCAAATCTCTTATTGGCGCATCCAGAAGATCACGTGATCATGTCGTGCTTGGAGGAACTGGTTGCGTGTGGCATAGAAGCACTCAGTCGGCCCAACCACGCTTGACAGCCGGGCGTGCTCCTGCGCAGCGCAAGCCACTCCGCACACATATCCGCTCCGGAGGGTGCTCCCAAGCGGTAAGTTTTTCTCTCTTTAGCATTCAACTAGAATAGGATGCGGCTTCCTATAGTCAACCGGCGCTTCGAAAAATATCGGCCCATTTTTATACAATACAATATAAAAGGGGCATTGAGCGTGAAGGGCAGAACTCCTGATTTTAAGACAAACTTCTGAATATGGTACAATATATTGCATAATTACTAATGGAGTTGTAATGATATTTCTTTTATGTCCGAGGCTTGGGAGTAGCTTCAAGTGTTTTAATTCAGAGTTTGCAAAAAAAACTGTGTTTTTTATAAAGATTGCAGATTTGTGACTAGTCGAACAAGACGATTTCTCGCGGACACATTTTCTAGAAGGCGGAACCTTCAGTCCCGTATGCCATTCTCTACGTTTGCCGATTCGCGGCAGGATGTTAAGGAGCACTTATATTTTCCGTTACAGCGTTCTTCCTTAGGATATCTTCGATTTCTGTAGAAACTACGACCGGGCCGTTATGCGTTACCGGCCTTTCCAGAAGGCCGAAGGTCGCGAAAGAGGTTACACAGTTCCTAGATTAGAGTAGTTACTGTATGTCGCGCATGAAGCACACTTCAAGCCACTTACTGTACGGTGTCTACAACCATTAACAGCCTCCTTCCCTCCATGGGGCGAGCGGTGTCGGCGTGTACTGTGCGCCATGGAGCGGTCACGTGCTTCCAAATAGAAGGTGGTGCTTAAGGTCGCGCTCTTTATTACTGGCAGCAAGTTGCACAATTATTGAATAGCCGCTCTATGTCGTTGTCGACACCGTGCCACCAAAAGTATCTTCGAGCACACGCTTTCATGGCTACGCTCCAGTGACCTGCGAGTGCCAAGTCGAGTACGTCCTTTCTCGCTTTCGCCGGAACACCAGTTTGGTACTGCTGATAAGGCAACGTTGCCGTAGCGAGACCTAAGGCCCCAACATAGCGAAAGCAGACAATTACTGCCCTGGCAACCTGTGTAGGTCTTCGCTTGACACAGATCTTGTTACGCGGGGTAGCCATGGATTTTTTGGCTCAGTTTTGCTTGTTGATGTGGATTAAGTTTTAGGCTCAGCTTGAAAGCGAGCATGAGCACATCTGCAATTGATATGCCTCATCTACCTAGGCGGGCATGCAGCCAGGTAGTTGCTTCAGCATTTTGGTGAGGGCGCCCAAGCCATTACAGCAAATCATAATCGTACGGGGACAGCTTCAAACACCACCGAGTCATCTTAGGCGGGAATAGCCAGTGGTATGTTCTGGGCGTTTGAGCCCCGGGAGCGAGGAACTTCTCAACTCAAATACTTAATGGAGACCGAGGGCGTATTGTACATTTAGAAGAGAGGGAAAGTGAGAGAAAGAAAGATCCGCGGCCGCTTGTGAAGTGCTGCTTCTAGTGCCTTGGTCGCGCACATGGTCCGGGGACGGTCGACTTCCAAGGAACCATAGGCTCGAGTTTCCTTGGCCCAAGCGTCTTCATGGCAGGGGTTAACCCTGCTGTCCTCTCCGAAGCGGCCGGCTTACCCATGCAAAGGAGGCAGTGTAACTACAGCGGCTGTGAGTCCCTTAGCTAGAAGGCGGGTTGATCATCCATCGCTTCGGGTGCATAACAATATTGCAGTGTTTGTCTGAAGACAGTGTTATTCTAATTTCGGAAGCATGTTTTGGTGACATGCGCATACGAAATGATGTATATTTACTTTCGAATGCGGTAATGCGATTCACGAGAGTTGAAACTAGATATTAGGGTTCAGGAGGGAGCTTGTGGTATATGCGATTTCCATCCATTCCCACATATATATATGAAAATGGCTTCATAGTGGCCCAACGCCTCATCGAAGAGTGCACCAAAAGTGAACCGTGTACATGCTTCCCAGAGCCCTGTGTAAATCGCGTGATACCAGCATGTAATTCTAATTTCACAAAGCGAAACAAGGCATAAATTCCTTGAGTATTTCTTTAATTGTAGTTCAATACGATAGCTGCACCAGCGCTCATTCGAAGCCGTCGCATCTGTATGGAGGCATATGAAGGAGGAGGAGGAAAACATTTACACAGGCAGCCTTACATCTTTGCGCACACTACACTGATGGATAGGCCAGTAATAAGGCAGGATCGCTGCAGGTCAGCGTTGGGATCGGCTGACTAGGTGGTCTAAATAGGGGGAGGGGTTTAGGTAGTAGTGAGAGGTGAGGTCAAGGATTAGAGAGCGTTCTCAACCTCGGTGTGCAAGGAAGGGTAGTTAAGACAATGAGGGTGCTCTACAAGTTTATTATCGGCAGTGCCTTACTGTGGTATACGTGGGTTTCGCGGATTGCTAATGCGACGCAGTAAGACTAGCTAGGTCTGCTCACATGAGTATATAGTTTAGCTTGACGACCATCTATTAGAAACCACAACCTCGTACGTTGTCAGCGGGATTGACCATGGAATGACTACCGCTCACGATAAATTTTGCAGGCAAGCTGAAAATCTAGCTCATTGCCAGACATCGCCATGTGACCAGGAGTTGATGGAGCTTTTTTTGTGTCGTTGCACGCTTCTATGCGCGCCAGCGTTTACAACTGCGGGATCAGCAGTATGATTATTCTGGCCCTCGGTCAGCTGAAGAGTGCTAATGTACATTTTTCACTACAACGTGCCATGCAATTCACCATTTCAGTGTAACTATTACGGAGCCTTGCGAGTATCACATTAGTATTGCTGGTCAGCTCCTTGTGCCAAATCATTATTGTTTATATTATTGCAAGAAACATATGCCGCAATTGTGTTTTTTTATTTCCTTGCTGCTGTATATTGTAGTGGCCCCTGCTGCCACGAAACGTGCGCTCTACAAAGAGCCTTGCTGCAAGACTGATGTGAAGGCTAGAAAGTTTGATGGCTCTTTTACATTGAATTTTCGGGCTACCATAGTTGTAAGAATAGAAAGTGGTGGAGTTACGTTTCGCCGTACGCCACAACAATAATAAAATTGGATGGCTTGTAGCGTTTTAGCATACTGTCACCCTTTGCACGCTTTTTCCGCCACAGTGAAACTGTGGCCGATTTGCATAGTTAATCAAAAGCGAAGTAGGTGCGTAGCACTGCTTATGCCGTCTATAACTTTCTATTGGTTGCAGTCGCGCAGCCGGTTGTCCTGGAGTTTCTACCACTAGTTTCTCTTCGTTACGGCATCCGGTTAACGACAAAACCTAGTGTCTTCAGCAAATTCCGGAGCACACTCGGCATGTTTCTTCATTCTTCGTTCTTTTAGATTCTTGCACCACTTAGCTGCAGCATCAGAATCAGCAGAACGTTACGTTCCCGCTGCCTTCATAACCATTCCACTTCAGCACGTCTAACCGACGCCTCAGTACCAGACGGATTGGCTTTAATCATTGCGACGCCGAGCAAACGCGCGGCGCAGAAGCTTCCTCAGCTTTCCTTACACCATCTTCAGAAATGACAAAAAACAATTACAAGGGTTGAACGCTGCTGAACCAAATATTGAGCGAAAGCATTAGCTGCGGGTGAACGAGCGTTCTTCTTCTCTTTTTCTTCTTCCTAAGTCCACATATAAAGCCCCGCTTTAACCAAGCCGTACGAACGTGCCTTAGAGGCCTATAGGGGAAACGTGAACGCCAGGGTCCTGGCAGGCTGATTCTGACATAACCGTCCAATGTGAAACGAGAGACCCAAGTTGGCAGCTCCTGCCGACGGCTTGAGCTGGTAGCAGAGCTCTCACCCTAGTGCCACGTGGGGTGTGACGTCACAGCGTCTCGTGGGTAAGACGTGGCTACCGGCCGCGCTATGCTGAAAGCTCAAAAACTACAGTACTGTAGCTTTCGCAATAAATACAAGCACAGTGTACCCTTTTACAATGCACTGCTCTGCGGCCGAGAAGTCTGAGAATGAAATATAGGGGGAGAGAAAGAGAGGGAAACGCGACGCGGTCAGCGGCTCGGAGCAAAGCTCCAGAGAGCATCGTGCATGCACGTCTGCTGTCCGTGAAGGCTTAGGGGTGACTGATGCTAGGGAAGAGATGCCGAAGTTGAGGACGCACGAAAGGCAAACGACTGCTCACTCCGAAGTAAAACACGATTGTGCAGTGCTGCCCAGTGACGGCCGCCACGTCCGCAACTGACACGCTTCTCTCTACTTCTCACTGGGCGCTATCGTGGTTCACGGGTAGCGTGGTATCGGAGTGGGGAACCGCAGTCAAGTTGACGATGGGAGACGGAATTATAAAGAATAAAGGAAAAGAGCTTTATACATCTATTTACAACATGAACAAAGCACTCGGAGAGCAGGACGGCAGCCTGCCTCCGTTGACAGCTTCTCGAGCAAATCTCTCGTCGCTTCTCAACCTTCTCGTCCGGCAACACCCTCGCATCTCTTCTCCTCTGGCCCCGCCCACACAGTCACATATCACTGTCAGGCCGCCGGTGGTCCGGATGCAGCTGCAGGTCCCAAGGTCGCAGGAATGGAGCCGCAGTTCCCGGGACCCATCTTGACGCCGATGGTAACAAGCTGTGCACACTGAAGCAGCCAGGCTGGTTTCCTCTCCCCCGCTTGCCGAGGTCGCGTTCCTCTCGAAACCGCAAACGCAGGGGGAGAACAAAGTCCATCCCGCGACACGGCGGCGCCACACAGCCCGCTGACGCGGTGAAGCTTGGTCGGCCCAAATGCCCGAGGGCTTCAGCCTGCCTGGCACAACAGCAGCCCCACCGCCAGACAATGCGCCGGAATATGACCTGCTCACACGCAGCTCAGCTGGTTAGGCGCGCCAAGAAAATCCTCTCCCTTGCAGGTTCCGCTCCCGTAACGCCGATGAAGTGCAGCCACTGGTCACCAACGGGAGATGTTCGTTCGGCCTCCGATTTTTCTTTGAGGCTAGCTTGACGGGACAACAGGCCTTAAGCCACACTCAACGAGAACAAGTGCCATTCGAAAACCACTCATCCCGCCAGACCAAGATATTCAAAACGGCAAGTGTAACAAAAATCCGCGTACATCTGATATCAAAATAAAATTTTGCAAACAAGCACAAGGTGCACACCAGGTAAGAAGTTCTGGTCAATAGCCTTCTAGGGCGTTTGACCACGCTCGTAATTCACTAAGAGCCAAGAATGCGCTGTTCTCTGCATCTCGGAAGGTATCGGGTAAAGAAGGGACGACCGATATTGCCGAAGCAGGGTTTGAATTTGCCCCAATAATAACCCGAATGAGCCAATATACCGTCAAGACGCGCCATTTTGTCTCCTTGGCCAAAATGAAATACACTGGGTTTAAGCGGTTCACCCACAAAAGTCATTAAAAGAATAAAATATCACCTCAACTTGAGGAAAAACTAACATTCACGCTCTAAAGCAATGCGAAAGAAAATAAAGCAGCCTTTCGATGAAGCGCTTTTCACAAAACATACTTTCAACTCATTGCCATTCATCCGGTTTCTTAAAAAGTGCTAAGGCACTGTCAACAAAATGCAGTCCATTTTTTTGTAAGCTGCAAATACAATTGCGGTGTAATATATTTACAGCTAATTTTACACTGACTCTCGCAGAGAAAATCTAACAACTTTCATGGACTTGGCATGGCGCTTCGCTTAGGTTTCCTTCAGTCGCGTCCGTCTGGGTCGCGTTACGAGTGCTTCTGCTAGATTCCCGAGGACGTAACGAACATTGCAGGTAGTCCTGCTTTCGCCTTTCGGAGACTCTCGGCTCTTCGCTGAAACGTCGCGACAGCCTAGACTGGACAGGTGCAGACAGCATCCGCCACATGAAAAGGAGTCATGAATTAAGCGACAAGCTGTTGTTTGCTCTCGTCGCAAAATTGCCTTTACAGCCCTCCGAAACGATCGTGTCCAGAAAGATAACCCCTTTAGTCTAGGGTGTACCTTTCTTTTCCACTGTCGGAGAGCACTTCGCCTAGATGACCGACTCTTACCAACGGATCCCCGCGCACTCATACGCAAAACGTGGCGTGATCTCGCGCTTCCTGATCTCTGAGGCAGCCCTGTCATTTTTCTTTTGGACATGATGCCCAGACGGCGCCCTCTGGTTTTTGTCGCAAGATGATCCTTGTTCAGGAATTTTCCATTACGGTCAATAGCCGATGCATCCGCGTAGGTCATTTCAACGGAAACAGCACCCGTTTGTTTCCTAAGCTCTCCGCGGTAAGGCTCTTCCTTTGGCGCGCAATTCACCCCTTTGTTATTTCCGAAAAACAGCCATTCTTGATTACCGATCTTAGTCGATTCCGTTACCGTAACAGTTGGTCACCTGCCCTCAAGCGTCCCACTGCGGTCGCCTTCCTCCTCAACGCGCTGCTCTAGCCTGTGCGGATTAACAATATTTGGCTTCTCGCCCTCCGCACCTGCGCGGTTCAGCAGCGACTTGCTGTTCCTCTCTACATATCCGACAGTATCAGAGTGACAATGTTCAATGTCTGCAGACTCATTGCCTTGCATGTGATTTGCATTGTTCTCGAAGCAGAGCGTCAACTTTACCGAATCCAGAGATGGAACTTCTGACGACTCAGTTTGCACAATAAGCTGCTTCTCATTCTCGTCAGTTTGCGTTCGGTCTTTTACCTCCACAACGAATTGCTCTAGCACCGGAAGCCGCTCGTGTGAGCGTCCCTTTGCATCACAGTACTTCAAGCAAGATGAAATAGGAGTTAGCGCTGAGCTGTCCACATTAATCTGCTGCTCTCTATTCTCCGCGTTAACGGAGGCTGGTTGGATTTCAGGAGTCGCAGCTGGTTCACTGTTTTCGGGTCTCGGCAGTTCGGGTCCGCAAGATGCCCCTGATTGATCGAGGGAAGGGCTCGATGTCTGCTCATTCATTTGAGCACATTCACGTTTTTGCGACAGCTATAGTGCTCTGGAGTTCGTAAGTAGCGAACCTGTAACGAAGCAGAGACCTTACTCGCTCAACAGCTGCTCTGATTTATTCGAGAAAAGGTACGACAAGTTTCTCGGCAAGTTAGCGCTAACAGCGGCTTCTGTGCGTAGTTGGCCAAATGATCCTTCGACAGTTGCCTTCGCGATAGGTAAGCGCACGCTTTTGTCCTCTGCAACTTGCCTAATCCAGGCGCATTCGCCCGTGTAGTTAATGGGGGAAACACAGGAAGGGTGCGCAATGTCCATGGTTGCGGCGGTATCGCGCAGAGCTTTATATGTCTTCCCGTTTAACAATACTTCCTGCATGTACGGCTCTAGAAGTTTCATGTTTCCATCTGACTCTCGTATGCTAGCATACACAACCTTTCGCTGCTTACAGTTGGAAGAGATGTGACCCTGTCTATTGCAGTTATAATATACTATGGGTCGCCGCCTTTCGAACACGCGAGCCGCATCCTCCTTTGGCTCCTGTGCTTCGTTAGATTTTGGTGACTCCGGTTCGTCTTCCATATCTGTGCGCTTCTGACCCGCATCCTCTTTCCGGTAATTTCTGCCTGGTAGCGGCAATCTTTGCTTGGGTACATTCTTTGAAAGGAAATTTTTTCCTGACAGCTCACCACAAGCTACCTTGCTCTGCAGATTCCTACGAACGTAGTACTCCTCAGCAAGCTGCGCTGCTTTGTCCAGGCTGGTTTCCGTGAGCCTGTCGAGCAACCATAACTTCAGATCTTCTGGGATCACGCTGTAATATTGTTCCAACGCAATGCACTCTAGAACCTTATCGTGATTGTTATACACCTCAGCACTCTTGAGCCACTCCGTTAAGTTGGCTTTGAGCCTGTACGCGAAGTCCGTGTGGGACTCTTCATTTTTCTTACCCTGGCGGAATCGCTGTCGAAATGCTTCAGCCGAGAGCCAGTATTTCCGAAGCAGCGCACTCTTTACTTTGTCATAGTCGTCGCAATCACTGTCTGAGAGACGCGCTACGACTTCAGCTGCCTCGCCGGGAAGGAAAGGAAGCAACCTCTCTGCCCAAGCACACTTATCGATGTGCGACTTTCCGCATGCACGCTCGAAATTTACAAGGAAAAGTGCAATATCGTCCCTTATTCTGTTGGGACAGAATCCTTCAGTGTGTGTCTCATCTGTTCTCCAGCCAAGGATACAGGGCTAGAACGCGCCGTGTCCGTACGGCTTTAAGCGTTTTCAAGCTCCTTCATTTTGAGAGCATGCTCACGGGCCTCTCGTTTTTCCTGTGCCTCGCGCTGCTCTTGTCTTCTCTGCTCCTCGCGGAGCTCTTGCTTTTCCCACTCCTTTTCCTCTCGGCGTTCTACAATTGTTTCCCAAGCCTCTTCGGCCTCCTCAATCGTCACTGCCTCCAGACTCATAACCTTCAAAATGTCTTTCTTCCGTTTTGCAGAACATAGCGAAATTCCCAACTCGTCTTTGGTGATAACCACAACAAACTCAAAATCCCTGAAACGCATATTTTGCCGAAAATCACAATCCTCCTAACGATTTACTTTGCTAGAGAGGTCTGGCGAAATGCGAGGTGAATCTCAGGCACTCAGCTCTGTCGAAGTATTCTAGTGGCCGTCAGTCCTCGTTGCTGCCGAGGCCCTTTGGAGCGGTGACGAGTTGTTCATCCCTAACTGCCATCCAGTTATCGTGGTTCACGGGTAGCGTGGTGTCGGAGTGGGGAACCGCAGTCAAGTTGACGATGGGAGACGGAATTATGAAGAATAAGGGAAAAGAGAAGCATTATACATATATTTACAACCATGAACAAAGCACTCGCGAGGAGCAGGACAGCAGCCTGCCTCCGTTGACAGCTTCTCGAGCAAATCTCTCGTCGCTTCTCAACGCTTCTCGTCGGCAACACCCTCGCATCTCTTCTCCTCTGGCCCCGCCCATGCACACACGAGTCCAGCATATCGACTGTCAGGCCGCAGGTGGTCCGGATGCAGCTGCAGGTCCCAAGGTCGCAGGAATGGAGCCGCAGATCCCGGGACCCATCTTGACGCCGATGGTAACAAGCTGCGCACAGCTGAAGCAGCCAGGCTGGTTTCCTCTGCCCCGCTTGCCGAGGTCGCGTTCCTCCCGGAAACCCGCAAACGCAGGGGGCGAGAAGAATAAAGTCCATCCCGGCGGCGCCACACAGCCGGTGACGCGGTGAAGCTTTGGTCGGCCGAAATGCACGAGGGCTTCAGCCTGCTTGGCACAACAGCGCATCTATTCGGCCGCTCCTCACCCTCATTGGTAACCTACCCTGACGGGCGCGTCGAGGTAGTTTTCCGTTCACCCTCTTCAAGCTCAACCGAGAGACGGAAGGACAGAGAGAGAGAGAGGATTCTGATGCAGCTGTGCGGCCGCTCAGCTCTCCTCAATGCTAGGCCACGCGACGCGATCGTCGCCACCTTCTTTTTCTCTACTTCAAGTTCACTAAAAGAGAGTGAGCGGCTTCGGACAGACATCGGGTGAAATCAGTTATTCGGGCAAGTTGTGCTATGCACAAAAAAATATTACTTTTTTCAGAACAATTTGCTTTCACAGCATAAGATGGCGAACGCAGGAAATCGAAGAAACAAACGTAACGCATGCAGCACATCAGTTTTTTTACGTACGCTTTTTTAACGTTACATGCATTACATATACGACATTGCGGCGCAATTGAATAGTAAACGAAAACCGCACATGGCACTATACTCTTGCCTATTCGTTAGCTCTCCAAGATACATTACTGATCGCGGAGAAAAGCGCATTTGAACATGCAAAAGAAGCACACAACGGCGCATGTTTTTTTTTATTTCCCTGTCGTAAACTCGCGGCCTCAGTGATCAAGGTCTGCAGGTGAAACGGTTATGAGTTGGTATGGGCCTGATTTGGGAATAAATATATACAGAACTTTTCATTTGAAGCCGGACTGCCAATTTTGAGCAGCCCCAGTGTGCCCAACAAAGTTTATTTTATTATATTTACTCATCGCTGAAACAAATATGGTCTTCCAGAGAGTTAATAAATACACTATTTTGGCTCTATGTTTGGTCAATGATAAGATTTTACCAAGCTGTTTTATAAACATTAAAGCGAACGACCTGTATAGATGTACGACAAATCAGCGCACAATCCAAAAGCCCGTAAACTCCTGCGCTGCGTTTACACATGATGACTGGGCATAGCATTTGATAGAATTTTGATGTTTGCGAGCGAAAAAAAAAAAAAACAACAAACGTAAGGCCGGATACGTACAGTGGGCTAGTTATTTAGACGACTACCGGGCGGCCATCGGGCTGCTCAGGCGCAAACGGCGCCGAACCAAAACAAAGCGAGAAGTTGGGGAGAGGGAACAAGCGTTGGGGCGGAACCGTGGCTGCTCGGGGTGAAGTGTCATCTGTTTGGCTTTTCTGCTTTGTCGGAAGATGACCCCTGGAATCAAGGTTGATGCCTGGGCTCTAAGAAACGGCTGAGTGTGTGCTTCTGGCTCTGATTGGTTGAAATTTGTTACGTGTCCAAGTACCGCACTTGTCCAGCGGTTCCATGTTGTGGGCAATTCTTTTGAGGGGGCCGCCTTTAAAATAATTAATGTAGCGATATGTACTATGGTCGACATTTGTTAGTACCGAAAGTAAAGAGTGCGAATGTGGTTATTGTGAACGCCCAGGTTCAATAATTGCCAATCTGTGGTTCCTCACTACAGATATTAGTTCGCGCTATTTGCAGTGGATAGAAGTAGAGTGCGGTATGTCCTGGGGCACAGATGAGTTCGAGGCGATTGAGGACAGGCGGCAGCGTTGCACAATTCAGAACCAGACCTTTTTAATGATTACCAGTTGCAAAACTTCCCATAGGGCCTGTGCATCAAACCAAGCTGCATTTGATAGGTCAAAATTCTGGGGAAAACGCATAGTGGTGGCATCCGCAATCATTAAAAGAAACTGCATCTGAGTTTGTAAACTTTCAAAATTGTTGATATATGCGAAATTCACTTGGAAAGTAAAATTAGTTGAAGACTTTTCAGTAGCGGAACTCCTTAAAGCAGTAGACTCGGGTAATTAAGCTGGAAAGACAAGAAAGAAAATTGATTTCCAAAGGCAATAAAGAGAATAGCAGAAAGGTTCTATTGACCCTCTTCTAGAAGGCGCTGTAATTCATAGGCACCCGAGAAATGCACTCAAAATGTGGTCAATTCTTGAAGCCGAGCTTTCGACTGTTATGATCTCAGAGCAACATATCAGGCGAGGATCACTGTCATAACAGGAATTGTGCGCATTCCTTTGCCTCCGATTGCTTTTTCATACCTCTTACGGCGAAGCAGCGTCGGGCAGTCGATGGATCGCACGGTATTGTTAAAGAATTGGCAGCATGTAGTTGCTTGCCATACGCATCGTAGTATTCGCTTAACGTCTACAGCGCAGCGCAACATAGCATTCGGACCTGATTTTTCACTGCCTACCCGTGTGTTTACCCAATGCCCCGCATCGGTTTCGTTTTCTTCACCGAGCCACATGGCAGAACTAGTTCTCGGATCGCTAAGTGATGGAGCTCTCCGTTTCGTGTATCTAGAGTGCCCTCGATATCAGCGCCGCATATCGGCTATAAATAAAGATAATGAACTCTTTAAATGCTCAAAGCATGCATACCGCGCTTTTTTCATAATGCAGTGCACGTGGAATGTTATGGGATTTTATTTTCTGATTGAAGTCTAATTTAAGCCTTTGTTCGAATTACAGTTGAAATGACCTTCTACTTATAGTCCTCTTTAATTTGAACTTAGAGAAAGTATTTGTGTATAATGTTCGTATTTTGTGGCCCTTAGTACTGCTCCATGCATTTTGATCTTTTTTCCATTCACTGTGACTCTTTCCAGTTTTGCATTTTTTCTGAGTTCTGCCAGAGCACGGGGGCCCTGCGGGCCATAACATGCTTTTTAGTAGCTTTTCCGCATGCTTCCTGCGTCATGTGAAATGATGCGAATAAAGTGTTATTGTGTCGTGTTGTATCCTACAAAGGACACAAGTGAACGAGAAAGACCAGTGATTGTACTACGATGAACGACTACCCTCGGGCAGAACGGTATGACCTAACCGATACGCGGTTCTCTGGCCCCGGGGTAGTTATGAGAAAGGCGACTGGGGAAATATGAGTTACTAACGCCACTGAAGGTACGTTTAGATAGCTTGTATACTTTAGTAATATTGCTATAAGTAGTATTTTGGACGAATGCTCTTTATTAAACCACGAATATTCGCAGTGCCATGGAGGGCGAATAAAATTTTTGTCATTGCTGCAAGCATGATAAAAGATAGAATCCCATGGAGACTGCCAACAAGACATTTACAAGGACAGCCGTAATAAACTTACTGCGAATATAACAGGAGGCTGACAGGGCTACCCTGTTGGCATCAGACGCTTTGACAGAGAGCGCTGAGCCTGGTGCGCACCGCTTCACTAACACGCTAATGAGATAAGGGCTTTCTTGAAGCGGTGCTAAGCCTTGTTTCGAGCCGAGCTGAGTTGTATGTAATTGTTGTCCTTCATGCAGCGTTGCTGAATCTCAAAAATACTGTTTCATTAACCTCCCTTGCCCTCTGCTGAAAACTATCATCCTGTGTCTATTAGTTATTATTTTTTTTTAGAAATGAAATATTTACGACACCAACAAACGTTCCATCCCGCATCGATCACTCAAGCAAAGTTTATCGATCACCCGAGGGCGTAACAACTTGCATGAATTCCTTCCTTCCAAAAACATTGTCGCAGTCAATCCACATACCGCCAAAGCATCTCCCCTCTGCTCGACAACACTGCGATTGTTATCTGCGTTGGCATGAATAGTGACAAGCTGACCAAGGACGCACAAACGCAGCCTGAAATCGAATTCGTAGTCTGCAATCGCGTAGTCAAAAACCTCTACAATGTAGTTAATAATCCTGACACCATTTATTGAAACTTAAAGGAAACAGTGCGAGACCGTCACATTTCATGGGGCCATCCCGTCAGATGAGGAAATTCTGAGCTGTGTGATGTTGAACACTGTGGGACACTCGGCGGTAAGATCGGGCACAGCTGCCATTATCCGCCATTCTGCAAACTTTACTCAACGCTTTTGACGTTAGAAACATTCAGAATATTTGAAATATTCGGCAGAATAGAGTAAAAGGATCAAGCTTAGAATCATACATGGCTTCAAGATGTTTGTTTCTGGAGCAAATTCAATGCAATGCAATGCCCAATTTTAATTGTGCTTACTGATCGAAGCTCGGCTACGTTTTGTATAAAAACATTTCCTGTATGTCACTGACCTCTTTCGTAAGATAGAAGGCTGGATGTTCCACGCTGGTCCCATCTAAGTTGCCAAGCGTGTAGCGAATGGATAAATGTATAATTGCGGAAAAGAGCAGAATAAATAAATAAATGCTTAAATTAAGTAATAATTAAACCGGAGACCCTCTTTTTAAACTTTGCTGCGAGCGCACGCAGCATCCATGCTTCCATACTCTTCCTCGCGCATCCTCCTCGGCGTTATCTTATTGGTCAAGACGTTCATGTTCTAAATTCATCGCCGTGGATTCAATCCCAGCCGCAGCCATCGCATATCGACGGAGGCGGAACAAAAGGCGCCAGGGTACTGGGAATATCTGCGAAAGGAACCCCCCGCATTAAAATTAGGGCGGGAGACCTCCTCTATTGAGACTTTAAACTATGTAGATGGAACTTTTCCTCACAGGCCAGGATCAACAGAAGATGGCATTTTGCATTTGTAAAGAGTGGATTGGTGAATCTTGTCGCCCGACTAAGGCAAGCCAATCCGCATCTCTTTGTAGATATATGTGAGTGTCAACAGTAACGAAAGATAAGACTGCAGATTATGGAAAGCTTCAAATGTGATTAAACATAATATGGGGTCTAAAACTCCTCGTTCATAACGGACGGAACCACCAGTGCACACAGGTGTGCGTTGATCTTTTCAAAGATGAACCTAGATCTGGGATTGGAACTTTAGAAATGGTTTGGAAGAATATAACTGCTCGTGTTCAACCTTTGGTTCCACTCAAAAACGAAGAATCTGGTACGTTGAGTTCATTATTCCAGCTCGAACGCTTAATTTTCGTGAATATTAAAAATCAGCATCCCTCTGATCATCCGAGAGCAAAAATGATCATTCATGTCGTCCACAGCACACTCCGCAGGCGCCTGCATCTTAGGCATCCTGTTCACGAGCGTGGCGAGGGGGGCGCACGACATTCTATCGCAGGATGTCGCCCGTACCTGTCGGCACCGCGGAACGTAACACTAGGGGGCGCTTACTCAGAAGCGCCGATGCAGCCGCCACCTGATGCTTCCTGCCTTTGTTGCCGCCGGCGCATTCTTCTCTCACCCTGGCAGCCTCTACCCAGAATCCTACACTACGCCTGTCTGGTGGCTGACTGCCTTGTTCGACAGCCAGCATCCGGGCGCGCACTGTTTTAAAAGTAGCGGCGCAAAACTGTTACAATATTGAAAGTTTGTGAAACTGAAAAGAACAACATTCTAAAGCTAAAATCACCGATATACCAATGCGAATCAGAAACACGTAGATTGCTTCGCGGAAAGCGGAATGCAGCAACTAAAATTACAGCATAGAAGCACAGGAAGAATACACTCAAGTAGATTACACATAAGCTTCACGGCAAGCCGGTTGACCAAGAGGGTATCTCAGAGTTAAATTTGAAAGGAGGGATAAGTGTTGGATGAAATTACAGCGGTAGGTGGAGGTCTAGTTCAGCGCAATGCGAAAACATGCGATAAATAATATGGTTGCAGCAAAAAGAAACTGGCTGATAAATAAATATATATTTTCGCACCCTGATGCTGCTGCGACGGCTGTGCAGCACGCGTAAACCTATTTCATATTTTAATCGGCAAATTGCAAATTCGGTATTGGTGCGAGAATGTTTGTAAAACGAGTGTGAGTTTTTTGTCGTCTTTTTCCTAAGCTCAAATATTTCTTAACACATAAGGTCAGAAATAAGGATGATAGTAATTAGAAATCTTTCTGACAAATTTTTGATATCTCTGGTAAATCAACCCTGGGCACGAATTCATGTTAGCAGGAATCGATAGATTACCTCAATGTAACGGCAAAATGCCCACGTTCAACGAAAACAAAGCGTACACGTGGCGCAAAAGGCTAGGAAATGAAGTAGAGGTTTCTCAAACCGATCGCTCGCGGATGTGCATTGCGCCGACAGGCGTTTGACCACGGAGTCCGCAGTACAGGACACAGCACCATTATTGTGAGAAGTTCCATCGCGGAGTCCGTATGGTGTAGACGTCATGAAATTTTTGTAATGAAGAGGAATTCTTAAATTCTGTTTTCTCGACAATGAATGCGTCTTTCGCTGCCGAACAAACATTAAGGAACGCTAAAACCACCACTGAAATGTACTTTTGGTATCAGCGAAGTATGCCGCTGTTATCGTTCACATCGGTGGGAAATCCCCGCAAATATTTTTTTCGCCGCGTCCATAAAATCGCGTGATTGTGCCTGGAAGAACAGGTTGCGTGGGGCATCGAGTCACTCAGTCGGCCCAACTTCGCGCAGAGCAAGCCACTCCGCTCAGATATCCACACCGGAGGTCGCTCACAAGCGGTATAGGTTTCCCCCTATTCTGCTCCTTAAAGTCTTTACCTAGCATAGGATGCAGCTGCCTATAGCCAACATGCGCTCTAAAAAATATCTGCTCATTTTTATGCAACACATATTGAGCGTGTAGGAGAGAGTTCCTGATTTTGAGGCAAACTTTTGAATATGATACAATATATAACATAATTACTAATGCAATAATATGATATTTGTTATGTCCGGGGCTTGGGAGCCCCGTGAGCGAGGAAAGTCTTAACTCGGTTGCTGGGTGGAGACTGGCGGTATATAGTACATTAGGAAGAAAGTGGCAAAGAAGGAATGAAAGAAACGCGAGCGCCTGTGCCGCAATGCTTCTCGAGCCTTGATCGCGCGCACGGGCTGAGGACGGTCCACTTCGAAGGAAGCATACAGCTCGAGTTTTCTTGGCCAGCGCTTCTTCGCAGCCAGGTTGAACCCCTTCTGTTATCTCCAAATCTACCGGCTAGCGCTGGTGAAGAGGGCATTGCAGCTAGAGCTGCCGTGCGTTCGTTGCATAGGAGGCGGGCTGGCTGCGCGTCCGTTCACGTACACAACATCCCTTCCTCCTTAGAATGGATCACCATATCGCTTGTGGACGATGTTCTCGTTGAGGTCTTGGCGGAGCTTGATCTTCCCTGGACCCGATTGGTTGGAGGTCGCAGGACTGCGTTGCGCAGTCATCTTGCAGGCCTCAGCATTAGCCGAGCTTTAACCATTACTCGTATGTGCACGGCTGATATATAAATCTCGCGAGTTTCAGAGCGCTCTTCATGCTTCCTTCCAGCCATAGTGAACCTTACTAATTAGGCTGTGGTGTAGCCTGCGGGGGGTGCCCCAGTCACATCAAATATTACCGATTTTTGGTCATCTGTAGCAACAAACTAACAGCGGGCAAGGTTTGTTGCTCAATATTTATAAATAACGCCTCATTAGGATTGTTTTTATAAGTGGAATCTCTATGTAGTGCCTATAAACTATTGCGCCTGCATGTCACGCATGACACTCCTTTTCAAATCCTGCACGTGCGTAGTCGTACATGAGAAAGAAAGAGGGATCAAAGGAATGTTAGCTGGAGCATTACAGTTTCCATATGGTATATGAAGTTTACCATTCTAAAATGTCAATGGCTGTGAAGAACTCTGTAGTGAAGCGCTCAGGTAATTATGACTAGCTGGGGATCTCTAGCTCGTGCTCACATTAAACTCTACATGGGCGCCTTCCGCTTCCCCTTCATCGAAGCGTGGTGGTCGCTGCTGTGGTCGAAGCTACGTCTTAGGGCTAAGTAATCAAGACACCTAACCACTGAGCCATCGCTGAGGGGCACAACACCGTTTTCCTATATTTAAGTCTTGAGTAAATACTAACAGTGTAGGGGGATCTCCCTGCTTCTGCAGCCAGAAGACTAGTAAATATTATTTGGAAGCTTTTGGTATGTGTGAAAGCGTTGCGAGCCGTTTGAGTCAGCATCACAGCCTGTAATGAAATCGTATTCATTTGTCGCTTCTTTGTCAGATGCTAACTGCGCTCAACCATTTTCCGCGCCGACATCTCTCTGAAACACAGAAATACCAATTTTTATTCCTGATCGTCGTGCTTATATAACCAAAAAGGAACTATAAAAGAAAGTAAAAAACAAACGACTGACGACAGAAAACATAAGCAATTTGCCCAGGCAACCATCACCCATTTAGTTACAATAAAAAGAGATAAAAAACATGCATCAACATGCACAAAATCAAGAAGTAAAAACAATGCATATGCATTTATCACGTTTAAAGAGCAGCCGAAAAAAAAAAACAACGCTAGCGCTTTACTGCTAATAAACGCTGATTTTAATTTCATAACCTGCATGGTAGACTACATTCAGATATCGCGTAAACGAGAGGACAGTCCGCTTAAAATTGCTGCATTACTCTCTTTATGAGGGAAATCGACGCGCAGCACGCACCTGCATACATAGATGGTAGAGCGCGTGGCTCCAGCGCGGTCAGCTCTTCCCGGGCCGCGCGCGCCTGACAGGCGGCGCTTGGTGTCCAGAGTAGGAGCGCACTTGCAACCTGCGTGCGAGGTTAAAAGAATCTGGTCCATAAAATTCCGTTTGGATTCTGCGCGCCCCCTGTCGTTCACGTTTTCTGCGTTTTTAGCACGGTTTCAGTATTCGTACAATGACCATCAACAAAGTAGCACATCGCACAAGTGGATTGCTTGGGAACAAAGGTGGGTGGCTGTAGGGGGGGTGGGGAGTGAGGTATTTAGCGTGATATTTCACTTAATGCTTTCGCATAGTTTCTGATTTTACACAATACAATGCAATACAAAGTTTATTCAACATTTCAGTGATGTTTGGGGCACGGGCACAAAGCCAGAAATCTAGACTAGGGATCGTACCGCAATACATGGTAAGCATTGGCAACACATGGGAGATAACCAAAATGCTCCAATTGAAAACTTTCTGAGCACAATGTGAAGCTACTTGCTACATTGACACAGAGAATATAAAAATAATGAAATGGGCATCCGATAAAGCAATACTCGATAGGTGAACACATACTAGTCAAAACATGAACGTGTGTCAGTTTTTAAAACGTACTGAAATCATTAGTTTAGTATGGAAAATTATATGGAAGTCGAGCCATTCAGGCAACATAATTCAATGACATCAGGAATAAAGAATAAGGAAATGAAAAAAATAAAAATAAAACGTGCCCAACGTCCCGAAATTCAAACACTGGGTGGCATTTCAGTTCAGTACATTTGCTCCGCACCGTCTTCAATGAAATAGACTCAATATCTGTATGGTCCCTCGCGAAATACTTTAGCCACTTTGGCAGTCCAAATTTTAGCTTTTGCTTTCCATCCCCAGCACGCATTTATTTATTTATTTCAATGAGTTAGCCACATGGCATAAACGTGGTGGTAGATTCGCAAAAATGTGTGAAGTGCAGCCATGTACAAGAAGTCACATAAACTGCGTGCATAGATGTTTGTTATCCATAAGTGGAATTGAGAGTCATTAGTCGGTGAAAGTCCAGCATTTTGTAGAATTGTCTTGCGCATATGCGAAGTTCCTGGGCATGTCCATATTAGATGCCGGAGAGTGGTGTCGCAAGCGGGTTCTTCGCAGTGTGGGCATTTACCGGGAACTGGAATTGCAGGATTTTGCCACTGGTGTCGAACGGCGGGTGTAAGGGCCACTCCGACTCTCAGCCGTCTCAGAGATATCTCCTCCACCCTTGTTAGATTGGGGGGAAGGGGGGTACGTACACGAGCGAATTAGAGCACGTGTACGCTGCCTGAGCGTGATTCCGTTCTCTCAACGGTATGGATGGATGGATGGAATATAGGAGCGTCCCCTTTGAAATGGGGTGGTAGCAGTAGCCATCATGCTCATTTTTCTCCTTATATCTTAATTATTGATTTAAATTGGTTAACTAAACCATCATTCGATTTATAAATTTTTTGTTTCTACATCACTAACATTATGTCACTTCTCTGCTTTTAAGCCACCAATCTTCCAGTCGTTTTTTGCTAGTTTTCACCGCCGGTTTAATCACCCGGCCACTGGTATCTCTAAACCCCAGAGCTACAGGAACAGTGATTGCGCCTGCATCAACTTCAGGATGGATACCATTACATTCGAGTATAATATGGTCAATTGTTTCACTTGAGTTACCACATGCAGCACATGCGTCATCTGCATTGGTAAATTTCTTTTTGTAGCTGCGTGTTCTAAGGCACTCTGATGCAGCTTTAAAACGTAGGGCACTGCCTCTTGAGTTATCAAAGAAATCTTCCTTCCTGATCTTCATTTTCCACTTTCGGTATAATTCCACACTCTGTTTCTTTTCTATCGAATTTATCCAATTTTTGCCTTCTGTGCTTTTCACCTGTTGCTTAATGCTCTTTATTTCTCCGTCCTTGTGACTAGCATACTTACTAGTTAGTTTCCTAGTTCTTTTCCTCCATTGTGAGTAAACGCTTTTTAAGTAGAGGTATTTAATAATTTAGCTGCCCATCTGTTACTGTCCCATTTCTTCAGGCGTTCCTCATATAATATTTCACTCTGAGCTTCCCGTACTTCGAAAGATGCCCAGCCCATATCTCCCTGTACCGCGTCATTTGTAGTTTTGTCGTGGGCACCTAGTGCTAATCGTCCAACCGATCTCTGATTTATTTCTAACGTCGACTGTACCTATGATTTTAGGCACAAAACCGCATTTCCGAAAGTAAGTCCAGGCACCATAATTCCTTTCCAAATACCCCTCAAAACCTCATACCTATTGTATCCCCACAATGCCTTAAGCTTCATTATCCCGGCATTCCTTCGCCCTTCGGCCTTAAGTGATTGGTCATGCTTTCCAATGTATGCCAATCCTTCGTTTAGCCATTCCCCGAGATATTTATATTCTGCTACTCTAGGTATTTCATCGCCTTGCATTTTCAGACCCTGATCAGTTGAGCCGTTGAAAATCATCAGACCTGACTTAACTGCGCTAAAACTGAAGCCTAGAGCGTCTCTTCATCTCCGCATTATTTAACTAGAGTTTGCAATTCTTCCAGACTCTCAGCTAGCAGCACAATATCGTCTGCATACATCAAACTGGGTAGGCGCTGCTCTACCGCCTTTCCACCTAATCTATATGACAGGTTAAAACCTAGGTTACTGTCTTGTATCCTCCGTTCCAGGTTTATCATATAAAGCATGAATAGCAGCGGTGATAGAGGACAGCCTTGTCTTAAACCTTTGCATACTCTGACATCTTCTGTACTTCTTATCCCTTCCCACGTAATTTCTACTTTGTTATTCTGGTATATTTCCTGCAGGAACTCTATTATCTCATAACCAAAACCTTCTTCTTTTAATATGTTTCACAGGAGTTCCCTGCTTACGTTGTCGTACGCCCCGTTTATGTCCAGGAAGGCCAAATACAAAGGTCTATTTTCCACTCTAGATATTTCGATGCATTGGGTAAGCACGAACAGGCTATCGTATAAGCGCCTACCATTTCTAAAGCCGTTCTGAAGTTCTCCGAGTATCTTGTTTCTTTCTAACCCATGCTTGCACGTTTAATTTCACCGCCTGCATGGCCAACCTGTACATAACAGATGTTATGGTAATCGGCCTGTAGGATTTTATGTGCATCTTTTCTCCTTTCCCTTTCTAAATCCAATTCATTTTACTCTGCCGCCAGCTGTCCGGAATTCGCTTATTCGTTATGACTGTTTCCAGAGCTTTCAACAACGTTTCCGTCCTTTTTGGACCAAGTTCATTAATCAGCTTGGTCGGAATTCCATCTATTCCTGTAGATGTGTTTTTAGGAATACTTTTTTCTGCCATTTTCCAGTTTAGATTGGTCATTTCTAAGCTGCTTTGTATTCTGTTACCTTGTGTTGCTTCCTGATTGGCGGAGATTACACTATCGTCGCTCTTAAATGACTCGGCTATAACTGATGTAATGTAGTTCACTGCGTCGTCTCCCTTTAAACAATTTCCCTCGTTATCTTGAATCCGATCCTGCTTCCTTTGATTCTTTTTCTTTAGCCAGCTTATATGGTTTCAGAATTTTCTTGCTCCGCCTCTAGAGGCATCGTGTATGCCAGCCATCCAGCGATCGGTGTACTGCCTTATTTTACTTTGGACGGGGGGATGCACCTCAAGTTTCTTTTGTCGATATGATTCCCATTTTTGGTCGATTTCCTCCTGAGATACCTGTGCTTTCTTTGCCATTCGGTGTTCCCTTGAAGCAGCCAGTCGTTGTTCAATAGCTTCCCTGATTTCCTTATTTCACCAACCTCCGGGGCTTCCTCTTTCCATTCCAGCGGTTTGCTACTTTAACCTCCTGAATTTTCCTCCTTATGAGTAGTTCTACCTGTTCATAATCCCAGTCTTCCATGGGGCTTTTCTCTATTGCTGCCTCTATGTCTGCTGCTATCTGCGCTATTTGATCGTCGCTTAATTTTGCGTTTATGTTTTGTCTAAGTTCCATTTCTCTTTTCATCAAGGGCCCCATCTGCAGACTAATACGTTTATGATCACTTCCCAGACTACACTCCCCTTCTTCGTCTATTTCCATCTTTGTGACCTTCCTATAAATTTCCTGCGACATTAGACAATAGTCAATGATCGTCTGCCTGTTGCCGAATTCCCACGTGATTTGGCCTTCACATTTTGTTTCTCTATTTACTATAACTAGATCGTGTCGCTCACAGAAATCTAGCATTAGCTTGCCGTTACAATCCGTGTATCCATCCAGATCGTCGAGAGAGGTAGGGTCCTTTGAGCAGCGTTACCTGGCTGCAGATAGCGGAAATATTGTGAAAATGAATAAGACTGCATTTAAAACCTACCGTGCTAGTTGCTTCAGTTGCGCAATATATTGACATTACTCCCCTTTGCAGTGTAAGTGCAAATTGTTTCTCATTTTTTAAAACATCTGTTCGAATGCTGTAAGTGCAACCTTTTTCTGATCAATTTTAAATCGCGACGTTAAAATAACCTACTAAGGTCTTTCCGGAGGGCTGTTCTCCTTTAGGTTACATTATGTGATGTTTTTATTTCTTAATAGCCGCAAAACCAGCCGTGAACAGAGGCACGAAATAATGGCATGACAACGGTAACACCATTCAATTAGCTTCACCGTAATCATTTCCTGCCTTCAATGAGTGTATGTTACCTTTAGGGTGCGTTCAGACACCTCTCGGTAACAATCGTCGTTTTACCCGCTCAGAGGCGACCAGTGAGGAGAAAGAAGTTTAAGGACCCTACCGTTGAGGAGACGGAATTACGCGCTGCCTGAAGGGTGCTGATGATGTCAAATGGGTCAGAAGTTGATCCGGTGGCAAGGAATCATGAATAGGTTGCGACACATCTGCTACCCGAGGAAGCAAGTCTGCTGCAATGGTATTCAAATTTGCGTTGTCTTGAACACAGGGACTGAGTATAGTAACTGGGTAATGGTGACAAGCAGCATGTATAGTCTGTGCGACCTTAAGAGTGCCATGGACTTTATTTAAATGCTTTAGGGCTTCTTCGGAGTGAGTCATTATGTGTACTTGTTTAAGCGTAGGGCCGGCAGGTAACGCTCCTATCGCGTTTACGATAGCTTGCAGTTCGAAGGCAAGAGTTGATTTGATATTGGTAAGGTAAGTTCCAGTGGTGTTCAGGTGAGGGTGAGTTGAGCTTATAAAAGCAACTGAGCCATCTCTTAGGGTTACGGCTGCATCTGTGTAAATAATACAGTCATCAGGTGTTGCGCAAGAAGATATTGAGAATAATAATGAGAACTGCGACTCCTTGGTGAGTAGAGGCTTATTAGAAGTAAGGTGGTAGTAGTCCCATGGAAGTGGCTGGTTCTCTAATTCAGGACGAAGGGAAGCTTTTCTTGCTCTGTTTGTCTGTCTATGGGCAGTTAATTATGACAACGTGTTAAGGTGGCCGTACTCCTGGAATAGACGAATAGGAGTTGATCGAGGCAGTCCAGTAATGACTTGCATGGCCTCATGGTTGAGTGCCTCGAGTGTAGACCATTGCCGTTTTGTTAGTTTCTGAAACGATGCCTGGTATAGAAGCCGCGGTTGAAAGACAGCACGAACAAGTCGGCGAGCGGTATCTGATTGGGCACCACCAGAACAATTTGCCATTCTTCGAATTTGTCCAAGTGTGTTCATGGCACTCTTGAGCACATCTGATAACCAAACTGTGCCTTTTCCTGAGGAATGTAAATGGAGGCCCAACACCTTGATACATTCCACATCAGAGAGGGATGTATTGTCAATTGTCAACGCGAATGGATTAGCTTTGAAAGTTCTGCGGCCAGCCTTATTGCCCACATAGACATAGCATGTTTTGGTGAGGTTGAGGGATAGGCCTGTGTTGTTGAGAAATTCTTGAAGGCGATTTATGGCATTTTGCAGGAAGCCTTGCTGCACCTGCACTGAGCGTTTTCTAGACCACTTAGTAATATCGTCTGCGTAGGCTAGCACTTTATTATTAGGAAGTGAGGAAAGTGCATGTATGAGAGGAATAAATGCAATATTGAACAAAGTTGGGGCTAAAACTGAGCCCTGTGGTACTCCACGATTATAAGTGAAATGTCCTGTTGGTTTTCCATTTACACGGATAGCAAACGTTTGGTGGGAGAGGAACGCGTGAATTGCACAACAAAGCTGTAAGGGCATTCCAAGTGATGACATATTATTGAGGATCGCTGTGTGGAGGATGTCGTATGCTTTCGTGATATCTGTAGCTACGACTGCGCGGGTGAGACGACTGTGAGATGAACAGTATATTACTTCATTTGCAAAAAGGTGAAGGCCATCTTCAGAGCCGTACCCAGGCCGAAAGCCAATCTGTGAAGACGAATATTTGTGATGGTCAAGCCACCAGGATATACGAGTGGCAAGTAGCTTTTCGTACAGCCTAGAGAGAGTGTGGGGGAGAGAAATCGGACATAGAGCACCATGAGTTGTGGGTGGTTTTCCGGGCTTTGATATGAGAACTACTATAGAATGTTTCCAATCTGGTGGCATTTCACTGGAAATCCACATTTCATTGAAAATTATGAGAAGTGAGGTCAATGATTCACCTTCTAGATTGCGGGATAGTGTATAAGGCACACAATCATGACCGGGTGTGGTGTTTGGGTGGATGTCATCAATCGCAGCGATCAGCCCAGCTATGATGAAAGGGCTCGTGATCTTATCTTCTGGATGATGGTTGGCGAGACTGAGTGGAACAGATGCAGGTTGGCAGTCAACCTCAACAGTTTGTCAAAATGTACCCGCCCGCGTGCACCGGCGTCGACTCCGCACCTTAAAGCGCGGTGGCTGGGCCCTTGGAATCCTCGCTGAATTCGCGAACCAGACACATAGGGCAGTGACCGCTCCCCCATTCTAATCGATTTTACCTCAAGAACACTACGTAAAATTCGCCGCAAAATTCACGTTACTTCTTGGGACTCTCTACGTACAGATGCTCGCCTCATGTCAATAACTCCTGATTCGGCCCTTTCTACTTTCATGCAACTTCTAAATCAGCCTACTGTGTCTTCAACCACCAACGAAGACCAACCAAATCCTGACCTTCGCCTCCTTAACCTCTGGGCACGGCGCAAGCAAATAGACGGATGCGTCAGTCAGCATCCGTCCAATAATATTGCCATAGCACAACTTCATAAACTAACCGCCAAAGCTCGTCGGTATTCTAAGCACCTTCCACACAAACGTTGGACAGACTGCTGTTCTCATATAAGTACTCCGATCGGAAACCGCCACCTATGACGTGTGTTTCATTCAATAGAACGAAAACTCTCAGTTAAAGACTACGCCGAGAGTATTCGAATAGCCTGCGTCTTTCACCGCAAGAATTTGCCAAGCAAGCAGCTCTTCAGTTCTTCCCAGCACGCATTTGCTTTTTTCCATTCGTCTGGGTTGCGCAATGGGTACATAAGCGTTTGTTCAGATTCACTAGTAATTTCAAGGCATTAGTCATTTTCTGCTTTCAAACCTGCATTGCCTACAAAGTGTGTAGTTATACATTGATTTCACGCTGACTCTATTTAACTGAGTATACATCTACTGCGTATGACGTAAATAAGCACTTCAATAATTTTGCACATGGCCTGTGCATGCAGGAAATGAAGCTCATGAATATTGTCCTTTGTAGTGGTTCCCCCCAAAAATGCGCCGTAGCTCAGTACTGACGAGAATAAACAGTTCTATAGCATAATGTTAATTGGAAAAGTGAAACAATACTGGCGCATGAGAATCATAGTTTTAGAAAGTTTTTTGGTGAGGTCATTTATCTGAGCATCCCGGTCAAAATTTTCAGAAAAACTAATGCCGAGTTCCTTGAAACTTTCAACAACCTGTATCTATGTGCAGTCGATACAACTGGCGGTAATGCACAAGCTTTATTTCTTGGGCGGAACATAGCAGCCTCGGTTGTGGCAACATTTAGGTTTTATGCATTTTTTTACTGTCCAGGTGCTAACCAGGTTAATTGTACCATTTGTACGGTAAGACAAATCTGGACCTGTACTACCCGAAAAGAATAAACTTGTATCGTCTGCGTAAATTATGTGTTCGGCACTGGAGTCATGTGCTTACTATTTCGTTTATATATACGACAAATGGGAAAGGACCTAGAATGCTTCCTTGCGGAAGGCCTAGTACAGCCTGTTGACGATAGAAGAGTGTCCAGCTATTACAACGCATTGAGATCATCGTTTAAAGGCACGATGAAATCAGCTTATGGACTATATCGCGAATACCGTAATGCTCCAACATTTGGAGAAGTATAAAATGTTAATATAAACAAAGCTTCTGTAAAATCAAGGAAGACACTAAAGGCCATGTTTTTGTTTTCAAAATTTTCGAGGAGGGATTCTTTCCCAGCAAGCAGTGCTAAATCAGCGGATCAATATTTAATAAAACCATACTGTGCGGGATCTAAGATGCTTTAGCAATTAGTAAAGGAGGTTATTCGTTTAGTATTCATTTTTCCAGTCCTTTAAACAAAACAGGGAGTAATTAAATCGGACGGTAACTCAATAGGCTACTCCTGTTCCTTCTTTATATACTACTGTGACTTCTGCACATTGCATGTTCCCAGGAAACACACCAGAAGTAAGACAAATATTAAATATATGCGCCATGACATGTTCGATTAAGTTGACAACATATTTTATAGGATTTTTTTTTAATCGATATTTATTGCCTCAGGGCATCAGTAGGGTATGAGATGAAGGATGAATAAATGATTAAATGAATGGAAAAAGGTTGGCTGATTTTATGAAGTCCAGGAGTGAGCGACGATGACGTCCCTGCGTCCAAGCGACGCATGACGCAGGATTGGTTACTGAAAGGCCAGCTACGCTCAAGTGCCGGATTCGTGTTGGTTTGAGTGCTGGACAGTCCCACAGCAAGTGATGAATGTCGGCCTCAACATCTTCGTTTTTACAGATCAGGCACCCTGGGCGGGGATATAAGTGTTGGAAGTGTGACCACGTCCTAGTAACAGCTGGTGTGAGGGCAACACTGACCCGGATCCTACTAAGCACAACCTCCTCTGCACGGCTGAGACCACGGGGAAGTGATATCGCACACGGAGGGATAAGTGCAAGTGTGCGGCGCCGGAGGTGTTCCTTTCTTGACAAAAGGAGGGTAGCGTCGTCCACTTCAAGGAACCGTGGGATTGCGGAATTGTCAGAGGACGTGCAGTTTTCCAAACTGGTATTTCATATTCCAAGGCCGGTTTGAAAAACACGGTTTGTTGGAAAGAACGTTTTGGGAAAGAATAGTAGTCTAGACCGAACGGCAGTGAGATAAGACAAAGAAAATGGTTTCTGAATGCATAAGCTAAATCCTCCTCTGAATTTCCTACGCAATTATTGTTTAGTTTTGTAAGCATCCCTGGAGTTGTTGCCGAAAATTTGCTTCAGTCTACGCTAGATATCACCAGACTGCTAGTTCGAGGAAATTAGAATATTATATGGTAACAATAACGAGTACAGCCCTCGCTTTTAAAAAATTGAAAATATTCGCGGCACATTTTATTGCGAGCAAGCGAGAACCGTGATTAGTAATCCTGAAATGCATCGATATATCAAGAAATCCATTTTGCAAGATGGCCGATCACGACCGGTAAAAGAGGGAATGTGGTATGTTTGACGTTTGCAAGTTTTGAGTGGTGGAAGTACATATGTTCGTAACACTCAATTTCCAGCAATGGCAAAGCCAGAGCAATCATATCACGTGACCCAGCCTTCTGTTTCAGCGGACGTCTTGTGAACAGTCGTATACATGCTTCATCTCCCTTCGAGAGTACGCACTTTTGTCGCATCATTTTTGGACGAAAGAAAATTTGCAATACGCCTCAGTGGTCACACAGTTGGTGCATATGTTTTACTACGTGGCGTGCCCCAGGGATCAGTATTGTCTCTGACGTTGTTCATTATTACTTTCATCCCATTGGTGTGGCGCTTACAAATGATATCCCTGAAATCAAGTTTTTGCAATACGCAGATGATATCACGATATGGAGCACTCACCATGATCTTCTCTCTCAAGAGGCCGCCCTTCAGTCAGCATTAGACGTAATCTCTGATTACGCATCCTCCATTGGCCTTCAACGTTCTGTGTGTAAAACTTCATACACGTCAGTCGCCAACCACTGGGGACGCCGTAAACTCAAAACTCAACTCATATCCAATTTGTCTCTCTCTATCAGGCACCCCAATACAAGAAAGTTCGAGCCTGAAAATTCTGGGCCTAACAATTCACCAGTCAGGATCAGCGACTGCTTGGCTTTCTAAGGCAAAAAAGCAAGCACTTCAAACTATGAGTTTAATAAGAAGAATTGCACCTAAACCGGGTGGCGCTAGCTAGTCTGTTGCACGCCAGTTAGTGAGAGCGGTTCTGCAGCCACGTATTGCTTATCAGGCCTAGTTCCAGCATCTTACAAGAGCACAATACGATCGCCTTGAAGCCGTAAATCGAGAAGCTATGAGGACCATAACATGCCTTCCACGACTCACACTGGTCGTAGCGTTACAGGCGAATTCGCAGCTCAACACCATCGATGAACTGGTGCAGCAGCCCCGTGATGTTCGAAGACTCAAGGCCACTTTGGCACATTCCACGCAAGCTCTGAGGGCGTATATGCAACATCACACAATATTCTTTAGCCACCTGCGCCAGTTCTCCCTCCCTGGAAATTTGTACAGTTAGGAGACAACAAGCCAACTGATATCCGCTGACCGAACGTCTGCCAACTAAGCATCGTTGCTTCGCCAGAAATTTGAAGAGCAAGATACTCACCTGCCTCAAGATTCTATAGTAGTGTACGTGGATGGAAGCCTGCAAGGCTGTGAAGCCAAAACGGCAATCTACTGTCCACGGAGACCTAGCCTGAATCAGACCGCTACGTTTCAGCTTTGGGAACCACTTACATCTTTCTGCACTGAGCTCGTGGCAGTTCAGGAGGCACTCTGCTCCGTGGCTTCTATAACCATGCTCCCTACAGCCCACGTTGTCATCCGCACTGATGCACTTCAAGCAGTACGTCTGCTGCGATGTGTCAGCCGCTGCCCTAAAATTTGCCAAGAAATCCACCAGCTTGCGGCGCGCATCCCACAGTCAATGCGCATTGAGTGGGTTCCACGGGATCGGCTGCCTTCTAATGTCAAGCTGATTTAGCAACCCACTCCGTGAACCAAGACGCACCAATCCCGCGGCTTCACGAAGTGGACGATGCTACTCTCCTTTTGTCAAGAAAGGACACCTCCGGCTCCGCACACTTGCACTTATCCCTCCGTGGGCGATATCCCTTCCCCGCGGTCTCACCCGTGCAGAGGAGGTTGCGCTTAGGAGGATCCGGGTTGGTGTTGCCCTTACACCAGCTGTCACTAGGACGTGGTCATATTTCCAGCACTTATATCCCCGCCCAGGGTGACTGATCTGTAAAAACGAAGATGTTGAGACCGACATCCGCCACTTGCTGTGGGACTTTCCAGCACTCAAACCAATACGAATCCGGCACCTTAGCATAGCTGGCCTTTCAGCAACCAATCCTGCCTCATATGTCACTTGGACGCAGGGACCTCATCATCGCTCACTTCTGGGCTTCATAAAATCAGCCAACCTTTTTCCATTCATTTAATCATTTATTCAGCCTTCATCTCATACCCTACTAATTCCTTGAGGCAATAAATATCCACTTAAAATACAGTTGTATACACGCGTACATGAAAATGTTTGCTACTTTGTTGTGAATGCAGCTTTCCTTTAAGCCCCGCCGGTGTGGCACAGCGGTTGCGGCGCTCAACTACTGTGCCCAAGGAGGCGGCGGCTGCGTTTCGATGGAGGCGAAACAGAGTGGCGTCAGCGTTTTGTGCCATGTCAGTGCACGTTAAAAACCCTACGCGGTCGCAATTGCCGTAGTTCAGTTCTCCCCTACGGCGTCTCTCATAGCCTGAGTCGCTTTGGGACGTTAATCCCACGAACCAAACCAAATCTGTCCTTGGGTGCAGCTGCTGCGAAAAGTATACCATTGGGGCCTATGTGGCGTAAGTACAAACCTTAGATCTTTGTTTTGCACGAGACAATTGTTCGGTCTCCCTAAAAAAATCAAAGAAATCTGGCCCATTCTGCGATGATAATGCTGAGCTCAGCAGCAGCAGAAGCACTCTTCGCAGCAGCACTCTTCACGTTACTTGGCGTGAAGGGTGGCACGTAGTAAAAATGAAGCTGAGACAGCTACACGAGCGATGGAAACTCCCAAAGAGCCAGGACAGACACTTTTAAAGTGACGACGCAAGGGGGCGGTGAAGAAGGGGCGACAAAAGTAACAGGAACGATTCGGTCTTATTCTCCACTACTACTTATTTCGCTTTCTATATGCTGGTTTAGCCGAGTTAAGCCACTGGCATTGTTTTTTCTGTATGGTCGGCAGCACTCCCTGGCAGAGTTGCTCCCTGTCGTAATGCGCCCACGCTGTTGCGTGAGAACGGAAGCGGCCGTTCTTTCGTGTTTGACAAACAATCAACAAAACAGCAGCATAATCGGAAAAAGATGTTGGGAGGCCACACGACCATGACAAAAAACGTCGATCACTCGAGAGATAAGGGCCAGAGAGCGAGATGTGCTTCTCCGAGAAGCAAGCCCTTTCCACCGGATGCCATCTATACAGCGTTTGCATACATTGGTCTCCGAGCACAAAGAATTCGTCTAGAACACTCTCCCCTCCTGTATTGTTTTCCGACAAGCAATTTGCACAGGTTTAATAAAGAGCATGCGCAATAATAGAGAACACTGTCAATACGAAGAATCAGTGGCCAAGTATGACTTAGATTACACTTAACATTACCATATGGCCCTCACGGAATCAGAACTTTAGAGCCAGCTCTACTTGACAAAGCGATTTAGAGTCAACCTAGTTTAAAGACGCTGCCATCACTGCCTGTAAAAAGCAGAGTAAAGAGGATTGTCATTTAACACAGCGGTAATGTCATGCTTGGCGCATTATTGCGATCAGATAGTGCGTGAAGAGACGTTAAATGAAAATAGCCGCTCAGACTAGGCTCACAGATTTTGCGGCAATTGAAAGTGTTCTTTTAAAAAACAATACTTCATTTCATAAGCCAGAAAACTTGCTTAACGTGAAGTATCGCTGGCACGAGCACTGTCGAATTCGTGCAGCTGCGTTGCGTTCATGAGGTCTTTCGGGGAACGCTGTTTCGTTGTCTCAGTGGGCAAACACCATTGAAGCGTAACGAAAGCACTGCGGCGACCACTGTTAAGAATGCGGAGCATCGTAATTTAATGACTGCAAAGAGGGAGACGGAGAGGAAGGTTGGGCTAAAATATGAGCTCTTAGTATTTCTACATGGCCCGACACAGTCTGCAAGATCAGAACCGCAATTTCTCAGCAGCATTCACGTTGTGTCGTAAAGCATAATTCGAGCGCCTCATACTCCACTTCTTTTGGACATGTGAAAAGGGAAAACACTTCGATATTCTCAACAATTTGTATGAAATATCACATCAATTATTATTATAATTATTGCTTTATTTTTATTTCCGGCAACCGCTAAACGCTCTCGTCTAGTGGGTACTGCATAGGGGGTAGTAAAAATTAAACATGAAGAAACATGAAGGACCATCTATCATGAGGAAGTGAACAAAAAAACAAGAAACGTGCGATAATTGAATAGCCGACAAGTATCAAAATTTGTCTGCACAACATAATGAACATAATGAAAGAAAAGTGCAGTAAACATAATGAAAAACTAAACTCAATCCCACAACGATGGGTACAACGGCACTAGAAGAAAACTGCCCATCGGTGTCATTTTTTTTAAGTTCATAAAATATTGCCGCATTCGTTTCATTTGCAATTGTTGAAGGCAGCCTGGTTCCAGTCAATAATGGTTTTTTGTATAAACGATTTGGCAAAAGTTGAAGTGTGACATGACTGCATTTGATCTTGACAGGACAGTAACAGGGTGCAAACACTGCTGAGGTTGAGTGAAAAAACTTGTCGTGAAGCAACCAATGACGGTAAATTTTGTGGAAAAGAGTTAAAGGTGCGTGCTACCGACGATTGGAAAGGGTTTCAAGCCCAGCACGAGCTTTTATCAAGGTGACGCAAGTAAAACGTGTGTAGTCTGAAAACAGTAAAGGAGCCGAACGGTTTTGCAGGGATTCAATATTATCTGGGACGTAGGCTAGATCTGTGTCCCATATGGCAGCATCGTAATAAATTTTAGGTCGAATGAATGTAATAGAAGGACGTTTACGGACGGATGCCGGAGCTGTCGAAGGTTTCGTTTTAAGTAGCCAAGTGAAAAGCTAGCAATTCCTAGAGTCAAGTTATTATGATTGTTCCAGGTCAAGGGAAGGTAAACTCCTAAATACTTGTAAAAGAAAACTAACTCAACTGTTGCCTCAGTAAGGCAATATGTGGTTGGGATGTGACGAGAATTTCTAGTAAAAGAGAAGAGATTAGTCTTGGAGAGGTGCAGGTTAATTAGCCATAACTGGCACGAAGTGGTAATAGAATCCAGATCAGCTTGTTCAAATTTTTGTTCAGAGTCATTTGAGATCATTCAGTACACAACAAAGTCATTAGAAACAGTATAATTCATGAAGAATCGCAATTTGGTAAGTCATAATTAATTATTTGGAACAGCAGTGAACCAAGCACTCTCGTCTGGTGTACACCTGATGTGACATTAGCCAATGGAAAGTCAGAACCGTTCGAAGAAGTGAACAAAACACTAGATGAAATGAAATACGTATTTCATGTTAGTGCCTGAGGGTGAATATTGAGATGCAATAGCTTCGACTTTAGTCTATAGAGAAGAATATGGTCAAATGCATTAGAAAAATCTAGAAACAATGCATCGACGTGAATTCCGGCATATAAAGAAATAAATAATTCACTAGTACATCTGGCTATTTGAGTGTCGCAAGAAAACTCTTGGCGAACACCGCGTTGATATTTAAATATGATGTCACGATTTTCCAAATGGTTATCGCCTATGAATTGGCTCATTAAGGAAACATTCACAGCGCAGGTCATCCCGCATGTAGTACAGGGAGGGGTAGCACGCAAGGCAGGATTTTCCAGCGAAAAAAACCTTAAACCAGCTGATGCATGTTCTCCAGTTAATACCTGCATTCGATACCGACACTGTATACGCGGCAGAATGAAGGATATAGCCGAGAGGAATGTGCCCGAAATCCTTTGCGCTTAAAATCAGAGGAAGTCTTTCAATAAAGCTGAAATCGCACCAACCAAAACTGCATCAGTCATTGGTCGTTCTCGAGCATGCTTATTACATTGTCAGTGAACAAACAGGCTATACCTTACAGCGCAGTTCGCCGTTTGACGCGCAATGGCCTTCCTGCTCTTGACTGAGAAGTGACGTTGGATTATATAGGTTTGAATGAGGCTGGCCGTAGAGGATGGGGAGACGACGGCGGTGTGTCCTTACAAAGACGCTTCAAAGTTCCCTCTTAGATCTAATGAAAACACACATCACACGATCGCCTAATCGCCGTCGTTGCATACGTACTTCAGCGCAATAAATAGTTTGTACTGCAGTCTGGCTGTTCTGAGTAACTCAACGTACTTTAGAGAGATCGCTCCAAGCAAGCACCGAGAGCAGACGAGCTTTTCGGTAGCACCGTCCCAGGGAACCTACCGCGAGCGCGCATCTGAGAGGTACGTTTCTATAATCTCTTCGAGGGCACGCACCACGATCCGCCGCCCCCTTCTGGGCCTAACCAGAGTAGAAAAACAAGACCAAAACGCTGCCTGTACCCGTCCAAGCAGCCCCTGCTCCGGCTTAGCCTGTCCCATCCGCCGTCGATACTCCAGCTAATATTGTCCTTGTGACGAATAAACCCACCTAACGAGCTCAACAACAGCAGAATGCGCATGACGCATACAGTCACGAATCGACGCAGGCAACTTTCCTCCGTGCCTCCCGGAATTATACGGATAATCTTCAGGCCAAGATGAGTCGTCGCCGTTGAACGGATACGTCATGGCGCAGTCATGCCTGCAAGCCCTGCAAGTCACCGCCGCGGGCCACGACTTAGGGGACCTTCGCCTGCGGATCCGTTCTACCAATAACACTATTACGGTCGCCACCTCACATGGCGCCACCGCTTTTCACATCGTCAAGCAAAGGGAGTGGTTCTCCAAATGAGCCCTGTCGCCGCATATACTGCACTACCGCCAGTTGCTGTGCACGGTTCATATCAATGGCCTACTTTTCAGAAACACCCTTACGGAGTGCTGCAGGACATCTAGAGCCGGAACGTGGATGCTGATACTACTGCAGACCGCAGAATGGGTAAGGGCCTCTTCATACTCATTACTTTCTCGCACGGAACGTTTCCCCATACCATGCACTACATGCGTGCAGTATGCCGGTACAAGCCATACAAGGGGTGTCTAGATACGTACACGAACTGTCATTGACCGGGCCACAGGTATGATGTGTGCCCACACCACAAATCTTATCTCGGGCCGCGGTGCAGTGAGAAGCTTTTGTCACAGGATGTTCACTCCGGCATATTGAAGTGCATTCTTTGTAGGGGTCCGCATCTTACAGACACTGTCTTGTGCAAGGCGAGGAATTCCACCTCAAAAAGGTGCAAGCTGCCACCCCAGAAGACAAAGTTCTCTAACAAGAAGCAATTTCGTGCACTAAGCATGACCCTTCAAACTACCTCTAAGTGGTATTACAAGGCTACCATGACGACACCCACGATCTCACAGGATCCTGAAGTGAAGCAACTGCGGGAAGATAAAGCACTTAAGGGTCGCCGTCTCTACTTTTACTTTTGCTCATAGTCCCGCCCCCAAAAGGGCGAGACTATGGCCCCTCCAAAGGGCAGTTGTTCTGTGTGGGAACGCTACATATATATCTCGGAAGTTTTTTTTCAATTTGTGCAATATATAGGGAGCTGCCGCTCCCTTTCCCGACGCCAATCGAAGAGGAAACCACTGGGCCTCCTTTACCAACCAGTCGGTCGACAGCAGTTGCCCAGAGGAAGAGAGTGTACCATCCGAGAGACTCAGGCAGCCAGGACATTGATGCATCGACGGCGCTCAGTGACAGCTCCTTGACCGACGACGACGGGTTCGTACCAGTTGTAACTAAAAAAGCGAAACGCCCACTGCGCCGACAACCCACCAAGTCGTCCTCATCAAGCACGGCTACAGTCATCACGGCGCGAAGTGTACCGGCACATACGGCCTTATTTGTACCGCAAAATGAGACGGACAACCTGAACCATCTAAACAGGCAAGTTACCTCCATATTTCTCGAGAGTCTCGTACCGGGGGCCATCCAAGACGCAAGAATTAATCGTTAAAGCAATATCCTTGTCATTGATGTCGCTGAGCGAAGTGTACTTGACAAATTAGCCGCAGTAACCAAACTCGGAAATATTAGCGCTCGTTCTCTTCCAAGGCAGCGGGACCACGGCTGGCGTCATTTACAACGTTGACATTGGCATCAGTGACGCTGACTTGCATCAGCTGATCAAGCCGGTGACTGATAGTATTACCATAGTCCAAGTTCAGCGCCTTGGAAAGTCAACATTCATCAAACATATTGTTGCATCATGCATCAAACATATTGAAGGATGACTGCATACCAGAGCATGTCAAGATAGAGCACTTCCGACAGTCTGTTGGACCATTCGTGCCTAAACCATTACAAGGCAGGAAATGCATGACGATAGGCCACGCGAGCGCAATGTACAGCAACTCCGTCGTGTGCCCCAGATGTTCAGAGGCACACAGCGCTGACGTCTGCAGAGCGAACGCCTTGAAGTGTGCCAACTGCAGTCACCCCCACAACTCATTTTCGCGATGCTGCCCCCGGCTAAAGACTAAGAGGGCAGTACTGAGGCAAAAGGTGCGACGTCTCTCGCACCGAAAACAGGCGACAAAGATGGCAACCACCGTTTAAGAGAAGGCTCGAAGTGCTATTGTGGCTTGTCCAACTCTGCGACTATCAACATTAAACGCAGAAATCCCACCTTCTAGTGATGTTAAACCTGGAGCCTGCCACACCTCTTGTTCATCACTACCGAAGCCTTCTATGCGCGCTAGGCCAGACATTTTGCTGCCATCCAAACTTCGAACACCTATAATTGAGCCAGCGCCGCGACAAGATTCTGACAGCAGCCAAGATCTGCAAGTGATCATTATGCTCACGTCGCTGATGAATGCCATGCGTAGTTTGCTGACCAGTCGAAACACGCCAGCAGCAAACAATGCTCTGCAAGTACTGGACGCACTACATCCAGTTCTTGCGGCTTTGCAGATTTAGGCATCATGGCTCCGCCGGACATACCTCTTCAGAAAACAGTCAAGCAAGCCTTTATTTTTTAGTGGAATTTTCGTGGTCTTCATTCACGGATTTCAGATATTCGGCGCTATGTCTATGAAAATCAATTCCCTATCTCGTCATTTGTGAACCGAACATATTGAAAATTTGGCGAATATCTGGTTACTAGGCATTTTCATCGCATGTGTGCACCAGAACTAGCAAAGTTATCATATACATTTGACGTGAACTAACATACGTGATTCAGCCGGTTCCTCCGAACAATGATAATCAGTATGTCTGCATGACCATGAAGAGCCGCGCCTTGACGTTTACACTTGTGGCTGTGTACCTGGCGCCATCAAGCCATTTGAAACTGAGAGACTGGGTGTCCGGACGGAAGTCACAAGTGGTCCATGGATTATCACAGGAGATTTAAATGAGCATCACACTTTCTGGGGAGGTGTTAGGATGAACCTCAGGGGAAGAAAGCTCGTATCCATTGCCTCGGACCATAACCTTCAATGCCTTAATGACGGAACCCCAACTTATATTAGAGGAGTGATTTATAGTAGCTGCCAGGACTTGGCCTTTGTTTCGAAAAGCCTTACAAGATGCGTCTGCTGGTTTTCAGATATTCAAACCCATGGCAGCGACCACATCCCGACCTGCCTTACCATTACCGGCCATGTCACGTCTTCCTCAACACCACGTACGCGCTACATTGACTGGAAAGTTTAAAAAAATATATATAGAAGATGCTTGCGTTGAAGGCTTCTACACGGGTATCGAAGAAAAAATTAGGAAGGCTATGAAAGAGCAACCGGCTTCTTCATTCCTGTGGCAAACTACACCCATTTTGATACTGAATTAGAGCGACTGCAATCGCTACGCCGGCGAGCAGAGCGTAGATACCGTCGCACGAAGTCGCACCTAGTCCTTCGGTATGCCAGGCGCATACAAAAGAAGATACAGCACAGACTTCAGGCACTGGAGACTTAACGCTGGCGGACTTTTTTCGCAAAACACTGGATCCACGGAGGTCATTGTCACAAGATTGGAACGTGATTCGTGACCTCCAAACATCCCCTAAACAGCGCTACCCATTCCAATCCCTCCCACTGCAGAAGCGACGCAGCGAGGTTGATGTCGACGAAGAATTCTGTGCAAAGATGACTGGCCTCCCAAACCCACCAGCAGCGGAGTATTGCTGTGATGTTCCACCATCGAGGGATTCCCGTATGGATCTGTTGTTTTGTTTAGAAGAACTCGATGCCGCTCTAGCTTGTTGCAGACCGTCTTCATCGCCGGGGCCGGAGGGTGTGACGTACGCCGCGCTTACCAGCCTTGGCCAGGAGGCTTGTCGGGCTCTTTTGGACCTTTACAACAAGTCATGGTGCGACGGCACAGTTCCCAATGACTGGAAGACCAGCCTGCTAATTTTACTGCTGAAACCCGGGAAATCACCCCTCGAGCTTTCATCATATCATCCGATAGCACTTGCCAGCTGTGTCGGCAAAGTTATGGAACGAATACTGCTCACGCGCATTGAGTGGTACTTGGAGAGATATCAAGTGTATCCAGGCGTTATGTCCGATTTTCGACGGGGTCGTTCATCTATCGACAACGTGGTTGACCTGGTTACATCCGTTTAGGTAGAAAAAAATCTGAAAAGATTGACTGCGGCGTTGTTTTTGGGCATTAAAGACACCTACGACAACATTACACATCAGTCGATTATGGAAACAAAGCAAACCGCTGAGATTGCAGGCCGTATGTTCAGCTGGATACGCAGCTATTTATCACAGAGGTCGCTTTTTATTCAGACTCAGGACAGACCAACGTCTTCACACTGGTGCTCACGCGGAGTCCCACAGGGTGGGGTGTTGAGCCCAACTCTGTTCAACCTTGCTATAATTGGCCTGATCGATTTGTAGCTGCTGCAACCTGCTCAGATGTCCATCTATGTCGATGATATCTGCTTTTCGGCGTCAAGTGTGATTCATCCCCACACCCGTGTGAAGCTTAAAGGGCAGCATCAATCGTGACGTCTTACCTACATTTGCAGGGCCTTAGCATTTCAAGTCAGAAATGCTCTTCTGTGGCCTTCATGCGAAACCCAATGTCACATAATACCATAATTATAAACGGGGAAGCCATTCCCTATAAAAAAAGCCACCGCTTCCTGGGAGTTGTCATCGACAGGAATGTCTCGTGGAGCCCACATATGAATGACACGAAAAAGAGACTGCTTGCCATTGTTCATGTTTTCTTCTTCCTCGAGGAAAGTCATGGGGCGCATCAGTGCACTCGTTGCTACAACTTTATCGATCATAGTTTATGGGGTACATGCGCTACAGCCTTCCGATATTCAACAACATCACGAAGACGAACATTCGAACTCTCCAAAGTGTTGCAGAGCAAGTTCTCCGTATCTGTCTCGGCTTGCCTAAATCCACCTCAACGGCAGCAACTGTTCTTCTAGCCGGGAAAATCCTGTCACTGTCTATGTTGCTGTCGGGACACTGGGAACACACATTAGACACCTCACACGAGTTCTCAATCACCACCTGGGAAATCTCCCAGCAACTAGATCACGTACTGCCTTTTCCGAAACCACTGAAGCTTACCGCACTTCCCTTCCCTCGCAGTTCACCCCTGCTTCAAGACCGAGCGCACCCATATGGAGCCTACATGAAACTCAGAGTCACCTATCAATTCCTGGCCTTAAGAAGAAAGCTGGAGTACCAATGCTTGTCTTGCAACAAATGACGCTGGATCACCTTAACTCTAAGCACAATCACCGAATACATGTGTACACGAATGGCTCAGTTACGTCAGCCAGGTCCACAGTGTCCGCGGTAGAACCGGCAAGGCCCGTCTTAATAAAGCTAAAGACTACACATCTCACCTCTTCGACTAGCGCGGAACTATCTGCCCTACGTGCTGCAGTCAAATACATTAGCCAGGAGCTCCTTCAAGAATGGTCAGTTTTCACTGACTCTAAAGCAGCGCTTCAAAGCATGCAAGCGGCACTGCACGCCACGGCTGAAATGCACAACTAAATGCAAAGATCCGCACGCTGCACCACGCAGCAATATCGAAAGGCCACGACATCATTTACCAGTGGTTGCCAGGATACTGTGGCATTGCAGAAAATAACCAGGCGGATGCCGCTGCCTGTTCTGCCCACAACGACGGACTTCCAGTCCAAATTCCGTCAACGATAGCGGATGCATGCAGCAAGCGGGCTTCACTGTTTCACGTGGAACTCACACATTCAGAGGGGAATACTGGAGAGTTCTCTAACCGTCGCCTCAAGGCATTGGACACCAGACTGCGCCTGCGCATTCCCCACCACAAAACACGGCGTGAAACAACGGTACTGTGCCGCCTATGGCTTGGCGTTGCTTTCGCAAATACGCCTTCCTGATCGGGATGGCTGACAGCACTGCTTGTGAACGATGCAGCGATAATGAAACAATTGAGCACCTCCTTTGTGGTTACCCGGTTTTTTCAACCCGACGACATACGCTGCGTACTGCATTGGATCGTCTGGATGCTCACCCCTTAACGGAAGGGAAGATCTAGGGACCATGGCCACAAAAGTCATCCGCGCTCAAAGCCTACAAGGCACTTCTCTTTTTAAGAAACTAGCCTGATCGACAGACTATGACTTTCTCACCTCATCTACTCTTCTACCCTCCCCCTTTAATAACCCATTCCTCTTACCCAGTGCAGGGTAGCCAACTGGAATTCATTTTTTCTGGTTAACATCCCTGCCTTCCGCCCTCCTTTTCTCCTCCTCCTCCCATGTGATACAAATGCAGGAGATTTCGACGACTCTCTGTAGCACATTATTGCAAATTTTCCATCCGCTCCTGACATTATCGCTATTCAGGACATCAGTATTAGCAGGCAACTCCCAAGATACGCTAATATTCCTCCGACTCAACTGACATTCCTCGTGTGGCCACATACATCAGTAACTCCTTGCAATACGCAGAGCATGAAATTACCTTCTCTGTTGCTCACAACCTTATTGAAATTATGCCCCCACTCTTTCAAAATCGTCTTTTCAACTTCTCCCAATGCAGCGTATTCACCTACGCGCCCCACTCCTTAAGTCCGCCGCCCAAGTGGATGAATGAAACGCCCTTCTATTGCCGGAGACTTTAATGGCGCACATCTGGACTGGGGCTAAAGGCGCACTACTCGCATAGGACCTTATACAATAAAACGCTGGTGCTCCACCTGATTATCTCGAATGATTTCAGCCTTCCTACGCGGACTGGTAATAGTGTTACTGCCGACGCCCAGACCTCACGCTTGGTAGAAATGTGGCACACCTGCAATAAGAAAGAAACTAAACCACTGCAGGCAGCGACCACCATCTAATTCGCATAACATTAAACCACCACCGAGCTTAGCACGTTTTTATCGCTAGTCACACAGATAAGACCATCTACGCAAATTCAGGCAATCACAGCGAACACTGGCCTCCTTCGACCTCGACACCTTGTCTACTCACTTAGAGAAGGATATTTGCCAACACTTGAAAATGACAGACAATACCTCAACCACCTCCTTTTCGATATTAAGCTTAGAAACCTGAAAATCATAATAGGAAATTAAACCTCAACCTCTCACCCAGTTTCCATTTCAAGTATAACAGCACAGTTCCAGTATTTACCAAGCTAACTGCGCGTGAGTTTGTGATGCCTACATAGCAATGCCTCCGCAGACCGCGCCTGACATCTGTTACACCACATGCTAGACCCCCCACAATCTAAAACCCATATGCGCAATAGCTCTCACTGCCTCACTTATCCATCAGCAGGACACCTTCGTGGAGCAGGTAAAAGGTGCCTCTACCACATGATGTCTCATTTTCAAGAACCCTGTGTACACAGTCATACGCTAATCTTATATTGATGCCCTTATTACAAAATCGGAATTTCGCGCCACCTCATTGACTTTTAGAACCCCGGGCACGTGCAGGATCCGATTACCAATGCCGTCATCAGAAATCTTGATTCCTCCATAACTATTCAACTACCGAATAGTGACCGGCAGCCACCCTCCCTCCCTCCTGGAATCATGGGAAAATCACTTTCATTCTAACCTCTTCCCCCAATCCCATGAACGTACAACTCATCCGCACGATTTTTATGACATCTCGTATCGGCAAGGCATTCGAGCACATAATTCTTGCCCGACTTGTGCTTTATTGAAAGATAACCGCCATTTCTCTCACAGTGTTTTGGGCTTTCGCCTTCATCTGTCTATGCAAGCTACTCCAAATAAGCACGAAATGCTTGATGATACCATCCCTCACCGAACTAAAGCGATCCTGGTGATTTATCTCACAAAGGCATTTCACAGAATCCGACACGTCATCTTACGGCAACGGCAGGGACTGCAAGCAGTTTCAAAAAGCTACAACTGCGTTCGCGAATTTCTCGCGGGCTGCACTGAATCGCTGCTCATAGATACGCAGAGCTAAATATTGCGTAGTTTATTTGCCCTTTCTGTTTAGCATTGGTCCAATCCCCCTAGCTCATATATTCAATCTCATCCCGCGCCTCAAGCATACCCTGTACGCTGATATTACCCCAGGCACTACTCATGAATCAGGTGGAGAAATCAAAGAATATCTTCAATTAGCAGCCGACGCTACCTCAGTTCACACGTCATATATTGCGCTCATAAGCTCTCCTACAAATTCCACGCCCCTTCTAATTATCTCAAATTCTCCGCTAAATAAACCATTCAATACGCTTTACAGCAATCTCCTATTCCCGTCACTCCCACCCTCCGCTTACTTGGCCTCTGGCTGTAGGATTCCGGACGCAATACTCTTGCTCTTAAAACACGAAAGGTCTTATCAAAGTCTGTGCTGAAGCTTCTACTCCACGTATCTTCCATGGAGAGGGGTTTAGACGAGGCCGACATGAAAGCGAGTTGATGAGCTAGTGGAATGAGAGCAATGTTAGAAAAAGAGGGAGATTTTCTGATCTCGCCAACTGTATAAGGGGCTGCGATAAGCTCATCTACGTCACCTCTTAATCATACGAAACCCGAAGGCATGCACGCCCTTATCAGCCTTAAAACTAAGGCAGACCTAAGCCTAAATTAGAGCACTGGCCCAGCCAAGCGCCTTCCAAAAAGCATTCACAACACAGAACTAGTTGACGCGCACCTTCAAGCGCAGTACATAAGACGAACCGCGACCACCATTGGGCGTCATATCCCTTTTTCCCTTCGCATTAATTCTTTTGGTTCTTATAATTTTGACTCAAAGGGCTGGCATTGTGGCTATGGTGTTCCGATCGTGAGACTAAGGATGTGGAATCAAATTTCCGTCATCATATTTTGATCGAGGGGAAGTGCAAATCCACCAGTGTTCTGTCCGATGTAATTGCTTCTTTACGAGTCCCATGTTGTCGGAATGCTTCGGAGACCTTCCACTATGATGTTTCTTACGTGTGCCCACGTGCAGGATTGCATTTTGCTAAGCCAGGGAATATCACATGAATTCTCCATCGTCATCAAAGGCTTAATGAACACGACAAATCAGGTGACGAAGGAATGTATTTTAGTGTGAAGAGAGCGAAAGGAAAGTTTTTCAAAATCACGTGAGCGAATATCCGTGCAGCACCTACTTGAAAAGGCGCGAATTGCTGCACCATCAATCGGCATCCTTGGCCTAGTTTAACTCTTCACACATAAGGCGACGACCATGTTTGTGGCTGTCCACGCTAAAGGAAGATCGCTTTTCCCGTACTCCTTTTGCCCACTGCTGTAGGGTGACAAGGTGACGTCGTTGCAATTACCATCTCTGAGGCCATAATTGAAACCGGATGAAATCATTGTCCTTAACGTCTTCTATCGCAGGCCGCACTGCATTCTCATCGGTTATGACTGTGCCTTGACGTTCTTATTCCTCAAACCCGTCGGTATGCAATTTCAGACTTGGCAGCATCACCAGCCATTTGTGCCCAATAAGCAGCAGTATGGGGTAATGTTTAGGGAGGAAAAGTTTTATTAAGAAAGCCGGAAAGGCGAGCTGAGGTAACGTACCGTCTTTGACAAAAGTAACCAGGCTGCTCCGAAGGCTGGCGGAGCAAGTGCGCGGCCATGTGGTGGCGTTGAGCTCACTGTGGCTTATCGGTGCTTGTCAGCTCCGAGGGTACAATATTGACGTAACTTCGCACCCTCATTGTAGCTCGCTGGATGATAAAAACTAGGCGCGTATGATGTGCGGGCTGCGGTTTCACGTGTGCGAAGCTTGGTTGTGCCCAGCGAGGGAACTCAGTATAGCGACGAGGCTATTCGCTCTTTTCGGGCAACTGCCCTGAAGTAGATGTCGCGTTTCTCGCTATATAATTATATGTACTTGCGTTCTGTAATCCGTTACTGAAACACACCAGCAGAACTGCGCATTCCTGCGTGTTTGATGCGCCTGTACATAAAGAATCATAACGCACCTCGAAATTTTAACATGCTTTCTCCGAGGCGCCTTGAATACTGCCACTTTACAGGCCGTAACTCCGGTACAGAGATATGGGAAAGCTCGTGAACCCTTCAAGCCACCTTATTTCTCCTTTAGGCTTGCAAAATTGTGTTAGCTCTTTAGGGAGGCTGTTTATAAATAAGTGAAATGATTGATTTTAACAAATTCTTGCATTTGATAATTGTAGGTAAGTTTTGGTTTAAGTAACAAACTATAATGAAAGCTTCCTCACGCTTAGTCATTATATGCATATGACTGCTTTCTCGTTCGTGGAACCCTTATTTCAGAGCAACACTGTCTGGCAAACCTAGCACATATGCGTCCTAGAAACGAACAACAATAGTTCACCGTGTCTACTATCACCTGCTTTTCTGTTTTCCTCAGTTGTCCAAAAGAGCGAATAGCCCCGTCGCTATACTGAGCGCCCTCGCTGGGCACTACCAAGCTCCACACGCGTGAAACCGCAGCCCGCACATCATACGCGCCCAGTGTTTATCATCCAACGGGCGAGAGTGAGGGTGCGAAGTTACGTCAGCTGTTGTACCGTCGGAGCTGACGAGCACCGATGAGCCACAGCGAGCGCAACGCCGCCACAGGGCCGCGCGCTTGCTAAGGCAGCCTTCGGAGCAGCCTGGTTAATTTTGGCAAAGACGGTACTTGTGATGGATATACTGCACCGTGATAGTTTTGTGGGCCCGGACGAACAGACAAAGACAAGTTCCCTTATCGAAACGTTGCATCGGCAAGGGAACTAAGGCTCCCCATCGACCCTTTTTCAGTGCCCTTTCATCACTGCGCCGTGGACACACATGGACACTGTCACTCTGGTGCATGTGGTGCCGCGGCAGTGGTGAGAAAATCTGTTCGGTTACTTAATATTCCCAATAAAACATTTCGCCTGGCGAAAGGGTCGATCATGTCGTGCTCTAGAATGAACGCTGCTAAGAGCTGATTGAAATAACAGCGCCAGAGTTGAACTTCAATTTTTGTTTGAGCAAACAAATTTTAGGGATACGAGGCTTTAAACTCTGCTACAAACCCATCACTGTGTATACTTATTACATTTGTTGCTCAGAATCGCTGAGAGTAACAGATACGCTACAATATCGACCAGCGGAGGAGTGCATGTGGGTGGGGTGACGGGGGGACAAGCGTTGAAATGAAAGTTTGGCTGCGGGAGCCGCCCCCTAGAGGGCACACTCTGAGGCACAGATCAATACGACCATGATCACGAGTCTTTCGTGGTGCCTTAGCTAATAGTGCAAACTAGCCTATGCTCTCCTCCACTCTTCACGTGTTGTCCCCGAACTCGGACTTTATAGCTGGGCTTTATAGAGAAATATAGTCGCAGGCTTTAACAACAACGGCCAGGGTACTCGTCTCTTCTTGCGCATGGCGGGTGCGAGTAGCTTCCCGTCCAAACACCGCGCTCCTATCATGTTCGCTGATGGGACGCTCGACCAATAAATTCGCGCGGTGCCACATGTGTCTTGCCTTGAGTCGGGATGGACCTTGCTCCTCTTGCTTGCTTCTCTTGCGTCTTGCTTTTCTCAGAAGACCCATTCGCCTACTTCCTTGTGTGCTATCAAATGAAGCTCAAAGCTGGTAGCAGAAATTATATTATAGCCGGGAAAATACTGATGCAGTAAGTTAGTACTCTACAGCGGTGACTAGGAAGTATATAAATTTTGCATCACTTGCTGCAACAAGTCGAAGTACATTTGAGGTCAAGAGTTTGACGGAAGCCCGTCTGGTCGGGATGGGACATGACGGAAAATAAACGACACCGACCAAAAGAAGAAAAATGGAATGACGATTGTGAACAAGGCTCCCGTGTGGGAGCCGAAACGTCATTCCATCTTTCTTCTCTTGGTCGGTGTCGTTTATTTTTCGTCATGTCGAAGTACATTGGCGGCCGTTGAATATACTTTTCTTGCTCGCTTGGCACGTGTAGGCAGGGAGCCCAAATATCAGCTAAGGCTAAGGCATCCGACATTAGGCTATATAAAAATGTCTGTCGTACACTTCCGGGAACAGTGCAACTCAGGTGATAACTACCCTGGCAATTTGTAAAACCCGGGGCTACAGCGCAGTTGTGGGGCCCCATCGACGCATGTCGGTGGTGGGGCATGTCAATGGCGGGGTGGAATTCATGTTAGCCGGAATCGATAGATTACAGCAGTGTAACGACAAAGCAATCATGTTCAACAAACACAGAGCCTTCAAGTAGTGCAAAAGCCTAGGAAACGAAGTAAAAGTTTCTCACAGAACATCGCTCACGGAAGTGCGTTGCGCCGACAGGTTTTGACCACGGACTCCAAAATGCAGGGCACAAGGTCAATAATTTGGTATGTTTAATCGGCGAGTCCGTTTTGATGTAGACTTCACCAGATGTTCATAATGGACAGAAATTTTTCAATTCGATTTTCTGGACAAAAAATACACCTTTCGTTGTCGAACTAACATCAAGGAATACAGGAATAGCCACTGAAATGTACTTTTGGTATTAACGAAGAGCGCCGCTGTTTTTGTTCATTTCCCCTTGAAGAAATATGCTTTCCCTAAATATACGTTTTATGTTTATACAGTTATATCTCGGCCATTGTGAGAGATTTTGATGAAAAGAAACATACCAGCAAATAAGAAAGTTCACTGAAACTGTAGAGTTTAGGAGGTAAGCACTTTTTCGGCGCTATGTTTTCATAGCAATGACAAAAATCCTGCAGCAGCTTTTGAATGCCGACCAGGGACGAGTGCACCACGATTTCATTTTTGGGTAATCCTTCAGAGGGGGCTTTTTTTCAAATAATGTAAAGATATGTCATATCCTTGATGATTAATAATTTCGAATGTAACAGTGAAAACAGTTATTGTGAACCCTAAGGTACTGATTGCGAATCTGTGTTCCTCATTACAGATATTATTCGCACTATTTGCGTTCCAGGCGATTGAGGGCAGATGTTGCTTTGCACTATTCTGAACCAGACCTCTTTATTATTACCATTTGCAAGGGTTCCCATAAGGTCAATGCATAAAAAAAAACTGTATTTTATTGGTTAAAATTCACGGTCAAACGCATAGTTGCGGCGTCCGCAGTCATTAAAGGAAACTGCATCTAAGTTTGTAAACTTTCACATTTTTAATATATGCGCAATTTGGAAAGTAAAATTGGTTGAAGACTTGCAGTAGCGAAACTTCTTAAATGCCTCGGGGTAATTAAGGTGGAAAACAAGAAAGAAAATGAGTTTACAAATGCAATGAAGAGAATAGCAGAAAGCTTCTATTGACCTCTTCTAGATAGCGAGATAATTCATAGGCACCCGAGAAATGCGTACAAAATATTGTCAATTTTAGAAAACGAGCTTCTCATTGGTATGACCCGCTCAGAACAGCATATCAGACGAGGCTCACTGCAACAACAGGAATTTTGGGTACTCCATTGCCTCCGCTTGCTTTTTCATATGTATTCAGGTGAAGCAGCGTCGGGCAGTCGATGATCGCGCGGCATTGTTAAGGAATTGGCGGCCTGTAGTTGGTTGCCATACGCATCGTAGTATTCTTTTAACGTTTATAGCGCCGCACAACAGAGCATTCGCACTCCATTTGACACAGCCTACCCGTGTTTACCCAACGCGCCGCAGCGATTTCGTTTTCTTCACCGAGCCACATGGCAGGCCTAGTTCTCGGAGCGCTAAGATAAGGAGCTCCCCTTTTCGCGCCTCTAGGGTGCCTCGATATAAGGCCTTCTACACATATCGTCTGTAAATAAAGATAATGAACTCTTTAGATGCTCAAAGCGTACAAAATAAAATTATAACGATCAAGGCATAGCTCGCTCATTTCATAATGCAGTGCAGATCAATGTTATGTTATTTTCTGTATTAAGCTCTAATTTCATCCTTTATTCGAACTACAGTTGAAATGACCATCTACATATAGTCTTCTTTTCTTCGAATTCAGAGGACAATTTACGTATTTAATGTCCGTGTCTTGTGTGCCCTTCATATTATTCCGGGTATTTTGCTCTGCTTCTTCATTCACTGTGACTCAGACGCTTTTTCTGATTTTGCGTTTTTTCTTAGTTTTGCCAGTGTCCAGGGGCCTTGCGGCCCATTAACGTGGTTTTTATTTTTTCTGCATGCTTCTTGCTTCATGTGAAATGACGCGAATAAAGTGTTATTGCGCCATGTTGTATCATCCAAAGGACACAAGTGAACGAGAAAGACCAGTAATTGTACTACGATGAGCGACTACCGTCGAGGAATACGAAATGACCTAATCGATGCGCAGTTCTCTGGCCCCGGGGTAGTTATTATGAAATAGGCGACTGGGGAAATATGATTTACTACTGCCACTAGAAATAATTCTATAAGTAGTATCTGGGACGAAAGTTCTTTGTAAACCACTAATATTCGCAGTGCCATGAGGGGTGAATTAAATTTTTTTCAATACTCCAAGCATGGTAAAAGATACACTCCCATATAGGCTGCCAACAAGACATTTACAAGGACAGCTGCAATAACCTTACTACGAATATATCAGGCGGTGACAGGGTACTATGCGTGCTGTTGGCAAAGACGCTTGGAGAGAGAACGCGGCGCCTGGTGCTTGGTGCTTGGAATACGCGGGCACCGCTTCAGAAACACGCTTATAACGAAGCTGTGCTAAGCCGAGCATCGAGCTGAGCCGAGCTGAGTTGTACGTAACTATAGTCCTTCATGCAGCGTCGGTGAATCCCAAAATACTTTTTTATTAACCTTCCTTGCTTTCTACTAAAGAGTACCACGCCTGTGTCTATTAGTTATGTGTTTTATTACAAATGAAATCATTATGACATCAAGACACGTTTAATCTCGCATCGATCACTCAGGCAAAATTTATCGATCCACTGAGCGCATATATTCCTTCCTTCCAAAAACATCATCGCAGTGGATGTACGTACCGCCAAAGCATCTCACCTCTGCTTGACAACGCTGCGAATGTTATCTGCGTTGGCACGAGCGGTAACAAGTTGGCTGAGGTCGCACAAACGCAACCGGAAATCGAATCTGCAACCTCGTCGTCAACAACTTCTAGAATGTAGTTTAAAATCTCGACACCGTTTATTGAAACTCAATGAAAACACTGCGAGAGAGTCACATTGGGTGGGGCCATCCCGTCAAATGAGGAAATTCTTAGTGGTGTCATGTCGAGCACTGTGGAACTCTCGGTGGTAAGATCGGGCATATCTGCTATTCTACGAACTTTACTCAACGTTTTTGACGTGAAAAACATTTATAATATTTGAAATATTAGGCTGAATCGAATAAAAGAATCAAGCTTAGAATCATACTCGGCTTGAAGAACAGTTTGTTTCTGGAGGAAAAGCACCGAAATGAAATCCCTGACCTGATTTTATTTGTGTTTAGTGATCAAAATTCGGCTACATTTTGTATAAAAAGATTTCCTGTATGGCACTGATCTCTTCCGTAAGATAGGAGGCTCATGACCGGAATTTTCACGCTGGTCCCATGTAATTTCCTTTGTGTAGCGACTGGATAAAGGCATGACTGCCGAAAAGAGCAAAATAAATAAACAAATGCCTAAATCAATAACTAAATAAACCAGAGACCCCCTTTTTCAACTTTGCTGTGAGCTTACGCCGTATGCACGCTTCCATACTATTCTTCGCACATTCTCCTCAGCTTTATCTCATTGGTCAAGACGCTCATGTTCGAACGCCATCGACGTGTGTTCGATGCCGACCGCAGCCACCGCATATCGACGGAGGCGAAACAAAAGGCGCCAGGGTACTAGGAATATTAGTGGAAGGAACCTCCCGTGGAACAAATTAAGGCGGGAGCCCTCCGGTAGGCATCCAACATAGCTGACACCACTTTGAGACGTTAGCCCATGTAAATGAAACATTGCTCACAGGCCAGGACCAAGAGAAGATGGCTTTTGCATTTTTAAAGAGTGGATTGGTGAACCTTGTTGATCGACTAAGGCAAGGCAATCAGCATCTCTTTTTAGAAATTTGTGAGTGTCAGCAGTAACGAAAGAAAGGGCCGTAGATTTTGCAAAGCTTCAAACGAGACTGAACAAAATATCAGGCTCTAAAAACGCCTTGTTAATAACGAACAAAAACGTCAGTGCACATAGGTGCCCATTATTCATATCAAGGATGAACATAAATCTGGGATTGGAACTTAAGAAATAGTTCGGAAAAATATAACTGCTGGTGCTCAACCGCTGGTGCCACTGAACAAAGAACAGTCTGGTACGTTCAGGCCATTTCGTTGAGCTCGAACGCTTAATTTTTGTGGATAATAAAAATGAACATCCCTGTGATCATCCGAGAACAAAAAGGATGTTTCAGGTCGTCCGCAGCACACTCCGTAGGCTCGTGCATCTTAGGCATCCGGTTCATGAGCGTGGTGAGGGGGGCGGACGACATTCTATCGCAGGATGTCGCCCGTACCTGTCGGCACCGCGGAACGTAACACTAGGCGGCGCTGTCTCAGCAACGCCGATGCAGCCGCCACCTGATGCTTCCTGCCTTTGTTGCCGCCGGCGCATTCTTCTCTCAGCCTGGCAGCCGCCTCTACCTAGAATCCTACGCAATGCCTGTCCGATTCTTCTCTCAGCCTGGCAGCCTCTACCTAGAATCCTACGCAGTGCCTGTCCGGCTGCTGACTGCCTTGTTCGGCAGCCGGACAGGCATTGCGTAGGATTCTAGGTAGAGGCTGCCAGGCTGAGAGAAGAATGCGCCGGCGGCAACAAAGGCAGGAAGCATCAGGTGGCGGCTGCATCGGCGTTGCTGAGACAGCGCCGCCTAGTGTTACGTTCCGCGGATCAGATTGCAGACGCGCGACTGCATCACAGCACAGGTGAAGCTATGGGAACCGACAGTATGTAACAGCACAGCGCCCACGTTCAGCGAACACAAAGCTTTTACGTGGCGCAAAATGCCCAACGCTCACGAAAGTGCGTTGCGCCGACATGTTTTGACCACGTACAGGGAACAAGGTCAATAATTTGGGAAGTTCCATTGCGGAGTTCGTTTTGGTGTAGACGTCAAGAGATGTTTATAATGGACATAAGCTTTTCAATTCGGTTTTCTGGACATAAATGCACCTTTCGTTGCCGAAGAAAAATCAAGGAATGCAGAAACAGCCACTGAAGTGTTCTTTTGGTATCACGACATGTCCCGCTGTTTTTATTCATTTCCACTTCAAAGAATAAGCTTTTCCTAAAATGCCATTGCCTGTTGACGCAGTTTATAGATCGGTCATTATGAGATATCAGTAAAATAAAAGATTTCACATTTAAGAAATTTCACCGATCCTTGGTGTTAGCAGTTAAGCAACTGTTCAGCACTTTGTTTTCATGGTGATGACAAAAAATCTTGCTGCAGCTTTTGAATGCGGACCAGCGAAAAGTGCACTGAGCCGTTAAGTGTGCACTTCGGACGCCACTTGTAGTGGAGAATTTACAAGGAGTATTCGGCCTAGAGTACATTTTACATACGTTTCTCCCTGCGGTATAGCATAAGGACCCCCAGAATGTTCTGAAAAGAAAGTTTTCTGTCCTCGTGGCCCAACGTGATTATTCCTGTCCACCTGAACACCCAAATGGCATTGTAATTCAGTATGCACAAGAATTGGTCTTTTTTCAAGCAGTGTTTGAAATTCGCATGCAATGCCGTCCGCATTAGCCATCGTATAGGCTGCGGAGAAGGTCTTCACAGTTGTCTGATCTCAATTTTTCTACCGATGCCGGCGTGGAAGAGTGGTGAGACTGCCCGATTCTCAAGCCGCTGCATGTCACAACAAAACACAAAATTGGAAGCAATTCATGAAGACATTAACCCGACTCGGGAGAGAAAACGAGAAAGATGCTTTATGCTAAGCGCTGGAAGTTTATTCGCCATATTTCCGCGAGAAGACTACAGACATAGCTCTCACGTGACAAGCTGCCCTCTCACACAGCCAGACTTCCTTTGCGCCAGAGGACAGGCCGTTACCTGATAGTGGAAAAGACAGCGGCTCGTAACTGCGTCGGCTGGGGACGCGGCGATCGCCGGAATCGCTAGGAAATTCCCGCAAATCTCTTATTGGCCGCATCCAGAAGATCACGTGATCGTGCTTGGAGGAACTGGTTGCGTGTGGCATAGAGTCACTCAGTCGGCCCAACCATGCTTGACAGCCGGACGTGCTCCTGCGCAGATTAAGCCACTCCGCTCACATATCCGCAGCGGAGGATGCTCCCAAGCAGTGCGTTTTTCCTCTGTTATGCTCCTTGAAGCATTTAACTAGGATAGGATGAGGCCGCCTATAGCCAACATGCGCTCTGAAAAGTATCTGCCCATTTGATAGAATACATTATCACAGGGGCATTGAGGCTGTAGTACAGAGCTTCTGATGTTGAGGCAAACTTCTGAATATGATATAAAGTATAACCTGATTACTAATGCAATTAATATGATATTTGTTATATTCGGGGCGTGGGCGTCCCGTGAGCGAGTAGCTTCTCAACTGGGTTGCTGGGCGGAGACTGGCGGTATATTGTACATTTGTAAGAAAGAGGAAGAGAGAGAAAGAAAGAAACGCGAGCGCTTGTGAAGCATTGCTTCTGTTGCCTTCGTCGCGCTTATGGGCCGAGGACTGTCCACTTTCAAGGAACCATACGGCTCGATTTTTCTTGTCCCGCGCTTCTTCATGGGCAAGGGGAACCCCTTCTGGTCTCTCCGAATAGCCGGCTCGTGTATAACAAGGGGACATTGCAGCTGGGTCGACCGTGCGTCCGTTACTTAGGAGGCGGGGTGGTTGAGCGTCCGTTCCCGTGCACGACATTTCTTCTAGATTGAGTCAGCATATCGCTTGGATGGACGACGTTCCCGTTGAGGTCTTGGCGGAGGTTATTGGTTGCCTGGACCCGCTTGGTTGGACATCGCAGGATTGCGTTGCGCAGTCATCTTGCGGACCTCAGCTTCTCCATATTCGAAGTGGGGCCGTGTAGGCAGATTGTGCGCAGGCGAAGTTTCCGCTAGTGTTGCGATCAGGTAAGGGGCCGAGAGTGTGGACTGATTTTCGCTTGCAGCTGGTCTATTGGTCCGATCGCCCAGGTCGGATCTTCTGTCGGGTAGGCTGAAGCTCCTGGCTTTGTGTGATCTAGGTGCCGACGAATCGTTCCGGTTTTTGAGCAAAGATGGATGTCCTAGTCTCTCCTGTAGGGTTTCATCTATCGAAGCAGAGCTTCCCGTGAAGGTGCGGAAGAATCCCATTTGTCCGATGGCCACTCCTCTCGTAACGCTGTCGTCCGAGATTGGCTCTTCAACAGATAGCGGCTGAATGCACGTGAGTACCGTCGCAGTGTTCGCGTCACATGATGAGTTAGGCTGGTGTTCTGCCCGTTGTGCTGAAACAGTTCGCTGCTTCAGCAGAAACCGAGCTAGCCTGCACGCGAATGTTCCAGACTGCTCCTTGGACAATGCTTGCTTAGTCTTGTGAAGCTCCTGCGCCCCACTTGACCTTATGAAATTCGCGCGCTGTATCCACTCGGTATTGGTGCGCGCGGACGTAGCGCAACAGCGCATGTAGGTAATTTATCGCGGGGCATGTCATGTTCTCAACTTGAGAATGGGCCTTGATAAGGATGGTGAAATGCCATGAACGGGGGATTTCACACTGTCAGCGATCGGCACGGTGGATCTTGGGTGAACACGGGCGGCGGAGCGGAGCCTTACATGGATAAAGACGGAAGCAGTGCCTCCTGAGAAGGGTTAGGCTGTTTGTGGAGCTGTTGGACGCGGGAATAAACGTATCTCGTACCGCTAGGGCCTTTTTGCCTTTCCGCCTTCACTACTCGCGCTCTAATATGTTTTGCTTTGCCCTGCCGTGTAGAAGCACAGTCGCCCATTCTTTTGCAATCACAGCAAAGCACTGTCGCAAGCCTCGAATGCATGCTTCGCTTTACAGTGGCTTCCAATGTTGTATCGTTCCGACGTGCTTTTTGTTGATCAGGAATAAACCGGTGTTTTATATTGACTGCGGACGTGTGACTCGTCAGGCGAGGCCATTTCTCGCGGTGCCGTTTTCTGGAAAGCGGAGCCTTCAATCTAGTATGCCATTCTCTCTGCTTGACCATTCGTGGCCGGATGATAGGGGCACTTCGAATGTGCGTTACACTGTTCTATTTTAGGAAATCTTCCATTTCCGTAGAAACGAAAGACGGGCCATTATTCTTTACCAGCCTTTCGTGAATGCCGAAAGTCGCGAAAGGGGTTATGCAGTTCCTAGAATAGAGTCGGTGACTGTACGTTGCGCATGTACTGCACTTCAAGCCATTTGCTGTACGAGTCTAGCAGAAATAACAGCATCCTTCCCCCCACGGGCCCGGCGGAGTCGACGTGTTCTGAGTGGCATGGCGCCATCGCGCGCTTCCAATCAGGAAGTGGTCCTTCAGGCAGCGTTCTTTGATGCTGGCAGCAAGTTGCAAAATTATTTGACTAGCCGTTCTGTCGTTGTCGACACTGCGCCACCAAAAGAATCCTCGAGCGCACGCTTGCATGGCTACTACTCCCATGTTACGTGCGTGTGCCAGGTCGAGTATGTCTTTCCTCGCTTCCGTCAGTACAACCAATCTGGTACCGCAAGTAAGGCAACCTTCCTACACCGAGAGCTGAGGTCCCACCACTGCTAAAGCAGAAACTTCCAGCCCGGGCAACCTGTGCTGATCTGCAATTTAGACAGCTCACATTACGCGAGGAAGTCAGGGATCTTTCGGGCTAAGTTTTGATATTTGATGTGGAGACAGTTCGATGCTCGGTGCGGAAGCCAGCATGAGCATATCTGCCGGTGGTTTTTGTAAGTGCGTTAACATTTTGGTGCAGGCATCTAGGCCTGTACATTAAACCATAATTGTATGTGACGAACTTCAGTCAACATCGGTTCATTCTAGGCGAGAGTAGCCAGTGTTATGTTCGGGGCATGGGAGCCCCGTGAGCCAGGAAGTTCTCAAATGGGTTGCTGGGTAGAGGCTGAGTGTTTTTTGTGTATTTGTAAGAGAGGGGATGAGAGGAAAATAAATATTCGCGAGCTCTTGTAAAGCATTGCTTCTCGTGCCTTGGTCGCGCACATGGTCCGAGGGCGGTCGAATTCCAACGAATCGTACGGCTCGGGTTTCCTTGGTCCGCGCGTCTTCGCGGGCAGCGGGACCTCTGTTGGCCTTTCCGAAGCGGCCGCGTAAGCGACAGAAGAATTCCAGCTGGAGTGGCAGTGCGTCCGTTAGCTAGGAGGCGAGGTAGTTGTAGGTCGCTTCGCGTACACAGTACTGACAGTGTTTTGGGTCAGAAGTTCTGAATGTTATTGTGATTTTTGGAACCATGGAATGCGGTTATTCGATTGAACGGCGTTGGAACTAGATATCAGGGTTTATGAGGAAGCTTATGGTATATGTGACTCTCCTCCAATCACTCACTTCTATGAAAATGGCTTCTTACCCAAGCAGCACACATTACGTGGCCCACCTGGGGCCAGTATGGGCAAGTTGGGCTTAAGCAACCACGATAGCACCCATGAGGGCCCCCTTCAAGGATCCAGTGGCGAAGCCCAATTTGGGCTTGTCCTTGCTTTTTCCATCTGGGCATCATATAGGCGTGGAAAGGGCTAACTGAGTACATTTTTCCACATCTGGCCCTCAAGGGTCCCGCTCGGGGAATTTTAGGGCCGATAGAAAGTAAATTTGGGTTTTGTGTGGGAAAAGCCTGGACTAATCTAATTGGGGCTGCCCGCTCAAAAGCACAATAGGTCCAGCATGGGCCGCGGCGGGGCTAAATACGGGTATGCCTACGCATTTCCTATATGGGACCTTTGAGGGGTTCTCGCGGGAAGATCAAACGGAAATGTTGGCTTCATGTAGAAAATTCCTGGGCTGCCCCAAATGGGGCTGCCCATCAAAAACATCGATAATTTTTGCATCAACTGTAGCGGGGCAGGAAAGTGCTCCTCCCCGCATCTGTCCGCATCGGTTTCTTGCAGGACCTTTTAGGGCACATCCGATGCAGATGTGGGCCTAAAGCGAATAGCAGACGGGCTAGCCCAAATGGGTCTGCCCACTCAAAAACTGAATAGGTCCCGCGTGGTTTGCATCCAGGCTGAAAAGCGGGCATGGGTATTTCTTGGGTTAATTGCGGGCAAATAAAGAAGGGCACATGCAAAATACCTGCCCTAATCCGGCAGCTGTGGCCGACATGAATGAACCAATAGCGCCTTGTGCCCTATGCAAATCGGCGGACCATGACATGCGCTCCCCCGCTTGTCCAAAGAAGAAGAGAACGAGGCCGTCGCGCAAGCCGCCTGGAAAAGAAGATATTCCTACAAGTAATCGCTTCGCTGCTCTTACATGTGAAGAAACCGACTTCCCTGCACTTCCTTTACTTGACCCACCTGCTCATCATACGTCTTCTCAGCGTGGTTCATACGCACAAGCGACCCACCCTCGTGGATCAAATGGTACACCAAAACGGCCAGTGCACCAATCACACGTGGATGACGCAGATGAAGACGCTGTTTTAGACAATGCCATTGCAGAGGCTCGCCAACGTCTAGACGAACTCACCCAGCTCCGAGAACAGCGTCGCTCTCACCCCTCTCGAAGATTTATAATACCTCGTGATAAGATTTCAAATGAATCACCTCCAATAAGCAACAAACCACAATCACGTGCAGACAACACGTTAACCCCGAATACCCCGACAGTGGATAAAATATTAGCCCTTATGGAGCAGGTGACCTCCCTCATCGTAGAAGCTCTTCGGCCTCGCAATGGATAATGCACTGTCTATGGTGGTGCAGTGGAATTGTCGAGGCTTTGCGAATAAGGCCTCTGAAGTGAACATCCGTCTTCGCGACAAAAAGCTAAAGGCGTGGGCCTTCTTACTTCAAGAGCATAACTCACTTCCTCGCCTTTCAGGATTCTGCGCTTACCATTCACCTTCCATTCCTGATCGCCGTTGCATCACCTCTTCCCACAGCCCAGGTAAATCTGCAATTTATATTCACACTTCAGTTCCCCACACACCGATCGACCTTTTATGCTGGTGTAACACACGCCAAGAGGTGGTAGCACTCCTAGTTAAGCCTGTACGCACGCCACTTATACTAGTTTCCTTTTATGGCCGTCCTGGTTCCGCATCTCCTAATCTTGGATGGGTTCGTTTTCTGCGTTCTACCTACTCGGGTATCTCTATTCTAGTCGATGGAGACTTCAATGGCGCACACACCTCGTGGGGTTACCCATCGGATTCTCCCAGGGGTGCATACATCCAGGGAAGCTTTTCAGATAATTCTTTTCACCTTTTAAACCACCCGCATACATCTACCCGTCCACGAGGTGGGCCTTATTCACCTGATTTGAATTGGTGGTTAGGCCCTGGTAGCCCTCGTTGGGCTGTTGAACCAGATACCTGGGGTAGTGATCACAGTCCTATCTTTATCTCTCTCACTCCTTCGCGGATACGTAAAATACGCCGTAGCGTACGAATAGCATCTTGGGACTCTGTACGCGCAGACAATCGCTTATCTGATTTCACCCCATCATCAGCATTGTCTACTCTCTCTGCTGTTCTTGTGTCCCACACGATTACCACCACTGTAAATGAAGACGAGCCAAACCCGGACATCCACCTCCTGAATCTTTGGGCTCTGCGTCGCCAGGCAGATCATTATGCTGCTCGTAACCCCGATGACCCATCGGCTATCCCCGCTCTTCACCGGGCTACCGCGCGTGCGAGGCGGTATGAAAAGCGTCTAAGAAGGCAACGTTGGGCTTCATGGTGTGAGCGCCTGACCTCCAAGCAGAGTAATCGACAACTTTGGAGAGTGTTTCACGCCACGGAGCGCTCTTCTCAAGTTTCTGATTACACAGAGAGCATTCGCCTTGCTATGAATGTAGATGAGGACACATTTGCAAAACAGGCGGCCAGACAGTTTTTTCCCCACTATGATTCCACCTCAACTTCTCCACCTTGCTTACCGGTTACCGAACCCCCCGATGCGATTACTTCTGACCTAACCATGGCAGAGCTGCTGGCCTCCATTGAACGCCTCAAATCTAACTCTGCTCCCGGCCACGACGGCATACCTGACTCATTATTCCGCAACTTGGAAGGGACTGCTTTGCAGGCCCTGCTTGATGCATTCAATGACGTGTGGCATTCTGGTGTCATGCCGGACGAGTGGAAGCATTCTATTGTTGTTCCAATACCGAAGTCAGGTCATCCTCCAGTATCTCTCTCGGCCCTTCGTCCAATTTCCCTGACGCCAAAAATCTGCAAGCTTTACGAAAACATTCTCGCCACTCGCTTATCGTGGTGGTTGGAATCCCATGATTGTTATCCAGAATCCCAAATTGGCTTCCGCCCGCAAATAGGAACGGAGGACGGTCTTGCTACTTTGGCTGCTGACGTGCTTCACCACTCTCCGCACAGTCATCTTGTTAGAACTGTGATCGCTACAGATATAACACAGGCATATCATAACATCCTTAACTCAGCCATTCTTGCCTCCCTACAAACTCTTTGTCTTCCTCACAGGTTTCTCCTCGCCATTCACACCTTTCTAACAAATAGAAAATTCAGTGTGCGTGTCCATGGAAAGCCCTTTGGTCACTTCCCCTCAAACAGAGGAGTGCCCCAGGGCTCCGTTCTCGCCCCTACTTTATTTAATGTGGCCTTCATTCCACTTATTCGAGCCCTAGAGGCCATCCCTTCTATACGGGTGCTTGCGTATGCCGATGATATAACCTTATGGTGCTGTCACCCAGATACGTCTGTCCATCAGGCGGCCCTCCAGCATGCGCTGGATGTATTGACATTTCGACTCCCTCCTTTGGGCCTAACTCTTTCGCATACAAAATCCTGTTTCATTCGAATTGGAAATAAAGCTAGCTTACGGAAAGCTCCCAATATAAATTTTATGATAGATAATACCCCAATTCCTCAGGTACAAACCGTTCGCGTTCTTGGTCTTCTTCTACATTCCTCTGGGACTGGCACACCGTGGCTGACAGCCATCCGTAAGACCGCTCACGCTACTTTAGGTCTCATTCGTCGCATAGCTATGCGCTCTGGCGGCGCGCGTGCTCACACGGCCCGCCAGCTTGTTCGCTCTGTCCTCCAGCCACGTATAATATACCAGGCACAGTTTCAACGTCTCACCCGCAGACAGTGGGACTCCCTTGAGGCCATCAATTGTGAGGCTATGCGTGCAATAACGTACCTCCCCCGCCTAACACCCATACAAGTACTTCAGGAGTATGCCCAGCTAAATACGCTCACTGAACTCGTTGATCAGCGAATGGCAAACAGAGCTCGCAAACAGTCTTTACAACTACATCATTTAAAGACACTACCTCCATGGTCGTACTGCCAGCTCACGGACAATCGCCCCACTGCTTCCCCGTCGGTATCATCCGCACAATTGCCTGAAGGGTGCATATTATATACCGATGCATTACATACTGCAGAGCGAGGAGTTACTGCCGTGTATAGTGCCTCTCATCCGCATCTCAACACTCACGTGACATATACCGCGGATACGTGCACCCCTCTGGCACTGGAACGCAAGCAATTTACAATGCTATACATTCCCTCCCACCAGTTCCTACATTCAATGCAGTTCATCTTTACACAGACTCTCTCACTGCCCTTAAACAGCTTAAGGCCGTTCGACGCACATTCCAAATAACACAGTCCATACATTTGCTATGTTCAAAGTACCCATGTCTTATATTCGCATACACTGGATTCGCGGCCATGCTCGCGATCCACATAACATACAAGCAGATGCTATGACGCATATAAACACGTCAGACGATCCACCACCTTCCCCTCTTCCCCCAGATCCGTTCCTGTCCAACGTTTCCGATTCGCAAGTTCTGCGCCAACGAACACGCGCTCTCATTCCTCCGTGTTCGCACCCTCTCCCCCGTAGTCTTACTCGGCAGGAGGAGGTAACAGTGAGCCGGATCCGGGCAGGTGCGGCTCTGACCCCATCTGTTCGACATCGATGGCGGGAAAAAGACCTACCAGTGACTGACAGGTGCCCTCACTGTGACACTCCACCTGACGTCTGCGATTTGCGCCACTTGTTGTGGACGTGTCCATCAACAACGCACATCAGGCAACGGATAATCATGAAGGTGGGCCTGCGGTGGAATCGCGGTAGTGAATATGAGAAATGGACAATGGACAATCGCTATACTGCCAACCTTCTCGAATTCATAAGCACAACTGGACTGCACTCCTTCTTTTAACTTTCTATCTCCTGCATCCCATTCCCCCTTTCTCAACTTATGCCTTGTGGCAAACTCTTCGAAAAAAAATGCAATATATTGCCACCTGACGGTTTGAGGCAGCGCTTGAAAGACGAAGAAGTTGTAGACTCTCGTGCGCTTTCGATAGCTAGGACTGTGGACTCTTGAGCCTGTGTCTCTCTGTTACCGTTTCCCGTGAACCCCTGTCTTGACTATGTGTCTCTGGCCCTGTTGCCGATTCTCATAAATTCCTGTCTTCGACACAGTTTCGGTGGAGCCGACTGGGTAATTGTCCTCTCAATGTCGCACACCCCTCCGCGAACCAACGACACCGACCTTTTGCCTGTGGGCACGCCAGTTCATCGCGTCAGCTGGAGGAACCTGGGCCTTCATCCCGAACATGGGCCCTTAGTCCACTTCATCAACGAGCCTTCGGCCAGCCACGTAAAGCGCTACGTCGATCATGCAAGGTACTCCTGTTTACCTTCAAAACCCCCGAGTGTTGAAATCGTTCCATGGCACTGCGCATGAAGACGTTGAGGACAGGCTAGCTCAGTTCGAACGAGTCGCATCTTTTAATCAGTTGGACGACAACGTAAAGCTACGGAATGCTATTTTCTGCCTGGAAGACCACGCTTTGACATGGTATGAGAACCGAGAAGGCACATGAACATCATGACCTAAGTTCCGCCGTCTTATCATAGAGGCGTATGTAAGCCTGGATAGGCGCGAACGAGCAGAACGTATTCTACAATCTTGGAAATAGATGCAAAACGAGTCCGTCATGATGTATGTTGAGCACATGACGAAACTATTTCGACGTGCGGATCCCAACACGTCTGAGGACAGAAAGCTGCGCCACCTGATGCTTGGGATTAAAGAACAGCTTTTTGCTGGTCTTGTACGTAGCCCGCCAACTACAGTTACCTCATTTTTAACAGAGGCGATCACCATGGAAAAGATCCTACACCAGCGCTCGGCTGTCTACGACTGCCCAATCCTCGCTATGAGTGCTGCCGAGCCTCTTACAGCTGCTGTAAGAAATACTGATCACCTCCGAGATCTTATTCGTGCAATTGTACGCGAGGAACTGCATAAGGTTTGTGGCACGTTCCAACCCAGGGGTGATTCTCTCGCACATATAATCCGCGAAGAGATTCAGCAAGTCACGCAGCCATCTCTACATGTTGCTGAAGATCAAAGTACCCCGGTTCCTGATTATCCTTGTCCGACCTACGCTGACATTCTCCGACGCCCAGTTCCCGTCCAAGCTCCGTTGTCTACATCGCCACCAACCCAGTGCATGCTCGTCCAGTAGCCAATGCAATACATTCCTCTACAGCAACCAACGTGGTACTTGCGGCCACCGCGGTCACACATTCAACGAACGGACGTCTGGCGGAGCCGCCGGAGCCGCCGCCTTTGCTACCACTGTGGGGAACCTGGTCACATTTTCCGGTGGTGCCTTTATCGGGAACTTGGACCGGAGGATATTTACACCAACGCATCTAGACGCACGTTCGGTCAACTACCTCGTGACATTGGAGACAACCTCGCACAAGAGAGCCTCCGGATGGCGCGCCGACAATCCAGGTCTCCATCCCCACGTCGGTCATCCCCTTCAACAACTGGTGACTTCACGCGAGCACCGCCTGGTCGCTCGCCAAGCCCCCACCGGGAAAACTGAGTAGAGCGACCTCCGGGGGCGGGGCCGCTAAAGTCAGCACAAAGAAGTCCCCCCAATGAGAACAGATATGAAGCTTGGAGCAGAAACGACAGCATTTGGTTCACGAGACCGGCTATCGCTGGACATCCCTGTCTGCATCGATGGTCATTACGTCAGCGCTTTAGTGGATACCGGAGCATACTTTTCGATTTTGAGTGGGAAACTGGCAGGGCATTTTAGGAAGGTAATGACACCATGGTGTAGCACGCAGATACGCACGGCTGGGGTGCATGTAATTACTCCTATTGGGCAGTGCACGGCTAGAATCCAGATTCGTACGTCAACGTTTGTTGTCAGCTGCGTCGTTCTACGGGAATGTTCTTGTGATTTGATTCTCGGTGTGGATTTTCTGCGGGAATATGGCGCTATCATCGATCTCCGACAGCGAACGTCTCGTTATCAACGGAGAAAGCGACTGCCAGTCCCACCGACGGCCAACGTACATGCGCCCTACGAGTTTCAGCCGAGTGTGTTTCAGTGCCTCCCCGCTCCAGCGTGTTTGTGAGTGTTGTGTGCGACAGGCTACGTGACGGTCCGATAATTGCTGAAGACAGCCGTTCGCTTTTATTTTCTCATAGCATCTGTGCAGCTCGAAGCTTAATTATTATCAGCAAAGGTCACTCTGAGCTTCTTGTCATGAACTTCACGAATGAATCTCGCCACCTCTATCGCTTTACTGCCATCGCTTTCGGCGAACTGTTAAAGGAAGTTTCTGAATGTTTTGCGTCTGACATTATTGATACTCAGAGTGTTCTAGACCACATCGATGTTAGCAGTGACCTTTCTGTCTGTCAACAACGGGACCTGCGTGCCTTACTGCTGGAGTACGCCCCGTGCTTTGCCTCGTCATCGAAAGTCCGGCAAACTTCTATCACCAAGCATCGCATCTTAACGTCTGACGATGCCCGACCTGTTCGACAGCAGCCGTACCGTATTTCGTCCAAAGAACGTGAGGCAACTCGGACACAAGTCCAGGAAATGCTCAATGATGATGTTATTCAGCCGTCTAAAAGTCCGTGGTCGTCGCCAGTTGTGCTGGTTAAGAAAAACGATGGCAAACTGCGTTTTTGCGTCGATTACAGGAAACCGAATGACATCACAAAAAAAAAGATGTATATCCGTTGCCCCGTATCAACGATTCGCTCGATCGACTTTGCAACGCCAACTTCTTTTCCTCCATTGATTTAAAAAGTGGTTATTGGCAGATAGAAGTGGATGATCGCGATCGAGAAAAGACTGCATTTGTGACACCCGATGACTTATATGAATTTAAAGTATTGCCTTTCGGTCCGTGTTCAGCGCCAGCGACGTTCCAGAGAATGATGGACACCGTACTTGCTGGTCTTAAATGGCAAACCTGTTTGGTTTATTTGGACGACGTCATCGTGTTTTCCGAAACGTTTGACAAACATCTTAAGCGGCTGCGAACGGTATTGGACGCTTTTCGCTCGACCGATGTGACACTCACACCGGCAAAATGTCCCTTTGGATATCAGCAGCTGAAATTTCTCGGTCATGTGGTTAGCACTGACGGTGTCCGGCCAGATCCTGACAAAACAGTCGCATTAGCCAACTTTCCCATCCCTACCACGAAGAAAGCAGTCCGACGTTTTTTGGGCCTGTGCGCGTACTATCGCCGTTTCATTGCCTATTTTGCCAAGATTACAGAACCTTTGACGCGCCTGACATGTGATGACGTCCCGTACATATGGTCTTCCGAGCAGCAGGAGGCATTTTCCGAGCTGCGCCAACGGCTGCACAACCCTCCCGTTCTGGCACACTTCGATGAGGACGCTGCCACCGAAATTCACACCGACGCCAGCAACGTCGGTCTGGGTGCTGTTCTGGTCCAGCACCAGCAAGGCGAGGAAAAAGTGATCGCTTATGCCAGCTTCACCCTTTGTCGGGCAGAATCAAACTATTAAACTTCTGAAAAGGAGTGTCTCGCCGTTGTTTGGGCAACGATGAAATTCCGACCTTCCCTCTACGGCCGTAAGTTTAAAGTTGTGACAGACCATCATGCTTTGTGTTGGCTGGCTAGTCTCCGTGACCCATCAGGACGTCTTGCACGGTGGAGTCTTCGTATGCAGGAATTTGATTACTCTATCGTTTATAAATCTGGACGTAAACATGAAGATGCTGACACATTGTCTCGATCACCCGTGGAGTTGGCCCATGACAGTACAGACGAAGACGGCCATTTTCTTGGCATTATCAGTTCCTCTGATTTAAAGGCCCGGCAACGGACTGATCCAGACCTCAAAACTGTGATCGATTATCTGGACGGTTTTGATTCTACAGTATCTCGACTGTTTGCTAAGAACTTGTCATCTTTCTGTACGCGCGACGGAATCCTCTACAAGAAAAGCGCCGGTAACAGTGACCGAGCCTATCTTCTAGTCATCCCTGCAGATCTACGCGATGAAATCCTTTCTACTTGCCATGATGAACCCACCGCTGGACACTTGGGCTTTGCAGACACTCCTACTAGAGTGCGCCAGGCCTACTACTGGCCCAAACGTGCCGCCACCTTTCATCGATATGTTAGAGGTTGCCGCGAGTGCCTGCGACGCAAGACACCGCCATTGAAGCCAGCGGGTTTCCTGCAGCCTATTCCCCCACATCTAGTACCATTCAACCAAATTGGTATGCACTTTCTCGGCCCTTTTCCTGTATCGTCAGCTGGCAATAAGTGGATTATCGTGGCTACAGATTATCTAACACGTTATGCGGAAACTATGGCGGTGCCACGTGAAACATCCTGCGAAGTGGCACAATTTTTCATGACGCAGATTGTCCTCCACCATGACGCCCTTCATACGTCATCACAGATCGTGGCAAGGCATTTACAGCACGTCTTCTTTATAGAAGTTTTCCAACTAAGCCAGACACATCACCGAAAGACTACTGCTTACCATCCTCAGTCTAATAGCCTTACTGAGCGACTAAACAAAACAATAGCGGACATGCCCGCCATGTACGTGGATGTGCGGCATAAACATGGGACGAGATATTGCCTTATGTCACATTTGCATATAACACGGCCGTCCAAGAAGCAACTCGATTCACTCCGTTTCGCCTAGTATACGGACGCGATGTACAGACCATGCTCGACGCTATGCTGTCATGTGCGGCTGACGAGCAGCTGCTTACCACTGACGCAGAATTCACCAACTACGCTGAGGAAACTCGGCAACTCGCCCGTAATCACATTACAAAACAGCAAGCAACAGATGCACGCCGATATAACGACCGACATCGCTATGTCGTGTTCCAGCCTGGGGACAAAGTCTAGGTATGGACACCTGCCCGGCGCCCAGGCCTGTCAGAAAAACTTCTGAATCGTTACTTTGGACCCTACAGAGTGTTGCGTCGCCTCTCAGAAGTTATGTACGAGGTTATTCCAGATGGAACTGTACCAAGTTCTAGTCGTCAGTGCTCGTCTGACCTAGTGCATGTGCTTCGCATAAAGCTGTATTGCACCCGCTGAAAGTCGTATTTGCCATCCGGATCAGTTTCTTATTTGAGCTTGCTTTTTTTTCGAGGGGGGGGGGGGGGGAAATGGCACCTGACGGTTTGAGGTAGCGCTTGAAAGACGAAGAAGCTGTAGACTCCCGCGCGCTTCGGCTAGCTAGGACTGTGGACTCTTGAGCCTGTGTCTCTCTGTTACCGTTTCCCGTGAACCCCTGTCTTGACGGTGTGTCTCTGGCCCTATTGCCAACTCCTGGGATGTAGAGGAAACGCATTTAATTTGTATGCGTAATTACAAGAGGAAAATCACTGATGCCGAGCACTCTGGCACACTTTTGAACGGCCCCCTTTGTCTATGACCCTATAGGGTGCATTTAGTTATTCACAAATTCCCAATTATTTCGGTTTATTCTAGACATGTGCACGGCACTCTTGAAACGGCCACCAAAACGCCATGAAATGACCTACTTTTACTACAAGACAAATACTGATTCAGTAAAAGTGACGATGGACTCTTTGGATAATCTGGTCGTTGTTCATGGTCTGAATATGCTTCCATCCACGTGGATTACTCTTTGCACAGGAATAGCAAAGCGGAGACGAGGTGCCATTTCAAGCGCGCCAGTATACGCTGGAGCCCCTGCCGCGCATATTGACCGAAAAAGCTGCGGCCAGTAGTCTATAAATCAGCTACCGCGCATCAGCCTTAATGAAGACAACCAGTATACTTGAAAAACTTTGACTCCGTCGACAAGTACCACCACAGCATCCTGTGTAGTCATACGACGCGAACTTATTATTGATCACTCCGAAGCTTCTCAGCCAGCAGACGTTCTACAGCTCAACAGAGCTGACTCGATATCCAGGAAAAGTCGAGACGTAACTCTCTCCACTTTATATCAGCGGCATTCATTCACGTGCAGCGACGTCACCACGTGCGTCTTCGTAATTCGACCATTTTGAAAACGTTGTGAGATTCGGTCAGCGGCTTTCTGATGAGCAGTCTTGCGTCACATGAATAAACCACCGCGGGAAGGCAGAAGCAAAAAGTAGCCATAAGATTCGATCAGCACACGTGCACGGAGGTGCCTAATAAAGCGAGCCAAGCAAAGATGCGAGGCGTATTAGCGCGGCAGATGCGTTGGAAGGCCGGATTTTAATTTTCGCTTCGCATACCGCGTCAATATTCACTCTCGACAAGAACAAAACGATTAGGGATTATTACGAGTCGAACCTATTGTTATACGAGCGATAATCTTAGGCATGGTTTGGGAAAATTGTACGCAGTTTGCTTGTTTCTAATTGGGGACGCTCAAGCATCGCCTTTAAACTAGACGCCAAAGCGTCTTTAAAAAAGACTTTTCGTTCGGCAATTTTTAAAGAATTATTTCTAATTTTGTTTACAGGGGAAGGAAGACGTAATATCTGTCTGTCTTCTCGGTGAATACTGCCACTTTTGTAAACTGATTTCTAATAAGCAAAGGCGCAGTATCTGTGAGAGTTCTGAGTCGACTCTGAACCGCGCATTAAGAGATATAGATTGAAGCCAAAGCTCAAGGTCGATTGGACAATCTCCTTTAAAATGGGATGCCGAAAACTGCGCAAAATACCCATTCTATAAGGCGCAGGGGCAAGCACATCAAATATACGTTTTTTTTTACAACGGCGATCACAATGTCTACAAACTAGGGAGCTGTATTATTACTCGGGGATCTATCGGCCGATCGGGGGGCATCGACTAGAAAGCCAGCGATACCTAGAAGCCCTAGAAATCTTACAAGATATAACCAAACACTAAACTATATAGAGCGGTATATACCCACTACCTCGCAGAGACCTCACTAAGGATCAAGAGGGAGTGCGGAGACTCCTTCACACTAAATCTCACCTTAACACAGTAGTACTTAACCACGTATACTCGAACAGATTCAAGTCTGAGTGCAAAATATGCCGCGACAGAGGCACCGTACAGCAGATGTTTTAAGACAACCCACCAGATATCCGCCTGAACATCTCCTCTGACCACCTGCGAAGCTCGAGTAACCGCAACCGTGGGAGACCTTCATTCTCAGCAATTACCCGGAATCTCAACTACTCGCCACGGCCAAGGACCAAGGGGTTGCCGCCAGCATGGGCTGACTGTCACCTAGCAATGTCTACCTGTGTTAAAGGCTTCGCAACAGGAGCGAGGAAGCGCTCTATCAATGCAAAGCAAGTTTATTTTGTGCACAGGCGGAGCAGAGGCACACAAATGAGAAGAGTCAGTCGGCCTGACCGGTCATTTACGTGGAGCCGCTTGGAGAAAGGACTGTCCTTTAACGTTCGCAGCGCCACTTTGCAATCCTTGGGTTCCCTATCCCTTGCAAAGTGGCATTGTGCCACTTAGACTCAAGGGAGACTTAGTAGCTTCATTCCTTGATTTCCTCTCGCCTGACGTGATTTCAGTGGAGACCCCTTAAAGCAGACGAGATGTAGCTCACACTGCGAGAGTAAAGAGGACATAAGAAGAAAGGGTGAAAAGGGGAGAATAAAGAAGCAAAATTTTAGAGATTAATTTCTCTTTGTTTCCGGAACCGCTCGTCTCATTCCCGCAGTGCCGTGTTTCCGAGGTGGTAGTGACGGGGAACGTCGTGTTAGTGGGCTGCACCCTAGAGGATCGCCTACGATTAACAGGAGGCAGACCTCACCGGTTCCGTCCTGAATATGACGCTGTCCGAAAATATCGCAGTGCCTAACATACCCTTTTTGCTAATAAAATAAAACTGCCATCACATCTTGATTTAGTCTTTATTCTGACTCGAGGGGCAATTATTCACCAATATCTTGGGTTTTGAGACAACTTTCGATGAAATATTTGTCTGTAGTTACCGCTCTCCTGAGCTTTTCTTGGCATGCATTGTGTTGGATATTGTTACCACTCACCGGATCCATCCATTTCTCATCGTCATCAGGCCACGTGCGTTGTATTTTTATAGCACAAACGTGCCACGTGTTTTAAAATTTTTTCCTCTAAGCGTCACGTGGACTAAAGCGACTCAACCTTGTCAACCAACCCTTGGTAATCGTGGAACAAAAGAGTGGTTTGTAAAGATAGAAAATCACGCAACGTGCCATGATAAAATTTGTGGAGGTTACAAGTGCATTCTTGCGTGATAAAGAAGGTATTCTGCTCCTTGGCTGAGCTGTAGGAGGGATACACCCACATTGAGAGAAACGTGCCGCCGTCGAAGGAGTACTTGTTCAACAGAATGTTTGTTTAATACCCATTCTTTGATCGAGTATTCCTACGGTGTTGTCACTAAACTCATCACAAATAGGTTTTGTGGGACGAAGCAACTGCGGCGCTTCTCTCTGGACACACGAAGCGCCCTGTGGCAGAAGGAAGAAAAGAGGGAGTGAAAGAATGATAGAAGATAATAAAGGCTCTCTTAATAATTTGCACCTCCTGAGATTGGGCAAAGTGGATGGGCATCACAGAGTACCTAAGAGATCTCCTCTTCGTATACTTCACAGACCCGTCGAGCCAGACCGTCCGTTGGAATACTTCGCGAGAGATATAACACAGGTGATCCTTTCTGGCGTCTGAGGATTTTTTTTTTTTGTTTTGTTTCAAGCGATCTGATGCAGCTTCTTCCATTTTATGCCAAACAACGTTGTCCTTTTTCGATCATATTTTTCCAGGATATGAAAATTGTGCATTTCGAAAATGAAATGCCGGGTATGACGGGCTCAACATTTTTATATATTTCGCTACACCACCAAAACCTTGTTGATCACTTGCATTCCCTGTCCTTCGAAATACAATAAAGAAGAGTTGTAGAGATGATTATTATTGCAATATTTATGATTATCGACAAGCACGGGCCACATACGCGCTTGGAAGTATTGATGACTCACTGCTAATCACCGCGAAGCGTCATATTCCACACTTGAATGCGGTAGGGAATGACACCACCAAATAGATTACGAAAACGTTCACTTCTAGAAGATTGCCGCCTCGACGGAAAAACGTTATTGGGTCAAAATAACACTCTCCCTCAACATTTTAAAGATTGCAGTGGCGAGTCGGACATTCGGTAAATATTGACCGTGCAGAAGGAATTTTCTTTAGATCACAGAGTGAGTAGTCCGTGGTGCGTAAGTTTCATTGTGCAAGGTGCTTCTTGCAGATGCCTCTTCGGCACAGTGAAGTAATTTCAGTCAAAGGAGCAATGGTAGCTTGACTGAAGGTCCGGTGATGAGGATGGAGCCAGTTTGCCGCACACGCCAGTAATCGATATAGGAGGTAAGCATTTGGGGCTGCTCGAAGAGCTCGGTTTCTCAGGGCGTCCTTATCGTAAGCGGGGAAGGAATTGCACCTCTTCGTAATGGCCGCCAAGGACAGCAGGCAACACGGCTGAGCTGGTATGCTCACCGCACTAAAAACTTTTTAGCTACCTGATTTGCAACCTGACTCGAGTCCAATGCTCGGCGCTTCCGGACAAATGCGCCGCTTGTGTGGATGCTCTCTGTGTCCCAACTCTAATTGATGGAGGAGGCTTGTGGTATATTTTTTTCGTGTTTCTGTATGCTTGTAACGATTCGTTTTCTTCTGAAAAGCAGAGAAGGTCCTGATCAGCATTAACAAAAATTTTCCCCGTTGACCATAGCATGCGCGTGCGAATGGGTCATCTTAAGGTTGTTTGGAGATGACCGAACAAGACTATCGAAATGGGCGGAGTGGGCGACGGATGGCTTCCAAGAGTCTGGCGCATGCTCTGTATCGAAACACAGAGGTGCCGTGTTCTGACTTGATCCCTCTAGCGCCCGACCGTTGACCGAATGGCGAGATTTTGGGTTCTTTAAGCGGGTTTTCCATGACGACCAACATCAACAACTTTCAACAAGCGTGCACAGCTTGAATAAAGTGCCTCCTTTCTTGTCATCGCTTTGCATCGTGGAATCAATAAACATACGCGAATTAAGAATAACGAACATCATTCTTCGTAAAATAACTCCCCCATACCTCCCGAGCCCCAAGTGGCAGTGATCGCAACAGACATCTCCGCAGTTCCATTAAAATATTTCTCCATATCGCCCCCACTTTTCAACTTGTTCATACTCTGCGATGTTCGAGGGTGCAGCCGAAAGGCGCGGCTAGCTGCAGCTGGAGCTGTCCGCAGGCTCTCCGCCTCTCTCAGGCTGCACACGAATAAGCGCCTCCCGCATATAACTTTGTTAGCGAGATTCGGTGGCCACTTAACTGGCAGTTTGTGTGGAAGCTCCTGCTGTTTTCATTACAGCAAAAACGCCGGTCGGCCCGAACGCGTCATGGTCGCTATTGTTAAAATTAGCTTAGACCATGCTTCGACAGCTGGATCCGGGAAATGTGTTCCTTCGGCTATAGTTAAGCTCAAGATGTCCAGACGGAATTGTACTCTAACTTCAAGTGTATTTTAATATATAAATTGAACATTACCCGCCACTAAACTGCTTTGAAAAGCATTATCCAGCAGTATTGCACGACAGTTATCTCGGTTAGACGGGAGACAACCCCAGCCTGTGTTGTCTCCATCCCTACGTGCTGTTCTTTGCACGCTTTTAACTTTACCGTGTCCTACTTACTAGTCTGCGGTCATACTATTTTAAAAAGCAGTTAGTTCGTCTCGCGGGCGCTGCCGAGAGGTGGCACTGTATAGTACTTCTTCGCGTCTAAAATCATCAGCCTAATACGAAAGAGGCATTAACTATTCTGCTTTACCAGAACTGCCAACTTGACCTCGGTCATCTATCCCGAAAAGATCACATGAAGAAAAGAAAACAAGGCAGGCTGCCTTGATCACTCACGGCATCTTTTTGCCATGGTTTGTTGGTTTACTAATACATCATTGTAGGGAAAACTAAAGAAATTGTTTCTCTGCTTAAAAAGGGACATTAAAAGTAACAACTGAACATAGACTGATTATTTCATTTCAATCCGTATACCAAAACATTATGATTCTTCCACATTTGAGCTCATTCGGTGCTGTAGATATTTTTAAATAATTTTTATTTATCATTTCGCAAGCATCTTGATGGTTTGGCCCCTATTTGCTGCTGACGTCACAACGGCTTATCCCCATGCCGTCTGCTATTCGCGGAATCGGCTGCACACTTGCTTCCACGCCTTGGACGAAGGTTGCTGAGAGCTTCTTATTCTTCAGCAAAAAATTTTTTATTTCCATATTCTCTTTTTTTTTTTTCTAAGCGTTCACTATACTATGCAACCTTATGTTCCTCGGACTTGTTCTGGCTTCCTTCCAGAGATTTTCGAGGAGGACGAAATCAATGGGCTCATGCTTTATTATTTAAGCATCAAATCAGAAGCATATCATTCATAGGTGATGAGAGATGGCTTTTTTTAGCAACAAGCGCTCCCGCACTTAAAACCCAATATGTAAAATGTTTCCTTCCGCCGTGTGCGCTGCTAATTAGAGAAGGGTTAGCGTTGTGTTGCTGATTCCTCAAGCTATTGCTCATCGCTTTTTCGATCCAAAAACGAAGAGGGAAGCCCATTCAAGCATATAGGCACTAAAACTTTGCGAGTAGAATAAAATACTTGTATGGTGTTAGAGTGTCTCTGAGATGCCTCTTAAGAGGAGAATGGCGAAAGCGTACCCTTCCTCTCCTATCATTTCCCTCTCATCGTTTGCCTCATACTCTTATCGGCGTTCGTTGCGGTGCTATGTATAATTGTAATTCGTTTACAGGAATAGAAAAGAACTGTATCTGCCAGAGTTTCCCCGGCAAGTGTGAAACTGGACGGTACACCATCTAATTTGTCGCGTGGCGTTTCCTGGCGCGTTAAAGTCTGGGATTTCTAATGGTAGGAACGCTAGACAAGAACCCATCTCACCGAATCTCCCGGAATATGGCACCTAGCGTACAACTCTCGCGCACGGGATTCCATTCCATCAGCTTAGGAAGGCTTTCGGCTTAAAAACGCAAAGTTAGGTTCCCAATCTGTCCCTGCAGTGAAGCAAGACGGAGACGATAGAGGCTGAGAGGCTCTTTTTCGGTGCGGTGAAACGGAATCGAATCGCGTTGGGTTTGCGATGATAGGATTAAAGCAGCGGTGGCGGTGGATGCTTTCGTGTGCTGGCCGTGCCCGAACTGAACATAGTTCTGCAAAACGGCTTTGCCAGACAAAAATAATTGTCTTTGACTAACACGCTATCTGTAACAGCACCTAAAAAGATACCGGTTAGTTGAATATTTTTGTCTGCTGCTCTAATTTTGCAAGGTGGGCTATCCGGTCAACGTATCCTTGTCTGAGTTTTCCTCATGACTTTTGTACGGAAAAAGCCAAGGGCAATAGCAGCACTGAGCAACACAATGCTAAACCATCTCCTTTCGCGGCTCTCGCTGTGGAAAAATAACAATGGATATGTTGATTTTTATGCGCGGAAGCACTTGTTGCTGACACAAGCTAACTCTGATAACATACGATTAATATGCTTCTAAATGCATGTTTAAATAATAGAGCATGAGCCCATCATTTTCGGCCTCATTGACAATATCTAGGCGCAACCTCAAATCAAGTCCTCGAAGGATAAATAAGGTTGCATATTATAAAAGCATCTCAATGAAAACGGAAAATATGCAAACGAATCTTTTTCCAGAAGAAAACAATCATTCAGCGACCACCATCCATGGCGTGCATGCCAGAGTGGAGCCTACACTGCGAATAGCAGACGATATGAGGACGGTATGCCGCTGTGAGGCTAATGGCAATGGTTGCCAGACCGCCAAGCTGTATTCGAAATAATAAAAAAATTCATTTTAAAGATATCGACTGCACCGAATGAGCTCAGATTTCGAGTAAATATAATTTCACGTCTATAGAATGAAATGCAATAATCAGTGTATGCTCAAATGTTAGCTCTCATGACCCCTCTATGTTCTTGCAAATATAAATTACGATATCTGGACAGAGTTCCTTGTAATATAGTTGGCCTTTTCGATACTGACTTAATGGTAGCACTTTCCTATAAAAATGTTCATGCCCTAACTATTTTTAGCGAGCACGCATTTACAGCGTGTTTTTGATAACTTTATTTTTGAAGAATTCCTCAAACTTTGCCGCCTTTCTTTGTGAACCAACATATGCGAGCTGACTGAATGCGTCTAAACAGGCTTATGGAGTGCATGAAATGGGCTTTTGTCGAGTTATTAAGGTCTGGAAGAAGACGGCACTTTGCAGAGTAATATTCCGTCCATGCCATTCGCATTTCGTAAGCCAAATGCCGCTAACTATGCGCCTACCTGTCGCGTCCTCGATATTAGTAATTTGTTTTCTCGGATGAATTTCAGTGTACTTAGGCGATCCCTTTCGTCTAGAATGACTATACGTATAGTGAGCCGTAAAAGCCTGAGCCACTTCCGTATAACAGACCGCCTTGTGTAAAGTGCTTGAGGGCCGTTGTGCGGAAGAAGCAAAGAGAAATTCGAAGGAAGCTCCTGACTTTTGTCCATAAAACCTCACTCTAGCGCCACCGGAAATTTATGTGAACCGCACAGGCACGGGTGTATTGCCCCAAAATGATGGTTGCAGAAATGACAATATGCTCAATTTTCTTCGCAGCCCCCCAAACAAGCATGCGTAACAAGCGGGATCAACTCTGTTCCCTCTCCGTCCTCTGCTTGAACCGTTTGTTTTTCTGCACAATGGGACTTGGAATTAGAGTCAGAAGTCTCCTTGTGTTTGCTGTGTAGGAGAGGTTAATGCCTCCGCAACATTATTGTAATCTGGAGGCAAAATTAAACAAATGAAAAGTGCAACACTTCGTGTCAGGACGACACCAGGACATCTGCATGTTGGGGTTACGTAGCACTCAGGCAGTGCTCAATGGGCAATCAGGCTAGCTGTGAATTAATTCACTTTCCTGGTGCCCCCGTCGGACAAAACAAAACATGGCGGACAATCAGGATAATCGGCAATACGAAATTGTGTACTGCTCTTCTTAGGAAGCTAGAGATTTAAATAAACACAGCGGATCTTTTTCTCAGAAATTTTAGTTTTGTGATGTGCTTATGAAACGATTTTGCGAGACATGTATATGGGTGCAGAAAGAATTTAGTGTTAATGTTCCGGAAATTATTGAGGCTTCAAGTGGCACTTCTTTTTGACTCCTTGATCATTTATAGGAGGCTTTGCGACATAAGCTAAGGTAGGAAGTGTTTTGCAGGTGCTGGATTAAGAGCTTGTTCTGAAATTTTAAGTCCTTACACGACTAACGGGATGTTATCACAACATGTGGAAGAGTGACGTGAGAGATGAAGCGATTCTTATTAGGCAATAGTGATATAGAGTAATTGTTTGTCATTACGTATACGTTGCAGTCGCCCACTAACAGGACCAGTGTGTGCTTATTGCGAGATGCAGAAGATTGTGCGACGTTAGATGTGAGGGCTTTAGACAATAGGCCTAGTGTGTTGATAGATTTGCTCTGTGTGACAAGAAACGAAGCACGCACAATGAGAAACGAGGGGCAAACGAGGGAAGAGGCCGACGGGTGTCCGGCACCGTGCTTGCAATCTAAATGAGATGCAATCTCTGACGAACATACTAGAGGCATACCAGTGATTATAGGCTCAAATCGACCACTCAGACTCCCACACGCTTCTTCTCCTCCACTCTTCACCTCACAATTCCAGTTTACCTCACCCGTCACTACTTTCTCCACACTGTGCAACCGCATTCCCCTCCACCATTACTCATTCCTACCTTCTTTTGTGTCATTATATATTCGCTCCCATATCTTGATACTTTCACGGCAGGCACCTTTCTGTATTTTCACGTAGCACAATCCTGAAGTTGTGCTTTGCTCGGCATTCGCCACAACCTCCTACTTTCACGGTAACCACGGGTTTTTTCCCTTGGTACCCACGTTTCGGCTGCGCATTTCTCCGCTCTAATCCTACTCTCCAAGACACTGAGCCACCCATCGCCACATCATCACTCCCTTTTCCCACATGTGGGAAGGAGATGACCGTCTCTAGCCGCTTCTACCAGCTACAATTGCATCCGGGGTTTCTACATGCTACTGCCTGCCATGGATTGCAGATTGCGTGTTACGACGTGGACTACAGCGCAGAATCCAGCCACTGTCGCATAATGTCTGCACTCCTCAACCAGAAGAATAATTTCTTAGGCGCCGTACTTAATTTCTATTAGCAATGCTAGCTCATATTTAGGACACCTGCGATTGAAGCGCAACAATCGACGTGACCTTCATGCTTGCACTCGTACACTGCAATCGTGAAGTCGTCGAATGTCGTTCGGGGTGCAGGATGTTACTAATGAAATTCATCGGCATCTCGAACTACATTGAATGTCTTCACAAGCTCATCGAACCGAGAAAATATCATTAGAAAATAGCCGTCGCCTCAAGAAAGTCCTTACACCAGCCCTCTCGTCCACAGTTCGCGTCGCCAATCGCAGCCCGGCTGCCGTGGTTGGCATGTGTACAGCTCGAGTCATCGTTGCTGGCCTTCATGCACCAGTGTGGTTCACTGTCTTACACGACTGCCCCCATGACGTTATCCTTGGCCTTTACTTTCTAACTGCCCACTCTGCCCTCATTGACAGCTCTACCGGCCTACATCCCTTGGATCTTCCGCTCTGCTCTGAGACCCCTCCTGTTCACCCCGCCTTCGATCAGCACAGTTCTGCCGCCTTCGTCCTGAAACTGCCGTTTACATGCCTATGCCGCCATTCTCACCTGTCCCAGACGGCGACTATCTCGCGTGTCCCATTACTGAACTCATGCTGCAGCGGCACGTCACCCTTCCTCATCTAATTGTGCACATCTTCCAGAACCGCACCACTCTGTCCTTAACTTCAGCTCGTCAACGCAAGTCCTGCCCGAGGCAAGTTCACTACTAGCTGGGCTGTCCCTGATAACCGATTGTGCCATTTCGGCTTTGACTACACATCATCCAACTGCCGTCTCTGCAACCACTCCGTCGTCCTCCGCAACGCGCCCTGATTCTCTTAACAGCAAGATTGCAACTGATCTCCAACTTGATATTGCCGCTGAGTTACACAAGCTTTTGATCATCTAAAATTATCTTTTTGACTTCGTTACTAGCCGATGGGGTCAAACTACAGTAGTCAATCACCGCATTGACACTGGTGACGCCAGTCATATTCACAGGCGGCGCTATTGTGTTTCGCTTCCCGAGAGACGCGTCATTCAAACGGAGGTCGAGATGTTAGCGCATGACGTAATCGAGCCTTCCAGCAGCCCCTGGGCATCCCCAGTCTTGTTGGTCCCAAAGAAAAATCACAGTTGGAGATTCTGCGTTGACTACCGCCATTTGAACAAGATAACCAGAAAGGATGTCTATCCACTTCCGCGTATCGACGATGCGCTTGATAGTTTACACGGAGCCAGCTACTTTTCGTCCCTCGACCTTCATTCCGGCTACTGGCCGATCGCTGTCGACGAAAGAAACCGTGAAAAAACTGAGTTTATCACCCCTGACGGTCTCTATCTATTTAAAGTTATTCCTTTTGGCCTTTGCAATGCCCTAGAAACCTTCTAACGCATGATAAACTCTCTGCTCAGAGGCTTCATGTGAACCACTTGTTTGTGTCATCTTGACGACGTAGTTGTTTTCTCCTCTACTGTTGACAGCCATCTCCTTCACCTTTCTGCAATCCGTGCGTGTTTTCGCAGCGCCGGGATTCAACTAAACTAAAAAAAGTGCAGCTTCGGTCACGGAGAAATCAAAGTCCTTGGTCACTTGTTTAATGCTGACCCTGACAAGATTCGCGCCGTCAGAGATTTCCCCCCTCCGCATTCGTCCAGCGATGTTCGACGCTTTATTGGCCTATGTTCTTATTTCCGACGGTTCGTCCCGACCTTCGCAGCCCTTCCTCGTCCTCTCACTGACCTCCTCAAAAAAGGCGTTTATGCTGTGGGGGGCCTGAACAATTTGCAGCTTTCCCGGAGCTTATAGCTGCTCTCAATACTACACCTGTCTTGGCCCATTGCAACCCATCCGTCAATACTGAACTCCGCACTGATGCAAGTGAAAATAACATGGGAGGTATACTCACTCAACAAAAACACAGCAGTGCAAGGGTGACTGCATATGCCAGCAGCCTCCTATCAACGCCCAAATAAACTTGTTCTATCATAAATCGAGAGTGACTGGCGCTTGTTTGGGCTGCAAAAAACTCACCCCCCCTCCCCTCTATTTGTTTGGCCGCCCTTGTAGTGTTATAACAGACCATCATGCCGTGTGTTGGCTTTCCTCTCTCAAAGCTCCTACTGACCGTTCACAGCACTGGGCGCTACGATTGCAAGAATATACCTTTTCCGTCGTCTACAAGTCCGGCTGGCTTCACCAAGATGCAGACTGTTTGTCCTGTCATCCCGTCGACTTCACAAGTTACCGACTGTTGACGCACGTGTTTTGTCTGTCTCGGCATTTTTCTAATATGGTCAGCGAACAGCACTTAGATCCTGCGCTGCATTTCCTTATCCTCCGTGTTACCTTCAACCGCCCTGATACATCTCTCGCCTTATTTGTACTCCACGAGAACACCCTATACCGACGCAATATGCGACCAGATGGCAAAGGCCTTTTGCCAGTCGTTCCCCAAAACCTGCGTTCCGCAATCCTTGAATAGTTCTATGTCGGCAATAGTTGCAAGAAATAAAACGAGCGGCACGATTTTGTACCCGCTCTAGGGAATGAATTAAGTAATGTTGGAGGGGTGACCAAATGGAAGATGCGTATTCAAGTTGAGGGCGGACAAATGTTTGATATCCCAACTGCCGCGTGAAAGAAGGTGCACCTCTGAGGTTACGCTTTAAATAACCTAATGTACGGTTAGCTTTGGGAGTACTTTTTTCTATCTGGGTCGTCCATGAGAGATTTGGTAAAACGTGCACGCCAAGGTATGACGACGTGCACGACTTGTATGACGACGCAAGGGTGGCTGGACTGTGATTAAGCAAGCAAGTTAAACGGTGTCATTAATGTCATTAATTGGAATTTATTAGTGTTAGGGTACATTTGCCATGATGCGCACCAGTTATTAATGCGGTGTAGACCTTGAAGGACGATGTGGTCATTACTAAAGCGGATTTTGAGATAAATGACGCAATCGTCAGCAAACATTGAGTGTTGAGGTGATGCTTAAGGGTAGGTCACTGATGAAAATCAGAAACAGTAAATGGCCTATTACACTACCTTGCGGTACGCCTGATGTTACATCAATTAGAGGGGACGAATTGTTATCAACAAAAGTGAATTGTTTACGAAATGATAAAAAGTTTCTTATCCAAGAAATTGTTAATGAATCAAGGTGCAAGGATAAGAGTTTCGCAATTAAACGACAGTATGGAACGCGGTCGAAGGCTTTAGCATAGTCAAGGAATAATCAGTCGATTTGAAGATTTTTGCCCATACCGTGCAGCAGCTCATTAGTAAACTCGAGTAGTTGTGTCTCACACGATAACCCTTTTATGAACCCATGTTGTTCTGAATAGAATAAACCGTTCTGCGGATTAGAAACAAAATTCCCATAAAGAAAGTTCTTAGGCAAGGAGACACGATATCCCCAGTACGATTCACTGCTTGCTTAGAGGAAGTATTCGGAGACTGGAAATGGGAGCAGTTAGGGATAAGAGTAGATGAAGAATGCCTCAGTAATCTGCGATTTGCTGATGACGTTGCCTTGCTAAGTAATTCAGAAGACGAACTGCAAAGAATAATTGCTGAACTAGACAGGAAAAGTAGAAAGGTAGGCCTGAAAATCAATTTACAGAAGACTAAGGTAATGTTCCACAGCATCGGAAAGGAACAGCAGTTTACATCAGGTAGCGAAGCACTGGAAGTAGTAGGCGAATATGTCTACTTAGGACAGGTAGTAACCGCAGATCCGGACCATAAAAAGGAAATAACAAGAAGAATAAGATTGGGATGGAGCGCATTTGGAAAGCATTCGCAGATTATGACTAGCAGTTACCAGTATCGCTAACGAGGAAAGTATACAACGGTTACATCTTACCTGTACTCACCTATGGGGCTGAAACATGGAGGCTAACCAAGAGGCTTCTACTTAAGTTGAGGACAACGCAGAGGGCTATGGGACGAAAATGGTAACATTATTAGATAGCAAGCGTGCAGAGTGGGTCAAAGAAAGAACTTAAGTCACTGAGATTCTAGTGGAAATCAAGAAAAAGTAATTTGCATGGGCAGGCCATGTAGTGCGAAGAGAGGATAACCGATGGTCGCTTAGGGTATCAAACTGGATTCCGAGGGAAGGAAAGCGTAGCACGGGGCGAAAGAAAGTTAGGTGGGCGGATGAATTTAAGAAGTTTGCAGGGGTCGAGTGGATGCAGCTAGCACAGAACCGAGTTAATTGAAGAAATATGGGAGAGGCCTTCGGCCTGCAGTGGGTATAGTCAGGCTGATGATGATGATGATGACGACGACGTTGATGATAATGATTTTAGAGCTTCATTTTGTTTCCGCGATCGCTCTTCTCATTTTCGCAGTGCCGTGTTTTTGATGTGGTAGTGACTTTGAACGTTGGGTCAGTGGGCTGCGCTCTTGAGCTTTGCCAACGAAAAACAGGAGGCAGATCTCACCTGTTACAACCGGAATTGGACGCTGTCCGAATATATTACAGTGCCCAACCGACTTGTTTTACTCAATAAATGAAAATTACCGTCGCATCCTGATTTGGCCTTTATTTTGCCTCTAGGAGCAATTATGGACACAATTCATGGGTTTTTGAGACTCCTTTCGAAGAAACATTTGCGTATAGTTACCTCTCTGCTGAGCTTTTCGTGGCATGCATGGTGCAGGAAATTTGTTACCACTCATCGGATCCAGCCATTTCTCACCGTCATCAGGCTGCGTGCGTTGTATTTTTAGAGCGAAAACCTGGCAAATGTTTCGATCATTTTTCCTCTCAGCGTCACATAGACTATAACGACTCACCCTTGGCAACCAAACCTCGGCAACCTTGAAGCAAAAGCGCGCGGTTTGTTGGGAATGAAAATCACGCAATGTGTGATGATGCAGATTTAGGAGGCTACAAGTGTGTTTTTTTATGCGTGATAAAAAATTTATTCTGCACCTTGGCTTACATATGGGAGGAAAACGCCCAGATTGAGAGAAACGTGCTGCCGTCGAAGGAATGCTTGGTCACCAGAGTGTTTGTTTAATATCCATTCGGTGATCGAGTATTCCTACGGTGTCGTCACTATACTCGTCACAAATAGGTTTTGAGGACAGAAGCAAATGTGGCGCTTCCCTCTGGACGCCCGCAACGCCCTGTGGAAGAAGGAAGAAAAGAGGGAGTGAAAGAAGAGCTGCCGGAACAAGGTTCACACCTGGGATTGCTCAACGTACATTTGCATCCCACAGTCACCAGGAGGTCTCTTCGCAGACTTCGCACACCCGTCAAGCAAGACTTTGCGGTGGAATACTTATCGAGGGAAATAACAAAGGTGCTTCATTCTGGCGTCTGAGATTATGTTTTTGTTATTAATTTTATGGACTTTCTTCCATTTTATGCCAGGCAACCTTCACCAATGATGTCCTTAGCCTTTTTCAATTACACATTTATAGAGTATGAAATTCATGCCATTTCGTAAATAAAATGCCGGGTATTACTTTCACTTAATCTTTTTAGGTATTTCACCACACGATGAGAACTTTCTTAATCATTTGCATTCCCCTTGCAGCGAAATGAAAAAAAAAGCGACGCAGAGCTGACACGTATTACAATAATTAATAATGAGCATCGATAATGATGGGTCATATACTCATGTGGAATTATTGATGACTCTGTACTAATCACCGCGAAGTCGTATTCTGCACGTGATGGCTGTGGGGATTTAGACCAACAAATAGAAATAAAGAAAACGTTAAATTTTGAAGATTCGCGTCTCCAGTGAATAAACTTATTGTGTCAAACTAGCACACTCCCTCCGCGTTTTATAAATTGCCCTGGTGAGTTGGCCATGTTTTAAATAATGTACGTCAAGAAGGTAATAGTCAGGGAAGAGCACACTTCCAGCTCTAGGTGGTCCTTGCAGATGCCTGTTCGAGCGTGTCAAGTAAAATCGGCCAAAGCAGCGAAGGTAGCTTGGGTGGACGTGCTGCTACGAGGACGAGGCGAGTGGGCCGCGTACTCCAACAATAGACGTCGGAAGGTTAGCATTCGGGGACTCTCGAGGAGCCCCGGCTTCTCAAGGCGTCCTTATCGTAAGCGGTGAAGGAATTTTGGAAAATTTTTGGGACGCTTTCCAAAAATGTACCAACTCGCCCAAAAAGAAGTGTTAATGGTGAAGGAATTGCATATCTTCGTAATGGGCACCGAGGAGATCAAGCAAAACAAATTAGCTGATGTGTTCGTCGAAATAAAAACGTTTTAGCAAGAGTATTTGCAGCTGTGCTAGAATCCCAGTGCTCTGACGCTGCCGGACATAATGCTCCGCTCGTGTGGGTGGTCTCTGTGCCCCAATCTGATTGACGGAGGAGGTGCTTGTGTTAATTTTGTTCGCCTTTCTGTAAGCTTGTAAGCTTTTGTTTTCTTCTGAAAAGCAGATAAGGGTCCTGATCAGCATAAACAAATATTTTGCGGGTATAACAATGGGTCATCCTAAAGTCGTTTGGAGACAACTGAACCAGACAATCGAATTGGGCGAAGAGGGCGACGGATGGCTTCCAATCGTCTGGCACCTGCTCTGTAGCGAAATACAGAGGCGCCTATTTCTAGCTTGATTTATGAGAGCTAAGCCTTTATGAGCGGTAAGCCTTGCTCTCATACAAATTTCGCTAAAAATATTCAAACATACTGATTGCTGACTGCTACTCCTTAAGTGGTTGCCGCGGACAGCCTGCAACTCTCAGCACAATATTACTGTTCAGAACACACATTTTCATAGCCTGAACAAGATGCAAATAAAGTCTTTTAGGCTAGAATATTGTTATAAATTATTGTAAAATTTAGTATTGTGGCTATTTAGAAAGGGCAGACATGTATAAATATTTTCTTAAATATGTGCATAAAAATTTATTGGGAGAACTTGGACTAGGGCATCCTCTCAATTACATGCATCGGCCTCCTATGAGAATAATGTGGGCAAGCCCAAGTGCGGCTTGCGCTATAGAACCCACATCGGTCCTATGTCATTTTCTGAGGGGCTAAACGAAATAAAAAATAAATGTTCATCCAAAGCTCCTGCCCGAATCTCTCCAAAGTAGGACCATCGGGGGAGTTGGCGGGATGTGCCCTTTTTGGAAACGCGGGAAAACATGTGGGCAGCCCCGCAAGGGCTGCCTGCATCGGTCCCTAGTGGGGCCCATCAGGGCTTTGTGGACAGCCCCCTTCAGGCCTATGTCGGCCCCTCTTGCAGCACCAACATTGAGCCCACCGGAGCTATCCTGCATTGCCTATATCAGACCCACCTGAGCCACCCTTCATAGCCCACTTTGTGCTACTAAGGCTATTAACTGACACCGAAATTTCACCAATCAAAACCGCCTTTTTTATACATGGGTCCTATACCAAGTTTCGCAAGTGGCAATATTAAAGACCTCCGGGTCTTTACGGCTCTTCCGAATAAAAAAGAAATAAAAAATAATAGACTGAAACGAATACGGCATATTTTGGGTGCTTTTATCTTTCTTAACACCTGTCGCCTGGTGGTGTGAAAGCATTTCTTTCGCTGCTAGAATAGCAGTCGACTTTGGAAAGGTCCAGCAGGCACCCTGAAAGGAGAAATGTGCAAACATTCCTAGTACTCAAGTAGATGGCATTCCGCCTGCCGCACCCTTCTGAGGCGACTGCCAGCTAGCAGCGAAAAAGATGATTTCAGAGTACCAGGTGACAGATCTTTACATAGATAAGTCCTCGAAAACCACTTCCATATTCGCTTTATTCTGTCTTCATCCTTTTTGTATATTGGCCTGCGTGAATGAAATATGCGTCCTCTTTTCTCTATCAGCCATTCACTGATTATGCGCGAAGCAAGAGGCAATATCAGTTGCGGGCAGCATGCCGCCGCGCTTGTGATCGTCACCAGTGCGGTGGTGGTAGTGTAGAGGGTCCAGCCAGAAGTAAAAGGCCTACCTTCCCCATTTCATTTTCAAATCTGTCGTCTCGCTTCGCCACTATTTCTGGAGTAGGCTATCGCCGCGCACTCGCGCGTTTTCTTTTATAAAGCTTATTACTGTGCATGCATTCTCGGAGTGTTTGATTGTTATCAAAAACCTGTCACCCCCTGACATTTTTCATCGGTTCTTGCAGCAGCTGTATTTGTCGGTCCTGCTGCCAATGCCAGGCTGTCTAGAATATACCGTTTAGTGTGCCTATGAAGGGTGCCAAGGAAGCATCGAAAGCAATGACTGGCAGTGGCTGCCACAAGGGGCGCTGCTGACAGGTAGTGATTGGAAGGCTTTTACAGCGGCTTTAAGAGTGTGCGTGCTGCCAAGAAGTCCGCTTAAGCACTGTCAATAGAATCGCGAGAGACGCCTTCGGTATGTGTGCGTCTTCCCCCTACCCGCTTAATGCCTTTACCCAATCCAAAAAGTCGTGCTGTGTCAATCGGGACCGTGAGCACGGATACATTTTCACTTATTGGAAGAGGTCCCCTCTGGCACATTGAAAATAAACATGTCCATTCTTTCGAAGGAAACTTTACCTGGACATTATTTTGATCCAGCATTTTGATGAGTTATCACTGAAAGCATACTACATAAGACACGCAAGAGGTAAATGAAACAAGCCAACGAAATGCACACGGCAGCACCAGCTGCACAAGCGATGTCGCCTGCAAAGAGAAGGCGTCTGTTAAACGAGACCGTCTGTAAAGGCTGAGGCTGATATGGCCGCTCGTTGTTATAGCGAGTAATTACTAAGTTGTAACTGGAAGCCACGGAAGACTAGAAAAAAATTAAATGTAAACCCTATTATGCCGAATGTGTGTTGATTTAGAATGATGATGATAATGATGCCTCAGCACAACTACTGTTTCCAGCGACCTCAATTGTTGACTGGTGGAAGTCATTGCAAAATATGGATAAATGAATTTATTAAAAGGAAAGGCGGAGAGTTTGGCGAGGATGATTAAAATCTGACCTGCCACTCTGCACTGCTGAAGGGTAGGGGTGAAGAAAGAGGATCATGATGGGTGACGATGTTGGAGAAGGCATAAGAAAATATATTCAGACAGGGCAACTTGCTTTACAATTGCGAATTCAGTCCGGTGGCGCGCACAAAAAACAGCAAAGGGCCTGCATTGCCTGGACACCCTCCCCCTTGGCCTGCCAAGCGCCCAGCAACAGTTCCTCTGACCAAAGGTGCCACCCACTTTTACGGGAAACTTCCACCGCACGGCACACTAGACAGTACATTCTAGGCACGGCATTATGCCACGGAAAGTTTAATTGCTTAAACCACACAGATAACGGTGTAGCATGCTGTTTTGCTATAAAGCATTTCTGAACGTTGTATAAAGTGCCGCCATAAAAAATACTTTAGGTTCCATTTCACAACGTACCTTATAACACTTGATCAAAAAGTGCATTGTGTTTTATGGCGCATAACCGTCTAACGCAACCCTTAAAAATAGTGGAACCGAATTTGCAGCGCCAATAGCTTTCTTGTTCGTACAATGCAAAGACTAGAGCGGTTGTGGTCCTCCCTGATTTTATAAGAAGTGTTCGGCTACCCATTTGTTATCGGCGGTAGCAGTCGTTTCCTTTCGAACGATGGCGCTCCTTGGCGAATAAATTACTTGTAGGAAAAAAAAAACAACTTCCTCATTACATATCGACGGAAATTAACTATCGTTAATTATTCATTTTGTTCAGTAGAGGGGTCGTCACCTTCGCCAACAGTCCGGCGTCGTCCACTGCTGGAATAGGGCTTATCCAACACTTCTACAATTATCCAGATCCTGCGCGAGCGTAAGCCACCTTATTCCACTGTTGCTCCTATCATCTCCCCAGGGGGCTTCTGCTGCCTTCTGCCTCACTTGCTTTCTGTAGTAATCTAGTTTTTCACCATGGCCATTTTTTGTTTTTTCTTGTTGGAAGCATTTTATCACTTGTGCGTTTGTTTCCTGATCCACTCTGTCATGCTCGTGTCTGCCAACATGGCATCTAATAATTATCGCTTGTAGATACCGAAGCTAAATCACCTAAGCCTAGACAAAAAAAAAAAAAAACAAATCTGAGGGACTCCTAAATGCAGAATGAAATTGACAAATACATCTGCATAATCTCGATGGCCATCATATTACCACGTCGGCTTGTCGTTTCATCATATCTCTTCGCATTCCTCCTTCTCATTTCGCCGTGGGCTTGCCGATTTATCAGGTTCAATAGTTTCTCATTCGTTCTCATTCCTATGCCAGCCTATCAGTGCCGGGCCTCAGCTTCCTCGGCACGTACATCCGGCTTCCGACAGGAACGACCCCGTTTCACCATAGCAGCAGCGCCCGCAAGCAGCCGGCCTCAAGTTGCCTGCTTGTGGCAGCTTTCTTCGAATACATAAATACACCTAAGGCCCGTATAAATACAACCAAGCTCGACCAACCAACGGACATGTCCCACAATATGTCACAGAAAACTTAATAAGTGTCCGTGAGATTGGTGTGGTTCAGCCTAGTGTGCAAAATTGGGAGTGCAGGTTGCACGTTATATGGGGCAGTTTGCCTGTTTCCGCAATGCAGTCCAGTTGCTTGCGGGGTGGGCTGTCATACTAGATCAAGGACAAGCAGCATGCGTTTCCTCTCCATCGGAAGTGGTACAGAATGGGTTCTGGAGGCGTGCAAGGGGCGAAGCGATAGACATTGTCAGTTGGCATGCAGGACCTTACTTCAATTGGCGGTAGCAGAGTTTTGCTTTGCACACTCGTGCAATCGCGCATTTTCCTCTGTATGAACGAGCAGTTCAACTGTTGTGGTATGTTCTGAACAAATCATTCTGAAATTAACGACCTGGTACTCAAAAATGCGTATGAAATGCGGTCAATCGCACACCTACAGGAGGTTAAGGTCGGTCAGTTAGTGCGGAATCCTTTTTCAAGAAGCCGGAATATGCCATCGAATATAGCCAAAAGACATGCCAGCCGTATGATTGCTGAGGTAGAGCGATATTTTAAGAAACAGTCCCTAGCGCTCTTTTATACGCGTCGAAGAGCTGTTTTGCCGGCATCATTCATGCCATCCCATGAAGAATTGTGGGTTCTGCGTAAATATTATTTCATTCATACAGGGTTACGACGTTGTGTTTCATGCGTATGGTTCTACCAAAGAGCAGCGCATTCCTTGCTGTACACTGGACTCACGCCGGACGTTATAAATGTGTATTGGAGGAGTATTCTCGATGATACGTTTACTGAAGCCTTGCCTCGCGGCACACTCACTTGGCACTGTTACCGGAGTATGTTGAATACATATTCTTTCATATTGTTACTTAGCGGTATCGCTCAGTCGTGCTGAGGATGATGAAGTGCGGCAGAATCTCAGACGACGACGCTGAGGGTGGTGAGATCAGAGCTGTCATAAGCGTTAGTTGTGTGGACAGCTATCGGATTGTGTATCTTACCCGTAACATCCCTTGGTGGGGGTGAATCCATTCTATCCTCTGTGACAAGCTGGACCTCCGCAGCAACCGCCACGTCGGTACCACCACAATGACTACAGACACCCCCCCCCCCTCTACGGTCGCCGCACCTGCTGTCGTCATGGCTCTCCACTGTGACCCCGGAACACCCTGCTGGACCACCGACGTTGATGTATATGACTGGCTAGCCCTATATGAACCCGTGAGCAAGCACTACAGATGGGATCCCACACTAATGCTCGCGAATGTTGTCTTTTACTTGACTGGAATCGAACGAATTTGGTTTGCAACCCATGAAGATGACCTAACTGCATTGGATAACTGCAAGCAGAAGTTCCAAAACCTGTTCGGAAAGCCTATTGGCCGCCAGCTCGCCGCCAAGAAAGCGCTCGCCTCTCGCGCCCAAATGTCTAAGTCTTATCTCGCTTACATCCAAGACGGCCTATCTCTGTGCTGCAAAGTCGACTAAGGTATGCCTGAGGAAGATAAAGTCAGCCATAGCAAAAGGCATTGCCGACAATGCCTTCAACCTCCTATTGTGCCATGATTGCTCTACCACGAACTCCGTGCGGCAGGTGTGCCGATGTTTCGAGCAAAAAAAAACAGGCGCTTTACTCACCGTTTCGACCGTCTGCTGAACCCGGCTGCTAGCTCCTCCTGTATCGATCTTCCGACTCCTCGACTACCTGTAACGACAATCGTTTGGCACGCATCGTCCGCCAAGAGCTGAATCAATGACTCCCGAAGCCTCCCTATCGCATACGCAAGACAACACCCTGGCTACTATATCACTCATTCAGACTGTTGTTCACCAAGAGGTTGCGAATATGGACCTCAATTCTGGCAGCGCCACCAGTACCATGGAGTCCGGACCTGCCACTCCTCTGGTTCCTGCTGCTTCATCCAACGCCAGATTGTCGCCCCGATATGGGTACCGCAATCCAAATGAATAGCGTACCCAAGACAACCGCCCAATCTGTTTTACTTCTTCTCGCATTGGCCACATTTCCTGTCACTGCCGTAGCCGCTGATACACGCCACTCGTCAGTTCAACTACGTCGACGGCCGCAGTAGCTTATGCTCCTCGCTATTCCTCACCTCAACCCGACCAGACCCATGTTGACCCCGGTGCCACTGTACGGGCTGCAACCGGTCCCCATCTCCGCAAACACGACGTTCGTGTTCCCCTCTTACTCGCCGCAGTTCGTCACCGTTATATTCTGGCCATTCACCCGAAAACTAGCCAATGCAGTTCCTGGAGGTGACGCTGCATTTATGACCCTGACCGAAAAACCTTACTGATCCTGCCCTTCAGAATAACCTTATCGACGCCATTGTGGATGGATGTTCCACTTCTGCTCTCATTCATAAAGGCGCTCAAATGTCCGTTCTCTCCTCCTCATTTCGCAGTCGCCTCAAAAACATCCTTACACCAGCCGTCTCGTCCACAGCTCGGTTCGAAAATGGTAGCCCGGCTGCCGTGGTGGGCATGTGTACGGCGCGAGTTACCATTGCTGGCCTTCATGCACCAGTGTTCACTGTGCTACACGACTCCCCCCCCCCCCCCCCCCCCCCCCCACCGTTATCCTTGTCACTGGCTTTTTAACAGCCCACTCTGCACTCATGGACTGCTTAACCGGCCTTCTTCGCTTGGATCTTATGCTCTTCTCTGAAGACCCCTCCTGCTCACCCCGCCTTCGATCAGCACTATTCTGCCGCCTTCCTCCTGAAACTGCGTTGTCCCCGATAACAGATTGTGTCATTTCAGCTCTGGCTACAGATCATCCAACTGCCATCCCGGCAACTACTCCATCGTCCTCCACATGGCGCTCTGATCCTCTTATCACCATGATTGCAGCTGATCTCCAACATGAAGTCACCGGTGAGTTACACAAGCTTTCGCTCACCTACAGTGACCTTTTTGACTTCGGTTTTCTCCCATTCAGTCAAACTACAGTTGTCAACCACCGCATTGACACCGGTGGCGCAAGTCTATTCACAGGTGGCCCTATCATGTTTCGCTTGCCGGGTGACGCGTCATTCAAAAGGAGGTCGAGGAGATGTTAGCGAACGACGTATTCGAGCCTCCCACTATCCCCTGGGTATCCCCAGTCGTGTTGCTGAAGAAGAAAGATAACAGTTGGAGATTCTGCGTTGAATACCGCCATTTGAATAAGATAAACAAAAAAGATGTCTATCTTCTTTCGCGTATCGACGAAGCGCTTGATAGTATACACGGAGCCAGCTACTTTTCGTTCATCGACCTTCGTTCCGGCTACTGGCAGATCTCTGTCGACGAGAGAGACTGAAAAAACGGCGTTCATCCCCCCAACGGCCCTTATCAATTTAAAGTCATGCCTTCTGACATCTGCAATGCCCCAGCAACCTTCGAAAGCATGCTGGACTCTCTGCGCAAAGGCTTCAAGTAGACTACTTGTTTGTGTTATCTTGACTGCGTAATTGTTTTCTCCTCTACTTTTGGCAGCCATCTCCCTCGCATTTCGACAATCCTTGCGCTTTTTCGCCGTGCCGGGCTTCACCTAAACTCAAAGAAGTGCAGATTCGGTCACCGAGAAATAAAAGTCCTTGGTCTATTGGTTAATGCTTCCGGCGTTCAGCCTGACCCTGACAAGATTCGTGCCGTCAGAGATTTTTCCACTCCGCGTTCATCCAGCGATGTTCGATACTTTCTTGGCCTATGTTCTCATTTCCGACGATCGCTCCCGAACTTCGCAGCCCTCGCTCATCCTCTCACCCACCTCCTCAAGAAAGACGTTTCCTTCTGTTGGTGGCCTGAACAAGTTACAGCTTTCTCGCAGCTTATTGCTGCTCTCACTACTCCACCCGCCTTGGCCCATTTGAACCCATCCGCCAATACTGAACTCCGCACTGACGCAATCGGCCATGTCATAGGAGCTGTACTCGCACACAAAAACACTGCCATACAAGGGTGATTGCGCATGCCAGTAGCCTCAAGACCAAACAAACTTTTCTAACACAAATTGAGAGAGTCTGGCGCTTGCTTGGGCTGTTACAAAATTCCGCCCTTATTTGTTGGGCCGTCGTTTTACGGTTATAAAAAACCATGACGCCTTGTATTGGCTTTCCTCTCTCCAACTAACCGTTTGGGGTGCTGGCGCTACATTTGCAAGAATATATCCTTTCGGTCATCTACAAGTCCGGCCTGCTTCAATATGCAGACTACTTGTCCCGTCATCACGTCGACTCCCCTAGTCCCACCGACTGTGACAATGAGGCAGTCGAGGGCCCCACTAGCTCATCAAACCGAGAAAATATCATTGTGCATCAGGGTAGCAAAAACAAAAAGGAAAGTAGCCTGAAGTGCTTGGTGAATTGATCGATTTGCGGAGCATCACTTGGTTACTACAGGGGTTCACGGGTGAAGTTCTGAAATCGAACTGGGTGAGCGTTCCGCTTGCAGTGCGATAACGACGCGTCAGTGATTTTCTTGCCTTATGTACGAGCTATTTTTCTGCAGTTGATGTAATATTTGCCTTTTTGTTTCCAATGAACCCCTGTTTTATTTTGCACATGAAGAGCTCTCCTTTGTTGGTAGAGCTGGTAATAGGTGGTCCATGAATGTATGGTACACAGTTCTCCATAAATAATCCCCAGCATTTTATGATGCAGTGCTCCCACGATCCTGCTGTAAGACACATTGGCTCGTCGATAGATTTCCGCATCCAGTGGCATCCTTGCTGTCATTATCGATCGCCTGCTTTACCTCAACATGTCGTCAATGACGACGTCAATGTCATAGTTCCTGATCTGCTGCTTCTATGAGAGAGGCAAGGTCACCACTCTGCCACATGCACATGCCCTAACACATCCTCGGCCACATGCAAACTAACAGGAAATGCCGGTGACAAAACGTCCAACCCTAGAAACATTTGTCTGAACTGGACTTTGGTTATTACCATTTATGTCCTCTAGATCCACGATTATTGATTCAAACAGATTCACGAATGAAATAACTGCATCACTCAAACAACGAAAGATTAACAGCGCTAACAAATAGGCACTCGCAAATAGGCACACAAGGGAGCGCCTGTCCTGTGTGCCTATTTGTGACTGTCTATTTGTTAGCACTGTTAATTTTCCCTTTTACAGCATTGCACCAAGCAGCCTCACAATTAGTTTTACTCAACTGCATCATGCTTTTTATATCTAGAGCGTTTCACATAATCCCAAAAGTCGCGGCCTTGTGGACTGAAGACGCATCAAACTTCGCATGCCTCGTAAAAAAAATTAAAGAGCACTGCAGAATCTGCATTGCAGTAATGCGAAAGCACGGATGCAGCTGTTGGTAGCTTCTGGTTGCTTGATTGGTTCATAGAAAAAGAAACGCGTAATGTGTTTGGCACCTGTTATTCTCGACACCTTAACCGCGCCGTAACGGAAGGGAGGAACATGGTAGTGAAAGCGGCATAAGTGAAATGGGTGCCGTAGTGGAGGGCTCCATAGTAATTGAGACTTCCGGGGATCTTTAAGTTCCACTGACATCACACTATACTCGGACGCATTTTCGTTTCAACTTCATTAAAACTTAATCATAGCCAGGTACGTGGGTTATCGCGAAGTAAAGGCCCTGTATCTGTCATTCGTCGAAGGTGAACTAGTCAGTATGGAATATATGAAAAATTATAGGGCCCCTTAGATGTCTCTAAAGAGGACAAATGCGAAAGCCTCCTCTCCTATAATTTGCTTATCACCGTTTTTCTTTTATCGGCGTTCGTTACAGTGCTCCATATAATTATAATGGTTTCAGGAACGAAAAGACGCAGTGTCTGTCACAGTTTCTCTGGCAGGTGTGAGTTTGGACGATACACCATTGCTCTTTTCGCGTGGCGTTCCTTGATGTGTGTTCAAGTGTGGCATTGCTGATGGCAGAAGCGCGAGAAAATTACACATCTCACGGAATATCGCGATATATGACAGATCTCGCGCACAAATCTCGGGCACAGGGTTTTGTTCCACGAGCCTAGAAAGGTTTTGGCTTAAGATGTTAAAGGATACCAGATCTGCGAAAAGGTAGCAATGACTTCAGTGTTTAAATACAGTTTCGGTGATCTGCGAAGGAGCACCCCGGACAAAGAGCTGGGATGAGAGAGTAGCTGGTGCAGTGTGTGTATAGTGTGGCTGGAATGTCTTGCACCATGAAAATTACACAGTGCACAAATATCTGGTACGACTTTGTCAACTCGAAACGAAATCCGGGACCGTCCGGTGGTTGTTATGGTCGGCGGTGCAAGGTTGTAAATAAAGATTTTAGAGGGTGCAGGAAGAGTTACGCCCCAGATAATCCCCACACCGGCTGCACGACCCTGTCCTTCCTAAGCCAGAATACCTTCATGCGGAGAGAAGTAAAAGCAAATACGTTTTCCTGCCTAGACTATAGCAATACATGACCCATTCAACAGAAAGCAATTCCCATTCTATTTCTTGTTATGCAGCATTGACGACCAACAATTTCAAATGGCAGTGACCCAGTCCTAAAGGAGAACATTTTGCTCTACTTGTCGGCTCATTGCAACAAGACTGCAGCACTACGAATGAAGCTCCCGCGAAGGATGAAGACAGGACAGGGAAGAGTGGTCTTTCTGGTCCATTCTTCTCTCACCTTTGGGCAACATCATTTTTCGTTGCTTTATTATGTATGTCTTCCAGGACTCTCCCCAAGTCGAGCACCTAATCATTCTCTTGAGAACCTGCAGTGTCCGAATGTGACCTGCAGAAGCAAAAATAGCTGATTTCACGAAAACCGACATAGAGTGAGCCAACGACACCCGAAGATGCCGACGACCAGCAGCTGTCAGAGGAGTTCACTTCCACGTAACTGTCGTCATCGACCCCTAAAAAGAATGTGACGATAATATAGTAATAAATGATAATAGTAGAAACAACCGACGTGGTTAAGGATGTGAAAGCAACTGCACAACAACAAAGGAAGACTTGCATTGTGGCCAGAAATATCGAAGAAGAATAATGGTGTATAGGGACACGCACGTAATTCGGCTAGGACACTAACGGACGTTTTTTGAAGGAGCACTCATTACAAAAAGGAAGTCAAATATCCACATCCTAAGGTTGAGACATAGAAAATCTAAAACGTCCGCTGTTTAGAATACCTCATCAATAATTATCTTGACATTTGAGCTCACCCACAGGTTGTAAATTATTGGGTTCGGCTCTCCACATGCTATTGTCAACCTACAGAGCCGTATCAGCCAAGAATCATCCGAAATAGTAAATAACAGTTATTGTTTTACATTAGGCCTCATTAAGGCATAAATAACTGCCAGTTAGAGCACAATGTTCTCTGGTACCAGTCGCCGGCTTAGTTCGCAGATGTGAACTCATGACAGGCATTCCAGAGCTTTTTCAGCGGAAGTGCTACTCTGTGGGCAACTGCACGATTGTTACGCATGCCGAAAAGAGAGCACCAACTGTGTATACGAGAGACATCCCTGACTGGCCGGGTGCACCTTGCTCTGCTTTCACGCGCTGCCTGGAGACCTCGCTGCTTAACGGCCTTATAGCGTTTATCACACCTCAACACCTCTGGTTCGCCAAACTATTTGGATCCGGAGCCCTACCTCTTCGCCTCTTCATTCTACCTAAGGCTGCCACTCTCCCGGTGGTAATCATGCCTCTACCCTTATAGTGAATATCGAGCTCTAAGCGGATATCTCGCTAGCGCTCATCGCTTTCTCCTGTCGTTTATTTCTCTTTATTGGTGTTCTCATACAGCCTTTCTCATTCTCAAGCCATGACGATACAACAGCTGCTATAGGGATGCCCTCAATTAGCAAGAAAATGGCGAGGTCGTAATGTTCACGCTCAAGCCACATTCCTTGAAATCATTTTACTTGCTCAGTCAGCCGCTCTTCTTTCATGTATCAGTGTGGATTTAAGGAAGACCGCAGGTACAGAAGACATGGCTCGTCACTAATTATTTTAAAGCACCGAACCATAAAAAATAAACTGTAAAACCATTCGCATGTATTGAAAGGAATGTGCGCCTGCTTAAACATTGTTTTTCCGCGCTTTATTAGAGCTGATGTATTGTTAATGTCTTCTCAAATGGTATTTTAAAGCATTATTCAATACAGAAAGTTAAATAATGCTTTAATACCGCAGGTTCCCACTCTCCTCGATCTGAATGTATTCCTTTGTCGCTCTACAAATTAATACAAATTATTGGGGTTATATTTGCCTGCGGATTTATTTTAGAAAACTCTTCATGTGTAGTACATTTTCAATGAGGAAATAATCGTTATTACGCATTCACGCAATGCACAGCCATACGGCTGCAAAAGATCTGTCTACAGCTTCAACGGGAACTTCGTAGATGAATCAAAGTTGCTCTCATCCGGGACTATGACATGTTCACGGCAATCGCTCTCCCAACTCCGCTGACCGGGAAAGCCAGCATTTTTAATGGCGAAAGTGCATATCAAAAGTTGGGTGCGAATGGTTTAGGCACAATATTTACAGAAACTCCCCAGTAGAGTACATCATTTGTAAGAATAGAGCATCTATTTATGCTCACTGGCATCCGCCGTAGAAATAATGATACGATAAAAGCTACGCAGTTTCAGAACCATGGCACTTTCGCTGCGCCTCATGGTACTAGTGAGGTAGTGGTCCCTGACTTGAACCCCGAAACAGTCGAAGTTCTCCTCAGCTGCGAAGTGTCTCAATATCTTTCAACTTCCCATTTGCCTTTCTTGTTTACGTCTAGTTTTGAAACTTTTGAGTACAACGACTTCTGGGCGGCAGTTGAGCAATAAGAGGTGTGGAAATTGTCATGCTGCCTCCTTAGACAAAACCTCTCGTCTTGAGTCCCTCTTAAGCAGTAGCGAAGAGACCCTTTTGTGCTCCAAGACATCGCGTTCGAAGGCTTGTATTTGAGACATTATCAAAAGTCAGGTTTTAGTGCGCAAAAAAAATGTGAAAACGTTTTGTCCACAGGAGGGCTGAGTAGAATCTTGCTTAGTTCTCTGCCGGTGAGGAAATGGAGTCTATGTGAGCGTTTTTTATGGCTTCAAGCCTACTTTCGTTTCTTTTAGAAAGTGACTTACGGGTGATAAAAGGGCGAAAGAGGGACACAGCATAAGCCGGCGCGCTCGACTCGTGTCCCTCTCTGTGACTCTCTGGCACAGCCTAGCTTTGGCCACGGAACTGTAATCGTAATTGAAAACCGAATTCGGTGGCCGGAAACTGGACAGTCGCGTGAAGTGCACCTCCTCTCATCCTCCAATCTCCCCAGTCACTCGTAGACTATTGTGGCAAATTGCCTATCTTCGGTGGAACATGTCGCACTGACGGGTGACGCCCTATTCTATTACTAATTTTAGAGAAGCAGCTGGTGCTGATCATTCTCGTGGCATTCGCGAAAGAGGCTGTATGTTTTTTTAATTTCGCCTGCGGCTGGGATGCGGTGTCATACACTATTTTCAGCAGATGAGAGCTATGGCTATGGTCTCAACCATTGCAGGTGGTTAAGCTTGTTAGTGAGTAACATATGAATAGCGATAAGAGCAAGATTTATACATGAGCGCTGGTTCTATCTCTAAATTGTTTCATTTTGATAACTTTCTTAGGCGCTATGCTCCGGATCAGAGCTTATCGCTTTGTTCACAAAGTTTGTAATTTCTAGGGGATCAGTGCAGCAGCAGACTAATCTCACTGGCCGGGTTATTCGTGAACGACTGCTTCGTATGCATTAATACCGTTTCTTGGGCTAGTTGGTGCGTCAAAATAAACACACCACAAGAAAGAAGACTATTCCTATTCTAGCTTCCTCCGGTGTGGGTCAAAGTCATTACCAGGAATTTGGAACACCGTCGAATGGTGTCATTGTTAGTCGAAGCCTCTGGCTGATGCCATATCCAGAAGAAAGAGTATTATATCAGAAATGTAAACGTTTCAGTGTCCATTTACAATCTAATACATGAATTTAAGCAACTCAATTATGCGGTGTTAGTTGCGGCAAGTTGGCTTGTTTGAAATGTTCCGTAACGGAAGTCCTATGAGTAAAATTATTGTATATAAAGCGAGCCGCCTTTTTCTGCACCCGTTTGAGCCTTTTGATGTTTAATTGCGTAAAAGCATCCCAGATAACGGCTGCGTCAATAAGCAATGGAAGTAAATTTGTATTATATGCCAGTAAACGGACATTGCTTGTGAACTGTTTTGAAGCTCTTCAAAGAAACAACAATTTAAGACCGGCATTAGCGGTTACTTTATTAATGTGTAGATTCCATTTGAGGTTATTTGTTATTAACACCCAATGTATTTGTATTCGTTTAATTGAGAAAAAATCTTGTTAGTTGAGTAATCGAAATTAATCTTACTTTTTTCTGAGTGACACATATAAACACTGTTCTTTCATAATTACCGCATCTGCCAATAATCGCAACAGGCAACAGCCTTGTGAAATGCATTTTTTAAGAATTCTTGATCCTAGGGGTTGCACATGCAGGGTTACTTGTCATACCTATCACAAACGAATAAGAGTTTGTGAACGCTATACCAACTCACATGCGGCACAGGAAAGTTTCTTCACGACGGGGTATGCCGGGGGGAAGCCGGAGCTTCAGGTCAGGGTCCAGGGATTTTAAACGGGAGTTCGCGAACTGGGCAGAACGAGACTATAGGCCACATTTTTTGTGAGTGCCCCACATACAGTGCGGAAAGACAGTGTCTCTCCCCTGCGCTGGAGTGCCTAGATGGACGCCCACTGACTGAAATCAAAATTCTAGGTCCCTGGCCGCAGCGATCGTTAGGCGGTGGCCTCCAATGCACTTCTCCGCTTCATGAAAACTACTGGCATGATTGATAATCTGTGATATTTCTGTGATGTGACGCGACATGACTGGGACGTGATGTAACTTTGTATGGCTGTGATGTGACTATACTGATTTCACCCATTCCTCTCTTACCCATCACTTTTATATCCACTCGCCCCCTTACGCCGTGCATGATAACAAATCAGTTTCTTTTACCAGTTCACCTCCCTGCCTTTTCTCCCCCTCATCTTCTTCCTCCTCCTCCTCCTTGTTCCGAGGGGCTTTCTACTTCTGAGTACAGGACGTAGTCATCTGCATCTATCATTATTTTTACAGGAACATGCTTTACAACATCGTTGATGTAAAGGAGAAAAAAGAAAAGGTGCAAGAAGTGAGCCCTGGGGAAAGCCTTAGTCCAAGAAAAGTTTTTCTGAGCCTTGAGTTTTAAATATACCGAATTGCTTGCGTGCAGTAAGGCAAACCGACATCCAGTTAATGTGCTGAGGATCTTCAGGATATTAGTTTATTTTTTTATGCAGTAGCTTATAATGAGACACTTTGTCGAAAGATTTAGAAAAATTCATAAAAGTGGCGCCTGTTGGTTTACCTTTGTTTATGGCATTTGCAAAATTGTCTGTTGTCTGAATAAATTGAGTTATTGTTGAGTAGCCTCTCCGAAATGCATGCAGGTCAGTTGTTAGATAATGATGTTTCTCAAGAAATTCTAAAATATGCTTTTGATTTACGTGCTCCAAGGATTTATAAGCAGCAGAGGTTAAAGAAATTTGAGGGTAGTTCTGAATGATCTCCTTATTTTGTGTTTTATGGAGTGTATTGACTCTGGCGCTCCTCCAGTCGTCCGGCACCTGACCAAGGCGCAAGGATTCCACATACAAAACATATAAATATTTTGATACCCATTCCGCATAGCGCTTAAGAAATCCAATCGGGATATCATCTGGGCCTTAATATTTTAGGACGTCAAGATTGAGCAGCATTTTGTATATGCCCTCTTCAGTCATAATATTATCAGGTATGCATTGTCGTACCTAGGCAAACTGCCATTTTCTTGAGTAAATACAGATTTGAATTAAGTGTGCATTAAAAAGGTTTGCTATTTCTTTGCTGTGCCATCGTGCAATTCACATCAAACACCTCACACTGTTCTGATATGGGGTTAATGCTTCTCTAAAATTTCTCTTGTGCCGATGCAATGTAACTTGGCAATACGTCGAATTAATAACGCGGCCGGTCTCTCCATGCTTGATCTTTAAGCTTTAAGGAATACTTGTTCAGCAGAATGTTTGCTTTATACCCATTCTGCGAACGAGTTTTTTTGCAGTGTTGTCACTAAGCCGTCTTTTTAACCTGAGTTCTTTGCTCTCTGCTAACCTGTGACGTCGCATCCACGAGGGACGGATAACAAGCGACTGTGATCGAGGGCTTCGGGTTGGCGCTGAGGAACTCTGAGACAGGATTGTTAGACAAAAGCGGGCGTCTCTCGTTTTCTAGTCAGTAAGAGGAATATAGATCGTAGTTTGTTCGCGTACACTATAACTCTGCCTCTTGGTTGAGATGGAGGGGGAAGGGAGGTTCACTTGTCTGCTAGCCGGAATTTGGAGAGAACTGTTTCAACCTGATACTTTACATGACAGTCATCAAAAAGAATCTAAAGAGCTTGAAATTTCGCCAGTACATACGTCAAAGCATCTTTCCTGTCATGCTCAGCCGCGGAGAATTTCAAATGATTTAGAAAGAATTCAGGGTGTTGTCCTTACAAGCACGGAGATGCGTGTCCTCAATTATTCATCGCTTTTGACCCCGCGACGCCGTTCATTCTGAGCGCTTAAGAATGGGACACACAAGTAATTTTTTTTCCTAAATGAACCAAATTCAGAAACTGAATGTAAGTCAGATATTTCTTAAATAGGAAGGTGGTCTATTTATCGCTCTTTCCAAAATACGGGCATAGCAAGTATTGGCCCGTAACGCTTCAAAGATGAGCGCGCCATTTTTAGTCACATATAAAATGAGACAGATCTCCCTGATGAACTGATCAAAATATCAAAATGAGTAAATTTCCATGTGAAAGTGCTTTGTCAGCTTGAGCTCTTTTGCTTGCATCGTTTCCTGTGTTTTCATATATTCCTTGTCCAGTTCAATTTTGTATTCCACTGCTATGATATCAGTACACCGATGAAAAATGGAGACCCGAGTTACGACTGTAACGAAGGTTTGGATTGGATTATGGGGTGAACGTCATAAAGCTACTCAGGCTATTAGAAAGCGTAGTGGAGAGCTCCGGAAAAGGGCGAGCACCTTGGCTCGGTTAACTTGCACTGATATCGCATAGCATGCGGGCGCCTAGCTTTGCGCCTCCATCGAAAAGCGGTTGTCGATGTCGGGATCGATAGCTGAAAATCATTATTAGCCTCTTCATTGAGGAAGAGAGAATGCGTCTTCCTAAACTACCCTTTCAAGTTTTTTTTTAAGTCGATATTTATTGCCTCAGGGCATCTGTAGGGTATGAGATGAAGGATGAAGAAACGATTAAATGAATGGAAAAGGTTGGCTAATTTTATGAAGTCCAGGAGTGAGCGATGATGACGTCCCTGCGTCCAAGCGACACATGACGCAGGATTGGTTGCTCAAAGGCCAGCTATGCTCAGGGGCCGGATTCGTATTGGTTTGAGTGCTGGGCAGTCCCACAGCAAGTGGTGGATATCGGCCTCAACATCTTCGTTTTTACAGATCAGGCACCCTGGGCGGGGATATAAGTGTTGGAAGTATGACCACGTCCTAGTGACAGCTGGTGTAAGGGCAACACCAACCCGGATCCTCCCAAGCGCAACCTCCTCTGCACGGGTGAGACCGCGGGGAAGGGATACCGCACACGGAGGGCTAAGTGCACGTGTGCGGCGATGGAGGTGTTCTTTTCTTGATAAGAGGAGGGTAGCGTCGTCCACTTCAAGGAGCCGTGGGATTGATGCGTCTTGAATCGCGAGGCGGATCGCTAAATCAGCTTGACTTTGGGAAGGCAGCAGGTCCTGTGGGACCCACTCAATGCGTACTGACTGTGGGATGCGCGCCGCAAGCTGGTGGATGTCTTGGCAAAGTTTTTTTCTCTTTATTTTGTTTCTCTCTATCAGGCACCCCACTACAAGAAAGTTCGAGCCTGAAAATTCTGGCCACTACAGGATCTGCGACTGCTTAGCTTTCTCAGGCAAAAAAACAAGCACTTCAAACGATGAGTTTAATAAAAAGAATTGCACCTAAAACGAGTGGCGCTGGCTCGTCTGTTGCACGGCAGTTAGGGAGGGCGGTTCTGCAGCCACGTATTGTTTATCAGGCCCAGTTCCAGCATCTTACAAGAGCACAATGCGATCGCCTTGAAGCCGTAAATCCAGAAGCTATGAGGACCATAACATGCCTTCCACGACTCACACTGGTCGTAGCGTTACAGGACAATGCACCATCGATGCCCTGGTGCAGCAGCGCCGTGATACTTGCAGGCTCAAGGCCACTTTGTCACATTCCACGCAAGCACAGAGGGCGTATGTAACGTCACACATTATTCTTCAGCCACCTGCGCCAGTTCTCCCTCCCTGAAAATTTGTGCAGTTGGGAGACAACAAGCCAACTCATATCCGCAGACCAACATCCGCCAACTCGGCATCGTTGCTTCGCCAGACATTTGAAGAGCAAGATGCTCACCTGCCTCAAGATTTCATAGTAGTGTACGTGGATGGAAGCCTGCAAGCCAAAACAGCAATCTACTGTCCACGAAGACTAAGCCTGATTCAGACCACTACGTTTCAGCTTTCGCAACCACTTACATCTTTCTGCGCTGAGCTCGTGGCAGTTCAGGAGGCACTCTGCTCCGTGGCTTGCATAACCATGCTCCCTGTAGCCCACGTTGTCATCCGCACTGAGAAACCTCAAGCACTACGTTTGCTCCGACGTGTCAGCCGCTGCCCTAAAAAAACAGATTCAACTCTTTAAATGAGCCATTGGCATTGACTTCCTAAAATCATTATTACTAACGATACTGTTCACGCCGATAGTAGCCTTGAGGGGAAAAAAATTCTTTATTTTTGTTCAGGAAATGAACAAGGGTTAAAGGAGACGCTCAGTTCGCAAACCAGAGCAACGTTTGGACAGGGGGATTTGTGAAAACGCTTTATTCTTTTGCGAACTGATGCTTTCTCTCAACCCTTGTTGAGTTCTTTTTATGATGCGTATCAGCAGCGGAAGCGAAGTGGTGGACGAGGAGTGGGTGGGGGGGAGGGGGGAGGGCCTGAAATTTTGAAAGAACGTATCTAATTTTATACGTGATTACAAAATGATAAACACTGGTACTGATGACTGTGGCACACTTCTGAAGGGCAACGAATATACTGGAAAAGCTTTCACTCCGTCAACATGTAACACCGCGGCATCCTGCGTGGCTCATACGGCGTGAAATTATTGTTGATCACTTCTAAGCTTATCAGGGAGCAGACGTCCTCCCGCTCAATAGCGCTGACTCGATACCCAAGAAAAGAAGAGACGTAACTCTCTCCAATTTCAATCAGCGGCATTCAATCACGTGCCTTCTGTCTGACTTTTCGGTTAACAGCGACACTTTTGTAGAGTGATTTGTAGGAAACAAAGGCGCAATATCTGTGACTGTTCTCAGCTGACTCTAAAGCGCGCAGTAGGGGATACGGTTTGAAGACAAAGGGCAATCACTTGGGCAATCGCCTCTAAAATGAGTTACCGAGAACTGCGCGAAATACCCATTCTACGAAGCGCATGGACAGGCACGCCAAAAAGAGTATTTTTAGACAACGACAGCCACAATTCCGACAAACTGGCCAGCCACATTATTACTCGGGGAAATATCGGCCAAAAGGGGGCCATCTACTAGAACGCCAGCAATACCTACAAGCCCTAGACACCTAGCATGCTATAACCAAGCACTATAAACTACAGAAAGCGTTATAGACCCCCTAATTCGCAGAGACCTCACTAAGGAGCAAGATGTAGTGCGGAGACTTTTCCAAACTAAATCTCCTTAACACAGTAGTACTTAACCAAGTATACCCGGACAGATTCAGGCCGGAGTGCAGCAAATGCGGCGATAGAGCCACCGTACAGCAGATGTTCTGGGACAACCTAGCGGTTCCCCACCTGAACATCTTCTCAGAACACCTCCGGAGTTCGAGTATTCGGAACGGTGGAAGACCTTGCTGTTCAGCCATTACCCGGAATCTCAACTCCTGTTCACCAGCACCAACTGAATGTCACCTAGCAATGTCTACCTGTGTTAACAAACGAGAAAGCGCTCTAGACGCGCAAAACAAACTTCTTTCGTGCACAGAATCGAAGATCATTATCTTCGATAATGCCCATGACTAAGCGTTTATTTTGCCTGGAGGAGCAATTATCGACAAATTTCATGGGTTTTTGAGACAGCTTTCGAAGAAATATTTCTTTATAGTTACCGCTCTCCTGAGGATTTAGTGGCATGCGTGATGTATGAAATTTGTTACCACTCATCGTATCCAGCCATTTCTCGTCGTCATCTGGCCACGTGCGTAGTATTTTCAAAACAAAATCGTGCCAAATGTTTTAATTTTTTTTCTCTTAGCGTCACGTAGAGACTAATGCGACTCAACCTTGGCAAACAACCCTCGGTAACATTGGAACAAAAGAGTGGTTTGTTGGGGTAAAAAATCACACAATGTGTGATGATGCAGTTTTAGGAGGTTGCAAGTGCATTCTTGAGTGATAAAGAAGGTATTCTGCTCCTTGGCTGAGCTGTGGGAGGAAAACACCTACATTGAGAGAAACGTGCCGCCGCCGAAGGAATACTTGTTCAAGAGAATGTTTGTTTAATACTCATTCCATGATCGAGTATTCCTGCGGTGTTGTCACTAAACACGTCACAAATTGGATTTGAGGGCCGAAGCTACTGTGGCGCTTCCCTCTCGACACATGAAGCGCCCTGTGGAAGAAAGAAGAAGGAAGAGGATAAAAAATGGTCTCGGAACAATTTCCACCACCTCAAATTGGTCAAAGTGGATGTGCATCACACAGTGCCCAGGAGATCTCCTCTTCGCATACTTCACAGACCCGTCGAGCCTGACCTTCTATTGGAATACTTCGCGAAGAAAATAACACAGGTGATTCTTTCTGGCGTCTGAAGCGTTTTTTTTTTGTTTTTGTTTTTTGTTTCTTTTTGTTTCAAATCATCTCATGCACTTTCTTCCATTCTATGCTAGGAAACCTTCAAAAATGATGTCCTTCGTCTTTATCGATGATATTTTTACAGGGTATTAAAATTGTGCATTTCGGAAAGGAAATGTCTGTATGGCGTGCGCTTAACATTTTTAGGCATTTCGCTACAACACCAAACCCTTGTTGATCACTTGCATACCCTGCCTTTCAAAATGCAATAAACAAGCGATGCAGAGATGATTGTAATTGTAATAATTATGAGTATCGACAACAATGGGCCATATACGCGCGTGCAAATATTGATGACTCACTGCTAATCACCGCGAAGCGTGATACTCCGCATGTGAATGCTGTGGAGAATTTGACCGCCAAATAGGTTACGAAAACGTTCATTTCTGGAAGACTGCCGTCTTCAGTGAAAAACGTTATAGGGTCAAAATAAAACTCTCCCTCACCATTTTAAAGACTGCAGTGTTGAGTCGGACATTCGGTAGATAGTGAACGTGTGAGTAGTCAAGATCTCAGTGTGAGTAGTCAAGGGCGCGTACGTTTCCCTTGCAAGGCATTTCTTGTAGACGCCTATTCAAGACAGCGAAGTAAATTCAGTCAAAGGAGCGATGGTAGCTTGAATGAAGGTCCGGCGACGACGACGGAGCGAGTGTGCCGCACACGCCAGCAATTGATGTCGGAAGGTTAGCATTCGGGGCTGCTCGAGGAGCTCAATTTCTCAGGGCGTCCGTATTGTAATCGGGGAAGGAATTGCACCTCTTCGTAATGGCCACCAAGGACAGCAGGCAACGCAGCTCAGCTGGCGTGCTCGTCGCCCTAAAAACGTTTTAGCTAGCAGCTTTGCAACTGGACTCGAGCCCCAATGCTCAGGGGCTCCCGGACATAATGCACCGCCCGTGTGGGCGGTCTCTGTGTCCCAACTCTGATTAATGGAGGAAGCGCTAGTGGTAAATTTTTTTTTCATGTTTCTGTATGCTTGTGAAGATTAAATTTCTTCTGAAAAGCAGAAAAGGCCCTGATAAGCATACAAAAAATTTGGCGCGCCGACCATTGGATGCACGTGCGAATGGGTCATCATAAGGTTGTTTCCAGACGGCCGAACCAGACGATCGGATTCAGCGGAGAGGGCGACGGATGGCTTCCAAGACTCTGGCGCCTGCTCTGTAGCGAAACACAGAGGTGCCGAACGTGAACAACTTTCAACAAAAGTGTACACTTTGAAGCAAGTACCTCTTTTATTCTCATCGCTTTCCATCGCGGAGTCAATGAACTTAAGAGAATGTAGAATAACGAACAAAACTCTTCATAAAATAACTCCTGACCCCTCCCGATCCCCCAGTGGCAGTGATCGCAAAAGACATCTCCCCAGTTCTATAAAAATATTTCTCCATATCGCCGCCTCTGTTCAACTTGTCCATACTCCACGATGTGCGAGGGTGCAGCCGAAAGGCTCGGCTAGCTGCCGCTGGCTCTGTCCGCAGGCTCTCCGCCTCTGTCAGGCTGCACACAAATAAGCGCCTCTCACAGAAAAACTTCATATTGGGATTCGGTGGTCACTTAACAGAACGTTTGTGTGCCAGCTTCAGCTGTTTCCATTACAGCAAAAACGCCGGTCGGCCGGAACGCGTCATTGTCGCTATAGCTAAAATTCGCTCTGGCCATGCTTCGACAGCTGGAGCCGGGAAATGTGTTTTTGCCGAATCAGTGGGCTATATTTAAGCTCAAAGATGTCCAGACCCAACTGTATTTTAAGTGCAAGTGTATTTTACTGGTATAAATTTAACATTAACGCTGAACTAAACTGCCTAGGAAAGCATTACCCAGCAGCATTTAACGCGTGTTATCTCGGTTAGACGGGAGACATCCCCCCGTCCTGCTCTTTCGTGCTTTTAATTTTTTCGTGTTCTACCTACTGATCTACAGTCATACTATTTTAAATAGTAGTTAGTTGGTCCCGCGGGTGCTGCCAAGAGGTGTCCCTGTATATAGTACTTCTTCGCGTCTAAAATCATCAGCCTAATACGAAAGAGGCCTTAACTATTTTGCTTTACCTGAACAGCGAACTTTTTATTTTTCAGCAAAAAGATTTTTTATTTCCATACACTCTCTTTTTTTTTTAGGAGCGTTCACTGTAATATGCAACCTTATGATCCTCGGACATGTTTTGGGCTTCCGTACAGAGATTTTCGAGGATGAAATCGAGGGGCTCATGATGGAATTTAAGCATAAAATATGAATCATATCATTCATATCTTATGAGAGTTAGCTCGTTTTAGCAATAAGCGCTCCCGCACATAAAAACCAATATCAATCAATCAATCAATCAATCAATTTTTATTTTCACCGAAACAAAAAACACATGGCGAAAAAAGGAGGTGAGAGAAAAAGCTGCACAATAGCAGCTTGACAAAGCTCCAACCACCCAGACAACAATGACAGCACTGTAACATTTCAGATTTTTTGTTCAGTGTAGTAGGAACTGTACAAAACGAAAGTAAAAAGAAACATCTAGTTACACTAATGCTAGTTTATAAATAACTGCTCTATGTCCCTTTTGTTGTTTCGTAGTGAATATGTCTTGCTTCGCAAAGTCATTGAGTGTGTGGGGGAGTGTGTATTCAACGCGTTGGCGGCCATAACCTGTGCTCGTGACGGGAACTTTCCATGGTAGTTTATGGCGATGAGGGTATATGTATTCTTGCTTATGGAGATTGGCGAGTGAGAGGAATGTATCGAAATTGCCCTGCATTGCTGCATTGTAACTTTTTATTAGTTTGTACTTGTATATGCTATCGGCTTTCATTATTTTGTATTTGTAGAATAGAGGTTTAGTATGCTCGTTGAATGGAACACTTTCTATCGCCCTAACAGCTTTTTTTTTGTAGTAAGATTAGTTTGTTTAAATTATGCGCACTAGTGTTTCCCCACACCAGTGCGCAGTAACTGCGCACGGAATGGAATAAGGAATTATACAAAAGCTGTTTAATTTTGGCAGGAAATAAATGTCGATTTCTATTGAGAATGCCAACTACCTTTCGCGCTTTTGAGCAAAGATGATCGACATGGTCGTTCCAAAGCATGTGTTCAGAAAAAATAACGCCAAGTGTTTTCACAGATGTCTCTCTATTAATTATATATGGACCAATGATGATGGTCTCAGGCATTTCTAGACATGTACTGGGTGCGCGGAACAAAACACATTTTGTTTTCGATTCATTTAATAAGAGGTTGTTTTTCTCAGTCCAATCCTGCAGCCGAAAACAAACTGAGCTTGCGAGAGGTAGAATATCCGTCACATTTTTTCCACTAAAAAATATGTTACAATCATCAGCGTAGATGACAAATTTGGACACATTATCTATTTGCACTATACCATTTATATAAAATAGAAAAAGGACTGGACCAAGAATGCTGCTCTGAGGCACACCGCTTTGTATGGATCGTATTTGTGACTTATGGTCATTAATTTCAACGAACTGTGAGCGTGAGGATAAGTATGAACGAAATAGTCGAGTGCACTTACCACGGAAACCATATTTTTCTATCTTGTCTATTAACAGATTGTGATTAACACGATCAAAGGCTTTGCTGAAATCAATATAGATTCCCAAAGTCATTAGTTTCTTTTCTATGTTTTCCAAGATGATCTCTTTTTGGGTGAGCAAAGCATTTTCTGTGGAATGCTTTTTCCTGAATCCAAACTGACATTCAGTCAACAGACTGTTTTTGAGAAAAATTATCCATTCGAATACTAATTGTTTTTTCTAGCCCTTTAGAAAATATTATTAAAATGGATATTGGACGGTAGTTATTTATATTATTTCTGTCACCTCCCTTATGAATTGCGATAACGCGCGCCAGTTGCATGTCCTTTGTCAAATGTTTCCCTCTGCCGTGTTCGCCGATAATGGGAGAGCGGTTAGCGTTGTGTCGCTGATTCCTCAACCTAATGCTCATCGCTCTTTCGGTCCAAAAACGAAGAGTAAAAACCAAACAAGCATACATTGATGGGAGAGCACACCTTGAGACATTAGAGGAGAAGACAAAACTTTTGAACGAAGCGGTACCGCTTGGGATGTTGTTATGTGCGCGTGTTATTCAAACTTACTGATCTAATTATTTTCGGCAAGTAAAGCGCTTCTGTAAAACTATCTTTCGTCCGGCCACTGCTAGCGCAAGAAAGGATGTGACAGCGACGCCGTTTCAGTCCCATCATCGCAAAACCCAATGCAATTCAAATACACTTCATTGCCCGCACCGGACAAGAGCCTCCCAGGTGCCAGCAGTCACCGTCTCGCCCCTCCCACAGCAGCGCGCGTGCGACTAAGACCGACTCCCGAGCCTAACCTTCCGTTTTTCTTGTGCTTGTGCAGCAAATGACTCGTGAGATCTTCAACGCAAACATAAACCATTTAGTTGCTTGTGTGAGAGCCCTAAACTCCCGCAGGAATGCGCCGATTCGCGGATTACGGCTGCGTTCCCAGCGTGTTTATTTAATTAGGTTTTGCATATAAATGAATATATGCTGCTCGTTCACACGACGTAAAATCCAGGCTGAGCTAGCAATACCAAAACTAAAGTACAGTCGCAATTCACACAAAAGAGATGGAAACAGTATGAAACCGAAACTAGGACACATTCGATAGAAATACACGATACAACAAGCTACACCTTTATTTCTTTACAAGCTAAAAAAACGTGCAAGAATCGCCGAGTATTATGCGTCCCCTGACTGCGCCGGGTAGCCATAAGCGGCGCCGACAGCTGCCGGCTGCTCGCCAGACAGTGAAACATCGACGCTTGCCACTCTATGCGGACGTTCTTTGTGATGTAAGATATCGCCGACCTGTGGTCTCTATTTCAAGAGCTACACTGAATGGCTATAAGCAACTTCTAAAGCATGTGAATGCGCGCTCAGTAATCGCCGGAATTCCAGACCGAAACCCCGCGTACTCCCTCTATAGGCCTACTCGTCGCGGAAAGGGACCGCAGTTCACCGCCGGCTTGCATTTCTAGCCAAGGTCATTGCTGATGCGAAGTGAGAACATGTAATGTTTGGCTGCTTGGTTTTCTTTTTCTAACACAGTTTAGCTGCAGACAAGCGTAGCTGTTCAGGCCATTAACTCGTCGGGTATATGTGTCAAGTTCTCGCTCAGCCTCCCATGTGACCAAAACCGATCGGGCGACAGTCCGCTATTCAGTCCCGGCGGCGTGGCGGGGCCGACAATCTCACACTGCGATAAAAATCTACAGCTGGTCCACCATGGCGTCGTCGCCGGTGGAATGCAACAGATCAGAGCACCAATAAACTAAGGGGCCTAACCATGCCCGCCCTCTAACTGTGAGCATGCTTTAACTGTACCGAAGAAAGCATACCTTACTCTATATATCTTTTGTGCAGTAACATCTTCATCAAGTACTTCTGCATGAGGGAGGACTATTGTGTCTATCGTCCACGGAAGAAGTAGACATGTCCTTTGATATTGCAGCCTGCATTGCAGACGACGCTCCGCCGTCTATTCTCTTGTGACGTCACACGAGCATTTCAAAACGGCGGTCGCCCTCGGTGGAAGGAGTTTCCCGAATTCGATTTCTATCGCATTTTTTTTAGTATATGCGCCGCGTACTATGCGCTAAAACTTTGCAAGTAGAATAAAAGACTTGTATTATATTAGAGGGTCTCTGAGATGCCTCTTAAGAGGAGAATGACGAAGGCGTACCCTAGCTCTCCTATCATTTCCCTCTCATCGTTTGCCTCACACTCTTAACGGTGTTCGTTGCAGTGCTATATATAATTATAATTCTTTTACAGAAAAGGAAAGGCGCTGTATCGGTGAGACTTTCTCCGACGAGTGTGGAACTGGGCGGTACGCCACCTCTTTCGTCGCGTGGCGTTTTTTGGCGGGCGTTCAAATGGGATCGGATTTGACAGGAATGCTAGGCAAGAACACATCTCACGGAATCTCCCGGAATATTACAGCTCGCGCACGCAAATTCGTTCCATGAGCTTAGATAGGCTTTCGGCTTAAAAACGCAATGTTAGGATCCCAATCTGTCCCTGCAGTGATGCAAGACGGAGACGACAGAGGCTGAGAGGGTATCTTGCGGTGCGGTGATGCGGATTCGAATCGCGTTCGGTTTGCGATGATAGGATTAAGGTAGCGGTGGCGGTGGATGCTTTCGTGTGCTGGCCGTGCCCGAACTGAACATATTTCTGCAAAACGGCTTTGCCAGCGAAAATAATTGTCTTTGACTAACACGCCCATCTCTAACAGCACCTAAAAAGATACCGGCTCGTTCAAACATTATGTCTGCTCCTCTACTTTTGCAAAATGTGCTGTCGGGTCAACGTATCCTTGTCTGAGTTTTCCTCTTAGATTTTGCACGGAAAAAGCCAAGGGCAATAGCAGCACTCATTAGCACAACGCTAAACCCTCCCCATTCGCAGCTCTCACTGTGGAAAAAACATTGGACATGTCGCTTTGTATACGCGGAAACGCTTGTTGCTGACACAAGCTAACTCTGATAACATACGATTAATATGCTTCTAAATGCATGTTTAAATAATAGAGCACGAGCCCATCATTTTCGGCCTCCTTGACAATATCTAGGCGCAACCTCAAATCAAGTCCTCGAAGGATAAATAAGGTCGCATATTATAAAAGCATCTCAATGAAAACGGAAAATATGGAAACGAATCTTTTTCCAGAAGAAGAAAATCGTTCAGCGACCACCATCCATGGCGTGCATGCCAGAGTGCAGCCTACACTGCGAATAGCAGACGATATGAGGACGGTATGCCGCTGTGAGGTTAATGGCAATGGTTGCCAGACCGCCAAGCTGTATTCGAAATAATAAAAAAATTCATTTTAAAGATATCGACTGCACCGAATGAGCTCAGATTTCGAGTAAATATAATTTCACGTCTATAGAATGAAATGCAATAATCAGTGTATGCTCAAATGTTAGCTCTCATGACCCCTCTATGTTCTTGCAAATATAAATTACGATATCTGGACAGAGTTCCTTGTAATATAGTTGGCCTTTTCGATACTGACTTAATGGTAGCACTTTCCTATAAAAATGTTCATGCCCTAACTATTTTTAGCGAGCACGCATTTACAGCGTGTTTTTGATAACTTTATTTTTGAAGAATTCCTCACACTTTTCCGCCTTTCTTTGTGAACCAGCATGTGCGAACTGACTGAATGCGCCTAAACAGGCTTATCGAATGCATCAAATGGGCTTTTTGTCGAGTTGTTAAGGTCTGGAGGAAAACGGCACTTTGCAAAGTAATATTGCGTCTATGCCATTTGCATTTCTTAAGTCAAATGCTACTAACTATGCGCCTCCCTGTCGCGTCCTCGATATTAGTCATTTGTTTTCTCGCATGAATTTCAGTGTACTTAGGCTATCCCTCTCGTCTAGAATAACTATACGTATAGTGAGGCGTAAAAGAAGAAGGAAAAAGCCTCTGCCTGAGCCACTTCCGTATAACAGACCGCCTTGTGTAAAGTGCTTGAGGGCCGTTGTGCGGAAGAAGCAAAGAGAAATTCGAAGGAAGCTCCTGACTTTTGTGCATAAAACCTCACTCTAGCGCCACCGGAAATTTATGTGAACCGCACAGGCACGGGTGTATTGCCCCAAAATGATGGTTGCAGAAATGACAATATGCTCAATTTTCTTCGCAGCTCCCCACACAAGCATGCTTAACAAGCGGGATCAACTCTGTTTCCTCTCCGTCCTCTGCTCGAACCGTTTGTTTTTCTGCACAATGGGACTTGGAATTAGAGTCAGTTAGAAGTCTCCTTGTGTTTGGTGTGTAGGAGAGGTTAATGCCTCTGCAACATTATCGTAATCTGGAGGCAAAATTCCACAAATGAAAAGTGGAACACTTCGTGTCAGGACGACACCAGGACATCTGCATGTTGGGGTTACGTACCACTCAGGCAGGGCTCAATGGGCAATCAGGCTAGCTGTGAATTGATTCACTTTCCTGGTGCCCCCATAGGACCAAACAAAACATGGCGGACAATTAGGATAATCGGCAATACGAAATTGTGTACTGCTCTTCTTAGGAAGATAGAGATTTAAATAAACACAGCGGATCTTTTTCTCAGAAATCTTAGTTTTGTGATATGCTTATGAAACAATTTTGCGAGACATGTATATGGGTGCAAGAAGAATTTAGTGTTAATGTTCCGGAAATTATTGAGGCTTCAAGTGGCACTTCTTTTTGACTCCTTGATCATTTATAGGAGGCTTTGCGACATAAGCTGAGGCAGGAAGTGTTTTGCAGGTGCTGGATTAAGAGCTTGTTCTGAAATTTTAAGTCCTTACACGACTAACGGGATGTTATCACAACATGTGGAAGAGTGACGTGAGAGATGAAGCGATTCTTATTAGGCAATAGTGATATAGAGTAATTGTTTGTCATTATGTATATGTTGCAGTCGCCCACTAACAGGACCAGTGTGTGCTTAATGCGAGATGCAGAAGGTTGTGCGACGTTAGATGTGAGGGCTTTAGACGATAAGCCTAGTGTGTTGATAGATTTGCTCTGTGTGACAAGAAACCAAGCACGCACAATGAGAAACGAGGGGCAAACGAGGGAAGAGGCCGACGAGTGTCCGGCACCGTGCTTGCAATTTAAATGAGATGCAATCTCTGACGAACATACTAGAGGCATACCAGTGATTATAGGCTCAAATCGACCACTCCGACTCCCACACCTTTCTACTGCTCGACTCTTCACCTCACAATTACAGTTTACCTCACCCGTCACTATTTTCTCCAGACTCTGCAACCGCATTCCCCTCCACCATTACTCATTCCTACCTTGTTTTGTGTCATTATATATTCGCTCCCATATCTTGATACTTTCTCGGCAGGCAGCTTTCTGTATTTTCACGTAGCACCATCCTGAAGTTGTGCGTTGTTTGGCATTCGCCACAACCTCCTACTTTCACGATAACCACGGGTTTTTTCCCTTGGTAGCCACGTTTCGGCTGCGCATTTCTCCGCTCTAGTCCTACCCTCCAAGACACTGAGCCACCCATCACCACATCATCTCTCCCTTTTCCCACATGTGGGAAGGAGATGACCGTCTCTAGCCACTTCTACCAGCTACAATTGCATCTGGGGTTTCTACCTGCTACTGCCTCCCACGGATTGCAGATGGCGTGTTACGACGTGGACTACAGCGCAGAATCCAGCTACTGTCGCATAATGTCTGGACTCCTCAATCAGAAGAATAATTTCTTAGGCGCCGTACTTAATTTCTATTAGCAATGCTAGCTCATATTAAGGACACCTGCGATTGAAGCGCAACAATCGACGTGACCTGCATGCTTGCACTCGTACACTGCAATCGTGAAGTCGTCGAATGTCGTTTGGGGTGCAGGATGTTACTAATGAAATTCATCGGCATCTCGAACTACATTGAATGTCTTCACAAGCTCATCGAACCGAGAAAATATCATTAGAAAATAGCCGTCGCCTCAAGAAAGTCCTTACACCAGCCCTCTCGTCCACAGTTCGCGTCGCCAATCGCAGCCAGGCTGCCGTGGTTGGCATGTGTACGGCTCGAGTCATCATTGCTGGCCTTCATGCACCAGTGTGGTTCACTGTCTTACACAACTGCCCCCATGACGTTATCCTTGGCCGTTACTTTCTAACTGCCCACTCTGCCCTCGTTGACAGCTCTACCGGCCTACATCGCTTGGATCTTCTGTTCTGCTCTGAGACCCCTCCTGTTCAACCCGCCTTCGATCACCACAGTTCTGCTGCCTTCGTCCTGAAACTGCCGTTTCCATGCCTATGCCGCCATTCTCACCTGTCCCAGACGGCGACTATCTCGCGTGTCCCATTACTGAACTCATGCTGCAGCGGCACGTCACCCTTCCTCACCTAATTGTGCACATCTTCCAGAACCGCGCACTATGTCCTTAACTTCAGCTCGTCAACGCAAGTGCTGCCCGAGGCAAGTTCACTACTAGCTGGGCTGTCCCTGATGACTGATTGTGCCATTTCGGGTTTGACTACACATCATCCAACTGCCGTCTCTGCAACCACTCCCTCGTCCTCCGCATCGCGCCCTGATTCTCTTAACAGCAAGATTGCAACTGATCTCCAACTTGATATTGCCGCTGAGTTACACAAGCTTTTGATCATCTAAAATTACCTTTTTGACTTCGTTACTGGACGATGGGGTCAAACTACAGTTGTCAGCCACCGCATTGACACTGGTGACGCCTGTCCTATTCACAGGCGGCCCTATTGTGTTTCGCTTCCCGTGAGACGCGTCATTCAAACGGCGGTCGAGATGTTAGCGCATGACGTAATCGAGCCTTCCAGCAGCCCCTGGGCATCCCCTGTCGTGTTGGTCCCAAAGAAAAATAACAGTTGCAGATTCTGCGTTGACTACCACCATTTGAACAAGATAACCAGAAAGGATGTCTATCCTCTTCCGCGTATCGACGATGCGCTTGATAGTTTACACGGAGCCAGCTACTTTTCGTCCCTCGACCTACATTCCGGCTACTGGCCGATCTCTGTCGACGAAAGAAACCGTAAAAAAACTGCGTTTATCACCCCTGACGGTCTCTATCTATTTAAAGTTATGCCTTTTGGCCTTTGCAATACCCCAGAAACCTTCTAACGCATGATAAACTCTCTGCTCAGAGGCTTCATGTGGACCACTTGTTTGTGCCATCTTGACGACGTAGTTGTTTTCTCCTCTACTTTTGACAGCCATCTCCTTCACCTTTCTGCAATCCGTGAATGTTTTCGCAGCGCCGGGATTCAACTAAACTCAAAAAAGTGTAGTTTCGGTCACGGAGAAATCAAAGTCCTTGGTCACTTGTTTAATGCTGACCCTGACAAGATTCGGGCCGTCAGAGATTTTCCTCCTCCGCATTCGTCCAGCGATGTTCGACGCTTTATTGGCCTATGTTCTTATTTCCGACGGTTCGTCCCGAACTTCGCAGCCCTTCCTCGTCCTCTCATTGACCTCCTCAAAAAAGGCGTTTATGCTGTGGGGGGACTGAACAATTTGTAGCTTTCCCGGAGCCTATAGCTTCTCTCAATACTGCACCCGTCTTGGCTCATTGCAACCCATCCGCCAATACTGAACTCCGCACTGATGCAAGTGAAAATGGCATAGAGGTATACTCACTCAACAAAAACACAGCAGTGCAAGGGTGATTGCATATGCCAGCAGCCTCCTATCAACGCCCAAATAAACTTGTTCTATCACAAATCGAGAGTGACTGGCGCTTGTTTGGGCTGCAAAAAACTCACCCCCCCTCCCCCCTATTTGTTTGGCCGCCATTGTAGTGTTATAACAGACCATCATGCCGTGTGTTGGCTTTCCTCTCTCAAAGCTCCTACTGACCGTTCATGGCACTGGGCGCTACGATTGCAAGAATATACCTTTTCCGTCGTCTACAAGTCCCGCTGGCTTCACCAAGATGCAGACTGTCTGTCCTGTCATCCCGTCGACTTCACTAGATACCGACTGATGACGCATGTGTTTTGTCTGTCTCGGCATTTTTCTAATATTGTCAGCGAACAGCACTTAGATCCTGCGCTGCATTCCCTTATCCTCCGTCCTACCTTCAACCGCCCTGATACATCTCTCGCCTTATTTGTACTCCACGAGAATACCCTATACCGACGCAATATGCGACCAGATGTCAAAGGCCTTTTGCCCGTCGTTCCCCAAAACCTGCGTTCCGCAATCCTTGAATAGTTCTATGTCGGCAATAGTTGCAAGAAATAAAACGAGCGGCACGATTTTGTACCCGCTCTAGGGAATGAATTAAGTAATGTTGGAGGGGTGACCAAATGGAAGATGCGTATTCAAGTTGAGGGCGGACAAATGTTTGATATCCCAACTGCCGCGTGGAAGAAGGTGCACCTCTGAGGTTACGCTTTAAATAACCTAATGTACGGTTAGCTTTGGGAGTACTTTTTTCTATCTGGGTCGTCCATGAGAGATTGTTAAAACGTGCACGACAAGGTACTTGTGTCACGACGCTATGGTGGCTGGACTGTGATTAAGCAAGTAAGTGAAACGGTGTCATTAATGTCATTAATTGGAATTTATCAGTGTTAGGGGACATTTGCCATGATGCGCACCAGTTATCAATGCGGTGCAGACCTTCTTGAAGGACGATGTGGACATTACTAGAGCGGATTTTGCGATAAATGACGCAATCGTCAGCAAACATTGAGTGTTGAGGTGATGCTTAAGGGTAGGTCATTGATGAAAATCAGAAACAGTAAAGGGCCTATTACACTACCTTGCGGTACGCCTGATGTTACATCAATTAGAGGGGACGAATTGTTATCAACAAAAGTGAATTGTTTACGAAATGATAAAAAGTTTCTTATCCAAGAAATTGTTAATGAATCAAGGTGCAAGGATAAGACTGTCGCGATTAAACGACAGTATGGAACGCGGTCGAAGGCTTTAGCATAGTAAAGGAATAATCAGTCTATTTGAAGATTGTTGCCCATACCGTGAAGCAGCTCCTAAGTAAACTCGAGTAGTTGTGTCTCACACGATAACCCTTTTATGAACCCATGTTGTTCTGAATAGAATAAACCGTTCGGCGTAAAGAAATTCCATTCCCATTCCCATAACAAAATTCCCATAAAGAAAGTTGTTAGGCAAGGAGACACGATATCCCCAGTACGATTCACTGCTTCCTTAGAGGAAGTATTCGGAGACTGGAAATGGGAGCAGTTAGGGATAAGAGTAGATGAAGAATACCTCAGTAATCTGCGATTTGCTGATGACGTGGCCTTGCTAAGTAATTCAGAAGATGAACTGCAAAGAATAATTGCTGACCTAGACAGGAAAAGTAGAAAGGTAGGCCTGAAAATCAATATACAGAAGACTAAGGTAATGTTCCCCAGCCTCGGAAAGGAACAGCAGTTTACATCAGGTAGCGAAGCACTGGAAGTAGTAGGCGAATATGTCTACTTAGGACAGGTAGTAACCGCAGATCCGGACCATAAAAAGGAAATAACAAGAAGAATAAGATTGGGATGGAGCGCATTTGGAAAGCATTCGCAGATTATGACTAGCAGTTACCGGTATCGCTAACGAGGAAAGTATACAACGGTTACATCTTACCTGCACTCACCTATGGGGCTGAAACATGGAGGCTAACCAAGAGGGTTCTACTTAAGTTGAGGACAACGCAGAGGACTATGGAACGAAAATTATAACATTATTAGATAGGAAGCGTGCAGAGTGGGTCAAAGAAAGAACTTAAGTCACTGAGATTCTAGTGGAAATCAAGAAAAAGTAATTTGCATGGGCAGGACATGTAGTGCCAAGAGAGGATAACCGATGGTCGCTTAGGGTATCAAACTGGGTTCCGAGGGAAAGAAAGCGTAGCATGGGGCGAAAGAAAGTTAGGTGGGCGGATAAATTTAAGAAGTGTGCAGGGGTCGAGTGGATGCAGCTAGCACAGAACCGGGTTAATTGAAGAAATATGGGAGAGGCCTTCGGCCTGCAGTGAGTATAGCCAGGCTGATGATGATGATGATGACGACGTTGATGATGATGATTTTAGAGCTTCATTTTGTTTCCGCGATCGCTCTTCTCATTTTCGCAGTGTCGTGTTTTTGATGTGGTAGTGACTGTGAACGTCGGGTCAGTGGGCTGCGACCTTGAGCTTTGCCAACGACTAACAGGAGGCAGATCTCACCGGTTACAACTTGAATAGGACGCTGTTTGAATAATATTACAGTGCCCAACCGACTCGTTTTACTCAATAAATGAAAATTACCGTCGCATCCTGATTTAGCCTTTATTTTGCCTCTAGGCGCAATTATCGACGCAATTCATGGGTTTTTGAGACTCCTTTCGAAGAAACATTTGCGTATAGTTACCTCTCTGCTGAGCTTTTCGTGGCATGAATGGTGCGGGAAATTTGCTACCACTCATCGGATCCAGTCATTTCTCACCGTCATCAGGCTGCGTGCGTTGTATTTTTAGAGCAAAAACCTGGCAAATGCTTCAAACCTTTTTCCTCTCAGCGTTACGTAGACTAAAGCGACTCATCCTTGTCAACCAAACCTCGGCAACCTTGGAGCAAAAGAGCGCGGTTTGTTGGGAATGAAAATCACGCAATGTGTGATGATGCAGATTTAGGAGGCTACAAGTGTGTTTTTTTATCCGTGATAAAAAAGGTATTCTGCACCTTGGCTTACATATGGGAGGAAAACGCCCAGTTTGAGAGAAACGTGCTGCCATCGAAGGAATGCTTGGTCACCAGAGTGTTTGTTTAATACCCATTCTGTGATCGAGTATTCCTGCGGTGTCGTCACTAAACACGTCACAAATACGTTTTGAGGACAGAAGAAAATGTGGCGCTTCCCTCTGGACGCCAAAAACGCCCTGTGGAAGAAGGAAGAAAAGAGGGAGTGAAAGAAGAGCTGCCGGAACAATGTTCACCACCTGGGATTGCTCAACGTACATGTGCATACCACAGTCACCAGGAGATCTCTTCGCAGACTTCGCAGACCCGTCAAGCAAGACTTTGCGGAGGAATACTTATCGAGGGAAATAACAAAGGTTCTTCATTCTGGCGTCTGAGACGATGTTTTTGTTATTAATTGCATGGACTTTCTTCCATTTTATGCCAGGCAACCTTCACCAATGATGTCCTTAACCTTTTTCAATTACATTTTTCTAGAGTATGAAAATCATGTCATTTCGTAAATAAAATGCCGGGTATTACTTTCACTTAATCTTTTTAGGTATTTCACCACACGATGAAAACTTTCTTAATCATTTGCATTCCCCTTGCAGCGAAATGAAAAAAAAAGCGACGCAGAGCTGACACGTATTACAATAATTAATAATGAGCATCGATAATGATGGGTCATATACTCATGTGGAATTATTGATGACTCTGTACTAATCACTGCGAAGTCGTATTCCGCACGTGATGGCTGTGGGGATTTAGACCAACAAATAGAAATAAAGAAAACGTTAAAATTTGAAGATTCGCGTCTCCAGTGAATAAACTTATTGTGTCAAACTAGCACACTCCCTCCGCGTTTTATAAATTTCCCTGGTGAGTTGGCCATGTTTTAAATAATGTACGTCAAGGAGGTAATAGTCAGAGAAGAGCACACTTCCAGTGCTAGGTGGTCCTTGCAGACGCCTGTTCGAGCGTGTCAAGTAAAATCGGCCAAAGCAGCGAAGGTAGCTTGTGTGGACGTGCGGCTACGAGGACGAGGCGAGTGGGCCGCGTACTCCAACAATAGACGTCGGAAGGTTAGCATTCGGGGACTCTCGAGGAGCCCCGGCTTCTCAAGGCGTCCTTATCGTAAGCGGTGAAGGAATTGAATATCTTCGTAATGGGCACCAAGGAGAGCAAGCAAAACAAATTAGCTGATGTGTTCGTCGAAATAAAAACGTTTTAGCAAGAGTATTTGCAGCTGTGCTAGAATCCCAGTGCTCTGACGCTGCCGGACATATGCTCCGCTCGTGTGGGTGGTCTCTGTGCCCCAATCTGATTGACGGAGGAGGTGCTTGTGTTAATTTTGTTCGCCTTTCTGTAAGCTTGTAAGCTTTTGTTTTCTTCTGAAAAGCAGATAAGGGTCCTGATCAGCATAAACAAATATTTTGCGGGTAGAACAATGGGTCATCCTAAAGTCGTTTGGAGACAACTGAACCAGACAATCGAATTGGGCGAAGAGGGCGACGGATGGCTTCCAATCGTCTGGCACCTGCTCTGTAGCGAAATACAGAGGCGCCTTTTTCTAGCTTGATTTATGAGAGCTAAGCCTTTATGAGCGGTAAGCCTTGCTCTCATACAAATTTCGCTAAAAATATTCAAACATACTGATTGCTGACTGCTACTCCTTAAGTGGTTGCCGCGGACAGCCTGCAACTCTCAGCACAATATTACTGTTCAGAACACACATTTTCATAGCCTGAACAAGATGCAAATAAAGTCTTTTAGGCTAGAATATTGTTATAAATTATTGTAAAATTTAGTATTGTGGCTATTTAGAAAGGGCAGACATGTATAAATATTTTCTTAAATATGTGCATAAAAATTTATTGGGAGAACTTGGACTAGGGCATCCTCTCAATTACATGCATCGGCCTCCTATGAGAATAATGTGGGCAAGCCCAAGTGCGGCTTGCGCTATAGAACCCACATCGGTCCTATGCCATTTTCTGAGGGGCTAAACGAAATAAAAAATAAATGTTCATCCAAAGCTCCTGCCCGAATCTCTCCAAAGTAGGACTATCGGGGGAGTTGGCGGGATGTGCCCTTTTTGGAAACGCGGGAAAACATGTGGGCAGCCCCGCAAGGGCTGCCTGCATCGGTCCCTAGTGGGGCCCATCAGGGCTTTGTGGACAGCCCCCTTCAGGCCTATGTCGGCCCCTCTTGCAGCACCAACATTGAGCCCACCGGAGCTATCCTGCATTGCCTATATCAGACCCACCTGAGCCACCCTTCATAGCCCACTTTGTGCTACTTAGGCTATTAACTGACACCGAAATTTCACCAATCAAAACCGCCTTTTTTATACATGGGTCCTATACCAAGTTTCGCAAGTGGCAATATTAAAGACCTCCGGGTCTTTACGGCTCTTCCGAATAAAAAAGAAATAAAAAATAATAGACTGAAACGAATACGGCATATTTTGGGTGCTTTTATCTTTCTTAACACCTGTCGCCTGGTGTTGTGAAAGCATTTCTTTCGCTGCTAGAATAGCAGTCGACTTTGGAAAGGCCCAGCAGGCACCCTGAAAGGAGAAATGTGCAAACATTCCTAGTACTCAAGTAGATGGCGTTCCGCCTGCCGCACCCTTCTGAGGCGACTGCCAGCTAGCAGCGAAAAAGATGATTTCAGAGTACCAGGTGACAGATCTTTACATAGATAAGTCCTCGAAAACCACTTCCATATTCGCTTTATTCTGTCTTCATCCTTTTTGTATATTGGCCTGCGTGAATGAAATATGCGTCCTCTTTTCTCTATCAGCCATTCACTGATTATGCGCGAAGCAAGAGGCAATATCAGTTGCGGGCAGCATGCCGCCGCGCTTGTGATCGTCACCAGTGCGGTGGTGGTAGTGTAGAGGGTCCAGCCAGAAGTAAAAGGCCTACCTTCCCCATTTCATTTTCAAATCTGTCGTCTCGCTTCGCCACTATTTCTGGAGTAGGCTATCGCCGCGCACTCGCGCGTTTTCTTTTATAAAGCTTATTACTGTGCATGCATTCTCGGAGTGTTTGATTGTTATCAAAAACCTGTCACCCCCTGACATTTTTCATCGGTTCTTGCAGCAGCTGTATTTGTCGGTCCTGCTGCCAATGCCAGGCTGTCTAGAATATACCGTTTAGTGTGCCTATGAAGGGTGCCAAGGAAGCATCGAAAGCAATGACTGGCAGTGGCTGCCACAAGGGGCGCTGCTGACAGGTAGTGATTGGAAGGCTTTTACAGCGGCTTTAAGAGTGTGCGTGCTGCCAAGAAGTCCGCTTAAGCACTGTCAATAGAATCGCGAGAGACGCCTTCGGTATGTGTGCGTCTTCCCCCTACCCGCTTAATGCCTTTACCCAATCCAAAAAGTCGTGCTGTGTCAATCGGGACCGTGAGCACGGATACATTTTCACTTATTGGAAGAGGTCCCCTCTGGCACATTGAAAATAAACATGTCCATTCTTTCGAAGGAAACTTTACCTGGACATTATTTTGATGCAGCATTTTGATGAGTTATCACTGAAAGCATACTACATAAGACACGCAAGAGGTAAATGAAACAAGCCAACGAAATGCACACGGCAGCACCAGCTGCACAAGCGATGTCGCCTGCAAAGAGAAGGCGTCTGTTAAACGATACCGTCTGTCGAGGCTGAGGCTGATATGGCCGCTCGTTGTTATAGCGAGTAATTACTAAGTTGTAACTGGAAGCCACGGAAGACTAGAAAAAAATTAAATGTAAACCCTATTATGCCGAATGTGTGTTGATTTAGAATGATGATGATAATGATGCCTCAGCACAACTACTGTTTCCAGCGACCTCAATTGTTGACTGGTGGAAGTCATTGCAAAACATGGATAAATGAATTTATTAAAAGGAAAGGCGGAGAGTTTGGCGAGGATGATTAAAATCTGACCTGCCACTCTGCACTGCTGAAGGGTAGGGGTGAAGAAAGAGGATCATGATGGGTGACGATGTTGGAGAAGGCATAAGAAAATATATTCAGACAGGGCAACTTGCTTTACAATTGCGAATTCAGTCCGGTGGCGCGCACAAAAAACAGCAAAGGGCCTGCATTGCCTGGACACCCTCCCCCTTGGCCTGCCAAGCGCCCAGCAACAGTTCCTCTGACCAAAGGTGCCACCCACTTTTACGGGAAACTTCCACCGCACGGCACACTAGACAGTACATTCTAGGCACGGCATTATGCCACGGAAAGTTTAATTGCTTAAACCACACAGATAACGGTGTAGCATGCTGTTTTGCTATAAAGCATTTCTGAACGTTGTATAAAGTGCCGCCATAAAAAATACTTTAGGTTCCATTTCACAACGTACCTTATAACACTTGATCAAAAAGTGCATTGTGTTTTATGGCGCATAACCGTCTAACGCAACCCTTAAAAATAGTGGAACCGAATTTACAGCGCCAATAGCTTTCTTGTTCGTACAATGCAAAGACTAGAGCGGTTGTGGTCCTCCCTGATTTTATAAGAAGTGTTCGGCTACCCATTTGTTATCGGCGGTAGCAGTCGTTTCCTTTCGAACGATGGCGCTCCTTGGCGAATAAATTACTTGTAGGAAAAAAAAAAACAACTTCCTCATTACATATCGACGGAAATTAACTATCGTTAGTTATTCATTTTGTTGAGTAGAGGGGTCGTCACCTTCGCCAACAGTCCGGCGTCGTCCACTGCTGGAATAGGGCATATCCAACACTTCTACAATTATCCAGATCCTGCGCGAGCGTAAGCCACCTTATTCCACTGTTGCTCCTATCATCTCCCCAGGGGGCTTCTGCTGCCTTCTGCCTCACTTGCTTTCTGTAGTAATCTAGTTTTTCACCATGGCCATTTTTTGTTTTTTCTTGTTGGAAGCATTTTATCACTTGTGCGTTTGTTTCCTGATCCACTCTGTCATGCTCGTGTCTGCCAACATGGCATCTAATAATTATCGCTTGTAGATACCGAAGCTAAATCACCTAAGCCTAGACAAAAAAAAAAAAACAAATCTGAGGGACTCCTAAATGCAGAATGAAATTGACAAATACATCTGCATAATCTCGATGGCCATCATATTACCACGTCGGCTTGTCGTTTCATCATATCTCTTCGCATTCCTCCTTCTCATTTCGCCGTGGGCTTGCCGATTAATCAGGTTCAATAGTTTCTCATTCGTTCTCATTCCTATGCCAGCCTATCAGTGCCGGGCCTCAGCTTCCTCGGCACGTACATCCGGCTTCCGACAGGAACGACCCCGTTTCACCATAGCAGCAGCGCCCGCAAGCAGCCGGCCTCAAGTTGCCTGCTTGTGGCAGCTTTCTTCGAATACATAAATACACCTAAGGCCCGTATAAATACAACCAAGCTCGACCAACCAACGGACATGTCCCACAATATGCCACAGAAAACTTAATAAGTGTCCGTGAGATTGGTGTGGTTCAGCCTAGTGTGCAAAATTGGGAGTGCAGGTTGCACGTTATATGGGGCAGTTTGCCTGTTTCCGCAATGCAGTCCAGTTGCTTGCGGGGTGGGCTGTCATACTAGATCAAGGACAAGCAGCATGCGTTTCCTCTCCATCGGAAGTGGTACAGAATGGGTTCTGGAGGCGTGCAAGGGGCGAAGCGATAGACATTGTCAGTTGGCATGCAGGACCTTACTTCAATTGGCGGTAGCAGAGTTTTGCTTTGCACACTCGTGCAATCGCGCATTTTCCTCTGTATGAACGAGCAGTTCAACTGTTGTGGTATGTTCTGAACAAATCATTCTGAAATTAACGACCTGGTACTCAAAAATGCGTATGAAATGCGGTCAATCGCACACCTACAGGAGGTTAAGGTCGGTCAGTTAGTGCGGAATCCTTTTTCAAGAAGCCGGAATATGCCATCGAATATAGCCAAAAGACATGACAGCCGTATGATTGCTGAGGTAGAGCGATATTTTAAGAAACAGTCCCTAGCGCTCTTTTATACGCATCGAAGAGCTGTTTTGCCGGCATCATTCATGCCATCCCATGAAGAATTTTGGGTTCTGCGTAAATATTATTTCATACATACAGGGTTACGACGTTGTGTTTCATGCGTATGGTTCTACCAAAGAGCAGCGCATTCCTTGCTGTACACTGGACTCACGCCGGGCGTTATAAATGTGTATTGGAGGAGTATTCTCGATGATACGTTTACTGAAGCCTTGCCTCGCGGCACACTCACTTGGCACTGTTACCGGAGTATGTTGAATGCATATTCTTTCATATTGTTACTTAGCGGTATCGTTCAGTCGTGCTGAGGACGATGAAGTGCGGCAGAATCTCAGACGACGACGCTGAGGGTGGTGAGATCAGAGCTGTCATAAGCGTTAGTTGTGTGGACAGCTATCGGATTGTGTATCTTACCCGTAACATCCCTTGGTGGGGGTGAATCCATTCTATCCTCTGTGACAAGCTGGACCTCCGCAGCAACCGCCACGTCGGTACCACCACAATGACTACAGACACCCCCCCCCCCCTCTACGGTCGCCGCACCTGCTGTCGTCATGGCTCTCCACTGTGACCCCGGAACACCCTGCTGGACCACCGACGTTGATGTATATGACTGGCTAGCCCTATATGAACCCGTGAGCAAGCACTACAGATGGGATCCCACACTAATGCTCGCGAATGTTGTCTTTTACTTGACTGGAATCGAACGAATTTGGTTTGCAACCCATGAAGATGACCTAACTGCATTGGATAACTGCAAGCAGAAGTTCCAAAACCTGTTCGGAAAGCCTATTGGCCGCCAGCTCGCCGCCAAGAAAGCGCTCGCCTCTCGCGCCCAAATGTCTAAGTCTTATCTCGCTTACATCCAAGACGGCCTATCTCTGTGCTGCAAAGTCGACTAAGGTATGCCTGAGGAAGATAAAGTCAGCCATAGCAAAAGGCATTGCCGACAATGCCTTCAACCTCCTATTGTGCCATGATTGCTCTACCACGAACTCCGTGCGGCAGGTGTGCCGATGTTTCGAGCAAAAAAAAACAGGCGCTTTACTCACCGTTTCGACCGTCTGCTGAACCCGGCTGCTAGCTCCTCCTGTATCGATCTTCCGACTCCTCGACTACCTGTAACGACAATCGTTTGGCACGCATCGTCCGCCAAGAGCTGAATCAATGACTCCCGAAGCCTCCCTATCGCATACGCAAGACAACACCCTGGCTACTATATCACTCATTCAGACTGTTGTTCACCAAGAGGTTGCGAATATGGACCTCAATTCTGGCAGCGCCACCAGTACCATGGAGTCCGGACCTGCCACTCCTCTGGTTCCTGCTGCTTCATCCAACGCCAGATTGTCGCCCCGATATGGGTACCGCAATCCAAATGAATAGCGTACCCAAGACAACCGCCCAATCTGTTTTACTTCTTCTCGCATTGGCCACATTTCCTGTCACTGCCGTAGCCGCTGATACACGCCACTCGTCAGTTCAACTACGTCGACGGCCGCAGTAGCATATGCTCCTCGCTATTCCTCACCTCAACCCGACCAGACCCATGTTGACCCCGGTGCCACTGTACGGGCTGCAACCGGTCCCCATCTCCGCAAACACGACGTTCGTGTTCCCCTCTTCCTCGCCGCAGTTCGTCACCGTTATATTCTGGCCATTCACCCGAAAACTAGCCAATGCAGTTCCTGGAGGTGACGCTGCATTTATGACCCTGACCGAAAAACCTTACTGATCCTGCCCTTCAGAATAACCTTATCGACGCCATTGTGGATGGATGTTCCACTTCTGCTCTCATTCATAAAGGCGCTCAAATGTCCGTTCTCTCCTCCTCATTTCGCAGTCGCCTCAAAAACATCCTTACACCAGCCGTCTCGTCCACAGCTCGGTTCGAAAATGGTAGCCCGGCTGCCGTGGTGGGCATGTGTACGGCGCGAGTTACCATTGCTGGCCTTCATGCACCAGTGTTCACTGTGCTACACGACTCCCCCCCCCCCCCCCCACCGTTATCCTTGTCACTGGCTTTTTAACAGCCCACTCTGCACTCATGGACTGCTTAACCGGCCTTCTTCGCTTGGATCTTATGCTCTTCTCTGAAGACCCCTCCTGCTCACCCCGCCTTCGATCAGCACTATTCTGCCGCCTTCCTCCTGAAACTGCGTTGAACCCGATAACAGATTGTGTCATTTCAGCTCTGGCTACAGATCATCCAACTGCCATCCCGGCAACTACTCCATCGTCCTCCACATGGCGCTCTGATCCTCTTATCACCATGATTGCAGCTGATCTCCAACATGAAGTCACCGGTGAGTTACACAAGCTTTCGCTCACCTACAGTGACCTTTTTGACTTCGGTTTTCTCCCATTCAGTCACTCTACAGTTGTCAACCACCGCATTGACACCGGTGGCGCAAGTCTATCACAGGCGGCCCTATCATGTTTCGCTTGCCGGGTGACGCGTCATTCAAAAGGAGGTCGAGGAGATGTTAGCGAACGACGTATTCGAGCCTCCCACTATCCCCTGGGTATCCCCAGTCGTGTTGCTGAAGAAGAAAGATAACAGTTGGAGATTCTGCATTGAATACCGCCATTTGAATAAGATAAACAAAAAAGATGTCTATCTTCTTTCGCGTATTGACGAAGCGCTTGATAGTATACACGGAGCCAGCTACTTTTCGTTCATCGACCTTCGTTCCGGCTACTGGCAGATCTCTGTCGACGAGAGAGACTGAAAAAACGGCGTTCATCCCTCCAACGGCCCTTATCAATTTAAAGTCATGCCTTCTGACATCTGCAATGCCCCAGCAACCTTCGAAAGCATGATGGACTCTCTGCGCAAAGGCTTCAAGTAGACTACTTGTTTGTGTTATCTTGACTGCGTAATTGTTTTCTCCTCTACTTTTGGCAGCCATCTCCCTCGCATTTCGACAATCCTTGCGCTTTTTCGCCGTGCCGGGCTTCACCTAAACTCAAAGAAGTGCAGATTCGGTCACCGAGAAATCAAAGTTCTTAGTCTATTGGTTAATGCTTCCGGCGTTCAGCCTGACCCTGACAAGATTCATGCCGTCAGAGATTTTTCCACTCCGCGTTCATCCAGCGATGTTCGATACTTTCTTGGCCTATGTTCTCATTTCCGACGATCGCTCCCGAACTTCGCAGCCCTCGCTCATCCTCTCACCCACCTCCTCAAGAAAGACGTTTCCTTCTGTTGGTGGCCTGAACAAGTTGCAGCTTTCTCGGAGCTTATTGCTGCTCTCACTACTCCACCCGCCTTGGCCCATTTGAACCCATCCGCCAATACTGAACTCCGCACTGACGCAATCGGCCATGTCATAGGAGCTGTACTCGCACACAAAAACACGGCCGTACAAGGGTGATTGCGTATGCCAGTAGCCTCGTATCAAAGACCAAACAAACTTTTCTAACACAAATTAAGAGAGTCTGGCGCTTGCTTGGGCTGTTACAAAATTCCGCCCTTATTTGTTGGGCCGTCGTTTTACGGTTATAAAAAACCATGACGCCTTGTATTGGCATTCCTCTCTCCAACTAACCGTTTGGGGTGCTGGCGCTACATTTGCAAGAATATATCCTTTCGGTCATCTACAAGTCCGGCCTGCTTCAATATGCAGATTGCTTGTCCCGTCATTACGTCGACTCCCCTAGTCCCACCGACTGTGACAATGAGGCAGTCGAGGGCCTCACTAGCTCATCAAACCGAGAAAATATCATTGTGCATCAGGGTAGCAAAAACAAAAAGGAAAGTAGCCTGAAGTGCTTGGTGAATTGATCGATTTGCGGAGCATCACTTGGTTACTACAGGGGTTCACGGGTGAAGTTCTGAAATCGAACTGGGTGAGCGTTCCGCTTGCAGTGCGATAACGACGCGTCAGTGATTTTCTTGCCTTATGTACGAGCTATTTTTCTGCAGTTGATGTAATATTTGCCTTTTTGTTTCCAATGAACCCCTGTTTTATTTTGCACATGAAGAGCTCTCCTTTGTTGGTAGAACTGGTAATAGGTGGTCCATGAATGTATGGTACACATTTCTCCATAAATAATCCCCAGCATTTTATGATGCAGTGCTCCCACGATCCTGCTGTAAGACACATTGGCTCGTCGATAGATTTCCGCATCCAGTGAAATCCTTGCTGTCATTATCGATCGCCTGCTTTACCTCAACATGTCGTCAATGACGACGTCAATGTCATAGTTCCTGATCTGCGGCTTCTCTGAGAGAGGCAGGGTCACCACTCTGCCACATGCACATGCCCTAACACATCCTCGGCCACATGCAAACTAACAGGAAATGCCGGTGACAAAACGTCCAACCCTAGAAACATTTGTCTGAACTGGACTTTGGTTATTACCATTTATGTCCTCTAGATCCACGATTATTGATTCAAACAGATTCACGAATGAAATAACTGCATCACTCAAACAACGAAAGATTAACAGCGCTAACAAATAGGCACTCGCAAATAGGCACACAAGGGAGCGCCTGTCCTGTGTGCCTATTTGTGACTGTCTATTTGTTAGCACTGTTAATTTTCCCTTTTACAGCATTGCACCAAGCAGCCTCACAATTAGTTTTACTCAACTGCATCATGCTTTTTATATCTAGAGCGTTTCACATAATCCCAAAAGTCGCGGCCTTGTGGACTGAAGACGCATCAAACTTCGCATGCCTCGTAAAAAAAATTAAAGAGCACTGCAGAATCTGCATTGCAGTAATGCGAAAGCACGGATGCAGCTGTTGGTAGCTTCTGGTTGCTTGATTGGTTCATAGAAAAAGAAAGGCGTAATGTGTTTGGCACCTGTTATTCTCGACACCTTAACCGCGCCGTAACGGAAGGGAGGAACATGGTAGTGAAAGCGGCATAAGTGAAATGGGTGCCGTAGTGGAGGGCTCCGTAGTAATTTAGACTTCCGGGGATCTTTAACTTCCACTGACATCGCACTATACACGGACGCATTTTCGTTTCAACTTCATTAAAACTTAATCATAGCCAGGTAAGTGGTTTATCGCGAAGTAAAGGCCCTGTATCTGTCATTCGTCGAAGGTGAACTAGTCAGTATGGAATATATGAAAAATTATAGGGCCCCTTAGATGTCTCTAAAGAGGACAAAGGCGAAAGCCTCCTCTCCTATAATTTGCTTATCACCGTTTTCCTCTTATCGGCGTTCGTTACAGTGCTCCATATAATTATAATGGTTTCAGGAACGAAAAGACGCAGTGTCTGTCACAGTTTCTCTGGAAGGTGTGAGTTTGGACGATACACCATTGCTCTTTTCGCGTGGCGTTCCTTGATGTGTGTTCAAGTGTGGCATTGCTGATGGGAGAAGCGCAAGAAAATTACACATCTCACGGAATATCGCGATATATGACAGATCTCGCGCACAAATCTCGGGCACAGGGTTTTGTTCCACGAGCCTAGAAAGGTTTTGGCTTAAGGTGTTAAAGGATACCAGATATGCGAAAAGGTAGCAATGACTTCAGTGCTTAAATACAGTTTCGGTGATCTGCGAAGGAGCACCCCGGACAAAGAGCTGGGATGAGAGAGTAGCTGGTGCAGTGTGTGTATAGTGTGGCTGGAATGTCTTGCACCATGAAAATTACACAGTGCACAAATATCTGGTACGACTTTGTCAACTCGAAACGAAATCCGGGACCGTCCGGTGGTTGTTATGGTCGGCGGTGCAAGGTAGTAAATAAAGATTTTAGAGGGTGCAGGAAGAGTTACGCCCCAGATAATCCCCACACCGGCTGCACGACCCTGTGCTTCCTAAGCCAGAATACCTTCATGCGGAGAGAAGTAAAAGCAAATACGTTTTCCTGCCTAGACTATAGCAATACATGACCCATTCAACAGAAAGCAATTCCCATTCTATTTCTTGTTATGCAGCATTGACGACCAACAATTTCAAATGGCAGTGACCCAGTCCTAAAGGAGAACTTTTTGCTGTACTTGTCGGCTCATTGCAACAAGACTACAGCACTACGAATGAAGCTCACGAGAAGGATGAAGACAGGACAGGGAAGAGTGATCTTTCTGGTCCATTCTTCTCTCACCTTTGGGCAACATCATTTTTCGTTGCTTTATTATGTATGTCTTCCAGGACTCCCCCCAAGTCGAGCACCTAATCATTCTCTTGAGAACCTGCAGTGTCCGAATGTGACCTGCAGAAGCAAAAATAGCTGATTTCACGAAAACCGACATAGAGTGAGCCAACGACACCCGAAGATGCCGACGACCAGCAGCTGTCAGAGGAGTTCACTTCCACGTAACTGTCGTCATCGAACCCTAAAAAGAATGTGACGATAATATAGTAATAAATGATAATAGTAGAAACAACCGACGTGGTTAAGGATGTGAAAGCAACTGCACAACAACAAAGGAAGACTTGCATTGTGGCCAGAAATATCGAAGAAGAATAATGGTGTATAGGGACACGAACGTAATTCGGCTAGGACACTAACGGACGTTTTTTGAAGGAGCACTCATTACAAAAAGGAAGTCAAATATCCACATCCTAAGGTTGAGACATAGAAAATCTAAAACGTCCGCTGTTTAGAATACCTCATCAATAATTATCTTGACATTTGAGCTCGCCCACAGGTTGTAAATTATTGGGTTCGGCTCTCCACATGCTATTGTCAACCTACAGAGCCGTATCAGCCAAGAATCATCCGAAATAGTAAATAACAGTTATTGTTTTACATTAGGCCTCATTAAGGCATAAATAACTGCCAGTTAGAGCACAATGTTCTCTGGTACCAGTCGCCGGCTTAGTTCGCAGATGTGAACTCATGACAGGCATTCCAGAGCTTTTTCAGCGGAAGTGCTACTCTGTGGGCAACTGCACGATTGTTACGCATGCCGAAAAGAGAGCACCAACTGTGTATACGAGAGACATCCCTGACTGGCCGGGTGCACCTTGCTCTGCTTTCACGCGCTGCCTGGAGACCTCGCTGCTTAACGGCCTTATAGCGTTTATCACACCTCAACACCTCTGGTTCGCCAAACTATTTGGATCCGGAGCCCTACATCTTCGCCTCTTCATTCTACCTAAGGCTGCCACTCTCCCGGTGGTAATCATGCCTCTACCCTTATAGTGAATATCGAGCTCAAAGCGGATATCTCGCTAGCGCTCATCGCTTTCTCCTGTCGTTTATTTCTCTTTATTGGTGTTCTCATACAGCCTTTCTCATTCTCAAGCCATGACGATACAACAGCTGCTATAGGGATGCCCTCAATTAGCAAGAAAATGGCGAGGTCGTAATGTTCACGCTCAAGCCACATTCCTTGAAATCATTTTACTTGCTCAGTCAGCCGCTCTTCTTTCATGTATCAGTGTGGATTTAAGGAAGACCGCAGGTACAGAAGACATGGCTCGTCACTAATTATTTTAAAGCACCGAACCATAAAAAATAAACTGTAAAACCATTCGCATGTATTGAAAGGAATGTGCGCCTGCTTAAACATTGTTTTTCCGCGCTTTATTAGAGCTGATGTATTGTTAATGTCTTCTCAAATGGTATTTTAAAGCATTATTCAATACAGAAAGTTAAATAATGCTTTAATACCGCAGGTTCCCACTCTGCTCGATCTGAATGTATTCCTTTGTCGCTCTACAAATTAATACAAATTATTGGGGTTATATTTGCCTGCAGATTTATTTTAGAAAACTCTTCATGTGTAGTACATTTTCAATGAGGAAATAATCGTTATTACGCATTCACGCAATGCACAGCCATACGGCTGCAAAAGATCTGTCTACAGCTTCAACGGGAACTTCGTAGATGAAGCAAAGTTGCTCTCATCCGGGACTATGACATGTTCACGGCAATCGCTCTCCCAACTCCGCTGACCGGGAAAGCCAGCATTTTTAATGGCGAAAGTGCATATCAAAAGTTGAGTGCGAATGGTTTAGGCACAATATTTACAGAAACTCCCCAGTAGAGTACATCATTTGTAAGAATAGAGCATCTATTTATGCTCACTGGCATCCGCCGTAGAAATAATGATACGATAAAAGCTACGCAGTTTCAGAACCATGGCACTTTCGCTGCGCCTCATGGTACTAGTGAGGTAGTGGTCCCTGACTTGAACCCCGAAACAGTCGAAGTTCTCCTCAGCTGCGAAGTGTCTCAATATCTTTCAACTTCCCATTTGCCTTTCTTGTTTACGTCTAGTTTTGAAACTTTTGAGTACAACGACTTCTGGGCGGCAGTTGAGCAATAAGAGGTGTGGAAATTGTCATGCTGCCTCCTTAGACAAAACCTCTCGTCTTGAGTCCCTCTTAAGCAGTAGCGAAGAGACCCTTTTGTGCTCCAAGACATCGCGTTCGAAGGCTTGTATTTGAGACATTATCAAAAGTCAGGTTTTAGTGCGCAAAAAAAATGTGAAAACGTTTTGTCCACAGGAGGGCTGAGTAGAATCTTGCTTAGTTCTCTGCCGGTGAGGAAATGGAGTCTATGTGAGCGTTTTTTATGGCTTCAAGCCTACTTTCGTTTCTTTTAGAAAGTGACTTACGGGTGATAAAAGGGCGAAAAAGGGACACAGCATAAGCCGGCGCGCTCGACTCGTGTCCCTCTCTGTGACTCTCTGGCACAGCCTAGCTTTGGCCACGGAACTGTAATCGTAATTGAAAACCGAATTCGGTGGCCGGAAACTGGACAGTCGCGTGAAGTGCACCTCCTCTCATCCTCCAATCTCCCCAGTCACTCGTAGACTATTGTGGCAAATTGCCTATCTTCGGTGGAACATGTCGCACTGACGGGTGACGCCCTATTCTATTACTAATTTTAGAGAAGCAGCTGGTGCTGATCATTCTCGTGGCATTCGCGAAAGAGGCTGTATGTTTTTTTAATTTCGCCTGCGGCTGGGATGCGGTGTCATACACTATTTTCAGCAGATGAGAGCTATGGCTATGGTCTCAACCATTGCAGGTGGTTAAGCTTGTTAGTGAGTAACATATGAATAGCGATAAGAGCAAGATTTATACATGAGCGCTGGTTCTATCTCTAAATTGTTTCATTTTGATAACTTTCTTAGGCGCTATGCTCCGGATCAGAGCTTATCGCTTTGTTCACAAAGTTTGTAATTTCTAGGGGATCAGTGCAGCAGCAGACTAATCTCACTGGCCGGGTTATTCGTGAACGACTGCTTCGTATGCATTAATACCGTTTCTTGGGCTAGTTGGTGCGTCAAAATAAACACACCACAAGAAAGAAGACTATTCCTATTCTAGCTTCCTCCGGTGTGGGTCAAAGTCATTACCAGGAATTTGGAACACCGTCGAATGGTGTCATTGTTAGTCGAAGCCTCTGGCTGATGCCATATCCAGAAGAAAGAGTATTATATCAGAAATGTAAACGTTTCAGTGTCCATTTACAATCTAATACATGAATTTAAGCAACTCAATTATGCGGTGTTAGTTGCGGCAAGTTGGCTTGTTTGAAATGTTCCGTAACGGAAGTCCTATGAGTAAAATTATTGTATATAAAGCGAGCCGCCTTTTTCTGCACCCGTTTGAGCCTTTTGATGTTTAATTGCGTAAAAGCATCCCAGATAACGGCTGCGTCAATAAGCAATGGAAGTAAATTTGTATTATATGCCAGTAAACGGACATTGCTTGTGAACTGTTTTGAAGCTCTTCAAAGAAACAACAATTTAAGACCGGCATTAGCGGTTACTTTATTAATGTGTAGATTCCATTTGAGGTTATTTGTTATTAACACCCAATGTATTTGTATTCGTTTAATTGAGAAAAAATCTTGTTAGTTGAGTAATCGAAATTAATCTTACTTTTTTCTGAGTGACACATATAAACACTGTTATTTCATAATTACCGCATCTGCCAATAATCGCAACAGGCAACAGCCTTGTGAAATGCATTTTTTAAGAATTCTTGATCCTAGGGGTTGCACATGCAGGGTTACTTGTCATACCTATCACAAACGAATAAGAGTTTGTGAACGCTATACCAACTCACAGGCGGCACAGGAAAGTTTCTTCACGACGGGGTATGCCGGGGGGAAGCCGGAGCTTCAGGTCAGAGTCCAGGGATTTTAAACGGGAGTTCGCGAACTGGGCAGAACGAGACTATAGGCCACATTTTTTGTGAGTGCCCCACATACAGTGCGGAAAGACAGTGTCTCTCCCCTGCGCTGGAGTGCCTAGATGGACGCCCACTGACTGAAATCAAAATTCTAGGTCCCTGGCCGCAGCGATCGTTAGGCGGTGGCCTCCAATGCACTTCTCCGCTTCATGAAAACTGAGACAGGAGACAGGATTGTTAGACAAAAGCGGATTGGATGAGACAGGATTGTTAGACAAAAGCGGGCGTCTCTCGTTTTCTATTCAGTAAGAGGAATATAGATCGTAGTTTGTTCGCGTACACTATAACTCTGCCTCTTGGTTGAGATGGAGGGGGAAGGGAGGTTCACTTGTCTGCTAGCCGGAATTTGGAGAGAACTGTTTCAACCTGATACTTTACATGACAGTCATCAAAAAGAATCTAAAGAGCTTGAAATTTCTCCAGTACCTACGTCAAAGCATCTTTCCTGTCATGCTCAGCCGCGGAGAATTTCAAATGATTTAGAAAGAATTCAGGGTGTTGTCCTTACAAGTACGGAGATGAGTGTCCTCAATTATTCATCGCTTTTGACCCCGCGACGCCGTTCATTCTGAGCGCTTAAGAATGGGACACACAAGTAATTTTTTTTTCCTAAATGAACCAAATTCAGAAACTGAATGTAAGTCAGATATTTCTTAAATAGGAAGGTGGTCTATTTATCGCTCTTTCCAAAATACGGGCATAGCAAGTATTGGCCCGTAACGCTTCAAAGATGAGCGCGCCATTTTTAGTCACATATAAAATGAGACAGATCTCCCTGATGAACTGATCAAAATGAGTAAATTTCCATGTGAAAGTGCTTTGTCAGCTTGAGCTCTTTTGCTTGCATCGTTTCCTGTGTTTTCATATATTCCTTGTCCAGTTCAATTTTGTATTCCACTGCTATGATATCAGTACACCGATGAAAAATGGAGACCCGAGTTACGACTGTAACGAAGGTTTGGATTGGATTATGGGGTGAACGTCCTAAAGCTACTCAGGCTATTAGAAAGCGTAGTGGAGAGCTCCGGAAATGGCGAGCACCTTGGCTCGGTTAACTTGCACTGATATCGCATAGCATGCGGGCGCCTAGCTTTGCGCCTCCATCGAAAAGCGGTTGTCGATGTCGGGATCGATAGCTGAAAATCATTATTAGCCTCTTCATTGAGGAAGAGAGAATGCGTCTTCCTAAACTACCCTTTCAAGTTTTTTTTAAGTCGATATTTATTGCCTCAGGGCATCTGTAGGGTATGAGATGAAGGATGAAGAAACGATTAAATGAATGGAAAAGGTTGGCTAATTTTATGAAGTCCAGGAGTAAGCGATGATGACGTCCCTGCGTCCAAGCGACACATGACGCAGGATTGGTTGCTCAAAGGCCAGCTATGCTCAGGGGCCGGATTCGTATTGGTTTGAGTACTGGGCAGTCCCACAGCAAGTGGTGGATATCGGCCTCAACATCTTCGTTTTTACAGATCAGGCACCCTGGGCGGGGATATAAGTGTTGGAAGTATGACCACGTCCTAGTGACAGCTGGTGTAAGGGCAACACCAACCCGGATCCTCCCAAGCGCAACCTCCTCTGCACGGGTGAGACCGCGGGGAAGGGATACCGCACACGGAGGGCTAAGTGCACGTGTGCGGCGATGGAGGTGTTCTTTTCTTGATAAGAGGAGGGTAGCGTCGTCCACTTCAAGGAGCCGTGGGATTGATGCGTCTTGAATCGCGAGGCGGATCGCTAAATCAGCTTGACTTTGGGAAGGCAGCAGGTCATGTGGGACCCACTCAATGCGTACTGACTGTGGGATGCGCGCCGCAAGCTGGTGGATGTCTTGGCAAAGTTTTTTTCTCTTTATTTTGTTTCTCTCTATCAGGCACCCCACTACAAGAAAGTTCGAGCCTGAAAATTCTGGCCACTACAGGATCAGCGACTGCTTAGCTTTCTCAGGCAAAAAAACAAGCACTTCAAACGATGAGTTTAATAAAAAGAATTGCACCTAAAACGAGTGGCGCTGGCTCGTCTGTTGCACGGCAGTTAGGGAGGGCGGTTCTGCAGCCACGTATTGTTTATCAGGCCCAGTTCCAGCATCTTACAAGAGCACAATGCGATCGCCTTGAAGCCGTAAATCCAGAAGCTATGAGGACCATAACATGCCTTCCACGACTCACACTGGTCGTAGCGTTACAGGACAATGCACCATCGATGCCCTGGTGCAGCAGCGCCGTGATACTTGCAGGCTCAAGGCCACTTTGTCACATTCCACGCAAGCACAGAGGGCGTATGTAACGTCACACATTATTCTTCAGCCACCTGCGCCAGTTCTCCCTCCCTGAAAATTTGTGCAGTTGGGAGACAACAAGCCAACTCATATCCGCAGACCAACATCCGCCAACTCGGCATCGTTGCTTCGCCAGACATTTGAAGAGCAAGATGCTCACCTGCCTCAAGATTTCATAGTAGTGTACGTGGATGGAAGCCTGCAAGCCAAAACAGCAATCTACTGTCCACGAAGACTAAGCCTGATTCAGACCACTACGTTTCAGCTTTCGCAACCACTTACATCTTTCTGCGCTGAGCTCGTGGCAGTTCAGGAGGCACTCTGCTCCGTGGCTTGCATAACCATGCTCCCTGTAGCCCACGTTGTCATCCGCACTGAGAAACCTCAAGCACTACGTTTGCTCCGACGTGTCAGCCGCTGCCCTAAAAAAACAGATTCAACTCTTTAAATGAGCCATTGGCATTGACTTCCTAAAATCATTATTACTAACGATACTGTTCACGCCGATAGTAGCCTTGAGGGGAAAAAAATTCTTTATTTTTGTTCAGGAAATGAACAAGGGTTAAAGGAGACGCTCAGTTCGCAAACCAGAGCAACGTTTGGACAGGGGGATTTGTGAAAACGCTTTATTCTTTTGCGAACTGATGCTTTCTCTCAACCCTTGTTGAGTTCTTTTTATGATGCGTATCAGCAGCGGAAGCGAAGTGGTGGACGAGGAGTGGGTGGGGGGGAGGGGGGAGGGCCTGAAATTTTGAAAGAACGTATCTAATTTTATACGTGATTACAAAATGATAAACACTGGTACTGATGACTGTGGCACACTTCTGAAGGGCAACGAATATACTGGAAAAGCTTTCACTCCGTCAACATGTAACACCGCGGCATCCTGCGTGGCTCATACGGCGTGAAATTATTGTTGATCACTTCTAAGCTTATCAGGGAGCAGACGTCCTCCCGCTCAATAGCGCTGACTCGATACCCAAGAAAAGAAGAGACGTAACTCTCTCCAATTTCAATCAGCGGCATTCAATCACGTGCCTTCTGTCTGACTTTTCGGTTAACAGCGACACTTTTGTAGAGTGATTTGTAGGAAACAAAGGCGCAATATCTGTGACTGTTCTCAGCTGACTCTAAAGCGCGCAGTAGGGGATACGGTTTGAAGACAAAGGGCAATCACTTGGGCAATCGCCTCTAAAATGAGTTACCGAGAACTGCGCGAAATACCCATTCTACGAAGCGCATGGACAGGCACGCCAAAAAGAGTATTTTTAGACAACGACAGCCACAATTCCGACAAACTGGCCAGCCACATTATTACTCGGGGAAATATCGGCCAAAAGGGGGCCATCTACTAGAACGCCAGCAATACCTACAAGCCCTAGACACCTAGCATGCTATAACCAAGCACTATAAACTACAGAAAGCGTTATAGACCCCCTAATTCGCAGAGACCTCACTAAGGAGCAAGATGTAGTGCGGAGACTTTTCCAAACTAAATCTCCTTAACACAGTAGTACTTAACCAAGTATACCCGGACAGATTCAGGCCGGAGTGCAGCAAATGCGGCGATAGAGCCACCGTACAGCAGATGTTCTGGGACAACCTAGCGGTTCCCCACCTGAACATCTTCTCAGAACACCTCCGGAGTTCGAGTATTCGGAACGGTGGAAGACCTTGCTGTTCAGCCATTACCCGGAATCTCAACTCCTGTTCACCAGCACCAACTGAATGTCACCTAGCAATGTCTACCTGTGTTAACAAACGAGAAAGCGCTCTAGACGCGCAAAACAAACTTCTTTCGTGCACAGAATCGAAGATCATTATCTTCGATAATGCCCATGACTAAGCGTTTATTTTGCCTGGAGGAGCAATTATCGACAAATTTCATGGGTTTTTGAGACAGCTTTCGAAGAAATATTTCTTTATAGTTACCGCTCTCCTGAGGATTTAGTGGCATGCGTGATGTATGAAATTTGTTACCACTCATCGTATCCAGCCATTTCTCGTCGTCATCTGGCCACGTGCGTAGTATTTTCAAAACAAAATCGTGCCAAATGTTTTAATTTTTTTTCTCTTAGCGTCACGTAGAGACTAATGCGACTCAACCTTGGCAAACAACCCTCGGTAACATTGGAACAAAAGAGTGGTTTGTTGGGGTAAAAAATCACACAATGTGTGATGATGCAGTTTTAGGAGGTTGCAAGTGCATTCTTGAGTGATAAAGAAGGTATTCTGCTCCTTGGCTGAGCTGTGGGAGGAAAACACCTACATTGAGAGAAACGTGCCGCCGCCGAAGGAATACTTGTTCAAGAGAATGTTTGTTTAATACTCATTCCATGATCGAGTATTCCTGCGGTGTTGTCACTAAACACGTCACAAATTGGATTTGAGGGCCGAAGCTACTGTGGCGCTTCCCTCTCGACACATGAAGCGCCCTGTGGAAGAAAGAAGAAGGAAGAGGATAAAAAATGGTCTCGGAACAATTTCCACCACCTCAAATTGGTCAAAGTGGATGTGCATCACACAGTGCCCAGGAGATCTCCTCTTCGCATACTTCACAGACCCGTCGAGCCTGACCTTCTATTGGAATACTTCGCGAAGAAAATAACACAGGTGATTCTTTCTGGCGTCTGAAGCGTTTTTTTTTTGTTTTTGTTTTTTGTTTCTTTTTGTTTCAAATCATCTCATGCACTTTCTTCCATTCTATGCTAGGAAACCTTCAAAAATGATGTCCTTCGTCTTTATCGATGATATTTTTACAGGGTATTAAAATTGTGCATTTCGGAAAGGAAATGTCTGTATGGCGTGCGCTTAACATTTTTAGGCATTTCGCTACAACACCAAACCCTTGTTGATCACTTGCATACCCTGCCTTTCAAAATGCAATAAACAAGCGATGCAGAGATGATTGTAATTGTAATAATTATGAGTATCGACAACAATGGGCCATATACGCGCGTGCAAATATTGATGACTCACTGCTAATCACCGCGAAGCGTGATACTCCGCATGTGAATGCTGTGGAGAATTTGACCGCCAAATAGGTTACGAAAACGTTCACTTCTGGAAGACTGCCGTCTTCAGTGAAAAACGTTATAGGGTCAAAATAAAACTCTCCCTCACCATTTTAAAGACTGCAGTGTTGAGTCGGACATTCGGTAGATAGTGAACGTGTGAGTAGTCAAGATCTCAGTGTGAGTAGTCAAGGGCGCGCACGTTTCCCTTGCAAGGCATTTCTTGTAGACGCCTATTCAAGACAGCGAAGTAAATTCAGTCAAAGGAGCGATGGTAGCTTGAATGAAGGTCCGGCGACGACGACGGAGCGAGTGTGCCGCACACGAAAGCAATTGATGTCGGAAGGTTAGCATTCGGGGCTGCTCGAGGAGCTCAATTTCTCAGGGCGTCCTTATTGTAATCGGGGAAGGAATTGCACCTCTTCGTAATGGCCACCAAGGACAGCAGGCAACGAAGCTCAGCTGGCGTGCTCGTCGCCCTAAAAACGTTTTAGCTAGCAGCTTTGCAACTGGACTCGAGCCCCAATGCTCAGGCGCTCCCGGACATGATGCACCGCCCGTGTGGGCGGTCTCTGTGTCCCAACTCTGATTAATGGAGGAGGCGCTAGTGGTAAATTTTTTTTTCATGTTTCTGTATGCTTGTAAAGATTAAATTTCTTCTGAAAAGCAGAAAAGGCCCTGATAAGCATACAAAAAATTTGGCGCGCCGACCATTGGATGCACGTGCGAATGGGTCATCATAAGGTTGTTTCCAGACGGCCGAACCAGACGATCGGATTCAGCGGAGAGGGCGACGGATGGCTTCCAAGACTCTGGCGCCTGCTCTGTAGCGAAACACAGAGGTGCCGAACGTGAACAACTTTCAACAAAAGTGTACACTTTGAAGCAAGTACCTCTTTTATTCTCATCGCTTTCCATCGCGGAGTCAATGAACTTAAGAGAATGTAGAATAACGAACAAAACTCTTCATAAAATAACTCCTGACCCCTCCCGATCCCCCAGTGGCAGTGATCGCAAAAGACATCTCCCCAGTTCTATAAAAATATTTCTCCATATCGCCGCCTCTGTTCAACTTGTCCATACTCCACGATGTGCGAGGGTGCAGCCGAAAGGCTCGGCTAGCTGCCGCTGGCTCTGTCCGCAGGCTCTCCGCCTCTGTCAGGCTGCACACAAATAAGCGCCTCTCACAGAAAAACTTCATATTGGGATTCGGTGGTCACTTAACAGAACGTTTGTGTGCCAGCTTCAGCTGTTTCCATTACAGCAAAAACGCCGGTCGGCCGGAACGCGTCATTGTCGCTATAGCTAAAATTCGCTCTGGCCATGCTTCGACAGCTGGAGCCGGGAAATGTGTTTTTGCCGAATCAGTGGGCTATAGTTAAGCTCAAAGATGTCCAGACCCAACTGTATTTTAAGTGCAAGTGTATTTTACTGGTATAAATTTAACATTAACGCTGAACTAAACTGCCTAGGAAAGCATTACCCAGCAGCATTTAACGCGTGTTATCTCGGTTAGACGGGAGACATCCCCCCGTCCTGCTCTTTCGTGCTTTTAATTTTTTCGTGTTCTACCTACTGATCTACAGTCATACTATTTTAAATAGTAGTTAGTTGGTCCCGCGGGTGCCGCCAAGAGGTGTCCCTGTATATAGTACTTCTTCGCGTCTAAAATCATCAGCCTAATACGAAAGAGGCCTTAACTATTTTGCTTTACCTGAACAGCGAACTTTTTATTTTTCAGCAAAAAGATTTTTTATTTCCATACACTCTCTTTTTTTTTTTAGGAGCGTTCACTGTAATATGCAACCTTATGATCCTCGGACATGTTTTGGGCTTCCGTACAGAGATTTTCGAGGATGAAATCGAGGGGCTCATGATGGAATTTAAGCATAAAATATGAATCATATCATTCATATCTTATGAGAGTTAGCTCGTTTTAGCAATAAGCGCTCCCGCACATAAAAACCAATATCAATCAATCAATCAATCAATCAATTTTTATTTTCACCGAAACAAAAAACACATGGCGAAAAAAGGAGGTGAGAGAAAAAGCTGCACAATAGCAGCTTGACAAAGCTCCAACCACCCAGACAACAATGACAGCACTGTAACATTTCAGATTTTTTGTTCAGTGTAGTAGGAACTGTACAAAACGAAAGTAAAAAGAAACATCTAGTTACACTAATGCTAGTTTATAAATAACTGCTCTATGTCCCTTTTGTTGTTTCGTAGTGAATATGTCTTGCTTCGCAAAGTCATTGAGTGTGTGGGGGAGTGTGTATTCAACGCGTTGGCGGCCATAACCTGTGCTCGTGGCGGGAACTTTCCATGGTAGTTTATGGCGATGAGGGTATATGTATTCTTGCTTATGGAGATTGGCGAGTGAGAGGAATGTATCGAAATTGCCCTGCATTGCTGCATTGTAACTTTTTATTAGTTTGTATTTGTATATGCTATCGGCTTTCATTATTTTGTATTTGTAGAATAGAGGTTTAGTATGCTCGTTGAATGGAACACTTTCTATCGCCCTAACAGCTTTTTTTTGTAGTAAGATTAGTTTGTTTAAATTATGCGCACTAGTGTTTCCCCACACCAGTGCGCAGTAACTGCGCACGGAATGGAATAAGGAATTATACAAAAGCTGTTTAATTTTGGCAGGAAATAAATGTCGATTTCTATTGAGAATGCCAACTACCTTTCGCGCTTTTGAGCAAAGATGATCGACATGGTCGTTCCAAAGCATGTGTTCAGAAAAAATAACGCCAAGTGTTTTCACAGATGTCTCTCTATTAATTATATATGGACCAATGATGATGGTCTCAGGCATTTCTAGACATGTACTGGGTGCGCGGAACAAAACACATTTTGTTTTCGATTCATTTAATAAGAGGTTGTTTTTCTCAGTCCAATCCTGCAGCCGAAAACAAACTGAGCTTGCGAGAGGTAGAATATCCGTCACATTTTTTCCACTAAAAAATATGTTACAATCATCAGCGTAGATGACAAATTTGGACACATTATCTATTTGCACTATATCATTTATATAAAATAGAAAAAGGACTGGACCAAGAATGCTGCTCTGAGGCACACCGCTTTGTATGGATCGTATTTGTGACTTATGGTCATTAATTTCAACGAACTGTGAGCGTGAGGATAAGTATGAACGAATTAGTCGAGTGCACTTACCACGGAAACCATATTTTTCTATCTTGTCTATTAACAGATTGTGATTAACACGATCAAAGGCTTTGCTGAAATCAATATAGATTCCCAAAGTCATTAGTTTCTTTTCTATGTTTTCCAAGATGATCTCTTTTTGGGTGAGCAAAGCATTTTCTGTGGAATGCTTTTTCCTGAATCCAAACTGACATTCAGTCAACAGACTGTTTTTGAGAAAAATTATCCATTCGAATACTAATTGTTTTTTCTAGCCGTTTAGAAAATATTATTAAAGTGGATATTGGACGGTAGTTATTTATATTATTTCTGTCACCTCCCTTATGAATTGCGATAACGCGCGCCAGTTGCATGTCCTTTGTCAAATGTTTCCCTCTGCCGTGTTCGCCGATAATGGGAGAGTGGATAGCGTTGTGTCGCTGATTCCTCAACCTAATGCTCATCGCTCTTTCGGTCCAAAAACGAAGAGTAAAAACCAAACAAGCATACATTGATGGGAGAGCACACCTTGAGACATTAGAGGAGAAGACAAAACTTTTGAACGAAGCGGTACCGCTTGGGATGTTGTTATGTGCGCGTGTTATTCAAACTTACTGATCTAATTATTTTCGGCAAGTAAAGCGCTTCTGTAAAACTATCTTTCGTCCGGCCACTGCTAGCGCAAGAAAGGATGTGACAGCGACGCCGTTTCAGTCCCATCATCGCAAAACCCAATGCAATTCAAATACACTTCATTGCCCGCACCGGACAAGAGCCTCCCAGGTGCCAGCAGTCACCGTCTCGCCCCTCCCACAGCAGCGCGCGTGCGACTAAGACCGACTCCCGAGCCTAACCTTCCGTTTTTCTTGTGCTTGTGCAGCAAATGACTCGTGAGATCTTCAACGCAAACATAAACCATTTAGTTGCTTGTGTGAGAGCCCTAAACTCCCGCAGGAATGCGCCGATTCGCGGATTACGGCTGCGTCCCCAGCGTGTTTATTTAATTAGGTTTTGCATATAAATGAATATATGCTGCTCGTTCACACGACGTAAAATCCAGGCTGAGCTAGCAATACCAAAACTAAAGTACAGTCGCAATTCACACAAAAGAGATGGAAACAGTATGAAACCGAAACTAGGACACATTCGATAGAAATACACGATACAACAAGCTACACCTTTATTTCTTTACAAGCTAAAAAAACGTGCAAGAATCGCCGAGTATTATGCGCCCCCTGCCTGCGCCGGGTAGCCATAAGCGGCGCCGACAGCTGCCGGCTGCTCGCCAGACAGTGAAACATCGACGCTTCCCACTCTATGCGCACGTTCTTTGTGATGTAAGATATCGCCGACCTGTGGTCTCTATTTCAAGAGCTACACTGAATGGCTATAAGCAACTTCTAAAGCATGTGAATGCGCGCTCAGTAATCGCCGGAATTGCAGACCGAAACCCCGCGTACTCCCTCTATAGGCCTACTCGTCGCGGAAAGGGACCGCAGTTCACCGCCGGCTTGCATTTCTAGCCAAGGTCATTGCTGATGCGAAGTGAGAACATGTAATGTTTGGCTGCTTGGTTTTCTTTTTCTAACACAGTTTAGCTGCAGACAAGCGTAGCTGTTCAGGCCATTAACTCGTCGGGTATATGTGTCAAGTTCTCGCTCAGCCTCCCATGTGACCAAAACCGATCGGGCGACAGTCCGCTATTCAGTCCCGGCGGCGTGGCGGGGCCGACAATCTCACACTGCGATAAAAATCTACAGCTGGTCCACCATGGCGTCGTCGCCGGTGGAATGCAACAGATCAGAGCACCAATAAACTAAGGGGCCTAACCATGCCCGCCCTCTAACTGTGAGCATGCTTTAACTGTACCGAAGAAAGCATACCTTACTCTATATATCTTTTGTGCAGTAACATCTTCATCAAGTACTTCTGCATGAGGGAGGACTATTGTGTCTATCGTCCACGGAAGAAGTAGACATGTCCTTTGATATTGCAGCCTGCATTGCAGACGACGCTCCGCCGTCTATTCTCTTGTGACGTCACACGAGCATTTCAAAACGGCGGTCGCCCTCGGTGGAAGGAGTTTCCCGAATTCGATTTCTATCGCATTTTTTTTAGTATATGCGCCGCGTACTATGCGCTAAAACTTTGCAAGTAGAATAAAAGACTTGTATTATATTAGAGGGTCTCTGAGATGCCTCTTAAGAGGAGAATGGCGAAGGCGTACCCTAGCTCTCCTATCATTTCCCTCTCATCGTTTGCCTCACACTCTTAACGGTGTTCGTTGCAGTGCTATATATAATTATAATTCTTTTACAGAAAAGGAAAGGCGCTGTATCGGTGAGACTTTCTCCGACGAGTGTGGAACTGGGCGGTACGCCACCTCTTTCGTCGCGTGGCGTTTTTTGGCGGGCGTTCAAATGGGATCGGATTTGACAGGAATGCTAGGCAAGAACACATCTCACGGAATCTCCCGGAATATTACAGCTCGCGCACGCAAATTCGTTCCATGAGCTTAGATAGGCTTTCGGCTTAAAAACGCAATGTTAGGATCCCAATCTGTCCCTGCAGTGAAGCAAGACGGAGACGACAGAGGCTGGGAGGGTCTCTTGCGGTGCGGTGATGCGGATTCGAATCGCGTTCGGTTTGCGATGATAGGATTAAGGTAGCGGTGGCGGTGGATGCTTTCGTGTGCTGGCCGTGCCCGAACTGAACATATTTCTGCAAAACGGCTTTGCCAGCGAAAATAATTGTCTTTGACTAACACGCCCATCTGTAACAGCACCTAAAAAGATACCGGCTCGTTCAAACATTATGTCTGCTCCTCTACTTTTGCAAAATGTGCTGTCGGGTCAACGTATCCTTGTCTGAGTTTTCCTCTTAGATTTTGCACGGAAAAAGCCAAGGGCAATAGCAGCACTCATTAGCACAACGCTAAACCCTCCCCATTCGCAGCTCTCACTGTGGAAAAAACATTGGACATGTCGCTTTGTATACGCGGAAACGCTTGTTGCTGACACAAGCTAACTCTGATAACATACGATTAATATGCTTCTAAATGCATGTTTAAATAATAGAGCACGAGCCCATCATTTTCGGCCTCCTTGACAATATCTAGGCGCAACCTCAAATCAAGTCCTCGAAGGATAAATAAGGTCGCATATTATAAAAGCATCTCAATGAAAACGGAAAATATGGAAACGAATCTTTTTCCAGAAGAAGAAAATCGTTCAGCGACCACCATCCACGGCGTGCATGCCAGAGTGCAGCCTACACTGCGAATAGCAGACGATATGAGGACGGTATGCCGCTGTGAGGTTAATGGCAATGGTTGCCAGACCGCCAAGCTGTATTCGAAATAATAAAAAAATTCATTTTAAAGATATCGACTGCACCGAATGAGCTCAGATTTCGAGTAAATATAATTTCACGTCTATAGAATGAAATGCAATAATCAGTGTATGCTCAAATGTTAGCTCTCATGACCCCTCTATGTTCTTGCAAATATAAATTACGATATCTGGACAGAGTTCCTTGTAATATAGTTGGTCTTTTCGATACTGACTTAATGGTAGCACTTTCCTATAAAAATGTTCATGCCCTAACTATTTTTAGCGAGCACGCATTTAGAGCGTGTTTTTGATAACTTTATTTTTGAAGAATTCCTCACACTTTTCCGCCGTTCTTTGTGAACCAGCATGTGCGAACTGACTGAATGCGCCTAAACAGGCTTATCGAATGCATCAAATGGGCTTTTTGTCGAGTTGTTAAGGTCTGGAGGAAAACGGCACTTTCCAAAGTAATATTGCGTCTATGCCATTTGCATTTCTTAAGTCAAATGCTACTAACTATGCGCCTCCCTGTCGCGTCCTCGATATTAGTCATTTGTTTTCTCGCATGAATTTCAGTGTACTTAGGCTATCCCTCTCGTCTAGAATGACTATACGTATAGTGAGGCGTAAAAGAAGAAGGAAAAAGCCTCTGCCTGAGCCACTTCCGTATAACAGACCGCCTTGTGTAAAGTGCTTGAGGGCCGTTGTGCGGAAGAAGCAAAGAGAAATTCGAAGGAAGCTCCTGACTTTTGTGCATAAAACCTCACTCTAGCGCCACCGGAAATTTATGTGAACCGCACAGGCACGGGTGTATTGCCCCAAAATGATGGTTGCAGAAATGACAATATGCTCAATTTTCTTCGCAGCTCCCCACACAAGCATGCTTAACAAGCGGGATCAACTCTGTTTCCTCTCCGTCCTCTGCTCGAACCGTTTGTTTTTCTGCACAATGGGACTTGGAATTAGAGTCAGTTAGAAGTCTCCTTGTGTTTGCTGTGTAGGAGAGGTTAATGCCTCTGCAACATTATCGTAACCTGGAGGCAAAATTCCACAAATGAAAAGTGGAACACTTCGTGTCAGGACGACACCAGGACATCTGCATGTTGGGGTTACGTACCACTCAGGCAGTGCTCAATGGGCAATCAGGCTAGCTGTGAATTGATTCACTTTCCTGGTGCCCCCATAGGACAAAAAAAAACATGGCGGACAATTAGGATAATCGGCAATACGAAATTGTGTACTGCTCTTCTTAGGAAGATAGAGATTTAAATAAACACAGCGGATCTTTTTCTCAGAAATTTTAGTTTTGTGATATGCTTATGAAACAATTTTGCGAGTCATGTATATGGGTGCAAGAAGAATTTAGTGTTAATGTTCCGGAAATTATTGAGGCTTCAAGTGGCACTTCTTTTTGACTCCTTGATCATTTATAGGAGGCTTTGCGACATAAGCTAAGGCAGGAAGTGTTTTGCAGGTGCTGGATTAAGAGCTTGTTCTGAAATTTTAAGTCCTTACACGACTAACGGGATGTTATCACAACATGTGGAAGAGTGACGTGAGAGATGAAGCGATTCTTATTAGGCAATAGTGATATAGAGTAATTGTTTGTCATTATGTATATGTTGCAGTCGCCCACTAACAGGACCAGTGTGTGCTTAATGCGAGATGCAGAAGGTTGGGCGACGTTAGATGTGAGGGCTTTAGACGATAAGCCTAGTGTGTTGATAGATTTGCTCTGTGTGACAAGAAACCAAGCACGCACAATGAGAAACGAGGGGCAAACGAGGGAAGAGGCCGACGAGTGTCCGGCACCGTGCTTGCAATTTAAATGAGATGCAATCTCTGACGAACATACTAGAGGCATACCAGTGATTATAGGCTCAAATCGACCACTCCGACTCCCACACCTTTCTACTGCTCGACTCTTCACCTCACAATTACAGTTTACCTCACCCGTCACTATTTTCTCCAGACTCTGCAACCGCATTCCCCTCCACCATTACTCATTCCTACCTTCTTTTGTGTGATTATATATTCGCTCCCATATCTTGATACTTTCACGGCAGGCAGCTTTCTGTATTTTCACGTAGCACCATCCTGAAGTTGTGCGTTGTTTGGCATTCGCCACAACCTCCTACTTTCACGATAACCACGGGTTTTATCCCTTGGTAGCCACGTTTCGGCTGCGCATTTCTCCGCTCTAGTCCTACCCTCCAAGACACTGAGCCACCCATCACCACATCATCTCTCCCTTTTCCCACATGTGGGAAGGAGATGACCGTCTCTAGCCACTTCTACCAGCTACAATTGCATCTGGGGTTTCTACCTGCTACTGCCTCCCACGGATTGCAGATGGCGTGTTACGACGTGGACTACAGCGCAGAATCCAGCTACTGTCGCATAATGTCTGGACTGCTCAACCAGAAGAATAATTTCTTAGGCGCCGTACTTAATTTCTATTAGCAATGCTAGCTCATATTAAGGACACCTGCGATTGAAGCGCAACAATCGACGTGACCTGCATGCTTGCACTCGTACACTGCAATCGTGAAGTCGTCGAATGTCGTTCGGGGTGCAGGATGTTACTAATGAAATTCATCGGCATCTCGAACTACATTGAATGTCTTCACAAGCTCATCGAACCGAGAAAATATCATTAGAAAATAGCCGTCGCCTCAAGAAAGTCCTTACACCAGCCCTCTCGTCCACAGTTCGCGTCGCCAATCGCAGCCAGGCTGCCGTGGTTGGCATGTGTACGGCTCGAGTCATCATTGCTGGCCTTCATGCACCAGTGTGGTTCACTGTCTTACACAACTGCCCCCATGACGTTATCCTTGGCCGTTACTTTCTAACTGCCCACTCTGCCCTCGTTGACAGCTCTACCGGCCTACATCGCTTGGATCTTCCGTTCTGCTCTGAGACCCCTCCTGTTCACCCCGCCTTCGATCACCACAGTTCTGCTGCCTTCGTCCTGAAACTGCCGTTTCCATGCCTATGCCGCCATTCTCACCTGTCCCAGACGGCGACTATCTCGCGTGTCCCATTACTGAACTCATGCTGCAGCGGCACGTCACCCTTCCTCACCTAATTGTGCACATCTTCCAGAACCGCGCACTATGTCCTTAACTTCAGCTCGTCAACGCAAGTGCTGCCCGAGGCAAGTTCACTACTAGCTGGGCTGTCCCTGATGACTGATTGTGCCATTTCGGGTTTGACTACACATCATCCAACTGCCGTCTCTGCAACCACTCCCTCGTCCTCCGCATCGCGCCCTGATTCTCTTAACAGCAAGATTGCAACTGATCTCCAACTTGATATTGCCGCTGAGTTACACAAGCTTTTGATCATCTAAAATTACCTTTTTGACTTCGTTACTGGACGATGGGGTCAAACTACAGTTGTCAGCCACCGCATTGACACTGGTGACGCCAGTCCTATTCACAGGCGGCCCTATTGTGTTTCGCTTCCCGTGAGACGCGTCATTCAAACGGCGGTCGAGATGTTAGCGCATGACGTAATCGAGCCTTCCAGCAGCCCCTGGGCATCCCCTGTCGTGTTGGTCCCAAAGAAAAATAACAGTTGCAGATTCTGCGTTGACTACCACCATTTGAACAAGATAACCAGAAAGGATGTGTATCCTCTTCCGCGTATCGACGATGCGCTTGATAGTTTACACGGAGCCAGCTACTTTTCGTCCCTCGACCTACATTCCGGCTACTGGCCGATCTCTGTCGACGAAAGAAACCGTGAAAAAACTGCGTTTATCACCCCTGACGGTCTCTATCTATTTAAAGTTATTACTTTTGGCCTTTGCAATACCCCAGAAACCTTCTAACGCATGATAAACTCTCTGCTCAGAGGCTTCATGTGGACCACTTGTTTGTGCCATCTTGACGACGTAGTTGTTTTCTCCTCTACTTTTGACAGCCATCTCCTTCACCTTTCTGCAATCCGTGAATGTTTTCGCAGCGCCGGGATTCAACTAAACTCAAAAAAGTGTAGTTTCGGTCACGGAGAAATCAAAGTCCTTGGTCACTTGTTTAATGCTGACCCTGACAAGATTCGGGCCGTCAGAGATTTTCCTCCTCCGCATTCGTCCAGCGATGTTCGACGCTTTATTGGCCTATGTTCTTATTTCCGACGGTTCGTCCCGAACTTCGCAGCCCTTCCTCGTCCTCTCATTGACCTCCTCAAAAAAGGCGTTTATGCTGTGGGGGGCCTGAACAATTTGTAGCTTTCCCGGAGCCTATAGCTTCTCTCAATACTGCACCCGTCTTGGCTCATTGCAACCCATCCGCCAATACTGAACTCCGCACTGATGCAAGTGAAAATGGCATGGGAGGTATACTCACTCAACAAAAACACAGCAGTGCAAGGGTGATTGCATATGCCAGCAGCCTCCTATCAACGCCCAAATAAACTTGTTCTATCACAAATCGAGAGTGACTGGCGCTTGTTTGGGCTGCAAAAAACTCACCCCCCCTCCCCCCTATTTGTTTGGCCGCCCTTGTAGTGTTATAACAGACCATCATGCCGTGTGTTGGCTTTCCTCTCTCAAAGCTCCTACTGACCGTTCATGGCACTGGGCGCTACGATTGCAAGAATATACCTTTTCCGTCGTCTACAAGTCCCGCTGGCTTCACCAAGATGCAGACTGTTTGTCCTGTCATCCCGTCGACTTCACTAGATACCGACTGATGACGCATGTGTTTTGTCTGTCTCGGCATTTTTCTAATATTGTCAGCGAACAGCACTTAGATCCTGCGCTGCATTCCCTTATCCTCCGTCCTACCTTCAACCGCCCTGATACATCTCTCGCCTTACTTGTACTCCACGAGAATACCCTATACCGACGCAATATGCGACCAGATGTCAAAGGCCTTTTGCCCGTCGTTCCCCAAAACCTGCGTTCCGCAATCCTTGAATAGTTCTATGTCGGCAATAGTTGCAAGAAATAAAACGAGCGGCACGATTTTGTACCCGCTCTAGGGAATGAATTAAGTAATGTTGGAGGGGTGACCAAATGGAAGATGCGTATTCAAGTTGAGGGCGGACAAATGTTTGATATCCCAACTGCCGCGTGGAAGAAGGTGCACCTCTGAGGTTACGCTTTAAATAACCTAATGTACGGTTAGCTTTGGGAGTACTTTTTTCTATCTGGGTCGTCCATGAGAGATTGTTAAAACGTGCACGACAAGGTACTTGTATGACGATGCTATGGTGGCTGGACTGTGATTAAGCAAGTAAGTGAAACGGTGTCATTAATGTCATTAATTGGAATTTATCAGTGTTAGGGGACATTTGCCATGATGCGCACCAGTTATCAATGCGGTGCAGACCTTCTTGAAGGACGATGTGGACATTACTAGAGCGGATTTTGCGATAAATGACGCAATCGTCAGCAAACATTCAGTGTTGAGGTGATGCTTAAGGGTAGGTCATTGATGAAAATCAGAAACAGTAAAGGGCCTATTACACTACCTTGCGGTACGCCTGATGTTACATCAATTAGAGGGGACGAATTGTTATCAACAAAAGTGAATTGTTTACGAAATGATAAAAAGTTTCTTATCCAAGAAATTGTTAATGAATCAAGGTGCAAGGATAAGACTGTCGCGATTAAACGACAGTATGGAACGCGGTCGAAGGCTTTAGCATAGTAAAGGAATAATCAGTCTATTTGAAGATTGTTGCCCATACCGTGAAGCAGCTCCTAAGTAAACTCGAGCAGTTGTGTCTCACACGATAACCCTTTTATGAACCCATGTTGTTCTGAATAGAATAAACCGTTCTGCGTAAAGAAACAAAATTCCCATAAAGAAAGTTGTTAGGCAAGGAGACACGATATCCCCAGTACGATTCACTGCTTGCTTAGAGGAAGTATTCGGAGACTGGAAATGGGAGCAGTTAGGGATAAGAGTAGATGAAGAATACCTCAGTAATCTGCGATTTGCTGATGACGTGGCCTTGCTAAGTAATTCAGAAGATGAACTGCAAAGAATAATTGCTGACCTAGACAGGAAAAGTAGAAAGGTAGGCCTGAAAATCAATATACAGAAGACTAAGGTAATGTTCCCCAGCCTCGGAAAGGAACAGCAGTTTACATCAGGTAGCGAAGCACTGGAAGTAGTAGGCGAATATGTCTACTTAGGACAGGTAGTAACCGCAGATCCGGACCATAAAAAGGAAATAACAAGAAGAATAAGATTGGGATGGAGCGCATTTGGAAAGCATTCGCAGATTATGACTAGCAGTTACCGGTATCGCTAACGAGGAAAGTATGCAACGGTTACATCTTACCTGCACTCACCTATGGGGTTGAAACATGGAGGCTAACCAAGAGGGTTCTACTTAAGTTGAGGACAACGCAGAGGACTATGGAACGAAAATTATAACATTATTAGATAGGAAGCGTGCAGAGTGGGTCAAAGAAAGAACTTAAGTCACTGAGATTCTAGTGGAAATCAAGAAAAAGTAATTTGCATGGGCAGGACATGTAGTGTCAAGAGAGGATAACCGATGGTCGCTTAGGGTATCAAACTGGGTTCCGAGGGAAAGAAAGCGTAGCATGGGGCGAAAGAAAGTTAGGTGGGCGGATAAATTTAAGAAGTGTGCAGGGGTCGAGTGGATGCAGCTAGCACAGAACCGGGTTAATTGAAGAAATATGGGAGAGGCCTTCGGCCTGCAGTGAGTATAGCCAGGCTGATGATGATGATGATGATGACGACGTTGATGATGATGATTTTAGAGCTTCATTTTGTTTCCGCGATCGCTCTTCTCATTTTCGCAGTGTCGTGTTTTTGATGTGGTAGTGACTGTGAACGTCGGGTCAGTGGGCTGCGACCTTGAGCTTTGCCAACGACTAACAGGAGGCAGATCTCACCGGTTACAACTTGAATAGGACGCTGTCCGAATAATATTACAGTGCCCAACCGACTCGTTTTACTCAATAAATGAAAATTACCGTCGCATCCTGATTTAGCCTTTATTTTGCCTCTAGGCGCAATTATCGACGCAATTCATGGGTTTTTGAGACTCCTTTCGAAGAAACATTTGCGTATAGTTACCTCTCTGCTGAGCTTTTCGTGGCATGAATGGTGCGGGAAATTTGCTACCACTCATCGGATCCAGTCATTTCTCACCGTCATCAGGCTGCGTGCGTTGTATTTTTAGAGCAAAAACCTGGCAAATGCTTCAAACCTTTTTCCTCTCAGCGTTACGTAGACTAAAGCGACTCACCCTTGTCAACCAAACCTCGGCAACCTTGGAGCAAAAGAGCGCGGTTTGTTGGGAATGAAAATCACGCAATGTGTGATGATGCAGATTTAGGAGGCTACAAGTGTGTTTTTTTATCCGTGATAAAAAGGTATTCTGCACCTTGGCTTACATATGGGAGGAAAACGCCCAGTTTGAGAGAAACGTGCTGCCGTCGAAGGAATGCTTGGTCACCAGAGTGTTTGTTTAATATCCATTCGGTGATCGAGTATTCCTATGGTGTCGTCACTAAACACGTTACAAATACGTTTTGAGGACAGAAGAAAATGTGGCGCTTCCCTCTGGACGCCAAAAACGCCCTGTGGAAGAAGGAAGAAAAGAGGTAGTGAAAGAAGAGCTGCCGGAACAATGTTCACCACCTGGGATTGTTCAACGTGCACGTGTATCACACACTTCCCAAGAGATCTCTTCGCAGACTTCACAAATCCGTCAAGCAAGACTTTGCGGAGGAATACTTATCGAGGGAAATAACAAAGGTGCTTCATTCTGGCGTCTGAGACGATGTTTTTGTTATTAATTGCATGGACTTTCTTCCATTTTATGCCAGGCAACCTTCACCAATGATGTCCTTAGCCTTTTTCAATTACATTTTTCTAGAGTATGAAAATCATGTCATTTCGTAAATAAAATGCCGGGTATTACTTTCACTTAATCTTTTTAGGTATTTCACCACACGATGAAAACTTTCTTAATCATTTGCATTCCCCTTGCAGCGAAATGAAAAAAAAAAGCGACGCAGAGCTGACACGTATTACAATAATTAATAATGAGCATCGATAATGATGGGTCATATACTCATGTGGAATTATTGATGACTCTGTACTAATCACCGCGAAGTCGTATTCCGCACGTGATGGCCGTGGGGATTTAGACCAACAAATAGAAATAAAGAGAACGTTAAATTTTGAAGATTCGAGTCTCCAGTGAATAAACTTATTGTGTCAAACTAGCACACTCCCTCCGCGTTTTATAAATTGCCCTTGTTAGTTGGCCATGTTTTAAATGATGTACGTCAAGAAGGTAATAGTCAGGGAAGAGCACACTTCCAGCTCTAGGTGGTCCTTGCAGATGCCTGTTCGAGCGTGTCAAGTAAAATCGGCCAAAGCAGCGAAGGTAGCTTGGGTGGACGTGCTGCTACGAGGACGAGGCGAGTGGGCCGCGTACTCCAACAATAGACGTCGGAAGGTTAGCATTCGGGGACTCTCGAGGAGCCCCGGCTTCTCAAGGCGTCCTTATCGTAAGCGGTGAAGGAATTTTGGAAAATTTTTGGGACGCTTTCCAAAAATGTACCAACTCGCCCAAAAAGAAGTGTTAATGGTGAAGGAATTGCATATCTTCGTAATGGGCACCGAGGAGATCAAGCAAAACAAATGAGCTGATGTGTTCGTCGGAATAAAAACGTTTTAGCAAGAGTATTTGCAGCTGTGCTCGAAGCCCAGTGCTCTGACGCTGTCGGACATAATGCTCCGCTCGTGTGGGTGGTCTCTGTGTCCCAATCTGATTATCGGAGGAGGTGCTTGTGTTAATTTTGTTCGCCTTTCTGTATGCTTGCAAGCTTTTGTTTTCTTCTGAAAAGCAGATAAGGGTCCTGATCAGCATAAACACATATTTGGCGCGTAGACCATAGCATGCGCGTGCGGGTGGGTCATCCTAAAGTTGTTTGGAGACGACTGAACCAGACAATCGAATTGGGCGAAGAGGGCGACGGATGGCTTCCAAGCGTCTGTCAGCTGCTCTGTAGCGAAATACAGAGGCGCCTTTTTCTAGTTTGATTTATGAGAGCTAAGCCTTTATGAGCGGTAATCCTTGAGCTCATACAAATTGCGCTAAAAATATTCAAACATACTGATTGCTGACTGCTGCTCGTTAAGTGGTTACCGCGGACAGCCTGCAACTCTCAGCACAATATTACTGTTCAGAACACACATTTTCATAGCCTGAACAAGATGCAAATAAAGTCATTTAGGCTAGAATATTGTTATAAATTATTGTAAAATTTAGTATTGTGGCTATTTAGAAAGGGCAGACATGTATTACTATTTAATTAATTATGTGCATAAAAATATATTGGGAGAACTTGGACTAGGGCATCCTCTCAATTACATGCATCGGCCTCCTATGAGAATAATGTGGGCAAGCCCAAGTGCGGCTTGCGCTATAGAACCCACATCGGTCCTATGTCATTTTCTGAGGGGCTAACCGAAATAAAAGATAAATGTTCATCCAAAGCTCCTGCCCGAATCTCTCCAAAGTAGGACCATCGGGGGAGTTGGCGGGATGTGCCCTTTTTGAAAATGCGGGAAAACATGTGGGCAGCCCCGCAAGGGCTGCCTGCATCGGTCCCTAGTGGGGCCCATCAGGGCTTTGTAGACAGCCCCCTTCAGGCCTATGTCGGCCCCTCTTGCAGCACCAACATTGAGCCCACCGGGGCTATCCTGCATTGCCTATCTCAGATCCACCTGAGCCACCCTTCATAGCCCACTTTGTGCTACTTAGGCTATTAACTGACGCCGAAATTTGACCAACCAAAACCGCCGTTTTTATACATGGGTCCTATACCAAATTTCGCAAGTGGCAATATTAAAGACCTCCGGGTCTTTACGGCTCTTCCGAATAAAAAAGAAATAAAAATAATAGACTGAAACGAATACGGCAAATTTTGGGTGCTTTTATCTTTCTTAACACCTGTCGCCTGGTTGTGTGAAAGCGTTTCTTTCGCTGCTAGAATAGCAGTGGATTTTGGAAAGGTGCAGCAGGCACCCTGAAAGGAGAAGTATGCAAACATTCCTAGTACTCAAGTAGATGGCGTTCCGCCTGCCGCACCCTTCTGAGGCGACTGCCAGCTAGCAGCGAAAAAGATGATTTCAAAGTACCAGGTGACAGATCTTTAAATAGATAAGTCCTCACTTCCGTATTCGCTTTATTCTGTCTTCATCCTTTTTGTATATTGGCCTGCGTGAATGAAATATGCGTCCTCTTTTCTCTATCAGCCATTCACTGATTATGTGCGAAGCAAGAGGCAATATCAGTTGCGGGCAGCATGCCGGCGCGCTGGTGATCGTCACCAGTGCGGTGGTGGTAGTGTAGAGGGTCCAGCCAGAAGTAAAAGCACTACCTTTCCCATTTCATTTTCAAATCTGTCGTCGCGCTCCGCCACTAGTTCTGGAGTAGGCTATCGCCGCGCACTCGCGCGTTTTCTCTCATAAAGCTTATTACTGTGCATGCATTCTCGAAGTGTTTGCTTGTTATCAAAAACCTGTCACCCCCTGACATTTTTCATCGGTTCTTGCAGCAGCTGTATTTGTCGGTCCTGCTGCCAATGCCAGAGTGTCTAGAATATACCGTTTAGTGTGCCTATGAAGGGTGCCAAGGAAGCATCGAAAGCAATGACTGGCAGTGGCTGCCACAAGGGGCGCTGCTGACAGGTAGTGATTGGAAGGCTTTTACAGAGGCTTTAAGAGTGTGCGTGCTGCCAAGACGTCCGCTTAAGCACTGTCATTAGAACCGCGAGAGACGCCTTCGGTACGTGTGCGTCTTCCCCCTGCTCGCTTAATGCCTTTACCCAATCCAAAAAGTCGTGCTGTGTCAATCGGGACCGTGAGCACGGATACATTTTCACTTATTGGAAGAGGTCCCCTCTGGCACATTGAAAATAAACATGTCCATTCTTTCGAAGGAAACTGTACCTGGACATTATTTTGATGCAGCATTTTGATGAGTTATCACTGAAAGCATACTACATACGATACGCACGAGGCAAATAAAGCGAGCCAACGAAATGCACACGGCAGCACCAGCTGCACAAGCGATGTCGCCTGCAAAGAGAAAGCGTCTGTTAAACGAGACCGTCTGTCGAGGCTGAGGCTGATATGGCCGCTCGTTGTTATAGCGAGTAAATACTAAGTTGTAACTGGAAGCAATTTAAGACTAGAAAAAAATGAAATGTAAACCCTATTATGCCGAATGTGTGTTGATTTAGAATGATGATGATGATGATGCCTCAGCACAACTACTGTTTCCAGCGACCTCAATTGTTGACTGGTGGAAGTCATTGCAAAATATGGATAAATGAATTTATTAAAAGGAAAGGCGGAGAGTTTGGCGAGAATGATTAAAATCTGACCTGCCACTCTGCACTGCTGAAGGGCAGGGGTGAAGAAAGAGGATCATCATGGGTGACGATGTTGGAGAAGGCATAAGATAATATATTCAGACACAGCAACTTGCTTTACAATTGCGAATTCAGTCCGGTGGCGCGCACAAAAAACAGCAAAGGGCCTGCACTGCCTGGACACCCTCATCCTTGGCCTGCCAAGCGCCCAGCAACAGTTCCTCTGACAAAAGGTTCCACCCATTTTTACGGGAAACTTCCACCGCACGGCACACTAGACAGAACATTCTAGGCACGGCATTATGCCACGGAAAGTTTAATTGCTTAAACCACACAGATAACGGTGTAGCATGCTGTTTTGCTATAAAGCATTTCTGAACGTTGTATCAAGTGCCGCCATAAAAAATACTTTAGGTTCCATTTCACAACGTACCTTATAACACTTGATCAAAAAGGGCATTGTGTTTTATGGCGCATAACCGACTAACGCAACCCTTAAAAATAGTGGAACCGAATTTGTAGCGCCAATAGCTTTCCTGTTCGTACAATGCAAATACTAGAGTGGTTGTGGTCCTCCCTGATTTTATAAGAAATGTTCGGCTACCCTTTTGTTATAGGCTGTAGCAGTCGTTTCCTTTCGAACGATGCTGCTCCTTGGCGAATAAATTACTTGTAGGAAAAAAAACAACTTCCTCATTACATATCGACGGAAACTATCGTTAATTATTCATTTTGTTGAGTAGAGGGGTCGTCACCTTCGCCAACAGTCCGGCGTCGTCCACTGCTGGAATAGGGCATATCCAACACTTCTACAATTATCCAGATCCTGCGCGAGCGTAAGCCACCTTATTCCACTGTTGCTCCTATCATCTCCCCAGGGGGCTTCTGCTGCCTCCTGCCTCACTTGCTTTCTCTAGTAATCTAGTTTTTCACCATGACCATTTTTTGTTTTTTCTTGTTGGAAGCATTTTATCACTTGTGCGTTTGTTTCCTGATCCACTCTGTCATGCTCGTGTCTGCCAACATGGCATCTAGTAATTATCGCTTGTAGATACCGAAGCTAAATCACCTAAGCTTAGACAAAAAAAGCAAATCTGAGGGACTCCTAAATGCAGAATGAAATTGAATATTACATCTGCATAATCTCGATGGCCATCATATTACGACGTCGGCCTGTCGTTTCATCATATCTCTTCGCATTCCTCCCTCTCATTTCGCCGTGGGCTTGCCGAATAATCAGGTTCAATAGTTTCTCATTTGTTCTCATTCCTACGCCAGCCTATCAGTGCCGGGCCTCAGCTTCCTCGGCACGTACATCCGGTTTCCGACAGGAACGACCCCGTTTCACCATAGCAGCAGCGCCCGCAAGCAGCCGGCCTCAAGTTGCCTGCTTGTGGCAGCTTTCTTTGAATACATAAATACACTTAAGGCCCGTATAAATACAACCAAGCTCGACCAACCAACGGACATGTCCCACAATATGTCACAGAAAACTTAATAAGTGTCCGTGAGATTGGTGTGGTTCAGCCTAGTGAGCAAAATTGGGAGTGCAGGTTGCACGGTATATGGGGCAGTTTGCCTCTTTCCGCAATGCAGTCCAGTTGCTTGCGGGGTGGGCTGTGATACTAGATCAAGGACGAGTAGCATGCGTTTCCTCTCCTTCGGAAGTGGTACAAAATGGGTTTTGGAGGCGTGCAAGGGGCGAAGCGATAGACATTGTCAGTTGGCATGCAGGACCTTACTCCAATTGGCGGTAGCAGAGTTTTGCTTTGCACACTCGTGCATTCGCGCATTTTCCTCTGTATGAACGAGCAGTTCAACTGTTGTGGTATGTTCTGAACAAATCATTCTGAAATTAGCGACCTGGTGCTCAAAGATGCGTATGATATGCGGTCAATCGCACACCTACAAGAGGTTAATGTCGGTCAGTTAGTGCGGAATCCTTTTTCAAGAAGCCGGAATACGCCATCGAATATAGCCAAAAGACATGCCAGCCGTATGATTGCTGAGGTAGAGGGATATTTTAAGAAACAGTCCCTAGCGCTCTTTTATACGCGTCGAAGAGCTGTTTTGCCGGCATCATTCATGCCATCCCATGAAGAATTGTGGGTTCTGCGTAAATATTATTTCATTCATACAGGGTTACGACGTTGTGTTTCATGCGTATGGTTCTACCAAAGAGCAGCGCATTCCTTGCTGTACACTGGACTCACGCCGGACGTTATAAATGTGTATTGGAGGAGTATTCTCGATGATACGTTTACTGAAGCCTTGCCTCGCGGCACACTCACTTGGTACTGTTACCGGAGTATGTTGAATGCATATTCTTTCATATTGTTACTTAGCGGTATCGCTCAGTCGTGCTGAGGATGATGAAGTGCGGCAGAATCTCAGACGACGACGCTGAGGGTGGTGAGATCAGAGCTGTCCTAAGCGTTAGTTATGTGCACAGCTATCGGACTGTGTATCTTACCCGTAACATCTCTTGGTGGAGGTGAATCCATTCTATCATTTGTGACAAGCTGGACCTCCGCAGCAACCGCCACGTCGGTACCACCACAATGACTACAGACACCCCCAACTCTACGGTCGCCGCACCTGCTGTCGTCATGGCTCACCACTCTGACCCCGGAACCTCCTGCTGGACCAACGACGTTGATGTAGATGACTGGCTAGCCCTATATGAACGCGTGAGCAAGCACTACAGATGGGATCCCACACTAATGCTCGCGAATGTTGTCTTTTACTTGACTGGAATCGAACGAATTTGGTTTGAAACCCGTGAAGATGACCTAACTGCATTGGAGAACTGCAAGCAGAAGTTACAAAAACTGTTCGGAAAGCCTATTGGCCGCCAGCTCGCCGCCAAGAAAGCGCTCACCTCTCGCGCCCAAATGTCTAAGTCTTATCTCGCTTACATCCAAGACGGCCTATCTCTGTGCTGCAAAGTCGACTAAGGTATGCCTGAGGAAGATAAAGTCGGCCATAGTAAAAGGCATTGCCGACAATGCCTTCAACCTCCTATTGTGCTATGATTGCTCTACTACGAACTCCGTGCGGCAAGTGTGCTGATGTTTCGAGCAAAAAAAAAACAGGCGCATTACTCACCATTTCGACCGGCTGCCGAACCCGGCTGCTAGCTCCTCCTGTATCGATCTTCCGACTCCTCGACTACCTGTAACGACAGTCGTTTGGCACGCATCGTCCGCCAAGAGCTGAATCAATGACTCCCGAAGCCTCCCTATCGCTAACTCCCGACAACACCCTGGCTACTATATCACTCATTCAGACTGTTGTTCACCAAGAGGTTGCGAATATGGACCTGAATTCTGGCAGCACCACAGTACCATGGAGTCCGGACCTGCCCCTCCTCTGGTTCCTGCTGCTTCATCCAACGCCGGTTTGTCGCCCCGATATGGGTACCGCAATCCAAATGAATAGCGTATCCAAGACAACCGCCCAATCTGTTTTACTTCTTCTCGCATTGGCCACATTTCCTGCCACTGCCGTAGCCGCCGATACACGCCACTCGTCAGTTGAACTACGTCGACCGCCGCAGTAGCTTATGCTCCTCGCTATTCCTCACCTCACTTCGACCAGACCCATCCCAAGTAGCACACATTACGTGGCCCACCTGGGGCCCGTATGGGCAAGTTGGGCTTGGGTAACCACAATAACACCCTTGAGGGCCCCCTTTAGGGATCAAGAGGGCAAGCCCAAGTTGGGCTTGCCCCTGCTTTTTCCATCTGGGCATCATATACGCGCGGAAAGGGCTAGCTGATTACATATTCCCACATCTGGCCCTCAAGGGTCCCGCTTGGGAAATTTTGGGGCCGATGCAAATAAAATTTTGGCTCTGTGTATGGAAAAGCCTGGGCTAATCTAATTGGGGCTGCCCACTCAAAAGCCGAATAGGTCCCGCATGGGCCGCGGCGGGGCTAAATACGGGTATGCCCGCACATTGCCTACGTGGGACCCTTGAGGGGTACTTGAGGGAAGGTCAGACGAAAATGTGGACTTCACGCAGAAAATTCCTGGGCTGCCCCAAATAGGGCTGCCCACCAAAAACCTAGATAATTTCCGCATGGCTGTTAGCGGGGCAGGCAAGTACTCCTTCCCGCTTCTGCCCGCATCGGTCTTTTGCGGGGCAATTTAGGGCAGATGCGATGCAAATGTGGGCCTAAAGCTAATAGATGACGGGCTAGTCCGTTTGGGGCTGCGCACGCAAAAACCGAATAGGTCCCACAAGGTTTGCGGCCGGGCTGAAAAGCGCGCACACCACCACGCTGCTCGCAAGGGTATTTCTTGGGGTACTTGCGGGAAAATGCAACATATATTCGTAGTCCATGCGGTGAAAATAAGGTCAGGACAAATGGGCTGGCCCATGAAAGGCCGCAGTGGCCCCAAATTGGCCGTAGGCGGGCCTACCGCTCTGAAACGTCTCCACCCTATCTTTAAGGCACCATTTTATTTATGTAAATTATGTCATACCGGCCACTAATTGCCTCTTCTGGAGGTTCCACATAACTGTCCTAAGCATATCTATGCAATGAATAAAGACTATCTATGTTTACTCTACAAACTATGTTAATTATGCAGTATCGACAGAAAATATGCAACAGTAACTGTTCCGCTTTACGTGTATGTACTGAACGACCTCCAAATGTTTCCTACGGCATTACTATTCTGCACGCAGCACTGAAATAAATATTCTGACCAACTTGTTGGGGTGATGTGGGCCAGCCCAGATTATTGTAGAGTTGGGATAAATTTCTCTCATGGTACTGAGTGCAGCATACAAGCAAAAAAATAGTGCTTAATGTTTCAGACTTGATTATTGGAACTTGGGCTGCCCTGTAAATGCCCGATTCAACCCATGAGGGCAGAACGTGGGTCAGCCCCAAACTGACTGGCTTTCGCAAATTCCGCGCCTGTACAATTCAGGTATTGGAGGGATTAATCGACCTAAACATTCAAACCTTGATCAATGGATGTCACTGCCTGCACAAACGTGGGACCCATTAATGGTTCTGCTGTGCTGCCCACATTCGTCTACCTGGGCTGAATGCGGGCAGCCCCATTTGGGCTACCCACGCGGATACAGTTTGGGACCGATCGCGGCGAAATTGGGCAGTCCACGCGGGGCCCCTCTGCTTACGTGTTGCAAATCCCGCGTGGGGCCCGTATGGGCTGCCCTCACGGGCCCAATGCGGGCCCCCACGTCATAGCCCACTTTGTGCTACTTGGGATGTTGACCCCGGTGCCACTGTACGGGCTGCAACCAGTCCCCATCCCCGCAAACACGACGTTCGTGTTCCCCTCTTCCTCGCCGCAGTTCGTCACCGTTCTATTCTGGCCATTTACCCGAAAACTAGCCAATGCAGTTCCTGGAGGTGATGCTGCATTTATGACCCGGACCGAAAAACCTCTACTGATCCTGCCCTTCAGAATAACCTTATCGACGTCATTGTGGATGGATGTTCCACTTCTGCTCTCATTGATAAAGGCGCTCAAATGTCCGTTCTCTCCTCCTTATTTCGCAGTCGCCTCAAAAACATCCTTACGCCAGCCGTCTCGTAGACAGATAGGTTCGAAAATGGTAGCCCGGCTGCCGTAGTGGGCATGTGTACGGCGCGAGTTACCATTGCTGGCCTTCGTGCACCAGTGTTGGCTGTGCTGCACGACTGCCCCCCCCCCCCCCCCCCAACGTTATCCTTGGCACTGGCTTTTTAACAGCCCACTCTTTACTCATGGACTGCTCTACCGGCCTTCTTCGCTCGGATCTTATGCTCTGCTCTGAAGACCCCTCCTGCTCACCCCGCCTTCGATCAGCACCATTCTGCCGCCTTCCTCCTGAAACTGTCGCTTACATCCCTATGTCGCTATTCCCATGCGTCGCAGACGGCGAATATCTCGTGTGTCTCATTACTGACGTCATGCTGCAACGGCGCCTCACGCTTCCTCATCTAATTGTGCAGATCTTCCAGCACCGCATCACTCTCTCTGTCCTTAACGTCAACTTGTCAATTCAAGTCCTGCCCGAGGGAATTTCACTACCTGCGTTGTCCCCGATAACAGATTGTGTCATTTCAGCTCTGGCTACAGATCATCCAACTGCCATCCCGGCAACTACTCCATCGTCCTCCACATGGCGCTCTGATCCTCTTATCACCATGATTGCAGCTGATCTCCAACATGAAGGCACCGGTGAGTTACACAAGCTTTCGCTCACCTACAGTGACCTCTTTGACTTCGGTACTCTCCCATTCAGTCAAACTACAGTTGTCAACCACCGCATTGACACCGGTGGCGCAAGTCTATTCACAGGCGGCCCTATCATGTTTCGCTTGCCGGGTGACGCGTCATTCAAAAGGAGGTCAAGAAGATGTTAGCGAACGACGTATTCGAGCCTCCCACTATCCCCTGGGTATCCCCAGTCGTGTTGCTGAAGAAGAAAGATAACAGTTGGATTTTCTGCGTTGAATACCGCCATTTGAATAAGATAAACAAAAAAGATGTCTATCTTCTTTCGCGTATCGACGAAGCGCTTGATAGTATAGACGGAGCTAGCTACTTTTCGTTCATCGACCTTCGTTCCGACTACTGGCAGATCTCTGTCGACGAGAGAGACTGAAAAAACGGCGTTTATACCCCCAACGGCCCTTATCAATTTAAAGTCATGCCTTCTGGCATCTAATGCCCCAGCAACCTTCGAAAGCATGCTGGACTCTCTGCTCAAAGGCTTCAAGTAGACTACTTGTTTGTGTTATCTTGACTGCGTAATTGTTTTCTCCTCTACTTTTGGCAGCCATCTCCCTCGCATTTCGACAATCCTTGCGCTTTTTCGCCGTGCCGGGCTTCACCTAAACTCAAAGAAGTGCAGATTCGGTCACCGAGAAATCAAAGTTCTTAGTCTATTGGTCAATGCTTCCGGCGTTCAGCCTGACCCTGACAAGATTCGTGCCGTCAGAGATTTTTCCACTCCGCGTTCATCCAGCGATGTTCGATACTCTCTTGGCCTATGTTCTCATTTCCGACGATCGCTCCCGAACTTCGCAGCCCTCGCTCATCCTCTCACCCACCTCCTCAAGAAAGACGTTTCCTTCTGTTGGTGGCCTGAACAAGTTGCAGCTTTCTCGGAGCTTATTGCTGCTCTCACTACTCCACCCGCCTTGGCCCATTTGAACCCATCCGCCAATACTGAACTCCGCACTGATGCAATCGGCCATGTCATAGGAGCTGTGCTCGCACACAAAAACACTGCCATACAAGGGTGATTGCGCATGCCAGTAGCCTCAAGACCAAACAAACTTTTCTAACACAAATTGAGAGTGTCTGGCGCTTGCTTGGGCTGTTACAAAATTCCGCCCTTATTTGTTTGACCGTCGTTTTACTGTTATAAAAAACCATGACGCCCTGTATTGGCTTTACTCTCTCAAAACTAACCGTTTGGGGTGCTGGCGCTACATTTGCAAGAATATATCCTTTCGGTCATCTACAAGTCCGGCCTGCTTCAAGATGCAGACTGCTTGTCCCGTCATTACGTCGACTCCCCTAGTCCTACCGACTGTGACAATGACGCAGTCGAGGGCCTCACTAGCTCATCAAACCGAGAAAATATCATTGTGCATCATGGTAGCAAAAACAAAAAGGAAAGTAGTCTCGATGTATCGATTGTGGAGCATCACTTGGTTTCGACAGGGGTTCACGGGTGAAGTTCTGAAAGCAAACTGGGTGAGCGTTCCGCTTGCAGTGCGATAACGACGCGTCAGTGATTTTCTTGCCTTATGTACGAGCTATTTTTCTGCAGTTGATTTAATATTTGCCTTTTTGTTTCCAATGAACACCTGTTTTATTTTGCACATGAAGAGCTCTCCTTTGTTGGTAGAACTGGTAATAGGTGGTCCATGAATGTATGGTACACAGTTCTCCATAAATAATCCCCAGCATTTTATGATGCAGTGCTCCCACGATCCTGCTGTAAGACACATTGGCTCGTCGATAGATTTCCGCATCCAGTGACATTCTTGCTGTCATTATCGATCGCCTGCTTTACCTCAACATGTCGTTAATGACGACGTCAATGTCATAGTTCCTGATCTGCGGCTTCTCTGAGAGAGGCAGGGTCACCACTCTGCCACATGCACATGCCCTAACACATCCTCTGCCACATGCAAACTAACAGGAAATGCCGGTGACAAAACGTCCAACCCTAGAAACATTGGTCTGAACTGGACTTTGGTTATTACCATTTATGCCCTCTAGATCCACGATTATTGATTCAAACAGATTCACGAATGAAATAACTGCATCACTCAAACAACGAACGATTAACAGCGCTAACAAATAGGCACTCACAGATAGGCACACAAGGGAGCGCCTGTCCTGTGTGCCTATTTGTGACTGTCTATTTGTTAGCACTGTTAATTTTCCCTTTTACAGCATAGCACCAAGCATCTCCGAAATTAGTTTTACTCAACTGCATCATGCTTTTTATATCTAGAGCGTTTCACATAATCCCAAAAGTCGCGGCCTTGTGGACTGAAGACGCATCAAACTTCGCATGCCTCGTAAAAAAAAAAAGAGCACTGCAGAATCTGCATTGCAGTAATGCGAAAGCACGGATGCAGCTGTTGGTAGCTTCTGGTTGCTTGATTGGTTCATAGAAAAAGAAAGGCGTAATGTGTTTGGCACCTGTTATTCTCGACACCTTAACCGCGCCGTAACGGAAGGGAGGAACATGGTAGTGAAAGCGGCATAAGTGAAATGGGTGCCGTAGTGGAGGGCTCCGTAGTAATTTAGACTTCCGGGGATCTTTAACTTCCACTGACATCGCACTATACACGGACGCATTTTCGTTTCAACTTCATTAAAACTTAATCATAGCCAGGTAAGTGGTTTATCGCGAAGTAAAGGCCCTGTATCTGTCATTCGTCGAAGGTGAACTAGTCAGTATGGAATATATGAAAAATTATAGGGCCCCTTAGATGTCTCTAAAGAGGACAAAGGCGAAAGCCTCCTCTCCTATAATTTGCTTATCACCTTTTTCCTCTTATCGGCATTCGTTACAGTGCTCCATATAATTATAATGGTTTCAGGAACGAAAAGACGCAGTGTCTGTCACAGTTTCTCTGGAAGGTGTGAGTTTGGACGATACACCATTGCTCTTTTCGCGTGGCGTTCCTTGATGTGTGTTCAAGTGTGGCATTGCTCATGGCAGAAGCGCAAGAAAATTACACATCTCACGGAATATCGCGATATATGACAGATCTCGCGCACAAATCTCTGGCACAGTGTTTTGTTCCACGAGCCTAGAAAGGTTTTGGCTTAAGATGTTAAAGGATACCAGATATGCGAAAAGGTAGCAATGACTTCATTGCTTAAATACAGTTTCGGTGATCTGCGAAGGAGCACACCGCACAAAGAGCTGGGATGAGAGAGTAGCTGGTGCAGTGTGTGTATTGTGTGGCTGGAATGTCTTGCACCATGCACAGTGCACAAATATCTGGTACGACTTTGTCAACTCGAAACGAAATCCGGGACCGCCCGGTGGTTGTTATGGTCGGCGGTGCAAGGTAGTAAATAAAGATTTTAGAGGGTGCAGGAAGAGTTACGCCCCAGATAATCCCCACACCGGCTGCACGACCCTGTGCTTCCTAAGCCAGAATACCTTCATGCGGAGAGAAGTAAAAGCAAATACGTTTTCCTGCCTAGACTATAGCAATACATGACCCATTCAACAGAAAGCAATTCCCATTCTATTTCTTGTTATGCAGCATTGACGACCAACAATTTCAAATGGCAGTGACCCAGTCCTAAAGGAGAACTTTTTGCTGTACTTGTCGGCTCATTGCAACAAGACTACAGCACTACGAATGAAGCTCACGAGAAGGATGAAGACAGGACAGGGAAGAGTGGTCTTTCTGGTCCATTCTTCTCTCACCTTTGGGCAACATCATTTTTCGTTGCTTTATTATGTATGTCTTCCAGGACTCCCCCCAAGTCGAGCACCTAATCATTCTCTTGAGAACCTGCAGTGTCCGAATGTGACCTGCAGAAGCAAAAATAGCTGATTTCACGAAAACCGACATAGAGTGAGCCAACGACACCCGAAGATGCCGACGACCAGCAGCTGTCAGAGGAGTTCACTTCCACGTAACTGTCGTCATCGAACCCTAAAAAGAATGTGACGATAATATAGTAATAAATGATAATAGTAGAAACAACCGACGTGGTTAAGGATGTGAAAGCAACTGCACAACAACAAAGGAAGACTTGCATTGTGGCCAGAAATATCGAAGAAGAATAATGGTGTATAGGGACACGAACGTAATTCGGCTAGGACACTAACGGACGTTTTTTGAAGGAGCACTCATTACAAAAAGGAAGTCAAATATCCACATCCTAAGGTTGAGACATAGAAAATCTAAAACGTCCGCTGTTTAGAATACCTCATCAATAATTATCTTGACATTTGAGCTCGCCCACAGGTTGTAAATTATTGGGTTCGGCTCTCCACATGCTATTGTCAACCTACAGAGCCGTATCAGCCAAGAATCATCCGAAATAGTAAATAACAGTTATTGTTTTACATTAGGCCTCATTAAGGCATAAATAACTGCCAGTTAGAGCACAATGTTCTCTGGTACCAGTCGCCGGCTTAGTTCGCAGATGTGAACTCATGACAGGCATTCCAGAGCTTTTTCAGCGGAAGTGCTACTCTGTGGGCAACTGCACGATTGTTACGCATGCCGAAAAGAGAGCACCAACTGTGTATACGAGAGACATCCCTGACTGGCCGGGTGCACCTTGCTCTGCTTTCACGCGCTGCCTGGAGACCTCGCTGCTTAACGGCCTTATAGCGTTTATCACACCTCAACACCTCTGGTTCGCCAAACTATTTGGATCCGGAGCCCTACATCTTCGCCTCTTCATTCTACCTAAGGCTGCCACTCTCCCGGTGGTAATCATGCCTCTACCCTTATAGTGAATATCGAGCTCAAAGCGGATATCTCGCTAGCGCTCATCGCTTTCTCCTGTCCTTCATTTCCCTTTATTGGTGTTCTCATACAGCCTTTCTCATTCTCAAGCCATGACGATACAACAGCTGCTATAGAGATGCCCTCAATTATCAAGAAAATGTCGAGGTCGTAATGTTCACGCTCAAGCCACATTCCTTGAAATCATTTTACTTGCTCAGTCAGCCGCTCTTCTTTCATGTATCAGTGTGGATTTAAGGAAGACCGCAGCAACAGAAGACATGGCTCGTCACTATTTATTTTAAAGCACCGAACCATAAAAATTAAACTGTAAAACCATTCGTATGTATTGAAAGGAATCTGCGCCTGCTTAAACAATGTTTTTCCGCGCTTTATTAGAGCTGATGTATTGTTAATGTCTTCTCAAATGGTATTTTGACGCATTATTCAATACAGAAAGTTAAATAATGCTTTAAGACCGCAGGTTCCCAGTCTCCTCGGTCTAAATGTATTCCTTTGTCGCACTACAAATTAATACAAATTCTTGGGGTTATATTTGCCTGCGGATTTATTTTATAAAACTCTTCATGCGTAGTAGATTTCAATGAGGAAATAATCATTAATGAGCATTCACGACATGCACAGCCATACGGCAGCAAAAGATCTGTCTAGAGCTTCAACGGGAACTTCGTAGATGAAGCAAAGTTGCTCTCATCCGGGACTATGACATGTTCACGGCAATCGCTCTCCCAACTCCGCTTACCGGGAAAGCCAGCACTTTTAATGGCGAAAGTGAATATCAAAAGTTGAGTGCGAACGGTTTAGGCACAATATTTACAGAAACCCCCCAGTAGAGTACATCATTTGTAAGAATAGAACATCTATTTATGCTCACTGGCATCCGCCGTAGAAATAATGATACGATAAAAGCTACGCAGTTTCAGAACCTTGGCACTTTCGCTGCGCCTCATGGTACTAGTGAGGTGGTGGTTCCTGGCTTGAACCCCGAAACAGTCGAAGTTCTCCTCAGCGGCGAAGTGTCTCAATATCTTTCAACTTCCCATTTGCCTTTCTTGTCTACGTGCAGTTTTGAAACTTTTGAGTACAACGACTTCTGGGCGGCAGTTGAGCAATAAGAGGTGTGGAAGTTGTCATGTTGCCTCCTTAGACAAAACCTCTCGTCTTGAGTCCCTCTTAAGCAGTAGCGAAGAGGCCCTTTTGTGCTCCAAGACATCGCGTTCGAAGGCTTGTATTTGAGAGATTATCAAAAGTCAGGTTTTAGTGCGCAAAAAAAAATGTGAAAACGTTTTGTCCACAGGAGGGCTGAGTAGAATCTTGCTTAGTTCTCTGCCGGTGAGGAAATGGAGTCTATGTGAGCGTTTTTTATGGCTTCAAGCCTACTTTCGTTTCTTTTAGAAAGTGACTTACAGGTGATAAAAGGACGAAAGAGGGACACAGCATAAGCCGGCGCGCTCGACCCGTGTCCCTCTCTGTGACTCTCTGGCACAGCCTAGCTTTGGCCACGGAACTTTAATCGTAATTGTAAACCGAATTCGGTGGCCGGAAACTGGACAGTGGCGCGAAGTGCACCTCCACTCATCCTCTAATCTCCCCAGTCACTCGTAGACTATTGTGGTAAATTGCCAATCTTCGGTGGAACATGTCGCACTGACGGGTGACGCCCTATTCTATTACTAATTTTAGAGAAGCAGCTGGTGCTGATAATTCTCGTGGCATTCGCGAAAGAGGCTGTATTTTTTTTTAATTTCGCCTGCGGCTGGAATGCGGTGTCATATTTAGCAGATGAGAGCTATGGCTATGGTCTCAACCATTGCAGGTGGTTAAGGTCGCTAGTGAGTAAGATATGAATAGCGATGCGCTGGTTCTATCTCTAAATTGTTTCATTTTGATAACTTTCTTAGGTGCTATGCTCCGGATCAGAACTTACCGCTTTGTTCACAAAGTTTGTATTTTCTAGTGGGATCAGGGCAGCAGCAGACTAATCTCACTGGCCGGGTTATTCGTGAACGACTGCTCCGTATGCCTATGCTAGCTTCCTCCGGTGTGGGTCAAAGTCATTACCAGGAATTTGGAACACCGTCGAGGCATTGTTAGTCGATGCCTCTGGCTGCTGCCATATCCAGAAGAAAGAGTATTATATCAGAAATGTAGACGTTTCAGTGTCCATTTACAATCTAATACATGAATTTTAGCAACTCATATATGCGGTGTTAGTTGCGGGAAGTTGGCTCGTTTTAAATGTTCCGTAACGGAAGTCCTATGAGTAAAATTATTGTATATAAAGCGAGCCGCCTTTTTCTGCACCCGTTTGAGCCTTTTGATGTTTAATTGCGTAAAAGCATCCCAGATATTGGCTGCGTCAATAAGCAATGGAAGTATATTTGTATTGTATGCCAGTAAACGGATATTGCTTGTGAACTGTTTTGAAGCTCTTCAAAGAAACAACAATTTAAGACAGGCATTAGCGGTTAATTTATTAATGTGTAGATTCCATTTGAGGTTATATGTTATTAAAACCCAAGATATTTGAATTTGTTTAATTGAGAAAAAATCTTGTTAGTTTAGTAATCGAAATTAATCTTACTCTTTTTGGAGTGACAAATATAAACACTGTTATTTCATAATTACCTCATCTGCCAATAATCGCAACAGGCAACAGCCTTGTGAAATGTATTTTTTAAGAATTCTTGATCCTAGGGGTTGCACATGCAGGGCTACTTGTCATCACAAACGAATAAGAGTTTGTGAACGCTATACCAACCCACAGGCGGCACAGGAAAGTTTCTTCACGTCGGGGTATGCCGGGGGGAAGCCTGGGACTTCAGGTCAGGGTCCAAGGATTTTAAACGGGAGTTCGCGAACTGGGCAGAACGAGACTATAGGCCACATTTTTTGTGAGCGCCCATATACAGTGCGGAAAGACAGTGTCTGTCCGCTGGAGCGCTTAGATGGACGCCCACTGACTGAAATCAAAATTCTAGGTCCCTGGCCGCAGCGATCGTTAGGCGGTGGCCTCCAATGCACTTCTCCGCTTCACGAAAACTACCGGCATGATTGATAAGCTGTGATATTTCTGTGATTTGACGCGACATGACTGGGACGTGATGTAACCTTATATGGCTGTGATGTGACTATACTGATTTCACCCATCCCTCTCTTACCCATCACTTTTATATCCACTCGCCCCCTTACTCCATGCATGATAACAAATCAGTTTCTTTTACCAGTTCACCTCCCTGCCTTTTCTCCCCCTCATCTTTTTCCTACTCCTCCTCCTTGATCCGAGGGGCTTTCTACTTCTGAGTACAGGACGTAGTCATCTGCATCTATCATTATTTTGACAGGAACATCCTCTGCAACATCGTTGATGCAAAGGAGAAAAAAGAAAAGGTGCAAGAAGTGAGCCCTGGGGAAAGCCTTAGTCCAAGAAAAGTTTTTCTGAGCTTTGAGTTTTAAATATAACGAATTGCTTGCGTGCAGTAAGGCAAACCGACCTCCAGTTAATGTGCTGAGGATCTTTAGGATATTAGTTTATTTTTTTATGCAGTAGCTTATAATGAGACACTTTGTCGAAAGATTTAGAAAAATGCATAAAAGTGGCGCCTGTTGGTTTACCTTTGTTTATGGCCTTTGCGAAATTGTCTATTGTCTGAATAAATTGAGTTATTGTTGAGTAGCCTCTCCGAAATGCATGCAGGTGAGTTGTTAGATAATGATGTTTCTCAAGAAATTCTAAAATATGCTTTTGATTTACGTGCTCCAAGGATTTATAAGCAGCAGAGGTTACAGAAATTTGAGGGTAGTTCTGAATGATCTCCTTATTTTGTGTTTTATGGAGTGTATTGACTCTGGCGCTCCTCCAGTCGTCCGGCACCTGACCAAGGCGCAAGGATTCCACATACAAAACATATAAATAGTTTGATACCCATTCCGCATAGCGCTTAAGAAATCCAATCGGGATATCATCTGGGCCGCAATATTTTAGGACGTCGAGATTGAGCAGCATTTTGTATATGCCCTCTTCAGTCATAATATTATCAGGTATGCATTGTCGTACCTAGGCAAACTGCCATTTTCTTGAGTAAATACAGATTTGAATTAAGTGTGCATTAAAAAGGTTTGCTGTTTCTTTGCTGTGCCATCGTGCAATTCACATCAAACACCTCACACTGTTCTGATATGGGGTTAATGCTTCTCTAAAATTTCTCTTGTGCCGATGCAATGTAACTTGGCAATACGTCGAATTAATAACGCGGCCGGTCTCTCCATGCTTGATCTTTAAGCTTTAAGGAATACTTGTTCAGCAGAATGTTTGCTTTATACCCATTCTGCGAACGAGTTTTTTTGCAGTGTTGTCACTAAGCCGTCTTTTTAACCTGAGTTCTTTGCTCTCTGCTAACCTGTGACGTCGCATCCACGAGGGACGGATAACAAGCGACTGTGATCGAGGGCTTCGGGTTGGCGCTGAGGAACTCTGAGACAGGATTGTTAGACAAAAGCGGGCGTCTCTCGTTTTCTATTCAGTAAGAGGAATATAGATCGCAGTTTGTTCGCGTACACTATAACTCTGCCTCTTGGTTGAGATGGAGGGGGAAGGGAGGTTCACTTGTCTGCTAGCCGGAATTTGGAGAGAACTGGTTCAACCTGATACTTTACATGACAGTCATCAAAAAGAATCTAAAGAGCTTGAAATTTCGCCAGTACCTACGTCAAAGCATCTTTCCTGTCATGCTCAGCCGCGGAGAATTTCAAATGATTTAGAAAGAATTCAGGGTGTTGTCCTTACAAGTACGGAGATGCGTGTCCTCAATTATTCATCGCTTTTGACCCCGCGACGCCGTTCATTCTGAGCGCTTAAGAATGGGACACACAAGTAATTTTTTTTTCCTAAATGAACCAAATTCAGAAACTGAATGTAAGTCAGATATTTCTTAAATAGGAAGGTGGTCTATTTATCGCTCTTTCCAAAATACGGGCATAGCAAGTATTGGCCCGTAACGCTTCAAAGATGAGCGCGCCATTTTTAGTCACATATAAGATGACACAGATCCCCCTGATGAACTGATCAAAATGAGTAAATTTCCACGTGAAAGTGCTCTGTCAGCTTGAGCTCTTTTGCTTGCATAGTTTCCTGTGTTTTCATATATTCCTTGTCCAGTTCAATTTTGTATTCCACTGCTATGATATCAGTACACCGATGAAAAATGGAGACCCGAGTTACGACTGTAACGAAGGTTTGGATTGGATTATGGGGTTAACGTCCTAAAGCTACTCAGGCTATTAGAAAGCGTAGTGGAGAGCTCCGAAAATGGCGACCACCTTGGCTCGGTTAACTTGCACTGATATCGCATAGCACGCGGGCGCCTAGCTTTGCGCCTCCATCGAAAAGCGGCTGTCGATGTCGAGAAGAGGAAGAGAGAATTGAGGAAGAGAAAATGCGTCTTCCTAAACTACCCTTTCAAGTGTTTTTTTAAGTCGATATTTATTGCCTCAGGGCATCTGTAGGGTATGAGATGAAGGATGAAGAAACGATTAAATGAATGGAAAAGGTTGGCTGATGTAATGAAGTCCAGGAGTGAGCGATGATGACGTCCCCGCGTCCAAGCGACACATGACGCAGGATTGGTTGCTGAAAGGCCAGCTATGCTCAGGTGCCGGATTCGTGTTGGTTTGAGTGCTGGGCATGCAGTCCCACAGCAAGTGGTGGATGTCGGTCTCAACATCTTCGTTTTACAGATCGGGCACCCTGGGCGGGGATATAAGTGTTGGAAGTATCCCAGTGACAGCTTGTGTGAGGGCAACACCGACCCGTATCCTCCTAAGCGCAACCTGCTGTGCACGGGTGAGACCGCGGGGAAGGGATACCGCACACGGAGGGCTAAGTGCACGTGTGCGGCGATGGAGGTGTTCTTTTCTTGATAAGAGGAGGGTAGCGTCGTCCACTTCAAGGAGCCGTGGGATTGATGCGTCTTGAATCGCGAGGCGGATCGCTAAATCAGCTTGACTTTGGGAAGGCAGCAGGTCCTGTGGGACCCACTCAATGCGTACTGACTGTGGGATGCGCGCCGCAAGCTGGTGGATGTCTTGGCAAAGTTTTTTTCTCTTTATTTTGTTTCTCTCTATCAGGCACCCCACTACAAGAAAGTTCGAGCCTGAAAATTCTGGCCACTACAGGATCAGCGACTGCTTAGCTTTCTCAGGCAAAAAAACAAGCACTTCAAACGATGAGTTTAATAAAAAGAATTGCACCTAAAACGAGTGGCGCTGGCTCGTCTGTTGCACGGCAGTTAGGGAGGGCGGTTCTGCAGCCACGTATTGTTTATCAGGCCCAGTTCCAGCATCTTACAAGAGCACAATGCGATCGCCTTGAAGCCGTAAATCGAGAAGCTATGAGGACCATAACATGCCTTCCACGACTCACACTGGTCGTAGCGTTACAGGACAATGCACCATCGATGCCCTGGTGCAGCAGCGCCGTGATACTTGCAGACTCAAGGCCACTTTGTCACATTCCACGCAAGCACAGAGGGCGTATGTAACGTCACACATTATTCTTCAGCCAACTGCGCCAGTTCTCCCTCCCTGAAAATTTGTGCAGTTGGGAGACAACAAGCCAACTCATATCCGCAGACCAACATCTGCCAACTCGGCATCGTTGCTTCGCCAGAAATTTCAAGAGCAAGATGCTCACCTGCCTCAAGATTTCATAGTAGTGTACGTGGATGGAAGCCTGCAAGACTGTGAAGCCAAAACAGCAATCTACTGTCCACGAAGACTAAGCCTGATTCAGACCACTACGTTTCAGCTTTCGCAACCACTTACATCTTTCTGCGCTGAGCTCGTGGCAGTTCAGGAGGCACTCTGCTCCGTGGCTTGCATAACCATGCTCCCTGTAGCCCACGTTGTCATCCGCACTGAGAAACCTCAAGCAGTACGTTTGCTCCCACGTGTCAGCCGCTGCCTTAAAAAAACAGATTCAAGTCTTTAAATGAGCCATTGGCATTGACTTCCTAAAATCATTATTACTAACGATACTGTTCACGCCGATAGTAGCCTTGAGGGGAAAAAATTCTTTATTTTTGTTCAGGAAATGAACAAGGGTTAAAGGAGACGCTCAGTTCGCAAACCAGAGCAACGTTTGGACAGGGGGATTTGTGAAAACGCTTTATTCTTTTGCGAACTGATGCTTTCTCTCAACCCTTGTTGAGTTCTTTTTATGATGCGTATCAGCAGCGGAAGCGAAGTGGTGGACGAGGAGTGGGTGGGGGGGGAGGGGGGAGGGCCTGAAATTTTGAAAGAACGTATCTAATTTTATACGTGATTACAAAATGATAAACACTGGTACTGATGACTGTGGCACACTTCTGAAGGGCAACGAATATACTGGAAAAGCTTTCACTCCGTCAACATGTAACACCGCGGCATCCTGCGTGGCTCGTACGGCGTGAAATTATTGTTGATCACTTCTAAGCTTCTCAGGGAGCAGACATCCTCCCGCTCAATAGCGCTGACTCGATACCCAAGAAAAGAAGAGACGTAACTCTCTCCAATTTGAATCAGCGGCATTCATTCACGTGCCTTCTGTCTGACTTTTCGGTTAACAGCGACACTTTTGTAAAGTGATTTGTAGGAAACAAAGACGCAATATCTGTGACTCTTCTCAGCTGACTCTAAAGCGCGCAGTAGGGGATACGGTTTGAAGACAAAGGGCAATCACTTGGGCAATCGCCTCTAAAATGAGTTACCGAGAACTGCGCGAAATACCCATTCTACGAAGCGCATGGACAGGCACGCCAAAAAGAGTATTTTTAGACAACGACAGCCACAATTCCGACAAACTGGCCAGCCACATTATTACTCGGGGAAATATCGGCCAAAAGGGGGCCATCTACTAGAACGCCAGCAATACCTACAAGCCCTAGACACCTAGCATGCTATAACCAAGCACTATAAACTACAGAAAGCGTTATAGACCCCCTAATTCGCAGAGACCTCACTAAGGAACAAGAGGTAGTGCGGAGACTTTTCCAAACTAAATCTCCTCAACACAGTAGTACTTAACCAAGTATACCCGGACAGATTCAGGCCGGAGTGCAGCAAATGCGGCGATAGAGCCACCGTACAGCAGATGTTCTGGGACAACCTAGCGGTTCCCCACCTGAACATCTTCTCAGAACACCTCCGGAGTTCGAGTATTCGGAACGGTGGAAGACCTTGCTGTTCAGCCATTACCCGGAATCTCAACTCCTGTTCACCAGCACCAACTGAATGTCACCTAGCAACGTCTACCTGTGTTAACAAACGACAAAGCGCTCTAGACGCGCAAAACAAACTTCTTTCGTGCACAGAATCGAAGATCATGCATCTTCGATAATGCCCATGACTAAGCGTTTATTTTGCCTGGAGGAGCAATTATCGACAAATTTCATGGGTTTTTGAGACAGCTTTCGAAGAAATATTTCTTTATAGTTACCGCTCTCCTGAGGATTTAGTGGCATGCGTGATGTAGGAAATTTGTTACCACTCATCGTACCCAGCCATTTCTTGCCGTCATCTGGCCACGTGCGTAGTATTTTCAAAACAAAATCGTGCCAAATGTTTTAATTTTTTTTTCTCTTAGCGTCACGTAGAGACTAATGCGACTCAACCTTGGCAAACAACCCTCGGTAACCTTGGAACAAAAGAGTGGTTTGTTGGGGTAAAAAAATCACACAATGTGTGATGATGCAGTTTTAGGAGGTTGCAAGTGCATTCTTGAGTGATAAAGAAGGTATTTTGCTCCTTGGCTGAGCTGTGGGAGGAAAACACCTACATTGAGAGAAACGTGCCGCCGCCGAAGGAATACTTGTTCAAGAGAATGTTTGTTTAATACTCATTCTATGATCGAGTATTCCTGCGGTGTTGTCACTAAACGCGTCACAAATTGAATTTGAGGGCCGAAGCTACTGTGGCGCTTCCCTCTCGACACATGAAGCGCCCTGTGGAAGAAGGAAGAAGGAAGAGGATAAAAAATGGTCTCGGAACAATTTCCACCACCTCAAATTGGTCAAAGTGGATGTGCATCACACAGTGCCCAGGAGATCTCCTCTTCGCATACTTCACAGACCCGTCGAGCCTGACCTTCTATTGGAATACTTCGCGAAGGAAATAACACAGGTGATTCTTTCTGGCGTCTGAAGGGTTTTTTTTTGTTTTTGTTTTTTGTTTCTTTTTGTTTCAAATGATCTCATGCACTTTCTTCCATTCCGGATTTTAATTTTCCAGGCCGGATTTTAATTTTCGCTTCGCATACCGCGTCAATATTCACTCTCGACAAGAACAAAACGATTAGAGATTATTACGAGTCGAACCTATTGTTTTACGAGCGATAATCTTAGGCATGGTTTGGGAAAATTGTACGCAGTTTGCTTGTTTCTAATTGGGGACGCTCAAGCATCGCCTTTAAACTAGACGCCAAAGCGTCTTTAAAAAAGACTTTTCGTTCGGCAATTTTTAAAGAATTATTTCTAATTTTGTTTACAGGGGAAGGAAGACGTAATATCTGTCTGTCTTCTCGGTGAATACTGCCACTTTTGTAAACTCATTTCTAATAAGCAAAGGCGCAGTATCTGTGAGAGTTCTGAGTCGACTCTGAACCGCGCATTAAGAGATATAGATTGAAGCCAAAGCTCAAGGTCGATTGGACAATCTCCTTTAAAATGGGATGCCGAAAACTGCGCAAAATACCCATTCTATAAGGCGCAGGGGCAAGCACATCAAATATACGTTTTTTTTACAACGGCGATCACAATGTCTACAAACTAGGGAGCTGTATTATTACTCGGGGATCTATCGGCCGATCGGGGGGCATCGACTAGAAAGCCAGCGATACCTAGAAGCCCTAGAAATCTTGCAAGATATAACCAAACACTAAACTATATAGAGCGGTATATACCCACTACCTCGCAGAGACCTCACTAAGGATCAAGAGGGAGTGCGGAGACTCCTTCACACTAAATCTCACCTTAACACAGTAGTACTTAACCACGTATACTCGAACAGATTCAAGTCTGAGTGCAAAATATGCCGCGACAGAGGCACCGTACAGCAGATGTTTTAAGACAACCCACCAGATATCCGCCTGAACATCTCCTCTGACCACCTGCGAAGCTCGAGTAACCGCAACCGTGGGAGACCTTCATTCTCAGCAATTACCCGGAATCTCAACTACTCGCCACGGCCAAGGACCAAGGGGTTGCCGCCAGCAGCGGCTGACTGTCACCTAGCAATGTCTACCTGTGTTAAAGGCTTCGCAACAGGAGCGAGGAAGCGCTCTATCAATGCAAAGCAAGTTTATTTTGTGCACAGGCGGAGCAGAGGCACACAAATGAGAAGAGTCAGTCGGCCTGACTGGTCATTTACGTGGAGCAGCTTGGAGAAAGGACTGTCCTTTAACGTTCGCAGCGCCACTTTGCAATCCTTGGGTTCCCTATCCCTTGCAAAGTGGCATTGTGCCACTTAGACTCAAGGGAGACTTAGTAGCTTCATTCCTTGATTTCCTCTCGCCTGACGTGATTTCAGTGGAGACCCCTTAAAGCAGACGAGATGTAGCTCACACTGCGAGAGTAAAGAGGACATAAGAAGAAAGGGTGAAAAGGGGAGAATAAAGAAGCAAAATTTTAGAGATTAATTTCTCTTTGTTTCCGGAACCGCTCGTCTCATTCCCGCAGTGCCGTGTTTCCGATGTGGTAGTGACGGGGAACGTCGTGTTAGTGGGCTGCGCCCTTGAGCATCGCCTACGATTAACAGGAGGCAGACCTCACCGGTTCCGTCCTGAATATGACGCTGTCCGAAAATATCGCAGTGCCTAACATACCCTTTTTGCTAATAAAATAAAATTACCATCACATCTTGATTTAGTCTTTATTCTGACTCGAGGGGCAATTATTCACCAATAATTTGGGTTTTGAGACAACTTTCGATGAAATATTTGTCTGTAGTTACCGCTCTCCTGAGCTTTTCTTGGCATGCATGGTGTAGGACATTGTTACCACTCACCGGATCCATCCATTTCTCATCGTCATCAGGCCACGTGCGTTGTATTTTTACAGCACAAACGTGCCACGTGTTTTAAAATTTTTTCCTCTAAGCGTTACGTGGACTAAAGCGACTCAACCTTGTCAACCAACCCTTGGTAATCGTGGAACAAAAGAGTGGTTTGTAAAGATAGAAAATCACGCAACGTGCCATTATAAAATTTGTGGAGGTTACAAGTGCATTCTTGCGTGATAAAGAAGGTATTCTGCTCCTTGGCTGAGGTGTAGGAGGGATACACCCACATTGAGAGAAACGTGCCGCCGTCGAAGGAGTACTTGTTCAACAGAATGTTTGTTTAATACCCATTCTTTGATCGAGTATTCCTACGGTGTTGTCACTAAACTCATCACAAATAGGTTTTGTGGGCCGAAGCAACTGTGGCGCTTCTCTCTGGACACACGAAGCGCCCTGTGGCAGAAGGAAGAAAAGAGGCAGTGAAAGAATGAAAGAAGATAATAAAGGCTCTCTTAATAATTTGCACCTCCTGAGATTGGGCAAAGTGGATGGGCATCACAGAGTACCTAAGAGATCTCCTCTTCGCATACTTCACAGACCCGTCGAGCCAGACCGTCCGTTGGAATACTTCGCGAGAGATATAACACAGGTGATCCTTTCTGGCGTCTGAGGTTTTTTTTTGTTTTGTTTCAAGCGATCTGATGAAGCTTCTTACATTTTATGCCAAACAACGTTGTCTTTTTCTATCATATTTTTCCAGGATATGAAAATTGTGCATTTCGAAAATGAAATGCCGGGTATGACGGGCTCAACATTTTTATATATTTCGCTACACCACCAAAACCTTGTTGATCACTTGCATTCCCTGTCCTTCGAAATACAATAAAGAAGAATTGTAGAGATGATTATTATTGCAATATTTATGATTATCGACAAGCACGGGCCACATACGCGCTTGGAAGTATTGATGACTCACTGCTAATCACCGCGAAGCGTCATATTCCACACTTGAATGCGGTAGGGAATGACACCACCAAATAGATTACGAAAACGTTCACTTCTAGAAGATTGCCGCCTCGACGGAAAAACGTTATTGGGTCAAAATAACACTCTCCCTCAACATTTTAAAGATTGCAGTGGTGAGTCGGACATTCGGTAAATATTGACCGTGCAGAAGGAATTTTCCTTAGATCACAGAGTGAGTAGTCCGTGGTGCGTAAGTTTCATTGTGCAAGGTGCTTCTTGCAGATGCCTCTTCGGCACAGTGAAGTAATTTCAGTCAAAGGAGCAATGGTAGCTTGACTGAAGGTCCGGTGATGAGGATGGAGCCAGTTTGCCGCACACGCCAGTAATCGATATTGGAGGTAAGCATTTGGGGCTGCTCGAAGAGCTCGGTTTCTCAGGGCGCCCTTATCGTAAGCGGGGAAGGAATTGCACCTCTTCGTAATGGCCGCCAAGGACAGCAGGCAACACAGCTGAGCTGGTATGCTCACCGCACTAAAAACTTTTTAGCTACCTGATTTGCAACCTGACTCGAGTCCAATGCTCGGCGCTTCCGGACAAATGCGCCGCTTGTGTGGATGCTCTCTGTGTCCCAACTCTAATTGATGGAGGAGGCTTGTGGTATATTTTTTTTCGAGTTTCTGTATGCTTGTAAAGATTAAATTTCTTCTGAAAAGCAGAAAAGGCCCTGATAAGCATACAAAAAATTTGGCGCGCCGACCATTGCATGCACGTGCGAATGGGTCATCATAAGGTTGTTTCCAGACGGCCGAACCAGACGATCGGATTCGGCGGAGAGGGCGACGGATGGCTTCCAAGACTCTGGCGCCTGCTCTGTAGCGAAACACAGAGGTGCCGAACGTGAACAACTTTCAACAAAAGTGTACACTTTGAAGCAAGTACCTCTTTTATTCTCATCGCTTTCCATCGCGGAGTCAATGAACTTAAGAGAATGTAGAATAACGAACAAAACTCTTCATGAAATAACTCCTGACCCCTCCCGATCCCCCAGTGGCAGTGATCGCAAAAGACATCTCCCCAGTTCTATAAAAATATTTCTCCATATCGCCGCCTCTGTTCAACTTGTCGATACTCCACGATGTGCGAGGGTGCAGCCGAAAGGCTCGGCTAGCTGCCGCTGGCTCTGTCCGCAGGCTCTCCGCCTCTGTCAGGCTGCACACAAATAAGCGCCTCTCACAGAAAAACTTCATATTGCGATTCGGTGGTCACTTAACAGAACGTTTGTGTGCCAGCTTCAGCTGTTTCCATTACAGCAAAAAAGCCGGTCGGCCGGAACGCGTCATTGTCGCTATAGCTAAAATTCGCTCTGGCCATGCTTCGACAGCTGGAGCCGGGAAATGTGTTTTTGCCGAATCAGTGGGCTATAGTTAAGCTTCTAAGATGTCCAGACCCAACTGTATTTTAAGTGCAAGTGTATTTTACTGGTATAAATTTAACATTAACGCTGAACTAAACTGCCTAGGAAAGCATTACCCAGCAGCATTTAACGCGTGTTATCTCGGTTAGACGGGAGACATCCCCCCGTCCTGCTCTTTCGTGCTTTTAATTTTTTCGTGTTCTACCTACTGATCTACAGTCATACTATTTTAAATAGTAGTTAGTTGGTCCCGCGGGTGCTGCCAAGAGGTGTCCCTGTATAGTACTTCTTCGCGTCTAAAATCATCAGCCTAATACGAAAGAGGCATTAACTATTTTGCTTTACCTGAACAGCGAACTTTTTATTTTTCAGCAAAAAGATTTTTTATTTCCATACACTCTCTTTTTTTTTTTTAGGAGCGTTCACTGTAATATGCAACCTTATGATCCTCCCGCACATAAAAACCAATATGTCAAATGTTTCCCTCCGCCGTGTTCGCCGATAGTGGGAGAGCGGTTAGCGTTGTGTCGCTGATTCCTCAACCTAATGCTCATTGCTCTTTCGGTCCAAAAACGAAGAGTAAAAACCAGACAAGCATACATTGATGGGAGAGCACACCTTGAGACATTAGAGGAGAAGACAAAACTTTTGAACGAAGCGGTACCGCTTGGGATGCTGTTATGTGCGCGTGTTATTCAAACTTACTGATCTGATTATTTTCGGCAAGTAAAGCGCTTCTGTAAAACTATCTTTCGTCCGGCCACTGCTAGCGCAAGAAAGGATGTGACAGCGACGCCGCTTCAGTCCCATCATCGCAAAACCCAATGCAATTCAAATACACTTCATTGCCCGCACCGGACAAGAGCCTCCCAGGTGCCAGCAGTCACCGTCTCGCCCCTCCCACAGCAGCGCGCGTGCGACTACGACCGACTCCCGAGCCTAACCTTCCGTTTTTCTTGTGCTTGTGCAGCAAATGACTCGTGAGATCTTCAACGCAAACATAAACCATTTAGTTGCTTGTGTGAGAGCCCTAAACTCACGCAGGAATGCGCCGATTCGCGGTTTACGGCTGCGTCCCAGCGTGTTTATTTGATTAGGTTTTGCATATAACTGAATATATGCTGCTCGTTCACACGGCCTAAAATCCAGGCTGAGCTAGCAATACCAAAACATAAGTACAGTCGCAATTCACACAAAAGAGATGGAAACAGTATGAAACCGAAACTAGGACACATTCGATAGAAATACACGATACAACAAGCTACACCTTTATTTCTTTACAAGCTAAAAAAACTTGCAAGAAGCGCCGAGTATTCTGCGTCCCCTGCCTGCGCCGGGTAGCCATAAGTGGCGCCGACAGCTGCCGGCTGCTCGCCAGACAGTGAAACACCGACGCTTCCCACTCTATGCGCACGTTCTTTGTGATGTAAGATATCATCGACCTGTGGTCTTATATTTCAAGAGCTACACTGAATGGCTATAAGCAACTTCAAAAGCTTGTGAATGCGCACTCAGTAATCGCCGGAATTGCAGACCGAAACCCCGCGTACTCCCTCTATAGGCCTACTCGTCGCGGAAAGGGACCGCAGTTCACCGCCGGCTTGCATTTCTAGCCAAGGTCATTGCTGATGCGAAGTGAGAACATGTAATGTTTGGCTGCTTGGTTTTCTTTTTCTAACACAGTTTAGCTGCAGACAAGCGTAGCTGTTCAGGCCGTTAACTCGTCGGGTATATGTGTCAAGTTCTCGCTCAGCCTCCCATGTGACCAAAACTGATCCCATGGCGTCGTCGCCGGTGGAATGCAACAGACCAGAGCACCAATAAACTAAGGAGCCTAACCATGCCCGCCCTCTAACTGTGAGCATGCTTTAACTGTACCGAAGAAAGCAACCCTTACTCTATATATCTTTTGTGCAGTAACATCTTCACAAAGTACTTCTGCATGAGGGAGGACTATTGTGTCTATCGTCCACGGAAGAAGTAGACATGTCCTTTGATATTGCAGCCTGCATTGCAGACGACGCTCCGCCGTCTATTCTCTTGTGACGTCACACGAGCATTTCAAAACGGCGGTCGCCCTCGGTGGAAGGAGTTTGCCGAATTCGATTTCTATCGCATTTTTTTTTAGTAATATGCACCGCGTACTATGCGCTAAAACTTTGCAAGTAGAATAAAAGACTTGTATTATATTAGAGGGTCTCTGAGATGCCTCTTAAGAGGAGAATGGCGAAGGCGTACCCTAGCTCTCCTATCACTTCCCTCTCATCGTTTGCCTCACACTCTTAACGGTGTTCGTTGCAGTGCTATATATAATTATAATTCTTTTACAGAAAAGGAAAGGCGCTGTATCGGTGAGACTTTCTCCGACGAGTGTGGAACTGGGCGGTACGCCATCTCTTTCGTCGCGTGGCGTTTTTTGGCGGGCGTTCAAATGGGATCGGATTTGACAGGAATGCTAGGCAAGAACACATCTCACGGAATCTGCCGGAATATTACAGCTCGCGCACGGAAATTCGTTCCATGAGCTTAGATAGGCTTTCGGCTTAAAAACGCAATGTTAGGATCCCAATCTGTCCTTGCAGTGAAGCTAGACGGAGACGACAGAGGCTAGGAAGGTCTCTTGCGGTGCGGTGATGCGGATTCGAATCGCGTTCGGTTTGCGATGATAGGATTAAGGTAGCGGTGGCGGTGGATGCTTTCGTGTGCTGGCCGTGCCCGAACTGAACATATTTCTGCAAAACGGCTTTGCCAGCGAAAATAATTGTCTTTGACTAACACGCACATGTAACAGCAGCTCAAAATGTACCGGTTCGTTCAAACATTATGTCTGCTCCTCTAATTTTGCAAAATGTGCTGTCGGGTCAACGTATCCTTGTCTGAGTTTTCCTCTTAGATTTTGCACGGCAAAAGCCGAGGGTAATAGCAGCACTCATTAGCACAACGCTAAACCCTCCCCATTCGCAGCTCTCACTGTGGAAAAAACATTGGACATGTCGCTTTGTATACGCGGAAACGCTTGTTGCGGAAACAAGCTAACTCTCGTAACATAAGAATAATATGCTTCTAAATGTATGTTAAAATAATACAGCATGAGCCCATCGTTTTCGGCCTCCTTGACAATACCTAGAGGGAACCTCAAATCAAGTCCTCTGAGAATAAATAGAGTCGCATACTATTATAAAAGCATCTCAATGAAAATGGACAATCTGCAAACGATTCTTTTTCCAGAAGCAAAAAAATCCCTGAGCGACCGCCGTCCATAGCGTGCATGCCAGAGTACAGCCTTTATTTTCAAGAATTCCTCACAGTTTGCCGCCTTTCCTTGCGATCCAACATGTACGAGCTGACTGACTGCGCCTCAACAGGTTTATCGAGTAGACGAAACGGGCTTTTTGTCGAGTTATTTAGGTCTGGAAAAAACGACACTTTGCAGAGTAATATTGCGTCCGTGCCACTGCATTTCGTAAGTCAAATACCACTAAATATGCGCCTCCCTCTCAAGTCCTCTATGTCAGCGATTAATCTCGCAACAGTTATCGCACACTTAGCCGATCACTCTCGTCTAGAGTCAGTATAAGTATTGTGAGGCTTAATCTAACAAGGAAAAAGCCCCTGCCTGAGCCAGTTTCGTATAACAGACAGTCTCGTCTGAAGTGCATGAGGGCCGTTATGCGGAAGACGCAAAGTGACATTCGAAGGAACATTTATTCCTAATACTTAAGCTCTAGCGCCAACGAAAATATATACGAACCACACAGGCACGGGCGTGTTGCCCCTAATTCATGGTGGCAGAAATGCCAATATGCTCAATTTTCTTCGCAGTACCCCACAAAAGCGGTTTTAACAAGCGCGATAAAATCAGTACCCTCGCCGTCCCTTGCTTGAACCACTGGTATTTCTACTGAACGGGACTTGGAATTAGAGCCAGTTAGAACTTTCCTTCAACTTGCAGTGTAGCAGAGGTTACAACCGCCGCACTGCAACGTTAATATGATAGAGAGACAGAATTCTCCACATGAAAAGTGCAAGACTCCTTCGTTGTCAGGACTGCAGAAGTTATAAGTCGATGTTTCCGTATAAAACAAGCCAAGTCGTGGCGTCCACATCTTGTGATACAAGAAAGACACCGGCTCCTTATCTATTAAGTGCTAGTCTGCACTAACCAGAAAGGCTCTCTGCCGGCAAACATTGTGGTTACTGTGGTTAGCTGGAACACAACGAGGCAGAGGAGATACGACACCAGGAGGCTGCAGAGCTAAGCATGCATTGCGGTTCTACAAAATACTTGCATGTTGGGGATTTGCAGCACTCAGACGGGGCTGAATGGGCAATCAGGCTCGCTGGGAATTACTCACTTGCATTGCTGCCTCTATCCGAAAAACAATAGCAGAAATTTAGGATAATTCGGAATGCGAAATTTGAGACAAAGAGCCTTAAATAAAAACAACGGATCATTTTCTCAGGCATATATATAGTACCGGAAGCAATAAATGTTCACATTCAGAAAAATATTTATGCCTCAAGAGGCACTTCTTTTGGACTCCTTGATCGTTATACCGAGGCTTTGCGATACAGAAAAAGACAGGAGGTGTTTTTCAGGTGCTGGATCAAAAGCTAGTTCTGAAAGTTTAAGTCCTTACACGACAGACGTGATGTTATCACATCATGTGGAGGAGCGACGTGGGAGGAAGCGATTATTTTTGTGTTCAGTGATATAGAGTAGTTTGCCCTTACGTATATGTTGCAGTCGCCCACTAACAGGACATACGTGTGCTTAATGCAAAACCCAGAAGTTTGTGAGATGTCATTTGTGTGAGCTTTAGACGATAGGCCTAACGTGTTCATAGGCTTGGGCTAAGTGATAAGAGGAAGTACATACAATCAGAAACGCGGGGCCAACAAGGCAAGAGGCCGACAAATGTCCCTCTCAGTGATTGCAATCTATATGAGATGCAATCCTCTGACGCACATACTGGAGGCATGCCCGTGATTATCGGCTCACAATCACCACTCCCACTTCCACACCCTTCTTTTCCTCCACTTTCCACCTCACAATTCCAGTTTACCTCTCCCGTCACTACTCTCTCCACACTCTGCAGCCGCATCCCACTCCACAATTACTCATTCTGGCCACGTTTTGTGTCTTTATTCTTCCCTCCCATATCTTCATGATTTCACATCAGGCACCTTTCTGCTTTTCCTCGTAGCACCATCCTGAAATTGTGCGTTAATCGCCACTCGCACGGCCTCCTACATCCACGGTAACCACGGGTTTTTCCCACGGTAGCCACGTTTCGGCTGCGCATTCCTCCGGTCTAGTCCTACCCCCCCCCCCCCCCCTGAACCCCCCATCTCCACATCATCTCTTTCGTGTTTCTATGTATGCGAAGGAGAGGCCCGTCTCTACCCTCTTCTACCAGCTACAGTTGCATCTGGCGTTTCTACCTGCTACTGCCTGCCACGGCTTGCAGATGGCGTGTTACGATGCAGACTACGGCGCAGTATCCAGCGACGGTCGCACAAGGTCTGTGATCCTAAACCAGAAGAATAATTTATTAGGCGCCGTACTCGATTTCGATCTGGCATGCTAGCTCATATTAGGGACACCTGCGATTGAAGCGCAGCAATCGACGTGACCTGCATGCTTGTACTCGTACTCTGCAACGTGAAGTCGTCTGATGTTGTTCGGGGTGCAGCTTGTTACTAATGAAATTCATCCGCATGTCGGACTACATTAATGGCTTAACAAGCTCATCGAAACGAGAAAACGTCATTATGCCTCATGGTAACAAAATAAAAAGGAAAGAGGCCTGAGGTGCTTAGTCAAACGATCGATTCGCAGCGTGACTTGTTTTCGACAGGGGTTAACGTAAGAAGCTTCGACACCGAACTGAGCAAACACTCCGCTTAGAGCTTGATATGAACGTGTCGGTAATTTCTTGCCCTATGTAGGGGTGATTTTTGTGCAGTTGATTTATTATTTGTTTTTTGTTTCAGTTGCACCCGTGATTTATTTTTTATGCCAAAGGCTCTCCCTTTAACCATATTGTTACGGGAAATATTCACAGTACGGCAGTTGTCCACACCACTGAGGATGATCACAGCACAGCACTCGCACAGCAAAGCAATCGTCTGCGTCTTCTTCTTCTGGGAGTCTGTCGCACTTTTTTGGCGGCAAGGTGACGGCAAATGGGCTTTCCGAAGAGGTCGTCGAGCAAATTTGCTTACATATATCCCAGTCAAGTGAAAGATGATATTAGCAAGCATAAGTGTGGGATCCCATCTGTTGTGCTTGCTGACTCGTTCGTATAGGGCCAGCCAGTCGTCGACATCAACGTCGTCGGTCCCACAGAAGGTTCCGGGGTCACGGGGATGGGCCATGACGACAGCAGGTGCGGCGGCAGTAGATGTAGCGGCGTCAGTAGTCATTGTGGTGGTAATGATCTGTTGGCCACTGCGGAGATCCAGCTTGGGACGCGTATCGAAAGATTCACCTCCATCAAGAGATGTTACGGGAAATATTTACAGTACGGCAGTTGTCCACACCACTGAGGATGATCACTGCACAGCACTTGCACAGCAAAGCACTCGTCTGCGTCTTCTTCTTCTGGGAGTCTGTCGCACTTCTTTTTCGTCAGCACGGCCAGCGAATACCGCTCAGTAACAATATTGATGTGATTCCAGTGGTTATCCCTTACGTTATAGTGGTTATAAGCCCAGGAAGGACCAGTCGCAGATCACGCCTCACAGCAGACAATTTCTAATATGTTACCTTGGCCAGCCGAAAAGCTTGCCGTCCTGCCACAACTCACGATGGGTGTCGGGAGATGGGCTGATCAGCAACAAAACGAATGCAAGTATGGAAGGAAAACGCAGCTGAAAACTTGAATCCCATCGCACTCTTTTATTACATTCTTATAAACACAGAAATAATTTGAAGCGATTATTCACTGCAATAGGTAAATCCGTCATTGTGCAAGCCTGTTTGACCTTCAAGTGACCTTGACAAATACTGGCGTTCCTTGATTGTAAACTAAATGAGAATTGAAGCACTCCATTACGTGAAGCGTTCTTCGCGTGGCACAACATTTGACCTTCAAATGACCTTGACATAATAAGACTTTGGTATACACGATTTCTGTGGAGTCGACCAAAAAGTATACTGTGCCTTGCTTTGCCCAGAACTTAAATTGAGAGACAGCCCTGTGTTGTGCGATGTCAGCCATGTTAAATGCCCCCAGGTGCCCGAAATTACTCTGTAGCTCTTCACTACGGCACCTCTTTCGACCTTTCCCGGTTTCACGACCACCTTCCTCTCTCTTCTCCAGAGTCTAATGAATGCTTCGCCATTAGTTTCTTATAAACGAATTTTACAATTACGAGAAAAAATGCGAAAATGGCACCTTCATCTCTTCCCTCAAGTCTCACAGATACTGCATATGTCCATTCTTATAAGCAAACGTACAATATCAAAAAAATATGACCCCAACCTGGTTTGATTTTGGTATCCACCCTTCCTGGGTGTCGACCCAAAAGTATAAGGCACCTTCTTTTTCCTAAATTTTAAATTAAAGAAAAGTAATGAAAAATACAGCGATTGACAAGGCAGTGTTATTGAGGCTATCGCTGCAAAAGTCAAAGCTCTTGCTCTGTTAGTAGGTTCAAGGTATGCTTAAAGCCCACATTTTCTTTTCTTTGGATGGCGCTAACAGTAGGCTTGACTTGTTCAGGTAACATATTTAGGTTCAAGCTCAAGGTAACTGTGCACAAGTGACCTTCACGATTATTACTCTTCTCTCTTCTGATCTATGCTGACGTGATAAGAAACAAAAAACGACTGTTCTTTGATTATGATTGTGAAAACTGCCCTGTGCTGAAAAGAGTCTTGTATTATGGTGCCAAGATAGTTTGACGCTCACAGTCAGAACCTTCTCGGATGTGAAAGTAGCAGGAGACGCGCAGTAAGCCAGATCGCCGATGCGTTGAGGTTGTTTAAGAAAGGCATTTCGGACAACTGTAGGGAAAGGTTTTGATATATTGTCTTTAGCTTTATGGAAGAAAACGCGAGAGCTTATGGCAGAAAGCTTCGTCCAGAACTGGCGGCGAAACGTGACAGCGGCGTTGGAAATGCAATAGAGTGGGTGGTGATGTTCTGCTCGCCGCCACCCCGCGCACTACGAGCAACGTTAGCATCAGCAGCTAAAACTCAGGACGATGTCATGCTGCCGATAAATCGTATCACCGCTTGCTTCGCAAAACATCGGGACATCGTGTTTACAAAAAAGGGAGGCGCTCTCGATGCAGAAACAGACCGGGGGTTAAAAGAAGGATTAGCGCTCATAGGAACACAAAAAACAGACATTTTTCAGCAGTGTATAATTTCACAGGGACCTATGAGAGCGAGAAAACTTTATTAAAAAAAAGGGGGGGGGGGCAGTGGGTGAAGTCTTCATTTCAAGACCCCAGTGGCCTGCGCTGCCGCTCTTGCCTGGGTTACCAGTCTACGCTGGGTCGCTAGGTCTGAGCATAACAGAGTGGCCTCCCACTGCGCCTCCGAATGCTGTGTGTTTATGTCTTTGGGTTTAAGGCCAGTGCACCGCCATTTGATGTGGTAGAAGGTAGGCCGATCGTTGCACCAAGGCCATATATCTGTGTAGTGTTCTGGGAAAATGATACTGTATTGAAGTAGGTTGGGGAAAATTTTGGTCTGGAGGTGTCTCCATTCCCGCGTTTCCTGTGCATTTAGTCCCTTGTGTGGCGAGGGGTAAATCCGACGTTATTCGCGTAGGTACTTAAGCCGTGCTGCATAAGGCACGGGGACAGGAAAACACGTTTTGTGAGATCGGGGATGGGGGCCGCTCGGTTTGTGTGACCTCGAGCTAGCCTATCGGCGATCTCATTACCTTCCAACCCGGAGTGCCCCGTTCTTTCTGTGATGAGTCCACTACCACGACTTCTACTGCAGTCGATGTATGCTTCTATAGATCGGCATGCACATAGACAGGTTTCGAACTGCGTTCTACTGCGCGCTTAAGGTAAATCACTCGGGTGTTTCTTCTGCCTTCGTTGCGGACAAAAGACATGTTCTTTGGAAGCGAGGCCACATGTACTCTTGCCCGGTATGAAACAGGAATGTTTGTCGTTGACTGGATGGCTAGGTCCGGCAGATAGCCAGCGCACTCGAGAATGAGCCAGCCTCTTTCAATTGACAGAAGGCGTTCCCTCTGGGATAGGAAGACAGTCTCTTGAATCTCTGCAAACGTGTTGTGCAACCCAAGAGCTTCCAATTTGGCGTTGGAGGTGTATACATGGCGGGAGGCTAAACGAGTTCTCGTAAGCTGCGCGTACCATAGCATTGACTTTGATGAGATCTCTTCTGAGAAGGGTCAGATAGGTACATAGATACGTCCACAGGAAAGACCACTTATGACAAGCGCCTGGGACCTATAATGTCTTTTTTTGGTACAGTTCAACCATATGCATCATAGAACAGAGTGTGAAACTTGAAACTCCATAGCGAATGTGCAGTTAATTTCATAAACAGCGCGAACTGTAGGTGACGGGTGCGAGTTTGGAGCGTTACCCTTAGAACCACATGTATACACAAATTACCGCAGAATATTTTTCGTTTTACAGTGCACCATAAGAGGTGATCGGTCGTTAAACGTGGGCAAGAGTTTTGGAGCAATCTGTGCCAATATTATACGTCATTCCAAACGGCGGCAATGTATTTTAAATCACCACTAAAGATGTGTTGTAAACACGTACAGCCGCCCTGATTTTTAACAATATAGCGCGAGCATTGACCAAACTGCTGGTTAGCACCTTACAACGGCGATAATCGTGCAACACGGCGAGAGTTCGTGCATGCGCAAGAATGTGGAACGTCGCAAACAGATATTATGGCAGGGCGTGTGTCTGTGATCCGAACAGCGTAGCAGAAGACGCTCTCTCTTCGTACGCGTGCGCGAGCTCTCGCCGTGTTGCACGCTTATCGCCGTTATAAGGCGCTGAGCAGCAGTTTGGTCGACGCTCGCGCTATATTGTTAAAAATCAGGGCGGCTGTACATACCGCCGAAAGGCTCATTAACTGCTGGGTGTTTCTCTGAATCCCGCAAGCTTCTCTTGTATTTTGATATGCTGCCATATGCAATGAATTTGCTTACTAGTAACAGTCGTTCAAGGTGTGCAGCGTAGGTAAAGCTAGATTAAAAATACAGACGGTTAACGTAATTATTCACGGAATATCGTGCAGCTGCAGGGCGTTTTGATACAAATGTGTCCGCTGTGTCTCAATCACTGAATATTATTTTGCGGGTAAATCAGGCAGCCATGTTTCCAGACCCCACTTTGCATTGGCTTTACAGATACTATGTTCTAAAAATAAGGCTTTTATTTGCGATGGCGTTGGATGCGAATAACACTTTGCACTAAAGTTTGGCAAACACAAATTTGGCGTTTACCGTCCTTTACAAGAACATAATTTCGAAATACATGGGCTCTAAAACTAGTCTATTGCCCTTTTTATCAGCTTCTTGCCTCTGTACGTCCACATGTGTCGGCCTCGTAAACCCGACATCGGCCTCCGTTAATTCCAGTTGCCGCTGTTGTATTGCCCGCTGTTGTTTCTGTCATAACACGTGACAACACCTTTCTTCAGACAAGTATGACGGCACGGTTACCCACAATGATAACGCGAGAGCCTGAGAAGCAGAGCCATGACACAAATTAGTCAAGTGCTCCTTCCAGTGAATGCAAAGCGGGGGCGATCTCCCCTCAGCCCTCGGCGCCTCAGCTTAGTAGCAGAAGCGCTTCTATTCTGAATCGGTCTCGCACATGTTCCGCCACCGCCTTTCTTCTCACTCAGTACGCGTCGAAGCCTTTTCTCTGCTCTCTGCACCAGACCACGAACACACCTAGGCTCTCCGTGTAACGGAGCTGTGTTCCTACTCCTACTCCTCCTCCTCCTGTCACCCGTGGCTAGGAAATGTGAAAGGTCAAATCGGCTTCAGACATCAGGTTCGTGCTAGACGTGTAGAAGCGGGTATTAGTGCTGCAGCACTAAAAAGTTAGGAGAACATCGCAGAATCTGCATTGGAGAAATGTGAAAGCCTGAGCGTTGTTGCTGGACATGGTACATCGTCCGCCCCTTGTCGCCAGCGTTCCGTTGAACGCATCAAAGTTCACCGGCGTTTTACAACTAGCTTTGAGGAAAAGGGTAGTAGTGGAAAAGGGGGGTAGATTTATTTGGCGGTATTCGTTGCTCGTGCTGAGGATAATTTAGTGCGGCAGACTCTCAGAAGAAGACGATGCTGAGGGTGGTGAGATCGGTGCTGTCATCAACGTTAGTTGTCTGGACAGCTATCGGACTGTGTATCTTCCCCGTAACAAGTTATACAGTACCTTCTAGGTGACTGAATCACACAATCAGCTTGAAATATTCCTTCGCGATCTCGCCTCCTGGAAACTGTTGCTTAGGACATTACAAATAGCACTAACATGTTACCTTTCTTATAGCCGAATGTAATATAAACGACACAAGCAGAAAATGTCTACTTCAGAGAGAAATTCCCAAGCCAAGCACGAAGCTTGTCTGTACGTTGCTGTCTTTGCTCCCGACAGCCGGCACTTAATGCCGGTTGCAGGTTCGCTTTTGAGAAGGTTATTTTGAAAAAGAAAATAAAATGGAAATCAGCTGTGTTACCATTTATTCATGCGGCTTGAACTCTCCCAACATTCCGTAGCATTTCAAGGACTGCTTACTAGGAGCCTCTCCTGTTCTTGGGACTTCAGAATATCACCAGACTTCAAGTTTTCCGAACACTTGTGATCATTTTGCAGTTAAGAATTGCCAGTGAGTACAATACCGAAATCTCTGGGTGTGGCGATTTACGTCACACACGTTTTGTTATTGTGTGAATATGCATATCAGGGCAATATTCCTGGGCCTTGTAGCGTGCGCTACAATTTTAGAGCGCAGCTCTTTGGCGCCCGTTCTTGCGTTTCGCCCGTCGCCATCGGCGTTGGCCCTCGTAACCAGTTCCGCAGCCTGGGGCAGCGCGCGATCCTGCCCACCGTCCTTCCTCTTCCTTCTTGGCGGTGACAGCGCGTGTTCTCCGATTGCTGCGCGCGCTCCTGCCGCTACCGTTCGCCGCTACGTGTACCCTCCCCCCTCCCTCTTCGTACGGGGCGGCGACGGTGATCTCCGGTTGCCGAAGCGCCGGCTCGCTATCAGCGGATTATGGTGCGTGTATCCCAAGCCGAAACGCAGAGCCACGTTAAAGTTACTCGCTAGCGGCGTCAGCGCTATCAGTCAGTCGCTGCTATCTCTTCGCCGCGCAACGTTCCTATGGGCCCACGCGCTGCCTATTCCGAACTCTCGATAACTTCATTGCTGTCTTCATTTCTCCGACCGCAAGGCTTCCTTTATTACAGTCAAGAACTGTTAGTGGAGTGTTTCTTGAAGGAATATGCGTGAAAAATTAATGAAAGTTGTCTGTCATTGTACATACTTGCCTTGCTCGAAATCTTTGCCTCACTCCATTGAAAAGGTGCTTGAGTTGATGAGCTGCGCTCAAATTTCGCATTAGAAAGTGGCGTAATTGTCGGCAAATTTTAAAGGACTTTTTTTGTCTATAGTATTTGGTGGACGCATTCGGATCTGCAAACACAGCATACCCATTGAAATGAAAATTAAAAGTAAATTACGCATTTGTTTAATTACCGAGTCTTGCTGACGGCTTGCAACTCTCCAGTTCTACTGAAAATCTTACAGCGGTAAACAAAGCTAACTCTTCTGTTTTAATTAAATGGTTGCATAATTAGAAGAGTTTTGCAGTAAATTTGGTCCGCAGCGCTTGAGGGCATTTTCCTTAGGTTAATTTTTTCTATTCCAGATTCACAAATTTCCTAAATTTATAAAAGGGATCGCTGAAACGCCGATATTATTCGGCAGTTTCAGCGAACGGTTTCAAAAATTTAGAAAATAGTGCCTTCAAAAAAGAAAAAAGCTTGCAGGAACAGTCTCTGCCGCGGCGCGCAAAATATGCAGCGAAATTCCCCTTAGTGTCTGGTTACTGAACCGAAACTCACTAAATAATTCAATTATGGTAATGAGATATTTATTTCCGATGGGGAGTTATGCTCGTGGTTGAGCACACTGCGTGCATGCGGCCTGCTTCGCATTAGGGCGGATGCTTTTATCCTTAATTAATAATAGTTTTCCATTTTTGTTTTTGTTTTCTACCCCGCCGGGGTGGCGCAGTGGTTACGGCGCTCGACTACTGTTCCCAAGGACGCGGGATCGAATCCCGGCCTCGGCGGCAGCTTTTTCGATGGAGGCGAAAAGCAAGGCGCCCGTGTGCTGTGCGATATCAGTGCACGTTAAAGAACCCCAGGTGGTCGAAATTTCCGGAGTCCTCCACTACGGCGTCTCTCATAGCCTGAGTTGCTTTGGGACGTTAAACCCCACAAACCAAACCAAACCATTTTTGTTTTCTCTTGCAATTCGAGCAAGGAATCATGCAGGCCTGTTTAGGCCAGACGAATAACATTTTGCTTTCAAAAGATTTCCAGAGGGCTTCAATCATGCTTTCCCCGTTTTTCGCGTCAGCCCTCCTCTCGCTCGGGAGTTTCGACATTGACGGCACTACCTTCGACACCGCACCAAGCGGGAGTCAGTACGGAGAAGGCTTAACCTCAGTCAGCCTCTGTGCCTATATGGTAGAGAGTGAACTAACTGCAGAATATATGGAGGGAGGCAGAGAAGACGGCGGCACTTTGAACGCCCTGTCGCAGCAGTGTCGACTGACAACGCCTGAGCACCTAGTGATCATTCTCACTTTGATCCTGACAACCGCCGTTCATGGAGAAAGGGGTTGCTTGTGGATGTAGTTACTGCAGTGACTGTGCCTTTTCTCCTCTCATGCACTTATTCTGCTCTGAGCGCGAACTAATGGCCGAATGTTCAGTTTTCGCATCTCATGACGATTCTTATGCATTATAAGAACCTTTTCTTCGGTTCTGCGAGCTTCAGGGCGAGGGCACGAAGCCGCGTATGATTCCTGGGAAGAAGAAAAGAACCTGTGCAAGTACCAGCCGCGCATTTGTGGTTCAGCCATCACCTTTCGTAGAATATGCGCAGATATTGCCAAAGAGGCATAACTTATCTGGTTACTAGCACTTATCTATCTGCTAACCCGTGGCGTCGCGTCCACGTGGGACGGATTACAGGCGACTGTGATCGAGGGCTTCCGCTTGGCGCCGAGCAACTCTGAGATAGGAGTTTTAGATAAAAGTTGGCGTCTCTTGTTTCTAGTTAGAAAGAGGAATATAAATTGCAGTTTGTTTGCGTACACTATAACTCTGTCTCTGGGTTGAGATGGAGAGGGAAGGGAGGTTCACTTGTCTGCTAGCCGGAATTTGGAGAGAACTATTTCAACCTGATACTTTACATGACAGTCATTAAAAAGAATCTAAAAAGCTTGAAATTTCGCCAGCACCTACGTCAAAGCACCTTTCCTGTCATGCTCAGCCGAGAAGCATTTCAAATGTTTACAGAAAGCCTTCAGTGTTTTGTCCTTAGAGGTACAGAGAGGTGTGTCCTCAAATGTTTTTGGCTTTTTACCCTTGGATGCCATTCATTCTGCGAGCTATACGAATGGGCTCCACAAATGATTTCTTCTTAAATGAACCAAATTCAAAAACTGACTCCAAGTCAAAAATTTTGGTAAAAGGAAGGTGGTCTATTTATTATTCTTTCCAAAATGGCGGGTGTAGCAAATGTTGACCGGTAACACTTCGAAATCAACGCGCAATTTTTGAGTTATTTTTACAATGAGAGGGACCCCCTGATTTACCATCTCTGCCAAAAGTTATGTCATACCACTACTGACGCCGTAAATCTATGCAAAGTAAAGGCGAGCTACCCTCCTGGCTTCTAAGCAAGTTTTTATCCTCTGGTAATCAATGGTGGCTTTAGAATATTTGCGAGAAGCATGCCATGCAGCCTGGTTACTTTTGCCAAAAATGGTACATATATTACTGTTTGTGTTGATGTTTTTTGTATATCTTTTCATTATTCCGAGCTAAGAAAATTTACGCATACTGAGCATGTACAAAAGGTGCAATTCATCAACCAGCAGCTGAAATTTTGAAGGCTTCTGATCACTCAAAAAATGCACATTCGATTAAACTTTTGTGGGTTCCCGCTCATGCGGGTAATCCTGGAAACGAGGCGGCGCACCAGTATGCCCAAGGATTTGTCGTAGACCAGGGTGTGCGTTACCCCCAACTTAGATCGTCTCCCGAGAGAGACCCCCCGTACAAAGGAATTACAAATTGGTACAAAAACAACAGACTGAAATATTATCCAGAACCCCACCAACACTCAACAAGTTACAACAAACAAAACTCAGAAAACTTCAGAAAAGCACGTGCTTTACTCTAGATAAATTAGCCCAAAAGTATAAAGTCGAATACAGCCCCTCATGTCCCCTTTGCGGTAATCAAAGGGCAGATCTAGAACACATGCAAAACATGCATGTTAAAGGATGTGAAAACATGCAACCGCCGAAGAACCTGCAGATGACCAATTCGGAACACTGGGAGGCTGCCTTGCTTGGCTCTGATTCACGCCGGCAACGCGCCATCACGGTCTGGGCCTAAGAGGTCGTCGAGCGCCATCAAGCGACGACCACACCTGGGGCGCCTTGAGGAGAAGCGTCTTCTCACGAAGAAAGAACACATCGATTTCTCCTCGATAAAATGTTCTAATCCTCCTCCTCCCCCTTATGTACGGATCAAAATGAGTCAAATCTTCTCGTGAAAGTGTTTTCTAAGCTTCAGCAATATTGCTTACATTGTTCCCAGCGTGCTTTCATATATTCCTAGACCAGTTCGATTTTGTAATCCACTGCTAGAATATCAGTGGATAGATAGAAGATCCAAACCCAGGTTACTAATATAACGAATGTTTGAGTTGCTTTGTGGAGTTCGACGTCCCAAAGGTGCTCAAGCTATGGAAGTCGTAGTAGTGAGCTCCTGAAATTGTGACCACCTGGGGTCCTTATACTTGCGCAGATATCGCATAGCACGGGGGCAAGTGGCTTTTCGCCTCCATCTAAAAGTGGCTCCCGATGCCGGGATCGATAGCTGAAAGATTATTAGCTTCTTTATTGAGGAAGAGAGAATGCGTCTCCCTAAACTACCCTTACAAGTCTTTAATCGAGCCATTGGCATTGACTTCCTAAAATGATTATTACTAACGAAATGACCAACGCCGATATTACCTTGGAGGAGAAACAATTGTCTATTGCGTTCAGGAATTGTACAAGGTTTAAAGGGGAAGCTCTGTTCGCAAATCAGGCCAACGTTTGGAAAGGGGGACTTGTCGAAACGTTTGCATCCCTTGTGAACTGATGCCCCCCTCAATCCCTGTTGAGTTCTTTTTTTTTTCCGATCCGAAACCACCGGAGGCGATTGGTGGTGGACGGCAAAGGGGGGGGGGGGGGGCAGGCCTGAGATTTATAGAGAGCGCATCTAATTTATATACGTGAATACAAGAGGAAAATCCCTGATATTGAGCACTCTGGCACACTTTTGAACGGCCCGTTTTGTCTATAACCCTACATGGCGCATTTAGTTGTTCACTAATTTCCAATCATTTCGGTTTATTCCAGACATGTGCAAGGCATTCTTGAAGCAGCCACCAAAACGCAATACCTACTTTACAACACGATAAATACTGATCCAGTAAACGTGATGATGGGTTCTTTTGAAACTGGGTCGTTGTCTAAGGTCTGACACTGCGTCCCACCCCCGTGGATTATTCTTTGCGCAGGACTGGCCAAGCGGAGACGAGGTGCAATTATACGCTGGCGCTATGCCGCGCACATTGACAGGCACAGCTGCGCCCAGTAGTCGATTAATTAGCTGCCACACCCCAGCCTCGATAAACACAACGAGCATACCGGATAAACTTTATCTGACGCCGTCGTCATGTGACACCGCGGCATCCTGTGTGGCTCATAAGGCGCGAACTTATGGCTGATCACTTCGAATCTTCTCAGGCAGCAGACGTCCTGCAGCTCAACAGCGCTGACTCGATACCCAGGAAAAGACGAGACGTAACTCTCTCCAGTTTCAGTCAACGGTCATTCATTCACGTGCAGCGACGTCATGACTGGCGTTTTCGCATTTCGTCCAAATGAAAGCTCAGTCAGATTCAATCAGCAATCTTGAGATGAGGAGCCTTTTACAACATGATGGAAACGAAGAAGCAAAATTTGACACAAAGATGCGGGCAGCACACGTGCAAGGAGGTGGCAAATACGTACGAGTCAAGCAAAGAAGCGAGGCGCATTCGGGCGGCAGATGCGTACGAAGGCCGCCTTTTCATTTTCGCTTCGTATACCGCTGGATTATTCACTCACGACAAGAACAAAATGGAAAGGGACAAATATATGGAAACTATAGTTATACAAGAGAAATTATTTGGCATGCTTTAAGAAAGTCGTACATGGTTTGACGGTTTGAATTTGGGGATGCTCAAGCTTCGGTTTAAGAGTAGACACCATAGCGTCTTTAGCACCACTTTTAATTCCGCCATTGTAAAGAAATATCGCGTAATTTGGTTTATGGGGAAAGGAAGGCGCAATATCTGTCTCACATTTCGGAGAACAGTGACACTTTTGTAGTCTGGTTTGTAGACTGGTTTGTAGGAAGAAAAGGAGCAATATCTGTCACAGTTCTGAGTTGACTCAGAACCGCGCAGTAGGGGATGTGGTTTGAAGCCTAAGGTCAAAGCCGTTCGCAAAATCTCCTCTTAAATGAGCTGTCGAGAACTGCACGACATGCTCAATCTATATAACGCATGGTCAGGTACACCCAATATAGTATTCTTGGACAACGGTAACCACAAAGCCGTCAATCTAGGCAGCCACAATATTTCTCGGAAATCTATCGACCGATCTGTGGACATCGACTAGAACGCCAGCGATACCTAGAAGCCCTGGACACCTACCATGATATGACCAAAGACTATAACCTATATAAAGCTTTATATATTCCTACCTCGCAAAGGCCACTAAGGAGCTGGAGGGCAGCAAATTCGGCGATAGAGCCGCATATTCTGAGCCTGTACAGCAACTGCCCGCCTGAATATATCCGGAAGCTCGCGCAACCGGGACCGTGAAAGACCTTCCTGCTCAGCCATGGCACGCAATCTCAACTGCTGGCCACGGCCAAAGCCCAAGGGGTCCCCGGCAGCTGCGGCCGACGGCCACCTATTAGTCTATAAGCCAACCCTAATAACAGCGTCACAGAAAAGCGCTCTGCACGCGCAAAGCAAGTTTCTTTCCTGCACAGATGGAGCAGAGGCATACAAATGAGATGAGCTAATAGGCCTTCCTAGTCAGTTACGTGCAGCCGCTGGACAAAGGACTGTCCTCTGGTGTCCGCCGCGACACTTTGCAATTCTTCGGTTCGCTATCCCTGCCACTCAAACTCAAGGGATTCTTAGTAGCTTCATTCCTTGATTTCCTTTTGCCTGACTTGATTTCCGAGGCGCCCCCTTAAAGCAGACGAGATGTAGCTCACACTGCGATGGGAAAGAGGACACAAGAAGAAAGGGTGAAAAGGGAGAATAAAGAGGCAATATTTTAGAGCTACATTTCGTTTTGATTCCGCGACCACCTTTCTCATTCCCGCTGTGCCGTGTTTCCGATGTGGTAGTGACGCTGAACGTCGAGTCAGTGGGCTGCGCCTTTGAGCCTTGCCTACGATTACCAGGAGGCACATCTCACCGGTTTCATCCTGAATAGGACCCTGTCCGAAAATATTGCAGTGCCTAACCGTCTCTTTTTACTCAATAAAATAAAATTACCATCTCATCTTGATGTAGCCTTTATTTTGCCTCGAGGAGCAATTATCGACAAATTTCTTGGGTTCTTGAGACTGCTTTCGAAGAAATATTTGTTGTATAGTTCCCGCTCTGCTGAGCTTTTCGTGGCATGCATGATGTAGGAAATTTGTTACCACTCATCGGATCCAGCCATTTCTCGCTGTCATCAGTCCGAGTGCGTTGTATTTTTAAAGCCAAATGTTGAAATTTTTTCCTCTCAGCGTCACCGAGACTCAAGCGACTCAACCTTGGCAACCAACCCTTGGTAACCTTGGAAGGAAAGAGTGGTTTGTTGGGATAAAAATCACGCAATGTGTGATGATGCAGTTTTAGGTGGTTACAAGTGCATTCTTGCGTGATTAAGAAGGTATTCTTCACCTTGGCTGAGATATGGGAGGAAAACACCTACATTGAGAGAAGCGTGCCGCCGCCAAAGGAATGCCTGGTCAGTTGAATGTTTGTTTAATACCCATTCTGCGATCAAGAATGCCTATGGTGTTGTCACTAAACACGTCACAAGAAGATTTTGAGGGCCGAAGTAAATGTGGCGCTTCTCGTTGGACATACGGAGCGCCCTGTGGAAGAAGGAAGAAACAAGGGAGTGAAAGAAAATAAAAAAAAAAACTCTCGGAACAATTTCCACCTCTTGAGATTGGTCGAACTGGATGTGCCTCACACAGTACCCAGGATATCTTCTCGTCGCGTAATTCACAGACCCGTCGAGCCTGACCTTCCGGTGGAATACATCGCGAGGGAAATAACACAGGTGATTCTTTCTGCATGAGTTTTAGTTTTTTTTTTAATTGATCTGATGCTCTTTCTTCCATTCAATGCCAGGCAACCTTCACAAATGATGTCCTTGGCCTTTTTCGATGATATTTTACTAGGGTATGAAAATTGCTAACCAAGAGGGTTCTACTTAAGTTGAGGACAACTCAGAGGGCTATGGAACGAAAAATGGAAGGGGGTAACATTACGAGATAGGAAACGGGCAGAGTGGGTCAGAGAAATAACTCAAATTACTGACATTCTTGTGGAAATTGAGAAGAAGAAATGGGCATGGGCAGGCCATGTAGTGCGAAGAGAGGATAACCAATGGTCGCTTAGAGTAATAAACTGGATTCCAAGGTAAGGAAAGTGTATCAGGGGGAGGAAGAAGGTTAGGTGGGCGGATAAGGTTAAGAAGTTTGTAGGGGTCAAGTGGATGCAGCTAGCACAGAACCGGGTTAATTGAAAAAATATGGGAGAGGCCTTCGCCCTGCAGTGGGTATAGTCAGGCTGATGAAGATGATAATGAAAATTGTGCATTTCCAAAATGAAATGCTGGGTGAAATGAAACACTCCCACTCTGACTCAAGGACGGTCTCTTCCTACATTCATTGCTTTCTTCTTGCCTTACTTGATGCTCAAGAAGACTCCTTTAAATCTGTAGAGCTGCGGCTCACACTGCGAGAGGACAAAGCACAAAAGAAGAAAGGGAGAAAAAAAAGAGAATAAAGAAGTTAAAAGGCGTTATTTTATAGCTTCATTTTTTTGTTTGAGGGAACGCTCTTATAATTCCCAAAGGACTGTGTTTCCAATGATAGTGGTGTGGTAGCGACGGTGAAACATCGTGATAATGGGCTGCGCCCTTAACCGTCGCCCATGATTAAGAGCAAGCAGATTTCACCGCTTCAATCCTGAATAAGAAACTGTCGGAAAATATCGCAGTTACCATCAGACTCTTTTAACTTAATAAAAAGGTTACCATCGCATGTAGTTTTAGCGTTTAGTTTGCCTTTACTAGCAATTATCGACACATTTCTTGGGTTCTTGAAAGCTTCCGCAGAATTACGTTTTTTATCTACCACTCTGCCGAGCTATTCGTAGCATGCAAGGTGCAGGAAATTTGTTGCCACTCACGAGCTCAAGTCATTTCTCGCCGTCATCAGGCTGCGTGTGTTGCATTTTTAGAGGTCATAATATTCACAAAAAAAATCCCCCTCAGCGTCACGTAGTCCAAAGCGACACAGCCTTGGCAACAAAACCTTGCCAGCTTTTGAATCAAAGAGTGGTTGCTTGAGAGTATTATAAAAAAATCACGAAATGTGTGATGATGTAGATTTAGGAGGCTGCAAGTGTGTTTTTCCGTGATCAAGAAGGTATTGTGCACCTTGGCTGAGATATGGGAGGAAAACACTCACATTTGGAGAAACGTGCTGCCGCCTAGGGAATACCTGTTACGCAGAATGTTCATTTGATACTCATTGTGTGCTGCAAGTATCCCTACGGTGTCGTAAGTAAAAATGTCACATATAGGTTTTGAGGGGAGAAGAAACTGTGGCGCTCCTCTCAGGATACACGAAACGCCCTGCGGAAAAAGGAAGAAAAGAGGGAGTGAAAGAAGAACCGTCAGAACAATGTTCACCACCTGGGATTGTTCAACGTGCATATGCATCACACAGGCCCCAGGAGATCTCTTCGCAGGCTTCACAGACCCGTCGAGCGAGACTTTGCTAAAGTGTACTAAAAGGGGGCAGTGGGCTTACTCCCCAGCCGAGCCCACGCTAGCGGTGGCACCGCAAATGTGAACGAATTTGTTTCTTCGAGTGGCCGCGTCGCAGCTCTGATGTCAAGCTCACTGTAGCGCTTGGCCTTGCCGACCATGTTAATATCTGTGCGCGCGTGCGGTTATCGCGTTTTCCTAAACGTCCTGCTCCTCGCGTTTTGTCTATGAAATTTTGCTTTTCATTAACATCAAGGAAAGGCGCTTCCAGCGAATGTCACGAAGACGTCATGCAAATTTGTTTAGCATGACTCAGTGTGACAAAACCATTGTTACCAGTCAAGGAAGAGGACGGGTTACGTTCACATCGGGGGTACCCCAAATATATTTTTTGCAGTCCCGACAAACAGAGAGTTGCGGAAAGAGTTGGAGAAAAATATGCACCGCTGTCCTAGTTGCTAGAAATTTGTTCAGATAATAATATACAAGTTGACGTTACCCTGCCCTTCTCAGCATTCATGCAACCAGCTCGGCAGCAAAGACATCTTTGCCTGCACAAACATTTCTGTATGACCACAGCCTGTCACTAGCAGTTGATATTAGGTAATAGTTCCTATTTCAGGTTATGTTGGGCGTCGATATGTGATGAAAATAAGAAGCAAAGTTTGTAGGCACTCCTCACAATGCTCCACCAGGGGATGTGACTTCCAACTCGCTTGGCTAACAGAATTTCTTTAGAAGGGAAGGGGGAGACTGCTTTACCGGTCGAGTCTGCGGTCGGCTTTGCCAGCAACCTTTAAAACAAGTTCATTAAATGCATGAGTTGCCATTAACTGCTCACTGCAACGTCCAGTATGTGCTGACAGTTGTGAAAGCAAGATTGGGGCAAGAGGTTGGCGGCTTAGCTCGCTTGCGCGCGCGCACCTATTTTTATTCCATGATCATCAGCTTTTATGTAATCACTCAGCTGCGCTTTTATGTGAGGGCGATAAATTCCAAGAAGATCGGTAAGGGAGTTAAACAAATCATCTTGAGCTGACCCGTTGCTCATAATGCGAATGATTGCCTGCTTTAGGTGCATGTGGCTTGAAATACTTTTTTTAAGTTCTGGCAATGAATTACTTTTTCCAGACCCCTCCTTTCATAGTCCACATACATTCAGCTAAACCAATGCTAGGACAGCGTGAAAGAAGGTAACATAGAAGCATGCATACTCAGGTTCACTGCATGCCCACTCGATCAGTTGACGCCTATTTATTTATCTTTTATCCAAGAGAACATTCAAGGAATGCTGCATGTACTAGACATTCCCGTTGAAAACAATGACCAGCATAGATTTCGTCATTCAGTTGGAGCTAAAACCTGTAATGAAGATTTTGTAAACGATTCAAAGTACTTTCACACTCGCGAGTTGTATTCGTAACTAATGTGCAAGAAGTTAAAAATAAAAGTCTGGATGAGCTCTGGCTAACTAGATGATCGGTATCGTCCCATTTGAAACCACGAATTTACCAGCATGCAAAATTCGACGCAAAAACGTGAAAAAATAACATTTTGACACCAGGTCCTTCCTCAAGCCATATATAGCGCTGATTGGTTTGGTATGGTTTGTGGGGTTTAACGTCTGAAAGCTCCACAAGCTATGAGAGACGCCGTATGGGAGGACTCCGGAAATTTCGACCAACTTGGGTTCTTTAACCACTGACATCGCACAGCGCACGGGCACCGTGTTTTTCTCTTCCATCAAAAAGCGACCGCCGAGGCCCAGTTTCGATCCCGCATTCTTGGGAACAGTAGTCGAGCGCCGTAACCACTGCGCCATCCCGGCGGGGTATCGCTGATTGCGTGTCGCGCCACATCTCGCCCTGCTTGTGACATTAAGTAATACTAAATAATGTCATTGCAGATCAATCATGTGCCGACAGTCTTTCAGCCGGTCGCTCCCCCAAATAGTACAAGAATTAAAGAAATGCATACATAACCGCGCACCGCCGCGCAGCGCAGCAGGCTGGACCAGCAAGAAGCTACAGTGAAGTCACTGGTGGCTCCACCTCTCGTACTTAGCATGAATGGCGTCAGCGAACGGGCGCCAGTGAGCCCACTGCCCTCTTCTAGTACACTTCAACTTTGTAGAGGAATACTTCGCCAGGGAACTAACACGTGCTAAATTCTGGCGTCTTAAACTACTTTTGTTTTTTCAGTGAATGTCACGCACTTCCTTACAGTCTATGCCAAGCAATCTTCGCAGATGATGTCCTTAGCTATTTTCGATGACGTTTTCCTAGAGTATGAAAATCATACCATTTCGTAAATAAAATGCCGAGTATGACTTACACTTAAAATTTTTAGATATTTCACCCCATCATGAAAGTTTTCTTGATGATTTGCATTCCACTTGCAGTGAAATCGAAAAAAATACAAGCAGTGCAGATATGACGCCTATTACGGTAAATAATAATGAGTATCGATGATGATGGGTCATACACGCACCTGGAATAATTGGTGACTCGCTACTAATCACCGCGAAGAAGCGTATTCAGCACGTGATTGCTGTGGGGATTTAGACCAACAAATAGAAATTAAGAAAACTTTAACTTGTGAAGATTCGCGTCTCCAGCGAATAAACTTATTGTGTCAAAATCGCGCTCTCCCTCGGCGTTTTAGAAATTGCACTGGTGAGTTGGTCATTTTTTAAATGATGTACGTCAAGAAGGTAATAGTCAGGGAAGAGCTCGCTTCCAGTGCTAGGTGGTCCTTGCAGATGTCTGTTCGAGTCAGTCGAGTAACATAAGCCAAATCAGCCAAAGCACCGACGGAAGCATGGGTAGACGTGCAGCTACGAGGACGAAGCGAGTCGGCCTCACACCCCAGAAATCGAGGACGGAAGGTTAGCATTCGGGGCCGCTCGAAGAGCTCGGTTTCTCAAGGCGTCCTTATGGTGAGCGGGGAAGGAATTGCACCTTTTCGTAATGGACGCCAAGGACAGCAGGCAACGCAGCTGAGCTGGAATCCTCGTCACCCTAAAAACATTTTAGCTAGCTGCTTTGCAGTTGGACTCGAGCTCCAGATGCTCAGGCGCTTCGGGACATAATGCGCCGCCCATGTGGGTGGTCTCTGTGTCCCAAGTCTGACTGATGGAGGAGGCGCCTGCGTGAATTGCTATCGTCTTTCTGTATGGCTGTAAGGTTTCGTTTTCTTCTGAAAAGCAAAGAAGGGCCCTGATCAGCATAAACAATACTTTGACGCGACGAACAGAGCATGCGTGTGCTAATGGGTCATCTGGAGGCTGTTTGGAGGCGGCCGAATGAGATGGTCGAATTGGGCGCAGGCGAGGGCGACGGATGCCTTCGCAGAATTTGTGCCTGCTCTGTAACGGAATACAGAGGTGCCGTGTTCTGGCTTGAGTTTACTATCTTCCGACCATTGAACGAATGGCGAAATTTTAATTTTTTAGGCGGGTCGCCCTTGACGGCTGAGCGTGAACAACTTTAAACAAACCTTTTCAGATTGAAGGAAGTGCTTCCTTTCTTGTCATCGCTTTGCATCGCGAAGTCAATGAACTTACGAGAATGAAGCATAACGAACAACATCATGTTTCATAGAATAACTTCACTACCCCTCCCGAGCTCCGAATGGCGATGATCGCAACAAACCTCTGCGCTGTTTCATTAAAAGATTTCTTCATATCGCCCCCACTTTTCAACTTCCCCATACTCTATACGACGTTCTAGGGAACAGCCGAAAGACTCAGCTAACTGCCGCTGGCATAGTCCGCAGGTGCTTGGCGTCTGTCATGGAGGTAAGCTGCTCTCACATAGACATTTATTATCTTGATTCGGGGACCATTTAATTCTGACAGGTAGTGCGAAAGCTTCAGCCTTTTCCATTATAGCAAAAACGACGGCCGGCAGGAGCGTGTCATTGTCACTATACTCAAAATTCGCTTAGGCCATGCTTCCACAGCTGGAGGCGGCGAAATGTCTTCTTGCCAAATGAGTGGACTGTAGTCAAGATTAAAGAGGTCCAGTCTGAATTGTATTTTAAGTGCAAGTTCATTTTAATATATGAATCTAGCATCAAAGCGCAACTGAAATGCCCAGAAAAGAAAGGCCCGACCACATGGCAGCGTTTCTTCGGCGTCGCGTCGCCTCATCTACGAGCGTCGTCGCTCGGCGCACGCCAGAGAGGGTGACCATACACATGCTGGCGTACGAATTGGCGATTGCAAGCCATAGCGCGGGGAAATCCTGGCAGTTCGAACAATTGTCCCCCGTCCGTAGCTAAAATCTTCCTATTCAGCGACGACAGGCAGTTACTGTGGAGGGTGGGGGAGGCAAGGGGAACAAAGGCGCAGGCATGCACGCGGACAAAAGAGCAGCTCTTTCTTCCGCGGAAACGAGTTGCGCCTGTGTCGGTGGGTTCTGCAGCTGCCCATGCATGGTATGTCATTGGTACCCCGCCTGAAAATAATTTCCAGCATCGAAGCTGAGACCTGGCACCGCCAGATACCTGCGTCTTTCAGCGTCGCCTCGCTTCAAGGGCCATATGTGCGTCTCCAGCGACGCCGATAGTCGAGACGCTCACGTGGCGATGAGAAAACGCTGCCATGTGGTTCGGCCTTTACCCAGCAGCATTCAACGCCAGTTCCCTCAGTTAGGCAGGAGATAACCTGAGCTTGTGTTGGCTCCTTTGCTATGGCCTGTCTTTCTGTGCTTTTAATCTTACCATGTCCCACCTACTGGCCTACAGTCATAGTAGTCAGTTTGTCATTCGGGCGCCGACAAGGCGTGGCGCTGTAGAGTACGTCTTAGCGCCTAATATAATCATCCTAATTCCAAAGAAGCATTAACTATTCTACTCCACCAGAGCAGTGAAATTGTCTTGTTCATCTTTCCCGAGAAGAACGCATGAGAAAAAGAAACACAGGGGCTTCATTCGTCACTTATAGCGTTTTATTGCCTCTCTTCGTTTATTTTACTAATATGCCAGTGCATGGAACAAGCTATGTGAATAAATGTTTTTCTAAGCTTAAGCTTTATTTCAGACTCATAACGCACTTTCAAAAATAAATGTCGCTATCTAGACAAAGTTTCTTGTAATATAGTTAGTTGTTCTCCTTAATGGTGTATTGGTGGCGCTGTCCTACAAAGCCTTCCATGCCCTAACTGCAACGAGGAGGCATTTAGCGCGTGTTTTTGATACCTTTCATTATAAAGCATTCCTCACGATTCATCGCTTCCCTTTTGATCCAGCATCCACAAGGTGATTGCGTGTGCTTCATCAGGATTATCGAATTGATGAATTGGGCTTTCTTTAGAGTCATGTAGATAAAAAAAGCAGCATCTTGCAGGATAATATTGTGTCCTTGCCATTTGCATTTCGTAAGCCAATTGCCACGAAATTTGCTTAACTTATCGTGTCCTGTATATAAGTAATTTTTTTCTTGCAAGAACTTCACCGTACATAGCCGATCACGCTCGTCTAGAGTGAGTACGTTTAGTGAGGCATGCAAAAAAAAAAGGAAAATGCCTCTACATGTGCCATTTTCGCATAACAGGCAGTCTCATTTAAAGTGATTGAGCGCCGTTGTGCGGAAGAAGTAAAGAGAAATCCTGATGCAGCTGCTGAGTTTTATTGATAATACCTGCACTCTACCGCGCAGAAAATTCATCTAAACTACACAGACACGGGCACATTGTCCCCTATTAAATATAGCTGCGTTAACAAAGCAAAACTCAGTTTTTGTCGGGGCCCCCACTCGAGCGTTTTTGGCAATCGCTATCAACTCTGTTCTTTCACCGTCCTCTGCTTGAGCCGCTTGTTTTTCTACTGAAGAGGACTTGGAATTATAGTCAGCAAGTAGTTTCCTCGTGTTTGATCTATAGCAGAGGTTTCAAAACCCGCAGCAACATTATTTTGATCCAGACACACAAATCCACAAATGAGAAGCGCAAGACTCCACCGTATCAGGACTGCGGAGTTTAAATCGACGTTTCCGTATAAAAGAAAAGGACACGCGGCGTGCACATCGTATGCTAGATTAAAGACACCGGAAACTATTCTTGATCATTTAGGGGCTAGCCTGCACTGAACAGAAGAGCTCACTACAGGCAACCATTGTGGTTGCTGGCAGCGGCATGGTCACTGAAACCGAAAACCTCAAATTCTTTACACTGTATATATTGCGACGACATCCTTTCCAGAGTAGGCGACCGGAATTGCTGAAACACAATGAGGCAGAGAGAATACGACACCAGGAAGCTGAAGAGCAAAGCATGCATTGCGGCTCTACAGGAGCACATCTGCATATTGGGGATACGTAGCACTCAGACAGTGTGCAATAATTGGCAATCAGGCTGGCTGTGAATCGATTCACTTGCTTTGCTGTCCCAGTCGGACGCAAAAAAGTGGCAGACAATAAGGATAATCAGCAATAAGAAATTTGAGTAGTTATCCAGGAAGAGAGAGAGTGAAATTTAATTAAATGCGGGAGATCTTTTTCTCAACCATTTTGGTTTTGCGATATGCTGCGGCAAACAATTTAAGAGTCATGTTGATCCATTTGATGTTGATCCATTTGCAGTGACAACGCTGTTTGCAAGACGCGCACGGTAAAACTTGCTGCCTACGACAAATGGCCTGGGAGCAGTGCGCACATGCGTCCGCATCGGGCGCCATGATGGCATCACTGCGGCAAACAATTTTAGAGTCATGTATATATGATCACGGATGAAAACAGAACAACAGCAGCAGCCTTTTAGGCAGTCTAAGATTGCCAGTGCACTTTGATATCTTCGTCTTTCCATGAGGGGCCAAACATTTCCCCATTACATGTGGCATCAACCCCCTCGTCAAAAGAAGAATTGTCCCAATTATAAAAAGGATAGATGAGAAAACAAAAAGGTGAAGGAGGAACAGGCAAAGTAGAAGGCCGCAAAAGAACGGCACGCACAAACACTGCACTTAACGCGAGGAATACGGCTTCATTCGGCTGGCATGCACAATGTGACATTGAGGAGCACGACACGACTAGCGAACACTTCCTTCAGGAAGCACTTCGTAATCCACGACAATAACACGGCGATGGACCCTGCAGGAGCCAAAAAACGGAGGCAGTAGTTTTTAGGAGTGACAGCTCGTTCGGATGGCAGTCCATACCCAGATTTCGTCACCGCGATAATATTCGACGTCCCGGTGACGGAGTTGTATCATTTTGCCTCACGACTTTGTTGCTGACAAATGCGAAGCATAGCCCTTTGGGGGGTTCTTCGACAAGCTGGGCGGATTCTTCAGCGTCGGAGACGGAGGCGGGTGTACCATACGGGAGGAGCAACGAAGTCACTTCCATGAAGAAGGCGGAAAGGCGTATATAAAGGCACTTTCTTGCACTACGGTGCAAGAAACGCTTGCACGTTTCTTGCAAACGTGCAGATATGCAAACGTGAAGTAGTGGATGTCGGCGTACAAGGAGATCATACCGGGGCAGGTTTTGTTTAGAAGTCCCGCCAGTCCGTTCGTCTGGGGGTGATAGGAGGTATTTCTCTGATGACCTGCAGTGCAACTAAGTCGCATTACTTCTTGCACAAGTTCTGCGATTCGGCGGTCTGTGATAGTTAGAGCTGCAGCGTCATGGAGAAGCACAATAGTTTCGACAAGATTTCAGCAGCAGTACCACGCTGGCGGTATTTTGTTTCGCGATAACGTGATAAATAATGGGTGGCAACGGCAACAAGAATCCATATATGGCTCTCAGTTGACGTAGGCAATCGCCCCAATAAGTTGATACCGACGTGCTGAAACGGAGAGTTCGACAGAGGAACAGGTTGGAGCAAACGGGTAGGCTAAAGGGGGGCAGGGGGGAGGTGGTACGGCACTGGCTGTCACGACAGGATTTCACATATTGTCTTACAATGGCCGCAAGTTGGGCCCAGTGATAATTGTGGCGCATCCTGCCAATGTGCGACTGAAGCCAAGATGTCCAGACGATGATTCATCGTGACAAGCGCGCAGAAATTCGGCGCAAAGATCAACAGGAACGACTAATGGGTACTTGGGCTGAAAGGCTACAAACGTTCGTTTGTACAAGACGTCGTTGGGTAGCAAAAACAAGGCTTGCGCACGCGAGAAGCGGCAAGGTGGTAGTGGCGTGCGGTCTTCTAGGTAATCAATGAGCGGACAAAGATCAATGTCTTCACGCTGCATTTGAGCAAGGGTTGACGCTGCGACTGCTTCAAGGAAGGTGACGTCCAACAGGTCAGTGTCTAGCCTTGTCCAGTGGTAGTGGTGGGCGCGAGAGACAGCCTGCGTTAGTGTACTTTTGGCCATACATATGCCACAGAACATCGAACCCTTGTAGCCACAAACTCCACCGGATAAGGCGTCCAGAAGGGTCCTTGAGGTTCACCAACCAACACCGCGAATTATGGTCACCGAACGCCCTAAACAGTCGTCCGTAAAAGTACATCTGAATTTAGCGAACGCCCACCACACCGTAAGACATCCTTTTCCCGTTGTCGAGTAGTTCTTTGCAGAACTAGAGAATGTATGGCTGGGGTAGGCGATGACGCGCTGATTGTTATCCTTCCACTATACGGCGCCAAGTCCAACATTGCTCACATCTGTGTCAACTTCCGTAGCGGTGTTCTCGTTGAAGTGGCCTATAATTGGATCCAAATGGAGGCGTATTTGAAGGTCGGCGAATTCGTATGGCTGTTCGTGGTCCCAGACAAAAGGAATGACATCCTAGGTTACACGAGGTAAGAGATTTGCAACTTTAGAAAAATCGGTGACAGAACACCGGTCTAAAGTGAGCACAAAACTCCGAACACTGGTGCATGCAGCCCTTGTTGATTTGTGTCAGTAACCCCGCCACAGCGGTCGTCTTCTCAGGTCAGGGCGGAGGCATGCCATCGGAGCTGACAAGGTGGCCTAGAAATTTAAATTGGTATAGACATTTGTATTTGAAGAATCGGAAGAAATACGGTTGCTTTCCTGTTTATACAAAGATGCTCCTCAAGTAATCCCAACGTCTCATTTTGCCACGAAAATATTTTACTTTGGTTTTAAATACAAGACAGGAAAAGACCCATTTTTCAAAACCCATCTGCAGTGAGCTTTCTGTGAAGAAAAGTCTACATAGGTAAACAACATGGCGTCATTAAACAACTGTGACGTGGAGTCAGCAGAGCAAAGAGCAGTGACTACTCAGGATAGCTCACCGTGTCTGCCTTATCTGTATCGACTGGGCACCCCAGGGAAATGTCTGCTCTTCTGCTCGCTTGACTCGATGGCTTTCCGCACTGTCTTCGTTGCTGCATGTTACAACTACTTCACCTGGCGTCAATTTCGCGGTCGGCGTGTTTTCCAAGCGCAATGCTTGGGTATACTTTGTGAACGCTCACGGACACACAGATTAGACTCTGAAAAGGAGAAGCACAATTTATTTACTTGCTTCATTGACGCCGCACTCGTGCAACTTGAACCTGGTGTACATTAAGGCAGCCTGCTGTAATCGTGTCACAAGAGCATTTCTGCACAAGTGTACAGCTTTCAGCAACGGCGCCGCCCACTGGCACGCCGGGAGGCGTGAACTGTGCCGCCGCTCTCCACTTGCCCTAGACATCACTGGGCCTAGCTTGTTTCACATCAAATCGGCAGTGGACGGCGCTTCGGGACGGGCTAACGCTGTAATAAACATCGGACTTCCGCGCCGCTTTACTGGGAAGCCTATCGCACAAAAATACATTTTTGATTCGCAAGCCGCCTTCAGGAGCGAAGCTAACAGACGCCAGGACAGTTACACACGGCAGCAGCAGCGAAGTGGATGTGGAAAAAAAGCTCACTTGTATCTCTGTAATCACTCTATCAGCAAATCAGGATTGTTCCAACAATCCTCCCAATTTATTCGTTATTCATGGTCCTTTGTACGGAGTTGTTATGCATGCGAATAAGCAGCGATCCGCGATATATTACCGATAGCGGAGACTATCGGAGCCGATCGTGTAGGCAACGGCTTTTTATGCCCAGATCGCCTTAAAAGCGCCAGATGGCGCCACAGGCTTGAACAGCGCCACTCGGGTCTGCTGCGTCGGGGCCAATCAACGCGTGAACATGCGTGAGCATGGGCAGCTTGAGCGCGGTAGCAGGTCAGGGCGGCTGGCGGTGTCTGATCGGGTCACGCTTTTTTTTTTTCTACTGCTGAAACAATTTTTTTAATGCCAATTTGGATCTCACAGCGCCGGCAAACCGGGCTCAGAGCAGCATCTTCACAGTAATCAGTACCTTTGTTCAACATGTCTATCCAGCTGATATTTCCTGCACGCTAACCGCTAAGCTTTCGTAGCAGCTGTTGGTTCCTGCTTTTTTTTTTCAGTTCAGTCGCTGGCGAGCGGGTCGAAATCAAAGTACTCGGCAATGTTAATAACATCCGCACCTTCGAGCGAAACAACGTCTGAGAACTAATTATGGAATGCTCAAGCACTACTCGGCGGTAATAATTTCTTGCAAGTGCGGTAGCAAGCAGACGAAAAATGCTGAATTTTTTTCCGCGAGGCCAGCGCTCTGGTTCTCGCCGCCTTATCCTTAGGTTTATGCCAACAGCGGCAAGGGGACGTTTATTGCTGCGGAGCTGCCATTCGAAATCTACGACCCATCTACCTTTAACGATGAGGGGATACTAACGGCCTGGGTCATTTACCAGAAGCCGAGGCATGCCATTTATATCAGAAGTTTTCTCTGTACGGAAACTTTTGTCTTCTTAACTCCACAGCTACTCGGTGCAATCACTATATCAGTTATCTTCTCTAGCGATTGAAGTGGATTATGAAGACGGCGCAAAAGCGACGAGGACAAGGAAGGAACACCAAAATAACAGGACAAAATAACAGGAATAACAGGCGCCTGTCCTGTTATTTTGGTGTTCCTTCCTTGTCCTCGTCGCTTTCACGCCGTCTTTACAATCCACTTCAACCATGAACCAACTAGCCCAAAGCAAAGTACGTCTCTAGCGAGTGCCCAGTTTTGAGCTCTCGAAGCAGGATTGAGTTCGAGGATAGAACAATTGACGTATATTAATTTCTTGAGGTCGGCTTGGTTATGCGATGGTTGCTGCGGCACCACCAGTTATAGAGGTGCGAGATACGAACAGTACGAGATGCTTAGAAAAAAGAAAAGCCGACAGCACCCCGTTACCATTTTCACTCATGTTTTGCGAAAAAGCGCGCCGTCATTTTTTCATTATTGGTCTGTTTTTTTTTACCCCTTTGTTGAATTTCTATAGGGCCCATAGTGCGGCTGCAGAAGGAAAGAGAACCGCGTGCGCTCAAACACGCGCAGGAATGCAGCACTGAGCAGACGACAACATGCATTTCAATGCAGCGGGGAGCACACGTCGCGGCCGCACTGCGCGGAGGTTTTGCCGAGGTCTCCATGGAGGCCTTTAAAGCACAGAGCGACGCAGCGGCCCCTGGCTCAGGTTTTCTCCCCCATACGTCATTAAATTGCGTGTTTACGTGTCGCCAGTCTTGCCAGCAGGAAGCGCTCGTGTGGCGCGCTAGCTAGCGCTAGCATCTTTGACGTCATCGCAGCTTCTGTTCGGAGAGCTCGAAACTGATGTTGGTCCTGATAAATGCATTATTAATTCATTAATTAAGGCATGTTGGTTCTTTTTGGGTAGCAGTTCCTCTCTTTTGGACCATCGTGGATCGTTTAAACCAAATTTCCGAAACAGAAAATGTACGTGTCTATACTCCTTTAAGCTCGCCGAATGCAAAGTGGAACTTCTGGGGTTTAAGGCACAAGCCACCAGAACGAATTGCATTGAAGACGCCATGAATACAGTTGATATGCTCTGCAAAAGGTTCAGAAAAAACAACTGAATCACCTGAGTAAACAAGGCGTCTGCCACTTAAGTTTGGAGAACACAGTACCGTCATTCTCGGGAAAGTGGCCGGTGCTGAACACGGGCCGAATGAGAGCAGCTTAAATTCATATAAGCCACCTGGTGCTATAAAGGCGGCTTTTTCGCAATTGCGTTTATCGACTTCAATTTGAGAATAACCGCTTCTCAAACGCATAGAAGAAAAATAATGTTTAACAAAACTTGAACGCGGCCTAGATGGTGCATTGCAACTTAACGAAAGGTAATAAGCCAACAGGAACATACACACATCCGAGAAAGAACAGCACAGTAGCCAAAATAACTTGCATGTCGAATATGATCCAATGAAACGTCTCTTCGGTAAGGGATTTAAACGTCTTCGTCACATTGTTCAACTTTCTGTAGTCGACAGGGAAACGTAATGTGCCATCTTTTTTTCTTGACCAACACAGCAGGAGATGCCCAAGTATTTTTTGAGGACTATAGACCGTTTTCCTGAGAGCAAGCAGGAGAGGAGGAAAATACTGTCTAACCAGATTCCTTGCGCCGTCCCATTGTTGCGAGTACCGAGTGGGCTGCGCATTCGCACGCTTCATGCGTAGCAGAGCGGCCTTGCACCTCGATATATTGAGAGACTTAAATACTTCTATTAGTGCCCCTTTTAGTGGTAATGTCATCGGAACAGCAATGCCTGATCTGGACGGCACAAACAAAGAAATCGCAAGATGATTGCCTAGAGCGTATGCATAAGCGTGCATTGACTGTCCGAGTGCGGCTGTGATATATGTTTCTGCTTCACCGCTTTCCAGTTTATCCTGATTTAATTCGCCTATGAACGTTTTCTGTAAGCCAGATAGACTTAGTACCAATGACGGACTCACGAATATAATGCCCATTTTACTTCCTCCCCCATAGTAAACACGCACTCCCTGCCGTCCGTGCCACCTGCAAGCCCTCCACGCCAACAATACGGTGGATCTCTTTCGCCAGCGTTTGAAGAGTGTTCTAAAATTTGTTCTTCACTTAAACAACAAGTCGACAGCGAAACAAAATGTACATTTCTTGCGGATTTCTGACCCGTACCATGTTATTGATAATTGCAATGCAAAGAAGTTTCGCAACACATTACCGCTGGTGCGGCGTGCGGCTCATCGTCTGCCATCATGGCTCCGCTACTAGGGCGTCACCGAAATTTACGACTTTCTTTTATTTCGTTTACTGATACGACGGGATCGTCCATGAGGCAGTTCCATGAGAGACTATTCACTCTAGTGCTGAGCAATTACAAAGCGCCGGCGGATGTACCTTCGATGCGAAACAATTTAGGCATAGCGACGACTAGGGAGCAGCGCTCGGCGAAAGTTCGTCGTCCGCCAGCGTGCGGCGCTGCTTTCGTAAGCGCTGCTGTATGTGCAGTGAATTTGTCGTCTCATGGTACATGGTGCAGGTTTCGTGCGTGGTGCAGGTTTTTCGTCGTTTTGCTCAACAATACATCATGCAAGCGATGCGGCTACGACGTACTGGACAGGGATGCGATGTTGTCGCGCTGCAGGACGAACACCAAGGCTGCATAAAAATGTCGACGGATGGTACTTTAGACAATACTTCATTATGTGCTGTTCTTGACCCATGGTTTAACTTGAAAGTATACAGTGCTAAAGCAGAGCAGCTCGATCGTATATCGAAATGGGTTTCACTTCACGTTAAATCAATGCAACTATGACTAAAGTATTTTTCGTAGTATCAGTATTCCTGTTCATTCGCTGTGTGTTCGCGTGTACAGTTGCCATTTAAATTATAAAATATAATTGAAAATACATGTATCGTGAAAGATACAACTGATACATCCTCACTGCGGAAGTAGAGGACAGTCCTTTGCAGTCGCCCCGGCCGCTAACACTGTTTCCAAGAGCTGCCCCCATGCCAAACGGATGATACAGGGTTTGCTGGAGCGCTCAAGTAAAGCACACAATAGAACTAACGTGTCGGATAACTTTGACGAGCACCGCGAAACAGCACTTTTACACTGTCGCAACACAGCATTAGCACGCACAGCACAGCCCCGGATGGCGTCAAGAGGAGCCGGAGAGGACTATCCAGTTTGGTTCATAAGGGGCGCCACCATCAAACTAAGATGGCTGCGCCCAAGCATCGAAACTAAAATCGTCTATATAATATCATCTTCAAGCACATGCTGGACCTGATCCTGGTTCGTATGTCGTACCTGTTCAAGACAATCGTTAAGAGTGCTACCGCACTGGTCGTTCGCTGTCTTTGGTAATAATGTAATGTTTCACAATTGCCGCCTAGCTGATTTTGGACGAGACAAAACATTCTGCGAATGAATGCGGAAGGTCCAGATGACTCGGCTCCTTTCAAGGCGAAAACGTGGCATTAATATTGAGCTTGACAGTGAGAGGAGACGGCTGATGTTCAACGTCGGCTGAAATTTCACAGATTCAGGGGTGCTTGTTGAGAATTGATGTCTTCAAAATAGGATATTGCACTCTGTCTTGGCAGTTGTATGGGGCTCTGAACTGAAGTTTGTAATAAGACGTGGGTAGTCCCAGCACGAAGCGTACATTAGCACGGGCGGCAAAGATTTGCCTCTCAAGGAGCAAGGACACTTTTCTTTCGGCAATTCTCTGAGGGTATGTTTGTCGTCACAGCCAACTGTGACTACCTTGCTGGCTCGAGGTGGTAGGCGAACATCCTCACTGTGGATGCGCAGTGCCATGAGGGATCGGTCGGCGCGGAGCGCTCGAGCAGTAGAAAAAGGAACTAGAAGTTCACGGAGGTTAATAAGTGCTCCATATTCTCGAATAAATTCAATCCCTAGGATAGGTTGCCAGAAGAACACGACCCCAACAACGAAGTGTGAAGCCTCGTGGATCCCAGCTCGAGCAGTGTATCTGCCAACCGGCTTGACTGAATGACCACTTGTCGTACGAATCTGGGGCCCGTGCCATGGCATCATCACTTTTTTTTTTCATTTCAGTCACCAGAGCTCGACTCATAGTTGAGTAATCGGCACATCTGTCCGTGAGGGCACTCACCGCATGGCCGATAGTACAGACTGACAGGTCAACGGAAGTGATTTAGGTAGCGTCGATGAACGTGTGCAGGGTGGCAGAAGTAGTACTGATCGTTGGTGGAGGATGTTCGGAAGTACAATGAAAACGCGGCCGCACCCCCAGAGATCGCTGGTTCTAGTTTCCCCGAAGCGGACTGGGAGACCTCCGTCAGGCAGGCTGAGAAGACATAGGACGGCTCAGTGAAAAAATACCAGAAAATGACCGGAACGATCGGCTTCGTTAACTAGGGGAAAAGAGACGGAGAGATTCATCTATTTCGAGCGATCGTTCGCCATAACGAGGAAAAGGTGAATGAGGGGTGAACCCTGCATGCCCAACTGAGGGTAAGAGCAGTCGCGATATAGATGGCCTGGCTCTCCGCTATCATAACAAACAGGGCGACGTCTGTCAAAGGTCCACAAGCAGACCCTTTCCGTTTATTTCCGTGTAGGCTTCCATGCCTGGTAACAGTGTGCAAGACACCAGAAGCGCTGCTGAGGAGTTTGGCGCTCTGTGAACGGCGGGTCGGGGTAGCCGGAGGTGAGCATAGAATCTCAGCATAAGAGAGGACTGGAGGATTGGCAGCTGACTGTGCGCGTGGCCGCATTGCTTGTTGTATTTCATTGCGTATAATATGTTCGAAATGGAGGCGGTAGCCAGTTGGAGATGCTGAGTGGGAAGGTGTTGCAATTCCTCCTGAACAATATGGCGCACAAGCTCCCAGAGTGTATGATATCATTGTTATCTCGTGCCAATTTAGGACAACTGATGGCTGAGAGTTGGAGCGCGGGGTCATAATGAACGGCGTATTGCTGAAGTGCCCGCTCCATGGTGGTAGCTTCTTGGACAAATTCATCAAAGACTCTCGGTGGGCTACTGGTGAGAGCAAAAAACAGCTTTTCCTCTACAGCGTTCATTAATTAAAGCACCTTTTGGATTCGTCCATGTTCGGTTCAGCGCACCGAAAAGTGAGGTCAAGTCTTCAACGAACATCATCCCCTTCCATTTGACCTCTGGATTCTACATTGGAGGGCCTGTTCAGCCCTTTATTTCGGTTCGGAGCTTCAAAGTCGCGCAGAAGCTGACTACGAAATTCCTGCCAAATCGTGAGTGTCAACTCATGATTCTGGAACCATGTCTTGGCGGCGTCCTCAAAAGCAACGTAGACGTTCCGCGACTTATGATAGTCGTTGCGGTCGTTATAGGCGGCGACGCGATCATAGCGGTCGAGCAAGTCTTGAACATCTTCAAAACGGCCGCTGTGAAAGGATCTCGGTAGCGGCGAATGGAGACCGAACGAGGCGCCTGTAGCATCCTAGGATCCGGTAGGAGAGTTGTTTGAGTGGCTGTTGTGACGGGCATTCGTGGGCGGGGGGACACAGGTGCACAGCTGATTTGGGTGGAAGGCCTTGTAGGCAGGGGTTTGTGCGAAGGCCGGCGGGCGCGGAGATGCCTTCACTACACCGGTCGCTTCCGTTGGAGACAAAAGGTATAGATCTACCCAGCACCTGCACCAATTGTCACGGATGAAAATTGAACATACTACTAGGCAGCCTTCGATCCCCAGCGCAATTCAGTCTCTTCGTCTTCCCTCGAGGAACCACACCAGTTCCATAATATATGGAGCAATATGTATAGGAAGGCATTAGTGTTCGTTTTTCAGAAAAGTTTAATACTTCAAGCGGAACTCCTTTTCAACTTCTTAATCGTAATAAGGAGGTTTTGCGATATAAGAAAAGGCGGGAGGTGTTCTGCAGGTGCTAGATGAAGGGCTAGTTCTGAAAGTTGAAGTATATGCACGAGCTGCGTGAGGTTACCACCTGTGGAGGAGTGACGTGGGAGAGGAAGGAGTCGTTTTCGGGCAGTAGTGGTATGCAGTAATTTGTCCTTACGTCTGCGTTACAATCGCCCACTAACTGGGCCAGTGCGGGCTTAAGGCGAGGCGCAGAAATTTGTGTGACGTCACAGATGAGTGATTAGACGATAGGCCTAAGGCTTGATAGGCTTGGGCTGTGTGGCAAGAGAGTAAGAACACACAACCAGAAACGCAGGGCCAACAAGCGAAGAACCCGGCGGGCGTCCCGTTCCGTGCTTGCAATATACATGAGCGGCAATCTTCCACACATTCTGGAGGCATCTCCGTGATTATCGGCTCACAACGACCTCTCCCGCACCCTTCTTTTCCTCCACGTTCTACCTCACAACTCCTGTTAACCTCTCCCGTCACTACTATCTCCAAAATCTGCAGCGGCATCCCCTCCACCATTACTGCTTCTTGCCATGATCTATGCCATTGATCTTCTCGCCCATATCTTCATGCTTTCACGGCAGGCACATTTCTGCTTCTCCTCATGGGCTTTCTACCTCATTGTGCGTTATTAGACACTCGCAACGATTTCCTGCTTCCACGGTAGCCACGGGTTTTTCCCGTGAGAGCCACGTTTCGGGTACGCATTCCTCAGCTTTGTAGTCCTATCCCCTAGATACCGAACCACCCATCGCCACACCCTCTCTCCTTTGTTCCTACGTGTGAGAAGGAGAGGTCAGTACCCTCTTCTACCTGCTGCAAGTACCATATGGTGTTTTGATCTGCTACTGGCTGCCACGGCTTGCAGGTGGCGTGTTACGACAACGCGGAATCCAGTAGCAGTTGCACAAGGTCCGCCCTCTTAAACCAGAAGAAGAACTTATTAGGCACCGTACTCAATTTCTATTCGGCATGCTAGCTCATATTAAGGACACCTTCGACTTAAGCGTAATAATCCACGTGACCGGCATGCTTGTACTCGTACACTGCAATCGTGAAGTCGTCGGATGTCGTTCAAGGTGCATCATGTTACTAACGATATTCATGCTGCCCCTCGGACTACATTCAAGGGCTTCACTAACTCTTCAAACCGAGAAAATATCATTGTGCATCATGGTAACAAAAACAAAAAGGAAAGCAACCTGAGGTGCTTGGTGAATTGATCGATTGCTAGGCATCACTTGGTTTCGAAAGAGGTTGACGGATGAAGTTCCGACTCCAAACTGGGTGAGCGCTCCGCTTGTATTGTCGTATCGATGCATCGGGGATTTTCTTGCCTTATGCTCGGGCGATGTTTCTGCAGTTGATTTATTATTTGCCTTTTTGCTTCCACTACACTCCTGATTTATTTTGCACGTGGAGGGCTCTCTTTTGTTGGTAAAACTGCTAATGGGTGGTCCATGAAAGAATGGTACAGAGTTCTCCGCAAAAATTCTTCAGATTTTTATAATGCAGCGCGCCGACGATACTTTTGTAAGACATCTTGGCTCTTCGATGGATTTCTACATCCAGTTTATGCAATTTCCGGTTCTTGTGCTCAAATTTGAATACCAAACAGTCGCATTCTTGCTGTCATCATCGATTGCCTGCTTTGCCTGAGTATGTCGTCAATGGCATTATCAATTTCAATGTTAATGATCTGCGGTTTCCCTGACAGAGGCAAGGTTACCGCTCTGCCGCATGCGCATGCCCTACCACATGCTCTGCCACATGCAGACTAATAAGGAATGCCGGTGACAAAAGTTCCAGCCATGGATAAATTTGCCTGGACTGGACTTTGGTTATTACCATTTATGTCCTTTAGATCCGCGATTACCGATTTAAATATATTTACGTATGAAATAACTTCATCGCTCTAAAAACGAAAGATTAGCAGGGCTATCAAATAGACACTCACAAATATTCTATCCTGTGTGCCAATTTGTGAGTGTGTATTAGCGAGTTCCTTGGACTGCCAGAAGATCAAATCAGTTGATATTGTCGACCATATTGTCGACTGCTCATTGGAGGGTCAAACTATAAAGTTAAAGCTCAGCTACTTTGGTCATCTGATGAGAAGAGAGGAGTCGCTGGAGAAAGATTTGATGTTGGGAAAGGCTGAGGGTCACCGGAGAAGGGGTAGGCAGCGAACGCGATGGTTAGATGGCATCGTCCTCGAGGCATTGCAGATGAAGTTATGTGATGTTAGGAAGATAGTGAGAGACCGGAAAGCGTGGCCTGACATGGTCCATAGGGTCACGAAGAGTCGGACAGGACTGAACGACTGAACAGAACTGAACTGATTAGCGCTATTAATCTTCCCTTTTAACAACATTGCACCCACTAGCCCCGCAATTAGTTTTACTTAAATGCATCATGCTTTTCATATCTACAGCGTTTCACATAATCCCTAAAGTCGCTGCCTTGCGGTGTAAAGACTCATCAAACTTCGCATGTCTCGTAAAAAAATTAAGAGCACTGCAAAATCTGCATTAGAGTAATGCGAAAGCACGGATGCAGCTGATGGTGGCTTCTGGCTGTTTCTGGTTTCTCGGTTTGTTCATAGATAAAGAAAGACTGAAATGTGTTTAGTACCTGTTTTTCTCGACCCCTTAACCGCGTCCTTAAGGAAGAGAAGAACATGGGAATGAAAGCGGCAAAAGTGAAATTGGTGCCGTAGTGGTGGGCTCCGTAGTAATTTAGACTTCTGAGGATGTTTAACGTGCACTGACATCACCCAATACACGGACGCCTTTTTGTTTCGCCTCCATTAAAACCTAATTGCAGCCAGTCAAATAGTTTATCGGAAAGTGAAGGCCCGGTATTTGTCACTCGCGAACGAGGAACCAGTCAGTATGAAATGTGTGAAAAAATAGAGGGTTTCTTAGACGTCTTTTAAGACGAAAATGGCGAATGCCTACCCTCCTTCTCCTATTATTTGCTTATCATCGTTTTCCTCTTATCGACGTTCATTGCAGTGCTAAATATAATTACAGTTGGTTTAGAGGAAAGGAAATGCGCTGTATCACTTTCTCTGGGACGATACACCATCGCTCTTGTCGCATGGCGTTCTTTGGTGTGCGTTCAAGTGTGGTATTGCTGATGGCATAAGCGTTATAAAAGAACACAGCTCGCGGAATCTCGCGCAATATGACACATCTCGCCCACAAATTACGCGCACGGGATTTTTTTCCACGAGCCGAGTTTTGCCTTAAGATGTGAGCGGTTAGGAGATCTGCGAAAAGGTAGCAATGACTTCAGTGTTTAAATACAGTTTCGGTGATCTGCGAAGGAGTACCCCGGACAAAGAGCTGCGATGAGAGAGTAGCTGGCCCAGTGTGTGTATTGTGTGACTGGAATGTCTTTCACCATGAAAAAGACACTGTGCACAAATATCTGGAACGATTCTGTCTACTCGAAACGAAATCTTAAACCGTCCGGTGGTTGTTATGGTCGGTGGTGAAAGATAGCACAGAAAGATTTTAGAGGGTGCAGGAAGAGTGAAGCTCCAGAAAATCTCCACTCCCGCTACGACCCTGTCCTTCCTAAGCCAGAAGGAGACTTTGATAGCGAGAGAAGCAAAAGCAAATATGTTTTCCTGCCTACACTATAGCAATACATAACCCATTCCACTGAAAGCAATTCCCATTCTATTTCGCGTGATGCAGCCCTGACGACTAGCAATTTCAAATGACAGTGACGACGTCCTCCAGGAGACCTTTTCGCTGTACTTGTCGGCTCATTGCAACAAGACTAAATCACCACGAATGAAGCTCCCCCGAAGAAGAATGAAGACAAGAAAGGAAAGAGTGGACTTTTTGGTTCAATCTTCTCTCACCTTTGGGCAACATTATTTACGTTGCTTTATTATGTATGTCTTCCAGGACTCCTCTTCTGTCGAACACCTAATAATTCCCTTCAGAACCTGCAGTGTCCGAATATAACCTGCAGGAGCAGAAATAGCTGCTTTCACGGAAACTGAGATAGAGTGAGCCAAAGGCGTCTCGCACAAACGGCTGTCATGGCGTAAGTTTTGTCTTAAACAGCGCTGTCTATGGCGCAACATCCTAAAATGTGGACGCAGTCGTTACTGGAAGTTTCTGCTTTATTTCAAACGCGAAAATGAGTTAAAAAGTTTTTTTTTTCTGTTTTTTTTTTTAGGGGAGCGTTCAAAGCACCATTATTTTCTTCACTGGTACGCACGCAGAGGGAGGCACCTTCGCAAACTGCTGGCCCTACGTTCGACGATGGCGAGCTTCAAGTCGGATGTGGCCGGAACTACCAACATTGGCTACGGTGACGGCTTGCGTGAGGACCCAACTGGCGAGCTCCAACGTGGTGCCTACTTTCACCCACCAGCGAAGGCTGCGCCTGACAATTCCGACGACCAGCAGCCGTCACAGGAGTTCAATCCCAGGTAACTGTCCTCATCGACAACTAATAACAATGTGACGATAACAATAATAATAATAATAATATTATAGTAGAAACAACCGAAGTGATTTGGGATGTGGAAGCAACTGCGACAACAACAAAGCGAAGAATTCCTTTGTGGCCAGGAGTCTTGATGAAGAATACCCGAGTATTGGGACACGAACGTAATTCGATTACGACACTAACGGAATTTTTTTTGTAAGCACCGCTCATTACAAAAAGGAAGTCGAATATCCACATCCAATGGTTAAGACAGCTGATAATCTAAAACGTCCGCCCTTTATAACTCATCGATAAGGATCTTGGAATTTGAGATCGCATACTGGTTACAAGGTTCGGCATGTCACATGGTGTTGCCAACCTACGCAGTCAAACCAGCCGAAATAGTCCATAAAGCTATTTTTTTACAAAAGGCCTAATTAGGGAATTAAACCTGTCAGTTAAAGCACAAATGTTCTCTGGTACCGTTCGCCGGCTTAGTTCACAAAATGTGAACTCTGACTTGCATTCCAGGGCCTTTTCAGTGAAACTTCTTCCCTGTGGGCAACTGCACGATTGTTACGCATGCCGGAAAGAGAGCATCAGCTGTGTATACAAGAGGCATCCCAGAGTGGCCAGGTTCACCTTCCTCTGCTTTCACGCGCTGCCTGGAGACCTCACTGCTTAACGACCTTATAGCGTTTATCAAACTTCAACACCTCTTGTTCGTCAAACTATTTGGACACGGAGCCCTAGCTCTTCGCCTGTTCATTCTACGCAAGGCCGCCACTCTCTTGGTGGAAATCACGCCTCTCCCCTTATAGTGAATATCGAGCTCAAAGCGGGTATCTCGCTAGCGCTTATCGCTTTTTCCTGTCGTTCATTTCCCTTTATTGGTGTTCTTATGCAGCCTCTCTCATTCTCAAGCCATGACGATACAACAGCTTCTATAGGGATGCCTTCAATGAGCAAGAAAATGGCGAGGTCGTAATGTTCACGCCCAAACCTCATTCCTTGAAATCATTTTGCTTGCATCACTCAGAAGCCCTTTTTTCATGTATCAGTGTGGATTTATGGAAGATCGCAGGTACAGAAGACATGGCTCGCCATTACTTATTTTAAAGCGTTGAGACACAAAAGAATAAACTGTAAAACCATTCGAATGCCTTCAAAGGAATGTGCGCTTGCTTCCGCGCACATTCCTTTCAGTTCTTCCGCGCTTTAATGCAGCTGATGTATTGTTAATTTCTTCTCAAACGTTATTTAGACGCATTATTCAATATGGAAAGCTAAATAATGATTAATACCGCAGGTTGCCACTCTCCTCGGTTAGAATGTATTCGTTTGAAGCACTACAAATTAAGACAAATTATTGGGGTTCAATTGGCGTCCGGATTTAATTTATGGAATTTCTTCATGTGTAGTAGATTTTCAATGAGAAGATAATCATTTGCAGCATTCACGCAATGCACAGCTATAAGGCTGCAAAAGATGTTTAAAACTTCAACGGGAACTTCGTAGATGACGCAAAATTGTTCGGGACCATGACACGTCCACGGCAATCACTCTGCCAACTCAGCTGTCCGGGAAAGCCAGCGTTTTTCATGGCGAAATTGAATATCAAAAGTTGAGTGCGAACGGTTTTAGCACATTATTTAGAGGAATCCCCAAAGTAGAGTACATTATTTGTAAGAATAGGGTATCTATTTGCACTCACTGGCATCCCCCGTAGAAATCCTGCACAAAGAAAAGCTATGCACTTTCAGAACCGTGGCACTTTCGCAGCGCCTCTGGTACTGGTGGGGTGGCTGTCCCTGGCTTGAAACCCGTCTTTTCTCCAACATCGCCAGCCACGCAGCCACCCCCCAAAAATAAACGTACATCAGAACCCCCCCCTGTCACACATGCCGATCTTGAGCAAGTTGAGGCAAAGTTTGAATCAAAGCTAATGGCTTTAGAAGCCCGGATAGATTCCAAGATCGACTCCTCTTCACCCAACTCGAGAAGAAAACTGACTCGATGTTCTCACGCCTGGTTCATACGCTCGACATAAGAATGACCAACATAGACACCCGCATTCAAACCTTAGAGCCCACGCAAACCATATCTTGAAGCACATCTATCTCAAACTACCTCCTCTTCATCCCTCGCAACCACCACCCTCTTCAACGCCTAGCGCACTTGGCTCCAAATCTCTCCACTATGGCGGGACAGCAACTTAGTATACCCATTATCCTGTGGAATTGCCGCGCCTTCCGGGGCAAACGCGTGCCTTCCCAATTACTCGTTCACATCCTCACCCCGCCACCTCAAATCATCCTTCTCCAGGATACGGCCACTACAGCATCACTGTGTAGTTTTATGCACTACACAAAACAATTTCCACACACCCACGCGGATCGGCACTAGCGTCCGCATAGACACCAGTCCGGACCTGACGCTCAGTCGCTTCCTCGGTGGCATCACCTGGAAAAGAACACAACACACACTGGGAAGCGATCACTACATCATTAACATCTCGCTCCCCTTTAAACAATCCCGCCACACACACATCAGCCAAAAACTGATGAACTGGGACGCCATCCGCGCATTGCGGAAGGACGACACAAACACAACTAACACGGACGTCCAAGAGTGGGTAGAATCACTTATGACCGGTGCTCAACACAATACCTGCCTGATTACAACCACACAGGACCCCCCAATCTATATTCCCATCTCGCCCACTTCTGGGAGGCGTACCACAGCTTACTCGAGTGTTGGAAACGCAACAAGTTAAACAGAACGCCTAAAAAGCGACTGGCCGCACTGCAGACGCAGATACAACAATACGCAAAGGAGGTCTGCCACTCTAATTGGAGGCACGTTTGCGACGGACTCGCCGAAAAACTGTCCACCAAGCGAGCTTGGCAACAACTTCTGAGACATCTCATAAATCCAACACAGTCCAGATCCGCTACACAACACCATGTTACACGCCTTGTACACGCACACAACAGCGATCCGGACGCTCTCATTGGCACCATTCATCGAACATACACCTAACCCGGCACATCCCAATCTATGCCCCCTACTCAGGAAAACCTAACCCGGAATTAGACGCTGATATTTCGGAAATGGAGGTGAGAGCGGCCCTCCTGACGCTGCGCACAAATTTAGCACCGGGACTGGACAAAACCTCCAATTCTATACTCCGCACCCTTGATGACAAATCAATCACACAGATTACAGACTACTTCAACAATGATGGGCGGAGGGTACCCTCCCCAGTCCTGGCGACACACCACGGTAATATTTATACCAAAACCGAACAAGCCTCTTAAACTAGAAAACCTGCGCCCAATCTCACTCAACTCGTGTCTCGGGAAACTTTTCGAGCACGTGGCACTTGCAAGATTGACACTTCCCATGGCGGACAACGACCTTTACCCACACAGCATGATGGGATTCCGCCCCCATCTCTCCGCCCAGGACGCCATGCTGCAGCTCACTTACGACATCTTCGACCCGGCTATTCCGGCCCACACAAAGGCAGTCCTGGCTTTGGATCTCTTCAAAACTTTTGATCGCGTCGAACATCAGGCGATCATGACAGTCCTCTCTCCCCTGAACATAGGTGTACGGATAAATACTTACATCCAGACTTTTTTAATGGACCGCATGGCTGAGGTTCATTTTGGCCCCCTTACCTCCCCGCCCTACACCCTCAGGAGCGTCGGTACTCCACAGGAGTCCGTCCTCTCGCCTTTCCTATTCAACGCCACCCTCATTGCCCTCGCCCCGAAACTGTCCACGATACTTTATCTTAGACATACCCTTTATGCGGACGACATAACACTATGGACTACACACGGCAGTGATAGCGATATAGAGGGAACCTTACAAAGCGCCGCATCACTCGCACAAGAAAACTCCCAGAGCATCGGGCTCTCATGCTCCCCAGAGAAGTCTGAGTTACTTATACTTCGTCCCACGACCCGCGGATGACCCACCATACCGATCGTCATTGAAGTCAATGGCCGTTCCGTCCCAGAGGTGAATACGCTCCGGATTCTGGGACTTCACATCCAGAACAATGGCAAAAAGACATTAACTCTGAAGAACCTAAAGAAGGTGACAGGCGCGGTATCGCACCTCATATGACGAGTTTCGGGCCATCACAGAAGCATGAAGGAGAACGACCTACGTCGTCTAATTCCCGCCTTTGTCCTCAGCCGTTTCTTATACACAGTCCCCTATCTCCGACTCAACCTGCAGGAAACGGACGCCTTGGACGTCATGTTGCTCAAGGCGTTCAAGACGGCCCTACATCTCCCAATCAATACTTCCACAGAACGCCTTTTACAGCTTGGCCACCACAACACAATTGGGGAGCTTGTGGAGGTCCATCGTCAAGCACAATACTTGCGTCTCACCAAGACCTCCACCGGTCGCCATATCCTGGACACTAGACATTCGCGTCCCAGCGAATGACCATACCCTCATTCCCATACCTCGCAACATGCACGCCCAGTATCACGAGCAACGCCGCCGAGCCCGAGCAGCGGCGCTCCACAAATACTACGGCTCCGAAACGGACGCTGTATGGGTGGACGCCGCATGCACGAATGAGGGAGCGGTATTGGCCGTCATCGATTCATTCCTGCAGCCTGTTGCCACTGTCCCCTTCCCCTCGGTCATCTCCTCGGAGGCAGCCGGGGAAGCAGCCATCGCCTATGCTCTTGCACACACGAAAGCACGCTACATAATTTCCCACTCGAAAACTGCGATACTGAATTTTGCGCATGGTGGAGTTCAAATTTGTGCGTTCAGCATATGAGCTCACCCGCCGCTAACCCACCCGGCTATGTGTAGCTGATATGGTTGCCTGCGCACTCCGGGAATCCCGGTAACGAGGCCGCCAATGCGTTAGCCCCAGGTTCTTTAAACCGGGCGCCGGCGGCCTCCCATACGGGATTCACGCATGATCGCATGCACTCCTTCTGTGAGCTAACGCAGGCTAATCGGGCCGAGCGACTACTCTACCCTCCACATCACCCATCTTTAGACAACTGCCACCAGACGCTCTGGCGACGACTACAAGCGCGCACCCTCCCGTCCCCTTCTAGTGCGTCTCGCTACCACCAAACCCTCACCGATCCCTCCTGCACCCTTTGCAACAACCCTATCGCCACCCTCACCCACATCCTGTTCCAATGCCCGGCGGATCCTCCTCCGCGGGGTCTAGAGCACCTTACCACCTGGGAGGACTGGGAGACCCTTCTGCACTCTGAGGACCCCGTTCGGCAGACAATCGCCACAGACTGGGCTGCCGACGTCATGAACCATAGGAACATGAACTTTTTAGTGTAGTGGGGCCGTGCGGGGGTCCAGGGGCATGCATGTCCCTAACTCCTCTGTTTTAATAAAGTTATTACCACCATCACCTACCTAAATGCCGTGATGTTCCGGTGTGAAATCGACCGTTGTTACACGCCTTCTGCAGTTTTATCAGTGAGAGTCTTGAGGAAAAGTGAGATGTGAAGCTGTTTCGGCGTACGAAAACACTTATGAGGAACTGCTCCGATCGCTTTTCGCCAGCAGATGTAGATGCAGTGGGGACTCAGCTTTGTACTTATCAAGCTTTTGTTTTTCACAAATTGGAAAATAAGTGTTTAAAATTGAATGTCCAGACCTTAGTCATCTTATCCCGTGCAGTAGGCAGCCAGTCCGGTTTTCGGCATTTAGCGCCTTGGCCGAGCCCTCTAACGAAGCTACTTCCGAGCATAAAGACAAGTAACTGAATCTCCGCTCTTATTGTGAATTCTTTCTTAATGTTCATGTCTACGCGCCATTTTTCAACATTCAGACTGCGCAATATGGTGGCAGCCGAGAGAACAGGAAGCGCTTTTCCTCAACTGATTCCAATCAGCGCAGAGAGAACGATGGATCCTTTGAAGCAGCGTAAATTTCAACCGGTCTTATAAAATGTTGCGCGCATGATCGAAGGGTAGCATTTATAGCGCCGTGCTAACGACATGACGAGTGTTTTTCATGACGTTCTATTCAATTAGAAAAATATATACTCTTACATCTCTTGATTAAATCGAGAAACTGAATGATTTGTAGCATAACCGTGAATTATTTTCTCACTTTCTATCCATTTTACCGCCTCTTTAATGACACGGCCCAGATTCTCTCTCAACGGCAGACTTCCACCGTACCTCTCCTTACAATGACACACCACCTTAAACTGATCGAGATTGTGATAGTCAAGACGAGTGAAATGAATTATTTATGAACCTAATTGAACCTAATTATTTACTAGTTTCTAAGGTGCTAACCTAATATGTTGGTAACAAATATGTGTCAATGAGGCACTTTTGCGCTGTCTTACAAATCACCCAGCCTAAGTTTTGGTGCCAAGGTATAATCTTAACGTTATTCTTTTTTTTTTCGGCCATAAATGAAAGCCGGCGACATGCATGACCTATCACGTGGCAGCAGTGCTACTTTAGCGTTCACGAGGCGTCTCCATGCGGAAGATGGCCTTTTCTTCCGGATACTTTCAGCCAGAAGGCTTCAGGTGTGAACTGGCTGAGGGATATGTTTCAACCGCAGACACACTATAGATTTTGCATTTCGCGATCTTCTTTCAGGCCGGCAAGTGTAGCTGCGTGAATGGCTCCGTGGTGTTAAATTATCAGCCTGCGGCATATTTAATATGCGATCAAGAAGTGTTGAATTCACAGGCTAATATTCAAAGCATTAGTAATAAATTATTGGTAGCGTGAAAAAATATGCTACAGACTGGACCACGCAACTCTTAAAATATTTAGTTTCACTCGGCTTGGTGACTGCGCCTTTCTTCAAACCCTTCGTACTTTTAGGTGGGACACCCTGTGCAGCGCATGCGCAAACACGCACTCCATATCCCTGCAGCTTAGTCAAAGAAGAGATGCCTATCCCTCGAGTAATTATATCAACAAGCTTGACGTCGAAAAAGAGCAAATTTTCTAGGGTTACGATAGTTATCGCTGCAATAAAAATATTGCGTATTTATTTTACTTTCACATCATCTCTAGCCTAACTCTTTGCAGCTCGGCGGTGTCATCGTCTCCGAGACAGCGGCAACTCCTCGACAATGCTAAGGCAGCCCGTCCTCCTCTCGGTCCACCTTCGGCCGAACACGTTGACAGTGTGCTAGCCATGGCTTGGGCGGATGCCAGTAAATGGGGTGCCGCTGCCCCAGTGGTGCCGCTCGCATGCCGTCGCCGTTGGCTGCCGTCGGCAGACGGCTGCAAGTGGGGTCGCCAAATAAGGGGCTGCTTCTGGGGTTCAGTCTAGAGGCGCTGCAGGTGGCGAAGGCTGCCGCCTGGAGCCACGCCCCCTTCTTCGCCGACGGGGCCTCCCAAAGAACCTTTCAGGTAACACCAAATTAAGAAGCAGCGGCTACCGTTCACTCAGGGGAGACACGTGGCGCACTGCGCTGAGTGCCATGGTACATCTGCAATGTTATTCAGCTGTTGTAAGTTGAGAATGGTGGCCAATCAAAATGCTGATTCCTAATCGTCCTGAAGTCGTGCTTTCCTCTTGAAAACTCACAGGGCACAAAAGACTTTCGGAGCTAGTGGACAAGATTGGTTGGTTTGGTTGGTTTGTGGGGTTTAACGTCCCAAAGCAACTCAGGCTATGAGAGACGCCGTAGTGGAGGACTCCGGAAATTTCGACCACCTGGGGTTCTTTAACGTGCACTGACATCGCACAGCACACGGGCGCCTTGCTTTTAGCCTCCATCGAAAAGCTGCCGCCGAGGCCGGGATTCGATCCCGCGTCCTTGGGAACAGTAGTCGAGCGCCGTAACCACTGCGCCACCCCGGCGGGGTGCTAGTGGACAAGAGCTTAGGGGCTAAACAACTTCGAAAATTAAATGCTTTCCGCTGTAAAAGCACCTGTCGCTTTCTTCTATGAACAAACGTTTTGGGATCGTCACGCAAATAATTCGCCGCACAAACTAATACCCGAATCTCAAGAAAATGTGAACATCTGCTGCCTCCATCAGAAATGCATAGGCAATACAACTCACTGTTTTCATCACACCTTCACTATTTAAATGCCGTTCGGGATATTAATACGCCGTTCACTTCATAAATTGCAGATTTTACGAAAATTATGCACTACGTGCCGTGCCGCACCAGCCATATATTGCTCATACTATTCTTTTCTTAACGTTTCTTATTAGCCCTTAGACGCAAAAAGATCTTATCCGTGTTAAAAATAACAGGTCATTTTTTGAAGATGAGTTATGCAAGCACGTGCACATTTCGGATATAATTAACGCGCTCTAATACAAAATAGCTCATCCGGCGCTGTAAAGGTTACCTAACTCTACTGCATACTTCTGCGGGCCAGTTATGATCTGCAGATGCAAGCGCCTAGTCTTCAGCATGCGTTTAGAGGTTCAAACTGCAACAGCCAAGGTTTCCTTGTAGGTAAAGAGCGCGCTGTTCGAAGTGTTTTTTTGAGTAAAATTAGGGGTGTGTAAATATTGCACTTTTTCAATGCCAATCGTATACGAATATGGGGAAGAATTCCTTGAAATATCGAATCGAATATGAAATATCTAATCAGTCAAAAACGCGTAAATTTAAAATATAGCAAAGGCTGTTCGTCTCATTAGTTTTGGAAATCACATGGTGTTCGCAGATTACCATTAAACTAGAACAGCACAGGAATTTGTACCCTACTGAAAAATTCAGTATAAATTTTTACAGAATTTTATGCATCAGTTTTGTGTACAAGAGCATCGTGGATGTAACCTGGTGAAACTGCGGTATGACTGATGAATACAGTAAACTCTCGTTAATTTGGCACTGAAGGGACCGAAAAAAACAATGTCCAAATTAACTGCAAGCTGTAGATATCACATGGGCCAGAAAAAGCTGCGAAAGCCATCTTCATCACAGTTATTTTTGACTGGTGAACACCTGTACGATTCTGTCTGATTTGAGATGAACCCGAAGTAAGAACGACGTTCTTTTCCCGGTTTAATCCGCTTTGCGCACACTGTCGGGAAGGCCCTCCTCTTCGCCGCACTCTAAGCTGCGCTGTGGCTATTGGCTCTTTGCTCGTCCTTTGCTGTTGCTTTTTTGTTAAAGCATCCACGTGTTCGCTATACGAATGCTTCATTATAATACCACATAGTTCACCATTTACCACGCCAAAGCATAATTTCTGTGGAATGCACCAGTGATGCATCGAGTGCATTAACCTGCTTGCACCTAAGTGCTGCACATATGTTTAGAAGCTGCCTGTATACACAACAACTATGCGTGGGATCGTTTGGCCTGAAATGAAAGTTGCGTTCTACTTATTTTAAACAATCGTTAGTATTTTGCACATGGTGCAAGTTTACTTGTTTAGACAGTGCAATAACTCTGCAAGTAACCGCCATGATTGCGAACGCCCGCCGGCGGAACGCTTTATAGCCGAGTTGTAGACGCAACATACGCAAGTAGGAGAGGCGTTTCTTGCTCACTCTGTTTTTTTCTACTTTCAGAAGTGTACTCGATTCTAATAATGGCAAAAATGGTATTTAAAATTGTATAATGTGTTCACAAGCGATACCGACGAGTCGACGACTCCCTCCGAGCTTCCTCCGAGCGCCTGCAGCAACCGTCGGCAGTCAAGGTCACGCTGCCCAGCAGTGGCGCTTTCCGTTTAACCTGTGTGCGTCCTAGGATATTGTTACGGGAAATATCCACAGTACGACAGTTGTCCACACCACTGAGGATGATCACAGCACAGCACTCAAACAGCACAGCACTCGTCTGCATCTTCTTCTTCTGGGAGTCTGTCGCACTTCTTTTTCGTCAGCACGGCAAGCGAATACCGCTCAGTAACACTACCCCCCATCGGGAAAAGCACAGTCCCGGTGCGTTCTACGTTTGTGAAATAGAACGTGCATAATAAGGCTTCAGGCGGGACACATGCACTATTTCAGAGGATGGCGCTCTGAATGAGGATTTCGGAGGCACAGATTCAACTTCGTATGTGACGTCTGTCACGGGGCGCAAAACTCGGTAAGGGCCATGTAACGGGGCAAAAGTTCTTCACACAAGCCCACGCGACGGCACGGGAGCCACAGCAAGACGAGTGACCCAGGAGTGTAGTGGACATCACGGTGGCGACTGTCGTACCGGAACTTTTGAGAGTCTTGAGATGCAGAGAGCCTGGCATGAGCTATCCGGCGGGCATCATGAGCGCTGGCTACGGCATCACTGGCGTAAGTACTGGTGGCGTCTGCCGCGGGTAGTGAGGTGTCGAAGGGCAGTAACGGGTGTCGGCCAAATAACGGATAAAATGGGGAGTATCCAGCGGTAGAATGTACTGATGAATTGTAGGCGAATGTCACAAAGGGTAGATGAACGTCCCAATCCCGGTGGTCGTCAGACACATACATGGACAGCATGTCTGTGAAGGTACGGTTTAGGCGTTCCGTGAGGCCGTTGGACTGGGGGTGATCGGCTGTGGTGAATTTGTGACGGACGGAGCACGAACGGAGAATTTCGTCAACCACTAGCGACAGAAAGCAGCGGCCACGGTCAGTGAGTAGTTCACGAGGGGCACCATGATGTAGAATCACGTTTTCTAGGAGGAAGTCAGAGACGTCTGTGGCGCAGCTGGTCGGGATGGCTCTGGTAATAGCATACTGCGTAGCATAATCGGTGGCGACGGCGATCCATTTTTTCCCTGAGGCGGAAACTGGAAAGGGGCCAAGAAGGTCAACACCTACACGGGAAAACGGGTCAGTGGGTATGGGGATCGGCTGCAAGTGGCCTGAAGGTGAAATTGCGGGCTTCTTTTGACGCTGACACAATTCACATGCGGCAATAGATTGCAGGACGGAGCGGTAGAGCCCCGGACAGTAGAAGCGTCGGCGCAGGCTGTCGTATGTGCGAGATACACCCAAATGGCCAGCCGTTGGAGCATCATGAAACTGGTCAAGGATGGTGGAACGCAGATGTTGAGGAACGACGAGCAAAAGGTCTGCGCCGTCTGGTCGTATATTGCGTTGGTATAGGGTGTTCTCGTGGAGTACATATAAGACAAGAGATGGATCAGGTCGGTCGCAGGTAAGACGGAGGATAATAGAATGGAGCAAAGGATCTAAGTGTTGTTCGTCGGCTATATTAGAAAAGGCCGACACAGACAAGACACATGCGTCATCGTCAGAGTCGGTAGGACTAGGGGAGTCGACGGGATGACGGGACAAGCAGTCTGCATCTTGGTGAAGCCGGCCGGACTTCTACACGACAGAAAATGTACACTCTTGTAATCGAATTGCCCAGCGCCCCAAACGGCCTGTAGGATCTTCGAGGGAGGAAAGCCAACACAAGGCATGATGGTCTGTTATAACAGTAAAATGCCGGCCAAACAAATAAGGGCGGAATTTTGTAATAGCCCAAACAAGTGTCAGGCACTCTCGCTCTGTGATAGAGTAATTTTGTTCGGACGTAGATAAGAGGCGGCTGGCATACGCAATCACCCTTGTGTGGCCGTGTTGTTGCTGGGCAAGTATAGCTCCAATGCCATGGCCACTTTCGTCGGTACGGAGTTCAGTATTGCCAGATGGGTTGAAGTGGGCCAAGACGGGTGGAGTTGTGAGAGCAGTAATAAGTTCCGAGAAAGCTGCGACTTGTTCAGGCCCCCAGGAGAATGCAACGTCTTTCTTTAGGAGATTGGTGAGAGGACGAGCTAGCGCTGCGTAATTCGGGACGAATCGTCGGAAATAAGAACATAGGACAATAAAGCTTCGAACATCGCTGGATGAACGTGGAGTGGAAAAATATTTGACGGCAAGAATTTTGTCGGGGTCAGGCTGAACGCCGGCAGCATTAACCAAGTGACCAAGGCCTTTGATTTGTCGGTGACCAAAGCTGCACTTTTTGGAGTTTAGTTGCAGTCCCGCGCGGCGAAAAAGCGCTAGGATTGTAGAAAGGCGACGGAGATGGCTTTCAAATGTAGACAAGAAAACTATTACATCGTCAAGACAACACAAAGAAGTGGTCTACTTGAAGCCTCGGAGCAAAGAGTCCATCATACGTTCGAAGGTTGCTGGGGCATTACAAAGGCCAAAAGGCATGACTTTGAATCGATAAAGGTTGTCAGGTTTGATGAACGCTGTCTTTTCACGGTCTCTCTCTTCGACAGAGATCTGCCAGTAGCCGGAACGAAGGTTGTTGGACGAAAAGTAGCTGGCTCCGTGCAGAGTATGAAGCGCGTCGTCTATACGCTGAAGAGGATACACATCTTTTCTGGTTATCTTATTTAAATGACGATAGTCAACGCAGAATCTCCAACTGTTATCTTTCTTTTTGACCAACACAACAGGGGGTGCCCAGGGGCTACTGGAATGCTCAATTATGTCGTTAGCCAACATTTTGTCGACCTCTGTTTGGATGACGCGTCGCTTGGCAAGCGAAACACGATAGGGCCGCCTGTGAATAGGACTGGCGTCACCGGTGTCAATGCGGTGACTGACAATTGTGGTTTGACCCAATGGGTGGGTACCGAAGTCAAAAAGGTCACTCTAGGTGAGCAAAAGCTGTTTTAACACTGCGGCGAATTCAGGCTGGAGATCAGCTGCAATCATGCTTTTAACAGGATCAGGGCGCGATGTAGAGGACGAGGGAGGTGTTGCAGGGACGGCATTTGGATTAGCGGTAGTCACAGCTGAAATGGCACCATCGGTCATCGGCGACAGCTCTGCTAGTGAAATTCCCTCGGGTAGAACTTGAGTTGCCAAGCTGAAGTTAAGGACCGGGAGAGTGGTACGGTTCTGGGAGATATGCACAATCAGATGAGGAAGGGTGACGTGCCGCTGCAAGATGACATCAGTAATGGGACACGCGAGATAGTCGCCGTCTGGGACGGGTGGGAATGCTGACATAGGGATGTAGACGGCAGCTTCGGGAGGAAGGCGGCAGAACTATGCTGATCGAAGGCGGGATGAGCAGGAGGGGTCTTCAGAGCAGAGCGGAAGGTCCAAGTGAAGTAGGCCGGTAGAGCAGTCAATGAGGGCAGAGTGGGCTGTTAAAAAGTCAATGCCAAGGATAACGTCGTGGGGGCATTCTTGGAGGACGGTGAACAACACTGGAGCATGACGACCACCAATGGTAACTCGCGCTGTGCGCATGCCAACCACGGCAGCAGGGCTTCCATTGGCGACGCGAACTGTGGGTGAGACGGCTGAAGTAAGGACTTTTTTGAGGCGACGGCGAAATGAGGAGCTGAGAACGGACAGTTGGGCGCCGGTATCAATGAGAGCAGAAATGGGAACACCATCCACAAGGACGTCGATGCGATTATTTTGTAGGGCAGGGGTCAGCAGAGGTTTTTCAGTCCGGGTCACAAATGCAGCGTCACCTCCGGCAGCTGCATTGGCTAGTTTTCCGGTATGTGGCTGGAATAGGACGGGGACAGACGGCGGCGAGGAAGAGGAGAACGCGAGCGTCGGGTTTGTGGGGATGGTGAACGGTTGGCAGCACGAGCAGGTACACCGGGGTCAACAGTGGTCTGGTCAGGGCGAGGTGCGGTATAGCGAGGGGCATAGTCTCCGCGGCGGTCGACGTAGGTGAATTGACGAGATGGCGAGTACCAACGGTTACGGCAGTGACGGGAAATGTGGCCAACACGGGAACAAGTAAAGCAGATGGGACGATTGTCATGGGTACGCGACTCATTCGGATTGCGGTACCGATATCGGGGCGAGAAACCAGTGGTGGGTGAGGCAGCTGCAATTACTGGAGGGGCAGGTCCTGAATCCACGGTGTCGGTGCGGCAGGTAGAAGGAAGACCCATATTGGCAACCTCTTGGCGAACAACAGCCTGAATGAGTGATAGTGTAGCCAAGGTATTGTCGGGGGTAGGCGAGAGTGAAGCTGCAGGAGTCATTGCCTCGAGCTCTTGGCGGACGATGCGGGTCAAAGTAGTGTCATTAGATGGCAGTCGAGGAGGCGGAAGATCGACACAGGAAGAGCTGGCAGCCGTGTTCGGTAGACGGTCGAAACGGTGGGATATGAGCCTATGTTTCGCTTGTTCGAACGTCGGCACACTTGCAGTACAGAGTCCACGGTGGAACAATCCCTGCATAAAAGTAGGTTTAAAGCATCGTCGGCAATGCCTTTTACTGTGTGGCCGACATTATCCTCCTCAGACATGGCGTGGTCGACTTTGCGGCACAAGGATAGGACGTCCTGTATATAAGTGATGTAAGACTCTGTGGACGTTTGCGCACGAGAAGCGAGCACCTTTTTGCCGGCGAGGTGACGGCCAAGGGGCTTTCCGAAGAGGTCGTGGAGCCTCTGCTTACAGATATCCCAAGATGTGAGGTCCTCTTCATGGGTCTCAAACCACACTCGCGCTGTCCCAGTCAAGTAAAAGATGATATTAGCGAGCATAAGTGTGGGATCCCACCTGTAGTGCTTCCTGACTCGTTCGTATAGGGCCAGCCAGTCGTCGACATCAACGTTGTCGGTCCCACAGAAGGTTCCGGGGTCACGGAGATGGGCCATGACGACAGCAGGTGCGGCGGCAGTAGATGTAGCGGCGTCAGTAGTCATAATGGTGGTAATGATGCGTCGGCCGCGGCGGAGATCCAGCTTGTGACGGGGATCTAAAGATTCACCTCAACCAAGAGGTGTTACGGGAAATATTCACAGTACGGCAGTTGTCCACACCACTGAGGATGATCACAGCACAGCACTCGTCTGCGTCTTCTTCTTCTGGGAGTCTGTCGCACTTCTTTTTAGTCAGTACGGCCAGCGAATACAGCTCAGTAACAATATAAAGGATTGACGATTTCAGATCACTGCTTACAAAACTATAATATATGATCATGTGTATTCATTAAAACTCTCAAACTATCTCTGCACAAAAGCCGACATCGCTCATACGAACCGCGCTGACTCACCAGAGCTAATGTCGCTAAGGTGCTAACGTTAGCTAAACATTCAATCGGTCTTTACGCCGAACTGCGAACGTGTGAACTGTTGTCTCGCGTCGCTTGTTTTTACGTCCAACAAAGCGCAGAAATAAGCTACTCTACTTGTGGAGTAAGCATTTACTGGCTCTTTGAAGTTTAAATGAAATAAATATTAAGCATTCGTTGTGTCCAACACAAGACCATATGGGAAGTTATTTATGGATGAAGCGCAAAATATGCTTGTTATAGACTCAAAGTTTGATGTTTCAATCAATATTTCTGACGGCGCACTTTCGAACGCCACCTCGAAGCAGCTGGTGGTGGCCAGATGAACACGCATGCTGACAGGAGCTTCAGGTTTGAGGCATATTTCAGCTGACTGCAAAATGTGTCAACTTCAAAACTTAGTGTGAATGTTATATTTGCAATAATTTGTGTCGAAGGCTTGGGTTACAGAGCTTACCGTCATGAAGTGGGATTAGCAATTAATGAAGATGTGGTGGAAACATAAAAAAAACTGAGCGATGTGGGGTTCCATAACGTGCAGTGATATCGCGCAGTTCAGAGCGCCTTGTGTTTCGCCACCATCTAAACGGGACCACCGCGTCCTGAATGGAACCTATGTCCTAAGGAACAGCAGTCGAGAGCCCTAACCCCTGATCCATAGCGGTGGGACACTTTGTTTATAATTTGGCCCTGCAGTGTTCTCGACATTATTTAACTTCCCGAGTCGCCCAATGGAAAAATAAAGAATTGATTTCAGCACAGGGCGCTAGCAGAGAAGCGTTGAAGAAGTCTGGTTGCGAGCAGTAGGCTTCACGTAAACCGACTTTTCATTGAGACGCCCGATTGATACTTGCAAAGTTTTCCAATGGATTGCTATCAGAGGGACGGTGCGGTGCGCCATTAAGCTTCAAGGGATTAACTAATGGCCGATCCGGCATTGCGCCTCAATATACCCCGCCTGGCATAGAGCCCACTGTAACAAACCTATTTCAGGAGACCGCGTATATATAGCTTCTCTTACTCAGAGTTCTTTAGAACGTCCTTGAAATAAACTCCAACCAGGTTTACCACAATGAACATGAGCACCCCACACTCCAAAGAACAGTGACGTCCTCGGTGGCGTGCCAGCTGACGGAGCAGGAAGATTCCAGAGGGTGCACCCAAACAGCAGGTGCTCATGAGTAGTAAGGACGTCAATCATCTAGAAGTCTGTCCATCTAAAGGCTTACAAAGCAGGGAGTCCCGTAAAGGGGCGAGCATTGCGGATTACGAATACACATTTGATGTGAGAGGTACTTTTTACGTCAAGACGGCAGGGTTTGCGATGCGCAGGCGGCGCTGGGTGTGACATTGGTTGATCTCGCTGAAACGATAGTTTACTACGGCTTAAGCTCCGCCGTCAGCGCAAGATTGGGGTGCCTGCATGTACCTTGTCTAGACTTCTATTGAATCATAACTGATTAAAACGGCGAGCCTGGCACAGACTAATCTACACACTTCGCATGCAACATAAATGGCTCTCGGAGTTCCCTCATTCTTATAGGCCTTATGAATTGGGACAAACCGTATAACTCGAACTCTGGGCTAGTACCTGACCAATTTTCTGAAAGTTTGTGAAGCTTTTGTAGTACCACATTTTTTAATACAGGTATAGGAAATGCAGCATCCCTCTTTTCATTTTTACCCTGTCTTCCAGGTTCGAGTTGCAACGTGGGATCATATATGACTATACGCGCCTCGGATGCTGCATCAATATGCACTACAATATCATGTATAAGTTTTCTCTTGTGCAAGGCTGTATTCAGGGACACCGTGTGGACCGTCTTGCTGCAATACTTTGCTTTCAAGATGTGTATCTTATTGCTGTAATGTACTGCATTAAAGAGCTCATTTGATTCTTTGGCATTGCCAACTGATGCTTGGTCATGTCATTTCATCATTTCATTGCAGCTCCCAGTGGTGTTGACCGGTCCCCTTGGGCGAAGATCCTGCAATCTTGTACAATAAGTAGTATTGGGGCCTAATTATGTTCTTCTAATTGCTGACCTTTGCACGTGGACGGCTGAAATTCCTTACATAATATCGCTTGGTTAACGGCCATTTGATATACTCACGCGCTGTGAGCCATGCTTGCCTGGGCCTCAAGAAAGTACTTTGCTTGAACAAGTTTTGTATTGATAGTGCAATGATTACGTTTCTGCGAACTAAGAATATTGACGGCGTCTGGTACGCCAAAATAAAACTACGTAGGATGAGATTCATTAGGGCTAAGGAATAAACCGGCCACGTGTGTAGGCTCCCGTACAAAAATAACTTACAAGACTGTTTTTGTACTTCGCTCCGTAAACATTTAGCTGCCGCATCTGCGTACGCATTTCAGACATAAGTAGTGCGAAAGCGTCAAGTTGCCCACAAAGGTCCGAATGCGAAGTGGCTCCACCTACAAATGAGGAGGCACAAAAAAAAGTGTACTGCGTACTTCATTTTTATTCTAAACCCATAGCATGTTGTGGCTTTGGCTTCCGCCTTCCTCATCGCCAAGTATATTGTGATTGATGCCGTGAATGCTCCGCATGCCCTACGTCGGGCGATATGCACCTTGCGGCCAATCCTGGTCGCTTAAGTCTCGTACCGGGCGTGCAATCATTCAGCGAGACGGCGCAACGTCCGCGTGCTTTTGTACAGTGAATTCGTAACTTCTGTAAATATATAAAGTTCTCGCTCATGCGCAGTAACATTTCGGGCACTGCATCAACATTCATTGCGAGCGGCTTCCGCTTATTCACTCAATTAACTTTGTAAATTATCTACGAGCTTTCCTTTGATGTTCATCGCTATCCTATCCCCGTTCCATTGATTTCCACCGGCTGCAGCTAGGGTAGGTAGATTAAGAGACACCAATTGTCACAGCTGACAACACCTTTTCCTTCCTTTTTGTATTGTTTCGGTAATGCCCTTTTAACCCTTTAACGAAGGATAGAAGTGCACTAGCGAAAAGCGAAAATTGGGCATATCATGCACGTTGCAAAGATAACCTGTGTGTGCTTTTGATTTTGGTACGACCACTTGCTTGCCACGAAACAGTTAGGGGCTCTGACGCGGCATTGGGACGAAGCAGATGGTCTTAAGTTGTATTCATCGGGCTGATAAAATTATTAATACGAGCACAGCTATGTTCTGATTAGGTTTGGTTTGTGGGGTTTAACGTCCCTAAGCGACTCAGGCTATGAGAGACGCCAAAGTGGAGGAGTCCGGAAATTTCGACCACCTGGGGTTCTTTAAAGTGCACTGACATCGCACAGCACACTGGGGATTAGAACCGACGTAGGACATATAGAAATATTCCTTTGAAAATCCCACTCCAAAGTGTAACAGGGTTGTTCATGTTTATCAAAGTTACATGCAGAGGACTTTCGATATATCGAACTGCCCGCTGTGCACTCAAAGGCACGCGTCCCCTAACACCTCTTCCAATATAACTTAACCGAGACATGTCATATGCCCGTCTCTTGCAACCGTATGGCTGCGCTAGGGCTGGGAAACTACGTATGTGAATGCCTATCCTGATTGTAGCTCGCTTTTCGTGCGGTATACTTTTCCTTTATCGTGAAACTGTTGTCATTGGGGGAACCGGCGTTCAGTGCACTGGTTCTCATGCGGTGCAGCTAGCTTAGCTGATTGAAGGCTTAAGGCGGCTCTTGCATTGTCTGCCTCGCTGCAGAAGAAAACACGCAAATATAGTGTACACTAATTTCAATTGAATTACTGCGCTTCCAGCACCATAATTAGACCAATTATTGCGATAGGTTTTCACCGAAACCCGTCGACCGCACCTTTTATGAACCCCAACTCCGACGGAATTTCCAAATCCAACGCTCTGACCCCTCCGGCCTGCTCCTTGCATGTCGTTAGTGTGCTCGCTCGTGCCCAAGCAGCACGTGCAATTGAGTCCAGAAGACTCTCTCGAATGGGAGCGCTCGGGGCCTGGCGTGGGTAGGCGCGCATATGCCTCGCTAGTCGCGGCAGCTCCGGTGAGCTGTGCGCTGTTGGTATGCCGGCGGTCCGCACGTCTCTGCTGGAAGCACGCCCATAAGTCAGTGCACCGTATTTGCGCTTCTCTGTTAGATAGAGGCCCATCTCATTGCATGTTTTGTACATCAAATCATTGGTATATCGAACTATTTAGTGATCCCCAGGCAGTTCAATATATCCGGGATTGACCCTATAATATTCAATAACAGCAGTTCATAAAGTTTTGTGGACCCACCGGAGCCCCTTCCTTCTGGTTAGGAGCCTACACAGAATGCGTTAATCGCTTACTACATAGACCTCAATGAGTGTTCCGGAATAATCTACAACGCTTTTTGGGAAAGCAATGGAAATTGTCCCAGCCAACATCCCAAATAATCGGAATCAGTGCTACGTTACAGCGTGTCCTTGTGTCTATCGTGCTAGAGCCATGAAACAACTTTTCAAGGGTCGCCGCGGGAGCGCAAGTACTTCTGCTATCAGGCTATTCTGGGTACTTGGTGATTGTGCATTAACCCAGCTTCTCCAAATTTCGGAAAACTGCTTCCATGTCAGAGCACCACCCTCAACAGCAATGACGCCGCTTTCTTACATAGGCCCACGAAGGTAAGAATGCACAATGATCTCAAGATGTTTCTGATAGAATAGAAGCGAAAAACCCCAATAATGCTCTGTGCTTCATTATCGTGGCATTCCTTCGTCCCTTCGCCCTGGTGGTCTGTCATTGTTCTTTCATGTATACCTACCATTCGTTCATCATTGACCCAAAATATTTAGTATTCCACGAGTCTTAATATATCCCTCTCTTGATTTGTAAGCTTTCTGTCAGTGAAATTGTTGATTACCATAACACACGACTTAATAAGCTGAAGCTAAAGCTTACCGCATCTCACAAGAATCCACAGCCATTAACCAATTGCCGTAAATCTTCCTGGCTATCGGCCAATGGAACAATGTCGTTCGGGTACATTATTCCTGAAAGACATTCTTCTACATCTATACCGGCCAGCTTATACGTGAAATTATTTGAAGATCGCTACCTAGCAGCCTATGTCCCATATTTTTTTATATAAATAATCAAAAACGCGGGGATAGCGGGTAATATTGCCTTCGTCCTTTGCGTACCTCGACAATAAAAGTACTTCTAAACACCTCCCCCCCCTTTCAACCATCCAATTTCACCATTCTCAGCTCCGTATATTTCATTTTCATTCAGTTAACTCTTAACCGGTGCCTTCTGTATTTAGTATGTTCCACAGAGCTTCATATTTTACGCGGTCCTACGAACTGCTTACGTCCAGAAAGGCTAGATACTGCATGCGGTCTGTTATCCGCCCTGGCTTCTTTTTTGCATTGCGCTATCATAAAAATGCTATCATCTAGGTGCCTACATCTGTATACATTATGTCAGCAAATTTGGACAAACCTGCAGTGCCCACAGGACTGGAGGAGGCCAGTTTACATCCCCATTCCAAAGAATAGCAGTACCAAAGATTGTTCCAACTACCGCACGATCGTGCTTATTTCGCATGCTAGCAAGGTGATGTTGAAATTCCTCCAAGGTAGGCTGCAGCAGTATGTGTATCGGGAGCTTCCGGACGTGCAAGCTGGGTGTCGCAAGGGCAGAGGAACTAGAGACCAGATTGCCAACTTTCACTGGATTATGGAAAAAGCAAGAGAGTTCCAGAAACCCATCTACTTCTGCTTTATTGATTATGCGAAAGCGTTTGGCTGCGTAGATCACAGCAGATTGTGCCAAGCTCTCCAAGAGATGGGAGTTCCAATTCAGCTCAACTGCCTCTTCAGGAACCTATATGAAGGGCAAGAGGCCACAGTCAGAACTGGGCATGGTCTTACTGATTGGTTTCCGATTGAGAGAGGAGTGAGCCAAGGCTGCATACTGTCGCCCTGCCTAATTAACCTATATGCTGAGTGCATCATGAGGAAGGCCGGTCTAGACGAGTCTTCAGCTGGAGTGAAGATTGCCAGGAAACGTATCAATAACCTTATATATGCGGATGATACCACTTTAATGGCAGAAAGGGAAGTGGAACTCAAGAGACTTCTGATGCGCGTACAAGAACAGATGGAAATTTGGGCTGAAACTGAACATTAAAAAGACAAAGACCACGGCGTCTTGCCCTATCAAGTCCTGGAGTATCAAGGGACAAGAAGTGGAAGCTGTGAGATTTTCTCTTCTTGGGCTTCATAATTACCCCGGAAGGAGACTTCAGCCATGAAATTAGAAGAGCCTCTAGGAAAGAGAGCCATGGCTAGCCTTCACCGCCTAGTAAAGAGCAGAGACATTACAATGCCTACCAAGATCCGTATAACTCGTGCTGTGGTCTTTCCAGTTGTGATGTATGGATGCGAGAGTTGGACTGTGAAGAAGGCTGACCGCCGAAGAATTGACGCATTTGAATTGTGGTGCTGGCGAAGACTCCTGAGAGTTCCTTGGACTGCCAGAAGATCAAATCAGTCGATATTGTCGGCCATAAACCCTGACTGCTCATTGGAGGGTCAAATTCTAAAGTTAAAGCTCAGCTACTTTGGTCATCTGATGAGAAGAGAAGAGTCGCTGCAGAAAGATGTGATGTTGGGAAAGGTTGAGGATCACCAGGGAAGGGGCAGGCAGCGAACGCGATGGTTAGATGGCATCTTCGAGGCGCTGCAGATGAAGTTATGTGATGTTAGGAAGGTAGTGAGAGACCGGAAAGCGTGGCGTGATATGGTCCATAGGGACACGAAGAGTCGGACACGACTGAACGACTGAACTGAACTGAGGCGCCTATAACTTCTGAACTCGTTCTGCAGTTCTCCCCTTACATTATTACTTTCCATCCATGCCTGCGTTTTTAAATTCACTGCCTGCATTATGGACCTGTATGCAATTTAGATTATCGTGATCGGCCTGAATGATTGTTCCACCTACCGCCGTTTCCTTTTGTGAATTACTATTAATCTGTCACCTCCTGTCGATAATTTGCTTATTCGCTGAATTTACCTATTTAATTGGCTTTATTGCAATTTCACACATGCTTAAGGTTATAAAGAATATTTGTCTTCGCCTCCTTCCAAATAACATTGGCCAATGCGAAGGTCCTCAGTGACCTACACCTCGGCAGTGTGGTGGTTGAGAGAAGGAAATGCCGCAGTGACCACAAGAGCGCGTGCCCTCGTTATACTAGCCAGTATATCCTGTGCATTATAATCCAAGCCCGAAACGAGATCAACCGAGACTAGACCTCCGGCGCTCCAGGGTGAGTGGGGCACTGCACGGAAAGGCATCTTCCACACCATTCCCAAGGATGGCGCCACCTGCCACTGTACGCTATGACATTTCCTCATGGTGTTTCCTCCTTCGCCATACGGATGTATACACGGTAAAGGAACACTCGAACGCGATACTTCTACAGAACGTACACATAATTCTCAATCCTTTGCCGCGTTGAGCATACTCTTCTGCGTATGTTCCGCATTTCGATGCCGTCAACGTCACCAAGCTTAAGGGAAGCAAAGGAGGCTAATGACAAAAGAGGTAAGAAGCATGCTGTGGAAACCAGTCGCTTTGCGAGTTGTACGCAACAACAAAACACTGTTTTCCTCTGCCGACAATGTGCCATGCCTGTAACCATTCATTACTTACACCTAAAAACGAGTTCGGAAAGAGGCCGTCATGTTTGTGTTCTAAAGATGTGGATTCTTCGGAAAGTTCACTGGAGATAGCGGTAGTACATGCAAGCAAGAGGAAATTTTCAGATAAACTGACATGACTTTTTTAGCAGACGCTTTTTCCGCGGAAGCATCGTGTTGGCTGTTTTTTGCCCTCGTATATGCTGCGACGTAGTCCTGACAGAGAGAAAAAGAGGGGCGAAATGTAAGAGAGAGGAGAAATGTAATTCTTGGGCCTAGCCTTCACCCTTAGCAATGGTTCATTGTCAACTCACACCCGGGTATATGTTTTGCCGTGCCAGTTTCCCTTAAACTGACCCGAACATCAAGCAAGGGCGTTATAACGGCTGATAAAATCCCCTTGCGGATCTCACCACAATCAAAGTACAGATCACAAAAATATATCCAATCATAATCACTTAAGGCGCGTGTCTGAGATTAGGCCTAACACTTCGACAGGAAGATGTCCATTTGGGGTGACAATGCCCCAACTGGACTGCGACAGAATGCAGAACCGCTAGAGAAACTCGAAGGCATGCTGGGCGGGTCAGAAACAACATAGCAGAAAGCGAATCTCCCAGTAAATGTAACGTTGTCTAAACTGAAAATGCCTAGGAAAGTGTGGGAACTATCGCCATCACTGTAGACACTACCCGCTTTTTATCGAGCAAGTATGCTTGAGCTGTAAAAGAGAGTGCAAAAAACGGAAACGACCCCGTTCCTAACTGGAAAAGGAAATACTTTCAATAATGTGAAATGGAAAGAGGTTTCCTTGTTTCAAAACCATTTTACTTACAAGGCTGCATCTATGACACATCCCAGTACAGGAACGAAACCAGCCACAACGAAGTCCGCTTGTCGTAAGTATATAATCACAATGTAGGATGAGAGACGCACCCATTTCACTGTATTTTCTAGTTGCCGTAGAACGACTCTAACTGGTACCCGCAATTCTTCAAGCCTAATCTAGTGGCAAGCTCGCAAACTAGTATTAATGTGTTGAAAAGAAGATCGGGCAAATACTAGAAATTTTTGAATAGCAAACACAATGTACTGCCTTCAATTCGCAGATCTAATCAGTCGAAGTGATCCACAACTAATCGAATTCGTTCTCCACTCTCTAGGTTTAGAAAAGCTATTGGATAAATGGCCTGAATTTCGAATGATATAACGCTGTAGTAGTACAATTCCTTTTTGCAACGATATTCCACTCCGACGCTGCACGCCATTGTGACGTGATCAGTTTGTGCAGAAAGGTTAGTTGAGACCGGAGCATGGTCCCTTCTAGAGACTGGGTTTGTAATGCTCTTAATGTCGCCTTTCAAGGCTTTGCGACGGAACAGGTTCAAGCTAGTTTTAGGAATCCCTGCTGGTTTGCCGGATCTCTCAGGCCATTTCTCACGCTTTAGAAAAGCGGACACCAAAAAACTCGAATGACCTTCCTGATGCTGATATTAGCCATTGCAATCACGTCCACTTCAAGCACTTCATTGAAAAACTCATCTGCATCACCAAAGGTCCATCCCTCATGTAAAATTCCTTCGCAGGGGCTCTTGAGGTATTGCAAATAAATAAAACAGTCGCTAGTTTGTTCGCTGTTCAATATGGTAAGAAATGGCATTGTCACGCACTTCCCGCGGTCCTGTAGTAGAGGAAGAGGAGGCTTGGCAGGATAAGCAGAAGAAGAGGAGGAAGCTGGTTCTACCCACTCTGGTGTGCTAATCTCTAGCGCATACTAAGGTCTTTGTAAATAAACCTCGTAACAAGTGTCGTGGAGTTGGCGGGCTAACGATCACCACGGACCCTCTCCTACACCGCCGAAGCAGAAGAAGCTGGGCTATCCCCCGCTACGGACGGAGATGGCGCAATCAGATGTTTCAAGGTCGCCCATGACAGCAGCACAACAGACCACCCCGCAGCCTCATCGGGACCCCCACACTTTCATGGCAAGCCTGAGGAAGACGTGGATGACTGGCTCACCCAATACAATTGGGTGAGCAAATACAGCTGCTGGGATGCGAATACCAAGCAGGAGAATGCGGTATTCTTTCCTGAAGAAACTGCACTAACATGGTTTGACAATCATGAAGCATCCCTTACCATCTGGGATCGCTTCATGGAAAAAATGAGAGCGGGATTCGGCGATGCCGATGTTCGAAAAAAGAGCGCCGAACTGACTCTGACTCAGCGAGCGCAAGTACCGGGGGAGACCTGCGCAACTTATATAGAAGTCCTCAAGCTATACAGAATAGTTGATGCTCGGATGACAGAGGAAGACAAAGTGGGCCACCTCCTCAAAGGAATAGCGCAAGATGTCTACAACTTTCTCATCTGCAAGGAGGTCTTGAATACTACCGCTGATGTAACACGACACTGCCGCACGTTTTAAAGTTTGAAGCGACCCCGTATCATTCCGAAGTTTGGTCGGTTGCCTAATGCCACAACTGTCGCCAGTGTGGATGTGTCTGAAGCGACGAGCATGGCAGATACATTTCGACAGATTGTCCACGAGGAGCTTCGGAGGCATCAAGATATTGGGGGCCACGTCAGACCCGTCTACAGTGGCACCTCTTCGGCAGACAATAGCCCATCGTCTACCGGTTATGCTCCCTCTGTTACAACTCCTTCGGACATCCGATGCTCTGCAGCTCATCGCCAGAACATGCAACCTCTCACCATCAATGCCTACAACAGCGAGCACTCTCGCCCTCCTCGTCGACTACATCCAGAACATGAGGCGTTTAATCCAAGCGACGACGAGCCTTATTCATCGAATGAACGTGAGCCGCCAGTGTGCTATGCCTGTAGAATGATCGGCCACATTTCGCGTTTTTGCCGCAATCGCCTCCGTACCAGCAGTATCGCCGACAGTGGGTGAACTCCCGTGCAAGGTTTCCTGCAGACAATGATGATTCATACAGAACACCTGGCCGGAATGAGTACAGAGCAACAGCTAGCCGTCAAGAATGCAGAATGGCGCTGAACCGAAACGAATCCCCAGCCTCTGACCGTAGCCTGACACCACCATCTCGGCGCCTACGACGCTCCCCTTCTCCCCGACGACGGTCGCCACCTCCGGGAAACTAGTGAGTGCGGCCGATGGAGGTGAGGTCGCAAATGATTCTAGCTTACCTATGCCTCTGCCCGTTTCGGTGTTAAAGAACCGAATTGGAATGTTTGTGGACGGTGTACGTACTATGGCATTGTTGGACACAGATGCAACTATTTCTATTATTAGCCTCGCTTTTAATAACTGCCTTGGTCGTAAAATTATGTTTGGTTGGGATAGTGCGGCGACATTGTGTGGTGTTGGTGGCGAATCGCTTAACCCACTTGGAGTCTGTAACGTGAATCTTGTTATCGCCGGCCACACATCCCGAACTCAATTCGCAGTACTTGCTCGATCAACGCAAGACGTAATTCTTGGACTCGATTTTCTGGAACAATGTGGGGCCACTGTCGACTTTCGCTACGGAGACATTTCTGTGAGCAATCGAATTGAATGTGCTTTGTGCGAAAATTCGCGGACCAATCCCAGCACGCTTTCGGTTTCGGACGATATAGTTATTCCTGCAATGTCAGCAGAGTTTATACAAGTTGTTAGTTCAAGCTGTGCCAGTGATGAGTTCGACGCTGTGGTTGAACCACTCACCCTCAACTGTACGAAGAAAAGTATTCTTATTCCCCGCTGCGTCATCTCAGTCATGAATGGCCATTCTTCTTTGTGGACGACTAACTGCTCTAACGAACCGTTTGTATTGCCACGTGGTATAACACTTGCCAAATATGACGAAGATGCTTCTAAATCAGTGGCAGTGCTGAGCCCAGACAATTCCCGGCCTATCGCATGCTCAGAAGTAGGTAAGACAAAATTTCTTGCCATGATTAACAAGTCCCTACCAACAAGTGACCGTTACAGTTTAGCAGAAGTTATGTCGAGACATATTGCGGCCTTCGATTTCTCTCGGGACTCACCACCACGGATTCCTATTTCCCGTACTCAGCACCGAATCAATACTGGGACTGCTGATCCAATCCGTCAGAAGCCTTATCGTGTATCCCCATCAGAGCGCCAAACAATCGAAGAGCAAGATCGTGATATGCGGCATAAGGGCATCATTCAGGAATCATCTAGTCCGTGGGCTGCCCCTGTGATACTAGTCAAAAAGAAAGACGGCACATGGCGATTTTGTGTTGATTATCGACGGCTGAATACTGTTACCAAGAAGGACGTTTATTCCCTGCCCCGTATTGATGACGCCATTGATTGTTTACATTCTGCCTCCTATTTTTCCTCTGTTGACCTGCAATCAGGCTATTTGCAGATCCCCATGAACCCGGAAGATAAATAAAAGACGGCATTTATCACCCCAGATGGGCTGTATGATTTTAATGTGATGCCGTTTGGATTATGTAACGCTCCAGCCACGTTCGAAAGATTCATAGATACAGTTTTGCGCGGACTGAAGTGGCACATTTGTATGTGTTATTTGGATGATGTAGTGATATTCGGGACTACTTTTCGTGAACACAGCAGTCGATTAGAGATTGTCTTGGAGTGTATTGAGAAAGCTGGTCTGGTACTCAATTCCAAGAAATGTCGTTTTGGAGAACGCCAGACTGTGGTACTTGGACATCTCGTAAACAAGTATGGAATCGGGCCTGATCCGAAAAAGATCGAAGCTGTCACTTGTTTTAAACCACCGAAATCGTTAAAACAGCTCAGGAGTTTTTTGGGGCTTTGCTCCTATTTCCGGCGTTTTGTTCCGAAGATTGCTGACCTAGCATATCCACTTACTGGTCTTTTGCAAAAAGATGTACCTTTCAAGTGGACTGCTGATTGTGACTCCGCCTTTCGTCAGCTAAAATTTATTTTGACATCTGGGCCTGTACTACGCCACTTCTCCCCATCAGCTCCAACAGAACGTCTCACTGACGCCAGCACAGTTGGAGTTGGGGCTGTGCTCGTACAGCGCCACAATGGCAATGAACATGTCGTTGCATACGCAAGCCGTTCTTTGAACAAGGCTGAGCGTAATTACACAGTAACTGAACAGGAATGCTTAACTGTTGTCTTCGGTGTGCAACAGTTTAGGTCATATATATATATGGATGTGCAATTAAAATTGTGACGGATCATCATTCCTTATGTTGGCTTGTAAACCTTCGTGACCCCTGTGGAAGCCTTGCGCGGTGGGCTTTGCGCCTGCAAGAATTCAATTTTACTGTGTCTTTTAAGAGTGGTCGTAAGCACGGCGATGCTGACTGCCTGTCACGTCTGCCGCTTGAAACTACTGATTGCGAAAATGAGATCTTGGACGAGTATACAGCTGCCATCGCTCGAAGCTTCCACGATGTTGGTGAATTCAAGATTGCGCAGCGGAACGACAAGGAGTCTGCACCGCTTTTTGATGCAGCAGGTTCCCGGAACCCTCCGCCCTCATTCTGCATTCGTGACTGTCTACTATACAGGAAGAACTACTCGTCAGTAGGTGGGCGGTTTCTTCTGGTAGTTCCTACAAGTCTTAGGTGTCAGGCTCTTCGGATAATGCACGACGATGTCACAGCTGGACACAGCCAGGACATTGCACAGGACTAAGGAACGTTTTTATTGGCCGAAAATGTTATGTGTCAACGTTATGTCAACGTTATGTGCTGCCTCCAGTGCCAGCATTTCAAGCGCCCAACCTGCTCTCCGCCAGGCCATCTTCAGCCTATAACGCCACCACGAACCCTATTCGAACAGGCGGGAATTGACCTTCTAGGACCATTTCCCCGCTCCTCCAACGGAAACCGCTGGGTAATCGTGTGCGTAGATTACCTTACGCGGTACTGTGAAACTGCTGCCATACCGTCAGCCACTGCTTCTGAAGTCTCGGCTTTCCTCCAACGGTCTATTATTCTTCGACATGGGAGTCCTCGTGTGTTAATAAGTGACCGTGGGCGACAGTTTACGTTGGCGACAGTTTAAGTTGTAGAGGAATTTCTTCGCCTCTGCTCATCCCATTTTCGCCATTCAACTCCTTACCACCCACAAACAAACGGTCTTAGCAAACTCACCAATCGTACGCTTAGCAATATGCTCGCAATGTATGTCGACTCCCGCCACAAAAACTGAGATGAAGTTCTTCCGTTTATAAAGTATGCCTTTAACACTGCTAGGCACGAAACGACAGGCTACAGTCCGTTTTTTCTTCTTTACGCACGACCTCCACGAACTACTCTGGACACGTTTTTACCTTTCTCCCTCCCTGCTGAAAGTTCACTCGCGCATACTCTCTCTTTGGCTGAGGAAGCTCGTCGACTCTCTAAACTTCGCACACTTGCCTCCCAGGAACGCTACAAGCAACGCTACGACAAGCATCATCAAGATGTTAATTATACCCCTGGTGATTTGGTGTGGCTTTGGACGCCACTGCGTAAGCGTGGCTTGTCCCAGAAACTGTTGCACCACTATAATGGTCCTTTCTTTGTACTGGAACGCCTCAACGCAGTCAACTTTGTAGTCTCTCGCCTGACCACCCAAGGTCATCGTTCTCAGAAGACTCACGTAGTCCACGTGGCCCGCATGAAGCCCTTCTATCAACTTGACGAACCTTGACTCGCCAGGTGGGCATCGTCTACGAAGGAGGAAGTATCACGCACTTCCCGAGGTCTTGTAGTAGAGGAAGAGGAGGCTTGGCAGGATAAGCAGAAGAAGAGGAGGAAGCTAGTTCTACCCGCTCTGGTGTGCTAATCTCCAGCGCATCCTAAGATCTTTGTAAATAAACCTCGTAACAGTATTTTACTATGTGTATGTCAACAAAGCCACAGTGTTAGTACGCTGACGTGGTGTTGCGTGTCCCTATAAAACATTTTTTAGGCATTGCGTTCTTCAAAAACCAGAGCTTTCTAAGGCCGCCCTGATACTTAATTCGTTGTTTTGCGTGAGTGTGCTTTTGATAGGAAAGCATTTCTACCTCAATACTGGATTAACCTGGTGGGGTGGCTGTGAAACCTCTATCAAGCAGCTGTTCGAAAGAGAACTTGGGCGCCAGTGATTTTCAACCAAGGCTGAGGTAAAAAGGCCGGCTTTGCTAGCCGGTTTCTTCACGAGCTAAGGTGCCAATGTTGCTGCTCTTTATTTGTTAGAACCTCAAGGGCCCCCAGATGGGACATTACATGAGGGGACCTCAGAACAGCGGCACTTGCCAACGCTAAGGATAGACAAAAAACTGGAGGGCAGAGAAAGCTTTTCAGATGCATATCTACGAGGTCTAAACAAATGCTTGGAGATGAAGTGAAACTATAACAAAAAAGGCAAATCAATTAAAATAAAGAAAACATTATTATACTCACGAGAGAACAGGACTGACGGGTTTATAGCCTGTTATTATGAGCAAATTTAGCAGCACTACTGATAGTATTTGGGCATCAAGATTTTGAATGAAGTACAGACCTACTTGCGTTCTTAATAACGCACGTCTCTGAAGCCTCGCTGCTGTGATACCGGGAGGATACGTAACACGGGGCCATTCAGGGACACCCAAATGCCTGGCCGTCACAACCTTGTCACAATGCAGTGACTTGGTACAGATACACATACAAAGCTCAAATGTCGAGGGCGCAGTGAAAAGAAGGCATTTGAGAGCAAGAATCCAAAGGCGAAGCATGCGAAGTGTACAGATATGAAGAGAAAGTAATAGATCGTACTGCAGAAAATGTTTAGCTTGCGTAGAACAATCACCACCTCTAGAAACTCCTCTTTAAAAATTGGGGTTAAATTCTAAAGGCCCACAGACAAAGGTAAGTCCAGGAGGGGACAGTAATGTGGCTATATCACGCTATCAGGATGACAGCGTGATATGGCCACATCTCCGTGCTCATCTTTCGAAGTTGTAGAAATAGTTTCATTTGGATAGACAGCTTAGCTTTCCTACGCTCTGGTTAATACCGGACGACACAGCCTTAAACTTGAGAATTAAAAATGACTCTCTGGTTTCATGGTCGTAGTGTATCGAAATCCAATAGATGGATCTTATTGTTATTCGTTGACTTATTGTTATGGCGAAAAGGATCACTGCCCTATCAGCACAACTATATGGGACCTATGACCCCTTTCCCAAGACTTTTACCCCAAAGAGCCGAGCACCAGGCTGGGGGCAAGCTTGTAGCCATTAAAAACCAGTGGGTACCCGGCAGCCCCAGGTATTGAACCTGGTACCTCCCCAATGCGAGGCGGATGGTGGCCACGACGGTGGCCTTCAACTTCCTGGTCGCTCTGCCCGCTGAAAACGGCAGGGTCTCGCTGCCGAACAGTTCCGGAGCATGAAATGCACAGCGACGGAGCTGCTACTGGCTGTTGGCCAACCCCGTTTGTCGCCATGGGTATCGTGCGAAGAACAATAACTTGTCCGAACAAGGCAGCTCGAGCTACAATTGCGCTCGCCAGCTGATGGCGAAGAATCCACAAGCCTTCATTGTTGTTTATATCAGCGCAAGCGCAGTGTCATCTTCTTTACAGTATATATATATATATATATATATATATATATATATATATATATATATATATATATATATATATATATATATAAGCAGATAGATGAAGGGGAAATGAGGGTGCTCGTTATAACGCATGAAGGAAAGAAGCCAACAGTCGGCGAGGCCAAGGAAAGCATTGGGGATTAAGTTTTATGTCTTATTTTGTTTTGTTTTTTTTTTAATTTTTACTTGTATAATCACAGAAATGAGTAATGCAATCTCCTTAGGGGAAAGATAATTAAACACAAAGTAGAAGAAAAAACAACGTGCCGATGGTGGGGACCGAACCCACGACCTCCGAATATCGCGTCCGGTGCTCTTCCAACTGAGCTACATCGGCCGCTGTCCCCCCTGCTACTTGTTTGGGTATTTATGTTGTCTGTATACGAACCTTGAGAGTGTTCACCAGCGCCGCCCTCAACTATAGCGGCGGACGTGGAACGTCCTGTGTTACCGCCAGCGTCACGTAGAACGTGATCATGCGTTATAACGCGTTATAACGAGCACCCTCATTTCCCCTTCATTTATCTGCTTGTAGCTTAGGGGGTCTCGGTTCTGGCAGTCTTGAAGCCATAGGTAGCGTAAGAGGGTTCTAGCACAGCTTTCGCCCTTGCTCTTGATCACGTTCTACTTGACGCTGGCGGTAACACAGGACGTTCCACGTCCGCCGCTACAGTTGAGGGCGGCGCTGATGAACACTCTCAAGGTTCGTATACAGACAACATAAATACCCAAACAAGTAGCAGGGGGGACAGCGGCCGATGTAGCTCAGTTGGAAGAGCACCGGACGCGATATTCGGAGGTCGTGGGTTCGGTCCCCACCATCGGCACGTTGTTTTTTTTTCTACTTTGTGTTTAATTATCTTTCCCCTAAGCAGATTGCATTACTCATTTCTGTGATTATACAAGTAAAAATTAAAAAAAAACAACAACAAAAGAAGACATAAAACATAATCCCCAATGCTTTCCTTGGCCTCGCCGACTGTTGGCTTCTTTCCTTCATGCGTTATAACGAGCACCCTCATTTCCCCTTCATTTATCTGCTTGTAGCTTACGGGGGTCTCAGTTCTGGCAGTCTTGAAGCCATTAGGTAGCGTAAGAGGGTTCTAGCACAGCTTTCGCCCTCGCTCTTGATCACGTTCTACGTGACGCTGGCGGTAACACAGGACGTTCCACGTCCGCCTCTATAGTTGAGGGCGGCGCTGGTGAACACTCTCAAGGTTAGTATGCAGACAACATAAATACCCAAACAAGTAGCAGGGGGGACAGCGGCCGATGTAGCTCAGTTGGAAGAGCACTGGACGCGATATTCGGAGGTCGTGGGTTCGGTTCCCCACCATCGGCACGTTGTTTTTTCTTCTACTTTGTGTTTAATTATCTTTCCCCTAAGCAGATTGCATTACTCATTTCTGTGATTACACAAGTAAAAATTTAAAAAACAAAAACAACAGAAGACTTAAAACATAATCCCCAATGCTTTCCTTGGCCTCGCCTACTGTTGGCTTCGTTCCTTCATATATATATATATATATATATATATATATATATATATATATATATATATATATATATATATATATATATATATATTACGGAGCGCAGTATGGAGATGACGACGACGTGCTGGCATGGTGTTGTGAAAAAGACGACGTTCAACTGAGCTGGGTTCGTTCTTTGGTGTGTGGAGTGCGTCTAACAATGCACTAGCGTTTACCACTGTGTACTTTTCCATATACACGGTGTTTCATCTAAGATTTTACCTGTTTTTTTAAATATAAGAAATTTAGGTTTTAGTGTCGATTCTTCTTTTAGCTGTTGTATTAAGAGTAGAGAAAAATAAGGAACCTTAAAGGGTACTAATTAGCTTATAATTAACTAAGATTACATAATTAACTTTGTTTTTATACCAGCTAGGAGCTGCTTTCAAATTGCAACGGTGAGCTACTGGTGTGAGAATGCCAAATAGTATTTTAAACGACAAGAAACGCGCCTTTCTTAAGGACTGCAGCGCTGGCAATTCTGGCCGCTTTCGACGCACGAAAACGAAACCTAGCAGTCGAGGCGTGCACTTATGCACGCCCATGAGTGACGCAGCCGTGACGTCACCGAGAGAAACCAGCTGTCTGGAGGCGGCCGCTGCCACCCGCGAAATACGTGCCTGGAGCTTCGTCATGGTCTGGTAGGAACTTGATATCACCAACGCATAGCGGGCGAAGCTTGTCATGGTGCGGGCGTAGCGCTGATGGTATAGGCAAATCAGCTCTCCCTCTTGACTACAAGCTTTGGCTCCCAGAGGGTGAAACGAAAAGAAAAGCAGTACATGCACAGATATCGCACCACTGGATGTGATGGCGCAGCGCCAGACGAGTATTTCACGAGCGGCAGCAGCCGCCTTCAGACGGCTTGATTCGCCCGGCGACGTCACGACTGCGTCACCCGTGGGCGCGTACAATTCCGCGCTTCGTCTGGTAGGTTTCGTTTTCGTGCGTCGCAAGTGGCCAGAATTGCCAGTGCTGCAGTCCTTAAGAAATGCACGTTTCTTGTCGTTTAAAATACCATTTGGCATTCTCACACCGGTAGCTCACTGTTGCAATTTGAAAGTAGCTTCTAGCTGGTAAAAAGAGAAAGTTAATTAGTTAATCTTAGTTAATTATTAAGATAATTAGTACGCTTTAGTGCTCCTGATTTTTCTGTACTCTTAATACAACAGCTAAAAGAAGAATCGACAATAAAACTTAATTTTCCTATTTTTAAAAAATAGGTAAAATCTTAGATGAAACATCCCGTATGTATATATCATCATCATCAGCCTGACTACACCCACAGCAGGGCAATGGAAATTTAGAAGAAATGGGCATGGGCAGGACACGTCACAGGGGTATATATATATATATATATATATATATATATATATATATATGTGTGTGTGTGTGTGTGTGTGTGTGTGTGTGTGTGTGTGTGTGTGTGTGTGTGTGTGTGTGTGTGTGTGTGTGTGTGTGTGTGTGTGTGTGTGTGTGTGTGTGTGTGTGTGTGTGTGTGTGTGTGTGTGTGTGTGTGTGTTGCTACGACGGGGCTTGGCGTCGGAGCGCTGAACACCTGAGCTCTCTGCCCTCTCGACCTGTTGTTTGTCAACGGCTGCGCCCGCCATGAGAGTCGTTTTGCAACGTCTTTCGCATTGATTTGCGATATTTCTTCATCTTCTTCAGGACTGCTGCATTTTCCCCCTGGACAGCCGAAGCCCTCTGGACGAAGTAGTTATTCATTCCCACTGGAGTGACACAGCTTCATCCTGGCTACATGGGTAAATTCGGCTGTTACTGATAGACGACCACTTGCTGTCATGCGTGCCATTCTATAGTTCATTTCGCTGACGCGGTCGAGCACAACGTAAGGGCCTGCGTAATGCACCATTTTTTTCTATGCTAAACCGCGCTTCCGCAGCAGTCGCCAAAGCCACACTATGTCTCCAGGGGTGTAAAACACGTGGTTATGCCGGCTGTCACACCGAGCTTTGGAACGCTCTTGCGAAGAGAGAATTCGCACACGGGCGAAACGGCGAGCTTCTTCCACCCGACAAAGAGTTTCGGCGATGAACAGTTCGACATGGACGGAGTAAGGAAGAATTGTGTCTAGACAATATCGAGGAGGACGAGCATATAGAAGAACGGGCTGTAGCCAGTCGTCTCATGTGTTGCAATGTTAAAGGCACACGTTTTAAACGGCAGTATGGTATCCCAGTTCTTGTGGTCAGATGCGATGTACATAGACAGCATGTTGAGTAGTGTGCGGTTTGTTCTCTCCGTCAAGGCTGATGTGATGTGCAGTCCAAATGAGACGCGCACACAAACGGAGAAGCTCTTTCACAACATCTGCCATAAACTGGCGACCTCGGTCACTGATGATCCCTAGCGGAGGTCCATGGCGGAGAATGACTGAACGGAGCAAGAAAAGGGACACATGGTGAGCGGTGGCTGAAGGAAGAGCGGCCGTTTCGCAGCAGCGGGTGAGATAGTCGGCCCAAAACACTTTCCAACGATTTCCGTCGGAGGACTTCAGAAAGGAACCCATAAGGTCGATTCCGACTTTCTCGAATGCACCCCGTGGTGGCATCACGGGAGGCAGCAGGCCCTGTGTCGTGAACGTAGGACGTTTTTTGTCGTTGGAACTCAGTGCAGGTCGCCACATATCACTCAGTTGTCTGACGCATCTTCGGCCAATATAACCGGTAGCGGGCACGGTGGAGAATTCGTGCAGAGCCCAGGTGATCGGAAGTGGGGTCATCGTGCATGGCACGAAGGAGGCTCTTTGGGGCCATAAGTAGAAAATTCGTGCCAGTATTTGAGTAAGCCTTTTTGTGCAGAAAGTCATCACAGAGACAAACTGGGCGGGGAGCTGTGGAATCCCGCGCCGCCGCAAGCAGTGGCTCGAGGCTATTGTCGGTCTCTTGCGCAGTCCGCAGAGCCGAGGTGTCGGGACACTCGGGCACGACGAAGGCAATGTAGTGATCGAAGTCAGCAGAGTCACATTCGGTCGTAGGAAGGGGAAGAGGTCAAAGACAGTCTGCATCGGAGTGTTTGCGGCCACGCTTATACGAAACAGTGAAATCGTACTACTGCAGAAGGAGGGCCCAGCGTGTCAGACGACCACATGGAGCACAAAGGTTGATGAGCCAACAAAGCGCGTGATGGTCAGTCGATACTGTGTTTCGGTGCTACCTATATGGTAGCACCGAAACCACTGAACAGTAAAAACTACAGCGAGGCACTCCTGATCCGTAACAGTGTAATTACGCTCAGGGTTTGCTGACGGAATGGCTTGCATACGCAATTACATGCTCGCCGGTTGCCGAAAGTTGTACAAGCACAGCGCCAACACCAATCCCACTTGCATCAGTGAGGACTTCCGTCGGAGCGGCGGGGTTGAATTGCCGTAGTAGGGGATGTGACGTAAGCAGAAACTTTAGCTGGTGGAAAGACGCGTCGTTATCTGATGTCCAGTCGAACGGGACGTCCTTTTGTAGAAGGGACGTCGGAGGGTAGGCAACGTCGGTAAACCTTGGGATTAATCGCCGAAATTAAGAGCACTGCCGCAGAAAACTGCGGAGCTCCTTATGGGGTCGTTGGAATGCTGCAACTGCTGCAGTCATCTGTGGATCTGACCGAACTCCATCACAGTCGACGAGATGTCCGAGTATCAGAGCTTGACGCTCGCCAAACCGGCACCTTTTAGAATTCAGGACAAGATCAGCCTCCTGCAAGCAATCTAAAACAATAGCGAGTCGCGTGTTATGTTCAGTAAAAGTCCGGTCAAAAATAACAACATGGTCTGAATAGCACATACAGATTTCCCACTTGAGGCAACGAAATGTTGTGTCTATACATCTTTCAAATGTGGCCGGCGCATTACATAGGATGAAGAGCATCACATTAAATTCAAATAGGCCGTCCGGCGTAACAAATGCAGTTTTTTCCTTGTCAGCAGGGTCCATCAGAATCTTCCAAAACCCCGATCGCAAATCAACTGAAGAGAAATAAGACGCGGAGAAAAGGCAATCTATAGCATCGTCAACGGGCGGGAGAAGATGCACATCCTTTTTAGTGATGGAGTTGAGGCGACGACAGTCGATGCAGAACCTCCATGTTCCGTCTTTTTTCTTTACCAATATCACGGAAGCAGCCCAAGGACTGGAGGATTCCTGTATTACACCCTTGTTCAACATGCCTTGGATGTGCTCGGTGATGATCTTACGCTCTGATGGCGACACACGGTACGGCTTTGACAGATCGGATGGGCAGATCCCGCGTCAATCCTATGGCGTGCGCGAGACAGGGGAAAACGTTGCGAGCCGTCGGACAGCGCGAAATCAAAGACGGAGACGTGCTGAGACCATAGGCTCTTCAAGATCTGGCGTTGCGAGTCGTTCAAAGATGCGCTGATCGTCAAAACAAGCTTCTGGTCAGCGGGCGAGTGAGAAGCGGTGTTTTCGGGAGAAGGTGTAACTAGAGCTACATAATTTGGTATGCTCCGCTACATGAAGCTAGTTTGAAGCCCGCTGGAAAAACAACCGGTTCCGGTGAGCAATTTATAGTGCGCAGTCCTGTACGGCCCTCGTTCACACAAACCAAACAATGCGGCACTGACACATTTTTTACGCACTGTGAATGAAGAGGAGCCACAGTAGCCTCCAATGAGTCGTTAATGGCACGGGATCTGTACTCCTGGACGCACACAGCCAAATGTGGCGGTACAACGACTTCATTACACACAAAAAAACGTCTTCAAAATTTGACGACTCTTTCAAAAGTTAAAAGTTCACAAGGAAGAGATCCACTAACATTTATATATATATATATATATATATATATATATATATATATATATATATATATATATATATATATATATATATATATATATATATATATATACCGCAAAAGCAACGCACGCGATATTCGGAGGTCGTGGGTTCGGTTCCCACCATCGGCACGTTGATTTTTCTTCTACTTTGCGGTTAATTATCTTTCCCATCAACAGATTACATTACTAATTTATGTGATTATCGAAGTAAAATAAAATAAAAAAGACAAACTACAATCTCCAATGCTTTCCTTGGCCTCGCCAACTGTTGGCTTCTTTCCTTCATATATATATATATATATATATATATATATATATATATATATATATATATATATATATATATATATTATCATGTACACGTGGATTAAGGATACCAAGGATAGCAGGGGGGTACCCCACACAACGGCAGCAAGCAGCACAGAGACAAACGCGCAAGCAACACTGTCGTCCTCTCAACTTCGTCCTCCTTCACTCCTCAGTCATACGCCACCTGGCAACGCTAGGTGGCATTAACCCCCCCCCCCCGCCCCCTTAAGAAAAAAAATTGAAAAAAAAAGTGAGGAAGGCCGGTTAGAACGGAGAGGGCTCACAGCGGGTGGCCATTCGTTATTGTTGGCAGTACGGCTTCAGCCGCACAATGTGCACAATGTCCGAGCTTTGCTTTCGACGTTTTGGTTGGTCGGCACCGTCTGGAATAACTTCATAACTGAGGTCACTCACACGACGCAAAACTTTGTACGGCCTGAAGTAGCGGGAAAGAGTTTCTCTGACAAGCCTGGTCGGCGAAGTGGTGTCCATACCCAGACTTGGTCCCCAACTTTGTAGTCAACCTGGCGGTGCCGGAGGTTGTAACGGTGCGCGTCAGAGGTCTGCTGCCGCCCGATATGCACACAGGCGAGCTGGCGGGCTTCCTCAGCGCGAATGGCATATTGCTGGGCATCTGGGGAAAGCTGGTCGTCATCTGGGCACTGGAGCATGGAGTCGAGCATGCTCTGAACTTCGCGTCCGTAAACAAGTCGAAATGGTGTGAAGAGCGTTGTATCTTGTACGGCTGTATTATACGCGAATGGGACGTACGGCAGCATCTCATCCCAGGTCTTGTGCTGCACATCGACGTACATTGACAACATGTGCGCAATCGTCTTATTCAATCTTTTTGTAAGGCCATTGCTTTGTGGATGGTAGGCTGTGGTCTTGCGATGAGTCGTGCCACTCAGCTCAACTATGCGGTCGATGAGCTGCGAGGTGAAAGCTGACCCTCTGTCGGTAATGACGCATGAAGGGGCGCCATACCGCAAGACTATGTTGTGCTTAAAAAACTCGGCTACTTCGGAAGCTGTAGCATGAGAGATTGCATTTGTCTCCGAGTATCGGGTCAGGTAGTCAGTAGCGACTACTATCAATTTGTTTCCCGTCTGCGACAAAGGGAAAGCGCCAAGGAGATCCATGCCGATTTAACGGAATACGTGGTGTTTTAAAGGGCTTGAGAAATCCGGCAGGTTTTAGGGGCGGTGTTTTACGGCGCTGGCATTCGCGACAGCTTCGTAGCTTCGTACATAGTGTTTCACAGCTGTGGAGAGTCCTGGCCAGTAATACATGTTGCGCACTCGAGCAAGCGTCCGTGAGCAACCCAAATGACCAGATGTCGGTTTATCGTGGCAAGCAAGGAGAATATCCGCATGGAGATCCCATGGCACTACCAGAAGATAAGCTCTGTCTTGGCCTTGGCAGTTTCTTTTTACAAGACGCCTTGCTGCATACAGAAGGAACCAAGGTGCCGAGATAGGTGTCGAGGGAGGGTGATATCACTCCCTTCCAGATAATCGATGAGAGGACGTCTGGATCAGCTCTTTGTCGATCCCTGAGCTCAGATGCGCTGAGGGCCCCTAGAAAGCCGCTATCGCCATCGGCTGTAGCATCGCCAGTGTCAACGGGTGCTCGTGACAGCGTGTCGGCGTTTTCGTGTTTGCGGCCTGACTTATAAACAATAGTTATTTCAAACTCCTGAAGCCGTAAACTCGAGCGTGCAAGTCCTCCAGATGGGTCTCGCAGATTTGCTAACCAGCACAAACAATGATGGTCCGTGACGACTTTAAATTGTCGGCCGTAAAGATAGGGGCGAAACTTCATAGTGGCCCACACGACCGCTACGCATTCCTTTTCTGAAGTGGAGTAGTTCGTTTCGGCACCAGAGAGTGTGCGGCTAGCATAGGCTATTACTCGCTCAATCCCTTCTTGATGCTGAACAAGGACCGCACAAAAACCGATACTACTGGCGTCAGTGTGCACCTCAGTGTCAGCCGCTTCATCGAAGTGCGCCAGAACAGGGGAAGTTTGAAGGCGCCCGCGAAGCAAAGAGAAGGCTGTCTGCTGCTCAGAGTTCCACACAAAGGAGGTGTCTTTCCTTGTGAGGCGCGTCAGAGGTTCCGCGATCTGAGAAAAGTCCGCAATGAACCGCCGATAATATGCGCACAGGCCGAGAAAGCGCTGAACAGCCCTCTATTTAGCTGGAACGGGAAACCGTGCGACGGCAACAGTCTTATCGGGATTCGGGCGCACCCCATCAGCGCTTACAACATGGCCAAGGAACTTGAGTTCTGTATACCCGATGTGGCATTTCTGGGGCTTCAGCGTGAGATCAGCAGAACAGAGGGCTTCCAGGACAGCTCGAAGGCGTTCGAGGTGTTGGTCAAATGTTTCGGAAAAATTAACTACGTCGTCCAAGTACACAAGGCAGATCTGCCACTTGAGGCCAGTCAGGACGGTGTCCATCATCCTTTAGAATGTAGCTGGGGCAGAACACAATCCAAATGGGAGTACTTTGAATTCATATAGGCCATCTGGAGTGACAAATGCGGTTTTTTCTCGGTGTCTTTCGTCTACTTCTATTTGCCAATAGCCGCTTTTCAAATCAATAGATGAAAAATACTTAACACGTCGAAATCTGTCCAGTGAATCATCGATGCGCGGCAACGGGTATACATCTTTCTTTGTCACATTATTCAATTTCCGATAGTCGACGCAAAATCGGAGAGTGCCGTCCTTCTTCTTGACCAGGACTACTGGTGAAGACAATGGACTTTGCGAAGGCTGCACAACACCATCATCCAGCATCTCCTGAACTTGCGTCTGCATCATTTCCCGTTCTTTGGCAGACACACGATAAGGTTGCTGTCGTATAGAGATAGCGTCGTCATAAGTAATGATGCGATATTTTGTGATGGGCGTTTGACGAACCTTCGCGGAAGAAGCAAAACAGTCATTGAAGTCCAACAGCAGTTGCTCTAAGGCCCGCCGTTTTTCCTTTGACAAGTGGCAGTTAATGTCGATGTTGTCAAGAGATGGCTCGTTAGAAATTTCTACTGCCGTGGATGCAAAACAGACCGGATCGTGCGCAACAGGGTCAGCGAAAGCGATAGCAGTCCCCGGGAACAAGTGCCGGTGCTCATTAGAAACATTTGTAACAAGGAGTGCAGCCCCGCCATTGTGAAGCGACAATAAACTTCGAGCAGCGCAGATGCCTTGAGCAAGCAAGAGTGAATGGTTCGCCTCCGCTACACCGTCGCCGGCACGGAAATCGTCACAGGTAACATCCACAAGAACACTGCTTCGCGGCGGACTCTCGGCGGAAACGCCAAGTGCGGCATTGCAAGGACTGCTACTATCTTGTTCGGCAGATTGTCCCAATTCCCAATTCAAAGTCTCATTCCTGACACTGTTAGAAATAAATTCAAAAATAAAGCTGAATGTGAAAATGCCTGCACCTGCGGAGCATTAACAGGCTTAAGCCAATCAAAATAAGATGAATTGGGGCCAGTCGGCCAAAAGTTTAATTTGGTGGAAAAAGCCGATTGAAAAAATAAAATTGGGCACGGTAACTAGTCTATGTCCTGAGGGTTCAACGAGCAGAAGGTAGGCAGTCCTCGCAGAGCTGGTTTAATTTACGATTTTTTTTTTTTTTCAATAGAAGTGACCGAAGAATTCACACACACGCAAGAAAAGAAAGAAAGGAAAAAATGAAAGCAATAATAAAAATAATAATAAAATAATTAAGAAAAATCAATCAATAAATAAAAGAAAATTAAATTTTATTGATAACATGCTAATGTAAAATTAAAGAAAATAAATAAATAAAAAAACACAAAGAAAGGATCAAAATAAACGTAGAAGATCTATGCAGATGCAGGTATAGGCAGGGTTTGTGAACTCCAATCTGTAATAAAGAAAAAAGGCGAAAAGGCAGAGCAAAGATGTACAAGACATAATACAATCGAAGTTATATGTACATATTATTTTGGAGAAAAAGGAAATAATAATAATATTTATGTATGTATACATTAGCTGTTCTGTACAAAATATGTACAATATTTAGATTAGAGAAAAGAATTGTGATAAAAAATGAATAAATAATAATAAAGAAAATACTTATAACACCAGTAATGAAATTGATACTTATATTTAAAATACTAGTAAAAAGAAAAATTAGATGATTGGAAAATTGAAATATAGTTATAAATAAATAAATAAAAATAGGTGAAATGGAAAAAGTTAAAACAGAAATAAAAATCAATAATCTGATATGGTAACAGCTGCATTTCTCCATTCCAGAGAAGGCTGACATGAATGTCTGCCTGATATGGCCTGAGTGACCCTCCCCAAAAAAGGAAAAACTGGAGCTACATTTTATGTGTTTGTGTTCGTGTGTAGTCAGGTAGGTTAGAACTAACCGCTGATGCCCTGCGCATTAATAGCGCGCAACATCTTTTGTCGTTAAGCCAACGTCTCCAGTTGGCCGTTTGTTGGTCATTCGGCAGAATGTTAGGTAGTCGAGACACCAAATGGGATGTGATGAGACATGTCAAGTAATGAAACACATCTCCCTCGGCATAACCGCATAGACAGGCCGACGAGGTAGTGAGTCCAACGCGGTAAAACTACTTCAGGAAGCGACCGTGTCCCGTTAGTAAAGTAACCAACGGCTTCGCCGGAGGGAAATTTTGAGGTATGTTAAATACGTTTGGTATCCAATTATAAATTAAAGTATTCTCATTGTTGTCCCGCCACCAGGCCTGCCGTTTCGCTTTTACTGATTTTTTCAATGCCGTACGTAGGGACTTTTTGGATTTACAGAATGTCGAATTCGAATTGATTTACATGCTTTGGATGCAATTATGTCAGCCATTTCATTCCCTACGACGCCCAAATGAGCTGGGACATGAAATATTTTTACTGTGCGAATAGAGGCGACTGTTTTTAGAAGTTTTTTGATAGTATCAATTTGTGGGTCTAATGTGGAATAATTTGAAAGGGCATTGAGGAGTGAAAAAGAGTCCGTGCAGATGTGGACAGGTGTTCGTCCATTCTGATGCTTCACATACCTCAATGCCATTTCGCAGGTCGATAACTGCTCCGTACTCTCGCAGAAAGTAATGCCGAGGATAAGGTCACGGGAGCAGTCACTCAAAACGACGCAACTAACGACGAACGTACATCCGTTAATCTGAATGCGAGCCGTGCACATCCTCTTTGGGGTAACTTTATGACCGCCGGCGGTTCGAAGGCACACACCTGACCAAGCAGTGAGCACCTTCCTCAAAACAGTCGCCATGCGACCACTCAAAATCGAATAATCCGCACCGGTGTCCACTAATGCACTGACCGTAGTACGACCATCTAAAATAACAGGAATGTCCAGAAAAACGCTTTTGACTTCCCTAGGTGATGGTACCAGCAGCTCGCGGTCGGATCGAAGCGGCGACGACGGGAGGCCTTCAACGCAGCGACTACCAGCGGCCTCGCCCCCGAAGGTCGCTGTTTTCAGTTTTCCCGACGAGGGTAGACGAGCTGCCTTGGTCCTCTCGCGAGGAGCCGTGGGTGAACGTCGAGCAGCGCCTTGGTGAAGGGGAGCGGGACTGAAGCTGCGAACGAGCTGAAGAACTCTGCTCCGCCAGGTACTCCTCAATAACTCGGGGTCGTTGACTAAAGCGGGGAGGAGGCGAGTCGATGCGGAAGCCGTGAAGACCGAAGCGTCGATAAGGACAATCCCGGTAGAGATGGCCTGGTTCACCGTAGTGGAAGCAGAGTGGACAGCGGTCAGGCGTGCGCCAAATGTCGGCTTTGCGTCGGGGCAGGGGACGTTCGTCGAAGTGCACTGGCTGCACCGAGGGCAGCAGAACTGTAGGCGGCGCGAGAATGGGCAGCGGTGAAGGGGCAGCCTGACTCTGCAGAACTTCCGCATATGTGGGACGGTTGCCGGTCCTCGACAGCAATGGCTGGCTCGCAACTACAGGCGATGGATGGATGGATGGAACATAGGAGCGTCCCCTTTGAAACGGGGTGGTAGCAGTAGCTATAATGCTCATTTTTCTCCCTAATTCTTAATAATTGATTTAGAATGGTTAACTAAACCTTCATTCTATTTATTAAATTTTTGTTCCTACATTACTAACATTATGTCACTTCTCTGCTTTTAAGCCACCAATCTTCCAGTCGTTTTTTGCTAGTTTCCACCGCCGGTTTATTCACCCGGCCACTGTTCTCTAAATCCCAGAGCTTCAGGAACAGTGATTGCGCCTGCATCAACTTCCGGATGGATACCATTACATTCGAGTATAATATGGTCAATTGTTACTCTGGAGTTACCACATACAGCACATGCGTCATCTCCATTGTTAAATTTCTTTTTGTAGCTGCGTGTTCTAAGGCACCCTGATCTAGCTTCAAAAAGTAAGGCACTACCTCTTGAGTCATCAAAGAAATCTTCCTTCCTGATCTGCATTTTCAACTTTCGGTATAATTCCACACTCTGTTTCTTTTTCATGGAATTTATCCAATTTTTACCTTCTGTGTTTTTCACCTGTTGCTTAATGCCTTTTATTTCTCCGTCCTTGTGACTAGCATACTTACTAGTTAGTTTCCTAGTTCTTTTCCTCCATTGTGAGTAAACGCTTTTTAAGTACAGGTATTTAAATACTTAGCTGCCCATCTGTTACTGTCCAAATTCCTCAGGCGTTCCTCATATAATATTTTACTCTGAGCTTCCCGTACTTCGAAAGATGCCCAGCCCATTTGTAGTTTTGTCTTGGGAACCTAGTGCTAATCGTCCAACGGATCTTTGATTTATTTCTAATGTCGACTGTACCTCTGATTTTAGGCACAAAACCGCATTTCCGAAAGTACGCCTGGACACCATAATTCCTTTCCAAATACCCCTATTGTATCCCCACAATGCCTTATGCTTCATTATCCCGGCATTCCTTCGCCTTTTGGCCTTAAGTGATTGCTCATGCTTTCCAATGTATGTCAATCCTTCGTTTACCCCTACCCCCAGATATTTATATTCTGCTACTCTAGGTATTTCACGGCCTTGTATTTTAAGACCATGATCAGTTGAGCTGTTGAAAATCATCAGACCCGAATTAACTGCGCTTAAACTGAAGCCTAGAGCGTCCCCTTCGTCTCCGCAATACTTAACTAGAGTTTGCAATTCTTCCGAACTCTCAGCTAGCAGCACAATATCGTCTGCATACATCAAACCGGGAAGGCGCTGCTCTACCTCCTATCCACCTAATCTATATGACAGGTTAAAACCTAGGTTACTGTCTTGTATCCTCCTTTTCAGGTTTATCATATAAAGCATGAACAGCACCGGTGATAGAGGACAGCCTTGTCTTAATCCTTTGCATACTTTGTCATCCTCCGTACTTCTTATCCCTTCCCACGTAATCTCTACTTTGTTGTCCCTGTATATTTCCTCTAGGAGCTCTATTATCTCATAACCGATACCTTCTTCTTTTAATATGTTCCACAGGAGTTCCCTGCTTACGTTGTCGTACGCCCCGTTTTTGTCCAGGAAGGCCAAATACAAAGGTCTATTTTCCACTCTAGATATTTCGATGCATTGGGAAGCACGAACAGGCTATCATCTAAGCGCCTACCATTTCTAAAGCCGTTCTGAAGTTCTCCGAGTATCTTGTTACTTTCTACCCATGCTTGCACCTTTAATTTCACTGCCTGCATGGCTAACCTGTACATATCAGATGTTATGGTAATCGGCCTGCAGGATTTTATGTGCATCCTGTCTCCTTTCCCTTTATAAATCAAATTCATTTTACTCTGCCGCCAGCAGCCCGAAATAAGCTTATTCGTTATGACTATTTCCAGAGCTTTTAACAACGTTTCCTTGCTTTTTGGACCGAGTTCATTAATCAGCTTGATCGGAATTCCATCTATTCCTGTAGATGTGTTTTTAGGAATATTTTTTTCTCCCTTTTTCCAGTTTAGATTGGTCAGTTCTAAGTTGCTTTGTATTCTGCTACCTTGTGTTGCTTCCTGATTTGCGGAGATTACCCTATCGTCGCTCTTAAATGACTCGGCTATTACTCAAACCAGGTTTTCTGAAATATTAGACTAATTTATTCCTTAATTTTAATTAATTTCTTTAAACAGTGGTGAAAAGAAACAGATGGGCACACAGTACGTTGCCAACGGCAACAAATACACAAAATTTTTGTTTCGTTTGGTTTAACGTTCCAAAGTGACTCGTGCAACCAAAGATGCTGTAATAGTGGACTCCTGAAACTTCAACTATCCTGATATCTTTAACATGCACTAAGATCAGACAGCATAAGGGCGCCTTACTTATTGGCTCCGTGATGCGTGATGCCTATGTTTGCCATAGCAGATAACACACATACAAGTAATTATTGAAGGAGACCAGTTACACGAAGCTTCTTGGTGAATACAAGACCATTAATAAGGAATGATGAAGTATATTACAGTTACCCAAAAGAGAATCTAGGTATTCTTAGGAATAGTGGCATGTCTTATGTAGGCACTATCTTTTGGTGATATGCAGATGGAAAAACAAGTCAGATGGGCTGGTACAAAATGACTGGTTTGGTTTATAAAAGCAGATCAATCAAGGGGAAATGAGGGTGCTCGTTATAATACATGAAGGAGAGAAGCCAACAGTCGGCGAGGCCAAGGAAAGCGTTGGGGATGGTACTTTATGTCTTTTTTTTCTTTTTTTTTAATGTTTCTTTCGATAATCAAAGAAATTAGTAATGTAATCTGTTTAGGGGAAAGATAATTAGACACAAAGTAGAAGAAAAAACAACGTGCCGATGGTGGGATCCGAACCCACGAACTCCGAATAACGCGTCCAGTGCTCTTCCAACTGAGCTACATCGGCCGCTGTCCCCCCTGCTACTTTCTTGGGTATTTATGTTGTCTGTATACGAACCTTGAGAGTGTTCACCAGCGCCACCCTGAGCCATAGCGGCGGACGTGGGACGTCCTTTATTACCGCCAGCGTCACGTAGAACGTGATCAAGAGCGAGGGCGAAAGCTGTGCTAGAACCCTCTTACGCTACCTATGGCTTCAAAACTGCCAGAGCCGAGATCCCCGTAAGCTACAAGCAGATCAATCAAGGGGAAATGAGGGTGCTCGTTATAATTCATGAAGGAGAGAAGCCAACAGTTTGCGAGGCCAAGGAAAGCGTTGGGGATGGGACTTTTAAAAAAAAGAAAAAAAAGACATAAAGTACTATCCCCAACGCTTTCCTTGGACTCGCCGACTGTTGGCTTCTCTCCTTCATGGTTTGGTTTATGTGGTTTAACATCTCAAAGCAACTCAGGCTATGAGAGACACCGTAGCTGAGGACTTTGGAAAGTTCGATGTACTGGGGCTCTTTAACGTGCTGTGACATTGCACACCACATGGATGACTTACTTTTTGCCTCCTTCAAAAAGCAGCCACCGCATACTTGTGCATAGAAGCCAAGCATAACCACGGCACCAGTGTGGTAGGTAATAAAGAATGACAGCCACACCCGTAATTAAGAATGGATGCAAGCATGAACCTGTATGGGCTCTATGGTGGTCATCCCATTTGGGAGTGGCTGCATAATTAAGGCATTGTTGGCCAGGCTGACCAGTCTTCTGCTGTGGCATGTAACTCGCAAAGCAATCGCTTTCCACAAACTGCTTTCTTTCTCATGCAATCAGGCTTAATAGCTGCATGCATGGGGACTTCACAAGCTTGCTAAATCGTGGACTGACCTAACTAATTCGAAATCACTACTGATCTGGTCACACTCAAGTCAGGCTGGATGTGAATTTTCACAAATTTGGGCAAAGTGAAATTTTGAGCACCCAGTGGGAAAGTTTTAGGGGTTGACCCATCTAAATTTGATGGTTTTACTTTGTTTATGGGGTTTTACCTTCCAAAGCAACTCAGGGTTTAAGATTCCATAGTAGGGGGCTGAAATTGTGAGCACCTGGGATTCTTTACATGAACTGACATCGCACACCTCATGGGCGCCTTGCATTTTGCTTCCCCCACCCCTAAAGGCAGTCTCTGATGTCAGGATTCTATCCCACATCCTTAAGCACAGTAGTGAAGCAACCTAATCACTGCGCCACCCCGATGGGTACCACCTAAATTTGATAAGCATCGCCGAGTTGGCCTTATAGAAATTGCAGTGAACACTAGCTTTGGACAAATATGGATGAAGCCATATTTTGAGGTTCTAGGGATAACATTTTGAAGATAATGCATCTGAATATTGAAGTCAGTGCTGAATTATTCATATCAAAAATGGGAAGGACACTAATGTTGGTCAATTTGAATGAGCTCGAAATTCAAGGGTTCAGAAGGGTAAATTGTTTGGTGGCCCATCAAAACCTAAAGGACACCGCTTAATTTGATATACTAAATTTATGTTGGACACTAGTTTTGGTGAAATGAGGATGACATCAAATTTTGGGGAACCAGAGTGCAAAATTTCAAGAGTTACACATCTACATTTTGAGGTCACTGCTGAACTGGTCGTACTCAAAATCGGTTGGCACTACTTTTGTTAAAATTTAGATGAAGTCACTTTTGAGGATACCAGACTGGCATGTATTCCAGACATATTCTGGGAGATATGTTGTGTTTGTACAAATTCTTAAAACGTGGAGAGCTTGTCTGATTGACTCCCCCCCCCCCGCATAGTCACTTTTTGGTGATGGTATTGCCTGTTTTGGCTTGTCATTCTAGATTACTGACGATAGGAGCTAAAAATTTCATTCTTGAAAAATCATGCAGTTTACTGCTAGAATATGCAGTCACACATACTTTTTGCTACATATGCAGGTAACAATAGCCTTAATAGTGTATTCCTGAGAGTAAAAAAATAAGAAACTGCCATTCATGCCCACCCCTTCCTTTCAAAAACTTTTAACCAAGGCAAAATCTTGAACACATATGAAATTAAAGCGTGTACGAAAAACACCTGTCTTTTATAGGAAGTCCAAATGCTGAAGAAACCACACTGCTACGTCCCACTGCTACTTGTCCTGGAAGTCAGGTTGTCTCATTTTTAATTGTCGGCATAGACCATGGCAACAGGAAGTCTGAAGATATGGCCGAATGAAGCAACAAGAAGACTGCGTATTCCTACGGGAACACTATTCTGAACAGCAGAAAGAAAATTCTTTTGAAAAATAAAAAAGGAAAGGTGAAATGTACAACTAAGAAAGCATACGAAAAGTATTAGCTCTTGGCCAATCTGTAATGTTTGTGAAAGATATGATAATGACAAAAAAGGGTGTTTTGCTAGGGCTTTTAAGGGTCTTAAATATGTGCAGCTCTGATTTAACACATGTATTGTCTCCTGTACATGGCTAGTTAAATGGCTTCTGTTTGTGTTATTGCATAAAAGTCATTCTAAAGGTTTAGATAAGCTTGCTCACCTCTGTTGTGTGTGTTTGCATTGTGTTCAGCACGCTTGCAATAGCTGGAAATGATTCAGTATTAGTTACAAGTAAATAAATAAAAGGAGCAGCAACTATATTTCTTTTGTCCACACATTTTTAAGAGAAACAAACATGGGCACATTAAATTTTAGTGTTGTTTGCTACTGTGTTTGACAGTGAAAGGTTTTCCCGTCATTGCATAAAAATATTTCAGAAACTCCTGAAATAGTTTGATACCTGGTGGTGTGAAGGTTGACTTCCCAGATAGTAATGTATTCCTTTAGTATCGTACGCATGCATAACAGATAAACATAACCCCTTGCGTATATCACTGAATCTTCCACTATGGAAGAGAAATTTTGTGCACAAGCATGGTGCTGTATTTTTTTCCCAGTAGAGCATTGCATTTCAAATTCTGGGCTTGTCTTTGTGGTGTTACTCAGCAACCATATGAAATACTCAATTAGAAAACAAAGAGAGGCTCGGTATGCCTGAAGTAGGAAGCCGTAGCGAGAGCCGAGGAATGCGCACAGAACGTTTAGTGGTACGGAAAGCGAATGCAAGGCAGCAGGTGCCAGGCGAGACGGAGATAAAAAGGAAACTTGGTAAGGTACTGCACCATAAAATACAAAGAAAGTGAAAAACAAGTGCAAAGTTGTCAAAACTAAATTTCAGCTTGTAACCACGAAAACAAAGTATTAAACTAGGATAAAAAAAGAAACGGAAGGAGGAAAGACAAGTTAAGGGGTGGAGGGGGTTACGATAAAGAAGTCATGGGGCATTGGGCTACACGGAAAAGTGGGCATAACACCCTCCAGGTCTTTGGGCCTTTCAGCATAGAGTCAACAGGGCCACAGAGCAGTGAAGGAAGAAAAATGAAAATAGAGAAGATATAGAAAAATAATCTTTACGCGCCCCAGAGTGACACAGCAACGAGTCATACAATATACTACTTACAGATGCATCAATTTGATTACTCTGGGCATGTCAGAATGAATTACTGAACTGTAATTGCAAAGCGTTTCCACCAGAATGCTTGTAAGGATATCGAGTTTAGCGGTAATATTTGCCATTGAAACACAGCTGCGAAGAAAATGGCCTACTGGATACAAAGAGCCTCTCATGTTTGAGCTGAAAATGATTAATATAAAAAGGAAAACTAGAGTGTCCTATTATTAAATGAACGATAAATTTAGGAGCACGGACTAAAGATGAAATCTGAATTGCATCACGATTGAAGAAACCTCAACACCGTTATGAGATGACTGTCATTGTGCAGATCATTGCCAATGGACAGCCGCTACAATGGCGGTATTGGAACAATGGCGGCATAACTGATTAGAGCAAGACAGTCCAAGCTGCAGCGTCCGCAGGTTTATTAATGGCAACAATTTGGTGATCCAGACGTGAGGGGGTCTAATCGTACTTAATGCTACAACATAGAGCACGTAATGTTTCATTTGGCCATTGCTGAGGCTGCAGGTCTGCATGGGAGAAATGGAAACGAGCAAAGAAAACCATTCGAGGCAAAGAAAAGCTGGAAAGGACGAGCAAATACTCTAGAGGTACAGCAGCGGTTTTACGACAGCCGAACTCTAAGCGCCTTATTTTCTTTGCAGGAAGGAAGGTAAAATGGGCAACAATTTATAATATGGGTTGAAGGGCCAACAGTCACGCACGCTGCTCCCTTTTAGACAGTGATGTAGGCCCCAGCAGTGAAAATTAAAAAAAAAACAACCTGACTGGCTACATCCGCAGCCACTGTAGAAGAAAGGCGCAAGTGCGAAAATTTCTGAACAGTAGAAGAATGATAAATGCACCTGCCGTATTTCATTTGGGTGCCGGCAGGGGGAAAACGAGAATGAAACGGTACAGGCTCGTGGAATCAAGCACTGAGAAAAGGTGGAATTGTGCTTTGAGAATGGTAAATTTAATTTGAAGGGAAGGAGCAGCTGCCCGAAACACCGGCCCAGCCATCCATGTACAGAAATATGCAGCACTAAGAGCTAATAGGGGAATGTGCTGATCAGACAAGAGGAGCTCGCGGGGATTCGCCCCAGGAGATCGAGACCACCGGACGGGAGAAGCATATGTAAGAGCCGGGAGAAGAATATCGGAATAAAGGAAAGCAGTGCAATGGGTGAAAGTGAAAAATTCTCATGAGTAAAATTTGCCATCTTGAGAGCCAGCAGCTCCATCTTGTTACTTAACCGAGGGAAGTGAATCCACAAATAAATGTAGGGAAAATGAGTTGCTTGTTATGCCCACGGAAGAAACAATCGCCATGCACATCCAGCCCCATAATGAGCAAAGAATGAAATCTTGTTCACCTTCTGGCAAAAACAATGTCACTGCTATACGTATTTTCTGATGATGAATTCAATGTCATATTTTGATATGTATGATTAATTATGCATCACAATCGCCGCACCACCACAGCGACCACAGTTGCGTAGCCCTAACGTTTAATACTCGGAACGGCAACACTCGGTAACACTCAGCACAACATAACCCAGCACTTGATTTGCAGCTTTTTGGTCTCGAGTGAATTTTGTCGACGTTATAGCAACCATCTTCACGGATGCATTATTGCCGTTCTGTCCGTTTTAAGTAGAACAGAGAAGCTGTACGCTCTTTTATTGACAGGGAGAGAATAAGCTTTAACTGATTAACGGAATAGCGTGGGTGGTTTCCTCAGTCCAGGATACCATTGGTTTGGGCTGCCTCCCGGGCCCTAGTGAGCAGGCTGCGCTGCTCCTAGACACCCGTGTGGGCCAGCTCTGCCTCCCACTCCGCTGGGCTGAGTGCTCGATCTTTGTATTTCTCTAATTGCTCTTTGCAGCGCCATGTCATGTGAAGGATGTCCGAGACTTCGCATGCAGTGCATGCATTACTTTTGAATTTTTCGGGCCAGATTTTGTGGTACTTTGCTAGGTTTGGGAATGTCCCAGCCTGTATGTTCTTCCAGGTTACTGCCTCCTGTCTGTTGAAGCCTTTGTGTGGTTCTGCGTACCATTTTCGTTCTAATTTGAAGTATTGTATTTGTTCCCCATATTTGAGAGGGGTTGAAGGCTCTGGGAAAGCTGGCACAGCTGCCCAGAAAGTATGCCCTCGAGCTATCCTGTTAGCAGCCTCATTGCCGTCGATTCCCTCGTGTGCCTTTATTCACAGGATTGTGTGCTTCATGTTTTTCTCTGGGTCCCTACGCATAATTTACGGATTTGTTTGGCAGTGTACGTCTCCCGCGGATGCGCACGAGATTTAAAACTGCCCGTTACGCACACAAACACACACAAAAAAAACAAATGTACAGGTACCGCACGGGCAACTGAAGGGGCCGACAGTGTTTGGAGTCTTGCGCACTACATAACCGGCCAAACATAGAGCGATTGAGTACTCTTCAGTGTGCGAGACCCCCGACCCTCAAGAAAGGTCTAAAACAGAGAACGCGCACACTCTGAAACACTTCACACCATAACCAAAAACAAAAAAAGGTCTCGCCCCACCCCTCCTGGGTATGGGCGCCACTCCGCCCGCGCATCTCGCGGGCTGGGCCATGGAAACGGTAGGAAAGACGCAAACACATACAAAAAAACACGAACAAACATGCACTGTTGATGACCTTACAGCATGTGTCCGCATCACGCACTACGCATTCACTCGCATAAACATGCCGCTCCACAACAAGAAGACTCACTGACTTTATTCTCCCTCTTATAGCTGAGGGATGCAGTGGCGACACCTCACGACACACAAGCTTCTCTATGCCATGTATCAGCGAAGGACAATCTGTCCGAGTGCCAGTGGTGTGACTGACCTGATTAAGTGAAGGTGTCCTCCATCTCCCTACTGCCCAACCTAAAGTGTACTGCGTCTTCCTTTACCCAATACCTTACATAAGAAAACAAAAATCCCTAATTCACAAGGCGGTGTTAATGAGGTACTCGCTGTTACACCCAAGGCGAAGCTTGAAGGTCCCCCAAAATTAAACCATCAAACCGTGCATAACCTTGCTTACCACAGCTTTCGATCGTGTCACTAGGTTCAAGCCATGGATAAATCCTGACAATATTTTGATGCCGCGATACTACAAAGAGGTTGTTTATGGTACCGGTGCTTGTTACTTGCTTCCTACCATCTACTGATGCACGCCTGTGATTTTTCAAGGCTGCAAGACTTCAAACAATCGACACAGATGCGACTGGACAATTTTTACTGATATTCAGCTATTAAAGCTCTGGGACGTTTTTGCCTTGGGGAGACAATCTCAGAATTTTCTTAGGCTGGGTAGCTCCAGACGGTCGATGCCGACGGTGAATGTTTTGATTCCAGCAATCCATGCGGCATCTGGCTGCCAAACCATGCAAAACGCCAAACAGGTCCAGTAGCAGGCGTCCCTCGCTCGTGCTATGAAAACCCGCTAGCACGAGCCCTCATAGCACCGCGAAAAAGGAACAAAAATCCATCAGAAACCCATTCAGAGGCATTCTGCAGTGCGTTTCAGCACAGTGGCACATAGTTTCATGTATTTCCTTTGTGCTCTAGCAATTGGCTCTAGAGAATTGATGCATTTCCAATCTCCACGGAGTGCACTGAAAGTGCCGTCAACAATTTATATGTATCCTCCTCAAATTTTGTTGTACGGTTTCTTTCCTGGTGTCAACTGCCTTCTACAGACACGGAACACCTACGGATAAGTACCAGAAAACAATACGTACTACACAGCTCAACTTCTCGTGTCGCATACAAGTCGATATCAGCGCACGTATGAACAACTATTAGTTGTGACAGCTTGATCATAGCACTTTTTAACCTCGTTCTGCTAAGAACGTCTAGGAGCAGTCTATGATGACCGGCTGAATTTTTCACTGCGTCAAGCAGGTGCCTCGAGGTCTGCAGGCTATGCAGCGCGTGACACTGTGCTCGATCGTGGATGGCGCATGGTACGAGAATTGGGCCCGTAGCGTGATCATCACGTGACGTCACAGCTGACGCGAGTATGCAGCCGACGCCATCTTTGCGTCCTGTTCTGACTAGTACTAGTACGGGGCAGCGGTTCGATTAGCTGTTTGTGCGCATTCAATTGCTCTGTGACTCTGCCTCATGCCAGCACTGTTATGAAAACTCAATCGGTATCATGAGTGACAGTGACAAGAGCCATTAACGCTGGTGCATCATACCCTTACAGGTGGAGATTAGGTGCCTCCCTAATTTTTTGTCTACTCAAGTCTTGTCATTTTCTTCACTCTTCCAGGTGAGGAAGATGTGAAAATGATAACATCGAGAATGCCCGAGACCATTGTTAACAAGGATGCTGATCTGAACAGCGTAAAAAAATATTTCACAAAAGATGGTCGACTAGTAATGTTGGCAACAGTTGAAGCTAAGTGGAATAATATAATAATAATAGTTGGTTCACAGGAAGGGAAAGGCGCCGTATCTGTCACACTTGTGTCTGTGGACACCTGAACCGTGCCGTAAGGAAAGGGAGAAATGTGGGAGTTAAAGTGGAAAGAGAGAAAGAGGAGCCGTAGTGGAGGGCTACGGAGTAATTTCGACCACCTGGGGATCTTTAACGTGCGTGAAATTGAAATGCAACGAATGCAGATATGTTGTGAGATGACCAGCCTGTGGTGTGCGACATCTGTCTGTTAGTTTCAAGTGATTGGCCAAGGCAGATGGGGCTTGTGGTTTTTTTATAGAAGTGCAGTCTAGTAGCATAGATGCAACCTTGCCTATTAACAGTTGGAGGGCAGTAAGTGCGTTGTTTCGTTTTTGTAAGAAGTTCATTGTTTCTTATTCAGAAATGGTAGCTTACCTAAAAAATGTATTATAGGGAACACGCAACACCACGTCAGCGTACTGACACTGTGGATGTGTTGACATACACATAGTAAAATGCTATTAAGAGGTTTATTTACAAAGCTCTTAGGATGCGCTGGAGAAATGCGCACCAGAGCGGGTAGAACCAGACTCCTCCTCTTCTTCTGCTTACCCTGCCAAGACTCCTCTCCCTCTACTACAGGACCGCGGGAAGTGCGTGACACTGCCCCCTTCGTAGACGATGCCCACAGGGCGAGTCAAGGTTTGTCACGTTGATAGAAGGGCTTCATGCGGGCCACGTGGACTACTTGAGTCTTCTGAGAACGACGACCTTGGGTGGTCAGGCGAGAGACCATAAAGTTGACTGTACTGAGGCGTTCCAGTACAACGAAAGAACCAGTATAGAGGTACAACAGTTTCTGGGACAAGCCACGGTTACGCAGTGGCATCCAAAGACACACCAAATCACCAGGGGTATAATTAACATCTTGATGACGCTCGTCGTAGCGTTGCTTGTAGCGTTCCTGGGAGGCAAGTGTGTGAAGTCTAGAGAGCCGACGAGCTTCTTGAGCCAAAGAGAGAGTATGCGCGAGTGAACTTTCAGCCGGGAGGGAGAAAGGTAAAAACGTGTCCAGAGTAGTTCGTGGAGGTCGTACGTAAAGAAGAAAAAACAGACTGTAGCCTGTCATTTCGTGCCTAGCAGTGTTAAAGGCGTACGTTATAAACGGAAGGACTTCATCCTAGTTTTTGTGGCAGGAGTCGGCATACATTGCGAGCGTATTGCTAAGCTTACGATTTGTGCGTTCGGTAAGGCCGTTTGTTTGTGGGTGGTAAGGAGTTGAATGGCGAAAATGGGATGAGCAGAGGCGAAGAAGTTCCTCTGCAACTTCTGCCGCAAACTGTTGCCCACGGTCACTTATTAACACACGAGAAGGCCCATGCCGAAGAATGATAGACCGTAGGAGGAAAGCCGAGACATCAGAAGCAGTGGCTGACGGTATGGCAACAGTTTCACAGTACCGCGTAAGGTAATCTACGCACACGATTACCCACCGGTTTCCGTTGGAAGATCGGGAAAATGGTCCTAGAAGGTCAATTCCCGCCTGTTCGAATGGGGTTCGTGGTGGCGTTATAGGCTAAAGATGGCCTGGCGGAGAGCAGATTGGGTGCTTGAAACCCTGGCACTGGAGGCAGCTAGCCACATAACGTTGAGTAGTTTGACGCATTTTCAGCCAATTCAAAACGTTCCTTAGTCCTGTGCAATGTCCTGGCGAAACCCAAGTGTCCAGCTGTGACATCGTCGTGCATTACCCGAAGAACCTGACACCTAAGACTTGTAGGAACTACCAGAAGAAACCGCCCACCTACTGACGAGTAGTTCTTCCTGTATAGTAGACCGTCACGAATGCAGAATGAGGGCGGAGGGTTCCGGGAACTTGCTGGATCAAAAAGCGGTGCACAACTCCTTGTCGTTCCGCTGCGCAATCTTGAATTCACCAACATCGTGGAAGCTTGGAGAGATGGCAGCTGTATATTCGTCCAAGATCTCATTTTCGTAATCAGTAGTTTCAAGCGGCAGACGTGACAGGCAGTCAGCATCGCCGTGCTTACGACCACTCTTAAAAGACAGTAAAATTGAATTCTTGCAGGCGCAAAGCCCACCGCGCAAGGCGTCACAGGGGTCACGAAGGTTTACAAGCCAACATAAGGAATGATGGTCCGTCACAGTTTTAAATGCACATCCATAAAGATATGACCTAAACTGTTGCACACCGAAGACAATAGTTAAGCATTCCTGTTCAGTTACTGTGTAATTACGCTCAGCCTTGCTCAAAGAACGGCTTGCGTATGCAACGACATGTTCATTGCCAGTGTGGCGCTGTACGAGCACAGCCCCAACTCCAACTGCGCTGGCGTCAGTGAGACGTTCTGTTGGAGCTGATGGGCAGAAGTGGCGTAGTACAGGCCCAGATGTCAAAATAAATTTTAGCTGACGAAAGGCGGAGTCACAATCGGCAGTCCACTTGAAAGGTACATCTTTTTGCAGAAGACAAGGGGATATGCTAGGTCAGCAAACTTCGGAACAAAACGCCGGAAATAGGAGCAAAGCCCCAAAAAACTCCGGAGCTGTTTTAACGATTTTGGCGGTTTAAAACAAGTGACACCTGCGATCTCTTTCGGATCAGGCCTGATTCCCTCCTTGTCTACGAGATGTCCAAGTACCACAGTCTGGCGTTCTTCAAAACGACATTTCTTGGAATTGAGTACCAGAACAGTTTTCTCAATACACTCCAAGACAATCTCTAATCTACTGTTGTGTTCACGAGAAGTAGTCCCGAATATCACTACATCATCCAAATAACACATATAAATGCGCCACTTCAGTCCGCGCAAAACTGTATCCATGAATCTTTCGAACGTGGCAGGAGCGTTACATAATCCAAACGGCACCACATTAAATTCATACAGCCCATCTGGGGTGATGAATGCCGTCTTTTCTTTATCTTCCGGTTGCATGGGGATTCGCCAATAGCCTGATCGCAGGTCAACAGAGGAAAAATAGGAGGCAGAATGTAAACAATCAATGGCGTCATCAATACGGGGCAGGGAATACACAGGACCGCGGGAAGTGCGTGACAATACCATTTCTTACCATATTGAACAGCGAACAAACTAGCGACTGTTTTATTTATTTTCAATACCTCAAGAGCCCCTGCGAAGGGGTTTTACATGAGGGAAGGACCTTAGGTGATGCAGATGAATTTTTCAATCAAGTGCTTTAAGTGGACGTGATTGCAATGGCTAATAGCAGCATCAGGAAGGCCATTCGAGTTCTTTGGTGTCCGCTTTTTTAAAGCGTGAGAAATGGCCCGAGAGATCCGGCAAACCAGCAGGGATTCCTAGAACTGGCTGGAACCTGTTCCGTCGCAAAGCCTTGAAAGGCGACATTAGGAAAATTGCAAACCCAGCCTCAAGAATGGATCATGTTCCGGTCTCAACTAACCTTTCAGCGCGAACTGATCACGGCACAGTGGCGTGCAGCGTCGGAGTGGAATATCGTTGCAAAAGGCAATTGCACTACTACAGCGTTATGTTATTGGAAATTCAGGCCATTTATCCGATGGCTTTTCTAAACCTAGATATTGGAGAACGAATTCGATTAGTTGTGGATCACATCGATTGATTCGATCTGCGAATTGAATGCAGTACATTGTGTTTGCAATTCAAAAATTTAAAATATTTCCCCGTCCCTGTTTTCAACGCATTAATACTCGTTTGCGAGCTTGCCACTAGTATAGGCTTGAAGAATTGCGGGTACCAGCTAGAGTCGCTCTACGGCAACTACAGAATACAGTGAAATGAGTGCGTCTCTCGTCTTACATTGTGATTATATACTTACGACAAGCGGACTTCGTTGTGTCTGGTTTCGTTCCTGTACTGGGATGTGTCATAGATGCAGCCTTCTAAGTAAAATGGTTCTGAAACAAGGAAACCTCTTTCCGTTTCACATTATTGAAAGTATTACCTTTTCCAGTAATGAACGGGGTCGTTTCCGTTTTTTGCACTGTCTTTTACAGCGCAAGCATACTTTGTCGATAAAAAGCGGGTAGTTTCTACAGTGATTGCGATAGTTCCCACACTTTCCTAGGCATTTTCAGTTTAGACAACATTACATTTACTGGGAGATTCGCTTTCTGCTATGTTGTTTCTGACCCGCCCAGCATGCCTTCGAGTTTCTCTAGCGGTTCTGCATTCTGTCGCAGTTCAGTTGGGGCATTGTCGCCCCAACTGGACATCTTCCTGTCGAAGAGTTACGCCTAATCTCAGACACGCGTCATAAGTGATTATGATTGGATATATTTTTGTGATCTGTACTTTGATTGTGGCGAGATTCGCAAGGGGATTTTATCAGCCGTTATAACGCCCTTGCTTGATGTTCGGGTCAGTCTAAGGGAAACTGGCACGGCAAAACATATACCCGGGTGTGAGTTGACAATGAACCATTGCTAAGGGTGAAGGCTAGGCTCAAGAATTACATTTTCGTCCCCCCCCCCCCTCTTTTTTTCTCTGTCACGACTACGTCGCAGCATATACGATGGCAAAAAACAGCCCACATGATGCTTCTTCGGAAAAAGCGCCTGCTAAAAAAGTCATGTCAGTTTATCTGAACATTTGCCCTTGCTTGCACTTACTACCGCTATCTCCAGTGAACTTTCCCAAGAATCTTTAGAATACAAACATGAATGCTTCTCCCCGAACTCGATTTTAGGTGTAAGTATGGAATGGTTACGGCATGGCACATTGTCGGCAGAGGAAAACAGTGTTCTGTTGCTGCGTACAACTCGCAAAGCGACTGGTTTCCACAGCATGCTTCTTACCTCTTTTGTCATGAGGCTCCATTGCTCCCCCTAAGCTTATGACGTTGACGGCATCGAAATGCAGAACATACGCAGAAGAGTATGCTCAACACGGCAAAGGATTGAGAATAATGTGTACGTTCTGTAGAAGTATCGCGTTCGAGTGTTCCTTTACCGTGTATACATCCGTATGGAGAAGGAGGAAACGCAATGAGGAAATGTCACAGCGTACAGTGGCAGGTGGCGCCATCCTTGGGAATGGTGTGGAAGATGCGTTTCCGCGGAGTGCCCCTCCCACCCTGGAGCGCCGGAGGACTAGTCTCGGTTAATCTCGTTTCGGGCCTGAATTATCATGCCCAGGATATACTGGCTAGTATGCCGAGGGCACGCGCTCTCGTGGTCGCTGCGGCATTTCCTTCTCTCAACCACCACACTGCCGAGGTGTAGGTGGCTGAGGACCTTCGAATTGACCAATGTTATTTTGAAGGAGGCGAAGACAAATATTCTTTATAACCTTAAGCTTGAGTGAAATTCCAATCAAGCCCATTAAATAGGTAAATTCAGCGAATAAGAAAATTATCTACAGGAGGTGACAGATTAATAGTTTTCATTAAAAGAAACGGCGGTAGGTGGAACAATCATTCAGGCCGATCACGATAACCTATATTGCATGCAAGTCGGTAATGTAGGCAGTGAATTTAAAAACGCAGGCATGGATGGAAAGTAATAATGTAGGGGGAGAACTGCAGAACGGGTTCAGAAGTTATAGGCGCCTCAGTTCAGTTCAGTCGTTCAGTCGTGTCCGACTCTTCGTGACCCTTTGGACCATATCACGCCACGCTTTCCGGTCTCTCACTACCTTCCTAACATCACATAACTTCATCTGCAGCGCCTCGAGGATGCCATCTAACCATCGCGTTCGCTGCCTGCCCCTTCCCCGGTGATCTTGATCAACCTTTCCCAAAATCAAATCCTCCTCAAGCGACTCCTCTCTTCTCATCAGATGACCAAAGTAGCTGAGCTTTAGCTTTAGAATTTGACCCTTCAATGAGCAGTCAGGGTTTATGGTCGGCAATATCGACCGGTTTGACCTACTGGCCATCCAAGGAACTCTCAAGAATCTCCGCCAGGACCACAATTCAAACGCGTCAATTCTTCGGCGGTCAGCCTTCTTCACAGTCCAACTCTCGCATCCATAAATCACAACTGGAAAGACCATAGCACGAGTTATACGGATCTTGGTTGGAATTGTAATGTCTCTGCTCTTTACTAGGCGGTCAAGGCTAGCCATGGCTCTCTTTCCTAGAGGCGTCTTCTAATTTCATGCCTGAAGTCTCCTTCCGGGGTAATTATGAAGCCCAAGAAGAGAAAATCTGTCACAGCTTCCACTTCTTGTCCCTTGATGCTCCAGGACTCTATAGGGCAAGACGCCATGGTCTTTGTCTTTTTAATGTTCAGTTTAAGCCCAAATTTCTCTCTTTTCTTGTACGCGCATAAGAAGTCTCTTGAGTTCCACTTCACTTTCTGCCATTAAAGTGGTATCACCCGCATATATAAGGTTATTGATACGTTTCCCAGCAATCTTCACTCCACTTGAAGACTCGTCCAGACCGGCCTTCCTCATGATGCACTCAGCATATAGGTTAAATAGGCAGGACGACAGTATGCAGCCTTGTCTCACTCCTTTCTCAATCGGAAACCAATCAGTAAGACCATGCCCAGTTCTGACTGTGGCCTCTTGCCCTTCATACAGGTTCCTGAGGAGACAGATGAGCTGTATTGGAACTCCCATCTCTTGGAGAGCTTGGCACAATCTGTTGTGATCTACGCAGTCAAACGCTTTTGCATAATCAATAAAGCAGAAGTAGACGGCTTTCTGGAACTCTCTTGCTTTTTCCATGATCCAGCGAAGGTTGGCAATGTGGTCTCTAGTTCCTCTGCCCTTGCGAAACCCAGCTTGCACGTCTGGAAGCTCCCGATCCATATACTGCTGCAGCCTATACTTGGAGGAATTTCAACATCACCTTGCTAGCATATGCGAAATAAGCGCGATCATGCGATAGTTGGAACATCTTTGGCACTGCCTTTCTTTGGAATGGGGATGTAAACTGACTTCCTCCAATCCTGTGGCCACTGCAGGTTTGTCCAAATTTGCTGACATAACTTATACAGATGTAGGCGCCTAGATGATGGCATTTTTATGATAGCTCAATGCAAAAAAAGAAACCAGGGCGGATGACAGACCGCATGCAGTATCTAGCCTTCCTGCACGTAAGAAGTGCGTACGACAGCGTACATTTGAAGTTCTGTGAAACATACTAAATACAGAAGGCACCGGTTAAGAGGTAATTGAATTGAAATGAAATATACGGAGCTGAGAATGGTGAAATTGGATGGTTGAAGGGGGGGGGGAGGTGTTTAGAAGTACGTTTATTGCCGAGGTACGCAAAGGACGAAGGAAATATTACCCGCTATCCCCGCGTTTTTGATTTTTTATATAAAAAATATGGAACATAGGCTGCTAGGTAGCGATCTTGATATAACTTCACGTATAAGCAGGCCGGTATAGATGTAGAACAATGTCTTTCAGGAATAATCTACCCGAACAACATTGTTCCATTGGCCGATAGCCAGGAAGATTTACGGCAATTGGTTAATGGCTGTGGGTTCTCGTGAGATGCGGTAAGCTTTATCTTCAGCTAATTAAGTCGTGTGTAATGGTAATCAACAATTTCACTGACAGAAAGCTTACAAATCAAGAGAGGGATATATTAAGACTGGTGGAATACTAAATATTTTTGGTCAATGATGAACGAATGGCAGGTATAAATGGAAGAACAATGACAGACCACCAGGGCGAAGGGACGAAGGAATGCCACGATAATGAAGCACAGAGCGTTATTGGGGTTTTTCGCTTCTATGCTGTCAGAAACATCTTGAGAGCATTGTGCATTCTTACCTTCATGGGCCTCTGTAAGAAAGCGGCGTCATTGCTGTTTAGGGTGTTGCTCTGACATGGAAGCAGTTTTCCGAAATTTTGAGAAGCTGGGTTAGTGCACAGTCACCAAGTACCCAGAATAGCCTGATAGCAGAACTACTTGCGCTCCCGCGGCGACCCTTGAAAAGTTGTTTCATGGCTCTAGCACGATAGACACAAGGACACGCTGCAACGTAGCACTGATTCCGATTATTTGGGATGTTGGCTGGGACAATTTCCATTGCTTTCCCAAAAAGTTGTGTAGATTATTCCGGAGTACTCATTGAGGTCTATGTACTTAGCGATTAACGCATTCCGTGTAGGCTCCTAACCAGAAGGAAAGGGCTCCGTTAGGCCCACAAAACTTCATGATCTGCTGTTATTGCATATTATATGGTCAATCGCGGATATATCGAACTGCCTGGGGATCACTAAATAGTTCGATATACCAATGATATGATGTACAAAACATGCAATAAGATGGGCCTCTATCTAACAGAGAAGCGCAAATTCGGTGCACTGACGTATGGGCCTGCTTCCAGCAGAGACGTGCAGCCCGCCGGCATACCAAAAGCGCACAGCTCACCGGAGCTGCGGCGACTAGCGAGGCATATGCGCGCCGACCCACGCCAGGCCCCGAGCGCTCCCATTCGAGAGAGTCTTCTGGGCTCAATTGCACGTACTGCTTGGGCACGAGCGAGCGCACTAAAGACGTGAAAGAAGCAGACCGGAGGGGTCAGAGCGTTGGATTTGGAAATTCCGTCGGAATCGGGGTTCATAAAAGGTGCGGTCGACGGGGTTCGGGGAAAACCTATCGCAATAATTGGTCTAATATGGTGCTGAAAGCGCAGTAATTCAATTGAGATTAGTGTACACTCGATTTGCGTGTTTTCTTCTGCAGCGAGGCAGACAATGCAAGAGCCGCCTTAAGCCTTCAATCAGCTAAGCTAGCTTCACCGCATGAGAACCAGTGCACTGAACGCCGGTTCCCCCAATGACAACAGTTTCACGATAAACGAAAAGTATACCACACGAAAAGCGAGCTTCAATCAGGATAGGCATTCACATACGTGGTTTCACAGCGCTAGCGCAGCCATACTGTTGCAAGAGAATTGCATATGACATATGACATGTCGCCGATGTTGGCTTCTTTCCTTCATGTCTCGGTTAAGTTATATTAGAAGAGGTTTTAGGGGACGCATGCCTTGCAGTGCACAGCGGGCAGTTCGATATATCGAAAGTCCTCTGCATGGAACTTTGATAAACATGAACAACCCTGTTACACTTTGGAGTGGGATTTTCAAAGGAATATTTTAAAAGATCCATGCAAGCAATAATTCAATACATCAGAGTTCTATATGTCCGACGTCGGTTCTAATCCCCAGTGTGCTGTGCGATGTCAGTGCACTTTAAAGAACCCCAGGTGGTCGAAATTTCTGGGCTCCTCCACTTTGGCGTCTCTCATAGCCTGAGTCGCTTAGGGACGTTAAACCCCACAAACCAAACCTAATCAGAACATAGCTGTGCTCATATTAATAATTTTCTCAGCCCGATGAATACAACTTAAGACCATCTGCTTCGTCCCAATGCCGCGTCAGAGCCCCTAACTGTTTCGTGGCAAGCAAGCGGTCGTTCCAAAATCAAAAGCACACACAGGTTATCTTTGCAACGTGCATGATATGCCCAATTTTCGCTTTTCGCTAGTGCACTTCTATCCTTCGTTAAAGGGTTAAAAGGGCATTATCAACACAATACAAAAAGGAAGGAAAAGGTGTTGTCAGCTGTGACAATTGGTGTCTCTTAATCTCCCTACCCTAGCTGCAGCCGGCGGAAATCAAGGGAACGGGGAGAGGATAGCGATGAACATCAAATGAGAGCTCGTAGATAATTTTCACAGTTAATTGAGTGAATAAGCTGAAGCCGCTCGCAATGAATGTTGATGCAGTGCCCGAAATGTTGCTGCGCATGAACGAGAACTTTATATATTTACAGAAGTTACGAATTCACTTTACAAAAGCACGCGGACGTTGCGCCGTCTCACTGAATGATTGGACGCCCGGTACGAGACTTAAGCGACCAGGATGGGCCGCTAGGTGCATATCGACCGCCGTAGGGCATGCGGAGCATTCAGGGCATCAATCACAATATACTTGGCGATGAGGAAGGCGGAAGCGAAAGCCACAACATGCTATGCGTTTAGAAAAAAAAAATGAAGTACGCACAACACTTTTTTTTGTACCTCCTCATTTGTAGGTGGAGCCACTTCGCATTCGGACCTTTGTGGGTAACTTGACGCTTTCGCACTACTTATGTCTGGAATGCGTACGCAGATGCGGCAGCTGAATGTTTACGGAGCGAAGTACAAAAACAGTCTTGTACTTAGTTATTTTTCTACGGTAGCCTACACACGTGGCCGGTTTAATTTTTAGCCCTGATGAAGCTCATCCTACGTAGTTTTATTTTGGCGTACCAGACGCCCCTCAATATTCTTAGTTCGCAGAAACGTAACCATTGCACTATCAATGCAAAACTTGCTGAAACAAAGTACTTTCTTTAGGCCCAGGCTAACATGGCTCACAGCATGTGAGAATATCAAATGGCCGTTAACCAAGCGCTATTATGTAAGGAATTTCAGTCGTCCACGTGCAAAAGGCAGCAATTATAGGAGCATAATTAGGCGCCGATACTACGTATTGTATAAGATTGCAGGATCTTCGCCCAAGGAGACCGGCCAACCCCATTGGGAGCTGCAATGAAATGATGAAATGACACGACCAAGCATCAGTTTGCCATGCCAAAGAATCAAATGAGCTCTTTAATGCAATGCATTACAGCAATAAGGTACACATCTTGAAAGCAAAGTATTGCAGCAAGACGGTCCACACGGTGTCCCTGAATACAGCCTTGCACAAGAGAAAACTTATACATGATATTGTAGTGCATATTGATGCAGAATCCGTGGCGCGTATAGTCATATATAATCCCACGTTGCAACTCGATCCTGGAAGACAGGGTAAAAATGAAAAGAGGGATGCTGCCTTTCCAATACCTGTATTAAAAAATGTGGTACTACAAAAGCTTCACAAACTTTCAAAAAATTGGTCAGGTACTAGCCCAGAGTTCCAGTTATACGCTTTGTCCCAATTCATAAGGCTTATAAGAATAAGGGAACTCCGAGAGCCATTTATGTTGCATGCGAAGTGTGTAGATTAGTCTGTGCCAGGCTCGCCGTTCTAATCAGTTATGATTCAATAGAAGTCTAGACAAGGTACATGCAGGCACGCCAATCTTGCGCTGACGGCGGAGCGTAAGCCGTTGTAAACTATCGTTTCAGCGAGATCAGCCAATGTCACACCCAGCGCCGCCTGCGCATCGCAAATCCTGCCGTCTTGACGTAATACGTACCTCTTACCTCAAATGTGTATTCGTAATCAGCAATGCTCGCCCCTTTACGGGACTCCCTGCTTTGTAAGCAGGGAGTCCCGTAAAGATGGACACACTTCCAGATGATTGACGTCCTTACTACTCACGAGCACCTGCTGTTTGTGCGCACCCTCTGGAATCTTCCTGCTCCGTCAGCTGGCGCGCCACCGAGGACGTCACTGTTCTTTGGAGTGTGGGGTGCTCATGTGCATTGTGGTAAACCTGGTTGGAGTTTATTTCAAGGACGCTCTAAAGAACTCTGAGTAAGAGAAGCTATATCTACGCGGTCTCCTGAAATAGGTTTGTTACAGTGGGCTCTATGCCAGGCGGGGTATTTTGAGGCGCAACGCCGGATCGGCCATTAGTTAATCCCTTGAAGCTTAATGGCGCACCGCACCGTCCCTCTGATAGCAATCCATTGGAAAAGATGGCAAGTATTAGTCGGGCGTCTCAATGAAAAGTCGGTTTTCGTGAAGCCTACTGCTCGCAACCAGACTTCTTCAACGCTTCTCTGCTAGCGCCCTGTGCTGAAACCATTTCTTTATTTTTCCATTGGGCGACTCGGGGAGTTAAATAATGTCGAGAACACTGCAGGGCCAAATTATACACAAAGTGTCTCACCGCTATGGATCAAGGGTTAGGGTTCTCGACAGCTGCTCCTTAGGATATAGGTTCCATTCCGGACGCGGAGGTCCCGTTTTGATGGTGGCGAAACGCAAGGCGCCCTGAACAGCGCGATATCAGTGCACGTTATGGAACCCCACATCGCTCAGAGTTTCTTATTTTTCCACTACATCTTCACTAATTGCTAATCCCACTTCGGGACGTTAAGCTCTGTAACCCAAGCCTTCGACACAATTTTTTGCAAATGGTACATTCACACTAATTTTTGAAGTCGACACATTTTGCAGTCAGCTGAAATATGCCTCAAACCTGAAGCTCCTGTCAGCATGCGTGTTCATCTGGCCACCACCAGCTGCTTCGAGGTGGCGTTCGAAAGTGCGCCGTCAAAAATATTGATTGAAACATCAAGCTTTGAGTCTAAAACAAGCATGTTTTGCGCTTCATCTACAAATAACTTCCCATATGGACATGTGTTAGACACAACAAACGCTTAATATATATTTTATTTCAGCTTCAAAGAGCCAGTAAATGCTTACTCCAAAAGTAGAGTTGCTTATTTCTGCGCTTTGTTGGACCTAAAAATAAGCGACGCGAGACAACAGTTCGCACGTTCGCAGTTCGGCGTAAAGACCGATTGAATGTTTAGCTAACGTTAGCACCTTAGCGACATTAGCTCTAGTGAGTCTGCGCGGTTGGTATGAGCGATGTCGGCTTTTGTGCAGAGATAGTTTGAGAATTTTAGCGAATACATATGGTCATAGATTATAGTTTTGAAAGCAGTGATCTGAAATCGTCAATCCTTTACATATTACGACGCAAACAGGTTGAGCGGAAAGCGCCACTGCTGGGCAGCGTGACCTTGACTGCCGACGGTAGCTGCAGGGTCCCGGAGGAAGTCGTCGACTCGTCGGTATCGCTTGTGGACACATTATAGCATTTTAAATACCATTTTTGCCATTATTTGAATCGAGTACACTTCTGAAAGTAGAAAAAAACAGACAGAGTGAGCAAGACACGCCTCTCCTACCTGCGTAAGTTGCATCAACAACTCGGCTATGAAGCGTTCCGCAGGCGGGCGTTCGCAATCATGGCGGTTACTTGCAGAGTTATCGCACTGGGTCTAAACAAGTAAACTTGCAGCATGCGCAAAGTACAAAAGATTGTTTAACCTACCTAGAACGCAACTTTCATTACAGGCCAAACGATCCCACGCATAGTTGTTGTGTATACAGGCAGCTTGTAAACATATGTGCAGCACTTAGGTGCAAGCAGGTTAACGCACTCGATGCATCACCGGTGAATTCCGCAGAAATTATGCTTTGGCGTGGTAAATGGTGAACTATGTGGTATTATAATGAAGCATTCGTATCGCGAACACGTGGATGCTTTAACAAAAAAGCAACAGCAAAGGACGAGCAAAGAGCCAATAGCCACAGCGCAGCTTAGAGTGCGGCGAAGAGGAGGGCCTTCCCGACAGTGTGCGCAAAGCAGATTAAACCGGGAAAAGAACGTCGTTCTTACTTCGGGTTCATCTCAAATGCAGACAGAATCGTACAGGTGTTCACCAGACAAGCATAACTGTGATGAAGATGGCTTTCGCAGCTTTTTCTGGCCCATGTTATATCTACAGCTTGCAGTTAATTTGGACATTGTTTTTTTCTGTCCCTTCAATGCCAAATTAACGAGAGTTTACTGTATTCATCAGTGATACCGCAATTTCACCAGGTTACATCCACGAAGCTCTTGTACAAAACTCTGATGCATGAAATTGTGTAAAAATGTATACAGAATTTTTCAGTAGGTTATAAATTCCTGTGCAATTCTAGTTTAATGGTAATCTGCGAACACCATGTCATTTCAAAATAAATGAGACGGACAGACTTTGCTATATTTTAAATTTACGCTTTTTTGACTGATTAGATATTTCATATTCGATTCGATATTTCAAGGAATTCTTCCCCATATTCGTATACGAATGGCATTCAAAAAATGCAATATTTACATATCCCTAATTTTACTCAATAAAACACTTCGTACAGCGCGCTCTTTAGCTACAAGGAAACTGGCTATTGTAGTTTGAACCTCTAAACGCATGCTGAAGACTAGACTCTTGCATCTGCAGACCAGAACTGGCCCGCAGAAGTATGCAGTAGAGTTAGGTAACCTTTTCAGGGCGGGATGAGCTATTTTGTATTAGGTTAGCGCGTTAATTATATTCGAAATGTGCACGAGCTTGCATAACTCATCTACAAAAGACGTCCTGTTATTTTTAACACGGATAAGACCTTTTTGCGTCTAAGGGCTAATAAGAAACGTTAAGAAAAGAATAGTATGAGCAATATATGGCTGGTGCGGCACGGCACGTAGTGCATAATGTTCGTAAAATCTGCAATTTATGAAGTGAACGGCGTATTATATCCCGAACGGCATTTAAATAGTGAAGGTGTGGTGAAAACAGTGAGTTGTATTGCCTATGCGTTTCCGATGGAGGCAGCAGATGTTCACATTTTCTTGAGATTCGGGTATTAGTTTGGTATGCGAATTATTTGCGTGACGATCCTAAAACATTTGTTCATAGAAGAAAGCGCCATATGCTTTTACAGCGGAAAGCATTTAATTTTCGAAGTTGTTTAGCCCCTAAGCGCTTGTCCACTAGCTCCGAAAGTCTTTTGTGCCCTGTGAGTTTTCAAGAGGAAATCACAACTTCAGGACGATTACGAATCAGCATTTTGATTGGCCACCATTGTCAACTTACAACAGCTGAATAACATTGCAGATTACCATGGCACTCAGCGCAGTGCGCCCCGTGTCTCCCCTGAGCAAACGGTAGCCGCTGGCACTTAATTTGGTGTTACCTGAAAGGTTCTTTGGGAGGCACCGTCGGCGAAGAAGGGGGCGTGGCTCCAGGCGGCAGCCTTCGCCACCTGCAGCCCCTCTAGACTGAACCGCCGAAGCAGCACCTTATTTGCCGCCCCCACTTGCAGCTGTCTGCCGACGGCAGCCAACGGCGACGCCGTGCGAGCGGCACCACAGGGGCAGCGGAACCCCATTTACTGGCATCCGCCTGAGCCATGGCTAGCACACCGTCAACATTTTCGGCCGAAGGTGGACCGAGAGGAGGACGTGCTGCCTTAGCATTGTCGAGGAGCTGCCGTTGACTCGGAGACGACGACACCGCCGAGCTGCAAAGAGTTAGGCTAGAGATGATGTGAAAGTAAAAAAAATAGGCAATATTTTTATTGCAGCGATAACTATCGTAACCCTAGAAACTTTGCTTTTGTTAACATAATTACTCGAGGGATAGGCATCTCTCCTTTGACTAAGGAGCAGGAATATGGAGTGCGCGTTTGCGCATGCACTGCACCGGGTGTACCACCTAAAAGTACGAAGGGATTGAAAAAAGGCGCAGTCACCGAGCCGAGTGAAACTAAATATTTTAAGAGTTGCATGGTCCAGTCTGTAGCATACTATTTCACGCTACGAATTAATTACTAATGTCTTCAATATTAACCTATGAATTCAAGACTTCTGTATCGCATTTTAAATATGCAGCAGGCTGATAATTTAACATCACGGAGACGCCTTTGAACGCTCAAGTAGCACTGCTGCCACGTGATAGGTCATGCATGTCGCCGGCTTTCATTTATGGCCGAAAACAAAAAAAATAACGTTACGACTATACCTTGGCACCAAAACGTAGGCTGGGTGTTTTGTAAGACAGCGCAAAAGTGCCTCATTGACACATATTTGTTACCAACATATTAGGTTAGCACCTTAGAAACTAGTAAATAATTAGGTTCAATTAGGTTCATAAATAATTCATTTCACTCGTCTTGACTATCACAATCTCGATCAGTTTAAGGTGGTGTGTCATTGTAAGGAGAGGTACGGTGGAAGTCTGCCGTTGAGAGAGAATCTGGGCCGTGTCATTAACGAGGCGGTAAAATGGATAGAAAGTGAGAAAATAATTCACGGTTATGCTACAAATCATTCAGTTTCTCGATTTAATCAAGAGATGTAAGAGTATATATTTTTCTAATTGAATAGAACGTCATGAAAAACACTCGTCATGTCGTAAGCACGGCGCTATAAATGCTACCCTTCGATCATGCGCGCAACATTTTCTAAGACCGGTTGAAATTTACGCTGCTTCAAAGGATCCATCGTTCTCTCTGCGCTGATTGGAATCAGTTGAGGAAAAGCGCTTCCTGTCCTCTCGGCTGCCACCATATTGCGCAGTCTGAATGTTGAAAAATGGCGCGTAGACATGAACATTAAGAAAGAATTCACAATAAGAGCGGAGATTCAGTTACTTGTCTTTATGCTCGGAAGTAGCTTCGTTAGAGGGCTCGGCCAAGGCGCTAAATGCCGAAAACCGGACTGGCTGCCTACTGCACGGGATAAGATGAGTAAGGTCTGGACATTCAATTTTAAACACTTATTTTCCAATTTGTGAAAAACAAAAGCTTGATAAGTGCAAAGCTGAGTCCCCACTGCATCTACATCTGCTGGCGAAAAGCGATCGGAGCAGTTCCTCATAAGTGTTTTCGTACGCCGAAACAGCTTCACATCTCACTTTTCCTCAAGACTCTCACTGATAAAACTGCAGAAGGCGTGTAACAACGGTCGATTTCACACCGGAACATCACGGCATTTAGGTAGGTGATGGTGGTAATAACTTTATTAAAACAGAGGAGTTAGGGACATGCATGCCCCTGGACCCCCGCACGGCCCCAATACACTAAAAAGTTCATGTTCCTATGGTTCATGACGTCGGCAGCCCAGTCTGTGGCGATTGTCTGCCGAACAGGGTCGTCAGAGTGCAGAAGGGTCTCCCAGTCCTCCCAGGTGGTAAGGTGCTCTAGACCCCGCGGAGGAGGATCCGTCGGGCATTGGAACAGGATGTGGGTGAGGGTGGCGATAGGGTTGTTGCAAAGGGTGCAGGAGGGATCGGTGAGGGTTTGGTGGTAGCGAGACGCACTAGAAGGGGACGGGAGGGTGCGCGCTTGTAGTCGTCGCCAGAGCGTCTGGTGGCAGTTGTCTAAAGATGGGTGATGTGGAGGGTAGAGTAGTCGCTCGGCCCGATTAGCCTGCGTTAGCTCACAGAAGGAGTACATGCGATCATGCGTGAATCCCGTATCGGAGGCCGCCGGCGCCCGGTTTAAAGAACCTGGGGCTAACGCATTGGCGGCCTCGTTACCGGGATTCCCGGAGTGCGCAGGCAACCATATCAGCTACACATAGCCGGGTGGGTTAGCGGCGGGCGAGCTCATATGCTGAACGCACAAATTTGAACTCTACCATGCGCAAAATTTAGTATCGCAGTTTTCGAGTGGGAAATCATGTAGCGTGCTTTCGTGTGTGCAAGAGCATAGGCGATGGCTGCTTCCCCGGCTGCCTCCGAGGAGATGACCGAGGGGAAGGGGACAGTGGCAACAGGCTGCAGGAATGAATCGATGACGGCCAATACCGCTCCCTCATTCGTGCATGCGGCGTCCACCCATACAGCGTCCGTTTCGGAGCCGTAGTATTTGTGGAGCGCCGCTGCTCGGGCTCGGCGGCGTTGCTCGTGATACTGGGCGTGCATGTTGCGAGGTATGGGAATGAGGGTATGGTCATTCGCTGGGACGCGAATGTCTAGTGTCCAGGATATGGCGACCGGTGGAGGTCTTGGTGAGACGCAAGTATTGTGCTTGACGATGGACCTCCACAAGCTCCCCAATTGTGTTGTGGTGGCCAAGCTGTAAAAGGCGTTCTGTGGAAGTATTGATTGGGAGATGTAGGGCCGTCTTGAACGCCTTGAGCAACATGACGTCCAAGGCGTCCGTTTCCTGCAGGTTGAGTCGGAGATAGGGGACTGTGTATAAGAAACGGCTGAGGACAAAGGCGGGAATTAGACGACGTAGGTCGTTCTCCTTCATGCTTCTGTGATGGCCCGAAACTCGTCGTATGAGGTGCGATACCGCGCCTGTCACCTTCTTTAGGTTCTTCAGAGTTAATGTCTTTTTGCCATTGTTCTGGATGTGAAGTCCCAGAATCCGGAGCGTATTCACCTCTGGGACGGAACGGCCATTGACTTCAATGACGATCGGTATGGTGGGTCATCCGCGGGTCGTGGGACGAAGTATAAGTAACTCAGACTTCTCTGGGGAGCATGAGAGTCCGATGCTCTGGGAGTTTTCTTGTGCGAGTGATGCGGCGCTTTGTAAGGTTCCCTCTATATCGCTATCACTGCCGTGTGTAGTCCATAGTGTTATGTCGTCCGCATAAAGGGTATGTCTAAGATAAAGTATCGTGGACAGTTTCGGGGCGAGGGCAATGAGGGTGGCGTTGAATAGGAAAGGCGAGAGGACGGACTCCTGTGGAGTACCGACGCTCCTGAGGGTGTAGGGCGGGGAGGTAAGGGGGCCAAAATGAACCTCAGCCATGCGGTCCATTAAAAAAGTCTGGATGTAAGTATTTATCCGTACACCTATGTTCAGGGGAGAGAGGACTGTCATGATCGCCTGATGTTCGACGCGATCAAAAGTTTTGAAGAGATCCAAAGCCAGGACTGCCTTTGTGTGGCCCGGAATAGCCGGGTCGAAGATGTCGTAAGTGAGCTGCAGCACGGCGTCCTGGGCGGAGAGATGGGGGCGGAATCCCATCATGCTGTGTGGGTAAAGGTCGTTGTCCGCCATGGGAAGTGTCAATCTTGCAAGTGCCACGTGCTCGAAAAGTTTCCCGAGACACGAGTTGAGTGAGATTGGGCGCAGGTTTTCTAGTTTAAGAGGCTTGTTCGGTTTTGGTATAAATATTACCGTGGTGTGTCGCCAGGACTGGGGAGGGTACCCTCCGCCCATCATTGTTGAAGTAGTCTGTAATCTGTGTGATTGATTTGTCATCAAGGGTGCGGAGTATAGAATTGGAGGTTTTGTCCAGTCCCGGTGCTAAATTTGTGCGCAGCGTCAGGAGGGCCGCTCTCACCTCCATTTCCGAAATATCAGCGTCTAATTCCGGGTTAGGTTTTCCTGAGTAGGGGGCATAGATTGGGATGTGCCGGGTTAGGTGTATGTTCGATGAATGGTGCCAATGAGAGCGTCCGGATCGCTGTTGTGTGCGTGTACAAGGCGTGTAACATGGTGTTGTGTAGCGGATCTGGACTGTGTTGGATTTATGAGATGTCTCAGAAGTTGTTGCCAAGCTCGCTTAGTGGACAGTTTTTCGGCGAGTCCGTCGCAAACGTGCCTCCAATTAGAGTGGCAGACCTCCTCTGCGTATTGTTGTATCTGCGTCTGCAGTGCGGCCAGTCGCTTTTTAGGCGTTCTGTTTAACTTGTTGCGTTTCCAACACTCGAGTAAGCTGTGGTACGCCTCCCAGAAGTGGGCGAGATGGGAATATAGATTGGGGGGTCCTGTGTGGTTGTAATCAGGCAGGTATTGTGTTGAGCACCGGTCATAAGTGATTCTACCCACTCTTGGACGTCCGTGTTAGTTGTGTTTGTGTCGTCCTTCCGCAATGCGCGGATGGCGTCCCAGTTCATCAGTTTTTGGCTGATGTGTGTGTGGCGGGATTGTTTAAAGGGGAGCGAGATGTTAATGATGTAGTGATCGCTTCCCGGTGTGTGTTGTGTTCTTTTCCAGGTGATGCCACCGAGGAAGCGACTGAGCGTCAGGTCCGGACTGGTGTCTATGCGGACGCTAGTGCCGATCCGCGTGGGTGTGTGGAAATTGTTTTGTGTAGTGCATAAAACTACACAGTGATGCTGTAGTGGCCGTATCCTGGAGAAGGATGATTTGAGGTGGCGGGGTGAGGATGGGAACGAGTAATTGGGAAGGCACGCGTTTGCCACGGAAGGCGCGGCAATTCCACAGGATAATGGGTATACTAAGTTGCTGTCCCGCCATAGTGGAGAGATTTGGAGCCAAGTGCGCTAGGCGTTGAAGAGGGTGGTGGTTGCGAGGGATGAAGAGGAGGTTGTTGGAGATAGATGTGCTTCAAGATAACGGTTTGCGTGGGCTCTAAGGTTTGAATGCGGGTGTCTATGTTGGTCATTCTTATGTCGAGCGTATGAACCAGGCGTGAGAACATCGAGTCAGTTTTCTTCTCGAGTTGGGTGAAGAGGAGTCGATCTTGGATCTATCCGGGCTTCTAAAGCCATTAGCTTTGATTCAAACTTTGCCTCAACTTGCTCAAGATCGGCATGTGTGACAGGGGGGGGGGGGGGGGGGTTCTGATGTACGTTTACTTTTGGGGGGTGGCTGCGTGGCTGGCGATGTTGGAGAAAAGACGGGTTTCAAGCCAGGGACAGCCACCCCACAAGTACCAGAGGCGCTGCGAAAGTGCCACGGTTCTGAAAGTGCATAGCTTTTCTTTGTAGCAGGATTTCTACGGGGGATGCCAGTGAGTGCAAATAGATACCCTATTCTTACAAATAATGTACTCTACTTTGGGGATTCCTCTAAATAATGTGCTAAAACCGTTCGCACTCAACTTTTGATATTCAATTTCGCCATGAAAAACGCTGGCTTTCCCGGACAGCTGAGTTGGCAGAGTGATTGCCGTGGACGTGTCATGGTCCCGAACAATTTTGCGTCATCCACGAAGTTCCCGTTGAAGTTTTAAACATCTTTTGCAGCCTTACAGCTGTGCATTGCGTGAATGCTGCAAATGATTATCTTCTCATTGAAAATCTACTACACATGAAGAAATTCCATAAATTAAATCCGGACGCCAATTGAACCCCAATAATTTGTCTTAATTTGTAGTGCGACAAACGAATACATTCTAACCGAGGAGAGTGACAACCTGCGGTCTTAATCATTATTTAGCTTTCCATATTGAATAAAGCGTCTAAATAACGTTTGAGAAGAAATTAACAATACATCAGCTGCATTAAAGCGCGGAAGAACTGAAAGGAATGTGCGCGGAAGCAAGCGCACATTCCTTTGAAGGCATTCGAATGGTTTTACAGTTTATTCTTTTGTGTCTCAGCGCTTTAAAATAAGTAATGGCGAGCCATGTCTTCTGTACCTGCGATCTTCCATAAATCCACACTGATACATGAAAAAAGGGCTTCTGAATGATGCAAGCAAAATGATTTCAAGGAATGAGGTTTGGGCGTGAACATAACGACCTCGCCATTTTCTTGCTCATTGAAGGCATCCCTATAGAAGCTGTTGTATCGTCATGGCTTGAGAATGAGAGAGGCTGCATAAGAACACCAATAAAGGGAAATGAACGACAGGAAAAAGCGATAAGCGCTAGCGAGATACCCGCTTTGAGCTCGATATTCACTATAAGGGGAGAGGCGTGATTTCCACCAAGAGAGTGGCGGCCTTCCGTAGAATGAACAGGCGAAGAGCTAGGGCTCCGTGTCCAAATAGTTTGACGAACAAGAGGTGTTGAAGTTTGATAAACGCTATAAGGTCGTTAAGCAGTGAGGTCTCCAGGCAGCGCGTGAAAGCAGAGGAAGGTGAACCTGGCCACTCTGGGATGCCTCTTGTATACACAGCTGATGCTCTCTTTCCGGCATGCGTAACAATCGTGCAGTTGCCCACAGGGAAGAAGTTTCACTGAAAAGGCCCTGGAATGCAAGTCAGAGTTCACATTTTGTGAACTAAGCCGGCGAACGGTACCAGAGAACATTTGTGCTTTAACTGACAGGTTTAATTCCCTAATTAAGCCTTTTGTAAAAAAATAGCTTTATGGACTATTTCGGCTGGTTTGACTGCGTAGGTTGGCAACACCATGTGACAAGCCGAACCTTGTAACCAGTATGCGATCTCAAATTCCAAGATCCTTATCGATGAGTTATAAAGGGCGGACGTTTTAGATTATCAGCTGTCTTAACCATTGGATGTGGATATTCGACTTCCTTTTTGTAATGAGCGGTGCTTACAAAAAAAATTCCGTTAGTGTCGTAATCGAATTACGTTCGTGTCCCAATACTCGGGTATTCTTCATCAAGACTCCTGGCCACAAAGGAATTCTTCGCTTTGTTGTTGTCGCAGTTGCTTCCACATCCAAATCACTTCGGTTGTTTCTACTATAATATTATTATTATTATTATTGTTATCGTCACATTGTTATTAGTTGTCGATGAGGACAGTTACCTGGGAGTGAACTCCTGTGACGGCTGCTGGTCGTCGGCACTTTCAGGCGCAGCCTTCGCTGGTGGGTGAAAGTAGGCACCACGTTGGAGCTCGCCAGTTGGGTCCTCACGCAAGCCTTCACCGTAGCCAATGTTGGTAGTTCCGGCCACATCCGACTTGAAGCTCGCCATCGTCGAACGTAGGGCCAGCAGTTCGCGAAGGTGCCTCCCTCTGCGTGCGTACCAGTGAAGAAAATAATGGTGCTTTGAACGCTCCCCTAAAAAAAACAGAAAAAAAAACTTTTTAACTCATTTTCGCGTTTGAATTATAGCAGAAACTTCCAGTAACGACTGCGTCCACGTTTTAGGATGTTGCGCCATAGACAGCGCTGTTTAAGACAAAACTTACGCCATGACAGCCGTTTGTGCGAGACGCCTTTGGCTCACTCTATCTCAGTTTCCGTGAAATCAGCTATTTCTGCTCCTGCAGGTTATATTCGGACACTGCAGGTTCTCAAGGGAATTATTAGGTGTTCGACAGGAGAGGAGTCCTGGAAGACATACATAATAAAGCAACGTAAATAATGTTGCCCAAAGGTGAGAGAAGATTGAACCAGAAAGTCCACTCTTTCCTTTCTTGTCTTCATTCTTCTTCGGGGGAGCTTCATTCGTGGTGATTTAGTCTTGTTGCAATGAGCCGACAAGTACAGCGAAAAGGTCTCCTGGAGGACGTCGTCACTGTCATTTGAAATTGCTAGTAGTCAGGGCTGCATCACGCGAAATAGAATGGGAATTGCTTTCAGTGGAATGGGTTATGTATTGCTATAGTGTAGGCAGGAAAACATATTTGCTTTTGCTTCTCTCGCTATCAAAGTCTCCTTCTGGCTTAGGAAGGACAGGGTCGTAGCGGGAGTGGAGATTTTCTGGAGCTTCACTCTTCCTGCACCCTCTAAAATCTTTCTGTGCTATCTTTCACCACCGACCATAACAACCACCGGACGGTTTAAGATTTCGTTTCGAGTAGACAGAATCGTTCCAGATATTTGTGCACAGTGTCTTTTTCATGGTGAAAGACATTCCAGTCACACAATACACACACTGGGCCAGCTACTCTCTCATCGCAGCTTTGTCCGGGGTACTCCTTCGCAGATCACCGAAACTGTATTTAAACACTGAAGTCATTGCTACCTTTTCACTTATCTTCTAACCGCTCACATCTTAAGGAAAAACTCGGCTCGTGGAAAAAAATCCCGTGTGCGTAATTTGTGGGCGAGATCTGTCATATTGCGCGAGATTCCGCGAGCTGTGTTCTTTTATAACGCTTATGCCATCAGCAATACCACACTTGAACGCACACCAAAGAACGCCATGCGACAAGAGCGATGGTGTATCGTCTCAGAGAAAGTGATACAGCGCATTTCCTTTCCTCTAAACCAACTGTAATTATATTTAGCACTGCAATGAACGTCGATAAGAGGAAAACGATGATAAGCAAATAATAGGAGAAGGAGGGTAGGCATTCGCCATTTTCGTCTTAAAAGACGTCTAAGAAACCCTCTATTTTTTCACACACTTCATACTGACTGGTTCCTCGTTCGCGAGTGACAAATACCGGGCCTTCACTTTCCGATAAACTATTTGACTGGCTGCAATTAGGTTTTAATGGAGGCGAAACAAAAAGGCGTCCGTGTATTGGGTGATGTCAGTGCACGTTAAACATCCTCAGAAGTCTAAATTACTATGGAGCCCACCACTACGGCACCCATTTCACTTTTACCGCTTTCACTCCCATGTTCTTCTCTTCCTTAAGGACGCGGTTAAGGGGTCGAGAAAAACAGGTGCTAAACACATTTCAGTCTTTCTTTATCTATGAACAAACCGAGCAACCAGAAGCAGCCACAAGCCACCATCAGCTGCATCCGTGCTTTCGCATTACTCTAATGCAGATTTTGCAGTGCTCTTAATTTTTTTACTAGACATGCGAAGTTTGATGCGTCTTTACACCGCAAGGCAGCGACTTTAGGGATTATGTGAAACGCTGTAGATATGAAAAGCATGATGCATTTAAGTAAAACTAATTGCGGGGATAGTGGGTGCAATGTTGTTAAAAGGGAAGATTAATAGCGCTAATCAGTTCAGTTCTGTTCAGTCGTTCAGTCCTGTCCGACTCTTCGTGACCCTATGGACCATGTCAGGCCACGCTTTCCGGTCTCTCACTATCTTCCTAACATCACATAACTTCATCTGCAATGCCTCGAGGACGATGCCATCTAACCATCGCGTTCGCTGCCTACCCCTTCTCCGGTGACCCTCAGCCTTTCCCAACATCAAATCTTTCTCCAGCGACTCCTCTCTTCTCATCAGATGACCAAAGTAGCTGAGCTTTAACTTTATAATTTGACCCTCCAATGAGCAGTCAGGGTTTATGGTCGACAATATCGACTGATTTGATCTTCTGGCAGTCCAAGGAACTCGCTAATACACACTCACAAATTGGCACACAGGATAGAATATTTGTCAGTGTCTATTTGATAGCCCTGCTAATCTTTCGTTTTTAGAGCGATGAAGTTATTTCATACGTAAATATATTTAAATCGGTAATCGCGGATCTAAAGGACATAAATGGTAATAACCAAAGTCCAGTCCAGGCAAATTTATCCATGGCTGGAACTTTTGTCACCGGCATTCCTTATTAGTCTGCATGTGGCAGAGCATGTGGTAGGGCATGCGCATGCGCAGAGCGGTAACCTTGCCTCTGTCAGGGAAACCGCAGATCATTAACATTGAAATTGATAATGCCATTGACGACATACTCAGGCAAAGCAGGCAATCGATGATGACAGCAAGAATGCGACTGTTTGGTATTCAAATTTGAGCACAAGAACCGGAAATTGCATAAACTGGATGTAGAAATCCATCGAAGAGCCAAGATGTCTTACAAAAGTATCGTCGGCGCGCAGCATTATAAAAATCTGAAGAATATTTACGGAGAACTCTGTACCATTCTTTCATGGACCACCTATTAGCAGTTTTACCAACAAAAGAGAGCCCTCCACGTGCAAAATAAATCAGGAGTGTAGTGGAAGCAAAAAGGCAAATAATAAATCAACTGCAGAAACATCGCCCGAGCATAAGGCAAGAAAATCACCGATGCATCGATACGACACTCCAAGCGGAGCGCTCACCCAGTTTGGAGTCGGAACTTCATCCGTCAACCTCTTTCGAAACCAAGTGATGCCTAGCAATCGATCAATTCACCAAGCACCTCAGGTTGCTTTCCTTTTTGTTTTTGTTACCATGATGCACAATGATATTTTCTCGGTTTGAAGAGTTAGTGAAGCCCTTGAATGTAGTCCGAGGGGCAGCATGAATATCGTTAGTAACATGATGCACCTTGAACGACATCCGACGATTTCACGATTGCAGTGTACGAGTGCAAGCATGCCGGTCACGTGGATTATTACGCTTAAGTCGAAGGTGTCCTTAATATGAGCTAGCATGCCGAATAGAAATTGAGTACGGTGCCTAATAAGTTCTTCTTCTGGTTTAAGAGGGCGGACCTTGTGCAACTGCTACTGGATTCCGCGTTGTCGTAACACGCCACCTGCAAGCCGTGGCAGCCAGTAGCAGATCAAAACACCATATGGTACTTGCAGCAGGTAGAAGAGGGTACTGACCTCTCCTTCTCACACGTAGGAACAAAGGAGAGAGGGTGTGGCGATGGGTGGTTCGGTATCTAGGGGATAGGACTACAAAGCTGAGGAATGCGTACCCGAAACGTGGCTCTCACGGGAAAAACCCGTGGCTACCGTGGAAGCAGGAAATCGTTGCGAGTGTCCGATAACGCACAATGAGGTAGAAAGCCCATGAGGAGAAGCAGAAATGTGCCTGCCGTGAAAGCATGAAGATATGGGCGAGAAGATCAATGGCATAGATCATGGCAAGAAGCAGTAATGGTGGAGGGGATGCCGCTGCAGTGTTTGGAGAGAGTAGTGACGGGAGAGGTTAACAGGAGTTGTGAGGTAGAACGTGGAGGAAAAGAAGGGTGCGGGAGAGGTCGTTGTGAGCCGATAATCACGGAGATGCCTCCAGAATGTGTGGAAGATTGCCGCTCATGTATATTGCAAGCACGGAACGGGACGCCCACCGGGTTCTTCGCTTGTTGGCCCTGCGTTTCTGGTTGTGTGTTCTTACTCTCTTGCCACACAGCCCAAGCCTATCAAGCCTTAGGCCTATCGTCTAATCACTCATCTGTGACGTCACACAAATTTCTGCGCCTCGCCTTAAGCCCGCACTGGCCCAGTTAGTGGGCGATTGCAACGCAGACGTAAGGACAAATTACTGCATACCACTACTGCCCGAAAACGACTGCTTCCTCTCCCACGTCACTCCTCCACAGGTGGTAACCTCACGCAGCTCGTGCATATACTTCAACTTTCAGAACTAGCCCTTCATCTAGCACCTGCAGAACACCTCCAGCCTTTTCTTATATCGCAAAACCTCCTTATTACGATTAAGAAGTTGAAAAGGAGTTCCGCTTGAAGTATTAAACTTTTCTGAAAAACGAACACTAATGCCTTCCTATACATATTGCTCCATATATTATGGAACTGGTGTGGTTCCTCGAGGGAAGACGAAGAGACTGAATTGCGCTGGGGATCGAAGGCTGCCTAGTAGTATGTTCAATTTTCATCCGTGACAATTGGTGCAGGTGCTGGGTAGATCTATACCTTTTGTCTCCAACGGAAGCGACCGGTGTAGTGAAGGCATCTCCGCGCCCGCCGGCCTTCGCACAAACCCCTGCCTACAAGGCCTTCCACCCAAATCAGCTGTGCACCTGTGTCCCCCCGCCCACGAATGCCCGTCACAACAGTCACTCAAACAACTCTCCTACCGGATGCTAGGATGCTACAGGCGCCTCGTTCGGTCTCCATTCGCCGCTACCGAGATCCTTTCACAGCGGCCGTTTTGAAGATGTTCAAGACTTGCTCGACCGCTATGATCGCGTCTCCGCCTATAACGACCGCAACGACTATCATAAGTCGCGGAACGTCTACGTTGCTTTTGAGGACTCCGCCAAGACATGGTTCCAGAATCATGAGTTGACACTCACGATTTGGCAGGAATTTCGTAGTCAGCTTCTGCGCGACTTTGAAGCTCCGAACGGAAATAAAGGGCTGAACAGGCCCTCCAATGTAGAATCCAGAGGTCAAATGGAAGGGGATGATGTTCGTTGAAGACTTGACCTCACTTTTCGGTGCGCTGAACCGAACATGGACAAATCCAAAAGGTGCTTTATTTAATGAACGCTGTAGAGGAAAAGCTGTTTTTTGCTCTCACCAGTAGCCCACCGAGAGTCTTTGATGAATTTGTCCAAGAAGCCACCACCATGGAGCGGGCACTTCAGCAATACGCCGTTCATTATGACCCCGCGCTCCAACTCTCAGCCATCAGTTGTCATAAATTGGCACGAGATATAACAACGATCATGCGCTCTGGGAGCTTGTGCGCTATATTGTTCAGGAGGAATTGCAACACCTCCCCACTCAGCACCTCCAACCGGCTCGCGCCTTCATTTCGAACATATTATACGCAATGAAGTACAACAAGCAATGTAGCTACGCGCAGAACCAGCTGCCAATCCTACAATCCTCTCATACTGAGATTCTGCGCTCACCTCCGGTTACCCCGACCAGCCGTTCAAAGAGCGCCAAACTCCTCAGCAGCGCTTCTGGTGTCTTGAACACTGTTACCAGGCATGGAAGCCTACACGGAAATAAACGGAAAGCGTCTGCTTGTGGACCTTTGACAGACGTCGCCCTGTTTGTTATGATAGCGGAGAGCCAGGCCATCTATATCGCGACTGCTCTTACCCTCAGTTGGGCATGCAGGGTTCCCCCCTCATTCACCTTGTCCTCGTTATGGCGAACGATCGCTCGAAATAGATGAATCTCTCCGTCTCTTTTCCCCTAGTTAACGAAGCCGATCGTTCCGGTCATTTTCTGGTAGTTTTTCACTGAGCCGTCCTATGTCTTCTCAGCCTGCCTGACGGAGGTCTCCCAGTCCGCTTCGGGGAAACTAGAACCAGCGATCTCTGGGGGTGAGGCCGCGTTTTCATTGTACTTCCGAACATCCTCCACCAACGAGCAGTACTACTTCTGCCACCCTGCACACGTTCATCGACGCTACCTAAATCACTTCCGTTGACCTGTCCGTCTGTACTAACGGTCATGCGGTGAGTGCCCTCACGGACAGATGTGCCGATTACTCAACTATGAGTCGAGCTCTGGTGACTGAAATGAAAAAAAAAGTGATGACGCCATGGCACGGGCCCCAGATTCGTACGACAAGTGGTCATTCAGTCAAGCCGGTTGGCAGATACACTGCTCGAGCTGGGATCCACGAGGCTTCACACTTCGTTGTTGGGGTCGTGTTCTTCTGGCAACCTATCCTAGGGATTGAATTTATTCGAGAATATGGAGCACTTATTAACCTCCGCGAACTTCTAGTTCCTTTTTCTACTGCTCGAGCGCTCCGCGCCGAACGATCCCTCATGGCACTGCGCATCCACAGTGAGGATGTTCGCCTACCACCTCGAGCCAGCAAGGTAGTCACAGTTGGCTGTGACGACAAGCATACCCTCAGAGAATTGCCGAAAGAAAAGTGTCCTTGCTCCTTGAGAGGCAAATCTTTGCTGCCCGTGCTAATGTACGCTTCGTGCTGGGACTACCCACGTCTTATTACAAACTGCAGTTCAGAGCCCCATACAACTGCCAAGACAGAGTGCAATATCCTATTTTGAAGACATCAATTCTCAACAAGCACCCCTGAATCTGAAATTTCAGCCGACGTTGAACATCAGCCGTCTCCTCTCACTGTCAAGCTCAATATTAATGCCACGTTTTCGCCTTGAAAGGAGCCGAGTCATCTGGACCTTCCGCATTCATTCGCAGAATGTTTTGTCTCGTCCAAAATCAGCTAGGCGGCAATTGTGAAACATTACATTATTACCAAAGACAGCGAACGACCAGTGCGGTAGCGGTCTTAACGATTGTCTTTAACAGGTACGACATACGAACCAGGATCAGGTCCAGCATGTGCTTGAAGATGATATTATATAGACGATTTTAGTTTCGATGCTTGGGCGCAGCCATCTTAGTTTGATGGTGGCGCCCCTTATGAACCAAACTGGAAAGTCCTCTCCGGCTCCTCTTGACGCCATCCGGGGCTGTGCTGTGCGTGCTGATGCTGTGTTGCGACAGTGTAAAAGTGCTGTTTCGCGATGCTCGTCAAAGTTATCCAACACGTTAGTTCTATTGTGTGCTTTACTTGAGCGCTCCAGCAAACCCTGTATCATCCGTTTGGCATGGGGGCAGCTCTTGGAAACAGTGTTAGCGGCCGGGGCGACTGCAAAGGACTGTCCTCTACTTCCGCAGTGAGGATGTATCAGATGTATCTTTCACGATACATGTATTTTCAATTATATTTTATAATTTCAATGGCAACTGTACACGCGAACACACAGCGAATGAACACAAATACTGATACTACGAAAAATACTTTAGTCATAGTTGCATTGATTTAACGTGAAGTGAAACCCATTTCGATATACGATCGAGCTGTTCTGCTTTAGCACTGTATACTTTCAAGTTAAACCATGGGTCAAGAACAGCACATAAGGAAGTATTGTCTAAAGTACCATCCGTCGACATTTTTATGCAGCCTTGGTGTTCGTCCTGCAGCGCGAAAACATCGCATCCCTGTCCAGTACGTCGTAGCCGCATCGCTTGCATGATGTATTGTTGAGCAAAACGACGAAAAACCTGCACCATGCACGAAACCTGCACCATGTACCATGAGACGACAAGTTCACTGCACATACAGCAGCGCTTACGAAAGCAGCGCCGCACGCTGGCGGACGACGAACTTTCGTTGAGCGCTGCTCCCTAGTCGTCGCTATGCCTAAATTGTTTCGCATCAGAGGTACATCCGACGACGCTTTGTAATTGCTCATCACTAGAGTGAATGGTCTCTCATGGAACTGCCTCATGGACGATCCCGTCGTATCAGTAAACGAAATAAAAGAAAGTTGTAAATTTCGGTGACGCCCTAGTAGCGGAGCCATGATGGCAGACGATGAGCCGCACGCCGCACCAGCGGTAATGTGTTGCGAAACTTCTTTGCATTGCAATTATCAATAACATGGTACGGGTCAGAAATCCGCAAGAAATGTACATTTTGTTTCGCTGTCGACTTGTTGTTTAAGTGAAGAACAAATTTTAGAACACTCTTCAAACGCTGGCGAAAGAGATCCACCGTATTGTTGGCGTGGAGGGCTTGCGGGTGGCACGGACAGCACGGAGTGCGTGTTTACTATGATGGAGGAAGTAAAATGGGCATTATATTCGTGAGTCCGTCATTGGTACTAAGTCTATCTGGCTTACAGAAAACGTTCATAGGCGAATTAAATCAGGATAAACTGGAAAGCGGTGAAGCAGAAGCATATATCACAGCCGCACTCGGACAGTCAATGCACGCTTATGCATACGCTCTAGGCAATCATCTTGCGATTTCTTTGTTTGTGCAGTCCAGATCAGGCATTGCTGTTCCGATGACATTACCACTAAAAGGGGCACAAATAGAAGTATTTAAGTCTCTCAATATATCGAGGTGCAAGGCCGCTCTGCTACGCATGAAGCGTGCGAATGCGCAGGCCACTCGGTACTCGCAACAATGGGACGGCGCAAGTGATCTGGTTAGACAGTATTTTCCTTCTCTCCTGCTTGCTCTCAGTAAAACGGTCTATAGTCCTCAAAAAATACTTGGGCATCTCCTGCTGTGTTGGTCAAGAAAAAAAGATGGCACATTACGTTTCCCTGTCGACTACAGAAAGTTGAACAATGTGACAAAGACGTTTAAATCCCTTACCGAAGAGACGTTTCATTGGATCATATTCGACATGCAAGTTATTTTGGCTACTGTGCTGTTCTTTCTCGGATGTGTGTATGCTCCTGTTCGCTTATTACCTTTCGTTAAGTTGCAATGCACCATCTAGGCCGCGTTCAAGTTTTGTTAAACATTATTTTTCTTCTATGCGTTTGAGAAGCGGCTATTCTCAAATCGAAGTCGATGAACGCAATTGCGAAAAAGCCGCCTTTATAACACCAGGTGGCTTATATGAATTTAAGCTGCTCTCATTCGGCCCGTGTTCAGCACCGGCCACTTTCCCGAGAATGACGGTACTGTGTTCTCCAAACTCAAGTGGCAGACGCCTTGTTTACTCAGATGATTCAGTTGTTTTTTCTGAACCTTTTGCAGAGCATATCAACTGTATTCATGGCGTCTTCAATGCAATTCGTTCTGGTGGCTTGTGCCTTAAACCCCAGAAGTGCCACTTTGCATTCGGCGAGCTTAAAGGAGTATAGACACGTACATTTTCTGTTTCGGAAATTTGGTTTAAACGATCCACGATGGTCCAAAAAAAAGGAACTGCTACCCAAAAAGAACCAACATGCCTTAATTAATGAATTAATAATGCATTTATCAGGACCAATATCAGTTTCGAGTTCTCCGAGCAGAAGCCGCGATGACGTCAAAGATGCTAGCGCTAGCTAGCGCGCCACACGAGCGCTTCCTGCTGGCAAGACTGGCGACACGTAAACACGCAATTTAATGACGTATGGGGGAGAAAACCTGAGACAGGGGGCGCTGCGTCGCTCTGTGCTTTAAAGGCCTCCATGGAGACCTCGGCGAAACCTCCGCGCAGCGCGGCCGCGACGTGTGCTCCCCGCTGCATTGAAATGCATGTTGTCGTCTGCTCCGTGCTGCATTCCTGCGCGTGTTTGAGCGCTCGCGGTTCTCTTTCCTTCTGCAGCCGCACTATGGGCCCTATAGAAATTCAACAAAGGGGTAAAAAAAAACAGACCAATAATGAAAAAATGACGGCGCGCTTTTTCGCAAAACATGAGTGAAAATGGTAACGGGGTGCTGTCGGCTTTTCTTTTTTCTAAGCATCTCGTACTGTTCGTATCTCGCACCTCTATAACTGGTGGTGCCGCAGCAACCATCGCATAACCAAGCCGACCTCAAGAAATGAATATACGTCAATTGTTCTATCCTCGAACTCAATCCTGCTTCGAGAGCTCAAAACTGGGCACTCGCTAGAGACGTACTTTGCTTTGGGCTAGTTGGTTCATGGTTGAAGTGGATTGTAAAGACGGCGTGAAAGCGACGAGGACAAGGAAGGAACACCAAAATAACAGGACAGGCGCCTGTTATTCCTGTTATTTTGTCCTGTTATTTTGGTGTTCCTTCCTTGTCCTCGTCGCTTTTGCGCCGTCTTCATAATCCACTTCAATCGCTAGAGAAGATAACTGATATAGTGATTGCACCGAGTAGCTGTGGAGTTAAGAAGACAAAAGTTTCCGTACAGAGAAAACTTCTGATAGAAATGGCATGCCTCGGCTTCTGGTAAATGACCCAGGCCGTTAGTATCCCCTCATCGTTAAAGGTAGATAGGTCGTAGATTTCGAATGGCAGCTCCGCAGCAATAAACGTCCCCTTGCCGCTGTTGGCATAAACCTAAGGATAAGGCGGCGAGAACCAGAGCGCTGGCCTCGCGGAAAAAAATTCAGCATTTTTCGTCTGCTTGCTACCGCACTTGCAAGAAATTATTACCGCCGAGTAGTGCTTGAGCATTCCATAATTAGTTCTCAGACGTTGTTTCGCTCGAAGGTGCGGATGTTATTAACATTGCCGAGTACTTTGATTTCGTCCCGCTCGCCAGCGACTGAACTGAAAAAAAAAAGCAGGAACCAACAGCTGCTACGAAAGCTTAGCGGTTAGCGTGCAGGAAATATCAGCTGGATAGACATGTTGAACAAAGGTACTGATTACTGTGAAGATGCTGCTCTGAGCCCGGTTTGCCGGCGCTGTGAGATCCAAATTGGCATTAAAAAAATTGTTTCAGCAGTAGAAAAAAAAAAAGCGTGACCCGATCAGACACCGCCAGCCGCCCTGACCTGCTACCGCGCTCAAGCTGCCCATGCTCACGCATGTTCACGCGTTGATTGGCCCCGACGCAGCAGACCCGAGTGGCGCTGTTCAAGCCTGTGGCGCCATCTGGCGCTTTTAAGGCGATCTGGGCATAAAAAGCCGTTGCCTACACGATCGGCTTCGATAGTCTCCGCTATCGGTAATATATCGCGGATCGCTGCTTATTCGCATGCATAACAACTCCGTACAAAGGACCATGAATAACGAATAAATTGGGAGGATTGTTGGAACAATCCTGATTTGCTGATAGAGTGATTGCAGAGATACAAGTGAGCTTTTTTTCCACATCCACTTCGCTGCTGCTGCCTTGTGTAACTGTCCTGGCGTCTGTTAGCTTCGCTGCTGAAGGCGGCTTGCGAATCAAAAATGTATTTTTGTGCGATAGGCTTCCCAGTAAAGCGGCGCGGAAGTCCGATGTTTATTACAGCGTTAGCCCGTCCCGAAGCGCCGTCCACTGCCGATTTGATGTGAAACAAGCTAGGCCCAGTGATGTCTAGGGCAAGTGGAGAGCGGCGGCACAGTTCACGCCTCCCGGCGTGCCAGTGGGCGGCGCCGTTGCTGAAAGCTGTACACTTGTGCAGAAATGCTCTTGTGACACGATTACAGCAGGCTGCCTTAATGTACACCAGGTTCAAGTTGCACGAGTGCGGCGTCAATGAAGCAAGTAAATAAATTGTGCTTCTCCTTTTCAGAGTCTAATCTGTGTGTCCGTGAGCGTTTACAAAGTATACCCAAGCATTGCGCTTGGAAAACACGCCGACCGCGAAATTGACGCCAGGTGAAGTAGTTGTAACATGCAGCAACGAAGACAGTGCGGAAAGCCATCGAGTCAAGCGAGCAGAAGAGCAGACATTTCCCTGGGGTGCCCAGTCGATACAGATAAGGCAGACACGGTGAGCTATCCTGAGTAGTCACTGCTCTTTGCTCTGCTGACTCCACGTCACAGTTGTTTAATGACGCCATGTTGTTTACCTATGTAGACTTTTCTTCACAGAAAGCTCACTGCAGATGGGTTTTGAAAAATGGGTCTTTTCCTGTCTTGTATTTAAAACCAAAGTAAAATATTTTCGTGGCAAAATGAGACGTTGGGATTACTTGAGGAGCATCTTTGTATAAACAGGAAAGCAACCGTATTTCTTCCGATTCTTCAAATACAAATGTCTATACCAATTTAAATTTCTAGGCCACCTTGTCAGCTCCGATGGCATGCCTCCGCCCTGACCTGAGAAGACGACCGCTGTAGCGGGGTTACTGACACAAATCAAAAAGGGCTGCATGCACCAGTGTTCGGAGTTTTGTGCTCACTTTAGACCGGTGTTCTGTCACCGATTTTTCTAAAGTCGCAAATCTCTTACCTCGTGTAACCGAGGATGTCATTCCTTTTGTCTGGGACCACGAACAGCCATACGAATTCGCCGACCTTCAAATACGCCTCCATTTGGATCCAATTATAGGCCACTTCAACGAGAACACCGCTACGGAAGTTGACACAGATGTGAGCAATGTTGGACTTGGCGCCGTATAGTGGAAGGATAACAATCAGCGCGTCATCGCCTACCCCAGCCATACATTCTCTAGTTCCGCAAAGAACTACTCGACAACGGGAAAAGGATGTCTTACGGTGTGGTGGGCGTTCGCTAAATTCAGATGTACTTTTACGGACGACTGTTTAGGGCGTTCGGTGACCATAATTCGCGGTGTTGGTTGGTGAACCTCAAGGACCCTTCTGGACGCCTTATCCGGTGGAGTTTGTGGCTACAAGGGTTCGATGTTCTGTGGCATATGTATGGCCAAAAGTACACTAACGCAGGCTGTCTCTCGCGCCCACCACTACCACTGGACAAGGCTAGACACTGACCTGTTGGACGTAACCTTCCTTGAAGCAGTCGCAGCGTCAACCCTTGCTCAAATGCAGCGTGAAGACATTGATCTTTGTCCGCTTATTGATTACCTTGAAGACCGCACGCCACTACCACCTTGCCGCTTCTCGCGTGCGCAAGCCTTGTTTTTGCTACCCAACGACGTCTTGTACAAACGAACGTTTGTAGCCTTTCAGCCCAAGTACCCATTAGTCGTTCCTTTTGATCTTTGCGCCGAATTTCTGCGCGCTTGTCACGATGAATCATCGTCTGGACATCTTGGCTTCAGTCGCACATTGGCAGGATGCGCCACAATTATCACTGGGCCCAACTTGCGGCCATTGTAAGACAATATGTGAAATCTTGTCGTGACAGCCAGTGCCGTACCACCTCCCCCCTGCCCCCCTTTAGCCTACCCGTTTGCTCCAACCTGTTCCTCTGTCGAACTCTCCGTTTCAGCACGTCGGTATCAACTTATTGGGGCGATTGCCTACGTCAACTGAGAGCCATATATGGATTCTTGTTGCCGTTGCCACCCATTATTTATCACGTTATCGCGAAACAAAATACCGCCAGCGTGGTACTGCTGCTGAAATCTTGTCGAAACTATTGTGCTTCTCCATGACGCTGCAGCTCTAACTATCACAGACCGCCGAATCGCAGAACTTGTGCAAGAAGTAATGCGACTTAGTTGCACTGCAGGTCATCAGAGAAATACCTCCTATCACCCCCCGACGAACGGACTGGCGGGACTTCTAAACAAAACCTGCCCCGGTATGATCTCCTTGTACGCCGACATCCACTACTTCACGTTTGCATATCTGCACGTTTGCAAGAAACGTGCAAGCGTTTCGTGCACCGCAGTGCAAGAAAGTGCCGTATATACGCCTTTCCGCCTTCTTCATGGAAGTGACTTCGTTGCTCCTCCCGTATGGTACACCCGCCTCCGTCTCCGACGCTGAAGAATCCGCCCAGCTTGTCGAAGAACTCCCCAAAGGGCTAGGCTTCGCATTTGTCAGCAACAAAGTCGTGAGGCAAAATGATACAACTCCGTCACCGGGACGTCGAATATTATCGCGGTGACGAAATCTGGGTATGGACTGCCATCCGACCGAGCTCTCACTCCTAAAAACTACTGCCTCCGTTTTTTGGCTCCTGCAGGGTCCATCGCCGTGTTATTGTCGTGGATTACGAAGTGCTTCCTGAAGGAAGTGTTCGCTAGTCGTGTCGTGCTCCTCAATGTCACATTGTGCATGCCAGCCGAATGAAGCCGTATTCCTCGCGTTAAGTGCAGTGTTTGTGCGTGCCGTTCTTTTGCGGCCTTCTACTTTGCCTGTTCCTCCTTCACCTTTTTGTTTTCTCATCTATCCTTTTAGAATTGGGACAATTCTTCTTTTGACGAGGGGGTTGATGCCACATGTAATGGGGAAATGTTTGGCCCCTAATGGAAAGACGAAGATATCAAAGTGCACTGGCAATCTTAGACTGCCTAAAAGGCTGCTGCTGTTGTTCTGTTTTCATCCGTGATCATATATACATGACTCTTAAATTGTTTGCCGCAGTGATGCCATCATGGCGCCCGATGCGGACGCATGTGGGCACTGCTCCCAGGCCATTTGTCGTAGGCAGCAAGTTTTACCGTGCGCGTCTTGCAAACAGCGTTGTCACTGCAAATGGATCAACATCAAATGGATCAACATGACTCTTAAATTGTTTGCCGCAGCATATCGCAAAACCAAAATGGTTGAGAAAAAGATCTCCTGCGTTTATTTAAACACCACTCTCTCCCTTTCTCTCTGGATAACTACTCAAATTTCGCATTGCTGAGTATTGTAATTGTCTGCACCTTTTCAGCGTCCGACGGGGGCAGCAAAGCAAGTGAATCAAGCCACAGCCAGCCTGATTGCCAATTATTGCACACTGTCTAAGTGCTACGTATCCCCAACATGCAGATGTGCTCCTGTAGAGCCGCAATGCATGCTTTGCTCTTCAGCTTCCTGGTGTCGTATTCTCTCTGCCTCATTGTGTTTCAGCAATTCCGGTCGCCTACTCTGGAAAGGATGTCGTCGCAATATATACAGTGTAAAGAATTTGAGGTTTTCGGTTTCAGTGACCATGCCGCTGCCAGCAACCACAATGGTTGCCTGTAGTGAGCTCTTCTGTTCAGTGCAGGCTAGCACCTAAATGATCAAGAATAGTTTCCGGTGTCTTTAATCTAGCATACGATGTGCACGCCGCGTGTCCTTTTCTTTTATACGGAAACGTCGATTTAAACTCCGCAGTCCTGATACGGTGGAGTCTTGCGCTTCTCATTTGTGGATTTGTGTGTCTGGATCAAAATAATGTTGCTGCGGGTTTTGAAACCTCTGCTATAGATCAAACACGAGGAAACTACTTGCTGACTATAATTCCAAGTCCTCTTGAGTAGAAAAACAAGCGGCTCAAGCAGAGGACGGTGAAAGAACAGAGTTGATAGCGATTGCCAAAAACGCTCGAGTGGGGGCCGCGACAAAAACTGAGTTTTGCTTTGTTAACGCAGCTATATTTAATAGGGGACAATGTGCCCGTGTCTGTGTAGTTTAGATGAATTTTCTGCGCGGTAGAGTGCAGGTATTATCAATAAAACTCAGCAGCTGCATCAGGATTTCTCTTTACTTCTTCCGCACAACGGCGCTCAATCACTTTAAATGAGACTGCCTGTTATGCGAAAATGGCACATGCAGAGGCATTTTCCTTTTTTTTTGCATGCCTAACTAAACGTACTCACTCTAGACGAGCGTGATCGGCTATGTACGGTGAAGTTCTTGCAAGAAAAAAATTACTTATATACAGGACACGATAAGTTAAGCAAATTTCGTGGCAATTGGCTTACGAAATGCAAATGGCAAGGACACAATATTATCCTGCAAGATGCTGCTTTTTTTATCTACATGACTCTAAAGAAAGCCCAATTCATCAATTCGATAATCCTGATGAAGCACACGCAATCACCTTGTGGATGCTGGATCAAAAGGGAAGCGATGAATCGTGAGGAATGCTTTATAATGAAAGGTATCAAAAACACGCGCTAAATGCCTCCTCGTTGCAGTTAGGGCATGGAAGGCTTTGTAGGACAGCGCCACCAATACACCATTAAGGAGAACAACTAACTATATTACAAGAAACTTTGTCTAGATAGCGACATTTATTTTTGAAAGTGCGTTATGAGTCTGAAATAAAGCTTAAGCTTAGAAAAACATTTATTCGTTCCATGCACTGGCATATTAGTAAAATAAACGAAGAGAGGCAATAAAACGCTATAAGTGACGAATGAAGCCCCTGTGTTTCTTTTTCTCATGCGTTCTTCTCGGGAAAGATGAACAAGACAATTTCACTGCTCTGGTGGAGTAGAATAGTTAATGCTTCTTTGGAATTAGGATGATTATATTAGGCGCTAAGACGTACTCTACAGCGCCACGTCTTGTCGGCGCCCGAATGACAAACTGACTACTATGACTGTAGGCCAGTAGGTGGGACATGGTAAGATTAAAAGCACAGAAAGACAGGCCATAGCAAAGGAGCCAACACAAGCTCAGGTTATCTCCTGCCTAACTTAGGGAACTGGCGTTGAATGCTGCTGGGTAAAGGCCGAACCACATGGCAGCGTTTTCTCATCGCCACGTGAGCGTCTCGACTATCGGCGTCGCTGGAGGCGCACATATGGCCCTTGAAGCGAGGCGACGCTGAAAGACGCAGGTATCTGGCGGTGCCAGGTCTCAGCTTCGATGCTGGAAATTATTTTCAGGCGGGGTACCAATGACATACCATTCATGGGCAGCTGCAGAACCCACCGACACAGGCGCAACTCGTTTCCGCGGAAGAAAGAGCTGCTCTTTTGTCCGCGTGCATGCCTGCGCCTTTGTTCCCCTTGCCTCCCCCACCCTCCACAGTAACTGCCTGTCGTCGCTGAATAGGAAGATTTTAGCTACGGACGGGGGACAATTGTTCGAACTGCCAGGATTCCCCCGCGCTATGGCTTGCAATCGCCAGTTCGTACGCCATCATGTGTATGGTCACCCTCTCTGGCGTGCGCCGAGCGACGACGCTCGTAGATGAGGCGACGCGACGCCGAAGAAACGCTGCCATGTGGTCGGGCCTTTCTTTTCTGGGCATTTCAGTTGCGCTTTGATGCTAGATTCATATATTAAAATGAACTTGCACTTAAAATACAATTCAGACTGGACCTCTTTAATCTTGACTACAGTCCACTCATTTGACAAGAAGACATTTCGCCGCCTCCAGCTGTGGAAGCATGGCCTAAGCGAATTTTGAGTATAGTGACAATGACGCGGTCCTGCCGGCCGTCGTTTTTGCTATAATGGAAAAGGCTGAAGCTTTCGCACTACCTGTCAGAATTAAATGGTCCCCGAATCAAGATAATAAATGTCTATGTGAGAGCAGCTTACCTCCATGACAGACGCCAAGCACCTGCGGACTATGCCAGCGGCAGTTAGCTGAGTCTTTCGGCTGTTCCCTAGAACGTCGTATAGAGTATGGGGAAGTTGAAAAGTGGGGGCGATATGAAGAAATCTTTTAATGAAACAGCGCAGAGGTTTGTTGCGATCATCGCCATTCGGAGCTCGGGAGGGGTAGTGAAGTTATTTTATGAAACATGATGTTGTTCGTTATGCTTCATTCTCGTAAGTTCATTGACTTCGCGATGCAAAGCGATGACAAGAAAGGAAGCACTTCCTTCAATCTGAAAAGGTTTGTTTAAAGTTGTTCACGCTCAGCCGTCAAGGGCGACCCGCCTAAAAAATTAAAATTTCGCCATTCGTTCAATGGTCGGAAGATAGTAAACTCAAGCCAGAACACGGCACCTCTGTATTCCGTTACAGAGCAGGCACAAATTCTGCGAAGGCATCCGTCGCCCTCGCCTGCGCCCAATTCGACCATCTCATTCGGCCGCCTCCAAACAGCCTCCAGATGACCCATTAGCACACGCATGCTCTGTTCGTAGCGTCAAAGTATTGTTTATGCTGATCAGGGCCCTTCTTTGCTTTTCAGAAGAAAACGAAACCTTACAGCCATACAGAAAGACGATAGCAATTCACGCAGACGCCTCCTCCATCAGTCAGACTTGGGACACAGAGACCACCCACATGGGCGGCGCATTATGTCCCGAAGCGCCTGAGCATCTGGAGCTCGAGTCCAACTGCAAAGCAGCTAGCTAAAATGTTTTTAGGGTGACGAGGACTCCAGCTCAGCTGCGTTGCCTGCTGTCCTTGGCGTCCATTACAAAAAGGTGCAATTCCTTCCCCGCTCACCATAAGGACGCCTTGAGAAACCGAGCTCTTCGAGCGGCCCCGATTGCTAACCTTCCGTCCTCGATTTCTGGGGTGTGAGGCCGACTCGCTTCGTCCTCGTAGCTGCACGTCTACCCATGCTTCCGTCGGTGCTTTGGCTGATTTGGCTTATGTTACTCGACTGACTCGAACAGACATCTGCAAGGACCACCTAGCACTGGAAGCGAGCTCTTCCCTGTCTATTACCTTCTTGACGTACATCATTTAAAAAATGACCAACTCACCAGTGCAATTTACAAAACGCCGAGGGAGAGCGCTATTTTGACACAATAAGTTTATTCGCTGGAGACGCGAATCTTCAGAAGTTAGTTTTCTTAATTTCTATTTGTTGGTCTAAATCCCCACAGCAATCACGTGCTGAATACGCTTCTTCGCGGTGATTAGTAGCGAGTCACCAATTATTCCAGGTGCGTGTATGACCCATCATCATCGATACTCATTATTATTTACCGTAATAGGCGTCATATCTGCACTGCTTGTATTTTTTTCGATTTCGCTGCAAGTGGAATGCAAATCATCAAGAAAACTTTCATGATGGGGTGAAATATCTAAAAATTTTAAGCGTAAGTCATACTCGGCATTTTATTTACGAAATGGTATGATTTTCATACTCTAGGAAAATGTCATCGAAAATAGCTAAGGACATCATCTGCGAAGATTGCTTGGCATAGACTGTAAGGAAGTGCGTGACATTCACTGAAAAAACAAAAGTAGTTTAAGACGCCAGAATTTAGCACGTGTTAGTTCCCTGGCGAAGTATTCCTCTACAAAGTTGAAGTGTACTAGAAGAGGGCAGTGGGCTCACTGGCGCCCGTTCGCTGACGCCATTCACGCTAAGTACGAGAGGTGGAGCCACCAGTGACTTCACTGTAGCTTCTTGCTGGTCCAGCCTGCGGCGCTGCGCGGCGGTGCGCGGTTATGTATGCATTTCTTTAATTCTTGTACTATTTGGGGGAGCGACCGGCTGAAGGACTGTCGGCACATGATTGATCTGCAATGACATTATTTAGTATTACTTAATGTCACAAGCAGGGCGAGATGTGGCGCGACACGCAATCAGCGATACCCCGCCGGGATGGCGCAGTGGTTACGGCGCTCGACTACTGTTCCCAAGAATGCGGGATCGAAACTGGGCCTCGGCGGTCGCTTTTTGATGGAAGCGAAAAACACGGTGCCCGTGCGCTGTGCGATGTCAGTGGTTAAAGAACCCAAGTTGGTCGAAATTTCCGGAGTCCTCCCATACGGCGTCTCTCATAGCTTGAGGAGCTTTCAGACGTTAAACCCCACAAACCATACCAAACCAATGAGCGCTATATATGGCTTGAGGAAGGACCTGGTGTCAAAATGTTATTTTTTCACGTTTTTGCGTCGAATTTTGCATGCTGGTAAATTCGTGGTTTCAAATGGGACGATACCGATCATCTAGTTAGCCAGAGCTCATCCAGACTTTTCTTTTTAACTTCTTGCACATTAGTTATGAATACAACTCGCGAGTGTGAAAGTACTTTGAATCGTTTACAAAATCTTCATTACAGGTTTTAGCTCTAACTGAATGACGAAATCTATGCTGGTCATTGTTTTCAACGGGAATGTCTAGTACATGCAGCATTCCTTGAATGTTCTTTTGGATAAAAGATAAATAAATAGGCGTCAACTGATCGAGTGGGCATGCAGTGAACCTGAGTATGCATGCTTCTATGTTACCTTCTTTCACGCTGTCCTAGCATTGGTTTAGCTGAATGTATGTGGACTATGAAAAGAGGGGTCTGGAAAAAGTAATTCATTGCCAGACCTTAAAAAAAGTATTTCAAGCCACATGCACCTAAAGCACGCAATCATTCGCATTATGAGCAACGGGTCAGCTCAAGATGATTTGTTTAACTCCCTTACTGATCTTCTTGGAATTTATCGCCCTCACATAAAAGCTGATGATCATGGAATAAAAATAGCTGCGCGCGCGCAAGCGAGCTAAGCCGCCAACCTCTTGCCCCAATCTTGCTTTCACAACTGTCAGCACATACTGGACGTTGCAGTGAGCAGTTAATGGCAACTCATGCATTTAATGAACTTGTTTTAAAGGTTGCTGGCAAAGCCGACCGCAGACTCGACCGGTAAAGCAGTCTCCCCCTTCCCTTCTAAAGAAAATCTGTTAGCCAAGCGAGTTGGAAGTCACATCCCCTGGTGGGGCATTGTGAGGAGTGCCTACAAACTTTGCTTCTTATTTTCATCACATATCGACGCCCAACATAACCTGAAATAGGAACTATTACCTAATATCAACTGCTAGTGACAGGCTGTGGTCATACAGAAATGTTTGTGCAGGCAAAGATGTCTTTGCTGCCGAGCTGGTTGCATGAATGCTGAGAAGGGCAGGGTAACGTCAACTTGTATATTATTATCTGAACAAATTTCTAGCAACTAGGACAGCGGTGCATATTTTTCTCCAACTCTTTCCGCAACTCTCTGTTTGTCGGGACTGCAAAAAATATATTTGGGGTACCCCCGATGTGAACGTAACCCGTCCTCTTCCTTGACGGGTAACAATGGTTTTGTCACACTGATCATGCTAAACAAATTTGCATGACGTCTTCGTGACATTCGCTGGAAGCGCCTTTCCTTGATGTTAATGAAAAGCAAAATTTCATAGACAAAACGCGAGGAGCAGGACGTTTAGGAAAACGCGATAACCGCACGCGCGCACAGATATTAACATGGTCGGCAAGGCCAAGCGCTACAGTGAGCTTGACATCAGCGCTGCGACGCGGCCACTCGAAGAAACAAATTCGTTCACATTTGCGGTGCCACCGCTAGCGTGGGCTCGGCTGGGGAGTAAGCCCACTGCCCCCTTTTAGTACACTTTAGCAAAGTCTCGCTCGACGGGTCTGTGAAGCCTGCGAAGAGATCTCCTGGGGCCTGTGTGATGCATATGCACGTTGAACAATCCCAGGTGGTGAACATTGTTCTGACGGTTCTTCTTTCACTCCCTCTTTTCTTCCTTTTTCCGCAGGGCGTTTCGTGTATCCTGAGAGAAGCGCCACAGTTTCTTCTCCCCTCAAAACCTATATGTGACATTTTTCCTTACGACACCGTAGGGATACTTGCAGCACACAATGAGTATCAAATGAACATTCTGCGTAACAGGTATTCCCTAGGCGGCAGCACGTTTCTCCAAATGTGAGTGTTTTCCTCCCATATCTCAGCCAAGGTGCACAATACCTTCTTGATCACGGAAAAACACACTTGCAGCCTCCTAAATCTACATCATCACACATTTCGTGATTTTTTTATAATACTCTCAAGCAACCACTCTTTGATTCAAAAGCTGGCAAGGTTTTGTTGCCAAGGCTGTGTCGCTTTGGACTACGTGACGCTGAGGGGGAATTTTTTTGTGAATATTATGACCTCTAAAAATGCAACACACGCAGCCTGATGACGGCGAGAAATGACTTGAGCTCGTGAGTGGCAACAAATTTCCTGCACCTTGCATGCTACGAATAGCTCGGCAGAGTGGTAGATAAAAAACGTAATTCTGCGGAAGCTTTCAAGAACCCAAGAAATGTGTCGATAATTGCTAGTAAAGGCAAACTAAACGCTAAAACTACATGCGATGGTAACTCTTTTTATTGAGTAAAAAGAGTCTGCTGGTAACTGCGATATTTTCCGACAGTTTCTTATTCAGGATTGAAGCGGTGAAATCTGCTTGCTCTTAATCATGGGCGATGGTTAAGGGCGCAGCCCATTATCACGATGTTTCACCGTCGCTACCACACCACTATCATTGGAAACACAGTCCTTTGGGAATTATAAGAGCGTTCCCTCAAACAAAAAAATGAAGCTATAAAATAACGCCTTTTAACTTCTTTATTCTTTTTTTTCTCCATTTCTTCTTTTGTGCTTTGTCCTCTCGCAGTGTGAGCCGCAGCTCTACAGATTTAAAGGAGTCTTCTTGAGCATCAAGTAAGGCAAGAAGAAAGCAATGAATGTAGGAAGAGACCGTCCTTGAGTCAGAGTGGGAGTATTTCATTTCACCCAGCATTTCATTTTGGAAATGCACAATTTTCATTATCATCTTCATCAGCCTGACTATACCCACTGCAGGGCGAAGGCCTCTCCCATATTTTTTCAATTAACCCGGTTCTGTGCTAGCTGCATCCACTTTACCCCTACAAACTTCTTAACCTTATCCGCCCACCTAACCTTCTTCCTCCCCCTGATACACTTTCCTTACCTTGGAATCCAGTTTATTACTCTAAGCGACCATTGGTTATCCTCTCTTCGCACTACATGGCCTGCCCATGCCCATTTCTTCTTCTCAATTTCCACAAGAATGTCAGTAACTTGAGTTATTTCTCTGACCCACTCTGCCCGTTTCCTATCTCGTAATGTTACCCCCTTCCATTTTTCGTTCCATAGTCCTCTGAGTTGTCCTCAACTTAAGTAGAACCCTCTTGGTTAGCAATTTTCATACCCTAGTAAAATATCATCGAAAAAGGCCAAGGACATCATTTGTGAAGGTTGCCTGGCATTGAATGGAAGAAAGAGCATCAGATCAATTAAAAAAAACTAAAACTCATGCAGAAAGAATCACCTGTGTTATTTCCCTCGCGATGTATTCCACCGGAAGGTCAGGCTCGACGGGTCTGTGAATTACGCGACGAGGAGATATCCTGGGTACTGTGTGAGGCACATCCAGTTCGACCAATCTCAAGAGGTGGAAATTGTTCCGAGAGTTTTTTTTTTATTTTCTTTCACTCCCTTGTTTCTTCCTTCTTCCACAGGGCGCTCCGTATGTCCAACGAGAAGCGCCACATTTACTTCGGCCCTCAAAATCTTCTTGTGACGTGTTTAGTGACAACACCATAGGCATACTTGATCGCAGAATGTGTATTAAACAAACATTCAACTGACCAGGCATTCTTTTGGCGGCGGCACGCTTCTCTCAATGTAGGTGTTTTCCTCCCATATCTCAGCCAAGGTGAAGAATACCTTCTTAATCACGCAAGAATGCACTTGTAACCACCTAAAACTGCATCATCACACATTGCGTGATTTTTATCCCAACAAACCACTCTTTCCTTCCAAGGTTACCAAGGGTTGGTTGCCAAGGTTGAGTCGCTTGAGTCTCGGTGACGCTGAGAGGAAAAAATTTAAACATTTGGCTTTAAAAATACAACGCACTCGGACTGATGACAGCGAGAAATGGCTGGATCCGATGAGTGGTAACAAATTTCCTACATCATGCATGCCACGAAAAGCTCAGCAGAGCGGGAACTATACAACAAATATTTCTTCGAAAGCAGTCTCAAGAACCCAAGAAATTTGTCGATAATTGCTCCTCGAGGCAAAATAAAGGCTACATCAAGATGAGATGGTAATTTTATTTTATTGAGTAAAAAGAGACGGTTAGGCACTGCAATATTTTCGGACAGGGTCCTATTCAGGATGAAACCGGTGAGATGTGCCTCCTGGTAATCGTAGGCAAGGCTCAAAGGCGCAGCCCACTGACTCGACGTTCAGCGTCACTACCACATCGGAAACACGGCACAGCGGGAATGAGAAAGGTGGTCGCGGAATCAAAACGAAATGTAGCTCTAAAATATTGCCTCTTTATTCTCCCTTTTCACCCTTTCTTCTTGTGTCCTCTTTCCCATCGCAGTGTGAGCTACATCTCGTCTGCTTTAAGGGGGCGCCTCGGAAATCAAGTCAGGCAAAAGGAAATCAAGGAATGAAGCTACTAAGAATCCCTTGAGTTTGAGTGGCAGGGATAGCGAACCGAAGAATTGCAAAGTGTCGCGGCGGACACCAGAGGACAGTCCTTTGTCCAGCGGCTGCACGTAACTGACTAGGAAGGCCTATTAGCTCATCTCATTTGTATGCCTCTGCTCCATCTGTGCAGGAAAGAAACTTGCTTTGCGCGTGCAGAGCGCTTTTCTGTGACGCTGTTATTAGGGTTGGCTTATAGACTAATAGGTGGCCGTCGGCCGCAGCTGCCGGGGACCCCTTGGGCTTTGGCCGTGGCCAGCAGTTGAGATTGCGTGCCATGGCTGAGCAGGAAGACCTTCCACGGTCCCGGTTGCGCGAGCTTCCGGATATATTCAGGCGGGCAGTTGCTGTACAGGCTCAGAATATGCGGCTCTATCGCCGAATTTGCTGCCCTCCAGCTCCTTAGTGGTCTTTGCGAGGTAGGAGTATATAAAGCTTTATATAGGTTATAGTCTTTGGTCATATCATGGTAGGTGTCCAGGGCTTCTAGGTATCGCTGGCGTTCTAGTCGATGTCCACAGATCGGTCGATAGATTTCCGAGAAATATTGTGGCTGCCTAGATTGACGGCTTTGTGGTTACCGTTGTCCAAGAATACTATATTGGGTGTACCTGACCATGCGTTATATAGATTGAGCATGTCGTGCAGTTCTCGACAGCTCATTTAAGAGGAGATTTTGCGAACGGCTTTGACCTTAGGCTTCAAACCACATCCCCTACTGCGCGGTTCTGAGTCAACTGAGAACTGTGACAGATATTGCTCCTTTTCTTCCTACAAACCAGTCTACAAACCAGACTACAAAAGTGTCAGTGTTCTCCGAAATGTGAGACAGATATTGCGCCTTCCTTTCCCCATAAACCAAATTACGCGATATTTCTTTACAATGGCGGAATTAAAAGTGGTGCTAAAGACGCTATGGTGTCTACTCTTAAACCGAAGCTTGAGCATCCCCAAATTCAAACCGTCAAACCGTGTACGACTTTCTTAAAGCATGCCAAATAATTTCTCTTGTATAACTATAGTTTCCATATATTTGTCCCTTTCCATTTTGTTCTTGTCGTGAGTGAATAATCCAGCGGTATACGAAGCGAAAATGAAAAGGCGGCCTTCGTACGCATCTGCCGCCCGAATGCGCCTCGCTTCTTTGCTTGACTCGTACGTATTTGCCACCTCCTTGCACGTGTGCTGCCCGCATCTTTGTGTCAAATTTTGCTTCTTCGTTTCCATCATGTTGTAAAAGGCTCCTCATCTGAAGATTGCTGATTGAATCTGACTGAGCTTTCATTTGGACGAAATGCGAAAACGCCAGTCATGACGTCGCTGAACGTGAATGAATGACCGTTGACTGAAACTCGAGAGAGTTACGTCTCGTCTTTTCCTGGGTATCGAGTCAGCGCTGTTGAGCTGCAGGACGTCTGCTGCCTGAGAAGATTCGAAGTGATCAGCCATAAGTTCGCGCCTTATGAGCCACACAGGAGGCCGCGGTGTCACATGACGTCGGAGTCAGATAAAGTTTTCCCTGTATGCTCGTTGTGTTTATCGAGGCTGGGGTGCGGCAGCTAATTAATCGACTACTGGGCGCAGCTGTGCCTGTCAATGTGCGCGGCATAGCGCCAGCGTATAATTGCACCTCGTCTCCGCTTGGCCATTCCTGCGCAAAGAATAATCCACGGGGGTGGGACGCAGTGTCAGACCTTAGACAACGACCCAGTTTCAAAAGAACCCATCATCACGTTTACTGGATCAGTATTTATCGTGTTGTAAAGTAGGTATTGCGTTTTGGTGGCTGCTTCAAGAATGCCTTGCACATGTCTGGAATAAACCGAAATGATTGGAAATTAGTGAACAACTAAATGCGCCATGTAGGGTTATAGACAAAACGGGCCGTTCAAAAGTGTGCCAGAGTGCTCAATATCAGGGATTTTCCTCTTGTATTCACGTATATAAATTAGATGCGCTCTCTATAAATCTCAGGCCTGCCCCCCCCCCCCCCCCCTTTGCCGTCCACCACCAATCGCCTCCGGTGGTTTCGGATCGGAAAAAAAAAAGAACTCAACAGGGATTGAGGGGGGCATCAGTTCACAAGGGATGCCAACGTTTCGACAAGTCCCCCTTTCCAAACGTTGGCCTGATTTGCGAACAGAGCTTCCCCTTTAAACCTTGTACAATTCCTGAACGCAATAGACAATTGTTTCTCCTCCAAGGTAATATCGGCGTTGGTCATTTCGTTAGTAATAATCATTTTAGGAAGTCAATGCCAATGGCTCGATTAAAGACTTGTAAGGGTAGTTTAGGGAGACGCATTCTCTCTTCCTCAATAAAGAAGCTAATAATCTTTCAGCTATCGATCCCGGCATCGGGAGCCACTTTTAGATGGAGGCGAAAAGCCACTTGCCCCCGTGCTATGCGATATCTGCGCAAGTATAAGGACCCCAGGTGGTCACAATTTCAGGAGCTCACTACTACGACTTCCATAGCTTGAGCACCTTTGGGACGTCGAACTCCACAAAGCAACTCAAACATTCGTTATATTAGTAACCTGGGTTTGGATCTTCTATCTATCCCCTGATATTCTAGCAGTGGATTACAAAATCGAACTGGTCTAGGAATATATGAAAGCACGCTGGGAACAATGTAAGCAATATTGCTGAAGCTTAGAAAACACTTTCACGAGAAGATTTGACTCATTTTGATCCGTACATAAGGGGGAGGAGGAGGATTAGAACATTTTATCGAGGAGAAATCGATGTGTTCTTTCTTCGTGAGAAGACGCTTCTCCTCAAGGCGCCCCAGGTGTGGTCGTCGCTTGATGGCGCTCTACGACCTCTTAGGCCCAGACCGTGATGGCGCGTTGCCGGCGTGAATCAGAGCCAAGCAAGGCAGCCTCCCAGTGTTCCGAATTGGTCATCTGCAGGTTCTTCGGCGGTTGCATGTTTTCACATGCTTTAACATGCATGTTTTGCATGTGTTCTAGATCTGCCCTTTGATTACAGCAAAGGGGACATGAGGGGCTGTATTCGACTTTATACTTTTGTGCTAATTTATCTAGAGTAAAGCACGTGCTTTTCTGAAGTTTTCTGAGTTTTGTTTGTTGTAACTTGTTGAGTGTTGGTGGGGTTCTGGATAATATTTCAGTTTGTTGTTTTTGTACCAATTTGTAATTCCTTTGTTCGGGGGGTCTCTCTCGGGAGACGATCTAAGTTGGGGGTAACGCACACCCTGGTCTACGACAAATCCTTGGGCATACTGGTGCGCCGCCTCGTTTCCAGGATTACCCGCATGAGCGGGAACCCACAAAAGTTTAATCGAATGTGCATTTTTTGAGTGATCAGAGGCCTTCAAAATTTCAGCTGGTGGTTGATGAATTGCACCTTTTGTACATGCTCAGTATGCGTAAATTTTCTTAGCTCGGAATAATGAAAAGATATACAAAAAACATCAACACAAACAATAATATATGTACCATTTTTGGCAAAAGTAACCAGGCTGCATGGCATGCTTCTCGCAAATATTCTAAAGCCAACATTGATTACCAGAAGATAAAAACTTGCTTAGAAGCCAGGAGGGTAGCTCGCCTTTACTTTGCATAGATTTACGGCGTCAGTAGTGGTATGACATAACTTTTGGCAGAGATGGTAAATCAGGGGGTCGCTCTCATTGTAAAAATAACTAAAAAATTGCGCGTTGATTTCGAAGTGTTACCGGTCAACATTTGCTACACCCGCCATTTTGGAAAGAATAATAAATAGACCACCTTCCTTTTACCAAAATTTTTGACTTGGAGTCAGTTTTTGAATTTGGTTCATTTAAGAAGAAATCATTTGTGGAGCCCATTCGTATAGCTCGCAGAATGAATGGCATCCAAGGGTAAAAAGCCAAAAACATTTGAGGACACACCTTTCTGTACCTCTAAGGACAAAACACTGAAGGCTTTCTGTAAACATTTGAAATGCTTCTCGGCTGAGCATGACAGGAAAGGTGCTTTGACGTAGGTGCTGGCGAAATTTCAAGCTTTTTAGATTCTTTTTAATGACTGTCATGTAAAGTATCAGGTTGAAATAGTTCTCTCCAAATTCCGGCTAGCAGACAAGTGAACCTCCCTTCCCTCTCCATCTCAACCCAGAGACAGAGTTATAGTGTACGCAAACAAACTGCAATTTATATTCCTCTTTCTAACTAGAAACAAGAGACGCCAACTTTTATCTAAAACTCCTATCTCAGAGTTGCTCGGCGCCAAGCGGAAGCCCTCGATCACAGTCGCCTGTAATCCGTCCCACGTGGACGCGACGCCACGGGTTAGCAGATAGATAAGTGCTAGTAACCAGATAAGTTATGCCTCTTTGGCAATATCTGCGCATATTCTACGAAAGGTGATGGCTGAACCACAAATGCGCGGCTGGTACTTGCACAGGTTCTTTTCTTCTTCCCAGGAATCATACGCGGCTTTGTGCCCTCGCCCTGAAGCTCGCAGAACCGAAGAAAAGGTTCTTATAATGCATAAGAATCGTCATGAGATGCGAAAACTGAACATTCGGCCATTAGTTCGCGCTCAGAGCAGAATAAGTGCATGAGAGGAGAAAAGGCACAGTCACTGCAGTAACTACATCCACAAGCAACCCCTTTCTCCATGAACGGCGGTTGTCAGGATCAAAGTGAGAATGATCACTAGGTGCTCAGGCGTTGTCAGTCGACACTGCTGCGACAGGGCGTTCAAAGTGCCGCCGTCTTCTCTGCCTCCCTCCATATATTCTGCAGTTAGTTCACTCTCTACCATGTAGGCACAGAGGCTGACTGAGGTTAAGCCTTCTCCGTACTGACTCCCGCTTGGTGCGGTGTCGAAGGTAGTGCCGTCAATGTCGAAACTCCCGAGCGAGAGGAGGGCTGACGCGAAAAACGGGGAAAGCATGATTGAAGCCCTCTGGAAATCTTTTGAAAGCGAAATGTTATTCGTCTGGCCTAAACAGGCCTGCATGATTCCTTGCTCGAATTGCAAGAGAAAACAAAAATGGAAAACTATTATTAATTAAGGATAAAAGCATCCGCCCTAATGCGAAGCAGGCCGCATGCACGCAGTGTGCTCAACCACGAGCATAACTCCCCATCGGAAATAAATATCTCATTACCATAATTGAATTATTTAGTGAGTTTCGGTTCAGTAACCAGACACTAAGGGGAATTTCGCTGCATATTTTGCGCGCCGCGGCAGAGACTGTTCCTGCAAGCTTTTTTCTTTTTTGAAGGCACTATTTTCTCAATTTTTGAAACCGTTCGCTGAAACTGCCGAATAATATCGGCGTTTCAGCGATCCCTTTTATAAATTTAGGAAATTTGTGAATCTGGAATAGAAAAAATTAACCTAAGGAAAATGCCCTCAAGCGCTGCGGACCAAGTTTACTGCAAAACTCTTCTAATTATGCAACCATTTAATTAAAACAGAAGAGTTAGCTTTGTTTACCGCTGTAAGATTTTCAGTAGAACTGGAGAGTTGCAAGCCGTCAGCAAGACTCGGTAATTAAACAAATGCGTAATTTACTTTTAATTTTCATTTCAATGGGTATGCTGTGTTTGCAGATCCGAATGCGTCCACCAAATACTATAGACAAAAAAAGTCCTTTAAAATTTGCCGACAATTACGCCACTTTCTAATGCGAAATTTGAGCGCAGCTCATCAACTCAAGCACCTTTTCAATGGAGTGAGGCAAAGATTTCGAGCAAGGCAAGTATGTACAATGACAGACAACTTTCATTAATTTTTCACGCATATTCCTTCAAGAAACACTCCACTAACAGTTCTTGACTGTAATAAAGGAAGCCTTGCGGTCGGAGAAATGAAGACAGCAATGAAGTTATCGAGAGTTCGGAATAGGCAGCGCGTGGGCCCATAGGAACGTTGCGCGGCGAAGAGATAGCAGCGACTGACTGATAGCGCTGACGCCGCTAGCGAGTAACGTTAACGTGGCTCTGCGTTTCGGCTTGGGATACACGCACCATAATCCGCTGATAGCGAGCCGGCGCTTCGGCAACCGGAGATCACCGTCGCCGCCCCGTGCGAAGAGGGAGGGGGGAGGGTACACGTAGCGGCGAACGGTAGCGGCAGGAGCGCGCGCAGCAATCGGAGAACACGCGCTGTCACCGCCAAGAAGGAAGAGGAAGGACGGTGGGCAGGATCGCGCGCTGCCCCAGGCTGCGGAACTGGTTACGAGGGCCAACGCCGATGGCGACGGGCGAAACGCAAGAACGGGCGCCAAAGAGCTGCGCTCTAAAATTGTAGCGCACGCTACAAGGCCCAGGAATATTGCCCTGATATGCATATTCACACAATAACAAAACGTGTGTGACGTAAATCGCCACACCCAGAGATTTCGGTATTGTACTCACTGGCAATTCTTAACTGCAAAATGATCACAAGTGTTCGGAAAACTTGAAGTCTGGTGATATTATGAAGTCCCAAGAACAGGAGAGGCTCCTAGTAAGCAGTCCTTGAAATGCTACGGAATGTTGGGAGAGTTCAAGCCGCATGAATAAATGGTAACACAGCTGATTTTCATTTTATTTTCTTTTTCAAAATAACCTTCTCAAAAGCGAACCTGCAACCGGCATTAAGTGCCGGCTGTCGGGAGCAAAGACAGCAACGTACAGACAAGCTTCGTGCTTGGCTTGGGAATTTCTCTCTGAAGTAGACATTTTCTGCTTGTGTCGTTTATATTACATTCGGCTATAAGAAAGGTAACATGTTAGTGCTATTTGTAATGTCCTAAGCAACAGTTTCCAGGAGGCGAGATCGCGGAGGAATATTTCAAGCTGATTGTGTGATTCAGTCACCTAGAAGGTACTGTATAACTTGTTACGGGGAAGATCCACAGTCCGATAGCTGTCCAGACAACTAACGTTGATGACAGCACCGATCTCACCACCCTCAGCATTGTCTTCTTCTGAGAGTCTGCCGCACTAAATTATCCTCAGCACGAGCAACGAATACCGCCAAATAAATCTACCCCCCTTTTCCACTACTACCCTTTTCCTCAAAGCTAGTTGTAAAACGCCGGTGAACTTTGATGCGTTCAACGGAACGCTGGCGACAAGGGGCGGACGATGTACCATGTCCAGCAACAACGCTCAGGCTTTCACATTTCTCCAATACAGATTCTGCGATGTTCTCCTAACTTTTTAGTGCTGCAGCACTAATACCCGCTTCTACACGTCTAGCACAAACCTGATGTCTGAAGCCGATTTGACCTTTCACATTTCCTAGCCACGGGTGACAGGAGGAGGACGAGTAGGAGTAGGAACACAGCTCCGTTACACGGAGAGCCTAGGTGTGTTCGTGGTCTGGTGCAGAGAGCAGAGAAAAGGCTTCGACGCGTACTGAGTGAGAAGAAAGGCGGTGGCGGAACATGTGCGAGACCGATTCAGAATAGAAGCGCTTCTGCTACTAAGCTGAGGCGCCGAGGGCTGAGGGGAGATCGCCCCCGCTTTGCATTCACTGGAAGGTGCACTTACTAATTTGTGTCATGGCTCTGCTTCTCAGGCTCTCGCGTTATCATTGTGGGTAACCGTGCCATCATACTTGTCTGAAGAAAGATGTTGTCACGTGTTATGACAGAAACAACAGCGGGCAATACAACAGCGGCAACTGGAATCAACGGAGGCCGATGTCGGGTTTACGAGGCCGACACATGTGGACGTACAGAGGCAAGAAGCTGATAAAAAGGGCAATAGACTAGTTTTAGAGCCCATGTATTTCGAAATTATGTTCTTGTAAAGGACGGTAAACGCCAAATTTGTGTTTGCCAAACTTTAGTGCAAAGTGTTATTCGCATCCAACGCCATCGCAAATAAAAGCCTTATTTTTAGAACATAGTATCTGTAAAGCCAATGCAAAGTGGGGTCTGGAAACATGGCTGCCTGATTTACCCGAAAAATAATATTCAGTGATTGAGACACAGCGGACACATTTGTATCAAAACGCCCTGCAGCTGCACGATATTCCGTGAATAATTACGTTAACCGTCTGTATTTTTAATCTAGCTTTACCTACGCTGCACACCTTGAACGACTGTTACTAGTAAGCAAACTCATTGCATATGGCAGTATATCAAAATACAAGAGAAGCTTGCGGGATTCAGAGAAACACCCAGCAGTTAATGAGCCTTTCGGCGGTATGTACAGCCGCCCTGATTTTTAACAATATAGCGCGAGCGTCGACCAAACTGCTGCTCAGCGCCTTATAACGGCGATAAGCGTGCAACACGGCGAGAGTTCGCGCACGCGTACGAAGAGAGAGCGTCTTCTGCTACGCTGTTCGGATCACAGACACACGCCCTGCCATAATATCTGTTTGCGACGTTCCACATTCTTGCGCATGCACGAACTCTCGCCGTGTTGCACGCTTATCGCCGTTGTAAGGTGCTAACCAGCAGTTTGGTCAATGCTCGCGCTATATTGTTAAAAATCAGGGCGGCTGTACGTGTTTACAACACATCTTTAGTGGTGATTTAAAATACATTGCCGCCGTTTAGAATGACGTATAATATTGGCACAGATTGCTCCAAAACTCTTGCCCACGTTTAACGACCGATAAAAATATTCTGCGGTAATTTGTGTATACATGTGGTTCTAAGGGTAACGCTCCAAACTCGCACCCGTCACCTACAGTTCGCGCTGTTTATGAAATTAACTGCACATTCGCTATGGAGTTTCAAGTTTCACACTCTGTTCTATGATGCATATGGTTGAACTGTACCAAAAAAAGACATTATAGGTCCCAGGCGCTTGTCATAAGTGGTCTTTCCTATGGACGTATCTATGTACCTATCTGACCCTTCTCAGAAGAGATCTCATCAAAGTCAATGCTATGGTACGCGCAGCTTACGAGAACTCGTTTAGCCTCCCGCCATGTATACACCTCCAACGCCAAATTGGAAGCTCTTGGGTTGCACAACACGTTTGCAGAGATTCAAGAGGCTGTCTTCCTATCCCAGAGGGAACGCCTTCTGTCAATTGAAAGAGGCTGGCTCATTCTCGAGTGCGCTGGCTATCTGCCGGACCTAGCCATCCAGTCAACGACAAACATTCCTGTTTCATACCGGGCAAGAGTACATGTGGCCTCGCTTCCAAAGAACATGTCTTTTGTCCGCAACGAAGGCAGAAGAAACACCCGAGTGATTTACCTTAAGCGCGCAGTAGAACGCAGTTCGAAACCTGTCTATGTGCATGCCGATCTATAGAAGCATACATCGACTGCAGTAGAAGTCGTGGTAGTGGACTCATCACAGAAAGAACGGGGCACTCCGGGTTGGAAGGTAATGAGATCGCCGATAGGCTAGCTCGAGGTCACACAAACCGAGCGGCCCCCATCCCCGATCTCACAAAACGTGTTTTCCTGTCCCCGTGCCTTATGCCGCACGGCTTAGGTACCTACGCGAATAACGTCGGATTTACCCCTCTCCACACAAGGGACTAAATGCACTGGAAACGCGGGAATGGAGACACCTTCAGACCAAAATTTTCCCCAACCTACTTCAATACAGTATCATTTTCCCAGAACACTACACAGATATATGGCCTTGGTGCAACGATCGGCCTACCTTCTACCACATCAAATGGGGGTGCACTGGCCTTAAACCCAAAGACATAAACACACAGCATTCGGAGGCGCAGTGGGAGGCCACTCTGTTATGCTCAGACCTAGCGACCCAGCGTAGACTGGTAACCCAGGCAAGAGCGGCAGCGCAGGCCACTGGGGTCTTGAAATGAAGACTTCACTCACTGCCCCCCCCCCTTTTTTTTAATAAAGTTTTCTCGCTCTCATAGGTCCCTGTGAAATTATACACTGCTGAAAAATGTCTGTTTTTTGTGTTCCTATGAGCGCTAATCCTTCTTTTAACCCCCGGTCTGTTTCTGCATCGAGAGCGCCTCCCTTTTTTGTAAACACGATGTCCCGATGTTTTGCGAAGCAAGCGGTGATATGATTTATCGGCAGCATGACATCGTCCTGAGTTTTAGCTGCTGATGCTAACGTTGCTCGTAGTGCGCGGGGTGGCGGCGAGCAGAACATCACCACCCACTCTATTGCATTTCCAACGCCGCTGTCACGTTTCGCCGCCAGTTCTGGACGAAGCTTTCTGCCATAAGCTCTCGCGTTTTCTTCCATAAAGCTAAAGACAATATATCAAAACCTTTCCCTACAGTTGTCCGAAATGCCTTTCTTAAACAACCTCAACGCATCGGCGATCTGGCTTACTGCGCGTCTCCTGCTACTTTCACATCCGAGAAGGTTCTGACTGTGAGCGTCAAACTATCTTGGCACCATAATACAAGACTCTTTTCAGCACAGGGCAGCCTGTTTTCACAATCATAATCAAAGAACAGTCGTTTTTTGTTTCTTATCACGTCAGCATAGATCAGAAGAGAGAAGAGTAATAATCGTGAAGGTCACTTGTGCACAGTTACCTTGAGCTTGAACCTAAATATGTTACCTGAACAAGTCAAGCCTACTGTTAGCGCCATCCAAAGAAAAGAAAATGTGGGCTTTAAGCATACCTTGAACCTACTAACAGAGCAAGAGCTTTGACTTTTGCAGCGATAGCCTCAATAACATTGCCTTGTCAATCGTTGTATTTTTCATTACTTTTCTTTAATTTAAAATTTAGGAAAAAGAAGGTGCCTTATACTTTTGGGTCGACACCCAGGAAGGGTGGATACCAAAATCAAACCAGGTTGGGGTCATATTTTTTTTATATTGTACATTTGCTTATAAGAATGGACATATGCAGTATCTGTGAGACTTGAGGGAAGAGATGAAGGTGCCATTTTCGTATTTTTTCTCGTAATTGTAAAATTCGTTTATAAGAAACTAATGGCGAAGCATTCATTAGACTCTGGAGAAGAGAGAGGAACGTGGTCGTGAAACCGGGAAAGGTCGAAAGAGGTGCCGTAGTGAAGAGCTACAGAGTAATTTCGGCCACTTGGGGGCATTTAACATGGCTGACATCGCACAACACAGGGCTGTCTCTCAATTTAAGTTCTGGGCAAAGCAAGGCACAGTATACTTTTTGGTGGACTCCACAGAAATCATGTATACCAACGTCTTATTAGGTCAAGGTCATTTGAAGGTCAAATGTTGTGCCACGCGAAGAACGCTTCACGTAATGCAGTGCTTCAATTCTCATTTAGTTTACAATCAAGGAACGCCAGTATTTGTCAAGGTCACTTGAAGGTCAAACAGGCTTGCACAATGACGGATTTACCTATTCCAGTGAATAATCGCTTCAAATTATTTCTGTGTTTATAAGAATGTAATAAAAAAGTGCGATGGGATTCAAGTTTTCAGCTGCGTTTTCCTTCCATACTTGCATTCGTTTTGTTGCTGATCAGCCCATCTCCCGACACCCATCGTGAGTTCTGGCAGGACGGCAAGCTTTTCGGCTGGCCCAGGTAACATATTAGAAATTGTCTGCTGTGAGGCGTGATCTGTGACTGGTCCTTCCTGGGCTTATAACCACTATAACGTAAGGGATAACCACTGGAATCACATCAATATTGTTACTGAGCGGTATTCGCTGGCCGTGCTGACGAAAAAGAAGTGCGACAGACTCCCAGAAGAAGAAGACGCAGACGAGTGCTTTGCTGTGCGAGTGCTGTGCAGTGATCATCCTCAGTGGTGTGGACAACTGCCGTACTGTAAATATTTCCCGTAACATCTCTTGGTGGAGGTGAATCTTTCGATACGCGTCCCAAGCTGGATCTCCGCATTGGCCAACAGATCATTACCACCACAATGACTACTGACGCCGCTACATCTACTGCCGCCGCACCTGCTGTCGTCATGGCCCATGCCCGTGACCCCGGAACCTTCTGTGGGACCGACGACGTTGATGTCGACGACTGGCTGGCCCTATACGAACGAGTCAGCAAGCACAACAGATGGGATCCCACACTTATGCTTGCTAATATCATCTTTCACTTGACTGGGATATATGGAAGCGAATTTGCTCGACGACCTCTTCGGAAAGCCCATTTGCCGTCACCTTGCCGCCAAAAAAGTGCGACAGACTCCCAGAAGAAGAAGACGCAGACGATTGCTTTGCTGTGCGAGTGCTGTGCTGTGATCATCCTCAGTGGTGTGGACAACTGCCGTACTGTGAATATTTCCCGTAACAATATGGTTAAAGGGAGAGCCTTTGGCATAACAAATAAATCATGGGTGCAACTGAAACAAAAAAAAAAACAAATAATAAATCAACTGCACAAAAATCACCCCTACATAGGGCAAGAAATTACCGACACGTTCATATCAAGCTCTAAGCGGAGCGTTTTCTCAGTTCGGTGTCGAAGCTTCTTACGTTAACCCCTGTCGAAAACAAGTCACGCTGCGAATCGATCGTTTGACTAAGCACCTCAGGCCTCTTTCCTTTTTATTTTGTTACCATGAGGCATAATGACGTTTCCTCGTTTCGATGAGCTTGTTAAGCCATTAATGTAGTCCGACATGCGGATGAATTTCATTAGTAACAAGCTGCACCCCGAACAACATCAGACGACTTCACGTTGCAGAGTACGAGTACAAGCATGCAGGTCACGTCGATTGCTGCGCTTCAATCGCAGGTGTCCTTAATATGAGCTAGCATGCCAGATCGAAATCGAGTACGGCGCCTAATAAATTATTCTTCTGGTTTAGGATCACAGACCTTGTGCGACCGTCGCTGGATTCTGCGCCGTAGTCTACATCGTAACACGCCATCTGCAAGCCGTGGCAGGCAGTAGCAGGTAGAAACGCCAGATGCAACTGTAGCTGGTAGAAGAGGGTAGAGACGGGCCTCTCCTTCGCATACATAGAAACACGAAAGAGATGATGTGGAGATGGGGGGTTCAGGGGGGGTAGGACTAGACCGGAGGAATACGCAGCCGAAACGTGGCTACCGTGGGAAAAACCCGTGGTTACCGTGGATGTAGGAGGCCGTGCGAGTGGCGATTAACGCACCATTTCAGGATGGTGCTACGAGGAAAAGCAGAAAGGTGCCTGATGTGAAATCACGAAGGTATGGGAGGGAAGAATAAAGACACAAAACGTGGCCAGAATGAGTAATTGTGGAGTGGGATGCGGCTGCAGAGTGTGGAGAGAGTAATGACGGGAGAGGTAAACTGGAATTGTGAGATGGAAAGTGGAGGAAAAGAAGGGTGTGGAAGTGGGAGTGGTGATTGTGAGCCGATAATCACGGGTATGCCTCCAGTATGTGCGTCAGAGATTGCATCTCATATAGATTGCAATCACTGAGAGGGACATTTGTCGGCCTCTTGCCTTGTTGGCCCCGCGTTTCTGATTGTATGTACTTCCTCTTATCACTCAGCCCAAGCCTATGAACACGTTAGGCCTATTGTCTAAAGCTCACACAAATGACATCTCACAAACTTCTGCGTTTTGCATTAAGCACACGTATGTCCTGTTAGTGGGCGACTGCAACATATACGTAAGGGCAAACTACTCTATATCACTGAACACAAAAATAATCGCTTCCTCCCACGTCGCTCCTCCACATGATGTGATAACATCACGTCAGTCGTGTAAGGACTTAAACTTTCAGAACTAGCTTTTGATCCAGCACCTGAAAAACACCTCCTGTCTTTTTCTGTATCGCAAAGCCTCGGTATAACGATCAAGGAGTCCAAAAGAAGTGCCTCTTGAGGCATAAATATTTTTCTGAATGTGAACATTTATTGCTTCCGGTACTATATATATGCCTGAGAAAATGATCCGTTGTTTTTATTTAAGGCTCTTTGTCTCAAATTTCGCATTCCGAATTATCCTAAATTTCTGCTATTGTTTTTCGGATAGAGGCAGCAATGCAAGTGAGTAATTCCCAGCGAGCCTGATTGCCCATTCAGCCCCGTCTGAGTGCTGCAAATCCCCAACATGCAAGTATTTTGTAGAACCGCAATGCATGCTTAGCTCTGCAGTTTCCTGGTGTCGTATCTCCACTGCCTCGTTGTGTTCCAGCTAACCACAGTAACCACAATGGTTGCCTGCAGAGAGCCTTTCTGGTTAGTGCAGGCTAGCACTTAATAGATAAGAAGCCGGTGTCTTTAATGTATCATAAGATGTGGACGCCACGACTTCGCTTGTTTTATACGGAAACATCGACTTATAACTTCTGCAGTCCTGACAACGAAGGAGTCTTGCACTTTTCATGTGGAGTATTGTGTCTATGTATCACATTAACGTTGCGGTGCGGCGGTTGTAACCTCTGCTACACTGCAAGTTGAAGGAAAGTTCTAACTGGCTCTAATTCCAAGTCCCGTTCAGTAGAAATACCAGTGGTTCAAGCAAGGGACGGCGAGGGTACTGATTTTATCGCGCTTGTTAAAACCGCTTTTGTGGGGTACTGCGAAGAAAATTGAGAATATTGGCATTTCTGCCACCATGAATTAGGGGCAATACGCCCGTGCCTGGGTGGTTCGTATATATTTTCGGTGGCGCTAGAGCTTAAGTATTAGGAATAAATGTCGAGAGCTTCCTTCGAATGTCACTTTGCGTCTTCCGCACAACGGCCCTCAAGTAGAGAAAAGACTGTCTGTTATACGAAAGTGGCTCAGGCAGGGGCTTTGTCATTGTTAGTTTAAGCCTCACAATACTTATACTGACTCTAGACGAGAGTGATCGGCTAAGTGTGCTATAATTGTTGCGAGATAAATCGCTGACATAGAGGACTTGAGAGGGAGGCGCATATTTAGTGGCATTTGACTTACGAAATGCAGTGGCACGGACGCAATATTACTCTGCAAAGTGCCTTTTTTCCAGACCTAAATAACTCGACAAAAAGCCCGTTTCGTCTACTCGATAAACCTGTTGAGGCGCAGTCAGTCAGCTCGTACATGTTGGATCGCAAGGAAAGGCGGCAAACTGTGAGGAATTCTTGAAAATAAAGGCTGCGCTCTGGCATGCACGCTATGGACGGTGGTCGCTCAGGGATTTTTTTGCTTCTGGAAAAAGAATGGTTTGCATATTTTCCATTTTCATTGCGATGCTTTTATAATATGCGACTCTATTCTCGGAGGACTTGATTTGAGGTTCCCTCTAGATATTGTCAAGGAGGTTGAAAACGATGGGCTCATGCTGTATTATTTTAACATACATTTAGAAGCATATTATTCTTATGTTACGAGAGTTAGCTTGTTTCCGCAACAAGCGTTTCCGCGTATACAAAGCGACATGTCCAATGTTTTTTCCACAGTGAGAGCTGCGAATGGGGAGGGTTTAGCGTTGTGCTAATGAGTGCTGCTATTGCCCTTGGCTTTTGCCGTGCAAAATCTAAGAGGAAAACTCAGACAAGGATACGTTGACCCGACAGCACATTTTGCAAAAGTAGAGGAGCAGACATAATGTTTAAACGAACCGGTACATTTTGAGCTGCTGTTACATGTGCGTGTTAGTCAAAGACAATTATTTTCGCTGGCAAAGCCGTTTTGCAGAAATATGTTCAGTTCGGGCGCGGCCAGCACACGAAAGCATCCACCGCCACCGCTACCTTAATCCTATCATCGCAAACCGAGCGCGATTCGAATCAGCATCACCGCACCGCAAGAGACCTTCCTAGCCTCTGTCGTCTCCGTCTAGCTTCACTGCAAGGACAGATTGGGATCCTAACATTGCGTTTTTAAGCCGAAAGTCTATCTAAGCTCATGGAACGAATTTCCGTGCGCGAGCTGTAATATTCCGGGAGATTCCGTGATATGTGTTCTTGCCTAGCATTCCTGTCAAATCCGATCCCATTTGAACGCCCGCCAAAAAACGCCACGCGACGAAAGAGATGGCGTACCGCCCAGTTCCACACTCGTCGGAGAAAGTCTCACCGATACAGCGCCTTTCCTTTTCTGTAAAAGAATTATAATTATATATAGCACTGCAACGAACACCGTTAAGAGTGTGAGGCAAACGATGAGAGGGAAATGATAGGAGAGCTAGGGTACGCCTTCGCCATTCTCCTCTTAAGAGGCATCTCAGAGACCCTCTAATATAATACAAGTCTTTTATTCTACTTGCAAAGTTTTAGCGCATAGTACGCGGCGCATATTACTAAAAAAAATGCGATAGAAATCGAATTCGGGAAACTCTTCCCACCGAGGGCGACCGCCGTTTTGAAATGCTCGTGTGACGTCACAAGAGAATAGACGGCGGAGCGTCGTCTGCAATGCAGGCTGCAATATCAAAGGACATGTCTACTTCTTCCGTGGACGATAGACACAATAGTCCTCCCTCATGCAGAAGTACTTTGTGAAGATGTTACTGCGCAAAAGATATACAGAGTAAGGTATGCTTTCTTCGGTACAGTTAAAGCATGCTCACAGTTAGAGGGCGGGCATGGTTAGGCTCCTTAGTTTATTGGTGCTCTGGTCTGTTGCATTCCACCGGCGACGACGCCATGGTGGACCAGCTGTAGATTTTTATCGCAGTGTGAGATTGTCGGCCCCGCCACGCCGCCGGGACTAAATAGCGGACTGTCGCCCGATCTGTTTTGGTCACATGGGAGGCTGAGCGAGAACTTGACACATATACCCGACGAGTTAACGGCCTGAACAGCCACGCTTGTCTGCAGCTAAACTGTGTTAGAAAAAGAAAACCAAGCAGCCAAACATTACATGTTCTCACTTCGCATCAGCAATGACCTTGGCTAGAAATGCAAGCCGGCGGTGAACTGCGGTCCCTTTCCGCGACGAGTAGGCCTATAGAGGGAGTACGCGGGGTTTCGGTCTGCAATTCCGGCGATTACTGAGCGCGTATTCACATGCTTTTGAAGTTGCTTATAGCCATTCAGTGTAGCTCTTGAAATATAAGACCACAGGTCGATGATATCTTACATCACAGAGAACGTGCGCATAGAGTGGGAAGCGTCGATGTTTCACTGTCTGGCGAGCAGCCGGCAGCTGTCGGCGCCACTTATGGCTACCCGGCGCAGGCAGGGGACGCAGAATACTCGGCGCTTCTTGAACGTTTTTTTAGCTTGTAAATAAATAAAGGTGTAGCTTGTTGTATCGTGTATTTCTATCGAATGTGTCCTAGTTTCGGTTTCATACTGTTTCCATCTCTTTTGAGTGAATTGCGACTGTACTTATGTTTTGGTATTGCTAGCTCAGCCTGGATTTTAGGCCGTGTGAACGAGCAGCATATATTCAGTTATATGCAAAACCTAATCAAATAAACACGCTGGGACGCAGCCGCAAACCGCGAATCGGCGCATTCCTGCGTGAGTTTAGGGCTCTCACACAAGCAACTAAATGGTTTATGTTTGCGTTGAAGATCTCACGAGTCATTTGCTGCACAAGCACAAGAAAAACGGAAGGTTAGGCTCGGGAGTCGGTCGTAGTCGCACGCGCGCTGCTGTGGGAGGGGCGAGACGGTGACTGCTGGCACCTGGGAGGCTCTTGTCCGGTGCGGGCAATGAAGTGTATTTGAATTGCATTGGGTTTTGCGATGATGGGACTGAAGCGGCGTCGCTGTCACATCATTTCTTGCGCTAGCAGTGGCCGGACGGAAGATAGTTTTACAGAAGCGCTTTACTTGCCGAAAATAATCAGATCAGTAAGTTTGAATAACACGCGCACATAACAGCATCCCAAGCGGTACCGCTTCGTTCAAAAGTTTTGTCTTCTCCTCTAATGTCTCAAGGTGTGCTCTCCCATCAATGTATGCTTGTCTGGTTTTTACTCTTCGTTTTTGGACCGAAAGAGCAATGAGCATTAGGTTGAGGAATCAGCGACACAACGCTAACCGCTCTCCCATTATCGGCGAACACGGCGGAGGGAAACATTTGACATATTGGTTTTTATGTGCGGGAGCGCTTATTGCTAAAACGAGCTAACTCTCATAAGATATGAATGACATGATTCATATTTTATGCTTAAATTCCATCATGAGCCCCTCGATTTCATCCTCGAAAATCTCTGTACGGAAGCCCAAAACATGTCCGAGGATCATAAGGTTGCATATTACAGTGAACGCTCCTAAAAAAAAAAGAGAGTGTATGGAAATAAAAAATCTTTTTGCTGAAAAATAAAAAGTTCGCTGTTCAGGTAAAGCAAAATAGTTAATGCCTCTTTCGTATTAGGCTGATGATTTTAGACGCGAAGAAGTACTATATACAGGGACACCTCTTGGCAGCACCCGCGGGACCAACTAACTACTATTTAAAATAGTATGACTGTAGATCAGTAGGTAGAACACGAAAAAATTAAAAGCACGAAAGAGCAGGACGGGGGGATGTCTCCCGTCTAACCGAGATAACACGCGTTAAATGCTGCTGGGTAATGCTTTCCTAGGGAGTTTAGTTCCGCGTTAATGTTAAATTTATACCAGTAAAATACACTCGCACTTAAAATACAGTTGGGTCTGGACATCTTAGAAGCTTAACTATAGCCCACTGATTCGGCAAAAACACATTTCCCGGCTCCAGCTGTCGAAGCATGGCCAGAGCGAATTTTAGCTATAGCGACAATGACGCGTTCCGGCCGACCGGCTTTTTTGCTGTAATGGAAACAGCTGAAGCTGGCACACAAACGTTCTGTTAAGTGACCACCGAATCCCAATATGAAGTTTTTCTGTGAGAGGCGCTTATTTGTGTGCAGCCTGACAGAGGCGGAGAGCCTGCGGACAGAGCCAGCGGCAGCTAGCCGAGCCTTTCGGCTGCACCCTCGCACATCGTGGAGTATCGACAAGTTGAACAGAGGCGGCGATATGGAGAAATATTTTTATAGAACTGGGGAGATGTCTTTTGCGATCACTGCCACTGGGGGATCGGGAGGGGTCAGGAGTTATTTTATGAAGAGTTTTGTTCGTTATTCTACATTCTCTTAAGTTCATTGACTCCGCGATGGAAAGCGATGAGAATAAAAGAGGTACTTGCTTCAAAGTGTACACTTTTGTTGAAAGTTGTTCACGTTCGGCACCTCTGTGTTTCGCTACAGAGCAGGCGCCAGAGTCTTGGAAGCCATCCGTCGCCCTCTCCGCCGAATCCGATCGTCTGGTTCGGCCGTCCGGAAACAAACTTATGATGACCCATTCGCACGTGCATGCAATGGTCGGCGCGCCAAATTTTTTGTATGCTTATCAGGGCCTTTTCTGCTTTTCAGAAGAAATTTAATCTTTACAAGCATACAGAAACTCGAAAAAAATATACCACAAGCCTCCTCCATCAATTAGAGTTGGGACACAGAGAGCATCCACACAAGCGGCGCATTTGTCCGGAAGCGCCGAGCATTGGACTCGAGTCAGGTTGCAAATCAGGTAGCTAAAAAGTTTTTAGTGCGGTGAGCATACCAGCTCAGCTGTGTTGCCTGCTGTCCTTGGCGGCCATTACGAAGAGGTGCAATTCCTTCCCCGCTTACGATAAGGACGCCCTGAGAAACCGAGCTCTTCGAGCAGCCCCAAATGCTTACCTCCAATATCGATTACCGGCGTGAGCGGCAAACTGGCTCCATCCTCATCACCGGACCTTCAGTCAAGCTACCATTGCTCCTTTGACTGAAATTACTTCACTGTGCCGAAGAGGCATCTGCAAGAAGCACCTTGCACAATGAAACTTACGCACCACGGACTACTCACTCTGTGATCTAAGGAAAATTCCTTCTGCACGGTCAATATTTACCGAATGTCCGACTCACCACTGCAATCTTTAAAATGTTGAGGGAGAGTGTTATTTTGACCCAATAACGTTTTTCCGTCGAGGCGGCAATCTTCTAGAAGTGAATGTTTTCGTAATCTATTTGGTGGTGTCATTCCCTACCGCATTCAAGTGTGGAATATGACGCTTCGCGGTGATTAGCAGTGAGTCATCAATCCTTCCAAGCGCGTATGTGGCCCGTGCTTGTCGATAATCATAAATATTGCAATAATAATCATCTCTACAACTCTCCTTTATTGTATTTCGAAGGACAGGGAATGCAAGTGATCAACAAGGTTTTGGTGGTGTAGCGAAATATATAAAAATGTTGAGCCCGTCATACCCGGCATTTCATTTTCGAAATGCACAATTTTCATATCCTGGAAAAATATGATCGAAAAAGGACAACGTTGTTTGGCATAAAATGGAAGTAGCTGCATCAGATCGCTTCAAACAAAACAAAAAAAACCTCAGACGCCAGAAAGGATCACCTGTGTTATATCTCTCGCGAAGTATTCCAACGGACGGTCTGGCTCGACGGGTCTGTGAAGTATGCGAAGAGGAGATCTCTTAGGTACTCTGTGATGCCCATCCACTTTGCCCAATCTCAGGAGGTGCAAATTATTAAGAGAGCCTTTATTATCTTCTTTCATTCTTTCACTCCCTCTTTTCTTCCTTCTGCCACAGGGCGCTTCGTGTGTCCAGAGAGAAGCGCCGCAGTTGCTTCGTCCCACAAAACCTATTTGTGATGAGTTTAGTGACAACACCGTAGGAATACTCGATCAAAGAATGGGTATTAAACAAACATTCTGTTGAACAAGTACTCCTTCGACGGCGGCACGTTTCTCTCAATGTGGGTGTATCCCTCCTACAGCTCAGCCAAGGAGCAGAATACCTTCTTTATCACGCAAGAATGCACTTGTAACCTCCACAAATTTTATCATGGCACGTTGCGTGATTTTCTATCTTTACAAACCACTCCTTTGTTCCACGATTACCAAGGGTTGGTTGACAAGGTTTAGTCGCTTTAGTCCACGTGACGCTTAGAGGAAAAAATTTTAAAACACGTGGCACGTTTGTGCTATAAAAATACAACGCACGTGGCCTGATGACGATGAGAAATGGATGGATCCGGTGAGTGGTAACAATGTCCTACACCATGCATGCCAAGAAAAGCTCAGGAGAGCGGTAACTACAGACAAATATTTCATCGAAAGTTGTCTCAAAACCCAAGATATTGGTGAATAATTGCCCCTCGAGTCAGAATAAAGACTAAATCAAGATGTGATGGTAATTTTATTTTATTAGCAAAAAGGGTATGTTAGGCACTGCGATATTTTCGGACAGCGTCATATTCAGGACGGAACCGGTGAGATCTGCCTCCTGTTAATCGTAGGCGATGCTCTATGGCGCAGCCCACTAACACGACGTTCCCTGTCACTACCACATCGGAAACACGGCACTGCGGGAATGAGACGAGCGGTTCCGGAAACAAAGAGAAATTAATCTCTAAAATTTTGCTTCTTTATTCTCCCCTTTTCACCCTTTCTTCTTATGTCCTCTTTACTCTCGCAGTGTGAGCTACATCTCGTCTGCTTTAAGGGGTCTCCACTGAAATCACGTCAGGCGAAAGGAAATCAAGGAATGAAGCTACTAAGTCTCCCTTGAGTCTAAGTGGCACAATGCCACTTTGCAAGGGATAGGGAACCCAAGGATTGCAAAGTGGCGCTGCGAACGTTAAAGGACAGTCCTTTCTCCAAGCGGCTCCACGTAAATGACCGGTCAGGCCGACTGACTCTTCTCATTTGTGTGCCTCTGCTCCGCCTGTGCACAAAATAAACTTGCTTTGCATTGATAGAGCGCTTCCTCGCTCCTGTTGCGAAGCCTTTAAGACAGGTAGACATTGCTAGGTGACAGTCAGCCGCTGCTGGCGGCAACCCCTTGGTCCTTGGCCGTGGCGAGTAGTTGAGATTCCGGGTAATTGCTGAGAATGAAGGTCTCCCACGGTTGCGGTTACTCGAGCTTCGCAGGTGGTCAGAGGAGATGTTCAGGCGGATATCTGGTGGGTTGTCTTAAAACATCTGCTGTACGGTGCCTCTGTCGCGGCATATTTTGCACTCAGACTTGAATCTGTTCGAGTATACGTGGTTAAGTACTACTGTGTTAAGGTGAGATTTAGTGTGAAGGAGTCTCCGCACTCCCTCTTGATCCTTAGTGAGGTCTCTGCGAGGTAGTGGGTATATACCGCTCTATATAGTTCAGTGTTTGGTTATATCTTGCAAGATTTCTAGGGCTTCTAGGTATCGCTGGCTTTCTAGTCGATGCCCCCCGATCGGCCGATAGATCCCCGAGTAATAATACAGCTCCCTAGTTTGTAGACATTGTGATCGCCGTTGTAAAAAAAACGTATATTTGATGTGCTTGCCCCTGCGCCTAATAGAATGGGTAATTTGCGCAGTTTTCGGCATCCCATTTTAAAGGAGATTGTCCAATCGACCTTGAGCTTTGGCTTCAATCTATATCTCTTAATGCGCGGTTCAGAGTCGACTCAGAACTCTCACAGATACTGCGCCTTTGCTTATTAGAAATCAGTTTACAAAAGTGGCAGTATTCACCGAGAAGACAGACAGATATTACGTCTTCCTTCCCCTGTAAACAAAATTAGAAATAATTCTTTAAAAATTGCCGAACGAAAAGTCTTTTTTAAAGACGCTTTGGCGTCTAGTTTAAAGGCGATGCTTGAGCGTCCCCAATTAGAAACAAGCAAACTGCGTACAATTTTCCCAAACCATGCCTAAGATTATCGCTCGTATAACAATAGGTTCGACTCGTAATAATCCCTAATCGTTTTGTTCTTGTCGAGAGTGAATATTGACGCGGTATGCGAAGCGAAAATTAAAATCCGGCCTGGAAAATTAAAATCCGGAATGGAAGAAAGTGCATGAGATCATTTGAAACAAAAAGAAACAAAAAACAAAAACAAAAAAAAAAACGCTTCAGACGCCAGAAAGAATCACCTGTGTTATTTCCTTCGCGAAGTATTCCAATAGAAGGTCAGGCTCGACGGGTCTGTGAAGTATGCGAAGAGGAGATCTCCTGGGCACTGTGTGATGCACATCCACTTTGACCAATTTGAGGTGGTGGAAATTGTTCCGAGACCATTTTTTATCCTCTTCCTTCTTCCTTCTTCCACAGGGCGCTTCATGTGTCGAGAGGGAAGCGCCACAGTAGCTTCGGCCCTCAAATTCAATTTGTGACGTGTTTAGTGACAACACCGCAGGAATACTCGATCATAGAATGAGTATTAAACAAACATTCTCTTGAACAAGTATTCCTTCGGCGGCGGCACGTTTCTCTCAATGTAGGTGTTTTCCTCCCACAGCTCAGCCAAGGAGCAGAATACCTTCTTTATCACTCAAGAATGCACTTGCAACCTCCTAAAACTGCATCATCACACTTTGTGTGATTTTTTTACCCCAACAAACCACTCTTTTGTTCCAAGGTTACCGAGGGTTGTTTGCCAAGGTTGAGTCGCATTAGTCTCTACGTGACGCTAAGAGAAAAAAAAATTAAAACATTTGGCACGATTTTGTTTTAAAAATACTACGCACGTGGCCAGATGACGGCGAGAAATGGCTGGGTACGATGAGTTGTAACAAATTTCCTACATCACGCATGCCACTAAATCCTCAGGACAGCGGTAACTATAAAGAAATATTTCTTCGAAAGCTGTCTCAAAAACCCATGAAATTTGTCGATAATTGCTCCTCCAGGCAAAATAAACGCTTAGTCATGGGCATTATCGAAGATACATGACATTCGATTCTGTGCACGAAAGAAGTTTGTTTTGCGCGTCTAGAGCGCTTTCTCGTTTGTTAACACAGGTAGACGTTGCTAGGTGACATTCAGTTGGTGCTGGTGAACAGGAGTTGAGATTCCGGGTAATGGCTGAACAGCAAGGTCTTCCACCGTTCCGAATACTCGAACTCCGGAGGTGTTCTGAGAAGATGTTCAGGTGGGGAACCGCTAGGTTGTCCCAGAACATCTGCTGTACGGTGGCTCTATCGCCGCATTTGATGCACTCCGGCCTGAATCTGTCCGGGTATACTTGGTTAAGTACTACTGTGTTAAGGAGATTTAGTTTGGAAAAGTCTCCGCACTACCTCTTGCTCTTTAGTGAGGTCTCTGCGAATTAGGGGGTCTATAACGCTTTCTGTAGTTTATAGTGCTTGGTTATAGCATGCTAGGTGTCTAGGGCTTGTAGGTATTGCTGGCGTTCTAGTAGATGGCCCCCTTTTGGCCGATATTTCCCCGAGTAATAATGTGGCTGGCCAGTTTGTCGGAATTGTGGCTGTCGTCGTCTAAAAATACTCTTTTTGGCGGGCCTGTCCATGCGCTTCGTAGAATGGGTATTTCGCGCAGTTCTCGGTAACTCATTTTAGAGGCGATTGCCCAAGCGATTGCCTTTTGTCTTCAAACCGTATCCCCTACTGCGCGCTTTAGAGTCAGCTGAGAAGAGTCACAGATATTGCGTCTTTGTTTCCTACAAATCACTTTACAAAAGTGTCGCTGTTAACCGAAAAGTCAGACAGAAGGCACGTGAATGAATGCCGCTGATTCAAATTGGAGAGAGTTACGTCTCTTCTTTTCTTGGGTATCGAGTCAGCGCTATTGAGCGGGAGGACGTCTGCTCCCTGAGAAGCTTAGAAGTGATCAACAATAATTTCACGCCGTACGAGCCACGCAGGATGCCGCGATGTTACATGTTGACGGAGTGAAAGCTTTTCCAGTATATTCGTTGCCCTTCCGAAGTGTGCCACAGTCATCAGTACCAGTGTTTATCATTTTGTATTCACGTATAAAATTAGATACGTTCTTTCAAAATTTCAGGCCCTCCCCCCTCCCCCCCACCCACTCCTCGTCCACCACTTCGCTTCCGCTGCTGATACGCATCATAAAAAGAACTCAACAAGGGTTGAGAGAAAGCATCAGTTCGCAAAAGAATAAAGCGTTTTCACAAATCCCCCTGTCCAAACGTTGCTCTGGTTTGCGAACTGAGCGTCTCCTTTAACCCTTGTTCAATTCCTGAACAAAAATAAAGAATTGTTTCCCCTCAAGACTACTATCGGCGTGAACAGTATCGTTAGTAATAATGATTTTAGGAAGTCAATGCCAATGGCTCATTTAAAGACTTGAATCTGTTTTTTTAGGGCAGCGGCTGACACGTCGGATCAAACGTACTGCTTGAGGTTTCTCAGTGCGGATGACAACGTGGGCTACAGGGAGCATGGTTATGCAAGCCACGGAGCAGAGTGCCTCCTGAACTGCCACGAGCTCAGCGCAGAAAGATGTAAGTGGTTCCGAAAGCTGAAACGTAGTGGTCTGAATCAGGCTTAGTATTCGTGGACAGTAGATTGCTGTTTTGGCTTGCAGGCTTCCATCCACGTACACTACTATGAAATCTTGAGGCAGGTGAGCATCTTGCTCTTGAAATTTCTGGCGAAGCAACGATGCCGAGTTGGCAGATGTTGGTCTGCGGATATGAGTTGGCTTGTTGTCTCCCAACTGCACAAATTTTCAGGGAGGGAGAACTGGCGCAGGTGGCTGAAGAATAATGTGTGACGTTACATACGCCCTCAGTGCTTGCGTGGAATGTGACAAAGTGGCCTTGAGTCTGCAAGTATCACGGCGCTGCTGCACCAGGGCATCGATGGTGCATTGTCCTGTAACGCTACGACCAGTGTGAGCCGTGGAAGGCATGTTATGGCCCTCATAGCTTCTCGATTGCGATCGAAGGCGATCGTATTGTGCTCTTGTAAGATGATGGAACTGGGCCTGATAAACAATACGTGGCTGCAGAACCGCCCTCCCTAACTGGCGTGCAACAGACGAGCCAGCGCCACCCGTTTTAGGTGCAATTCTTCTTATTAAACTCATAGTTTGAAGTGCTTGCTTTTTTGCCTGAGAAAGCCAAGGAGTCGCTAATCCTGATTGGTGAATTGTTAAGCCCAGAATTTTCAGGCTCGAACTTTCTTGTAGTGGGGTGCCTGATAGAGAGAAACAAAATAAAGAGAAAAAAACTTTGCCAAGACATCCACCAGCTTGCGGCGCGCATCCCACAGTCAGTACGCATTGAGTGGGTCCCACAGGACCTGCTGCCTTCCCAAAGTCAAGCTGATTTAGCGATCCGCCTCGCGATTCAAGACGCATCAATCCCACGGCTCCTTGAAGTGGACGAACGCTACCCTCCTCTTATCAAGAAAAGAACACCTCCATCGCCGCACACGTGCACTTAGCCCTCCGTGTGCGGCATCCCTTCCCCGCGGTCTTACCCGTGCAGAGGAGGTTGCGCTTGGGAGGATCCGGGTTGGTGTTGCCCTTACACCAGCTGTCACTAGGACGTGGTCATACTTCCAACACTTATATCCCCGCCCAGGGTGCCTGATCTGTAAAAACGAAGATGTTGAGGCCGATATCCACCACTTGCTGTGGGACTGCCCAGCACTCAAACCAATACGAATCCGGCCCCTGAGCATAGCTGGCCTTTGAGCAACCAATCCTGCGTCATGTGTCGCTTGGACGCAGGGACGTCATCATCGCTCACTCCTGGACTTCATAAAATTAGCCAACCTTATCCATTCATTTAATCGTTTCTTCATCCTTCATCTCATACCCTACAGATGCCCTGAGGCAATAAATATCGACTTAAAAAAAAACTTGAAAGGGTAGTTTAGGAAGACGCATTCTCTCTTCCTCAATGAAGAGGCTAATAATGATTTTCAGCTATCGATCCCGACATCGACAACCGCTTTTCGATGGAGGCGCAAAGCTAGGCGCCCGCATGCTATGCGATATCAGTGCAAGTTAACCGAGCCAAGGTGCTCGCCATTTCCGGAGCTCTCCACTACGCTTTCTAATAGCCTGAGTAGCTTTAGGACGTTAACCCCATAATCCAATCCAAACCTTCGTTACAGTCGTAACTCGGGTCTCCATTTTTCATCGGTGTACTGATATCATAGCAGTGGAATACAAAATTGAACTGGACAAGGAATATATGAAAACACAGGAAACGATGCAAGCAAAAGAGCTCAAGCTGACAAAGCACTTTCACATGGAAATTTACTCATTTTGATCAGTTCATCAGGGAGATCTGTCTCATTTTATATGTGACTAAAAATGGCGCGCTCATCTTTGAAGCGTTACGGGCCAATATTTGCTATGCCCGTATTTTGGAAAGAACGATAAATAGACCACTTTCCTATTTAAGAAATATCTGACTTACATTCAGTTTCTGAATTTGGTTCATTTAGGAAAAAAAAATTACTTGTGTATCCCATTCTTAAGCTCTCAGAATGAACGGCGTCGCGGGGTCAAAAGCGACGAATAATTGAGGACACGCATCTCCGTACTTGTAAGGACAACACCCTGAATTCTTTCTAAATCATTTGAAATTCTCCGCGGCTGAGCATGACAGGAAAGGTGCTTTGACGTAGGTACTGGCGAAATTTCAAGCTCTTTAGATTCTTTTTAATGACTGTCATGTAAAGTATCAGGTTGAAACAGTTCTCTCCAAATTCCGGCTAGCAGACAAGTGAACCTCCCTTCCCCCTCCATCTCAACCAAGAGGCAGAGTTATAGTGTACGCGAACAAACTACGATGTATATTCCTCTTACTGACTAGAAAACGAGAGACGCCCGCTTTTGTCTAACAATTCTGTCTCAGAGTTGCTCAGCGCCAACCCGAAGCCCTCGATCACAGTCGCTTGTTATCCGTCCCTCGTGGATGCGACGTCACAGGTTAGCAGAGAGCAAAGAACTCAGGTTAAAAAGACGGCTTAGTGACAACACTGCAAAAAAACTCGTTCGCAGAATGGGTATAAAGCAAACATTCTGCTGAACAAGTATTCCTTAAAGCTTAAAGATCAAGCATGGAGAGACCGGCCGCGTTATTTATTCGACGTATTGCCAAGTTACATCGCATCGGCACAAGACAAATTTTAGAGAAGCATTAACCCCATATCAGAACAGTGTGAGGTGTTTGATGTGAATTGCATGATGGCACAGCAAAGAAATGGCAAACCTTTTTAATGCACACTTATTTCAAATCTGTATTTACTCAAGATAATGGCAGTTTGCCTAGGTACGACAATGCATACCTGATAATATTATGACTGAAGAGGGCATATACAAAATGCTGCTCAATCTTGACGTCCGAAAATATTGCGGCCCAGATGATATCCCGATTGGATTTCTTAAGCGCTATGCGGAATGGGTATCAAAATATTTATATGTTTTGTATGTGGAATCCTTGCGCCTTGGTCAGGTGCCGGACGACTGGAGGAGCGCCAGAGTCAATACACTCCATAAAACACAAAATAAGGAGATCATTCAGAACTACCCTCAAATTTCTTTAACCTCTGCTGCTTATAAATCCTTGGAGCACGTAAATCAAAAGCATATTTTAGAATTACTTGAGAAACATCATTATCTAACAACTCACCTGCATGCATTTCGGAGAGGCTACTCAACAATAACTCAGTTTATTCAGACAACAGACAATTTCGCAAAGGCCATAAACAAAGGTAAACCAACAGGCGCCACTTTTATGAATTTTTCTAAATCTTTCGACAAAGTGTCTCATTATAAGCTACTGCATAAAAAAATAAACTAATATCCTAAAGATCCTCAGCACATTAACTGGATGTCGGTTTGCCTTACTGCACGCAAGCAATACGTTATATTTAAAACTCAAGGCTCAGAAAAACTTTTCTTGGACTAAGGCTTTCCCCAGGGCTCAATTCTTGCACCTTTTCTTTATTTCTCCTTTACATCAACGATGTTGTAAAGGATGTTCCTGTAAAAATAATGATAGATTCAGATGACTACGTCCTGTACTCAGAAGTAGAAAGCCCCTCGGATCAAGGAGGAGGAGGAGGAAGAAGATGAGGGGGAGAAAAGGCAGGGAGGTGAACTGGTAAAAGAAACTGATTTGTTATCATGCACGGGGTAAGGGGGCGAGTGGATATAAAAGTGATGGGTAAGAGAGGGATGGGTGAAATCAGTATAGTCACATCACAGCCATATAAAGTTACATCACGTCCCAGTCATGTCGCGTCACATCACAGAAATATCACAGCTTATCAATCATGCCGGTAGTTTTCATGAAGCGGAGAAGTGCATTGGAGGCCACCGCCTAACGATCGCTGCGGCCAGGGACCTAGAATTTTGATTTCAGTCAGTGGGCGTCCATCTAGGCGCTCCAGCGCAGGGGAGAGACACTGTCTTTCCGCACTGTATGTGGGGCACTCACAAAAAATGTGGCCTATAGTCTCGTTCTGCCCAGTTCGCGAACTCCCGTTTAAAATCCCTGGACCCTGACCTGAAGCTCCGGCTTCCCCCCGGCATACCCCGTCGTGAAGAAACTTTCCTGTGCCGCATGTGAGTTGGTATAGCGTTCACAAACTCTTATTCGTTTGTGATAGGTATGACAAGTAACCCTGCATGTGCAACCCCTAGGATCAAGAATTCTTAAAAAATGCATTTCACAAGGCTGTTGCCTGTTGCGATTATTGGCAGATGCGGTAATTATGAAATAACAGTGTTTATATGTGTCACTCAGAAAAAAGTAAGATTAATTTCGATTACTCAACTAACAAGATTTTTTCTCAATTAAACGAATACAAATAGATTGGGTGTTAATAACAAATAACCTCAAATGGAATCTACACATTAATAAAGTAACCGCTAATGCCGGTCTTAAATTGTTGTTTCTTTGAAGAGCTTCAAAACAGTTCACAAGCAATGTCCGTTTACTGGCATATAATACAAATTTACTTCCATTGCTTATTGACGCAGCCGTTATCTGGGATGCTTTTACGCAATTAAACATCAAAAGGCTCAAACGGGTGCAGAAAAAGGCGGCTCGCTTTATATACAATAATTTTACTCATAGGACTTCCGTTACGGAACATTTCAAACAAGCCAACTTGCCGCAACTAACACCGCATAATTGAGTTGCTTAAAATCATGTATTAGATTGTAAATGGACACTGAAACTTTTACATTTCTGATATAATACTCTTTCTTCTGGATATGGCAGCAGCCAGAGGCATCGACTAACAATGACACCATTCGACGGTGTTCCAAATTCCTGGTAATGACTTTGACCCACACCGGAGGAAGCTAGAATAGGAATAGTCTTCTTTCTTGTGGTGTGTTTATTTTGACGCACCAACTAGCCCAAGAAACGGTATTAATGCATACGAAGCAGTCGTTCACGAATAACCCGGCCAGTGAGATTAGTCTGCTGTGCACTGACCCCCTAGAAATTACAAACTTTCTGAACAAAGCGATAAGCTCTGATCCGGAGCATAGCGCCTAAGAAAGTTATCAAAATGAAACAATTTAGAGATAGAACCAGCGCTCATGTATAAATCTTGCTCTTATCGCTATTCATATGTTACTCACTAAAAAGCTTAGCCACCTGCAATGGTTGAGACCATAGCCATAGCTCTCATCTGCTGAATATAGTGTATGACACCGCATCCCAGCCGCAGGCGAAATTAAAAAAACATACAGCCTCTTTTGCGAATGCCACGAGAATGATCAGCACCAGCTGCTTCTCTAAAATTAGTAATAGAATAGGGCGTCACCCGTCAGTGCGACATGTTCCACCGAAGATAGGCAATTTGCCACAATAGTCTACGAGTGACTGGGGAGATTAGAGGATGAGTGGAGGTGCACTTCGCGCCACTGTCCAGTTTTGGGTATCGAACTCGGTTTACAATTACGATTACAGTTCCGTTGCCAAAGCTAGGCTGTGCCAAAGGGTCACAGAGAGGAACACGGGCCGAGCGCGAAGGCTTGTCCTATGTCTCTCTGTCGCCCTTTTATCACCCGTAAGTCACTTTCTCAAAGAAACGAAAGTAGGCTTGAAACCATAAAAAACGCTCACATAGACTCCATTTCCTCACCGGCAGAGATCTAAGCAAGATTCTACTCAGCCCTCCTGTGCACAAAATATTTTCACATTTTTTTTTTGCGCACTAAAACCTGACTTTCGATAATCTCTCAAATACAAGCCTTCGAACGCGATGTCTTGGAGCACAAAAGGGTCTCTTCGCTACTGCTTAAGAGGGGCTCAAGACGAGTTTTCTCTAAGGAGGCAACGTGACAACTTTCACACCTCTTATTGCTCAACTGCCGCCCAGAAGTCGTTGTACTCAAAAGTTTCAAAACTAGATGTAAACAAGAAAGGCAAATGGGAAGTTGAAAGATATTGAGACACTTCGCAGCTGAGGAGAACTTCGACTGTTTCGGGGTTCAAGTCAGGGACCACTACCTCACTAGTACCATGAGGCGCAGCGAAAGTGCCAAGGTTCTGAAACTGCGTAGCTTTTATCGTATCATTATTTCTACGGCGGATGCCAGTGAGCATAAATAGATGCTCTATTCTTACGAATGATGTACTCTACTGGGGAGTTTCTGTAAATATTGTGCCTAAACCATTCGCACTCAACTTTTGATATGCACTTTCGCCATTAAAAATGCTGGCTTTCCCGGTCAGCGGAGTTGGGAGAGCGATTGCCGTGAACATGTCATAATCCCGGATGAGAGCAACTTTGATTCATCTACGAAGTTCCCGTTGAAGCTGTAGACAGATCTTTTGCAGCTGTATGGCTGTGCATTGCGTGAATGCGTAATAACGATTATTTCCTCATTGAAAATCTACTACACATGAAGAGTTTTCTAAAATAAATCCGCAGGCAAATATAACCCCAATAATTTGTATTAATTTGTAGAGCGACAAAGGAATACATTCAGATCGAGGAGAGTGGGAACCTGCGGTCTTAAAGCATTATTTAACTTTCTGTATTGAATAATGCGTTAAAATACCATTTGAGAAGACATTAACAATACATCAGCTCTAATAAAGCGCGGAAAAACAATGTTTAAGCAGGCGCACATTCCTTTCAATACATGCGAATGGTTTTACAGTTTATTTTTTATGGTTCGGTGCTTTAAAATAAGTAGTGACGAGCCATGTCTTCTGTACCTGCGGTCTTCCTTAAATCCACACTGATACATGAAAGAAGAGCAGCTGACTGAGCAAGTAAAATGATTTCAAGGAATGTGGCTTGAGCGTGAACATTACGACCTCGCCATTTCCTTGCTAATTGAGGGCATCCCTATAGCAGCTGTTGTATCGTCATGGCTTGAGAATGAGAAAGGCTGTATGAGAACACCAATAAAGGGAAATGAAGGACAGGAGAAAGCGATGAGCGCTAGCGAGATATCCGCTTTGTGCTCGATATTCACTATAAGGGGAGGGGCATGATTTCCACCAAGAGAGTGGCAGCCTTAGGTAGAATGAAGAGGCGAAGACGTAGGTCTCCGGATCCGAATAGTTTGGCGAACCAGAGGTGTTGAGGTGTGATAAACGCTGCAAGGCCGTTAAGCAGCGAGGTCTCCAGGCAGCGCGTGAAAGCAGAGCAAGGTGCACCCGGCCAGTCAGGGATGTCTCTCGTATACACAGTTGGTGCTCTCTTTTCGGCATGCGTAACAATCGTGCAGTTGCCCACAGAGTAGCACTTCCGCTGAAAAGGCTCTGGAATGCCTGTCATGAGTTCACATTTGCGAACTAAGCCGGCGACTGGTACTAGAGAACATTGTGCTCTAACTGGCAGTTATTTATGCCTTAATGAGGCCTAATGTAAAACAATAACTGTTATGTACTATTTCGGATGATTCTTGGCTGATTCGGCTCTATAGGTTGACAATAGCATGTGGAGAGCCGAACCCAATAATTTGCAACCTGTGGGCGAGCTCAAATGTCAAGATAATTATTGATGAGGTATTCTAAACAGCGGACATTTTAGATTTTCTATGTCTCAACCTTAGGATGTGGATATTTGACTTCTTTTTTGTAATGAGTGCTCCTTCAAAAAACGTCCGTTAGTGTCCTAGCCGAATTACGTTCGTGTCCCTATACACCATTATTCTTCTTCGATATTTCTGGCCACAATGCAAGTCTTCCTTTGTTGTTGTGCAGTTGCTTTCACATCCTTAACCACGTCGGTTGTTTCTACTATTATCATTTATTACTATATTATCGTCACATTCTTTTTAGGGGTCGATGACGACAGTTACGTGGAAGTGAACTCCTCTGACAGCTGCTGGTCGTCGGCATCTTCGGGTGTCGTTGGCTCGCTCTATGTCGATTTTCGTGAAATCAGCTATTTTTACTTCTATATTCGGACACTGCAGGTTCTCAAGAGAATGCTTAGGTGCTCGACTTGAGGCAGTCCTGGAAGACACACACAATAAAGCAACGAAAAATGATGTTGCCCAAAGGTGAGAGAAGAATGGACCAGAAAGACCACTCTTCCCTGTCCTGTCTTCATCCTTCTCGTGAGCTTCATTCGTAGTGCTGTAGTCTTGTTGCAATGAGCCGACAAGTACAGCAAAAAGTTCTCCTTTAGGACTGGGTCACTGCCATTTGAAATTGTTGGTCGTCAATGCTGCATAACAAGAAATAGAATGGGAATTGCTTTCTGTTGAATGGGTCATGTATTGCTATAGTCTAGGCAGGAAAACGTATTTGCTTTTACTTCTCTCCGCATGAAGGTATTCTGGCTTAGGAAGCACAGGGTCGTGCAGCCGGTGTGGGGATTATCTGGGGCGTAACTCTTCCTGCACCCTCTAAAATCTTTATTTACAACCTTGCACCGCCGACCATAACAACCACCGGACTGTCCCGGATTTCGTTTCGAGTTGACAAAGTCGTACCAGATATTTGTGCACTGTGTAATTTTCATGGTGCAAGGCATTCCAGCCACACTATACACAAACTGCACCAGCTACTCTCTCATCCCAGCTCTTTCTCCGGGGTGCTCCTTCGCAGATCACCGAAACTGTATTTAAGCACTGAAGTCATTGCTACCTTTTCGCATATCTGGTATCCTTTAACATCTTAAGCCAAAACCTTTCTAGGCTCGTGGAACAAAACCCTGTGCCCGAGATTTGTGCGCGAGATCTGTCATATATCGCGATATTCCGTGAGATGTGTAGTTTTCTTGCGCTTCTGCCATCAGCATGCAATGCCACACTTGAACACACATCAAGGAACGCCACGCGAAAAGAGCAATGGTGTATCGTCCAAACTCACACCTTCCAGAGAAACTGTGACAGACACTGCGTCTTTTCGTTCCTGAAACCATTATAATTATATGGAGCACTGTAACGAACGCCGATAAGAGGAAAACGGTGATAAGCAAATTATACGAGAGGAGGCTTTCGCCTTTGCGCTCTTTAGAGACATCTAAGGGGCCCTCTAATTTTTCATATATTCCATACTGACTAGTTCACCTTCGACGAATGACAGATACAGGGCCTTTACTTCGCGATAAACCACGTACCTGGCTATGATTAAGTTTTAATGAAGTTGAAACGAAAATGCGTCCGTGTATAGTGCGATGTCAGTGGAAGTTAAAGATCCCCGGAAGTCTAAATTACTACGGAGCCCTCCACTACGGCACCCATTTCACTTATGCCGCTTTCACTACCATGTTCCTCCCTTCCGTTACGGCGCGGTTAAGGTGTCGAGAATAACAGGTGCCAAACACATTACGCCTTTCTTTTTCTATGAACCAATCAAGCAACCAGAAGCTACCAACAGCTGCATCCGTGCTTTCGCATTACTGCAATGCAGATTCTGCAGTGCTCTTTAATTTTTTTTACGAGGCATGCGAAGTTTGATGTGTCTTCAGTCCACAAGACCGCGACTTTTGGGATTATGTGAAACGCTCTAGTTATAAAAAGCATGATGCAGTTGTGTAAAACTAATTGTGAGGCTGCTTGGTGCAATGCTGTAAAAGGGAAAATTAACAGTGCTAACAAATAGACAGTCACAAATAGGCACACAGGACAGGCGCTCCTTTGTGTGCCTATTTGCGAGTGCCTATTTGTTAGCGCTGTTAATCTTTCGTTGTTTGAGTGATGCAGTTATTTCATTCGTGAATCTGTTTGAATCAATAATCGTGGATCTAGAGGACATAAATGGTAATAACCAAAGTCCAGTTCAGAGAAATGTTTCTAGGGTTGGACGTTTTGTCACCGGCATTTCCTGTTAGTTTGCATGTGGCAGAGGATGTGTTAGGGCATGTGCATGTGGCAGAGTGGTGACCCTGCCTCTCTCAGAGAAGCCGCAGATCAGGAACTATGACATTGACGTCGTCATTGACGACATGTTGAGGTAAAGCAGGCGATCGATAATGACAGCAAGGATGCCACTGGATGCGGAAATCTATTGACGAGCCAATGTGTCTTACGGCAGGATCGTGGGAGCACTGCATCATAAAATGCTGGGGATTATTTATGGAGAACTGTGTACCATACATTCATGGACCACCTATTACCAGCTCTACCAACAAAGGAGAGCTCTTCATGTGCAAAATAAAACAGGGGTTCATTGGAAACAAAAAGGCAAATATTACATCAACTGCAGAAAAATAGCTCGTACATAAGGCTAGAAAATCACTGACGCGTCGTTATCGCACTGCAAGCGGAGCGCTCACCCAGTTCGATTTCAGAACTTCGCCCGTGAACCCCTGTCGAAACCAAGTGATGCTGCGCAATCGATACATCGAGACTACTTTCCTTTTTATTTTTGCTACCATGATGCACAATGATATTTTCTCGGTTTGATGAGCTAGTGAGGCCCTCGACTGCGTCATTGTCACCGTCGGTAGGACTAGGGGAGTCGACGTGATGACGGGACAAGCAGTCTGCATCTTGAAGCAGGCCGGACTTGTAGATGACCGAAAAGATATATTCTTGCAAATGTAGCGCCAGCACCCCAAACGGTTAGTTGGAGAGAGGAAAGCCAATACAAGGCTTCATGGTTTTTTATAACCGTAAAACGACGGCCCAACAAATAGGACGGAATTTCGTAACAGCTCAAGCAAGCACCAGACACTCTCAATTTGTGTTAGAAAAGTTTGTTTGCTCTTTGATACGAGGCTACTGGCATGCGCAATCACCCTTGTACGGCCGTGTTTTTGTGTGCGAGTACAGCTCCTATGACATGGCCGATTGCGTCAGTGCGGAGTTCAGTATTGGCGGATGGGTTCAAATGGGCCAAGGCGGGTGGAGTAGTGAGAGCAGCAATAAGCTCCGAGAAAGCTGCAACTTTTTCAGGCCACCAACAGAAGGAAACGTCTTTCTTGAGGAGGTGGGTGAGAGGATGATCGAGGGCTGCGAAGTTCGGGAGCGATCGTCGGAAATGAGAACATAGGCCAAGAAAGCATCGAACATCGCTGGATGAACGCGGAGTGGAAAAATCTCTGACGGCACGAATCTTGTCAGGGTCAGGCTGAACGCCGGAAGCATTAACCAATAGACCAAGGACTTTGATTTCTCGGTGACCGAATCTGCACTTCTTTGAGTTTTGGTGAAGCCCGGCACGGCGAAAAAGCGCAAGGATTGTCAAAATGCGAGGGAGATGGCTGCCAAAAGTAGAGGAGAAAACAATTACGCAGTCAAGATAACACAAACAAGTGGTCTACTTGAAGCCTTTGAGCAGAGAGTCCAGCATGCTTTCGAAGGTTGCTGGAGCATTGCAGATGCCAGAAGGCATGACTTTAAATTGATAACGGCCGTTGGGGGATGAACGCCGTTTTTTCAGTCTCTCTCGTCGACAGAGATCTGCCAGTAGCCGGAACGAAGGTCGATGAACGAAAAGTAGCTGGCTCCGTGTATACTATCAAGCGCTTCGCCGATACGCGAAAGAAGATAGACATCTTTTTTGTTTATCTTTTTCAAATGGCGGTATTCAACGCAGAATCTCCAACTGTTATCTTTCTTCTTCAGAAACACGACTGGGGATACCCAGGGGATAGTGGGAGGCTCGAATACGTCGTTCGCTAACATCTTCTCGACCTCCTTTTGACAGACGCGTCTCCGGGCAAGCGAAACATGATAGGGCCGCCTGTGAATAGACTTGCGCCACCGGTATCAATGCGGTGGTTGACAACTGTAGTTTGACTGAATGGGAGAGTACCGAAGTCAAAAAGGTCAGGGTAGGTGAGCGAAAGCTTGTGTAACTCACCGGCGACTTCATGTTGGAGATCAGCTGCAATCATGGGAATAAGAGGATCAGAGCGCCATGTGGAGGACGATGGAGTAGTTGCCGGGATGGCAGTTGGATGATCTGTAACCAGAGCTGAAATGACACAATCTGTTATCGAGGACAACGCAGGTAGTGAAATTACCTCGGGCAGGACTTGAATTGACAAGCTGAAGTTAAGGACAGAGAGAGTGATGCGGTGCTGGAAGATCTGCACAATTAGATGAGAAAGCGTGAGGCGCCGTTAATGACACACGTCAGTAATGACACACGCGAGATATTCGTCGTCTGCGACGCATGGGAATGGCGACATAGGGATATAAGCTACAGTTTCAGGAGGAAGGCGGCAGAATGGTGCTGATCGAAGGCGGGGTGAGCAGGAGGGGTCTTCAGAGCAGAGCATAAGGTCCAAGCGAAGAAGGCCGGTAGAGCAGTCCCTGAGAGCAGAGTGGGCTGTTAAAAAGCCAGTGCCAAGGATAACGTTGGGGGGGGGGGCAGCCGTGTAGCACAGTGAACACTGGTGCATGAAGGCCAGCAATGGTAACTCGCGCCGTACACATGCCCACCACGGCAGCCGGGCTACCATTTTCGACCCGAGCTGTGGATGAGACAGCTGGCGTAAGGATGTTTTTGAGGCGACTGCGAAATGAGGAGGAGAGAACGGACATTTGAGCGCCTTTACAATGAGAGCAGAAGTGGAACATCCATCCACAATGACGTCAATAAGGTTATTCTGAAGGGCAGGATTAGTAGAGGCTTTTCGGTCCGGGTCACAAATGCAGCGTCACCTCCAGGAGCTGCATTGACTAGTTTTCGGGTAAATGGCCAGAATAGAACGGTGACGAACTGCGGCGAGGAAGAGGGGAACACGAACGTCGTATTTGCGGGGATGGGGACCGGTTGCAGCACGTGCAGTGGCACCGGGGTCAACATGGGTCTGGTCGAGGTGAAGTGAGGAATAGCGAGGAGCATAGGCTACTGCGGCGGTCGACGTAGTTGAACTGACGAGTGGCGTGTATCAGCGGCTACGGCAGTGATAGGAAATGTGGCCAAAGCGAGAAGTAAAACCGATTGAGCGGTTGTCATGGGTACGCTATTCATTTAGATTGCGGTGCCCATATCGGGGAGACAAACCGGCGTTGGATGAAGCAGCAGGAACCAGAGGAGGGGCAGGTCCGGACTCCATGGTATTGGTGGCGCTGCCAGAATTGAGGTCCATATTCGCAACCTCTTGGTGAACAACAGTCTGAATGAGTGATATAGTAGCCAGGGTGTTGTCGGGCGTATGCGATAGGGAGGCTTCGGGAGTCATTGATTCAACTCTTGGCGGACGATGCGTGCCAAACGACTGTCGTTACAGGTAGTCGAGGAGTCGGAAGATCGATACAGGAGGAGCTAGCAGCTGGGTTCGGCAGCCGGTCGAAACGGTGAGTAATGCGCCTGTTTTTTTTTTTGCTCGAAACATCGGCACACCTGCCGCACGCAGTTCATGCTAGAACAATCATGGCACAATAGGAAGTTGAAGGCATTGTCGGCAATGCCTTTTACTATGGCCGACTTTATCTTCCTCAGGCATACCTTAGTCGACTTTGGAGCACAGAGATAGGCCGTCTTGGATGTAAGCGAGATAAGACTTAGACATTTGGGCGCGAGAGGTGAGCGCTTTCTTGGCGGCGAGCTGGCGGCCAATAGGCTTTCCGAACAGGTTTTGGAACTTCTGCTTGCAGTTATCCAATGCAGTTCGTTCATCTTCACGGGTTTCAAACCACATTCGTTCGATCCCAGTCAAGTAAAAGACAACATTCGCGAGCATTAGTGTGGGATCCCATCTGTTATGCTTGCTCACGCGTTCATACAGGGCTAGCCAATCATCTACATCAACGTCGTTGGTCCCGCAGGAGGTTCCGGGTTAACAGTGGTGAGCCATGACGACAGCAGGTGCGGCGACCGTAGAGTTGGGGGTGTCTGTAGTCATTGTGGTGGTACCGACGTGGCGGTTGCTGCGGAGGTCCAGCTTGTCACAGAGGATAGAATGGATTCATCTCCACCAAGAGATGCTACGAGGAAGGTACACAGTCCGATAGCTGTCCACACAACTAACGCTTATGACAGCTCTGGTCTCACCACCCTCAGCGTCGTCGTCTGAGATTCTGCCGCACTTCATCATCCTCAGGACGACTGAACGAGACCGCAAAGGAACAATATGAAAGAATATGCATTCAACATACTCCGGTAACAGTACCAAGTGAGTGTGCCGCGAGGCAAGGCTTCAGTAAACGTATCATCGAGAATACTCCTCCAATACACGTTTATAACGCCCGGCGTGAGTCCAGTGTACAGCAAGGAATGCGCTGCTCTTTGGTAGAAACATACGCACGAAACACAACGTCGTAACCCTGTATGCATGAAAGAATATTTACGCAGAACCCACAATTCTCCATGGGATGGCATGATTGATGCCGGCAAAACAGCTCTTCGATGCGTATAAAAGAGCGCTAGGGACTGTTTCTTAAAATATCGCTCTACCTCAGCAATCATACGGCTGGCATGTCTTTTGGCTATATTTGATGGCATATTCCGGCTTCTTGAAAAAAAGGATTCCGCACTAACTGACCGACATTAACCTCTTGTAGGTGTGCGATTGACCGCATATCATACACATCTTTGAGCACAAGGTCGCTAATTCCAGAGTGATCTGTTCAGAACATACCACAACAGTTGAGCTGCTCGTTCATACAGAGGAAAATGCGCGAATGCATGAGTGTGCAAAGCAAAACTCTGCTACCGCCAATTAGAGTAAGGTCCTGCGTGCCAACTGACAATGCCTATCGCTTCGCCCCTTGCACTCCTCCAAAACCCACTTTGTACCACTTCCGAAGGAGAGGAAACGCATGCTGCTCCTCCTCGATCTAGTATCACAGCCCACCCCGCAAGCAACTGGACTGAATTGCGGAAACAGGCAAACTGCCCCATATACCATGCAACCTGCACTCCCAATTTTGCACACTAGGCTGAACCACACCAATCTCACGGACACTTAAGTTTTCGGTGACATATTGTGGGACATGTCCGTTGGTTGGTCGAGCTTCGTTGTATTTATACGGGCCTTAAGTGTCTTTATGTATTCGAAGAAAGCTGCCACAAGCAGGCAACTTGAGGCCGGCTGCTTGCGGGCGCTGCTGCTATGGTGAAACGGGGTCGTTCCTGTCGGAAACCTGATGTACCTGCCGAGGAAGCTGAGGCCCGGCAGTGATAGGCTGGCGTATAAATGAGAACGAATGAGAAACTGTTGAACCTGATTAATCGGCAAGCCCACGGCGAAATGACAGGGAGGAATGCGAAGAGATATGATGAAACGACAAGCCGACGTGGTAATATGATGGCCATCGAGATTATGCAGATGCAATTGTCAATTTCATTCTGCATTTAGGAGTCCCTCAGATTTGCTTTCTTTTTGTCTAGGCTTAGGTGATTTAGCTTTGGTATCTACAAGCGATAATTATCAGATGCCATGTTGGCAGACACGAGCATGACAGAGTGGATCAGGAAACAAACGCAAAGCGATAAAATGCTTCCAACAAGAAAAAACAAAAAAATGGTCATGGTGAAAAACTAGATTACTAGAGAAAGCAAGTGAGGCAGGAGGCAGCAGAAGCCCCCTGCGGAGATGATAGGAGCAACAGTGGAATAAGGTGGCTTACGCTCGCGCAGGATCTGGATAATTGGAGAAGTGTTGGATATGCCCTGTTCCAGCAGTGGACGACGCCGGACTGTTGGCGAAGGTGACGACCCCTCTACTCAACAAAATGAATAATTAACGATAGTTTCCGTCGATATGTAATGAGGAAGTTGTTTTTTTTCCTACAAGTAATTTATTCGCCAAGGAGCAGCATCGTTCGAAAGGAAACGACTGCTACCGCCTATAACAAATGGGTAGCCGAACATTTCTTATAAAATCAGGGAGGACCACAACCACTCTAGTCGTTACATTGTACGAACAGGAAACCTATTGGCGCTGCAAATTCGGTTCCACTATTTTTAAGGGTTGCGTTAGTCGGTTATGCTCCATAAAACACAATGCCCTTTTTAATCAAGTGTTATAAGGTACGTTGTGAAATGGAACCTAAAGTGTTATTTATGGCGGCACTTGATACAACGTTCAGAAATACTTTATAGCAAAACAGCATGCTACACCGTTATCTGTGTGTTTAAGCAATTAAACTTTTTTTGGCGTAATGCCGTGCCTAGAATGTACTGTCTAGTGTGCCGTGCGGTGAAAGTTTCCCGTAAAAGTGGGTGGCACCTTTTGTCAGAGGAACTGTTGCTGGGCGCTTGGCATGCCAAGGGGGAGGGTGTCCAGGCAATGCAGGCCCTTTGCTGTTTTTTGTGCGCGCCACCGGACTGAATTCAAAATTGTAAAGCAAGTTGCTGTGTCTGAATATATTTTCTTATGCCTTCTCCAACATCGTCACCCATCATGATCCTCTATCTTCACCCCTACCCTTCAGCAGTGCAGAGTGGCAGGTCAGATTTTAATCATTCTCGCCAAACTCTCCGCCTTTCCTTTTAATGAATTCATTTATCCATATTTTGCAATTACTTCCACCAGTCAACAATTGAGGTCGCTGGAAACAGTAGTTGTGCTGAGGCATCATCATCATCATCATTCTAAATCAACACACATTCGGCATAATAGGGTTTACATTTCATTTTTTTTCTAGTCTTCCGTGGCTTCCAGTTACAACTTAGTAATTACTCGCTATAAAAACGAGCGGCCATATCAGCCTCAGCCTCGACAGACGGTCTCGTTTAACAGACGCTTTCTCTTTGCAGCCGACATCGCTTGTGCAGCTGGTGCTGCCGTGTGCATTTCGTTGGCTTGTTTCATTTACCTCTTGCGTGTCTTATGTAGTATGCTTTCAGTGATAACTCATCAAAATGCTGCATCAAAATAATATCCTGGTAAAGTTTCCTTCGAAAGAATGGACATGTTTATTTTCAATGTGCCAGAGGGGACCTCTTCCAATACGTGAAAATGTATCCGTGCTCACGGTCCCGATTGACACAGCACGACTTTTTGGATTGGGTAAAGGCCTTAAGCGGGCAGGGGGAAGACGCACATATACCGAAGGCGTCTCTCGCGATTCCATTGACTGTGCTTAAGCGGACTTCTTGGCAGCACGCACACTCTTAAATCCGCTGTAAAAGCCTTCCAATCACAAACCTGTCAGCAGCGCCCCTTGTGGCAGCCACTGCCAGTCATTGCTTTCGATGCTTCCTTGGCACCCTTCATAGGCACACTAAACGGTATATTCTAGACACTCAGGAGGCAGCAGGACCGACAAATACAGCTGCTGCAAGAACCGATGAAAAATGTCAGGGGGTGACAGGTTTTTGATAACAATCAAACACTTCGAGAATGCATGCACAGTAATTATCTTTATGAAAGAAAACGCGCGAGTGCGCGGCGATAGCCCACTCCAGAACTAGTGGCGAAGCGCGACGACAGATTTGAAAATGAAATGGGGAAGGTAGTGCTTTTACTTCTGGCTGGACCCTCTACACTACCACCACCGCACTGGTGACGATCACCAGCGCGACGGCATGCTGCCCGCAACTGATATTGCCTCTTGCTTCGCACATAATCAGTGAATGGCTGATAGAGAAAAGAGGACGCATATTTCATTCACGCAGGCCAATATACAAAAAGGATGAAGACAGAATAAAGCGAATACGGAAGTGAGGACTTATCTATTTAAAGATCTGTCACCTGGTGCTTCGAAATCATCTTTTTCGCTGCTAGCTGGCAGTCGCCTCAGAAGGGTGCGGCAGGCGGAACGCCATCTACTTGAGTACTAGGAATGTTTGCACACTTCTCCTTTCAGGGTGCCTGCTGCACCTTTCCAAAGTCCACTGCTATTCTAGCAGCGAAAGAAATGCTTTCACACAACCAGGCGACAGGTGTTAAGAAAGATAAAAGCCCCCAAAATTTGCCGTATTCGTTTCAGTCTATTATTTTTTATTCGGAAGAACCGTAAAGACCCGGAGTTCTTTAATATTGCCACTTGCGAAACTTGGTATAGGACCCATGTATAAAAAAGGCGGTTTTGATTGGTCAAATTTCGGTGTCAGTTAATAGCCTAAGTAGCACAAAGTGGGCTATGAAGGGTCGCTCAGGTGGGTCTGATATAGGCAATGCAGAATAGCCCCGGTGGGCTCAATGTTGGTGCTGCAAGATTAGCCGACATAGGCCTGAAGGAGGCTGTCCACAAAGCCCTGATGGGCCCCACTAGGGACCGATGCAGGCAGCCCTTGCGGGGCTGCCCACATGTTTTCCCGCATTTCCAAAAAGGGCACATCCCGCCAACTCCCCCGATGGTCCTACTTTGGAGAGATTCGGGCAGGAGCTTTGGATGAACATTTATTTTTTATTTCGTTTAGCCCCTCAGAAAATGACATAGGACCGATGTGGGTTCTATAGCGCAAGCCGCACTTGGGCTTGCCCACATTATTCCAATAGGAGGCCGATGCATGTAATTGAGAGGATGCCCTAGTCCAAGTTCTCCCAAAAAATTTTTATGCACATAATTAAGTAAATATTTATACATGTCTGCCCTTTCTAAATAGCCACAATACTAAATTTTACAATAGCTTATAACAATATTCTAGCCTAAATGACTTTATTTGCATCTTGTTCAGGCTACGAAAATGTGTGTTCTGAACAGTAATATTGTGCTGAGAGTTGCAGTCTGTCCGCGGCAACCACTTAAGGAGCAGCAGTCAGCAATCAGTATGTTTGAATATTTTTAGCGAAATTTGTATGAGCGCAAGGCTTACCGCTCATAAAGGCTTAGCTCTCATAAATCAAACTAGAAAAAGGCGCCTCTGTATTTCGCTACACAGCAGGTGCCAGACGCTTGGAAGCCAACCGTCGCCCTCTTCGCCCAATTCGATTGTCTGGTTCAGTCGTCTCCAAACGACGTTAAGATGACCCATTCGCACGCGCATGCTATGTTCTGCGCGCCAAATATTTGTTTATGCTGATCAGGACCCTTATCTGCTTTTCAGAAGTAAACAAAAGATTGCAAGCTTACAAAAAGGAGAACAAAATTAACACAAGCACCTCCTCCGTCAATCAGATTGCGACACAGAGACCACCCACACGAGCGGAGCATTATGTCGGGCAGCGTCAGAGCACTGGGGTTCGAGTACAGCTGCAAATACTCTTGCTAAAACGTTTTTATTCCGACGAACACACCAGCTCATCTTTGTTGCTTGCTCTCCTTGGTGCCCATTACGAAGATATGCAATTCCTTCACCGCTTACGATAAGGACGCCTTGAGAAGCCGGGGCTCCTCGAGGGGCCCCGAATGCTAACCTTCCGACGTCGATTGTTGGAGTACGCGGCCCACTCGCCTCGTCCTCGTAGCCGCACGTCCACCCAAGCTACCTTCGCTGCTTTGGCCGATTTTACTTGACACGCTCGAACAGGCATCTGCAAGGACCACCTAGCACTGGAAGTGTGCTCTTCTCTGACTATTACCTTCTTGACGTACATTATTTAAAACATGGCCAACTCACCAGGGCAATTTATAAAACGCGGAGGGAGTGTGCTAGTTTGACACAATAAGTTTATTCACTGGAGACGCGAATATTCAAATTTTAACGTTTTCTTTATTTCTATTTGTTGGTCTAAATCCCCACAGCCATCACGTGCGGAATACGACTTCGCAGTGATTAGTACAGAGTCATCAATAATTCCACATGAGCATATGACCCATCATTATCGATGCTCATTATTAATTATTGTAATACGTGTCAGCTCTGCGTCGCTTTTTTTTTTTCATTTCGCTGCAAGGGGAATGCAAATGATTAAGAAAGTTTTCATGGTGTGGTGAAATACCTAAAAAGATTAAGTGAAAGTAATACCCCGCATTTTATTTACGAAATGGCATGATTTTCATACTCTAGAAAAATGTAATTGAAAAAGGCTAAGGACATCATTGGTGAAGGTTGCCTGGCATAAAATGGAAGAACTTGCGTGAAATCAATAACAAAAACGTCGTCTCAGACGCCAGAATGAAGCACCTTTGTTATTTCCCTCGATAAGTATTCCTCCGCAAAGTCTTGCTTGACGGATTTGTGAAGTCTGCGAAGAGATCTCTTGGGAAGTGTGTGATACACGTGCACGTTGAACAATCCCAGGTGGTGAACATTGTTCCGGCAGCTCTTCTTTCACTCCCTCTTTTCTTCCTTCTTCCACAGGGCGTTTCGGGCGTCCAGAGGGAAGCGCCACATTTGCTTCGGTCCTCAAAACGTATTTGTGACGTGTTTAGTGACGACACCGTAGGAATACTCGATCACCGAATGGATATTAAACAAACACTCTGGTGACCAAGCATTCCTTCGACGGCAGCACGTTTCTCTCAATCTGAGCGTTTTCCTCCCATATGTAAGCCAAGGTGCAGAATACCTTTTTTATCACGCATAAAAAAAACACACTTGTAGCCTCCTAAATCTGCATCATCACACATTGCGTGATTTTCATTCCCAACAAACCGCGCTCTTTTGCTTCAAGGTTGCCGAGGTTTGGTTGCCAAGGGTGAGTAGCTTTAGTCTACGTAACGCTGAGAGGAAAAAGGTTTGAAGCATTTGCCAGGTTTTTGCTCTAAAAATACAACGCACGCAGCCTGATGACGGTGAGAAATGGCTGGATCCGATGAGTGGTAGCAAATTTCCTGCACCATGCATGCCACGAAAAGCTCAACAGAGAGGTAACTATACGCAAATGTTTCTTCGAAAGGAGTCTCAAAAACCCATGAATTGTGTCGATAATTGCTCCTAGAGGCAAAATAAAGGCTAAATCAGGATGCGACGGTAATTTTCATTTATTGAGTAAAACAAGTCGGTTGGGCACTGTAATATATTCGGACAGCGTCCTATTCAGGTTGTAACAGGTGAGATCTGCCTCCTGTTATTCGTTGGCAAAGCTCAAGGGCGCAGCCCACTGACCCGACGTTCACAGTCACTACCACATCAAAAACACGACCCTGCGAAAATGAGAAGCGCGATCGCGGAAACAAAATGAAGCTCTAAAATCATCATCATCAACGTCGTCATCATCATCAACGTCGTCATCATCATCATCATCAGCCTGACTATACCCACTGCAGGCCGAAGGCCTCTCCCATATTTCTTCAATTAACCCGGTTCTGTGTAGCTGCATCCACTCGACCCCTGCACACTTCTTAAATTCATCCGCCCACCTAACTTTCTTTCGCCCCGTGCTACGCTTTCCTTCCTTCGGAATCCAATTTGATACCCTAAGCGACCATCGGCTATCCTCTCTTGGCACTACATGTCCTGCCCATGCAAATTACTTTTTCTTGATTTCCATTAGAATCTCAGTGACTTAAGTTCTTTCTTTGACCCACTCTGCACGCTTCCTATCTAATAATGTTACCATTTTCGTTCCATAGTCCTCTGCGTTGTCCTCAACTTAAGTAGAACCCTCTTGGTTAGCCTCCATGTTTCAGCCCCATAGGTGAGTACAGGTAAGATGTAACCGTTGTATACTTTCCTCGTTAGCGATACCGGTAACTGCTAGTCATAATCTGCGAATGCTTTCCAAATGCGCTCCATCCCAATCTTATTCGTCTTGTTATTTCCTTTTTATGGTCCGGATCTGCGGTTACTACCTGTCCTAAGTAGACATATTCGCCTACTACTTCCAGTGCTTCGCTACCTGATGTAAACTGCTGTTCCTTTCCGAGGCTGTGGAACATTACCTTAGTCTTCTGTATATTGATTTTCAGGCCTACCTTTCTACTTTTCCTGTCTAGGTCAGCAATTATTCTTTGCAGTTCATCTTCTGAATTACTTAGCAAGGCTACGTCATCAGCGAATCGCAGATTACTGAGGTATTCTTCATCTACTCTTATCCCTAACTGCTCCCATTTCCAGTCTCCGAATACTTCCTCTAAGCAAGCGGTGAATCGTACTGGGGATATCGTGTCTCCTTGCCTAACAACTTTCTTTATGAGAATTTTGTTTCTTTACGCAGAACGGTTTATTCTATTCAGAACAACATGGGTTCATAAAAGGGTTATCGTTTGAGACACAACTACTCAAGTTTACTTAGGAGCTGCTTCACGGTATGGGCAAAAATCTTCAAATCGACTGATTATTCCTTTACTATGCTAAAGCCTTCGACCGCGTTCCATACTGTCGTTTAATCGCGAAAGTCTCATCCTTGCACCGTGATTCATTAACAATTTCTTGGATAAGAAACTTTTTATCATTTCGTAAACAATTCACTTTTGGTGATAACAATTCGTCCCCTCTAATTGATGTAACATCAGGCGTACCGCGAGGTAGTGTAATAGGCCCTTTAATGTTTCTGATTTTCATCAATGACCTACCCTTAAGCATCACCTCAACACTCAATGTTTGCTGACGATTGCGTCATTTATCGCAAAATCCGCTCTAGTAATGACCACATCGTCCTTCAAGAAGGTCTGCACCTCATTAATAACTGGTGCGCATCATGGCAAATGTCCCCTAACACTTATAAATTCCAATTATTGACATTTAGCCGTAAACAGACTATTCACCGTTTCACTTACTAGCTTAATCACAGTCCAGCCACCCTTGCGTCGTCATACAAGTACCTTGGCGTGCACGTTTTACCAAATTTCTCATGGACGACCCAGATAGAAAGAAGTACTCCCAAAGCTAACCGTACATTAGGTTGTTTAAAGCGTAACCTCAGAGGTGCACCTTCTTCCACGCGGCAGTTGGGATATCAAACATTTGTGCGCCATCAACTTGAATACGCATCTTCCATTTGGTCACCCCTCCAACATTACTTAATTCATTCCCTAGAGCGGGTACAAAATCGTTCCCCTCGTTTTATTTCTCGCAACTATTGCCGACATAGAACTATCCAAGGATTGCGGAACGCAGGCTTTGGGGAACGACGGGCAAAAGGCCTTTGCTATCTGGTCGCATATTACGTCGGTATAGGGTGTTCTCGTGGAGTACAAATAAGGCGAGAGATGTATCAGGGCGGTTGAAGGTAAGACGGAGGATAAGGGAATGCAGCGCAGGATCTAAGTGGTGTTCGCTGACAATATTAGAAAAATGCCGAGACAGACAAAACACATGCGTCATCAGTCGGTAACTAGTGAAGTCGACGGGATGACAGGACAAACAGCCTGCATCTTGGTGAAGCCAGCCGGACTTGTAGACGACGGAAAAGGTATATTCTTGCAATCGTAGCGCCCAGTGCCGTGAATGGTCAGTATTAGCTTTGAGAGAGGAAAGCCAACACACGGCATGATGGTCTGTTTAAGACTACAAGGGCGGCCAAACAAATAGGGCGGGGGGGGGGTGAGTTTTTTGCAGCCCAAACAAGCGCCAGTCACTCTCGATTTGTGATAGAACAAGTTTATTTGGGCGTTGATAGGAGGCTGCTGGCATATGCAATCACCCTTGCACTGCTGTGTTTTTGTTGAGTGAGTATACCTCCCATGCCATTTTCACTTGCATGAGTTCGGAGTTCAGTAATGGCGGATGGGTTGCAATGGGCCAAGACGGGTGCAGTATTGAGAGAAGCTATAGGCTCCGGGAAAGCTACAAATTGTTCAGGCCCCCCACAGCATAAACGCCTTTTTTGAGGAGGTCAGTGAGAGGACGAGGAAGGGCTGCGAAGTTCGGGACGAACCGTCGGAAATAAGAACATAGGCCAATAAAGCGTCGAACATCGCTGGACGAATGCGGAGGGGGAAAATCTCTGACGGCCCGAATCTCGTCAGGGTCAGGCTGAACGCCGGAAGCATTAAACAAGTGACCAAGGACTTTGATTTCTCCGTGACCGAAGCTGCACGTTTTTGAGTTTAGTTGAATCCGGCGCTGCGAAAACGCGCACGGATTGCAGAAAGGTGAAGGAGATGGCTGTCAAAAGTAGAGGAGAAAACAACTACGTCGTCAAGATGACACAAACAAGTGGTCCACATGAAGCCTCTGAGCAGAGAGTTTATCATGCGTTAGAAGGTTTCTAGGGCATTGCAAAGGCCAAAAGGAATAACTTTAAATAGATAGAGACCGTCAGGGGTGATAAACGCAGTTTTTTCACGGTTTCTTTCGTCAACAGAGATCGGCCAGTACCGGAATGAAAGTCGAGGGACGAAAAGTAGCTGGCTCCGTGTAAACTATCAAGCGCATCGTCGATACGCTTTCTGGTTATCTTGTTCAAATGGCGGTAGTCAACGCAGAATCTTTAACTTTTATTTTTCTTTGGGACCAACACGACAGTGGATGCCCAGGGGCTGCTGGAAGGCTCGATTACGTCATGCGCTAACATCTCGACCTCCGTTTGAATGACGCGTCTCTCGGGAAGCGAAACACAATAGGGCCGCATGTGAATAGGACTGGCGTCACCAGTATCAATGCAGTGGCTGACAACTGTAGTTTGACCCCATCGGCCAGTAACGAAGTCAAAAAGCTAATTTTAGATGATCAAAAGCTTGTGTAACTCAGCAGCAATATCAAGTTGCAGATCAGTTGCAATCTTGCTGTTAAGAGAATCAGGGCCCGATGCGGAGGACGAGGGAGTGGTTGCAGAGACGGCAGTTGGATGACGTGTAGTCAAAGCCGAAATGGCACAATCGGTCATCAGGGACAGCCCAGCTAGTAGTGAACTTGCCTCGGGCAGGACTTGCGCTGACGAGCTGAAGTTAAGGACAGAGTGGTGCGGTTCTGGAAGATGTGCACAATTAGATGATAAAGGGTGACGTGCCGCTGCAGCATGAGTTCAGTAATGGGACACGCGAGATAGTCGCCGTCTGGGACAGGTGAGAATGGCGGCATAGGCATGTAAACGGCAGTTTCAGGACGAAGGCGGCAGAACTGTGCTGATCGAAGGCGGGGTGAACAGGAGGGGTCTCAGAGCAGAGCGGAAGATTCAAGCGATGTAGGCCAGGCCGGTAGAGCTGTCAACGAGGGCAGAGTGGGCAGTTAGAAAGTAAAGGCCAAGGATAACGTCATGGGGACAGTCGTGTAAGACAGTGAACACACTGGTGCATGAAGGCCAGCAATGATGACTCGAGCCGTACACATGCCAACCACGGCAGCCGGGCTGCGATTGGTGACGCGAACTGTGGACGAGAGGGCTGGTGTAAGGACTTTCTTGAGGCGACGGCTATTTTCTAATGATATTTTCTCGGTTCGATGAGCTTGTGAAGACATTCAATGTAGTTCGAGATGCCGATGAATTTCATTAGTAACATCCTGCACCCCGAACGACATTCGACGACTTCACGATTGCAGTGTACGAGTGCAAGCATGCAGGTCACGTCGATTGTTGCGCTTCAATCGCAGGTTTCCCTAATATGAGCTAGCATTGCTAATAGAAATTAAGTACGGCGCCTAAGAAATTATTCTTCTGGTTGAGGAGTGCAGACATTATGCGACAGTGGCTGGATTCTGCGCTGTAGTCCACGTCGTAACACGCCATCTGCCATCCGTGGCAGGCAGTAGCAGGTAGAAACTCCAGATGCAATTGTAGCTGGTAGAAGCGGCTAGAGACGGTCATCTCCTTCCACATGTGGGAAAAGGGAGAGATGATGTGGCGATGGGTGGCTCAGTGTCTTGGAGGGTAGGACTAGAGCGGAGAAATGCGCATCCGAAACGTGGCTACCAAGGGAAAAAACCCGTGGTTACCGTGAAAGTATGAGGTTGTGGCGAATCCCGAAAAACGCAGAACTTCAGGATGGTGCTACGTGAAAATACAGAAAGGTGCCTGCCGTGAAAGTATCAAGATATGGGAGCGAATACATAATGACACAAAGCAAGGTAGGAATGAGTAATGGTGGAGGAGAATGCGGATGCAGAGTGTGGAGAAAGTAGTGACGGGTGAGGTAAACTGGAATTGGGAGGTGAAGAGTGAAGGAGAAGAAGGGTGTGGGAGGCGGAGTGGTTGCTTTGCGCCTATTATCACTGGTATGCCTATAGTATGTGTGTTAGAGATTGCATCTAATGTAGATTGCAAGCACGGTGCCGGACACTCGTCGGCCTCTTCCCTCGTTTGCCCCTCGTTTCTCATTGTGCGTGCTTCCTTTCTTGTCACACAGAGGAAATCTATCAACATACTAGGCCTATCGTCTAAAGCCCTCACATCTGACGTCGCACGATCTTCTGCATCTCGCATTAAGCACACACTGGTCATGTTAGTGGGCGACTGCAACGTATACGTAATGACAAACAATTACTCTATATCACTATTGCCTAATAAGAATCGCTTCATCTCTCACGTCACTCTTCCACATGTTGTGATAACATCCCGTTAGTCGTGTAAGGACTTAAAATTTCAGAACAAGCTCTTAATCCAGCACCTGCAAAACACTTCCTGCCATAGCTTATGTCGCAAAGCCTCCTATAAATGATCAAGGAATCAAAAAGAAGTGCCACTTGAAGCCTCAATAATTTCCGGAACATTAACACTAAATTCTTTCTGCACCCATATACGTGTCTCGCAAAATCGTTTCATAAGCATATCACAAAACTAAAATTTCTGAGAAAAAGGTCCGCTGTGTTTATTTAAATCTCTATCTTCCTAAGAAGAGCAGTACACAATTTGTATTGCCGATTATCCTAATTGTCCGCCATGTTTTGTTTTGTCCTATGGGGGCACCAGGAAAGTGAATCAATTCACAGCTAGCCTGATTGCCAATTGAGCACTGCCTGAGTGCTACGTAACCCCAACATGCAGATGTCCTGGTGACACGAAGTGTTGCACTTTTCATTTGTGGAATTATGCCTCCAGATTACAATAATGTTGCGGAGGCATTAACTTCTATTAAACAGCAAACACAAGGAGACTTCTAACTGATCCTAATTCCAAGTCCCATTGTGCAGAAAAACAAACGGTTCAAGCAGAGGACGGAGAGGGAACAGAGTTGAACCCGCTTGTTAAGCATGCTTGCGTGGGGGGCTGCGAAGAAAATTGAGCATATTGTCATTTCTGCAACCATCATTTTGGGGCAAAACACCCGTGCCTCTGCGGTTCACATAAATTTCCGGTGGCGCTAGAGTGAGGATTTATGCACAAAAGTCAGGAGCTTCCTTCGAATTTCTCTTTGCTTCTTCTGCACAACGGCCCTCAAGCACTTTACACAAGGCGGTCTGTTATACGGAAGTGGCTCAGGCTTTTACGGCTCACTATACGTATAGTCATTCTAGACGAAAGGGATCGCCTAAGTACACTGAAATTCATCCGAGAAAACTAATTACTAATATCGAGGACGCGATAGGTAGGCGCATAGTTAGCGACATTTGGCTTACGAAATGCGAATGGCATGGACGCAATATTACTCTGCAAAGTGCCGTCTTCTTCCAGACCTTAATAACTCGACAAAAGCCCATTTCATGCACTCCATAAGCCTGTTTAGACGTATTCAGTCAGCTCGCATATGTTGGTTCACAAAGAAAGGCGGCAAAGTTTGAGGAATTCTTCAAAAATAAAGTTATCAAAAACACGCTCTCAATGCCTGCTCGCTAAAAATAGTTAGGGCATGAACATTTTTATAGGAAAGTGCTACCATTAAGTCAGTAAGGAAAAAACAACTATATTACAAGGAGCTCTGTCCAGATATCGTAATTTATATTTGCAAGAACATAGAGGGGTCATGAGAGCTAACATTTGAGCATACACCGATTATTGTATTTCATTCTATAGACGTGGAATTATATTTACTCGAAATCTGAGCTCATTCGGTGCAGTCGATATCTTTAAAATGAATTTTTTTATTATTTCGAATACAGCTTGGCGGTCTGGCAACCATTGCCATTAGCCTCACAGCGGCATACCGTCCTCATATCGTCTGCTATTCGCAGTGTAGGCTGCACTCTGACATGCACGCCATGGATGGTGGTCGCTGAACGATTGTTTTCTTCTGAAAAAATATTAGTTTGCATATTTTCCATTTTCATTGAGATGCTTTTATAATATGCGACCTTATTTATCCTTCGAGGACTTGATTTGAGGTTGCGCCTAGATATTGTCAAGGAGGCCGAAAATGATGGGCTCGTGCTCTATTATTTAAACATGCATTTAGAAGCATATTAATCGTATGTTATCAGAGTTAGCTTGTGTCAGCAACAAGTGCTTCCGCGCATAAAAATCAACATATCCATTGTTATTTTTCCACAGCGAGAGCCGTGAAAGGAGATGGTTTAGCATTGTGTTGCTCAGTGCTGCTATTGCCCTTGGCTTTTTCCGTACAAAAGTCATGAGGAAAACTCAGACAAGGATACGTTGACCCGATAGCCCACCTTGCAAAATTAGAGCAGCAGACAAACATTTTGAACGAACCGGTATCTTTTTAGGTGCTGTTACAGATGGCGTGTTAGTCAAACACAATTATTTTTGGTTGTCAAAGCCGTTTTGCAGAAATATGTTCAGTTCGGGAACGGCCAGCACACGAAAGCATCCACCGCCACTGCTACCTTAATCCTATCATCGCATACCCAACGCGATTTGATTCCGCTTCACCGCAACGAAAAAGAGCCTCTCAGCCTCTGTCGTCTCCGTCTTGCTTCACTGCAGGGACAGATTGGGAACCTAAGTTGGCGTTTTTAAGCCGAAAGCCTTTCTAAGCTGATGGAATGGAATCCCGTGCGCGAGAGTTGTGCGCTAGGTGCCATATTCCGGGAGATTCGGTGAGATGTGTTCTTGTCTAGCGTTCTTACCATTAGAAATACCAGACTTCAACGCGCCAGGAAAGGCCACGCGACAAATTAGATGGTGTACCGTCCAGTTTCACACTTGCCGGGGAAACTCTGACAGATACAGTTCTTTTCTATTCCTGTAAACGAATTACAATTATACATAGCACCGCAGCGAACGCCGAAAAGAGTATGAGGCAAACGATGAGAGGGAAGTGATAGGAGAGGAAGGGTACCCTTTCGCCATTCTCCTCTTAAGAGGCATCTCAGGGATACTATAATACCATACAAGTATTTTATTCTACTCGCAAAGTTTTAGTGCCTATATGCTTGAATGGGTTTCCCTCTTCGTTTTTGGACAGAAAAAGCGATGAGCAATAGCTTGAGGAATCAGCAACACAACGCTAACCCTTCTCTAATTAGCAGCGCACACGGCGGAAGGAAACATTTTACATATTGGGTTTTAAGTGCGGGAGCGCTTGTTCCTAAAAAAAGCCATCTCTCATCACTTATGAATGATATGCTTCTGATTTGATGCTTAAATAATAAAGCATGAGCCCATTCATTTCGTCCTCCTCTAAAATCTCTGGAAGGAAGCCCAGAACAAGTCCGAGGAACATAAGGTTGCATAGTATAGTGAACGCTTCGAAAAAAAAAGAGAGAACATGGAAATAAAAAATTTTTTGCTGAAAAATAAGAAGCTCTCAGTGACCTTCGTCCAAGGCGTAGAATCAAGTGTGCAGCCGATTCCGCGAATAGCAGACGGCATGGGGGTGATAAGCCGTTGTGACGTCAGCAGCAAATAGGGGCCAAACCATCAAGCTGCTTGCGAAATGATAAATAAAAATTATCTTAAAAATATCTACAGCACCGAATGAGCTCAAATGTGGAGGAATCATAATGTTTTGGTATACGAGTGAAATGAAATAATAAGTCTATCTTCAATTGTTACTTTTAATGTTCCTTTTTAAGCAGAGAAACAATTTCTTTAGTTTTCCCTACAATGACGTATTAGTAAACCAACAAACCATGGCAAAAAGATGCCATGAGTGATCAAGGCAGCCGGCCTTGTTTTCTTTTCCTCATGTGATCTTTTCGGGATAGATGACCGAGGTCAAGTTGGCAGTTCTGGTAAAGCAGAATAGTTAATGCCTCTTTCGTATTAGGCTGATGATTTTAGACGCGAAGAAGTACTATACAGTGCCACCTCTCGGCAGCGCCCGCGAGACGAACTAACTGCTTTTTAAAATAGTATGACCGCAGACTAGTAAGTAGGACACGGTAAAGTTAAAAGCGTGCAAAGAACAGCACGTAGGGATGGAGACAACACAGGCTGGGGTTGTCTCCCGTCTAACCGAGATAACTGTCGTGCAATACTGCTGGATAATGCTTTTCAAAGCAGTTTAGTGGCGGGTAATGTTCAATTTATATATTAAAATACACTTGAAGTTAGAGTACAGTTTCGTCTGGACATCTTGAGCTTAACTATAGCCGAAGCAACACATTTCCCTGCTCCAGCTGTCGATGCATGGTCTAAGCGAATTTTAACAATAGCGACCATGACGCGTTCGGGCCGACCGGCGTTTTTGCTGTAATGAAAACAGCAGAAGCTGCCACACAAACTGCCAGTTAAGTGGCCACCGAATCTCGCTAACAAAGTTCTATGCGGGAGGCGCTTATTTGTGTGCAGCCTGACAGAGGCGGAGAGCCTACGGACAGCTCCAGCTGCAGCTAGCCGCGCCTTTCGGCTGCACCCTCGAACATCGAAGAGTATGAACAAGTTGAAAAGTGGGGGCGATATGGAGAAATATTTTAATGGAACTGCGGAGATGTCTGTTGCGATCACTGCCACTAGGGGCTCGGGAGGTATGGGGGAGTTATTTTACGAAGAATGATGTTCGTTATTCTTAATTCGCGTATGTTTATTGATTCCACGATGCAAAGCGATGACAAGAAAGGAGGCACTTTATTCGAGCTGTGCACGTTTGTTGAAAGTTGTTGTTGTTGGTCGTCATGGAAAACAGACTTTAAAAACCCAAAATCTCGCCATTCGTTCAACGGTCGGACGCTAGAGGGATGAAGTCAGAACACGGCACCTCTGTGTTTCGATACAGAGCAGGCGCCAGACTCTTGGAAGCGATCCGTCGCCCTCTCCGCCCATTTCGATAGTCTGGTTCGGTCGTCTCCAAACAACCTTAAGATGACCCATTCGCACGCGCATGCTATGGTCGACGTGGAAAATTTTTGTTAATGCTGATCAGGACCTTCTCTGCTTTTCAGGAGAAAACGAATCGTTATAAGCATAAAGAAACTCGAAAAAAATATACCGCAAGCCTCCTCCATCAATTAGAGTTGGGACACAGAGAGCATCCACACAAGCGGCGCATTATGTCTGGGAGCGCCGAGCATTGGACTCGAGTCCAGTTGCAAATCAGGTAGCTAAAATTTTTTAGTGCGGTGAGCATACCAGCTCAGCTGCGTTGCCTGCTGTCCTTGGCGGCCATTTCGAAGAGGTGCAATTCCTTCCCCGCTTACGATAAGGACGCCCTGAGAAACCGAGCTCTTCGAGCAGCCCCAAATGCTAACCTCCAATATCGATTACTGGCGTGTGCGGTAAACTGGCTCCGTGCTCATCACCGGACCTTCAGTCAAGCTACCATTGCTCCTTTGACTGAAATTACTTCACTGTGTCGAAGAGGCATCTGCAAGAAGCACCTTGCACAATGAAACTTACGCACCCCTGACTACTCACTCTGTGATCTAAGGAAAATTCCTTCTGCACGGTCAATATTTACCATATGTCCGACTCACTACTGCAATCTTTAAAATTCTGAGGGAGAGTGTAATTTTGACCCAATAACGTTTTTCCGTCGAGACGGCAATCTTCTAGAAGTGAACGTTTTCGTAATCTATTTGGTGGTCTCATTCCCTACCGCATTCAAGTGCGGAATATGACGCTTCGCGGTGATTAGCAGTGAGTCATCAATATTTCCACGCGCGTATGTGGCCCGTGCTTGTCGATAATCATAAATATTGCAATAATAATCATCTCTGCAACGCTTCTTTATTGTATTTCGATGGAGAGGGAATGCAAGTGATCAACAAGGTTTTGGTGGTGTAGCGAAATATATTAAAATGTTAAGAGCCCGTCATACCCGGCATTTCATTTTCGAAATGCACAATTTTCATATCCTGGAAAAATATGATCGAAAAAGGACAACGTTGTTAGGCATACAATGGAAGAAACTGCATCAGATCACTTGAAACAAACAAAAAAAAAAAAAAACCTCAGATGCCAGGAAGAATCACCTGTGTTATATCCCCCGCGAGGTATTCCACCGGACGGTCTGGCTCGACGGGTCTGTGAAGTATGCGAAGAGGAGATCTCTTAGGTACTCTGTGATGCCTATCCACTTTGACCAATCTCAGGAGGTGGAAATTATTAAGAGAGCCTTTATTATCTTCTTTCATTCTTTCACTCCCTCTTTTCTTCCTTCTGCCACAGGGCGCTTCGTGTGTCCAGAGAGAAGCACCACAGTTGCTTCGGCCCACAAAACCTATTTTTGACGAGTTTAGTGACAACACCGTAGGAATACTGGATCAAAGAATAGGTATTAAACAAACATTCTGTTGAACAAGTACTCCTTCGGCGGCGGCACGTTTCTCTCATTGTTGGTGTTTCCCTCCCACAGCTCAGCCAAGGAGCAGAATACCTTCTTTATCACGCAAGAATGCACTTGCAACCTCCTAAAAATGCACCATCACTCATTACGTAATTTTCTATCTTTACAAACCACTCTTTTGTTCCACGATAATCAAGGGTTGGTTGACAAGGTTGAGTCGCTTGAGTCTACGTGACGCTTAGAGGAAAAAATTTTAAAACATGTGGCACGTTCGTGCTCTAAAAATACAACGCACGTGGCCTGATGACAGTGAGAAATGGCTGGATCCGGTGAGTGGTAACAAAGTCCTACACCATGCATGCCAAGAAAAGATCCGGAGAGCGGTAACTACAGACAAATATTTCATCGAAAGTTGTCTCAAAACCCAAGATATTGGTGAATAATTGCCCCTCGAGTCAGAATAAAGACTAAATCAAGATGTGATGGTAATTTTATTTTATTAGTAAAAAGGGTATGTTAGGCACTGCGATATTTTCGGACAGCGTTATATTCAGGACGGAACCGGTGAGATCTGCCTCCTGTTAATCGTAGGCGATGCTCAAGGGCGCAGCCCACTAACACGACGTTCCCCGTCACTACCACATCGGAAACACGGCACTGCGGGAATGAGACGAGCGGTTCCGGAAACAAAGAGAAATTATTCTCTAAAATTTTGCTTCTTTATTCTCCCCTTTTCACCATTTCTTCTTGTGTCCTCTTTACTCTCGCAGTGTGAGCTACATCTCATCTGCTTTAAGGGGTCTCCACTGAAATCACGTCAGGCGAGAGGAAATCAAGGAATGAAGCTAGTAAGTCTCCCTTGAGTCTAAGTGGCACAATTGCACTTTGCAAGAGAAAGGGAACCCAAGAATTGCAAAGTGGCACTGCGAATGCCTAAGGACAGTCCTTTCTCCAAGCGGCTCCACGTAAATGACCGATCAGGCCGACTAACTCTTCTCATTTGTGTGCCTCTGCTCCGCCCGTGCACAAAATAAACTTGCTTTGCATGGATAAAGCGCTTCCTCGCTCCTGTTGCGAAGCCTTTAACACAGGTAGACATTGCTAGGTGACAGTCAGCCGCTGCTGGCGGCAACCACTTGGTCCTTGGCCCTGGCGAGTAGTTGAGGTTCCGGGTAATTGCTGAGCATGAAGGTCTCCCACGGTTCCGGTTACTCGAGCTTCGCAGGTGGTCAGAGGAGATGTTCAGGCGGATATCTGGTGGGTTGTCTTAGAACATCTGCTGTACGGTGCCTCTGTCGCGGCATATTTTGCACTCAGGCTTGAATCTGTTCGAGTATACGTGGTTAAGTACTACTGTGTTAAGGTGAGATTTAGTTTGAAGGAGTCTCCGCACTCCCTCTTGATCTGTAGTGAGGTCTCTGCGAGGTAGTGGGTATATAACGCTGTATATAGTTTATAGTGTTTGGTTATATCTTGCTAGATGTCTTGGGCTTCTAGGTATCGCTGGCGTTCTAGTCGATGCCCCCAGATCGGCCGATATATCCCCGAGTAATAATACAGCTCCCTAGTTTGTAGACATTGCGATCGCCGTTGTAAAAAAATCCTATATTTGATGTGCCTGCCCCTGCGCCTTATAGAATGGGTATTTTGCGCAGTTTTCGGCATCCCATTTTAGAGGAGATTGTCCAATCGACCTTGAGCTTTGGCTTCAAACCATATCTCTTTATGCGCGGTTCAGAGTCGACTCAGAACTCTCACAGATACTGCACCTTTGCTTATTAGAAATCAGTTTATAAAAGTGTCAGTGTTCACCGACAAGACAGACAGATATTACGTCTTCCTTCCCCTGTAAACAAAATTAGAAATAATTTTTTAAAAATTGCCGAACGAAAAGTCTTTTTTAAAGACGCTTTGGCGTTTAGATTTAAGGCGATGCTTGAACGTCCCCTATTAGAAACAAGCAAACTGCGTATAATTTTCCCAAACCATGCCTAAGATTATCGCTCGTATAACTATAGGCTCGACTCGTATTAATCCCTAATCGTTTTGTTCTTGTCGAGAGTGAATATTGACGCGGTATGCGAAGCGAAAATTAAAATCCGGCCTTCCAACGCATCTGCCGCGCTAATACGCCTCGCGTCTTTGCTTCGCTCGATGTATTTGCAACCTCCGTGCACGTGTGCTGATCGAATCTTATGGCCAATTTTGCTTCTTCCTTCCCGCTGTGGTTTATTCATGTGACACAAGACTGCTCATCAGAAGGCCGCTAACCGAATCTCACCCCGTTTTCAAAATGGTCGAATTACGAAAACGCACGTGGTGACGTTGCTGAACGTGAGTGAATGCCGCTGATATAAAGTGGAGAGAGTTACGTCTCGACTTTTCCTGGATATCGAGTCAGCTCTGTTGAACTGTAGAACGTCTGCTGCCTGAGAAGGTTCGAAGTGATGAATAATAAGTTCGCCTCGTATGACCACACATGATGCTGTGGTGGTACTTGTCGACGGAGGGAAAGTTTTCCAAGTATGCTGGTTGTCTTCATTAAGACTGATGCGAGGTAGCTGATTTATAGACTACTGGCCGCAGCTTTGTCGGTCAATATGCGCGGCAGGGGCTCCAGCGTATACTGGCGCGCTTGAAATGGCACCTCGTCTCCGCTTTGCTATTCCTGTGCAAAGAGTAATCCTCTTGGATGGAAGCATGTTCAGACCATGGACAACGACCAGGTTTCCCAAAGAGTCCATCGTCACTTTCACTGAATCAGTATTTGGCTTGTAATAAAAGTAGGTCATTTCATGGCGTTTTGGTGGCCGTTTCAAGAGTGCCGTGCACATGGCTAGAATAAACCGAAATAATTGGGAATTTGTGAATAACTAAATGCACCATATAGGGTCATAGACAAAAGGGGCCGTTCAAAAGTGTGCCAGAGTGCTCGGCATCAGTGATTTTCCTCTTGTAATTGCGCATACAAATTAAATGCGTTTCCTCTACATCTCAGGAATCGGCAACAGGGCCAGAGACACACCGTCAAGACAGGGGTTCACGGGAAACGGTAACAGAGAGACACAGGCTCAAGAGTCCATAGTCCTAGCTAGCCGAAGCGCGCGAGAGTCTACAACTTCTTCGTCTTTCATGCGCTACCTGAAACCATCAGGTGGCATTCCCAAGTATTTTCCCGATCGCGCTCATCCACTTCTATCTGCCAATAACCACTTTTTAAATCAATGGAGGAAAAGAACTTGGCGTTGCGAAATCGATCGAGCGAATCGTCGATACGGGGCAACGGATATACATCTTTTTTTTGTGATGTCATTCAGTTCCCTGTATTCGACGCAAAAACGCAGTTTGCCATAGTTTTTCTTAACCAGCACAACTGGCGACGACCACGGACTTTTAGACGGCTGAATAACATCATCATTGAGCATTTCCTGGACTTGTGTCCGAATTATCTCATGTTCTTGGCCGAAATACGGTACGGCTGCTGTCGAATAGGTCGGGCATCGTCAGACGTTAAGATGCCATGCTTGGTGAGAGAAGTTTGCCGGACTTTTGGTGATGAGGCAAAGCACGGGGCGTACTCCAGCAGTACGGCGCGCAGGTCGCGTTGTTGACAGGCAGAAAGGTCACTGCTAACATCGATGTGGTCTAGAACCCCAGGAGTATCAATAATGTGAGACTCAAAACATTCAGAAACTTCGTTTAACACTTCGCCGAAAGCGATGGCAGCAGAGCGATAGACGTGGCGAGATTCATTCGTGAAGTTCGTGACAAGAAACTCAGAGTTAATTTTGCTGAGAATACTTAAGCTTCGAGCTGCACAGATGCCATTAGAAAATAAAAGCGAACGGTTGCCTTCAGCAATTATCGGCCCGTCACGTAGCCCGTCGCACACAACACTCACAAACACGCGGGAGCGGGGAGGCACAGAAATAAACTCGGCTGAAACTCGTAGGGCGCATGTACATTGGCCCTCGGTGGGGCTGGCAGCCGCTTTCTCCGTTGAGAACGAGACGTTCGCTGTCGGAGATCGATGATAGCGCCATATTCCTGCAGAAAATCCACACCGAGGATCAAATCACGAGAACATTCCCGCAGAACGACGCAGCTGACAACAAACGTTGATGTACGAATCTGGATTCTAGCCGTGCACTGCCCAATAGGAGTAATTACATGCACCCCAGCCGTGCGTATCTGCGTGCTACACCATGGTGTCATAACCTTCCTAAGATGCCCTGTCAGTTTGCCACTCAAAATCAAAAAGTAGGCTCCGGTATCCACTAAAGCGCTGACGTAATGACCATCGATGCACACAGGGATGTCCAGCGATAGCCGGTCTCGTGAACCAAATGCTGTCGTTTCTGCTCCAAACTTCATATCTGTTCTCATTGGGGGGACTTCTTTGTGCTCAGATTTAGCGGCCCCGCCCCTGGAGGTCGCTCTACTCAGTTTTCCTGGTGGGGGCTTGGCGAGCGACCAGGCGGTGCTCGCGGGAAGTCACCAGTTGTTGAAGGGGATTGCCGACGTGGGGATGGAGACCTGGATTGTCAGCGCGCCATCCGGAGGCTCTCTTGTGCGAGGTTGTCTCCAATGTCACGAGGTAGTTGACCGAACGTGCGTCTAGGTGCGTTGGTGTAAAAATCCTCCGGTCCAAGTTCCCGATAAGGGCACCACAGGAAAATGTGACCAGGTACCCCACAGTGGTAGCAAAGGCGGCGGCTCCGAGGGGCCTGCCAGACATCCATTCGTTGAATGTGTGACCGCGGTGGCCGCACGCACCACGTTGGTTGCTGTAGAGTAATGTATTGCGTTGGGTACTGGACGGGCATGCACTGGGTTGGTGGTGATGTAGACAACGGAGCTTGGACGGGAACTGGGCGTCGAAGAATGTCAGCGTAGGTCGGACAAGGATAATCAGGAACAGGGGTACTTTGAGATTCAGCAACATGTAGAGATGGCTGCGTGACTTGCTGAATCTCTTCGCGGATTAGATGTGCGAGATAATCACGCCTGGGTTGGAACGTGCCACAAACCTTCTGCAGTTCCTCGCGTACAATTGCACGAATAAGATCTCGGAGGTGATCAGTATTTCTTACAGCAGTTGTAAGAGGCTCGGTAGCAGTCATAGCGAGGATTGGGCTGTCGTAAACAGCCGAGAGCTGGTCTAGGACACGGTGTTAGAAGTACTTTAGGTGATACGACGGCGAGCCTCCGCCATGCAACCGCCGCGGAGAACATTGGGACGAACTTCCCCAGCAAGCCGAGAGGTGGCGCCACACTGAGCCGGGCCGGAAGGGCCGACAGCGTCCCCGCCTGGAGAAAGAAACGTTCGCACGTGCGGGTCGTGTCATTTGGTAGCCAGCCTTTGTGTGGTGTTTGATGGTCGTCGGCGCTTTCATGTTCACGAGAATTGTTACACGCAGAAGCGATAATTCTCAACGACCGTTGTGTCCAGTCTCGCAGTGTTTAAGTTATGGGAAAGTGACGGCATGGGGAGAAAGTGCATCGTTCCTCGATGTAACTTCGGTTACAAGACGTGCTCTGAAAAGGTGTCCCTGTTTGCTGCTCCAAAGGATGAAAATCGCCTAAAAGCATGGCGACACATCTAACCGCGCAAGGACCGCTTGCTGCAGCCGAATGACTACGTCTGCGAGGACACAAAATTTGAAGGCCGACTCAGGGCATGTCCAAAACTGTCATTTTCTCATTTGAACCCAACCAACACAGAAAAGATGAGAGTAAAGCTGGCTACTCAGCTATTTAGTATGAGCGTCGCGAACGGCTTGCAGTTTTATTCCAGGCGAGAGATCGAGGGACTCAGAAACGTAGAAAGTACAGTTGAATTCACAATCAGAATGAATAATTTGACGCACTAAATCTCAGACATGCAAACGAAGGCCGGCGGTTGAGTGGTCCGGATTTTAAGGAGCTGGAGTCTTCTTTACAGTGGCTAAATGAGTGGCAGAAAGACGTCAATGCTGGAAAAATTGATCCCCGTAGCTTTTTATCGAACTCAACTGCTGAAGTGCTGCGGGTGACAATTCTTTCAACAATCCAGCTTTCTGCACACCTCCTGGAAACATGTGACTTCAAGTATATCTTGACCGCAAAATTTAATCAGGATGCCCTGGAAAAATTTTTTGGCGTAATCCGTCATGCAGGTGGCCAAAATGAACACTCCTGCCTGCCAACTTTTCTGCAGCTTTACAATATGCTGTCTATTTACAGTCTCATGAGACCGCCTAAGTACTAGAATTGCCAGTTGGAGGCTAAAGAAGAACCACGTCTGCTGAGTCTGTCTGATCTGACAGCCGCATTTTTAGAAGATGCGCCCAGTAAGTCTCGATTGGAAGAGCTTAAGGCAAGACTTGATAGCTATGTGGAGAGCGAAATTGAATGCGAGGCTGTGTTTGAGAATGTCTCCGTGGAAACCAGCGTGACAGACTGCATTGTTTACTATGTGACAGGCTTTCTGACGAGGAAGCTACTGAAAACCACTAGTTGTTCAAAGTGTAGACTAGGGTTAGTAGCCACAGATGATGTCGCAAGAAAGTCTGAAGCAGGTCTCGTTTTATGCAAAACACGTGGAGGGCTAAAAAACATCCTCACTCAGCGCTCTTCTACTTCATGAAGCAGACAAGAAATATTTCAGAAGCACGCTGACAATAAACAAGTGTATGACATAGCCATAGGCTATGCGCTAGAAAACTTCAGCCTCTTTTCCAACATAAAAGAGATATAATGGCACAAGTGTTGCACTATTACGTAGGATTGCGAATGCGCCAGTACTGCAAACAGCTCAAGAAAAATGAGCCGAACAAAAGCCAGAACCTTCGAAAACTGTCAAAGCTGGCATAAGCAGTAGTCCGACTTTCTATTGAATGTAATGGGCTCCCATGAGATGATAACCTCATCAAAGTTGAACGTAAGATGAATGCTCCAAGTATCATTATTAGGAAACCAGCCAGCACGCAAACAAAAGGTAATGAGGTGTTTGATACGAACTATTTATTAAAAACCGAGAAAGAAAATCTCTTAACGCGCGCTGAGCGCCTGCAGTCAACGTTTAAGTTGCTGGGCTGTCCGGCTTTTCCACTCCCAGTACAGACTCCTCACAACCCTCATTTGGATCAAAATATTTTATTGAAAAGCAAAACATGCGTATTTTCACGTCACAAACAAAGCTAAGTGTTCACTGCAAAAAAAAAAAATTAACTTCTGCCTTCTGTTACATGTCATTCGGCCTGCTTGATCATCCTTATATTATGATGACCCTGCATGCAAATCTTAGCGAAAGATTCACATTTTTTGGTGAGGTGTGGTTAAAGATGTGCATTACTTTTACAGTAGGTACAGCTTTGCAATGTGTTGTGTATTTTTTTTCTGCTGTTGCTGTAAATATTTTGTTAAAAATATCCTCACTACTGTATTTGTCCCTATTTAACAAGTGCTATCATTGCTCATTATTGCCCTGCTTCACTGGCGTTTGTCAAAATAAGTCATGTGTATCCCAGACTCTGCCAATTTACTTGCCTCATTTCCTCTGCGCTGCAGAATCGCATCTGCAGCTTGTCTGCAGCTTCACACAAGTACTAGCTTGATATTAAATGTATAGATATATATTGTCTAGCCTCATGAACCGAGTGGGTGGCATTAGGTATGAGAAAAATAAGTATTAAAATGGTGAACATAGATTATATTAAATAGCGCTGCGCCGCCCCACAGCACCTAACCACTGCATCCGCAGTTCGGTACATCGCGATCAACGGCGATTTCGCTCTCAAAACCGCTTATATTTGATTGGCATGCACACTAAGGTGTTTCGCGCTAACAGTGCCCTGTAACATCAATGGTATCCGCTTAAGGCGAGTAAATGCAGCGTCAGAGTTCACGTGATCACCCATAGGGCAGGACGAGAAACAGGCTCGACGACCGGCACGGGCGGCCCTGCTCACGCTAGCGCCATCTCGGGGCGGACGACGGAAGTTGGTACAAATGTTTGCCGCCTCCGGAGGCGTCGTAGTATCACCTAAACTACTTCTAACACCGTGGTCTAGGACCTTTTCCATGGTGACCGCCTTTGTTAAAAATGAGGTAGGTGATCATTATTTCTTACAGCAGCTGTAAGAGGCTCGGCAGCAGTCATAGCGAGGATTGGGCTGTCGTAAACAGCCGAGCGCTGGTGTAGGATCTTTTCCATGGTGACGGCCTCTGTTAAAAATGAGGTAACTGTAGTTGGCGGGCTACGTACAAGACCCGCAAAAAGCTGTTCTTTAATCGCACGCATCAGGTGCCGCAGCTTTCTCTCCTCAGACGTGTTGAGATCCGCACGTCGAAATAGTTTCGTCATGTGCTCAACATACATCATGACGGACTCGTTTGGCATCTATTTCCAAGATTGTAGAGCACGTTCTGCTCGTTCGCGCCTATCCAGGCTGACATACGCCTCTATGATAAGACGGCGGAACTGAGGCCATGATGTTCATGATGTTCGGTTCTCATACCATGTCAAAGCGTGGTCTTCCAGGCAGAAAATAGCATTCCGTAGGTTTAAGTTGTCGTCCCACTGATTAAAAGATGCGACTCGTTCGAACTGAGCTAGCCAGTCCTCAACGTCTTCATGCGCAGTGCCATGGAACGATTTCGACACTCGGGGGTTTTGAAGGTAAACAGGAGTACCTTGCATGATCGACGTAGCGATTTGCGTGGCTGGCCGGAGGCTCGTTGTTGAAGTGGACTAAGGGCCCGTGTTCGGGAGGAAGGCCCAGATTCCTCCGGCTGACTCGATGAACTGGCGTGCCCACAGGCAAATGGTCGGTGTCGTTGGTTAGCGGAGGGGTGTGCGACATTGAGAGGACAATTACCGAGTCGGCTCCACCGAAACTGTCACGAAGACAGGGATTTATGGGAATCGGCAACAGGGCCAGAGACACATAGTCAAGACAGGGGTTCACGGGAAACGGTAACAGAGAGACACAGGCTCAACAGTCCACAGTCCTAGCTATCCAAAGCGCGCGAGAGTCTACAACTTCTTCGTCTTTCAAGCGCTACCTCAAATCGTCAGGTGGAAATATATTGCATTTGCCCGCAATTAACCCAAGAAATACCCATATGGGTGGCGTGCAGGCATGCCCGCTTTTCAGCCGGCCCCCATGCAAACCACGCGGGACCTATTCAGTTTTTGACTGGGCAGACCCATTTGGGCTAGCCCGTCTGCTATTCGCTTTAGGCCCACATCTGCATCGGATGTTCCCTAAAGGGTCCCGCAAGAGACCGATGCGGGCAGATGCGGGAAGGAGTACTTTCCTGCCCCGCTACAGCTCATGCGAAAATTATCTAGGTTTTTGATGGGCAGCACCATTTGGGGCAGCCCAGGAATTTTCTACATGAAGCCTACATTTCCGTTTGATCTTCCCGCGAGAACCCCTCAAAGGTCCCATGTAGGAAATGCGTAGGCATACCCGTATTTAGCCCCGCCGCGGCCCATGCGGGACCTATTGTGCTTTTGAGCTGGCAGCCCCAATTAGATTAGTCCAGGCTTTTTCCACACAAAGCCCAAATTTTCTTTCCATCTGCCCTAAAATTCCCCGAGCGGGACCCTTGAGGGCCATATGTGGAAAAATGTACTCAGTTAGCCCTTTCCACGCGTATATGATGCGCAGATGGAAAAAGCAAGGGCAAGCCCAAATTGGGTTTGCCCACTGGATCCTTGAAGGGGGCCCTCATGGGTGCTATCGTGGTTGCTCAAGCCCAACTTGCCCATACGGGCCCCAGGTGGGCCACGTAATGTGTGCTGCTTGGGTAAGAAGCCATTTTCATGGAAGTGAGTGATTGGAGGAGAGTCACATATACCATAAGCTTCCTCATAAACCCTGATATCTAGTTCCAACGCCGTTTAATCGAATAACCGCATTCCATGATTCCAAAAAACATGATTCCAAAAATCACAATAACTTTCAGAACTTTTGACCCAAAACACTGTCAGTACTGTGTACGCGAAGCGACCTACAACCACTTCGCCTCCTAGCTAACGGACGCACTGCCACTCCAGCTGGAATTCCTCTGTCGCATACGCGGCCGCTTCGGAAAGGCCAACAGAGGTCCCGCTGCCCGCGAAGACGCGCGGACCAAGGAAACCTGAGCCGTACGGTTCCTTGGAATTTGACCGCCCTCGAACCGTGTGCGCGACCAAGGCACGAGAAGCAATGCTTTACAAGAGCTCGCGAATATTTCTTTTCCTCTCTTACCCTCTCTTACAAATACACAAAAAACACTCAGCCTCTACCTAGCAACCCATTTGAGAAGTTCCTGGCTCACGGGGCTCCCATGCCCCGAACATAACACTGGGTACTCTCGCCTAGGATGAACGGATGGTGACTGAAGTTCGTCACATATAGTTATGGTTTATAGTACAGGCCTAGATGCCTGCACCAAAATGTTAACGATCTTACAAAAACCACCTGCAGATATACTAATGCTGGCTTCCGCACCGAGCATCAAACTGTCTCCACATCAAATAGCAAAACTGAGCCCGAAAGATCCCTGACTTCCCCGCGTAATGTGAGCTGTCTAAATTGCAGATCTGCACAGGTTGCCCGGACTGGAATTTTCTGCTTTAGCAGTGGTGGGACCTCAGCTCTCGGTGCAGGAAGGTTGCCTTACTTGCGGTACCAGATTGGTTGTACTGACGGAAGCGAGGAAAGACATACTCGACCTGGCACACGCACGTAACATGGGAGTAGTAGCCATGCAAGCATGCGCTCGAGGATTCTTTTGGTGGCGCAGTGTCGACAACGACAGAACGGCTAGTCAAACATTTTGCAACTTGCTGCCAGCATCAAAGAACGCTGCCTGAAGGACCACCTCCTGATTGGAAGCGCGCGATGGCGCCATGCCACTCAGAACACGCCGACTCCGTCGGGCCCGTGGGGGGAAGGATGGTGTTATTTCTGCTAGACTCGTACAGCAAATGGCTTGAAGTGCAGTACATGCGCAACGTACAGTCACCGACTCTATTCGAGGAACTGCATACCCCTTTCGCGACTTTCGGCATTCACGAAAGGCTGGTAAAGAATAATGGCCCGTCTTTCGTTTCTACGGAAATTGAAGATTTCCTAAAATAGAACAGTGTAACGCACATTCGAAGTGCCCCTATAATGCGGCCACGAATGGTCAAGCAGAGAGAATGGCATACTAGACTGAAGGCTCCGCTTTCCAGAAAACGGGACCGCGAGAAATGGTCTCGCCTGACGAGTCGCACGTCCGCAGTCAATATAAAACACCGGTTTATTCCTGATCAACAAAAGGCACGTAGGAACGATACAACATTGGAAGCCACTGTAAAGCGAAGCATGCATTCGAGGCTTGTGACAGTGCTTTGCAGGGCAGCTTGTCACGTGAGAGCTATGTCTGTAGTCTTCTCGCGGAAATATGGCGAATAAACTTCCAGCGCTTAGCATAAAGCATCTTTCTCGTTTTCTCTCCCGAGTCGGGTTAATGTCTTCATGAATTGCTTCCAATTTTGTGTTTTGTTGTGACATGCAGCGGCTTGAGAATCGGGTAGTCTCCCCACTCTTCCACGCCGGCATCGGTAGAAAAATTGAGATCACACAACTGTGAAAACCTTCTCCGCAGCCTATACGATGGCTAAAGCGGACGGAATTGCATGTGAATTTCAAACACTGCTTCAGAGTAGACCAATTCTTGTGCATACTGAATTACAATGCCATTCGGGTGTTCAGGTGGACAAGAATAATCACGTTGGGCCACGATGACAGAAAACTTTGTTTTCAGAACATTCTGGGGGTCCTTACGCTATACCGCAGGGAGAAACGTATCTAAAATGTGCTCGAGGCCGAATACTCTTTGTAATTTCTCCACTACAAGTGGCGTCCGAAGTGCACACTTAACGGCTCAGTGCACTTTTCGCTGGCTCGCATTCAAAAGCTGCAGCAAGATTTTTTGTCATCACCAAGAAAACGAAGTGCTGAACAGTTGCTTAACTGCTAACACCGAGGATCGGTGAAATTTCTTAAATGTGAAATCTTTTATTTTACTGATATCTCATAATGGCCGATCTATAAACTACGTCAACAGGCAATGGGCGTTTAGGAAAAATTCTTTGAAATGGAAATGAATAAAAACAGCGGGACACGTCGTGATACCAAAAGAGCACTTCAGTGGCTGTTTCTGCATTCCTTGATTTCTGTTCGGCAACGAAAGGCGCATTTATGTCCAGAAAGCCGAATTGAAAAATTTATGTCCATTATAAAAATCTCTTGACGTCTACACCAAAACGAACTCCGCAATGGAACTTCCCAAATTATTGACCTTGTGCCCTGTACGTGGTCAAAACATGTCGGCGCAACGCACTTTCGTGAGCGTTGGGCATTTTGCGCCACGTAAAAGCTTTGTGTTCGCGGAACCTGGGCGCTGTGCTGTTACATTGCGGTAGTCTATCGATTCAGGCTAACATGAATTCGTCCCTAGGGTTGATTTACAAGAGAGCTATCAGAAATTGATCAGAAAGTTTTCTAATTCCTATCATCCTTATTCCTATCCATAAGTGTAAAGATTGAGCTCAGGAAAGAAAAGACCAAGAACGCACTCTCGTTTTACTGCACATTCTAGCACATTTTCCGAATTTGTAATTTGCCGACTAATATATGAAATAAGTGTACGCGTGCTGCACAGCAATGGCAGCAGAACAAGGTGTGAAAAGTTTCTTTACTTATCAGCCAATTCTTTTTTTACTGCACGCATATTATTTATCGCATGTTTTCGCATTGCGCTGAACTAGACCTCCACCTTCTGCAGCAACTTCATCCCACACATATCCCTCCTTTCGACATTCGGTCTGAGATACCCTCGTCGTCAATCGGGTTGCCGTGGAGATTGTGTGTAATCTACTTGAGTGTATACTTCCTGTGCTTCTATGCTGTAATTTTAGTTGCTGTATTCTGCTTTTCACGAAGCAAACTGCGGGTTTCTGATTGGTAATATCTGCGATTTCATCTTTAGAATGTTGTTCTTTCAGACATCACAGCCTTTAAATATTGTAACGCTTTATTGCCGCTACTTTCAAAGGAGTGCTACTTTTCCAAGCGCCTGCAGTTGTGGAAGCAGGCAAGAATATGTGAGTTACTAGGAAGCACGTCTCAGACATGCATCATTTGTCGAATATCTGCGGAGGGGCTGGATCCTTATTAATAATACAGCCGATGATGTGTTCATAGGGATAGGTAGGTAAAACTTTATTTCTAGACTATTTATTTCTTGATATAACGTGGGGTTTTTTCGACTGTTTCAATTAATACTTACAAACTGTCGGTTCCCATAGCTCCACCTGTGCTGTGATGCAGTCGCGCGTCTGCAATCTGATCCGCGGAACGTAATACTAGGCGGCGCTGTCTCAGCAACGCCGATGCAGCCGCCACCTGATGCTTCCTGCCTTTGTTTGCCGCCGGCGCATTCTTCTCTCAGCCTGGCAGCCTCTACCTAGAATCCTACGCAATGCCTGTCCGGCTGCCGAACAAGGCAGTCGGCAGCCGGACAGGCATTGCGTAGGATTCTAGGTAGAGGCTGCCAGGCTGAGAGAAGAATGCGCCGGCGGCAAACAAAGGCAGGAAGCATCAGGTGGCGGCTGCATCGGCGTTGCTGAGACAGCGCCACCTAGTGTTACGTTCCGCGGTGCCGACAGGTACGGGCGACATCCTGTGATAAAATGTCGTCCGCCCCTCTCACCACGCTCATGAACAGGATGCCTAAGATGCACGAGCCTACGGAGTGTGCTGCGGACGACCTGAAACATCCTGTTTGTTCTCGGATGATCACAGGCATGTTCATTTTTATTATTCACTAAAATTAAGCGTTCGAGCTCAACGAAATGGCCTGAACGTATCAGACTGTGTTTTGTTCAGTGGCACCAGCGGTTGAGCACCAGCAGTTATAGTTTTCCGAACTATTTCTTAAGTTCCAATCCGAGATCTATGTTCATCCTTGATATGAATAATGGGCACCTATGTGAACTGATGTGTTTGTTCGTTATTAACGAGGCGTTTTTAGAGCCTCATATTTTGTTTAGTCTCGTTTGAAGCTTTGCAAAATCTACGGCCCTTTCTTTCGTTACTGCTGACACTCCCAAATTTCTAAAAAGAGATGCTGATTGCCTTGCCTTAGTCGATCAACAAGGTTCACCAATCCACTCTTTAAAAATGCAAAAGCCATCTTCTCTTGGTCCTGGCCTGTGAGCAAAGTTTCGTTTACATGGGTTAACGTCTCAAAGTGGCGTCAGCTATGTTGGATGCCTACCGGAGGGCTCCCGCCTTAATTTGTACCACGGGAGGTTCCTTCCATTGATATTCCTAGTACCCTGGCGCCTTTTGTTTCGCCTCCGTCGATATGCGATGGCTGCGGTCGGCATCGAACACACGTCGATGGCTCTCGAACATGAGCGTCTTGAACAATGAGATAAAGCTGAGGAGGATGTGCGAGGAATAGTATGGAAGCGTGCATACGGCGTGGGCTCACAGCCAAGTTTAAAAAGGGGGTCTCTGGTTTATTAGTTATTGATTTAGGCATTTGTTTATTTATTTTGCTCTTTTCGGCAGTCATGCCTTTATCCAGTCGCTACACACAGGAAATTAGATGGGACTAGCGTGGAAATTCCTGTCATGAGCCTCCTATCTTACGGAAGAGATCAGTGCCATACAGGAGAACTTTTTATACAAAATGTAGCCAAATTTTGATCAACACAAATAAAATCAGGTCAGGGATTCCATTTCGGTACTTTTGCTCCAGAAACAAACTGTTCTTCAAGCCGAGTACGATTCTAAGCTTGATTCTTTTATTCGATTCAGCCTAATATTTCAAATATTAGAAATGTTTTTCACGTCAAAAACGTTGAGTAAAGTTCGTAGAATAGCAGATATGCCCGATCTTACCACCGAGAGTTCCACAGTGCTCGACATGACACCACTCAGAATTTCCTCATTTGACGGGATGGCCCCACGCAATGTGACTCTCTCGCAGTGTTTTCATTGAGTTTCAATAAACGGTGTCGAGATTTTAAACGACAGTCTAGAGGTTGTTGACGACGAGGTTGCAGATTCGATTTCCGGTTGCGTTTGTGCGACCTCAGTCAACTTGTCACCGTTCGTGCCAACGCAGATAACATTCGCAGTGTTGTCAAGCAGAGGGGAGAGGCTTTGGCGGTACGTAGATCCACTGCGATGATGTTTTTGGAAGGAAGGAATATATGCGGTCAGTGGATCGATGAACTTTGCCTGAAGGATCGATGCGAGATTAAACGTGTCTTGATGTCATAATGATTTCATTTGTAATAAAACACATAACTAATAGACACAGGCGTGATACTCTTTAGTAGAGAGCAAGGGAGGTTATTGAAAAACTATTTGGGGATTCACCGACGCTGCATGAAGGACTATAGGTACGTACAACTTAGCTCGGCTCGGCTCGATGCTCGGCTTGGCACAGCTTCGTTATAAGAGTGTTTTTGAAGCGGTGCCCGCGTATTCCAAGCACCAAGCACCAGGCGCCGCGTTCTCTCTCCAAGCGTCTTTGCCAACAGCACGCAAGTACCCTGTCACCGCCTGATATATTCGTAGTAAGGTTATTGCAGCTGTCCTTGTAAATGTCTTGTGGCAGTCTATATGTGAGTGTATCTTTTACCATGCTTGGAGTAATGAAAAAAAATTTAATTCACCCCTCATGGCACTGCGAATATTAGTGGTTTACAAAGAACATTCGTCCCAGATACTACTTATGGAATTATTTCTAAAGTACATAAGCTATCTAAGCGTACCTGCAGTGGCAGTAGTAAATCATATTTCCCCAGTCGCCTATCTCATAATAACTACCCCAGGGCCAGAGAACTGCACATCGATTAGGTCATTCCGTATTTCTCGACGGTAGTCGCTCATCGTAGTACAATTACTGGTCTTTTTCGTTCACTTGTGTCCTTTGGATGATACAACATGGCGCAATAACACTATTCGCATCATTTCACATGAAGCCGGAAGCATGCAGAAAAGATAAAAACCACGTTAATGGGCCGCAAGGCCCCTGGACACTGGCAGGACTAAGAAAAAACGCAAAATCAGAAAAAGCGTCTGAGTCACAGTGAATGAAGAAACAGAGCAAAATACCCGGAATAATATGAAGGGCACACAAGACACGGACATTAAATACGTAAATTGTCTTCTGAATTCGAACAAAAGAAGACTATATGTAGATGGTCATTTCAACTGTAGTTCGAATAAAGGATGAAATTAGAGCTTAATACAAAAAATAACATAACATTTATCTGCACTGCATTATGAAAAGAGCGAGCTATGCCTTGATCATTACAATTGTATTTTGTACGCTTTGAGCATCTAAAGAGTTCATTATCTTTATTTACAGACGATATGTGTAGAAGTTCTGATATCGAGGCACCCTAGAGGCGCAAAATGGAGAGCTCCTTATCTTAGCGCTCCGAGAACTAGGCCTGCCATGTGGCTCGGTGAAGAAAACTACCTCGCTGCGGCGCGTTGGGTAAATACGGGTAGGCTGTGTCAAATGGAGGGCGAATGCTGTGTTTTGCGGCGCTATAAACGTTAAGCGAATACTACGATGCGTATGGCAACCAACTACAGGCCGCCAATTCTTTAACAATACCGCGCGATCATCGACTGCTCGACGCTGCTTCACTGGACACACATGAAAAAGCAAGCGGAGGCAATGGAATACCCAAAATTCCTCTTGTTGCAGTGAGCCTCGTCTGATATGCTGTTCTGAGTAGGTCATAACCATTGAGAAGCTCGGCTTCTAAAATTGACAAGATTTTGTACGCATTTCTGGGGTGCCTATGAATTATCTCGCCATCTAGAAGAGGTCAGTAGAAGCTTTCTGCTATTCTCTTCATTGCGTTTGGAAACTCATTTACTTTCTTGTTTTCCACCTTAATTACCCTGAGGCCTTTAAGAAGTTTCGCTACTGCAAGTCTTCAACCAATTTTACTTTCCAAATTGCGCATATATCAACAATCTGAAAGTTTACAAACTTAGATGCAGTTTCCTTTAATGACTGCGGACGCCGCAACTATGCTTTTGATCGTGAATTTTAACCAATAAAATACAGTTTGTTTTGATGCATTGACCTTATGGGAAGCCTTGCAAATGGTAATAATAAAGAGGTCTGGTTCAGAATAGTGCAAAGCAACATCTGCCCTCAATCGCCTGGAACGCAGATAGTGCGAATAATATCTGTAATGAGGAACACAGATTCGCAATCAGTAACTTAGAGTTCACAATAACTGTTTTCACTGTTACGTTCGGAATTATTAATCATCAAGGATATGACATATCTTTACATTATTTGAAAAGAAGCCCCCTCTGAAGGATTACCCAAAAAAATGAAATCGTGGTGCACTCGTCGCTGGTCGGCATTCAAAAGCTGCTGCAGGATTTTTGTCATTGCTATGAAAACAAAGCGCCGAACAAGTGTTTAACTCCTAAAATCTACAGTTTCAGTGAACGTTCTTAATTGCTGGTATGTTTCTTTTCATGAATATTCCTCACAATGGCCGAGATATAACTGCATCAACAGAAAACGTAAATTTAGGGAAAGCATATTTCTTGAAGGGGAAATGAACAAAAACAGCGGCACTCTTCGTTAATACCAAAAGTGCATTTCAGTGGCTGTTCCTGTATTCCTTGATGCTAGTTCGACAACGAAAGGTGTATTTTTTGTCCAGAAAACCGAATTGAAAAATTTCTGTCCATTATGAACATCTGGTGAAGTCTACATCAAAACGGACTCACCGATTAAACATACCAAATTATTGACCTTGTGCCCTGTATTTTGGAGTCCTAGCTCAAAACCTGTCGGCGCAACGCACTTCCGTGAGCGATGTTCTGTGAGAAACTTTTACTTCGTTTCCTAGGCTTTTGCACTACTTGAAGGCTCTGTGTTTACTGAACATGATTGCTTTGTCGTTACACTGCTGTAATCTATCGATTCCGGCTAACATGAATTCCACCCCGCCATTGACATGCCCCACCGCCGGCATGCGTCGATGGGGCCCCACAACTGCTCTGTAGCCCCGGGTTTTACAAATCGCCAGGGTATTCATCATCAGAGTTGCACTGTTACCGGAAGTGTACGACAGACATTTTTATATAGCCCAATGGCGGATGCCTTAGCCTTAGCTGATATTTGGGCGCCCTGTCTACACGTGCCGAGCGAGCAAAAAAAGTATATTCAATGGCCGCCAATGTACTTCGACATGACGAAAAGTAAACGACACCGACCAAAAGAAGAAAGATGGAATAACGTTTCGAATCCCACATGGGATCCTTGTTCACAATCGTCATTCCATTTTTCTTCTTTTTGTCGGTGTCGTTTATATTCCGTCATGTCCCATCCCGACCAGACGGGCTTCCGTCAAACTCTTGACTTCAAATGTACTTCGACTTGTTGCAGCAAGTGATGCAAAATTTATATACTTCCTAGTCACCGCTGTAGAGTACTACCTTACTGCGTCAGTATTTTCCCGGCTATAATATAATTTCTGCTACCAGCTTTGAGCTTCATTTGATAGCACACAAGGAAGTAGGCGAATGGGTCTTCTGAGAGAAGCAAGACGGAAGAGAAGCAAGCAAGAGGAGCAAGGTCCATCCCGGCTCAAGGCAAGACACATGTGGCACCGCGCGAATTTATTGGTCGAGCGTCCCATCAGCGAACATGATAGGAGCGCGGTGTTTGGACGGGAAGTAACTCGCACCCGCCGTGCGCAAGAAGAGACGAGTACCCTGGCCGTTGTTGTTAAAGCCTGCGACTATATTTCTCTATAAAGCCCAGCTATAAAGTCCGAGTTCGGGGACAACACGTGAAGAGTGGAGGAGAGCATAGGCTAGTTTGCACTATTAGCTAAGGCACCACGACAGACTCGTGATCATGGTCGTATTGATCGGTGCCTCAGACTGTGCCCTCCAGGGGGCGGCTCACGCAGCCAAACTTTCATTTCAACGCTTGTCCCCCCGCCACCCCACCCACATGCACTCCTCCGCTGGTCGATATTGTAGCTCGGGCTCAACAGACCATGAATACCCGTCTCTATTGCTCTCAGCGATTCTGAGCAACAAATGTAATAAGTATACACAGTGATGGGTTTGTAGCAGAGTTTATAGCCTCGTACCCCTAAAATTTGTTTGCTCAAACAAAAATTGAAGTTCAACTCTTGCGCTGCTATTTCAATCAGCTCTTACCAGCGTTCATTCTAGAGCACGACATGATCGACCCTTTCACCAGGCGAAATGTTTTATTGGGAATATTAAGTAACCGAACAGATTTTCTCATCACTGCCGCGGCACCACATGCACCAGAGTGACAGTGTCTAAGTGTGTCCACGCCGCAGTGATGAAAGGGCACTGAAAAGGGTCGATGGGGAGCCTTAGTTCCCTTGCCGATGCAGCGTTTCGATAAGGGGACTTGTCTTTGTCTGTTCGTCCGGTCCCAGAAAACTATCACGGTGTAGTATATCCATTACAAGTACCGTCTTTGCCAAAATTAACCAGGCTGCTCCGAAGGCTGCCGGAGCAAGCGCGCGGCCGCGTGGCGGCGTTGCGCTCGCTGTGGCTTATCGGTGCTCGTCAGCTCTGAGGGTACAATATTGACGTAACTTCGCAACCACCTCCCTATATATTTCACAAATTAAAAAAAAATTCAGAGATATATATGTAGCGTTCCGACACAGAACAACTGCCCTTTGGAGGGGCCATAGTCTCGCCCTTTGGAGTGGCAAGACTATGAGCAAAAGTAAAGGTAGAGACGGCGACCCTTAAGTGCTTTATCTTCCCGCAGTTGCTTCACTTCAGGATCCTGTGAGATCGTGGTTGTCGTCATGGTAGCCTTGTAATACCACTTAGAGGTAGATTGAAGGGTGATGCTTAGTGCACGAAATTGCTTCTTGTTAGAGAACTTTGTCTTCTGGTGTGGCAGCTTGCACCTTTTTGAGGTGGAATTCCTCGCCTTGCACAAGACAGTGTCTGTAAGATGCGTTCCCCTACAAAGAATGCACTTCAATATGCCGGAGTGAACATCCTGTGACAAAAGCTTCTCACAGCACCGCGGCCCGAGATAAGATTTGGGGTGTGGGCACACATCATACCTGTGGCCCGGTCAACGACAGTTCGTGCACGTATCTGGACACCCCTTGTATGGCGTGCACCGGCATACTGCACGCATGTAGTGCACGGTATGGGGAAACGTTCCGTGCGAGAAAGTAATGAGTATGAAGAGGCCCTTACCCATTCTGCGTTCTGCAGTAGTATCAGCATCCACGATCCGGCTCTAGATGTCCTGCAGCATTCCGTAGGGGTGTTTCCGCAAAGTAGGCCATTGATATGAACAGTGCACAGCAACTGGCGGTAGTGCAGTATATGTGGCGACAGGGCTCATTTGGAGAACCACCCCCTTTGCTTGACGATGTGAAAAGCGGTGGCGCCATGTGAGGTGGCGACCGTAATAGTGTTATTGGCAGAAAGGATCCGCAGCTGAAGGTCCCCTAAGTCGTGGCCCGCAGTGGTGACTTGCAGGGCTTGCAGGCATGGCTGCGCCATGGCGTATCCGTTCAACGGCGACGACTCATCTTGGCCTGAAGATTATCCGTATAATTCCGGGAGGCACAGAGGAAAGTTGCCTGCGTCGATTCGTAACTGTATGCGTCATGCGCATTCTGCTGTTGTTGAGCTCTTTAGGTGGGTTTATTCGTCACAAGGGCAATATTAGCTGGAGTATCGACGGCGGATGGGACAGGCTAAGCCGGAGCAGGGGCTGCTTGGACGGGTACAGGCAGCGTTTTGGTCTTGTTTTTCTACTCTGGTTAGGCCCAGAAGGAGGCAGCGGTTCGTGGTGCGTGCCCTCGAAGAGATTATAGGAACGTACCTCTCAGATGCGCGCTCGCGGTAGGTTCCCTGGGACGGTGCCACCGAAAAGCACGTCACACTCGGTGCTTGCTTGGAGCGATCTCACTAAAGTACGTTGAGTTACTCAGAACAGCCAGACTGCAGTACAAAGTATTTATTGCGCTGAAGTACGTATGAAACGACGGTGATTAGGCGATCGTGTGCTGTGTGTTTTCATTAGATCTACGAGGGAACTTTGAAGCGTCTTTGTAAGGACACACCGCCGTCGTCTCCACATCCTCTACGGCCAGCCTCATTCAAACCTACATAATCCAACGTCACTTCTCAGTCAAGAGCAGGAAGGCCATTGCGCGTCAAACGGCGAACTGCGCTGTAAGGTATAGCCTGTTTGTTCATTGACAACGTAATAAGCATGCTCGAGAACGACCAATGGCTGATGCAGTATTGGTTGGTGCGATTTCAGCTTTATTGAAAGAATTACTCTGATTTTAAGCGCAAAGGATTTCGGGAGCATTCCTCTCGGTTATATCCTTTATCCTGCCGCGTATACAGTGTCGGTATCGAGTGCAAGTATTGACTGGCGAACATGCATCAGCTGGTTTAAGGTTTTTCTCGCTGGAAAATCCTGCCTTGCGTGCTACCCCTCCCTGTACTGCATGCGGGATGACCTGCGCTGTGAATGTTTCCTTAATGAGCCAATTCATAGGCGATAACCATTTGGAAAATCGTGACATCATATTTAAATATCAATGCGGTGTTCGCCAGGAGTTTTCTTGCGACACTCAAATCGCCAGATGTACTAATGAATTATTTATTTCTTTAGATGCCGGAATTCACGTCGATGCATTGTGTCTAGATTTTTCTAATGCATTTGATCATATTCTTCTCTATAGACTACAGCCGAAGCTATTGCATCTCAATATTCACCCTCAGGCACTAACATGAAGTACGTATTTCATTTCATCTAGTGTTTTGTTCACTTCTTCGAACGGTTCTAACTTTCCATTGGCTAATGTCACATCAGGTGTACACCAGAGAGTGCTTGGTTCACTGCTGTTCCAAATTATTAATTATGACTTACCAAATAGCGATTCTTCATGAATTATACTGTTGCTAATGACTTTGTTGTGTACTGAATGATCTCAAATGACTCTGAACAAAAATTTGAACAAGCTGATCTGGATTCTATTAACGCTTCGTGCCAGTTATGGCTAATTAACCTGCACCTCTTCAAGACTAATCTCTTCTCTTTTACTAGAAATTCTCGTCACATCCCAACCACATACTGCCTTAATGACGCAACAGTTGAGTCAGTTTCCTTTTACAAGTATTTAGGAGTTTACCTTCCCTTGACCTGGAACAATCATAATAACTTGACTCTAGGAACTGCTAGCTTTTCACTTGGCTACTTAAAACGTAACCTTCGACATCTCCGGCATCCGTCCGTAAACGTCCTTCTATTACATTCATCCGACATAAAATTGATTACGATGCTGCCATCTGGAACAAAGATCAAGCCTACGTCCCAGATAATATTGAATCCCTGCAAAACCATTCGGCTCCTTTACTGCTTTCAGACTACACACGTTTTACTTGCGTCACCTTGATAAAAGCTCGTGCTGGGCTTGAAACCCTTTCCAATCGTCGGTTGCACGCACCTTTAACTCTTTTCCACAAAATTTACTGTCACTGGTTGCTTCACGACAAGTTTTTTCACTCAACCTCAGCAGTGTTTGACCCTGTGACTGTCCTGTCAAGATCAAATGCAGTCATGCCACACTTCAACTTTTGCCAAATCGTTTATACACAAAAACATTATTTACTGGAACCAGGCTGCCTTCAACAATTGCAAATGAAACGAATGCGGCAATATTTTATGAACTTAAAAAAATGACACCGATGTGCAGTTTTCTTCTAGTTCCGTTGTACCCACCGTTGTGGAATTGAGTTTAGTTTTTCCTTATGTTTACTGCACTTTTCTTTCATTATGTTCATTATGTCGTGCAGACAAATTTTGATACTTGTCGCCTATTCAATTATCGCGCGTTTCTTGTTTTTTTGTTCACTTCCTCATGCTAGATGGTCCTTCTTGTTTCTTCATGTTTAATTTTTACTACCCCCTATGCAGTACCCACTAGACGAGAGCGTTTAGCGGTTCCCTGAAATAAAAATAAAGCAATAATTATTATAATAATTGATGTGATATTTCATACAAATTGTTGAGAATATCCAAGTGTTTTCCCCTTTCACATGTCCAAAAGAAATGGAGTATGAGGCGCTCGAATTATGCTTCACGACACAACGTGAATGCTGCTGAGAGATTGCGGTTCTGATCTTGCAGAGTGTGTCGGGCCATGTAGAAATACTGAGATCTCATATTTTAGCCCAACCTTCCTCTCCGTCTCCCTCTTTGCAGTCATTAAATTACGATGCTCTTTATTCTTAACTGTGGTCGCCGCAGTGCTTTCGTTACGCTTCAATGGTGTTTGCCCACTGAGACAACGAAACAGCGTTCCCCGAAAGACCTCATGAACGCAACGCAGCTGCAAGAATTCGACAGTGCTCATGCCAGCAATACTTCACGTTAAGCAAGTTTTCTGGCTTATGAAATGAAGTATTGTTTTTTAAAAGAACACTTTCAATTGCCGTTAAATCTGTGAGCCTAGTCTGAGCGGCTATTTTCATTTAGCGTCTCTTCACGCATTATCTGATCGCAATAATGCGCCAAGCATGACATTACCGCTGTGTTAAATGAGAATCCTGTTTACTCTGCTTTTTACAGGCAGTGATGACAGCGTCTTTAAACTAGGTTGACTGTAAATCGCTTTGTCAAGTAGAGCTGGCTCTAAAGTTCTGATTCCGTGAAGGCCATATGGTAATGTTAAGTGTAATCTAAGTCATATTTGACCACTGATTCTTCGTATTGACAGTGTTCTCTATTATTGCGCATGCTCTTTATTAAACCTGTGCAAATTGCTTGTCGGAAAACAATACAGCAGGGGAGAGTGTTTTACACGAATTGTTTGTGCTCGGAGACCAATGTATGCAAACACTGTATAGCTGGCATCCGGTGGAAAGGGCTTGCTTCTCGGAGAAGCACATCTCGCTCTCTGGCCCTTATCTCTCGAGTGATCGACATTTTTAGTCATGGTCATGTGGCCTCCCAACATCTTTTTCCGATTATGCTGATGTTTTGTTGATTGTTTGTCAAACTCGAAAGTACGGCCGCTTCCGTTCTCACGCAACAGCGTGGGCGCATTACGACAGGGAGCAACTCTGACAGGGAGTGCTGCCGACCATACAGAAAAAAACAATGCCAGTGGCTTAACTCGGCTAAACCAGGGTATATAAAGCGAAATAAGTAGTAGGCGAAGACCGAATCGTTTCTGTTACTTTTGTCGCCCCTTCTTCACCACCCCCTTGCGTCGTCACTTTAAAAGTGTCTGTCCTGGCTCTTTGGGAGTTTCCATCGGTCGTGTAGCTGTCTCAGCTTCAATTTTACTACGTGCCACCCTTCACGCCAAGTAAGGTGAAGAGTGCTGCTGCGAAGAGTGCTGCTGCTGCTGAGATCAGCACTATCATCGCAGAATGGGCCAGATTCCCTTGATTTTTTTAGGGAGACCGAACAATTGTCTCGTGTACCACAAAGATCTACGGTTTGTACTTACGCCACATAGGCCCCCTACAATGGTATACTTTTCGCAGAAGCTGCTCCCAAGGACAGATTTGGTTTGGTTCGTGGGATTAACGTCCCAAAGCGACTCAGGCTATGAGAGACGCCGTAGGGGAGAACTGAACTACGGCAATTGCGACCATGTGGGGTTTTTAACGTGCACTGACATGGCATAAAATGCTGACGGCACTCCGTTTTGCCTCCATCGAAACGCAGCTGCCGCCTCCTTGGGCACAGTAGTTGAGCGCCGCAACCGCTGTGCCACACCGGCGGGGCTTAAAGGAAAGCTGCAATCACAACAAAAAAGCACACAATTCCATGTACGCGTGTATACAACTGCATTTTAAGTGGATATTTATTGCCTCAGGGAATCAGTAGGGTATGAGATGAAGGTTGAATAAATGATTAAATGAATGGAAAAAGGTTGGCTGATATTATGAAGTCCAGAAGTGAGCGATGATGAGGTCCCTGCGTCCAAGTGACATATGAGGCAGGATTGGTTGCTGAAAGGCCAGCTATGCTCAGGTGCCGTATTCGTATTGGTTTGAGTGCTGGGCAGTCCCACAGCAAGTGGTGGATGTCGGCCTCAACATCTTTGTTTTTACAGATCAGGCACCCTGGGCGGGGATATAAGTGTTGGAAATATGACCACGTCCTAGTGACAGCTGGCGTAAGGGCAAAACCAACCCGGATCCTCCTAAGCGCAACCTCCTCTGCACGGGTGAGACCGCGGGGAAGGGATATCGCCCACGGAGGGATAAGTGCAGGTGTGCGGAGCCGGAGGTGTTCCTTTCTTGACAAAAGGAGAGTAGCATCGTCTACTTTGTGGATCCGTGGGATTGGTGCGTCTTGGTTCACGGGGTGGGTTGCTAAATCAGCTTGACATTTGAAGGCAGCAGATCCCGTGGAACCCACTCAATGCGTATTGACTGTGGGATGCGCGCCGCAAGCTGGTGGATTTCTTGGCAAATTTTAGGGCAGCGGGTGACACATCGCAGCAGGCGTACTGCTTGAAGTGAATCAGTACGGATGACAACGTGGGCTGTAGGGAGCATGGTTATGGAAGCCACGGAGCAGAGTGCCTCCTGAACTGCCACGAGCTCAGTGCAGAAAGATGTAAGTGGTTCCGAAAGCTGAAACGTAGCGGTCTGATTCAGGCTAAGTCTCCGTGGACAGTAGATTGCCGTTTTGGCTTCACAGCCTTTCAGGCTTCCATCCACGTACACTACTACGGAATCTTGAGGCAGGTGAGTATTTTGCTCTTTAAATTTCTGGTGAAGCAACGATGCCGAGTTGGCAGACGTTTGGTCAGCGGATATCAGTTGGCTTGTTGTCTCCTAACTGTACAAATTTCCAGGGAGGGAGAACTGGCGCAGGTGGCTGAAGAATAATGTGTGATGTTGCATATACGCCCTCAGAGCTTGCGTGGAATGTGACAAAGTGGCCTTGAGCCTGCGAGCATCACGGGGCTGCTGCACCAGTTCATCGATGGTGTTGAGCTGCGAATTCTCCTGTAACGCTACGACCAGTGTGAGTCGTGGAAAGCATGTTATGGTCCTCATAGCTTCTCGATTTACGGCTTCAAGGCGATCGTATTGTGCTCTTGTAAGATGCTGGAACTGGGCCTGATAAACAATACGTGGCTGCAGAACCGCTCTCACTAACTGGCGTGCAACAGACGAGCTAGCGCCACCCGGTTTAGGTGCAATTCTTCTTATTAAACTCATAGTTTGAAGTGCTTGCTTTTTTTGCCTTAGAAAGCCAAGCAGTCGCTGATCCTGACTGGTGAATTTTTAGCCCCGGAATTTTCAGGCTTGAACTTTCTTGTATTGGTGTGCCTCATAGAGAGATACAAATTGGATATGAGTTGAGTTTACGGCGTCCCCAGCGGTTGGCGACTGACGTGTATGATGTTTTACACACAGAACGTTGAAGGCCAATGGAGGATGCGTAATCAGAGATTACGTCTAATGCTGACTGAAGGGCGGCCTCTTGAGAGCGAAGATCATGGTGAGTGCTCCATATCGTGATATCATCTGCGTATTGCAAAAACTTGATATCAGGGATATCATATGTAAGCGCCACGCCAATGGGATGAAAGTAATAATGAACAACGTCAGAGACAATACTGATCCCTGGGGCACGCCACGTAGTAAAACAAATGCACCAACTGTGTCACCACTGAGGCGTATTGCAAATTTTCTTTCGTCCAAAAATGATGCGACAAAAGTGCGTACTCTCGGAGGGAGATGAAGCATGTATACGACTGTTCACAAGACGTCCGCTGAAACAGAAGACTGGGTCACGTGATATGATTCCTCTGGCTTTGCCAGTGCTGGAAATTGAGTGTTACGAACATATATACATCCACCACTCAAAACTTGCACACGTCAAACATACCACATTCCCTCTTTTTACCGATCGTGATCGGCCATCTTGCAAAATGGATTTCTTGATATATCGTTGCATTTCAGGATTACTAATCACGGTTCTCGCTTGCTCGCGATAAAATGTGCTGCGAATATTTCCAATTTTTAAAAGCGAGGGCTGTACTCGTTATTGTTACCATATAATATTGTAATTTCCTCGAACTAGCAGTCTGGTGATATCTAGCGTAGACTGAACCAAATTTTCGGCAACAACTCCAGGAATGCTTACAAAACTAAACAATAATTGCGTAGGAATTTCAGAGGGGGACTTAGCTTATGCATTCAAAAACCATTTTCTTTGTCTTACCTCACTGCCGTTCGGTCTAGACTACTATTCTTTCCCAAAACGTTCTTTCCAACAAACGGTGTCTTTCAAACTGGCCTTGGAATATGAAATACCATTTTGGAAAACTGCACGTCCTCTGACAATTCCGCAATCCCACGGCTCCTTGAAGTGGACGACGCTACCCTCCTTTTGTCAAGAAAGGAACACCTCCGGCGCCGGACACGTGCACTTATCCCTCCGTGTGCGATATCACTTCCCCGCGGTCTCAGCCGTGAAGAGGAGGTTGTGCTTAGTAGGATCCGGGTCGGTGTTGCCCTCACACCAGCTGTCACTAGGACGTGGTCATACTTCCAACACATATCCCCGCCCAGGGTGCCGATCTGTAAAAACGAAGATGCTGAGGCCGACATCCACCACTTGCTGTGGGACTGCCCATCACTGAAACCAACACGAATCCGGCACTTGAGTGTAGCTGGCCTTTCAGCAACCAATCCTGCGTCATATGTGACTTGGACGCAGGGACCTCATCATCGCTCACTTCTGGACTTCATAAAATCAGCCAACCTTTTCCCATGCATTTCATCATTTATTCATCCTTCATCTCATACCCTACTGATGCCCTGATGCAATAAATATCGATTAAAAAAATTCCTATAAAATATGTTGTCAACTTAATCGAACATATTTTGGCGCATATATTTAATATTTGTCTTACTTCTGGTGTGTTTCCTGGGAACATGCAATGTGCAGAAGTCACAGTAGTATATAAAGAAGGAGACAGGAGTAGCCTATTGAGTTACCGTCCGATTTAATTACTTCCTGTTTTGTTTAAGGGACTGGAAAAATGAATACTAAACGAATAACCTCCTTTACTGATTACTAAAGCATCTTAGATCCCGCACAGTATGGTTTTATGAAATATTGATCCGCTGATTTAGCACTGCTTGCGGGGAAAGAATTCCTCCTCGAAAATTTTGAAAACAAAAACACGGCCTTTAGTGTCTTCCTTGATTTTACAGAAGCTTTCGTTTATATTAACATTTTATACTTCTCCAAATGTTGGAGCATTACGGTATTCGTGATATAACCCATAAGCTGATTTCATCGTGCCTTTATACGATGATCTCAATGCGTTGTAATAGCTGGACACTCTTCTATCGTCAACAGGTTGTACTATGCCTTCCGCAAGGAAGCATTCTAGGTCCTTTCCCATTTGTCGTATATATAAACGACATAGTAAGCACTGACTCCAGTGCCGAATACATAATTTACGCAGACGATACAAGTTTATTCTTTTCGGGTAGTACAGGTCCAGATTTGTCTTACCGTGCAAATGGTACACTTAACCTGGTTAGCACCTGGACATAAAAAAATGCATACAACCTAAATGTTGCCACTACCGAGGCTGCTATGTTCCGCCCAAGAAATAAAGCTTGTGCATTACCGCCAGTTGTATCGACTGCACATAGATAGAGGTTGTTGAAAGTTTCAAGTAACTCGGCATTAGTTTTTCTGAAAATTTTGACCGGGATGCTCAGATAAATGACCTCCCCAAAAAACTTTCTAAAACTATGATTCTCATATGCCAATATTGTTTCACTTTTCCAATTAACATTATGCTGTAGAACTGTTTATTCTCGTCAGTACTGAGCTACGGCGCATTTTTTGGGGGAACCACGAGAAAGGAAAATATTCATGAGCTTCATTTCCTGCAGGCACAGGCCGTAGCAAAATTATTGAAGTGCTTATTTACGTCATACGCAGTAGATGTATACTCAGTTAAATAGAGTCAGCGTGAAGTCAATGTATAACTACACACTTTGTAGGCAATGCAGGTCTGAAAGCAGAAAATGACTAATGCCTTGAAATTACTAGTGAATCTGAACAAACGCTTATGTACCCATTGCGCAACCCAGACGAATGAAAAAAAGCAAATGCGTGCTGGGAAGAACTGAAGAGCTGCTTGCTTGGCAAATTCTTGCGGTGGAAGACGCAGGGCTATTCGAATACTCTCGGCGTAGTCTTTAACTGAGGGTTTTCGTTCCATTGAATGAAACACACGTCATAGGTGGCGGTTTCCGATCGGAGTACTTATGTGAGAACACCAGTCTGTCCAACGTTTGCGTAGAAGGTGCTTAGAATACCGACGAGCTTTGGCGGTTAGTTTATGAAGTTGTGCTATGGCAATATTATTGGACGGATGCTGACTGACGCATCCGTCTATTTGCTTGCGCCGTGCCCAGAGGTTAAGGAGGGGAAGGTCCGGATTTGGTTGGTATTCGTTGATAGTTGGAGACACAGTATGCTGATTTAGAAGTTTAATGAAAGTAGAAAGTGCGAATCAGGAGTTATTGAGATGAGGCGAGCATCTGTACGTAGAGACACCCAAGAAGTAACGTGAATTTTGAGGCGAATTTTACGTAGTGTGCTTGAGGTAAAATCGATTAGAATGGGGGAGCGGTCACTGCCCCATGTGTCTGGTTCGCGAATTCAGCGAGGATTCCTAGGGCCCAGCCACCGCGTAAGGTCCGGAGTCGACGCCGGTACACGCGGGCGCGTACATTTTGACAAACTGTTGAGGTTGACTGCCAACCTGCATCTGTTCCACTCAGTCTCGAAAACCATCATCCAGAAGAAAGGATCACGAGCCCTTTCATCATGGCTGAGCTGGTCGCTGCGATTGATGACATCCACCCAAACACCACACCCGGTCATGATAGTGTGCCTTATACACTATTCCGCAATCTAGAAGGTGAATCATTGACCTCACTTCTCAGAATTTTCAATGAAATCTGGATTTCCAGTGAAATGCCACCAGATTGGAAACATTCTATAGTAGTTCCAATATCAAAGCCCGGAAAACCACCCACAACTCTTGGTGCTCTATGCCCGATTTCTCTCACCCACACTCTCTCTAGGCTGTACGAAAAGCTACTTGCCACTCGAATATCCTAGTGGCTTGACCATCACAAATATTCGTCTTCACAGATTGGCTTTCGGCCTGGGTACGGCTCTGAAGATGGCCTTCACCTTTTTGCAAATGAAGTAATGTACTGTTCATCTCACAGTCGTCTCGCCCGCACAGTCGTAGCTACAGATATCACGAAAGCATACGACAACATCCTCCACACAGCGATCCTCAATACTATGTCATCACTTGGAATGCCCTTACAGCTTTGTCGTGATATTCACGCGTTCGTCTCCCACCAAACGTTTGCTATCCATGTAAATGGAAAACCAACAGGACATTTCACTTATAATCGTGGAGTACCACAGGGCTCAGTTTTAGCCCCAACATTGTTCAATATTGCATTTATTCCTCTCATACATGCACTTTCCTCACTTCCTAATAATAAAGTGCTAGCCTACGCAGACGATATTACTATGTGGTCTAGAAAACGCTCAGTGCAGGTGCAGCAAGGCTTCCTGCAAAATGCCATAAATCGCCTTCAAGAGTTTCTCAACAACACAGGCCTATCCCTCAACCTCACCAAAACATGCTATGTCTATGTGGGCAATAAGGCTGGCCGCAGAACTTTCAAAGCTAATCCATTCGCGTTGACAATTGACAATACTTCCCTCTCTGAAGTGGAATGTACTAAGGTGTTGGGCCTCCATTTGCATTCTTCACGAAAAGGCACAGTTTGGTTATCAGAGTGCTCAAGATTGCCATGAACACACTTGGACTAATTCGAAGAATGGCAAATCGTTCTGGTGGTGCCCAATCAGATACCGCTCGCCGACTTCTTCGTGCTGTCTTTCAACCGCGGCTTCTATACCAGGCATCGTTTCAGAAACTAGCAAAACGGCAATGGTCCACACTCGAGGCACTCAACCATGAGGCTGTGCAAGTCATTACTGGACTGCCTCGATCAACTCCTATCGTCTATTCCAGGAGTACGCCCACCTTAACACGTTGTCAGAATTAACTGCCCAAAGACAAACAGAGCAAGAAAAGCTTCCCTTCGTCCTGAATTAGAGAACCAGCCATCTCCATGGGACTACTACCACCTTACTTCTAATAATCCTCTACTCACCAAGGAGTCGTAGTTCTCATTATTATTCCCAATATCTTCTTGCGTACACCTGACGACTGTATTATTTACACAGATGCAGCCGTAACCTTAAGAGATGGTTCAGTTGCTTTTATAAGCTCAACTCACCCTCACCTGCCCCTTCATAGATCACTGCCTTGTCGTGGCGGAGGGGCTTGCGAAACTCGATGAAGTCGTGAGCTCTGCTGTGTAGGGCCACCCAAGATAGACAGGTCACGGCAGAGAGTTCTGACAAAATGTGATTCCCTGGAGAAGGTAATGGCAACCCACTCCAGTATTTCCTGCCAAGAAAACCCTATGGCCAGTCACAATACCATTAATGATATGGCGCCGGAAGATGAGCCCCCCAGGTTGGAAGGCGTCCCACATGTTACTGGGGATGAACAAAGGGCGATTCCTAGTAGCTCCAGGACGAATGAAGCGGCTGGGCTAAAGCCAAAAGGACGCTCAGTTGTGGATGTGTCGGGAAGCGACCGGAAAGTCCGATGTTGCAAGGAGATGTATCACATAGCAACATGGAATGTAAGATCTATGACGCAAGGTAAACTGGAAATCGTCAAGCGAGAAATGGACAGATTGAACATTGATACCTTGGGTATCAGCGAGCTCAAGTGGACCGGAATGGGAGAATTTAACTCCGGCGACCATTATGTCTTTTATTGTGGGCACGAATCCAAGAGAAGGAATGGGGTCGCTGTCATAGTAAACAGAAGAATCGGCAAAGCAGTGCTAGGGTACAACCCCAAAAACGATCGAATGATATCACTTCGGATCCAAGGTCACCCTTTCAACATAACAGTTATCCAAGTCTATGCACCGACCACTACTGCTGAAGAAGCTGACGTTGAGAGATTTTATGCGGACCTACAATGCCTTTTAGACCGCACCCCATCATCAGACGTCGTTTTTCTCATAGGAGACTGGAATGCTAAGGTAGGGAGTGAAGAAATATCCGGAATTACAGGCAAGTTCAGTCTTGGTGAGCCAAATGAAGCTGGGCAGAGGCTAGTAGAGTTTTGTCAAGAAAACAACCTGACCATAGCGAATACTCATTTTCAACAGCACAAGAGGCGCCTGTACACATGGACTTCACCGGACGGTCTGTACAGGAATCAGATCGATTATATTATTTGCCGGCAGAGATGGAGAAGCGCTATACAAGCAGTAAAAACAAGGCCTGGGGCCGATTGTGGCACCGATCACCAGCTTCTTGTTGCCAAGATTAAGCTTCGATTGAGGAAAACGCAGAAAACTAGAAGGCCTTTCAGGTATAATCTGGATCAAGTTCCATTAGAATATGCTGTGGAAGTGAGGAATCGATTTCAAGAATTAGATCTAGAAGACAAAGAGCCCGAAGAGATGTGGACTGATGTTCGTGATATAATACAAGAAGTTGCTACTAAGGTAGTTCCAAAGCAAAAGAAGTGCAAGAAAGCAATCTGGTTATCTGAAGAGGCTTTGCAAATAGCTGAGGAAAGGAGGATGGCAAAAGTTATGGGGAAAGAGAAAGATACAAGGTTCTCAATGCGGATTTTCAGAAAATAGCGAGGAGAGATAAGAATGCCTTCCTGAACATACAGTGCCAAGCAGTTGAGGACAACAGCCAATTAAGGAACACAAGAGCTCTGTATAAGACAATCAAAGATATCAAAGGAAGCTTCTGTGCTAAGCTGGGCGTGATAAAGGACAAACGAGGCAAGAACCTCACTGAAGCCGGAGAGATAAAGAAGAGGTGGCAGGAATACACTGAAGAACTGTACAAGAAGGACCCGAATGTGCAAACCCAACATAAGACAGTTGTGGTCACTGATCTCGAGTCGGGCATCCTGAAGAGTGAAGTTGAATGGGCCTTAGCCAGCCTTGCTAAGAACAAAGCTAGCGGAATTGATGGCATTCCAGCTGAGTTGCTTCAAAACCTCAACCATGACGCTGTTAACATTCTGCATACATTATGTCAGAAGATTTGGACAACCCTGCAGTAGCCACGGGATTGGAGGAGGTCAGTTTACATCCCCATTCCAAAGAAAGGCAGTGCCAAAGATTGTTCCAACTACCGCACGATCGCGCTTATTTCGCATGCTAGCAAGGTGATGTTGAAAATCCTCCAAGGTAGGCTGCAGCAGTATGTGGATCGGGAGCTTCCGGACGTGCAAGCTGGGTTTCGCAAGGGCAGGGGAACTAGAGACCAAGTTGCCAACCTTCGCTGGATCATGGAAAAAGCAAGAGAGTTCCAGAAACCCATCTACTTCTGCTTTATTGATTATGCGAAAGCGTTTGACTGCGTAGATCACAGCAGATTGTGGCAAGCACTCCAAGAGATGGGAGTTCCAATTCACCTCATCTGTCTCCTCAGGAACCTGTATGAAGGGCAAGAGGCCAGAGTCAGAACTGGGCATGGTCTTACTGATTGGTTTCTGATTGAGAAAGGAGTGAGGCAAGGCTGCATACTGTCGCCCTGCCTATTTAACCTATATGCAGAGTGCATCATGAGGAAAGCCGGTCTGGACGAGTCTTCAGCTGGAGTGAAGATTGCTGGAAAATGTATCAACAACCTTAGATATGCGGATGATACCACTTTAATGGCAGAAAGTGAAGCGGAACTCAAGAGGCTTCTGATGCGCGTACAAGAAGAGAGTGAGAAGTTTGGGCTTAAATTGAACATTAAAAAGACAAAGATCATGGCGTCTTGCCCTATCAAGTCCTGGAGCATCAATGGACAAGAAGTGGAAGCTGTGACAGATTTTCTCTTCTTGGGCTCCAAGATTACCTCAGAAGGAGACTGCAGCCATGAAATTAGGAGATGCCTGCTTCTGGGAAAGAGAGCAATGGTTAGCCTTGACCGCCTAGTAAAGAGCAGAGACATTATTCTGCCAACCAAGATCCGTATAACTCGTGCTATGGTCTTTCCAGTTGTGATGTATGGATGCGAGAGTTGGACTGTGAAAAAGGCTGACCGCCGAAGAATTGACGCGTTTGAATTGTGGTGCTGGCGTAGACTCTTGAGAGTTCCTTGGACTGCCAGAAGATCAAATCAGTCAATATTGTTGACCATAAACCCTGACTGCTCATTGGAGGGTCAAATTCTAAAGTTAAAGCTCAGCTACTTTGGTCATCTGATGAGAAGAGAGGAGTCGCTGGAGAAAGATTTGATGTTGGGAAAGGTTGAGGGTCGCCGGAGAAGGGGTAGGCAGCGAACGCGATGGTTAGATGGCATCCTCGAGGCACTGCAGATGAAGTTATGTGATGTTAGGAAGATAGTGAGAGACCGGAAAGCGTGGCGTGACATGGTCAATAGGGTCACGAAGAGTCGGACACGACTGAACGACTGAACTGAACTGAACACCCTCACCTGAACACCACTCGAACTTGCCTTACCGATATCAAATCAACTCTTGCCTTCGAACTGCAAGTTATCTTAAACGCCATAGGAGCGTTACCTGCCGGCCCTACGTTTAAACAAGTACACATAATGACTCACTCCGAAGAAGCCCTAAAGCATTTAAAGAAAGTTCATGGCACTGTTAGGGTCGCACAGACTATACATGCTGCTTCTCACCATTACCCAGTTCCTCTACTCAGTCCCTGGGTTCAAGACAACGCAAATTTGAATACCATTGCAGCAGACCTGCTTCCTCGGGTAGCAGATGTGTCGCAACCTATTCATGATTCCTTGACACCGGATCCACTTCTGACCCATTTGACATCATCAGCATCCTTCAGGCAGCGCGTAATTCCGTCTCCTAAACGGTAGGGTCCCGAAACTTCTTTCTCCTCACTGGTCACCTCTGAGCGGGTCAAACGACGATTGTTACCGAGAGGTGTCTGAACGCACCCTAAAGGTAACATACACTCATTGAAGGCAGGAAATGATTACGGTGAAGCTAATTGAATGGTGTTACCGTTGTCATGCCATTATTTCGTGCCTCTGTTCACGGCTGGTTTTGCGGCTATTAAGAAATAAAAACATCACATAATGTAACCTAAAGGAGAACAGCCCTCCGGAAAGACCTTAGTAGGTTATTTTAACGTTGCGATTTAAAATTGATCAGAAAAAGGTTGCACTTACAGCATTCGAACAGATGTTTTAAAAAATGAGAAACAATTTGCACTTACAGGATTCGAACACAAGTTTTATTCGCTGCAAAGGGGAGTAATGTCAATATATTGCGCGACTGAAGCAACTAGCATGGTAGGTTTTAAATGCAGTCTTATTCATTTTCACAATATTTCCGCCATCTGCAGCCAGGTGACGCTTCTCAAAGGACCCTACCTCTCTCGACAATCTGGATGGATACACGGATTGTAACGGCAAGCTAATGCTAGATTTCTGTGAGCGACACGATCTAGTTATAATAAATAGAGAAACAAAATGTGAAGGCCAAATCACGTGGGAATTCCGCAACAGGCAGACGACCATTGGCTATTGTCTAATGTCGCAGGAAATTTATAGCAAGGTCACAAAAATGGAAATAGGCGAAGAAGGGGAGTGTAGTCTGGGAAGTGATCATAAAGGTATTAGTCTGCAGATGGGGCCCTTGATGAAAAGAGAAATGGAACTTAGACAAAACGTAAACGCAAAATTAAACGACGATCAAATAGCGCAGATAGCAGCAGACATAGAGGCAGCAATAGAGAAAAGCCCCATGGAAGACTTGGATTATGAACAGGTACAACTACTCATAAGGAGGAAAATTCAGGAGGTTAAAGTAGCAAACCGCTGGAATGGAAAGAGGAAGCCACGGAGCTGGTGAAATAAGGAAATCAGGGAAGCTATTGAACAACGACGGGCTGCTTCAAGGGAACACCGAATGGCAAATGAAGCACAGGTATCTCAGGAGGAAATCGACCAAAAATGGGAATCATATCGACAAAAGAAACTTCAAGTGCAGGCCCTCGTCCAAAGTAAAATAAGACAGTCCACCGATCGCTGGATGGCTGATATACACGATGCCTCTAGAGGCGGAGCAAGAACATTCTGGAACCATATAAGCTGGCTAGAGAAGAAGAATCAAAGAAAGCAGGATTGGATTCAAGATAACGAGGGAAATTGTTTAAAGGGAGATAACGCAGTAAACTACATTACATCAGTTATAGCCGAGTCGTTTAAGAGCGACTATAGGGTAATCTCCGCAAATCAGGAAGCAATACCAGGTAGCAGAATACAAAGCAGCTTAGAACTGACCAATCTAAACTGTAAAAAGGCAGAAAAAAATATTCCTAAAAACACATCTACAGGAACAGATGGAATTCCGATCAAGCTGATTATTGAACTCGGTCCAAAAAGTAAGGAATCGTTGTTAAAAGCTCTGGAAACAGTCATAACGAATAAGCGAATTCTGGACAGCTGGCGGCAGAGTAAAATGAATTGGATTTATAAAGGGAAAGGAGAAAAGATGCACATAAAATCCTACAGGCCGATTACCATAACATCTGTTATGTACAGGTTGGCCATGCAGACGGTGAAATTAAACGTGCAAGCATGGGTAGAAAGTAACAAGATACTCGGAGAACTTCAGAACGGCTTTAGAAATGGTAGGCGCTTATATGATAGCCTGTTCGTGCTTACCCAATGCATCGAAATATCTAGAGTGGAAAATAGACCTTTGTATTTGGCCTTCCTTGACATAAACGGGGCGTACGACAATGTAAGCAGGGAACTCCTGTGAAACATATTAAAAGAAGGTATCGGTTATGAGATAATAGAGTTCCTGCAGGAAATATACCGGGATAACAAAGCAGAAATTACATGGGAAGGGATAAGAAGTACGGAAGATGTCAGAGTATGCAAAGGGTTAAGACAAGGCTGTCCTCTATCACCGCTGCTATTCATGCTTTATATGATAAACCTGGAACGGAGGATACAAGACAGTAGCCTAGGTTTTAACATGTCATATAGATTAGGTGGAAAGGCGGTAGAGCAGCAGCTCTCCGGTGTGATGTATGCAGACGATATTGTGCTGCTAGCTGAGAGTCTGGAAGAATTGCAAACTCTAGTTAAGTATTGCGGAGACGAAGAGACGCTCTAGGCTTCAGTTTTAGCGCAGTTAAGTCAGGTCTGATGATTTTCAATGGCTCAACTGATCAGGGTCTGAAAATGCAAGGCTATGAAATACCTAGAGTAGCAGAATATAAATATCTCGGGGAATGGGTAAATGAAGGATTGGCATACATTGGAAAGCATGAGCCATCACTTAAGACCAAAGGGCGAAGGAATGCCGGGATAATGAAGCTTAAGGCATTGTGGGGATACAATAGGAATGAGGTTTTGAGGGGTATTTGGAAAGGAATTATGGTGCCTGGACATACTTTCAGAAATGCGGTTTTGTGCCTAAAATCATAGGTACAGTCGACGTTAAAAATAAATCAGACATCCGTTGGACGATTAGCACTAGGTGCCCACGACAAAACTACAAATGACGCGGTACAGGGAGATAGGGGCTGGGCATCTTTCGAAGTACGGGAAGCTCAGAGTGAAATATTATATGAGGAACGCCTTAGGAAATTGGACAGTCACAGATGGGCAGCTAAATTATTAAATACCTGTACTTAAAAAGCGTTAACTCACAATGGAGGAAAAGAACTAGGAAACTAACTAGTATGTATGCTAGTCACAAGGACGGAGAAATAAAGAGCATTAAGCAACAGGTGAAAAGCACAGAAGGCAAAAATTGGATAAATTCGATAGAAAAGAAACAGAGTATGGAATTATACCGAAAGTGGAAAATGCAGATCAGGAAGGAAGATTTCTTTGATAACTCAAGAGGCAGTGCCCTACGTTTTGAAGCTGCATCAGGGTGCCTTAGAACACGCAGCTACGAAAATAAATTTAACAATGCAGATGACGCATGTGCTGCATGTGGTAACGGCAGTGAAACAATTGACCATATTATACTCTAATGTAATGGTATCCATCCGGAAGTTGATGCAGGCGCAATCACTGTTCCTGAAGCTCTGGGGTTTAGAGATACCAGTGACCGGGTGAATAAACCGGCGGTGAAAACTAGCAAAAAACGACTGGAAGATTGGTGGCTTAAAAGCAGAGAAGTGACATAATGTTAGTAATGTAGAAACAAAAAATTTATAAATCGAATGATGGTTTAGTTAACCAATTTAAATCAATAATTAAGATATAGGGAGAAAAATGAGCATGATAGCTACTGCTACCACCCCGTTTTAAAGGGGACGCTCCTATATTCCATCCATCCATCCATACCGTTGAGAGAACGGATTCACGCTCAGGCAGCGTACTCGTGCTCTAATTCCCCCGTGTAACGTACCCCCTTCTCCCCAATCTAACAAGGGTAGAGGAGGTATCTCTGAGACGGCTGAGAGTCGGAGTGGCCCTTACATCCACCGATCGATACCAGTGGCAAAATCCTACAATTCCTGTTCCCGACAAATGCGCACACTGCGAAGAACCCACTTGCGACACCACTGTCCGGCATCTAATATGGACATGCCCAGGAACTTCGCATATGCGCAAGACAATTCCACAGAATGCTGGACTTTCACCGACTGATGACTCTCAATTCCACTTATGGGTAACAAAAATCTGCACGCAGCTTATGTGACTTCTTGCACATGGCTGCACTTCCACATTTTTGTGAATTTACCACCACGTTTATGCCATGTGGCTAACTCATTGAAATAAATAAATAAATAAATAAATAAATAAATAAATAAATAAATAAATAAATAAATAAATAAATAAATAAATGCGTGCTGGGGATGGAAAGCAAAAGCTAAAATTTGGACTGCCAAAGTGGCTAAAGGATTTCGCGAGGGACAATACAGATATTGAGTCTATTTCATTGAAGATGGTGCGGAGCAAATATGTACTGAACTGAAATGCCACCCAGTGTTTGAATTTCCGGACGTTGGGCACGTTTTATTTTTATTTTGTTCATTTCCTTATTCTTTATTCCTGATGTCTTTGAATCATGTTGCCTGAATGGCTCGAATTTTCCATACTAAACTAATGATTTCAGTACGTTTTAAAAACTGACACACGTTCATGTTTTGACTAGTATGTGTTCACCTATCGCGTATTGCTTTATGGGATGCCCATTTCATTATTTTTATATTCTATGAGCCAATGTAGCAAGTAGCTTCACATTGTGCTCAGAAAGTTTTCAACTGGAGCATTTTGGTTATCTCCCATGTGTTGCCAATGCTTACCATGTATTGAGGTACGATCCTTAGTCTAGACTTCTGGCTGAGATGTTGAATAAACTTTGTATTGCATTGTATTGTGTAAAATCAGAAACTATGCGAAAGCATTAAGTGAAATATCACGCTAAGTACATCACTCCCCACCCCTACAGCCACCCACCTTTGTTCCCAAGCAATCCACTTGTGGGATGTGCTACTTTGTTGATAATCATTGTACGAATACTGAAACCGCGCTAAAAACGCAGAAAAAGTGAACGACAGAGGACGCGCAGAATCTAAATGGAATTTTATGGACCAGATTCTTTTAACCTCGCACGTAGGCTGCAAGTGTGCTCCTACTCTCGACACTAAGCGCCGCCTGTCAGGCGCGCGCGGCCCGGGAAGAGCTGACCGCGCTGGAGTCACGCGCTCTACCATCTATGTATGCAGGTGCGTGCTGCGCGTCGATTTCCCTCATAAAAAGAGTAATGCAGCACTTTGAAGCGGACTGTCCTCTCGTTTACGCGATATCCGAATGTAGTCTACCATGCAGGTTATGAAATGAAAATCAGCGTTTATTAGCAGTAAAGCGCTAGCATTGTTTTTTTTTTTCGACTGCCCTTTAAACGTGATAAATGCACATGCGTTGTTTTACTTTTTGATTTTGTGCATGTTGATGCATATTTTTATCTCTTTTTTATTGTAACTAAATCGGTGATAGTTGCTTAGGCAAATTGCTTATGTTTTCTGTCGTCAGTCGTTTGTTTTTTACTTTCTTTTATATTTCCTTTTTGGTTGTATAAGCACGACGATCAGGATTAAAAATTGGTATTTCTGTGTTTCAAAAAGATATCGGCGCGGAAAATGGTTGAGCGCAGTTAGCATCTGACGAAGAAGCAACAAATGAATACGATTCCATTACAGGCTGTGATGCTGACTCAAACGGCTGCGCAACGCTTTCACACATACCAATAGCTTCAAAATAATATTTACTAGTCTTCTGGCTGCAGAAGTCGGGAGATCTCCCTACACTGTTAGTATTTATTCAAGACTTAAATATAGGAAAACGGTGTTGTGTCCCTTAGCGGTGGCTCAGTGGTTATGTGTCTTGATTACTTAGCCCTAAGACGTAGCTTCGACCACAACAGCGACCACCACGCTTCGATGAAGGGGAAGCGGAAGGCGCCCATGTAGAGTTTAATGTGAGCACGCGCTAGAGATCCCCAGCTAGTTATAATTACCTGAGCGCTTCACTACAGAGTTCTTCACAGCCATTGCCATTTTAGAATGGTAAACTTCATATACCATATGGAAACTGTTATGCTCCAGCAAACGTTCCTTTGATCCCTCTTTCTTTCTCATGTACGACTATGCACGTGCAGGATTTGAAAAGGAGTGTCAGGCGTGACATGCGTGACATGCAGGCGCAATAGTTTATAGGCACTACATAGAGATTCCAGTCATAAAAACAATCCTAATGAGGCGTTATTTATAAATATTGAGCAACAAACCTTGCCCGCTGTTAGTTTGGCACTACAGATGACCAAAAATCGATCATATTTGATGTTACTGGTGCACCCCCCGCAGGCTACAACACAGCCTAATTGGTAAGGTTCACTATGGCAGGAAGGAAGCATGAAGAGCGCTTTGAAACTCGCGAGAATTATATATCAGCCGTGCACATGCGAGTAATGGTTAAAGCTCGGGTAATGCCGAGGCCTGCAAGATGACTGCGCAACGCAGTCCTGCGACCTCCAATCAATCGGGTCCAGGGATGATCAAGCTCCGCCAATACCTCAACGGGAACGTCGTCCACGAGCGATATGGTGATCCATTCTAAGGAGGAAGGGATGTTTTGTACGTGAACGGACGCGCAGCCAGCCCGCCCCCTATGTAACGAACGCACGGCCGATCTACCTGCAATGCCCTCTTCACAAGCGCTAGCCGGTGGATTTGGAGATAACAGAAGGGGTTCGACCTGGCTGCGAAGCAGCGCTGACCAAGAAAACTCGAGCTGTATGCTTCCTTCGAAGTGGACCGTCCTCAGCCTGTGCGCGCGATCAAGGCTCGAGAAGCATTGCGGCACAGGCGCTCGCGTTTCTTTCATTGCTTCTCTGCTGCTTTCTTCCTAATGTACTATATACCGCCAGTCTCCACCCAGCAACCGAGTTGAGACTTTCCTCGCTCACGGGGCTCCCAAGCCCCAGACATAACAAATATCATATTAGTTGTATTAGTAATTGTGGTATATTTTGTACCATATTCAAAAGTTTGCCTTAAAATCAGGAGCTCTGTCCTACACGCTCAATACCCCGGCGATAATGTGTAGCATAAAAATGAGCAAATATTTTTAGAGCGCATGTTGGCTATAGGCAGCCGCATCTTATGCTAGTTAAATGCTTCAAGGAGCAGAATAAGGGGAAACCTTACCGCTTGGGAGCAACCTCCGGTGTGGATATGTGAGCGGATTGGCTTGCTCTGCTCAGGAGCACGTCTGGCTGCCAAGCGAAGTTGGGCCGACTGAGTGACTCGATGCCCCACGCAGCCTTTTCCTCCAGGCACGATCACGTGATCTTATGGACGCGGCGAAAAAAATATTTGCGGGGATTTCCTACCGATGCCAACGATCGCCGCGCCCCCAGCCGACGCAGTTAGGAGCCGCTGGTTTTCTCAGTATCAGGTAACAGCCTGTCCTCCCATACACAGGAAGCCTGGCTCCATGTGAGGGCCGCTTGTCACGTGTGAGCATGGTCTGCAGTCTTCTTGCGGAAATATGGGGAAGAAACTTCCAGAGGATAGCATCAAGCATCTTTCTCATTTTCTCTCCCGAAACGGGTTAATTTCTTCATGAATTTCCACTTTGTGTTTCGTTGTGATATGCAGCGACTTGAGAATGGGGCAGTCGCACCACTCTTCCACGCCGGCATCGGTAGAAAAAATGAAATCACACAACTGTGAAGACCTTCTCCGCAGCCTATACGTTGGGTTATGAGGACAGCATTGCATGCGATGCGCGAACACAACTTCAGAGCTGACCATTTCTCGTGCCCACTGAATTACACTCCCAGTCGGATGCACAGGTGCAAAGGAATAACATTGGGCCACAAGGACAAAGAACTTTTTCCGGAATACTCTGGCTGTCGTTATGCTAGACCGCAGGGCGCTACGAAGCTGAAAGATGCTCGATACTCCTTTCAAAATCTCACCTACTAGTGGCGCCCGAAGTGCACACTTAACGGCTCGGAGCAATATTCGCCGGTAGACGTTAAAAAGCTGGAGCACTATTTTTTGTCATCACTATGGAAACAAAGTGCTCAACAATTTCTTAACTTCTAACACCAAGGGTCAGCGAAATTTCTTAAAGGTCATATGTTTTCTTTCACCGATCTCTCACAATAGCCAATATATAAACTGCGTCAAAAGGCAATGGAAATTTAGGGAAAGCATTTTCCTTGAAGGAGAAATGAATAAAAACAGCGGCACACTTCGTTGATACCAAAAGTACATTTCAGTGGTGGTTTCACCGTTCCTTAATGTTTGTTCAGCAGCGAAAGACGCATTCATTGTTGAGAAAACAGAATTTAAAAATTTCTCTTCATTACAAACATTTCCTGACGTCTACCCCATACGGACTCCGCGATGGAACGTACTTCTCCCAATAATGGTGCTGTGTCCTGTACTGCGGACTCCGTGGTCAAAACCTGTCGGCGCAATGCACATCCGCGAGCGATCGGTGGTGAGAAACCTCTACTTCCTTTCCTAGCCTTTTGCGCCACGTGTACGCTTTGTTTTCGTTGAACGTGGGCATTTGCCGTTACATTGAGGTAATCTATCGATGCCGGCTAACATGAATTCGTCCCCAGGGTTGATTTACCAGAGATATCAAAAATTGATCAAAAACATTTCCAATTACTATCATCCTTATTGCTAACCTTATGTGTAAAGAAATATTTGAGCTTAGGAAAAAGACGACAAACAACGCACACTCTTTTTACAAACATTCTCGCACCAATACCGAATTTGCAATTTGCCGATTAAAATATGAAATACGTTTACGCGTGCTGCACAGAAGTCGCAGCAGCATCAGGGCGCGAAAATATATATTTATTTATCAGCCAGTTTCTTTTTACTGCACGCATATTATTTATCGCATGTTTTCGCATTGCGCTGAACTAGACCTCCACCTACCGCTGCAACTTCATCCAACACTTATCCCTCCTTTTAAATTTAAGTCTGAGATATCCTCTTCGTCAACCAGCGTGCCGTGAAGCTTATGTGTAATCTACTTGAGTGTATTCTTCCTGTGCTTCTATGCTGTAATTTTAGTTGCTGCATTCCGCTTTCCGCGAAGCAATCTACATGTTTCTGATTTGTATTGGTATATCGGTGATTTTATCTTTAGAATGTTGTTCTTTTCAATTTCACAACCTTTCAATATTGTAACAGTTTTGCGCCGCTACTTTTAAAACAGTGCGCGCCCGGATGCTGGCTCTTGTACAAGGCAGTCAGCCACCAGACAGGCATAGCGTACGATTCTAGGTAGAGGCTGCCAGGCTGAGAGAAGAATGCGCCGGCGGCAACAAAGGCAGGAAGCATCAGGTGGCGGCTGCATCGGCGTTTCTGAGTCAGCGCCGCCTAGTGTTACGTTTCGCGGTGCCGACAGGTACGGGCGACATCCTGCGATAGAATGTCGTGCGCCCCCCTTGCCACGCTCGTGAACAGGATGCCTAAGATGCAGGCGCCTGCGGAGTGTGCTGTAGACGACCTGAATGATCATTTTTGCTCTCGGATGATCACAGGGATGCTGATTTTTAATATTTACGAAAATTAAGCGTTCGAGCTCGACGAAATGACCTCAACGTACAAGATTCTTCGTTATTGAGTGGCACCAAAGGTTGAGCACGCGCACTTATATTCTTCCGAACCATTTCTAAAGTTCCAATCCCAGATCTAGGTTCATCTTTGAAAATAACAACGCACACCTCTGTGCACTGATGTTTCCGTTCGTTAGGAACAAAGAGTTTTTAGACCCCATATTTTGTTTAATCTCTTTTGTAGCTTTTCAAAATCTGCAGTGCTATGTTTCGTTACTGTTGACACTCACTTATATCTACAATGAGATGCTGATTGCCTTTCCCTAGTCGGGCAACAAGGTGCACCAATCCACTCTTTACAAATGCAAAAGCCAACTTCTGTTGGTTCTGGCCTATGAGAAAAAGTTTCATCTACATGGTTTAACGTCTCAATGTGGCGTCAGCTATGCGGGAAGCCATAGAGGAGGTTTCCCGCCTTAATTTTACCACGGGGGGTCCTTCCACTGATATTCCCAGTACCCTGGCGCCTTTTGTTCCGGGTCCGTCGATATGCGGTGGCCGCGGCCGGCATCGATCCTACGTCGATGGAATAAGAACATGAACCTCTTGATCAATGAGCTAAAGGGAAGATGATGTGCAAGGAAGAGTATGGAAGCGTGGATGCTGCGTGCGCTCGCAGCAAAGTTTAAAAAGAGGGTCTCCGGCTTAATTATTACTTAATTTAAGCATTTATTTATTTATTCTGCTCTTTTCCGCAGTTATACATTTATCCATTCGCTACACGCTTGGCAACTTAGATGGGACCAGCGTGGAACATCCAGCCTTGTATCTTACGGAAGAGGTCAGTGACATACAGGAAATGTTTTTATACAAAATGTAGCCGAGCTTCGATCAGTAAGCACAATTAAAATTGGGCATTGCATTGCGTTGAATTTGCTCCAGAAACAAACATCTTCAAGCCATGTATGATTCTAAGCTTGGTCCTTTTATTCGATTCTGCCGAATATTTCAAATATTCTGAATGTTTCCAACGTCAAAAGCGTTGAGTAAAGTTCGTAGAATGGCGGAAAATGGCAGCTGTGCCCGAACTTACCGCCGAGTGTCCCACAGTGTCAGCATCACACCGCTCAGAATTTCCTCATCTGACGGGACGGCCCCATGCAATGTGACGGTCTCGCACTGTTTCCTTTGAGTTTCAATAAATGGTGTCAGGATTATTAACTACATTGTAGAAGTTTTTGACTACGCGATTGCAGACTACAAATTCGATTTCAGGCTGCGTTTGTGCGTCCTTGGTCAGCTTGTCACTATTCATGCCAACGCAGATAACAATCGCAGCGTTTTCGAGCAGAGGGGAGATGCCTTGGCGGTATGTGGATAGACTGTGATAATGTTTTGGGAAGGCAGGAATTCATGCAAGTTGTTGCGCCCACGAGTGATCGATAAACTTTGCTTGAGTGATCGATGCGGAATGGAACGTTTGTTGGTGTCTTAAATATTTCATTTGTAAAAAACAATAACTAATAGACACAGGCATGATATTTTTCAGCAGAGAGCAAGGGAGGTTAATGAAAAAGTATTTTTGGTATTCAGCAACGCTGCATGAAGGACAATTACATACAACTCAGCTCGGTTCGAAACAAGGCTTAGCACCGCTTCGAGAAAGCCCTTATCTCATAAGCGTGTTATTGAAGCGGTGCGCACCAGGCTCAGCGCTCTCTGTCAAAGCGTCTGATGCCAACAGCACGCATGGTACCCTCTCAGCCTCCAGTTATATTCGTAGTAAGTTTATTACGGCTGTCCTGGTAAATGTCTTGTTGGTGGTCTCCATGGAATTCTATCTATTATCATGCTTGCAGTAATGAAAAAAAAAAATTATTCGCCCCTAATGGCACTGCGAATATTAGTGGTTTAATAAAGAGCATTCGTCCAAAATACTACTTATAATGTAAAGAAGACAAGGAACGGAAAACGCTGCGGCATCGCCATCACCATCGCTTGGCTCCGGCGCCCATCTCTCGTGCTTGAAGCTGTGCCCTGCTGCTGACAATTCGACCCTGCTGTGTCCGAATTACTGGCAGCGCTAGACGTTCAAACGAACTATTAAATCCACATTTCACTTGGTGGAGGTGCTGGGTACAGAGTCCATTCGGACTCTGTAACGCCCCAGCCACATTTGAAAGAATGATGGACACTGTACTGCGCGGCCTGAAATGGAACATCTGTTTATGCTACCTTGATGATATCGTCGTCTTTTCAACCGACTTCCCGACCCATCTGACTCGACTTCGCCAGGTCTTCACCTGCCTAACCCGCGCCGGTCTTCAACTGAACCTCAAAAAGTGCCGCTTTGGTGCCCGCCAGCTCACAATACTCGGACATGTTGTGTGTAAAGATGGAGTTCTGCCTGATCCTGAGAAGCTGCGCGCCGTCGCTGACTTTCCGAAACCGACCACTTTGAAACAACTGCGAAGCTTCGTGGGCCTCTGCTCGTACTTTCGTCGTTTTGTTCGGAATTTCGCAACCATCATAGCCCCCCTTACACAGCTCTTGAAAGGCACCCCTAACCTCTCCTCTTGGTCGCCAGCCTTCGATGATGCATTCGCGACACTGCGCAATGTTCTGACGTCACCGCCAATCCTTCGCCATTACGACCCTACTGCACCTACAGAACTTCACACCGATGCCAGTGGTGTCGGCCTCGGCGCCGTCCTCGCCCAGCGCAAGCCTGGCTTCTCCGAATACGTTGTCGCCTACGCCAGCCGTGCTCTCACCAAAGCCGAGTCCAACTACTCCGTTACCGAAAAGGAGTGCTTAGCAATCGTGTGGGCTGTAACGAAGTTCCGCCCTTACTTATACGGCCACTCCTTCGAGGTAGTTACAGATCATCATGCTCTCTGCTGGCTCGCGTCTCTCAAGGATCCGTCTGGCCGTCTCGGGCGCTGGGCTCTCAGGCTTCAGGAATACGACATCCGTGTAGTGTACCGCTCTGGCCGCAAGCACTCTGACGCCGACGCTCTTTCTCGGTCACCGGTGTGCTCGCCTAACTCATCGTCCCCTCCTCAAGCATCCTTGTCAGCACTCACCATTGAGGATATGCCTTTCGAGCAACGACAAGATCCTTGGGTTTCTCGCCTGCTAGATATCCTTGGCACTACTTCCGCGGCTGCGCATCCTCGGGCACTCCGCCGACAGGCCTCCCATTTCGCCATTCGGGACGGCCTTCTCTACCGAAGGAACTACAACTCAGACGGCAGAACGTGGCTTCTTGTCATTCCGCGCCACCTCTGCTCCGAGGTTTGTGCCCACCATCACAGTGACCCGCAAAGCGCTCATGCCGGCGTCCTCAAAACCTATGATCGAATTCGTCAAAGGTACTACTGGCGGGGAATGTACAATTTCGTACGTCGCTACATTCGCTCTTGTACCGCCTGTCAACAACGCAAGATTTCTCGCCACCCTGCTGGCCCTCTTCAGCCTTTACCGTGTCCAGCTCGCCCGTTTGATCGCGTGGGAATCGACCTTTATGGTCCGCTACCATGCAGTGCCACTGGTAATCGATGGGTCATCGTCGCCGTCGACCACCTGACCCGTTACGCCGAGACTGCTGCACTTCCCGCGGCGACAGCCCGAGAGGTAGCCCATTTTCTTCTGCACCACTTCATTCTTCGACACGGCTCCCCCCGCGAGCTACTGAGTGATAGAGGTCGTGTCTTTCTTTCCGAAGTAGTCCAAGAGCTCCTGTCGTCTTGTAAATCGATACATCGAGCTACAACTGCGTACCACCCGCAAACAAACGGCCTCACGGAGCGCTTCAACCGTACGCTTGGGGACATGCTCGCAATGTATGTTACATCTGAATCTGGAAGCTCCAACTGGGACCAAGTACTGCCATTCGTAACGTTCGCGTACAACACTGCCACCCAAGCAACAACTGATTTTTCGCCCTTCTTTCTCTTATACGGCCGTGAACCATCTTGTACTCTAGACACAATTTTGCCATACCATCCAGATGCCTCTGAGTACAGTGCTTTGTCAGACATTGTACAGAAGGCCGAGGAATGCCGTCAGCTAGCTCGCACGTTTACCTCCAACACTCAAGGCTATCGCAAAGATCAGCATGATACCGATACCCCTGCTCCCACGTTCCAGGCCGACAGCTTCGTTTGGCTATGCGTTCCAGCCACCAACAAACTAGACACCAAATACCACGGACCTTATCGAGTCTTGGAACGCACATCCCCTGTGAACTACGTCATCGAGCCAGTCACCCCTTCTTCCGACCACCGCCGTCGCGGCCGCGAGATTGTCCACGTTAGCCGCCTCAAGCCATATTACAACCCTCTGGTCGTCTCTTCTCCCTGAGTCGCCAGGATGGCGACTTCTTCACGTGGGGGAAATGTAAAGAAGACAAGGAACGGAAAACGCTGCGGCATCGCCATCACCATCGCTTGGCTCCGGCGCCCATCTCTCGTGCTTGAAGCTGTGCCCTGCTGCTGACAATTCGACCCTGCTGTGTCCGAATTACTGGCAGCGCTAGACGTTCAAACGAACTATTAAATCCACATTTCAATAGCAATATTTCTAAAGTATACAAGCTATCTAAACGTACCTGCAGTGGCGTTAGTAACTCATATTTCCCCCCAGTCGCCTTTCTCATAATAACTACCCCGGGGCCAGAGAACCGCGTATAGGTAGGTCATACCGTTCTGCCTGAGGGTAGTCGTTCATCGTAGTACAATCACTGGTCTTTCTCGTTCACTAGTGTCCTTTGTAGGATACAACACGACGCAATAACACTCTATTCGCATCATTTCACATGACGCAGGAAGCATGTGGAAAAGCCACCGAAAACCACGTTATAGGCCGCAGAGCCCCCGTACTCTGGCAGAACTAAGAAAAAAACGCAAAACTGGAAAGAGTCACAGTGAATGGAAAAAAGATCAAAATGCATGGAGTAGCACTAAGGGCCACAAAATACGAACATTATACACAAATATTTTCCTCTAAGTTCGAATTAAAGAGGACTATAAGTAGAAGGTCATTTCAACTGTAATTCGAACAAAGGCTTAAATTTGACTTTATTCAAGAAAATAAAATACAAAAACATTGACGTGCACTGCATTATGAAAAAAGCGCGGTATGTCTTAATCGTTACTCTTTTATTTTTGTATGCTTTGAGCATTTAAAGAGTTCATTATCTTTATTTATAGACGATATGCGGCGCTGATATCGAGGCACTCTAGACACGCGAAACGGAGAGCTCCATCTCTTAGCGATCCGAGAACTAGTTCTGCCATGTTGCTTGGTGAAGAAAATGAAATCGCTGCGGTGCGTTGGGTAAACACGGGTAGGCAGTGAAAAATCGAGTCCGAATGCTATGTTGCGCTGCGCTATAGACGTTAAGAGAATACTACGATGCGTATGGCAACCAACTACATGCTGCCAATTCTTTAACAATACCGTGCGATCATCGACTGCCCGACGCTGCTTCGCCGGAAGACGTATGAAAAAGCAATCGGAGGCAAAGGAATGCGCACAATTCCTGTTATGGCAGTGATCCTCGCCTGCTATGTTGCTCTGAGATCATAACAGTCGAAAGCTCGGCTTCAAGAATTGACCACATTTTGAGTGCATTTCTCGGGTGCCTATGAATTACAGCGCCTTCTAGAAGAGGTGAATGGAACCTTTCTGCTATTCTCTTCATTGCCTTTGGAAATCAATTTTCTTTCTTGTTTTCCAGCTTAATTACCCCGAGTCTACTGCTTTAAGAAGTTCCACCACTGAAAGTCTTCAACTAATTTTACTTTCCAAGTGACTGCGCATATATCAACAATTCTGAAAGTTTACAAACTTAGATGCAGTTTCTTTTAATGACTGCGGATGCCACCACTATGCGCTTTCCCCAGAATTTTGACCTATCAAATGCAGTTTGGTTTGATGCACAGGCCATATGGGAAGTTTTGCAACTGGTAATATTAAAAAGGTCTGGTTCTGATTGTGCAACGCTGCCTCCGCCCTCAATCGCCTCGAACTCATCTGTGCCCCAAGAATACCGCACTCTACTTCTTATACACTGCAAATAGTGCGGATAATATCTCTAGTGAGGAACAGAGATTTGCATCATTGAACTGGGCGTTCACAATAACCGTTCGCACTCCTCACTTTCGGTACTAACAAATGTCGACCATAGTACATATCGCTACATTAATTATTTGAAAAGGCAGCCCCCTCAAAAGAATTACCCAAAAATGGAACCGTGGGCAAGTGCGGTACTTGGAACGTTACAAATTTCAACCAATCAGAGCCAGAAGCACATATCAGCGTTTTTAGAGCGCAGGCAGCAACCTTAATTCCAGGGGTATCATCCGATGAAGCAGAAAAGCCTAACAGATGACACTTCACCCGAGCAGCACGGTTCCGCCCCAACGCTTCTTCCCTCTCCCAATTTCCGCTTTGTTTCTGTTCGGCGCCGTTGCGCTGAGCAGCCGATGGTCGCCCGGTAGTGTTAAATAACTGGCCCGCTGTACGTATCGGCCTTACGTTTGTTGTTTTTTTTTTCGTCGCAAACATCACATTCTATCAAATGCTATGCCAGTCATCATGTGTAAACGCACGCAGGAGTTTACGGGTTTTTGGATTGTGCGCTGATTTGTCGTACATCTATACAGGTCGTTCGCTTTAATGTTTATAAACAGGCTTGGTAAAATCTTATAATTGACCAAACAATGAGCTAAAATAGCGTGTTTATTAACTCTCTCGAAGACCATATTTGTTTCAGCGATGTAAACATAATAAAATAAACTTTGTTGGCACACTGGTGCGGCTCAAAATTGCAGTCCGGCTCCAAAGGAAAAGAATTTATTGCCAAATCAGGCCCATACCAACTCATAACGTTTCACCTGCAGAACTTGATCACTGAGGCCGCGAGTTACGACAGGGAAATAAAAAAAAAACATGCGTCGTTTGTTCTTTTTTTTCATGTTCAATGCGCTTTTCTCCGCGATCAGTAATGTATCTTGAAGCGCTAACAAATAGGCAAGGTATAGTGCCATGTGCAGTTTTCGTTTACTATTCAATTGCGCCGCAATGTCGTATATGTAATGCATGTAACGTAAAAAAGCGTAGGTAAAGAAACTGATGTGCTGCATGCGTTACGTTTTTTTCTTCGATTTCCTGCGTTCGCAATTTATGTTGTGAAAGCAATTCTGAAAAACTAATATTTTTTGTGCGTAGCACAACTAGCCCAAATAACTGATTTCACCGATGTCTGTCCGAAGCCGCTCACTCTCTCTTAGTGAACTTGAAGCAGAGAAAAAGAACTTGGCGACGCTCGCGTCTCGCGGCCCAGCATTGAGGAGGCGGAGCGGCCGCACAGCTGCATCAGAATCCTCTCTCTCCCTCTGTGTCCTTCCGTCTCTCGGTGAGCTTGAAGAGGGTGAACGGAAAGTACCGACGCACGCATCAGGGGAGTTACCACTGAGGGTGAGGAGCGGCCGACTAGATGCGCCCAGTGAGAAGTAGAGAGGAGCGTGTCAGTTGCGGACGTGGCGGCCGTCACTGGGCAGCATTGCACAAATGTGTTTTACTTCGGAGTGAGCAGTCGTTTGTCTTTCGCGCGTCCACAACTTCGGCATCTCTCCCCTTGCATCAGTCACACCTAAGCCATCACGGACAGCAGACGTGCATGCGCGATGCTCTCTGGATCTTTCCTCCGAGCCGCTGGCCGCGTCGCGTTTCCCTCTCTTTCTCTCCCCCTATATTTAATTCCCAGATCTTTCGGCCACAGACCAGTGCATTGTAAAAGGGTACATTGTGCCTGAAATTATTGCTAAAGCTGTGCTACTGTAGATTTCGAGCTTTCAGCATATAGCGGCCGGTAGACACGTCTTACCCACGAGACGCTGTGACGTCACACCCCACGTGACAATAGGGTGAGAGCTCTGCTACCTGCTCAAGCCGTCGACAGGAGCTGCCAACATGGGTCTCTCGTTTCACATGGGATGGTTATGTCAGAATCAGCCTGCCAGGACCCTGGCGTTCACGTTTCCCCTATAGGCCTCTAAGGCACGTTCATATGGCTTGGTTAATGCGGGGCTTTATATGTGGTCTTAGGAAGAAGAAAAAGAGAAGAAGAACGCTCGGTCACCCGCAGCCAATGCTTTCGCTCAATATTTGGTTCAGCAGCGTTCAACCCTTGTAATTCCCTTACACCAGCTGTAACTAGGACGTGGTCATACTTCCAACACTTATATCCTCGCCCAGGATGCCCGATCTGTAACAACGAAGATGTCGAGGCCGACATCCACCACTTGCTGTCGGACTGCCCAGCACTCAAGCCAACACGAATCCGGCACCTGAGCATAGCTGGCCTTTCAGCAACCAATCCTGCCTCATACGTCACTTGGACGCAGGGACCTCATCATCGCTCACTTCTGGACTTCATAAAATCAGCCAACCTTTTTCCAATTATTTAATCATTTATTCATCCTTCATCTCATAACCTACTGATGCCCTGAGGCAATAAATATCGGATAAAAAAAAACAACCCTTGTAATTGTTTTTTGTCATTTCTGAAAACGGTGTAAGGAAAGATGAGGAAGCTTCTGCGCCGCGCGTTTGCTCGGCGACGCAATGATTAAAGCCAATCCGTCTGGTACTGAGGCGTCGCTTAGACGTGCTGAAGTGCAATGGTTACGAAGGCAGCCGGAACATAACGTTCTGCTGATTCTGATGTTGCAGCTAAATGGTGCAAGAATCTAAAAGAACGAAGAATGAGGAAACATGCCGAGTGTGCTCCGGAAACTGCTGAAGACACTGAGTGTCGTCGTGAACCGGATGCCGAAACGAAGAGGAACTAGTGGTAGAAACTCCAGGACAACCGGCTGCGCGAATGCAACCGATGGAAAGTTATAGCAGACATAAGCAGTGCTACGCACCTACTTCGCTTTTGATCAACTATGTAAATCGGCCACATTTTCACACTGGTGGAAAAAGCGTGCAAAGGGTGACAGTATGCTAAAGCGCTACAAGCCGTCCAATTTTATTATTGTTGTCCGTACGGCGAAATGTAACTCCACCACTTTCTATTCTTACAACTATAGTCGCCAGAAAATTCAATGTAAAAGAGCCATCAAACTTTGTAGCCTTCACATCAGTCTTGCAGCAAGGCTCTTTGTAGAGCGCACTTTTCGTGGCAGCAGGGGCCACTACAATATACAGCAGCAAGGAAATAAAAAAACACAATTGCGCCATATGTTTCTTGGAATAATATAAGCAATAATGATTTGGCACAAGGAGCTGACCAGCAAAACTAATGTGATATTCGCAAGGCTCCGTAATAGTTACACTGAAATGGTGAATTGCATGGCACGTTTTTGTGAAAAATGTATATTAGCAGTCTGCAGCTGATCGAGCGCCAGAATAATCGTACTGCTGATCCCGCAGTTGTAAACGCTTGCACGCATAGAAGCGTGCAACGACACAAAAAAAGCTCCGTCAACACTTGGTCACATGGTGATGTCTGGCAATGAGCTGGAATTTCAGCTTGCCTGCAAATTTTATCGTGAGCGGTAGTGGTTCCATGGTCAATCCCGCTGACAACGTACGAGGTTGTGGTTTCTAATAGATGGTCGTCAAGCTAAACTATATACTCATGTGAGCAGACCTAGCTAGTCTTACTACGCCGCATTAGCCATCCGCGAAACCCACCTATATCACAGAAAGGCACTGCCGATAATAAACTTGTAGAGCACCCTCACTGTCTTAACTATCCTTCCTTGCACACCGAGGTTGAAAACTCTTTCTTCTCCTTGACCTCACCTCTTACTCTTACCTAAACCCCTTCCCCTATTTAGCCCACCTAGTCAGCCGATCCCAACCATGACCTGCAGCAATCCTGCATTATTACTGGCCTAGCCATCAGTGTAGTCTGCGCGAAGAAGTAAGGCTGTCCGTGTAAATGTTTTCCTCCTCCTCCTTCATATGCCTCCATACAGATGCGACGGCTTCGAATGAGCGCTGGTGCAGCTATCGTACTGAACCAAGAATAATGAAATACTCAAGGAATTTTTGCCTTGTTTCGCTTTGTGAAATTAGAATTACATGCTGTTATCACGCGATTTACCGAGGGCTCTGGGAAGCATGTACACGCTTCACTTTTGGTGCACTCTTCGATGAGGCGTTCGGCCACTATGAAGCCATTTTCATATATATGTGGGAATGGATGGAAATCGCATATACCACAAGCTCACTCATGAACCCTAATATCTAGTTTCAACTCTCGTGAATCGCATTGCCGCATGCGAAAGTAAATTTACTTCATTTCGTATGCGTGTGTCACCAAAACATGCTTCCGAAATCAGAATAACACTGTCTTCAGACAAACACTGCAATATTGTTATGTACCCGAAGCGACGGACGGTCAACCCGCCTTTTAGCTAAGGGACTCACAGCCGCTGTAGTTACATTGCCTCCTTTGCATGGGTTAGCCGGCCGCTTCGGAGAGGACAGCAGGGGTCCCCCCTGCCACGAAGACGCTTGGGCCAAGGAAACTCGAGCCTATGGTTCCTTGGAAGTCGACCAAGGCGCTAGAAGCAGCACTTCACAAGCGGCCGCGGGTCTTTCTTTCTCTCACTTCCCCTCTCTTCTAAATGTACAATACGCCCTCAGTCTCCATAAAGTAATTGAGTTGAAAAATTCCTCGCTCTCTGGGCTCAAACGCCCAGAACATACCACTGGCTACTCTCGCCTAGGATGACTCAGTGGTGTTTGAAGCTGTTCCCGTACGATTATGATTTGCAGTAATAGCTTGGGCGCCCTCATCAAATTGCTGACGCACACACCAGGCTGCCCTTGCCCGCCTAGGTAGATGAGGCATATCAATTGCAGATGTGCTCATGCTGGCTTTCAAGCTGAGCCTAAAACTTAATCCACATCAACAAGCAAAACTGATCCCAAAAAATCCACGGCTACCCCGCGTAACAAGACCTGTGTCAGGCGAAGATCTGCACAGGTTGCCAGGGCAGTAATTGTCTGCTTCCGCAATGTTGGGGCCTGAGGGCTCGCTACGGAAAAGTTGCTTATTCGCGGTACCGAATTGGTGCTCAGGCGGAAGCGAGAAAAAAACGTACTCGACTTGGCACTCGTAGGTCCCTGGAGCGTAGTAGCCATGAAAGCGTGTGCTGGAGGATACTTATGGTGGCCCGTTGTCGACAACGCCATAGAGCGGCTAATCAATATTTGTGCAACTTGCTGCCAGTAATAAAGAACGCGACATAAAGCACCACCTCCTGTCAGGAAGCGCGTGACCGCTCCATGGCGCACAGTACACGCCGACACTGCTTGCCCCATGGAGGGAGGGATGCTGTTAATGGTTGTAGACGCCGTACAGTAAGTGGCTTGAAGTGTGCTTCATGCGCAACATACAGTAACTAGTCTAATCTAGGAACTGTGTAACCTCTTTCGCGACCTTCAGCATTCTCGAAAGGCCGGTAACGGATAACGGCCCGGTCGTAGTTTCTACGGAAATCGAAGATATCCTAATGTAGAACGCTGTAACGGAAAATATAAATGCTCCTTAACATCCTGCCGCGAATCGGCAAACGTAGAGAATGGCATACGAGACTGAAGGTTCCGCCTTCTAGAAAATGTGTCCGCGAGAAATCGTCTTGTTCGACTAGTCACAAATCCGCAGTCTTTATAAAAAACACAGTTTTTTTGCAAACTCTGAATTAAAATATTTGAAGCTACGCCCAAGCCTCGGACAAAAAATAAATATCATTACAACTCCATTAGTAATTATGCAATATATTGTATCATATTCAGAAGTTTGCCTTAAAATCAGGAGCACTGCCCTTCACGCTCAATGCCCCTTTTATAATGTATTGTATAAAAATGGGCCGATATTTTTCGGAGCGCCTGTTGACTATAGGCAGCCGCATCTTACTCTAGTTAAATGCTAAAGAGAGAAAAAACTTACCGGTGGGGAGCACCCTCCGGAGCGGATATGTGTGCGGAGTGGCTTGCTCTGCGCAGGAGCACGTCTGGCTGTCAAGCGTGGTTGGGCCGATCGAGTGCCTCTATGCCACACGCAACCAGTTCCTCCAAGCACGATCACGTGATCTTCTGGATGCGCCAATAAGAGATTTGCGGGGATTTCCCTCCGATTCCGTCGATCGCCGCGCTCCCAGCCGACGCAGTTACGAGTCGCGGTCTTTTCCACTATCAGGTAACTTCCTGTCCTCTCGGGCACAGGAAGTCTGGCTGCGTGGGAGGGCAGCCTCTCGCGTGAGAGCATTGTCTGCAGTCTTCTCGCGGAAATATGGCGAATAAACTTCTAAGGCTTAGCATAAAGCATCTTTCTCGTTTTCTCTCCTGAGTCGGGTTAATTTCTTCGTGAACTGTTTCCACTTTTGTGTTTCGTTGTGACATGCAGCGGCATGAAAATCGGGCAGTCTCACCACTCTTCCACACCGACATCGGTTGAAAAATTGAGATCAGACAACTGTGAAGACCTTCTCAGCATCCTATACGATGACTAATGCTTAAAGCATTGCATGCCAAGTTCGAAAAATGCATCAGAGTAGACGAATTCTTGTGCATACTGAATTACAATGCCATTCGGGTGCTCAGGTGGACAGGAATAATCACGTTGGGCCACGAGGACAGAAACCTTTGCTTTCAGAACATTCTGGGGGTCCTTATGCTATACCGCAGTGAGAAACGTAGCTAAAAAGTGCTCGAGGCCGAATACTCCGTGTAAATTCTCCACTACAAGTGGCGTTCGAAGTACACACTTAACGGCTCGGTGCACTTTTCACTGGTCTGCATTCAAACGCTGCAGCACGATTGTTTGTTATCACTATGGAAACAAAGTGCTGAACAATTCCTTAACTGCGAACACCGAGTGTTAATGAAATTTCTTAAAGATTATGTTTTCTTTCACCAATCTCTTACGAAGACCGAGATAAAACTGCGTGAAATGGCAACGAAAATTTAGGATAAATAGGTTCATTTAAGTGGAAATGAAAAAAAAACTGCGGCAGTCTTTGCTGATATAAAACGTACATTTTCAGTGTCGGGGTCGGCGTTCCTTTATGTTTATTCGGCAGCGAATGACGTATTTATTGTCGAGAAAACAGAATTTAAAAATTTGTCTTCATTAGAAACATTTCTGACTTCGCGATGGATCTTCTCAAAATAATGGTGCGGTGTCCTGTACTGTGAACTCCGTGGTCAAAAATTGTCGGCGCAACGCACTTCCGTATGCGATTGGCGGTGAGAAGCCTGTACCGCATTTCCTAGCCTTTTGCGCTACGTAAAAGCTTTGTTTTTGTTGAACGTGGGCTCTTTACCGATACATTGCGGTAATCTCTTGATGCAGGCTAATGTGGATTCGTCCCCAGTGTTGGTTTAGAAGAGAGCTATCCGAAATTGACCAGAAAGATTTCTTATTACTATCATCCTTATTGCTGGCCTTACGTGTGAAGAAATAATTGAGCTCAGGAAAGCGATGACAAACGACGCACCCTCGTTTTACTCCACATTCTCGCACCTATTCCAAATTTGCAATTTGCCGATTAAGATATGAAATAAGTGTACGACTGCTCCACAGCAGTCGCAGCAGCAACAAGGTGCGAAACATTTATTTTTATTCATCAGCCGATTTATTTTACTGCACGCATATTATTTATCGCATGTTTTCGCATTGCGCTGAGTTAGACCTCAACCTACTGCTGCAACTTCCTCCAACACTTATCCCTCCTTTCGAATTTAAATCTGAGATACCCTCGTTGTCAACCGGGTTGCCATGGAGCTTGTATGTAATCTACTTAAGTGTATTAATCCAGGTGCTTCTATGCTGTAATATTAGTTGCTGTATTGCGCTTTTCTCGAAGCAAACAACGTGTTTCTGATTCGTGTTGGTAATATCGTTGATTTTATCTTTAGAATGTTGTTCTTTTAAATTTCACATCCTTTCAAAATTGTAACCGTTTTCCGCCACTACTTTTAAAGAATTCGCGCCCGGGTGCTGGCTGACGAACAAGGTAGTCAGGCACCGGACAGGCATTGCGTAGTTTTCTCTGTAGAGGCTGCCAGACTGAGAGAAGAATGCGCCGGCGGCAACAAAGGCAGGAAGCATCAGGTGGCGGCTGCATCGGCGTTTCTGAGTCAGCGCCGCCTAGTGTTACGTTCCGCTGTGCCAAAAGGTACGGGCGCCATCCTGCGATAGGTTGTCGTCCGCCTCTCTGCGGAGTGGCGCTGTGGGCGCCCTGAATGATTTTTTTTTTGTTTTTGTTCTCGGCTGACCACAGTAATGTTGATTTTTATTATTCACGAAAAGTAAGCGTTCGAGCTCGACGAAGTGGCCTGAACTCACCAGACTGTTCGTTGTTCAGTGGCATCAGAGATTGAGCACGAGCAGTTATGTTCTTCCGAACTATTTGTAATGTTCCAAGCGATCCTTGGAACGAACAACGGACACCTCTGTGCATTGATGTTTCCGTTCGTTATGAACGAGGAGATTTTAGACCCCATATTTTGTTTAACCTCTTTTGAAGCTTTTCAAAATCTGCACTGCTATGTTTCGTTACTGTTGACACTCACATATATCTACAAAGAGATGCTAATTTCCTTTCCTTAGTCGGGCAACAAGGTTCACCAGTTCACTCTTTACAAATGCAAAAGCCATCTTCTGTTGGTCCTGGCCTGTGAGCGATATTTTCACAACATAGTGTAACGTTTAAAGCGGCGTCATCTATGTGGGAAGCCATAGAGGAGGGCTCCTGCCTTAATTTGTACCATGGTAGGTTCCTTCCACTTATATACCCTGTACCCTGGCGGCTTTCATTCCGCCTCCGTTGATATGCGGTGGCTGCGGCCGGCATCGAACCCACGTCGGGGGAATTAGAACATGAGCGCCTTGACCATGAGCTAAAGCGGATGAGGATGTTCGAGGGAGATTATGGAAGCGTGGATGCTACTTGGGCTCGCAGCAAAATTGAAAAAGGGGATCTACGGTTTATTTATTCATTTATTGTTTTATTTTACTCTTCTCCTTAGTCATGCAATGGTCCAGTCGCTACACGTAGTGCCAATTACATGGAACCAGCCTGGAACTTCCACTCATGAGCCTTCTATCTTACGGAAGAGGTCAGTGACATACAGGAAATGTTTTTATACAAAACATAGCCGAGTGCCGATCAGTAAACACAATTAAAATTTGTCAATGCATTGCGTTGAATTTGCTCCAGAAACAAACTGTTTTTCAAGCCATGTATGATTCTAAGCTTGATTATTTTTCTCCCCTCTGCCTAATATTTCGAATCTTCTGAAAGTTTCTAACGCCAAACAAGTAGAGTTCGTAGAATAGGAGATAATGGCAGGTGTGACCGATCTTACCGACGAGTGCCCTAATGTATTCAACATCACAACGCACAGAACTTTCTCCTCTCACGGGATGGCCAATGCAATGTGACTGTCTCGCACTGTCGAGTTTCAAAAAACTGTGTCGACACTTTAAACTACATTGTAGAGGTTTTTGACTACGTCATTGAAGACAACAAATTTTACTTCAGGTTGCGTTTATGCGTCCTTGGGCAGCTTGTCACTATTCATGCCAACGCAGATAACAATCGCAGTGTTGTCGAGCAGAGGGGAGATGCTTTGACGGTGTGTGGATAGACTGTGACAATGTTTACGGAAGGAAGGAATTCATGCAAATTGTTGCACCCACGGGTGATCGATGAACTTTGCTTGAGTGATCGACGCGGAATGAAACGTCTGTTGGCTGCTAATTATTTCATTTGTAAAAAACAAATAATAACTAATAGACACAGGCATGATACTTTTCAGCAGAGAGCAAGGGAGGTTAATGAAAAAGTATTTTTGGGATTCAGCGACACTGCATGAAGGACAACAATTACATACAACTCAGCTCGGCTCGAAGCTCGGCTTAGCACCGCTTCGAGAAATCCCTTATGTTATAAGCGTGTTAGTGAAGCGGTGCGCACCAGGCTCAGCGCTCTCTGTCAAAGCGTCTGATGCCAAGAGCTCGCATGGCATCCTGTCAGCCTCTTGTTATATTCGTCGTAAGTTTATTACAGCTGTCCGTGTAAATGTCTTGTTGGCAGTATCCATGGGATTCTATCTTTTATCATACATGGAGTAATAAAAAAAATTATTAACCTCTCATGGCACTACGAATATTAGTGGTTTAATAAAGAGCATTCGTCCCAAAAACTACTTCTAGCAACATTTCAAAAGTACACAAGCTATCTGAATGTACCTGCAGTGGCGTTAGGAATTCATATTTCCCCTGTCGCCTGTCTCATAAGCACTACCCCGGGACCAGAAAAACGCGTATTGTTTAGGGCATTCCGTTGTGCCCGTCGGTAGACGCTCATCGTAGTAAAATTACTGGTCTTTCTCATTCACTCCTCCTTTGGGTGATACAACATGACGAATAACACTTTTTTCGCATCATTTCCTATGACGCAAGAAGTATGCAGAAAAGCTACCAAAAACTACGTTAATAGGCCGCAGGGCCCCCGTGCACTGCCAGAACACATAAAAAACGCAAAATTAGAGAAAGCGTATCAGTCACAGTGAATGGGAAAAAGAGCAAAATGCATGGAATAATACGAAGTGCCCACAAGACACGGACATTATATACAAATATTTTCCTATAAGTTCCTTTTAAAGAGGACTATATGTAGAAGGTGGTTGCAACTGTAATTCGTACCAAGGCTGAAATTAGACCTCAATACAGATAACAAAATGAAATAACATTGGCCTGCACTGCATTATCTAAAGAGCGCCATATGTCTTGATCGTAATATTTTCATTTGTGTACGCTTTGAGCATCTAAAGAGTTCGTCATCTGTATTTATAGACGATATGCGTAGAAGCACTGCTATCGAGGCACCCTAGATACGCGAAATGGGGAGCTCCAACTCTTAGCGCTCCGAGAACTAGTTCTGCCATGTGGCTAAGTGAAGAAAACGAAATCGCTGCGGTGCGATGGGTAAACATTGGCAGGCAGTGAAAAATGGAGCCCGAATGCTAAGTTGCACTGTGCTGTGCACGCTATGCGAATACTACGATGCGTATGGGAACCAAGTACAGCACTCCAATTTTTTAACAGTACCGCGCGATGATCAACTGCCCATGCGATGCTGCGCCGGAAGTCATATGAAAAAGCAAGCGGAGGCAAAGGAATGCCCACAATTCCTGTTATAGCAGTGAGCCTCGTCTGCTATGTTGTTGTGAGATCATAAAAATAAAAAAGCTCGGCTTCAAGTATTGACCAAATTTTGAATGCATTTCTCGGGTGCCGATGAATTATCGCGCCATCTAGGAGAGGTCAATAGAAGCTTTCTGCTATTGCCTTCATGCCATCGGAAACATCGGAAATCTCTTTTCTTTCATGTTGTCCACCTTAATTACCCCGAGTCTACTGCTTTAAGAAGTTTCGCTACTGAAAGTCTTCAACTAATTTTACTTTCCAAGTGATTGCGCATATATCAACAATCTGAAAGTTTACATACTTAGATGCAGTTTGCTTTAATGACTGCAGATGCCGCCACAATGCGTTTGCGCCAGAATTTTGACCTATCAAATACAGGTTGGTTTGATGCATAGGCCCTGTGGGACGTTATGCAACTGGTAATAATAAAGAGTTCTGGTTCTGATTGTGCAACGCTACCTCTGCCCTCAATCGCCTGGAACTCATCTGTGCACCAAGAATACCGCACTCTATTTCTTATCCACTGCAAATAGTGCGAATAATATCTCTAGTGAGGAACACAGATTTGCATTAATGAATTGAGCGTTCAAAATATTCAATCGCACTACTTACTTTCGGTACTAATAATTGTCGGCCACAATACATGTCATTACATTGATTAATTGAAAGGAAGCCCCCTCATAAGAATTACACAAAAATGGAACCGTGGACAAGTGTGGTACTTGGAACGTTACAAGTTTCAACCAATCAGAGCCAGAAGCACATATCAGCGTTTTTAGAGCCCAGGCATGAACCTTGATTCCAGGGGTATTTTCCGACGAAGCAGAAAAGCCTAACAGATGACACTTCGCCCGAGCAGCACGGTTCCGCCCCAACGCTTGTTCCCTCTACCAATTTCCGCTTTGATTCGGTTCGGGCCCGTTGCGCTGAGCAGCCGATGGTCGCGTGCTACTGTTAAATACCCGGCCCGCTGTACGTATCGGCCTTACGTTTATTGCTTTTTTTGTCGCAAACATCGCATTCTATCAAGTTCTATGCCAGTCATCATGTGTAAACGCACGCAGGAGTTTACGGGCTTTTGCATTCTGCGTTGATTTCCAGTACAATTATACAGGCCAATCGCTTTATTGTTAATAAACAGGCTTGGTAAAATGTAATCATTGCCCGAACACTGAGCCAAAGCAGCGTGTTTATTAACTCTCTGGAAGAGCATATCCGTTTGAGCTTTGTAAACATAATACAATGAACATTGTTGGCACACTGGTGCTGCTCGAAATTGCAGTCCGGCTGCAAAGAAAAGTTCTGCATAACTTATTCGCAAATCAGGCCCACTCAGAACGTTTCTTGATCGCTGAAGCCGCGAGTTACGACACTGAAATAAAAAAAAAAAAACATGCGCCGTTTGTTCTTCTTTTGCATGTTCAATGCGCTTTTCTCCATGATCAGTAATGCATTTTGAAGCGCTAACGAGTAGGCAAGGTATGGTGCCACGTGCGGTTTTCGTTTACTTTCCGATTGCGCCACAAAGTCGTATATGTAATGCATGTAACGTAATAAAACGTAAAGAAACTGATGTGCTGCATGCGTTAGGTTTTTTCTTTGATTTCCTGCATTCGCCATTTATGCGGTGAAAGTAATTGTTCCGAAAAAGTAATATTCTTAGTGCGTAGCACTACTAGCCCCAATCACTTATTTCACCGATGTCTGTCCGAAGCCGCTCACTCTCTCTCTCTCTCTCTCTCTCTCTCTCTCTCTTCGTGAACTTGAAGTAGAGAAAGAGAAGGTGACGATGGTCGCGTCGCGCGGCTTAGTATTGAGGAGGCGGAGCAGCCGCTCAGCTGCAGCAGAAACCTCCCTCTCTCTCTCTGTCCTTCCGTCTCTCTGTGAACTGGAAGAGGGTGACGGGAAAGTAGCGATACCCACATCATGGGAATTACCACTGTGGGTGAGGAGCGGCCGCATAGAGGCGCCCATTAGAGAGTTTTGGCTGAGCGTTTTTACGGCCAGCGGAGAGGAGTGCAGATGCCACTGCGCATGCGCACGTCGCTGGGCTGGCCAGCGTTTTTATGACGCGAAGCTTGGGGAGCCCTCTCCATCGGAGCAATCTGCAGCGCGCGAGCGTGCGTAAGAGCGCGCCGGCGTGTATGGGTAATCAAGATGGCAGCCGTCAACACAGCCACCGGCGCTGCTGCATTGTCGACGGCGACCCCAGCTCAGCCCCGTTTACGAGTTAAGAAAGCCCGGAAGTGTTTCACAGCTGAGGAAGACTTGTGCCTTTTGCATGAGGTGTCAGCGACGAGGTCGTTTGGAGTTGGAGATGATCATAAATGGATCGAAGTTGTGCGCATCGTGAACCATGTAATGGGTCGCGAACGTACGCTGCACAGAGAAAAAGACCGCGTGGATTTACTAATCGGATGCTGGCGACAGCAGGACGTCAAGAACCTTAAAAGGTGAGTTTTGCTTTTGCACAACTAAAACGTGTAATTCCAGTGTTTAGAAATACACTTGACGCGAAATGAGCGAACGACTATGCAGTCTTTAAACCTAGTCGATCACCGTCAGTGCCGCTGCGCGGGCGGCCTCGATGAATGATAAAAATAGATATATACATTTCTCGATGATACAGCATCAGGAAAGAAAAGCAGCACTTACGCGTTATAAAGCGTGAAACGCGAATGCGGGCTGCCGTATACTGTGGTGTGGAAAGTGCCTTTGCTTACTTTAGAACAAAGCAACTGTCGTCTGAGCTGTTTCATCGGCAAGCTCACCGCCTAAAATTAGGCGCTGCGCATCTGTTCGGGTTTCGGTCACCGCTCTGAAGAGACATTCTAAACCTCACAGCAACCACTGAATGGGGCGAGAGCTTTGTTTGCGCGCTCGTCGGGTTGCCGTGTCTGTTCCAAGATCGTTTTCAACACACTTTAGCGCCTTCACCGCAAGGACCGTGTACGCGGCTCGTATACCCACAGATGTTTGAAGGCGCCTTGCTGGTGCAGCCGATGTCGATTTTCCTTTTCGTTTTAGTCTCTATTGCGCACTCGATCAGTTATATTCTGTTTATTAAAAAAGAGCTATTCCACTGACTTCACGGAAATATTACCGATTCTAGTTTATCTGTCACATTACTCTAACATAACACCGATCACCAAACGCGCGTGTCTTTTTTCTGCTGCATTGTGGGCTTGACATGCTTGGTGGATTAAAAAAAAAAACAATCGTTATTTTCTCTCACACGGCCAAGAAACCTCTCTTTCCGCCTGTACTTTGTAACCTGGCGTGTATAGGACCTTAAAATCCCACCGAAAGAAATGATGTCTTCATTAATATTCTGCCAATTAGTACACAGGCTACATGTCAAGAGGAACACTGTTAGACATAACAAAAATGGCACACAAGCAGAAACACAAGGGTCATAAACTGTTTACTGTCCTCATAACAGTCTATTTTATTTTTGTACAACGTGTACATATTGTGGTACTCGTTCTGTACACAAAGTTCCGATTACCCGCGAATGTCACATGTGAACTGACTGCGTCTGGTAGAAACATGTATTTGTGACTATTTTGCTTCAGTGGAGAAGTTCAACTGAATTTAAGGTTGATATAAAGCTGTTTGAATTTTTTTGCAGGCACTCGAGGATTACAGAGCATTGGGCTTCAGCTGATCACCATGCGAGAAAGAAACGACTATGAGCTACGCAGAAAAGCGAAAGAAATTGAAAAAATAAAAAAGTTGAAAATGAAGCGCGGCGTCTCGCTTTAGAGGAGAGCAGGTTGGACTTGGAGGAGAGAAAGCATGAGTCTGAATTGAGACGGTATAACAGAGAACACGAGAAGCTGCTAGAGAATGTACAGAGGATGTTCAAAGAACCAACACAAGCATTTTTTTATTTCTTCAGCGCAAACCGCGCATGGCAAGAATGGCCAGAAAGCTGTCCCGATAAAATGTTGCACATCTTGTGCTTAAATAAAACATATTTCAGAAAGATTTGTGAGTGGTAAAACTACCGAGGAGTAAGGAAAGTTTCAAGATCTGGTGGATCAAGACGGAAGTAATGCGATACCTGGGCATCATACAAACATGTATGACAGTTCGCCAAAAGCACACTAGCCTTATAGATACGCTGCACGTTCTGTCGGTACAGCTTCAAGGCATAAAACCGCTTGTGGCCACTAAAGTAAAGTGTCTGATTCCTTGATGGTCGGCATATTGTCCTTGCTGTACCGTCGATGAAACACAGCAGTTTTTCAGTGGGGCACATTTGGCTGAACAGCCTCAAAATGTAAGTGAATTTTAGGTTAAGAAATTTTTTTTTCCACAACCTTGACATTGATTCTGCTGTAACTGCAACTTACTTGCGAGAATTTCTCCAGCGTGTCGAGGCTGAGCAAGTAATGGTTATTTACGTCGTCGAGCAATTGAAAAACCGCTCGTCGATGTGGCACAGAACTTCATTCATCAGTGATAATATCGTTGAACTGTGCCGCCCGAAAAGATCTTCAAGACCACACAGCCGGTTCGGATATGCCAGCCATCGAAGGCTAATGCAGAGGGCTTCATCTCCGGGAACCGCAACCTATTGCGCAGTTACAACCTTATCGGGTATGCACATGGCCCGCTGAAGTATGCGTATATGCTCCTTCTCGAAACGAAAACACGTCCTAAAGACACCATCGTCTATCGTATCAATGTTCAAAAGTCCGCCCACTGAAGGGGCTCACGTTGTGTCCGCCAAATACCTCCAGGCACTGCACAATCTCCAAATTCGGTCCAGGTCAGTTGCGACAGCAGCAGCGGGTCCTGTAGTATGCTCTTCGGCATGATTCAAACAACAGCAGCAGCCGCCAATTCGCGAATGCGCGAAAAAACAACTGGCTTTTGTTTCTGCTTAACTTGACTAGCACTGGCGAACATATTGTTAAGGGAAACGTACACAGCGGTAAACGCCAGATACTTCTCAGAAGCACACACCACCAGCACGAACCCAGCTTAGCCTTAGCGTGGTCTTCTTCACAACACTACACCAGTGCGTCGTCGTCATCTAGATAATGCGCACCGTAACAGTATTCCCGCACGGGAGAAGCACCATCCCGGTGCTGACTACACAGAAGAACTTGAATGGTATGGTTTCAGATGGGCGACGTGCACAATTTCTGGATGAGGGGTTGTGGAAGGATACTTGGGCTGTAGAGGGACGATCTCATAGGTCACATCGGTGACTTGTCGCACGACGCAGTAAGGACCCACGTAACGAGGCAGAAGTTTCTCGCACATCCCCACACGACGGGCCGGAAGCCAAAGAAGCACGAGGGAACCAGGAGGGTAGTGGACGTCTCGGTGATGTAGGTCAAAACGACGCTATTGTGAGCACTGAGACGCGCCAAGCCGGTCTCGAGCAATGTGGCGGGTGGCATCAGCGCGGGCGATGGCGTCCGAAGCGTAACTACAGGAAGAGTTGTTAAGAGGCAGCGAGGTGTCGAAGGGGAGTAAAGGGTTGCGGCCGAAAAGTAGATAAAAGGAAGAGTATCCGGCGGTATCATGGCGTGAGGAGTTATAGGCGAACGTGACGAAAGGTGAGAAGATGCCCCAGTCACGATGGTGATCGGACACATACATAGATAGCATGTCGGTCAGTGCGCGATTAAGGCGCTCAGTAAGACCGTTCGTTTCCGGATGGTAGGCCGTGGTGAATTGATGACGAGTAGCACATGAGCGGATAAGGTCATGAACCACTTTAGAAAGGAAACAGCGGCCACGATCTGTGAGCAGTTGACACGCAGCGCCATGAATCAACTTACGTCATGCAAAAGAAAGTCAGCAACGTCGGAGGAGCAGCTGGTGGGGATGGCCCTGGTTACAGCATATCGGGTAGTACAATCAGTCACCACAGCAATCCATTTGTCTCCAGACGTCGACGTCGGAAAAGACCCAAGAAGATCGACGCCTACACGAGAAAACGGTTCAGTCAGCACTGATATTGGTTGCAGGGGCCCACTAGGTTGAAGCGATGGTGTCTTACGGCGCTGACATAGCTCACAAGCGGCGACGTAGCGACGGACAGAGCGGTAGAGACCAGGCCAGAAAAATCGTCGTCGCACACGGTCGTACGTGCGTGATACTCCCAAGTGTCCTGCTGTAGGGGCGTCGTGAAGTTGGGCGAGGACAGTAGAGCGTAGATGAGCCGGAACAATCAGTAAAAGGTCCGCGCCATCTGGACGCATATTGCGTCTGTATAATGTCTCGTTATGGAGCACAAAAATGCTGGCGGAAAAATCGGGGTTGTTGCGCAGCTGGTCTATAATTGGTTGCAGGGCAGGATCCCGACGCTGCTCCGAGGCGATATTCATAAAGTCCGAGATGGACAAAATGTAGTCGTCAGCAGTATGGTCGGAGAAATCGGGAGGATCTACGGGATGGCGGGACAAGCAGTCAGCGTCTTGGTGTAAGTGGCCGGACTTGTATACCACAGTAAATTCGTACTCTTATTCACAAGGCCCAGTGACCTAAACGGCCAGTGGGGCCCTTAAGTGAGGACAGCCAATACAAAGCATGATGGTCTGTCACTACACAGAAGGACCGACCAAACAAATAAGGGCGAAATTTGGTCAGCGCCCAAACAAGTGCAAGGCATTCCCGCTCTGTAATTGAATAATTGCGCTCAGAGGACGAAAGCAGGCGGCTGGCATAAGCAATCACGCGGGAGGACCCATGCTGGGATTGGGCAAGGATAGCACCATTACCATGGCAGCTAGCGTCGGTGCGCAGTTCGGTAGGTGCAGAAGGATCGAAGTGCGCCAAAACAGGTGGTGTAGTGAGGGCGGAAATAAGCGTCGTGAAGGCATAGTTTGGTCACAACCCCATGTGAAAGGTACGTTTTTCTTCAGAAGAGAGGTAAGCGGACGAGCGATGTCTGCGAAGTTCCGAATGAAGCGGCGGAAGTAGCAGCAAAGGCCAAGGAAGCTTCGCACGTCACTTGAGCTACGCGGAGTAGGGAACTCGCGCAGGGCTCGAATCTTGTCAGGGTCGGGCTGCACACCATTTGCATCAACCAAATGACCCAGGACTTTGATTTGGCGCCTATCGAAGCTGCATTGTTTGGCGTTCAGTTGAAGACCGGCGCGGCGAAAAACGGCCAGGACTGTAGAAAGTCAATCAAGGTGGGTTGCGAACGTGGCAGAGAAAACTACGACGTCATCTAAGCAGCATAAACATGTTGTTCACTTGAAGCCACGCAGGAGCGAGTCCATCATGCGCTCGAATGTCGCAGGAGCGTTACAGAGTCCAAATGGCATCACCTTGAATTGATGTAGTCCGTCGGGGGTGACAAATGCGGTTTTCTCGCGATCCTGTTCGTCGACAGCAATTTGCCAGCAGCTTGAACGCATGTCGATGGAAACAAAATAGCTGGCAGCATGCAAGCAGTCAACCGCTCGTCAATTCGTGGAAGAGGGTAAACATCTTTCTTTGTTATTTGATTAAGGTGGCGATAGTCCACACAGAATCTCCAACTTTGGTCTTTCTTTTTGACCAATGCGACAGGGGACGCTCAGGGACTGCAGGAAAGCTCAATAAAGTTTTGCGTCCGCATCTTGTCAACTACTTTCTGTATAGCATGCCGCTCAGTAAGGGAAACACGATAAGGCCGTCTGTGGATGGGGCTGGCGTCACCCGTATTGATTCGATGGGTCACAACGGATGTTTGGCCCAATGCTCGGTCCCCGAAATCAAATATATCAGCGTGCGACAGCAAAAGGTCGGAAAGAGCTTTGGCTTGGTCATCTGGCAGATCCGCAGATATGATGATTGAAAAGAGGTTCGAATGTGAAGAAGCTGATATAGGCAGCTCCGACAGATGCTGAGGCATTAGAGCAGCAACTTCCCAGTCCGCCAAAGGAACCAGATCAGCAAGTGCGATGCCATGGGGTAAAACTTGGGTCGAGCGGCTGAAGTTAAGGACGGGAATAGAGGTGCGGTTAGCAGTGACAGTCACAACGGTATGAGGGAGTATGATGTTGTGACGCAGAACAACATCGGTAATTGGGCAAGTGACGGATGTGCCACCAGGAACTGCGGCGAACGTGGTTAGTGGAACATAAATAGCAGCTTCGGGTGGTAGACGAACAAATTCGGCGAATCGGAGGCGGGGCTTGACATCGGTGTTTTCGGGGAGTAGGGCAGGTCTAAGCGAAGAAGGCCAGTTGAGCAATCAATCAGGGCAGAATGGGCCGTTAAAAAGTCGATGCCGAGGATCACGTCGTGAGGGCAGCGGTCGATAACAGTGAAGAGGAGAGGGGTAGTGCGACCGGAAATACTGACGCGCGCAGTGCACAGTCCCACAACGGCAGCGACGTTTCCATCGGCGACACGAACGGCGGATGAAGCGGCGGGTTTGACAACCTTTTTGGGACGGCGGCGAAAGGATGAGCTGAGGACTGAAATTTGGGCACCAGTGTCAATGTGGGCAGCACCATCCACACAGATGTCTAGAAGGTTGCGGCGATGAGCGAGGGTCAGCAGAGGATTTTCGGGCCGGGTCGTCAATGCAGCATCACCTCCGGGAGCTGCATTGCTTAGTTTTCCGGAAGAGAGCCAGAGAAGTGAGGAGATGATGGACGGTGAGGTAGGGGCGAGCGGTACCTCCGGGTCTGAGGCGACGGTGAGCGGCTGGACATGCGCGGAGCTGGCGAGTTAAATTCACGAGAGCGCGTATCCCGGAAATGGTTTGGGTGTTTATATTCGGAGCGGCGATCAGGAAGGTAGCGGGGTCGAGGTGGCGGAATCCAACGGCTGCGGCAATGACGAGAAATATGGCCGACACGTGAACAGTTGAAGCAGATGGGTCGGTCATCCGAGGTTCGCCATTCGTCCGGATTGCGGTAGCGGTGGCGTTATCGCGTCGGCAAGGGCGCAGTTGGAGCCACAGCTGCTACCACCGGAACGGTGGGTTGGACAGATGGCTGTGCGTTAGGTTGGAACGAGGGCTGTGCGGAAGACTGGCCAGAGTTGAAGCCCACGTTCGCGTTGAGGCCCACATTTGCGAACTCCTGGCGAACGACAGATTGTATTAAGGCTATAGTTGATTCAGCTGGCTGAAGAGGAAACGTAACGGGCACCATAGCTTCTATCTCTCGGCGAACAATCCTGGTCAAGTTGGAGGAATGAGATGGCTGCTGCAGTGTTGGACTGTCTACGCACGAAGACGTAGCAGCTGTATTTGGCAAGCGGTCGAAGCGGGGAGTAATGCGACGGTGTTTTGCTTGCTCAAACTGCCGGCAAACTTGAATGACTGAGTCGACCGTCGGACAGTCTTTGCAAAGCAGCAGATTGTAAACATCGTTTGCAATGCCCATTAATATGTGGCCCACTTTGTCTGACTCGGACATGGCGCTGTCCACTTTTCGGCATAAGGCTACAGTATCTTGAATATAAGACAAATATGATTCTGTGGAAGACTGGGCACGGGATGCGAGGTCTTTCTGTGCGCCGAGGTTGCGTCCAATCGGCTTGCCGAATAGATCGCGAAGCTTCTCTTTGCAGATATCCCAGGATGTGCTATCATCTTCATGCGTCTCAAACCAGACGTGCGCCGTAACCGCCAGATAGAAGATGACGTTTGCGAGCATGAGGGTCGCGTCCCAATGATTGTGCTTGTTTACACGCTCGTACATACCGATCCAGTCTTCTACGTCGAATGGTCGGTGCCGCAAAAGGTGCCCGGGTCGCCCGGGTCACGAGGCTTCGTCATGACGACTGTGGAAGCCGGTGGTGCAGCTGAAGCTGATGTCGCGTCGGATGGCATCGTGATGGTACCAATCTGGGGGCCACTACGGAGATCCAGGTTTCCTACGGGTGCACTTCCAGCAATCCTCCACCAAATGTTAAGGGAAACTTACACAGGGGTAAACGCCAGATAACTATCAGAAGCACACACCACCAGCACGAACCCAGCTTAGCCTGAGCATAGTCTTCTTCACAACACCACACCAGTGCGTCGTCGTCATCTAGATAATGCGCGCCGTAACAATATTCTATTTAAAAGACTGCCCTTTTGTACATCTAAAACACAAAATATACCAACTAATTAACTAAAAACACAGAATTTACCTTTACTAAACAGTTTCAGCGCATGATTAGAAGGCCTAATTGGTATTCTTTTCATTCTAACTCGAATTGTGACCGAGAGGTGGGGCAGCAGAGCAAGCGACTATACTCCGCTCGAGAAGATGGGCGATCCGCCCGGCTAAAACTCTTTACTCGCGCGCCTCTCCGCCTTTGTATCCACTCGCCTACTCCGCCCCGCTGGCCGTAGAAAGGCTCAGCTAAAACTCTCTAATGCGAGAGGAGCGCGTCAGTTGCGGACGTGGCGGCCGTCACTGGGCAGCATTGCACAAGCGTGTCTTACTTCGGAGTGAGCAGTTGTTTGTCTTTCGCGCGTCCTCAACTTCGTCATCTCTCCCCTCGCATCAGTCACACCTAAGCCTTCACGGACAGCAGACGTGCATGCGCGATGCTCTCTGGATCTTTGCTCCGAGCCGCTGGCCGCGTCGCATTTCCCTCTCTTTCTCTCCCCCTATATTTCATTCTAAGACCTTTCGGCCACAGACCAGTGCATTGTAAAAGGGTACATTGTGCTTGTATTTATTGCGAACGCTATACTACTGTAGTTTTCGAGCTTTCAGCATAGCGCGGCCGGTAGCCACGTATTACCCACGAGACGCTGTGACGTCACACCCCACGTGACACTAGGTTGATAGCTCTGCTACCAGCTCAAGCCGTCGGCAGTAGCTGCTAACTTGGGTCTCTGGTTTCACATGGGACGGTTATGTCAGAATCAGCCTGCCAGGACCTTGGCGTTCACGTTTCCCCTATAGGCCTCTAAGGTACGTTCATACGGCTTCGTTAAAGCGGGGCTTTATATGTGGTCTTAGGAAGAAGAAAAAAAGAACGCTCGGTCACCCACAGCTAATGATTTCGCTCAATATTTGGTTCAGCAGCGTTCAACCCTTGTAATTGTTTTTTGTCATTTCTGGAGAAGGTGTAAGGAAAGCTGAGGAAGCTTTTGCGCCGCGCGCTTGCTCGACGTCGCAATGAATAAACAGATTAAAGGCAATCCGTCTGGTACTGGGGCGTCGGTTAGACGTGCTGAAGTGCAATGGTTACGAAGGCAGCCGGAACATAACGTTCTGATGATTCTTATGTTGCAGCTAAATGGTGCAAGAATCTAAAAGAACGAAGAATGAGGAAACATACCGAGTGTGCTCCGGAAACTGCTGAAGGCACTGAGTGTCGTCGTGAACCGGATGCCGAAACGAAGAGGAACTGGTAGAAACTCTACGACAACGGGCTGCGCGACTGCAACTGATGGAAAGTTATAGCAGACATAAGCAGGGCTACGTACCTACTTCGCTTTTGATTACCTATGCAAATCGGCCACATTTTCACTGTGGTGGAAACAGCGTGCAAAGGGTGACAGTATGCTAAAACGCTTCAAGCCATCGAGTTTTATTATTATTGTGGCGTACTGCGACAGGTTGCTCTACCACAAAGCCGCTTTCTGTTCTTACTACTACGTAGCCAGAAAATTCAATGTAAAACAGCCATCAAACTTTGTAGCCTTCACATCAGTCTTGCAGCAAGGCTCTTTGTAGAGCGCGCTTTTCGTGGCAGCAGGGGCCACTACAATATACAGCGTCAAGGAAATAAAAAAAACACAATTGCAGCATATGTTTCTTGCAATAATATAAGCAATATTGATTTGGCACAAGGAGCTGGCCAGCAAACTAATGTGATAGTCGCAAGGCTCCGTAATATTTACACTGAAATGGTGAATTTTATGGCACGTTGTAGTGAAAAATGTATATTAGCATTGTGCAGCTGACCGAGGGCCAGAATAATCGTTCTGCTGATCCCGCAGTTGTAAATGCTGGCGCGCATAGAAGCGTGCAGCGACACAAAAAAAGATCCGTCAACTCCTGGTCACATGGCGATGTCTGGCAATGAGCTGGAATTTCAGCTATCCTGCAAAATTTATCGTGAGCGATAGTGATTCCATGGTCAATCCCACTGACAACATACGAGGTTGTGGTTTCTAATAGATGGTCGTCAAGCTAAACTATATACTCATGTGAGCAGACCTAGCTAGTCTTACTACGCCGCATTAGCGATCCGCGAAACCCACGTATACCACAATAAGGCACTGCCGATAAAAACCTTATATAGCACCCTCACTGTCTTGACTACCCTTCCTTGCACACCGAGGTTGAAAACTCTCTCTTCTCCTTGACCTCACCTCTCACTCCTACCTAAACCCCTCCCCCTATTTAGCCCAACTAGTCAGCCGATCCCAACCATGACCTGCAGCGATCCTGCATTATAACTGGCCTAGCCATCAGTGTAGTGTGCTCGAAGAAGTAAGGCTGTCCGTGTAAATGTTTTCCTCCTCCTCTTCCTTCATATGCCTCCATACAGATGCGACGGCTTCGAATGAGCGCTGGTGCAGCTATCGTACTGAACCACAATTAAAGAAATACTCAAAGAATTTATGACTTGTTTCGCTTTGTGAAATTATAAATTACATGCTGGTATCGCGCGATTTACAGAGGGCTCTGGGAAGTATGTACAAGCTTCACTTTTGTTGCACTCTTCGATGGGGCGTTGGGCCACTATCAAGCCATTTTCATATATATGTGGGACTGGATGGAAATTGCATATACCACAAGCTATGAACCCTAATATCTAGTTTGAACTCTCGTGAATCGCATTACCGCATTCGAAATTAAATTTTAACCATTTCGTATGCGGACGTCACCAAAACATGCTTTCGACATCAGAATAACACTGTCTTCAGACAAACACTGCAATATTGTTATGTACCCGAAGCGATGGACGGTCAACCCGCCTTCTAGCTAAGGGACTCACAGCCGCTGTAGTTACATTGCCTCCTTTGCATGGGTTAGCCGGCCGCTTCGGAGAGGACCTGCCACGAAGACGCTTGGGTGAAGGAAACTCGACCCTATGGTTCCTTGGAAGTCGATCGTTCCCGGACCATGTGCGCGACCAAGGCACTAGAAGCAGCACTTCACAAGCGGCCGCGGATCTTTCCTTCTCTCACTTATCCTCCCTTCTAAATGTACAATACGCCCTCAGTCTCCATCAAGTAATTGAGTTGAGAAGTTCCTCGCTCCCGGGGCTCAAACGCCCAGAACATGCCACTGGCTACTCTCGCCTAGGATGACTCGGTGGTGTTTGAAGCTGTCCCCGTACGATTATGATTTGCTGTAATGGCTTGGGCATCCTCAGCAAAATGCTGACGCACCTACCAGGCTGCCATTGCCCGCCTAGTAGATAAGGCATATCAATTGCAGATGTGCTCATGCTGGCTTTCAAGCTGAGCCTAAAACTTAATCCACATCAACAAGCAAAACTGAGCCAAAAAATCCATGGCTACCCCGCGTAACAAGATCTGTGTCAAGCGAAGACCTGCACAGGTTGCCAGGGCAGTAATTGTCTGCTTTCGCTATGTTGGGGCCTTAGGTCTCGCTACGGCAACGTTGCCTTATCAGCAGTACCAAACTGGTGTTCCGGCGAAAGCGAGAAAGGACGTACTCGACTTGGCACTCGCAGGTCACTGGAGCGTAGCCATGAAAGCGTGTGCTCGAAGATACTTTTGGTGGCACGGTGTCGACAGCGACATAAAGCGGCTAGTCAATAATTGTGCAACTTGCTGCCAGTAATAAAGAACGCGACCTCAAGCACCACCTTCGATTTGAAAGCGCGTGACCGCTCCATGGCGCACAGTACACGCCGACACTGCTTGCCCCATGAAGGGAAGGAGGCTGTTAATGGTTGTAGACACCGTACAGTAAGTGGCTTGAAGTGTGCTTCATGCGCAACATACAGTAACTACTCTAACTTAGGAACTGTGTAACCTCTTTCGCGACCTTCGGCATTCTCGAAAGGCCGGTAACGGATAACGGCCCGGTCGTAGTTTCTACGGAAATCGAAGATTTCCTAAGGAAGAACGCTGTAACGGAAAATATAAGTGCTCCTTAAAATCCTGCCGCGAATCGGCAAACGTAGAGAATGGCATACGAGGCTGAAGGTTCCGCCTTCTAGAAAATGTGTCCGCGAGAAATCGTCTTGTTCGACAAGTCACAAATCCGCAGTATTTATAAAAACACATTTTTTTTGCAAACTCTGAATTTAAACATATGAAGGTACTCCCAAACCTCGGACATAAAGAAACATCATTACAACTCCATTAGTAATTATGCAATATATTGTATCATATTCAGAAGTTTGCCTTAAAATCAGGAGCTTTTTCCTTCACGCTCAATGCCCCTTTTATAATGTATTGTATAAAAATGGGCCGAAATTTTTCGGAGTGCCTGTTGACTATAGGCAGCCGCATCCTATTCTAGTTAAATGCTAAAAAGAGAAAACACTTACCGCTTGGGAGCACCCTCCGGAGCGGGTATGTGTGCGGAGTGGCTTGCTCTGCGCAGGAGCACGTCTGGCTGTCAAGCGTGGTTGGGCCGACAGAGTGCCTCTATGCCACACGCAACCAGTTCCTCCAAGCACGATCACGTGATCATCTGGATGCGCCAATAAGAGATTTGCGGAGATTTCCCTCCGATTCCGTCGATCGCCGCGCTCCCAGCCGACTCAGTTACGAGCCGCGGTCTTTTCCACTATCAGGTAACAGCCTGTCCTCTCGGGCGCAGGAAGTCTGGCTGCGTGGGAGGGCAGCCTCTCGCGTGAGAGCATTGTCTGCAGTCTTTTCGCGGAAATATGGCGAATAAACTTCCAGCGCTTATCATAGAGCACGTTTCTCGTTTTCTCTCCTGAGTCGGGTCAATTCCTTCATGAACTGTTTCCACTTTTGTGTTTCGTTGTGACATGCAGCGGCATGAGAATCGGGCAGTCTCACCACTCTTCCACACCAGCATGGCTAGAAAAATTGAGATCAGACAACTCTGAAGACCTTCTCAGCATCCTATACGATGGCTAATGCTGAAAGCATTGCATGCCAAGTTCGAAGAATGCATCAGAGTAGACCAATTATTGTGCATACTGAATTACAATGCCATTCGAGTGCTCAGGTGGACAGGAATAATCACGTTGGGCCACGAGGACGGAAAACTTTGTTTTCAGAACATTCGGGTGGTCCTTATGCTATACCGCAGGGATAAACGTAGCTAAAAAGTGCTCGAGACCGAATACTCCTTGTAAATTCTCCACCACAAGTGGCGTCCGAAGTACACACTTAACGGCTCGGTGCACTTTTCGCTGGGCGCATTCAAACGATGGAGCATGATTGTTTGTTATCACTATGGAAACAAAGTGCTGAAATTTCCTTAACTGCGAACACCGAGTGTTATTTTAATTTCTTAAGGAGTATGTTTTCTTTCACAAATCTCTTACGAAGACCGATATATAAACTGCGTGAAATGGCAACGGAAATTTAGGAAAAGCAGGTTCATTGAAGTGGAAACGAAAAAAAAAAAAAACAGCGGTACACTTTGCTGATACAAAAAGCACATTTTCAGTGGCGGGGTCTGCGTTCCTTAATGTTTATTCGGTAGCGAATGACGCATTCATTGTCGAAAAAACAGAATTTAAAAATTTTTCTTCATTAGAAAAATTTCTGACTTCGCGATGGATCTTCTCAAAATAATGGTGCGGTGTCCTGTACTGTGAACTCCGTGGTCAAAAATTGTCGGCGCAACGCAGTTCCGTATGCGATCGGCGGTGAGAAGCCTGTACCGTATTTCCTAGCCTTTTGCGCTATGTAAAAGCTTTGTTTTTGTGGAACGTGGGCGCTTTACCGATACATTGCGGTAATCTATCGATGCAGGCTAATGTGGATTGGTCCCCAGTGTTGGTTTAGAAGAGAGCTTTCAGAAATTGACCAGAATGATTTCTTATTACTATCATCCTTATTGCTGGCCTTAAGTGTGAAGAATTAATTGAGCTCAGGAAAGAGATGACAAACAACGCACCCTCGTTTTACTCCACATTCTCGCACCTATTCCAAATTTGCAATTTGCCGATTAAGATATGAAATAAGTGTACGCGTGCTCCACAGCAGTGCCAACAGCAACAAGGTGGGAAACATTTAATTTTATTTATCTGCCAATTTAATTTACTATGCATATTATTTATCGCATGCTTTCGCATTGCGCTGAGTTAGACCTCAACCTACTGCTGCAACTTCCTCCAACACTTATCCCTGCTTTCGAATTTAAATCTGAGATACCCTCGTTGTCAACCGGGTTGCCATGGAGCTTGTATGTAATCTACTTGAGTGTATTAATCCAGGTGCTTCTATGCTGTAATATTAGTTGCTGTATTGCGCTTTTCTCGAAGCAAACTACGTGTTTCCGATTCGTGTTTGTAATATGGTTGATTTTATCTTAAGAATGTTGTTCTTTTAAATTTCGCAACCTTTCAATATTGTAACCGTTTTCCGCAGCGACTTTTAAAGAATTCGCTCCCGGATGATGGCTGTCGAAAAAGGCAGTCAGGCACCGGACAGGCATTGCGTAGTTTTCTCGGTAGAAGCTGCCGGGCTGAGAGAAGAATGCGCCGGCGGCAACAAAGGCAGGAAGCATCAGGTGGCGGCTGCATCGGCGTTTCTGAGTCAGCGCCGCCTAGTGTTACGTTCCGCTGTGCCAAAAGGTACGGGCGCCATCCTGCGATAGGTTGTCGTCCGCCTCTCTGCGGAGTGGCGCTGTGGGCGCCCTGAATGATTTTTTTTTTTTTGTTCTCGGATGATCACAGTAATCTTGATTTTTATTATTCACGAAAAGTAAGCGTTCGAGCTCGACGAAATGGCCTGAACTTACCAGACTTCGTTGTTCAGTGGCATCAGGAGTTGAGCACGAGCAGTTATGTTCTTCCGAACTATTTGTAATGTTCCAAGCGATCCTTGAAATGAACAACGGACACCTCTGTGCATTGATGTTTCCGTTCGTTATGAACGAGGAGTTTTTAGACCCCATATTTTGTATAATCTCTTTTGAAGCTTTTCAAAATCTGCAGTGCTATGTTTCGGTACTGTTGACACGTATATTTACAAAGAGATGCTGATTGCCTTTCCTTAGTCGGGCAACAAGGTTCACCAATCCACTCTTTACAAATGCAAAAGCCATCTTCTGTTGGTCCTGACCTGTGAGCAATATTTTCATCAACATAGTGTACCGTTTAAAGCGGCGTCAGCTATGTGGGAAGCCGTAGAGAAGGGCTCCTGCCTTAATTTGTACCACGGTGGGTTCCTTCCACTGATATTCCCTTTACCCTGGCGGCTTTCCTTCCGCATCCGTCGACATGCGGTGGCCGTGGCTGGCATCGAACCCACGTCTATAGAAATAGAACATGAGCGTCTTGACTAATGACTTAAGTAGATGAAGATGAGTGAGGAAGATTATGGTAGCGTTTATGCTGTGTGGGCTCACAGTTAAGTAGAAAAAGGGGATCTCCTATTTATGAATTTTTTTATTCATTTATTGCTTTATTTTCCTCCTGTCCACACTCATGCAATGATCCAGTCGCTACATGATGTGGAAATTAGATGAGACCAGCGTGAAACTTCCAATCATGAGCCTTCTATCTTATGGAAGAGGTCAGTGGCATACAGGAAATGTCTTTATACAAAAAGTAGCCGAGTTTCGATCAGTAAACACAATTAAAATTAGGAAGTGCATTTCAGTGCACTTGCTCCAGAAACAAACTGTTTTTCAAGCCATATATGATTCTAAACTTGATTCGTTTATTCCTCTCTGCCTAATATTTCGCTATTCTAAATGCTTCAACATCAAAAGCGTTCAGTAAAGTTCGTAGAATGGCGGATAATGGCAGCTGTGCCCGATCTTACCGCCGAGTGTCCCACAGTGTTCAACATCACACCGCTCAGAATTTCTTCATCTGACGGGATGGCCCCATGCAATGTGAACGTCTCGCACTGTTTCCTTTGAGTTTCAATAAATGGTGTCAAGATTATTAACTACATTGTAAAGGTTGTTTACTAGGCGATTGTAGACTACAAGTTCGATTTCAGGTAGCGTTTGTGCATTCTTGGTATTCATGCCAACGCAGATAACAATCGCAGTGTTGTCGAGCAGAGGGGAGATGCTTTGGCGGTATGTAGATCCACTCCGACGATGTTTTGAAGAAAGGAATATATGCAGGTTATTGCGCGCTCTTGTGATCGATGGACTTTGCTTGAGTGATGGTTGCGTGGTGAAACGTGTCTTGGCGTCATAATGATTTCATTGTAATTAAACAAAATATTAAGGAATAGACACAGGTATGATACGTTTTAGCGCCGGGCAAAGGAGGGTAATGAAAAAGTATTTTTGAGATTAGGCAATGCTACATGAAGGACTATAGTTACGTACAACTCGGCTCGGCTCGAAGCTTGTCTTCGTACAGCTTCGAGAAAGTCGGTATGTTATAAGCGTCTTACTGAACCGGAGTCCGGGTACTCCACGAACCAGGCGCACCACTCTCAGCGGAAGCATCTGATGCCAGCAACACGCATGGTACCCTGTCAGCCCCCTGATATATTCGTAGTAAGGTCATTACAGCTTTATTAAAGAACATTCGTCCCAAATACTACTTATAGCAATATTTCTAAAGTACATAAGCTATCTAAGCGTACCTGCAGTGGCGTTAGTAACTCATATTTCCGCAGTGGCTTGCCCCATAATCACTACCCCGGGGCCAGAGAACCGCGTATCGGTTAGGTCATACCGTTCTGCCCGAGGGTAGCCCTTCATCGCAGTACAATCACTGGTCTTGTTCACTTGTGTCCTTTGGATGATACTACACTACGCAATAACACTTTATTCGAATAATCTCACTTGACGCAGGAAGCATGCAGAAAAGCTACAAAAAACAACGTTATGGGCCGCAGAGCCCCCGTGCACTGGAAGAACTCAGAAAAAACGCAAAATTAGATAAAGCGTCTGAGTCACAGTGAATGGAAAAAAGAGCAAAATGCATGGAATAATACTAAGGGCTCGCAAAACACGAACATTATATACAAATATTTTCCTCTAAGTTCGAATTAAAGAGGACTATAAGTAGAAGGTAATTTCAACTGTAATTCGAACAAAGGCTGAAATCGGACCTTAATCCGGAAAATAAAATACCATACCATTGACGTGCACTGCATTATGGAAAGAGCGCGATATGTCTTGATCGCAATATTTTCAATTTTGTACGCTTTGAGCATCAAAAGAGTTCATTATCTTTATTTATAGGCGATATACGTAGAAGCGCTGATATCGAGGCAAACTAGATACTCAAAATGGAGAGCTCCTTATCTTAGCGCTCCGAGTACTAGGCCTGCCATGTGGCTCGGTGAAGAAAACGAAATCGCTGCGGTGCGTTGTGTAATCACGGGTAGACTGAGAAAAATGGAGTCCGAATGCTATGTTGCGCTGCGCTATAAAAGTTAAGCAAATATTACGATGCGTACGGGAACCAACTAAATGCCGCCAATTCTTTAACAATACCGGGCAATAATCGACTACCCGACGCTGCTTCACCGGAAGACATATGAAAATGCAAGCGGAGGCAATGGAATACCCACATTTTCTGCTGTTTCAGTCAGCCTGGTCTGATATACTGTTCTGAGCACATGATAACAGTTGAGAAGCTCGGCTTCAAAAATTGACCAGATTTTATATGCATTCCTCGGGTGCCTATAACTTATCGCGCCATCTCGAAGAGGTCAATGGAAGCTTTCTGCTATTCTCTTCATTGCCTTTTGGAAATCAATTTTCTTTCTTGTTTTCCACCTTAATTACGCCGAGTCTACTGCTTTAAGGAGTTTCGCTACTGAAAGCCTTCAACTAATTTTATTTTCCAAGTGATTGCGCAATATAAACATTCTGAAAGTTTACAAACTTTGATGCAGTTTCCTTTAATGACTGCCGATGTCTCCACTATGCGAATCTTGACCTATCAAATACAGCTTGTTTTCATGCATAGGCCCTATGGGAAGTTTTGCAACTGGTAATATTTAAGAGGTCTGGTTCTTGTGCAACGCTACCTCTGCCCTAATAGGAATAAGATCTGTTGTGAGGAAAGATTTGGTTGGTTGGTTGGTTCGCAGGAAGGGAAAGGCGCAGTATCTGTCACACTTGCTCTGTGGACACCTGAACCACGCCGTAAGGGAACGGAGGAAGGTGGGAGTGAAAGTGGAAAGAGAGAAAGAGGAGCCGTAGTGGAGGGCTACGGAGTAATTTCGACCACCTGGGGATCGTTAACGTGCGCTCACGTTGCACAGCACACGGACGCCACTTCGTTTCGCCTCCATCGAAACGCAGCCGCCGAGGTCGGGTTCGAACCCGGGAACTCCGGCACAGTAGTCGGGAGTCTTACCACTGCGCCACCGCGATTTCCAATAAGACACTTAGCGTTAACAGTAACTATTTTTACTGTTATGTTTAGAATGATTAATTGTCGAGGATATTACATATGTGTACATTATTTATTTCAAAAGAGGCATCCTCGAAACAATTACACAAAAATGGAACCGTGGACATGTTCGGTACTTGGAACGATTCAAGTTTCTGCCAATCAGAGCCTCAAGCCCACAGCAGCGTTTTTAGAACCCGGGCATGAAACCTGATTCCAGGGGTATCTTCCGACGAAGCAGAAAAGCCAAACAGTTGACACTTCCCCCGAGCAGCACGGTTCCGCCCCAGCGCTCGTTCCCTCTCCAGATTACCGCATTGCTTCGTTTCAGCGCCACTGCGGTGAGCAGCCGATGGTCACGCGGTACTGTTAAATAATTGGCCGGCTGTACTTAACTGCCTTACTTTTGTTATTTTTGTTCATCGCAAATGTCACATTCCATCAAATACAATGGCAGTTATCATGTGTAAACGCAAGCAGTAGTTTACGGAGTTTGCATTCTGCGCTGATTCCCCGTACACCAATACAGGTCGTTCGTGTTAATATCACTAAACAGGCTTGGTAAAATATTATCATTGAACAAGCAATGAGCCAACAGAGCGTGTTTATTAACTCTCTGGTAGAGCATATTGGTTTGATCAATGTAAGCATAATGATACAATTTTTAGCCCACTGGTACTGCTCAGGATTTCAGTCTTGCTGCAAAGAAATGGCAAATCAGCTGCATACCCTCTCAGAACGCTTTAGCTGCAGACCTTAATCGATGAAGCTGCAGGTTACGACAGTGCATTAAAAAAGACGTGGGCCGTTTATGTTTTTTTGTGTGTTCCACACAGTTTTACCCGTGCTGAGTAATATATTTTGAAGCGCTAAGGAATAGGCAAGGTGCGGTGCCATGCGCGCTTTCCCTTTACTTTACAACTGAGCCGCAATTTTTATATGCGTAATGCACGTTACGAAATAAAGGCGAAGTAGATGAACTGATGTGCGGGACGCGTTACGTTTTTTTTCTTCGAGTTCCTGCAATCGCTATTTATGTGGTTCAAGTGATTGTTTTGAAAAAGTAATTTCTTTTTTCTGTGGTGAACGAAAGCGTGCAAAGTATGACAGTATGCTAAAACGCTTCAAGCCATCCAATTTCATTATTATTTTGGCGTACGTCGGACAGGTTGCTCCGCCACAAAGCCGCATTCTGTTCTTCCAGCTCTGGTAGGAAAGGCATCAAAATATGGAGACTTCACATCCACCTGACAATACGGCTCTTTGTCAAGCGCGCTTTTTTTGGCAGCAGGGGCCACTACAATATACAGCAGCTAGGAAATAAAAAGAAACAACCATGGCATTTGTTTCTTCCAATAGTATAAGCAATAATTACTTGGATCTATAAGCTGAGCATCAAAAATAACACAAGACACTAGCTAGGCTCCGTAACAGTGACAATGAAAATGTGCGTTGCATTACACTCTGTAGTGAAAAATGTATATTAGCACTCTGCAGCTGAACGAGGATCGGAATAATCGTACTGCTGAGCCCGCGGTTGCAAACGCTAGCGCACACAATAACGTGCAGTGATAAAAAAGTTTCTCCGGCCAACCCAGGCGTGCTTGCCGCGCAAAATGGCCGCACACTACCCTCCCAGGTGAAAGGTCATCAATTTGGGAATAAGCAGCAATGATAATGAGTGAAGTGTGTACCCGTGTTAATGCGCGCATTAAAACGACTACGTTTGGGACGCTGACATCAGACACTTATCTGAAAAACATTATCTATCTACAGTTTTGGAAAGGTTGCTTCCCTCTTACGGGAGCCTACTGGCTTCGGCCGAAGCCAGGGCCCGCTAGACCAAGGACCGTTGAGCAGTCTGGTGAGAAAAGGCGAGCAAGGCTGTTTCTCGGACTTTCCGGGAAAGGTTGAGTAGGGGTGATAGATTTGGAGTTTTTGACATGCCAACACGATTCTCTGATTTCGCTTCCTGTCGTATTCCGCACAAAACTTCAAGGGAAGCAGGGGACGCAGTAGAGAATACGCGGCTGCACATTATAGAACAAGGACCTAGATTTAGAAAACTGTGAGCTGTACAAGCAGCATTGGCTCTGAATTGTCGCTCTTAGATTACTTCGCGAGATTCAAGACAGCTTCCCTAATATCATGAAAGCAAACATAGTCGACAACCGGGCTGACGACGCAGCCGGCAGACCGAACCACGGGCGGTCTCGAGGGAGAGCACGCGTCTTCGTACGGTCTTCGTAATGGGGTACGTTTCCACCTCCCGCCGCACCTCGTGGAGTCGCCACCTTCTCACCACTCCGCGTCTGCTACCGCCGTTCAGCGCTTGGAGAGCGCGCACTCTCCACCCTCTCCACCCGCATAAATTGCAACCAGCAAGTCATCACATTTGTATCCATATCGTTCAATCCAAATCAGCGTCTAATATTTGCGATCTATTAGGTATAAAATACAGATCAATTTTGGACGCGGGCACTCCAAAGTGGTCGCATATGAGCCACCTGATATAATGGCAGTGCATTGGACAGCCACAAGTTTAACCACAGTATTCAAGTTTGATATACATTACTTTCACCGCACATCACTAGGCTTAAAGAGCATGTGGTCTCGCTATTGTCGCCAACCTTCTGATCAAGACATCGGGCACAAATATTTACTCTGCAGAAGTGAGGCCTTCAATATGAACTCCTTTTTAAAGGAAATTTAGGGAAGGGGGAAACTCATATTCAAATATTAAAACTGAACATCCCTTTAAAAGCTGTGTTTATTATTTCACTTCAGCACAATCTGTAGCAGCAGGGTATGCGGTTGGGGGTGCTTGTGGCGTCGTCAACACAGTTTATATAATTATATACGTTTTGATAGTAGCTCGCCGGCGGCGGGAGATTTTGCGTAAAGCACATGAGCGCACTAGAGAGCTTTTGACTAGTGGATAGCGTCTCCAGTTCGGCATAACGGAGTTTAATGAATAAAAACCTCTGAAAAAACACATACAACACAGGGGAGTGCGCCTTATTATCCATTACTATACTTCATCTCACAAGATGTTTGCAGCACTGCGAAAGGTGCAACTCTCTCGTCCAATTGAGGCTGCAGAAACACAAAAAATAGACCCTCAAATTTTGGAGCCGTGTAGGGTTATTATAAATCAACACGCACAGCAATTCAAAATATATATTTGACTGGTAGATTTAAATAGTAGAGAGTGTTCCAATCACTGAATAAATTACCAGAGAAAACCTGTACGAATATACTGCGGAGGCCATGTGCGATGTAGTGATGCATTTCCATTTTACAACACGGCGTCGGCCGAGTCGGTTGTGTCTCCTGTGTGCCGCACACCGACAGTGCGCTGTTTGTCCAAGCACGCGAAGCAGCTAGCTTTAAATGTTTTTGAAGCGCTTAGGGTCTAGGGTATGAATGCGCTCATCAAGGGGACTGCAAAATGCACTCAGGTGAGTGAGCGTACTCTGTACCAGTGGACGACGGAAGCGTTGAAGGCGGGCCGAGTGCTATCACCGAAGAAGCGTTCTAGAGGAAGAGGTCTCGAGTGGACGAAGAAGCTGGACAATTTTGATCTGAGTGTGGTTCGGAGGGTGGTGTACAACGTTTTCCAGAGAGGCGAAATTCCAACTATTGCAAAGGTGGTAGCACGTTTCGCAAACCCACTCGTTACCGACCGTGTCCACAGCGACAATGCAGGGGAAGCGGAAGAAACTTGGCTTCCAATACAAGATGTGCTGTCGCAATGCAATGCTAATCAACGCGACGCATATTGTGCAGTGTCGCCGCCGGTACCTGCGTCAGAGAGCGGAGCTGCGACGCTGGTAAACGTGGGTAAACGCCGGCCACACGCGAAGTAGAGTGTGTACTGACTGCACCCTCCAATATGCGTACGAAGCAGGTCGATCCGGACTGTCGCCTGGTCTACGAAACCTCAGTGGCGAAGGTGGAAGGCTCATTGTTACGCACTGCGGCGGTGAAAAAGGTTTTGTCGAAGGCACAGTGGAAGTTTTCCGAGCTAAGATAAACTCGGGAGACTTTCTCGAGGAAATGAATGGGGGACACTACGAGAAGTGGTTCTCCCAGAGAGTTCTCCCACTACTACCACCCAGAAGTGTTATAGTGATGGACAACGCGCCATACCATTCCTTCTGTGAAGCAGGATAAGGTGCCGCGTGGATGAGTAGCCTCAAAAAGTAGTTACAGGCTTGGCTGTCTGAAAAAGGTATCGCGTGGAGCAGCGACATGGTGAAGGTCGAGCTCATGCAGCTTGTCAACAATATGTGAACACATGTGGGGATCGATACCGTATAGAGTGCATCGTTGAAGCTGCTGGCCATCTCGCTGTGCACTTGCCGTCCTACCACTGTCAACTGAGCCCGATAAAGCTCGTTTGGATCGACGTCAAGGGTTTCGGGGCCAGTATAAACAAGACGCTAAATCTCCAAGACGTGGAGCCTCTGGTTTGGCTAGGCATCAGGCAAGTGACAGCTGAAAAATGGAAGAATTGTGTGAAGCATGTGGAGCCCCAAGGACCGGCTATTGTCAACCTGAAGGTCGACAAAACCAGCAGCACTGAATGGAGTTGTGATGAGGACGACGAGATGAGCCCCTTTAGTGTGCAAACGTGACTCCTGAAATATGCACGCACAAGTCGGGATCATTCACTACTGTCGCAGCGAGAGTAGCGAAAATGAGAACAATATCGTCTCTCATGAAATATGGCAGGCGCCGTAGTGGAGGGCTTTGGATTATTTTGAGCGCTTGTGCGTTTACTTTCGCGCTGCATATGCGATTGTTTTTTTTATTCCGCCACCAACTAAATTCCTCTGCCTCGGCCTGCACTCGACCCAATTTATTTGTGCAGTGACCACGCTGGAGCAAAGAAATTTATACGCACACGACAGAAACACTCAAAATAACTGGTCAAATATTTTAGGGGAATCCCCCAATGTGGAGTAGATTTCTAATAAGGGAGTAATTACTCATTGACATCCGAGTAATTACTCCCTTACTCAAAATAACTGTGACATTAGAACCGAGGGTCTGATACGAACTGGTGGTGACAAAGGAAAACGAGAGGCCAGTCCCTTTTGCGTTCCCCCTGTCCAATAACAAAAGAAAGAACAAAAAGACGAATCACCACCTGCTAGAGACAGAATGAAGCTAACTACTAGTACGCTTCCTTTCACATGGATGGAGCCATTTATCGGGGCCACTGGCGCGTAGGCACACATTATTGTAATGCGCGCAGTCCTGATTGGACGAGAAAGCCGTACCTTTTGCATTGCTGCAAACATTTTGTGAGATGGAGTATAGTTCTAAACAGCAGAGCGTGCCAATCTCAGACGAACTTTATTCCGGAATTATTAAATGCTATTTTTTCAGGTTATTCGAAAGACTCGAGAAAAAAACCCCAAAATTGTGCCATCGACAAATTTTTTGCCAATTTCGGCAGCAACTGCCAGCGTGCACAAAACGAAATATAAAATAGAGATTTTCCTCTATGTCGAGAAAACCGGCACGTGGAGTAATTAGTCGTCTTAGTTGGTTTTACAGGGCAATATCTAGGAGACTATTATGGCTAACAGCTTACCGGTATTGCTCAAAAAGGAAAGTATATTACAAGTCACTTTATCTGTACTCACCTATGGGTTTGAGACACGGAGGCTAACGAAAAGGGTTCTACTTAAACTGAGGACAATGAAGAGAGCAATGCAGCGAAAAATGATAGCAGTAACGTTAAGAGATAAGAAGCGAGCAGAGTGGGTTAGAGAAATAACTCGAGTTAACGACAGCGGGAAATCCGTCGTCGCTGCAGCAGGCGTGGATCGAACGTTGAGCAGGTTGCGCCCTCTGCGGTGACGGAGCTCGTAACTCAAGAAGAAACGTTGCTTCTTTTTGCGCGGCGATTAATAATGCTCTAGAAAAGAGCGCGCGCTTTTCGTAGAGACCGGCGTGGTTACTCCTTAAGTTGCGCTCTCCGCCGCCGCAAGGGGAGCGACATGCTCAACGTTTGCTCCACGCCTGATGCAGCGGTGAAGGGAGGGTTTTGCTCTGTCATCTGCTGGTTTCTTAGTGAGCTCAGTAGCGAAATGAAAGAAAACAGAACGTAATTTCTTTAGCGGCATGTCACCAGTGTATTGCACATGTGAAGAAATCTTTATAGCAAAATCTACCTGTTAGAACAATCAAAACAATGCATCATAATTCTTCTAAAGTACGACGAGTGTATGACAGATACTGCTGTCTTAATCGATAGTGTATTCATCCCTTCTTTGAAAATGACCATATCGGACTGAGAAGTACTGTAAGTCAGCATATTAATCCAAGCTGGGTTGCGTTTGGCCAGGCAATCGGGAACTTTTTTTCTAGTGAAGGGGGGGGGGGAGCAAATTTTGCCAGTTACTTATTGTAATCTTTAATCCATTTTCATTTTATTTTTGGTTTACTTTTTATCTTATTATTTTATCTTATTTTGTCAATATAATTTAGCACCTAATTTAAACTTTGTAAATTTATTTTTAGACAATATTGAAAGCATATTTTACCTTGAAAGAAGAATGAAACCATGATTAGTTAGCAAATACACCCTTCTAAAACATTATCGCACTTCATATGTTTATAATACTCATTACAATACTCACTTAATATTACAAACATGATGAAAGTTCAAGCAATCGAAAAGTTTGAGAGTTTATAGTTCCGTCCAAAGAACGGATATATGAATATACAGATACGAACTGCAGGGAGCCAACAAAAGGTTGTTCAAGTGTTCCAACAACTTGTCTTCAGATTCTTCGCGAGATGAAGGTGTTATGTTGGTCCAAGGGTGCCCTTTTTGCAATCTGCCAATTTTCACCTCCACTGAAGATGCCAGGGCAAACGGTACTGGCCTTGTTTTGAAGAACTGTTTACGCCATTGTTGGGCAAGTCCGAGTAGAAAGGAATGTTATGTCCTGGTACGTCGTCGCCGTCCGAGAAGACAGTTTAATATCTCTCTTTGAGATATTCTGCACTCGTCTTGTCTCTGTCACAATGCCGAGTGCGCCATGCCACTTTCTTCGCAAGAGCCCTGATTCGCTGCCTATAAAAACTAAATGGGCAGCTTGCAGTTCCTGTCTTTGTTAGGAACGTCAACGCCAGTTCTACCCGTTAGTGAGGGGATTGACCTGTAATGACCGCGACCTAGCTGAGGTGCGGTTCGTCGTTTTATTCTAGGTACTTATTCCTCTACTTTGAGTGAAAGGTGTCACCGCTATTTAGGGTGCACAGAGCTCCTGTCCGGAGTTCATCTGGAACTGCCTCAACTGGTGGTTCATGGCGAACTGAGCTGTTTCTAAGACCATGTGCCGAAGTTAGCAGCGGTGTCAGGGCCATACAGCCTTGACGAAGGTGTCTGATGTTTGTACGTCGGCGCAGTAGCTGCCTAAAATAGCTGCTTTACCTTGCTTATTTATATAAAAAAGAAGAACTGAACAAAGGTAAATAGGGTACGCCTCAGGTCGCAGATGAGCCAACGTTTCGACAAGTGGACTTGTCTTCGCCTGGGCATGCCAGACGAAGACAAGCCCACTTGTCGAAACGTTGGCTCATCTGCGACCTGAGGCGTACCCTATTTACCCTTGTTCAGTTCTTTTTTATACCGTGCAAACCATCTTCTTCCTTTCGTTCTAATTGAATCTTGCTTATTTATAGTGATGCAGGCTTTCTCCCTGGTGCCACGTTTTAAGCAATTAAAAGCTGGACGTAACTTCTTGAAACCGGCATGTCTGTTGGTTTTGTTATTCCCAGCTAGTGCCACTAGCGGGGTACTTTTTAAAGTTTATTTCAAACTTACCTTCAAGTTGCGGTTCTGGTTGTGAGAACTGCTTGTCTGGTATACTGTCTCGATGGGCCGCCACATGCCTTCTAGAACGCGAGGTCCTTTCCTTCGAACCGGCGTCCTTGTAAGGCTTTGTGACGAAGCATGACTTCTAAAGGAACCATAGAGGCGTTAGCATGCTAAAGCGATGACGCTGCTCAGCAGTGTTCGGTGGCGGCTTCGTTCGTATAGGCAGTGTTCCAAACATTCAGTCGACAGCTTGTTTACAGATCTCCCTCCAACTATTCTCGTAACTGGAAGCGAGTTTGCTGCTTACTTCGGATGGCCGCGGGTTGAAGTGCTTCTTCATCTTCAGTGTAGCTACGATGCTGTAGTAGTCTAGCAGACCATGGCAGCTGGCCTACTTGGCTGGATCACGGCGCATATGGCGTCGTTCTTCACTCTACTTCACTATATTCACCTTAAAGACCCTCTTTCGGTGGTATTACATAAGGAGTAGGTTAATATATACAATAATAAATACAAGTGAATGCCTTACGGTAAAAGTAGTTGCGCATGTAAGAAAGAAAATGGGCACATGATAGTCGCGACGATGGTGGGCAGGGCATTCGGGTCGGGTGAGTAATGTAAGAAATTTGATTCAGATTGCTGTCGTAAACCTTGTGGAGCAAACAGGGCTGGTGAGGCGGCGGCATGCTTCGAGCTTTTCGAGACAGGAAATATTTTTAGAGATGATGATGGTATACGAATATGCAGAATGAACGAAGCGGATGGCGTGGTTTTGAACAGATTTAAGTGCATTTGTAACGTTCATTTGGTGAGGTTTCCAGACGGGACTAGCATACCGAAGTTTAGGTCTAATAAGTGTTTTATACGCCAGAAGTTTAACGTGCTGCGGTGCAAGACTAAGATGACGTTTTAGGAAACCTAGAAGTATGTTCGCAGATGGCATGATCGAGTGATGTGAGTTCGCCAAGAAAAATCGGTTCAAACGGTTTAATCGAAGTGCTTGAATGATTGGACACTTTCTATTGGTGACTTATTAACTGCATAGGAAAGCATAAGAAGGTTGTGATGATGCTGGAATGAGATGAGTTTCATTTGTTAGCGTTCAGAATCATTACCCAGCTGTTACACCATTCATGAACACGAGTAAATGCGTTCTGAAGGGCCATTTGAACAAAAATGTTAGTAACGGTACGATAAACTAAACAGTCATCGACGAAAATGGGAATTTTACACGATACTTATAGCGCCAAATCATTAATGTACGTTAAGAATAAAAGCAGGCCAAACACGGATGTCTGCGGGACGCCGGATGTTACAGATAGGATGCCTGAGCTATGATTGGTAGTCGAAATGAACTGAGATTGATTAGCATGGAATTTTTTTTTCCAGTCTCCTCTCCGCACAAGGTGAGCAAGTGAGTTCTTTTCTGGGCGCTCTCCGTGACACCGAAGCCTGAGTAAAGCCGCTGAATTCCGGTATACGTACGGGAAGCGCGAACGCGGCCAAGGTTTTGCACAGCCATAGCTTAAAGCTTGACTCGGATCTGCTTGCTCTTCGCGATTGTTATATCGCCGTTGAATTTACAGCGGGCGTTTTTAAGACGCCATACAGTGTATATTTACACTCTACTCGACGGCACATGTTTGCTACCACTTGTCGGCGCAATCCAAAATAACCTCCTGTTAGTTTCTAAGGTGGTGAATGGCGAAGGCAAGGACAAGGGGTGAAGAATAATAAGAAGAATAAAAAAGCGCACTTCCCTAGCAGGTTTGGGTCATTGTGCGGTTGCGGGTGAGGACGCGCTCTACAAGCTCAACGCAGAAACTCCGCCCTCCTTACGTCCCTCCGTCTGGGCCCTGGTCCTGCTAAGCGGGCCAGCTGACGTGACCTACAACGAGATGAAAGAAGGCACTGCACGTCATTTGAGGTGGAGAATTTTAAGACTGCTGCAGGAGAGCTACAGATTTAAGTGTGCATCACGGTAACTTCACCTGCGGTCATGAGTTCTCGGAGACTTGCGCGCGAACGAGGCGAACTCGTTCACGTTTGTTTTTTGTTAATAATGTACAAAGCTCTACCTGTCCCTTCTAGCTATCACCTCCCACTGTAATTCTACTCGGTATCACTTTCCTATTCCTTTTATTTTCCGCCTGCCGCCGCTCGATTGCTTAAGATATTAGATAGTAGTTGCCACGACAAGTAACATTTATCCCTCTTTTTTGACTAGTTTTTTTATAATCCACTACTACCGTTATAGAAACAATACGCCCACAAGCGGATCAGATAACTACAGATTTGCTGAAGGACGTGGGGGATATCGTGCTAGAAAAACTGGCCACCCTGTATACGCAGTGCCTGGTGTCATCGACGGTACCGGAACCATGGAAGAATGCAACCATTATCCTCATTCACAAGAAAGGGGACTCTAAGGACCTTAAAAATTACAGACCAATCAGCTTACTGTCTGTTACGTATAAGGTATTTACTGAGGTAATCGCTAATAGAATCAGGACAACCTTAGACTACAATCAAGCAAAGGATCAAGCAGGGTTTCGGAAACGGTACTCTACTATCGATCATATCCATAGCATCAATCAGTTGATAGAAAAATGCTCGGAATATAACCAGCCCTTATACACAGCATTCATTGATTACGACAAAGCATTTGACTCAGTTGAAACCTCGGCGGTGATGCAGGCATTGCGATATCAGGGGGCAGACGAGCCGTACGTGAAAGTGCTGGAAGATATATATCTGCCAGCAACCATAGTTCTGCATAAAGAAAGTAACAAAATTCCCATAAAGAAAGGTGTTAGGCAAGGAGACACAATCTCTCCAGTACTATTCACAGCTTGTTTAGAGGAAGTATTCAGAGACTTAGAATGGGAGCAGTTAGGGATAAGGGTAGATGGAGAATACCTCAGTAATCTGCGATTTGCTGATGAAATTGCCTTGCTAAGCAACTCGGGGGATGAACTGCAACTGATGATTGATGACCTAGACAGGAAAAGTAGAAAGGTAGGCTTGAAAATCAATATGCAGAAGACTAAGGTAATGTTTAACAGCCTCGGGAAGGAACAGCAGTTTACATTAGGTAGCTAAATACTGGAAGTAGTAGGCGAATATGTCTACTTAGGACAGGTAGTAACCGCAGATCCGGACCATGAAAAGGAAATCACAAGAAGAATAAGATTGGGATGGAGTGCATTTGGCAAGCACTCGCTGATTATGACAAGCAGCTTACTGGTGTCGCTCAAGAGGAAAGTACACAACAGTTGCATCTTGCCTGTACTCACCTATGGGGCTAAAACGTGGAGGCTAACCAAGAGAGTTCTACTTAAGCTGAGGACAACCCAGAGGGCTATGGAACGAAAAATGGTTGGGGTAACATTAAGAGATAGCGCACAGAGTGGGTCAGAGAAATAACTCAAGTTACCGACATTCTAGCAGAAATTAAAAAGAAGAAATGGACATGGGCAGGACATGTAGTGCGAAGAGAGGATAACTGATGGTCGCTGAGGGTAACAAACTGGATTCCAAGGGAAGGAAAGCGTAGCAGGAGGCGGCAGAAAGTTAGGTGGGCGGATGAGATTAAGAAGTTCGCAGAAGTCAAGTGGGTGCAGCTAGCACAGAACCGGGTTAAGTGGAGAAATATGGGAGAGGCCTTCGCCCTGCAGTGGGTGTAATCGTGCTGATGATGATGACGCCCACAAGCAACGCCGCTGCTTCAGGCAGATCTTGGCGGCATATTTGCATTGAAGCGTTGCGCCAGAAGCTTTATCTGGTTGCGCCTGAAGTCAACGGTGCACTACTGAAGCAAGAGCGCAGAATTGCAAGATCGTGCCAGAAGAACGAAAAAGTTCCACGAACGTCGACCCTGCTTCACAATGAGAGAAGGGACACAAGCTGGCCCTGCCTATACCGGCATACGCTGTATGTATATTTTGCAAGACGAACATTGGTATAGGGTAGGTTTTTTTTATTGTCGACACGCTTACACAAAGTACTTTGATGTCAAAAATATGGAGAACCTTTATGGGCAGGCGTTCCTAAAGCACTGCGAGCATTGTTTGTCACGTTCGAAGTGCAACGTAAAATCGTTTCCGACAATGGAAGCTCCTTCGTACGTGCCGGCAGAAAACTGAGAGTTCTTCACACAAAAGAGCGTCGCCACCGTCACATGGGCCACCTACTATCCTGCAACGAATGGTCACGCGAAGAGATACGTGGCGGCGCTAATACGGACGCGCTTGGAAGAACGAGTGGGGTCGTTACAACGACGCGTCGCCAGCTTTCTGTTCAAACACTTCAGTGCGCGAAGCAGAAGACGCACGCCTGCGCAGGTGTCGTGCTGTCGCATCAGTTGGAAATATAGACATTGCTGTAGTTCTAAAAATATACAGCAAGAAGACAATCTTCCGCGTTTCCGCGATATACAAAAGGGACAAAGTCTTTTCCACGGAGGGAGGTTCTGGCGCCATCTGTAATAGTTAAGCGCGTTGAGAAGATGTCCTGGTTGTAGATGGAGGAATATCTCTGAGATATCAGGAAGCTCGGCTCTACGAAAACTTTGTTAACGGCCCCGACTGTTTGGTGCCCGGGCTAGCGTCCCCGTAGCGCTGCCTGGGAGTGTGGACGTCTCTGCCAAACACTCAAAATGCGCGAGCTGCAGCCCAAGTACAGAAGCGGGAAATGTGCTTTCCTCGATCCTCTGCATCTCGCGGAGAGCACTGCCCTTCTCCTTCCCACCTCTCTTGTCCCTGTCTCCGCGCTGCCCGGCCCCGTCTTTGGATCCTTGTTTTAAATCAAATGCCTAGTTTTAAGTCAACTGCGGACGTAACAGAGATAACACTTGGTATTGGCAAATGCTGCTATTTTTTTCCCGAGGCTATAGTTGAAGTAAACATATTTGGACAGTCGATGCGTCAAAAGAACATCTTACTCGCACCGGTAAAATGTGGTGGCCTACCTCTGTCCGTCGTTTTTATTCCTTGTCCTTTCAGTGGTCCAAAAAAAGAGAAGTTGATGAAGAATGTTCATCGTCAAATTGATGCGTGCCCTACGTTGAACATCACCGTCTTTGCCCTGCTATATCGGGAAAGGGGCAGACGACTACAAGGAGAGAAGGTAGGCAGATGACATAGGGCAGCCTTCAGAAGGAAAATTTATTTATTTATTTACTTTCTTCTTTAATTAAAAGGAATAGAGAATATGTGCGAGCACGTAATTGACCAAAGATACAAAAAGTACAAGTATGTAGTGCACTGTAATGCGCCAGTTCGCGGTTCACACTTGATAGTCCCAATTGCATACAGCTACGTCAGCCATTACTGACTAGCCTCCAACTAGCCGCTAGCCTTTTCACTGGCTCCACTAGCCCCTCCCCCATTCCCTTTCTCCACGTGACTACAGACACACGTGGGCACACATGAGAATATTAGTGCCTTGAAGTGACGAAATGTTTTTTGTTTTGTAAAGACGCCGTACATTCAGGCTGAAATGGTTCTCTATACTTCCACGTGGACAATGCCATCCTGGAAAGGAAGGCGTCTGACGTGTACATCTGTAATTTTTCAGATCTTAAAGAAAAGATGCTTTTGTCTACCACTGCTTCGTCCAGCCAATCAAGGGCAAGCGGCCTGTGTCTTTCGCTCGGGTGACTTATACACTGACTCTCTCGGGAGCACGGTATTTATGTTGCCGTTCTTATAACAGGCGTTGAGTTCGCAAGACGTAATATCACACCAGCCCAAGGTAACGGGTGCGCGGGTATCTGTGTTCAGTTTAAGTACATCTGTGGCATGCATACCGTTTTTGAAATCAGGGAACGATGTAGTCTAGATACACATCATACCCAAGGGCAATCACTGTTGGCATATACGTTTTCTCAGCATTAAAACTACAGCGCATTTACACTAAAATTACTGCTCTCTTAAACTAAAATGTGGGTAACGCAATTGATGCAATAAACACAAACATTTATAAATGCGGCTGCTATTTTTCTTGTTTTGTTCGTTTTGACCATCGTTTTCGCTTTTTCCTCTATTAGCTTACACTAAAGAAATTCAAAAAGTACAAAGACGAACTGAGTAATACAAAATAAATTGTTCAACAAACCTATTCTTAACAGTATGCAAAACTCAGGGTATGAAAGCACACGCGATATTTTAAAGTAAAGAATGAACTTGGTCAAGGAAATGAAACGCTTAAAATGCATTTAACTGATATGAAGTATAAGAAAAGAACATGAGTTCAAAAAAGAATACTCGCGAACAATATACACTTGTGTTAAAAAAGTTAGCGCCCGGCTTGTTTCAATCCCCTGGGCCTTGCTCACAAACTACGGTCAGCCATTCAAAAGTATTTTTGGTAAAGAATTTATTACGTCATGCAACAAAAAAGCTTTCAAACTTGCGGCAGTCCTTGGTATAGCTCATATACCGCATAGTCTACATTTTTAGCATCCTATAATTTGAGAGCTGATAAAAGTTTGATTTTAGGGTGAGTGGCCGGAAAGTGGGAAGGTGGGGGAGCCCTTCCCTCCCCCGTCACCATTCAGAATGAAATGTGTGTATTTGGGGGGTTGGGAGGCCCTGCCATTTCCCCATCCCTGTTCCGGGTTCTTGCGTTTGGCGTGTATACCAAATTTAACGTACCAAAGTAACTCCGGCTAAGTGCATTCTACATGTGGTGTTTAACGGAAACGGGCATTTATCGTGTCGGCAAGTGTCCGTGTTTCTTTGTGCTCTGCTCAGGCAGAATGACTGCTGCACCGTGTCATGTCTGAGATGTTCGTAAGAAGAAGGCATGGACGATTTTTTTTCTGCGTGACTAAGAGGTATATGCGCCGACTACATTGCACTCGCACTGAAATCGCACTGGTTGGTTCGGTGCTGGTGATACGAAGGCGGACAGCGTACTGCACGGCTGACGCAATCGCCTGTAAAGGTAAGCATATTCTTACGCACATTGCGCTTTGTCGGATTAGTGTCCTACCGGATTGCTGCATTCTGTGTCTTTTGTGCCGGAATGCTCCGGAATGTACTGAAATGAAAAAGTGGGAAACGCGCTTTTTTCCACTTGGCCCGGTATTCCAAGTTTGCGTTGTGATCGAAGTGTCGCTATATCACGTGACCTCGAGTCATCTGATCGGCCGAAACGCCGGAAGCGGGTGTTGCCACTACGGAACCGGAAAAGGTGGCAACATCATGTTCCGGCGTTTCCACCAATCATATGGCCCGAGGTTGGGGAGATAGCGACACTTTCGATAACGACGCAAACTCGGAATACGGACCAGGCTGCCAAAATGACATCGCACATGTGGTTAGATGTCGCGGCGAGTTACGCAGATTTCGCACAAGAACATCAGTCTCAACTTTCTTTAACAGATATGTGTGTTCTACGTTTTCTTTGCATTTGGTACGTGCAGGTGGTTCACGAAACGATCTTAGTTTCTTGACTGTTTGCTTACACTTTTTGTTTTCCGCGGCCAGTCAGAGTGGCATGCCTCTCCGCTCGTGCTCTCCGCCTCGAAGGGCGCCGGTCGGCCGGCCTGGTTGCATAATAATTTATTCCAAACTGCGTAAACTATATGCCGCTACCATAACCCTATGTTACTTTCCCGGCTTCAGGATTTTTGCTTTCCCGGCTTAATTTTTCATTTTACGGGGATTGTATTTCCCGGTTGCACGGAGTCTGAAGTTGCATTTGTATTGTGCTGCTTTTATTATGACATTTACTTTTGGTCTCGAAGAATCGTTTAGCTACGTATTTTATTTTCAGCAAGACTTCATTAAGGCACTTGTACACGTCCTAAGTGAGCTGCTGTGGTTCAAACCATCCAGTTTTCATTATTTTTATGGTCATATTTCAACATAACTCTTTGACCGCATTACTTGATTTTGAAGTGTCTTTAGTAGTGACGACTAGAATAAATGAATATTTGCTACGTATGCCTCAGCATTCAAGTAGGGGTCGACAGCTTGAATCTTGTGGCCAAAAATTGTACCGGATGTTGCTATTACAGAGTTTAGTTCTGACCAGATGTTTACTTTCTTTTTCTTTTGCTGAAATGTATATATGAAGTGGTTATAATAGCCTTAGCCGCATATGTTTACCTGATTTGTTCATTACAGTGCGCATATTGCAAGCAAATTTGCGACTTACTGTTAATAAAAATTTGCATTGCATGAATGAAATGTCATAGTTCTACAAGGTTTGCGTCATCTCATGTGACAACGCTTCGGCTAAATATACTGAGACTCTTGTATATGTGTGCTACATCGTTTCCTTGGTTGGTTGGTAAATTCTTATGCAGGTCCCCCTTGGTGATGGTGTCTTGGTGGAAAAGACCACACTATAGATCGGCTACGTACGGACTCAGAAGGAGCAGCTGCAAAATTTTCTATGGGCATGATGCGGGCAATGTTAACCGAACAACAGGGAGGAACGTCCTTCTACGGCATGGGAAGCAACCCGAAAAAAATATTCAACATGCAAGGAAGCTCTGGACCCTGTTCGGGTAAAGGATATCATCGGTAAAAACTGCACTATAGCAAATTGAGCATGTGAGCAGTAAATGCGATCTATGTGACACTGATTTAATTATTTTGCAACTTCTCTACTTGAAGGTTATACTTGTGGCAATTTTGACACCACAGTGGTGCAAAAAATGAATAACCTGTCATCAATGGTTTCATGTAAAATTGAATAAAATGCGAAGTTTGAACTCCAAGTGAAGATCTCAAAATTCGAATTACTTCAAAGCCTTCTGGGGTAATTCCAGTCTCAGTGGCCCATAACATTCTACCACACTAATTTATAGGGTGCGCACTAGAATCTCCAGGAACATTAGAAACACGTCAAACAATACACATTATGATGACAATAGACGCTCATGCATTGAGAGTTCAAAAAACATTATGCATTAAGAGTGCATCACAAACACGGTGGCCAACTTGCTAATGAAACTCGTCAAGAATAAATCAAGAAATTGTATAGAAATGTTAATGTGCATGATGAGAAATGTAATCAACATTTATTCCGAAACTCGTTAAGTTTTTTTGTAAGGGCGTGAGCCGGTATATTAAGTGGGGCTCTTTCGCCCAATTGGCCAACGTGGTCTTCGATCTTACCGACACAGCCTTAACATGGTACGACAACCATGAGGATCGTTTCATGACATGGGCCCGCTTTGTCGAAGCGATAAAGAAGTGTTTCGGCGACTCTGATGCCGCGAAGAAGCGGGCTGAACAAGCACTTTCTCAGAGAGCTGAGCTTCCCTGCGAGACACGTACGAAGTGTATCGGAAATATTAAAGCTGTGCGAGCTTGTATCTCCTCGCATGACAGAAGATGACAAGGTTGGCCATCTACTAAAAGGCTTCGCGGAAGACATATACAATTTTCTAATCGGCAAGTCACGCTTCGACGCCGTTTCTGACGCAATTCAGCATGCCGAACGTATGAGACGCCTAAACTATGTCGCATCACACCCAAGTTTGGGTGTCTGGTTGGCGTGACGTCGGTGGCCGCTGTTGACACTAACTCAACAGCGTCTGGCGATTTGCAATGCATCGCCCGCCAGATAGTTCGTGAAGAAGTAGCCCGGTTCCTAGAGTTGGCTCGGGACGCTTCAGCGCTCACTCCACCGAGTTTCTCCTATCCACCGAGTTTGTCTCCGGCAGCCGCAGTAAATGCAGCAGACTTTGACGAATACCGGGAACCGCAGCAGCTGAGGCAGAGCAACACACCGAGAGCAGCCTCCAGGCAAAGGAACCGCTACTATCAGTCGCACCAATTCCGTATGCCGCCAACCTTCGACGCAACACCTCGCATGGCTACTATAGGACAGCGCCGCCTGTTCCTCTATCTTCGCTTGTGTGCTACCGCTGCGGTCACCCTGGCCACATCTCACGATTCTGTCCTCACCGCCAAACACCTTATTTGACTCAACCTACCCATCGCGGCAAGATTCCCACCCTGGCCCTTCACGGCATCCACACTATACTCCTGTTTCTGCGAACCTGTGGCTTGGGCGGTTGCGGGCTCGTTCGCCGGCATCAGACAGGAGCGTGACTCCACCCCCAGTTTCCCGCGTGCGCCGTTGTCCTACTCCCCGGCGCCGCTCCCCTGCACTTCGCCGGAAAACTAGTAGGCGCGACCGATCGGGTTGAGGTTGCTGGACGTCCGCTGCTGGAAGAGATACCCCGCACCTCCACCAAGATATTACGAGCAATGTTTTATTGGCCGTACGAGACGCGTCAGAAGCTTGAGCCCGCTTTCTAGAGCCCCAGCACGAGTCTATCGTTCATTGTTGTTGTTGTTGTTATCCTCTAATTTGATGGCACATTCCCACACAGGAGGATCGGTCAAGAGTTGGGGTGCAGAAATATTAGATTTTGAGATGTGTACAGACATCGCCCTCTTTCCTCTTTCGCGATCCTCCCATTCTCGTCGCCATTTCAATCTGAGCGTCACTTTATATATATATATATGCTAAGAGCTTTATGCACCCTTGAATGCCTTGAAGCCATGCTCATCGGAGTGATGCTATTGCCAATGGATTTGACATACCATGGGTATGAGTTACGGAGGTTTTGTTACTGGTACGAGTAACACTCTCAAGCAATCCTCATAAACCTGTCAGTTCACATACATTGAAATGATATGGGGTACCCAAAATGAGACGCAACATAATCGACATCCATGTCAACAACAACATAAAAAAGCAAATACATTCTCACTCTCCTAATGTTGATGAAGTGCAGGGCACCAAATTAAAATTGAACGCAACAATCAAGTGAACATGAATAGATTGTAAACAATTGACCGCCACGTTAGCGCCACGATTGGATTTGTTGCGCTCACAGCTGACCAATACGGGACAAAAGACGAAGGTGACGAAAACAAAACAATCCGTCTTGCTGCACTGTGAGCAGAATGAATTACTTAACAGCTTGCTGAAATTTCTTCTTTACTCGCTGCTACTTCGTGTTACCTACAGAACTATATAACATTTATTATGAGCGTCTGGCGAGGTATTACAGGTCATATTCGAGAAATTTGACGTACTTTTTTCGCATTGCTTCCTTTATTGCACCACAGATGAAACAATGGCGTATGTAATGCCGGTGATTCATATATTGCATTTATAAGCTAATTTATTCAAAAAAATTTATTCAAAGACGTTGGGGCAGTCCGTTTGAACTGTTGAGAAACCTTTGGCGCACCCTTTAAAATGCATTACGTGCGCGTTCTTGGAGCCCTCTAATTAAATAAATGTGATGCTGTTTATTGAATTAGCAAAGCGTGGGTCTTGTCGTGAGGCAGGGCAACAGAATTAACCTGTTACGCGTTAAACTTACGCGTGAAAACTAGTTAAAAAATTTAGAAGCAAATAGCGTGCTCCGTTCACTTTTCTCCGTAGGAGTACATTCCTTCACAATCCACAGGCGTGACAAGGCTGGGGCGGAAGGGGGGGGGGGATGCTTGTTTTTGTGAAATGCAGTGTGCCATCTTTCTCTGTTATTTTTTCGATCAGTAATCATGAAATTGTTGGTGTGTAGTTATCACTGCCCTCTAGTGCAATGATTCTAATTGCATGGTACCGGGCTCCGGACTCCGACATTTCATTTTCCAACGAGCTGTATTCAAAACTACTGGAGCTCAAAGCCCCGCTTTCCCCGCACAAGTTATTAACTTGCAGTGATTTTAGCTTCCCTGATAATAACTGCTAATAACTGCTAATAATAATAACTGATAATAACTGCTTCCCTGCCTATTTAACCTATATGCAGAGTGCATCATGAGAAAGGCCGGTCTGGACGAGTCTTCAGCTGGAGTGAAGATTGCTGGAAAACGTATCAACAACCTTAGATATGCGGATGATACCACTTTAATGGCAGAAAGTGAAGTGGAACTCAAGAGACTTCTGATGCGCGTACAAGAAGAGAGTGAGAAGTTTGGGCTTAAACTGAACATTAAAAAGACGAAGATCATGGCGTCTTGCCCTATCAAGTCCTGGAGCATCAATGGACAAGAAGTGGAAGCTGTGACAGATTTTCTGTTCATGGGCGCCAAGATTACCTCGGAAGGAGACTGCAGCCATGAAATTAGGAGACGCCTGCTTCTGGGAAAGAGAGCAATGGTTAGCCTTGACCGCCTAGTAAAGAGCAGAGACATTAGTCTGCCAACCAAGATCCGTATAACTCGTGCTATGGTCTTTCCAGTTGTGATGTATGGATGCGAGAGTTGGACTGTGAAAAAGGCTGACCGCCGAAGAATTGACGCGTTTGAATTGTGGTGCTGGCGAAGACTCTTAAGAGTTCCTTGGACTGCCAGAAGATCAAATCAGTCGATATTGTCGACCATAAACCCTGACTGCTCATTGGAGGGTCAAATTCTAAAGTTAAAGCTCAGCTACTTTGGTCATCTGATGAGAAGACAGGAGTCGCTGGAGAAAGATTTGATGTTGGGAAAGGTTGAGGGTCGCCGGAGAAGGGGTAGGCAGCGAACGCGATGGTTAGATGGCATTCTCGAGGCATTGCAGATGAAGCTATGTGATGTTAAGAAGATAGTGAGAGACCGGAAAGTGTGGCGTGACATGGTCCATAGGGTCACGAAGAGTCGGACACGACTGAACGCCTGAACTGAACTGAACTGATAATAACTGGTTGAGCTTATCGGCGCATAGTGGTCAATCAAAGGAGTTTCTTAATTTAGTTCTTACTTTCAACCTTATTCAAAACGTTTACATGCTAACTCGCCAAAACATTACACTTCAGCTTGTTCTTGGTTGTCACCCTGAATTTATGCCGTAATTAGCATGCATTGCCGGCTTCAGCGATCAGTGCATATTACTGTGCAATGTGTCCGTACCCAATGCTATTCGTCAACCATCGGTCAAGTATATTGGAGACTAAAAAAAGGCCAATATCTCAAGTATTATCACACAGTTGGATAATTTCTCCATCACTTCCGCATGTCCTCGTCTGCACGAACAGATGGTTCATAGGGTTTTAACGTCCCAAAGCGACTAAGGCTACGAGAGACGCCGTAGTGGAGGCCTCCTGAAATTTCGACCACTAGGCTTTCTTTAACGAACAGATGGTTCATAGGGTTTTAACGTCCCAAACGACTAAGGCTACGAGAGACGCCGTAGTGGAGGCCTCCTGAAATTTCGACCACTAGGCTTTCTTTAACATGCAATGACATCGCACAGCACACGACGCCTAGCTTTTCGCCTCCATCGAAAAGCGGCCTTGGCTATTTCTTCAGCTGTTACTTCAAAATGACTTAAACCAAATTTAAGACTGGTGTTCCACATGGGTAATGAACACACCATACCTGGAGGCCTGAAGTGAATTGGTTTTATGTTCGTGCCTTACCTTTTTTCTGTCATTTCGTGAATGCCAATGCCCAGGGTTTCTGCAGGGCTTATGCAGGGTTGCTGTACGTGTTCCTCTCTTGTATCCTGCTCTGGTGTGGCTGATAGTGGTTGTATAATAATGACCATTTGCATTATTCCGATGTGCCCCCGCTTTACGTAATGCCACCTTCCAGGGGTGCTTAGGGGCAATAAATAATGATGATGATGATGAAAGAAAAGGCAACGCTTACTTCAAACCACGTCTAACAATTAAGCGTGCACGTGCATGCGGCAAATGATGTGCATCCATGCTGGCTTTAGTCATGATCAGTAAAAAATATGCGCGCGTTTCGCTCCAGATGGCGCAAGGTGCACACGCATCAAGGCCCATTCACGTCAACACTTCATTGAGATTCGCTATTTGAAAATCACCTTATTTGGAATGTTGCCTCGGGTTTATTTGAGCGTCATGGCACAGCCGACAGGATGAATGCGGTCGGCTTATTGCTGCTTGTGCATCCCCATTCATGAATGAATGAGTGATGTCGGCTGACTGTATGCAGCTCATATCACACAGCGCCAAAATCAATAATAACGTGAAGATTTTACCGTTGATTTTGTTTGTCGCCGTTTGGCATTGCATCTGGACATTACTGCATTGGCATTACTTTCGAACAGCACATGTCACAGTGAATACCTGTTGCCGTTATCCAGCCTCGAGGACTACAGTGCACCTTAACTGAGGCAGCTGGCGCGACAAGCCCATGAACACGACTGAAGTTTAGACGTCTTAATTTTTAGATGCGTTTTATGTAAATTACGCGCAGCCGTTTGCTTGCCGAAATCGCACACCGTTCTCGTTGGCAAGTCAAATATCTCATCGCCGTTTCGTACAACGTGCAAGTCATTGCGCTCAAGCCACGTACATCGAAGCTGGATCATAGTAACACTTCGTCGCCATGTGCTATTTGAAAAATCCTCACGTTATGCTGGACACCTTGGCGCCGGTTGATAAGAGGCACACACAGCCTACCGCAGCTGGCGGGCGATGCCAAGGCTAACCAATCTTTAACCTTCAAAGCCAGTGGGGCCACTCTACGTGTGCTAGGCTTGGCACGGGCAAACTGAGGGTGGTAGAATAATAAATATCGGGGCAGTCAGCTGCCGCCAGCTTATCCCTGGACGATGGGCACCGGCCATCTTGCTCTTACTAATTATTATATTTATTAAAAGTTTCCTCTTACGCTAAACACCTCCCAGGTTTTCAGCCGAGGAGTGGAGGAGCCGCGCACCATTTCTGTTGGAAATTTGAAGATGATGATGATGACCTCAGACAAAATCGCACATATCCACGGCGGGGGATTTGCCAGAGTGCACTGTAGATTATAAATATATATGTTCAAGGACTGGAATATTCAGATAAATGTGGATGTTTAACTAGAATTTGAAAAAAAAAATAAAAAGGAAAAGAAAAAGTAATGAATTCATTCCTAGCATAGGAACCTACCTGTTGAGATTATGTAATCATGAATAGAATCGCACAGTGGTTTTAAGACATATTCCTCGACGCTTGCCCCGAAGAGGAGAACTGGAATGGTTAGTGGAAGGGCCTAATCTCGAAAGGGGAGTCGGTAAGTAAATTTTGCGGAGATATGCGAACCTCCGGCAGAAGAGAAAAAAATGATCTATGGGTTCAATTTCTTTGCAAGACTCACAGAGGTTAGTAGCAGATAGCCCCGAACGACATAAATACAGATTTAGTTTCGGTAATCTGCAGCGCAAGAGACTCATAGACACTCCACATAGCCTTGAAACACACATGTGGGCACGCCAAGGCCATCTGAGGTTTTGGTAATCTGATGCAGAAAAGAGAGGCGTGTTATACTCAGATGATAGAAACGTTGAAAATTTTGAAACCATGCTAAAGTTAAGTAAATGGTATTAGGTATGCATGGAACAAGAGGTCCACTAAGAGCGGATTTTGCTAAAAAAAATCTTCCCTTACCCCTTTCATTATAAGTAATACCACAGTGGCCAGGGACCCATTGAAAACGAAAGTCTGAAATGTGGGGAGGAAGAATAAAATAAAGGGAATGGCAAAGCAGAGGGTCCCTCGAGTTTTCGAGCGATGATAGCACGGATAGGCTATCAGAAAGAAGAATAACCTTCGAAATATTGCTAGGAATTTTAGTCAAGGCCAACTCAATGGCCAGAAACTCAGCAGCAAACATTGGCGTATGTCCGGGGCCCGAAATGAATAACTCCAGTCAAGAGCCTGGGAGTGTATGCCAATAGCTGCTTTCTCATCCTGCTGAGAGGCATCTGTAAAAATGGCAATATGGCTCGGAAAATTATCGGACAAATTGGTGTGGCGAACTGAACGTGTCTGTTTTGTGCTCCCGTCTGCTCGAGACGGACAAATCAATCGGATGAAAATTTTTGTGTCCAGATGTCGGAATGAGTTTTTCAGATATTTGTTTTTTTTCTTTAAAAATCAATTTAGATGTACGTGATATGAAGCCAATTACATGCTAGCACTGAGGAATGCAGTATTAAGTCGATGTGTCAATCCTTCTATACGCTCTGGGAAGCGCAGTTCTCTTCTGTTTTTAGTGTGCGATATTTGTTATTACTTTCGTAAACATGGTATTTATTTATATATATTTTCTTGTATGTTAATTGAGTTCATACACTGCCGAAAAGAGAACAGGCTTCTTACCTCAGATTAGGCTCTTTCTTTGGCATCTTTTCAGAGGCCCATAGCCCAACCCTCCTTTCCAATTACCCGCGCGGTCATTTAGTTTTTTCCTTTTTCTTTTGCAAGTATTGGAAAGCGCGATCTAGTCTCTGAAAGCGGAGCTGGCACACATACGCCACTGCCGTTTAGTGTGTATTGGTGACAGTTCGGCATTCACCGCATGAGCAAAACCAGATGCCTACGACGGATGGCGAAGGGAGGAGCGCGTGCACAGCGGAGGGCGCGGTCCCTCCGGGCTGCTTGCTCGCCTCCTTTCTATTGTTCTTGTCTTTATTTTACGTTTATGTGCTGTAACTATACGACACTAACGGGGAAACGGTTTCTCTAGATTCACCTACGGTGCACGTGGCGAAGCAGCTTCGGAGACATCACCGTGCAATTTATTAGTTCACTCTTCAAAGGAAAACAAGTGAATACCACAAAGAAGCTTGTATCAGAATTGTTGGCGAAATGGCATCCAGTATTCGGTTCGGACGTACAAGTATTTATATCGTGTCGTGTTTTTTTTTTTTTTAGGCGGGTGTGAGTTGGACATTTTGCTCCGGCGAAATTTGACGGGTGAGCCGATGTTCGCGACAGAAAAGTGTTTCACGTTTAACCCTTTTTCCTAGCAGTTCCTACCCTTGTAATTTTTTAATGTAAGCGTGGTGTTCGAAGAAGCAATTTCGCCAATTCTTGCAATACGACACGGGATCACAGAATTATAAACTAACGCCTAGGAGTGGCCAGTTGGGACCTCATAAGATAAACAGCATTCCTCTTCGAAATTTTCTGAAGGTTTATTCGGCGTTGGCCGAGTTTTATGATTAATTGGTGTTTTGCTGTCTTTTCCTCATTTGTTTGTTGTGTTGGGGATTTAGTCTTCACAAGTAGTTTCATGAGTGGCTATTATGGTAAATTTGTGCCCCGTTAATATGACATCCGTTAATATGGAGAACCCGAATTATGGACAGTTCTTCTGGGGCCAAGATTTTTCAATGTATTTATGTCTCTTTAAAAACTCGCTCTCTGAACGATGAAGATAAGATGAATGCACACAGCCTATTCGGCCCATGTATTTTTGTCTCGTTAATATGGACTTTGTTTGAAAAAACCAGAGGAGTCCGAATGCAAGTTAAAGAAGGGTGCGCAGGCCGCGAGCCTATGCGACAGCCGATACGGTCGGATGCCTGAACGAGTCCTGTGGAGTTGGAAAGAACCAAAGCCAGCGTGTCGTCGTTTTAGGAGGGAAGGGGGGGGGGGGGCAAGAGTGGAAAGGAAGGGAGGAGGAGGAGAAAAGGAGGGTGGATGACAGGGATCGTACACAGCAAACCGAGGGTCAGCTAACTAAGAAACACCCCAAAAGGAGGGAGCCGGGAGATTTCTGGGTGCAGCGGCAGCGCCGCAACTAGAGGCCGCAGTCGGGAAAACAGCAACATGTGGTCGCAATAAATTCTGCTGAACATGAACAGAAGAGAGGCCGGTAAAAGCGTAAGAAAGAAACAATAAGAAGAAAGACAAGCGCCAAAATTGGGGGTGGGAACTGAAGTTTTTCTATCCCAGAAGACAAAGTGTGTTTCATGAAGCCGTTAACGCTTTTCGGTCAGGGTTAAGACACACTCACGAAGTAGAGCGACAAAAGAACCGCTACGACCACGCTACCAGGACCGGGCGTCCCGTCCTGGACGCCCTTCCTTCTCATGCTCCTGGTTTTCGTCACTGTTGCGCTGCCGAACTACCACATTTTGCAGCACAGCGATCCGCATGTCGGCTTCGCCTTGAGTCAACGATGCGGCCTTGACAAGGTCTGAGCTCTTCGTAGTCGGCTAGCCATCGTTCTAAACTGTGCTTCAGCTTGCAGTGTTTGTTTCATAGGAACACATACAAACGGCAGAGGAAAGGACTGTTTGATAGCCCTCTGTATAGTAGCCTGCCAACTTGACTCCCTCGCTTCCTTACAAAAACAGTACAAGGCAAGAAAGATAATCAGAAGAACGGAAAGTCAGGGAGGTTAACTAGGGAAAAAGAGTGCAAAGAAGCAGGAGCCTGTAATTCTCAACTTTAGTCTGACTTTTGGCATGGTGGGAGTTAAACGCAAAATAATGGAGCTGAACTTAGGCGCGAAGCGGGAAATTTGTGAATACAAGCGGCAAAAGCAATCTCAGTCAATCCAAGCCGTGAACGACTGGACCCAAGTTCAACTAGGCTTCAGCCTCGTCAGGTCGACGGTATACCATATATATTACTACCGGACTCCAATAAATGGCTCAACGTCGGCATCACAGCGTAAGCCACAGTCCGATAGCGCCCAGCACAGTTCGAAGAAATGGAGTCAGCCTTGTTAATGTGGTTCGGGAATGTGCTCGCGAATGGTGCTGTCGTGAGCGACGAAATGCTTCAAGAGAAGGCTCGCTGCCTCGGCAACATTATGGGTGCTTCTTCTTCTCCGTCTTGATAGGTTTTACCTGTGATGACTTACGAAATTTTTGTTCAGTAAAACAGGGAGATGTTTACTGAGAAATGTTATTCTACGCTCTGTCTAGGCGTTACTGACTTCAGCTACTAAAGAGGATGGCTGACAAGGTTTAAGAACAGACATGACGTTTCGTGTCGACGGATTCATGGAGAAGAGGGTAGCATCGACATCTCGGCTGTGTTTATATACCCAAATTAATTAAAACAGCAGCCTATAATTATAAATTTTTTCTCAATTATATACTTTTCGTTTTTATTCGTGACTCGTTATTATGGATGACTCGCTTTATGGACAGTTTTGGTAACCAAAGCTTCCATAACGAGGCACGACTGTATTGCTATTTTTTCCTAATTTAATGTATTCTGTCGCAAAGCAATGTACACTGTATTAAAAAAAACTCGGCAATCATCAAAGTTTTTTTTTGAAAGAAGAAAAAGGGCAAGGATGAAAGCTTGGGCGCGTTGGTGTTGGTTTTCTTGCCTCATAGCGCTAAACATACAGGGACACAGCCAGACATTCGGGACAGGCGATAAAAAAAAGCGCCCGTCCCGTGTGTCTCGCTGTGTCCCTGTCTGTTTAGCGCTATGTGGCAAGAAAAGAAAAAGAGCATATCGTCATTGTTGTCGTCGTCACTAGGGTCAGCAGCATTTGTCTTTTCAGTTTATAGTAAGAACTGGCTTGTTGTATTTCTAATACGAATCTTATTCACGTGGGTCCGATGGGATAAACTCTTTGTATTGCGTTATGGGCCTATGCGTAGTAACGTGGTGCCCATGTAGGCCTTAGATTGAAACCGACCACAAAAGGGTAGGTGAGGAGGGGGAGAGGATTGCCACTTTAGTGCAGAGTTGGACATGTAGTGTCCAGAGTTTCTCTGCTTTTATCCAGAATAATAATTGTAGTATAAAATTAGGAGTAAAATATAGCCTTCATACGACAAAATTCTGACTAGCCTATATATGCCCCAGGATTACCGAGAAATGTATATTTGCTTTAAGTTACGGTTTATTTAATGATCCTTTTTTTTTGAGGTCGAGTGCCCGACCTCAACCTAACATTTTGAGTTTGAGGTGAGGTTGAGGACCTCACGTCACCTGAAAAGTGAGGTGAGGTCGCCTGGGGGACCTCAACCTCAATTGATGAGGTTGAGGTTGAGTCAGGTCGCCAAATATTTTTTGAGTTTGAGTTGAGGTCGAGGTTTTTGAGGTCAGATGCCCACCTCTGCTCTTGACTGGGTGTAAGTGTTGGAATTTAATGCATTCTTTGTGCAGAAGAATGATCTATCCTTTATAAATTCAATAATCCACGCAAAGATATATAACGTAGTATGTAGACCAGCTATTTTATAAAGCAAAATGATGTATTCTACGCTCGTATGCCTCGGCAATATCTAGAGAAACTAGAGCTGGAACATCTCTTTGCCTATGGCAAGCTAATACGACTCTCCACGTCTACGTGTGCGTTCCAAATCGAGCATCCCTGTCGGAATCCAATCTGAGCCTTGCTAAAGCCTTGAAAGGATATAACATGATCCGTGAGACGAGAGTAGACTACCTGTTCTATAAGCTTAACTAAATTTGAAGTGATAGCAATCGGCCGAATGTTGTCGAGATCAAACCCTTTCTCCTGGTCTTTCAGTAGTAAAATTATTTTAGACGTTTTCCAAGCTTGTCGAATCCAAGATTTTTCCAATTCACAATCTGCAATAGGTCCGAGGCAAAGTCTTTGAATAGTATTTTCAGCATGGCAACTCATATTCTGTCAACTCCAGGGGCAGCCGATTGCAGGCAATTAACTGCTGATAATAATTTAGATATAGTTACCTAAGTGAAGAGTGTACCAAACTGCTATCGGGCTGAATAAAAGGTAGCGTAAACTTGAAAGCGCGCCGCAAGGCCTCGCGCAATTGATTCCAATTAATCTAATTCATCTTTTTTAGACAAAACATTGGACTGGATGGTATTGAAGGAGGGCAAAACTTTCGTACGTTCCATGTATCTATAGAGAGATTTCCGTTTGACTGGGTTAGACAAATAGTTGTTCAGATTAGCATTATATTCCTCCTCAGCCTTGGACATTGTTCTTTTAAACGAAGCTGCAAAGACTTTGTAGTTAAACCAGTTGGTTTGCACACAAGATTACGGGCTCGGCGCTTCCATGCAGCTTTCCTCAGACTATAGGTTTTTTTCTCATTCTTCATTCCACCAACTCGAAGGAGTCTTGTTTTTAATGGCAGACTGAACAATAAACTCCGATCGCCGAGTTGCGTCTAAAACTGAAGACAATGCTTCAGGACCGCGATTCGATTTATCAGAAAGGGCAGATGACCTGAAGGCCTCTCCTAGACATTTCTTGAACAGAGTAATGTTGACAAATTCACATGATGTACCAGGTGACATAATCGGAATACATGCAATGTTGAAAGTGATAGGGTAGTGGTCACTTGACGTACCGAAGTTTATTGTAGACCACGATGATACTCCAGTACCATTTGTAGCCAATGTTAAATCAATAGCTGAATGGAAATTTGGTCTCATATAAGTATAGGCGCAACTATTATAACTTTGAACATCATTTCTAGACAACCAAGACCAATGTAACTGCCCACTATAGTTTGTTTTGAAACCCCATATGACATGATGGAAATTGAAGTCTCCAGACGAAACTACATTTGAAATAATTGTCAGCAAAAGCTTGTAAACAATTAAAAGTGTACTAATTTTTATCCTGCCGTTTTCTTCTTTGGTGCCGGGTCATAATGGGCACGTAGAAACAGGCTCTAGCCACGTTCCAACTGCTGCGTTCTCTTTAACCAACAAAACCCATCCGAGGATGCCACGTTACAAAGTTAGCAAGGTGCGACTTGTTCCTTGCTATGAAAATGCGTCTATTTCCCCTTTTTGCCAATTGTAGAGAATGCGCAAAATAAGGCGCCAGTGGTATAACTTGCAGCCAGATCGGTATGTGCAGCTAGACCGGTCACGTGACGCTCCCATCTGTGCCTTCTCTCGAAAGTTGCCGCTGCCTCCATTTGTGAATCGAACTCCGTGTTGCAAGTGTAGCATCACTCCTATCACACGCAGAAGTTGATCATGATGCGGTCACAAGATGAAGAAATTATGGGATTTGGAGGAGATGAGAATAGGGTAAGTGAGAACCACACTTCTTGTCAGATCGAGGGGCCAATTATTTTGAAGCCAAGGCTTCGTTCCTAGCCTCATAGTGCTGGCGTAATCTGGCCTCAGATCATGGATCACGTAGAGCATTGGTGTTAATCGTTTCTTATACGCCGTGCAGGAGCAGACTAAACGAGGAAACCAAACGCACGTTCAGCAACTATTTCCTTCGACCGCTGTGCTTGAGGATCCCCAAGCGGCTTGCCCACCACCAAGACGTTGTGCCCTAGATCTGTGTCTGAATTATTTACAGAGCAGGACTTTCTGTCACAGTTAACAAAGAGTGAGGCAACGCGTTTGCTCCTGCCGTACACCGGTGCTCCGAAGTCTTAGCTCCTGTTTTTAGAATTTTCAAAACTGCTCACACCATTTGAGCGACGACATTCCGAACCTGATAGCGCAGATTCGCTTGTACCTGACTGGATTTAGAAAGCTGGTTTTAGAAAGACTTTCAACGCTTTATTTTTTGGTTGCGCATAAATTCATATTGGTGCTTACGTGATTATGTAGGGCATGGTTCAGTCCCGCAGGCAGCGAGCATGCTTTAATGTAGGGTAAACGCAACGGTCGCTGTGTACTGTGCGATGTCGGTGCGCACGTTATGAACCCTTTCTGATGGTAAACCCCACCTTTTTTCTAATGCCGAAAGGAGGGCGATAACTGGGACGAGAATCGAGCAGCACGTCAGCGTCACCTAGCAACTGAAGAAAGAGTGCACCCGGGAATCCGAATCCTGATACACAGGGTGATGGAGCTGCTTGCCCGTGCGGAAATCGGCACAGCAATACACCTTGACGCAGACTACCCGCGGGAACAAATAGGCTACGTACAGCTGCTGTGCGGCACTCTGGGCCTCACGTTTCAGACGATGCCATATGAGGGTTACAAGGGGCCCCGTGATCACGACGCCGCCTGAAGCCCAAAGGAACGACCGGAACGTGAATGTTTTCAGCAGTGGGGACCAATAAATGCTTCGCACAGGTCACAGTTCTTTCTGCATATCGCATCTCATTGCTTGTGTTGTCAGGCATACGAAATGTTTATAGTGTAATAGGGCGTTTATTGACGCTCAGATGGAGAGCTGTGAGGACAGGACCTTGCAACGGCGAGCCCAGCGTACTTCTTCTTCGTCGCACAACGCACAGGTGCATGTCGATGGCGATGACTATCACAGTACATTTTCCCCCCGGGTAAAAAAAGGAGCCATCCTGGCGACTTATGGCGCGGAAAGCACAGCGGGGTCATAGAATGGCTTCAATCGGTTCACGTGAACTGTTTCACGACCACGGCGACGCAAGTCCGCAGAGGGCGTGACGGGCTCAACTACGTAGTTGACTGCAGATGTTTGCTGGAGGACCCTATATGGCCCGTGGTAGCGAGCAAGAAACTTCTTTGAAAGGCCAGGGGTTGTGGAGGGCACCCAGAGCCACACCAGTGTGTCCGGGAGATATGGCGAAGCTTCGCCGGTATCACGGAGGTATTTTTGTTGCCACTGATTTTCTGTTGTGAGAGAGCGGGCGAGCTGACGGCATTCTTCTGCGTACGTGACGGCATCGGATAGCGGGGAAGATTCGGAAACGTCAGGGCGGTAGGGAAAAAGTGTGTCCATAGTACAGCGTGGCTTGCGCCCGTAAAGGAGAAAGAATGGAGAGAATCCAGTAGTGGCCTGTGTCGCGGTGTTATATGCGTAAGTAACAAACGGTAGAACTTGGTCCCAATTGGAATGGTCGGTGTTCACGTACATAGCCAGCATGTTACCGAGAGTGCGGTTAAAACGTTCTGTCAGTCCATTCGTCTGAGGGTGGTACGAGGTAGCGGTGCGGTGTATGATGCGGCATTCTTTCAGGAGAGCCTCAAGAGCGTCTGATAAGAAAACGCGTCCGCGGTCACTGAGCAGTTCGCGAGGGGCACCATGGCGAAGAACCAGGTTTTTCAGAATAAAGGCAGCCACGTCGCGTGCGGAAGCAGAGGGCAATGATGATGTCTCAGTGTAGCGGGTTAGATGATCCACTGCCACGATAATCCAGCGGTTGCCAGCTGAAGTTGTAGGAAGGGGACAGTATAGATCTATGCCGACACGATCAAACGGACGGGCAGGACAGGGCAACGGCTGCAACGAAGCAGAGGACTTGAGAGGAGTTTTTCGGCGTTGGCAAGACTGGCAGGAGCGGACAAAATGGCGGACAAAGCGGTACATTCCACGCCAGAAGAAGCGTAGACGCAAGCGCGTGTAGGTTTTCAACACTCCGCCGTGGGCGCACTGGGGATCAGTATGGAAAGCAGCACAAATTTGCGCAGATCTCATCAGGCAACGAATAGGGAGGCAGCGGTGAGCGCGAAAGAGCGTCCGCGTCAGTATGCTTGAGGCCTGAGCGATATATGACACGAATGTCATACTCTTGGAGGCGAAGAGCCCAGCGAGCAAGGCGGCCGGACGGGTCCTTGAGGGACGCCAGCCAGCACAGAGCGTGATGATCAGTGACCACATAAAATGGTCGGCCATAGCATACGGACGGAATTTGCCGATGGCCCAAATAATGACCAAGCATTCTCTTTCCGTAACAGAATAATTGGACTCTGCCTTGGTCAAGGTGCGGCTTGCGTACGCCACCACATAGTCTCGGATACCAGGTTTGCGTTGGGTGAGAACGGCGCCTATCCCAATACCGCTAGCGTCAGTGTGAATCTCAGTTGGAGCATTCGGGTCGAAGTGGCGGAGGATGGCAGGCGAAACCAAAAGACGGCGTAAAGTGTTGAAGGCGTCATCACAAGCAGGTGTCCATGCGGAGAGGTCGGAGCTACCGGAGAGGAGCTGGATGAGAGGAGCAATAATAGAGGCGAAATTTAAGATGAAGCGGCGAAAGTAGGAGCATAGGCCAATGAAACTTCGTAGCTGCTTCAGTGATTTTGGGCGTGGGAATTCGGCAACTGCACGAAGTTTGGTGGGATCGGGAATAATGCCATCCTTAGAAACGACATGACCTAGAATTGTTAGTCGGCGAGCAGCAAAGCGGCACTTCTTCAGATTCAGTTGGAGGCCGGCGGTAGCGAGACAAGTGAGAACGTCCTTCAGTCGGAGCAGGTGGGATTGAAAATCGGTAGAAAAGACTACGATATCATCGAGATAGCAAAGACAGGTTCGCCACTTGAATCCACGAAGCACAGTATCCATGAGGCGTTCAAATGTGGCCGGGGCGTTGCAAAGCCCAAAGGGCATGACGTTGAATTCATATAATCCATCTGGTGTGATGAAGGCAGTTTTAGAGCGGTCAGCGTCAGCCATTGGCACCTGCCAGTAGCCAGATCGTAAATCCAACGAGGAGAAAAACTCGGCGCCCTGCAAGCAGTCTAGTGCGTCATCGATGCGTGGCAGAGGATAGACGTCCTTGCGCGTGATCTTGTTGAGCCGGCGGTAGTCGACACAAAACCGGAAGGAGCCATCTTTCTTAGGTACCAACACAACTGGAGACGCCCAGGGACTGTGGGATGGCCGAATGACACCCCGACGGAGCATGTCGTCCACATGATCAGCAATTACTTGGCGCTCCGAAGCCGACACGCGATAGGGGCGCTGGCGCAAAGTTGCAGTTTTACCGGTGTCGATGGTGTGCTCTACGACAGACGTGCGGCCCAAGTCAGTTTGAGGAAAGTCGAATGAAGAAGCGAAGTTCTGCAAGAGGGCGACAAGTTGATCACGTTGCGCAAGTGGAAGATCAGCATCAATAGCATGTTGGAAAACGTCGGAGGGCGTCGAAGCGGTCGCAACATCGCAAGAGCACAGACTAACGTCGAAGGAGGGGGTTGAGTCAGCAAGAGTGGTGATATGACTGGGATCAAGCTCTTCAAGACGTCCAATGCATTCGCCACGGAGCAGGACTGCTGGGCAAGAAAATGGGTTCGAGGCGTAAAGTGCACTCTTGCCGTCTTGAACTTCGAGAACAGCGAACGGAAAAAGGAGGCAGGGATTACGGGAGGTGGCTTCGGAAGGTGTAAAAATCGCAGTCAAAGGAGTTACCCACTCACTAGACAGTGGTACGAGGGCAGCAGAGAACGGAGGAATGTCGGTGTCATGGGCGACGAGAAGTTTTGCAGTGCGGGGAGGGGTATCACAGAAGGGGGCATCACAGAGGGGGGCGAAGGCAATTTGTGCACGAGCACAGTCAATAACGGCTTGATGAGTCGATAGAAAATCGTATCCGAGGATGATATCATGCGAGCAGTTCGGCAGAACAATAAACTCGATGGGGTACAAGACGTCTTGAATGAGCACACGGGCTGTGCAAGATGCGGAGGGGTGAATGTGCTGTGATGAGGCGGTGCGGAGCGAAAAGTCGGAAATCGGAGTGGTCACTTTGCGAATTCGACGGCAGAGCGCTTCACTGATGACGGAGACGGCTGCACCGGTATCGACGAGAGCGAGAACTGTGGCGCCTTCTACAGAAACTTTGATAACATTAGCGGGACGGCTTGGAGGACTTGAGGAATTCGAAACAAGCGCAGTTCTTGCCCCCGGAACTGCGACTGTTAGTTTCCCTCAACGGTGCTGGTAGAACGTCGCAGCATTGGAGAAAGCGATCGGCGCCGAGGAGAATGTGATCGACGAGTGGTATAGGTTTGGCGATCTTGTGGGACAAATTGAGAACCGGGCGGAATCATTTGCGAGCGTGAGTCGGTATCGTACGGGTAAAATCGAATGTCAGGCTGTGAAGGTTGGAGGCGCTGGCGACAAAGGCGCGCAACATGGCCCGGCCGACCGCAGGCATAGCAAATCGGAAGGTTGTCCGTAGTACGCCAAGGTTTCATAGGATGTGGGCGGAACCTTGAGGGTGGGGCTTGAAACGAAGGCTCAGCATGCGGCGGTGAACGGTAGGCAGGGACTTGCACATAGGAGCCAGACGTGGGCGAAGGTGGTGGCCTAGCCGTTACTTGGGCATACGTGAGAGGTGCCGTCACAGCGGCACCACGGGGCTGGACGGCAAGGCATCAGCGACGTGTTCTTGCACGACACGGCGTATAGCAGGGACCAAAGATGGAGCCAGTTCAGGAAAGAGGCGGCCCGAGTCTTGAAAATGGGGAAGGAGTGAGATTTGACGTGCGACCTCTTCACGAATAAAATCTTTGATCTTTTGATTCAACGGGCTCCCTTCAGAAGTTGGCGAACCACCCAGGGCTAATGCGGATACGCCTTCGTCGCACACACTGGAGCGTCGCCTAGAAGCGCGCCGCTTGCGGAGCTCGTCGTAGCTCTGGCAAAGCTTCACGAGTTCACTAACGCTGGTGGGATCTTTCGCTACCAGCATCTGGAAGGCGTCCTCAGAAATGCCCTCGAGGATGTAGCGGATTTTGTTTGCTTCCGGCATGGCCGGGTCGACTCGTTTGCAGAGATCAACGACGTCTTCTATGTAGCTGGTAAAGGTCTCATCAGCGCGCTGAACACGATCGTGTAAACGTTGTTCGGCACGAAGCTTACGCACTGCCGGGCGGCCGAACACTTCCGCGAAATTCTTTTTAAATGTCGACCAAGATGACAGGTCAGCCTCATGGTTGCGAAACCAGAGGTTCGCCACGTCCGTCAGATAGAATATGACGTTACTGAGCTTGTATGAGTCATCCCACTTGTTGTAGGTGCTTACTCTTTCATAGGATGACAGCCAGTCGTCGACATCTTGATCGGCCGTGCCGCTGAACAGGCAAGGGTCACGCTGGCGCACGACGCCAGCACACATGATCGTGGGTGGAACGGCCGGCTGCGTCGAAGTGTCTTGCATGGCGGTCGTAGAGGGTAGTGTACGGCTTCGCAGTTCCAGTTTGGGTGGGATCGTTTCCGGCACCTCCGCCAATTGTAATAGGGCGTTTATTGACGCTCAGATGGAGAGCTGTGAGGACAGGACCTTGCAACGGCGAGCCCAGCGTACTTCTTCGTCGCACAACGCACAGGTGCATGTCGATGGCGATGACTATCACAGTACAATAGGCGTAATTTCCACTTTCGATCCCGTGTCCAAGTATTGCTTTTATTTTAACGAAAAGATGATTCTGATAAAATAGAAGGTACATGCAGCCGCCCCCTTCTCGGTTGACAGGTCACTCTCGCTGCGAATGACTGGGTGTGAATGAAAAAAGCAATGTGCCGTATGGCAAGGTTTCGTGATAATGTCGTCCCTACTGTGTTCTCTAACATGTTCTGACATCGCACGACACATATGCATCTTTTGCGTCACACTACTTCAGGCTGCACCTGAGCTGAAATGATGCTCCCCGTTGCTTTTAGAGGCACGGGCTTAGCGGATCCTTGCGCTTTTCTGTCTTGTTTTTATCCTTCTGTGGAGGTACATAGGCTGGCTGAAAATGGCATATCACGTGGGCACAAGACTAGGTATCCTTACAGAGGCTCGGCGTTAAGTCGTAGCATCACTTTAAGGATCAAAGGGTCCTGAGCCGTTGTTCATGAATGTACTGGCTTGAAACTGGCATTGATTGCAACTGCAATGAATGAAGTGTCCTCTCTTGTACTTCGTCTTTCTCCGTTAATAGCAGTAGGAGTGAACAGAAATCGGCTTCAGTATTCTCGCTTGATTTTCTGAAAATAGGCGAATACCGGTATGCTGACAGCATGAGAGTCCTGCGCTGCGTTTTCGGCGGAAAGGCTTTATCTCGGTGAACGCTTCCTGGCAACGCCCCTCACAGCCTTACAGGGCGTTTTACGTAGAAACTTGAAAAATGGTTGCGCTACCGTTGCTAGGTTAGGAAGGAATTTGCTGTAGAAATTGACGACTGCCAGGAACGACTGCAGCTGATGCTTGACTTTAGGGGCTGGAGCTTTGAGGAGTGCGTCAACCTTCTCCGTCGTTGACGAGATGCCTTCTGCGCTGATTCTGTGTTCGAGGTAGCGGAGGTCCTATTGGAAATTGAACACTTCTCTTTCTTGAAACGAACGCCTCTTTCAAGAAGTTGTTTTAACAGAGCTTCCAGATCGATGAAATCCTCTTCGTCATTTTTACCAGTCACCAGAATGTAGTCTAGGTAGCAGCAAACCCAATGTAAGCCGTTCAATATGGTGTCAATTATTCTTTGGAAAATCTCAGGCTCGGATGAAATTCCAAACGCGAGTCGATTGATAGCAAACAATCCTTTTTGCGTATTCAACGTGAGGTATTATTTGGACGACTCAGACATTACCACTTGTTGATAGGCCCGGTTGAGATCAATCTTCGAGAAATGCTTACCTCCTGACAAGGCTGTGAACAGGTCGTCCACCTTCGGTATTGGGTAGCAGTCGACATCAAAGGCACAGATTGACGGTCGTCTTCTTGGCGCCGCAATTCTGTATGCTACAATCCTGCTTGATTACGGGTACCGCAGGCGCAGCGTACGCTGACGTCGTAACCGGCGATATAATTCCCAGTTGTTCCGTTACAGTGAATTCAGCGTCGAAAGCTTTTTGTAACGCGAACAGAACATTCGTTGCTTTTAGGAATCTCGGTTTCATATCAGGTTTGAGAAAACGTTCGGCGCGCTCTTCCAGTATTGCGCCTAAATCGTCTTTGAAATGGTGCTTCGCAAGCAATACGTTAAGCCTCTCTTTTACGCTGATGTGAGTAAGAGTGTCGTCCCTTTTAATGTTGTTCAGGTTCCAAATTTTTGCCCACTGCAGCCGGATGGCGCGGAGCCACTTCTAGCAAAGTAACGGTGGTCTTGTGGTCTACGACGTAGAGAGGACGAATAGCAGAATGGTCGCCATGCGGCACGTTGACTGAAGAGACCTCCTGGAATCCTAACAGTGCTCCTGCGTAGGTACGAAGTTTAACTGTAGGAGGCTACTCTACCGCCGAAGGAAAGAGCTGACAGAACTGCGTCTTTGACATGACGGAAACAGCACATCCTATGCCTAACACCATGTTCACCAAGACGCCGTCCATGGCCATCTGTACGGTGACAGGGTCCCGCTGAGCTGCCGACATACCGTTTAGACTGAGGGTCGAAGCTTTCCGCGACAAAATCGTCAGCATCTTCAAATAATTTTTTGTCTGCTTTTTCTTAGAAAAACGCTGACCGCTGCTTGGGCAGGCACTCTGGATATGCCCTTTTTTGTTGCAACTGAAACAGGTTGCGTCCAAATGAGGTCATGCTTCACTTGTGTGTTTTGGCGAACCACAGCGAAAACAGCTTTTGCATGTTTTCTGCGCCTCAGCTTGCACCTTGTGTACATCGCCGACTGCGCAGTCGGTGCCGCGTGCCTCAGCAGCACTCTTCTTGGCCGCTTCCATTGCAAGAGCCCGCTCCACCGCTTTCTGGAAAGTACACTTGCTATCTTCCATGAAAAATACTCGCTAAATTTCTTCTCGCAGCAGTTCGCACACGAAGCGGTCCCGAAGAGACTCGTCAAGGGCGCTTCAAAATTCGCACATTTGCGACAGTTTAGGAAGCTCGGCAACACTAAGAGATTCTTTTGAACAGCGCATTTTCATGTGACCTAGCTCAGAATGTTAGTGGCCCTACCAGAGTCACTGCAACTGCAAGACATATGCTTGATTTGTTGTTTATACGTTCCGCTATCAAGTGTGACACGGTTGATGACATGAATGGGCTCTCTGATCCCAACTTAGTACTTGGCACATTTTCCTTTAAAAGGTGTTCTGGCAAAAACAAGTCTGTGATTGTTGTGAAGGATTTCAACAGGGCAGATGATGAGAGCATCCTAGATTTCTTAGAAATGAATTTGGACAGTTTTGATGTTGACAAAAATGTGAATGTTTTGTGGTGTAAATTCAAACAAATTTGTATTCATTGTATTGCCGTGTTTGTTCCTGATAGGGTTAATAAAAAGAAACAGAACCCATGGATTACGAGACAGATAGTCCACATGAAAAGAAAGCTTAAGAGAATGAGACGCTCAGGCAGACCTTGAGACCCTGCTGTCAACACTCTAAGCGCAGCGCTGAAAACTGAGGTTAAACAAGGTAAGGAAACCTTTTTCACTATCACTTTAGGCAATTTCCTGAAAGAAGCGCCAGAGAAATTTTGGAGGTATATGGGCGGCAATAAATCAAATAATATTTTTTTAACAGTGGATGGTTCCCCAGTCTAAGAGGCAAAAGCAGCTGCCGATAAATTTAACAGCTACTTTCAATCCGTATACGCCAGGAAAGATACTTATCTTGTTACAAAGCCTGAAGGGTATATTTTTCCTATGCCTGATATTATTGTGTCCCAGGAAGGTATCTTAAACTTAACCCAAGTAGCACAGAATGTGGGGCCCCAGTAGGTCCGATGTAGGCAAGTGGGGCTGGGGCAGCCATCATAAAACCTGCATTGGTCCCCTATGGGGCAAAAGTGGGCAAGCCCCATTTGGGCTTGCCCCTGCTCCTCCTTCATGGGTCCCATAGCGGCGTTTCTTGGGCTAATGCAGAGCAAATTACTGCATCCAGACCACAAGGATCCCTTGCCGGATATTTGAGGGCAACCCAACCTAAATGTGGGCTTTTTATGGGAAAGCCCTCATAGAGCCGAAATGAAGCCGCCCCCATTAAATCTTTGTGGGACCAACATCGGCCGTAGTGGGGCAAGAGAACGGACATACCCACATGCTGCCCCAATCGGCCCCTTGTAGGTTACTTGAGGGCAGGTGAAATATGAATAAGGGCTCAATTTGGGCAAGCCCTCATGAAGCCCAAATGAGGCAGCCTTAGCTAAACCGCTTTAGGTCCCACATAGGCTGTAATGGGGCTGGAAGGCGGGCGTGCTCGCATCGTACCAAAATCGGTCCTTTGTGGGGACTTTGAATGCCAATGCCACAGCAGGTGGGCTCTAGGTTCAAAAACAACGTCCAGCCCAATTGGGGCTGCCCACATAAAACTGCTTTATATCCCACATGGGCCGTAATGGGGCTGGAAGGCGGGAGGGTCCGCATGATACCAAAACTGGTCCCTTGTGGGGCATATGAAAGCACGAGCAACAGCAAGTGGGCTTATGTTCAAAACCAACACCCAGCCCAATTGGGGCTGCCCACACAAAACCGCTGTAGGTCCCACATCGGCCGTAATGGGGCTAGAAGGCGTGCGTGCAATTGCGTAATCATTGTTTCCAACCTTTATTTGCATTAGATGTTGCCCTAAATTACTATTATAGATGATTTGTATAACAGTTGTTGCCATGTTTAGTCGATTAGAAATTGACATGGCTTTAGTTCTCGCGCTCATGCTACAAATACTAAAACAAGCTGTTTGCTAATTGTTGCCTCTTATGTGGTTGCTTTGGACAGCCTGCAACTCCCAGCACAATATTACTGTTCAGAACACACATATCCATAGCCTGAACAAGATGTATATGAAGTCATTTCGCCTAGATGAATGTTGTGAATTATTGTAAAATTTAATATTGTGGCTGTTTAGAAAGTGCAGACATATATAAAATAATTACTTAATTATGTGTATAAATATTGATTGGAAAAACTTGGACTAGGGCTTCCCATCAATTTCCTGTGTCGGACCCCTATGAGAATAATGTGGGCAAGCCCAAGTGCGGCTAGCGCTATAAAACCCGCATTGGTCATATGTCATTCTCTGAGGGGCTAACTGAAATAAAAAAAAATGTTCCTCCAAAGCGGCTGCCCAAATCGGTCTAAAGTAGGACTATCGCGGGGAGTTGGCGGGATGTGCCCTTTTAACAATGCCGGAAAAGTGTGGGCAGCCCCGCAAGGGCTGCCTGCATCGGTCCCTAGTGGGGCCCATTGGGGCTTTGTCGACAGCCCCCTTCGGGCCTACGTCAGCCCCTCTTGCAGCACCCACATTGAGCCCACAGGGGCTGTCCTGCATTGCCTACATCGGGCCCACTGGGGCCCACCCTTCATAGCCCACTTTGTGCTACCTGGGAATCTTGATGCTAAAAAAAGCTGATGGACCCAATAGTATTCCTACAGTTTTCTTGCGCCGTCACACGGAATGGATTTCGCACTACTTGTTCCTCATTTTTAACGCATCACTAGCGCAGGGTTCTCTTCCGGCAGATTGGAGAGGAGCTCGTATCATACCCATATTCAAGTCAACTGATCGCCTTTGTGTATCCAATTACTGCCCAATCTCCTTGACCTCAACAAATTGCAAAATATTAAAACGTATAATCTGTCGACACTTGACCGTATTTCTTGAATAAAACAAACTGTTATCAGACGCACAGCACGGCTTTCGGCGTGGCTTGTCGACTGTGACGGAGCTCCTTAGTGCATGCAATGATTTTGCACTCGCGAATAATAACAAGGAACAGATCGACGCTATATTTTTGGACTATCCGGAAGCTTTTGATTAAGTGCCTCATAATAAACTTATACAGAAACTTTACGAGATTGGAATAAATAGCAGACTTATCGAATTCTTTAGGGCTTATCTAGTGTGGGGATTCTTACGGGGCTCCGGCTCCGCTCTGAGAGGCGAAGCCACACCGCCAGCTTTGACCACATCAGAGAGGAACGTCGCACCGAGACAAACATAGCCAGCGGGCCAAGCTGTTTATTGGGAACGCCCAATGTTCCTCCTCAGTGTCATAGCAGCATCCACGCGCTACAGCGTCGCGGCGTCGTCTCCCTAGGGCATGGGTGCTGTCCGCTGAGATGAGAGGGGAGGGGAAGGAGGGGCCGTTCTCTAACCCCGCCCTCTCCGCCACAGCAACGGAGGAAGGAGGCCAGAGGGGGAAAGATGAGGGCTCCCCGAGAGAGAGAGAGAGAGAGAGAGAGAGAGAGGGTGTTCGGCGCGTCGTGCTGGCGAGGGAAATGTTGAATTCCCACACCCTTCCTCCCTTAATCATGACCTTCACCTGGGCGCCATTTTTCCCTTTGAAGCTGCACGGCTGATCCCTCAGCAGGTCCATGCCGCAGGAAGGCGGCCAAAGCAGGAACGGCCTTCCCCGCGTCGGGCTGGCTCCGCGTGCAGGCCGCACAGATCCTCGCCGCTGCCGTCACGGGGATGAAGAGGGGGCAAAGTCCGCTGGCCCGCCATCCGGTTGCGGGCCGCCGGCACGCCCCCAGTGCGCTTATCGCCTACGACCGAGCCGATTCCCCGCAGGTCGTCAATCAGGGCAGCAGGCTCCGTCCCTCCGCGTACAGGAACCACTCCGGCCTGCATATCTACACGGGCCGGGTTCTACTCCAATTCTAGCTATGATGCGAGCTGCTCCATGAACGAGCTCGAATTCTAGCTCTTTTTCGGGGACCGCTGTATGCCTCCGCAGCCATTGGGCTGGTAGACTAAACATCACCTTCGCCGCTCTCCGCCGCCTCAATGCAGACAGCGTGGCCCATGCGCCCGGAGTGCCGGTGTCATAAATGAGGCCAGTCGGCGGGTTAGGTCCCTCTGAACGTGCTCAGCGCAGGCTTCGCATACAGGAACACTGCCGGCTTGTGTATCGACACGTGCCGGATAACTTCACCCGAGACCGCTCGTGCCCTTGCAGTTGACATTAGGCGATTGCGCCTACCTTCCGCACTGTATCATCGCGGAAAGGACTGCCTTCCCTTATATCCGCTCGCGCGAACTCGCGCTTCTGGCGTTTGTCCGTCGGTCAGCTCCAGCTGCACAGGCAGCCGACGGCGCCGGCGCTGCTCTGTGTGCGTGACCTACACGCTCGGAACACTCCCCCTTCTTTCAGCGATCGCGCTGACGGAGGGTGATGTAGAGATGCCCACGGAGTAGCTGTGCGCGTGATCTCACATGCGCAGCATTTGACAATCCTTCAGCGATTTCGCTGGCTGTGGGTACTACAGAGCAGCTGCTTGAGTGATTGCACTTGCACGGCATTCTTCCCGTTGTCGCAGCGACTCGCTGAATTCGGGTATTGCAGCGGTGCCCTTAAGACCGCTCTCGGGATCGCTTGCCTACGTGCTGCTATGCGCATGCAGGGTCCGCTCCTACAGTTACTTTCAAAGGAAGTACTGTTGGCATGGGTCCGCTGATTCCGCCCGACCTCAGGCCTTTCAGCTTGCAGCCGTGAAACAATCTCAACAACCTAACGATCCCACCTATCTGGGCGCTCGACTCGTCGCGATATCGCGGTCACGTCCATGATTGCGTAAGCATAGCTAGCCATCGGACTTGCAATGTTCCTACCGTGGCTGCGGTTCGCCTTACCGTTGGTAGTGGTCGTAATCTCGCGCAATTACTTTCAGTAGTCGTCGACATTGGTCTCGGCCTTTGCGTTCATGCTCAGAGCTAAGGAAATGGCGTGTCAGTGCTCATTCCGGTAGTTATGCGATTGCGCATACTCACCATAGAGCGGCTCTATATTCCGATATCGGCGCTCGCTCCTTTGCGAATAACGGCTTTTCTGCCCTCATTTGAGGCGTCATTGCCTAGCACGTATGGAGCAAAGCTTAATCATAGACCAGCAGGAAGTCTCCAACTCACTCGTAGCAATTCCAGCTACACAAGAGCTAACTAACGCCACCCACAGTACAAGTGGCTTCACAGCGCAATTTGGCCTGAATTGTCACAGAGTTCTGCCTCTTCAATAAGACTAGCGACCCTCTTACGACTAAATAAAAAAATATGAGCCTTCCTACTAACCCCTGACAGCTCTTAACTGCTGAACGCAAGCTCAGGTGGGTGCCCCCACTCTTACGAGATGCACGTGCTTTTGAGGATTCCGCAACAGGGCGCTCCCCGCTGCGACCTCCTTCCGCAAATTTGGTGTACTACGGCTCCTAGTAACATCGCACAGGCGACTATAATTCACACTCCCTTTCCGAACGGCATTTGGCGGCTCGTGAACTGACCTGCCGAATGCGAGTGACCTCACCACATATCCATGCGACGCCGCTCCAGTCAACTTGGCTCTCGACTCTCCTGAGCCGTGTCGTGACGCTGGGACTAAGTCGACCCGGCCTTCACTTGGTAGCGTGCAGAGACTCCGGGTTAATGAAGGATTGAATCTTCGAAGTTTGTAAAATATATACAAACAGGTTTAATGCACTTTGAGAAACCTTATTTACATGAAAAAAGGGTATATCAGCAAAATGGCAAGCGTTAAGAGTTCATAGCGAGAAGCGTCTGGATGAGCCGTTTACCCAGGGCTCAGAGCCTCATTTCGTGCTCTGCAACCTCCTTAAATCCCCTATGTCCAGCCCCTCTCTGAAGATGCTGACCAATCAGTTCCAGGGCACACCCCTCAGACATCGGCAACCAATCGAACACATCACAGCACTGATGGTCTGATGGTCTGATGCACTGACCAGTCCAGTATTGTTTAATCGGGCGTGGTCACTTGTTCTCGGGTAGAGCTTGGGAACGGCGAGGAGGTAAATTTCGATTCTTCTGCAAAGATCCGATATGTTGGTTCCGGCAAGTGGATTTCCTTCCCAGAAACCCAAGGGTACGTGCGCGCCACGAATACTGCTCCGAGCATTGTCCCTTTCCGGCAATTGCAACTCTCTCCTGCATTCACGGGAATCCTCTAATGGCCGTAATCCTCATGCTCCTTTCTTCTCCTGTACGTCACACGGACGTGTCACTCCGATCGTCTCCTTTGGACAATAGGCATTCCTCACTTGACAATAGCGCCTCTCGACGGGAAGGGTGAACAGTTGAACAAAAGCACTTCCGGCTATTTCTCACAGGGTGACGTTTTTTTGTATTTTTCTTCACGTTCCCTTAACAGGGCCAAGTTGGCAGTTGTAGGGTCACGACAAAGCAAAGCATGCCCACACAAAACGATTCGTGTGAACAGGCTCACTTAGATCCCTTGCACAAACAGCACATATCAATACCCTGCCCACAGGCGCGCAAGCGCGGACCATGCACGGTCACAACAGCCGCTGAAATTTGGACCTGTGCTCGGCGGGTTCGGCAGCGCTCTCACCCACATTCTCCGCCGTACAGACAGCGTGGTTTCGAGCCAACGGGCACAACGGACTCACCGCATCGGCAAAATGGCGCACGTTGGTGCGCCATTTTGTGGGGATTCTCACGGGGCTCCGGCTCCGCTCTGAGAGCCGAGGCCACACCCCCAGCTCTGACCACACCCATGGCCATGAGGAACGTCACACCGAGACAAACATAGCCAGCGGGCCAAGCTGTTTATTGGGAACGCCCAATGTTCTTCATCAGTGTCATAGCAGCATCCGCGCGCTACGGCGTCGCGGCGTCGTCTCCCTGGGTGCTGTCCGCTGAGATGAGAGGGGAGGGGAAGGAGGGGCTGTTCTCTCACCCCCGCCCTCTCCGCCACAGCAACGGAGGAAGGAGGCCAGAGGGGGAAAGATGAGGGCTCCCCGAGAGAGAGAGAGAGAGGGTGTTCGGCGCGTCGTGCGGGTGAGGGAAATGTTGAATTCCCACACTAGAAAACAGGTACCAGTATCTCCAAGTTCACAAGTTCGCAAGTACTGCTCGGAGACGCTGCAGGTAACATCAGGGGTACCGCAAGAATTGGTTCTGGCACTAATTTTATTCCTTATTTATGTTAATGATATCGTAAAAGTCATACACGGTGATGTTAAGATAAAGCTTTCGCAGACGATTGCGTTCTTTATACCTCAGTTAAATGTGTAGTGCACGTTAAAGAACCCCAGGTGTTCGAAATTTTCGGAGTCCTCCACTACGGCGTCTCTCATAGCCTGAGTTGCTTTGGGACGTTAAACCCCACAAACCAAAACAAACCAAACCAAATATGTAGCTGACCAAATTAAACTTAACAAAGCACTCGCTGATGTTTCAGGCTGGTGCACAAATTGGAACATGCTTTTAACTGCTGACAAGTGCTTAGTCCTCCGTATTTCTAGCAACAAAACCGTTTTAAAACATTCTTATTCTGTAGATGGCATCGCACTTAAAGAATCGCCTGCTGTTAAATACCTCGGAGTTACTATTACACACAATCTGAGTTGGGATCTTAATATTAATACAATTTGCACCAAAGCCTTTAAATATCTCTGGTTTATTCGACGCAAGCTTTCAAAAGCACCCATATATTTGAAGCTAGCAGCATATAAAGCGTTAGTCCGGCCATGTCTGGAGTATGGCGAAAAATATTCACAAAATTGAAAGAGTTCAAAGAACAGCGGTCAGATTTATTCGCAGCAACTATAAACGCACTGATAGCGTGACAGAAATGCTTGATTAGCTTGGTCTCGATATACTTCGAACGAGGCGTTCTGAATGCAGGTTAAAATACTTGTATTTAATATATAACAATATAATAGAAATCAACAATCAAAATTTTGTTACCCCTCACAGTCTGCGCACAAGCTCACGTTTTGATAACGGAAAAATGATTTAGGAATATACCTCCCTGAACAATACTTTCTAGTATTCATTTTTTTCCTAGAACCATACACGCTTGGAATAAATTACCTAGGAATATTGAGGACAGTACCAGTGCCGAACAGTTCGTCGCAAATTTGAAAATGCTCGACAGGAACGGCAGAAACGGAGGCAGCGCGGAAGGTACGATCCTGGGCCGAAGCTCGCTGCTGAAGCACTTTCTCTATCGTGGATGTTTCCACAAGAAATTCTGCGACAGTTTTCGGAGGGTTGCGGACCAGGCCGGGAGAAAGCTGCTCTCTGACGCCACGCATGAGGTAGCGCAGCTTTTTGTCCTCGGACATCGTATGGTGCGCGCGCTTGAAGAGGCGCGTCATGTCTTCGATATACGCCGCGACAGTTTCGTTAGCATTAGAACCCGAGATTGGAGAGCGCGTTCGGCCCTTTCGCGGCATTCTGAGCTACCGTAAGTTGCCGCATGATGACGCCTGAACTCACTCCAAGAAGACAGCTGCTCTTCATGGTTCTCAAACCACATGCGGGCGCCGTCGTCAATGCTGAAGTAGACGAGTTCGAAGCCGGGCAGCGTCATCCCAGAGGTTGAACGCAGCTACGCTTTCATAGCACTGCAATCAGTCGTCAACGTCTTCATAGGTGTCCCCGTGGTCGCAGGAGTTCTTAAACGTCACGTAGGTGGGGGTCGCTCCAGGCATTGCGACGACGTCGTTTCTTCCGGTAGTCATGCTCGATGGTGAAAAGTCGGGTGGTAGGCCTCTTTGCCTGCAGCTGGTGCGGTGAAGAGGCGTTTCCTCGAATAAAGAACTAGCACACCTGCTTAGCGGAGGGGTACGGGACATCAAACCTCACCTCCACCAGATTTGTCACGGCGTTGGTGACTGGGGTTCGACTTATAGAGCCGGTACACTTGAAAGTCCACGGTTAAAGTTTTAGATACGTCCTGCGAAGGCAGATCCGATTCACTTCAACATCTTTCGCTCCTAGCGCCCCCTGTCAATATTAATTAATAAAAAATAAGCAACAAAAAGCTTCCTCATATCTGCGCTGCTGCTAGAGGTAGTCAAGGCAGAACTCTAGGCTGTGTACGAGCTGGTACTTCCACTTTTTTCCGACCAAAACCTTCTTTTAGTTGTGAGTTCCATAGCGCATGTTTGGTTACATAATTGCATGTAGAGCAGCTTGCATAGACATATGCTGATAGTTCTTGTATGGTATTCCTTCTATAACTTGACATCGTTATTGCTACAAATGCACAAAGACATGCCAGACGCTACAAGCCTTCAATACCTAAACATCATATAAAGGTTCAACTTTAAGCCCACTGAACTTTGATTAAAGACACTGTCTAATATGAATGTATGATAACAAAACAGAACCAAAGTAGCTTTTCTCTTCTTGAGTACTTTTCTCGTCTTCAATAAATCTCTTTTTCACAACTTATGATGCAGGCAGTTTTTTTTTTGAAAGGTGAATGCACCAAATAAATAATGAGAAATAAAATTTCATCTTAGTCATGCTTGTTTAATTTGTTTGTTTTTTTCTTTTGAAGTCAAGAAAGCCCACTGAAGCACAATGCTTCCACCTTGCACAATCAAGCATTCAGGTTACTGGTTAAGCCATTAGCAACAAAGCTAAGTAGTTTGCTAAGTGAGTAGCCATTTTTACTACCTGTTGTTATTGTTGCAGCTTTCCAGACGTTGTGCGTGTTGCTAAATGTAGCTGCTGTTACTACTTCCAGAGGTAGTATATTTTGATAAAAGTAGCTGGCTATTACTACCTACCAAGGTAGGGTATTTTGCTAAAGGCAGCTACTCTGACTACCTGTAGTGGTAGTGAATATTAATAAGGTAGTTGCTCTTATTACCTCCTGTTCGTTGTAAAATGTTGCTTAAGGTAGTTGCTCACACTACTTGCAGTGGTACACAGGGAAACTTTTCCTTCCTTGTCCCGACCGCTAGGGGCTGCGTTGCGATGGAGTCGAAACGAAGAGGCATCCTTGCGCTGTGCGATGCCAGAGCACGTTAAGGATCCCCAGTTGGTCGAAATTACTCTGCAGCTCCTCAAACAACACTTTCTTTTCGCTCGCTCCCACCTTCCCCCTTTCCTTATGGCGCTCTCCAGTTGTCCACTGAACGTGTGAAAATATTGCGCCTTTCATTTCCTGACAATCAAATGTTACGCGAGATCGTAAAGGCCCCGTGTCGCAGCAAATCCGGTGTCCCCATTATAGTCCATTGTAATGCAAACATTGACAATGAATGAAAGAAAAGTGTTGAAAAATATCCTCCGTGTGTTTGAAACGCTATTGAGTAATTAACATCGGAGTACCCCCAGCATGGACGGTGGTAGAACCATTTACTGCCAATATTACACAGGGTAAAGGTGCAGCCCCTACATGGCACTTGAGAGCACCCTTCATGTATGGAGGGCCCTCTTACAAAGAAAAGGAAAGCCCTTGGAGGGCTGTTCGAGCGAGAGCGCCAGTAGTGATCTTGTGCTGATCCTTACAGGAGGTACTGGTGAGTAGTTTCTCCCAGTAATCGAGGGCCACCTCTGGTGAAGGAGAAGGAGAAAATGAGGGGCAGGTGAGTAGTGTGTGTATAAAGCCATCAAGTTTGCCACAGAGCTTGCAGGAAGCTGAAAACTGGCCTGGAAAGCGGGCGTGAAGAAGGATGGGGTATGGGGCTGTGCGCGTTTGTAGCTCGCTTCAATGGCCAGCTTGCGTTATTGTGAGTTTGGGGCAGGGGGTGCGTAAGTCCTCCTATTTTCGCGGTTGTAGGTGAGGATGTGGAGAAAGGACCGCAGGCACTCCCCGGCATCTGAGGAAGACTTCCTCCCCAGCCTGTTAAGTGAGACCTCGGGCCAGGGAGCGAGCCTCCTTATTACCGGGAAAGCCCGCATGCGCGGGTGTCCAAATAAAGGTAACAGATTGTTGGGGTGGAAGTTGGAGAACACTAAACCATTGGCAAAGTTAAGGAGAGCTGTTTTAGAGTTCGTAATTATTTTCGTGGCGGGTGTGGATGTCATGGCTAGCGCAATGGCTGCCTCTTCCGCCCGTGTTGTAGAATCTGCGAAAATTGAGCAAGCACAGAGAATATTTGCACGGATTATTTGCAACTGCTAGTACATTACAATGGGTGTTTGTAAAGTGACCGCATCAACATATGCTATATTGAGGTCTTCTTCAATGTCTGTGTAAGGCTTGATCCCCTTATTGTTTTGTGTTTCCTGTGCCGTTCTAGGAGCATGTTTTCAGGCAGGGGGTACTAAAATTTTGGAGCGAATTGCAAGAGGTAATCATGTGCCTCCAAATGGGAGTCCTATTGGGGATATGTGTAGAGAAGAGAGCATTGTGCGACCTGCTAGTGTACGCGAAAGGCGGGCCGTCTGTACTGTCAGCGTGGCTACACGGAGGTCTGCATACGTACTATGGGCCCCAAGCTTGAGTAAGCCTAGTGTCGAGGTGCTGGCAGGAAGGCCCAGGGCTGTTTTTGTACAAGTGCGGTGTAAAGCGTTCACTCGATTACGTTCCTTGCTATTGAGGAGTAAGTATGGAAGAACGTATGCGCATCTGCTAGTAACATATGAATGTGTGAGGCGAAGTGTATTTCTTCTATGAAGGCCTGTTTTCCGAGGTGCTACATGAACATCCCCATCTGCTCCATGGGGCTAGAGAGTCATTCCTTCTACTCTGATTTGAGTTTATGCAGGAATCGGTTGTGTACCGACTGTCAGCATCATAGGCGGGCTATGAACATGGGTGGATTTGAGTCGGTAAAGAAGAGTTGAGATTTTTATGGTCAGCATGATAGGCCTCTCTCCTTCCCAAAGGTGTCAATAGTGTTGACGGTTGTTTGGAGGTGAGTCTTTATGGTGGCGTCATTGCCTCATCATGCCCAGACAATGATATCATCCGCATAAAGGGCGAAATGTATGTCTAGAAACTCAGAAAGTTGTTTTGGGAGATGAATAAGGGCAATGTAAAGAGTGTCGGCGAAAAGACCGCTCATTGAGGTGTACCCCGAGCACCGAGCTTGATGATTGGAAGCGTATGAGGGATCAGTGTGAGAGTCGCTGTTCGGTTACTGAGGAAGGCCCTTGTGTAGTTATACATATGGCTGCCTTTTTATAGTGTTTGTTGATTAATAAGAATGGGAGAGTATGTTACATTATCAAATGCTTTGGCGAAGTCGAACAACAGGGGGGGGGGGGCAGCACCGCCAAAGCCCAGCAGCTAAGGAGAGTCGAGCAGCACGTGGTGGCCGCGCCACAATGTACGAGACGGCGCCGTATTTCCTTGACGGGTGCAGCTACTTTTACCTGATAGCGTAAGATTCCGTGAGAAAGAATATCCGGTCTCGTCCACGTGATCATTTTTGGTTACAACGCAAGAAAAAAAAATAGATGGACGCTTAAGCTTAGCACTATGAGTAGACGGAATGTCATCTTGAACAATGCTCTTTCGTTAAGCGAATATTTTGTGTTATCTTGCTTAGGGTTAAAAAAATTACCATTACTGTAACGTGTTGACACAGCCCAATGCGCGCGTTAATTATGTCATATGCATCACATTGCACCCACTATGTCCCCCTTCTAACATGCTTCTTATCAATGGACACTTCATGGCCGCCGTTCCGTGCCCGCCTGACATGTAAAACGCACTGGCTCGAACTCCGATTGCTGGACATTTGTTTGAAGAACCTCATCGTGCATTTCGGGGAAATTTGGACGTTGTCAATTCGTCAGCTTGACGGCAATTACGGGTATCTGAAACTCCCGCGTGCCGCCCTCTCGGCGTCGTCACCCTGCCGACTAACCAGGTTTATTCCCATTGCCCTCTACGGCGTCAGAGGATTTTCCTTAGGTCGAGTCGTACACGCTATGCAATGAAATCACAAGACGCACCTTTCCGAGTCGAGGTCTCTGAGTGACGGTGCGGGGCTAGACATTATGCACTACCTTGATGGAATTCAATCGGGTTAGCCCGTGACAGTCGTTGCTTTTCTATGGAGTGAGATGCAGAGCTGTGTCGTGCCGTGGAAAGTGCCAATTCAGCGACAGTCGAAAGACTGAGCTCTGGGCGAGTGCAACATGTGTCCCACAAATTATCTCGTCACTCCGTCCACAGTCCGGAAGGCATCATTCCAGTCTTCTGGAGTCGTTTTCTTGACAAAGTCTCGCATAAAGAATTATCGTTGGCAACTGCTTTTGATTATCATCAAAACCAAAGCATGGCAGCATAGCACATGTACGTCCATCTTCTTTTTAAAATCAAATTGCGAGCGTCGACAGCTTAGTTGGTATCGCCGTGTGCGGGAGCTCAGTTCCGAAGTGTGCGAGAAAATGTGCAGACGCGCAACGCATTTTCCTGAGCAAACGTCCACGGCTAGGTTTTCCGGAAAATGACGTAATAGTAGTGGCCATAGTCGTAATTGTAGAATGGTTGCCACGGGAACCCTTCGGAGGATTGCACCTCGGCATGGAAGAGAAGGTTCCCTGAAATAATGAAGGTATTGCGAGAGTTGAGGAAAGCGCTTTTCTTGGGCAGTTGCACAACGACTATTTTCTTTCATAACAACAGCTGTTAAGTGACCGTTGTTGGGAATATGTGTGTAAAAGTGATACTGGTAGTTGTCGTATTCGTTTACGTAGATTGGTTGCCGCGGGAAGAATAAAGAGGGTATTTTTTTGTGCAAATGTCGGGAGGGTTATAGGCGAATGGGTAAGGTGTGGCGTTAATGAGGAATGGGTCTTAGAGGGAAGTAGTAGAAGCGTGTTTCACTAGAGAGAGTGACCCCTTAGATGCGACCTTTCGATGGCTTTTACGTTTTAGCACTTCTATTAGTGGTTGTGGAAAAGACAACAAGCGTATTCAATAAGTATATGTGCTCGTAGTTCTCATATTGCACAAAGAAACTACTTCCATGCTCGTCGCTGCATCTTGCGTAAAAAAGGGAAAACCGACTTGAGATCGTTTGTGGCAGGGAAGGGGCGATTGAAACTAAGGAAATATAAACACGATAAACTATTTGCTTACAGATTGTAACTGTACTCTTCCTACATTGATAATTCAAATTGTTTCCTGAATGTAATGATTGTAATGATTGCAAGCATTGTTCCAAGCCTCGATATAATTTCCAGGCCTGTGAACTCACCGGTAGAGGAGGCCGTCACGGATACTTCCCATACCTTGGGAGCAGTTGATGCAAAGGTTCGAGTCGGCCGGCAGCGGCGATCAGGGTGCTGTGGCCGCGCTGCAGAGTGTGTGATAAAGCCTTGTACTGGAAACAACTCTGTTTCCTTGATATGTGTGGTAATATAAAAATCGGTAGTTTAGATTTACCGTCGAGAGAAAAATCTGGCCTCCTGATCGTCGTGATCCTCGCTGGCAGCGTTATTGAAAAAAAAAACATGGAGGGCGCTTAAGCTTCGCCTTCACAGCAGACGCTGTAGCCCCTTCAACAAAGCATTGTTATCGCGGAAACGACAATTTCGTCCAACAAGGAATGTTCCCGACCGCCATCTACGGCGGTGGCGTCATTTCGGCGGAAAGAGTGGTATACACCATCGCGTGAAATCCCCAGATGTACTGTTTTGAGCGGATATCACTTACGTCGCGGGGTGGGATGTCACGCTCCACGAGTCTGTTGAGTCTTCCGGCGACGCAAGGTGGTAGCTCCGCGGCTGGCGCGGCAAAGCAGTCGACAGCTGGAATCCACCATTCCACCGTGTGTGGACGTGATAATCTTTTCTTTTCATGAAGCCAGAGTCAGAGCCGGTCCACACTGGGAAAATTGCCCACTAAGTAACAGCTGAAATAAGGAGGTATGAGAAAGTGGAATCGCTAACGGCCGCAGTAACGTATTCGTCTCTTACTTTGTAAGACGGCCGTTGCTCGGAGCTTAAGTATCCCACGTATTACGTGGTCACCTCACGAACGGGGAGCATCACTCCGTTCTTGCGGAACCCTTTGCGGGCCATATTAGGGATTCTTGGACGGAATCGCTTTCAGTTATCACCACAAACAAGCATGGCATCACATATAAGGCTATATACGTTTTGACACAAAGGGCGAGCGTCGACCGCTGAGTGGATAAACGCCGTATGACGGAGCGGAGCGCGAAAATGTGTGAGAATATGTGTGGGGGCGAAATAAAAAGTCCTCTGCGCGTGCCCGCTCCTTGACAGTTGCAGGAAACAACCACAACCAGCTTTTCTTTTAAGGGCATTATTTTCAGCTTTCTCTTTGTGAACGGCGGTACCAGTTAACAGTCTAATGAGGGTTGATATGTCTACCTTCCAGGTTTCATTTGACCTGCGCCAACAAAGGAAAATCATAAATTAGGTAAATAAAAGGCTTCAGAGATATTTTTCTGACGTTTCCTGTGAGAAAACAATGAACATATTTTCTTACTGGAGATATTCTAGATATTTTTTTACTGGCGACAGAGAAATATGAAAAGCGCTTTAGCGAATTTTCAATAATACCTTCATGTGGCTTTCCCGAGAAAATAAGAAAAACTGTGGGTGCCAGTCGTAGCTGCAGTGACCTTCGTTTGTACATGGTGAATAGAAAACCCCCCTGCTAATCAGTATTTTTCACGGTGAAATGTTTTTCAGATTATTTATTCTTTTGGGCCGGGGCAGTCGTTCCTTCTGTACGCGTGCAAGTCTACACTCCTCTCTCCCGTATCCTCCCTCCCTTTCTCACAGAAAACATTCCGATAAAAATGTGTGACCGCCGTGCGTGATTGAATATATATCCGGTCGTACAGTTTTAATCTGGGATTCTTGGTTGTTCTGAACTAAAGCATTAGATAATCCTGTCTTTTTACTATGACTGGGATAAAGCTTTAAGGGTAGACGTTACCGAAAAAATAACACTATACATTGCAGACGTGGAGCATGGAGATGGAAACCTTGTGGAACGCAAAGGAAAATTCACTAGAGCTGGTGTGAAGTCTCAGTTCGCTATCCAAAGCTTCGCCAAGATGGCTTCTTTTCCTCCGGGTCAAGACAAGCCCTGATGAAGTCATGTCCTCCTGTCGAAACGATTACTCGCGCGCCGAAGCTTCCCCTAAACCATTGTATATTTTGTAATGTACTTCGACGTCGCTATTGGACAATGTTAGCGTTGTTCTACAAGTGGTAAGCACTGGCCAGATCTGTGGCGCCGGCTGGTGGCGCCATGTTATGTTGCTATGTCACTAATGCAGCGAAAAGATCGTTTCTCTACATAGGGCGGGTATTAGAGGCAGAAGAAGCCATAAAATTTGTGCTTTTGAATTTCAGGTCGCGTTCTGCGACCTCGCAGGTGGCTTAAATTTTGTGGCGATGACACGAGAGTGTTATGCCTGACGTAAATGAACGATTCTATTGTGAGAGGCTGTGGAGATATTTTATGGCGTAAGTGAAATGCTACATTTATTTTCTCATTCAGCCATTGAAGCACACTTGTTTCATGCTCCTCACTCATGACATATGAAGCAACGTAATGCAGCACGCAGCGCTGGAAACATAGCGGATACTCAATAATTATGCTTTAACGAGTGCCTATACTCAGTTGATAGAGAGCAGCGTGCGAAGTAAATATACGCCTGCGAAAAGGGTGTTTGGATGGCGCTATAAACTGAGCAGACGAGGGATGCACATATAGCACGAAAATCACTTGTATATATCGCGCTCCTCACAACTTTCTGTTACGGAGTGGCTGATGGTACAACGCGATTTATTTTTTTTAATACTTTCATTAATTTTATTAGTGTAATTGTTGATTTATTTCTACCTCAAATGCACCTTTTCAGGTATCAAATGAGGAGTGGGTCGTTAGAACATGTTGATTATCATTTTAATGAATGCTTTAAAGTGAGCTGGATTAGTTTGATGAACTGCGTCGGCTGAAAAGCGATTCCAGTGTGTACTGAGCTGTCTTGGGAAAGGAAGCTTTAAGATCCGCAGTAGTTGGTGCGGATGATGGACAGGCTACGTTATCGCGGTTATTGGGGCCAGAAACACTGTGAACTGCTTTGATAACTGAACTTTTGAGCGATGCGCAATAAAATGTACGAAAGAGACGCAGTCTTGCAATTTTGCGGGGTTCAACCAGGGATGAAAAATTAGATTCTGATTGCAGTTCTACGACGCTTGAATAAAAAGGATAATCCGAGGGAATGAATATCGCCGCGCGATTTCGAACTAAGCCAAGGGCGACAGAAACATTTTTTTTGCAGAGGGTCCCTGTAATGCGCATGCATATTGCAATCTGGAACGAACGATTTTTAAACTCGCGTGAGACAGTTATAACCTTTCTATGAGCGCCTCTGGTAGAGAAGCTGTTGAACCTCGTGCTTACTGAAAAACTATTCTCTTGCTGCAGCGATCATTGCAGATAACTGCACGATAGAGATGTAATAATACTATTAAATAGAAATGTCATTTCAAGTATCGACACAATGTGCAGGAAGCTTTGCGCACAGCAAGAAAGCTGCAAGACGGAGGTTTCTCCAAAGACAGCAGGGGTAGCGGGCTTAGAAGCAGACGCCAAGGGAGTCGACTCCAGCCATTTGAAGGTTCGAGCCGGCCAACAGCGACGAGCAGGACGGGGCGGCTGCACCCCACAGTGCGTGATCAATTCCTGTTCTGGAGTCGACTCTGTGTTTCTGTCATTTGCGCCAACATTGCCGTTAGGCACAATTTAGCGAGAACTCCTGTTAAAATAGCCAGACTTAGCCGCGCCAGTTTACCTTAGTGCCACATGTGCAGCATAAAGGCCACAAATGTTTGGCAATTTTGCTTGGTCTTCTATCAATGCGTTCCTTTCAAATAAATATTACATTTTTGAATAGACGTGCACAATGCTCACCTAGAATATAGTGTCCTTGCCAGAGTAGCTTTAGTGCAATATCAATAATAGCTCAGCTAAAACGTTGGAAGTTAAGACTTTGCTTTCTTGGGCCCGCATACAAAATTTGCGCCACGGAATTGCCTTAAGGAATTTCAGATTGATTTTGGCGAGCATCTTTGATATTACGCAGTTGACGCACGAGAACATGCACTTAGGGAAGACACAAAAAGAAGCTAAAAGGACAAAAGTTTCCGCGCAGTTTGCGCCAAGTGAGGAAAACGGTGTTTACCGCAATTGAGCACTACTAAGATGCTGTTGTGTGTGAAAATGAAAGGTTGATATCACATGTTTGGACAACTTCAACGCTGTTGGCAGTCATGTTGCCTTTATGCACATCGCTCTTTCTAAACATAAATGTGCGAACTGCAGTGGGGCTTCACACTCTCGCGACGGTGAAAGTGAGGGCTGCACAACGATATGATGCGTCCACCTCATCAGGGTTGAAACGAAGCGCTCAGGACATTTTCAAAGCGAAGCTCTTTGACGCCCGTTCCTGCGTTTCGCGGCGGCGTCATCGTCGTCGGCGCTGTCTCTCGTAACAAGCTCCAGAGCCGAGGCAGCGCTCGCTCCGCTGCGTGTGCCCCTCCCCCGCCCCCTCGTGTTCTCTGGTTGCCGCGCGCCTCTTCTCCTCCCCCCTCTTCTTTCGTGGCAGTAACAGTGTTCTCCGGTTGCCGAATCATCGACTCGGCATCAGCGGATCACGGTGCGTGCCTCCCAAGCCGAAACGCAGAGCTACATTGTCTTGACTCGCTAGCGGCGCCAGCGGCATCAGTCAGTCGCTGCTATCTCTTCGCCGCGCAACGTTCCTATGGGCCCACGCGCTGCTCCTGCGACCTCCCGATCCGCAAAGCTTCCTTCATTACAGTCAAGAATTGCTAGTGGAGTGTTTCTTGATGAAATATGTGTGAAAAATAAAAACAGTTGTCTTTAATTTTACACACATGTGTTGCTCGAATTCTTTGCCTCAATCGAAAAGGGGAAACAGCTGATGAGCTGCTGCGATATGTCGCATTAGGAAGTAACATAATCGTCGTAATCGTTTTTTTCTGGCGCCTGACAAAATTCGGCAATGGCGCTTACCACTCGTTGCAACCGCATGGCGTCAAGCACGCACGTAGGTTCCCTAATTTTGCGCAAGATATATCGATGCCCATCCTCCCCGTTGGCTGTTACCACGCCAGTCAACCTAGGTCGGAAAAGCTTGGAAATACTGTGTTGTCTTTGTTGGCTTGATATTTTATATCCCATAATGAAAGGTAGCTAGTAAGTGCGACAAAATAAATGTTCGAATTGGCCAGAATGAAGCCAGGGAGCCACTCTTAATTTCTAATCTTCAGGTGCGGTCGTAAAATATATAATGTGACGCAAAGTAGCCACCAACAGCAACCATTATATGTGTAGCTCTTCTTAGGTGATGGGCTAAGTTTCCTGCTGCGTAGAATATGCCGCGTCGTTCACAAGACGCGCCTTCCGGAGCGGAGGTTTATGTGTGTGCGGCGCAGCTCGGTTTCACCGTTGGCGGCACAGCACACTGCGCACCTGGTGGTAGAGCCAAGAGAAAAGCATTTGCGCCTTGTGAAAAACGACCACCCAATACCAGCTTCACAAGGAATAGCTGTAACCAAGTTAAATGTCTGGTACGGCCCATCCACGTTGTAGCGTCACACGGATAGAGAGCGGAGCTTAAGTGCTTCCCAAAATCTTTTCCGCACCCGCTGCGCTAGTTGGAGGGCACCAATGTTTTGTTCTGCAGCTGTCTCCATAGACAAATGTGCTGCATTCAGCAATCGTCGCAATCACACTAAAGCGGTATAGATGCACCTGTCCAATTGTTCAGCATTTTTCGACAATCTTCAGCGCATGAGCATCGGCCATGTATCGATGTGTGACAGTGTGACGCTCTCAAACATTATTACATGAATACTACCTCGAGCTATTAATGTAATCGCAATAAGAAGTCGAATTTTATGATGCAGGGTTTCACCGCACTTCATGCACTATGTTAATGTTTTGGCATCTTCGACACCGCCGCTTTCGAACCGCTGATACGGTGTTGAGTGTGATACCCGCGAGCTTCGCATACGAAGCTTTCCAGCTGCACACGTACGCAGGGCTGATCTCCTCAAGTAGCATGAAAACTATCGCTGTTCATCATGACGGTCACTGTTCAACACACGTTAAGTAATCTGGCACTTTAAGGGCAGTTCATGCACTGAAGATGGAGACAGCTAAAGCGGTCAAGACGAGGCTGCAATTGTTAAAAGCTCTACAGAAACGACATCATTGATTTCCAATTTGTTTTCAAGTCAGTTTACTCACTTACCCACTATTTCGCTGCTTCTTCGCATTCCTGTATTTTGTGACCTACTTCGGACGATTGCTTAGAATTGTATAAGCTTGAGGAGATAATAGCGATACAGGTTCGTCAGAAGCCGGTGAAGTTGTGTGCTTGTTGTCGTTTGTATGCAATCCTAACCAAATTCATGACAAGCAGTAATTTATTCCACATACATGACATAACTGTTTGTATCTGTACTTTATCCAGTGCAAGGAAGAATCCCCAGGAAGGGGAAGAAGCGGCGCCCACTGCGGTACCCGGACTTAAGGCCATCCAGGAAGAAGGCGAAGGAAGGATGACGCGCTCTCGGGCTGCCAAGATTAGAGCGAGCGCTGCCCTTGGCGGCACTCAATAGTCATGCATTTCGGCTGAGAGTCCATTAGAACGATTTTTTTTTCATCGTGGTACATGACTGCACTTAATTCATACTGTTTTTTTTTAATATTTTAACTGCACTGACATCGTGATGATCTAAGTACCATGCATTAAATACCCCGTTCGCCACAAATTCCAGCGCCAACGTTGTGAACAAAACATGACCAGCACGCCTTTAGCGTTGATTGGTCAGTGGATTGTGTGACGTCACATGACCGCTTGAAGTGGCTGGACCCCAAGAAGCTGCTAATCAGGTTCATCTTATGAGGTTGGAATCGGACCTTGCTGGAACCCAGGATTCCGATTCGGGCACGCTAGTTTATAGACCCGCAAGCACATTTACACGGCTTACAAACATCGGCTAATGTGTTAATGAGTGCATGCGAGATAACAGAACTAAACGATTAGTGATGCGGCAGAGTGCACGTGCGCAAACAAAAATCCGCGAGAGCAGCCGTCTGCAGCAACCGTTAACTCTGTCGCGTCGTCACCTCAAAGGCGGAGCTGAAGTGTCACCCGATGTTTTGCAGCGAGGGATGAGCCTCCTAATCTGTCTCATTGGGCAATCAGCGAATCAGGTAATAATCGCAGGCACGATTGTGTACGTGACTCAATTACAGTTCTCGGGTACCGACTGGTCTTCAAATGTGGATGGAAGCGATTTCGGCATGAAATCTAAAACCTAACAGAAGAAATGGCGGTTTGCTGCGCTTGTGCAAAACGAATGACCGCGCGTAGGCGAATATCTGATATGAGATCATGAGTACAGCAGTCATGATATTTAATAATATAGCCTGAGCGTCGACGAAAGTGATGGTTAGCGCCTTATAACGGCGGTAAGCGTGCAACACGGCTTTAGTTCGCGCACGCCCACGAAGAAATAGTGTCGTCTGCTAAGCTCCTCCGACCACGAGGACACATGCCCTGCCACAATATCTGTTCGCAAAAGCCCGACGTACAGCCGACCGTATGCACCTGAATAAGATGTGACAGACGTAATTTCCTCTTTTTTTTCTTGTTGTGGGTGGCTGCGCTGGTGAAACGGAGTGAACACAAAAATAGAACACATGGAAAGCGTTGCCTGGAATGCGAATCTTCTGATTTGAGCAGCCCTCTGTGAGGCGCCTAGCAAACCACGTGTGCTGTACTCGCCGACGGCTCGCGATCGGAACATCATAGCAGATGACGCTCTACGTTCGTGAGAGTGCGCGAACTTTCGCCGTGTTGCGCGCTTATCGTCGTTATAAGGCACTGGACAGCAGTGTGGTCGACGCTCGCTATACTATTAAAAATCATGACGGCTGTAGAATAGCCATAATGTGAGGTCAAGCATCCCTTAATGGGCGAATAATAACACAAATTACAGAAAATTTTTATAAAGCAGCGAACATACTTAGCGCCCTCAGAGAAGCGCGCAAGTTTTCTTCCCTGGCCACTGCACTGGGGAACTACGCCGTCGCCACTTTTCTTTCCTTTAAACCATTGCCGCAGCCTGTCATCGCACTCAAACAAATTAGAGTGGTCCAACACTGCTGAACCGAATGTTGCGCGAAAGCTTTGGCTGCGGGCAACAAGCGCTCATCAAACCTAACCACGAATCACAGTTGACTGGGCTTTGTATGCAAAACCCATTTTCATGCCTCGGGCATGCGATGCCCGTTCAATGTGAACTTTTGCTCCGCCATCTTTAAACTTCTAGTGCTTTATATATATCGTCTTCGTTGCCCGGAAATTCAAAGTGGATCCCTTTACACAGAATTATCAACTGCTCAGCCGTTTCCTTCTGCTCTCTGGTGCTTGATTTGATACGTCTTAGATTGCATGTGCTGCCCCTCCCTCCAACAATTGCCAGTCATCCTTAAAATGATCGTATTTCATGTGACTATTTCCCGCTTAAATGCTCTTTATGTCTGCTGTAAATAAATAACTACGTCCATTTTTGTAGTCGAGGGTTCGACGGAATACCGTCTGGTCAGGAATCATGGCTTGATGAGGTTCACTGGTCACTGACCAGTAAAGCTCATCAAAAATGCAATTTTTATGCGGTCATACTGCGCTGGTTTTATGTGCATTACTTTTCCGCTGACCCGTTCATGTTCCATGTACAGTTTAATTACTAATAATTTGCATTTCAATTTTCGAGTATGCACTCGTCATTTCGTTTCGACATGCCGCATGTACAGGCAGCTTGTAATTTATTCAGCCTACCGCCTTTATGGCCGTCCGATGTCACCTTGTTCCCCAGAGTCTCGCTGTTTCCATGTACTCAAAAGCCGATTCTCGCTGTTACCATGTGCTCAAAAGCAATCTTAGTACTCCATGCTGCTTATTTTCTAACCGAGCTCGAATCTCTGATATTATGCACACGAGCGCATTAGCGAATGTCAGATTCATTGAAGCAACGACAATTTTAACGGTTGAAGTGGGTTATGGCTACATCTTGCGCGCTGGATTTGGCATTCGGCTACTCATTCCTTCAAAAAAGCAGCAGGTTCAACCACGGCCGCAGCGGTTATATACTCAGCAAAGTCGGAATTCAAAAAAGCCCACGTGTTCTGCTTTATTAGCGCATGTTGAATTAGTAGCCATCAATTTTTGTTCTTTTTGTGTTTTCGTAATGAGGCGCAGGACATTATACGAAATAACGCATGCACGTGTATCACGGGAAAAAGCGGAAAATAATTTATTGCCATACTTTTCTTGCGTTCAATTTTGGCCTTGGTTCCAATTACGTAAAACCTTCGTTGATGCTGATCAGGCTGCAACAACGGATATGCGAGCACGTACAGTCATTAGCGTCATTACTTGATTTCAACGCGCCCCAAATCTAACAAGCGGCCGCTATTACTTGATTTTCGTTTGTAATGAAAGCTAGATGAGTCAATTTTCATGAAAAAAGTGAGCTTAAGAATAATATAAATACGTTTCTTTGCTAAACCTATATGACATGTGAAGTAAGGTTTTTTTCCTTTCAATTTTTAGAAACGCCTTTGAAAGGCTTTTCTTGCCTATCATGTTTTAGCGGCAGCATCACGCGCTCTATGCCTCATTTGGCCGTGCCTGCTTTCAGGCCACATGGTGGGACAGAGCACCACAGCGAAAGGCGCTGCAGCCGCTGATTCCTTGAAATGACTCCTTTTATGGCAATAAGATTCATAAAGTGGCAGAAAAGAGACAAATTGTTGTGCTTCTCCGCGTCCAACTCCCTTTTATAATAGGGTAGCGTGCTTATATCGACTGGTGTATGCTTCTTAATAACAAAATGATGCGCCAAACTATACGCTTGCTGTGGCACGAGATCAACAAAATTCGAATCATCATCATCATCCACAGCAGAATAAAGAACTCTCCGATATTCTTCTGACCTGTCGTCTGTAAGCTGCATCGAAGCGAGGGTACATAGCCCGTATTTGGCCCTCAGCACGCCCAGCCATGTCTGTTCAAAAACAATTGTTGAAAGGAGCAGTTTAAACCAGTTGGTGATACAAATGAAGAAATGGCATAATAGGAACAGAGAGCTTGTTCCATGTCCTTTTCGTGTCCTTGTTTCTGGTTGTCGCCAATAGCCTACCTCATTTCCTTATTTCCGGGAAAGGCAGTCCGGCAAACTGGACGACGAGCTCATTCCTATGCATACCAGACAAGCAGTTCGCACAACCAGAACCACAACACGAAGGTAAGTTTGAAAAGCTTACAAAACACCACCGCTGTTGGCACTGGCTGTGACGAGCAAAACTAACAGACATGCCGGTTTCAAGAAATTACGTGCAGCTTTTATTTGATACAAGCGTGGCCCCATGGAGAAGGCCTGCATCACTATATTAAGCAAGGTAAAGCAGCCATTTTACGCAGCCACTGCACAGATGTACCAACAACAGACACCTTCGTCGGTGCTGTATGACCCTGGCACCGTTGCTAACTTATGCACATGGTGTCAGTAACAGCTCACTTGGTCATGAACCACCGGTTGATGCACTTCCAGATGAACTTCGGACAGGATCAGTGTGCACCCCCTCTAGCGAGGACACCTTTCTCACAAAGTGGCCAGAACAAGCACCTAGAATAAAAAGATGACACGCCCCTCAGATAGGTCGTGGTCATTACAGATCGATCCCTTCACTAATGGGTAGCGCCGGCGTTGACGTTCCTAGCAAAGGGGTGAACTGCAAGCGGCCCCTTTAGTTGTTATAGGCAACGAATGCAGGCTCTTGCGAAGAAGGTGGCTGGGCGCACTCGCAATTGTGACAGCGATGAGTGAGGAATGTCTCAAAGAAAAATATAAAAACGTCTTCTCGGATGTCGACGACGTACCACGACATAGCATTCCTGTTTACCCGGACTTGCCCAACAATGGAATAAGCAGTTCTTGAAAACAAGGCCAGTACCGTTTCCCCTGGCATCTTTAGTGTAGGCGGAAATTGGCATATTGCAAAAACGGCACCCTTGAGCCAATATAACACCTTCATCTCGCAGAAATCTGAAGACAAGTTGTTGGAACACTTAAGCAACCATTTGTTGGCTCCTTGCAGTTCCTATCTCTATATTCGTATATCCGTTCTTTTGGCCGGGCAACTATAAACTCTCAAACTTTTCGATTGCTTGAACTTGATATCATGTTTGTAATATTGAGTGAGTATTGTAATGAGTATTATAAAAGTATGAAGTAATGTTTTAGAAGGGTGTACTTGCTAACTATTCATGGCCTCATTCTTCTTTCGAAGTAAAATATGCTTTCTATATTTTCTAAACAAATTTACAAAGTATAAATTCGGGGCTAAATTATATTGACAAAATAAGATAAAATAATAGGATAAAGAGAAAACAAAAATAAAATGAAAATGGAGTAAACATAACAACTAGTACCTGGCCAAATTTGCCCACCCCACTCAAAAAAGGTTCCCGAGTGCCTCTCCAAAAGGCAACCTAGCTAACATTAGTGTGCTCACTTATAGTACTTCTCAGTCCACTGTGGTCCTTTTAGAAGAATGGATGAATACACAATCTTCTACTTTTGATACATCAGTATCTGTCATACGCTCGTCACTTTAGAACAATTAGGACTGATCCTTTTGATGGTTCTAACGGGCAGATTTTGTTATAGACTTCCTTCACATGTGCAATACAGTGGTGACATGCCGTTAAACTATGTTCGGTTTTCTTTTATTTCGCTGCTGAGCGCACTAAGAAACCAGCGGATGACAGCGCAACCCCATAGATCATGCGAAAAATGCTCCTTCGAATAACCTCAAAAAATAGTATTTAATAATTCCAGGATAAACTGATGCCCTGAGGCAATAAATATCGACAAAAAAAATAATTCCGGAATAAAGTTCGTCTGAGATTGGCACACTTGTGCTGTTTAGAACTATACTCCGTCTCATAAGATGTTTGCATGACTGCGCGCACTACATCACTGTGTTCTTACGCGCCAGTCGCCCCGATAAATGGCTTCATCCATGTGAAAGGAGGCGTTCTAGTAGTTAGCTTCATTTTGTGTCTAGCAGGTGGCGCTTGATGCCTTTTTGTTCTTTCTTTTGTTTTTGGACAGAGGAAGGCCCTTTCCAAAAGGACTGGCCCAACTTTTTTCTTTTGTCATCACCTGTTCGTATCACATCCTCGGTTGCCATGTAGTTATTTTCAGTGTTTCTACCATGTTCGTATAAATTTATTTGCTCCAGCGTGGTCCCTGCACAAATAAGTTGGGTTGAATGCAGGCTGGGGCAAAGGAATTTCGATGGTAACGCAATGAAAAATAATTGCATGTGCAGTACGAAAGTCAACGCACAAGCGCTCAAAATTAATCCACAGCCTTCCACTATCGCCTGCCATACCTCATGAGAGACAATATTGTTCTCATTTTCGGTACTCTCGCTGAGACAGAAGTGAATGGTCCCTACTTGTGCGTGCACATTTCAGGAATCACGTTTGCACACTCAAGGGGCTCATCTCATCGTCCTCATCACAACTCCATTCAGTGCTGCTGGTTTTGTCGCCCTCCAGGTTGCAACAATAGCTGGTCCTTGGTTAACAACATCCTCGATGATGTGGTCCAGTTTTCGCATCACATCTTAATCACTGATAACATGCTGCACATAATTCTTCCATTTCTCAGCTGTCACTTGCCTGATGCCTTGCTGAACCAGAGGCTGGACGTCTTGGAGCTGAAACGTCTTGTTTCTACTGGCCACGAAAGCCTTGATGTCGATCCAAACGAGCTCCATCGGGTTCAGTTGACAGTAGTAGGACGGCAAGCGCACAACGAGATGGCCAGCAGCTTCAGCGATGCAGTCTACAGGGTATCGGTCCCAACCTGTGTTCACATTGTTGACAAGCTGCATGAGCTCGGCCTTCACCATGTCGCTGCTCCACGCGACACCTTTTGCAGACAGCCAAGCATGCACCTCCTTTTTGAGGCTACTCATCCGCGCGGCATCTTACCCTGCTTCACAGAATAATATGGCGCGTTGTCCATCACTATAACGCTGCCGGGTGGTAGTAGTGGGAGAAGTTTCTGGGAGATTGACATCTCGTAGTGTTCCCCATTAATTTCATCGTGATAGTCTCCCGAGTTTTCCTTAGCTCGGAAAACTTCCGGTGTGCCTTCGACAAAACCTTGTTCACTGCCGCAGTGCGTAACAGTGAGCCTGCCACCTTTGCCATTGGGGTTTGTAGACCCGTCGATAGTCCGGATCGACGTGCTTCGTACGCAGATTGGATGGCGCAGTCAGTACACACTCGACTTCGCATATGGCCGGCGTTTACCCACGTTTCCTCGGTGAAAAAAAGAAAGTCTACCCTGGCGTCGCAGCTCCGCTCTCTGACGCAAGTACTGGCGGCAACACTGCACAATATGCGTCGCGTCGATTAGCATTGCACTGCGACAGCGCTTCTTTTATTGGAAGCCGAGTTTATTCAGCTTCCTCTACATTGTCGCTGTGGACACGGCCAGTAACGAGTCGTTATTTGCGAGATGTGCTACCACCTTTGCAATAGTTGGAATTTCGGCTCTCTGAAAAAGCTGTGTACCACCCTCCGCCCCACGCTCAGATCAAAATCATCCAGCTTCTTCGTCCACTCACGATCTCTTCCGCCAGCACGCGTCTTCGGTGATAGCACTCGGCCCGCCTTCAACGCCTCCGTTGTACACTGGTAGAGCGTACGGTCGCTCATCTGAGCGAGTTTTGCCGTCCTCGCGATCCGCGCATTCGTACTTGTGCTGCCCCACTCTCGGCGCGAAGCGCTTCAAAAACATTTTAAGCCAGCTGGTCCGCCTGCTTTGAAGAACAGCGCACTGTCGGTTTGCGGCACAAAGGAGACACAACCGACTCGGCCGACGCCATGTTGGAAAATGGAAACGCATCAATACATCGCACATGGCCTTCGCAGAGCTATGTTCGTACATGCTGTCTCTGGTAATTGATTCAGTGATGGGAACACTCTATATTATTTAAATCTACCAGTCCAAGCTATGTTCTGAATTGCTGTGCTTGTGGATTTATAATAGCCCCACACGGCTCCAACATTTGAGGGACTATTTTTGTGTTTCTGCAGCCCTGATTGGACGAGACAGCTGTACCTTTCGCAGTGCTGCAAACATCTTGTGAGATGAAGTATAGAAATGGATAAAAAGGGGCTCTCTCCAGCTCGGGTGTGTTTTTTCAGAGGTTTTTATTCCATAAACTCCGTTATGCCGAATTTGAGACGCTATCCACACGTGAAAAGCTCTCCAGTGCGCTCATGTGCTCCGCGCCAAGGCTCTCGCCACTGGCGAGCTGCTTTCAAAATATATATATTTATATAAACTGTGTTGACGACGCCACAAGCATCGCCAACCCTGCACCCTACTGCTACGGATTGTGCTTAAGTGAAATAATAGACACAGCTTTTAAAGGACTGCTCAGTATTTTATATTAGGATCTGATTTCCCCTTCCCTAAATTTTCTTTAAAAAGCAGTTAATTTGTAACACCTCACGTCTGCAGAGTAAATATTTCTGCCCGATGTCTTGATCAAACGGTTTGTTTGCGACAGTAGCGAGACCACATACTCTTTCAGCTAAGTGATGTGCTGTGAAAGTAATGCATAGGAAACTTCAATACTGTGGCTAATATGCAACCTCTTTGGGAGCACCCCCGTGCGAAATTGATCCGCATTTTATACTTAATAGATCGCAAATATTAGACGCTGATTACGCGTTTTTTTTTTTTTGTAAACTATATGGATTGAAATGTGATGACTTGCTGGTTGCAATTTATGCGGGTGGAGCGGGGTGGGAGCGAGCGCGCGCGTTCCAGGTGCGTGAACGGCGGGTGCAGACGCGTAGCGGGGAGGAGGTGGCGACCCCCCCCCCCCCCCGAGGTACGGCGAGAGGCGGAAATGGACTCCATTGCGAAGACCGTAGGAAGAAGCGCGCTCTCCCTCGAGACCGACCGTGGTTCGGTCTGGCGGCTGCGTTGTCAGCCCGGTTGTCGGCTATGTGTGCTTTCTTGATACTAGGGAAGCTGTCGTGAATCTCGCGAAGTAATCTAAGAGCAATGATTCAGCGTCAATGCTGCTTGTACAGCTCACATTCTGCCAAATGTAGATCCTTTCTTGGTCTTTAATGAGCAGCCACATGTTCTCTACTGCGTCCCCTTCGCTTGAAGTTTTGTGCTGAAAACGACAGGAATCGACATTAGAGATTCGTGTTGGCATGTTAAAAACTGCTAATCTATCCCCCCTACTCAACCCTTTCCGGAAAGTACGTGTTCTCAACTGCGTCCCCTTCTTCGCTTGAAGTTTTGTGCTGAAAACGACAGAAATCGACATTAGAGATTCGTGTTGGCATGTCAAAAACTGCTAATCTATCCCCCCTACTCAACCCTTTCCGGAAAGTACGTGTTCTCAACTGCGTCCCCTTCTTCGCTTGAAGTTTTGTGCTGAAAACGACAGGAATCGACATTAGAGATTCGTGTTGGCATGTCAAAAAACTGCTAATCTATCCCCCCTACTCAACCCTTTCCGGAAAGTACGTGTTCTCAACTGCGTCCCCTTCTTCGCTTGAAGTTTTGTGCTGAAAACGACAGGAATCGACATTAGAGATTCGTGTTGGCATGTCAAAAACTGCTAATCTATCCCCCCTACTCAACCCTTTCCGGAAAGTGCGTGTTCTCAACTGCGTCCCCTTCTTCGCTTGAAGTTTTGTGCTGAAAACGACAGGAATCGACATTAGAGATTCGTGTTGGCATGTCAAAAACTGCTAATCTATCCCCCCTACTCAACCCTTTACGGAAAGTACGTGTTCTCAACTGCGTCCCCTTCTTCGCTTGAAGTTTTGTGCTGAAAACGACAGGAATCGACATTAGAGATTCGTGTTGGCATGTCAAAAACTGCTAATCTATCCCCCCTACTCAACCCTTTCCGGAAAGTGCGTGTTCTCAACTGCGTCCCCTTCTTCGCTTGAAGTTTTGGGCTGAAAACGACAGGAATTGACATTAGAGATTCGTGTTGGCATGTCAAAAACTGCTAATCTATCCCCCTACTCAACCCTTTCCGGAAAGTACGTGTTCTCAACTGCGTCCCCTTCTTCGCTTGAAGTTTTGTGCTGAAAACGACAGGAATCGACATTAGAGATTCGTGTTGGCATGTCAAAAACTGCTTATCTGTCCCCCCTACTCAACCCTTTCCGGAAAGTACGTGTTCTCAACTGCGTCCCCTTCTTCGCTTGAAGTTTTGTGCCGAAGATGACAGGAATCGACATTATATATTCGTGTTGGCATGTCAAAAACTTACATTGAATTTTCTGGCTACAGGGTTGTGAGAACAGAAAGTGGCTTTGCGGCGGAGAAACCTGTCGCCGTACACCACAACAATAATCAAATGGCATGGCATTAAGCATTTTAGCATACTGTCATACTTTCGACGCTTTTGTCCGCCACAGTAAAAAATATAGCTTTTTTGAAGCAATGACTCAAATCACATAAATAGCGATGGCAGGAACTCGAAGAAAAAAAAACCTAACGCATCTAGCACATCCGTTTCTTTCTGTAGCGTCTATTACGTAACATGCATTACACATACAACATTTACACATATCCAGAACGAGAGGTCTTAAATACTACCGGTTGCAGACATTTCCACAGGACCTATGCATCAAAGCAAGTGGTATTTGAAAGATCAAAATTCGGGTGCAAACGCATAGTGGCTGCGTCCGCGGTAATTAAAGGAAACTGCGTATAAGTTTGAAAACTTTCACACTGTTAATTTATTTGCAATCGTTTGGAAAATAAAATTAGTTGAAGACTCGCAGTAGCAAAACTTCCTAAATACAATTGCCGTAGGGTATATAAGGTGGAAAACAAGAAAGAAAAGTGATTTCCAAAAGACAACGACGACAATAGCAGGAAGCTCCCATTGACCGCTTCTAGGTGGAGCGACAATTCATAGGCAACCAAGAAATGCATACAAAAACTAAATTTTTGAAGCCGAGCTTCTCAAAAGAAGCGGCCCATAATATAGCCCGAGGATTTGTCAATCGGGCAGTGGACCAATCGTGCCTGCGAGGGGTGAAGGAACGCATGATAACGTACCAAGAAATTACCATGTATTGCACGAATAGCAGACTAGAATACCCAGCCCCGGATAAATCCCTCAGTAAAATCCAGCAAGTGGCGTGTAGGCAGCTCCAACCGGATACCTTCCCTACCGTTTTAAACTATCACTGGTTAACCCAGGGCTGTACACTCCCGAACGCACGCTTTGCGATGCCAAAAAGGCCGACTGAGCCTACACATGTGCCCTGAGGTCAAACCCACCAAAGCCGAATGGCTATTATCTAACCCACTACAATGGGAGGCTGCGGTGACCAGCTCCGAGCCTGTGGTACAATTGCTGGCTGTGAGCTGGGCTTTGGAAGTCGCCGAAAGACACGGTCTGACGGCCACATCACGAAGCCAACGAAAAGAAGCCCATTGATCGTCTGACAAATGTTTTTTTTTCTTTACGGAAATAAAGTTTTCACCACCACCACCATCAACAGTTATGATCCGAAAACTTTGTTCAAAACAGCATAGTAGACGAGGTTTACTGCAACAAACGAAATTGTGGGCATTCCTTTGCCTCCGCTAACTTTGTCATATGTTTTCTGGCGAAGCAGCGCCGCGCAGTCGATGATCGCTCGGTATTGTTAACGAATTGGCGAGCTGTAGTTGGTTGCCATACGCATAGTAGTATTCGCTTAGCGTCCATAGAGCAGCGCAACATAGCATTCGGACTCCATTTTTCACAGCCTACTCGTGTTTACTCAACGCACCGCATGGGTTTCTTTTCTTCATTGAGCCACATGGCGGCCTAGTTCTCGAAACGTGAAGAGATGGAGCTCTGCATTTCGCGTATCTAACGTGCCTCGATATCAGCGCTTCTACGCATATCGTCTATAACTAAAGATATGAACTCTTCAGATGCTCAAACCGTAGAAAATGAAAATGTTAAGATCAATGCTTATCTAGCTCTTTTTATAATGCAGTGCAGATCAATGTTATGTTATTTTCTGTATTAAGCTCTAATATCAGCCTTTGTTCGAATTGTAGTTAAAAAGTCGTTATAGATACAGTCCATCTCCGTTGGAATTACAGAGGAAACTAATTGTATATAATACCTTTGTCTTCATTCACCCTTACTCAGATGCTTTATAATCTATAATTTATAATCTGGACACCGATTATTGAACCTCAATGGAAATAGTGAATGGCAGTCACATTGCATGGGGCCTTCCCTTCAGATGAAGAAATTCTGAGCGGTATGATGTTGTACACTGTGGGGCTCTCATCGGTAAGATCAGGCAAACCTGCCTTTATCCGCTGATACACGAATTTTACTAAATGCTATGGACGCTGAAAACTTTAAAGAAGATTTGAAATATTAGGAAGAGTGGAAAAAAAAGAATCAAGATCTGAATCATACACGGCTTGAAGAATAGTTTGTATCTGAAGCAAATGCCCCTCCCTGCAACCCCCAATTTTAATCGTGTTTACTGATCAAAACTCGGCTACTTCTCATATAAAAACATTTCCTGTATGCCACCGACCTTTTCTCTCAGATTGAAGGGCAATGCCTCGAAGTTCCACGCTGGTTCCCTCTAATTTATGCATGACTAAGGAGAAGAGCAAATTAAATATATAAATAATTAACCATTTGCTGCGAGAACAGCAGCATCCATGCTTCCATTCTCTTCCTCGCACAACCTCCACCGCTTTAGATCATTGGTTTATACGCTCATGTTCTAATTCTAGCGACGTGGGTTCGATGCCGGCCGCGGCCACCGCATATCGACGGAGGCGGAGAGATAGCCGCCAGGGTACTGGGAATATCAGTGGAAGGAACCCACCGTCATAATAATTAAGGCGGGAGCCCTCCTGTATGGCTTCACACAAAGCTGACGCGACTTTGAGACTTTAAACCATGTAGATCAAACTTTTCCTTGAAGGCCAGGACCAATTGAAGATGACTTTTGCATTTGTAAAGAGTGGTTTGGTGAACCTTCTTGCTCGACTAAGGTAAGGCAATCAGCATCTCTTTTTAGAAATCTGTGTGTGTCAGCAGTAACGAAACAAAGGGCCGTAGATTTTGCAAAGCTTCAAACGAGACTCAACAAAATATGAGGCTCTAAAAACTCCTTGTTAATAAAGAACGGAAACATCAGTGCACACAGGTGCCCGATATTCATTTCAAGGATGAACATAGATCTGGGATTGGAACTTTAGAAATAGAGCGGAAGAATATAACTACTCGTGCTCAACCTCTGGTGCCACTGAACAAGAAACAGACTAGTACGTTAAGGCCATTTCGTCGAGTTCGAACGCTTACTATTCGTGTCTAATAAAATCAACATCCCCGCGGTCATCCAAGAGCAAAAATGATCATTCAGGCTGTCCCCAGCACCACTCCACAGCGCCTGCATCTTAGGCATTCTGTTCAGGAACGTGGAAAGGGAGGCGGATGACGTTCTATCTCGGTATTTCGCCCGTACCTGTCGGCGCCGCGGAACGTAACACTAGGCGGCGCTGTCTCAGAAACGCCGATGCAGGCGCCAATTCATGCTTCCCGTCTTTGCTACCGCACGTACATGCTTCCCTCAGCCTGGAAGCCTCTACCTAGCATCCTACGAGATGCCTGTCTGTTTCTTGTCTGCCTTGTTTCACATTTTCTCCTCGCCATGATGAGGTTGCAGACGTGAGACTGCACCACCGCACCGGCGGAGCTATGGGAAACGATAGTTCGTAAGTATTATTTGAAACAGTCGAAAGAACCCCAGGTTATGTCAAGAAACAAATTGTCTCGAAATCCAATTTTTCCTACCTACTTATGGCATGTTTCACTGCGAACACATCAGCTGTATCATTACAGGGATTCAGCTCCTTAGGATATTTAGACTGATGATGCATTTCCGAAACACGCCTTCTTGTAACTCACATATTCTTGCCTGCTTCACCAACTGTAGGTGCTTGGAAAAGCAGCACTCTATTAAAAGTAGCGGCAATAAAGTGTTACAATATTGAAAGGTTGTGAAATTTAAAGGAACAACAATTTGAAGATAACGTCCCTGATATTATCAATACCAATCAGAAACACGCAGTTTGCTTCGTAAAAAGCGGACTACAGCAACTAAAATTACAGCCTAAAATCACATTAAGAATACACACAAATAGAATGCACACACGCTCCACAGCAACACGGTTGACGACGAGGGTATCTCAGACCGAATGTCGAAAGGAGGGATAAGTGTTAGATGAAGATGCAGCAATAGCTGGAGGTTTATTTCAGCGCAATGCGAAAGCACGTGAAGATAACATGTGTGAAGTAAAAGAAATTGCCTGATAAAACAAACTTTCACAGCTCGCTACTGCTGCTGCTCCTGTGCAGCACGCATACACTAATTTCATATTTTAATCAGACAATTGCAAATTCGGAATAGGAGTGAGAATGCGCCGTATAACAAGAGTGCGTTGTTTGTTTTCTTTCTCCTAAGCTCAATTATTTCTTCACGCTCAAGGCTAGCAAGAATGATAATAGCAATTATAAAACTTTATGATGAATATCTGGCAGTTTTCGTGTGATGGCGGCGTGCAAGATGGGTGAGACTGCCCGATTCTGATGTCGCTGCACGTCACAACGAAACACAAATATGGTAGATGCACTTGAATTTAACTCGGCTCGAGGCGGGGGGGGGGGGGGGAAGAAACGAGACGATGCTTTAGGGTGTGTGCTTGAAGTTTCTTCATTTATCCGCTTAAAGACGGCTGGCCATGCTCTAATTTTACAGGCGGCCCTCCCAAGCAGCCACACTTCCTCTGCTCAGGAGGACAGGCTGTTACATGTTGGGGAAAAGGCAGCGGCTTGAAAGTGCGTCGGCAGAGAGCGCGGCGAACGCTGGCATCGCTGCGAAATCCCCGCCATTATTTTATTGGTCGGGCCCCGAAGATCACGTGATCGTGCCTGGAGGAACTTGTTGCGTGGGGGATGGAGGCACTCAGTCAGCCCAACCAGGCTTGATAGCCAGACGTGGTCCTGCGCAGAGCAAGCCACTCCGCTGACATATCCACGCCGAAGGGTGCACCAAAGCGGTACGTTTCCTCTGGTGTGCTCCTTGAAGCATTTAACTAGCACAGGAGGCTGTTGCGTATAGCCAACATGCGCTCTGAAAAAACATCTGGCCTTTTTTAAACGATACATTATCACAGGGGCATTCAGAAGGAATGACAGAGCTCCTGATGTTGCGGGGAACTTGTGATTTTGTATACAGGATATCGCATAATTCTTAATCCAGTTGAAATCATACTAGGGCGTGGGAACCCTGTGAGCGGGGGACTTCTCATTTGGGTTGCTGGATGGAGACTAAAGGTTTATTGTTCTTTTGGTCGAGAGAGGATGTGAGGAAAAGAAAGAAATGCGAGCTCTTGCAAAGAATTGCTTATCGTGCCTTGGTCGCACAGACGTTCTGAGAGCGGTTGACTTCGAAGAAACCATGCACCTAGGGTTTTCTTGGCCCGCGCTTCTTTGCGGGGAGAGCGGACCCCTTCTGGTCTCGCTAAAGCGGTAGGTTTGTGCATGCGAACGAAGGATTGCAAATGGAACGGCCGTCCATCCGGTTAACTTGAAGGCGGAGTGGCTCTGCGTCGGTTCACGTACACAACATACCTTCCTGCTTAGATTGGTCACCGTATAGGTTAGGTGGACGATGTTCCCGCTCATACCTTGGCGGAGCATGATCTTGCCTGGACCCGCTTGGTTGGTCATCGCAGGGTTGCTCTGCCAGTCATCTTATGGGCGTCAGCTTCTCCGTGTTCGGAGTGGAGCGCTGTTTCCAGATCATGCGCAGGCGAAATTTCCGCCGGTTTTGCGATCACGTAAGGCGCCGGGAGTGTGAACTGTTGTTCGCTTGCTTCTGGTCCGTTAGTCCGATCTTCTAGTGGCCAATCTTCTGTCAGGTAGGCTTCAGCACCTAGTTTTATGTGATCAAGGTGCTGACGAACCGTTCCGGCTTTTGAGTCAAGATCGATATCCTAGTGTTTTCACTACTGTTCCTTCCATTGAAGCGGAGTTTGCTGCGAAGTTGCAGAAGCAGACCGGTTGTCCTAGAGCCACCCCTCTCGTAACACCATCATCCGAGGTCGCCTTTTCAGCAGGCCATGGTCGAATTCTTGTGAGTTTCGTCGAGAGCTCGTTTTAAAACAGGAGTAAGGCTGATGTTCTACCCGTTGTTACTGAAAAAGTTTTTGTGCTGCTTGTGGAGAAACCGAACCAGCTTTTACACGAATTTTCCACATTGGTCCTTAGCCAATGCTTGCTTAGTCTTGTGGCAGCATTCTTCCCTCCATGAGGCAAGCGGAGTCGACGTGTACTGTGGGCCATGGAGCGGTCACGCGCTTCCAAACAGGAGGTGGTGCTTTAGGTGGCGTTCTTTGATACTGGCAGTAAGTTTCACAATTTATGGCTAGCCGCTCTATGTCGCTGTCGACACCGGGCCACCCTAAGTATCCTGGAGCACACGCTTTCATGACTACTACGCCCCTGTGACCTGCATGTTCCAAGCTGAGAACGTCTTATCTCGATTCTGTCGGAAAAATCAATCTGGTACCGCGCGTAAGGCAACCTTACTGTAGCGAGAGATCAGGTACCAGCATTGCTAAAGCAGAAAACTCCTGCTTGGCCAACGTACGTTGGCCAAGCAGGAATTTGCGGCTTTTGCCTTTCCAGCTCAGTTTTGCGAGATGATGTGGAGGCAGTTTTAAGCTCGGCGTGAAAGCCAGCATGAGCACATCTTCAGGGGGTGTGCTTCATCTACCTGAGCGGGCAATAGCAGCCTGCTAAGTGCGTCAGCACTCTGGTGCAAGCGCAAAGGCCAGTCAATGCAAACATTTGTCCTCTATCAGATCTTTTCGCTTTATTACTTATCACAAGAAACTTTTGTTCTAATAAATTCAAACTCCCTGAGGATAGACGTAGAGTGTTTCGCATAAATGAACGTTTTAAACTACCAAGGGTGTACACTGATTCCGGAAAAAGGTGTCGGGCCTATTCAGTTCCCTATCACTTTAATAGATTGCCAAATGAAATTGTACAGTTGAATTCTCTTACTCAAGTTAGGCGAGAAGCAAAAAAATGGTTGTTTACTCGTACTACACAGCAGGCTACGTGAAAGTGTTTTTGCCATGTACTATACTGTATAATGTACAGTCTTTGTCAAAAGTATACGGCCCAAAAGGTTTGATTCTAAGCACTGTAACACGGCTGGTAGCAGCAATACTGGAATATGAATGTGAGCTAGACGAGAATAAGGGTGAGATTTGTCATCTACGAGATTTGAAACGCTATACCCAGGCAGCACAAAGCATTGGGCCAATGTTGTAAGTACGACGGCAAACAGTGGCCCTACATTGGGCCAGCCTAACCAGCATGCTCCCAACATAGGACCTGCCAGTCAACACAATGTCCAACAATGGCCCAGTCTAGCCAGTGCTCTCCCAGTGTTGGCGCTGCCAGTAGCCGACACTGGCTAGCTTGGGCCAAGATGTACAGTGAGTTCCCGATATTGGCACTGCCGTACATACAGAATGTCTATATTGGACCGAGATTGCCGTAGTTCCTCCAATAATGGCCGCACTGGGTTTTAAAACTGGCTATAATGGGCCAAGCTGTCCAGCGTTCCTCCGTCATTGGGTTTTCCGTTTTTCAAAACTGGCTACAATGGACCAAGTTGTCCTGTGTTCTTCCGGCATTGGATGTTCCGGTTTTTAAACATGGCTACAATGGACAATGTTATCCTCTGTTCTTCCAGTATTGGATGTTCAGTTTTTTAAAGATGGCTACAATGGACCAAGTTGTCCTGTGTTCCGCCGTCGTTGGCCGTTCCTTTTTTAAAACTGGCTGCAATGGACCATGTTGTCCAGTGTTCTTCCGGCGTTGCCCGTTCAGTTTTTAAAACTGGCTACAATGGACCAAGGTGTACTGTGTTCTTCCGACGTTGACCGTTCCGTTGCTTTAAACTGGCTGTACTGGACCATTGCAATTTGTCTTGTGTTTTTCCAGTATTAGCTATCCCTGTATGAAAACTGCCCACGATGGACCACTTTGTCCCCTGATCTCGCAATTGTCATTGCCATCCTAAAAACGCAGCTTTAATGGGGTGCCGAAGTGAATATTTTCCGTTGACCATTCAATCAAAACAAATTCTCCATTTTTATGGTTGAATACACGTGCGCTGGACGCCAAACCGCGGCATTTAATTCCGACAACATTTCAGCCGATCGTTCGGACCTCACAAAGTACCACGTACGGGACGACAATTACTATAACGCATTAAAGCACGTACCGCTGCAACTGTCTGGATTCGTCTTTTCGGTGCGCTCATATGCGGCGCACCTTTAGGGGGTCAGCTATATGTGTTTATGGTTTTAGCCTATTGGCATGCATGCAGATTTCGTCGCAGGCGCATACGTTTGTCGCACAATTATATCTAATGATAGCACGACCGTGCGACCACATATGTATACCCCAGACCGGCTAGCACTCACGACACAATATGCCTGTATTGGACGCCGATTACATCCCTGCATCTATACTTAACCTATAGTACAAATCCAGTTGTCAGTGAGAACGCGCATAAAAACGAAATCGTGTCGCCATAGCATGTTCACGTGACATTAAATTAGTGATTAGAAGGTAGCTTTTTCATTGCCGAGAAGGAAAACGTTGCCTCTAGTTGAAGGAACAAATGACCATTTTCTCAGCGATGTTTTTGTTCTAGTGCTTTTGTATTATCCATAAGGAACTACGCGCAGCATCGTCTGTTTACCTGGAGAAAGGACCGAATACGATGTGTGTACTTTCTAGACGCAATCACTGGAAAATGAAAAGCCGGAAGACTCGCGAGGTTACCATTTTAGTTTTGGGAATTCACACGGTGGTAAGAAAAATGACAGTTTTTCGTGCAGACTGCCAGCATGAAGGCCCCGGTACATTTATATGGCGCGCAACATATATATCGCCAATAAACAAAAAATAGTTTTTTCCGCCTATTAGTTTAGAGTTTGACCATTCCAACCGCGCTAGGCGGTGGCAAAGGAATAAAAAAAAACTGTACAGGAATGAAAATAATGTGCGCTGTCGAGTCATTCGAAAAAACGAATGCAGCCTAGAAACATTGTTTTAATGAGGCAGTTTTCCATGCCTTTTCCAATTCTTTCATTCTACTAAAATGATTTGGAATACGTTGCTTGCTCATTGAACGTTATCGTCTTTTTGTGCAATCCGCTTTAAGGTGAAGGTGATTGCGAAAAACGTCTGTGTATTGCCTGATGCCACAGCGCATCAGGACCTCGACGCGCACAAATTGATTCTGAATCATTCATTGCTGTATCTGTCACCGTCGATTTGCGAAGTCGAGACAAAACATGAGCGAAGAAATATTGTTACAGCTGGAGAATGATGAGGACGAAGTGGCGCGCTCGTTTGTGGAAGATTAAGAAAAAGAAGTGCGTCGAATGGGCGGCCCTCGTAGCCTGGCTCCTTGGCTGTTCCTCAATGTATATATCTTTAATCCTCTTTTGTAAATATATTTCTCCCTGTTACAAAATTATATGCCAAAATTTAAAAACCTTGAACAATTCACAAATTCCGTAGAATGTTCAGAACAGCGCGGTGCGCTATAATTGGACAAAGGCTTTACCGTTGTAGCCATAATTACTTGCGCAACAAAATTATGCAAGGTGTTTTAATGGTTTTGAAAGCTGAGGTAGTGTAGAATAGGTGGAAAAAGTTTAAACAATGTGAAAACTGTTTTTGTTTTCCTAAAAATTTTCAATGTTCGCTGTTTTCTGTAAATTAGCGCGATCGTATCTCTGTATCCAAATGTCATAAAAATATGAGCTTTAGCTGTTTGCGGATAATTATGCTCAGAACATATTGTGGAATTATTGCTGCTCTACCATGAACCTTTTCTGAAATAAAGGCCTGCAAATTAGGAAAATTTTCGTTTCCTCGGCCGATGTTGAGTATTTTTATAAAAACATCTGCTCATACCCGAAAAGCGAACATTAACTGAATACAAATAAAAACATGTATATATTTAGTCGGATAAATTTCAGCTAGCTAACTTGAGCATAATTTGTATAATCTATAACCAAAGTTGGCCAGAATAGAAGAGAAGCTCGGAACACCGCCTCTTTGACATTATTAATCAGTCATCACGCAACAATATATAATATTTTGAAGTAAATATAAAAGGTCGAACGACCATCCTTTGTTCGATCATAGGTGGCGAAAGGGAGGGGACGCGCGCATTTGTCGATGCACCAACTGTATGGATTTACGCAAGAATGTGGATGGTAGATGGGGAGGCTTTCTATTTTTTTAGAAAATGTTATGTCCGTGGTTGGCTTGAAGAAACAATGCGTTTGCGAACACACAAAACAAAACTATTTATTAGAACTCGACTCGAGCGGTGCGCGCTGGCGGCCGCTCATCGGCACGGTCCGAAGTCACGGCTGGCCGGTGCAAGCAGAAGAGGGCTGGGTAAAGGAGGAATGGAATGTTGAGAGGGTCGTTGGTCCTTCGTTCCCACCCGCAGCCCTTGCGAACACAACACCGTGGCGGGAATCGCGCGCTGGTTGAGCGGGTCGTTGTTCCCCCTCGCCTACGCGTCTACGTGCAAGACACAACAGACAGCATCCCCAGCTGCGCTGCTGTGCGGCCTCCTCCCGAAGCGTTCATTTCAGAGCTTGTTGGAGACGCTACAAGACTTGTGACAGCTTCTTAAACCTTTCTTTAATTTCTTCCCTCATTAATTTTCTTTTTCATTGTGCTGTGCATAATTTTCTCTTGCGCCTATACATGTCCATGTGCTCCGGTTTGTGCTTGCTACATATCAGTGAATAGCTGAGCTGTGAAATGTCGCCGGAGTACGGATTACAGCAACGGCGGGATACCATTGGCATTATCAGACTCAGTGAACGCCGTCATCTTAGACCGTGAGTATATATCTTTGCAGCATGCCATTGCTTCATAATTGGTTCTATATAATCTCCTACCAGTCCCAAATGTTCTCTTTCCGTATTCTCCTCGAAACAACTGCGCGAAGCATGACTTCAAGAACTAAGCGAATTTTCGTCCGGGTTACATGCAAGCAAGTGCGTGGACTTATTTGCTGGCTGCGATATGAATAGCATTTGCGCCGAAAATAGAGGAGCCGTGCGTAACAGGTGTGTATGCCATCAACACGTGACAGAACACTGCAGGCAGCCATTTGCGCAGTTTTTTGACTGTGCAGCGCGCCGCAATCAATTAGTAACCAGATACTATGCGCCCGGCTTTGTACATATATTTTGGACAGCCTCTCTTCTGCGCGCAGGAAGCCATGTTCACACAGTTTTTGGATTTTGTTAAGAGTTAAGGGCAGTTTTTTTGTTTTCAGATGTACAGACGAAGTTTTTAAAACTGTTCGTGCCGTCTGTGCAAGAGGATTTTAGAGTGGGGCAGACATGTGCGTGATGCCGCTTGATGATTAGGCTATAATTAAGTCATAATTAACCTCCACTTTTATAATGGTTAATATCATATTGAGGAATTGAAAGCCGTGAACAGCGCAAGTGAGCCCCTTTTCAAAATTTTCTTAATCGACGCCCCCCTTCTGAGCCCGCGCCTTCAGGTGAGGGAGTTATCAGAAAGCGGCGACAATAGGAGAGCGATTTCGCAGACGCGCTTCGAAGGCGGGGGATAATAACAATACAAGCAAAAAGGCACATCAGCCATGTGTGCACTGCGTCCCTGTCACTGCAAAGTAAACAACGTGCACGCGGGACACATTGTACAAAACATTGACGGCCGGTATGAGGCAACCATATCGTCCGAAATATTGCTCGCGAAGCGCTCGATCACGGCGCGCACTTTCAGGCGAAATGGGACAGGACGTCAGGTCCGCCTGTTCGGCAATTACAGCTCTTTGTACCTCTAGTACCGTACCGTATGCATGAAGTGCACGCCATAGCCATCGTGCAAGAATGTTGAAACCGAAGCAGCGATCCACGTATTTTAATTCTATAGGAAATCATTTGGGAGTAGAAAAGAGCAACTTAATATGATGTGCATGGTTCTTTAATGAACGATATCTATAAATGGACGGTTGAATAGTTACAGTAATGGAGTGTTCCGCTAGAATTGTTTACGGCCGTGACCGCAATAAACATTAATCATATTGCTCTTAGCTTTAAGCTCTGGCATTGATAAGCCTATCTAAAGAACCGACTGGCAGTGACAGGTTGTTTACAGCTGTTGATCAAAAGGTAGGCCATCATGCTATTATTGCAGGCATATTTGCTTCTTTTTGTACCTCTGTTTACTAAAACTTAATTTTGTTCCTCATTCATAGGGACGCTGCACCTCTTACAACACTCACTGTTCAGTCGCTTTTATTCAAGGTACAAAAAGGAGGAAATGCGCATGCACTCATAGGATAGCCTGTCTTTCCGTTAACAGCTGCAAATAACACGCCACTGCTCCTCGCTACCTTCGATGAAGTTTTCAATGGGGTTACCTGAGATGCCCAGCAATTGCTGTAATATTTATACCAATCACTGCAGTGAAAAAGAAAGGTAACACTGCATCACTTTAACTGCTGCATGCACCTATAAACATGCCTTAATTTATTGCCTATTCTTATAGACGCAGGACCTCTTGCTATAGGCTTTGTTCAGTAAGCAACCGTCTTTCATTGCTTCAATTTCTATCTCTCCACCACTTTCTTGTTGCTCTGGGTGTGATCATTTGATTTCATTGTTCAAATCATGTTGTTTTATCATGCGTGAATGATTTAGCCTGCACATACATGCTTTCATTTTTCTAGATGCGCATCGGGAGCGTTTTCTACGTAGAAATGGATTGATTGAGTTGTGTCACTGGTGCGAAAACCGACAACCCCCAGAAGATATGTGTCCTGTGGTTGGAAGGGCAATAAAGAAGAAGAAAATCAGCGGAAAAGCCTGACTAAAAAAAGGTAGCACTGCATCACTGTAACTGCTGCATGCACCTTTAAATATGCCTTATTTTTATTGCCTATTCTTATAGACGGTGGACCTCTTGCTATTGGCTTTTTGCAGGAAGCAACCGCTTTTCATTGCTTCAATTCCTATCTCTCCACCACTTTTTTGTTACTTCGAGTGTGATCCTTTCATTTCATTGTTCAAATCATATTATTAAATCGCCGGTGAATGATTTCGCCTACACATACATGCTTTCATTTTTTTAGGTGCGCATCGAGAGTGTTTTCTACGTATAAATGTATCGATTAAGTTGTATCACTGGTGCGAAAACCAACAGTTCGGTACCCCCAGAAGATTTGTGTCCTGTGGGTGGCAGGGGTATAAAGAAGAGGATAATCAGTGGAAAAGCCTGCCTAAAAACTTACAAAGATGGCGCAAAAGCGAAATGCTGATCAGGGTTAGAGTCTGATTACTTCTGTTATCCCATTTTACTTGCTAGGTGATGTGACATATATGAAGCACCTTAGTATAATTTGTGGTATACTCACTGAAAATTGTGTAGACATTAACTTTTTTCTCGTTCAATTATTTTGAGTGATGCACGAATTGGAATAAAACGAAGTCATCCACACATCTAATGCCTATAGACATTAGATGCGTGGATGAGCTCATTAATTGTGTTCCTATGTGAGCATGCAATAGTTTGTCGAATATATTAATATGTTAAAAGTTGATTTTTTTACTGTTAACCGGAGTAATACATATGGTCCATATCATAGCATTATTACCCTGTAGTTTGTATCTGCTCTTTCCTAAATTGTATTCTACAAAGTATACGTGTGTCATCTCGTACGTCTATTTAACTAGCGAACAATTTTGCAATCGAATCCCTTTTGTGATGTTGTTTCAGCTACAAATAATGTATGACAGTTGTGACAATATAGGTAGCTTTAGGTATAACATATAGCGCGAAAATCTTTAATATATGCGATGATATTTTTATTCAGCGCATTGGCTAAACCAGCCTGTTTGAAGAGACGAAATGAAAACAAATATGGATGTCTTCGGAGAGGAACAGTAATCGTGGTGCCATGACCATTTTTTTAAATTAAATTTTGATATGTCGTGGGCTAATGTCTCGACACAAAGTAATGACCCTTAGGTTTGCCAGATGCGGCGTAGTATTCTCGGAAAAAAAAAAAAAGACGCCTATCACTAAAGCTGGAAAACGCCGTTTTTGTCGTTTCAAAAAGTTGCACGTTTGGAGGCCGGCTGGTTGCGTAAAATTTTGTCATCCACTGTTTTTTACTCACCGCATTTGGGTAACGTTTACTTGTATAAGGAGTATTAAAAGTGTGTTTCATTGATGCAGTTGATTTAGTAAAAAATCGCAAACTTTGCTTCAAGAACAACGCACTACAAAAATGGTAATGTTCAACCTTACATACTGGCGTGACGCGTTGCGTTGTTTGCACTAAAACATTCTGTGTTTATTACGCAGGTCATATTGTTAATTTAAGGCAGAATTTGGAGCTCTGAGCTGCTATGCGTGTTCTCTGTAACGCCACCAAAAGTATTATGCTGGAAAGCGATTTGCTTACGATTGTAATTATACAAATTACACATTGAAAAATCATTTTCAAAAATATAGTATTGTTAGTGGTGGTCAAAGCTGAGAAATGGAATAATATATTAATAACCTAGATTGAATACTATTGCACCTAGCAATAAAAAAGAATGCAGGACAGAGAAAAAGTTCAGCCTTCACTTGCGTTCTGCCATGAAATTGACAGAAATAGTGAATTAATACCATTTTAAGCTATATTAAGTATTTGTCCCAGAAGCAGAAAAAGGGTGTATAAGCACTGACGAGGTTTTAAATTTTACTTAAGGTAAAATGTAACTAAATTCAGCAAATACTAAATTGAAGTTTTGATGCCTACTCCATAAGGGGGAGCCATATAAGCACATCTATAGAACAAAAACAAGCATTTTTATATTTCTAATATTATATTTTGCAGAATTCAATATATTTACTGACTCAAACTAACAAAGTACTTTGCATTGTTTCCACAGATTTTGATAAAAATTGATGTTGCGGCCGTTTCTTCAATTCTAATCAGTTTCCCTTATTTTACCATTTTCTTACTTTTGTCCAATTTCAAAATAATATGCAGACATACACACAAATCTAGAGCTTCAAATTTTTTCAGAAATAAAGAATGGAACCTAGATAATGTAGAGAAATAGTTTCTGTGCCAAGATATTATTGGATCTTGCAAGAATGCAGGCTGAGTTTGGCCATTATCAGCACAAGCACTCGGTTTAATATTTAATGTTATATTTTTAAACAGTATAACGCAACACTTTTTAGTCCGTGATATTTTTGAGGTACTGAAGATTTTTGAGAGGGATTTGAATGGAAATCGAAGATGATCTTTTTTTAATTGCAGCAAATTTGCCCTTTACTGCTGTTTTCGAATTCTGAGCAATTTTGATGCGTTGTGGAGAACACACCTAGTGGTCTGGAGCTCCAGATACTGCCTGGAATTAAGAACATGCGTCAGGAAGTGAAAACATATTTAGTGCAACCAACCTAATGCATCATATGCCAGTACATAAGGTTAAAAATGAATATTTTTGCAGCGTATCGCTCCTGACGAAAAGTTTGCGATTTTTAATAACACAACTGCAAAAACAAAATAGGTTTCTAATAGTGTTTGTAAATATAAAACCTGCATATATTTAGTGAGTAAAATAGAGCAGATGACAAAATCATGGTATCCAAACTTGCAACATTTTGAAATAGCAAAAACAGCGTTTTCTACCTCTAGAGATATACCATACAATTGTTTTTTTCGAGGAAACTACGCGTATCTTGAAAAACTAAGGTTAATTCTTTTGTGTCTAGATATTTGCCCACCACATATAAGAATTTCATTGGAAACGAAAGATGGCCATGGGACCTCGATTATGTTTCTTATCTAAGGCACCCATAATACGCTGTGAGAAAGCCAATATCAAGGGCTTTTTTTAATATTCCATATTTCGAACGGTTGTGCCATCTAAGAAAATTTGAAAGCTAGGCACACCTTAGGTGTCGCCAGCCCTCACTTTCTGTTACAGCTGCATTTGCTAAGCTGAATTAATGCGTTGAGTACTTTATTTTAGCCACGAATATAGCGCTATTACGTGTCAATTGTAAAGAAAGGCCGCAGTGACGCGATTCCTGTAGAATTTGTAAGTGAAATCTGTAAACCTTACAAATCTACCCATATATATGATCTCTTGCAGGTTTTATTCAAGCTACATTACACCTGCTGCGCCCCATAGCTTGAGCCAAGGGTTATAAATAAATTATTAGAAACAGACGGTGGAAACCGGTGGTGCATTGCTGGCAGCCACTTAGGACAGCGCAGAAAATTTTTATTTTGTACGTGGGGAAGTGAGGTTATTCGCTTCAAGTACTAAATATTCACTTTAGACAATAAATAGGACTTACAGAGCCGGTGAGCACGTTCGGAAACCCCTGTTTCAATATTTGAGGTTAGAAACCTCATGTGTACCTTTTTTTCCAGCTGCAGATAACTTCCGGGTTATGTAGATACCGAAACCGTTACCAGCCCATTCGCGCACCTCAATTGTGCTGCTCAAAACATGATTTTGAGCGGACAAAACAACCTGCCGCTATGATTGCTAGCCCCATGCATGAGTAAGGATGATATGCTGGCGATGGTTGCTTCGCGTCGGCACTTTGGCTCACATGAAGGCTCGAGTTACAATGAGCGCGCCGAACTTTGCAATGCGGATAATGACTACAAAGCGGTAAGGATACAAATGAGTTTAACAGTATTTTTCAGCTGTAAAATACAAATACAGTCTTGTTGGACGATGTGCTGGCGCGGACGAAGAAACCATAGGCAACTTGTAGGTCTAACGCTACACAGGGCTGTCGAGCCAAGCCAAGTCCTCAATTGTATTGTCCGGGAATCAGATTTCTGTATTTTCGTGGTTTCCTATTGTATCTGGCGTTCAAAATGCAGACGTGAGGGTTCTTTATCACAAATAATCAAACGTGGTTTGTGCCGGTACTCTTCAAAGTAGCAACACCATTTATTGTGTAAGTCATTAATCAGTAATTTAGGTAAATAATGTCTATTAAGGATTCCAAACAAAACCTTTTCTGTGGCGCTCAAGGTAGCTTCCAGCAATATATATCTGGATTCCTTTACCTGCCTCCGAAATGTTTTTTTTTATCCCTCGGATCAAATTTGCTTGGACAAGCAGTATATGTGTAAAAATGATGCACCTATGAGCTACCCGTTTAAGTGAACTACCCACAAAACAAGTCAAAAGCGTATATCAGCTAACCAGCGGCCAGTGCAGCAGTCGTGGGCTTAGATCGCTTGTGTATATTATATCTAGCCATTTAAAAAAATGCAAATGGTCGCCGAACATTCTCTTGGTAACGATATTTAGTATAAACTGTTTGCACATCGCAGAAAGCGTAGGAGCGGCAAAAAACTAGCGCGCCAGTCATATGCGGAGACAGCCGACAATCAAGCACTAATTCCTAGTGTGGGATGAAACACTGGCTGTCTCAGCCGTATTGCTGTGGAGGCGATCAAAATGCAACAGGGCACATGCTATGCAATGTATGTGCGTCTTTCATCCTAATAAACCCAAGGAAGCTGAAACTAATCTGGAACTCATCAGTATAGTGTTTCTCATTGACCATGAATTTCGGTACATGAATCCTGGAATTTTCTACATCTTCCTAAAATAATGCGCGCGATTTTATATGCCTCGTAATAGTGTTGTAAATTTTGTTTCCTCATTGTTTTTGTGCAGGTGCCATTTGCGAAAAAGTTGGGGTGGACGATTTGGAGGCACACGCATTTATTCGCAGGTGTCTACCTGGTTCCTGTGACAGGGGGGGGTGGAAGAAAAAGGCGTTATGCTGAAACCTCCGCTGGCGAACCAGGCATGCCACCTGTGAATGCAATTGCAGGGTCAGCCCCCTCACTACGCCTATGAGTGTGCCCTCCAGCTCCCTGGCCCCTTCCACTTCCCGAGAGCCCGCCCTGCCCTGACCAACCCTGCCACTGCCCCGCTAACTGCTGCTGTGTGTGCCCTCAGCGCTGGCTAGTAACAACTGCCGTCTAGAGTAACAATTGCAATAAATATTATCTTTTTTTGAACCATGCCCTTGTTTTGTGAATATCTACTGGTTGCTCATGAGCGACAATTTGAATTTATATGGCCACTTCTATTTGAAAGGCCATTATTGTCCCAGCAATTTCGATGTGCTGTCACGAATATGGCTAGAATGAAAAAGGCTGCATTTTATGGCCTGCACAGGCAGTGCCACAAAATGTGTAATCTTGACATCATCAATGGTACATGAATGGAGTAGCCGGTGTACCCATAAACCATTGGATTAATATTGGTATCGACAATATGCGGCATGAATGGAGTAGCCAGTGCACCTGCCATGGCTAACCATTGGTATGATATTGGCATTGACAATGGGCCATCAATGGAATAGCTGGTATTAAACAAATATTAGTAATACAATGATGGTACAATGCTGGACAGTATTGGCAAGAATCATGGTGCATGAATGGAAAGTCTAATATTGTGCCTACATTGGTGGCTCCAGCTTGGTTGAACACTTGGCCAATCTTGGAACGAAAGATGGGCCAAGAATGGAGAATATAGTAAAATGCCCAAATGCCAATATCAGTCCAATATTGATGCCATTCTTTTCCAATGATGAACCATTGTTGGACCAATGCTGGTGTGCTGCTTGGGTAGTTGCTTTACGATCCTCGTTACTGGGCTTAGAACAAACATCCTTGGGCCGTATACTTTTGATAAAGACTGTACATTTAGTTTATTATTGTTTATTTTGGCGAGGAGCATGCGCCCGTCGATTGCCATGGCCCGCCAACAAGCGCTCCAGCGCTTCTGCTGGCACGAGAATGTACACTGTAATGATGAATGGTAATAAAATTACGTATGTATGTAAGAAATAATATTCGTACCTGGCCAACTTCAGGAAACATCGTGTCATCCTAGGCGAGAGTAGCCAGTATTATATTCGAGGCGTGGGAGGCTCAAGCGCGAGGAACTTCTGAACTCGGTTACTGGGTGAAGACTGAGGGTTTATTGTACAATTTGAAGAGAGGTGAAGAGAGACAAAGAAAGATCCGCAAGCGCTTGTGAAATATTGCTTCTAGTGCCTTGGTCGCGCTTAAGGTCCGAAGACGGTCGACTTCCAAGCAACCAAACGGCTCGAGATTCATTGGCCCGCGCATTTTCGCGGGCAGGGTGGATCCCTGCTGGTCTCACCGAAGTGGCCGGCTCGCCAATGCAAAGGAGGCAATGTAACTGGAGCGGCCGTGCGTTCGTTAGCTAGGAGGTGTTGTGGTTGTGACTCGTTTCTCGTACACAATAATATTGTCAATGTTTTATGAAAAAAAATAGTGCTATTTTGATTTTTGGTAACATGTTTTTACATATGCAAACCAATGCTGTGAATTCACTTCGGAATGCGGTCGTTCGATTTAACCGCGTTGCAACTAGATATCAAGGTTCATGAGGGATCTTGTGGTATATGTAATTCTCATCCATTCACACATGCAAAAATGGCTTCATAGTGAGGCAACGAATCATCGAAAAGTCACTGAAATTGCAGAGGGCACATGCTTCCCAAAGCTTTCTTTAAATCACAAGGTTGCAGCAGACAATTCTAATTTCACGAAGCAAAACGGGGCCGAAATTTCTCGACTATTTGTTTATTTATGGTTGAATACGTTCATTCGAAGCCTCCGCATCTGTATGGAGGGATATGAAGGAGGAGGATGAGGAAACCACTTATACGGGCAGACTTTCTTTTTACGCGCACTGTACTGATGGGCAGGTCAGTAATATTGCGGGATCGCTGCAGGTCATGGTCGGGATCCGCTCACTAGGTGGGCTTGATAGGGGGAGGGGTTTAGGTAGGAGTGAGAGGTGAGGTCAATGAGAAGAGAGGGTGTTCAACCTGTGTGTGGGAGGAAGCGTAGTTAAGACAGTGAGGGTGCTCTACAAGGTTATTATAAGCTTAGCCTTTCTCCGGTATACGTGGGTTCCGCTGATCGCTGATGCGGCGGATTAGGACTAGCTAGGTCTGGTCACATGCGTGTATAGTTTAGCTTGACGGCCATCTATTAGGGACCACACTCTCATACATTGTCAGCGGGATTTACCATGTAAACACAGACGCTCACGACAAAATTTCCGAGCAAGCAGAAATGCCAGCTCATCGCCAGTCATCTCCATATGACCGGAAGTTGCTGTAGCAAATTTTGTGTAATTGGAGGCCATGGAGGAAGGAAAGAACTTAGGAGAGGCCCTGACGTCATTTTTTGAAGCCGGCGCGGCCGCGCCGCGACCGGACGCTACAACATCTCTCCTCCTTCTTTACCCTCCGCTATACTATACCTCCGCATTCTCTTTCTCCGCGAAGCTCACGTACCTTAGCAACGCTGTTGCTAGTGGCCCGAGTTTTCATAGCAACAGCGTCGCCGTTGCTAATGGCCCGACTTGGCTAACCCTAAATTTTGACGTCACTTCCGCCACACTTTCCCCAATGCATTGGGAATGGCAAGGGCCTCTCCTAAATTGTTTCCTTCCTCCATGTTGGAGGCTATTGAGCGCGCCAGCGTTTGCAACTGCGGGACCAACAGGAAGATTCTTTTGGCCCTCGGTCACCTCCAGAATGCTGATATACGCTTTTCACTACAACGTGTCATGCAACCTACTCTTTCAGAGTCACTATTACGGAGCCTAGCGAATATCTTGTGTTAGTTTTTGCTGGTCGGCTTCTAGAGCCAAGTAATTGATGGTTGAATTATTTTCTGAAACAAATTCCGCAGTTGTTTAGTTTTATTTCCAAGCTGCTGTATATAATAGTCGCCCCTGCTGCCACTATAAGCGCTCTTGACAAAGAGCCCTTTTTGCCAGCTGGGTGAGAAGTGTGTGTGCCAGCATAATCTGATGGCTTTCCAAAATTTAATTTTCTGGCTACTAAATTTGGAACAACAGAAAGTGGCTTCGTGGTTGAGTAGCCTGTCGCCGCGTGCCACAACAATAGTAAAAATTGGATGGCTTGTAGCGTTTTAGCAAACTGTCATACTTTGCAAGCTTTTGTTCATCGCAGCAAAAAAAAAATTACATTTTTGGAACAATGAATTGCACTGCATATATAGTGATTGCAGGAACTCGATGAAAAAACGTAACGAATGCAGCACAACAGTTTCTTTAGGCAGACTTTATTACGTCACGCGCATTTCATATACTACATTGCGGCGCGATTGGAAAGTAAACAGAAAACCGCGCAAGGCACCGTACCTTGCCTATTCGTTAGCGCTTAAAGATACAATACTGAACACGGAGAAAAGCGCATTGAACACACAAAAGAAGCAAACACAGCGCATGTTTTTTTTTTATTGCGCTGTCGTAACTCGCGGCTTCAGCTAACAAGGTCTGCCGGTGAAACGTTCTGAGTGGGCATGGGCCTGATTTGAAATTAAATTATACAGAACTTTTTCTTTGCTGCCTGGCTGCAATTTTGAGCATCACCAGTGTGCCAAAAAAGTATGTTTCAATATATTACAGCGCGCACAGGAATATGCCCTACCAGAGAGTTAATAAACACGCTATGTTGACTCAATGCTCGGCCAATAATAGCATTTTACCTAGCCTGTTTATTAATATTAACGTCAACAACCTGTATAGGTGAACGAGGAATCAGTGCAGAATGCAAAAGACCGTAAACTGCTCCTTGCGTTTACGCATGATAGTTTCCATTGCATTCGCTGGAATATGTTACGTTGGCGGCGAACAAAAAATAATAAACGTTAGACCGATGCTTACAGCCGGCCAATTATTTAACAGCACCGTGTGACCATCGGCTGCTCAGTGCCGAAGCAAAGCAAATAGGAAATATGGAGAGGGAACGAGCGCTGGGGCGGAATCGTGCTGCTCGGACGAAGTTTCATCTGTTTGGCTTTTCTGCTTCGTCCGAACATACCCCTGGAATCAGGTTTCATGCCATCAAGTTTCAGTGGGTTTGTGGCCCAGATTGGCAGAGTTTTGTAACGTTCCAAGGACCGCACTTGTCCACGGTTTCATTTTTGGATAATTATTTTGAGGGAGCTTCTTTTCAAGTAATAATGTAAAGATATGTAATATCCTCGAATATTATTAATTCCGAACGTAACGAGTGCAAATAGTTATTGTGAATTATTGCAAATCTGTGTTCCTCATTACAGATGTTATTCGCACTATAGGAAGTAGAGTGTGGCATTCTTGGGGCACAGAAGCGTTCCAGGCGATTGAGGGCAGATGTTGCGTTGCACTATTCAGAACCAAGAACCGGGTTAATTGGAGAAATATGGGAGAGACCTTCGCGCTGCAGTGGGTATAGTCAGGCTGATGATGATGATGATGATTGAGAACCAGACCTCTTAATTACTACCAGTTGCAAGACGTCAAAATTCGGTAAACGAATAGTTGCGGCGTCTGCTGTCGATAAAGGAAACTTCAACGAAGTTTAAACTTTCAGATTGTTGATACATGCGCAATAACTTGGAAAGTAAAATTAGTAGAAGACATGCAGTAGCGAAACTCCTTAAAGCAGTAGACTCGGGGAAATTAAGGTGGAAAACAAGAAAGAAAATTGATTTCCAAAAGGCAATGAAGAGAATAGCAGAAAGCTTTTATTGACCTCTTCTAGATCGTGCGATAATTCATAGGCACCCGAGATATGCATGCAAATTATGGCCACTTTTTGAAGCCGATCTTTTACTCTGTTATGATCTGCTCAGAAAAGCATAGCAGACGGGGCTGACTGCAACAACAGGAATTGTGGGTATTCCATTGCCTCCGCGTGCTTCGTCATATAATTTCCGGCGAAGTAGGCCGGGGATTCGATGATCGCGCGCTATTATTAAAGAATTCGTGTGCTGTAGTTGGCACCCATGCGCATTGTTGTATTCGGAGAATACGGAATAACCTGACCAATACGCGTTTCTCTGGTGCCGGGGTAGTGATTATGAGACAGGCGACTGGGGAAATATGAGCTACTAACGCCACTGCAGGTACGTTTAGATAGCTTCTATACATTAGAATTATTGCTATAAGTAGTTTTTGGCATTGGTGTTCTTTAATAAACCACTAATATTCGCCGTGTTAGAGGGGTGAATAAAATTGTATTCATCACTGCAGGCATGGTAACAGGTAATATGCCATGGTGACGGCCCTCAAGGAATTTGCAAGGAAATTTTGTATTAACCTTACAGCGAATATATCAGGGGGCTGCCAAGATACCATGCGTGTTGCTGGAATCAGACGCTTGGACAGAGAGCACTGCGCCTGGTGCGTGGAGTACCCGCGCACCGCTTCAATAACACGCTTATATCATACGGACTTTCTCGAAGCTGTGCTAAGCTTAGCTTCGAGCCGAGCCGAGTTATTCGTAGCTATAGTACTTCGCACAGCGTCGCTGAATCCCAAAAAATACTTTTTCATTAACCTCCCTTGCTGGCCGCTGAAAAATATCACGCTTGCGTCTACTAGGATTCGTTTAACTACACATGAAATCACTATGAAACCAAGACACGTTCCATCCCGCATCGATCATTCAAGCAAAGTTCATCGATCACCCGAGCCGCGCAACAACATGCATAAATTCCTTCCTTCCAAAAACATCGTTGGAGTGGATCCACGTACCGCCGAAGAATCTCATCTCTGCTTGACAACACTGCGATTGTTATCTGCGTTGGCATGAATAGTGACAAGCTGACCAAGGAGGCACAAACGCAGCCTGAAATCGAATTTGTAGTCTGCAATCACGTAGTCAACAACCTCTACAATGTAGTTTATAATCTCGACACCATTTATTGAAGCTTAATGAAAACAGTGCGAGACAGTCACACTGCATGGAGCCATCACGTCAAAGGAGGAAATTAGGAGCGGTGTGATGCTGAACACTGTGGGACACTCGGCGATAAGATCGTGCATACCTGCCATTATCCGCTGTTCTAACGAAGTTTACTCATCGCTTTTGACGTTGAAAACATTCAGAATGCTTGGAATAATAATCAGAGCGGAAAAAAAGAATCAAGCTTAGAATCATACACGATTTGAAGAAGAGTTTGTTTCCGGAGCAAATGCACCGCAAGGCACTTCCTAATTTTAATTGTGTTTACTGATCGAAACTCGGCTATTTTTGTATAAAAGCATTTCCTGTACTATATCATTGATCTCTTCCGTAAGATAGAAAACTTCGTTGAAAGCAGAGTAAGGATAGTCATTGAAAACAGCGGTAATGTCATGCTTGGCGCATTATAGCGATCAGATAAGGCGTTCATCATCATCATCATCATCATCATCATCATCATCATCATCATCATCATCATCAGCCTGATTATACCCACTGCAGGGCGAAGGCTTCTCCCATATTTCTCCACTTAACCCGGTTCTGTGCTAGCTGCATCCACTTGACCCCTGCGAACTTCTGAATTTCATCCGCCCACCTAACTTTCTGCCGCCTCCTGCTACGCTTTCCTTCCCTTTGAATCCAGTTTGTTACCCTCAGCGACCATCGGTTATCCTCTCTTCGCACTACATGTCCTGCCCATGTCCATTTCTTCTTCTTAATTTCTACTAGAATGTCGGTAACTTGAGTTATTTCTCTGACCCACTCTGCCCGCTTTCTATCTCTTAATGTTACCCCTACCATTTTTCGTTCCATAGCCCTCTGGGTTGTCCTCAACTTAAGTAGAACGCTCTTGGTTAGCCTCCACGTTTCAGCCCCATAGGTGAGTACAGGCAAGATGCAACTGTTGTATACTTTCCTCTTGAGCGATACCGGTCAGCTGCTAGTCATAATCTGCGAGTGCTTGCCAAATGTGCTCCATCCCAATCTTATTCTTCTTGTTATTTCCTTTTCATGGTCCGGATCTGCGGTTACTACCTGTCCTAAGTCGACATATTCGCTTACTACTTCCAGTATTTCGCTACCTAATGTAAACTGCTGTTCCTTCCCGAGGCTGTTGAACATTACCTTACTCCTCTGCTTATTGATTTTAAAGCTTACCTTTCTACTTTTCCTGTCTAGGTCATCAATCATTATTTGCAGTTCATCCCCCGAGTTGCTTAGCAAGGCAATGTCATCAGCAAATCGCAGATTACTGAGGTATTCTCCATCGACCCTTATCCCTAACTGCTCCCATTCCAAGTATCTGAATACTTCCTTTAAGCAAGCTGTGAATAGTACTGGGGAGATTGTGTCTCCTAGCCTAACACCTTTCTTTATGGGAATTTTGTTACTTTCTTTATGCAGAACTATTGTTGCTGTGCAGCCATTATATATATATCTTCCAGCACTTTCACGTACGGCTCGTCTACCCACTGATTTCGCAATCCCTGCATCACCGCCGAGGTTTCAACTGAGTCAAATGATTTTTCATAATCAATTAATGCTATGTATAAGGGATGGTTATTTTCCGAGCATTTTTCTATCACCTAATGAGTAGTATGGATATGATCGATAGTAGAGTACCGTTTCCGAAACCCTGCTTGATCCTTTGCTTGGTGTTATGAGAAGCTAAAAAGAAATAGCCTCTCAGGCTAGGCTCACAGATTTAGCGTCAATTCAAAAGAATGCGGAGCACAGTAATTGAAAGACTGTAAATAAGGAGCGGGGAGTAAGGCTGGGCTCAAATACGAGCGCTCAGCATTTCTGCATGGACCTACACAGTCTGCAAGATCAGAACCGCAATCTCTAAACAGCACTCACGTTGCGTCGTGAAGAAAGATTCTAGCGCGTCGTAGTTGACATATTTTTGGACAAGGGAAAGGGGAAACACTTTTGGATATTCTCAATACCATCTATGAAATACCACATCAAATATTATATTATTTATTTCTATATTTGTTTTTATGCGGCCTCTATAGGCCCTCGTCTTGTGGGCATTACATAGGGAGCAGTAAAATTCAAACATGGAGATACAAGATGGATCCTCTAACATGAGGACTTGAACTAAATAAAACAAGAAACGCGCGAAAATTGAATAGTCGACAAGTATCAAAATGTGTCTGAACAACAAAATACAAAATGTACACAATGGAAGAAAAACGCAATAAACACAACCAAAAAGCAAAACTCCGTCCCATAACGTTGGATACAAAGGAATTTAGAAGAAAACTACACAATGGTGTCATCTTTTTAAGTTCATGAAATACTGCCGCATACGTTTCATTTGCAATTGTGAAAGGCAGCCTGGTTCCAGTCAATAATGGTTTTGAGGATGAACGATTTGGTAGAAATTGAAGTGTGGCATGACAGGCGTTTGATCTTGAAAGGATGGTCACATCGTGCAAACACTGCTGAGGGTGAGTGAAAAAAATCGTCGTTTAGCAACGGATGATTGTAAATTTCGTGGAAAAGAGTTAAACAAGCTTGTTCCCGACGATTGGAAAGGTTTTTAAGCCAAGAACGAGCTTTTAACATGGAGACGCTAGTAAAATGTCTGTAGTCTGAAGAAATGAAACGAGCCGAACGGATTTGCAGGGATTCAATATTTTCTCGGACGTAGGCTTGATCTGGGTCCCATATGGCGGAATCGTTATCAATTTTAGGTGAATAAATGTAATAGAAGCAAGTTTGCGCACTTCTGTCGGAGCTGTCGAAGGCTACGCTTTAAGTAGTCATGTGAACGGTTAGCAGCTGCTAGAGAAAAGTTAACATGATTGCTCCAGGTGAAGTGGAGGTAACCTCCTAAATACTTGTAAGGGCAAGCTGTCTCATCTGTTACGTCATTAAGGGAGTATGTGGTTGTGATGCGACAAGAATTTCTGGTAAAAGAGATGAGCTTAGTCTTGGACAGGTTTAGGGCAATCAGCCATAGCTGGCACGAAGTATTGATAGAATCAAGATCAGCTTGTACAGATGGTCGGTCAGAGTCATTTGAGAACATTCTGTACACAACAGGGTCATTATCAAACAGTATAATTCATGAAAAATTGCAATTCAGTGAGCCATTATAAATATTAGGAAGTGCAGTGGACCAAGCGCTCTCCTCTGGTGTACACCAGATGCGGCATTAGCCAATGTAGAGTTAGAACCGCTCACAGAAGTGAACAGAACACTAAATAAAAGAAAATAGATTATCGAAGTAAGTACATACCTGAGGGTTAATATTGGTATGCGATAGCTTCAGCAGTAGTCTATGGAGAGGAACAAGAGCAAATGCGTTAGAAAAATCTAGAAGCAAACTATCGGCTTGAATTCCGGTATCTAAAGAAATAAATAATTCGTTTGTAAATCCGGCGATTTGAGTTTCCCAAGAAAATTGTTTGCGAAAACCACGTTGATATTTAAATATGATGTCATGATTTTCAATATAATTATCGCCTTTGAATTGGCTCATTACAAAAACCATTCCCAGCACGGCTCATCCCGCATGTAGTTAGGAGAGGGCTAGCATGCTAGGCAGGATTTTCCGGCGAGAAAACCTTTAACCCGCTAATGCATTTTCGCCAGTCTAATGCCTGCATTCGATACCGACACCTTTATACGCGGCAGGGAGCGGCATATAGCTGAAAGGAACGTACCCTTAAACCTTCCCGCTTAAAATCACAGGGACTCGTTCTACAAAGTCGAAATCGCACCAACTACAACTGGGTGAATAATTGGTCGCTTTTGAGCATGCTTATGACGTTGTCAGTGAACAAACAGGCTATAACTGACAGCGCAGTGCAGCGTTCACGGGCAATGGCCTTACTGCTTTTGACTTTGATGTGACATTGAACTATAGGTTAGAATGCAGCTGGCCTTAAAGGATGGGGAGAGGACCGTGGTATGTTCTTACAAAGACGCTTTAAAGTTCCCTTGTAGATTTAATGAAAACACACAGTGCACAATCACCTCATCGCCGTCTATGCATACGTACTCGAGCGCAAGTAAGCAGTTTGTTCTGCAGTCTGGCTGCCCTGGATAACAAGGCGTAGTTACGAGAGATCGCTTCAAGCTAGAACCGATAGCAGACGTGCTTTTCGGTGGCTCCGTCTCAGGGAACCTACCGCGGGCACGCATCCGAGACGTACGTTCCTATAATCTCTTCGAGGGCACGTACTACGATCCACCGCCCCTTTCTGCACCTAACCAGGTTTGAAACCAAAGCCTTAAACATCTGCCTGTACCCGCCCAAGCAGCCCCTGGTTCGGTTAAGCCTGTCGCGGCCGCCATCGATACTCCAGTCGATGTTGCCCCTGTGACGTTTAACCCCCCCTGACGAGCTCAAGAACATATGAATCCGCGTGACGCATACAGTCGCGAATTGACGCAGGACACTTTCCTCCTTGCCTCCCGGAATTATACGGATAGCCTTCAGGCCAAGATGAGTCGCCGCCGTTGAACGGATAGGCCATGGCGCAGCCAGGCCTGCAAGCCCTGCAAGTTACCGCCGCGGGCCACGACCTAGGAAACCTTCAGCTGTGTATCCTTTCTACCTATAACACCATTACGGTCGCCACCACGCATGGTGTCACCGCTTTTCACATCGTCAAGCAAAGGAGGTGGTTATGAACCGTTATGAACCGCCGACCGCTGCTGTGCGCGGTTCATAACAGGGACCTACTTTGCGGAAACACCTAAACGGAATGCTGCAGGACCTCTAGATTCAGAACACGGACACTGATATTATTGCAGACCGCAGAATGGGTAAGAGCCTCTCCATGCTCATTACTGTTTCACACGGAATGGTTTCCCATACCGTATACTACATGCGTGTAGTATGCAGGTGCATGCCATACAAGGGGTGTTCAGATACGTGCACGAACTGCCGTCAACCGGGATACAAGTATGATGTGTGCCGACATCCCCAATTTAATCTCAGCCCGCGGTGCAAAGAAAACCTTTCCCACAGGATGTTCACTCCTGCATAATGAAGTGCATTTTTTGTAGGGATCCGCATCTCACAGACACGGAATCCCGCAAGGCGAGGATTTCCACCTCAAAACGACACAGCCTGCCGCGCCAGAAGACAAAGTTCTCTAAAAAGAAGCATTTTCGTGCACTCAGCATGACCCTTAAATTGACCTCTAAATTTTTGTACAAGGCTACCATGACAACCCCCACGACCTCACTGGACCCGGCAGTGAAGACACTGCGGGGAAATAAAGCATTTAAGGGTCGCTGTCTATACAACCACTTTTGCTCAGAGCACCGCTCCACAATCCCCACCGTCTCAATGCAACCCACCCGCTCAACGTCATCAGAATAAATGCCTGATGTGAGCAAAGTGGGACCCTTGGAATGGGAATTTATTGATGTCTGGACCTCGCTCAGAACCTAGAAGCCCTGCTCACTGGATGTATAACAGCACAGTGCAAGAGTATGATTGAAGCTACCATTAAATGCCTAATGAATAGGTTCACCTCTAGCTTCACACCCAAACTAGAGACGGGTTTAGCTCACTGTGTTCCTGGGCCCTCGACACCCTCTCCTCCCGTAGCTCCACCGTCTAAGCCTTTTCTTTAACCCGCCATCCTAAAATATGGCCCCTACAAAGGGCGGTAGTTTTTAACAGAATATGTGATAGAAATGCAGGGAGTTTTGGCGACTCCCTGCAGCACATTATTGTCATTTTGCCAACCCCTCCAGACATTATTGCTATTCAGGATGTCAGTATCAGCAGGCAACTCCCAAGATACGCTATTATTCCTTCGACTCAACTGACATTGCTCGGGTGGCCACATACGTCGGTAAGTCCTTGCATACGCGGAGCATGAAATGATCTCCTATCGCTCACAACCTTATTGAAATTGGATCTCCATTCTTTTAAAATGTCCTTTTCATCGTCTCCCAATGCAGTGTATTCACATAATCGCCCACACCTCAAATCCGCCACACAAGTGGGTGAATGAAACGCTCTACTAATTGCCGGAGACTTTAACGGCGTACATATGGACTGGGGATATAGGCGCACCACTCGCACAGGCACTTATACTGTAAAATGCTGGTGGTCAACCTGATCACCTCTAATAATTTCAGCCTTCCTTGGCGCACTGGTAATGGTGTTGCTGCTGATACTAGCCCAGACCTCACATTTGGCAGAAACGTGGCACACCTGCAATAGGAAAGAAAGCAAACCACAGTAGGCAGTGGCCACCATCTAATTCGCATAACATTAAGCCACCACCGAGCGTAGCATGCAGCGGTATATAGCTGGTAATATAGATGAATTCTATAGTATTAATGAGAGGGTTGCATTAGGCTTAATAAGCGGTATAAACTGAAGGTTGTACAGGCCTATGCACCTACATGTAGTTATGATGACCAGGCAGTTGAAGGCTTCTATGAAGATGTAGAATCGGCAATGCGAAAAGTAAAGACGCAGTATACTGTACTAATGGGCGATTTCAATGCCAAGGTAGGGAAAAAAGCAGGCAGGAGACAAGGCAGTAGGTGACTATGGCTTTGGTTCTAGGAATAGCAGGGGGGAGTTACTAGTTGAGTTTGCAGAGCGCAATAACTTACGTATCATGAATACCTTCTTCAGCAAACGGAAGAACCGGAAATGGACATGGAAAAGTCCTAACGGAGAGACTAAAAATGAAATCGACGTCATAATGTGTTCAACCCCCGCCATTATGCAAGATGTAGAGGTAATCGGGAAAGTGCGATGCAGTGACCACAGGATGGTGAGGTCCCGAATTAGCCTAAATCTGAAGAAGGAACGCAACAGATTAGTAAGAAAGAAACCCATCAACGAATTAGCGGTGAGGGGGAGGGCAGAAGAGTTCAGGATCTCGCTACAGAATAGGTTTTCAGCTCTAACTCAGGATGGCGACATTACCCTAGAGGCAAGGAACAATAATTTCAGAGATATCATTACTGAGTGCGCGGTAGAAGTAGGCGGTAGGATAGTTAGAGAGGATACCGGCAAGCTGTCTAAGGAGACGAAAGATTTGATTAAGAAACGCCAGAGTATGAAAGCTTCCAATCCAACCGACCAGATCGAATTGGGCGAGATATCAAAGCTAATCAATTAGCGGAAGGTGGCCGATATAAGAAAGTATAACATGGAGAAAATTGAGCATGCTGTAAAGAACGGGGGAAGCCTTAAAGCGGTAAAGAAGAAATTGGGCATAGGCAAAAACCAGATGTATGCGATAAGAGACAAGGCAGGCAACGTCATCACTAATATGGAAAAGGTAGTCAAAGTAGCCAAGGAGTTCTATACAGATCTCAACAGCAGCCAAAGTAGTCAGGACCGTAATGAGATTGGCGGTAGGGAAAAACAGTCAGATGTTCCACCAATGACGAAGGACGAGGTCAAGAAAGCACTAGAAACTATGAAAAGGGGGAAATCAGCTGGAGAGGATCAGATAACTACAGATTTGCTGAAGGACGGGGGGGGGGATATCGTGCTAGAAAAACTGGCCACCCTGTATACGCAGTCCCTGGTATCATCGACGGTTCCGGAACCATGGAAGAATGCAAACATTATCCTCATTCACAAGAAAGGGGACTCTAAGCACTTTAAAAATTACAGACCAATCAGCTTACTGTCTGTTACGTATAAGGTATTTACTAAGGTAATCGCTAATAGAATCAGGACAACCTTAGACTGCAATCAAGCAAAGGATCAAGCAGGGTTTCGAAAACGGTACTCTACTATCGATCATACCCATACCATCAATCAGGTGATAGAAAAATGCTCGGAATATAACCAGCCCTTATACATAGCATTCATTGATTACGAAAAAGCATTTGACTCAGTTGAAACCTCGGCGGTGATGCAGGCATTGCGAAATCAGGGGGTAGACGAGCTGTACGTTAAAGTGCTGGAAGATATATATATAGTGGCTGCACAGCAACCATAGTTCTGCATAAAAAAAGTAACAAAATTCCCATAAAGAAAGGTGTTAGGCAAGGAGACACAATCTCCCCAGTACTATTCACAGCTTGTTTAGAGGAAGTATTCAGAAACTTGGAATGGGAGCTGTTAGGGATAAGGGTAGATGGAGAATACCTCAGTAATCTGCGATTTGCTGATGACATTGCCTTGCTAAGCAACTCGGGGGATGAACTGGAAATATTGATTGATGACCTAGACAGGAAAAGTAGAAAGGTAGGCTTGAAAATCAATATGCAGAAGACTAAGGTAATGATCAACAGCCTCGGGAAGGAACAGCAGTTTACATTAGGTAGCGAAATACTGTAAGTAGTAGGTGAATATGTTTACTTAGGACAGGTAGTAATCGCAGATCCGGACCACGAAAAGGAAATAACAAGAAGAATACGATTGGGATGGAGCGCATTTGGCAAGGACTCGCAGATTATGACTAGCAGCTTACCGGTATCGCTCAAGAGGGAAGTATACAACAGTTGCATCTTGCCTGTACTCACCTATGGGGCTGAGACATGGAGGCTAACCAAGAGCGTTCTACTTAAGTTGAGGACAACCCAGAGGACTATGGAACGAAAAATGGTAGGGGTAACATTAAGAGATAGAAAGCGGGCAGAGTGGGTCAGAGAAATAACTCAAGTTACCGACGTTCTAGTAGAAATTAAGAAGAAGAAATGGACATGGGCAGGACATGTAGTGCGAAGAGAGGATAACCGATGGTCGCTGAGGGTAACAAACTGGATTCCAAGGGAAGGAAAGCATAGCAGGAGGCGGCAGAAAGTTAGGTGGGCGGATGTGATTAAGAAGTTCGCAGGGGTCAAGTGGATGCAGCTAGCACAGAACGGGGTTAAGTGGAGAAATATGGGAGAGGCCTTCGCCCTGCAGTGGGTATAATTAGGCTGATGACGATGATGATGATGAGCGTAGCATATTTTCAGTGCTAAGCACTCTAATAATACCGTCTCCGCAAATTTAGGCAATTACAGCAAACATTATCCTCCTTGGACCTCGACACCTTGACTACTCATTTGGAGAAGGATATTGGCCAACATGAGAAAATGCTAGACAGTACCTCAGCCACCTCGTTATCGATAGGAACTTAGAAACTTGAAAAGCATAACAGGAACCTAAACCTCAAACTGTCTTAGTTTCCATTTACAATAAAACAGCACAGTTCCAGTCGTTACCAAGCTAACTGAGCACGGGTTTGTGACGCCTCCGCGGCAATGTCACCGCAGTACGCGCCTGACACATGTTACACTACATGCTAGACCCCACGCAATCTAAAAGCCAGATGCGCAATAGCACTCGCTGCCTCAGTAAGCCATCAACAGGACACCTTCGTGGAGCAGGTAAAACGTGTCTCTACAACCCGAGGTCTCTCTTTCAAACACCCCGTGTACACAGTGATACCCTAATCTTATCTTGATGCCTTTATTACAAAATCAGAATTTCGTGCAGCCCTACTGAAATTTCGAAGCACCACACACGTGCAGGATCCGATTACCAATGCCGTCATCAGAAATCTTGATGAATCCTTCATAACTATTCAACTGTACTACCGAATTCTGGGAAGCAGCCACTCTCCCTGCCTCCTGCAATCATGGGAAAATCATCTTCATTCAGAATCCCCCTCCCCACCCCCTTCCAATTCCATGACCTTACAGCTCACTCGCACAATTTCTATCACATCTCGTATCGGCAAGGCATTCGAGCACAAAATTCTTTCTCGACTAATGTCTTATATGAAAGATAACCACCGTTTCCCCAACAGCATTTCGGGCTTTCGCCTGCGTCTTTCTGCGCAGGATGATCCACTTCAAATTACGCATGACGTGCTTGATGATACCATCCCTCAACTAACGTAAGCTACCCTGGCGCCTGATCTCACTAAGGCATCTAACAGAATCCGACACGATGTCATCTTGCGGCAACTGCTGGCACTGCAAGTAGATCCAAAAAGCTACAACTCCGTTCGCGCATTTCTCTCGGGCTGCAATGCATTGCTGCTCATACATAAGCTTTGTAGAGCCCCTTATACACTCACGCGGCTAGCTCAGAGCTCCATATGGCGCAGTTCTGTTCCCCTTTCTCTTTAACATTGCTCCAATTCCCCTAGCTGACAAATTCAATCTCATCCAGACCCTGAAGCATACCCTGCATGCTGATATTACCACATGCACCACTCATGAATCAGGTGGGGAAATCAGAGAAATCTCCAGTTAGCAGCCGACGCCACCTCAGTTCACGCTTCATATATTGCGCTCATATGCTGTCGTACAAATTCCACGCTCCTTCTAATTATCTCAAAATTCTCCGCTAACTCTACCATTCAATACGCCTTACAAGTATCTCCTATTCCCTTCATCCCCAGCCTACAAATACTTGGCCTCTGGCTACAGGATTCCTGACGCAATAATCTTGCCCTTAAAACACGAAAGGCCTCAGCAAAGTATGTGCTGCAGCTTCTACGCCACGTATCTTCCCTGCTGAGGGGTTTAGAAGAGGCAGACATGAAGGCGAGTTTATGAGCTAGTGGGATGGAGCAATGTTAATCAAACAGGGGAGAGGACAGCGCCTTGAGAGATTCTGATCTCGCCAAATGTATAATGAGCTGCAGTGAGCTGATCTATACGTCACCTCATATGTAAAGCTTAATCGCACGAAAACCAAAGGCGCGAACGCCATTATCAGCCGTAAATCTAAAGCAGACCTCAACCTACCTCGTAGCACTAGCACAGTCAAACTCTTTCCAATAAATATTCGCAACACGGAACTAGTTAACGCGCACCTTCAGGCTCTGTACCTAATGCAAACCGCGACAACCATTAGCCGTCATATCATGTCGTCACTTCGCAATAATGTTTTTGGTTCCTATAACTTCGACCCACAGGGCTGGCTTTGTGGCTATGGTGTTTCGATCCGGAGCCCAAGGATGTGGAATAACATTTTGGTCATCAAATTTCGATCGAGCGGTAGTGCGAATCTATCCGTGTTCTGTGCAATGTAATTGCTCGTTTACGAGTGCCATGTTGTCGGAATGCTTCAGAGATCTTCCACTATGATGTTTCTTACATGCGCCCACGTGCAGGATTCCATGCTGCTAAGCCAGGAACATCACATGAATCCTCTATCGTCGTCAAGTGCTTAATGAACACGATGAATCACGTGACAAAGGAATTTATTTTATTGTGAATAGAGCGAGAGGAAATTATTTCGAAGTCACGTGAGCAAATATCCCTGCAGCACCTACTTGAAATGGCATGAATTGCTGCATCATCGATCGGCATCTGTGGCCTAGTTTACCTCTTCACACAAAAGGAGACGACCATGTCTTTGGCTGTTCACGCTAAAGGAGGATCACATTCTCCGTAATCCATTTGCCCACGGCCGTCGGGTGACAAGGTGACTTCGCTGTAATTACTACCTCTCTGTGCCATTCTTGCAAGCGGATTAAATCCTTGTCTTTAACGTCTTCTATCGCAGGCCGCAGTGGCATTGGGATCGGTGAGACTTTGCCTAGACGTTCTTATTCCTCGAACCCATCGGTATGCTGTTTCGGACTTGGCAGCATCACTAGCCATCTGTGCCCCATCAGTAGCAGTATGGGGTAATATTTTGGGTGGAAAAGTGTTAATAAGAAAGCCGGAAAGGCCAGCTAAAGGAAAGCACCTTTGATGCATATACTACACCGTGGTCGTCGTCTGTGCCCATTCGAACAAAGACTTGTCCTCTTGTCGAAACGTTGCATCGGCTAGCGAACTAAGGCTCCCCATCAACCCTTTTTAGTGCCCTTTCATCACTACGGGGTGGAGACACTTAGACACTGGCGCGGTAATGAGAACATCTGTTTGATTACCTAATATTCTCAATTAAACATTTCGCCTGGCGACAGGATCGATGATGTCATGCTCTGCAATGAACGCTGCTAAGAGCTGACTCAACTGCGCAAGGTCTGAACTTCAATTTTTCTTTGAGCAAATGGATTTTAACGAATACGAGGCTGTAAAGTCTGCTACAAACCCATCACTGTGTATACGTACTACATTTTTGCTCACAATCGCTGAGTAACAGAGACGGATATTCATGGTCTGTTGAGCCCGAGTTACACTATCGACCAGCGGAGGGGAGCGTCTGGGAGGGGGGGGGGACGGGACGGGCGTTGAAAATAAAGTTTCGCTGCGTGACGAGCGTTCGCGGTTCGCCCCTAGCGGCGAAACTCTAGGGCACAGATATAATACGACCATAAGCGCGAGTCTGTCACGGTGCTTTAACTAATAGTGCAAACCAAGCTATGCGCGCCTCCACTTTTCACGTGTTGTCTCCGAACTCGCACTTTATAGCTAGCCTTTATAGAGAAATATAGACGCACGCTTAAAAACAACAACGTTCACGGCGCTCGTGTCCTCTTGAGCCCGGCAGGGCGAGCAGTTTTCCGCCGAAGCATCGCGCTCCGGTCTTGTTCGCTGGTGGGACGCCCTTGCTTGCTTCACTTGAGTCTTGCTTCTCTCAGGACAATCATTCACCTACTTCCTTGTGTGCTATCAAATGAAGCTCTAAGCTGGACACAGAAAGTATATTGTAGCCGGAAAAATACTGGTGCATTAAGGAAGTACTCTACATCAGTGACTAGGAATTATATAAATTATACATTGCTTGCTGCAACAAGTCGAAGCACATTGGAAGCCGTTGAATATACTTTTCTTGCTCTCTCGGCACGTGTAGTCAGGGAGCCCGAATGTCTGCTAAGGCAGAGGCGTCCGACAGTAGGCTATATACAAATTTCTGTCGTACACTTCCGGCAACAGTGCGACTCTGATGATAACTACCCTTGCACTTTGTAAAATCCGTGGCCACAGCGCAGATGTGGGGCACCATGGACGGGTGACAGCAGTGGGGTGTGTCAATATTGGGTTATAATTCATGTTAGCCTGCATCGATAGATTACAGCAGTGTACCGACAAAGCGCCCGCTTTCAACGGAAACAGAGCTTTTACATGGTGCAAAAGCCTAGAAAATGAATTACAAGGTTCTCATTCAAGATCGCTCATGGAAGTGCTTTGCGCCGAAAGGTTTTGAATGCGGACTCCACAGTACATGAAACAAGGTCAATAATATGGGATGTTCTATCGCGGAAGCCGTTTTTGTGTAGACGTCCCGTGATGTTTAAATGGAATGAAGTTTTTAAATTCGGTTTTCTAGAAAATAAATGCGCCTTTTGCTGCCGAACAAACTTCAATGAACGCAGAAGCAGAAACGGATATGTACTTTTGGTATCAATCAAGTGTGTCGCTGTTTTTATTCATTTTCCCATGAAGGAATATGCTTGCCCTAAATTTACTTAGCCTGTTTACGCAGTTTATATATCGACCATTGTGCGAGATTGGTGAAAAGAAACGTATCAGCAAATAAAAAAGTTCACTAGTGTACTGAAATTATAGATGTTAGGGGTTAAAACTTCTTCAGCACTTTGTTTCCATAGCGAGGACAAAAATCCTGCCGCAGCTTTTGAATGCCGACCAGCGAAGAGTGCTCCGAGCAGTAAAGTGCGCACTTCAGGCGCCACTTGTAGACGAGAATTTACAAGGAGTATTCGGCATCGAGCACCTTTTAGCTACGTAGCTCCCTGCGATATAGCATAAGGACACCATAAGAGTGTTCTGAAAGCAGTTTTCCGTCCTCGTGGCCCAACGTGATTATTCCTTTCCACCTGAACATCCGAATCGCATTGTAATTCAGTATGCACTAGAATTAGTCTACTCTGATCATGTGTTCGCACTTCGCATGCAATGCTCTCCTCATAACCCAACGTATAGGCTGCGGAGAAGGTCCTCACAGTTGCCTGATATCATTTTTTCTACCGATGTCGGCGTGGAAGAGTGGTGAGACTGCCCGGTTCTCAAGACGCTGCATGTCACAACGAAACACAAATCTGGTAACAGTTCATGAAGATATTAACCCGACTCGGGTGAGAAAACGAGAAAGATGCTTTATGCTCAACGCTGGATGTTTCTTCGCCATAATCCGCGAAAAACCGGCTGACCATGCTCTCACGTGACAAGCGGCTGTCGCGACGCCGGACGCACAGGGCCGGAGCCAAGGGTAGCGTTGACCGGCAAGGCGTCGAGGAACCGCGGAGACGAGGAGCTTTCATTAGGGCTGAGTACAAGTAGTTTATTTACATCTGTACACTTTGGAGATTTCAGAAGGAAGCCCTCTCCCGATGTCGGACACCAGGCTTTCTTCTCTTGGGTCTCCTAGGTCCCTAGGCAGGGAATTAGATCATCTTTGGTACGGCCAATCGCAAAGCGCGAGGTGACAGTTTGCGCACTGCATCACTGAGCCCCGCACATTCTTGCACGTGTGCCACTACACTTTAACAAACAATTCGCCAGTTCACAAGCGACCCCCCATCGTTCTGTCCTCATGGCTTGCCTCTGTTTTTGTCCGTTCGGTCCGGCGCCTTGTGGGTCTCCCCCTCAGCGGCAAACACTTCAGCCAGCAGGCCAGAGCTCGCGCGAAGCCGACGATGGCTTCTCCCTCCGCTTTTGTCCAACGTCCAGTACCGTAACACGACACCGCGCGGCTCCGACGACGGTCGCTTGCTCCGCCGCCGCCCCTCTGTAGGTCATTAACGGGCCAGGGTCTTCTTGGGAAGTCAGGCCGTTTCTTCACAAAGCGACCAAATCGGTGCTTCGAAAATGGCCATGGGTGAGGAATGCGGTTGTTGAGGCGTCTGTGCAGACCGGGTGGACATCTGCAGACGAAGCTTGCTGAGATGCCTGTGGAGCGAACGCAGACACACCGACGCCTTCTGAGCAATAAATTAGCTCGGACACAACAGCTCCTCCGCCGACCGGAAGATCTCGGACGGCGAGGAGTTTCCGCTGCTCGACGTTAGAGATCAGCTTCTTCGTAAGGGGGTTGAGCCACTCCTAAATCGCAAAGACTGGCGCCACAAACCAAGCAAGCGCCAGCAAAAGCTCTCGAGCTTCCAGGCTATTGCATGATAAACAAAAATCTCTGCCTAGTATCATATTTGCGGACCCTGTCACACTACTGCCATCCGTTTTCTGCCTCACTGCCTCTCTTCTGTTCAAAAAAAGAGCTACAAATTCACTCACTTATGAAAACTGCTAAGAAACATTCAGTGCAACAATACCTAACTTAAACACTTAGAACAGTAAAGGGTACATTTGTATCTTCCTCGTTCACTGAAGCGGTAAAAAGAGTATTATGCACGGCTCGAGCCATCGACTTTAGCATTTGTCTTTCCCTTCTTGTACCGCACCCTGAAGCTCAAATCTTGGAGCGCAATGCTCCCTATCAATAGTCGAGGATTTTTCCCTGACATTTGCGAAAGCTACATTAGTGGACAGTGGTCTGTCACAAAGATGAACGGGGTTCCATAGAGGTAGTAAGCCAGTTTTGGGGATGCCCAAACCAGGCAAGCACTTTCTTTAGAGCTGCCCAGCTGAGGCATTCTCGGTGGTTAATTCCTCATGGACGTTAGAAGCCATGCTGACTGGCTGAATCTCGCCCTCATATCGTTTCAAAAGGTGGTGGTGATAGATCGTGACATCTAGGCGCCTTCGCTTCCGCTCGATTTCGTAGTTTATCTCTGAAAGGTTTTTCACCACTCGGAACGGCCCTTCCCATTGATCTTTGAGCTTATTCGCTCACGATGGGCGCAGGACAAGGGCTTGATCGCCTTCTTAATACCACTGCAACTTTGCATTTCGTTCGTAGTAACTTTCCGCCTTAGTCGGTGCCTCCTCCATGTTGGCTGTGCCCCACACATCTTTTACACTTTCGGCATCTTGCTGCTCCTTAATGAGCGTTTCTCTGTTCACCTTTCCGAGTTCTCGATCGAGCGACACTATCGACGGAAGCACAGACAACCCCTTACAATCGCTTCCCTCACTTTCCGATTGTCCTGCATTGCCTGAATTGTCTCCCGTTTCTCTCTCACCTAAGTGTGATGGGGCCTGCTTGTTTTTCATTTCATTGAACTGCCTGTTTGACACCGCCTCACTGCTCCCTCGTTCATCGCTCCTCTGCGATATCGGAGACTGTGCACCCGCGACATCTCTCTCCTCCTGCCCTGAGTCAACCTCATTCCTCTCTAGCTTGGCAGCAAGGAAACGCGCCTCAGCTCTTGTGAGCGCCTGAACGACTTCCTCTGTCAAGCTTTTCCCTTGAGCTCTCAGAAGCTAGTCCGTTCGGTTAGAAAACAAGTAGGGGTACTGCGGTGGCAGCTTGTTTGAAACTGCAGCCTCAGTACGAACTTCACCGAAAGGTCTAGGGATTACGACTACCGCTACTGGAAGGCAAATACTAGATTCTTCCAGAATCGGCTTTATCCACGCACATTTTCCGCTGAACTGCTTTTCTTCCACGTAACCAGGATGTACAAGGTCAATTGTTGTCCCACTGTCCCTGAGCACTCGGCATCTTGTTCCGTTGACAGTCAAATCAAACAAATAAGGATTGAATAGTTCCTCATCCGTCACCGAATCGCAAGTGTATGCGAACGTAACTTTCGGTTTTCGACATCCCGCGCAATGTGCCCAGATTCTCGGCATTTAGAGCAGACAGGCGGTTTGCGCGCTTAAAAAATCTTCCTCTGTAACCGATCATGCGCCCCCTTTTTTTCAGGCTCACTTTCTGACTTTTCATCACTAAACGTTTTCGTAGTGTCCGTTGTCACATTTCCCAGCTTAGATCCTGAACTCCACTGGCGCGTTTTCAGTCCTGACCCTGTCACGCTATTTCCCTTATCAGTTGGCATAGCGGGAAAAAGCTCCTCTCGCACCCCTCGGCGGGAGACGTATTCGTCCGCAAGTTCAGCCGCTGCCTGCATCGCGCTGACAGTCCCCTTGTCCTGAATCCAAATTTTCATTGGCTCCAGAACTCTAGAAAGAAATTGCTCAATAGAAAGGATTTCTAGGACATTGCTGTACTCATTATTGGCTTTGGCGCCTATCATCCATTGCGTCAGGTTTGCCTTTAACTCATAGGCAAACTCTCCATAGCTAGCACCTTGCCTCTTTGTAATGCTCCGAAATCTCTGTCTGAAAGCCTCTGGCGAAAGACGAAATCTCTTGGGAAAGCTATTCTTAACTTTATCGTAGTCGTCAGAGTCCTCCGCAGAGAGTCAAGCAATTACATCCGCTGCCTCGCAAGGCAACAAACTTACCAAACGCCGCGGCCAAGAGCTGCGCCCAAACTGTGCCTTTTCGCACGTTCTCTCGAAGTTCACAATATAGAGGCCTATGTCCTGCCCAGCCTTGAGCGATTGCAATAACTTTGATAGATCATAAAGATCTTGTCGGACCACTACCTCTACTCCTTGAACAACGCTCGTCTTTCTGAGTTCAACTTGCAGGCGGAGTTTCTCTACTTCAAGCTCTAATTGCTTTTTCTTTTCCGCCTGGGCTCTCTGAATCTCCAACCATGTCTCTTCTACTTGCTCACTCTCGGCATCCGAACTTTCGATTGCCACCATGACCTCACACTTTGTCATTTCAGGGCCAACCTTGATGCCTAGCTCCTGCCCCAGACTCACGAGTTGAGACTTGAGCAGTTTTTTCAAATCCATGACAGCAGTGTGACAATGTCCTGGCCTCCACCCAGAAGTACTTTAATTTACGCTTCTGCGGCTGGTCTCCCCAGAAATAAGATTACACCTCTATCTTATTACTTGGGAACTCAAAAGCAATGCCAGCACTCACCAGTCCGCAACTGCCAGTCTCCGTGATCTCGATGTGCTCTTCTCCATCAGTCAGTCAGGTTCGATCCCACCACGCTGCCAATCAGTTGTCGCGACGCCGGACGCATAGGGCCGGAGCCAAGGGTAGCGTTGACCGGCGAGGCGTCGAGGAACCGTGGAGACGAGGAGCTTTCATTAGAGCTGAGTACAAGTAGTTTATTTACATGTGTACACTTTGGAGATATCAGAAGGAAGCTCTCTCCCGATGTTGGACACCAGGTTTTCTTCTCTGTCTCCCTAGGTCCTTTGGCAGGGAATTAGATCATCTTTGGCACGGGCCAATCGCAAAGCGCGAGGTGACAGTTTGCGCACTGCATCACTGAGCCCCGCCCCGCACATTCTTGCACATGTGCCACTACACTAACTTTGCACTTTTCATGAATGAGAGCACGTGTAATGGAGGGGTTGCGTTTTCTAATGGCTTTCATATTCCGTGGGACGAAGTTATGAATGCAGTAAGATACAATAGTTTTAAATCTATTCTATAGCGCAATAATATCTCTGGAAGAACCTAGTACAAGATTATTGAAGGAGTCGAACTCATAGAAAAGATGGTCTAGGATGCCAGTATCATCTGCTTTGGAAAAATCGAGAAAGGTAGTACGTACGCGTGAGACGGAATATGCGCCAGTAAGTGGCACACTGCACATGGTTAGTTTATGATCAGATATTCCTTCAAGTATATCTATTTTAGAGTCATCGAGAGGAAAGTGATCGCTAACAAAGAACAGATCAAGAGTGTTAAGTGCAGATCCTTGTTCACGTGTTGGTTGGATTACCATCTCATCATCATCATCATCATCATCGTCATCATCAGCCTGACTATACCCACTGCAGGGCAAAGGCCTCTCCCATATTTCTCCAGTTAACCCGGTTCTGTGCTAGCTGCATCCACTTGACCCCTGCGAACTTCTTAATCTCATCCGCCCACCTAATTTTCTGCCGACCCCTGCTACGCTTTCCTTCCCTTGGAATCCAGTTTGTTACCCACCTGATTACCATCTTAGTTAGATTAAATTGCAGCATGATATCAAAGAGACCATGGGAAGAAGCTCTGTGATGTTTTATTGTGAACCAATCAATATAGGGAGATTAAAATGTGGAGGACGCTTAAGCTTCGCCTTTAAGAATAGAACGCGAGAGCGTTATCGCGCCCCGCTCGCACCGTCTACTCATTTGCTTGTCGCGCTTTTGAGTGACACAGAGATGTAGTTCACATGACACAACACTCGTTAGCTTGTCCAAAGTTACTCGTTTTTATTTAATAATTCTTCCGGGACGTAGAAGCGCTACCAGCCAACTTGCAGAAACGCGCAGGCCTTAAGTTGCAGTCGTAGTTCCTCGGCAACATCGTTGCCGATCCGAGCCGGCGCGATGAAGACCTCGGAGGCCATGCCCTGTCTATCTTATACCGTGCGCCATACGCATGATGGCGCTACATGCACGCCAAGCGAAGAGTAAGTACAGCGGAAAAGTAAATTGCCACTCGCTTAATTGCGTGTTTTGTAATTTTGTCATTTACATGCTCATAATTAATATTATACGACACAATACACTTCTCTAAGGGACATTTCTGAGACAACACCGCAATCAATAGACGCGCCTTTGTCCATTTCAAACCATCTAGCTGGCGTGGCGGAGTGGTTAGCGCACTCGTCTCGCACCTCGGGCCCCGAATTCGATTCCTCAGGTCGGGAATGTTTCCTACTCGTTTTTAATTATTAATTCTGCTGGGATATTTCGCCCACGGCCAACGCCGGACGACGCGGGACGGCGGCTACCGAAGACGACACCGCCTTTGCTGCGACACGGGGCCCTTGACGCTATCGCGTTAAAATCACCGAGCATGATTAGTCTGGCTCCTAACAAATGATGTTCCAAATAGCGATGTAGTGCTAACATGAAGTCTAGATCACTTGACGGGATACGGTAAATACAGCCTATTACAATAGAGCAACAACCAAGTAGCAGTTATGCAAAGATTGCTTCTAAACCTTCAATATCTGGAAGTACCATGAATTGAATTTTTTTGTTGATGAAGAGGGCAACCTCTCCTTCATGTGTTGCTCGATCGTTTCGAACGATAGCATAAATGGGGGGAGTAACCTCAGCATCTTTTATATCAGATGTCAGCCAGGTTTCTGTAACGGCCATAAGGTATGGTGTTATGCCGATGAGTATGCTTTCTAAGGACTCAGCCTTGTTCATTATGCTACGGGCGTTTATGTTATCGAACGTTATTTGGCTTTTTGTTGGAAGAAGAGTTGGAAGAACAGAAAGTGGCATTGCGGCGGAGCAGCCTTGCGCCGTACGCCACAATAATTATAAAATTGGATGGCTTGAAGCGTTTCAGCACACTGTCATAATTTGCACGTTTTTAACCACCACACTGAAATTACGACCGATTTGCATAGTTATTCAAAAGCGAAGTAGGTGCGTAGCACTGCTTATCCCTGCAATACATTTCCATCGCTTGCAGTCGCGCAGCCAGTTGTCTTGGAGTTTCTACCGTACGTTTAATTGTTCCTCTTCTCTTCGGCATCCGTTTCACGGCGACGCTCAGTGTCTTGCGCACTTTCCTGAGCACACTCGGCATGTTTTCTCATTCTTCGTTCTTCTAGATTCTTTCACCGTTTAGCTGCAATATCAGAGAAAGTAGAACATGACGTTCCCCCTGTCTTTGTAACCGTTGTACTTCAGCCCGTCTAATCTGCGCCTTAGTGCCCGCCGGCCTTGGTTCAACCCTTGCGACACGAAGCAAACGCGCGGCGCAACCGCGTCTACAGCTTTCCTTACACCATCTTCAGAAATGAGCACATGCAGGCCCAATGTACCCCTTTACATTGCACGGCTGTGCGGCAGAAAGGTCTGGGGTGGAATTATAGGGGGGAGGGGGGAGGGAGAAAAAGAGAACAGAGAGGGAAACACGACGCGGCAAGCGGCTCGGAGCAGAGTGCCAGAGAGCACCGCGCGTGCGCGTCTGCTGTCTGTGAAGGCTGAGCAGTGACTAATGCGAGGGGAGAGGTGCCGAATGTGAAGACGCGCGAACAACACAGAACTGCTCACTCTGGAGTAACACACACTTGTGCAACGGTGCCCAATTACGGCTGCCAAGTCCGCAACGGTACGCCCATCTCTCAATCTCATTTGGTGCATCTATGCGGTCGCTCCTCCTCCTCAGTAGTAATTCGCGTGATGCAGGAGTCGCCACTTTCCCTTCCTCCTCTTCAAGTTCAGGGAGACGCAAGGAAAAAGAGAGAGGATAGGTTCCTGCTGCAGCTGTGCGGCCCCTCCGCCTCCTCAATACTGAGCCGCGCGACGCGTGCGTCGCCACCTGCTCTTTCTCCACTTCAAGTTCACGAAGAGAAAGAGAGAGTGAGAGGCTTCGGACAGATATCTGCGAAATCCTTTAATGTGGCTAGTAGTGCTAAGCACTAGAAAATATTAGTTTTGCGGAACAATTACTTCCACCGCATAATTGGCGAATGCGGGAACTCGAAGGAAAAAATGTGACGCATGCAGCACATCGGTTTCTTTACGTAGTCTTTATTACGTCACATGCATTACACATACGACATTGCGGCGCGATTAGAAAGTAAACGGAAACCGTGCATGACACCATACCTTGCCTATTTGTTAGCGCTACATATTACTGAACAAGTAATATATATTCTAGAGCCAAGTAATTGTTGTTCTAAATATTTGCAGAAAGAAATGCCGCAAATATATTACTGAACATGGAGAAAAGCGCATTGAACACACAAAAGAACCAAACACAGCGCATGTTTATTTTTTATTGCGCTGTCGTAACTCGTGGCTTCAATGATTAAGGTCTGCCGGTGAAACGTTCTGAGTGGGCATGGGCCCGATTTGAGATTAAATTATACAAAACGTTTTCTTTGCTGCCGCGCTACAATTTTGAGCAGCACCAGCATGCCAAAAAAGTGTGTTTCAATATATTTACAGCGCGCACACGAATATGCCCTACCAGAGAGTTAATAAATACACCATGTTGGCTCAATTCTCGGTCAATAATAGCATTTTACCTAGCCTGTTTATTAACATTAACGTGAACAACCTGTATAGGTGTACGGGGAATCAGCGCAGAATGCAAAAGCCCGTAAACTGCTCCTTGCGTTTACACATGATAGTTGCCATTGCATTTGATGGAATATGTGTCGTTCGCGATGAACAAAAAAATAATAAAGGTATGACCGATGCTTACAGCCGGCCAAAGCAATTTGGAAATTGGGAGAGGGAACGAGCGCTGGGGCGAAATTGTGCTGTTTGGACGAAGTGTCATCTGTTTGGCTTTTCTGCTTCGTCCGAAGATACCCCTGGAATCAAATTTCATGCCATCAAGTTTCTGTGGGTTTGCGGCTCTGATTGGTTGAAACTTGTAACGTTCCCGGTACCGCACTTGTCCATGGTTTCATTTTTGGATAATTATTTGGAGGGAGCTTCTTTTCAAATAATAATGTAAAGATATGTAATATCCTCGACAATTATTAATTCCGAACGTAAAGAGTGCGAATAGTTATTGTGAATGCTAAGTTGCTTGTTGCAAATCTGTGTACCTCATTACAGATATTATTCGCACTATAGGAAGTAGAGTGCGGTATTCTTGGGGCACAGATGCGTTCCAGGCGATTGAGGGCAGATGTTGCGTTGCACTAATCAGAACCAGACCTCTTAAATACTACCAGTTGCAAGAATTCACATAAGGCCTATGCATCAAAACAAACTGTATTTGATAGGTAAACATTTGGGTTCAAAAACATTGTGGCAACGCCCGCGGTCATTATAGAAAACTGCGTCTAAGTTTGCAAACTTTCAGATTGTTCATATATGCGCTATCACTTGGAATGTAAAAGCATTTGAAGACTTGAAGTAGCCAATCATTTTAAAGGAAATAGCTTTGGGGTAATTAAGGTGGAAAACAAATAGAAAAGTGATTTCCAAAGGCAATCAAGGCCATAGCAGAAAGCTTCCATTGACCTCTTCGAGATGGCGCGATAATTCATAGGCACCCAAAATATGCATACAAAATAGGGTAGATTTTCGAAGCCGAACTTCTCAACTGTTTGATCTGCTCAGAACAGCCTAGCAGACGAGGTTCACTGCAACAACAATAATTGTGGACATTCCTTTGCTTCCGCTTGCTTTGTCGTATGACTTCCGGCTCAGCAGCGCCGGGCAGTCGATGATCGCCGGGTATTGTTAATGAATTGGCAGCATGTAGTTGGTTGCCATACGCATCGTAGTATTCGCTTAGCGTGCATAGCACAGTGCAGCATAGCATGGCGACTGCATTTTTCACAGCCTACCCGTGTTTACCCCACGCTCCGCAGCGGTCTCGTTTTCTTCACTGAGTGACATGGCAGAACTAGTTCTCGGAACGCTAAGAGATGGAGCTCTCCATTTCGCGTATCTAATGTGCCTCGATATCGACGCCTCTACGCATATTCTCTATAAATAAACATAATGAACTCTTTACATGCTCAAATATTCCAAAATATAAATTATAACAACCAAGGTATATCTCGCTCTTTTCATAATACAGTGCAGATCAATGTTATGTTATTTTCTGTATTAATCTCTAATTTCAGCCTTTGTTCGAATTACAGTTGAAATGTGCTTCTGTATACAGCCCTCCTTCGTTCGAATTCAGATAAAAATATTTGTATATAATGTCCGTCGCTTGCGGGCCCTTCGTATTATTGCATGCATTTTTCTCTTTTTTCTATTCACTGTGAATCAGACGCTTTTTCTAAATTTGCGTTTTTTCATAGTTGTACCAGAGCAAGGGGACCCGGTGTCCCTGTTGACGTGGTTTTTAGTAGCTTTTCTGCATGCTTCCTCCGTCGTGTGAAATGATGCGAGTAAAGTGTTACTGCTTCGTGGTGTACCATCCAAAGGACACTAGTGAACGAGAAAGACCAGTAATTGTACTACGATGTGCGGCTACGTTCGGGGAATTCGGAATGACCTAACCGATACGCGCTTCTCGGGCCCTGGGGTAGTGATTATGATACAGGTGATTGGAGAAATATGAGTTACTGTCGCCACTGCAGGTAGGTTTAGATAGCTTGTGTACTTTAGAAATATTGCTTAGAAATAGTGTTCATTGATAAACCTGTAATATTCGCAGCGTCATGAGGGGCGAATAAAATGTTTTTCATTACTGCAAGCATGCTAAAAGATGGAATACCATGGAAACTGCCAACGAAACATTTGTAAAGACAGCTGTAATATCCTTACTACGAATATAACACGGGGCTGACAGGGTAACATGCATTCTGTTGGCATCAGACGCTTAAACAGAGAGCGCTGAGTTTGTGCGTGAAGTACCCGAGCACCGCTTCAGTAACACGCTTATAACATCCGGGTTTTCTCGAAGCTGTGCTACGCCAAGCTTCGAGTCGAGCCGAGTTGTATGTAACTATATGAATCCCAAAAATACTTGTTCATTAACCTCCCTTGTTCTTCGCTGAAAAGTATCACGCTTGTGTCTATTAGTTATTATTTGTTTAATTACAGTGAAATCACTATGACACCAAGACACGTTCCATTCCACACCGATCACTCAAGCAGTTTATCGATCACCCGAGTGCACTACAACCTCCAAAAATTCCTTCCTTCAACACATCGTCGCAGTGGATCCATATACCGCCAGAGCATCTGACCCCTGCTTAACACTACGATTGTTATCTAAGTTGGCATGAATAGGGACAAGCGGACCAAAGACGCACAAACGTAACCTGAAAGCAAATTTAATCTGCAATCGCGTAGTCAACAACCTCTACAATGTAGTTTACAATCTCGACACCGTTTGTTGAAACTCAATGGAAACAATGCGAGACAGTCACAATGCATGGGGCCATACTGTCAGATAAAGAAATTATGAGCTGTATGATGTTGAACACTGTGAAACACTCGGCGGTAAAATCGGACACACCTGCCATTATCCGTTATGCTACGAAATTTACTCAACGCTTTTAACGTTGAAAGCATTTAAAATGTTTAGAATATCAAGCAGAGTGGACATAAAGAATCAAGCTTAGAATCATACACGGCTTGCAGCACATGCTCTGAAATGCAATCCCTAATTTCAATTTCGTTTACTGATCGAAATTCGCCTATTTTTGCATAAAAACATTTTGTGTATGCCACTGACCACTTTCGTAAGATAGAAGGGTGATGACTGGAAGTTCCACGCTGGTCTAATCTAATTTGCACTGCGTGTAGCGACTGGATCATTGCATGACTGTGGACAAGAGCAATATAAATAAAGAAATGAACAAATGTATAAATAAATAAATAAATAAATAAACCGGAGATCCCTTTTTTCATCTTTGCTGCGAGCCCACGCAGCATCCACGCTTCCATAATCTCCCTTGAACATCTTCTTACGCTTTAGATTATTTGCCAACACGTTCATGTTCTAATTCCACCGACGTGGGTTCGTTGCCGGCCGCAGCCACCGTTCGTGTCCGGATCGTTGCCGAGCGCTTTTCGTGAACGAAAAGCGCCAGGGTAAAGGGAATATCAGTGGAAGGAACCCCCCGTGGTACAAATTAAGGCAGGAGCCCTCCTCTATGGCATCCCACAAGGGTGACGCCACTTTGAGACGTTACACCATGTAGATGAAACTTTTGCTCACAGGCCAGGAACAACAGAAGATGGCTTTTGCATTTCTAAAGAGTGGATTGGTGCACCTTGTTTCTCGAGTAAGGCAAGACAATCAGAATGTCTTTGTAGATATATGTTAGTGTCAACAGTAACACAAGATAGCACTGTAGATTTTGCGAAGCTTTGAAAGAGATTAAACAAAATATAGGGGTCTAAATACTCCTCGTTCATAACGAACGAAAAGCAGTGCAGACAGGTGTCCGTTGTTCATATCAAAGATGAACATAGGGCTGAGCTTAGAACTTTACAAACAGTTCGGAAGAATATATTCGCTCGTACTCAACTTCTGGTGCCACTGCACAAGGAATGTTCCGGTCATTTCTTCGAGCTAGAACGCTTACTGTTCGTGAACAATAAAAATCAACATCCCTGTGATCATTCGAGAACAAAAATGATGATTCAGGTTATTCTCAGCACCACTCCTCAGGCGCCTGCTTCTTAGGCATCCAGTTCAGGAACATGGCGTGGGGGGCGGACGACATTCTATCGCAGGATGTCGCCCGTACCTGTCGGCATCGCGGAACTGAACACTAGGCGGCGCTGTCTCAGAAACGCCGATGCAGCCGCCACCTGATGCTTCCTGCCTTTGTTTGCCGCCGGCGCATTCTTCTCTCAGCCTGGCAGCCTCTACCGAGAATCCTACGCAACGCCTGTCCGGTTGCTGACTGCCTTGTTCGACAGCCAGCATCCGGGCGCGCATAGCACGATAGTGAAATTTTTTCCTGCCAGTGATAAAGTTGCAGACGTGAGACTGTATCACGGCCCCGGCGAAGCTATAGAAAACGACAGCTCGTAAGTAATGTTTGAAACAATCGAAAGAACCCTAGGTTATGTCGAGAAATACATTGTCTAGAAATCAAGTTTTACCTACCTGCGTATCACACATTGCACTATGAAAACATCATCGGCTGTATTATTAAAAGGATGCAGCCGCTCCTCAGATATTAAGACGAATGATGCATGACTGAGACACGCTTCTTTGTAACTCACATATTCTTGCCTGCTTCTTCAACCGTAGCAGCACTCTTTTGAAAGTAGCGTCAGTAAAGTGTTACAATATTGAAAGGCTGAACAATTTGCAAGAACAACATCCTAGAGGTAAAATTACTACTATTACCAATACGAATCAGAAACATGCAGTTTGCTTCGTGAAAAGTGGACTACAGCAGTTAAAATTACAGCAAACAAGCACAGGAAGAATACACATAAGCTTCAGGGCAACCTCGTTGAATACGAGGGTATCTCAGACCGAAGGCCGAAAGGAGGGATAAGTGTTAAATGAAGATGCAGCTCTAGGTCGAGGTCTAGTTGGGCGCAATGCGAAAACACGCGGTAAATAACATGCTTGCAGTAAAATAAATTGGCTGATAAAAGAAATAAATTTTCCACCTTGTTGCTGCTGCGACTGCTGTGCAGCACGCGTACATTTATTTCACATAATAATCGGCAAATTGCAAATTCGGAATAGGTGCGAGAATGTGCAGTAAAACGAGGGTGCATTCTTTGTCATTTCTTTCCTAAGCTCAATTATTTCTTCACTCTTAAGGCTAGCAATGAGGATGATAGTAAGTAGAAATCTTTGTGACCAATTTCTGATAGCCCTCTTGTAAATAAACACAGGGAACGAAATCACGTTAACCTACATCGATAGATTACCTCTATGTAAAGGCAAAGCGCATTCGTTAAACGAAAATAAAGCTTTGCAGTGGCGCAAAAGGCTAAGAAATTAAGTACAGGTTTCTCACCGTCGATGGCCCACGAAAGCGCGTTTCGCCGACAGTTTTGACCACAAAGTCCATACTACAGGACATAGAACCATTATTTTAGATGTTCGATCGCGGAGTCCATTTGGTCTAGACGTCACTAAATTTTTTTAATGAAGAGAAATTTTTTAATTCTGTTTTATCGACAATGAATGTGCCTTTCTCTGCCTAACAAACTTTAGGAACGCAGAAACAGCCATTGAAATTTACTTTTGATATCGACGAAGCGTGCTACTGTTTTTATCGATTTCCCCTTCACGGAATATGCTTTTCTTAATTTCCTTTGCCGGTTGACGCAGTTTATATATCGGCCATTGTATGAAATCGGTGAAACAAAACATGTCACCTTTAAGAAATTTCACTGATCTTCGGCGTTAGCAGTTCAGCAATTGTTCAGCAATTCGTTTCCATAATGATGGCAAAAAATCTTGCGGCAGCTTTTGAATGCCGACCAGCGAAAAGTGCAACGTGTTGTTAAGTGTGCACTTCGGCGCCACTTGTGGGCGAGGATTTACAAGGAGTATTCGGTTTCGAGCAGCTTGCAGCTACGCAGCGCACTACGATCTAGCATAAGGACAGCCAAAGTGCTCCAGAAAAAAAACTTTATTCCCCTCGTGGCCCACAGTTATTCCTTTGCACCTGTGCATACGACTGGCTATGTAATTTTGTGGGCACCAGAGCTGGTCGACTCTGAAGGTGTGTTCAAACTTAGCATGCCTTTCTGTCCGCATAAGCCACCGTATAGGCTGCGGATAGGGCCTTCAGTGTTGTCTGATCTCAGTTTTCCTACCGAAGGCGGCATGGAGGAGGGATGAGACTGTCCGATTCTCATGTCACTGCATGTCACAACGAAACACAATCTGGTAACCGTTCATTAAGAAATTAACTGGACTCAGGAGGGAAAACGAGAAAGATGTTCTAGCTCTGCACTAGAAGTTTCTTCGCCATATTTCCGCGAGATGACGGCGGAACATGCTCTCACATGACAACCGGCCCTCCCACTCAGCCTGACTTCCTGTGCGCGGGAGGACAGGCTGTTACCTGATAGTGGAAAAGAGAGCGGCTGGTAACTGCGTCGGCTGGGGGCGCGGCGATCAGATCACCTGAATCGCAGGGAAATCCCCGAAGATCTCTTATTGGCCGCGTCGACAAGATCACGTGATCGTGCTTGGAGGAACTGGTTGCGTGTGGCATAGAGGCGCTCAGTCGGCCCAACCGCGCTTGACACCCACACGTGCTCCTGCGCCGAGCAAGCCACTCTGCTCCCATATCCGCACCAGAGGGTGATCCCAAGCGGTAAGTTTTTTCCTGTGTTATACTCCTTGAAGCATTTAACTAGCATAGGATGCGGCTCCCTATAGTCAACATGCGCTGTGAGAAATATCTGCCCATTTTTATACAATACATTAAAACAGCGGCATTGAGCATGAAGGGCAGAGCTCGTGATTTCAAGGCAAACTTCTGAATATCATACAATATATAGCATAATTATTAATGCAATTATTATGATATGTTTTTATGTTCGGGGCGTGGGAGCCCCGTGAGCGAGGAACTTCTCAACTCGGTTGCTGGGTGTATGTAGCCTGGCGGTATATTTTACATTAGGAAGAAAGAGGAAGATAGGAAAAGAAAGAAACGCGAGCTCTTGTGAAGCCTTGCTTGCTCGAGCCTTGTTCGCGCGCAACAGCCGAGGACGGTCCACTTCGAAGGAACCATACGCCTCTAGTTTTCTGGATCCGCGCCTTGGCGGAGCTCGATCTTGCCTGGATCCGTTTGGTGGGTCGTCGCAGGGTGGCGTTGCGCATTCATCTTGTAGGCCTCAGCATTACCCGAGCCTCAAGCATTACTCGTATAGCGAGTTTTAAAGCCCTCTTCATGCTTCCTTCCAGCCATAGAGAACTTTACCAATTAGGCAGTGTAGTCAACTGAGGGTGGTGTGCCAGCCACATCAAATATTATCGCTTTTCAGTCATCTGTAGTGCAAACTACCAGCGGGCAAGGTTTGTTGCTCAATATTTATAAATACGGCCTCATTAGGATTGATTTTTATGACTGGAAGCTCTATATAGTACCTATTAAACTATTGCGCCAGCATGTCACGCATGATACGCCTTTTAAAATCCTGCACGTACAAAGTCGTATTTGACAAAGAATGAAGGAGCAAGAGAATGCTAGCTGGAGCATAACTCAGTTTGCATATGATTCATGAAGTTTAGCACGTTAAAATGATATCGGCAGTGGAGCACGCCGTAGGCAAGTGCTCCGGTAATTACGACCAGCTGGGGCTCTCTAACGCGCTCTGACATTAAACTCTACACGAGAGCCTTCAGCTTCCCCTTCATCGAAGCGTGGTGGTCGCGGCCGTGGTCGAAGCTACGTCTTAGGGCTAGGTAATCAAGAGTCCTAACCACTGAGCCACCGCTGTGGGGCACAACACCGTTGCCCTATTTTTAAGTCATGAGTAAATACTAAGAGTGTAGAGAGATGTCGCGACTTCTACAGCCAGAAGACAAGCAAAGTTTATTTCGAATATATTGATATGTGTGAAAGCGTTGCGCAGCTGCTTGAACCAGCGTCACAGCCTGTAATAAAATCGTATTTATTTGATGCTTCTCTGACAGATAGTAACTGCGCTCAACCGTTCTCCCCGCCGACCTCTCCCTCAAAACCCGGAAATAACAGTTTGTATTGCTGATCGTAGTGTCTATACTCCCGAAAAGGAACTGTAAATGGGAGCGAAAAATGAGCGACTGAGGACCGAAAACGTAAGCATTTTGCCTAAGCAATCATCAGCCCGAAGTTTGCCGATTTAGCTACCATAAAAAAGACAAAAAACATGCATCAACAAGCACAAAATCAAAAGTAAAAACAAAACATATGCATTTATCACGTTTAAAGTAAGTCTAAAAAACGCTGGCACATTACTTCTAATAAACGGTGATTTTCATTTAGTAACCTGCATGGTAGACTACATTTGGATATCGCGTAAACGAGGGAACAGTCCGCTTCAAATTGCTGCAGTCTTGCCTGCAGAAGGGAAAATGACGCACAGCATGTTCCTGTATGCGTAGATGGTTGAATGCGTTAACGACATAACTGAAGAAAGCTTGCTCACGAAGACGTATTGTACGCCCAACTCCAACGCGGTCACCACTCTCCGGGCCTCGCCTGCTCGACAGACGGCGCTTGGTATCAAAAGTAGGAGCGCACTTGCAGCCTGCGTGCGAGTGTAAACGAGTCTGATCTATAAAACTCAGTTAGGAGTCTGCGTGCCCTCTCTTTCATTATTTTCTGCGTTTTCTAGCGCGGTTTAATATTTGTGCAATGAGCATCAACCAACTAGCACAGCTCACCACTCTACTCCACACAGCGCACAAATGGATTGCTTAGGAACAAAAATTTGTAGTTGGAGAGGGGGGAGGAAGAAAGATATATATAGCTTGATTTGACCTAATGTTTTCACATAGCTTCCGATTTTGCATAATACAATACAATGTAAGTGTTCTCAACATCTCAGGGATGTTTGGGACACGGGCAAAAAGCCAGAACTCTTGGCTAAGGCCCGTACCTTAATACATGGTAAGCATTGGCAACACATGTCAGATAAACAAAAATTCTCCAGATAAAAACTTTCTGAGCACAGTGTGCTCACATGCTACATTGGTACAGAATACAAAAACAATGAAATGGGCATTCGGTAAAGCAATAAGGGATAGGTGAACACATACTAGTCAAAACATGAACGCGTGTGAGTTTTAAAAACATACTGGAGGGAAATGATTAGTTTAGTATGAAAAGCTATATGCAAATTTAGCCATTCAACCAACATGATTCAAGGACATAAAGAATAAAGAAGGTAACAAAAATGAAACTTGCCGAACTTTCCAAAATTCAAACATCGGACGGTATTTCAGTTCTGTACATATTCTTACGGGGATGTATTTAATATAACTTGCGCTGCGATGGTCGGAACTCGGCGCAAAGACGTCAGCGGCCGTGCACTATCCACTTTGTCAGCATCGTCGTCTTCCAGAACACTTCACCGTCCATTCGTTCCTCGGTCGTCATCCTCGTCTTCTGGGAGCACACTACTTCATCGGTCACGCGTATACCGGTAACGCTATCCCCCTCGGCAAAAGGCAACGTTCCGGTGCGTATTAGGCTTGCGGAGTGGAGAGGGAACACCATGGCTTGAGGCGGGCCACAAGTACGATTTCGGAAGGGAGGGCAGCGGATTGTGACTTTGGATGGAGCAGTGTAATCTCATTGGCGACCTCGGTTACTGGGCGTAGTACATGATAAGGACCTGTGTAGTGCGGCAGAGGTTTGTCACGCAACCCCACACGACGGCACGGTAGGTAGAGCAACACCAGAGATCTGGGAGTTTAGCAAACATCAAGGTGGTGAGCGTCGTTGCGGCATTTTTGCGCTTCATGAGACGCAGAGCTTGTGATGAGAAATATGGCGAGTGGCATCGGCTCGGGCGATGGTATCGCGGGCATAAGTTGTGGCGTAGCCACTGGAGGCAAGCAAAGTGCCGAAGCGCAGTAAGGGTTCTCTTGCAAAGAGGAGATAGAATGGAGAGTACCCAGTAGTGTCATGACGCGAAGAGTTATATTAGAAGGTGACAAATGGCAGACTAATGTCACCCTTGTGGTGACTGTCGGATACATACATGGCGAGCATGTCGGTGAGGGTGTGGTTAAGACGTCCCCTAAGGCCATTCATCTGAGGGTGATACGCCGTGGGAAACGTGTGCCGAACGGTGCAAGAACGAAGTGTTTCGTCAACAACTCGGGAAAGGAAACAGCGACCATGGTCGGTAAGGAGTTGACGGGCAACACCATGGTGAAGTATGGCGTCGTGCAACAGGAAGCCTCCAATGTCAGTGGCGCAGCTAGTTGTAATGGCACGAGTGATCACATACGGCGTGACATAATCGCTGGCCACATAGATCCATTTGTTTCCTTGCGTGGACTCCGGGAAGGGCGCTAGCAGGCCCCGGCAAACGCACGAAAACGGCTCAGTCGGGATAGCAATCGGTCCAGAAAGCAGAACAGGGGGTTTCTTCCGGCGTTGAAAGAAGTTGCTAGCGCCAACATAACATTGGACGGAGCGGTAGGGTCCAGGCCAGAAGAAACGCCAGCGTAGGTGGTCGTATTTGTGTGACAGGCCAATATGACCAGCTGAAGGGACGTCATGCATTTGTTCGAGAACGGGAGAGTGTAGGTGTTGGGGAACGACAATCAGGTGGACAGCGCCGTCAGGACGCATGTTGCGGCGGTGCAGCGTGTTTCCAGCAAGCAAGAACAGGGCAAGAGAAGAGTCACAGCTGTCTGTGCGGAGGCGGTCGTTAAGAGAACTGTGGGTAGGGTCCAAACGCTTTTCGTCGGCGATGTGGGAGAAGTCTAATATAAAGAAGACAGAGACGTACGACTCATGGTTTGTAGGAGAAGGCGGATCGACGGGATAACGGGATACAGTCTGCATCCTGGTGGAGGCGACCAGATTTGTTTACAACATAAAATGTATACTGCTGCATATGCAGTGCCCAGCGCCCATGGCGGCCAGCAGGATCTTTGAGGGAAGACAGCCAGCAAAAGGCGTGGTGGTCGGTAATAATAATGAAGGGTCGGCGAAACAAATAGGGTTACAGTTTTTCAAAGGCCCGAACGAGATCCAGGCACTCCCATTCCGTAATCAAATAATTCTGTTCCGCTGAAGACAAGAGACGACTGGCGTACGCAACAAACGCAGTGTTGGCCCCGTTGTCGCTGTGCAAGAATGGCACCAATCCAAAGGCCACTGGCGTCGGTGCGAAGTTCTTTCGGGGCTGACTGGTTGAAATGGGCCAATACTGGAGGATTGGGTAGAACAGCGATGAGATCTGAGAATGCATTACCCTGCTCTGGTCCCGAAAGAGAAAAGAACGCCTTTCGTCAGCAGTTGGTGAGAGGGCGAGCAACGGCGGCATAGATTGGGACGAACCGGTGAAAATAAAAGCACCACAAGTAGCACAAAGTGGGCTATGACGTGGGGGCCCGTGTTGGGCCCGTAAGGGCAGCCCATACGGGCCCCATGCGGGATTTGCAACACGTACCCAGAGGGGCCCCGCGTGGGCTGCCCAATTCTGCCACTATCGGTCCCAATCTGTATCTGTGTGGGCAGCCCAAATAGGGCTGCCTGCATTCAGCCCAGGTAGACGAATGTGGGCAGCACACCAGAATCATTAATGGGTCCCACATTTGTGCAGGCAATGCCATCTCATTGATCAAGGGTTTAATTTTTAAGTCGATTAATCCCTCCAATACCTGAATTATACAGGCGCGGGATTTGCGAAAGCCGGTCCGTTTCGAGCTGACCCACGTGCTGCCCTGATGGGTTGAATCTGGCATTTTCGGGGCTGCCCGAATTCCAATAATCATCAATTGCGAAACATTAAGCGCTATTTTTTTGCTTGTATGCGACACTCAATAACATGAGAGAAATTTATTACCAACACTACAATAATGTGGGCGGACCCGCATCACCCCCAAATTTTGGTCTGAATATTTATTTCGGTGGTGTGTGTAGAATAGTAATGCCGCAGGAAACATTTGGAGGTCGTTCAGTGCATACTCGTAAAGCGGAACAGTTACTGTTGCACATTTTCTGTCGACACTGAATAATTAACGTAGTTGTTAGAGTAAAAATATATAGTCTTTATTCATAGCAGAGATATGCTTAGGACAGTTATGTGAAACCTCCAGAAGAGGCAATTAGTAGTCGGTATAACATGATTTACATAAATAAAATGGTGCCTTAAAGATAGGGTGGAGACGTTTCAGAGCGGTAAGCCCTCCTACGGCCAATTTGGGGCCCACTGCGGCATTTCATGGGCCGCCCCAATTGGGCTGATTTTGATTTTACCGGTATAGAAAACTGGGCGAGTTGGATTGGATTCATCTTAAAGCAGCGCGAAAACACAGGACTAAAAGGAACAGGAGACGACACAAGGACTACGAATATATGGACTACGAATATATGTTACATTTTCCCGCAAGTACCCCAAGAAATACCCGTGTGGGCAGCGTGGCGGTGTGGTCGCTTTTCAGCCCGGCCACAAACCATGCGGGACCTATTCGGTTTTTGCGTGGGCAGCCCCAATCGGACTAGCCCGTCTTCTATTTGCTTTAGGCCCACATTTGCATCGCATCTGCCCTAAATTGCCCCACAAGAGACCTATGCAGCAGAAGTGGGAAGGAGCAATTGCCTGCCCCGCTAGCTCCCACGCGGAAATTATCTAGGTTTTTGGTGGGCAACCCTATTTGGGGCAGCCCAGGAATTTTCTGCATGAATTCCAGATTTTCGTCTGACCTTCCCTCAAGTACCCCTCAAGGGTCCCATGTAGGCAATGTGCGGGCATACCCGTATTTAGCCCCGCCGCGGCCCATGCGGCTACCTATTCGGCTTTTGAGTGGCCAGCCCCAATTAGATCAGCCCATGCGTTTCCTACGCAAAGCCCAAATTTCATTTGCATCGGCCCTAAAATTTCCCAAGCGGGACCCTTGAGGGCCAGATGTGGGAATATGTACTCAGTTAGCCCTTTCCAAGCCTATTTAATGCCCAAATGGAAAAAGCAGGGGCAAGCCCAATTTGGGCTTGCCCGCTTGATCCCTAAAGCGGGCCCTCGTGGGTGTTATTGTGGTTGCCCAAGCCCAACTTGCCCATACGGGCCCCCGGTAGGCCATGTAATGTGTGCTACTTGGGATAGTCCTATAATACAGTGGAGATCACGTGGTGAACGGAGAGATGGGAAAACACTGACGGCACGAACGTTGTCGCGATCAGGTATCACGACGGTGACATTCAGCAAATGGCCAAGCACTTAAGGTTCGCGGCGACTAAAGCTGCACTTTACGAGTCCACATGAAGTCCGCTACGACGGAAAAGTGCCAAGAGGGAAGAAAGGCGACAGAGGCGGCTTTCACACGAGGGCGAAAAGACAATCATGTCACCCAAGTCACTTAGACAAGTCGTCCATTTGAAGCCGCGTAGTAAGCAGTACTTCATCTGTTCAAACGTGGCATGGGCGTTCCAAAGTCCAAAATGCATAACCTTAAATTGGTGAAGTCCATCGGATGTGACGAAAGCTGTCTACTCAAGGTCTTGTTCATAAACAAAGATTTTGCCAGTAGCCGCTAAGAAAGTCGATGGAGGAAAACTAGCGGGCTCCATGTAAACAATCCTAGGCATTGCCTATTTGCGGAAGCAGGTAGAGATCCTTTTTTGTAATCTTCCCAAAGGGACACAAGATAAGGCCTCAGATGTACCGGTGGCAAAGTAAAAAATCTTGATGAACGACAACAAAAGGTTGTGCAAGTCCTGAGCGTCTTCGGGGCTAAGGTCGGAGGCAATCATCGCGGAATTACGGTTGGCAATTGTGGTGGGTAATACGGGTGCTTGAAGATTGCTGGAAGGTGAGCCAGGTGTGAGTGCACAAATGGTGCAGTCTGTGAGGGGAGCCAACGCGGCTTAATCTGGCAGCCGACGTGGCTTAATCTACCCCGTACCTCCACCAAGATGTTACGAGGATGTATTTAATGTAACTTGCAATGCGATGTGCAGAACTCGGCGCAAAGAGTTCAGGGGCCGTGCTGCATCCACTTTGTCAGCGTCGTCGTCTTCCAGAACACTTCGTCGCCCACGTGTTCATCGGTCGTCGTCGTTGTCCGTGAGCACAGCACTTCATCGGTCACGCTTTTCCCGGTAAAAATATTTATTCCGCACCCTCTTCAATGAATACACTAAATATATTGTAAAAGAAGGCTAGGTCGAGACGGCGAGGTCGTGAAGGCAAGGGCAGCGAAGCCATGTCTAGCGTTTTAATCCGATCACGAACCCAGGCGCGCGCCAAAGCCGGCGCCGCGGGACGATGATGATGGTATGCACAAATGAAAGAAGAAGATCATGGCATATACAAATAAAAGGTCCACAGTAGGCTCACACAATCTGCCCGGGGGGTCGGAAGCGTCCAGCCTGGCCGCTCCTAACTACCCGATGTACTGCGGCACACAAACGGTTTCAAGCGAAAAACAAAGAATTTCAGTTCCACGGTGGCGTCGATCGGGTGGGGGATCAACAGGCGTGACTTTGTAGTTAACTGGAGAAGTTTGGCTGATGATCTCGTAGGGACCAAGGTGGCGGTGGTGGAATTTGTCACTAAGGCCAGGGGTGCGCAGTGGTGTATAAAGCAGTACTTCGTCACCGGGACGATAAGAGACCACGCGACGCGTAGAATCGTAGCGACTCTTGCGGTCTTCCTGGCACGCTGCTGTTTTGAGGCGTGAAAAATGACGGCATCTGGCCACACGAGATAAGAACTGGGTAGGCACAGATGTGGAGTAGTCGGGCGTAGAGAAGAAGGAAGCATCGAGAATTGTAGTGGGAGGACGGCCATAAACGAGGAAAAATGGAGAATAACCGGTAGTGCGCTGTACTGCTGTGTTATAGGCGAAAGTGACGAATGGTAGAATAGTGTCCCAATTTTCGATGATCCGGTGTGATGTACATGGAGATCATATCCGATAATGTGCGGTGAAATCGCTCAGTCAGCCCGTTAGTCTGGGGATGGTAGCTTGAGGTTGTCTTATGAAGGGTGGATGACGCGTACAGAACTTCGGCAACGACTGTCGGTAAGAAGGCCGTCCCGCGGTCACTTTGGAGCACCCGAGGAGCGCCATGACGCGATACAATTGATCGAAAAAAGAAATTTGCTACTTCTTGAGCGGAACCGGTCGGTACAGGTGCTGTCTCAGCGTAGCGTGTAAGGTGGTCGACAGCTGTTATAATCCAATGGTTACCCCCATCGGAGAGAGGTAGGGGACCATATAAATCTATGCCGACTACGTCGAATGGCGTGGCGGGACAGGGAACAGGTTGTAGAAGGCCAGCGGGCGAAGACGTCGGCCGTTTGCGACGTTGGCACAGAGGGCAGGATGCAACGTTTTTGGCAACGCTGGAAGATAGGCCACGCCAAAAGAATCGTTTTTTCACGCGGTCGTAGGTTTTGTCAACACCAAGGTGACCTGCAGTAGCGTCATCGTGGAGAGCCGCCAGTATACGTGGGCGAAGCACACGCGGCACGACTGGGATCCAGCAAGTTCCATCAGGGCAGCAGACGAAGCGGAGTAGGATGCCATATTCGAGCTTAAAATTGCGAAGTTGTCGGCGAAGCCGAGCATTGGGTGTGTCCGAAGCGCCAATAAGGCGGTCGATGATGGGACGGCAGTAGGCATCGACTAATTGCTGTGAACGGAGAGCATGTTTGTTTTCAGAGTCGTCAAATGGAACTTGTGATATACGTCGGGGAAAGAGATGGTCGGCTGTGGTCATAGGTGGAAATGCATTGGGAAGAAAAACAGCAAGCCGATTCCGAAAGTGGACAGCGAGAAAGAGCGTCGGCGTCTTGGTGTTGGCGGCCCGATTTATAAGTGACGTCGAAATTGTATTCTTGCAGGAGTAGAATCCAACATCCAAGTCGGCCTGTCAAATTTTTGAGCGAAGACAACCAGCAAAGAGCATGGTGATCGGTCACAACTGTGAAGTGCCGACCGTATAGGTAAGGGCGAAACTTTTGGACAGCCCAGACGACGGCAAGGCACTCCTGCTCGGTAATTGTGTAGATTTTCTCATCTGGAGTCATAGTCCGACTGGCGAAGGCAATCACTTTCTTGCGCGAAGTTGCATCGAGCTGCAGAAGTACAGCGCCAAGACCGAGACCACTGGCATCAGTGTGCAGGATGGTTGGAGCGCTATCACTGAAGTGGCCAAGAACAGGGTCTGATGCGAGGGCGTGCTCCAGGTTATTAAAAGCGGCCTCGCACTGTTCAGTCCACACGAAAGGGCTGCGTGCTTTAAGTAGTTCATGAAGTAGAGCAGCAATACTTGCAAAGTGCCTTATAAAACGCCGGAAATAAGACGCCAGGCCGAGAAAACTGCGCAATTCTGTAATCCGTTGTGGACGAGCGAAATTCAAGACCGCGATGATTTTTTCAGGGTCTGGACGAATGCCGTCATGGCTGACTAGATGTCCCAATATTTTAATTTCCTTCTGTGCAAAGTGGCACTTCTTGGCGTTGAGCTGAAGGCCCGCTGAAGCGAGACACGTGAGGACCTCAATCAGGCGCGTGAGATGGTCGTTAAATGTTGACGAAAAGATGACAATGTCATCCAAGTAACATAAACAGGTTCTCCATTTTAGGCCACGAAGCACAGTATCAATCATTCTTTCAAATGTCGCTGGTGCGATACAAAGTCCGAAAGGCATAACGGTAAATTCTTAAAGGCCATCGGAAGTTGCGAAAGCGGTTTTTCTTTATCGTCCTCGTGCATAGGTTTTTGCCAATAACGTGAGCGGAGGTCCAAAGTCGAGAAATATTCGGCGCCTTGGAAAGAGTCAAGGGCGTGATCAATTCTTGGCATTGGGTATACATCTTTGCGGGTAATTTTGTTGAGTGCGCGGTAATCAACACAAAAACGTTCCGAGCCGTCCTTTTTTTTAACTAATACTACTAGGGAGGACCATTTGCTTGTCGAGGGACGAATAATATTGCGATGGAGCATGTCATTTACATTTTCTTCAATTACTTTTCGTTCAGCGAGGGAAACCCGATAAGGCCTTCGGCGAACGATAGAGTTACCTTCAGTAATGATGCGATGGTGGGCAGCACTAGTCCATCCCAGTGGTGGGGAAGTGGCATCAAAAATGGCTTGCTGGTGTTGAAGCAATGTCAGAAGTTCTTGGTGTTGGTTCGGCGTCAGGTTAGGATTAATAGTCTTTATGAGAACAGAAAGAGAGACGTCTGACGAAACACGGTGCTGAGGTAGAGGGGCGGTGAGCCCCATCAAGGACAAAGGTTGAACATCCACCATACAGAGGAGAGAAGCTCCTTTTGGGAGCACGAGGGATACACGTGAAGTGTTAGTGGCCACTACGGTCGCTGAGCCGTTGCAGAACCTCACAAGACTACACGGGAAAGCGATACCGCGTGCAAGATGACGATAAGATGGTGCGACGAGTACGTCCCCGTCAGTGATGTGGTCAGAAACAACGGTAAGCAGTTTTTCGCACTGAGGAGGCAAAACAGTATCAGGGGCGGCAACGAGGGGATGATGTCGTTCAGAAACTTCAGATGAAAAATCGCTGTCTGTCATATGGATAACACGGTCGCCACAAGAAATTAACGCCGAAGCGGTTGACGAAAAATCCCATCCAAAAATCATCAGATGCGCACAAGGTGAGAGCACAGCAAACTGCACATGATGGCAGACGCCGTCAATAACTACTCGTACGGTGCACTTTGCTAAAGGGCGCAAAGGGACGTCATTGGCTCCACGGAGTTGAGGCCCATCATATGGTGTGACTTTTCGCAAACAGTAGCACAAATCAGCGTGAATGACAGAAATTGCAGCTCCTATATCAATCAATGCTTCGACCGGTAATCCTTCAGCGAAAACAGAAATCACATTATACGGCCGATCTGGAGGACTTTTGGGAAGTTCCCAGAGTGCAGTTTGACCCCCGGAAACTGCAAAGCTTAGTTTTCCTGATGGCGGACAGAGAGTGTTGTTGCGGGTCGGAGAGGGGAAAGTGAACGGCGGTATGGGTATAGGGACCGGCTTCGGGATGCATGGGTTCCACGAGGCTCAGACGAGGATTCTGGAGGCGGGGATGATCCTCGAGGTGGGCTTGGAATAAACCGGCGTTGATAATATGACGTTGAAGGCATGTCACTTTCGAAGGTATCGTAACCACGCGCTCGTTCTGGAGGCGGTGACGGCAGAAGCGGGATATATGTCCTCTAATGCCACAGTAATAGCAAACTGGTCGGAAGGGGCGCCAAGGTGCGTAATAGGGTGGTGCAGGTTGAGTCGTCGCTATTGCACTGACGTGATTGTAGGTTGGTGCCGGTCGGGGCGGGGGAATCAGAGGAGGAGGGGATGCTACGACGTGCGCGTAAGTCGGTACTGGGCGGAGTGTCGGAGGGTCAGATGCCATAGGTTGGGTGATTGTTGCCAGCTCTTCTTTGATGATGCTGCGGAGACCGGCGTCATTAGATGTTGCGGAAGAGTGATCGCACCCGTGTCGACAGACAGGCTTGAGGGCCTGGAGATCCTCGCGGCTGATGGCTCGAATAAGTGCCCGCAGATCGAGATCAGCATAGGTCGGGCCAGTAGCGTTGGCGGGCTGCAATCGGGAGGACTGCAGCTGGTCGATGCGTTGGCAGGTCGTAATAATGGAATCAATAGTTGAAGGATTCTGGGCAACTAGGATGTTATGCGCCATAGAATTGATTCCTTTCAAGACGTGGTGAATTCGTTCAGGTTCCGCCATGGTGGGACTAATACGCCGGCAGAGTGCAAGTATGGCCTCTATGTAAGACGCATATGACTCATCAGGACCTTGAAGGCGTGAACCGAGCTTGGTCTTCGCGATCTCAGTCCGAAATGTGGGTCGGCGAAGTACTGTCGGAACTGCTGTTTGAAGGTGGGCCAGCTGGTTGTGTGGGGCTCGCGGTTGATGAACCAATTCCTGGCGACCTCAATAAGGTAGAAAGAGACGTTGAGAAATTTCAGAGCATTGTCCCACCGGTTGTAGGCACTACAGCGTTCATAGGTGTCAAGCCAGTCATCGACGTCTTCATCGCGACGACCAGCGGACAGCGGCGGGTCGCACTGTCGTGTGGGCCCAGTCGGAGGGTGTGGTGCAGCCGAGGTAGAGGGTCCGGCCTGTTCGTGGGTACTGTCGGTAGACATAGCTATGATGGCAGTTGCTAAACGGCGACCGGAACGCAGCTCCAGCGAGAGGCAGGGCCCAAGGCAGCAAGGGGATCAAATTTCACTTCCACCACTTGTAAAAGAAGGCCAGGTCGAGATGGCGTGGTCGTGACGGCAGGAACAGCGAAGCCTTGTCTAGCGTTTTAATTCGATCACGAACCCAGGCGCGCGCCGGAGCCGGTGCCGCGGGACGATGATGATGGTAAGTACAAATGAAAGAAGATCATGGCATGTACAAATGAAAGAAGGTCCACAGAAGGCTCACAATATGTATTGTCCTTTGCAAAATCCTTCAGCAAATTTGGCAGTCTAAATTTTAACATTTGCTTTTCATATCCCGCACGACATTTCCTTGATGCCATTCTTCAGGGTTGCGAGACGAGTACGTAGGGTGTGCTTGTTCAGGTTAGCTACTAGTTGCAAGGTATTAGTCCTTTTTGTTCTTTCAAACCTGCATTGTCTACAAAATCTGTAGTTATACATAGATTTTACGCTGACTATAATCAGCTGCGTGAACATCGCCTGCGTATGGCATAAAAAAGGTGCTTTACAAACTTTGGGGATGGCCTGTTGCTCCAGCAAATGAAGGTCATAAATACAGTACTCGTAGATGTACCCCATAAAATACGCCATAGCTGACTACTGATGAGAATAAACAGTTTTAAATCATAATGTTAATCAGAAAAGTGAAACAATGTTGGCACATCAGCCTTATAGTATTACAAAGTTTTATGCTGAGGTGATTTATCTGAGCATTCCAGGACAAATGTTCATAAAAATTAACACCGGGGGACTTGAAACTTTCAACAACCTCTATCTCTCTGCAGCAGATACTACTGGCGGTAACGCACAAACTTTATTTTTTGGGTGGAACATAGCAGCCTTGGATGTGCCAATATTTAACTTTGATGCATTTCTTGCTGCCCACGTTCCAGCTATGTTTAAGTGTACCATTAGCACGGCAAGACAAACCTGGACCTGCTCTACGTATTTAAATCGGACGTAATTTGATATGCTGTTACTGTCTTTTTCTTTATATACTACTGTGACTTCTGCACATTGCACGATTCGAGGAAACACACCAAAAGTAAGGCAAATATTAGGTATATGCACCAAGAAATGCGCAATTAGTTTGACCACATATTTTATAGGAATTAGTTTAAAGCCCAATTGTCAGAGGACGTGCAGTTTTCCAAACTGGTATTCCATATTCCGAGGCCGGTTCGAAAAACACGGTTTGTTGGAAAGAGCGCTTTGTGAAAGATAAGTAGTCTAGACCGAACGAGAGTGAGGTAAGACAAAGAAAATGGTTTTTGAATGTGTAAGCTAAGTCCTTTCAAATTTCTACGTCATCATTGTTTAGTTTTGTAAGCATCCCTGGAGATTTGCCCAATATTTGGCTCAGTCTACGCCAGAAATCACCAAACTGCTGGTTTGAGGAAGTTAGAAGATAATAGTGATAAGAATAACGAGTACAGCTCTCGCTTTAAAAAAAATTAGAAATATTCGTGGCATATTTTGTCGCGAATAAGCGCGAACGGTAATTTGTAATCTTGAAATCCATCGATATCTCAAGAAATTTTGCAAGATGGCCGATCACGACCGGTAAAAAGAGGGAATGTGGTTTGTTTGACGTGTGCGAGTTTTGAGTGATGGAAGTATATATGTTCGTAACACTCAATTTCAGCATTGGCAAAGCCAGAGCAATCATATCACGTGACCCAGTCTTCTGTTTCAGCGGACGTCTTGTGAACAGTCGTATACGCGCTTACACGGAAAAGTGTGCTTCTTTGTTGTGATTGCAGCTATTCTATAAGCCTCACCGGGATTGCGCAGCGGTTACGGCGCCAGAGTACAGTGCCCAAGGAGGCGGGATCGAATTCCGGCCTCGGCGACAGCGTTTTGGTGTGGGCAAAAAGGAGTGGCGCCCGCGTGCTATGCTGTGTCACTGCGCGTTAAAAAACCCGAAAAGGTCGCAATTTCCGGAGTTTTCCCGTACGGCGTCTCTCATAGCCTGAGTTGCTTTGGGACGTTGAAGCTAACAAACCAAACCAAACTTTTCCTTAGGTACAGCTGCTGCAAATGTGTACCATTGTAGGGGATCTATTTGGCTTAAGTACGTACCATAGCTCTTTCTGGTGCGCGAGATAATTGTTCTGTCTTCCTGGCATTGAATTCCTTTTGGCGCTGTTATTCCTTAAAAATATGTACCAACTAGCTCAACTTTCCGTGTTATTGAACTGGCATTGAATCTGGCACGTTCTGCGATTCTAGTGGTGATCTCATCTGCAGCAGCAGAAGAAGCAGCAGTGAACGATACAGCTGCAGCTGCGCACAGCTTATCAATGCGACACCTTCAGAAGAAAGCTATGCACTATTGAAACAAAAGCTTCCCTGCGGTAGCAGTGTTACGTTTCGCGTACGCCGCAGTTTAACCTTCATCCGACCTTCAGCCACGTGCTCAGTGGTGCGCGGCCTGATCGCCCCTCGCTTCTGCGCACGTGTGGTGCACGGAGCAGGCGGCTGTTCATTCTTCTGCAGCTGCTTCGCTTCTTCTACCTCGCAAACTCGCTTCTTCCTCTAGTTCTTCACACGCCTGGCAAACTTCGTACCGGAACATAACGCAAGTGTCCGTGGAGCGCCACGCTTGACGTCATCACTTAGCTGTGCCCCTCACAGCGCATGCACGGTGCTCTTCAGCTGCTGTTCCACCGCGGGGGATATAAGCCTTGGAGGAATTGCGCCGGGTCTGGAGAACTTTGCCATGGATGTGGCAAGAAAGCTTAGCGCGAGCGCTCGCTACGCTCACTTAAAAGCCGAATATACTTATCCTGCCGACGTCACTCGCCGTGAAGAAGTGGCTCGTAGTAAAAATTAAGCTGAGATAGCTACACGAGCGATGGAAACTCCGGAAGAGCCAGCACACTTTTAAAGGGACGACGCAAGGGGGCGGAGAAGAACGGGCGACAAAAACTACAAAAATGATTCATTCTTATCCTCGACTACTACTTACTTCGCTTTCTATATCCTGGTTTAGCCTAGTTAAGCCACTGTCAATTATTTGTGCACGATCGGCAGCACTGCCTCGCAGAGTGGCTCCCTCTCGGAATACGCCCACGCTGTTACGTGACCCGTGAGAACGGAAGAGGCAGTATTTTACTGCTTGATACCACAAACAACAAAAACGCAGGATAATCGGAAAAGGATGTAGGGAGTCCACAGGAACGTGACTGAAAACGAGAGATAACGGCCTGGTAGGGAGATGTGCTCCTCCAGAAGCAAGCCCTTTCCAACGAATGTCGTCTGTACAGTGTTTGCGTACATTGGTCTCCGAGCGCGAAGCATTCGTGTGGAACTCCCTCCCCCCCTCCCCCTTTTATTTTTTTCCAACAAGAAATTTTCACAGGATTAATAAAAAGCATGCGCAATAGTAGAGAACACTGCGAACACGGAGAATCAGCGATCAAATATGACTTAGATTACAGCTAATCAGCTCCATATCGCCTTCACGGAATTAGAACTTTAGAGTCAGCTCTTCTTGACAAAGTGATTTATTGTCAACCTATATTAAAGACGCTGTCATTACTTCATTGAAAGCAGAGTAAGGATAGTCATTGAAAACAGCGGTAATGTCATACTTGGCGCATTATTGCGATCAGATAAGGCGTTATAATAAGCTAAATGGAAATAGCCTCTCAGACTAGGCACACAGATTTAGCGGCAATTGGAAACAATGCGGACATAGTAATTGGAAGACTGTAGATAAGAAGACGGAGGGTAAGGCTTGTCTCAAATTTGAGCGCTAAGACTTTCTACATGGGCCGACACACTCTGCAAGATCAGAACCGCAATCTCTAAACAGCACTCACGTTGCGTCGTGAAGCAAGATAGGAGCGCGTCGTAGTCGACATGTTTTTGGACGAGGGAAAAGGAAAAAACTCTTGGATATTCTCAAGAACATCTATGAAATACCGCATCAAATATTATTTTATTTATTTCTTTTTTTTTTTTCATGCAGCCACTATAGGTCATCGTCTGTTGTGTACTACATAGGGGGTAGTAAACATCAAACATGGACATACAAGACAGACCATCTAACATGAGTAATTGAACTAAACAAAGCAAGAAACGCGCGATAATTGATTAGTCAACAAGTATCAAAACGTGTCTGAACAACAAAATGCAAAATGTACACAATGGAAGAAAAACACAATAAACAGAACGAAAAAACAATACTCATCCCATAATGTTCGGTACAAAGGAAGTAGCAGAAAACTACATATCGGTGTCATTTTTATTTAAGTTCATGAAATATTGCCGCATTCGTTTTATTTGCAATTGTGCAAGGCAGCCTGGTTCCAGTCAATAACGGTTGTGCGTATGAACGATTTGGCAAAAGTTGAAGTTTGGCATGACATGAGTTTGATCTTTAAAAGGTAGTCACATCGCGAACACTGCCGAGGGTGAGTGAAAAAAAATCGTCGTGAAGCAACAGATGATGGCAACATTTGTGGAAAAGAATAAAACGAGCGTGTTTCCGACGATTGGAAAGGTTTTCAAGCCTAGCGCGAGCCTTTAACATGGTGACGCTAGTAAAACCTGTACAGTCTGAAAAAATGAAACGAGCCGAACAGTTTTGCAGGGATTCAATATTATCTGCGACGTAGGCTTGATCTGAGTCCCATATGGCGGAATCGTTATCAATTTTACGTCGAATGAATGTAATAGAAGTAGTTTACGCCCGGATGCCGGAGCTGTCGAAGGTTACGCTTTAAGTAGCCATGTGAACCGTCAGCAGCTGCTAGAGAGAAGTTAACATGATTGTTACAGGTGAAGTGAAGGTAACCTCCTAAATACTTTTAAAGGGAAGCTGTCTCATCTGTAACGTCATTAAGGTAGTATGTGGTTAGGATACGACAAGAATTTCTGGTAAAAGAGATGAGCTTAGTTTTGGACAGGTTTAGGGTAATCAGCCATAGCTGGCACGAAGTGTTAATAAAATCAAGATCAGCTTGTACAGATTGTTGGTCAGAGTCATTTGAGTTCAGTACACATTAGGGTGATTAGCAAATAATAAAATTCATGAAGAATCGCAATTTGGTAAGCCATTAATAAATATCAGGAAGAGCAGTGGACACTCTCCTCTGGTGTACACCAGATGCGACATTAGCCAATGTAGAGTTAGAACCGTTCACAGAAGTGAACAGAACACGAGTTGAAAGTAAATGAATGATCCAAGTCACTACATACCTGAGGGTTAATATTGATATGCGATAGCTTCAGCAGTAGTCTATGGGGAGGAACAAGATCAAATGCGTTAGAAAATCTAGAAGCAAAGCATCGGCTTGAATTCCGGCCTCTAAAGAAATGAATATTTCTTTTGTAAATCCGGCGATTTAGGTGTGACAAGAAAATGCCTGTGAAAACCATATTGATATTTAAATATGATGTCATGATTTTCAATACGAATTTTGCCCATGTATTGACTCTATAAGAAAACCATTCTAAGCACGGATCATCCCATATTTAGTTAGGGGAGGGTTAGCACGCTAGGCAGAATGTTCCGTCGAGAAAACCTTTAGCCAGCTAATGCATTTTCGTCAGTCTTTTCTGCTATGCCATGGCGCAGTCATGCCTCCAAGCCCTGCAAGTCACCGCCGCGAGCCGCGACCTATGAGACCTTCACCTAGTGATCCTTTCAACCAATCACACAATTACAGTCGACACTTCACATGGGGGTACTCCTTTTGACATCTTCAAGCAAAATAGGTGGTTCTCCAAATGAGCCCTCACGCGCATATACTGCACCGCCGCCCTCTGCTGTACGCGGTTCATACCAGTGGCCTACTTTGCGGAAACACCCCCACGGAATTTTGCAGGACCTCTAGACCCGCAACGTGGACGCTGATATTATTGCAGGCCGCAGAATGAGTAAGAACATCTACAGGCTCATTACTTTTACGCAGGAAACAGTTTCCCATACCGTACACTACATGCGTGTAGTATGCAGGTGCACGCCTTACGAGGGGTGTTCAGATACGCGCACGAAGTGCCGTCGACCGGGCCACAGGTATAATGTGTGCTCACACTCTAAATCTGGTCTCGCCCCGCGGTGCAGGGAGAGAGAGAGAGAAAACTTTTAATGAGCATATAATCAGTAAAAATTCGCAGGAGCTGGGTGGTCGGTGCCCCTAGTCCAGGGCTCCGCTGGCAGCAGCTGACTTGCGGACTAGCTGGATAATCCAGGCTTGCTGGTCCAGGTTGTCGCTGGTCAGGGCCGCCTCCCACTGCTCGTGTGTCGGGCATGGCACTATTAACGTTGGGTCAGGTTTGTCCTGGCATTCCCAAGAGATGTGATAGAGTGTGGGGCTTGCACCGCACCAAGGACAGGAACTCGTGTATTTTGTTGGGCTTATCTTATTTAAAATTTGAAGATTAGGGAATGTGTTTGTTTGTATTTTTCTCCAGTCTACATCGTCCGAGGAAGGAAGTTGTTTGTGTGGTGGTGAGAAAATTCTTCTTTCTAACCGTAGGTGTTCCAGCCTGTCGCCGTAGGGTCCTAGGAGAGGGGTGAGGTAGGGATGGGGATCCGCCCGGTTTGTGAGAGCTCGGGCTAGATTATTCGCTACCTCATTTCCTTCCAGGCCTTCGTGTCCAGGTGTCCATGTAATTGTGTGCGTCTGGGGGATGGAACGTAATATTGCACACGCTCTTTTGTGAGGTTTTCCGGCCAGGTAGTCCCTGCAGGCTGGTTGGGAGTCCGTCACTACGTGTGATGACTTCTTTTGGTTGTCTTGTGTTTTTATGGTGATGGCTATTGCCAGCGATTCCGCTTCCGCAGGATCCTTGGCATAGATCGAAGCCTGAATAATTGGCCTCTTCTTGTGGTCAACTGCAGCTATTGTGAACTTGCCAGGTTCGCCGTAAGCCCCTATGTCCACGTAGACAACTTCCGCGTCTTTAGACAATTGTTTTTCCAATGATTTGACTCTGGCTTTTCTTCGACCCTTCTGTAACTCATGGTGCATGTGCTTGGGTATCGGGTTCACATAGATGTTGTTTCTTGTGGATGTTGGAATTTGTGATTTGATCTCAGAAGTTCTTAGTGCCTGCCATAGCCCTAGTTTTGACAGGATTTCCCTACCCGCCTGCGTTGTTGTTAGGCGTTGTTTCGGACTCTCTAGAACCGCCTCCTTGAGCTCCTAGAAGTTGTTGTGGACTCCGAGTGCCCAAAGACGTTCCGTTGATGCTGTTGGCGGGAAGTTTAAGGCCGTTTTATAGGCTCCTCTTATGATAGTGTCAATGGCCCTTTTATCAGTGAATCTAATTTCGTTATATGAGAGCCTGTAGGTAATCCTGCTAACGACTAGGGCTTGTACAAGGCGGAGGGTGTCCTCCTCCCTCATCCCTTTCCGGTGCCAGGTCACCCTTCTAATCATTCTGGAAATTTGGTTGACTGTGGTTTTGAGTGTTTTGATTGTATAATCCACTCTCAAATTGCTTTGCAACCACAGCGCCAAAACTCTGATCTTGTCCTTCTCTTGAATTATCTGGTCTCCTAGAGAGAGCTGAACTTCTCCTGGGGACTTGTAATTTCTTCTGTGTAGCCTGATAAGTTCGGATTTTTCTGGGGAGCATTGAAGACCGCTCTCCCCGGCAAATTCCTCGACTAGGTCTATAGCGGCTTGCAGAGCTTCTTTTTGCGCCAAGGATCCCTGAGTAGCCCAGATGGTGATGTGATAGAGTGTATAAAGTGAAGCCAATATCAGTGCGGGTCAACAGTTTGTTTGCTAAATTTATCATTGCTATGTTAAATAGCATTGGAGAGATTATAGAACCCTGCGGTGTACCTTTGTTCGGCATGGGTACTTTTGGTGATCGGATCTCTCCAATTCTTATGGTGGCTGTGCGATCTGAGAGGAAAGCCTTCACATATTTGAAAATTTTCTCCCCGCAGTTGATATTGTTTAATTCGCGCAATATTGTTTGGTGGCCAATGTTGTCAAATGCTCCTTTGAGATCTAGTGCCAGAATGAAATTTTCGCCTTTTCGGGGTATGGTGTTGATGACTTCTTCCCTAATCAGGAGGAAAGCATCTTGCGTGCAGAGTCCCTTGCGGAAGCCCAGCATGCAGGAAGGAAAGATGTTGTTTTCGTCGATGTAATTTTGGAGCCTTAGGTGGACTACTTTTTCATAGAGTTTTCCCAGGCAAGAAGTGAGGGAGATAGGACGGAGACTCTCCACAGCCGGTGGCTTTCCAGCCTTCGGTATGGTGATGATATCCGCGTGTCTCCAAGCTGATGGGACCTGTCCTTTCTCCCACAGTTCTTCGTTGATGTACTTCGTTAGGTCTTGCAGATGTTCGGTGCTTAAGTTCCTAATCATAGCGTAGGTGACTTTGTCTCCTCCAGGGGCAGTGTTTCTTGTAAATGTACGGGCGGCTGAGTAGACCTCTGCCAGTGTTATGGGGGAGTCAAGGGAGGGGTTTGGTTGACCCGCATATGAAGTTTGGCAAGCCGGCGTAGGGTCTCCTATGTATTTCTTGTGCATGGCGGTGATCAACTCTGCATCTGCTCCCGGGTATTTATGGGCTATGGTGTGGAGGGTTCTTCTTGTGGCCGTTTTGGTTTTTGAGGTGTCTATCATGCTTCAATAATGACCATGCTTTAGCCGTGCTTAGGGTACCTTTCAGCGAATTGCAGAAATCTGCTCAGTTTTGCTTGGCGAGCTTTATAGCATACTCTTGTGCTTCAGCCGTAACCTGTACTATCTTCATTTTAAGTTTTCTATTTAATTTTTGCATTTTCCACCGTTTTAATAGACTTTTTCGGGCTTCCCATAAATGTAGGAGATGTCTGTCTACTTCTGGGGTTTTTGTCGTTGTGTTGATGGTCTTGGTCGTTTTTGCATGAGCATCCTTCAGGCTTTGAACCCAATCTTCAATTGTTGTGATGCCGTCGTGTGGCGGTCTAATTTGTCTGAACTTATCCCAGTCTGTTATTTTAGTAGAGCCAATGTTCCTTTTCATACGGGTTGTCATTAGGGAAAAGCTAAGGATTTTGTGATCGCTGCCAAGTGTTTCTTCTAGATTGGTCCAGGTGCAATGTCTTATGTTTTTGGTGAAAGCTAGGTCTGGGCAGATGTCTCTACTTACACTGTTTCCTATTTTAGTGGGGGACATGGTGTCCGTCACAAGACAGAGATCCAGCTGCTCAGCCGCTTCCAACAACTTGGTTCCCTTCGGGGTGTCCTTGTGGTAGCCCCATGCCGTATGTACAGCATTTAGGTCCCCCATAATAATAAGGGGGTTCGTTCCCGCTATGCGTGTGCATTCCAGTAAAAGTGGCTTGAAATCTTCCTGCGTGTTGCTTGGAGGACTGTAAAGGTTTAGGACAAACACACTCTGCTTTCTTCTTTTTTGAGAGATGATCTCGATGAGAACTTGATTAATTTCACTGGAGGGAAGGTCGTGCGGTATGACTGTTAGTGTGGGGGCCACTAGTGTAGCTATTTTAGGTGCCGTGTGATTGGTGTATGTGAGGTATCCTTTGAGGTATGTTGTGCATCCTGTTTCTTGGAGACAGATGACGTCCGGAGGTATAGGTTGATTTTGAATAAACATCTGCAGGGAGCTGCGTTTCCTCTTGAAAGAGCGACAGTTCCACTGCCAGAGCTCTAGGTGGTTTGGTTGCCGGTTAGGGGAGGCAGCCATCAGCGTTACTCGCCACTGACTCGCAGTCGCTTAGATCTGTCATGCCAGCGGACCTTCGGTGGGCTTTTAGTCGAGGGTCATCGGGGATCCCCGTGCGTTTTCGCACCCCCTGAGTTATTATTTGGATTTTCGAATTGAATTCTTCTTGAACTGCCGCAAATTGCGTTTGCGTGGCAATTTATTCGTCTTGGAGTTGTTTGGTTAGTTGTGTCATGGTCTGCTGCATTTGATTAATCGTTTGTTGCATTTGAGTAAGAATGCTTGGTGCGTTTTCTTGAGTGTGAAGTCCGAGAGTGTGCGTAAGCGGTTTCTGCCGTTGCGTTTGGAGTACACTCGCCTGTTGAGGTTGAGATGCGGAGGTGTTTACAGCATTTTGTACCGGTTGTGGCTGTATCGATACTATTGATGAGGGTTGGAGGGCAGTTTGCTTCTGACCCATTAGTAGGAGTTGTTGTAGTGCAGGGAAAAGCATTACCCTCCAAATTTTCACTCCTGCATCCTGAAGAGCATTTTTGTCCGCATCTCACAGACCCCGTTTCACGCAAGGCAAGGAATTTCACCTGAAAAAGACGCAGCCTGCCGCCCCAAAATACAAAGTTCGCTAACAAGGAGCATTTTCGCCCACCCAGCATGACCCTTCTATCGACCTTTAAGTGTTAGTACAATGCTACCAGGACGACACAGGACCTGGAAGTGAAAATACTGCGGGGACATAAAGCACTTAAGGATCAACGTGTTTACCTCCAACTTTGCTCGTAGCTCAGCTCCACAATCCCCTTCCTCTTCGTGCAACCCACCCGTTCAACATCATGAGAAGAAAGGCCTGATGGGAGCTCAGCTGGACGATTGAAACTGGAATTTATAGATGTCATGACGTTGCTCAAGAACCTAGAAGCCAGGCTCACTGGCTCTATAACTGCACAGTGCAAGAGTATGATTGTAGCTACCATTACATGCCTAATGAATAGGGTCACCTCTAGCTTCATACCCAAACTAGAGGTGGGTTTAGCTTACCTTGTTCCTGGGTCCTCGACATCCTACCCTCCCGTAGTTCCACCGCCCGCACCTTTGCAAACGCCCACGTCTTTGACCAGCCACCCTTAAATATGGCCCCTCCATGGGCGGTAGTTTTTAACAGTATATGTAATAGAAAAGCAAGGATTTCGGTGACTCTCTACAGTAAATTATTGCCAATTTGCGATCTCCTCCTATCTTATCCCTCTTCAGGAAGTCAGTATTAGCAGGCAACTCCCAAGATACGCTAATACTTCATCGACTCAACTGACATTCCTCGTGTGGCCACATACGTCAGTAACTCCTTGGAATACGCGGAGCATGAAATTATCTCCCCTATCACTCGTAAGCTTATTGTAATTGTATCTCCACTGTTTTAAAATCTCCTTTTCATCTTCTTCTAATAAAGCGTATTCACCTACTCACCCACTTCTTAAATCCGCCACATAAGTGGACGAATAAACGCTCTAATAATTGCTGGATACTTTAATGGCGCACATCTGGACTGGGGCTATAGGCGCTCCACTCGCAGAGGCATTTATACAATAAAACGCTGGTGCTCCACCTGATCATCTCTAATGATTTCAGCCTTCCTACGCGGACTGGTAATAGTTTTACTGCCGACACTAGCCCAGACCTCACACTTGGTAGAAACGTGGCACACCTGTAATGAGATAGAAAGCAAACCACAATAGGCAGCAACCACCATCTAATTCGCATAACATTAAACCAAAACTAAGCTTAGCACATTTTTGTGTGCTAGGCACACAAATAAGACTATCTCCGCAAATTCAGGCAATCACAGCGAACCCTTCCCTCCTTCGACCTCGAAACCGGGGCTACTCACTTGGAGAAGAATATTTGCCAACATTCGAAAATGCTAGAAAGTACCTCAGCCACCTCCTTATCGATAGTAAGCCCGGAAACCTGAAAAGCATGATAGGAAACTACACCTCAAACGCTCCCAGGTTACATTTCAAATATGACAGCACAGTTCCAGTCTTTACTAAGCTAACTGAGCACGGGTTTGTGACGCCTCCGCGGCATTATCTCCGCAGCAGGCGCCTGGCATCTGTTGCACCACATGCTAGACCCCACGCAATCAAAACAAGGATGCGCATTAGCACTCGCTGCCTGATTCAGCCATCGACAGGACACCTTTGTGAAGCAGGTGAAAGGTGCCTCTACCACCTGAGGTCTCGCTTTCAAACACCCCATGTAAGAGGTTCCATCCTAATTTTATCTTGATGCCTTTATCACAAAATCGAAATTTCGCGCATTTCTTTGAAACTGCGCAACACCGGACACGTGCAGGATCCGATTACTAATGCCGTCATCAGAAATCTTGACGATTCTTTACATACCTATTAAACTGTATTACCGAATGCTGGGAGGCGGCCCCCCTGCTTGCCTTCTGGAATCATGGAAAAATCATCTACATTCCGAACCCCCCTCCCTTTCCCCTGTCCCATAGCCTTAGAGCTCATCCGCACAATTTCTATTGTATCTCGTATCGGCAAGGCATTCGAGCACATAATTCTTGCCCGACTAATGTTTAATATGAAAGATAACCACCGGTTCCGCCACAGCATTTTGGGCTTTCGCCTGCGTCTGTCTGTGCAGGATGACATACTTCAAATTACGCACGACGTGCTTGATGATACCATCCCTCTCCTAACAAAAGCTATCCTGGCGATTGATCTCAATAAGGCATTTAACAGAATCTGACACGATGTCATCTTACGGCAACTGCAGGCACTGCAAGTAGTTTCAAAAAGCTACAACTCCATTTGCGCATTTCTCTCGGCTGCAATGCATCGCCGCTCATAGATAAGTTTTATAGTGACCCTTATACACTCACTCGGCTAGCTCAGAACCCCATTAGGCGCAATTCAATTCCACTTTCTGTTTAACATTGCTCCCATCCCTATAGCTCACATATTCAATCTCATCCCGCGCCTGAAGCATACTCTTTACGCTGATAATATTACTTCATGCACCACTTCTGAATCAGGTGGGGAAATAAAAAAAAATCTTCACTTAACAGCCGATGCCATCTAAGCTCACCCGTCATATATTGCGCTCAAATGGTCTCCTACAAATTTCACGCTTCTTCTAAGCACCTCAAAATTATCCGCTAAACCAACCATTCAATACGCTCTACAACGATCTCCTATTCCCGTCACTCCCATCCTCCGCATACATGGCCTCTGGGTACAGGATTCCGGACGAAATAATCTTGGCCTTAAAACACGAAAGGCCTCAGCAGAGTCTGTGCTGCAGCTTCTACGCCACGTATCGTCAATGCAGAGGGGTTTAGATAAGGCGTAAATGAAAGCGAGTTTTTGAGCTAGTGGGATCAGAGCAATGTTAGTCAAAAGGGGGAGAGGACCGCGCCTTGAAGGATTATGATCTCGCCAACTGTATAAAGGCTGATCTAAGCTGATCTATACCTCACCTGATATCTAAAGCCTTATCTCACAAACACCAAGGGCGTGAACGCCATTATCAGCCTTAAAACCAAGGCCGCCATAAGCCTACCTAGTAGCACTAATACAGCCAAACTCCTTCCAATAAGCATTCACAACAGGAAACTAGTTGACGCCTACCTTCAGGTGCAGTACCTAAGACGAACAGCGACCACCATTGAACGTCATATCCTGTCTTTCATGGCATTAATTATTTTTGTTCTTATAATTTCAACCCACAGGGCTGGCTTAGTGGCTATAGTGTTCCGATCGTGAGCAAAATGATGTAGAATCTAACTTCGGTGATCATATTTCGATCGAGGAGAAGTGCGAATCTGCCAGTGTTCTGTGCGATGTAATTGCTCCTTTACGAGTCACATGTTGTCAGAATTCTTCAGAGACCTTCCACTATGATGTTCCTTAAGTGCGCCCACGTGCAGAATTGCATGTTGCTAAATCAGGCACATCACATGAAGCCTCCATCGTCGTTAAGGCCTTAATGAACATGACGAATCACGTGACGAAGGAATATATTTTATTGTGAGGAGAGAGAGAGGAAGGTTTTTCGAAGTCACATGAGCAAATATCCTTGCAGCGCCTACATCATGAAAAGGCATGAATTGCTGCACCATCGATCGGCATCTGTGGCCCAGTTTCGCTCTCCACACATAAGGAGACGACAATGTATTTGGCTGTCTACACTAAAGTAGGATCGCATTCCCCGTACTCATTTTGCTCACGGCCGTCAGGTGACAAGATGACGTCGTTGCAATTACCACCTCTGTGGCGATCCTTGCCAGATGAACAAATCCTTGTCTTTAACGTCTTTATCTCAGGCAGCACTGCCATTCTGATCGGTGATGAGTGTGCCTAGACGTTCTTATTCCTCCAACCCGTTGGTATGAAGTTTCGGACTTGGCAGCATCATTATTAATCTGTGCCGTATCAGCAGCATTATGGAGCAATGTTTAGGAAGGAAACGTTTTAATATGAAAGCCGGAGAGGCCAGCTGAAGGAACGCACTTCTGATGTATTTACTACCCCGTGATAATCCTCTGAGCCAAGACGAACAGACAAAGGCAAGTCTTCTTGTCGAAACGATGCATTGGCTAGAGAACTAAGGCTTCCCTTCAACAGTTGGTCAATGCCCTTTCACCACTACGGCGTGGACACACTTAGACACTGGCGCTCTGGTGCATGTGGTGCCGCAGCAGTGTTGAGAACATTTGTTCGATTACCTAATGTTCCCAATTAAACATTTCGCCTGGCGACAGGATCGTTGATGTCGTGCTCTACAGTGAATGCTGCTAAAAGATGTCTGAAATAACTGCGCAAGCACTGAACTTCCATTTTTTTTTTTCGGCAATTGAATTTTAATGAATTGGAGCCTATAAAGTCTGCTACAAACCCATCACTGCGTATATTTACTACACTTTTGCTCGAGATTTCTGACAGTAACCGAGACGAGCATTCATGGTTAGTTGAGCCCGAGCTACGCTATCGAACAGCGGAGGGGACTATGTGGTGGGGACAGGCATTGAAAAGAAAGTTTGGCTGCGTGATGAGCGCTCGCACTTCATCGAAGAACCCCGCTCCTATGATGATCGCTGGTGGGACGCTCGAGCAATAAATTCCCGCGGTGCCATATGTGCCTTGCCTTCAGTCGAGGATGGACCTTGCTACTCTTGCTTGCTTGTTTAAGTCTTTTTTCTCTCAGTAGACCCGTTCGCCTACTTCCTTGAGTGCTATCAAATGAAGCTCAAAGCTGGTAGGAGAAATTATATCATTACCGAGAAAATACTGGTCCAGTAAAGCACTACTCTACAGCAGTGACTAGAAATAATATAAAATATGCATTGCTTGCAACGAAACGTCGAAGTACATTGGCGGCCATTGATATACTTTTCTGGCTCCCTCGGTACCTGTAAAAAGGGAGCCCCAATATCTTCTAAGGCTAAGGCGTCCGCGGCACTGGGGTATATACAAACTTCTGTCGCACATTTCAGGTAACTGTACGACTGTTATGATAACTACTCATGCGCTTTGTAAAACCCGGGGCGACAGCGCAGATGTGGGGCCCTATCGAGGCATGTCAGCGGTGGGGCGTGTCAGTGGGGGGTGGGGGTATTCATGTTAGCCTGCATCGATAGATTAGAGCAGTTTAACGGCAAAACATCCATGTTCAAAGCAAACAGAGCTTTTACGTGGTGCGAAATCCTAGGAAATGAAGTATAAGTTTTTCACTGAAGATCGCTCACGGAAGTGCGTTGCGCCGACAGGATTTGACCACGGACTCCACATTTCAGTGCACAACGTATAATTTCGGAAGTTTCATCATCGAGTCCGTTTTAGTGTAGACGTCACCAGATGTTTATAATGGACAGAAATTTTTCATTTCGATTTTTAGACAATAAATGCGCCTTTCGCTGCCGAACAAACATCAAGGAATGCAGAAACCGCCACTGAAATTTACTTGTGGTATCAGCGAAGTGTGCCGCTGTTTTTATTCATTTCCCCTTCAAGGGATATGCTTTCCATAAATTTACTTTGCCTGTCGATACAGTTATATATCGACCATTGTGAGAGGTTGGTGAAAGAAAGCATATCAGCTATTAAGAAAGTTCACTGAAACTATATGTAAGGACTTGTTCAGCACTTTGTTGCCATAGAGATGGCTAAAATCTTGCAGCAGCTTTTGAATGCCGACCAGTGAAGAGTACACCGAGCCGTTAAGTGTGTACTTCGGGCGCAAATTGTAGACGAAATTTTAGAAGTAGTATTCGGCCTCGAGCACCTTTTAGCTACGTAGCTCAATGCGGTATAGCATAAGGACAGCCAGAATGTTCTGAAAAGAAAGGTTTCTGTCATGGTTACCCAACGTGATTAATCTTTTGCACATGAACATCCGATTGGCATTGTAATTCAGTGTTCACTTGAACTGGTCAACTCTGACAATAATAATAATAATTGGTTAACAGGAAGGGAAAGGCGTAGTATCTGTCACACTTGTGTCTGTGGACACCTGAACCGCGCCGGAAGGGAAGGGAGGAAGGGGGAGTTAAAGTGGAAAGAGAGAAAGAGGAGCCGTAGTGGAGGGCTACGGAGTAATTTCGACCACCTGGGGATCTTTAACGTGCGCTGACATCGCACAGCACACGAACGCCTCTTCGTTTCTGTTGAAACTTCGTATGCCTTACTGTCCGCATTAGGCATCGTATAGGCTGCGGAGAAGGTCTTCACAGTTGTCTAATCTCATTTTTTCTATCGATGGTGGCATGGAGGAGGGATGAGACTGCCCGATTCTCATGTTTCTGAATGTCACATCGAAACACAAATGTGGTAACAGTTCATGAAGAAATTAACCCGATTCGGAAGGGAAAACGAGAAATATGCTTTATGCTCCGCGCTGGAAGTTTCTTCGCTATATTTCCGCGAGAAGATTGCGGACCATGCTCTCACGTGACAAGCGGCCCTCTCACGCAGCCAAACTTCCGGTACGTGGGAGGACAGGCTGTTACCTTATAGTGGGAAAGACAGTGACAGCATATAACTGCGTCTGCTGGGGGCGTGGCAATGGCTGGAATCGCAGGGAAATCCCCGCAAATCTTTTATTGGTTGCGTCGAGGAGATCACGTGATCAAGCTTGAAGGAACTGGTTGCGTGGGGGATAGAGGCACTCAGTCGGCCCAACCACGCTTGACAGCCATACGTACTCATGCCCAGAGCAAGCCACTCCGCTCACATATCCACATCGAAGGGTGCTCCTAAGCGGTAAATTTTCCCCCTGTTATACTTCTTGAAGCATTTAACTAGCATAGGATGCGGGTCAATATAGCCAACGTGCGCTCTGAAAAAACACCTGGCCATTTTTAAACAATCGCACGTGCATTCATCGTGTAGGACAGAGCTCCTGATGGTTTGGCAAACTTCCCAATATGCAGACACAATACGACATAATTACTATCGCAGTTGTAATTATATATTTTTGCGTTCGGGGCGTAGTATTAGCTTCCGATGTTGTAATGCACAGTCTATATAAAAGCCGGTGTTTTTATACAGTCGAAGAAGACGATTTCTCGCGGACACGTTTTCTAGAAGGCGGAACTTTCTGTCTCATATATCATTCTTTACGTTTGCCGATTCGTGGCAGGATGATAGGGATCACATTAATTTTGTGTTACAGCGTTCTTTCTTAGGAAATCTTTCATTTCCGTTAATTCGAAGTACAGGCCGTTATCCGTTACGTGCCTTTCGAGAATGCTGAAGGTCGCAAAAGAAATTACACAGTTTCTAAATTAGATTAGTGACTGTATGTCGCGCATGTAGCTCACTCCATGCCACTTACTGTACGGTGTCTACAACAATTAACAGTATACTTTCCTCCATCGGGCAAGCGGGGTGGACGTGTGCTGTGTACCATGGAGCGGTCAGTGCTTCTAAACAAGAGGTGGTGCTTTAGGTGACGTTCTTTAATACTTCAGCAAGTTACACAATTTTGACTAGCTGCTCTATGTGGTTCTCGACACCGGGCCACCAAAAGTATTCTCCAGCACAAGCTTTCATGAATACTACGCTCCTGTGACCTGCGAGTGCCAAGCCAAGTACGTGTCTTCTCGCTTCCGCCGGAGCAACCAATCTGGTACCGCGAATAAGGCAACTTTGCTGTAGCGAGAGCATTGTGAAAGCACAAAAAATTCCTGCCCTGGCAACCTATGCAAGCTTTAGCTTGACACAGCTCTCATTCCACGTGGTAGCCCTATTGCAAAAACCAGCGTCTCCAGTACGAAACCAGTAAGATTTTCACGCTGGTTTTGCACTGGATCTGCTGGGCATGCTAGAGGTCTGCGATATTCAATGGAGCAGTAACGGGAAGACACTGGCTGCACTGGTGCAATGGTAGAAAAACGCTGGGATTAGCCTTTTGACGCTGGGTGTGTCGCTGACATCCGCGATGCACTGGGAGAAGCGCTGTATGTGCGCTAGGGCCGCACTGGTCCCAGTGCCCCAGTATAGCCGGTGCGACCTGCGGCGTCAGCCGGAGTAGCATCCCTCAGGGGCCAACAGGGCAACAGCGTAATCGCAATCGACCATCGGGGCGCATATGAAAAATATGGTTCAAGCAAGCGTTTTTTGCTGCGAAGTCGTTGCGCATTTGAAAGAAAACAAAGGCAGTATCTTTTTTCTAGAGTTTCCATGTTTCGATAGGTCGTTTCGAGCGTTTCGAGAGAGACCACGACCGCCGCGCCTCTATCTCATGACATACTGACGATTAACTCACAACTAAAGCTGGAATTGAATAACGTGTCTACCCTGCATAACCAACTTCACAGCTGATCTTAAGGGCACTCTAACACAATGATTACTGCCAAAATGTGCAATGCGGGCTCAATCGCAGGCGAGCGTAGCCTGCACCACGGCCCAGTATAAGCAGCAAAAAGAAAAACTAAAACGAGGAAGAGAGTAGTTTACCGAGCGATGGGCCCATGAGAGAAAAAACAACAGCATACAGCACTTGGAATGCATAATATTTCGCGAGTTTCTCAAGCTTTTGCGCTCCTTCTTACTCGGCGTATGAAGCAGCCGAGCCCTCGGTCATCGCAACGCTTCCCGAAATGTTTACATACAAATAAGGTGTAGTTACACGGAATATAGTGTCGTCACTGCTGCGCTTGCCGGTATTGAAGCTTGGTCGAACTTTTTTCCTTGAAGGTTTATACTAAAGCTCCGTGTTCAGTGAAAATTACGCCCATGGTAGCAGAGCACTACCGAAGAGCCGGCGTAGGTAAATTTGCCAGCGATGTCAAACTCCACATGTTAAAATGATTCCAGTGCACAAAATAGCGCGCATAGGCACTCAGAACATTAGTTGCGAGTCGTGAGGGTAGACAGCAAGCTCCAATGACCAAGAAGTTGTAATTGTTAGAGCGGTAGCAATGGGGGAGGGGGCTGTAGACTGCGAAACATGAAATCCCAACCTTATAAATGCAGGTCATGACATAAAATGCAGAACTATTTCAAAAATTCCCAATTCTCGGCATGGCCGAGTGGTTAGCGTGCTTAGCTAGTGATTGATATGTGCCTAGGGACTTAGTTCGAAGCGCGCTTGGCGCGCTGTTGTCTTTTTTTTACTTTTAGGTTTTTTCTGTGTACGTAACTTCTTTCGTTACTTTTTAATTTTTATCCCACACCTTTTTTTTCTCCGGCCGAACAGTGCCGCCAGTGCGGAGCGTCCCAGTATTCCGCGTCCCAGTATTCCGCGTCCCAGTATTCCGCGTCCCAGTATTCCGCGTCCCAGTATTCCGCGTCCCAGTATTCCGCGTCCCAGTATTCCGCGTCCCAGTATTCCGCGTCCCAGTATTCCGCGTCCCAGTATTCCGCGTCCCAGTATTCCGCGTCCCAGTATTCCGCGTCCCAGTATTCCGCGTCCCAGTATGCCGCGTCCCAATATGCCGCGTCCCAGTATGCCGCGTCCCAGTATGCCGCGTCCCAGTGCACCCAGTTTCCAATGTCATACTGGGACCATAATCAGGTATGGCGCTTGGGCGCTGGGATCCAGTGGCTCTGGTTTTTGCTATAGGGAGCCATGGATCTTCTGGGCTCAGTTTTTTGAGCTGAAGTACATTCAGTTTTATCCTTTTTTATGAGCACAGCTGCAAGGGGTGTACCTCATATACCTGGGCAGGCAACGGCAGCTTGCTATGTGTGTCAGCATTTTGGTGATGCCCAGGCCATTAGAGCAAATCATAATCGTACGGGCCAACTTCAGACACCATGGAGTCATTCTAGGCGAGAGTAGCCAGTGTTAAGTTCTGAGTGTAGAAGCCCTGGGAAGAGGAACTTCTCAACTCGGTTACTGGATAGAGACTGAGAGTTATTTGTACATTTGGAAGAGAGGGGAAGTAAGGGAAAGAACGATTGGAAAGTGCTTGTGAAGTGTTGCTTCTAGTGCCTTGGTCGCACACACGGTCCGAGGACGGCTACTTCCAAGAAACGATACGGCTCGAGTTTCCTTGGCCCGCGCGTCTTCGCGGCAAGGGGAACCACTGCTGGCCTTTCCTAAGCGGCCGGCTCATCTTTGCAAAGGAGGCAATGTAACTGGAGCGGCTGCGAGTCCGTTAGCTAGAAGGCGGGTTGACCGTCCATCGGTTGGGATACAGAACAATATTGTAGAAGATAGTCTGAAGATAGTGTTGTTCTGATTTTGGCAGATTGTTTTGTGACCTACGCATAAAAAATGCAGTAAATATGCTTTGGAATGCGTTAGTACGATTCAAGGAGATTAGAAACTTCATATCATGGTTCATGAGCGAGCCTATGGTATATATGATTTACATCCATTGACACATATGTATGAAAATGGCTTCATGGTGACCCAACGCCTCATCGAAGAGCGCAACGAAAGTGCTGGGTGTACGTGATTCCTAAAGCTCTCAGTTATACGCGACATTCAGCATGTAATTCTAATTTCAATAAGCAAAACGCGGCAGAAATTCCTTGAGTATTAGTTTATTTGTGGTTAAATACATTTGCTCCGGCGCTCATGCAAAGCCGTCGCATCTGTATGGAGGCATATGAAGGAGGAGGAGGGAAACACTTATACCGGAAGCTGTACTTTTACTCACACTATACTGATGGGCAGGCCAGTAATAATGCAGAATCGCTGCAGGTATTGACTGGGATCCGCTAACTAGGTGGGCTAGATAGGAGGAGTGGTTTAGGTAGGGGTGAGAGTTTAGATCAAGGAGAAGAGAGTGTGTTCAACCTCGGTTTAGGAGGAACGGTAGTTACAACAGTGAGGGTGTTCTACAAGTTTATTTTCGGCAGTGCCTTACTGCGGTTTTCGTGGGTGTCGCGGATCGCTAATGCGGCGGAGTAAGACTAGCTAGGTCTGGTCACATGCGTATATATATTTATCTTGACGCCCATCCATTAGTGAGCACAATCTCGTACGTTGTCAGTGGGATTGAAAATGAAAACACTAGCGCTCACGAGAATGTTTGCAGGCAAGCTGAAATTCCAGCTCATTTCCAGAAAAGGAGTTGCCGGAGCAACTTTTTTGTCTTTGCACGCTTCTGTGCAAGGCAGCGTTTACAACTGCGGGATCAGCAGTACGATTATTCTAGCCCTCGGTCAGCTGCAGAGTGCTAATAAACATTTTTCACTACAACGTGTCATGCAATTTACCCTTTCATTGTCATTATCACGGAACCTAGCGAGTATCGCATTAGTTTTTGCTGGTCAGCTTCCAAAGCCGAGTAATTATTGCTTATATTATTGCATGAAACAAATGCCGCCGTTTCTTTTTTTCCTAGCTGCTGTATATTGTAGCGGCCCCTGCTACCACGAAAAGCGCGGTTGACAAAGAGCAGTTTTGCCAGCTTGGTGTGAAGTCTGAAGAGTTTGATGCCTTTCTTAGATTGAATTTGCTAGCTACCAGAGTTTTAAAAACAGAAAGTGGCTTTGTAGCTGAGTAACCTGTGGCTGTACGCCCGAATTATAAAATTCAATCGTTTGATGCGTTTTAGCATACTGTCATAATTTACACGCTTTCGTCCACCACAGTGAAATTGCGTTCGATTTGGATAGTTATTCAAAAGTTAAGTAGGTGCGTAGCACTGCTTATCCCTGCTATACCTTTCCAATAACTTGCAGTCATGCAACCTGTTGTCCGAGAGCTCCTACCGCACGTTTGTTCCTCTTCTTTCGGCGCCCATTTCACGACGACGCTCAGTGTCTTGAGCAATTTCCTGGGCACGCTCGACATATTTCTTTATTCTTTGTGCTTATAGATTCTTGCACCGTTTAGCTGCAATTTTAGAATCAGTAGAACGTGACGTTCCCGCTGCCTTCGTAACCGTTGTACTTTAGCACGTCTAACCGGCGCCTCAGTGTCCGACGGCCTTGCTTTAATCATTGCGACGCCAAGCAAACGCGGGGCGCAGACGCGTCCTCAGCTTTCTTTACACCATTTGCAGAAATGATACGCACGTGCAATGTACCCCTCTACAATGCACGGCTCTGCGGACGAAAGGTCTGGGGTGGGATGATAGGAGGAGAAGAAGAGAAAGGGAAAAGTGACGCGGCCAGCGGTTCGGACGCGCGTGCTTATCTGCTGTCCGTGAAGGCTGAGGAGTGACTGATGCGAGGGGAGATATGCCGATGTTGAGGACGCGCGAACGATACATGCCTGCTCACTCCGGAGTAACACACGCTTGTGCAACGCTGCCCAGTGACGGCCGCCATGTCAGTAACTGACACGCCCCTCTCACGCTCTCACTGGGTGTACCTATGCGGCTGCAACTCCCCTTCTGTGGTAATTCGCCTGACGTGGTAGTCGCCACTTTCCCTTCATCCTCTTCAATTTCACAGAGAGACGGAAGGACCGAGAGAGAGAGGCTTATGCTTTAGCTGTGCGGCCGTTCGGCCTCCACAATGTTGAGCGCGCGACGCTCGCGCCACCACCTTCTCTTTCTCCCCTTCAAGTTCACGAAGAGAGAGAGAGAGAGAATGAGCGGCTTCAGACAGACATCAATGAAATCCGTGATTGCGGCTAGTAGCGCTACGCACTAAAAAACATTACATTTGCGGAACAATTACTTCCACCACATAAATGGAGAATGCAGGAACTCGAAGGAAAAAAGGTAACGTATGCAGCACATCAGTTTCTTTACGTAGCCTTTATCACGTCACGTGCATTACACATAAGACATTGCGGCGGAATTGCAAAGTAAACGGAAACCTCACGTGATACCATACCTTGTCTATTCGGTGGCACTTCAAATTATATTACCGAACACGACGAAAGGCGCATTGAATACTCAAAAGAAGAACAAACGGCGCATGTTTTTGTTTTATTGCACTGTCGTAACTCGCGGCTTCAGCTAACAAGGTCTGCAGGTGAAACCTTCTGAGTGGGTATGGGTACGATTTGTGATTAAATTATAACGAACTTTTTCTTTGCAGCCGGACTGCAATATTTAGCAGCACCAGTGTGCCAAAAAAGTATGCTTCATTATCTTTACATCGCTCAAACGAATCAGCACTACCAGATAATTAATAAACACACTATGCTGGCTGATTTTTCGGTCAATGACAGCATTTTACCAAGCCTGTTTATTAATATTAACGCGAACGAGCTGTAACGGTGTATGGGAAACCAGCGCAGAGTGCAAAAAACCGTAAACTGGTGCTTGCGTTTACACATGATAGTTGCCATTGCATTTGATGGAATATGTGGAGTTTGCGATGAACAAAAAAATAATAAACGTAAGACCAATTCTTACAGCCGACCAATTATTTAACAGCACCGCGTGACCATCGGCTGCTCAGCGCAGCGGCGCCGCACCGAAGCAAATCAGAAATTGGGAGAGGGAACTTGAGCGCAGGGCCGGAATCACGCTGCTCGGGGGAAGTGTCATCTGTTTGGCTTTTCTGCTTCGTCGGAAGATACCCCTGGAATCACGCCCGGGTTCTAAGAACGCTACTGTAGGCGTGTGGCTGTGATTGGTAGAAACGTGTAACGTTCAAAGTAACGCACTTGTCCATGGCTCCATTTTTGGGCAATTCTTTTGACGGGGCTTCTTTTCAAATACTTATGTAAATATAAGTACTATCGTCTACTATTAATAATTCCGAACGTAGCGAGTTACAACACATCATGTGAATGCTAAGTTGCGTATTGCAAATCTGTGTTCCTCATAACAAATATTATTCGCACTATAGGAAGTAGAGTGCGGCATTCTTGAGGCACAGATGCGTTCCAGGCGATTGAGGGCAGATGTTGCGTTGCACTATTCAGAACCTGACCTCTTAAATACTACCAGTTGCATGACTTCCATAGGGCCTATGCATCAAAACAAGCTGTACTGAATAGGTCAAAACTCGAGTGTAAACGAATAGTGGCGGCGTCTGCAGTCATAAAGGAAACTGCATCTATATTTGTCAACTTTCAGATTGTTGATATATGCGCAATAACTTGTAAAGTAAAATTAGTTCAAGACTTGCAGCAGCGAAACTTCTTAAAGGCAATGATCTCGGGTGATTAAGGTGTAAAACAACGAGGAAAAGTGATTTCCAAAAGGCAAGGAAGAGAATTCATTTACCTCTTCTAGAAGGCGCGGTAATTTATACGCACTCGAGAAATCCATACAAAATCTGGTCAATTTTTGAAGCCGAGCTTCTCAACTGTTATGGTGTGCTCAGAACAGTATATTAGACTAGGCTCACTGCAACAGCAAGAAATGTGGGTATTCCATTGCCTCCGCTTGCTTTTTCTTATGTCCTCCGGCGAAGCAGCGTCGGGAAGTCGATGATCGGTATTGTTATTGTTGTTATTGTTATTGTTAAAGAATTTTAACGGTATTGTTAAAGAATTAGCGGCATGTAGTTGGTTGCCATACGCATCGTAGTATTCGCTCAACGTCTACAGCGCCGCGCAACATAGCATTCCGACTCCATTTTTCGCAGTCTATACGCGTGTTTACCCAACGCGATTTCCTTTATTCACCGAGCCACGGGGCAGAACTAGCTAGGTCTCGGAGCGCTAAGAGATGGAGCTCTCCATTTTGCGTATCTAGGGTGTCTCGACATCAGCGCTTCTACACATATCGTCTATAAATAAAGATAATGAACTCTTTAGATGCTCAATGCTTACAAAATGAAAATAGTATGATTGCAACATAGAAAATGAAATTATTATATTATAACATATTGACAGATACTCAACAGGGTTTTCGGCGTGGACTATTTACAGTTAGTGCTATAGCTTTTGTCATAGATTACACCAGGCTTTCTATCGATAAAGGCAAGTTTCCAGGCGGAGTTTTCATTGGTTTCTGCAAAGCATTTGATTACATCGATCACTCCATCTTGTTGCAGAACCTTGAGTCGTATACAGCATATCAGGACCTCCACTAATCCTTTTGAAGAGCTTTCTTGGTGACCGAGAGCACATAGTCTGTCTTTATAACCTTGGATCTAACAAAGCTCTCACTAACAAGAGTTCCACAGGGTTCTATTCTAGGCCCTGTATTGTTTCTACTGTATATCAGCGATTTGCCATCCTGCTTTAGGCATTGTAATAGTATATTGTACGCAGATGACTGTACCATGATAACATCGCACTGTGACATTTCCCAGCTCATATCTAACCTTCAAAATGACATTAATTCACTTGAGCATTGGTGCCACATTAACCGTCTTGCTGTGAATGCTACTAAGACTTGCTTTCAGATTTTCCATCCTCCTCAGAAGTCATTGCATGTCTCATCACTAGTATAATTCAATTCCACTGCCATCACTTTGCAACGCCGAATTTCGTTTCTAGCTGCTGTTACCTAACATTCCATTATGATATGATGGCAACTTCGAAGAAAATTTCTTATGTTTTACGCGCACTTATCAAAGCCAGGTAATATTTCCCAATCCACACGTAACTATCACTTAAGTACGCATTAGTCCACAGCCACTTGAACTATGGCATTTCATCCTGAGGTAACGCCTATCATGTTCATCTTTGGCCATTAATAAAACTGCAAAAGCAAGTCATAAGCATCATAACCTCCTCCCCTAGAGTGCCACCGTCGCACATTTTGTTCATGGATTTAAATGTTGTACCCCTCTCGGCTCTTTATAATATCGGTATATTATTCTTTGAGATTCTTCACCATCAGCTCCCGCTTAGCATTTTTCCTGCCGGCACGATCAAAAACAACATTGTTACACGGTTCGCTTTACGTAATAAGTTTCTACTACCTAAGGTCAATACTAATTCTACGGGAAACAATGCCTTCAATTTTCGTCCATATAATTTTTGAATTCTTTCAATTTTTAAGCAAACTAATACACTTTCTTTGTTCAAGTTGAAATTAAAAATGCTTCTTTCTTAATTTGTGATTTGTTTGTTATTTATCTTTTGTGTCGCGGGATTCAGAAGTGTTTTGTACTTTTTTGTATTCTATTTTTGTATTAAATCTGTCAGCAATGCATTCTTTACTAAGTATTTTGTTATTTATTTTCAGTGTTGCTTCATAACACAGTTTTCCTTACAATAATATTATTCTTTATGTTGCCTAACGAAATCAATCACCATAGGAGGTCCCACCTGCAGTCTTGTATTATGGGACCTCTCGCTGTATATTCCTGTACGTTGTTTTTTTATTCAAAAATAAACTTTCTACTTCAACTTCCACTGCAAGGCATATCTCGCTCTCTTCCTAGTGCAGCGCAGATTATTATGTTATTTTCTGGATTAAGCCCCTTTTTCAGCCTTTGCTCGAATTACAGTGGAAATGACCATCTACATATAGTCCTTCGTTCAAAATCAGACGAAAATATTTGTATAAAATGTCCATGTCTTGCGGGCCCTTCGTATTATTCTAGGCATTTTGCTCTTTTTTCCCTACACTTTGACTCAGACGATTTTCTAATTTTGCGTGCACGGGGGCTCAGCTGCGAGATTCCGTTCTCTCAACGGTATGTATGAATGGATGGAATATAGGAGCGTCCCCTTTGAGGGTGGTAGCAGTAGCGATCATGCTCATTTTTCTCCCTATATCTCAATTATTGTTTTAGATTGGTTAACTAAACCATCCGTCTATTTATTAAGTTTATGTTTGTAGATTACTAACATTATGTCACTTCTCTGCTTCTATCCACCAATCTTCCCGTCGTTTTTTGCAAGCTTCCACCGCCGATTTATTCACGCGGTCACTGGTATCTCTAAATCCCGAAACTTCAGGAACAGTGACTGCGCATGCATCAACTTCCGGATGAATACCATTATATTCGAGTATAATAGGGTCAATTGTTTCACTAGAGTTACCACATACAGCACATGCGTCAGCTTCATTGTTAAATTTCTTTTTGTAGCTGCCTGTTCTAAGGCACCTTAATCTAGCTTCAAAACGGTGGGCCCTGCCTCTTGAGTTATCAAAGAAAGCTTTCTTCCTGATCTGCCTTTTCCACTTGGGGTATAATTCCACACCCTGTTTCTTTGCCATCGAATTTATCCAATTTTTACCTTCTGTGTTTTTCACCTGTGGCTTAACGCTCTTTATTTCTCCGTCCTTGTGACTACCATAATTACTAGTTAGTTTCCTCGTTCTTTTCCTTCATTGTGAATCAACGCTTTTTAAGTATAGGTATCAAAATACTTTGCTCCCCATCTGTTACTGTCCAATTTCCTCAGGCGTTCCTCATATAATATTTTACTCTGAGCTTCCCGTACTTCGAAAGATGCCCAGCCCATATCTCCCTGTACCGCCTAATTTGTGTTTTTGCCGTGGGCGCCTAGTGCTAATCGTCCAACGGCTCTCTGATTTATTTCTAATGTCGACTGTACCTCTGATTTTAGGCACAAAACCGCATTTCCGAAAGTAAGTCAGGCACCATAATTCCTTTCCAAATACCACTCAGAACCTCATACCTGTTGTATGCCCACAGTGCCCTATGCTTCATTATCCCGGCATTTCTTCGCCCTTTGGCCTTAAGTGATTGCACATGCTTTCCAATCTATGCCAATCCTTCGTTTTCCCATACCCCCAGATATTTATATTCTGCTACTCTGGGTATTTCAAGGCCTTCAATTTTAAGACCCTGATCAGTTGAGCCGTTGAAAATCATCAGACCCGACTTAACTGCGCTAAACCTGAAGCCTAGTGCGTACCCTGCGTCTCCGCAATACTTAACTAGAGTTTGCAATTCTTCCAGACTGAGCTAGCAGCACAATATCGTCTGCATACATCAAACTGGGTAGGCGCTGCTCTACCGCCTTTCCACCTAATCTATATGACAGGTTAAAACCTAGGTTACTTTCTTTTATCCTCTTTTCCAGGTTTATCATATAAAGCATGAACAGCAGCGGTGATAGAGAACAGCCTTGTCTTAATCCTTTGCATACTTTGACATCTTCCGTACTTCTTATCCCTTCCCATGTAATTTCTACTTTGGTATCCCGGTTTATTTCCTGTAGGAACTCTATTATCTCATAACCGATACCTTCTTTTAATATGTTCCACAGGAGTTCCCTGTTTACGCTGTCATAGGCCCCGTTTATGTCCAGGAAGGCCAAATACGAAGGGCTGTTTTCCACTCCAGATATTTCGATGCATTGAGTAAGCACGAACAGGCTATCATCTAACCGCCTACCATTTCTAAAACCGTTCTGAAGTTCTCCAAGTATCTTGTTACTTTCTAACCATGCTCGCACCTTTAATTTCACCGCCTGCATAGCCAACCTGTACATAACAGATACAATGGTAATCAGCCTGTAGGATTTTATGTGCATCCTTTCTCTTTTCCCTTTATAAATCAAAGTCATTTTACTCTACCGCCAGCTGTCCGGAATTACCTTATTCGTTATGACTGTTTTCAAAGCTTTTAACAACATTTTTTCACTTTTTAGACCAAGTTCATTAATCAGATTGATCGGAATTCCATCTATTCCTGAAGATGTCTTTTAAGGAATATTTTTTCTGCCTTTTTCTAGTTTAGACTGGTCATTTCTAAGCTGCTTTGTATTCTACTCTCTTGTGTTGCTTCGTTATTTGCGGACATTACGCTATCGTCGCTCTTAAATGACTCGGCTATAACTGATGCAATGCAGTTCACTGCGTTGTCTTCAATTAAGCAATTTACCTCGTTATCTTGGTTCCGGTCCTACTTTCTTTGATTCTTTTTTATATGGTTGCAGAATTTTGTTGGTCTGCCTCTAGAGGCATCGTGAATGTCACCCATCCAGCGATCGGTGGACTGCTTTAGCTTACTTTGGATGAGGCCCTGTACATCATGTTTCTTTTGTCGATATGATTCCCATTTTTGGTCGAGTTCCTCCTGAGATATCTGTGCTTTCTTTGCCGCTCGGTGTTCCGTTGAAGCAACCCGTCGTTTTTCAATGGCTTCCCTGATTTCCTTATTCCACCAGCTCCGTGGCTTCCTCTTTCCATTCCAGCGGTTTGCTAATTTAACCTCCTTAATTTTCCTCCTAATGAGTAGTTCTACCTGTTCATAATCCCAGTCTTCCATGGGGCTTTTCCCTATTGCTTCCTCTATGTCTGCTGCTATCTTCGCTATTTGATCGTCGTTTAATTTTGCGTTTACTTTTACTCTAAGTTCCATTTTTCTTTTCATCAAGGGTCCCATTGCACACTAATATGTTTATGATCACTTCCCAGACTACACTCCCCTTTTTCGTCTATTTCCATTTTTGTGACCTTGCTATAAATTCCCTGCGACATTAGACAGTAGTCAATGGTAGTCTGCCTTTTGCGGAAATCGCACTTTGTTTGGCCTTCTCAGTTTGTTTCTCGATTTACTATAACTAGATCTTGTTGCTCGAAACATCTAGCATTAGCATCCCGTTACAATTGGTGTATCTATCCAGATCGTCGATGTGGCCGTTCAGAATAATATTGGCCCCGTCTCCAAACTGGCTTATATCGTCGCGGAAACATTCAACAAGATCCTTGTTTTCTTGCCTACATTGGTATCCTGTTCATAAATAAACTACCCCTAGCCATGTCCTTATGCCGGCAATTGTTCCTCATACCCAAATATGTTCTTCACAACATGATTTTATTCTTTGCCAATTTGTTCCCTGGTGTATCATCATACCTGCCCCTCCACCTTTTTTTTGCTTTCTCGTTCTGTTGCACCCTCCCCAGACGTTTTGCTGTTATCATCTGTTTTGGCTTGGCTTGGCTTGGCTGGCAGCTGCGACTGCGATAGTGGCGCAAGTGTATCTGTGGCGCAAGTGTGGCGCAAGTGTATAAAAGCGGAGTGCGAGAATAAACGGGGGTCATTTTCGTCGTCTGGGAGCGCGGTGTCTAGACTGCTTTCTCGGGCAGCGTTCCGGCGCGGGTGCAGCGGCGCCCCCCCTGCCTGGGCTAACACGACATGGTGTCAGAAGTGGGAGTCCCTGAGGGAGTCCCTGAAGCGCGAAATAGATAAAATGGAGCGGTTAGGCATAATCAGGAAAGTGGATGGGCCGACCGAATGGTGCGCCGGAATAGTTCCGGTAGTGAAACCCTCAGGCGACCTGAGAGTTTGCGTAGACCTCACTAAATTGAACAAATGCGTAGTTCGAGAGCGATTTACGTTACCAACTGTGGATCAAGCTCTAGGGTCACTGTCGGGAGCGAAATGGTTTTCAAAGCTCGATGCCAACTCAGGCTTCCACCAGGTGCGACTTAGTAAAGACTCGGAAGAGCTAACCACGTTCTTAACACCCTTCGGTAGATACTGTTTCACGCGACTACCCTTTGGAATTACCTCCGCTCCGGAGTACTTCCAAAAGAGAATGTCTGATATACTAGGTGGCCTGCCGGGGGTCGTTAAATTTATGGACGATGTCCTAGTGTTTGGCGAAAGCAAAGCTCAACACGATGAGCGCTTAAGTAACGTGATCACACGCCTAGCAAGGGCAAATGTGACATTAAACAAAGAGAAATGCTTATTCGGCGTTAGGCAAGTGCGTTTTTTGGGTCACATTCTGAATGAGGAAGGTATTCATCCTGATCCAGCGAAGGTCAGTGCTATAAAAGATTTGAGAGCACCCAGAAACGTTACTGAGCTTAGAAGCATTTTGGGCATGGCGAATCATTTGGGCCGCTTCCTGCCACATTTAGCCCAAGTGTCTGCTCCCATGCGTGTTCTTTTGCACAAGGATAGGGACTGGGTCTGGGACAGCAATCAGGAAAAAGCGTTCCAGGAACTCAAAGAGCTCATTTGTTCAGCGCAATGCATGGCTTTGTACGACGCTTCGCTACAAACCACTCTTTCAGCTGACGCATCGTCTTTCGGTCTGGGAGCAGTTTTGTTTCAAAAGCAAAAAGACAGGCAACGTAGACCAGTTGGATTCGCTTCTCGTTCGCTCACGAAAACCGAGCAACGGTACTCCCAGTTTGAAAAGGAGGCACTGGCGTTGACGTGGGCAGCGGAAAGGTTTGATGAGTATATACGTGGTCTGGAAGTTGTTTTTGAAACTGACCACAAGCCCTTGGTGTCGCTGTTGGGTCACATGGCAATCGATGCTATGCCGCCAAGAATTCAACGTTTTCGTCTGCGGCTGATGCAATACAGTTTTTCTGTATTATATGTACCAGGCAAATCGCTAACCACTGCTGATACTCTTTCACGTTCGCCGTTAGCTCGTACGAAAGTGGAAAGCTGTTTGCCTGTCTCAGAGGTAACCGCTTACTCGAAAGCTTGTTTACTGGGTTTAGAAACAGGCGACGATTTCTTGAAAAGAGTAAAAGAAGGTCAAGCAAAAGACGAAGTGTGTCGAAGCTTGCGCACAGTGTGCAAAAAAGGGTAGCCCAGGAAACGAAATGTTCCCTGTTATCTTCTGCCATACTGGCAGGAACGTGCATGCATTACTTTGGTGAACGGGTTTCTGCTCAAAGGTATGAGGCTTATCATTCCTCAGACCCTTCGCAAGGAAGCGCTAAGCAAACTGCATGACGGTCACCAAGGCATCTCGCGATGCCGTAGTGTGGCTAAAGGTTCTGTCTGGTGGCCGGGACTTAGCACTGAGATAGCGTCATTCGTGAAACAGTGCAGCGTTTGCGCGATGCATGCGCCAGAACAGATCGAACCGATGATTGCATCGCCAACGCTCTCTTTTCCTTGGGAGAGAGTAGGGGTCGATCTGTTTCAAATTCAGGGTCGGCAATATTTTGTCGTAGTAGACTATCTTTCGCGATACCCAGAGATTGCCATTCTTCCGTCAACAAAGTCTGCTACCGTGATAAGCCGAATGAAAAGCATTTTTGCGAGACATGGCATTCCCGAGAGTGTGGTGACCGACAATGGTCCCCAATTTGTCAGTGCCGAGTTCGAGAAATTTGCAAAACTGTATGGCTTCCGTCATGTTACCTCGAGTCCAAGGCACCCCCAGGGAAACGGGGAAGTCGAACGTATGGTAAAGACGGTTAAGAATCTCATTCTAAAATCGGACGACCCTTACTTAGCCTTGCTGGCTTATAGGGCCACGCCTGGTGTTTTGAAAGTCAGCCCAGCGGAGATACTGATGGGTAGAAGGCTTAGGACGAGAGTCCCAATGCTGCCTTCGCACCGCAATCCGGGACAATGCTGTCTGCAAGAAGCGGCAGCCAAGGACGCTATAGTCAGAAAGGAGCAAAGCCGCCACTTCGACCGTCGTCACCGGTCTAAAAATCTCCCAAAGCTGGAAGCAGGTGATGTGGTGTGGGTGACTGATCTCCGTACCAAAGGTACAGTGCTCGGAGCAGCACCACAGCCGCGTTCATACCGTGTTCAAACGGAAAACGGGGTTGAAGTCCGTTGAAATAGGAGAATGCTTAACCGTCTCCCAAAAGACCGGGTGGATAGCGGGAACTACGAATTTCCGGATAGTCAGGAGCAGCCCAGCAGGGCCGGATTGGTAACTGGAGTAGACAACCAATTTGACGAAGCTCCGGAAGCTTTGGTGCCTCTAACTCAGACGGAGACTGACGGTGGCAATTCTCAAGCTAGAATTGTAACTACGACCAGATTTGGAAGAGTTGTTCGCAAACCCATAAGGCTGGGCGTGGACGACTGATGCTTGGAGTGACTGTGTTCTGTCGTGTTTTCTTGGGTGTGTTCCAATGTTATTTTGAAGTGTATGCATGTAAAGTTAATAGTGCTTGAAAAGGCGGATGTGCTGTTATCATCTGTTTTGGCTTGGCTTGGCTTGGCTGGCAGCTGCGACTGCGATAGTGGCGCAAGTGTATCTGTGGCGCAAGTGTGGCGCAAGTGTATAAAAGCGGAGTGCGAGAATAAACGGGGGTCATTTTCGTCGTCTGGGAGCGCGGTGTCTAGACTGCTTTCTCGGGCAGCGTTCCGGCGCGGGTGCAGCGGCGCCCCCCCTCCCCCCCTGCCTGGGCTAACACGACAGACGTAGCCTTCTATAAACGGCGGACCTTCTAGATCCCTGAGATGAATCTCACATAGAGCGTACACACCTATTTTGTCATCCTTCAACTGCTGTTCCATCTTCAGCCATTGCGCTCCTTTTCTACCTCCTTGCATGTTTATGTAGCTTATCCTAGTGGTAAATTTATTTTTTGTACTATCCTTTCTCGACCTCCTCCTTGCCATATTTTTGTATGGATGGATGGATGGAATATAGGAGCGTCCCCTTTGAAACGGGGTGGTAGCAGTAGCTATCATGCTCATTTTTCTCCATATATCTTAATTATTGATTTAGAATGGTTAACTAAACCATCATTCTATTTATTAAATTTTGCTAATACATTACTAATATTATGTCACTTCTCTGCTTTTAAGCCACCAATCTTCCAGCCATTTTTTGCTAGTTTCCACCGCCGGTTTATTCACCCGGCCACTGTTATCTCTAAACCCCAGAGCTTCAGGAACAGTGATTGCGCCTGCATCAACATCCGGATGGATACCATTGCATTCGAGTATAATATGGTCAATTGTTTCACTGAAGTTTCCACATACAGCACATGCGTCATCTCCATTGTTAAACTTTTTTTTGTAGCTGCGTGTTCTAAGGCACCCTGATCTAGCTTCAAAAAGTAGGGCACTGCCTCTTGAGTTATCAAAGAAATCTTCCTTCCTGATCTGCAATTTCCTCTTTCGGTATAATTCCACACTCTGTTTTTTTTCTGTCGAATTTATCCAATTTTTACCTTCTGTGTTTTTCACCTGTTGCTTAATGCTCTTCATTTCTCCGTCCTTGTTACTAGCATACTTATTAGTTAGTTTCCTAGTTCTTTTCCTCCATTGTGAGTCAACGCTTTTTAGGTACAGGTATTTAAATACCTTAGCTGCCCATCTGTTACTGTCCAGTTTCCTCAGGCGTTCCTCATATAATATTTTACTCTGAGCTTCCCGTACTTCGAAAGATGCCCAGCCCATATCTCCCTGTACCGCCTCATTTGTAGTTTTGCCGTGGGTACCTAGTGCTAATCGTCCAACGGATCTCTGATTTCTTTCTAATGTCGACTGCACCTCTGATTTTAGGCACAAAACCGCATTTCCGAAAGTAAGTCCGGGCACCATAATTCCTTTCCAAATACCCCTTAATACCTCATACCTATTGTATCCCCACAATGCCTTATGCTTCATTATCCCGGCATTCCTTCGCCCTTTGGCCTTAAGTGATTGCTCATGCTTTCCGATGTATGCCAATCCTTCGTTTACCCATACCCCCAAATATTTATATTCTGCTACTCAAGGTATTTCAAGGCCTTGAATTTTAAGACCCTGATCAGTTGAGCCGTTGAAAATCATCAGACCCGACTTAACTGCGCTGAAACTGAAGCCTAGAGCGTCCCCTTCGTCTCCGCAATACTTAACTAGAGTTTGCAATTCTTCCAGACTCTCAGCTAGCAGCACAATATCGTCTGTATACATCAAACCGGGGAGGCGCTGCTCTACCGCCTTTCCATCTAATCTGTATGACAGGTTAAAACCTAGGTTACTATCTTGTATCCTCCGTTCCAGGTTTATCATATAAAGCATGAACAGCACCGGTGATAGAGAACAGCCTTGTCTTAATCCTTTGCATACTTTGACATCTTCCGTACTTCCTATCCCTTCCCACGTAATTTCTACTTTGTTATCCCGGTATATTTCCTGTAGGAACTCTATTATCTCATAACCGATACCTTCTTCTTTTATTATGTTCCACAGGAGTTCCCTTCTTACGTTGTCGTACGCCCCGTTTATGTCCAGGTAGGCCAAATACAAAGGTCTGTTTTCCACTCCAGATATTTCGATGCATTGGGTAAGCACGAACAGGCAATCATCTAAGCGCCTACTATTTCTAAAGCCGTTCTGAAGTTCTCCGAGTATCTTGTTACTTTCAACCCATGCTTGCACCTTTAATTTCACCGCCTGCATGGCTAACCTGTACATTACAGATGTTATGGTAATCGGCCTGTAGGATTTTATGTGCATCCTTTCTCCTTTCCCTTTATAAATCAAATTCATTTTACTCTGCCGCCAGCTGTCCGGAATTTGCTTATTCGCTATGACTGTTTCCAAAGCTTTTAACAACGTTTCCTAACTTTTTGGACCGAGTTCATTAATCAGCTTGATCGGAATTCCATCTATTCCTGTAGATGTGTTTTTAGGAATATTTTTTTCTGCCTTTTTCCAGTTTAGATTGGTCAGTTCTAAGGTGCTTTGTATTCTGCTACCTTGTGTTGCTGCCTGATTTGCGGAGATTACCCTATCGTCGTTCTTACATGACTCGGCTATAACTGATGTAATGTAGTTCACTGCGTTGTCTCCCTTTAAACAATTTCCCTCGTTATCTTGAATCCGATCTTGCTTTCTTTGATTCTTCTTCCCTAGCCAGCTTATATGGTTCCAGAATTTTCTTGCACCGCCTCTAGAGGCATCGTGTATATCAGCCATCCAGCGATCGGTGGACTGTCTTATTTTACTTTGGACGAGGGCCTGCACTTGAAGTTTCTTTTGTCGATATGATTCCCATTTTTGGTCGATGTGCTCCTGAGAAGCCTGTGCTTTCTTTGCCATTCGGTGTTCCCTTGAAGCAGCCCGTCGTTGTTCAATAGCTTCCCTGATTTCCTTATTCCACCAGCTCCGTGGCTTCCTCTTTCCATTCCAGCGGTTTGCTACTTTAACCTCCTGAATTTTACTCCTTATGAGTAAGTAGTTCTACCTGTTCATAGTCCCAGTCTTCCATGGGGCTTTTCTCTATTGCTTCCTCTATGTCTGCTGCTATCTGCGCTATTTGATCGTCGTTTAATTTTGCGTTTCCGTTTTGTCTAAGTTCCATTTCTCTTTTCATCTAGGGCCCTATCTGCAGACTAATACGTTTATGATCACTTCCCAGACTACACTCCTCTTCTTCGTCTATTTCCATTTTTGTGTCCTTGCTATAAATTTCCTTCGACATTAGACAACAGTCAATGGTCGTCTGCCTGTTGCGGAATTCCCACGTGATTTGGCCTTCACATTTTGTCTCTCTATTTACTATAACTAGATCGTGTCGCTCGCAGAAACCTAGCATAAGCTTCCCGTTACAATCCGTGTATCCATCCAGATCGTCGATGTGGCCGTTCATGTCTTCCAGCAGAATAATATTGGCCCCGTTTCCAAACTGGCTTATATCGTCACTGAGACATTCAACAAGATCCCTGTTTTCGTGCCTGCATTGATGTCCTGTTCCTAAATAAACTACCCCTAGCCATGTCCTTATGCCGGCAATGGTTCCTGAAACCCAGATATGTTCTTTACAAGTTGATTTAATTCTTTGCCAATTTGTTCCCTGGTGTATCAACATACCTACCCCTCCACCCTTTCTTTCCGTTCTCGTTCTGTTGCACCCTTCCCAGACGTAGCCTTCTATAAACGGCGGATCTTCTAGATCCCTGAGATGAGTCTCGCAAAGAGCGTACATCCCTATTTTGTCATCCTTCAACTGCTGTTCTATCTCTAGCCATTTCGATCTTTTTCTACCTCCTTGCATGTTTATGTAGGTGATCCTAGTGTTGAATTTCTTATTTGTACTTTTCTTTCTCGACCTACTTTTTGCCATTTTTGGGGGCTCAGCCTCCATTATTACACTTTCTTCTGCTTCACTTCTAACTACCTCTGTGCACGGAGTCCTCGCGGAACCCCTTATAAAAGCTACAGCCCTGCCTGCCAAGCGCGAGCCGATCTTTGCTCCGACCCTTCTGTTCAAATGAATGCCATCTCGCTGAAAAGCCCTACCAAAACGTGCTTTATGTACCTCCCTGTTTACCTCAACCACTTCGAAATGCTTCTCCAGGCTTAACTTTCTTATGTCCTGATTAACTGTCACCACGTCCTTTTCCATCTTTCCGTTCAATCTTAGCACCTCAGGTACTGTACATACAACTATCTGCGTCTGCTGTGCTATCTCCCTGATCTCGTCAACTCCCTTAGCTAAACTTTCCACCACTCCTGCAGCGTCACCATTTAGGAAATCGTTTAGACCCGCGGCTATTATTACCATACTGCGCTCTGCGGAATCCTTCAACAGCCTATTTTTACTCTCTTTTAGTACAGCCCTCATTGTTCTCCCCGGGAAGGCACCAACCAACACTCTCTTATCACCCCTTACACGTTCCAAGATATCTCGCTTGCACCTGTTCATGTTAGAATCTCCGGCGATAAGCACCTGGGCCTTCTCTCTCCCTCTCCCAACTTTTGGCTCCTGCTTTCGGTTATCTGTGTCCTTATCTCTGGTATTTTCATTCTTCCTTACTTCTTCCTTTTTTCCGGCATCTTAGCTGCTTCTAAATAACTCTGACGGTTCGGATCCGCCTGACCTACTTTGCTTATGCCTCCTATGCCAGTGCTGGCCCCAGCTACGTGGCCCGCATTGGAATGTTCGTCCTTGTTGGTTCCAAGGACAAAGTCGGCCCCTTTCTTTTCAATCTGAGTAAGCTGTCCAAGCAGTTTCTGATTTTCCGTCCTTAGCAAACGTACTTCATTTTCTAAATCCTCCACACGAGACACTAAACTGCCCCTTCCTTGATCAAAGCTATCTAGACGTGCATTCAGTACACAGCACCGACACAAAAAGTCGCTGCCTTCCGCTTCACCTACAGAATCAAAACGCGTTTCTTTGAGATTAACCCGCGCCTCACACTGAGTACACTTTACCTTCTTTTGATTGCACATCTTAAGCGCTCATCGACTTAACTATAACTGTTACGAATTCTTAGAATATACAAATTGCCAAAAGAAGACACGAGAAACGACTAGCAAACACGCGTTAAAAACCAAATCTGCGAATGCCAATAGCCTAGAAAGAAAAATATTTATATAAACAAGATAGCTAAACAATGAACGCCAAGAAAACCTAGCTGCCGGCACGAAAAACCAGGCCGCTAGGACAAAGAGCTAAAATCTATTCTTTAGGCTGCACCTAACCTAACTAGCTGAAAAAGAAATAAAGTTAATAAAAGAAAGACCTCATCTATTTGACGCTTTGGAAGCTCCCGCTGTCGCTAGTCCGTCCGTTTCCGGTAGCCACGTGCAATCGGAGGAGCAATGGAACACGCGTCCGCACTACACGGCTGTCAACTGTCTGTTCGCGGGTCTGATGCAGCGCCACCTGGCGACACATAGCGGATATATTGAAAAGCGAATAAATGCGCGTTTAAAGCCGGGCGCTTCCGTTGTTTAAGTGGGGCAATGTATTGACACTCTATACCTTCGCGCTCAGCGAATAAAACATGTGTTCCAATATTCTGCGTGCTACGTTTTTCAGCTTTTTTTTTGAAATCGCAACTTTAAAATAAGCGACCAACATCTTTCCAGGGGGCTGTTCCGCTTTAGGTTGCATTATGTGATGTTTTATTTCTTAATAGCCGCAAAACCTGTCGTGAACACAGCCACGGGCTGACGGCATGACAACGAATAAATAGCTTACCCTAATTATTTCCTGCCTTCAGTGAGTGTATGTTTTCTTTATGTTGCGTTAAGAGACACCCCTCGGTAACAATCGCCGCTTAACCCGCTCAGAGGCAACCAGTGCGGAGAAAGAAGTTTCGGGACCCTACCGTTGAGGAGACGGAATTTTACGGGTCTGCGGCCCTATTAACGTGGTTTTTGGCAGCTTTTCTGCATGCTTCCTGCGTCAAGTGAAAAGATGCGAATAATGTGTTATTGCGTCGTGCTGTATCATCCAAAGGACACAAGTGAACGAGAAAGACCAGTGAAAGACAAGTGACGCACAAACGCAACTTGAGATCGAATTTGTAGTCTGCAATCGCGTAGTCAACAACCTCTACAATATAGTCCATAATCTCGATACCGTTTACTGAAACTCAAGGGAAGCAGTGCGAGACAGTCACATTGCATGGGGCCATCCCATCAGATGAGGAAATTCTGAGCGGTGGGATGTTGAACACTGTGGGACACTCGAAGGTAAGGTCGGGCACAGCTATTATCCGGTATTCTACGAACATTACTCAGCGCTTTTGACGTTGGAAACATTCAGAATATTTAAAATATCAGGCAGAGCGCAATAAAACAATTATGCTTAGACTTATCCCGATTTGAACAACAGTTTGTTTCTGGAGCAATTTCACTGCAATTCAATCCCTCATTTTAATTATTTTTACTATCAAAACTCGGCTATTTTTTATATAAAAATTATTTCTGTATGCCACTGACGTCTTCCGTAAGGTAGACGATTCATGACTTGAAGTTCCACGCTGATCCCATCTAGTTGGCACATCATGTAGCGACTGGATAAATGCATCACTGCGGAGAAGTGCAAAATAAATAAATAAATGTCTAAAGCAATAAATAATTAAACCGGGGACCCCCTTTTTCATCTTTGCTGCGAGCCCACGCAGTATCCACGCTTCCATACTCTTCCTCGCACATCATCTTCGTTTAGCTCATTGATCTAGAGGTTCATGTTCTTATTCTATCGACGAAGGCTCGATGCCGGCCGCGGCCACCGCGTATCGACGGAGGCGGAACAAAAGGCGCCAGAGTACTGGGAATATCAGTGGAAGGGACTCCTTTCATCCCCCCCCCCCCCTTGTGGTAAAATTAAGGCGGGAGACCTCCTCTATGGCATCCCACATAGGTGACGCCACTTTGAGACGTTACACCATGTATATGAAACTTTTTCTCACAGGCCAGGATCAACAGAAGGTGGCTTTTGCATTTGTAAAGAGTGGTTTGGTTAACCTTGTTGCCAAACTAAGGCAAGGCAATCAGCATCTCTTATTTGGAAATGTGTGAGTGTCAACAGTAACGAAAGATAGGCAGATTTTGCAAAGCTTCAAAATAGATTAAACAAAATATCGGGGTCTAAAAACTGCTCCTTCATAACGAACGGAAAGCAGTGCAGACAGGTGTTCGTCGTTCATTTCAAGCATGAACACAGCTCTGAGCTTGGAACTTCACAAATAGTTCGGAAGAATATATTTGCTCGTGATCAACCGCTAGTGCCACTGAACAAGGAACAGTCTCATATGTTCAGGTCATTTCGTCGAGCTAGAACGCTTACTGCTCGTGAACAATAAAATCAACATCCCTGTGATCATCCGAGAACAAAAATCATCATTCAGGTCGTTCTCAGCACCACTCCACAGGCGCCAGCTACTTAGGCATCCAGTTCAAGAACATGGTGAGGTGGGCGGACGACATTCGATCGCAGGATGTCGCCCGTACCTGTCGGCACCGCGGAAAGTAACACTAGGCGACGCTGTCTCAGAAACGCCGATGCAGCCGCCACCTGATGCTTCCTGCCTTTGTTGCCGCCGGCGCATTCTTCTCTCACCCTGGCAGCCTTTACCTAGAATCCTACGCGAAACCTACCCGGACGCGCATAGCGCGGTAGTAAAATTTGTTCTTCGCCAGGGACGAAGTTCCAGACGCGAGACTGCATCACGGCACTGGCAGAGCTATGGAAAACGACAGTTCATAATTAATATTTGAAACAGTCGAAAGAGCACGAGGGTATGTAAAGAATAATGGTCTAGAAATCAAGTTTTACCTACCTGCCTATGACACATTTCAATCTTAACACATCATCGGCTGTATTATTAAAATGATTCAGCCCCTCCTCAGATATTTAGACGAATGATGCATGACCGAGACACTCTTCCTTGTAACTCAGATATTCTTGCCGTAGCAGCACTCTTTTGAAAGTAGCGGAAGTAAAGTGTTACATTTTGAAATGCTGTAAAATTTACAAGAACAACAGTCTAGAGATAAAATCACTGGTATTACAAAGACGAATCAGAAACATGCAATGTGCTTCCTGAAAAGTGGAATACAGCAATTAAAATTACAGCATACAAGCACAGAAAAATACACACAAGTAGAATACACATAAGCTTCACGGCAACGCGGTTGACGACGAGGGTATCTCAGACGGAATGCCGAAAGGAGGAATATGTGTTGAGTGAAGATGCAGCACTAGGTCGAGGTCTAGTTGGGCGCAATGCGAAACCCCCCGGTAAACAATATCCGCTTAGTAAAATGAATTATGTGATAAATAAAATGAATTATTTCCACATTGTGGCTGCTGCGACTGCTGTGCAGCACGCGTACACTTATTTCATACTTTAATCGACAAATTTCAAATTCGGAATAGGTGCGAGAATGTGCAGTAAAACGAGGGTGCAGTCTTTGTCATCTCTTTCCTAAGCTCAATTATTTCTTCACTCTTAAGGCTAGCAATGAGGATGATAGTAAGTAGAAATCTTTCAGACCAATTTCTGATAGCTCTCTTGTAAATAAACACAGGGAACGAAATCACGTTAGCCTACATCGATAGATTACCTCAATGTAAGGGCAAAGCGCCTTCGTTAAACGAACATAAAGCTTTTACGTGACGCAAAAGGCTAGGAAATGAAGTACATTTTTCTCACCACTGATCGCTCACGAAAGTGCGTTGCGCCGACAAGTTTTGACCTCGGAGGCAACACTAAAATGCACAGAACCATTAATCTGAGATGTTCGATCGCGGAGTCCGTTGGGTGTAGACGTCAAGAAATTTTTGTAATGAAGAGAAATTTTAAAATTTTGTTTTCGCGACAATAGATTCGCCTTTCGCTACCGAACAAGCACTAAGGAACGCAGAAACAGCCACTGAAATGCAGTTTTGGTGTCAAAAAAGTGTGCCCCTGCTTCTATTCATTTCCCCTTCACGGAATATGCTTTTCCTAAATTTCCATTGCCTCTTGACGCAGTTTATATATCAGCCATTGTGAGGGATCGGTGAAACAAAACATCTCACCATTAGGAAATTTGACTGATCTTCAGCCTTAGCATTTAAGCACTTGTTCAGCATTTTGTTTCCACAATGATGACAAAAAATTATGCAGCAGCTTTTGAATGCTGACCAGCGAAAACTGCAACGTGTTGTCAAGTGTGCACTTCGGTTCCACTTCTGGGCGAGGATTTACAAGGAGTATTCTTCCTCTCGCAGCTTTCAGCTACGTAGCGCCCTACGATCTAGCATAAGGACAGCTAAAGTGCTCCAGGAAAAAACGTTTTTTGCCAACGTGGCCCCCAGTTATTCCTTTGCACCTGTGCATCATGCTGGCTGTGTAATTCACGGGGCACCAGAACTGATCAACTCTGAAGGTGTGCTCGAACTTAAGATGCCTTTCTGTCTGCATTAGCCATCGTATAGGCTGCGGTTAAGGCCTTCAGTGTTGTCTGATCTCGTTTTTTCTACCGATGACAGCGTGGAGGAGGGATGAGACTGTCCGATTCTCATGTCGCCACGTGTCACAAAGAAACACCAATCTGGTGACTGTTCATGAAGAAATTAACCCGACTCGGAAGGGAAAACGAGAAAGATGCTTTATGCCGCACACTGGAAGTTTCTTTGCCATATTTACGCGAGAAGACGGCGGAACATGCTCTCATGTGACAAGCGGCCCTCCCACGCAGCCAGACTTCCTGTGCGCGGGAGGACAGATGTTACCTGATAGTGGAAAAGACAGCGGCTTGCAAATGCGTCGACTGGGGGCGCGGTGATCGCCGGAATCGCAGGGAAATCCCCGCAAATCTCTTATTGGTCGCGTCCTGAAGATCACGTGATTGTGCTTGGAGGAACTGGTTGCGTGTGGCATAGAGGCACTCAGTGGGCGCAACCTCGCTTGACGGCCAGACGTGCTCCTGCGTAGAGCACGCTACTCCGTTCATATATCTACATCGGAGGGTGCTCCCAAGCGGTAAGTTTTTCCTCTGTTATGCTCCTTGAAGTATTTAAGTAGCATACGCTGCGACTGCCTGTAGTCAACCTACGCTCTTAGAAATATCTGCCCATATTTATGCAATACATTATAACAGAGGCATTGAGCGTGAAGGGCAAAGCTCCTGATTTTAAGGCACACTTCCGAATATGATACAACATATGGCATAATTACTAATGCAATTACCATATTTGTTATGTTCGGTGTTAGGGAGCCTCGTGAGCGAGGTACTTCTCAACTCGGTTGCTGGGTGGAGCCTGGCGGTACATTTTACATTAGGAAGAAAGAGGAAGAGAGGAAAAGAAAGAAACGCGAGCTCTTGTGAAGCATTGCTTGCTCGAGCCTTGTTCGCGCGCACGGGCCGAGGACGGTCCACTTCGAAGGAACCATACGGCTCGAGTTTTCTTGGCCCGCGCCTTGGCGGAGCTCAATCTTGCCGGGACCCGTTTCGTGGGTCGTCGCGGGGTGGCGTTGCGCATTCATCTTGCAGTCCTCAGCATTACCTGAGCCTCAAGCATTGCTCGTGTGTGTACGGCTGATATATAATTCTGGCGAGTTTCAAAGCGCTCTTCATGCTTCGTTCCAGCCATAGAGAGCTTTACCAATTAGGCTGTGTTGTAAACTGAGGGTGGTGCGCCGGTCACATCAAATATTATCTTTTTTCGCTCATCTGTAGTACCAACTAACAGCGGGCTAGGTTTGTTGCTAATTATTTATAAATACCGCCTTATTAAGATTCATTTTTATGCCTGGAAGCTCTACATAGTGCCTATTAAACTATTGCATCAGCATGTCACGCAAGATACGCCTTTCAAAATATTGCACGTACATAGTCGTACATGACAGAGATGAAGGAGCAAAAGAATGCTAACTGGAGAATAACTCAGTTTTCATATGCCTTATGAAGTTTAGTGCCTTAAAATGGCAATGGCTGCGATGAACGCCGTAGGGAAGTGCTCCGGTAGTTACGACCAGCTGGGGCTTTCTAACGCGCTCTGACATTGAACTTTACACGGGAGCCTTCAGCTTCCCCTTCATCGAAGCGTGGTGGTCGCTGCCGTGGTCGAAGCTACGTCTTATGGCTATGTAATCAGAATATGTAATCAGAATATGCTATATAATCAGAATATGCTGTTGAAGTGAGGAATCGATTTCAAGAATTATATCTAGAAGACAGAGAGCCCGAAGAGATGTGGACTGATGTTCGTGATATAATACAAGAAGTTGCTACTTAGGTAGTTACAAAGAAGAAATGCAAGAAAGCAAACTGGTTATCTGAAGAGGCTTTGCAAATAGGTCAGGAAAGGAGGATGGCAAAAGTTATGGGGGAAAGAGAAAGATACAAGGTTCTCAATGCAGATTTTCAGAAAATAGCAAGGAGAGATAAGAATGCCTTCCTGCACATAGAGTGCCAAGCAGTTGAGGACAACAGCCAATTAAGGAACACAAGAGCTCTGTATAAGACAATCAAAGATATCAAAGGAAGCTTCTGTGCTAAGCTGGGTGTGATAAAGGACAAACGAGGCAGGGACCTCACTGAAGCCTCAGAGATAAAGAAGAGGTGGCAGGAATATACAGAAAAACTGTACAAGAAGGATCCGAATGTGCAAACCCAGCATAAGACTGTTGTGATTACTGATCTCGAGCCGGGCATCCTGAACAGTGAAGTTGAATGGGCCTTAGCCAGCCTTGCTAAGAACAAAGCTAGCGGAATTGATGGCATTATAGCTGAGTTGCTTCAAAACCTCAGCCATGACGCTGTTAACATTCTGCATACATTATGTCAGAAGATTTGGACAACCCTGCAATGGCCACAGGATTGGAGGAGGTCAGTTTACATCCCCATTCCAAAGAAAGGCAGTGCCAAAGATTGTTCCAACTACCGCACGATCGCGCTTATTTCGCATGCTAGCAAGGTGATGTTGAAAATCCTCCAAGGTAGGCTGCAGCAGTATGTGGTTCGGGAGCTTCCGGACGTGCAAGCTGGGTTTCGCAAGGGCAGAGGAACTAGGGATCAAATTGTCAACCTTCGCTGGATCATGGAAAAAGCAAGAGAGTTCCAGAAACCCATCTACTTCTGCTTTATTGATTATGCGAAAGCGTTTGAGTGTGAAGATCACAGCAGATTGTGACAAGCTCTCCAAGAGATGGGAGTTCCAATTCACCTCATCTGTATCCTCAGGAACCTGTATGAAGGGCAAGAGGCCACAGTCAGAACTGGGCATGGTCTTACTGATTGGTTTCCGATCGAGAAAGGAGTGAGGCAAGGCTGTATACTGTCGCCGTGCCTATTTAACCTATATGCAGAGTGCATCATGAGAAAGGCCGGTCTGGACGGGTCTTCAGCTGGAGTGAAGATTGCTGGAAAACGTATCAACAACCTTAGATATGCGGATGATACCACTTTAATGGCAGAAAGTGAAGTGGAACTCAAGAGACTTCTGATGCGCGTACAAGAAGAGAGTGAGAAGTTTGGGCTTAAACTGAACATCAAAAAGACAAAGATCATGGCGTCTTGCCCTATCAAGTCCTGGAGCATCAATGGACAAGAAGTGGAAGCTGTGACAGATTTTGTCTTCTTGGGCTCCAAGATTACCTCGGAAGGAGACTACAGCCATGAAATTAGGAGACGCCTGCTTCTGGGAAAGAGAGCAATGGTTAGCCTTGACCACCTAGTAAAGAGCAGAGACATTAGTCTGCCAACCAAGATCCGTATAACTCGTGCTATGGTCTTTCCAGTTGTGATGTATGGATGCGAGAGTTGGACTGTGAAAAAGGCTGACCGCCGAAGAATTGACGCGTTTGAATTGTGGTGCTGGCGAAGACTCTTGAGAGTTCCTTGGACTGCCAGAAGGTCAAATCAGTTGATATTGTCGACCATAAACCCTGACTGTTCATTTTAGGGTCAAATTCTAAAGTTAAAGCTCAGCTACTTTGGTAATCTGATGAGAAGAGAGGAGTCGCTGGAGAAAGATTTGATGTTGGGAAAGGTTGAAGGTCACCGGAGAAGGGGTAGGCAGCGAACGCGATGGTTAGATGGCATCCTAGAGGCACTGCAGATGAAGTTATGTGATGTTAGGAAGATAGTGAGAGACCTGAAAGCGTGGCGTGACATGGTCCATAGGGTCACAAAGAGTCGGACACGACTGAACGACTGAACGACTGAACTGAACTGAACCACTCAGCCGCCGCTGTGGAGCACAACACCATTTCCCTATTTGTAAGTCTTGAATAAATACTAACAGTGTAGAGAGCTCTCGCGACTTCTGCAGCCAGAAGACAAGAAAATTTTATTTCGAAAATATTGATATGTGGGACAGTGTTGCGCAGCTGTTTGAGCCAGCGTCAGAGCATGTAATGAAATCGTATTTATGTGTTGCTTCTCTCGCAGATACTAACTTCGCTCAACCGTTTTCTTCATAGACCTATCCCTCAAAACCCGGAAATAAACTTTTTTATTGCTGATCGTAGTTTTTATACTCTCGAAAAGGAACTATAAAAGGGATCCAGAAACGAACGACTGACGACCGAAAATGTAAGCGTTTTGCCTAAGCAACCGAAGTTCACCGATTTAGTTACAATAAAAAAGACAAAACATATGCATCAACAAGTACAAAATCAAAAAGTATAAACAACACATGTGCATTTATTACGTTCAAAGTAAGTCTAAAAAAAAGCGCTCGCGCATTTCTTCTAATAAACGGTGATTTCCATTTTGTAACCTGCATGGTAGACTACGTAAACAAGGGAACAGTCCGCTTCAAATTGCTGCAGTAATACCTACAACCGGATGCGTAGATGGCAGAACACGTTAACGGCATAACTCAAGAAAGCTTGCTCACGAAGACATATTTTACGCGTGGCTCCAGCGCGGTCACCGCTCCCCGAACCGCGCGCGCCCGACAGACGGCGCATGGTATTGAACGTAGGAGCGCACTTGCAGCCTGCGTGCGAGGGTAAAATAACCTGGTGTATAAAATTCAGTTAGGAATATGCGCGACCTGTCTTTCATTATTTTCTGCGTTCTTTAGCGCGGTTTAATATTTGTACAATGAACATCAACCAACTAGCACAGCTCACCACTCTACTCCACACAGCGCACAAGTGGATTGCTTGGGAACAAAGGTGTGTGGTTGAGGGAGAGGGGGAGGGGAGAAAGATTTATGTAGCCTGAAATAACTTCATGTTTTCACATACCTTCCGATTTAGCACAATACAATGCAACCTTTATTCAACATCTAAGGGATGTTTAGGACGCGGGTAAAAAGCCAGAAGTCTTGGCTAAGGCCCGTACCTTAATACATGGTAAGCATTGGCAACACATTGGAGATAAACAAAAATGCTCCAGATGGTACAGAATATAAAAATAATGAAATGGGCATTCCATGAAGCATTACGGGATAGGTAAACACATACTAGTCAAAAAATGAACGCGTGTGAGTTTTAAAAACGTACTGGAGTTAAATGATCAGTTTAGTATGAAAAGTTATATGGAAGTTTAGCCATTCAGGCAACACGATTCAAAGACGTCAGGGATGAAGGATAAAGAAAGTAACAAAAAAATAAAACGTGCCGAACTTTCCAAACATTCAAACACTGTGTGGTATTCTAGTTCTGTATATATAGTCACGGGGATGCATATATTGTAATTGGCGCTGCAATGGGCGGAACTCGTCTTAAAGATGTCAGCGACCGTGCACCATCCACCATCCATCGTAGTCTTCCAGAAAACTTCATCGTCCACGCGTTCTTCGGTCGTCGTGTCTGCTTCCTGTGTCTTCTGCCTGTGTCCTATTTTTTTGCGCTGTGTTTATTTCATGATAGTTATGAACCAACCCAGACCAAGATCCTAATCGTCGTCCTCGTCGTCTGTGAGCACATCACTTCATCGGTCACGCGTTTACCGGTGACACTACCCCCTTCGGCAAAGGCAACGACCCGATGCGTCTTAGGCGTGCAGTGTGGAGAGGGAATAATACGGCTTGAGGCGGGCCACGTGTAAAATTTCGGAAGTGGGGGCAGCGGATTGTCACTGGGCCTAGCGGTGTAATTTCTTTGGTGGCCTCGGTCACTGGGCGTAGTAGATGATAAGGACCTGCGTAGTGAGGTTTGTCATACGACGGCACGGAAGCCAGAGCAACACCAGAGATCCGGGAGGATAGCAAACATCAAGGTGATGAGCGTCGTTGCGGCATTTTTGCGCTTCTTGAGATGCAGAGCTTGTGAGGAGCAATCTTGCAAGTGGCATCGGCTCAGGTGATGGTATCGCGGACATAAGTTGGGACGTAGCCAGCGGCGGGAAGCAAAGTGTCGAAGCGCAGTAAGGGTTCTCTTCCAAAGAGGAGATAGAATAGAGGGTACCCAGCAGAGTTATTGCGCGAAGAATTATAGGCAAATGTGACAAATGGCAGACCAATGTCACCGTTGCGGTGACTGTCGGATACATACATGGCGAGCATGTCGGTGAGGGTATGGTTAAGACGTTCCCTAAGGCCGTTAACGTGAGGGTGATACGCTGTGGTGAACTTGTGCCGAGCGGTGCGAAAACGAAGTATTTCGTCAACAACTCGGGGAAAGAAACAGCGGCGACGGTCGGTAAGCAGCTGACGGGAAGCCTTATGGACAAGTATGATGTCGTGCAAAAGGAAGTCAGCAACGTCAGTAGCGCAGCTAGTTCGAATGGCCCGAGTGACCATGTACCGCGTGGCATATTCGGCGGCCACAGGGATACATTTGTTTTATGACGTGGACTCGAGCACGACAGGAGATGCCCAGGGGCTGTTCCAAGGTTCGATGATATCGTGGCAAACATCTTGTCCACCTCCAAAGGACACACGATAAGGCCTCCGATGTACAGGTTTTGCATGGCCGATGTTAGTGCGGTGAGTCACAACTGATTTTTGGCCCAGAGACCCGGTGACAAAATAAAAAATCTCGGTGAAGGACAAAAAAAGGTTGTGTAACCCTGAGCTTGTTCAGGGTTAAGGTCGGAGGCAATCATCGCGGAATCAGGGCCCGTAATATGGGTGAGGAATACGGGTGATTGAAGTTTGCTGGAAGGTGAGCCAGGTGTGAATGCACAAATGGTGCAGTCTGTGTGGGGAGATAAGGTAGCAAGGGATATTTCTTCGGGGAGAACATGGGGTGACAGAATGAAGTTCATGATAGGAAGGTAGGTGCTATTCTGGGTAACGCCTACAATAAGTTAGAAAGAACAACATTGCGTTCGATAAAGACATCGGTTATGGGGCAAGCAACATAGTCACCGTCAGGCACAGGCGGGAAAGGTGACAGAGGTGGATAAACAGCAGTCAGGGGGCTGGCGAGTGAACTCACTGCAACGAAGGCAGGGTGCAGATTGAGGATGTTCTCAGAAGAGAGGAAGGTCCAAACGAAGAAGGCGGCTTAGGCAGTCGATAGGGGCAGAGTGGGCCGTTAAAAGTCAAGACCGAGGATCACATTGTGAGGGCACGGGTTGAACACGGTGAACAAAACAGGGATGTGATGACCGGCAATAGTGACTCCGACAGTGTAGAGGCCAGTGACGGCAGCAGTACTGTCATCCGCAACTCGAACGGTGGGCGAAGCGGCGGAGACCTCTACTCTTTCGAGGAAGCGGCTAAAATATGAGCTTATGATCGAGACATTGGCGCCAGTGTAAATGAGGGTAGAGACAGGAACACCATCCACAACAGAGAGAGGAGTTTACAGGGCGAGAAAAATGCGCCGTAGAGGATTTCCAGGTCAGGGTACCAATGCAGCGTCACCTCTGGAGCTGCATTGGCTAGTTTCGCATGAAGCACCCGGCGGAGAATGGTGAGGGACCGCGATGAGGAAGACGTGAGCGGGAACGGCCGGCTAGCGGGGAAGGAGAGCGACCGGATATAGGAGGAGGTGGAGTGGTCTCGGTGCGGGGCACCTCATAACGAGGCGAGAAACGGCGGGGGCCGTAGTCGTAGTAGTGGTCAACGTAGGTGATGGTGCGTCACTCATCAGGATTGCGATATCGGTAACGTGGTATGTAGGTGCTGCGGGGTGTAGCGGAAGCGACAATGGGAGGGACGGGGTAACAGGGGAAGCCCAAGTTGGCAACCTCCTGACGGACGATGGCTTGAATGAGAGATATAGTCGCTATGTTACTGTCCGAGAAGGGCGGGTAGGATGTAGCAGGAGCGAGCGCATCCAGTTCCGCCCATCACTGCGAAAGTTTCATTAAATACATCCAAGTAACATCTTGGTGGAGGTGGCGGGTTTGACAAGATCTGACGCTCCGCCGCAGCGGTCAGCTGAGAACTGTCATGATGACAACCGACGCCACTCAGTCGACCCCATACCTCCACCAAGATGTTGCGAGGATGTATTTAAAGTAACTTGCGGTGCGATGGGCGGAACTCGGCGCAAAGGCTTCAGCGGCCGTGCTGCATCCACTCTGTCAGCGTCGTCTTCTTCCAGAACACTTCACTGTCCACGCGCTCCTCGGTTGTCGCTGTCTGTGAGCACACCACTTTATCGGTCCCGCGTTTCCCGGTTACAATATTTATTCCGCACCCTCTTCAATGAAGACACTCAATAGTATTGTGCTTTGCGAAATCCTTCAGCAATATTGGCAGTTCAAATTTTCGCATTTGCTTTTCATATGTCGCACGACATTTTCTTGTTTCCATTCTTCTCGGTTGCGAGACGGGTACATAAGGGTTTGCTTATTCAGGTTAGCTAGTAATTTCAAGGTATTAGTCCTTTTTGTTCTTTCAAACCTGTATTGCCTAAAACTCTATAGTTATACATAGATTTAACGCTGACTATATTTAGATGCGTAAACATCTCCTGCGTATGGCGTAAATAGGGCGCTTTACAAACTTCGCGGATGGCCTGTTCCTCCAGCAAATGAAGGTAATGAATATAGTACTTTGTAGTGGTTCCCCATAAAATGCGCCGTAGCTGAGTACTGATGAGTATAAAGAGTTTTAAAGCATAATGTTAACCCGAAAACTGAAATAATGTTGGAACATCAGACTTATTCTATTAGAAAGTTTTTTTGAAGAGGTCATTTATCTCAGCATCCCAGGACAAATGTTCATAAAAAGTAACACCGGGTGACTTGAAACTTTCAACAACCTCTATCTTCTGCAGTCGATACAACTGAAGGTAATGCACAAACTTTATTTCTTGGGTGGAAAGTAGTAGCCTTGTTTGTGGTAATATTTAACTTTTATGCATTTCTTGCTGCCAACGTGCCAACTAGGTTTAAGCGCACCATTGGCACGGCAAGACAAATCTCGACCTGTACTACCCGAAAATCAAACTTGTATCGTGTGCATAAATAGTGTTTTCGCCACGGGAGTCAGTGCGTACTGCGCCGTTTATATATACGACAATAGCGAAACTACTTAGAATGCTCCCATGCGAAAGGCCTAGTAAAACATTTTTTACGATAGAACAGTGCCTAGTTATTACAACGCATTGAGATCATCGTTGAAAGATACGATGAAATAAGCTTATGGGCTACACCGCGAATACCATAATGCTCCAAGATTTGGAGCAGTGTAATAAGGATAATATAGTCGAAAGCTCTTGTAAAATCAAGAAAGGCACCAAAGACCATGTTTTTGGTTGCGAAATTTTCGATCAAAAATTCTTTCTGTGCAAGCAGTGCTAATTCAGCGGATCTATTTTTCATACAACTCTACTGTGCGGAATCTAAGATGCTGTAGCAATCAGTCAGGGAGGTTAATTGTTTATTAATCATTTTTCCAATCCCAAAATAAAACGGGAAGTATTTAAATCGGAAGGTAATTTGATATGTCGTTACCGTCTTTTTCTTTATATACCACTGTGACTTCTGCACATTGCATGTTCCAAGGAAACACATCACAAGTAAGACAAATATTAAATATATGCCCCAAGATATGCTCGATTAGGTTGACAACATATTTTGTAGAAATGTTTGAAATCCCATGTCAGAGGACATGCAGTTTTCCAAACTGGTACTTCATATTCCGAGGCCGGTTCGAAAAACACGGTTTGTTGGAAAGATCGTTTTGGGAAAGATAAGTAGTCTAGACCGGACGACAGTGAGGTAAGACAAAGAAAATGGTTTTTGAATGTGTAAGCTAAGTCCTTTCAAATTTCTACGTCATCATTGTTTAGTTTTGTAAGCATCCCTGAAGATTTGCCCAATATGTGGTTCAATCTACGCCAGAAATCACCAGACTGCTGGTTCTAGGAATTTAGAGGATATTAGTGATAACGATAACGAGTACAGCTCTCGCTTTTAAAAAATTAGAAATATTCGTGGCATAATTTGTCGCGAATAAGCGAGAACGGTCATTAGTAATCCTGAAACGCATAGATATCTCAAGAAACCCATTTTGCAAGATGGCCGATGACGACCGGTAAAAAGTGGGAATGTGGTTTGTTTGACGTGTGCGATTTTTGAGTGGTAGAAGCATATATGTTCGTAACACTCAATACCCAGCACGGGCAAGACCAGAGCAGTCATATCACGTGGCCCAGTCTTGTGGTTCAGCGGACGTCTTGTGAATAGTCGTGTACGCGCTTACATGGAAAAGTGTGCTTCTTTGTTGTGATTGCAGCTTTTCTTTAAGCCACACCGGTATAGAGCTGTGGTTACAGAGCTCGACTACAGTGCCCAAGGAGGCGGGATCGAATTCCGGCCTCGGCGGCTGCGTTTCCGTGGAGGCGAAACGGAGTGGCGCCCGCGTGCTATGCGATGTCAGTGCACGTTAAAAAACCTCAGGAGGTCGCAATTTTCGGAGTTCTCCCGTACAGCTTCTCTCATAGCCTGAGTTTCTTAGGGACGTTGAACCAAGCAAATCAAACCAAACCAAATCTTTTCTTAGGTGCAGCTGTTACAAATGATTACCATTGTGGGGGTCCATTTGGCTTAAGTACGCACCATAGCTCTTTCTGGTGCGCGAGACAACTGTTCTCTCTCCCTGAAAAAATGAAGTGAATCTGGCAGATTCCGCGATGCTAGTGGTGATCTCATCTGCAGCAGAAGAAGCAGCGAACGATACAGCTGCAGCTGCGCACAACTTTTCAATGCGACCCCTTCAGAAGAAAGCCATGCACTATTGAAGCAAAAGCTTCCCCGCGGTAGCACTGTTACGTTTCGCGTACGCCGCAGTTTAACCTTCAGCCACGTGCTCAGCGGTGCGCGGCCTGATCGCTTCTTGCTTCTGCGCAAGTGTGGTGCACGGAGGAGACGGCTGTTTATTATTCTACAGCTGCTTCGCTTCTCCTACCTCGAAAACTCGATTGTTCCTCTTGTTCTTCACACGCCTGGCAAACTTCGTACCGGAACATAACGCAAGTGTCCGTGGAGCGCCACGCCTGACGTCATCACTTAGCTGCGCCCCTCGAGGCGCATGCACGGTGCCCTTCAGCCGCTGTGCCGCCGCGGGGGATATAAGCCTTAGAGAAATCGCGGCGAGTCTGAATATCTCTGCCATGGATGTGGCAACAAAGATTAGTGCGATCGCTCGCTACGCTCACTTAACAGCCGAACATACTCATCCTGTCGACGTCACTCGCCGTGAAGAAGTGGCTCGTAGTAAAAATGAAGCTGAGAGAGCTACATGAGCGATGGAAACTCCGAAAGAGCCAGCACACTTTTAAAGTGACGACGCAAGAGGGCGGAGAAGAAGGGGCGACAAAAGCAATAGAAACGATTCGGTCTTATTCTCCACTACTACTTATTTCGCTTTCTATAGGCTGGTTTAGCCGAGTTAAGCCAGTGCCATTTTGTTTGTACGGTCGGCAGCACTGCCTCGCAGAGTGGCTCCCTCTCGGAATGCGCCCACGCTGTTACGTCACCAGTGCGAACGGAAGCGGCCGTATTTAAGTCTTTGACACCACAAACAACAAAAAAGCAGGATAATCGGAAAAGGATGTTGTGAGGCCCCACGACCATGAGTGAAAACGTCGATCGCTCGAGATATAACGGCTTGGTAGGAAGATGTGATCCTCCATAAGCAAGCCCTTTCCAACGAATGTCGTCTGCACAGTGTTTGAGTACATTGGTCTCCGAACACGAAGCATTCGTGTAGAACTCCCTCCCCCCTTTGTATTTTTCTCCAACAAGCAATTTGCACAGGAATAATAAAGAGCATGCGCAATAATAAAGAACACTGCCAACACGAAGAATCAGCGGTCAAATATAACTTAAATTACACTTGTTCAGCGCCATGGTCTTCGCAGAATGAGAACTTTAGAGTCAGCTCTGCTTGACGAAGTGATTTATAGTCAACTTATTTCAAAGACGCTGTCATTACTTCGTTGAAAGCAGAGTAAGGATAGTCATTTAAAACAGCGGTAATGTCATGCTTGGCGCATTACAGCGATCAGATAAAGTGTGATGAGACGCTAAATGGAAATATCTTCGCAGGCTAGGCTCACAGATTTAGCGTCAATTGAAAAAAATGCGGAGCATTGTAATTGAAAGACTGTAAATAAGAAGACGGAGAGTAAGGCTGGGCTCAAATACGAGCGTTCAGTATTCCTGCATGGGCAGAGACAGTGACAAGATTAGAACCGCAATCTCTCAAGAGCCCTCACATTGTGTCGTGACGTGTGATTCGAGTGCGTCGTACTCGACTTGTTTTTGGACAAGTGAAAAGGGGAAAACACCTGGATATCCTAACAACGTCTATTAAATCCCACATCAATTATTATTTTATTTATATCTTTATGTCTATTTCAGGCAATCACTTAGGCCCTCGTCTAGTGGGTAATACATAGGGGGTGGTAAGAATGAAACATGAAGATACAAGAAGGAACATCTATCATGAGGAATTTACAAAAACAAAACAAGAAACGCGCAATTATTGAATAATCAACAAATATCAAAATGTGTCTGAACAACAATAAGCAAACTAAACATATATAATGGAAAAACGTAATAAACAGAACAAAAAACAATACTCCATCCCATAATGTTGGGTACAACGGAAGTAGCAGACAGCTACACATTGGTGTCATTTTTATTTTATGTTCATGAAATATTGCCGCATACGTTTCATTTTCAATTGTGGAAGTCAGCCTGGTTCCAGTCAATAATGGTTTTGGGATGAACGATTTGGCAAAAGTTGAAGTTTGGCATGATATGTGTTCGATCGTTAAAGGGTAGTCATAGCGTGCAAACACTGCCAAGGGTGAGTGAAAAAAAAAATCATCGTGAAGCAACGGATGACGCTAAATTTTGTGGAAAAGAATTTACGAGCGTGTTTCCGACGATTGGAAAGGTTTTTCAAGTCCAGCACGAGCTTTTATCGTGGTGACTCTAGTGAAACGTGTGTAGTCTGAAAAAATGACACGAGACGAACGGTTTTGCAGGGATTCAATATTATCTGGGACGCAGGCTTGATCTGTGTCCCATATGGCAGAAGCGTAATCAATTTTAGGTCGAATGAATGTTATAAAAGCATGTTTACGCACGGATGCCGGAGCTGTCGAAGGTTACGCTTTAAGCAGGCAAGTGAAGGGTTAGCAGCTGCAAGAGAGAAGTTAACATGATTGTTCCAGGTGAAGTTAAGGTAACTTCCTAAATACTTGTAAGGAGAAGCTGATTCATCTTTTAAGTCATTAAGGGAGTATGTGGTTGGGATGCGACAAGAATGTTACATCATTAAGGGAGTATGTTGTTGGGATGCGACAAGAATTTTTGGTTAAAGAGATGAGCTCAGCCTTGGACAGGTTTAGGGTAATCAGCCATAGCTGACACGAAGTGTTAATGGAATCAAGATCAGCTTGTACAGATTGTCGGCCAGAGTCATTTGAGATCATTCAGTACACAACAGTGTCATTATCAAACAGTATACTTCATGGAGAATCGCAATTTGGTCAGCCATTAATAAATATTAGGAAGAGCAGTGGACCAAGCACTCTCCTCTGGTGTACGCCAGATGTGACATTTGCCAATGTAGAGTTAGAAGCGTTCACAGAACTGAACAGAACACGAGATGAAAGAAAATACATGATCCAATTAAGTACCTGAGGATTTTATTTATATGCGATGCCTTCAACAGTAGTCTATGGGAAGGAACATGATCAAATGCGTTAGAAAAATGTAGAAACAAAGCATCGACTTGAATTCCGGCCTCTAAAGAAATAAATAATTCATTAGTGAATCCGGTGATTTGAATGTCGCAAAAAAGTTCCTTGCGATAACCGAGCTTATATTTAAATATGATTATAATTTTCAATATGGCTTTCGCCTATGAATTGGCTCATTAAGAAAACCACTCACAGAGCGGGTCATCGCGCATGTAGTACGGGGAGGGCTAGCAAGCAAGGAAGGATTTTCCGGCAAGAAAACGTTTAACCAGCTAATGCATTTTCGTCCGTCTAACGCATGCATTCGATGCCGACACTTTCATACGCGGCAGGGTGACGAATATAGCTGAGAGGAACGTGCCCTAAATCCTGTGCGCTTGAAATAAGAGAAAGTCGCTCCACAAAGTCGAAACCGCACCAACCACAACTGGGTCAATCATTGGCCGCTTGCGAGCATGCTTATTACGTTGTCAGTGAACAAACACGCGATAACTGACAGCGCAGAGCGCCGTTTGACGGGCAATGGTCGTACTGCTGTTCACTGAGATGTAACATTGAGTTATATTGGTAAGAATGCGGCTTGTAATAGAGGATGCGGAGGGGACGGCGGTGCGTTGGTACAAAGACGCTTCAAAACCCTCATAGACTTGACGAAAACACACAGCTCACAGCCCACAATCCCCTCATCGTCGTCGATGCATACGTTCCTGAGCGCAATTAGCAGTTTGTTCTGCAGCTCGGGGCAACTCGACGTATTAAAGTGATCACTCCAGGTGAGCTCCAAGAGCAGATGTGCTTTTCGGTGGCTCCGTCCCAGGGAACCTACCAAAATCACGCATACGATACGCACGTTCCTTAATCTCATCGACGGCACGCACTACGATCCGCCGCCCCCTTCTAGGCCTAACCAGAGTAGAAAACCAAGCCCAAAAACGCTGCCTGTACCCGCCCAAGCAGCCCCTGCTCCAGTTAGAACTGTCCATCCGCCGTCAATACTCCAGCCGATGTCGCCTTTGTGACGTTTAAACACACCAACCGAGCTCAACAACAGCAGAATGCGCGTGACCCATACAGTCGTGGATCGACGCAAGCAACTTGCCTAATTGCCTTCCGGATATAAACGGATAGTCACCAGGCCAAGATCAGTCGTCGCTGCTGAACAGATACGCCATGGCGCAGCCAGGCCGGCAATCCCTGGAAGTCACCGCCGCGGACCCCGACCTTGGCAGCAATCACTCAGGATCCATAATACCAAAACACCATTACGGTCGCCACTCCGTATGAGGCCAACTCTTTTCACCTCGCCGCAAAACGAGGTTGTATACAGCGCCGTCGCCCGCTGCTGTGCACGGCTTCGTATCACAGGCCTGTTTTGCGGAAACACCCCAACAGATGCTGCAGAACATCCAGACCCGCAACGCGGACACTGATAGTATTCCAAGCTACATATGGGATAAGAGCATCTCCATGCTCATTACTTTTTCCCACGAAACGGTTCCCCATTCCGTACACTGTGCGTGTAGTCTGTAGGTGCACGCCATACAAGGGGTGTCCAGATACGTGCAGGAACTCTCCTCGCCCGGGCCACAGATATGACCTGTGCACCCTCTTCAAATCTGGTTTTTGCCCGCAGTGCAGAAAAAAGCATTACCCACAGGATGTTCACTCCTGCATTCTTGAGTGTATTCTTTGTAGGGGTCGGCATCTCACAGACACCGGTTTGCGTACGGCAAGGAATTCCATCTCAAAAAGGTGCAGCCTGCCGCCCCAGAAGACAAAGTTCTCTTACAGGTGGCATTTTCGCACATTCAGCATGACCTTTCCATCGACCGTTAAGTGTTCGTCCAAGGCTACCAGGACGACACCCAGAACCTCACAAGACCCGGAAGTGAAGACACTGCGGAGAGATAAACTACTTAAGGGTCGCCGTCTCTACCTCCACATTTGCTCATAGTCCCGCTCCACAATCCCAACAATTCAACTTCATCAGAAGAAATGCCTGACGTGAGTTCAGTCGAACCCTGAGAACTGGAAAGTATAGATGCCAGTACCTCGCTCAAAACCTAGAAGCCAGTCTCACTGATTGTATCACTGCACACTACAAGAGTGTGATTGAAACTACTATTAGCCGTCTATTGAATGGGGTCAGCTCTATAACTTTGTACCCAAACTAGATGAAGGTTTAGGTCCCCTTGTTCTTGGGCCCTCAACATCGTCTCCGGCCGTAGCTGAACAGCCCACCCCTTTTTTTGACCCGACACCCTATAATATGGCTCCTCCAAAGGGCGAAAGCTTTTTACAGAATTTGAGATAGAAATGCATGGGATTTCGGCGACCCTCTGCAGCACATATTGCCTGTTTGCCGTTCCCGCTTGACATTATCGCTATTCAGGACGTCAGTTATCATCATCATTCTCATCTTCAACATCGTCAGCATCATCTTCTTCTTCTTCATCAGCCTCACTGTACCCACTAAAGGGCGAAGGCCTCTCCCATATTTCTCCAATTAACCCGGTTCTGTGCTAGCTACATCCATTTGACCCCTGCGACCATCTTAACCTCATCCGCCCACCTAACTTTCGGCCGCCGATTGCTACGCTTTCCTTCTCTTGGAATCCAATTTGTTGCCCTAAGTGACCATCGGTTATCCTCTCTTCGCACTACATGTCCTGTTCATGCCCATTTCTTCTTGATTTCCTCTAGAATGTCAGTAACTTGAGTTATTTCTCTGACCCAGTCTGCCCGCTTCCTATCTCTTAATGTTACCCCTACCATTTTCCCCACCATAGCCATCTGCGCTGTCCTCAACTTAAGTAGAACCCTCTTGCTTAGCCTCCACGTTTCAGCCCCATAGGTGAGTACAGGTAAAATGCCAAAGTTGTATATTTTTCTCTTGAGCGATACCGGTTAAGCTGTTTGTCATAATCTGCACGTTCCTGCCAAGTGCGCTCCATCCCAAATTTATTCTTCTTGTTATTTCCTTTTCATGGTCCGGATCTGCGGTTACTACTTGTCCTAAGTAGACATATTCGCCTACTACTTCCAGTGGTTCGCTACCTAAAGTAAACTACCGTTCCTTCCGTAGGCTGTTGAACATTACCTTAGTCTTCTGTATATTGATTTTCAAGCCTGCCTTTCTACTTTTCCTGTATAGGTCATCAAACATTATTTGCAGTTTATCCCCCGAGTTGCTTAGCAAGCCAATGCCATCAGCAAATCGCAGATTACTGAGGTATTCTCATTCTACCCTTATCCCTAGCTGCTCGCATTCCAAGTTTCTGAATAGTTCCTTTAAGCAAGCTGTGTATAGTACTAGGGAGATCGTGTCTCCCTGCCTAACACCTTTCTTTATGGTGTAGTGTGGTAATCTTCATCGATATAACCACTGACATGCGTCGCGTGCTGCCGCTCTCAAGGACGAAGAAGTTGTTCGCTGCCTTGCTCTTTCGCCACGCCTGACGCTTCGCTGCGAGTCTCCCCTGAGCGGCTGGAATCACCTGGGTTCACCGAATAAACACACCCCTACAATTGGTGGAGGTGCGGGGTACGTTCCCATCCACCCTGGAACTTAGAAGCCGCACGTTGACCACTGCTTCCACCATGCCAGACGAGACCACCTCGACATCGGCGCCCCTACCAACCACGGTACTGTGTTCTGGCGTTCTACGGCAGCGTGATCCATGCCTCTTCAGTGGCACGGCTGACCAAGACGTCGACGACTGGTTGTCGGCGTATGAACGTGTCAGCAGTTATAACAGATGGGACGACACTATTAAGCTAGGTAACGTAATCTTTTACCTGACCGACGTGGCGAACCTCTGGTTTCGCAACCATGAGGCAGACCTGCCATCTTGGTCTGCATTTAAGAAGAATTTTTCGGAAGTGTTTGGCCGTCCTGCAGTTCGCAAACTCCGAGCAGAACAACGCTTGCGTGAGCGCACACAGCATGCCGACGAGTCATTCACAAGTTATATAGAGGACATCGTTGACCTGTGCAAACGTGTCGACCCAGTAATGTCCGAAGCGGCTAAGATCGGACACATCTTGAAAGGTATCTCCGAGGACGCGTGTCAGATGCTCTGGCTGAAAAATCCTGCCTCCGTCAGTGAAGTGATTAAACTTTGCCAGAGCTACGACGAGCTTCGAAAGCAGCGCGCTTCTACCCGGCGGTCCGGTTTTAGAGACGACACCATTTCTACACTAGCACTGGGTGGTTCTACTTCATCTGAGGACAGCCCTTTGATTCAACAGATAAAAGCCTTCGTTCGCGAAGAGGTCGCCCGCCAGCTATCCCTGGTCCCTCAATTACAAGACACTGGTCGCCTTGTTCCTGACATGGCTCCGTCTTTGGCCCCTACCATACGGCGCGCCGTGCAAGACCATATCGCTGATGTCCTTTCGCCCAGTTCCGTGCTCTCGCCCAGCCCAGTGCTTCCGACCAGCCCCGTGCCACCGCAAGTAACGGCACCACTAACGTACGCCCAAGTTGCGGCCAGGCCGCTAATGCCAACCGCACCTGTTTCCTACCAGGCCGCCTCTTCCAACCATCCTTCACCATCGCCTGGGTCGGCGTTCCATGTCCGTATTCCAAGGGTACGCCAACGCCCTACGAACCCTTGGCGCACCGCAGACAACCGGCCAATTTGCTACTCTTGTGGGCTGCCGGGCCATGTAGCCCGTCTTTGCCGCCAACGCCTTCCACCTTCTTGCCCTGACCCCTGGAACTACACGTACGACGCCGACCAGCCCTCGCCGAGAACTCAACCCGGTTCCGAGTTCGTTCCTCGGGACAATCAAACGTATACCTCTCGCCGATCATCTTCCCCTCGTCGCCGTTCACCATCACCGCTTCCCCGACGTTCTACCGGCGCTGTTGAGGGAAACTAACAGTCGCAGTTCCCGGGGCAAGAACTGCGCTTGGTTCGAACTCTTCAAGTCCTCCGTCTTCTCCCGCAAACGTAATACAAGTGTTCGTCGACGGTGTCGCAATACTCGCTCTTGTTGACACGGGCGCTGCCGTATCCGTCATCAGTGAATCTCTTTGCCGTCGTCTTCGCAAGGTGACCACCGCACTACCCGACTTTTCGCTTCGCACCGCTTCATCCCAGCGCATTCATCCCTCAGCAGCATGCACGGCCCGTGTTCTCATCGAAGACGTCTTATACACCATCGAGTTTATTGTACTGGCTCACTGCTCACACGACATCATCCTGGGCTACCATTTCCTTTCCGCTCATCATGCCGTTATTGACTGCGCCCGCGCGGAAGTTTCCTTTTTACCTCTTTGTGATACCGTCTTGTGTGACGTCCCTACCCGGCCTGCAAAACTCCTCGTCGCCAGTGACACAGACATTCCTCCATTTTCTGCTGCCCTCGTTCCACTCTCCTGTGAAAGCGTTATTAGTTCGACTGTCTTCTTCACACCTTCCGACGCCGCTTCACGCCATCCCTGCCTCCTGCTTCCATTTGCTGTCCTCAAGTTCGAAGATGGCCTTAGTGCAATGTACGTCTCAAATCCATTTTCGTGCCCGTCCGTCCTGCTACGCGGCGAGTGTCTCGGTCGTATTGAAGAACTTGATCCCGAGCTTGTAAATACTCTTCCTGCAACGCCTACTTCATTAGACGTTAATGTGCTCAGCTCTTGCGATACAGTGACCGCTTCGACACCACCCGATGTTCTTCAACAAGCTATTGACGCAGATCTCCCACCCGCACAACGCGATCAACTCGCTGCTCTTCTACAGAACTTCACTTCTGCCTTCGACCTTCCTCACACTGCTCTGGGTCGCACGTCTGTCGTTACGCACGCAATCGACACTGGTACAAACGCACCTTTACGACAGCGTCCTTATCGCGTGTCGGCCTCTGAGCGCCAAGTCATTGCTGACAACGTGGACGACATGCTTCGCCGGGGCGTCATACAGCCATCTAACAGTCCATGGGCTTCTCCGGTTGTTTTGGTCACCAAGAAAGATGGTTCCATCCGGTTTTGCGTCGATTACCGTAGGCTTAACAAAATCACGCGCAAAGATGTCTATCCTTTGCCGCGAATCGACGACGCCTTGGACTGTTTACAGGGAGCCGAGTATTTCTCCTCTTTGAATTTGCGCTCCGGCTACTGGCAAGTACCGATGGCTGATAATGACAGCTCGAAAACTGCCTTTATAACACCGGATGGATTATACGAGTTCAACGTTATGCCCTTTGGCCTCTGCAATGCCCCGGCTACTTTCGAGCGCCTGATGGACACTGTTCTTCGTGGACTCAAGTGGCAGACCTGTCTTTGTTATCTGGACGACATCGTAGTTTTTTCTGCCGACTTTTCTTCTCACCTTCTTCGCCTAAAGGATGTCCTCACGTGTCTCGCCGGCGCTGGGCTTCAGTTGAATTTGAAGAAGTGCCACTTTGCCGCCCGAAAACTCACAATTTTAGGTCACGTAGTTTCTAAGGATGGCATTCTTCCCGACCCCACCAAACTTCGCGCAGTTGCAGAGTTCCCGAAGCCAACCTCCCTGAAGCAGCTTCGGAGCTTTATCGGCCTCTGCTCCTACTTTCGACGTTTCATCTTGAACTTCGCCTCTATCATCGCTCCTCTGACCCAGCTCCTTGCCGGCAGCTCCGACCTTTCCGCCTGGACTCCAGCCTGCGATAAAGCCTTCGACACTTTACGCCGCCTTTTGGTTTCGCCGCCCATTCTACGCCACTTTGATCCGGCTGCGCCTACGGAGATCCACACTGATGCCAGCGGTATTGGGCTTGGTGCCGTCCTTACCCAACGTAAGCCTGGTTACAGCGAGTATGTTGTGGCATACGCCAGCCGAACATTGACAAAGGCAGAATCTAATTATTCAGTCACAGAAAGGGAATGTTTGGCCATTATTTGGGCTATCGGAAAATTTCGTCCTTATGTGTATGGTCGACCGTTTTACGTTGTGACCGATCACCACGCTTTGTGCTGGCTTGCCTCTCTGAAAGACCCATCCGGTCGCCTTGCTCGCTGGGCTCTTCGTCTCCAGGAGTTTGACATTCATGTCATTTATCGATCAGGTCTGAAGCATATGGACGCGGATGCTCTTTCCCGCTCGCCATTGCCTAGAGATAATTCGTCTGACCACGTCTGTGCCTACGATTTGTCGACTCTTACAACTATCGACATGGCTACCGAGCAGCGGAATGACCCCTGGATCAATGCACTTTTGAATTTTCTCTCAAGTCCTACTCCCGGTCATTCATCCAAAGCGCTCGTCCGCCAAGCCCACCACTTCTCCATTCGTGACGGTCTTCTCTATCGCCGCAATTATTTGCTTGATGGACGGAAGTGGCTTCTATTCATCCCGCGTCATCTCCGTGCCGACATTTGTGCTGCGTACCATGGTGACCCACAATGTGCTCACGGTGGCGTATTGAAAACCTACACGCGCCTACGTCTGCGATTTTACTGGCGTGGAATGTACCGCTTCGTAAGACATTTCGTGCGCGCTTGCGAATCTTGTCAACGCCGAAAAACTCCTCAGAAGCCCTCTGTTTCGTTGCAGCCGTTACCCTGCCCTGCTCGTCCGTTTGACCGCGTTGGCATAGATCTCTATGGCCCTCTTCCGACTACTCCTGCTGGAAACCGGTGGATTATTGTGGCAGTAGACCATCTGACTCGCTACACTGAAACATCACCGTTACCCTCTGCCTCTGCAAGAGACGTTGCTTTGTTCATTCTCAACAACTTGATTCTTCGCCACGGGACTCCGAAGGAACTGCTCAGTGACCGCGGACGCGTTTTCTTGTGCGACGCTCTCGAGGCCCTACTGAAAGAATGTCGCATCATTCATCGCACCGCTACTTCTTACCACCCTCAGACGAATGGCCTGACAGAACGCTTCAACCGTACTCTGAGTGACATGCTGGCCATGTACGTCAACGACGCTCATTCCAACTGGGACCACGTTCTTCCCTTCGTAACCTACGCGTACAACACTGCGATACAGACCACCACCGGATTTTCTCCCTTTTTTCTTCTTTACGGGCGCGAGCCAACCTGCACAATGGACGCGCTTTTTCCCTACCGCCCTGATGTTTCTGAATCGACGCCACTCTCGGACGCCGCCCAGTACGCAGAAGAATGCCGTCAGCTCGCTCGTTCGCTTACAAAGGAAAATCAGTGGCAACAAAAACACCATCGTGACACTGGTGAGGCGCCTTCATATGCGCCCAACTCCCTGGTGTGGCTCTGGGTTCCTGCCACAACCGCCGGCCTGTCAAAGAAGCTTCTTGCTCGGTATCACGGTCTATACTGAGTCCTTCAAAAAACATCTCCTGTGAACTACGTAGTTGAGCCGGTTACGCCATCTGCGGACTTGCGTCGCCGTGGACGCGAAATAGTTCATGTGGACCGAATCAAGCCATACTACGATCCGTCTGTTCTGTCGGCTCCATAAGTCGCCAGGATGGCTCCTTCTCTGCCCGGGGGGAAACTGTAGTGTGGTAATCTTCATCGATATAACCACTGACATGCGTCGCGTGCTGCCGCTCTCAAGGACGAAGAAGTTGTTCGCTGCCTTGCTCTTTCGCCACGCCTGACGCTTCGCTGCGAGTCTCCCCTGAGCGGCTGGAATCACCTGGGTTCACCGAATAAACACACCCCTACAATGGGAATTTTCTTACTTTCTTTATGCAGAACTATGGTTGCTGTGCAGCCACTATGTATATCTTCCAGCATTTTCCCGTACGGCTCGTCTACCCCCTGATTTTGCAATGCCTGCATCACTGCCGAGGGTTCTACTGAATCAAATGATTTTTCGTAATCATTGAATACTATGTATAAGGGCTGGTTATACTCCGAGCATTTTCTATCACCTGGTGGATGGTATGGATATGATCGATAGTAGAGTACCATTTACGAAAAACTGCTTGATCCTTTGCTTGATTCCAGTCTAAGGTTGTCCTGATTTTATTAGCGATTACCTTAGTAAATACCTTATACGTAACAGACAGGCAGCTGATTGATCTGTAATTTTTAAGGCCCTTAGCGTCCCCTTTCTCATGAATGAGGACGTCAGTATTAGCAGACAACTGCCAAGATACGCTATTATTCCTTCGATTCAACTGTCATTGCTCGGGTGGCCACATACGTCAATAACTCCTTGCAATACGCGGAGCATGAAGTCCCCTCCCTACACCTCACAACCTTATCGAAATACGTCCCCAGAGAACAACATTATTGATATAAACAGCGCGAACACGAAAACAAGGGACAAGAAACAAGAAAGCCACATTGCATGCGCATGTACTGTGGCTTTCTTGTTTCTTGTCCCTTGTTTTCGTGTTCGCGCTGTTTATATCAATAATGAATAAGTACCAACACGCCCAACAAAGTATCAGAGCAGAACAATCTCCCTTTTATCTCTGAAGACAGTTAATTCACCTACTAGCCCCACTCTTTAATTCCTCGAGAGAAGTGGACGAATGAAACGCCCTAGTCATTTCCCCATTATTGCGAGACTTCAACGGCGGACACGAGAACAGGGGCTATAGCTGCGCCACTCGCCGAGGCACTTATATAATACAACTCTGGGGCTCCACCTTATCATCTCTAATAATTTCAGCCTTCCTACACGGATTGGTAATAGCGTTACTGCCGACACAAGCCCAGACCTCATGCTTTGTAAAAACGTGGCACACCTGAAATAGAAAAGAGAGCAAACCACAGTAGGCAGCGACCACCATATAATTCTCATAACAATCAACCACCACCGAGCTTAGCACCCATTTGCTTCTACGCACCCATATCAGACCATCTTCACAATTTCAGGCAATTACAAACACTGGCCTCATTCACCTCGACGCATTGACTACACAGTTAGAAAAGGAAATTCGCCAACAAACAAAATTACTAGACACTACCTCGGCCACTTCCTTATCGATAGTAAGCTTGGAAACCTGAAAAGCATTATACGAAACTGAACTTCAAATTCGCCCAGCTTCCATTTCAAACAGAACAGCACTGTTCCAGTCTTTACCAAGCTAAATGAGCACGGGTTTGCGATGCCTCCCCAGAAATATCTCCGCAGCGCGCACCCGGCACATGTTACACTACATGCTAGACCCCACGCGATCTGAAACCCAGTCGCGCATTAGCACTGCCTCACTACACCATTGCCAGGACACCTTTGTGGACCAGGTAAAAAGGTGCGTCTACCACTTAAGGTCTCCCTTTCAAACACCCCGTGTACACAGTCCCACCCTAATCTCAGCTTGTCGCCCATAAAACCAAATTGGAATTTCATGCAGCCTATTGACATTGCGCAACACCGCATACGTGCAGGTTCAAATTACCAATGCCGTCATCAGAAATCTTGACAATTCTTTGATAACTAGTCCACTATAATGCTGGGAGGCAGCCACCCTCGCGGACTCCTGCAGGCATGGGAAAACCATCTTCATTCCGATACCCCTCAATCCCATGATCGTACAGCTCCTCTGCCCGATTTCTTTTGCCTCTCGTACTGGCAAGGCATTCGGACACACAATTCTTGCCCAACTAAGGTCTTATATGAAAGATAACACAGGATTCCCCACAGGATTTTGGGCTTTCGCCTGCGTCTGTCTGCGCAGGATGCACCACTCTAAATTACGCACGGTGTGCTTGATGATACCATCCCTCTCCTAATAAAAGCTATCCTGGCGATTGATCTCACTAAGGCATTTAACAGAATCTGACACGATGTCATCTTACGGCAAACTGCAGGCACTGTAAGTAGTTTAAAAAAGCTACGACTCCGTTCGCGCCTTTCTCTCGGCTGAAATGCATCGTCGCTCATAGATAAGCTTTGTAGAGCCCCTTATACACACACTCGGCAAGTTCAAAACTCCGTAGGGCGCAATTCGGTTCCACTTTCTGTTAACATTGCTCCCATCCCTCTAGCTCACATATTCAATCTCATCCCGCGCCTGAAGCATACCCTTTATGCTGATAATATTACCTCATGCATCACTTATGAATCAGGTGGGGAAATCAAAAATCTTCACTTAGCAGCCGATGCCATCTCAGCTCACCCGTCATATATTGCGCTCATATGCTCTCCTACAAATTTCACGCTTCTTCTAAGCACCTCAAAATTCTCCGCTAAAACAACCATTCAATACGCTTTACAACGATCTCCTATTCCCGTCACACCCATCCTCCGCATACATGGCCTCTGCCTACAGGATTCCAGACGCAATAATCTTGGCCTTAAAACACGAAAGGCCTCAGAAAAGTATGTGCTGCCGCTTCTACGCCACGTATCTTCCCTGCTGAGGGGTTTAGACGAGGCGGACATGAAGGCGAGTTTATGAGCTAGTGGGATGGAGCAATGTTAGTCAAAAGGGGGAGAGGACAGCGCCTTCAAGGATTATGATCTCGCCAACTGTATAAGGGCTGATCTATACGTCACCTGATATCTAAAGCTTAATCACACGAAACCCATGGGCGTGAACGCCATTCACAGCCATAAAACTAAGGCAGCTCTGAACCTATTTTGTGGCACAAGTTCAGCCATACTCATTACAACAAGCATGCAAAACACAGAACTAGTTGACGCGCACCTTTAGGCACACTAAGACGAACCGCGACCACCACTATCCGTCACCATACTGGTTTCCCTTCGCATTAATTTATTTGCTGCTTATATTGTCGACCCACAGTGCTGGCTTTTGGCAATGATGTTCCGATCGTAAGCCGAAGTGTGTAGAATCAAATTTCGGTCATCATATATCGATCGAGGGTAAATGCGAATCCGCCAGTGTTCTGTGCGATGTAATTGCACCTTAAGAGTTCCGTGTTGTTGGAATTCTTCAGAGACCTTCCACTGCGAGGTTTATTACATGCGCTCACGTGCAAGAGTGCAAGTTGCTAAGCCAGACACATCACACGAATCCTGAACCGCGTCAAGGGTTTCATGAACGCGACTAATCACATGACGAATGAATGTATTTTATAGAGGGAACAACGAGAGGAAAGTTTCTCGAAGTCAAATGAGCAAATATTCATGAAGCACCGACTTGAAAAAGCATGAATTGCTGCACCGTCGATCGGAATCTGTTGCCCAGTTTCGCTCTCCACACATAAGGGGACGACCATGTCTTTGGCTATCCACGCTAAACGAGGATAATATTCCCTGTACTCCTTTTGGCCACGGCCGTCGGTTGACAAGGGGACGTTGTTGAAATTACCACCCCTTTCGCCATCCTTGCAAGCATATGAAATCTTCCTCTTTAACGTCTTCTATCGCAGGCCGCACTGGCATTCTGATCGGTGATGACTGTGCCTAGACGTTCCTATTCCTCATGTTATTTCACTGATTCCGTATTTACATAGCTTTTCTTTATAACTGGGTACGGCATAAAATGCAAGCTGAACTAGCAATACCAAAACAATAACTTTTTTCACACCAGTTGCGTTGCGTGAGGACCGAGGCAGCCGCCGGAAGTAGAAAAGAGGCTCACGCCTCACCCGTCAAGGATGAGATGCCCGTTTATTGACAAAGTGTCGGATATTTATAGGACAAAGACTACATCATAGATGTCGACCAGCCCACATTCAAGACACAAGTGCAATCACAATTTTCCGAAAATAAATCGAAACAGAACAAAGCAGAAACTGGAACAGAACAGATAGAAATACACGATATAGGATATTCTCCCTTTGTTGGGTAAAAAGGTTGAAGTACGTCGAAATTTCACATAGACACGAGGGACAGAAAAGTTTCAATTTAGGAGTCGTGCATTGCATGGCAGCTAAACACCCATAGAGGAAACATAGAGCATTGATTTTTTTCCCAAACACAGCCACTCTCTTCTTGTACGTGTGGTCGGATAGTATTATGGTGTCACGTAAAGCAGCGATGTATTTTTAAATGGACTCGCCTTGTCATTGTTTTCTGCTTTGAAAACGTCTTCGTTTTATGACCAAGTTGGTTGATACTTTGAAGTCTAGTTGCAGCAGTGCAACAGCTTCTTTGTAACTATCTGTCTTAGCCTGACTAGGTTCTGTCGAAGAAGAGTAGTGGCCTCGCGATGAGACACGGCCTACATCGTCTACCTTCATATCAGAAGTTATATAACAAAAGTGCTTTTTAGTTTTCGGCGGTCGCTGCAGACCTGCCTGACAAAGTCAAATAAGGTTAGAAGGTTGGAAGCCCCTGACTGAATGAAATTGTTCGATGACCCGGGTGCTGGAGAAACGGGTCGGGTGGGAATACGCCCGCGAACAGAGTTCAAGGGCCATGCTGGCCTGCAATAACCGGAAAAAATCGTGTATCGTGGAAAAAATTATTTCAAATCATCCGTCTCTGGAACCGTTGAGAAATTACTCCTCGGTGAACGTAGAGAGCATTCACGGCTATTATGAATGCATTTTTGTAATGCCGAGTTTGTGAGTCCTAACTTCAACAAAACAATGTATGCCGATATTGCTCGTCAGAATTTTCAACCAAATTTGTTGTTAGAAAATATCTATGAACGTGACGAAAATTGATATAGTGGGATGTTTTTTCTAAGGTGACACACTTGATAGACGTAGAAAAACTCTTCCTCTTTTGTCAACCTCGGTTGTAGGACGGTGACAGCAAGAAAAAAAGGACGGAGTTCGTATGTCGTTAGCAACGCTAGCCCTTCATTGACTCGTACATGCAACTAGACGCTTGTGTTGCTCAAACACTTGCCTCTTCTCGAAGAAAAAGTTCTCTGGAGGAAATTGTTCCACTCACTTATTTTCAACGGTGACCAAGGCAGCATCTCTGCAGGTGTGGCTTATCAGGCGAGACCTCCCTGGGCGACTTGAAAAAGAAATTGCAGAAAATGAGAAAGATGCTTTGCGAAGGATTACTTTACGTTTTGACGAATGTCATCGGTTATCTTATGTAACTTGGTGTGCCCTTATTTCGCTAGGCCTGTCCCATAAACGCACGCCAACTTTGCAGCGGGGCGGACGCGACCGCCGAGACGAAACGGGGCTCACACATCTGCTGTCTGTGCTGACAAGCCCAGTTATTCACTAGGTGCCAGATATTTATAGCAGACGGACTACGTCACAGATGACGACACAATCCAGATTCCTGGTCTCAGCATATTATGTCCAGATGGACGATAGAAAACAAGATAAATGCCAGCACTGTGAGGAGAGAGGACCCTCGACCATATCATCTGGTAGTGTGCCAGCTCCCCAGGGGCTAACACACATATAAATGTAGCGAAGTCTGGGAAGCCCTGCTGCGGAGCCTTATCCCTGCTCCACAGCAACAAGCCATCCGCCTGGCAGAAGAAGCCAAGAAGAGCTGAGACCTCTTTGCCTTCTTCTGATCGCGGAGATCTCGGCTCCCATTCCTTAGGCCTGCGTGCCGGGGACGGGGATTGGGGGCCTCCTTATCTGGTGGAAAATTAAAGTTGTTATCACATCACATCACATAAAGACACACGTAAAATGACAATCACACAGAATAGAAACGGAAACATGAAGAAACTGAAACTAGGACAGAATTGATAGAATTTCACAATATAACAAGTTACTTCCTAATTTTTTTACAATATACAACAGCGCTGCAAGAAGCGCAGAGGATGCCACGTCCCCTGCCTGCACCGGGTAGCCACAAGCAGCACCTACAGCTGTGACTGCTCGATAGACCGTGAAACACCGACACTTCACGCTCAATGTGCACGCTACTTTAAACGTAAGCAGTCGTCGATGTGGGGTCTCTATAGCCTATAAACTACACTGGATGGCCACATGCAACCTTTCAAGTTAGTGAATGCGCACTCTGTAATCGCCGAAACTGCAGCGAACTCCTCGTACTAGCGCTATAGGTCTACTCGTCGAGGAACGGAACTGAGGATCAGCGCCGACTGATATTTTTCGCCGAAGTCATTTCTGATAAGAAGTGGCAACATAGAAAGTGTAGCCTCACTTGTTTTCCATTTTTGAGCCCGGTTAGCTGCAGAACAAGCGCGGCTGTTCAGGTCACTAACTCATCGGGCGACGAGTCTCGGCCTCCGATTGGCCAAAACCGTTCGGACGACCGTCCGCTGGTCAGTTCTGTCGGCTCCAAGGGACCGAAAACCACACACTGAGGCGATAGGTGAGCGTTGGTCGTGCTGGCGTCGTCGCCGGAGTAATACGAAAGATAAGTGAGTCGATAAGCTAGTGAACCTCACCGTACAGCCTACTAACAGTGACAGTGCTTTAACTATGCCGAAGAACGCATACCTTACTCTATATTGTTTCTGTGCAGTAACGTATTCATCAAGCACTTCTGCATGAGGGAAGACCGCTGTGTCTATCGTTCACAAACAAAAAAGAGAGATGCCCTTTGATATTGCAGCCTGCATTGCAGACGACGCTCCGCCGTCCATTTTCTTGTGGCCTCATATGCACATTTCATAATGGCGGTCGCTCTCGGCGGAAGGAGCTTCCCAACTCCGACTTATCCCGTTTTTGTAATATGCTGCGCTCACTGGGCAGTAACACTTCACCAGCTGAATTAATGATTTGTCTATTATTCACAGAAGGGTAAAACGGCATTACATCGAACGACAGCTGTCAGCGCGCCTTTAAGCTTTATTTCATGACATTTCCGTTTACATTCAACCAATCGCGAGTCATCTGCGGGATAAGAACCAGAAAATTAGTGGGTCTCTTAGATGTCTCTTAAGAGGAGAAGGGCGGAAGCGTACCCTTCATCTCCTATTCTATGCCGCTTACCCTTTGCCTCTTGCTCTCATCGGCGTTCGTTGCAGTGTCACATATAATTATAATTGGTTAAAAGTAAAGTAAAGACGCATTACATGTCACACTTTCTCCTGACTCGGATGGCAGGAGGGAGAGGAGTCCGTATGTGGGGCGGCATCAGTAGGTATCAATGGGCAGCGAGAGAGGGCGTCAGCGTCGAGGTGTTTTCGCCCAGATTTATAGGTGATGGTAAAGGTGTATTCTTGAAGACGTAGCACGCAGCGACCCAGTCGACCCGATAAGTTCTTCAGCGATGACAGCCAACAGAGTGCGTGATGGTCTGTGACAATGGTGAAGTGGCGCCCATACAAATAAGGTCGAAATTTTTGAGCCGACCAAACAACGACGAGGCATTCTTGCTCGGTAATAGTATAGTTACGCTCAGCTGCAGTAAGCGTACGACTGGCGTATGCGACGACTTGCTCTTCAGACACTGCGTTGCGTTGCAAGAGAACCGCGCCAATACCGTGGCCACTGGCGTCTGTGTGAAGTATGGTGGGCGTGTCAGCGACAAAATGGCGAAACACAGGAGTGGAAGTGAGTGCCTGCTTGAGAGCTTTGAAAGCATCTTCACATTCAGTGGACCAGGTGTAAATCACTTGGGTAGACACGAGCTTGTGTAACGGGGCCGCAATTTTTGCAAAGTTCCGAAAAAAAAGGCGGGAGTAGGAAGCTCAGCCAAGGAAGCTGCGAAGATCTTTCTGACGTTGGGGCCGACGAAAATTAACAACAGCCGCATTTTTTTCGGGATCAGGCTGGATTCCTGCCTTACTGACGACATGGCCGAGTACTTTGATGGTCTTACTGGCAAAGTACATTTCTTGGTATTCAGCTGAAGCCCCGCCTGGGCAAGAGACGTGAGGACTTTAGTGAGACGCTGTAAGTGCTTAGCGAAGTTTGACGAGAAGACAATGATGTCGTCGATATGTCATCACTGTTAATCCAACATGCACAAACTGACTGCGTGCCCTTCACCAGGCTTATCGAGTTGATAAAACCGGCTTTCTGTCGAGTTAGTTAGATCTCCTAAAGAAAGAAAAGGGCACCTTGCAGCGTAATATAGTGTTTTTGCCTTTTGTATTCCGTATGAACCTTGCCCTTAGGAACCACCTACTACTGGGCATGGTCTTACTGATTGGTTTCCGATTAAGAAAGGAGTGAGACAAGGCTGCATACTGTCGCCCTGCCTATTTAACCTATATACCGAGTGCATCATGAGGAAGGTCGGTCTGGATGAGTCTTCAGCCAGAGTGAAGATTGCTGGGAAACGTATCAACAACCTTAGATATGCGGATGATACCACTTTAAGGACAGAAAGTGAAGTGGAACTCAAGGGATTTCTGATGCGCGTACAAGAAGAGAGAGAAATTTGGGCCTAAACTTAACATTAAAAAGACAAAGACCATGGCGTCTTGCCCTATCAAGTCCTGGAGCATCAAGGGACATGGAAGCTGTGACAGATTTTCTCGCCTTGGACTCTAAGATTATCCCTTAAGGAGACTGCATCCATGAAATCAGGAGACGCCTGCTTCTGGGAAAGAGAGCCATGGCTATCCTTGACCGCCTAGTAAAGAGCAGAGACATTACACTGCCAACCACGTATATCTCCGCATCCCTCCGTATAACTCGTGCTATGGTCTTTCCAGTTGGGATGTATGGATGCGGGAGTTGGACTGTGAAGAAGGCTGACCGCCGAAGAATTGTGGTGTGTGTGTGAATTGTGGTGCTGGCGGAGACTCTTGAGAGTTCCTTGGACTGCCAGAAGATCAAATCAGTCGACATTGTCGACCATAAACCCTTACTGCTCATTGGAGGGTCAAATTCTAAAGTTAAACCTCAGCTACTTTGGTCATCTGATGAGAAGAGGGGAGTCGCTGGAAAAAGATTTGATGTTGGGAAAGGTTGAGGGTCACCGGAGAAGGGGTAGCCAGCGAACGCGATGGTTAGATGGCATCCTCGAGGCGCTGCAGATGAACTTATGTGATGTTAGGAAGATAGTGAAATACAGGAAAGCGTGGCGTGATATGGTCCATAGGGTAACGAAGAGTCGGACACGACTGAACGACTGAACTGAACTGAACTGAAGCCAAATGCCACTAAATATACGCTCCCTGTCTCGTCCTCTATATCATCAAATGTTTATCTCAAGAATATCAGAACACCTAGCCGATCACTCTCTTCTAGAGTGGGTACGTATAGTTAGGCTTAAAACAAGAAGGAAAACGTCTTTGCCTTGGCACTTTCGTATAAGAGGCCGTGTCGACTAAGTGTTTGAGCGCCGTCGTGCGGAAGAAGCAAAGGAAAACCGGAAGGCAGCCGTCGACCTCTTCATAATACCAGTGCTCCCGCGCCCCAGGAAATTTATGTGAACCGCACAGGCACGGGTGTATTGCTCCTACTTCATGGTGGCCGCAATGACAATTTTTGATATTTCCACAAATTGCAGCCCCGCGCCATCCCCTGGCGGATCCGCGCAAAGCATGATGGGAGAACGGAGCGATCGCGTCCCGCGTCGTCAGCTGGCAAACGGATTGGCGTGCTGTGTCGCTCCTTTCTGCCATCATGCGTCTTCTTGTGCACATTGTTCGAAAACGCAGCGATCTCCGGATTGCTTTTATGGTTAGCTTTAGCCTTTGTGCATTTTTTTCGTGACTTTAAAAGCGAAAGCTTCACTACGACCCGTAAGCCAAGGTCGTCGTGCGTGGCACACGCTCCAACAGCATACGCGCCGTAACCATGGCGGAGCTCGGTCGCTGCGCTTCAGATGCACGCGTCTGCGCGGAGAGGAGGAAAGGGGTTTTTCCGCACTACGCAAGAGCGCGCTGCCACGGAGAGCTGCAAGGGGCGAACGTAGGACGTTTCGTCAGCGCTGCCAACCCTAGGGATTTTCCCCTAGATCTAGAGAAATGAAACATTGTTTAGGGTAAAAGGGATTTTTGATATAATCTAGGGTAATTTCGTTTTCTCGATGAGTCTTTTTTATTTCTCGTTGTGCAGCAGAGCTTGTTGCTCGCCGGTTCTTCACCACGCTTGATGCGATGTAATGGCGTCACTACGGCCAGTACGCGAGCCGTGTCGGGCGCTTTTCCCCGCTGGCAGGTTACTGGCAGGGCGCAGTCTCTACTAAAAAAAATAAAAAAAAAATGGAGAAGCCTTACTGGCCTTACTCGGGCCGCGATGCGCGCACCCCTCATTGGCGGAAAGGGCAGACCGTCCTGGATAGGTGGCTTTGCCTGGATACGCGCGCCCGGCTCGGCCGCGCTGCACAGACGCTGCATTCATACATGGCTGCAAAGCTCGCACATGGGTCGGATTCCTCCTCCGTTCTTTGTATTAGCGGCATTCTTTGGTCACAGTAGTCACACATAGATTGGTGCGTTGCAGTCTGCTATAGCACGCGGTTTCACTCGCCAGGTACAATATATTTAACGTCCCCAAACAAGCTCTACGAAGCAAAGCGATACAAACATAGGATCGCTGTCGCCCCGCCCGTCCAGGTGACCCGGTTCCTACGAGCAGTCATGCCCGTATTCGCGTCCTAAGAGACAGCAGACTACGATTCCCTGCATTCGTAGTTTTTCTCAACACGTGAGAAAAAAAGGAGGGGGACGGGGGGGGGGGGGGGGGAGGAACTCATTTATATAATAACTCTGTATTATCTGGTGCGAATTAGCATGCCCTACAGAGGGAAAGCGGCGTACCCGTGGACGCAGTTGATTATTGCATAACCTTCATTTACCTGTGCTGTGGCCTATATTTGCCAAACGGGTCACTGTCCACGATAGCATGCATACGCACCATAGTGCAAGTAGAAAGAATTATCAACCAGCACCTTGGGCTTTTGCGCATTTATTTCTCTTTCTTGCGTATAATAGTTTCATGAATTTATCAACCGGCTTTTTCAATGCTCCTAGGCCTCGCCGAAAGCCGCTTCAGCTTTTCACTATGAGCATTTTTTTCATCCAAACCGTGTCCTTCTGTCACACAGTTGTCTGAGCACCCCAGTAAATGTATTCTTTAAATTATTAGGTAAAGACACAGTCTACGCTTTATCTTGTATCATCACTAAAAGCCTGCCTTTGTATGTAATGTTTTGTTTCAATATTCAGTTATTATTTAGTGACCATAACTTAATTGTATACCCATTGTACAATAAAGAGATCTATCGGAAAATGAATGGTATCAAATTTACAACTTTCAATGTTGCTACAACGTGTGGCAAAAGGGTCTCTGGGAAAAGAGCTTGCGATTCAACTACGCATCTTTTTTTCCACGCCAGAACATTTTTAACCATATGCAGGGAAATCTAGGGAATTTTCAGTTACATTTTGGGGGAGAGGTGGTTTTTGAGGTTGGCAGCACTGCTTTTCGTGTCGGTTGATGATCCACGGATTAAGAACGAAATACCAGAGTCTGCAACACGATGCAAAAGAATGACGGGCACAACACGATTAAAAAGAAATGAGCGGGACGCAGCAGCGCAGCAAGGACGCCGAGATGGCAGAGAAAATTCCGCCTAGGAACCGGCAGAGTCGGAGAGACTTGAGCGCGGCGGCGTTGCGCTTTCCCAGGGGCTTTGCGTGGCCGCTCGGTGGCATGGTGGAATTACTGGAAAAGTCTTCCCCGCACCCCGCTCAAGCGTGCTTGAGAAGCGCGATCAGCTCTGTACCATGTCCGTCCGCTGCTTGAACCGCTTCATTTTCCGCCCAACGAGACTCGGAATAGAATCAGTTAGAAGATTCCTTGTGCTTGCTTTGCACGAGAGGTTACTGCTGCCGAAGCATTACTGTGCTTAAGGGACTCAATTATACAAATGAAAAGTACAAGACTTCTTCGTGTCACGACAGCAGAAGTGGATGTTTCCGTATAAGAGAAGCGAAGTCGTGGCGTCCACATCGTATGGTACATTAAAGACGCCGACTACTGATCTATTAAGTGCTAGCCTGCACTGATCGGAAGGAGTAGCTGCAGACAACCATTCTGCTTGCTGGCAGCGGCATGGTCACTGGAAACAAAAACAAATTTTTTACTCTATTGGTGAGATGACATCCTTTCCAAAGCAGGTTGCCGTAGTTGCCGGAACCCAACGAGGCAGAGAAGATACGAAACCATGAAGCTGAAGAGCTAATCAAGCATTGCGGTTTTACAAGAGTATTTGCATGTTGAGGATACGCTGCTCTAAGGCAGGGCTCAATGGCACCCAGGCTGGCTGTGAATTGATACACTTTTTGCTTTGCTGCCCCCATTGGAAAAAAACAAATGAGAAACAATTAGAATAATTGGCAATAAGAAATTTGAGTGCTGCTCCCCAGAGGGAGAGAGATTTAATAAACACAGCGGATCTTTTTCTCAGGAATTTTAGGTTTGCGATATGACGAGGCAAAGAATTTGAGAGGCATGTAAATATTTACAGGAAGAAATTATTGTTCATATTCCGGAAAATATTGATGCTTCAGGTGGCACTTCTTTTCAACTTCTTGATAGTTATATGGAAAGTTTGCGATGTAAGAAAAAGCAGGAGGTGTTTTGCAGGTGCTGGATCAAGAGTTAGCTCTGAAAGTTTATGTCTATACACGACTTACGGCAGGTTGTCACAAGAGGTGGAGGGGTGACGTGGAAGATTAAGGGATCGTTTTCGGGCAGTAGTTGTATGCAGTAATTTGTCCTTACGTCTACGTTGCAGTCGTCCACTAACACGGTTAGTGTGTGCTTAACGAGAGGCGCAGAAGTTCGTGCGACGTCCGATGTGAACGCTTTAGACGATAGGTGTTACGGGTTGATAGGCTGGGCTGTGTGAAAAGAGAGAAAGAAAGAACAACCAGAAAAGCGCTCTTAACAAGGGAAGAGTTCGACGAGTATCCGGATTCGTGCTTGCAATATCCCACTCCCGCACCCTTCTGCTTCTCCACATTCCACCTCACACTACCTCTTTACCTCCACCGTCACTACTCTTTCCACACTCTGCAGCAGTATCCCCCTTGACTGTTGCTCATTCTAGTGCGCATGTTGGGTGATTAGTCTTCTCGCCCATATGCTACTGCTTTTAATCCAGATACCCTCCTGCTTCTCTGCGTATACTATCATGAGGTTGCGCTTTATTCGGCACTCGCCACGACCTCCTGCTTCCTCGGTTGCCACGGGTTTTGCCCGTGGTAACCACGTTTCGGGTGCACATTCCTCCGCTCTAGTCCTATACCCCAGAAGGCACTGAGCAACAAGTCGCATCCCCCTGTCTCCTATGTCCTTTTATGTGGACTGGAAGTTCCGTCTCTACCTTCTTCCCCTTGCTAGCGGTGGCATCTGGCTCCTGCCACGGCTGGAAGGTGGCGTGTTACGAAGGCGCCTTCGACACCTAATCCTCGAACCATCGGATAAAGTCTGCGTTCTGGAACAAGAGTCCTTGCAAGCTGAGGAGCAATTTATTATTGGCGAACTCGATTTTTCTTTGCTGTGCAAGCTTACAGAAAGGACCGATGCGGTTGAAGTGCAAAACTCCCCGTGACTGGCATGCTTGCACTCGTACATTGCAGTCGTGAAGCCGTCGGATGGCGTTCGGGGTGCATAATGTTACTAACTATATTCATGCTGCATCTTGGACTACATTCAAGGGCTTCTTGAGCTCATCAAACCGAGAAGACATCACTGTGCCTGATGGTAACAAAAACAAAAAGGAAAGAAGCCTGAGGTGCTTAGTAAATTGATCGATTGCGCAGCATCACTATGTATCGAAAGGGATTGACGTCAGGAGCCTTGAGCCCGAACTGAACGAGCGCTTGGAGCTTGGCAGCGACGCATCACTAATTATTTTTAACTAGCACGCGGGCGCCTGGCTTTTCGCCTCTATCAAAATGTGGCTGCCGATGTCAGGATTGATAGCTGAAAGATCATTAGCCTCTCAAAGAGGAAGAGAGAATGCGTCTCCCTAAAGTACCCTTATAAGTCTTTATTTCAGCCATAGGCACTGACTTCCTAAAATATTTATTACTAACGAAACGGATCACGCCGATAATAACCTGGAGGTGAAACGATATTCTGTTTCGATCAGGAATTAAACAAGAGATAAAGGGAACGCTGAGTTCGCATACCAGGCAAACGTTAGGACAGGGGGACTTGTCGAAACATTGGCATTGCTTGCGAACTGATGCTCTCCGTCAACCCTTGTTGAGTTCTTTTTACGATCCGTAAGACCAGCGGAGGTTTCTTTTTGGACGAGGAGGGGGGGGGGGGCGGAGGGGAGGGCCGGAAGGCTCGAGATGTAGAGTAAACGTATCTAATTTATATACGTAAATACAAGAGGTATATTACTGATACTGAGCCCTCTGGCGCACTTTTAAACGGCCCCATTTTTTATGACCCTATCTGGAGCATTTAGTTATTCATTATTTCCAATCATTTTGGTTTATTCTAAACATGTGTACGGCATTTTTGAAGCGGCCACCAAAACAGCATGAAATGACCTACTTTTACGACAAGGTAGATACTGATCCAGTAAAAGTGATGATGGACTCTTCGGGAAATCTGGTCGTTGTCCAAGGTCTGACACTGCGCCCCACCCACGTGGATTATTCTTCACGCAGGAATGGCCAGGCGGAGACGAGGTGCCATTTCAAAAGCCCAGTACACGCTGGTACCCCTGCCGCGCACATTGACACACACAGCTGTGCCCAATAGTCGATTAATTAGCTACCGCATCCCAGCCTCGATGTACACAACGAGTATACCGGGGAAACTTTGCCTCCGTCGACATGTGACACTGCTGCATCCTGTGTGGCTCATACGGCGCGAACTTATGGTTGATCACTTCGAATCTTCTCAGGCAGCAGACGTCCTGCAGCTCAACAGCGCTGACTCGATATCCAAGAAAAGATGAGACGTAAATCTCTCCAGTTTCAATCAACGCCCATTCATTCACGTGCAGCGACGTCATGACAAGCGTTTTCGCACTTCGTCCAATGAAAGCTCAGTAAGATTCCATCAGCAACTTTCGGATGGGGAAACTTTTGCAACATGATGGAAACGAAGAAGCAAAATGTGACATAAAGATGCAGGCAGCACACCTGCACGGAGGAGGCAAAAACGTACGAGTCAAGCAAAGAAGCAAGGAGCATTCCGGCTGCAGAGGCCTTTGAAGGCCGCCTTTTCGTTTTCGCTTCGTATACCGCGTGATTATTCACTCACGACAATAACAAAACGGTGGGGAATAAGTATGGATTCAACCTATTGTCATACGAGCGAAATTATTTAGCACGCTTTAAGAAAGTTCTACATGGTTTGACGGCTTGAATTTGGAGATGCTCAAGCTTTGGATTAAGAGTAGACACCATATCGCCTTTAACACCACTTTTCAATCCTCGATAATAAAGAAATATTGCTGATTTTGGTTTATGGGGGAAGGAAGGCGCATTATCTGTCTCACGTTTCGGAGAACACCTACACTTTTGTAGACTGGTTTGTAGGAAGAAAAGGAGGAATATCTGTCACAGTTCTGAGTTGACACTGAGCCGCGCAGTAGGGGATATGGTTTGACGCCAAAGGTCAAGGTCGTTTGGACAATCTCACCTACAATGGGCTGTCGAGAACTACGCGATATGGCCATTCTATAAAGTGCATGACCAGGCATACCAAACAGGAATTTTGGACAACGGCAATCCCAAAGCCGAAAATCCAGGCAGCCACAATATTTCTCGGGGATCTATCGCTCGATCTGGGGACATCGACTAGAACTCCAGCGATACCTAGAAGCGATACCATGATATAACCAAACACTATAAACTATAAAAAGCTTTATATACTATACCGCGAAAAGAGCACTAAGGAGCCAGAGGTAGAGCGGAGACTACACCGAACTAAATCCCCCAAAACGCAGCAGTACTTAGCCCCGTATACTCAGGCTGAAGTGAAGCGAATTCGCCGATAGAGCCGCCGTACATAACATAATCTGTGCCAGTACAGCAACTGCTCGCCTGAATATATCCGGAAGCTCGCACAGCCGGGACCGTGGGATATTTTCCTGCTCAGCCATGACACGTAATCTCAACCCCTGGCCATGGCCAAGGCCCAAGGGGTCGCCGGCAGCTTCGGCCGACAGCCACCTATTAGTCTACAAGCCAACCCTAATAACAGCGTCACATAACGAGCGAGAAAACGCTCTGCACGCGCAATGCAAGTTTCTTTCGTCCACAGACGGAGCAGAGGCACACAAATGAGAAGAGCTGGTCCGCCTTCCCAGTCAGTTACGTGGAGCCGCTTGGAGAAAGGACTGTCGTCTGGCGTCCGCAGCGACATTTTGCAATCCTTTGGTTCCCTTGCAAAGCGGAGTTCTGCCACTAAAACTCAAGGGATTCTTAGTAGCTTCATTCCTTGATTTCCTCTTGCCTAACTTGATTTCAGATGAGACCCCTTAAAGCAGACGAGATGTAGCTCACACTGCAAAAGGAAAGAGGACGCAAGAAGAAATGGTGAAAAGGGAGAATAAAGAGGCATTATTTTAGAGCTTCATTTTGTTTTGTTTCCGGGACCGCTCTTCTGATTACCGGAGTGCCTTGATTCCGATGTCGTAGTGACGGTGAACGTCGTGTCAGTGGCCTGCGCCCTTGAGCCTTGCCAACGAATAACAGGAGGCAGATCTCTTGTTTCAACTTGAATAGGACGCTGTCCGAAAATATCGCATTGCCCAACACTCTTTTTACTCATTAAAAGAAAATTACCATCGCATCCTGATTTAGCCGTTATTTTGCTTCGAGGAGCAATTATCGACAAATGTGTTGGGTTTTTGAGACGGCGCTCGAAGAAATATTTGTTTATAGTTCCCGCTCTGCTGAGGTTTTCATGGCATGCATGGTGTTGGAAATTTGTTACCACTCATCGGATCCAGACATTTCTCGCTGTCATCAGTCCGCGTGCGTTGTATTTTTAGAGCAAAAACGTGCCAAATGTTTTAAATTCTTTTCCTCTCAGTGTCACGTAGACTAAAGCGACTCAACCTTGTCAACCAAACCTCGCCAACCTTGGAACAAAAGATCGTTTGTTGGGATAGCAATTCACGCATTGTGTGATGATGCAGTTTGAGGAGGTTACAAGTGCATTCTTGGGTGATAAAGAAGATATTCTGTGCCTTGGCTGATATATGGGAGGAAAACACCCACATTGAAAGAAACGTGCCGCCGCCTAGGGAATACTTGTTGCGCAAAATGTTCGTTTCATACTCATTTTGAGCTTCAGGTATCCCTACGGTGACGTCACTAAACACGTCACATATACGTTTAGAGGGGAGAAGGAAATGTGGCGCATCTTTCTGGACACACGAAGCGCCCTGAGAAAGAAAGAAGAAAAAAGGGAGTGAAAGAAGAGCTGCCGGAACAATGTTCACTAAACACGTCACATATACGTTTTGAGGGGAGAAGCACATGTAGCGCATCTTGCTGGACACACGAAGCGCCCTGAGAAAGAAAGAAGAAAAAAGGGAGTGAAAGAAGAGCTGCCGGAACAATGTTCACCACCTGGGATTGTTCAAAGTGCATGTGCATCAAAACACTTGCCATGAGATCTGTTCGCAGACTTCACAGACCCGTCGAGCAAGACTTTGCGGAAGAATACTTCTTGAGGGAATTAACACAGGTGCTAAATTCTGGCGTCTAAGATAATTTTTCTTTTTCAATTATTTCCCGAGCTTCCTTACAGTCTATGCGACCTTCATCAATGATGTCCTTAGCCATTTTCGATTAAATTTTTCTATGGTATGAAAATCATGCCTTTTCGAAAATAAAATGCCGGGTATGGATTATACTTAAACGTTTTAGGTATTTCACCACACCATGAAAACATTCTTGATTATTTGCATTCCCGTTGCAGCGAAATAGAAAAAAGAACAAGCGACGCAGAGATGACTCTTATTATGATAATTAATAAGCAGTATTGATGATGATGGGTCGTATGCACGTTGAAAAATTGATGACCCGCTGCTAATTCCTGCGAGCCGTCGTAGTCCGCACGTAATTGTAGTGGGGATTTAGTCGAACAAATAGAAATTTCGAAAACGTTAACTTCTGAAGATTTGCGTCTCGAGTGAATAAACTTATTGTGTCAAAACAGCACTCTCCCTCTGCGTTTCATAAATGGCCCTGGTGAGTTGGCCATGTTTTAAATAATGTACGTCAAGAAGGTAATAGTCAGGGAGGAGCACACTTCCAGTGCTAGGTGGTCCTTGCAGACGCCTGTTCGAGTATGTCAAGTAATATCGTCCAAAGCAGCGACGATAGCTTCGGTAGACGTGCGGCTACGAGGACGAAGCGAGTGGGCCGCGCCCTCCAGCAATCTACGTCGGAAGGTAAGTATTCGGGGCCGCTCGCGGAGCTCGGCTTCTCAAGGCGTCCTTATGGCGAGCGGGGAAGGATTTGCACCTCTTCGTAATGGTCCTAAGGAGAGCAAGCAACAATGATGAGCTGGTGTGTTCGTCGGAATAAAAAAATTACCGACGATTACGTTACTTCCTAATGCGAAATTTGAGCGCAGCAAATAAGCTGTTTCGCCTTTTCGATAGATTGAGGCAAAGAAATCGAGCAACACATGTATGCGCTATCACAGAATTTTTTTTTTACTTTTCACACGTATTCCTTTAACAAAGACTCCCTTCTCGGCGACGGCGATGAGCTTCTCTTCAGCCTCGCTTACACCTGGTTGCTCTCGACGGTGGCGATGAGCCTCCGCTTCGACGGTGCGAATGGCAGAGTCTTCTCGACGGCGGCGATGAGCTTCTGCTTCAGCCTCGCTTACTGCTCTGGATTCTGGCGGAGACGGCGCTGGGCCTCTGCTCTGGCAGCTCGTTTAGCAGCAGCAGCAGCAGCAGCAGCAGCAGCAGCAGCAGCAGCAGCAGCAGCAGCAGCAGCAGCAGCAGCAGCAGCAGCAGCAGCAGCAGCAGCAGCAGCAGCAGCAGCAGCAGCAGCAGCAGCAGCAGCAGCAGCAGCAGCAGCAGCAGCAGCAGCAGCAGCAGCAGCAGCAGCAGCAGCAGCAGCAGCAGCAGCAGCAGCAGCAGCAGCAGCAGCAGCAGCAGCAGCAGCAGCAGCAGCAGCAGCAGCAGCAGCAGCAGCAGCAGCAGCAGCAGCAGCAGCAGCAGCAGCAGCAGCAGCAGCAGCAGCAGCAGCAGCAGCAGCAGCAGCAGCAGCAGCAGCAGCAGCAGCAGCAGCAGCAGCAGCAGCAGCAGCAGCAGCAGCAGCAGCAGCAGCAGCAGCAGCAGCAGCAGCAGCAGCAGCAGCAGCAGCAGCAGCAGCAGCAGCAGCAGCAGCAGCAGCAGCAGCAGCAGCAGCAGCAGCAGCAGCAGCAGCAGCAGCAGCAGCAGCAGCAGCAGCAGCAGCAGCAGCAGCAGCAGCAGCAGCAGCAGCAGCAGCAGCAGCAGCAGCAGCAGCAGCAGCAGCAGCAGCAGCAGCAGCAGCAGCAGCAGCAGCAGCAGCAGCAGCAGCAGCAGCAGCAGCAGCAGCAGCAGCAGCAGCAGCAGCAGCAGCAGCAGCAGCAGCAGCAGCAGCAGCAGCAGCAGCAGCAGCAGCAGCAGCAGCAGCAGCAGCAGCAGCAGCAGCAGCAGCAGCAGCAGCAGCAGCAGCAGCAGCAGCAGCAGCAGCAGCAGCAGCAGCAGCAGCAGCAGCAGCAGCAGCAGCAGCAGCAGCAGCAGCAGCAGCAGCAGCAGCAGCAGCAGCAGCAGCAGCAGCAGCAGCAGCAGCAGCAGCAGCAGCAGCAGCAGCAGCAGCAGCAGCAGCAGCAGCAGCAGCAGCAGCAGCAGCAGCAGCAGCAGCAGCAGCAGCAGCAGCAGCAGCAGCAGCAGCAGCAGCAGCAGCAGCAGCAGCAGCAGCAGCAGCAGCAGCAGCAGCAGCAGCAGCAGCAGCAGCAGCAGCAGCAGCAGCAGCAGCAGCAGACGGAGGACTTCCAGCGGTCGTCTCGCTCATGGCTCAGAAAGAACTGGCAGATAATTTCGCAGTGGCGAACGGCAGCGGCAATTTCGGCTTGGGCAGTGCACATATACAGATCCGCCGCCACCGATCTGGCTCTCTGATTGCCACCGCACAGGGGTTGCATTGGAGGAGGAGCGAAGAAATGAATTAGGTTCGAGCCGGCGCTTTGACAACCGGAGACTGGCAGGAAGAGGGGGGGAGAGGGGCGGCGTGTACACCCAGCGGCAAACGATGGGGGCAGAAGCGCGCGCAGCAAGCGGACAACGCGATAAAGGGAGGAGGGAAGAGATAGCAGCGACTGACTGATGCTGCTGACGCCGATAGTGAGTCAACCCCAGCTGCGGAGTTGGTTTCAGGGACAACGCCGCCGATGCCGACGCAAACAATATGATACCCTCGCTTCCGCAGCGCCAAGAACCAGGTCTAGCCGTGGGAAGGTGGTCACGTATTCGTCGACGTGCCGGGGCCTACGTGAAATAAACGGCGCGTCGGCAACTGAAGAGCACCCTATCCGCCACACAGGAACAGGGAGGGGGACCCTCCCCTCCTCTTTCTGCATGGCGGCGACGGTGTTCTATGTAGTCACGTTATCTTGACTCTCTAGCGGCGTCAGCGGCATCCAGCGGTATCAGTCGGTCGCTGCTAGCGCTGCGGGGATGAAAGGGGGGCGGAGCTGGTTACGAGGCCGACGACGACGCCGACGCGAAACCCAGGAACGGACGCCAAAGAGCTGCGCTCTAAAACAATTTAGGAAGATTATTTACAGCTGTGCTCGAACCCCAGTGCTCTGGCGCTGCCGGACATGATGCTCCGCCCGTGTGGGTGGTTTCTGTGTCCCTATCTAATTGACGGAGGAGGTGCTCGTGGTAAGTTTTTTCGCATTTCTGTATGCTTGTAAGCTTTCGTTTTCTTCAAAAAAGCAGAGAAGGGCCCTGATCAGCATAAACAAAAATTTGGTGCGGCAACCACAGCATGTGTGTGTAAATGGGTCATCTGGATGCTGTTTCAAGACCACCGAACCAGACAATCGAATTGGGCGAAGAGGGCGACGGATGGCTTCCAAGACTTTGGCGCCTGCTCTGTAGTGAAACACAGAGGCGCCCTGTTCTGGCTTGATTCCACCAGCTTCCCACCGTTGAACCAATGTAAAGATTTTGAGTTTTTTAAGCGGGTTGTTCATGACGACCGAACGTGAACACCTTTTAACAAACGTGTACAGTTTGAAGAAAGTGCCTCCTTTCTTGTCATCGATTGCATCGCGAAGTCAATGAACGTAGGATATTGTAGAATAACGATCGATTGCATCGCGAAGTCAATGAACGTAGGAGATTGAAGAATAACGAACAAAATTCTTTATAAAATAACCCCCTCCCCCTCTTTCGAGCATCCAGTGGCAGTGATCGCAACAGACATCTCCCCATTTCCATTAACATATTTCTCTATATCGCCCCCAATGTTCAACTTCTCCATACTGTACGATGTTCAAGGGGCGGCTGAAAGGCGCGGCTGTCCGCAGCACTGTCCGCAGGCTCTCCGCCTCTGTCAGGCTGCACACAAATAAGCGCCTCTCACAGAGAAAATTATAAGTGAGATTCGGTGGCCACTCCACTGACAGTTTGTGTGGCAGCTTCAGCTTTTTCCATCACAGCAAAAACGGAGGTCGGCCGGAACGCGTACTTATCGTTGTAGTCTAAATTCGCTTAGGCCATGCTTCGACAGCTGGAGCCGGGAAATGTGTTCTTGCCGAATCAGTGGGCTTTAGTTAAGCTCAACTATGTGCAGACTGAATTGTATTCTAAGTGCAAGAGTATTTTATTATATGAATCAACATTAACGCGCATCTAAACTGCCTACGAAAGCATTTCTCAGCAGCATTCAATGGCAACTACCTCAGTTACACGGCAGATAACCGCTGCCTGTGTTGTCTCCATCTCACTGTGATCTTCTTTTCATGCTTTTAATTTTGCTCCGTGCTTTTAATCTACTGTCATACTATTATATAGTAGTTCGTTCGTTTCGCGGGTTCTGCCGAGAGGTGTCCCTATGTAGTACGTCTTCGCGTCTAAAATCATCATCCTAATACGTAAGAGGCTTTAACTATTCTGATTTACTAGAACCGCGAACTTACTTCATCTCGATCATCTATCCAGAGAATATTATATAAGAAAAAGGAAAAAAAGGCAGGCTGCCTTCGTCACTTATGGCGTCTTTTTGCATTGTTTAGTTGGTTTACTAATATGCCATGGTTAGGGAATAAATATCTTCCATGCTTAAAAGGAAAATTTCAGCTAACAGTTGAGCATAAACTGATTATTGCATTTCACATTATAATTGCTCAACATTTGAGCTTATTCGGTGCAGTAGATGTTTTGAATTTTATTTATCAGTTCACAAGCATCTTGGTGGTTTGGCACCTAATGGCTTCTGACGTCTCAACAGCACATCATCCCCATGTAGTTACATACCGAGTGTCGGCTGCACTTTTGTATGCACGCCATAGACGGTGGTTGCTGAGGGCTTTTTTTCTTATGAGAAGAGGTTTTATTTGCATATTCTCATTCTTATGCGACCTTAGATATCCTCGGAGTACAGGACTTGTTTTGGGCTTGCGTATAGAAGCCCAAAATTGATGTACTCATGCTGCATTATTTAGGCATGCAATTAGAAGTATATTATTTGCATGTTATGAGAGTGTGTTTGTTTTAGCAACAAGCGCTCCCGCATATAAAAAGCGACATGTCGAATGTTTCCTTCCGCCGTGCGCGCAGCGAAAAAATTGGCTGTGATTTAGCTCTGGTTATACCGAGTTGAAGTGCGTTAGCAATACCTCCATGGATGCGCTTATGTTTCAGCATGTAGTGTACCTCATGATGTATCATGAGATGTTTAGCTATGAGTAAAGACATGAAACACCCATGATGACTAGTCTTGATTGAACGACGTCGTGTCCGTGTCCCTGTCCATTGTCCCCTGGCAGAGCTGCCAACTTAGGTTTCTCTTTTCACATGGGACGGTTATGTCAGAATCAGCCTGCCAGGACCCTGGCAATCACGTTACATCTATAGGCCACTAAGGCACGTTCATACGGCTTGGTTAAAGCGGGCCTTTATATGTGGGCTGGCAGGAGCTGCAATCCTGGGCCGCTTGTTTCATGTGAGATGGTTATAAATATGCGCCTGTCAGTCAAACTTAATTATTTTTGGCTGTCAAAGCCTTTTGCAAAACTATGCTCAGTCTGGGCACGGGCTGCGCATCAAGGCACGCACCGCCGCTTCAATTCTATAATCACAAAGCCTAACGCGATTCGAATGCTCTTCAGCGAACCGAAAGAGAGCCTTTCAACCATCGCCGCCGCCACAAAGGCACGCGCACTACTGCGACCGAATCCGAGCCTAACCTTGCGTTTTCAAGTAGAAAGCCTTTCTAGGCTCATGGAACGTAATCCCGGCCGCGAGAGTTAGGCGCGAGATTTGGGTGCAAGAATGTGCCTGAGATGTCATAATCCGCGAGATTCCGCGAGATATGTTCTTGTCTAGCGTTCCTGCCACCTGCAATCGCAGAACTGAACCCGCGCCAAGGAACGCATCGCTACAGGAGCGATAGTGCACCGTCTAGTCTCACACTTACCGGAGAAAATGTGACAGAAATACTGCGCCTTTACTTTCCTGTAAATCAATTACAATTATACATGGCACTGCAACGAACCCCGATAAGAGTAAGAGGGAAAGGACAAGAGGAACATGATAGGAGAGCAAGGGTAGGATTTCGCCATTTTCCTCTTAAGAGACATCAAAGAGACTGCCTCATTTTCTGAAGCTTGTCCAAATCACTAACGAGTGCTTCGACTTAATTCGAAATGTCATGGCATAAAGTTTAAAAGAGCGATGGCAGGTTTGTTCGATATACACCTAAAATATAAATGCCGATATCTAGTCAAAGTTTCTTGTAATACTGTTTCTTGTTTTGCTGACTCACTCATTGGCAACCCTTTTCCACAAAGATGTTAATGCCCTGGTTTTTGCGAGCAGGCAGTTAAAACATGTTTTTGATACCTTTAAATTTCAAGAATTTCTCACAACTTGCCGCATTTCTTCGTGATCCAACACCGCGTTGCACAATTAGAGGCGCGATGTAGAATGATTCTCCCAGCTATACCATGGATTGCTCGCAGTTAAAATTTTGCACAGAAAGGACATTTTGTCGCTAGTATTTTTAATACGAAATTTGTTTGGGGTACTTGCCTGATTCGATAAAAAGAAGTCAAATGTTCCCATCTTATGCGGCGGCGACGGCGCCAGACGAGCCGCTGCCCCAGCGATGGTACAGGTGGCCCCACCTCATGCTGCTATGACAACTCTGTAGCAGGAAAAGAGGGGGCGAACGTTTCTGGCAGAAGGTTTGAGTTGTTGTAAGCAGCATGAGGTGGCGCCACCAGTGCCATCGCTGGGGCAGCGGCTCGTCGGGCGTCGTCGCCGCCGCATAAGATGAGAACATCTGACTTCTTTTGATCGAATCATGCAAGTACCCCAAACAAATTCGGTATTAAAAATACTAGCAACAAAATGCCATTTCTGTGCAAAATTTGAACTGCGAGGATTCCGCGGTTTAGCTGGGAGAAGCATTCTACATCGAGCATCTAATTGTGCAACACGCTACATGTACGAGCTGACTGCGTCTTCTTCGCCAGCCTTATTGAGTAGATTTTTTTCTCGAAAGAATTTTAGTGTACTTAGCCAGCCCTCTCGTCTAGAGTGAGTATACGTATCAGTTCAGTTCAGTCGTTCAGTCGTGTCTGACTCTTCGTGACCCTATGGACCATGTCACGCCACGCTTTCCGGTCTTTCACTATCTTCCTAACATCACATAACTTCCTCTGCAGTGCCTCGAGGATGCCATCTAACCATCGCGTTCACTGCCTACCCCTTCTCCGGCGACCCTCAACCTTTCCCAACATCAAATCTTTCTCCAGCGACTCCTCTCTTCTCATCAGATGACCAAAGTAGCTGAGCTTTCCCTCCAATGAGCAGTCAGGGTGTATGGTCGACAATATCGACTGATTTGATCTTCTGGCAGTCCAAGGAACTCTCAAGAGTCTTCGCCAGCGCCACAATTCAAACGCGTCAATTCTTCGGCGGTCAGTCTTTTTCACAGTCCAACTCTCGCATACTAAGGCTTAAAAGAAGAAGAAAAAGACTTTGCCTGCGCCACTTTCGCATAACAGTCCGTCTTGTTCTCGCTTAGAGTACTGGAGGGCCGTTGTGCGGAAGAATCAAATGGAAATTCGAAGGCAACCGCCGACGTTTATTCGTAATAGCAGCGCTCTATCGCCTCCGGAAATTCGCGCGAACCACGCTGGCGTTGTCGCGTTGGCCCCTATTAAATTTAGCTGTTCAACAAAAAACTCCCGTTTTCCTCGCGGCACACCACTCGACCATTTTTGTTTTAACCGCTTGCTTTTTATTCACGGCGGCTTGGAATTAGAATTATTTGAGATTCCTCGAGTTGCTTCGGTGGGAGCGGTTACAACCGCCGCCACGTTACTTTGATCCAGACAAACAATGCCACAAATGAAAACTGCGAAACTGCGAGACTCCTCCGTATCGAGACTGTGGAAATAATCGAGGATCCCGTATAAGAGAAGCGAATACGTGGCGTGCATATGGTATAATAAATTCAAGGCAACGGCAATTGCTCATAATCATTTAAATGCTACCCTGTACTGACAAGGAGGGCTCACTGCAGGCTACCATTTTTGTTGCTAGTAGGGGCATGGTCACTGAAAACGAAAATCTGGAATTCTTGACATTCTGTTCAGTTTGACGACGCCCTTTCCAGAGCAGGCGGCTGGAGTTTTGGAACACAACAGCCTTGCTGGAACATACAGCAGCCTTTTAAGCAGTCTATGATTAACATTGCACTTTGGTCGCTTCGTATTTCCACGAGGGGCCACAACAGTTTCCCATTACATGTGGCATTACCTCGTTATCTAAAAGAAGAATCGTCCCAAGGCTAAAATGATAGAACAGAAAAATGAAAAGTGAAGGCGGAACAGGTAAAGTACAAGGAAGCAAAAGAATGGCACGCACAAACACTGCACTTAACGCGAGTGCTACAGCTTCAGTCGGCTGGCATGTCCAATATGAGTCTGAGGAGCACGACGCGATGAGTAATGTTCTCTTCTGTGTTTGGGTGTCCGCTCGTGGATGAGAGCGGCTTCCAATAAGGTACTCAGCAGACGGTGCCGTTCAAGATAGCACAACAGGCGTGTATTTGGTTGCCTTGGACATAATACAACACACACACAAAAGACTAACTGTTACGCAGTACGCCGCAACGCACTAGTAGTACCGCGCACGGCGCACTCACGGCTCGCAAGCCGTTAAAAATCACGCCAGGCGCGCACGACTGCCCGTAAATACGCGGAGCCCTCGGGCGACCGCGGGAGCTTCAAACCACGCGACTGCTCACAGACGCGGCACCGTCCTAACTCAAGTTCCCTCCCCGCCGGAGCGTAGACCCCCGACGCGCAGCGCTCCCTCTCTCTGTTTTACGAGCCGTGTCACTCGTGTACGCTTTACTTTCACGCGGCAGACAGCCGAGATCATCGCCTCTCCCCGCGGGGGCATTGCCCGCCGTTAGCAATGCTCAGCCTGGCGGTTTCTTCCGAGAAGTTCCGCTCTTTGCAGACACATGCGAAACCGGAGAGCGATGCATTCCTACCGTCCCGGTGCTCTGTCTCCGGAGAAACACGGCTGTTGTATACGGGCTTCGAGTGCGCGCATCGGGGCCCGCGCGGCGGGGGCAGAGGATCCTCTATTGCCGACGTCGCTACAGCCCCCACCGAAAGTCCGTTGCAGGGTTTATGACCCTGTCGGTGGGTATTTACGTTAGCCGACACCGGCAACTAGGAGCAAGCTGTTAATGGACAGAAACAAATATATGATACTTAAGAGAGTGGGCGAAATAAAATACAGAACTCGGCAGCACGCACCATGCACTATACAAACACAAGACATGAAAGAGCGACGCAACTCTGAGAGGATGAAACCAAGTTCACAGCTAGGTTAAATAGCCGTCCCTTTGGGGGTGCGCTGTGTCATCCCCCCATGAGTTTACCTTGGGCTTCGCGACACGCGCACAAACACACTGCACTGCACTGGAACCGGCACTGTTCGCGATCCACCCCCGCAGCATTACCAGGGGAGCGCACTGCCACAACACACTTTAAACGCGCTTCTGTGGAGGAAGAAAAATGCCCCTTTTCACGCCTGTACCATTAACGCAGAGGCCAGGCAGCTGCTTTGCAATCTTGACAGGGCATCCGCGTTATCATGCACCTTTCCCTTGCGACGGGTTAGTCTGATTTTGTAACGTTGAAGAGCGAGCACCCACCGAAGAAGTTTCGCACTACTCGGAGTGCCGGTGGTAAGGTAGGCAAAGGGATTGTGGTCAGAAGCTATGTTTATTTCAGCGCCAAAACGCCAATTATCAAAACGCCCTAATGCCCACACGACTGCGAAAGCCTCTCTCTCGATCGTCGCCCACCGTGTTTACGTTTCCGTGAACTTACGGCTGGCGAACGCAATCGGCACTTCCCCACCCCCATCAGTGATCTGCGACAGACAGGCTCCTGCCGCTGTTTCAGAAGCATCCGTGAAGAGCCAGTAGGGTCTGTCGGGGCGTGGCGTGGAAAGAGTTGTAGCCGCGCATAACGCGTCCTTCAAGGTCTCGAAAGCCGTTTGCTCCTCCTTGCTCTAAGGCACGCTGTTAGGGATGCGTTTGGCTGTAAGCTTAGTCAGCGGCAATGCGACCTGCGCGAAATGCGGGATGTATTCACGGTAGTAGCCGCACAAGCCCAGGACGCTTCTCACCTGTTTTTTTGTCACGTCGCTCAATTTCTTTAATAGCAGCTACCTTTTTGGGATCTGGTGCATGCTTGCCCGAGCCGATCACGTGCCCAAGATAAGAAATTGAGGATTGAGCAATCTGACACTTCGATGGAGCCACCATCATGCCCGCCTTGTGTAGCCGCTCTAGGATGGTGTGCAGATGCCGCAGGTGGCCTTCCCACGACCTTGAGAACACAGCAATGTCATCCAAGTATGCACAGGCATACTCGCGACAATCCCTGAAAATTGTGTTCGTAACACGCTGACAGGTGGCCGCCGCGTTTTTCAGCCCAAAGGGCATCACACTCCACGCGAACTAGCCATCATGCGTGACAAAGGCGGTGTATTTCTGACTTTGTTCTTCTAGCGGCACCTGCCAGTATCCGCGCTTCATATCGAACAAGCTAATGAAGTTCGCTCGCCCCACCGTGAGAATGAGCTCCTGCGTGAGAGCTGTTGGGAAAGCATCGTCCTTAGTAACCTCATTGAGGCCGCGATAATCGACGCACATTCTCATGCTACCATCCTTTTTCGCGACGCAAACGATTGGGTGCGCCAACTCGCTCTCCGTTGGGTAAATTAGCCCCATTAAGACAAGCTCATTTATTTGTCGGCTGACCTCAGACCTAAGAGCCTCTGAAATTCGATACCTGTGAGGTGTTTTCCGCGAAAGTCCGTCTTGTAGAGTGATACGATGCTCGCTCACGTCTGCGATCCTGACCTGTTCTCGGTAGAGGTCTGGGAAAGCTCGCAATGTTTCCAACGCCTGATTGGCTTTGCTACTTTCCAAATGGGCGGTTACGCTTTCGAAAATGTCCGTGAACTCATTGCTCTCTGCCTGCGGCCTCGTAGGAGCATAGTCAACCACTGCAAACTCCTCGTCTTCATGGTACATAACACCCACACGGTCTACTCGAGCGACATAATGCTTGAATTTGTTAGCATGCACCACGCTTCGCTTCCCCTTATCATCTTCCACGACAGAAGAGTGATCGCGCTGTCTACCTACCACAGTTGCTGGTCCCAGCCATTTCGCATGCATTTTGGTTGAAGGCTCTGATACAAAAAAGGTGACTTGGTCTCCCACGGAAAAGTTCTTAGGTTTTGCTTTTCGATTGTAGTATGTAGCGTACCTTCCCTGCTGGTGATCTGCCGTCAATTTCGCATCCTCAGCAGCCCTCTGCAAGCTTTCACGGAGCCCACGTAAGAACTCCGTCGGGTTCTCACGCCGCGTGGCGGGCACCTCCACCTGTCCTGTCCATGTGTCCATCAATTTAGCTAGCGGGCCTGTTGGTGTGCGCCCGTAAAGAAGTTTAAAAGGCGGCACTCCAGTGGTCTCGTGGGGCACCTCCCTGTATGCCCAAAGCAAGAATGGGACAAACTTGTCCCACTGCCTACCCTCCCATTGGATGACGAGGTGGAGCATGTTTTTGAAAACTTTATTCCATCTTTCAACGGACCCGTTGCTTTCAGGGTGGTCAGGTGTCGAGAACCTAGGGGAGCAGCCCAAGCGTTGCAAGAACTCACGCATCAGGGCCGCGGTGAAATTCGTTCCCTGATCACATGAAATGCTCTCAGGGATCGCTGTCCTACTAAATATCAGCAGAAAGGCCTCGCACGTTGCTTTTGCTGTTAGGGACCGCAGGCAGACCACCTCCGGCCATCTAGTGTGCAAGTCCACCACGCATAGCGCGTACCTGCGCACTCGTACAGGTGGCGGGTCAATGGGCCCTATCACATCTATGTTCAGCTTTTGGAACGGCCACTCTGGCTATGTAAGTGGCGTGATTGGAATCCGATCTGCCACCCGGCGATCTGCCCGTAGCTGGCATCCGTGACACGACGAGCAGCGCCGCTTTACGTCCGCCTCCATGGCTGGCCAGTAAAAACTATACCTAATTCTGGCCTTTGTCTTTCGAATCCCCAAGTGGCCACCCCAAGGCGACTCGTGCGCAAGCAAAAGTACTTCCTTGCGTTTTACAGTGGGCAGCACCAACTGTATTACGCGATCTCCCCACAGCTGGTCGCGGTGGTAGAGGATGCCATCCTGAATAAACATTCCATCTTTTCCAACCCTGGCGTCGGCGTACGCCTTACCCAGCGATGGGTCGCTACGCTGCGCAGCAGCGAATTCCTCTCTCATCTCATGTTTAGTCCGCACCTCGAGATCGGGAGTAACTTCAGCTGGCGTCTCGGATTCTGACAGCTCTGGGTCAGCGTTAGCATTTGTCAAAAACACATCCGCCGAGTCGGTTTCATGCTCTGTGGCTTCCACAGGACCGGACAGTTGATTACCAGGTCGTCCCGCCGTTGCTGTTATTAATAATGCTCGCGACCCCTTTGCCGCCGTCTGCAAGAGCTTGAACGCTCCCGTCGACAACAGTCCGTCTGTATGCGCAGCCAATTCATTAGTCAGAGCACAAAGTATTTGAGCGCCTTCGCAGAAAAGTGACGTCACCACGCTGTTATTATCGCTGGCCAAGGATAGCGACAAGGTAACGAGTTTCGCGGGTACTTTCTGACCGAACGCAGACACCAATGTGATGCTCGCACTTGGTTCGACCAGATCAGCCGGGACAAGGCTCTCTCTCAATACGGTTATTTCACTGCCCGAATCCAATATAGTATTTAAAATTTGGTCCCCACATATCCCTTTTACGTATGCCACAGCGGGCCATGCGGGCTGTTTCTCCGACAAGTGTGACACTTTCGCCGCCAGCAAAAGCGAAACTGCATCTTCCGCGACTGCCACGCGTTGCACACGGGGTTTCTCTCGTGTCTCCGGTAGCTCTTTTTCTCTCTAGTCTGAATGCACTGAGACGCCATGTGGGACGTGTCACCGCAACTGTAGCATGGTTGCAATGCTGGATTCACCGGTTTACCAAAACGGTTTTCCCGCCTCATCGAACCCTGTCCGGAGCCCGGTCGGTTCGCGGGATCGCCGGTGAATTTCGTCGTGTTTTGTGCTGGGAAGCGGCCACCCTCAGCCTGTTCGTGCACTGCCAGCAGATTCAAGCACAGGGGCCTCGAACCAATCATTGCCTTTTCTTACGGACACGTACCACAAGGCATCTGAGCCGAGCGTTGACTTTAGCTGATCAACGACAAGTAGCTTTGTTAGTTTCTCAAAGCTATTCACTCCGCGGGCATCCAGGTAATAGTTAAGGTAGCTCGTAATTCGAGTTACAAACTGCTGCCACCCTTCATCTCTCCTCTTAGTTGCACCATAAAATTTGTTCTTGTACTCAGTGGGCGTGAGACACAGTTCCCTCAAAACCACCGGCTTTATCCTTTCAAAGGTAAAGTCTTCCTCCCGGTTGAGGCTTGCGCACAAGTAACTCATTCTCGCCGCTACAATTGGGTAAATCAGATGTGCCTGTGCCTCTAGAGGCACCCCGTATCTTTCAAAGAGACACTCAACCGTTTCAAACCACACTGGCACTTCGGAGGCGGGAGGAAATTTTGGAACGGCTCCGCTGAGCATTTTCGAAAAGGGCCGCAGACTGCTGTCTGCACGGGTGTTCGAATCATCGAGAGAGGAGCCGCTTTCTTTACCTGACGCTGCCTGAAGTTCTGCCAGTCTAACCTGCAGCTCAAGCTGCCTTGTTTTCTCGCGTTCTATTTGCAACCCCTCCGAAACCTGTCCTTTTTCTACCGCATCTGCGGCAGCGTTACATTTTACTTCGCTCTCAGGCGTGTGGACCTGACGTTCAGACGCGTCGGACATTTCTTTTTCTTTAACGTTAGTTTCAACTTTTGACCTGCTCGCCAGAGCGTCGTTAAGGTGTTCAGGAGCCCTGCTGGCTTCTTTCACCTTCCCGCTTCTTTCACCTTCGCTTCGTATTTCCATGAGGGGCCACAACAGTTCCCCATTACATGTAGCATTACCTCCTTATCTAAAAGAAGAATCGTCCCAAGGCTAAAAGGATAAAACAGAAAAATAAAAGGTGAAGGCGGAACAGGCAAAGTACAATGAAGCAAAATGATGGCACGCACAAACACTGCACTTAACGCGAGTGCTACAGCTTCAGTCGGCTGGCATGTCCAACGTGAGTCTGAGGAGCACGACGCGATGAGTAATGTTCTCTTCTGTGTTTGGGTGTCCGCTCGTGGATGAGAGCGGCTTCCAAGAAGGTATTCAGCAGACAGCGCCGTTCAAGATCGCACAACAGGCGTAAATTTGGTTGCCTTGGACATAATACAACACACACACAAAAGACTAACTGTTACGCAGTACGCCGTAACGTACTAGTAGTACCGCGCACGGTACACTCACGGCTCGCAAGCCGTTAAAAATCAGGCCAGGCGCGCACGACTGCCCGTAAATACGCGGAACCCTCGGGCGACCGCGGGAGCTTCAAACCACGCGATTGCTCACAGACGCGGCTCCGTTCTAACTCGAGTTCCCTCCCCGCCAGAGCGTAGACCCCCGACGCGCAGCGCTCCCTCTCTCTGTTTTACGAGCCGTGTCACTCGTGTACGCGTTACTTTCACACGGCAGACGGCCTAGATCATCACCTCTCCCCGCGGGGGCATTGCCCGCCGTTAGCAATGTTTAGTCTGGCGGTTTCTTCCGAGAAGTTCCGCTCTTTGAAGACACATGCGAAACCTACCGTCCCGGTGCTCTGTCTCCGGAGAAACATGGCTGTTGTATATGGGCTTAGAGAGCGCGCATCGGAACCCGCCCGGCGGGGGCAGAGGATCATCTATTGCCGACGTCGCTACAGCGGACATTTCCTTCAGGAAGCACTTCGTAATCTATGAAACTAATATGGTGTAGGAATCTACAGGGGCCAAAAAACCCGAGGCAATAATTTTTCAGAGTGCTCCGTCTGACGGGAGTTCATACCCAGACTTCGTCACCTCAATGATATTTGGCGTCCCGGTGGCGGAGTTATATCTTTGTAGATCGAAAATGTAAACTACGCGAAAAAACGGGACAATAGGCGAAGGAACACAAACAAGACAACAAGTTTACTTCGCAACACATTTGCTGATCGTATAATCCCAGAACCAAAAAGAATCCATTGCCATTTGGAAGAGCACACTCCAAGCTTGTAAAACGTGCCAATGTAACCTTAGCCTGCCAATCTGCCCTCGAAAAATGATGCAGCCATAAAATAGAGTCAAGCTTCAACCAGCAAGTTCAACGCTTTCATTCCGCAGGTTACCCAGCCCATATGATCAAAGCAGCATGTGAAAGCTTGTTGCAGAAACTGAAAGGACGGAAGAAGAAGGAAGAGAATGTTAAGGAAAAACCGCTGCAGGTGATGCCCTACATTCATCGTGTTTCCCACAATATGAAAAAAGTGGCGAACCGGTATGGTGTCAAGATGGTTTTCTCGGCACCGACCAAGCTGAGTAGCGTCTGCCCCTTGGCGTCTACAGGAAAGAGAACAAAGCATCAGTGCAAAAAGAATCACGAGTAAAGTTCACCGAGTGTGCTTCAGGACTGGTATACAAAATTCCCCTCACATGCGGCAGATTTTACATTGGGCAGACGGGTAGATGTTTCAACGAACGGGCACGACAACATAATTTGACAATAAGGAACAATGCTGGAGGGCATTTTTCACTCCATTGTGGGAACTGTGAAGGTAAGGGGAGGGCGAAGAACAAAGCCCCCTGCACACCAATTTGGCGCGAAACCACGTTTTTGTTTAAGTAAAGAGAAAAGACAGAAGGGGAGGTTGTTGAAGCTTTTCATATCTTAAAAACAGGCGACAGATGTGTGAGCACACCATCTATTTTGCTTTCATCGAGTGAAATTGCGTTTTTGGAAGGCCACCTGTAAATTTTGTGGTGCGTTTGCATGTACTAATCTTGTCATAAACGGTTTTCAGTTTTCCAAAATGCAATTCATTGCATAGCTTTATTGTGTTGTTTTCCATCCTGTCATTGTTGCACATTATTCTTTTACCTGGTTCTTTTACCTGGTTTAAATGGTTTTAGGTTCACCTTTACAACTGTTCCTTGTTAATTTTTCTTTTCACATGATTTTTTTTAGCTGATTTTAATGGTTTTAGGTTCACCTTGACAACTATTTCTTGTTTTTCCATCCAGTCATTTTTTTACATGATTCTTTTAGCTGGTTTTAATCTTCACCTCCATAATTGTACCCTCTTTTCCGTTTACCCCTGTTGCCTTGTCGCAAAAGCTTTTTCCTCCTTAAATGTTCACCGTTTTTTTTCATCTCTGTCAAATTTTTCGCACCACCGTTGTTTTTCCATACATCTACATTGTTTCATAGCCTTTCCAAAACTTTTTTGTTTCTTCTGGTTTAAACTCCGTCTGATTGTGGTTTGCCTTTTTGGAACATGGCGTCTGAGTGCCAGACCTTTTATCTTGCAATCTGCAATATGTTTTCTCATAGTGTGAAAGAAGTTTACGATGAAATTTTACCATCTTATGTTTATCACGCCTTGTGTTAAAGATAGCAGTGGTTACGCGCCTGAGTTCCCTCATGTATATAGCATGTGCTTTCGTTCACCAATAAACAGTTGGAAGTCTGCGCCCGTGTTGTCTTGTTTGTGTTCCTTCGCCTATTGTCCCGTTTTTTTCGCGCAGTTTACATTTTTGATCTGCAATGAACCAACACGCCCGCAAAAATATTCTAATGTTGTATCTTTGGTCACCCCGACTTTCCTTCTGACAAATGCGAAGCCTTGCCCCTTGTCGGGCTTCTTCGGCAAGCTGAGCGAAATCTTTAGCATTGGAGACGGAGGCGGATGTACCATACGGGAGGAATAACGTAGTCATTTCCATTAAGAAGCTTAAAAGGCGTATATACGGCAGTTTCTTGCATTGCAGTGTCATATGCAAACGTGAAGTGTTCGACGTCGACGTACATAATGATCATATCAAGGCGGGTTTTGTTTAGGCGTCCCGTCGGTCCGTTCGTATGGGGGTGATAGGCGGTATTTCTCCGGTGAGCTACAGTGCAACCGAGCCGCATTACTTCCTGCACAAGTTCTCCGATTCCGCGGTCTGTGATAGCAACAGCTGGAGTGTTATGGCGAGGCACAATGTTTTCGACAAAAAAACTGAGATATTTCAGCAGCAGTAACATGCTGTCGGGCATTTTCTTTCGCGATAACATGATAAATAATGGGTGGCAACGGAAACAAAGGTCCACATGTGGCCCTGAGATAACGTAGGAGACCACCCCGATAAGTCGATATTGACTTGTTACGACGGAGTATTCAGCAGAGGAACAGGTTCGAGAAAACTGGTAGGCTTCAGAGCGGTTTCTGACGGCACTGGCTGTCATGATAGAATTTCACATATTGTCTTACAATGGCCGAAAGTTGGACCCAGTAATACTTGCGGCGTATTCATGTCAATTTGCAACTGAAGCCAATATGTTCAGACAATGGTTCATCGGGACAAGCATGCAGAAATACGGCGCAAAGATCAACAGAAGCGACTAATGGGTAGTTAGGCTGGAAGGCAACATACGTTTGTTTGTACAAGACGTCGTTGGGTCGAAAAAAAGAGACCTGCGCACGCGGGAAGCGGTGAGGTGTAGTAGCGTGCGGTCGTCTAGGTACTCAATGATCGGACAAAGCTCAATGTCTTCACGCTGCATTTGAGCAAGCGTTGAGGTTGTGACAGCTCCAAGGATGGTTATCTCATTCACATCAGTGTCAGCCTTGTCGAGTTGTACTGGTTGTATCGAGAGACTGCCTGCGTCAGTGTACTTTTGGCCATACATATAGTCCCGAACATCGAACCCTTGTAGCCGCAAACTCCACCAGGTGAGGCATCGATAATGGTCTTTGAGGTTCGCCAACCAACACTGCGAATTATGGTCACCGAACGCCCTAAACAGTCGTCAGTAAAAGTACATCTGAATTTAGGGAACGCCCACCACACCGTAAGACATCCTTTTCCCGTTGTCGAATAGTTCTTTTCGGAACGAGAAAGTGTACGGATGGTGTAGGCGATGCCGCACTCATTGTCATCCTTCCAATGTACTAGAACGGCGCCAAGTCCAACATTGCTCGAGTCTTTGTCAACGTCCGTGGCGGCGTTCTCGTTGAAGTGGCTTATAATTTGTTATGAATGCAGACGTCATTGAAGTTCGGCGAATTCATTTGGCTATTCGTGGTCACATACAAAAGGAACGGCATCTTTGGTGACACGAGGTAAGAGATTTGCGATTTTAGAGAAATCGATGAGAAAAAGCAGGTCTATAGTATGCACAAAACCCCGAAAACTGGCGCACTGATCCTTTGTTGGTTGACGTCGGTATCGCCGCCAAAACGTTAGTCTTCTCAGGCCAGTGCGGAGGCATGCCATTGGAGCTTACAAGGTGGCCTAGAAATTTGAAGGAGTATAAACACCAGATTCTGAAGCATTGGAAGGAATACGGTTGCTTTCCTGGTTATACAAAGATGCTCCTTAAGTAATCCTAACGTCTGATTTTGCGGGGAGCATATTTTAATATGATTTTAAATACAAGCCAGACAAAGACGCCGTTTTTCAAAAGCCATCGACAGTGATATTTCTGTGACGAAAACGTCTACATAGGTAAACAACATGGCGTCATCAAAAAACTGACGTAGAGTCAGCAGACCAAATAGCAGTGACGACACAGGATAGCTCACCGTGACTGCCCTACCTGTATCGAACAGGGCACCCCAGGTAACGCTCTGCTCTTCTGCTCACTTGACTCGACGGCTAAACACTGTCTTCGTTGCTGCATGTTACAACTACTTCTACTGGCGCCGATTTCGTGGTCGGCGTGTTTTCCAAGCGCAAAACTTGGGTATAATTTGTGCGCGTGAACGTAAACACAGATCGGACTCCTAAAAGGGGAAGGACAATTTACTCACTTCATTGACACCGCACTCGTGCAACTTGAACCAGGTGTACATTAATGCTGCCTGCTGTACTCGTGTCACAAGAGCATTCCTGCACAAGTGTACAGCTCTCGGCAGAGGCGCCGCCCAGAGGCACTCTGGGAGACGTGAACTGTGCCGCCGCTCCTCGTTTGCCCTACACATCACTGGGCCTAGCTGGTTTCACATTGCAGCGGCAACGGACGGCTCTTCGGAATGGGCTAACGCTGTAATCAACGTTGGACTTCCGCACCGCCTTACTGGGAAGCCCATTGCATAAAAATACATTCTTGACTCGCAAGCCGCCTTCAGCAGCGAAGCTAACAGACGCCAGGCCAGTCGCACTGGGCAGTAGCAGCAGAGTGGATGTGGAAAAAAAAGCTTACTTGTATCTCTGTAATCACTCTATCAGCACCTCAGTATTGGTCAAACAATCGTCCCAATTTATTCGTTATTCATGGTCCTTTGTACGGAGTTGTTATTCACGCGAATAAACGGTGACCCGCGATATACAGTCCAGCTTAATAACAGCCGCAGATATAACGAACGCTCGCTTAGTACGAACGAGGGCGGTGCTACCGTCAAAATATATATTGGGGCAATGGCAGTGTCTCACATAGAACGAACTGATGTGGCCTCAACACTCGGTTAGAGCGAACGCGAAGCTGTCGGGCCTCCGTAGTTGACCGAGCCGGCGGTGTTTGGCGCGGTTTCGCTCGACTGCGAACCCGCGGCAGGCGAATTTCGCGCACTTTGTGTTCCCCTGACACGACGCAAACACAGAGCGCACAAAGCGTCCTCCGGCGCTCCTTTGCGGGTAAAATAAAGTAAAAAAAGAAAAAGCGCGCGTTGAAAAATTAAAACGAAAAAGCGCGCGCGCGCGGTGACGAAAGAGAAAGTGCCGCCACCTGCGTTGCTGTGATGCATCCACGTGATCTGCGTCGGCCAATCCGAAAAGTCAGGCGCCTCCTCTACCGGCTCAAACCGGTTCTCCATTTGTTGTTCCGTTGCCACCCCGCGCCGAGGGCATTGCGCCGTCGATTCGTTCTGTGCGATGCCACTGCGTTGACATCGTTGCCACATCCGTGCCTTTCCCAGATCGGGCAGTTGAAGGCTGCCGCAACTCGAGAGCCCAAGGGCTTGACTTGCGCCTGGTGCGATGGAGGACTGTACGCCGACCTCTTCAGGTGCTAAAAGAAAAGCTGTCGACATCGCAACGAAGATGGCCATTGTTAATGAACTTGCTCAAGGTGCAGAAAACTGCGAACTGGTCAAGAAGTACGAACTGTAGAAATCGACCATTTCAACCATTGCTAAGGGCAAGGAAAAAATTCTTGGTGCTACCGTGAATGCCGACCCGACGACTAGAAAGCGCCTTCGGAAGGCGACCTACGCGGTCAATCAGGATGCACTGCTGAAGTGGTTCGCTGACGCCCGGTCTCGCAACGTTCCGATCAGTGGACCGCTGGTGCTCTCCAAGACTAAAGACATTGCCTTCCTTTTGGACTTTCCCGATTTCAGCTCAGGCGATGGATTGCTCCAGCGGTTTAAGGCTCGCCACGGAATTGTTTTCAAGACGGTCGTCGGCGAGGCTGCGTCTGTGAACGCGGACGTCGATGCGTGGCTTTCCGACAACCTCCCAACAATCACGAGCTATGCTCCACGGGACGTTTACAATGCTGACGAGACTGCATTGTTTTATCAGATGTTGCCATCTAAAACGCATGCCTTGAAAGACGACAAGTGCGCAGGAGGGAAGAACAGCAAGTTGCGCATAACCGTTCTTCTGTGTGTCAATATGGATGGTAGTGACCGGCGGCTGCCTTTTGTCATTGACAAGTCAGATAAGCCGCGATGCTTTGGAAGCTACGTGCCCGTACGCTACAGGAACAATACAAAAGCCTGGATGAGTCGTGACTTATTTTCCGTGTGGCTTGTCGAGTTCGACCGCGACATGGCACGAAAAAACAGGAAGGTCCTGTTCGTGCTGGATAACTATGCGGTGCACACTGTGCAGCCTTCCTTGAGTGCTGTGACTGTGCTCTTCTTGCTTCCCAATGCAACCTGGAAAATTCAGCGGCTGGATATGGGCATCATTTATGCGTTCAAGGTGTGCTACCGGCGGCGCGTCATCCAACGCTTGTTGATCGCGATTGATGCTGCCATGCCAGTTCGCATCAGCTTGCTTGCCGCCGTGGAGATGTTGAAAGCGTCGTGTATTGAACTCACCGCGGAGTTCATAGCAAATTGCTTCCGCAAGGCGGGTTTTATGGGCCCAGGCACCGAGGACGCCATAGATCACCCACCGGAAGGCCGGTCGCACGAGGGCTTGTGGCAACGCGTTGTTGACACGCAGCTGGCTGGACCTGACGTTGCCTAGGACGATTTCGTTTGTGCTGATGACGACGCCTACATTGCGGAGCCATGCACTGACGAAGCTATTGTGCGTGAAGAGCGAGCCCTTCCTGACTGCCCGAAGACCTACGAGGACGATAACGAGGATGCTGCTTCACCGCCGGTTGCTGTGAACGCTTCAACCGCGATCAGTTACATCGCGTCGCTTAAGGAACTCGTGTGCAGGAGAGGTCTTGGCGATGAACATATTGTTACTTAGCTGTATTCGCTGTTCGTGATGAGGATGAAGAAGTGCAACAGACTCCGAGAAGACGACGACACTGAGTGTTGTGAAAACGGTGCCCTCATCAATGTTGTGCGGACAGCTGTGGGACTGTAAATCTTCCACGTAACATCTCTTGGTGTAGGTGAATCTATTCGATCCCCTGTCACATGCTGGATCTCCGCAGCGGCCGCCACATCGGAACCACCACGATGACTACCGACGCCTCTACCTCTACAGCCGCCGCCCCTGCTGTTGTAATAGCCCACCCCCGTGACCCCGGAACCTTCTGCGAGACCGATGACGTCGACGTAGACAACTGGCTAGCCCTATACGAGCGCGTGAGCAAGCACAACAGGTGGGATGCAACACTCATGCTCGCGAATGTAATATTTTACTTGGCTGGGACCGCGCGGGTGTGGTTTGAAACCCACTAACACGAGCTAACATCTTGGAATATTTGCAAACAGAAGCTGCACGACCTATTCGGAAAGCCTATTGGCCGCCACATTGCCGCCAAAAAAGCGCTCGCCTCTCGGGCCCAAACGTCTACGGAGTCTTATCTCACTTACATCCAAGACGTCCTGTCTCTATGCTGCAAAGTCGACCAAGGCATGCCTGAGGAGGATAAAGTCGGCCATAAAGTTAAAGGCATCGCCGACGATGCCTTCAACCTCCTGTTGTGCAGGGATTGCTCCACCGTGGACTCTGTGCTACAGGTGTGCCGACGTTTCGAGCAGGCGAAACAGAAGCGCATATATCACCGTTTCGACCGGTTGCCGAACACGGCTGCTAGCTCCTCCTGTGTCGATATCCCGACTCCTCGACCGCCTGCGAACGACAGCACTTTGACACGCATTGTCCGCCAAGAGCTTGAGGCTATGACTCCCGCGGCCTCGCTGTCGCATACACCCGACAACACCCTGGCTGCCATATCACTTGTTAAGATTGTTGTTCGCCAAGAGGTTGCGAATATGGGCCTCCCTTCTACCAGCACCATAGACACCACGGATTCAGGTCCTGCCCCTCCAGTAATTGCTGCCACCTCGACCAACGCCGGTTTCTCGCCCCGATATCGTTACCGCAACCCAAATGAATGGCGTACCCACGACAATCGCCCCATCTGTTCTACTTGTTCTCGCGTTGGCCACATTTCCCGCCACTGCCGTAGTCGCTGGTACACGCCATCTCGTCAGTACACCTACGTTGACCGCCGCGGAGACTATGCCCCTCGCTATTCCCCACCTCTCCCCGACCAGACCCTTGCTGACCTCGGTTCCACTGTCCGTGCTGCCAACCGTTCACCATCCCCGCCAGCACGACGTTCGCGTTCTCCTCTTCCTCGCCGCAATTCGCCACCGTCATATTCTGGCCACGTACCGGAAAACTAGCCAATGCAGCTACCGGAGGTGACGCTGCATTTATGACCCGGACTGAAAAGCCTCTGCTGACCCCTGGCCTACAAAATAACCGTACCGTATCGACGTCCTTGTGGATGGAGTTCCCGTTTCTGTTCTAATTGATACAGGCGCCCAACTGTCCGTTCTCAGCTCCTCATTTCGCCGTCGCCACAAGGAAGTCCTTACGCCAGCCGTCTCGTTCACAGTTCGCGTCGCCAATGGCAGCCCTGCTGCCGTGGTTGGCATGTGTACGGCGCGAGTTACAATTGCTGACCGTCATGCCCCAGTGTTGTTCCCCGTCCTACATGAATGCCCCCACGACGTTATCCTTGGCATTAATTTATTAATAGCCCACTCTGCCCTTATTGACTGCTCTAGCGGCCTACTTCGCTTGGACCTTCCGCTCTGCTCCGAAGACCCCTCCTGCTCACCCCGACTTCGATCAGCACAGTTTAGCCGCCTTCCTCCTGAAACTGCCGTTTACATCCCTATGTCGCCATTTTCACCCCTCCCAGATGGCGACTATCTCGCTTGTCCCATTACTGATGTCATGCTGCAGCGGCACGTCACTCTTCCTCATCTAATTGTGCACATCTCCCAGAACCGCACCACTCTCCCAGTCCTTAGCTTCAGCTTTTCAACTCAAGTACTGCCCGAGGGAATTTCATTAGCTTCGCTGTCACCGATGACCGATTGTGACATTTCAGCTCTGTCTACAGATCATACAACTTCCGTCCCTGCCAACACCCCCTCGTCGTCCACATCGCGCCCTAATCCGCTTAACAGCATGATATGAGCTGATCTGCAACCTGAATTCGCCGCTGATTTACACAAGCTTTTGTTTACCTACCGTAACCTTTTTGACTTCGGCACCCGCCCGTTGGGTCAAACGACAGTTGTAACCAACCGCATTGACACCGGGGACGCCAGTCCTGTCCACAGGCGGCCCTATCGTGTTTCGCTTGCCGAGCGACGCGTCATTCAAACGGAGGTCGAAAAGATGTTAACGAACGACCTAATCGAGCCTTCCAGAAGCCCCTGGGCATACCCTGTCGTGTTGGTCAAGAAGGATAACAGTTGGAGATTCTGCGTTGACTACCGTCATTTGAATAAGATAACCAAAAAAGATGTATATCCTCTTCCGCGCATTGACGACGCGCTTGATAGTTTGCACGGAGCCAGCTACTTTTCATCCATCGACCTTCGTTCCGGCTACTGGCAGATTTCTGTCGACGAGAGAGACAGTGAAAAGACAGCGTTCATCACCCCTGACGGCCTCCATCAATTTAAAGTCATGCCTTTTGGCCTATGTAACGCCCCTGCAACTTTCCAACGGATGATGGACTCATTGCTGCGCGGCTTCAAGTGGACGACTTGCCTTTGTTACTTAGACGACGTCATTGTTTTCTCGTCCACTTTTGACAGCCACCTCTCTCGCCTTTCTACAATTCTCGAGCTATTCCGCCGCGCCGGCCTTCAACTCAACTCAAAGAAATGCAGTTTCGGCCATCAGGAAATCAAAGTGCTTGGTCACTTGGTTAATGCTTCCGGTGTTCAGCCTGACCCTGACAAGATACGTACCATCAGAGATTTTCCCACTCCGCGTTCATCCAGCGATGTCCGAAGCTTCATTGGCCTATGTTACTATTTCCGACGATTCGTCCCGAACTTCGCAGTCCTTGCTCGTCCGCTCACCCAACTCCTCAAGAAAGACGTTTCATTCTATTGGGGGCCAGAACAAGTTGCAGCTTTCTCAGAGCTTATTGCTGCTCGAACTACTCCACCAGTCTTGGCCCACTTCAACCCTTCCGCCAATACTGAACTCCGTACCGACGCAAGTGGCCATGGGATAGGAGCTATTCTCACTCAGCAGCAACACGGCCGTACAAGGGTGATTGCGTATGCCAGCCGCCTCCTCTCAACACCCGAACAAAATTATTCTATTACAGAGCGAGAGTGCCTGGCACTTGTCTGGGCTATTACGAAATTCCGCCCTTATTTGTTTGGCCGCCATTTTACTGTGATAACACACCATCATGCCTTGTGCTGGCTTTCCTCTCTCAAAGATCCTACTGGCCGTTTGGGACGCTGGGCGCTACGATTACAAGAATACACCTTTCCGTCGTCTACAAGTCCAACCGGCTTCACCAAGATGCAGACTGTTTGTCACGTCATCCCGTCGACTCCCCTAGTCCTACAGACTCTGACGATGATGCATATGTCTTATCTGTCTCCGCCTTTGGCAACATTGCCAAGGAACAGCACCTAGATCCTTCTCTGCATTCCATTATCCTCCGTCTTACCGCCGACCACCCTGACCCATCTCTCGCCTTATTTGTGCTCCACGAGAACACCCTATACCGACGTAATATGCGACCAGATGGCACAGACCTTTTGCTCGTCGTTCCACAACACCTGCGTTCCACCATCCTTGAACAGTTCCATGATGCTCCCACGGCTGGCCACTTGGGTGTCTCTCGCACATACGACAGCCTGCGCCGACGTTTCTACTGGCCGGGGCTCTACCGCTCTGTCCAGCACTACATTGCCGCGTGTGAACTGTGTCAGCGTCGGAAGAAGCCCACAATTTTGCCTTCAGGTCATATGCAGCTGATACCCATACCAACTGATCCATTTTCCCGTATAGGCGTTGACCTCCTTGGCCCCTTTCCAGTTTCCACCTCGGGGAACAAATGGATCGCCGTCGCCACCGATTACGCTACTAGGTACGCTATTACCCAAGCCATCCCGACCAACTGCGCGACAGACGTCGCTGACTTCCTTCTAGAAAACGTAATTCTTCATCATGGTGCTCCTCGCGAACTACTAACTGACCGTGTCCGCTGTTTCCTGTCGCGAGTGGTTGACGAAATTCTCCGTTCGTGTTCCGTCCGCCACAAATTCACCACCGCATATCACACCCAGACCAACGGCCTCACGTAACGTCTAAACCGTACCCTCACAGACATGCTGGCCATGTATGTGTCTGACGACCATCGAGATTGGGACGTTCATCTCCTCTTTGTCACATTCGTCTACAATTCATCTGTTCATTCTACTGCTCCGCTGGATACTCCCCATTTTATTTATTATTCGGCCGACACCCATTACTACCCTTCGACACCTCTCTACCCGCGGCAGACGCCACCAGTACTTACACCAGTGATGCCGTCACACGTGCTCATGATGCCCGCCGGATAGCTCATGCCAGGCTCTCTGCATCCCAAGACTCTCAAAAGATCTGGTACGACAGCCGCCACCGTGATGTCCACTACACTCCTGGATCTCTCGTTTTGCTGTGGCTCCCGTGCCGTCGAGTGGGCTTGTGTGAAATCTTTTGCCCCGTTACACTGGCCCTTACCGTGTTTTGCGCCCCGTGACCGACGTCACCTACGAAGTTGAATCTGTGGTTCCGAAGTCTACGTCCACAGCTCCAACCTCTGAAATAGTGAATGTGTCCCGTCTAAAGCCCTATCATCAACGTTCTATTTCGCTAACATAGATCGCACCGGGACTGTGCTTTTCCCGCGGGGGGGGGGTAATGTTACTTAGCTGTATTCGCTGTTCGTGATGAGGATGAAGAAGTGCAACAGACTCCGAGAAGACGACGACACTGAGTGTTGTGAAAACGGTGCCCTCATCAACGTTAGTTGTGCGGACACCTTTGGGACTGTAAATCTTCCACGTAACAATATTACCGCGCTGGAAAAATTAGAAACGGCAGTGATGCGATCAGCTTTCAAGAAGCAGACATGCATCACGGACGTTTTTCAAAAATACAGTCAACTTTTGTCTCGCTTGCTGTTTTTGCCCGTAATATAGGTGGTCCACTTACTACGAACTCTGGATACAACGAACAAATGCCACGTGACGATCAAGTTCGTTATAAGTGGGCTGGACTGTATTACCGACAACGGAGGCCATCGATGCCGATCGCGACGGCAACGGCTTTGTTTGCCCAGATCGCCTTGAAAGCGCCAGATGGCGCCACAGTCTTGGATGGCGCCACTCAGGTCTGCTGCGTCGGGACCAATCAGTGCGTGAGCACGCTTGAGCATAGGCAGCTTGAGCGCGGTAGCAGGTCACGGTGTCTGATTGGGTCATGGGTTTTTTTACTGCTGGAACAATTTTTGGACTCCAGCTTGGAGCGCACAGCGCTGTCAAACCAGGCTGAGAGAGCAGCATCTTCAGAGTAATCAATTGCTTTGTTCAACATGTCTTACCAGCTGATATTTTCTGCACGCCAACCGCCAAGCTTTCGTAGCTGCTTTTGGTTCCTGTTTTTTTTTTTCATTTCTCTCACTGACGAAGGGGTCGATATCAAAGTACTCGGCAATGTTAAAGACATCCGCACCTTCGAGCGAAACAACGTCTGATAAGTTATTATGCCATGCTTAACCACTGCTCGAAGACAATATTTTCTGGCAAGTGCGATCGCAAGCAGACGAAAAACACTAAAAAAACGCAAGCAGACGAAAAAAGCCGTGGCGTAGCTTTTGTAGTTCCTCTCCGCTTCGCCGGAATCTGAGCGCGCTGATCGAGTTGGCCGTGCCTACTGGCAGCCGCACCCGCGCAGTGCGCGGCTTTCTGCGGAGTCTGCGCAGTTCGCTCGCGCGGCAGCGCGTGCCACGCACAGCTGCCCATGCACGCGGAGCAGGAGAAGAAGGATGAGGAGGAGGAGGGATGGTCGCGTGCAGACGCGCGCAAAGGCGGGGCTCTTTTCCAGTGGGGTTTCTTATTTTTTCTTTTTACGGTTCCCTGGCTGACAGATTCTGCCTGGAAACGTGTATCTTATCGGTCATTTCCAAAGCGAGCAATTATGATTAATTGATCGAGGCGAAAATTGTTTTCAAAAAGGCTTGTTAGCAGGCTCAGAGATAAAAAACGTGAACGCTAGTTCGCTACTCGCAGGCGAGATTCAAGCGACAGGTTTTTTGAAAGACTTGAGACGGCACCTCTTGATGTGTCTGCCTATGTTCAGAGAATGAAGGGTCCAGTCTTCTCATGGTGAATAATTGATTCGCGCATAACAGCGATGAGTGCTGCGGGTGCCGGTTGAGTTCTGACATGAAAGGGGCCCATTAAACTCTTCGGGGACAGACGTTTTAGGCAACCCCCCAACATGGTGAACGAAAGTAAACATTGCCACCCACAATGACCATTCGCTTCGGCAGTGTAATGACAACACAGGGCCCTGCCGGCGCCGTGGTGCCTATTTTCAGCGCGTTTTGGGCGCGTTCTTTACGAAGGCACAGAGCATGCCGCCTTATCCTTCGGTTCATGACGACAGCGGAAGGGAGAAGTTCTCTGCTGCGGCGCTGCCATTCGAAATCAACGACCTATCTACATTTAAAGACGAGGTTATGGTAAAAACCTGGGTCATTTACCAGAAGGCGAGGCATGCGATTTATATCAGTTTTCTCTCTACGGAAACTGCGTCTTCTTAATTCCACAGCTACTCTGTGCAATCACTAGATCAGTTTTCTTTTTAGCGAGGGCTGAGTGTTGATCTCCAGAAAGCAGGATCGAGTATGAGAATAAAACGATTGACGTATATCTGTTTCTTGAAGCCGACTCGGTCCCGCGATGGCTGCTGCGGCACCACCAGTTTAGAACAGAGGTGCGAGATACGAGCGGTACGAGATACCCAGAAAAAAAGCCGATGACCATCGCGTTATCGTTTCCCCCAAGTTTTGCGAATTTTTTTTGCCCTCTTTTTTGTATTGCGGCAGGGCAACTTGAACGCGGCCGGAGGAGCAAAGAAAAACCGCGCGCGCGCAAACACCCGCGGAAATGCAGCGCGGAGCAGACATGCTTTTCAATGCAGCGGGGAGCGCACGTCGCGGCCGCGCTGCGCAGAGGTTTTGCCGAGGTCTCCATGGAGGGCATTGACGCACACAGCGACGCAGTGCCACCTAGCCCAAGTTTTCTTCTCTATGCGTCATTAGATTCTCAGTGTAGTGTCGCCAGTCTTGCCAGCAAGAGGCACTCGTGTGGCGCGCTCGCATATTTAACGTCATCGCGGCTCGTGCTCGAAGAGCTCGAAACCAACGGAACACTATAAATACCATGATAATAAATAATTAGGGTGTGTTGGGGCTTTTTGCGTCGCAGTCTCTCTGTTTTGGACTGTCGTGGATCGTTTAAAGCAAAATTCTTTAAACAGAAAATGTACGTGTCTATACTCCTTTAAGCTCGCCGAATGCAAAGCGGCACTTCCTGGGTTTAAGGCGCAATCCAGCAGAACGAATGGCATTGAAGACGCCATGAATACGGTTGATATGATCTGCAAAAGGTTCAGAAAAAACAACTGAATCATCTGAGTAAGCAAGGGAAGTTTACCACTTCCGTTTGGAGAGCACAGTACCATGATTCTCGGGAAAGTGGACGGGGCTGAACACAAGCCGAATGAGAGCACCTCAAAGTGATATAAGCCCTCTGGTGTTTTAACGGCGGGTTTTCACGATCGCGTTCATCGACCTCAGTTTGCGAATAACCGCTTCTCAAGCGCATAGACGAAAAATAACGTTTAACAAAACTTGAAAGACAGTCAAGGTGATGCATTGCAACATAACTAAATGCAATAGCTCTAAAGAACACACACACACACATCCGTGAAAGAACGGCACAGTACCCAAAATAACGTGCATGACGATGATGATCCAAAGTAACGTCACTTCTGGGAAAGGTTTAAATGTCTTTCTCCGTCACATTGTTCAGCTTTCTGTAGCCGACACAGAAACGTATAGTACCATCTTTTTTGTCTTGACCAACATAAAAGGAGATGCCCAAGGATACATTGAGGACTATATAATATCGTCAAGCACCTGTTGGACCTGATCGCGATTCGTATGTCGTTCCGTTGAAGACACTCTTAAAGAGCGCTTTCTCACTGGTCGTTCGATGTCTTTGGTAATAATCTGGTTTGACAATTGCCGCCTAGCCGATTTTGGACGAGACAGAACAACCTGCGAATGAACGCAGAAGGTCCAGAAGACTCGACTAATTTCATGGCAAAAACGTGGCATTAATATCGAGCTTGACAGTGTTAGGAGACGGCTGATGTTCAACGTCGGCTGACATTTCACAGATTCAGGGACACTCGTTGAGAGTCCAATATCTTCAAAATAAGATATTGCGCTGTGTCTTGGCACTTGTACGGGGCTCTGAACTGAAGTTTATAACAAGACTTGGGTAGTCCCAGCACGAAGCTTTACAATGTCACAGGCGACAAATATTTGCCTCCCAAGGAGCAAGGACAAGTTTCTTTCCGCAATTCTCTGAGCGGTATGTTTGTCGTCACAGCCAACTGTGACTACCTTCCTGTCTCCAGGAGGTAGGCGAACATCGTCATCCTAGATGTGCAGTGCCATGAGGGATCCTTTTGCGTGGAGCGCATGAGCAGTAGAAAAAACGAACTGGAATCTCGCGGAGGTTAATAACTGCTCCATATTCTCGAAGAAATTCAATCCCCAGGATAATTTGTCAGGAGAACTCAACTCAAACTACGAATCCTGACGGAAAAGTAGACTGCCGGATTCCAGCCCGAGCAGTGCATCTTCCTACCAGCGTGACTGAATGACCATATGCCGTACGAGTCTGGGGCCCGTGCCACGGCGTCATCACTTTTTTTTAGTAGAATAACCAGAGCTCGTCTCATAGCTGAGTAATCGGCACTTCCGTCCACGAAGGCACTCGCCGCATGGCCGTCAGTACAGACTGAGAGGTCAACGGAAGCGAATTTAAGTATCGTCGATGAACGTGTGTATGGTGGCAGCCGTAGTACTGAGCGTTGGTGGATGATGTCCGGAAGTACAATGAACAGCGGCCGCACCCCCAGAGGTCACTTGATCTAGTTTCGCCCACACGGACTGGGAGACCTCCGTCTGGCAGACTCGGAGGACACAGGCCCGCTCTGTGAAAAACTGCGAGAAGACAACCAGAACGATTGGCTACTTGAACTAGCGGAAGAGAGACGGCCGGTGAGGACCTCATTTATTTCGAGCTAACGCTTGCAATAACGAGGACAAGGTGAATGAGGGTGAACCCTGCAGGCCCAACTGACGTGAAGAGCAGTCGCAATATAGATGGCCTGGCTCTCCGCAATGATACCAAACGGAGCAGTGTCTGTCAGAGGTGCGCAAACAGCCGCTTTCCAGATATTTCCGTGTAGGCTACCATGCCTAGTCATGGTGTGCAGGACACCATAAGCGCTGCTGAGGTTGTTCCTGCTCCGGGAACGGCGGGTCCGTGTAGCCGGAAGTGAGCGTAGAATGTCAACATAAGAGAGGACTGGAGGATTGGCACGTGGTTGTGCGCGTGGCTGCATTGCTTGTTGTACTTCATCGCGTATAATATGTTGGAAATGGAGGCAGGAGTCGGCTGGATACGCTGAGTGGCGAGGTGTTGCAATTTTTCTCGAATAGGCGCACAAGCTCCCGGAGTGAATGATCGTTGTTATATCGTGCCAGTTAGGACAACTGGTGGCGGAGAGTTGGAGCAGCTTCTTGGTCGCAGCTTCTTGGTCAAATTCATCAATGGCTCTCGATGGGCTGCTGGTCAGACCAAAAAACTGCTTTTTCTTTACAGCGTTCATTAAATGACGCACCTTTTGAATTTGTTCATGTTCGGTTCAGCGCGCCGAAAAGTGAGGTCAAGTTTTCAACGAACATCATCCCATTCCATTTGACCTCCGGATTCGATTTTGGTGAGCCTGTTCTGCATTTTTTTCTGTTCGCAGTTTCAAAGTGACGCAGAAGCTGACAACGAAACTCCTGCCGAATCTTGAGTGTCGACTCATAATTCTCGAACCACGACTTGGCGGAGTCCTCAAAAGCAACGTACACGTTCCGCAACTTATGATGGTCGTTCTGGTCGTTGTAGGCGGCGACACGATCATAACGGTCGAGTCAGTCATGAACACCTTCAAAAGGGTCGCCGTGAAAGGATCTCGGCAGTGACGAATGGATGACGAACGATGAGCCTGTGGCATCCGGTAGGCCAGTAGTTTGAGTGGCTGTTGTGACGGGATTTTGTAGACGGGGGTACTCAGGTGCGGAGAAGATTTGGTAGATGGCCTTGCAGGCGGAAATTGTGCGAATGCCGGCGCCCAGGGTGATATCTTCACTACACTGGTCGCTTCCGTCGGGACAAATGGCATAGATCTACCCAGCACCTGCATCAGTTGTCATGGTTGAAAATAGAACAGACTACTAGGCAAATTTCAATCCCCAGCGAAATTCAGTCCCTTCGTCTTCCCACGAGGAACCACACCAGTTCCACAATATATGGGGAAATATGTTGTCACCCGTTAATAATTACAAGGTATTATTAATGATGCGTCATTAACGTTTCGCACACTCCCAGACACCCTTAGAGTGAGTGGGGGTAGCTGTTCCGGTCGCAAAGGAGATGCCCTCGACCTGCGTAGCAAGCTCAGCCGGAATTCAACTACCTTGTAGCGACAGAAGGAGGTGGCCGTTTGGTGACCAGCTGTCGTGACATATATATATAGGAAGACATTAGTGATATTTTTCAGAAAATATTAATACTTCAGAAAAAGGCAGGAGATATTCTGCAGGTGCTTGATCAAGGGCTAGTTCTTAAAGTTGTAGTGTATGCACGAGCTGCGTGAGGTTACCAACAGTGGAGGAGTGACGTGGGAGAGGAAGTAGGCGTTTTTGGGCAGTAGTGGTATGCAGTAAATTGTCCTTAGGATTACGTTGCAATCGCCCATTAACTGAGCCAGTGCGGGCTTGAAGCGAGGCACAGAAAATTGTCGACGTCACGATAGGCCTAACGGTTTGATAGGCTTGACCTGTGTGGCAAGAGTAATAACGCACAACCACGAACGCGGGAATAACAAAGGAAGAGTGTGGTGAGTGTCCTGTTCCGTGCTTGCAATCTACATGAGCTGAAACATCCCACATACATGCTGGAGCATGCCCGTGATTATCGGCTCTCAACGTCCACACCCTTCTTCTCCTCCACGTTCCACCTCACAACTCCTGTTTACTCCCGTCACTACTCTCACCAAACAATGCAGCCGCATCCTCTCCATCATTACTCCTTCCCGCCGTGATTTGTGTCATTCATCTTCTTCATACCTTCATGCTTTCACAGCAGGCACATTTCTGCTTCTCCTCGTGGCACCTACCTAAAATTGTGCGTTATTCGGCACTCGCCCCGATTTCCTCATTCCACAGTAGCCACGGGTTTTTCCCGAGATAGCCACGTTTCGGGTACGCATTCCTCCGCTCTGTAGTCCTACACCCAAGATACTGAGACACCCATCGACACACCTAGCTCTTTCCCTTGCTCCTACTTGTGAGAAGGAGAGGTCCACCTGTACCCTCTTCTACCTTATACAGGTACCATATGGCGTTTCGATCTGCTACTGGCTTCCACGGCTTGCAGGTGGCATGTTACGACGTAGACAACTACGCGGAATCTAGTAACGGTTGCAAAAGATCTGCACTCCTAAACCAGAAGAATAATTTATTAGGCGCTGTACTCACTTTCTATACACCAAGCTAGCTCATATTAAGGACACCATCGACTTAAGCGCAAGAATCCACGTGACCGGCACGCTTGCAATCGTACACTGCAATCGTGAAGTCGTCGTATGTCACTGAGGGTGCGTCATGTTACTAACGATATTCATGCTGCATCTCGGACTGCATTTAAGGGCTTTACTAGCTATAGTCAAACTGAGAAAATATCATTAGGCATCATAGTAACAAAGCAAAAAGAAATAATTGATCGATTTCACAGCATCATTTAGTTTCGGCAGGGGTCGACGCGAGAAGCTCCGACATCGAACTGGATGAGCGCTCCACTAGGAGTGCGGTATCAACGCGTGAGTAATTTTCCGGCCATATGTAGGGGCGATTCTTGTGCAGTTGATTTAATATTTGCCTTTTTTATTTCCACTGTAGCCCTGTTTTATTTTGCACGTGAAGGGCTCTCCTTTGTTTGTAGAACAGTTAATAGGTGGTTCATGAATGGAAGGTACGCAGTACTCAATAAATATTCCTCACCTTTTTATGATCTAGCGCTCCCAATATCCTGCTGTAAGACACATTGGCTCATCGATATATTTCCGCATCCAGTATATGCCAATTCTTGTTCTTGTGCTTAAACTGGAATACGACATAGTCGCATTCTTGCTGTCATTATCGATCGACTGCTTTTCCTAGTATGTCGTCACTGGCGAAGTCAATGTCAATGTCCCTGATCTGCGGCTTCTCTGACCGATGCAGGGTCACCACTCTGCCACATGCACATGCTCTATCAAACGCAGACTAATAAGGAATGCCGGTAACATAAGTTTCAACTCTAGAGAAATTTGCCTGAACTGGACTTAGGTTATTACCATTTATGTCCTCTAGATCTGCGATTACTGATTGAAGCAGATTCACTAATTAAATAGCTGCATCGCTCTAAAAACAGAAGAATAGCAGCGCTAACAAAAAGACACTCAAAAATAGGCACACAGGACAACGGCTGTCCCGTGTGCCTATTTGTTAGTCTCTATTTGTTAGCGCTGTTAATCTTTCCTTTTAACAGCATTGCACCAACTAGCACCGCAATTGATTTTACTAAACTGCATCACGATATTTATATCTAGAGCATTTCACATAATCCCAAACGTCGCTGCCTTGTGGACTGAAGACGCATAAAACTTCGCATGTCTCGTAAAAAATTAAAGAGCACTGCAGAATCTGCATTGGAGCAATGCGAGAGCACGGATGCAGCTGATGGTCGCTTCTGGGTGCTTCTAGTTTCTTCTAATTGCTTGGTTTGTTCATAGAAAAAGAAAGGCGCAATGTGTGTAGCACCTGTTTTTCTCGACACCTTAACCGCGCCGTAAAGTAAGGGAGGAACAAGGAAGTGAAGGCGGCAAAAGTTCAATGGGTGCCGTAGTGGAGGGCTCTGCGGTAATTTAGACTTCCGGGGATCTTTAACGTGCACTGACATCGCCCAATACACAGACGCCTTTTTGTTTCGCCTCCAATAAAACCTAATTACAAGCAGTTAATTGGTTTTTCGGAAAGTAAAGGCCCTGTATCTGTCGCTCGCGGAAGAGGAACCAATCAGTATGGAAATTGCGAATAATTAGAGGGTCTCTTATACGTCTCTGAAGGGGAGAATGGCCAAAGCCTACCCTTCCTCTCCTATTATTTGCTTATTATTGTTTTCCTCTTATCGGCATTCGTTGCTGTGTTACACATAATTATAATTTGTTTACAGAAATGGAAAGGAGCAGTATCTTCCACTTTCTCCGGCAAGTGTGAGTTTGGAGGATACACTACCGCTCTTGTCGCGTGGCGTTCCTTGGTGTGCGTTCAAGTGTGGCATAGCTGTTGGCATAAGCGCTAGAAAAGAGCACACCTCGCGGAATATGACAGATGTCGTGCACAAATCTCACGCACGGGATGTTGTTTCACGTGCCTATAATGATTTTCGCCTTAATATGTGAGTGGTTAGGAGACCTGCGAAACGGTAGCAATGACTTCAGGGTTTAAATACAGTTTGGGTGATCTGCAAAGCAGCCCCCCGGACAAAGAGCTGGGATGAGAAAGTAGCTGGCGCGGTGGGTGTATAGTGAGGCTGGAATGTTTTTCACTATAAAAAAGACACACTGCACCAAATCTGGAAAAATTTTTCTACTCTAAACGAAATCCGGAACCGTCATGTCGCTGATGTGGTCGGCAGTGCAAGATAGCGCAGAAAGCTTTTAAATGGTGCAGGAAGAGTGAAGCCCCAGAAAATCCCCATTCCAGCTACGACCCTGTCTTTCCTGAACCAGAGGAGGCCTGCAAATGTTTTCCTGCCCACACTGTAGCAATACATAACCACTTCCACAGAAAGCAGTTCCCATTTTATTTCGCGTCATGCAGCACTGACGGCCTGCAATTTGAAATGGCAGTGACCCAGCCCTAAAGGAGAACTTTTTGCTACACTTTCCGGCTCATTGCAACAAGACTAAAGCACCAAGAAGGATGCTCCTCGAAGAAGAATGAATACAGGACAGAGGAAAGTGATCTTTCTGGTTCATTCTTCTCTCGAGTTTGGGCAAAACCATTTACTTTGCTTTATTGTGTATGTCTTCCGGGACTCCCCCCTTATCGAACACCTAATCATTCTATTGAGAACCAGCAATGTACGAATCTGTCCTGCAGAAACAGAAATAGCTGATTTCATGGAAAACGACATAGAGCGAGCCAAAGGCGCCTCGCACAAAAGGCTGTCCCTGCGTAAGTTCTGTCTTAAACAGCGCTGTCGATGGCACAGCACATCATGGGTTAGACGCAGTCGCTAACGGAAACTTCTGCAATATTTCAAACACGAGAATTACTTAAAGCAATAAGCTTATCTGTATTTTGTTTAGGGCAGAGTTAAAGCACTATTATTTTTTTCACTGGCACGCACGCAGGGGGAAATCCCTTCGCGAACTGCTGGCCCTACGTTTGACGATGGCGAGCTTCATGTCGGATGTGGCCGGAACTACTGACTTTGGCTACGACATAAGCTTGCATGAGGACACAACTGGCGACCTACCCCAGGGTGCCTACTTCCATCCACTAGCGAAGGCTGCACCCGAAGATGCCGACGACCAGCAGCTGTCACATGAGTTCACTCCCAGGTAACTGTCGATAACAACAATGCGAAGACTTGTATTGTGGCCAGACATCTCGATGAAGAATAACGGTTTATAGGGAAACGAACGTAATTCGGCTAGGACACTAACAGAAGTTTTTTTCAAGGAAAACTCATTACTGAAAGGAAGGCAAATATCCTCATCCAAAGGTTGAGACCGCAGATAATCTAATACCTCCATTCTTTAGAATATCTCATCGATAAGGAACTTGAAATATGAGATCGCCCACAGGATCAAGGTATTGGGTTCGGCATGTCACATGCTGTTGTCAACCTACGCAGTCGAATCAGCCGAGAACCATCCGAAATAATACAAAAGCTTTTTTTTTTACATCAGGCCTCATTAGGGCCCACACAACTGCCAGTAAAAGCACAAATATTGTCTGGTACCGTTCGCAGGCTTAATTCGCAAATGTGAACTCATGACAGGCATTCCAGAGCCTTTACAACGAAAATACTTCCCTGTGGGCAACTGCACGATTGTTACACATGACAGAAAGGGAGCACCAGCTGTGTATACAAGAGGCATGCCAGAGCGGCCTAACGAACCTTTCTCTGCTCTCACGCGCTACCTGGAGACCTCGCTGCGTAACGGCCTTATAGCATTTATCACACCTCAACACCTCTCGTTCACCAAACTATTTGGACGCGGAGCCATACATATTCGCATCTTAGGTCCACCTAAGGCTGCCACTCTCTTGGTGGAAACCATGCCCCCTCCCTTAGAGTGAATATCGAGCTCAAAGCGGATACCTCGCTAGCACTCATCGCTTTCTCCTGTCCTTCATTTCCCTTTGTCCGTGTTCTCATGCCCCCTCTCTCATTCTCAAGCCATAACGATACAAAAGCTACTTTAGGGATGCCCCCAATCAGCAAGAAAATGGCGAGGTCGTAATGTTCACGCCCAAACAAAATTCCTTGAAATCATTTTACTTGCTCAGTCAGCAGCAATTCTTTGATGTAACATTACAGATTTAAGGAAGACCGCAGCTACACAAGACACGGCTCGTCATTACTTATTTTAAAGCGCCGAGACACAAAGAATACACTGTAAAACCATTCGCATGTATTTAAAGGCGTGTGCGCCTGCTTAAACATAGTTCTTCCGCGCTTTATAACTGCTGATGTATAGTTAAGTTCTTCTCAAAAGTTATTTGGAAACAATATTCAATACAGAAAAATAAACTCAGATTTAAGACCATAGGTTGCTACTCTCCTCGGTCAGAATGTATTTGTTTGTCGCTCTACAAATTAAGAGAAACTATTGGGGTTATTTGCGTGCAGATTTAATTTGAGAAAATTCTCCATGTGCGGTAGATTTTCAATAAGGAAATAATCATTATTCAACATTCGCGCAAGGCTCAGCAATGCGGCTGCAAATGATGTCTCTAGAGCTTGAACGGGAACTTCGTAGATGAAGCAAAATTGCTCTCATCCGGGACTATGACATGTTGACAGAAATCGCTCTTCCAACTCACCTGACGGGGAAGCCAGCATTTTTATTGGCGAAAGCGAATATCAAGAGTTGAGTGCGAATGGTTTTGGCACTATAAATAGACGAATCCCCCAAAGTAGAGTACATTATTTGTAAGAATAGGGTATCTATATACGCTAACTGGCATCCGCCGTAGAAATACTGTTACGAAGAAACGCTACGCAGTTTCAGAACCTTGGCACTCTCGCAGCGCCTCATGGTACTGGTGAGATGGGGATTTCTGGCTTGAACCCCAAAACAGTCGAAGTTTTCCTCGGCTTCGAAGTTTCTCAATATCTTTCAACTTCACATTTGACTTTTCTTGTGGACGCTCAGTTTTGAAATTTCTGAGTACAACGGATTCTGGGCAGCAGTTATGCTTGAGCAATTAGAGGTGCGGAAACTGTCATGTTCCCTCCTTAGACAAAACCTCTCGTATTCTGCCCCTCTCAAGCAGTAGCGATGGGCCCTTTCGTGATTTAAGATATCCCGTTCGAAGGCTTGTATTTGAGAGCCTCTCGAAAGTCACGTTTTACTGCGCAAAAAAAATTGAAAACGTTTTTTGCACAGGGCTGAGTAGAATCGTGCTCATGCGAGGGAGGAAATGCAGTCTATGTAAGTGTTTTTTATGCCGGCAAGGCTACTTTCGTTTCTTTGAGCAAGTGACTTACTGTGTGACAAAAGGGTGAAAGAGGGACGCAAGACAAGCCTGCGCGCTCGACCCGTGTTTTTCTGTGTGACCCTCTGGCACTGCTTACTTTGGCGACGGAACTACAATCAGAATTGAAAACCGAATTCGGTGGCCCAAAACTGGACCGTGGTGCGATGTGCACCATTGCAGGTGGTTACGTTAGTGTGTAAGAGAGGAATAGAGGTAAGATCAAGATTTATACATGAGCGCTGGTTCTTGACTTTTCTCAGCTGACTCTGAACCGCGCAGTAGGGGATATGTTTTGAAGAGAAAGTGTGATCGCTTGGGCAATCTTCTAAAATGGGCTGCCAAGAACTGCGCGAAATACCCATTCTATGAAGCGAATGGACAGGCACACCGAAAATAGTATTTTTAGATAACGGCAACCACAATTTGGCACACAAGGCAACCACAATATTACTCGGGGAAATGTCGGCTAATCTGGGGGCATCGACTAGAACGCCAGCAATACCTAGAAGCCCTAGACACCTACCATGATACAACCAAACACTATAAACTATAGAAACCGTTATATACTCCTACCTCGCAGAGATCTCACTAAGGATGGAGAGGTAGTGCGAACACTTCTCCAAACTAAATCTAACCTCAACACTGTACTACTCAGCCGCGTATACTCGGGCACACTCAAGCTGGAGTGCAACAAATGCGGCGAAAGAGGCACCGTACAGCAGATGTTCTGAGAAAACCCAGCAGTTCCCCACATAAACATCTCCTCTGAACACCTCCGGAGATCACGTAACCGAAACCGTGGGAGACCTTGCTGCTCAGCCATTACCTAGGATCTCGCCTCCTGGCCACGGCCAAGGACCAAAGGAATTCCGCAAGCATCGGCTGAATTTCACTTAACAATGTCTGCCTGTGTTAACGGCTTCAAAGCATAGAGTGAGAAAGCACTCTGGACGCGCAAAAAAAAGCTTCTTTCGTGCGCAGACCGAATGAGGCATACAGATGAGAAGTGTTAGTAGTCCTGCCCAGTCAGTTACGTGGGCCAGCATGGAAAAAGGCCTGTCCTCTGGCCTCCGCCGCGCCACTTTACAATCCTTCAGTTCCCTACCAATTGCAAAGAATTCTGCCACTCAGAGTCAAGGGAGACTTAGTTGCTTCAATCCTTGATTTCCTCTTTCTTGACTAGATGTCCGATGATACCCCTTAAAAGAGACGAGATGTAGCTCACACTGCAATAGGAAAGAGGAGGCAAGAAGCAAGGGTGAAAGGGGAGAATAAAGAGGAAATATTTCAGAGCTTCATTTCTTTTTGATTCCGGGTCCGCTTTTCTCATACCCACAGTGCCGTGTTTACGATGTGGTGGTGACGGTGAACGTCGTGTCAGTGGGCTGCGCCCTTGAGCATCGCCTACTTTTAACAGGAGGCAGATCTCATCGGTTCCATCCTGAATGGGGCGCTGTCCGAAAATATCCCAGTGCCCAACAGTCTTTTTTTCTCAATAAAATAAATTGCCAAGCATCTTGATTTAGCCTTTATTTGCTTCGAGGTGCAATTATAGATACATTTTGTGGGTTTTTGAGACAGCTTGCGAAAAAAACATTTGTTTATATTTACCACTCTCCTGAGCTTTTCGTGGCATCCATGGTGTAGGAAATTATTACCACACATCGGATCCAGCCATTTCTCACCGTCAGCAAGCCACATGCGTTGTATTTTCAGAACAACAACGTGCCAAATGTTATAAACTTTTTTCCTCTAAGCGTCACGTATACTAAATCGACTCAACATTGTCAACCAAGCCTTGGTAATCGTGGAACAAAAGAGTGGTTTGTAAGGATAGAAAATCACGCAATGTGTGATAATGCATTTTTAGGAGGTTACAAGTGCATTGTTTCGTGATAAAGAAGGTATTGTGCTCCTTGGCTGAGCTGTGGGAGGAAAACACCCTCATTGAGAGAAACGTGCCGCCGTCGAAGGAATACTTGTTCAACAGAATGTTTGTTTAATAGCCATTCTTTGATCGAGTATTCCTACGGTGTTGTCACTAAACTCGTCGCAAATAGGTTTTGTGGGCCGAAGCAACTGTGGCGCTTCTCTCTCGAGTCTCGAAGCGCCCTGTGGCAAAAGGAAGAAAAGAGGGAGTGAAAGAATGAAAGAAGATAATAAAAGCTCTCGGAACGATTTCCTCCTCCTCAGATTGGTCAAAGTGGATGTGCATCACACAGTACCCAGGAGATGTCCTCTTCGCATACTTCACAGACCCGTCGAGCCAGACCGTCCGTTGGAATACGTCACGAGGGATATAACACAGGTGATCCTTTCTGGAGTCTGAGGCGTTCTTGTTTTTTTTTTGTTTGAAGTGATCTAATGCAGTTTCTTCCCATCTATGCTAGGCAACCTTCAGAAATGGTCCTCGGCCTTTTTCAATGACATTTTTTCCAGGGTTTGAAAATTGTGCATTTCGAAAATGAAATGCCGGGTATCACGGGCGCTTAACATTTTTAGGTATTTCGCTGCAGCACCAAAACCTTGTTGATCACTTGCAGTTCTTGTCCTTCGAAATTCAATAAAGAAGCGATGCAGAGATTATTATTATTGTAATAATTATGAGTATCGACAGTCACGGGTCATATACGCGCGTGGACATATTGATACCTCTCTGCTAATTACCGCGAAGCGTCATATTCCGCACCTGAATGCGGTGGGGAATTAGACCCCCAAATTGGTCACGAAAACGTTCACTACTGGAATATTGCGGTCTCCAGTGAAAAACGTATTGGGTCAAAATAACGCTCCTCCTCAGCATTTTAAAGATTGCAGTGGTGAGTCGGACATGCGGTAAATAGTGAAGTTGCAGAAGACATTTTCCTTAGATCTCCGAGTGAGTAGTCAGGGGTGCGCAAGTTTCCCGTGCAAGGTGCTTCTTGCAGACCCCTCTTCGAGACCGTGAAGTATATTCAGCTAAAGAAGCGATGGTAGCTTGAGAGAAGGTCCGGCGAGGACGACGCAGTGAGTGTGCCGCACACGCAAGCACTCAATTTCGAAAAGTTAGCATTCGAGGTGCTTGGTTTCTCAGGGCGTCCTTATCGTAAACCCTGAAGGAATTGCATCTCTTCGCAGTGGCCGCCAAGGACAGCAGGCAACGCAGCTGAGCTGGTGTGCTCGTCGCCCTAAAACGTTTTAGCTAGCTGCTTTGCAACTGGACGCGAGCTCCAATGCTCAGGCGCCCCTGGTCATAATGCGCTGCGCCGCCCGTGTGGGTGGTCTCTGTGTTCCAATCTGATTGATGGAGGAGGTGCTTGTGGTCAATGTTTTTCGTGTTTCTGTATGCTTGTAAGGATTCGTTTTCTTCTGAAAAGCAGAGAAGGCCCTGATCAGCATAAAAAAAGAATTTGACGCGGCGACTATAGCATGCGCTGGCGAATGGGTCATCTTATGGTTGTTTGGAGACGACCGAGCCAGACGATCGAATTCGGCGAAAGGGCGACATATGGCTTCCAAGATTCTGGCGCCTGCTCCGTAGCGAAACACAGAGGTGCTGTGTTCTGTCTTCATTCCACTAGATTCCGACCATTGAACGAATGGCGAGATTTTCAGTTTTTTAAGCGGTTTATTCATGACGACCGAACATGAACAACTTTCAACAAACGTGTACAGTTCGAAGAAAGTGCCTCCTTTCTTGTCATCGCTTTGCATGGCGGAGTCAATGAACTTATGAGAATGAAGAATAACGAACAGGTTTGTCCATAAAATAACTCCACCACTCCAGAGCCCCAAGTGGCAGTGATCGCAACAGACATCTGCTCAGTTCCACTCAAATATTTCTCCATATCGGCCCCACTGTTCCATTTGTTCATACTCTGCGATGTTCTAAGTTGCAGTCGAAAGGCGCAGCTAGCTTCCGCTGGCACTGTCGGCAGAAGGAGGAGGAAGATGAAGAGGAAAGGCAGGGAGGTTAACCCTGTAAAAGAAACCGGTTTGCTACCCTGCACAGGTGGGAAGGGGGTGAGTGGATATAAAAGTTGTGAGAGAGGGATTGGTGAAGTTTCAGTTAGTACAGTCACATCACAGACGTTCCGCGTCTGTCAGGTTGCTCACAAATAAGCGCCTCTCGCAGAGAAATTTATTACCCAGATTCGGTGGCCTCTTAACTGACAGTATGTGTGGCAGCTTCAGCTGTTTCCATTACAGCAAAGACGCCGGTAAGCCGGAACGCGTCATGGTCGCTATAGCTAAAATTCGCTCTGGCCATGCTTCGACAGCTGGAGCCGAGAAATGTGTTCTTGCCGAATCATTGCGCTATAGTTAGGTTCAGAAATGTCCGGACTGAATTGTATTGTAAGTGCAAGTATATTTTCATATATATTTAACATTAACGTGTAACTAAACTGCCTAAGAAAGCATTACCCAATAGCATTCAACGAAGTTATCTCAGTTATACGGGAGACAACTCCAGCCTGTGTTGTCTGCATCCCTCCGTCCTGGTCTTTCGCTCTTTTAATTAATCGTGTCACACCTGCTGGTCTGTGGTCCTACTATTTTAAAAAGTAGTTAGTTCGTCTCGTGGGTGCTGCGGAGAGGTGGCCCTGTAGAGTACGTCTTCGCGTCTAAACTCATCAGCCTAATATGAAAGACGCATTAACTGTTCTGCTTTACCATAACAGCGAACTTACTTGACCTCGATCATCTATCCCGAAAAAAATCACAAGAGAAACCGAAACCAAGGCAGGCTGCCTTGATCACTTATGGCGTCTCATTGCCATGTTTCGTTGGTTTACTAATATGCCATTGTAACAAACTAAAGGAATAAATTAATTCTAAGCTTAAAAAGGGACATAAAAACTAACAATTGAACATAGAATGATTATTGCATTTCACTGTCCTTACCTGAAATTATAATTCCTCCACATTTGAGCTCATTCGATGCTGTAGATATTATTAAGATAAATTTTATTTATCCTTTCCCAAGCAGCTCGGTGGTTCGGCCCCAATTTGTTGCTCACGTCACAACGGCGTATCATCCCTATGTCGTCTGCTATTCACGGTGTCGGTTGCACACTTACTTCCTCGCCTTGAACGGTAGTCGCTGAGAGCTTTTTATTCTTCAGCAAAAAGATTTTTTATTTCCATATTCTCTCTTGCTTTTTTTAAATGTTCACTATAATAAGCAACCTTATGATCCTCGGACTTGTTTTGTGCTTGCGTCCAGAGGTTTTCGAGGAGGACGAAACCGATGGGTTCATGCTGTATTATTTAAGCATAAAATCAGAAGCATCATTCATAAGTTATGAGAGTTAGCTCGTTTTAGCAACGAGCGCTCCCGCACATAAAAATCAATATGTCCAATGTTTCCCTCCGTCGTGTGCGCCGCTAATATGAGAGCGGTTAGAGTTGTGTTGCTTATTCCTCAAGCTATTGCTCATTGCTCTTTCGGTCCAAGAACGAAGAGGAACACCCAGACAAGCATACATTGATGCGAGAGCACACCTTGAGCCATTAGAGGAGCAGATAAAACTTTTGAACGAAGCGATACCTCTTGGGATGCTGTTATGTGCGCGTGTTAGTCAAACGTAAGTCATCCGGCCACTGCTAGCGCAAGAGAGGGTGTGACAGCGACGCCGCTTCAGTCCCATCATCGCAACACCCAATGCAATTCGAATACACTTCATTGCCCGAACCGGACAAGAGCCTCTCAGCAGCCACCGTCACCGTCTCGCCTCTCCCACAGCCGCGCGCGTGCGACAACGACCGACTGCCGAGCATCCGTATCTCTTGTGCATGTCCAGCAAATGACTCGTGGGATCTCGTTTCGTTTCGGTTTCGTTTTCTTGCGTCGAAAGTGGCCAGAATTGCCAGTGCTGCAGTCCTTAAGAAATGCACGTTTCTTGTCGTTTAAAATACCATTTGGCATTCTCACACCGGTAGCTGACTGTTGCAATTTAAAAGTAACTTCTGACTGGTATAAAGAAAAGTTAATTAGTTATTCTTAGTTAATTTTTAAGCTAATTAGTACCCTTTAAGGCTCCTGATTTTTCTCTACTCTTAATACAACAGTTAAAAAAAGAATCGACAATAAAACTTATATTTTCCTATTTTTAAAAAATAGGTAAAATCTTAGATGAAACACCCTGTATAACTGGATGTATGCTCCTCTTTCACACGGCGTAAAATCCAGCCTGAACTAGCAATACCAAAACATTAGCTGGGGTTTAGCTTTAGTTAAACCCGGTAGGTTTCGTAAGCAATGCCGACGTAGCTTTCTCTTTCTGTTATTTCTTCTCTTTTTTCTTTTTCTTTTCTGCTTCTGCGGCGAGGCGTGGCTACCGACCGGGGTTACCCGACGCCTTGAAGAGGGGCCCCATCTGCGGTCGCTCTAAAAGTCAAACGTGGCTACCGGCCGGTTTTACGCGACGGGCTGAAACCTGGCTTTGTTTTGCTTCTGCAATAAAATAGTCCATTTTTTTTGCACCAGTTGTATTCCGTCGGGCCCGAGGTGGCCTCCGAGAAGGGGAAACGAGGCTCAGGCGTCATCCGTCCATGATAAGGTGCCCGTTTATTCACAAAGTGCCGGATACTTATAGGACACAGACAACGTCACAGATGACGACTCAATGCACATTCAAGACACAACTACTATCACAATTTACAGAAGAGAAACCTGAAGAGGACAAAGCAGAAAGTAAGACTGAATACATAGAAATACACGATGTAACATATTCTGCCTACGTTGGAGGAAAAAGGTAGAAGTACATTGTCATTGTACAAGGGAGAAAAAAGTTTGAATTTAGAAATCCTACATTACATGATAAATAAACACATGCCGAGAAAACACAGAGAAATCATTTTTTGAATCACACAAGTGCAAACACACGCTCTGTCTCTCCTCGTACACTAAAAACATCTGGTTAGTCAGCCGCACACACAGTCCATACACAAACAGTCCGGGCATGCACTACGCGGCGGCCACGGGGCGGACCCCGTTCTGCGGAAGTCTCGAGCGGCACAGCACCACCACTGCTGCCAAGGAACAGGGAGCATTGGGAGCTTGAAAAAATTCCACATTAGAATAACTCAGCACACTGCTCTGCCGAGAGCGCTGCGCTTTCTTTTCACTAGGAATGATTGTTGGATAGCGTTCCAGGTTAGCACCACCAGATTCGCAAGAGAGTGGTAAAGAAAAAGTAGAACTATGTAGGCCTCCTTGCATAACGATACGGCTGGCTTACGCGGCATGCTGCTCAGTCTTCTCAGTCTTCAACACTGGTGGCGCTCTCTAGGTACGTTATTAAAGGTGAATTACATGCGGTCGAGGCTGGCAAAGTAGGTGAGTGCCGTGAACATCATTTGTCGTTCTTTCTTCATTCACTTGGACCACCTCAATAGGTAGCAGTGAATGTTGCTTTATGTTTTCGTCCGCTTCTTTGTTACTATCTTGGACTTGGACGGATCTTGATCGGAGCAGGTGTCCCTGGTGGAGTTGCATTGAAAAAAGATCTTGAAGCAGCTGATTTGTCGATCTGTGGCCTTGGAGGCTGCGGTAAATTCGTATGCAGGCGATTCCTAAGAGAGCCTTGTTGCCAGTACGACGTATCCTTTTAGAATATTGGCGTTCGTAGGGCTGGTTTCACTGTCGGTAGGCGGGCTCTTCTGGAGAAGAAAGAGCAAAAATACCTTGGGTCTGACCTTTGTTGCAGTGGACAGGTTGACGTAACTTGTCCGATAGGTTGTCTAGGCGCTAGAAATTCTTGCGCGTCACGTATCGTTTGCTCATACTTTAAAGCGATGTTAGATGCAACGGCAAAAATAAGTTTGGATCCCTTCAACAAACGTCTTTCTCGAATTCTCAGAGTAGACACTCCTGCCAGGAAGCAATCTCACAGCATTTTTTCCGCAGACTCGTAGTCGCATTGTGCTATGGTGTCACGTAAGGCAGCGACGTATTCTGAAATGGACTCGCCTGGCTGTTACTGTCTGTTTTGAAAACGTCTTAATTCCATAACCAGGTTAGCTGGTACCTTGAATTCTTGCTGCAGCAGCGAAACAGCTTGTTTGTAAACATCTGCCGTAACGTCACCAGCTTCTGTAGACGAAGTAGCAGTGGTCTCGCTTTGATACACGGCAGTAGAGTCGTCTACATTCATATCGCAAAGTATATAACAAAAAAGCCTTCTTGTTTTTTGGCGGTTGCTGCAAACCCGCCTGTCAAACTGAAGTAAAGTTTGAAAGTTTCATTCCACTGACTGAATGGAATTGGCGGACGACTCGGGTACTGGAGAAACGGATCGGGTGGGCGAACGCCCGCCATGCTGGCCTACCCTAATCGGAAAAAATCGCTTATTATTTCAGGCCATCCTTCTCTGGAACCGTTGAGATGTGACTTCTCGGCAAACGTAAAGAATATTCAGGGCTATCATCAATGCATTTTTTAACGACGAATTTGTGAGTCCCAACTTCGACAAAACAATGCATGCCGATAATGCAAGTGCAAAATTTGTTAGAAAATACCTGAGAACGTGACAAAAATCGATATAGTAGGAAGTATAGTCCCGAGTGACACACTTGAGAGACGTAGAAAAGCTTTTCTTCCCTTGTCAACCTTTGTTGTAGGGCGGTGGCAGGGAGAACAAAGCACGTCGCTCGTATGTCGTCAGCCATTTTGACCCTTAGGCGACGCGTTCATGGCAACTAGACGCTTGTGTTGCTCAAACATATTCTCGTAGAAAAATTTCACTGGATGAAAATCTTCCACTCATTTGTTTTAAGCGGTGAAGCGGGCAGATTGTCAGCGAGTATGACATATCAGGCGACGACCTCACTGGGTGGCGTGAATAAAACTTGCAGAAAACGAGAATCTTCTAAGAGGACTATTTTACGTAATCACGGATGCTGTCGGATAACTTATGAAACTGGGTATGCCCCTATTTCGCTATGCCTCTCCCTTAGTCATACGCCAATGTTGAGATGGGGTCGAGGCGGCCGCTGAGGGGCAACGAGACTCATGCGTCAGCCGTCCACGTTAACAACCCCGGTTATCCGCGAGGTGCCGTATATTTATAAGAGGCGGACTACGTCACAGATGAAGGCAAATTCCACATTCAAGTCATAAGTACAGTCGCAATTCACAAAAGAGAAATTGAAACAGTATGACACCGAAACTAGGACAGAATTGATAAAATTATACAATATAACAAGTTGCACTTTTATTTCTTTACAAGCTAAAAAAACGTGCAAGAAGCGCCGAGTTTCCTGCGTCCCCTGCCTGCGTCGGGTAGCCACAAGCGGCGCCGACAGCTGCCGGCTGCTCGCCAGACAGTGACACATCTATGCTTCCCGCTCTATGCGCACGTGCTTTGTGATGTAAGCAATCGTAGATTAGGGGTCTCTATTTCCAGAGCTATACTGAATGGCCCCAGGCAACCTCTAAATAGTGTGACTGCGCGCTCCGTAATCGCCGGAATTGCAGGCCCGAACCACGCGTACTCCCTCTATAGGCCTACTCGTCGCGGAAAGGGCCGGCAGTTCGCCGCCAGCTGACATTTCTAGCCAAGGCCATTGTTCTTGCGAAGTGAGAGCATGAAATGTTTGGCTGCTTGGTTTCAATTTTCTAGCACAGTTAAGCTACAGACAAGCGTAGCTGTTCAGGCCGTTAACTCGTCGGGTATTCGTGTCAAGTTCTCGCCCAGCCTCCGATGTGACCAAAACAGATCGGGTGACCGTCCGCTATTCAGTCTCGCCGACATGGTGGGGCCGAAAATTTCACACTGCGACGATAATCGACGGCTGGTCAAGCTAGCGTCGTCACCGGTTGAATGCAACAGATCAGAGCACCAGTAAACTCAGGAGCCTAACGATGCCCGCCCACTAGCTGTGAGCGGGCTTTAACTATGCCGAAAAAAGCATGCCTTACTCTATGTATATTTCCGCAGTAACATCCCCATCAAGCACTTCTGCATGAGGGACGACCAGTGTGTCTGTCGTCCACGGAAGAAGTAGACATGTCCTTTGATATTGCAGCCTGCATTGCAGACGACGCTCCGCCGTCTATTCTCTTGTGACGTCACACGAGCACTTTAAAACTGTGATCGCCGTCGGTGGAAGGAGTTTCCCGAATATGATTTCATTTTTTTAATATGCGCCGTGCGCTAGGCACTAAAAGTTTGCGAGTAGAACAAAAGACGTGTATGTTATTTATCGGGGGGTCTCTGAGATGCCTCTTAAGAGGAGAATGGCGAAAGCGTACCCTAGCTTTCCTGTCATTTCCCTCTCATTGTTTGCCTCATACTCTTAACGGCGTTCGTTGCAGTGCCATGTATAATTATAAATCATTTACAGGAAATGGAAGGCGCAGTATCTGTCAAACTTTCCCCGGCAAGTGTGAAACTTGATGGTACACCATCTGTTTTGTCGGGTGGCGTTTCTTGGTGCGCGTTAAAGTCTGGGATGGCTGTTGGCAGGAACGCTAAACAAGAACGCATCTCACGGAATTTCCCGCATTATGACATTTCGCGCACAATTCTCGCGCACGGAAATTCGTTTCATGAGCTTAGAAAGACTTTTGGCTTAAAAACGCGAGGTTAGGTTCCCAATCGGTCCCAGCGGGGGAGGCAAGAAGGAGACGGCGGAGCTCATTTTCGTTGCAGTGAAACGCATTCGAATTGCGTTGGGTATGCGATGATGCGATTAAAGCGGCGGTGGCGGTGGATGATTTTGTGCGCTGGCCACGCCGGAACTTCTACTTTTGCAAGATGTGCTATCGAATCAACGTATCCTTGTCTGAGGTTTCCTCTTATTTGTTGACGGAAAGAGCCAAGGGCAATAGCAGCACTCATTAGCACAACGCTAAACCCTCTCCTTTCGCAGCTCTCACTGTGGAAAAAACATTGGGCATGCCCCTTTATATACGTGGGAGCGCTTGTTGCTGACACAAGCTAACTCTCATAACAAACGATTAATATGCTTCTAAATGTATGCCTAAATAATACTGCATGACCTCATCACTTTCGACCGCCTTGACAATATCTAGAAAGGAACCTGAAATAAAGTCCTCCGAAAATAAATAAGGTCGCATATTAAAAAGCATCTGAATGAAAAATGGAAAATAAACGATTCTTTTTCCAGAAGAAAAAAAATCCCTCAGCGACCACCGTCCACAGGGTGCATGCCAGAGCGCAGCCTACAGCACGAATAGCAGATGATATGGATATGGTATGCCGCTGTGAGGTCAGTAGCCGTGTTTGCCAGACCGCCAAGCTGTTTTGTAAACAATAAAAAAATTCATTTTAAAGATATCTACTACACAGAATGAGCTTATATTTTTAGTTAATATAACTTCACGTTGGTAGATTTAAGTGCAATATTCAGTGTATGCTCAAGTGTTACAATTATAAAATTACGATATCTGGACAGAGTTCTTTGTAATATAGTTGTTTTTTTTTTCTTACTGACTTACTGGTAGCGCTTTTTCACAAAAATGTTCATGCCCTAACTATTTTAGTGAGCAGGCATTTAGAGTGCGTTTTTGATACCTTTAATTTTCAAGAATTCCTCACAATTTGCTGACTTTCTTTGTGATCCAACATATGTGAGCTGACTGTTTGCGCCTCAGCAGATTTATCGAGTAGATGAAACAGGCTTTTTTGTCGAGTTATTTAGGTCTGAAAAAGAAAGAAACTGCGCTTTACAGAGCAATATTGCGTCCGTGCCACTGCATTTTGTAAGCCAAATGCCACTAAATATGTGCCTCCCTCTCACGTCCTCTATATCAGCAATTTATCTCGCAGCAATTTCAGCACACTTAGCCGATCACTCTCCTCTAGAGTCAGTATAAGTATTATGAGGCTTAAACTAACAAAGACTAAGCCCCTGCCTGAGCCACTTTCGTATAACATACCGTCTCTTCTCTACTTGAGGGCCGTTGTGCGGAACACGCAAGTTGTGACATTCGACGGCCGCTCCTGATAGTTTTTCATAATACTTGAGCTGTGGCGCCACCTGAAATATATACGAACCGCACAGGCACGGGCGTATTGCCCCTAATTCATGGTGGCAGCAATGCCAATATGCAACAAGCGCGATCAACTCTCTTCTCCGTCCCTTGCTTGAACCGCTTGTTTAATTCACTAACAGGACTTGGAATTAGAGCCAGTTAGAAGTTTCCTTGAGCTTGCTGTCTAGAAGTGGTTACAACCACCGCAACGTTAATGTGATACAGAGACAAAATACCCCAAATGAAAAGTTCGAGACTCCTTAGTGTCAGGACTGCAGAAGTTACCCTAGTGAAAAATACCCAATAAGTCACAATAACCTCATATTCATTCTCAAACTGAACTCATACGAAACTCGTACAAATCTCATTCAACATATTCAACATCACGATTGTGTGACATTCGTGTGAGTTGTAGGGTCCACACCTTATGATACATTAAAGACACCAGCTCCTGATCTATAGGGTGCTAGCCTCCACTAAGCAGTACGGCTCTCTGTAGGCAACCATTCGTGTTGCTGGTAGCGGCATGGTTCCTGAAAACAACAGCATGAAATTCTTTACCCTCTATATGGTGCGACTACATCCCTTCCAGAACAGGTGACCGAAGGAGCCCGAATACAACGAGGCAGAGAAGGTACGACACCAAGAAGCTGCAGAGCTAAGCATGCACTGTTGCTTTACAAAAGTATTTGCATGTTGGGGCTTCGCAGTACTCAGACGGGGCTCAATGGGCAATCAGGCTGAATGTGAATTGATTCACTTGCATTGCTGCCCCCATCCGACAAAAAATGGCAGAGCGTTAGGATAATTGGCAACGCGAAATCTGAGTGCTCCTTCCTAGACAGAGAGACAACGAGCTTTAAATAAAGACAGCGGATCTTTTTCTAAGGCATTTTAGTTTTCCTATGAGCTGAGGCAATTAATTTGAGAGGCAAGTATATATGTACAAGAAGAAATTAATTTTCACATTCCGGAAAATATTGATGCCGCAAGAGACACTTCTTTTCTACTCCTTGATATGTATAACGAGTCTTTTCGATATAGAAACAGACAGGAGGTGTTTTCAGGTACTGAATGAAAACCTACTTCTGAAAGTTTAAGTCCTTACACGACTAACGTGATGTTATAACAACATATGTGGAGGAGTGGCGTGGGAGATGAAAAGGTCCTTTTTGGGCGATAGTAAGATTGAGTAGTTGTTCGTCCTTACATATACGTTGTAGTCGCCCACTAACAGGACCAGTGTGTGCTTAATGCGAGACGCAGAACAATGTGCGACGTCTTATGTGAGCGCTTTAAACGATAGGCCTAACGTGTTGATAGGCTTGCGCTGTTTGACAAGAAAGGAAGTACGGACAATGAGAAACAAGGGGAAAACGAGGGAAGAGGCAGACGAGTTACCGGCACCGTGCTTGCTATCTACATTAGATGCAATCCTGACACACATACAAGAGGCATACCAAAGATTATAGGCTCAAAGCGACCACTCCGACTCCCACACCCTTATTCTCCTCCACGTTCCACCTCACAGTTCCAGTTTGCCTCTCCCTTCACTACTTTCTGCACACTCTGCAGCAGCATCCCCTCCAACATTACACATTGCCGCCACGTTTTGTGTGACTACATCTTCGTTCCCATATATTTATACTTTCACGGCAAGCACCTATGTGTATTTCTTCGTAACACCATCCTGAAGTTGTGCGTTATTCGGTACTCGAAACGACCTCCTACGTCCACGATAACCACGGGTTTTTCCCGTGGTAGCCATGTTTCGGCTGCACATTCTGCACAGACACTGAGCCACCCATCGCCACATCATCTCTCCCTGCTCCTACGTGTGTGAAGGAGAGAGCCGTCTGTATCCTCTTCTACCAGCTAGAATTGCATCTGGCGTTCCTACCTGCTACTGCCTGCCACGGCACGGTTTGCAGATGGCGTGTTACGACGTAGACTACTCCGCAGAATCCAGCCACTGTCGCATAAGGTCTGCACTCTTAAACCAGAAGGATAATTTATTAGGCGCCGTACTCAATTTCTATCCGGCATGCTAGCTCATATTAAGGACACCTGCGATTGAAGCGCAACAATCGACGTGACCTGTATGCTTGCACTCGTACACTGCAATCGTGAAGTCGTCGGATGTCGTTCGGGATGCAGCATGTTACTAATGAATTCATCCGCATCTCGGACTACATTCAATGGCTTCACAAGCTCGTCGAAACGAGAAAACATCATTATGCCTCATGGTAACAAATACAAAAAGGAAAGAAGCCTGACGTGCTCAGTGAAACGATCGATTGCGCAGCGCCTCTTCTTTTCGACAGAGGTTCACGTAAGAAGCTTCGACGCCGAACTGGAGGAACGCTCCGCTTAGAGCGTGATATGAACGCGTCCGTACTTTTCTTGCCTTATGTACGAGTGATGTTTTTGCAGTTGATTCACTATTTGCCTTTTCCTCTTTCAATTGCACCCCTGTTTTATTCTTTATGTGAAGGGCTCTCCTTTTAACCATGCTGATGTGATTCCAATGGTGATCCTTTATGTTATATAGGTTATAAGCCCAGGAAGGACCAGTCAAAGTTCATGCCTCAGAGCAGCTGCGCGTATCAATGCATTGACTTTTTTGAGATCTCTTCTGAGCAGTAGGAGGTAGGAAGTCCATAGGAAAGGCGACTGATGCAGGCTCCTGGACCTATGATGTCTTTGTTTGGTACAGATCAACCATATGCATAATAGAACAGAGTATGTGGAACTTGAAATGCCATTTCGAAGGTTCAGTATATTTATTAAACAGCGCGAAATCTAGGTGAAGGGGGTGCGAGTTGGGAGGATGACCCTTAGCACCACATGTATACACAAATTACCGCAGAATTTTTCTCCTTTTCCAGAGCACCAGAAAAAGTGATCGGTCGTTAAACATTGGCAAGACTTTAGGAGCAATTTGTGCCAATATGCTACGTCATTTCGAACAGAGGCAATGTATTTTTTTAAAACACCGCTAAAGATGTGTTGTGAACACGTGCATACCGCCGACAGGCTCGTACTGCTGAGTGTTTCTCTCAATCCCGCAAGCTTCCCTTGTATTCTGATATGCTGTCATATGCAATGAATTTGCTTACAACTAACTGTTGTTCAAGGTGTGCAGCGTAGGTAAAACTACACATTAAAAATACAGACCGTTTAACGTAAATAATCACGGAATATCGTGCAGCAGCAGGGTATTTTGTTACCATTGTGTCTGGTGTGTCTCACTTACTGAATATTATTTTGCGAGTTAATCAGGAAGCCATACTTCCAGACCTCACTTTGCATGGGCTTCACAGATACGATCTTTGTTTGTGGTGGCGTTGTATGCGAATCCCACTTTGCACTAAAGTTTGGCAAGCACAAGTTTGGCGTTTACCGTCCTTTACAAGAACATAATTTCCAAATACATGGTGTCTAAATATAATCTGCTGCCCTATTTATCAGCTTCTTGGCTTTTCTCTATATGTACTGCCTCTATTCATCCACATGTTTCTGTCTCGTAGCCAAGACATCGGCCTCCGTTGATTCCATTTGGCGCTGCTGTTTCTTTCATAACACGCGACGATACTTTTCTTCAGACAAGTATGGCGGGCGGCCCGGGTACCCACGATGCTAATGAGTCAACAAGAGAAGCAGAGCCATGACAGAAAGCAGTCAAGAGAACCCTTGCAGTGAATCCAAAGCGGGGCGATCTCCCCTCTGCCCTTTTCAGACAGTTTTTGGTCCCTCCAGCCTACTACAATCCTGTCGTGGATCGTTTCGTCATGCAGAGTAGCGAAGTTGCACATATTAGCAAGTCGATGCAAGTCTTTTATGAACTGTTCGAATTTTCCCCTTCTCTCTGCTCTCATCTGAAGAAGTAACCCGTTCGTAGACAATATTTCTACGGAGTAGGAAGTGATTCTCGAACGCCTGCAGTAGATCATCGTAAGACTTTTTCTGATCTTCCGGTAACTTCAGGGCCAGCAGAATGTCTTCCGCTTTATCTCCCATGTAGTAGACCAGGGCGTGCACCTGCTCCTCGGAAGCTTTCGCACTCATGCCACTGATGACTCGAAAACGTTCGAAACGCCGCTTCCATTGTGACCCCTCGGTTGGGCTTGTGAAGCTGAATTCCTTGGGAGGTTTCCACTGGAAACTGCTGCTGGATGTCGCCATCGCCGTGTGGCTCACAGAATTTCTCTCGGTGCTGCTTTCAGGGTTCATAACGCTGCCAACATGCATTGTTCGTGTACGCGCAGCGCAGCGAGAGACGACCGACACGTTCGGTGTCTGAATACGAAAAGCCTTTATTGAATGTCAATGCGTTCCCACGCTAGCGCGAAGCGCCGGATGTTCTCCTCGCCTGGGGTGTTTTCTTAAGCGCGCCGGTTCGTCGTCTCCTCGGTTGCCGTCTTCGGCGCTGCGGGCCGCGTGATTTCTCTCGCATGCCAAACGCACAGTCTATATAAGAGCTTTATACCGTACCAGTTGCAAAATTCCACTTCAAAAAGTGGCTGGTTTAAGTACGCATTTTTCGAATGCCTATGAATTGTCGCGCCATCTAGACGCGGTCAATAAAAGTCTTCTGCTGTTGTCATAATTGCTTTCGGCAAATTAATCTTTTTCTGGGTTTTTTTGCGCCAGTTACCTCTGGAACTGTTATCTCTAAAAATTCGCGCTACTAGCACTGTTGAGTATATATTATGCTCCCGGTGATTGTGCGTTTTTTATTAATCTGAAAATTTGCAATTTAGGCACAGTTTAAGGCCGTGGGCGCAACCACTATCCATTGGTACCGAACTTTGACCAATCAAAACCGCCGTTTTTACACATTTGCCCTGTACGAAGTTTCTCAAGTGCAAATATTAAAGACCTTTTGGTGTATGCGGCTCTTCCGAATAAGAAAGAAATAAAAGAATAATACAGTCTGAAACGAATACGGCAAAATTTTGAGTGGTTTTATCTTTCTTAACACCTATCGCCTGATGGTGTGAAAACATTTCTTTCGCTCCTACTCTAGCAGTCGACTTTGGAAAGGCGCAGTAGGCACCCTTAAAGGAGAAGTGTGCAAACTTTCCTTCAGTACTCAAGTAGATGGCGTTCCGCCTGCCGCACCCATCCGAGGCGACTACCAGGGAGCAGCGAAAAAGATGATTTCACAGTACCAGGTGACAGACCTTGAAATAGATAAATCCTCCAAAACCACTTTCGTATTCGTTGTATACTATGTTCATCCTTTTTGAATATTGGCCAGCGTAAATGAAATATGCGTCCTCTCTTCTCTATCAGCCATTTACTGATTTTCCGTGAAGCAAGATGCGATATCAGTTGCGGGCAGCATGCCGCCGTGCTGGTGGTTTTCACCAGCGTGGTGATGGTAGTGCAGAGGGTGCAACCAGAAGTAAAAGCATCACCTTCTCTATTTCATTTCCAAATTCGCCGTCGCGCTTCGCCACTAGTTCTGGAGTAGGCTATCGCCACGCGCTCGCGCGTGTTCTTTCATAAAGCTCATTGCTGCACATGCATTCCTGGAATGTTTGATTGATATCAAAAGCCTATCTCCACCTGACATTTTTCATCTAATCTTGCAGCAGCCGTATTTGTCGTTCCTGTTGCCAATGCCAGATTGTCTAGAATATACCGTTTAGTGTGCCTATGGAGGGCTCCGAGGCGGCACCGAAAGCAATGACTGGCAGGGGCTGCCACAAGGGGCGCTGCTGACAGTTAGTGATAGGAAGGCGTTTACAGCGGCTTTAGGAGTGTGTGTGCTGCCAGGAAGTCGGCTGAAGCGCTCTCAATCGAATCGCAAGAGACGCCTTCGGTATGTGTGCGCCTTCCCTCTGCCCGCTTAATTCTTTACGCAATCTAAAGTCGTGCTGCGTCAATCGGGGCCGTGAGCAAGGACTCATTTCCACTGATTGGAAGAGATTCCCTCTGGCACATAGAAAATAAACATCTCCATTTTTGGAAAGAAACTTTGCATGGACAATATTTTGATGCAGCATTTTGATGTGTTATCACTATCACAAATGAAAGCATACTACACAGGATACCCACGAGGCCAATGACACCAGCCAACGAAACGCACACGGCAGCACCAGCTGCACAAATGATGTCCTCTGAAAAGCGAAAGCCTCTGTTAAACGAGACTGTCTGCCGCGGCTGAGGCCGATATGGCCGCTCGTTTTTATAGCGAGAAATTATGAAGCTCTAAATTTAAGCCACGGAAGACTAAAAAAAAATTTCTAATGTAAACCCTGTTATGCTGACTGTGTGTTTATTTAGAATTATGATGATGATGCCTCAGGACAACTACTGTAAGGGTGGAAGAACGGGCTAGTTAGTAATTCATCTTGGAAATCAAACTAGCCCACTTCAAAACAAAGACACAGGAAGAGAACAACACAGCGCTGACTTCAACTGGTTTTTATTAGAGAATGACACAATATATATGTACGAAAAGTGGGCGTGAAAGAATTGATAACTGCTGAGTTTGCACGTGGCGTAAAACACCGAACGCAAAGTTAAAAGGCGCACGATAACAATATAGGTCAAAGCAAGGCAGAACGGCAGGGCTATAAAAAATAAAGAGAAAAACGGGCAGGCATGTAGGTAAAAAGATTTGAAGATGGCACGATCCGAAGATACATAAACTAAAATCGAAAAAAGGCCAAAAGGGCATTAAGAGCGATAAAAGCCAATAGGGGCATTAAGAGCGATAAAAAACACAAAAGGGGCATTAAGAGCGACAAAAGAATCAAAAGGACAATTAAGAGCATTACAAGACCAAAAGGGCATTAAAAACAGAATACCTAAAACAACCAAGGCCAGGCCGCTAGAGGCTGAGAAGTGTAGCCGGAATCTAAACATTAAAACTACTGTGCGTCTGGTTCAGATATTCTAACTCGCGTTTAGTCAGGGCTATTGAGGGTGTGCTAACACAATTTTGACCTAGCTTTAGAATGTGAGCGGCTTCTATGATTTCGCGTGTGAACTGATGTGCATTTCTCGCAATGACAGTGCAATTATGAAGGGATGGCTCACAGGGCTGAGAAGGACACTTTAGGCAGTGAACACCTAGGTTTCTTTTCGTAGTATTGTAAACACTGTTTGAGTGTTCCATAAGTCGTTCGTTTAGGCAACGCCCGGTTTGCCCCACGTAGGCCTTGCCACAGCTCAGGGCAATCTTATAGACGACACCAACTTGGCAGGGAACGAAAGGTGCCTGGTGCCTAACAGGGCAGGCTGGCTTTCGCACAGCCGGGGCATTGACTCTGCGGCAAAGCCTGGAAAGCTTATCAGGCGCCGAGAACACAACACGGACGCCTGCCTTTTGCCCAATCCGTTTGAGCCTGAGGGAAATAGTATGAAGGTAAGGCACCACACCAACCTTGTGTTGATGCTCAGGAGCAGCTCTCACTTGACCCCTTTTAAGCTTCTGCAAGCTTATCAGCTTGCAGAAGCTTGCCGCAGAGTCAATCCCCCGGCTGTGCGAAAGCCAGCCTGCCCTGTTAGGCACCAGGCACCTTTCGTTCCCTGCCAAGTTGGTGTCGTCTATAAGATTGCCCTGAGCTGTGGCAAGGCTTACGTGGGGCAAACCGGGCGTTGCCTAAACGAACGACTTATGGAACGCTCAAACAGTGTTTACAATACTACGAAAAGAAACCTAGGTGTTCACTGCCTAAAGTGTCCTTCTCAGCCCTGTGAGCCATCCCTTCATAATTGCACTGTCATTGCGAGAAATGCACATCAGTTCACACGCGAAATCATAGAAGCCGCTCACATTCTAAAGCTAGGTCAAAATTGTGTTAGCACACCCCCAATAGCCCTGACTAAACGCGAGTTAGAATATCTGAACCAGACGCACAGTAGTTTTAATGTTTAGATTCCGGCTACACTTCTCAGCCTCTAGCGGCCTGGCCTTGGTTGTTTTAGGTATTCTGTTTTTAATGCCCTTTTGGTCTTGTAATGCTCTTAATTGTCCTTTTGATTCTTTTATCGCTCTTAATGCCCCTTTTGTGTTTTTTATCGCTCTTAATGCCCCTATTGGCTTTTATCGCTCTTAATGCCCTTTTGGCCTTTTTTCGATTTTAGTTTATGTATCTTCGGATCGTGCCATCTTCAACTGTTTTTACCTACATGCCTCCCCGTTTTTCTCTTCTTTATTTTTTATAGCCCTGCCGTTATGCCTTGCTTTGACCTATATTGTTATCGTGCGCCTTTTAACTTTGCGTTCGGTGTTTTACGCCACGTACAAACTCAGCAGTTATCAATTCTTTCACGCCCACTTTTCGTACATATATATTGTGTCACTCTCTAATAAAAACCAGTTGAAGTCAGCGCTGTGTTGTCGTTCTCTTCCTGCGTCTTTGTTTTCAAGTGCGCTAGTTTGATTTCCAAAACAACTACTGTAGCCAGCGACCATAACTGGTGAATGGTGGAAGTCATTACAAAATATAGATAAATCGGTTTGTTAAAAGGACAGGCAAAGTGTTTGGCCGAAATGATTAAAATCTGATCTGCCACTCTGCACTGGAGAAGGGTGGGGGGAGAAGAAAGAGGATCATGATGGGTGACGATGTGGTAGAAGGCATATGAAAATACATTCAGGCACGGCAATCTGCTTTACAATCGCGAATTCAGTCCGGTGGCGCGCACAAAAAATGGCAAAGTGCCCGCACTGCCTGGAGACACTCCTCCTTGCCTTGCCAAGCGCCCAGCAGCAGGTCCTCTCACAAAAGGCGCCACCCATTTTTATGGGGTACTGCCACCGCACGGCACACTAGCCAGTATATTCTAGGCGCTGTAATAATATGACGTAAATATGTATTGCTTAAACTAGCCAAACAACGGGATTTGCATGCTGTTTTGCAATAAAGCGTTTTTGAACGCTGTATCAAGTGCCACCATAAGCAAGTAATTTAGGTGCCTTTTCACATCATACCCTATAACAATTGGTCAAAACGTATGTTATGTTTTACGGCGCATAACCGACTAACGCTATCTTACAAACCATCAACAATAGCGAAACCGAATTTGCAGCGTCCAAAGCTGTCCTGATGTTACAATGCAAAGACCACAGTGGCTGAGGTCATCCCTGATTTTTTTAAGAAACAAATGCTCAGCTACCCATCTGTTATAGGCGGAGGTAGCCGTCATTTCCTTTCGAACGATGTTGTTCTTTGGCGATTAAACTTTTTGTATTAAAAAAAAATCTTGAACCCCTCTATATGCATGGACGAAAACCATCGCTAATCATTCATTTGGTAGCCTAGATTGGTCGTCACCTTCGCCAACAGTCCGGCGTCGTCCACTGCGGGAGTAAGACATATCGAACACCTCTCCAGTTATTCCGATCCTGTGCGACCTTCACCCACCTTAATCCACTACCGTTCCTATCATCTCCCCAGTGGACGTCTGCTGCCTCATGCCTCACTTGTCTTCTCTAGGAATCTAATTCTTTACCATTAACAACCAACCCTTACCTTGACTTACATTACATGTTCTAGAAATGCCTGTTTTGTTTTCTTGTTGCAAGCATTTTTTCGCCTGCGGGTTTGTTTCATGACCCACTCTGCCATGCTCGTGTCTGCAAACGTGGAATCTAAAAGTTATCTTTTGTAGATACCAAAGCTAAATCACTTAAGCTTTGACAAAAAAAGCAAATCTTATGGGCTCCTATACGCAGAATGAAGTTGGCAATTGAATCTGTATAACCTTGTTCGCCATCATATTACCACGCCGGCTTGTCGTTTCATCATACCTCTTCGCATCCTTCCCTCTCGTTTCACTATGGGCTTGCCGATTGATCAGATTCAATTCTTTCTCATTCGTTATCATTTCTACGCCAGACTATCACTACCGGCCCTAAGCTTCCTCGGCAGGTACATCTGGTTTAAGATAGGAACGACCCGCTTTCACTACAGCGGCAGCGCAGCCGGCCTCAAGTTCCCTGCTTGTGGCAGCTTGCTTCGAATACATAAAGACACTTTACGCCCGTCTAAATAAAACCAAGCTCGACCAACCAAGGGACATCTCCTACAATATGTCACAGAAAACTAATTAAGTGTCCGTGAGATGGGTGTGGTTCCGCCTAGTGTGCAAAATTGTGAGCGCGGGGTGCACGGTATATGGGGCAGTTTGCCCTGTTTCCACAATGTAGTCCAGTTACTTGCGGGGTGGGCTATGATACTAGGTCGAGGACGAGCAGAATGCGTTTCCTCTCCTTTCGAAGTGGTACCAAATGTGTTTTGAAGGCGTGCAAGGAGCGAAGCGATAAACGTTGTCAGTTGGCATGCAGGACATTCTTGCAATTGGCGGTACGGAGATTTTTTATGGCACACTCGTGCGTTCGCCCATCTTCCTCTGCATGAACGAGCACTTGAACTATTGTGGTGTCCTCTGAACGAATCACCCTGATATATGGGAACTTGAGCTCAAAGGTGCGTATGACATGTGGTCGCTCGCGCACCTGCAAGAGCTTTATGTCGGTCAGTTAGTGCGGAGACCTTTTCTCAAGAAGCCAGCCTATACCACCGGATTTGCCTAAAGATATGCCAGCGGTATGATCGCTGAGGTACAGAGATATTCTAGAAAACTATCCCTAGCGCTCTTTTGTACGCGTCGAAGAGCTGTTTTTCCGGCATCATTCATGAGACCCCTTGGAGAATAGTGGGTTCGGCGTAAATATTATTTATACACGCAGCATTACGATGTCGTGTTTCATGCCTGTGGTTCTACCAAAGGGTAGCGCATTCCTTGTTGTACACTGGACTCACGCTGGGTGGTATAGTATAAACGTGTATCGGAAGGGTGTTCTCGAATATAAGTTTAATATAGCCTTGCCTCGCAACACACTCACTTGGCATTTTTATCGGATTATGTGGAATACATACCCTTTCATTGTTACTTAGCGGTATTCGATGTCGTGCTGAGGAGGATGAAGAGCGGCATACTCTCAGAAGACGACGCTGAGGGTGGTGATATCGGTGCTTTCATCAACATTAGTTGTGTGGATAGCCATCGGAATGTGTATCTTCCTCGTAACCTCTCTAGGTGGAGGCGAATCCATTCCAACCTCTGTACAAGCTGGATCTCCGCAGCGGTCGTAATGTCTGTACCACCACAATGACTACCGAAGCCGCTACGTCTACGGCCGCCACACCTGCTGTCGTCATGGCCCATCCTCGTGACCCCGGAACTTTCTGTGGGACCGACGACGTTGATGTAGACGACTGGTTATCCCGTTATGAGCGACTGAGCAAGCACAATTGGTGCGATCCCACACTAATGCTCACGAATGTTATCTTTTACTTGACTGGGACCGCGCGGGTGAGGTTTGAAACCCGTGAAGGTGACCTCAATTCTTGGGATAACTGCAAGGAGAAGCTCCACGACCTGTTCGGAAAGCCTATTAGCCACCACCTCGCCGCAAAGAAAGCGCTCACCTTTCGCACCCAAACGTATACGGAGTCTTCACTCCCTTATATCTGAGACTTCCTACATCTGTGCCGCTAAGTCTACCAAGTCATGCCTGAGGAGGATAAGTCGGCCATATAGTAAAAGGCATTGCCGACAATGTCGCCAACCTCCTATTGTGCAGGAAGTTCTCTATTCCCTTCCGCAATAGCATAACCTTACATGTTCCTCTAAACACATTTTCTCCTTATCACTTGTTGCTCGAATTTGTCCACAAGCCTTCTTTATTTTTTTTAATTATTTTTTTCATGTCAGTTGCGGTTCCCTGTGTGGTTATTATCCTGTGACTGTACTTCTCCCCTCCCCACCCCCTCCCCCCTTTGTAGAAAGTTTTAAGAATTGTCCCCCTTAGATATATGCCGTATCAGGGCCCTTCGCAAAGCCTGTCCCTTTGTAAGGTGTATCTACAACAAACCCATTTCAGTGGTGACTAATCATCTACCCGGTTTTGTAGTTTTCCCTGGTACTGCCGCTTTTACTTCTTTTGCAGGCCACAGAATCCCTGGTTCCAGGCTGATAAATACATACTGAATTTTATTTTCACTTCATGACCATTTTCTACTCACCCATCCTCTCCTCCCCACTCCTCCGCGCCTACTTTCTTCGCACACACTTTCCCCTCCCGAGCTTTTCTTCTTCCGAAGCAAAAGCGTATTTAAACCTCTGCCAGTGACGATCGCTTTACCCAGACCGAAACGTTGGCTCATCGAAGAACTGAGGTGTACCCCATTTACCTTGTTCAGTTCTTCTTCATACCATGCAAACCATCTTCTTCTCGTTCTACCTCTATCGAAAATGTGAAATCGTTGCGCTCAAATTTCGCATTAGGAAGTGGGGCATTCGTTGGGAACTTTTTTAAATGATTTTTTTTTCTTGAATATAGTATTTGGTCGATGGATTCGGGTCTGCAAACACTGCAAACCCATTAAAATAAAAAAAAATGAATTAGGCATTTGTTTACTTACCGAGTCTTGCTAACGGCTTCCAACTCTCCAGTTGCACTGAAAATCTTACAGCGGTAAAAAAACGCTAACGAATAAAATCTCGCTTTAAACGTTTTCCACAGGGCTTCAACAATGCTTTCCCCGTTTTTCGCGTCAGCCCTCGTCTCGCTCGGGAGGAGCCGGAGTCAAAACGGAGAAGGCTTACCCTCAGCCAGCCTCAGTGCCAGAATGGTAATGGGCCAACCCTACTGAAAAATCCTGTATAAAATTCGTACAGGAAATCGTATACAGGTTTACTGTACAGGATCTGGGATACCGAATTGGGGGCTATTTCAGCAAATTCCTGTACTGCTCTGGAAAGTCCGGAATGAAACCGCGCGGAGCTCTGATACGGGAATGGCCTGTATAGCTGATGGCCTTCGTTTCCGGAAAGAAACGCGTCGCCAGGGTGGAAAAAGCATGCAACAATATAAAATAAAACGACTATGTTTAAAATAATATACAAAATTAAAAAAAAATAAAAAAAAAATCTTACTACCGAACTTGGAATTGAACCTCAGTCCTTATGGTCTTCAGTCGGGCACCTTAACCACTACTCTACGCAGGCTTATAGTTACAGCGGTTATTATTCAGTATATGTAGCTACTTTTGCTCTTTCGTACTTGTATATTTTGCTTGGCAGTAGAATTTGTGGCCGTAATTCACCGATCGCCCTTTAAACACGATGAATATCTTTGCAGGCTATCACGAGGGTTCACAAATGTGGCGTATCTTTATAATGCGTCGCTTTATTGAAGGCAAACCTCGAGATATCATAATTTAATAGTGCTGATGTGTTTTTGATCGTCTACGAACGCTTGTAAGTTTTCCTACATAGAGATATCCGCTGCACTAATACTTGTAATACTGGGCGTTTTAGCTTCACGTGCTACCAGCGGAGCATCGATGCCAAATACACTTCCGACTTTGCGGTTTCAATATGTAAACATTCGAGAACGCGTCGCGTGGTGTGCGGCTATCTGCGCATCTTTCGATGGTCAGCGATGTTTATTTTTTCTCGAACAGTTTTTTGTCATCGCTAGCGAAACGATACGTTCGTGCTTCTACTTTCGTGTTGTAGGCGGCAGATCTTCAGTCGCAGATATGAAGAAGCACCGCAAGATCGTACGAGCTGCAGTACGAGCGCGTACGCGCAAAAGCGACGCGACGCGCGTATATGCATGCTAGCGCACACTTCGACGGCTTCGCATTTTCGAGGTAGTTGGAAAACTAAGCGCGCCCTTTATATACAGAACAGTTGTATAACATGTTTGGTATCATGCTTATTTAGTGCGCTGTCGTGTCCGGCTTGGTCATTCTGGTTGAGCTTCGTCGATCGGCCCGGCTTCTGTTCAGAAGCGGAATACTCTGCCCGGTATCAGTTCCAGAAATGACGCGTTCGTCTGGTTTCTGGTTAATTGATACAGGCTGAATAATACATAACACTAGTACATTTGAAAAAGAAAAAAAAGAAAAAGAAACAAAAAGAAAATAGAAAATGATAAAAATATTACTTGTGATTCGAACTTCGGTCTTTTAGGCCGGCAAGCACGCACTTTAACCACTACACCACGGCATGACGCGGTGATTGTGGTTATGTATCTACTTATGTAGTTGAGATTGCTCTTTTGTAGTTTGTATTTTTGTAGGGTGTAGAATTTGTGGTCGTAATTGAACGATCGCCCTTTAAACACGCTGCATCTTTTTCCTGGCTATCACGAAGGGTTATCCGTGTCCCGCATCTTTACAATGTATCGCTTTCTTGCAGACAAACCTCCGAATGTCACAATTTACTAGTGCTTATGTGCTTTGTCATCGTCTTCGAACGCATGCTATTTTTGCTACATATATAGGGTCTTGAATATTTGAGGGCCGGGTTTTAAAACAAACGAAAGGAAAATCTATTGCACTATTCAAGCTGAAATAATGTTCACAAAGTAGAAAAATATGGTCTACGTTATTTGATAAGTGATTCAACATCGGTACTTCCCTAGATATTCCGGAATAGACGAAAAACTGCTCTTGGCGGCATGCAAAGTTTTCGCAGAGGAGAGCCGAAAAGCTGCTTTGACATGATGCGCCATCTGTCAAGCAGCGAGGCAAGCGCCATCCCGGCCGTTGACGAGCTTTGCTTGCTGCTTGACAGATGGCGCATCATGTCAAAGCAGCTTTTCGGCTCTCCTCTGCGAAAATTTTGCACGCCGCCGAAAGCAGTTTTTCGTCGATTCCGGGAAATCTAGGCAAGTACCGATGTTGAATAACTTATCAAATAACGTAGACCATAGTTTGCTACTTTGTGAACATTATTTCAGCTCGAATATTGCAGTAGATTTCGCATACGATTGTTTAAAACCCGGCCCTCAAATATTCAAGACCCTGTAGATATATGCGGTGCACCAACACTTGTAATACTGCTTGTTTTAGCTTCACCTGCTGCCAGCGGAGCCGCGACGTCAATGAATTTACTTCTGACCAAGTGTTTTGCATGCGTAAACACTCGAGGAAGCGACTCCCGATATTCGGCTGACCTGTGCATATTTCGATGGTCAGCGATGTTTCATTTATTCTCGAGTGTATTTTATCCGCGCTAACGAAACGCTAAGATCTTGCTTGCACTTTCGCGTTGAAGGTGGCAGATCTTCAGTCGCAGATTATGAAGATGCACCGCAAGATCGTACAAGCTGCAGCGACTGTTGCACACGCAAAAACAAAACGCGATGCATGTATGTACTTGCTAGTGCACACATCCACGGCTTCATATCTTCTAGGTATGTACGAAACAACGCGTACTCCACATATACTGAAAAGTTTTAACGTATATTATGCATGGTTTCATGCTTATTTAGCGTGAAGGCATATTCCGACGTGGTCATCCTAGCTGAGCTTCACGATCCGCTCGAGTTGTACTGAGAAGCGGAAATACTCTGTCCCGTATCAGTTTCATTCATATCGGATTTGTGGACATGACCTGTCCTGTACATGAGCTCAATACAGGACTGGTCCGCCCTGTTTCATATCCATACCGGACTGGGATGTCGTGTATAAGATGCATACGAGAAATGGTCTGCCCTGTATTAACTCGATACCGGACTGGATCGTCCGGATTGAGATTCATACCGGACGTGACCTGTCCGATATAAACCCGTTTAAGCTTCATACAGGACTGGTGCGCCCTGTTTCACATCAATACCGGATTGGGATGTCATGTAAAAGATGCATACCGGAAATGATCTGCCCTGTATTAACTCTATAACGGACTGGACCGTCCGGATTGAGATTCATACCGGACATGACCTGTCCGATATAAACCCGTTTAAGCTTCATACAGGATTGGTCACACCGGTATCAAATTTATACGGGATAATACAGGACCGGTTCAAACCCGTTTGACGTGATACGGGATTTTTCACTAGGGAACTGCAGAATATGCGGAGGGAGGGAGAGAAGAAGGCGGCAGTTTGAACGCCCTGTCACAGCAGTGTCGACTGACAACGCCTGAGCGCCTAGCGATCATTCTCACTTGATCCTGACAGCCGCAGTTCACTGAGAAAGGGCTTGTTTGTGGGTGTAGTTACTGCAGTCACGGTGCCTTTTCTCCTCTCATGCACTTATTCTGCTCTGAATGCAAACGAATGGTTTAATGCGCAGTTTGCGCATCTGTTTACGTTTATTATGTGTTATAAGCACCTCTTCTTGTTCGGTTTCGTGAATTTCAGGGCAAGGGCACGAAGGAGAAAAACCTGCACAAGTACCAGCCACACATTTGTGATTCCGCCAGCGCCTATCGTATAATATGCGCAGATATCACCAAATAGGCTTAACCTAGTAGTTTATTAGTACTTTGCTATCTGATAACCCGTTGCGTCGTGTCCACGAAGTACGATAAAAGGGCTTCGGCTTTATGCTGAGCAACTCTGAGACAGGAGCGGTATACAAAAACGGGCGTCTCTCGTTTCCAGTGAGTATGAAGAATATAGATCGCACAATGGTTCGCGTACACTATAATTTCGTCTGTGGGTTGAGATGGAGGGTGAAGGGAGGTTCGCTTGCCTGCTAGCCAGAATTTAAAGAGAACTGTTTCAACCTGATACTTTACACGATATTCACTATAAAAGAGACTAAAGAGCTTAACACTTTGACTAGCACCCACGTCAAAGAGCCTTTCCTGTCATGCTCGGCCCCTGAGCATTTCAAATGTTTTCAGAGAGCATTCAGGGTATTGGCTTTGCATCTACGTAGAGGTGTGTCCTATACTATTCATCGCTTTTTACCCCATGACGTCATTCATTCTGCAAGCTGTAACAATGGGCTGAGAAAATCATTTTTTTGATAAACGAACCAAGTTCAGAAACTGGCTCTAAGTCAAATATTTCAGTAAGAGGTAGCTGGTCTATTGTTATTTCCAAAATGCTGGTATAGCAAATGTTGACCCGTAACGTTTCGAATTCAGCGCGCAATATTTGATTCATTTTTTAGAATGAGAGAGACTCCCTGATTTACCACCTTTGTCAAAAGTAACCATACTGTGTGTTTCGCTTCTCAGTTGGGTAGGAGGGAATTCGTACCACTCCTGACGATTTAAATCTACGCAAAGTAAACGCTAGCAACTGTCCTGACTTCTAAACAAGTTGCGATCCTCTAGGAATCGATGTTGTCTTTAGAATATTAGCGAGAAGCAAACCATGCAGCCCGGTTACGTTTGGCAAATACGGCACATATAATAATGTTTGTGTTATGTTTTTTGTATATCTTTTCACAATTCCGAGCGTAGAAAAGTTACGCGTACTGAGCTAGTACATTCAATCAAATCGCAGACATTGATTTAATACAAGAACTCCAAACAATAAGTAATCAAACACCTCGCCTTACTCAGAGAATATTAAATAAAGAATAAAGAATGAAAGAAAAGGAGAAACCTAAACTTGTGCAAGCCTTCGTTTTTAGCCGCATTACATATTGCACGCCCTACTTATTCCTACAGGCCAACGAAAGAGAAGCGATCGATTCCATTATTCGGCAGTCCTTCAAAACGGCACTCGGTCTTCCGATTAGTACGTCCGCCAAGAAACTCGTGCAACTGGGAATACATAATACACTACATGAAATGAATAAATTAGCGGCTGAACGCAACATCGGCTGGAAGACAAGTACTAAAAAAGACCGACATACACTACGAGGGTAAACACACCCAGGTAACGACTATTCTCCGTTCATTACACAAAATGCTGCAAGTCCCTCCATTACCTAAAAACATGCATCCGGTGTTTTACCTGCAGCGTCGGGTGGCAAGAGCCCAAACATTAGAGAAACGCTATTTTAATCTACCACAAATGACGTATGTCGACGCGGCAGAACACGGGTATACGAAAGCCTATCCCCTGGCATTAGTCGTTCATAGCTATTGCTTACAAAATTCAGGAACAATAAACAAAGCACGAACACCAGAGAAGACAGAAGAGGCGGCTGTAGCTCAGGCGATTGTCACGACAAACTCAAATTTAATTTTCAGCTACTCTAAAACAGTAATTCGAAATTTCGCTAAAGGTAGAATTCATCAACCAGCAGCAGAAATTTTGAGGGCTTTTGATCACTCAAAAAATGCAAGTTCGAAAAAATGCAATAAACATTTGTGGGTGTCCCCTCACGCGGGTCATCCCGGGAACAAGGCGGCGCGACAGTATACCCTAGACTTCGTCGTAAGCTGGGAGGTGCGTTACCTGGAATTAAGATTGATCATTGTTATCTTGGGTATCAGTGAGCTCAAGTGGACCGGAATGGGAGAATTTAATTCCGGCGACCATTATGTCTTTTTTTGTGGGCACGAATCCAGGAAAAGGAGTGGGGTCGTTCTCTTAGTAAGCAGAAAAATGGGCAATACAGTACTAGGATACAACACCAAAAACGACCGAATGATTTCACTTCGGATCCAAGGTCACCCTTTCAACATAACAGTTATCCAAATCTATGCACCAGCCACTACTGCTTAAGAAGCTGACGTTGAGAGATTTTATGCTGCCTGCAATGCCTTTTAATGGCACTCCATCATCAGATGTCCTTTTTCTCATAGGAGACTGGAATGCTAAGGTGGGGAGTGAAGAAATGTCCGGAATTACAGGCACGTTCGGTCTTGGTGAGCCAAATGAAGCTGGACACAGGCTAGTAGAGTTTTGTCAAGAAAACAACCTGACCATAGCGAATACTCATTTTCAACAGGACAACAGGCGCCTGTACACATGGACTTCACCGGAAATCAGATCGACTATATTCTTTGCCGCCAGATATGGAGAAGCGCTATACAAGCAGTAAAAACAAGGCCTGGGGCCGATTGTGGCACCGATCATCAGCTTCTTGTTGCCAAAATTAAGCTACGATTGAGGAAGACGCAGAAAACTAGAAGGCCTTTCAGGTATAATCTGGATCAAATTCCATCAGAATATGCTTTGGAAGTGAGGAATCTATTTCAAGAATTATATCTAGAAGACAGAGAGCCTGAAGAGATGTGGACTGATGTTCGTGATATAATAATACAAGTTCGTATTAAGGTAGTTGTAAAAAAAACAAAAGCAAGAAAGCAAACCGGTTAGCTGAAGAGGCTGTACAAATAGCTGAGGAAAGGAGGATGGCAAAAGTTATGTGGGAAAGAGAAAGATACAAGGTTCTCAATGCGGATTTCAGAAAATAGCATGAAGAAATAAGAATGCCTTCCTGAACATACAGTGCCAAGAAGTTGAGGACAACAGCCAATTGAGCAACACAAGAGCTCTGTATAAGACCATCAAAGATATCAAAGGAAGCTTCTGTGCTAAGCTGGGCGTGATAAAGGACAAACGAGGCAAGGACCTCACTGAAGAATCAGAGATAAAGAAGAGGTGGCAGGAATACACAGAAGAACTGTACAAGAAGGACCCGGATGTGCAAACTCAATATAAGACGGTTGTGATTACAGATCTCGAGCCGGGCATCCTGAAGAGTAAAGTTGAATGGGACAAAGCTAGCGGAATTGATGGCATTCCAGCTGAGTTGCTTCAGAACCTCAACCATGACGACACTGTTAACGTTTTGTATACATTGTGTCAGCAAATGTGGACAACCCTGCAGTGGCCACAGGACTGGAAGAGGTCAGCTTACATCGCCATTCGAAAGAAAGGCAGTGCCAAAGATTGTTCCAACTACCGCACGATTGTGCTTATTTCGCCTGCTAGCAAGGTGATGTGTAAAATCCTCAAAGGTAGGCTACAGCAGTATGTGAATCGGGAGCTTCCGGACATGCGAGCTGGGTTTCGCAAGGGCAGAGGAACTAGAGACCAGAGTGCCAACCTTCGCTGGATCATGGAAAAAGCAAGAGAGATCCAGAAACCTGTCTACTTCTGCCTTATTGATTATCCGAAAGCGTTTGACTGCGTAGCTCACAGCAGATTGTGGCAAGCTCCCCAAGTGATGGGAGTTTCAATTCACCTCATCTGTCTCCTCAGGAACGTGTATGAAGGGCAAGAGGCCACAGTCAGAACTGGGCATGGTCTTACTGAATGGTTTCCGATTGAAAAAGGAGTGAGACAAGGCTGCATACTGTCGCCCTGCCTATTTAACCTATATGCTGAGTGCATCTTGAGGAAGGCCGGTCTGGACGAGTCTTCAGTTGGAGTGAAGATTGCTGGGAAACGTATCAGCAACCTTAGATATGCGGATGATACCGCTTTGATGGCTGAAAGCTGTGTGGAACTCAAGAGACTTCTGATACGCGTACAAAAAGAGAGTGAGAAGTTTCGGCTTAAACTAAACATTAAAAAGACAAAGACCATGACGTCTTGAACTACCAAGTCCTGGAGCATCAAGGGACAAGTGGAAGCTGTGGCAGAATTTCTCTTCTTGGGCTCCAAGAGTACCCCGGAAGCAGACTGCAGCCATGAAATTAGGAGACGCCTGCTTCTTGGAAAGAGAGCCATGGCTAGCTTTGACCACCTAGTAAAGAGCAGAGACATTACACTGCCAACCAAGATCCGTATAACTCGTGCTATGGTCTGTCCAGTTGTGATGTATGGATGCGAGAGTTGGACTGTGAAGAAGGCTGACCACAAAGAATTGGCGCGTTTGAATTGTGGTGCTGGCGGAGACCCTTGAGTGTTCCTTGCACTGCCAGAAGATCAAATCAGTCGAGCTGGTGAACTGATAAGATATGATGTTCTTATAATAAGGGACGAGCGCTAGTGGAAAAAGCGAAGACAAAGGACAATCGCTTGGGCATTCTCCTCCAAAATGAGCTGTCGAGAAGTACGCGAAATAGCCATTCTATGAAGTGCATGCGCAGGCAAAACAAATATTGCATTTTAGACAATGGCAACTCCAAGGCAGTCAAACTAGGCAGCCACGTTATTACTTGGCGATAGATCGGCCGATCTGGGGGCATCGACTAGAATGCCATCGATACCTAGATGCCCTAGACTCCTAAAATAATATTGCCACCTGACGGTTCGAGGTACCGCTTGACAGACGAAGGAGTTGGAGACTCTCGCGCGCTTCGGCTAGATAGGAAAATAAAAAAAAAATAAAACAAATTCTTTGCTACCCAATTCTTGGCCGATTCCCCTCTGTGGGTATGTGCCATAAGTTATTTGGAGAACAACAACAACGACTGTGGACTCTTGAGCCTGTGTCTCTCTGTTACCGTTTCCCGTGAACCCCTGTCTTGACTGTGTGTCTCTGGCCCTGTTGCCGATTCCCATAAATCCCTGTCTTCGTGACAGTTTTGGCGGAGCCGCTGGGTAATTGTCCTCTCAATGTCGCACACCCCTCCGCGAACCAACGACACCGAGCTTTTGCCTGTGGACACGCCAGTTCATCGCGTCAGCCGGAGGAACCTGGGCCTTCCTCCCGAACACGGGCCCTTGGAGTCCATTTCAACAACGAGCCTCCGCCAGCCACGCAAAGCACTACGTCGGTCATGCAAGGTACTCCTGTTTACTTTCGAAACCCCCGAGTGCCGACATCGTTCCATGGCACTGCGCATGAAGACGTTGAGGATTGGCTGACTTAGTTCGAACGAGCCGCATCCTTTAATCAGTGGGACGACAACTTAAAGCTGTGGAACGCCATTTTCTGCCTGGAAGACCATGCTTTGACATGGTATGAGAACCGAGAAGACACATTAACATCATGGCCTCAGCTCCGCCATCTTATCATAGAGGCGTATGTCAGCCTGGATAGGCGCGAACGAGCAGAACGTGCTCTACAATCTCGGAAACAGATGCCAAACGAGTCCGTCATGATGTATGTTGAGGATATGACGAAACTATTTCCACGTGCGGATCCCAACATGTCTGAAGACAGAAAGCTGCGCCACCTGATGCATGGGGTTAAAGAACAGCTTTTTGCTGGTCTTGTACGTAGCCCACCAACTACAGTTACCTCATTTTTAACAGAGGCGGTCACCATGGAAACGATCCTATACCAGCGCCGCTCGGCGGTCTACGACAGCCCAATCCTCGCTACGACTGCTGCCGAGCCTCTTACAGCTGCTGTAAGCAATACTGAACACCTCCGAGATCTTTTCGTGCAATTGTACGCGAGGAACTGCAGAATGTTTATGGCACGTTCCAACCCAGGGGTGATTCTCTCGCACATATGATCCGCGAAGAGATTCAGTAAGTCACGCAGCCATCTCTGCATGTTGCTGAAGCTGAAAGTACCCCTGTTCCTGATTATTCTCATCCGACTTACGCTGACATTCTTCGACGCCCAGTTCCCGTCCAAGCTCCGTTGTCTACGTTACCAGCAACCCATTGCATATTTTCCGGTGGTGCCCTTATCGGGAACTCGGACCGGAGGGTTCTTACACCAACGCACCTAGACGCACGTTCGGTGAACTACCTCGTGACATGCTTAATGATGATGTTATTCAGCCGTCTAAAAGTCCGTGGTCGTCGCCAGTTGTGATGGTTAAGAAAAAGGATGACACGCTGCGTTTCTGCGTTGATTACAGGAAACTGAATGACATCACAAAAAAGATGTATATCCGTTGCCCCGTATCGACGATTCACTCGATCGACTTCGCAACGCCAAGTTCTTTACCTCCATTGATTTAAACAGTGGTCATTGGCAGATAGAAGTGGATGAGCGCGATCGGGAAGAGACTGCCTTTGTGACACTCGATGGCTTATACGAATTTAAAGTATTGCCTTTCGGTCTGTGCTCAGCGCCAGCGACGTTCCAGAGAATGATGGACACCGTACTTGATGGTCTTAAATGGCAAACCTGTTTGGTTTATTTGGACGACGTCATCGTGTTTTCAGAAACGTTTGACCAACATCTTAAGCGGCTGCGAACGGTATTGGACGCTCTTCGCTCGGCCGATTTGACACTCAAACCGGGAAAATGTCACTTTGGATATCAGCAGCTGAAATTTCTCGCTCATGTGGTTAGCGCTGACGGTGTCCAGCCAGATCCTGATAAAACAGCCGCTGTAGCCAATTTTCCCATTCCAACCACAAAGAAAGCAGTCCGACGTTTCTTGGGCCTGTGCGCATACTATCGCTTTTCATTGCTGATTTTGCCAAGATTGCAGAACCTTTGACGCGCCTGACACGTTATGACGTCCCGTATGCCTGGCCTTCCGAGCAGCAGGAGGCATTCACCGAGCTGCGCCAACGGCTGCACAACCCTCCCATTCTTGCACACTTCGATGAGGACGCTGCCACCGAAATTCACACCGACGCCAGCAACGTCGGTCTGGGTGCTGTTCTGGTCCAGCACCAGCAAGGCGAAGAAAAAGTGATCGCTTATGCCAGCCGCACCCTTTCTCGGGCAGAATCAAACTATTCAACTTCTGAAAAGGAGTGTCTCACCGTCGTTTGGGCCACAATGAAATTCCGACCTTGCCTCTACGGCCATAAATTTAAAGTTGTGACAGACCATCATGCTTTGTGTTGGCTGGCTAGTCTTCGAGATCGATCAGGACGTCTTGCACGGTGGAGCCTTCGTATGCAGGAATTTGATTACTCTATCGTTTATTAATCCGGACGTAAATATGAACATGCTGACACACTGTCTCGATCACCAGTGGAGTTGGCCCATGATAGTACGGATGAAGACGCCCATTTTCTTGGCATTATCAGTTCCTCTGATTTAAAGGCCCGGCAAAAGGCTGATCCAGACCTTAGAACTGTGATGGATCATCTGGAGGGTTTCGATTCTACAGTATCTCGACTGTTTGCTAAGAACTTGTCATCCTTCTGTACACGCAACGGAATCATCTACAAGAAAAGCGCCGGCAATAGTGACCGAGCATATCTTCTAGTCATCCCTGCAGATCTCCGCGATGAAATCCTTCATGCTTGCAATGATGAACCCACCGCTGGACACTTGGGCTTTGCACGCACACTTAGCAGAGTGCGCCAGGCCTACTACTGGCCCAAACTTACCGCCACCGTTCATCGATATGTTAGAGGTTGCCGCGAGTGCCAGCGACGCAAGACACCGCCATTGAAGCCAGCGGGTTTCCTGCAGCCTATTTCCCACCGCTAGTACCATTCGACCAAATTGGTATGGACTTTCTTGGCCCTTTTCCTCTTTCGTCAGCTGGTAATAAGTGGATTATCGTGGCTACAGATTATCTGACACGTTACGCGGAAACTATGGCGGTGCCACGTGCAACATCCTCCGAAGTGGCACAATTTTTCATGACGCAGATTGTCCTCCGCCATGGCACCCCTTCATACGTCATCACTGATCGTGGCAAGGCATTTACAGCGCGTCTTCTTGAGGAACTTTTCCAACTAAGCCAGACACATCATCGAAAGACTACTGCTTACCATCCTCAGTCTAATGGCCTTACTGAGCGACTAAACAAAACAATAGCGGACATGCTCGCCATGTATGTGGATGTCCGGCATAAAACATGGGACGAGATATTGCCTTATGTCACATTTGCATAAACCACGGCCGTCCAAGAAACAACTCGATTCCCTCCGTTTCGCCTAGTATACGGACGCGATGTACAGACCATGCTCGACGCTATGCTGCCATGTGCGGCTGACGACCAGCTGCTTGCCGCTGACGCAGAAGAATTCACCAACTACGTTGAGGAAGCTCGCCAACTCGCCCGTAATCACATTACAAAACAGCAACCAACAGATGCACGCCGATATAACGACCGCCTTCGCTATGTAGTGTTCCAGCCTGGTGACAAAGTCTGGGTGTGGACACCTTTCCGGCGCCCAGGCCTGTCTGAAAAATTTCTCAATCCTTACTTCGGACCCTACGGAGTGTTGCGCCGCCTCTCAGAAGTTACGTACGAGGTTATTCCAGATGGAACTGTACCGAGTTCTGGTCGTCAGTGCTAGTCTGACCTGGTGCATGTACTTCGCATGAAGCCGTATTTTACCCGCTGAAAGTCGTATTTGCCATCCGGATAAGTTTTTTTTCTGTGAGCTTGCGGGGTTTTTTTCGAGGAGGGGGGAATAATGCACCTGACGGTTCGAGGTAGTGCTTGAAAGACGAAGAAGTTGGAGAATCTCGCGCGCATCGGCTAGCTAGGACTGTGGACTCTTGAGCTTGTGTCTTTGTGTTACCGTTTCCCGGCAACCTGTGTCTTGACTGTGTGTGTCTGCCCCTGTTGCCGATTCCCATAAAACCCTGTCTTCGTGACAATATAACCAAACACTATAAACTATATAAAAACGTTACATACCCCTTACCTCATTAAGGAGCAAGAAGTAGAGCGGAGACTACTCCAAAACTAAATCCACCCCAAAAACCGGCAGTAGTTAGCCCCGTATAATCGGACAGATCCCTGCGTTGGTGTAAGAACCAAACGCAGGGATAGAGCCGGCGTAAATTACATATTCTGAGCCTCCACAGCAACTGCCCGCCTGAATATGTCCGGAAGCTCGCGCAATCGGGATCGTGGGAGACCTGCCTGCTCAGCAAATCTCAATTCCTGGCCGTCGCCATGCGGTCTCCGCCGACGGCCACCTATTAGTCTACAAGCCAACCTTAAGAACGGCGTCCCAGAACGAGCGAGAAAGCGCGCATGTACAGAGCTAGCTGAGCCATGCAAATGAGAAGAGCTTGTCCGCCTGCCTGGTCAGTTACTGTCAGTTATGTGGAGCCCCTTGGAGAAAGAACTGTTCTCTGGCGTCCGTAGCGCCACTTTGCAATCCTTCGGTTCCCTTGCACAGTGGAATTGTGCCACTCAGACCCACGGGATTCTTAGTAGCTTCATTCCTTAATTTCCTCTGTCCTGACTTGATTTCCGAGGAGACCCCCTTAAAGCAGTTGAGGTGTAACTCACACTGCGATAGGAAAGAGGAGACAAGAAGAAAGGGTGAAAAAGGCAAATGAAGAAGCAATATTTTAAAGCCTTAATTATGTTTGTTTCCTAGACCACCCTTCTCATTCCCGCAGTGGCTTGTTTTTGATGTGGTAGTGACAGGGAACGTCGTGTCAGTGGACTGCATCCTTGAGCATTGCCTACGATTAACAGAAGACAGATATCACCGGTTCCATCCTGAATAGGACGCGGTCCGAAAATAACGCAGTGCCCACTAGACTCTTCTCACTCAATAAAATAAAAATACCATCGCATTTTCATTTAGCCTTTATTTTTGGCTCGAAGTTTAATTATCGACAAATTTCTTGTGTTTTTGAGACAGCATTTGAAGAAATACTTGTTTATACTTACCTTCTCTGCTGAGCTTTTCGTAGCATGCATGGTGTAGGATATTTGTTACCACTCCACGGATCCAGCCATTTCTCGCCATCATCAGGCCGCGTGCGTTGCATCTTTAGAGCAAAAACGTGCCAAATATTTTGAAATTTTTCCTGTCAGCTTCACGTAGACTAAAGCGACTCAACCTTGTCAACCAACCCTTGGTAATCGTGGAACAAAAGAGTGGTTTGTAAAGATAGAAAATTACGCAATGTGTGATGATGCATTTTAGGAAGTTACAAGTGCATTCTTTCGTGATAAAGTAGGTATTCTGCACCTTTGCTGAGCTGTGGGAGGAAAACACCCACATTGAGAGAAACGTGCCGCCGCCGAAGAAATACTTGTTCAACAGAATGTTTGTTTAATACCCATTCTATGATCGAGTATTCCTGCGGTGTTGTAACTAAACACGTCACAAATAGGTTTTGAGTGCCGAAGCAACTGTGGCGCTTCTCTCTGGACACACGAAGCGCCCTGTGGAAGAAGGAAGGAAAGAGGGAGTGAAAGAAGATTAAAAAAATTCTCGGAACAATTTCCACCTCCTGAGATTGGTCAAAGTGGATGTGCATCACACAGTCCCCAGGAGATGTCCTCTTTGCATACTTCACAGACCCGTCGAACCATACCTTGAACCAGGAATATTTCGTTGATTAAATAACATAGATGCTTCATCCCAGGGTCTCCGGTGTTTTTGTTTTGTTTTGTTTCAAGTGATCTGATGCACTTTCTTAAATTCTATGCCAGGCAACTTTTACAAATGATGTCTTTGGCCTTTTTTGGTAATATTTTTCAAGGGTATGAAAATTGTGCATTTCGAAAATGAAATGCCGGGTGAAATGAAGCACTCGCGAACTGACTGAAGGGAGGGTTCGTAGCTAACTTCATTGATTTCCTCTTGCCTGACTTGATGCTCAAGAAGGCTGCTTAAGACCTGGAGAGCTGCAGCACACACGTCTAGAGGAGAATGGACAAGGGAGAGAAAGGGCGAAAAAAGAGCATGAAGAGATTAAAAGGCGCTATTTTATAGCTTCGTTTTTTGTTTCAGGGCGCACTCTTCTTATTCCCGAGGGGTTGTGTTTCCTATGGTCGTGGTGAGGTAGCGATGGTGGAACGTCGTGATAGTGGGCTGAGCCCTTGAGCAACGCCCGTGATTAGCAGCAAGCAGATTTCACAGGGTCAATACTTAATAAGCAGCTGTCACAAAATATCGCAGTTGCCATGAGACTCTTTTTACTCAATAAAAAGGGTTAACATCGCATGTCGTTTTAGCGTTTACCTTGCCTTGACTAGCAATTATCGACACATTTCTTGGGTTCTTGAGAGTTTCAGCCGAGATACATTTTTTATCTACCGCTCTGCCGACCTTTTCGTTGCATACATGGTGCAAGAAATTTGTTGTCACTCACCAGATCAAGTCATTTCTCGCCGTCATCAGGCTGCATGTGTTACATTTTTCATAGCTGATAATATTTACAAAACAATTTCCCCTTAGCGTCGCGTAGTCTAAAGCGACACAACCTTGACAAATAAACCTTGCCAACTTTGGAATGAAAGAGTGGTTGCTTGGGAACATTATAAAAATCACGCAATGTGTGATGATGTAGATGTAGGAGGCTGGAAGTGTGTTTTTCCGTGATCAAGAAGGTATTCTGCACTTTGGCTGAGCTATGGGAGGAAAACACCCACATTGAGAGATACGTGTCGCCGCCTAGGGAATACTTGCTACGCAGAATGTTCAATTAATACTCATTACGCGATGCAAGTATCCCTACGGGGCTGTCACTAAACGCGTCACTTATACGTTTTGAGGGGAGAAGGAACTGTGGCGCTTCTCTCAGGACACACGAAACGCCCTGAGGAAGAAGGAAGAAAAGAGGGAGTGAAAGAATAGCTGTCGGAACAATGTTCACCACCTGGGATCGCTCAACTTACATGTGCATCACATAGGCACCAGGAGATCTCCTCTTCGCAGACTTCGCAGACCCGTGAAGCAAGACTTTCGGAGGAATACTTCTCGAGGGAAATAACAAAGGTGCTTGATTCTGGCGTCTGAAACGATGTTTGTTATTAATTTCACGACGTTTCTTCCAGCCTATGCCAGGCGACCTTACCCCTTTTTGGTGACATTTGTCTACGGTATGAACTCCTGCCATTTTGTAAAGAAATGCCGGAATGACTTGTTCTTAAATATTAGGCATTTCACAACACCATGAAAATTTTCATGATGTTTGCATACCCTAGCAGCGAATAGAAGAAACAAGTGACGCAGAAATGAAGTTATTGTGATAATAATAATGAATATCGATGATGATGGATGATATACGCACGTGAAATAATCGATGACTCGCGCTAATCATCGCAAAGCGTCGTATTCCGCTCCTGGTTGCAGTGGGGATTTATACCAACAATAGAATTACGAAACGTTAACATCTGAAGATTCGCGTCTCCAGTGATTAACTTATTGTGCCAAAGTAGCACTCTCCTTCGCGGTTTATAATTGCCTGGCGAATGGGGCATTTTTTTAATAATCTACGTCAGTACGGTAATAGTCAGGGAACAGCACGCTTCCAGTGCTAGGTAGTCCTTGCAGGTGCTGTTCGAGTCAATCGAGTAAAATCAGCCAAAGCACCGACGGTAGCATGAGTGGACGTGCGGCTACTAGGACGAAGCGAGTGGGCCGCGCACCCCAGCAATCAATTTCGCAAGCTTAGTATTCGTTGCCTATAGAAGAGCTCGGTTTCTCAAGGCGTCCTAATGGTGAGCAGGGAAGGAATTGCATCACTTCGTAATCGCCGTCAAGGACAGCAGGCAACTTAGCTGAGCTGGAGTGCTCGTCGGCCTAAAAGCATTTTAGCAAGATGATTTGCAGCTATGATGGAATCCGAGTGCTCTGGCGCTGCGGGACATAATGCTCCGCCAGTGTGTGTGGTCTCTGTGTCCCTATCTAATTGACGCAGGAGGTGCTTGCGGTAATTGTTTTGGTCTTTTTGTATGCTTGTAAGCTTTTGTTTTCTCTGAAAAGCAGATAAGGGTCCTTATCAGCATAAACAATAATTTGGCGCGCCGACCACCGCATCTGTGTGTAAATGAGTCATCTGGTTGCTGTTTGAAGACCACCGAACCAGACAATCGAATTGGGCGGAGAGGGCGATGGATGGCTTCGACGAATCTGGCGCCTAGCTGCACTGTACCGAAGCACAGATGCACCCTGTTCTGACTTGATTCCACTATCTTCCGATCGTTGAACGAATGGCGAGATTTTGAGTTTTTAAGCGGGTTGTTCGTGACGACGGAACGGGAATACCTTTCAACAAACGTGTAGAGTTTGAAGAAAGTTCCTCCTTTCTTGTCATTGATTCGCATCGCGTAGTCAAGGAACTTACGGGAATGAAGAATAACAAACGAAATTCTTAATAAAATAACTCCCCCATCCCTCTCCAGCCCCAAGTGGCCATGATCGCAACAGACATCTGCGCAATTTTTTTAGAACATTTCTCCTATCACCCAAAGGCGCGGATAACTGCCGCTGGCGCGGTCCGCAAGCACTCCGCGTTTCTCAGGCTGCACACTGTGGAGCTCCGCAGCCCCTTTAGGTGTTTTAAACCGCGCGCGCGTCTTTCTATTTGTATTGTGTTTGCACGGGCAGCACGAGTGCGCATGAGCAAGCAGATAATCTTGGGGGGCGTGATGTTAGCGGCGACAGACGAGGGTAGATAAGCGCGTCAGAAGCGAGGCGCGGGGCTTTTGTGCGCCGGCGGAAAGGCTGGCGCGGGGCAACCGGCGAGCGTCATGGGCCAGCAGGGTGTGCACGGACGACCGAAAGAAGATCGCCGACGCGAAGATGGAAGCAGTGCCTGCAGGAACAGCCTAGGCGTATTTCTGTGAGTTGCTGTGCCGCGAGGAGCAATCTTTCTTGTGTTGCCGTTAGCGCTTTGGCCCCATTGCTAGTTTTATTCGCTCCGCAGTGTGTTTTGTTTCGCCGCGGTAAGGCCCTGACATTCTTCCCGCTTTCCGTTGGTGCTCTATTGTCGCGCGCATGAACAGCCTGTTCTCAGCGCAGTAGCGCCTTATGTTTCTCTGTTTTGCTTTTTTTGTTTATCCGGAAAAACCGGTGTTTTTAAGAGACTGGATATGTCACTCGTCGGGCGAGACCATGGCTCGCGAACCCGTTTTCTGAAGGCGAGGCCTTCATCTGGCGCCCAACGTGATTTTTGCTCGAGCTTTGGTTTGCCCCGCGAGTGTCGCAACTTTAGTGAGAACATTCCACGTTTCTATGCGTAGCTATGGCAGATAATCTCAACTTACCTGGCGCAAGCGCCCAGTTGAAAGATGAATTTCCACCCCCCAACCATGCGGGTTCTATGCAAGAGCAATTAGGAGACCAGAAAAGTGAACTGTCGGATTTTCAAAGCGGAATTATTGGCCTACTGTCCCAGCTACTTGCGTCAAAGGCGCAATTTAGAGAAGGGATGGGAAGCGAGCCAGTTTCGTTAACACCCACTCCCTTGTATCGCGATAACCATCTGCAGCTAAATTTGCCCGTGCCTAGGTGTGAAGGGTACGCCGACAAGAAATCTGTTTGCGATTTTCTTCATGAACTCGATGACTATCAGATGGCAATGGCAATTTCGGACAGTGCTCTGGTCACACGTGTGATTCCTGTAGCATTAGTAGTTTCTGTAGCAACCTGGAGGCGTAGACAGCGGCCATTCACAACAAAACAGGACTGTGCAGCGTTTTCGGGAAGAGTTTTTGCCGCCTGACTACGTCATCCGCATCAAGGATGAGCTTTGTGCCAGGACGCAAGGCGAACACGAAGGTTTGCTCGAGTTTTTGCGCAGTTTTCAAGAGCTGCACGAGCGGGCAGATCCTGGAGCTCCGGAACCAGAGAAGGTGGCTCATGCCATACATTGGTGCCATCCGAGGTATCAGCCATACCTCCGGCGCCGCCAGTTCATGGACTTCGAGGACATGGCCAGGGAGGCCTCCCGCATTGAGGCATCTTTTCTGGCGGAGCTCAACTACAAGCCACCTCCCCCAGCGGAGACCTGCCTCGAGCCGTCCTGCGCATGGCTCGGATCATTGGCAGCCCGCAGCGTGATGACCCCCAGCTGCTGTATGGGAGCAGGCGACTTCCACGAGGTCGCAATCCCTGGTGCGCCTCCTCCAGTGACTGACCGAGAGAAAGGGGTGGCAGGCCGGACCGGGCCTCCTCCGATGACTGACCGAAAGAAAGGGGTGGCAGGCCGGACCGGGCCTCCTCCAATGACTGACCGAGAGAAAGGGGTGGCAGGCCGGACCGGGCCTCCTTCGATGACTGGCCGAGAGCGAGGGGTGGCAGGCCGGACCGGGCCTCCTCCGATGACTGGCCGAGAGAAAGGGGTGGCAGGCTGGACCGGGCCTCCTCCGATGACTGACCGAGAGAAAGGGGTGGCAGGCCGGACCGGGCCTCCTCCGATGACTGGCCGAGAGCGAGGGGTGGCAGGCCGGACCGGGCCTCCTCCGATGACTGGCCGAGAGCGAGGGGTGGCAGGCCGGACCGGGCCTCCTCCGATGAGTAACCGAGCGCAAGGGGTGGCAGGTCGGACTGGGCCTCCTCCGATGAGTGGCCGAGCGCAAGGGGTGGCAGGCCGGACTGGGCCTCCTCCGGTGAGTGACCGAGCGCAAGGGGAGGCAGGCCGGACTGGGCCTCCTCCGATGAGTGGCCGAGCGCGAGGGGTGGCAGGCCGGACTGGGCCTCCTCCGATGAGTGACCGAGCGCAGAGGGTGGCAGGCCGGACTGCGCCTCCTCCGGTGAGTGACCGAGCGCAAGGGGTGGCAGGCCGGACCGGGCCTCCTCCGGTGAGTGACCGAGCGCAAGGGGTGGCAGGCCTGAACGGGCCTCCTCCGGTGACTGGCAGACTGCCGGCTGTGGCAGGCTGGAGCGGGCCTCCTCCGGTGACTGGCAGACTGCCGGCTGTGGCAGGCTGGAGCGGGCCTCTTCTGGCTGCTGCCTGCTACAATGCGGGCGTAGGAACGTGGCCAGCACGGAGCCTGGTGTTTTGGTCATCTCATCACCCGGCAGCCAGGGTACGGGGCGGCTGCAGATGTCAGCCTAAATGATGTAAGAGACGTGGAAAGCTGTTTCCTCTGGCCCAGACAGCCCCGGCACCAGAGGTGATTGGCGGCCCCCAGGAGCGTGAAACACGGCCCCAGGACGTCAAGTACCAACCGGTAAGCGATATACCGTCCACTTTCCGCCTCCAGGATTCCCGCCCTGATAATGCACCATTGGTGGCTGTCAAAATAGCGGGGATGGAAGTGCCCGCTCTACTGGACACAGGTTCCATTGTTTCTGTTTTTGGCGATGAAGTCAAGAGAGCATGCGATGCAAGGCATTTGCAGTTACGAGACGTGACCACAAAGCTTCGGATGGCATCGCCAGAGATAGCCTCGGTAACCTCTGCGGCACGTCTGACAGTTACCCTGAATGGTCTCAAAATAAGGCAGCGCTTTCTGCATCTTCGCGGACTCTCTCGTCCGGTAATTTTGGGCCGTAACTTCATCTCGAAGGCAGGAATTATTGTCGACCTACATTCAGGCAGCTACCGATACGGCATTAATGCAGAACCACTCAAGTTCATTACAAAGATAACGGAGCGTCACTCAAATCTTCTGGTCGCGGATCCCCCCTCAGTCGGAGTGGCAGAAAGTGGTGTTCGCACTGTCCTGCAGTCTTTCACAGGGTCACAGATGGAAAGATCCAGAATTCAGGCGACACTTGAGCCCTTCGCTACCATGTTCACGGAGGCTCCTGGAAAAGCTAACGTGCTGACGCACAGGATTGACACCGGCAGCTCCCGCCCGATCAGTTTCAACCCCAGGCCATTGAGCGTCCACAAGCGAGGACTCCTGGATGCCGCTCTGGATGAAATGGTGGCTACCGGTGCAGTAAGACCCTCAAAGAGCCCTTGGGCTTTTCCCGTTGTTCTTGCGCCTAAGAAAGACGGCACAGCACGCTTATGTGTCGACTATCGGCGGCTGAATGCTGTAACAGTCAGAGATTCGTACCCTTTTCCGTCAGTCGACTCTGTTATGTATACGCTTGGATCAGCGAAATTCTTCACTACTCTAGACTGTAGCAGGGGTTTTCTGCAGATACCGATGGCCCAGAGTGACATTGAAAAAACTGCATTCACTTGCCATATGGGCTTATTCGAGTTTGTTCGACTGCCTTTCGGTTTATGCAATTCACCTGCTACCTTTCAGCGCGTGATGGATATAGTGCTTGGAGACGCGAAATTCAACTATGCAATGGCATACATGGACGACGTCGTGGTGTTTTCAGAAAGCCTAGATGAGCATCTGATCCATTTAACCACTGTTTTGCAACGAACGAAGGACGCAGGCATCACCATTATTCCCAGCAAAGTGCAGTTGGTTTCACGCAGAATCAACCTGCTTGGTTTCATTGTTGAAAAGGGCACAGTCCGGCCTGACGAGGAGAAACTGCAGGCCATATTGCAGCTGCCATCACCAACAAACGTCAAGAGCCTGCAGCGATTCTTGGGCATGGTCGGTTTCTACCGCCACTTTATTCCAAACTGTGTGGACCTGGCAAGACCCCTTCATCAGCTTCTCCGGAAAGGCGCCCGTTGGTCCTGGACAGACACGGAGCAGGAATCGTTTCGGGCGCTGTCAACAGCTATCGCAGATACTGCTCGTCTGCGGCTCCCGGACCTAAACCGGCCCTTTACAGTGCAGATTGATGCGAGTGAGTAGGGAATAGGTGCTGTTTTACTTCAGGATCACGAGGGGAAGCTTTGCCCCTTGGCATTTGCAAGTCGCACTCTCTCATCACCGGAACGAAACTACACGGTAACAGAGAAAGAGTGCTTGGCAATTGTATTTGCGCTAAAAAAGTTTGACATGTATGTGGATGGGGCTGAGTTTACAGTTCAGACCGATCATCAGGCACTGTCTTGGTTGTCAAAGCTGCAGAACCCAGCCGGCCATCTAGCCCGCTGGGCGCTCTCTCTTCAGAAATATAATTACAGGGTGGAGTACAAGAAAGGCACCTTCAACAAGGCAGCCGACGCCCTGTCCCGAGCTCCGTTACCTGCAGACGGCGAGCAAGCACCGCAAGCTCTGGTGATCGCAGAAGCCGCTGATGCCTGGGGAACGCTGGTTTCCCGTCAACAGCTGCTCCAAGCTCAGCTAAGCGATCCTCAGTGCATCCAAATATGAAAGGGCCTGGACAGCGCCAACCCTGCAGGAAGCACAGCGCCTACCGGCAGCTATGACTGCTACCTGGAAGCAGAGGATGGACTTCTCCTGAGATATATACCCGCTGCCGACACAGATGGTGGTGAGCCCCCATTTCGTTTTGTCGTACCAAAGAGCCTGTGCAAGCTCTTTTTAGAGTATTTTCCCGACACACGCATTGCAGGCCACAGCGATGGCAAAAAAACATATGAAAAGTTGGGTCGCATCGTGACTGGGCCCCGCATGAGAAAGGATGTCGTGGCATACGTCCGTACTTGTCTTACAGGCCAGACAGCGAAGGCAAGGGGAGGTAAACCACCGGGCTTCTTGCAACCTGTGGAGAGCCGTTGCCCGTCGGAAATTGTTGCCTGCGACGTAATGGGCCCTTATCATAGATCTTAAAAAGGAAATCGCTACTTGCTAGTGGTCACTGATCATTTTTCTAAGTGGGTTGAATTATACCCGCTGCGTAAACTGGACTCGAAAGTAGTCTGGGATAAACTCCTGGACTCATTCACTCGGCTCGGCTTCCCGGCGCAGCTAATCACTGATAATGCGACGTATTTCACGGGCAGGATATTTGCTGACACCTGCAAAGCTCTTGGCGTGCAGCACAAAAAGACTACGCCCTACCATCCTCAGGCCAACATCACAGAGCGGGTCAACAGAAACCTGAAAAACATGCTCGTGGCTTTTACGGAACGTCACAAAGACTGGGATTTGCGAGTGCAGGAGATGGCTTTCGCCACAAGAACCACAGTAAACCGGTCGACTGGTTTTACGCCGGCAGCTATTCTTCTTGGCCATGAGCTTCGATTTCCCATTGAACATGCCCTTACCCATGACTCCAATTTACAGGCTCCCAGTTATTCTAGGTTCACCCAGGATCTCTCCAGTCGTCTCGCTGGAACTCTAAATGAGGCCAGGGAGAACTTGGACCTCGCCCGCCTGGAGCACTGCGGCCAGTACAACAAGGGCAGGCGTCTTTTGCAGTTCGACGTTGGGGATAAAGTACTCCGCCGCTCGCACCGCTAAGTGATGCTACAAAAGGATTTGCCGCCTCTCTCGCTCCTCGATGGACTGGTCCTTTTGTAGTAATAAAGCGTCTTTCGCGGCTGGCTTACATGCTTCGTCATGTGCAGGGTGGCCGAGAGATCGAACCAGTCAACGTCGCCGACCTGAGAAAGTACCACGAGCGGCCAGAAAGTACGTAACGGTACTCGGGTCCACCAGATGTGAACCACCTGGACCATCGTCTGATGAATGCCACCAATCCAGCGGATTCCTTCAAGCGGGCAGCTCGTCAGAACCAGGATTGTTTTTGTACTCCTCCCAGTGCCCTTCTTTGTTTCGTTCTTAGAAATCTCGGGAGGTGTCCCGTCTTGAGACGAGGGGAGTGTGGGGCTCCGCAGCTACTTTAGGTGTTGTAAACCGCGCGCGCGTCATTCTATTTGCATTGTGTTTGGACGGGCAGCACGAGTGCGCATGAGCAAGCAGATAATCTTGGGGGGCGTGATGTTAGCGGCGACAGACGAGGGTAGATAAGCGCGTCAGAAGCGAGGCGCGGGGCTTTTGTGCGCCGGCGGAAAGGCCGGCGCGGGGCAACCGGCGAGCGTCATGGGCCAGCAGGGTGTGCACGGACGACCGAAAGAAGATCGCCGACGCGAAGATGGAAGCAGTGCCTGCAGGAACAGCCTAGGCGTATTTCTGTGAGTTGCTTTGCCGCGAGGAGCAATCTTTCTTGTGTCGCCGTTAGCGCTTTTGGCCCCATTGCTAGTTTTATTCGCTCCGCAGTGTGTTTTGTTTCGCCGCGGTAAGGCCCTGACATTCTTCCCGCTGTCCGTTGGTGCTTCTTTGTCGCGCACATGAACAGCCTGTTCTCAGCGCAGTAGCGCCTTATGTTTCTCTGTTTTGCTTTTTTTGTTTATCCGGAATAAACCGGTGTTTTTAAGAGACTGGATTTGTCACTCGTCGGGCGACGCCATGGCTCGCGGACCCGTTTTCTGAAGGCGAGGCCTTCAACACAAATAAGCGCCTCCCGCAGAGAACTTTGTTAGCGAGACTCGGTGGCTACTTCACTGACAGGTTGTGTGGCAATTTCAGCTGTTTCCATTACAGCCAAATCGCCTGTGGGCCGGAACGCGTCATTTACGCTATATTCTAAATTCGCTTATGCCATGCTTCGACAGCTAGAGCCGAGAAATGTGTTCTTGTCGAATCTCTGGGCTGTAGTTCTATTTGAAGTAGAAGTGTATTTTATTTATATGAATTTACCATTAATGCGCGCCTAAACTGACTAGAAAAGCACTACCCAGCAGCATTCAACGCCAGTTATCTCCGTTATACGGGAGACAACCCGAGCCTGTGTTGTCTCCATCCCTCCGGCCTGCTCTTTCCGCGCTTTGAACTTTACCGTGTCCCACCTACTGATCTACAGATGTACTATTTCAAAAAGTAGTTAGCTCGTCTCGCGGGTGCTGCCGAGAGGAGGCCCTGTATAGTATTTCTTCGCGTCTGAAATTATCAGCCTTATACAAAAGAGGCATCACCTATTCTGCATTACCAGAACCTCGAACTTACTTCCTCTTGATCATCTTTCCAGAGAAGATCATATGAGAAAAAGCAGGCTGCCTTCATCACTTATGGCTTATGGCGTCTTGTTGCTATGTTTCATTGGTTTACAATTATGCCATGGTAGGGAAAAAAATAAGCGAAGAAACTTAATCTGTGCCTAAAAGAAACATTACAGCTAACAGTTGAGCATAAATTTATTATAGCATTTTACTCCCCATTCCTGACATTATAATTCCTCCAAATTTGAGCGCATTCGGTGCAGTAGATGTTTTGAACTTTATTTATCCTTTCGCAAGCAGCTTGGTGGTTGGGCACCCATTGGCTGCTGACGTGAGAAGAGGTTTTATCTGCATATTCTCATTCTTATGCGACCTTAGACAACCTCGGAGAACTGGACTTGTCTTGGGCTTCCGTATAGAACCCCGAAAATGATCTGTCATGCTGCATTATTTAGGTATACATATCATGAAATAACGCTCCATTACAGGGAACAAAACCTTGTCTATCCCCCAGCACACATCTCCGTCTCGAAAAAACAAACTACCTGGAAACAGCTACAGGCTCGCACGTTCCCTTCACTAACTTTGGTAGCCCTTATCTACCCAGGCCATTACAAACCCGAATGCTCTCTTTGTGGGGATCCGAGTGCCAACTTTGACCAAAGGAAAAAAAGATGTGTGACGGAACACAAAGAACGATGGGCGGGACAGGCGCTGCAGAGCTGCAGAGAATGGCAAGAGGTATCTTGAACTCTACTGTGAACAATTTGTCTATTTTCTTTGCAGTGAAGCCCCATAAACCAGTTGCGCTGTTTAGGGCCATAGTTAGCGAGAAAGGTACATGGCAGCAACACAACAGCGCATGTCCCATTCGTCTTTTTGTGTGCTCCGTAAAAAATGTAGCCCTGTTTTTTTCCTTGGTTAAACCCAAATGTCCCTTCAACTAGACCATAAAGAGATCCGGTTGACCGAGCCAGCTTTGAGCTCATTTTATATCTATGCCGAGAATTCCAACCACTATCTCGCTGGAACCTTACGGACAAAGAGGGTTGGGCGATCGCAGTCTCCAGCTCCGAACCGGCCTCACGAAGGCGGCTGGTAGAGTGGGCTCGAAAAGTCGCTGCACGTCGTGGACTGTTGGCCACCACCCGGGATCAAGAGCCTGGCCAACCCTAGGACGCAACTCCTTTACGGCTCATCAATAAAGTTTTCACCTGACTACTCAGGCATACAATCAGAAGTATATTATTGGATGTTATGAGAGTGGGCTCGTTTTAGCAACAAGCGCTCCCTCATATAAAGAGTGACATGTCGAATGTTTCCTTCCGCCGTGTGCGCAGCGAAAACATTGGCCGTGGTTTAGCTCTGGTTATACCGGGTTGAAGTGCGTTAGCAATACCTCCATGACTATGACTCCAGAGTATGACTAGCAGCTTACCGGTATCGCTCAAGAAGAAAGTATACAACAGTTGCATTTTACCTGTACTCACCTATGGGGCGGAAACGTGGAGGCTAACCAAGAGGGTTCTACTTAAGTTGAAGACAACGCAGAGGGCTATGGAACGAAAAATGGTAGGGGTAACATTAAGAGATAGGAAGCGTGCAGATTGGGTCAGAAAAATAACTTAAGTTACTGACATTCTAGTCGAAATCAAGAAGAATAAATGGACATGGGCGGGACACGTAGTGCGAAGAGCGGATAACCGATGGGTGCTTAGGGTAACAAACTGGATTCCAAGGGAAGGAAAGCGTAGCAGGGCGCGCCAGACAGTTAGGTGGGCGGATGAGGTTAAGAAGTTCGCAGGGGTCAAGTGGATGCAGCTAGCACAGAACCGGGTTAAATGGAGAAATATGGGAGAGGCCTATGGCCTGCAATAGGTATAGTCAGGCTGATGATGATGATACCACAATGGCTGCGCGTATGGTTCTGTATGTTGTGTACCTCATGGTGTAGATTGAGATGCTTAGGTATGAGTGAAAACATGGCAGACAAATGAATGACAAGACTTCATTAAACGACGTCGTGTTCGTGTCCCTGTTCATGGTCCCCTGGCAGAAGCTGCCAATTCGGGTCCCTGGTTTCATATAGGTCAGTTATGTGAGAATCAGCCTGCCATGACCGCGGTAATCACGTAACCCCTATAGGCCACTATGCCACGTTCATACGGATTGGTTAAAGCGGGGCTTTATATGTGGGCTGGCAGAAGCTGCCATTCTGGGTCTCTCGTTTCACATGGGACGGTTATGTCAGAATCAGCCTGCCAGGACCGAGGCATTCACGTTACTCCTATAGGTCACTATGGCACATTAAAACTGCTTGGGTAAAGCCGTATTCGGCTCGGCTGCGGCTCATAGTCAAACGTGGCCCTTCCCGGGACTACGCGAGAGGCTGAACCCTAGCGAAGTATTGCTAACGCAATAAAAGAGGAGGAGTTATAGCGTTTTGTTGCTGATTGCTGAGTTACTCCCTTCGCTCCTTCTGTCCAAAGACTGAGAGGTAAGCCCAAACGACCATACGTTGACGCGAGAGCACACATTGCGACATTAGAGGAGCAGACAAATCTTTTGGACGAACCGGTACCTCTTCAGATGCTGCATATATTCCTGTCAGTCAAACTTATTATTTTTAGCTTAAGCCGCTTTACAAAACTATGTTCAGTCTGGGCATAGCCAGCGCACGAAGGCATGCACCACCTCTTCAATCGTATAATCGCAGAGCCCAACGCGATTCAAATAAGCTCCAGCGAACCAAGGAAGTGCCTTCCAGCCATCGCCGTCTCTGTCTCACTGCTCCCACAATGGCAGGCACACAACTGCGACCGACGCTGAGCCTAGCCTTGCCTTTTCAAGTCAAAAGCTTTTCTAGGTTCATGGAACGTTATCCCGTGCCCGAGATGTGTGTGCAAGATATGTGCTTGAGATGTCATATTGCACGAGGTTCCGCGAGATCTGTTCTTGACTAGCGCTCCTGCCATCTACAATCCCACAATTTATCGCGCGCGAAGTACCGCCACGCCACAGGACCAATAGTGCACCGTCCAGTCTAACACTTACCGGAGAAAGTGTGACCGATATACTTCGCCTTTACTTTCCTGTAAATCAATTACGATTATACGTGGCACTGCAACGAACGCCGATAAGAGTAAGAGGCAAAGGATAAGAGGAACATGATAGGAGAGAGAGGGTAGGATTTCGCCATTTTCCTCTTAAGAAACATCTAAGCGGCCGTCTCATTTTCTGAAGCTTGTTCAACAAATGACTCCCGAGTGCTTGGACTTAAATCGAAAGATCATGGCATAAAGTTTAAAGGGGCGATGACAGGGTCGTTTGATATGCACCTAAAATATAAATGCCAATATTTAGAAAACGTTTCTTGTAATATAAGTGGTTGTTTTTCTTACTGACTAACTGGCAGCTCTTTTCCACAAAGATGTTAATGCCTGTGAAGAACATGTGATAATTGGATAAAAGACGAAGAAAACCACGTTTGGAGAAAGAAGAAGAGGAAAACGTGGAGGTTGGCTCGAGGAGCGCGAGGCACGAGCAGGGGAGAACAGGCGAGCAGCGGAGCCGATCGGCTGTCCAAGGAGCTCGGAGCGGTGTGTCTTCTGCCAGGCCTGACCCGGGGATCCAGACCTGGGGCCTGCCGGCCGTATCCTGTCCTGTTCTCCTGTCGTCCACGAAACTCGGAACGGTGGTCGGGCCCGGGAGTGCCCCAGCGCCAGCTCTTCACTGGCACGAGCGTTCGGCGCCGTGCTGAGCCCGGGCACGTCGGTGAGGCCTGACGCATCGGCCGTGGAATGGCAACTCGAGGCCTCTTGCCTCTACAGGGCCCCGTCCGGTGGCCTAGCCTTCGCTGGGCTTACCGAGGCCCTACTGCACCGACCCTTCAAAACTCTGACTACCCGGAGCGTCTGCACCGGCTTCTCCATCCAACAACTTGGTGACTTTTTGACAATTTGTGTTTTGTCATCGTCCCACTTGCTCGTTCTACTCTCGTCCCGTTCATGTCTGTACATAAAAGTATTCGTTGTTAAACTGGTCGGTCTGGTCATCCATTTAGATTGCTGTCTCTGAATAAGCCACAGAACAAGGTGGCCAGAAGATCTAAAGAAAAGAACCTCACAATGCCCTAGTTTTTGCGAGCAGGCATTTAGAGCTTGTTTTTTATACTTTTAATTTTCAAGAATTCCTCACAATTTGTCGCCTTCTTTGTGATCCAACGTTTACGAGCTGACTGCGCGTGCTTCGCCAGCCTTATCGAGTAGATGAAACGGGCTTTTTTCGGCTCATTTATTTCCGACAAAAAAACAGCACTTTGCAACATTATATTGCGTACGTGCCATTTGCATTACATAAGCCAAATACCCCTAACTATACACCTCCCTGCGGCGCCCTCTGATATAAGTACTTTTTTTTCTCGAGACAATTTCAGTGTACTTAGCCCACCCTCTCGTGTAGAGTGAGTATACGTTTAATGAGGCTTAAAATAAGGAAAAAGCCTTTGCTTGCGCCACTTTCGCATACCAGGCCGTCTTGTTCTCGCTTAGAGTACTTGAGCGCCGTTGTGCGGAAAAAGCAAAGGTAAATTCGAAGGCAACCGCTGACTTTATTCGTAATGGCAGCCCTCTATCGCCGCCGGAAATTCACGCGAACCGCGCGGCACGGGCGTGTTGCCCCCAATTAAATATCGCTGCATTAACAAAAAACTCCCGCTTTCCTCGCGGCACACCACTCGACCGTTTTGTTTTAACCGCTTTTTTTTCTCTTCGAGGCGATTTATATTTAGAATTATCTGAGATTCCTTGTGTTTCTTTTTTAGGACAGGTTAGAAACGCAGCCACGTTACTTTGATCCAGACACACAATACCGGAAATGAAAAGTGCTAGGCTCCTTCGTATCAAGACTGCGGACATATTCGATGTTTCTGTATAAGAGAAACGAAGACGTGGCGTGCATATGGTGAGATAAATTAAAGGCAAGGGTATCTGCTCACGCTCATATTAATGCTATCCTGCACTGAAGGAGGGCTCACTTCAGGCAACCATTGTGGATGCTGGTAGCGGCATGGTCTCTGAAAACATAATTCTCTTGACACTCTATTCAGTCCGGCCACATCCTTTCCAGAGCAGGCGGCTTTAGTTGCTTTAACGCAACAGCCTTGCTGGAACATAAAGCAGCTATTTAGGCAGTGTACGATTACCAGTGCACTTTGGTCTCTTCGTCATCCCATGAGGGGCCACAACAGTTCCCCATGACATGTGGCATTACCCCCCTCGTCAAAAAACAAATCGTCCAAGTTCTAAAAGAATAGAAGAGAAAAAATAAAAGGTGAAGATGTAACAGGCAAAGTACACGGAAGCAAAAGAATGGCACTTACAAACGCTGCACTTAACGCGAGTGATACGGCTTCAGTCAGGTGGCATGCACAATGTGAGACTGAGGAGCACGACATGACGAGTGGACAGTTCCTTCAGGAAGTACTTCGCAATAAACGACACTAATGAGGCGAAGAACTCTAAAGGCGGCAAAAACCGACGCAAATATTTTTCGAAGTGAGCGCTCAGCCGCGTATACCCGGCCAGATTCAAGCTAGGGTGCAGCAAATGCGGCAACAGAGCCACCGTACAGCTGATGTTCTGGGACAACCCAGCAGACCCCACCTTAAAATCTCCTTTGAACAACTCCGGAGCTCACGTAACTGGAACCGTGGGAGACCTTGCAGCACAGCCATTACCCACGATCTCACCTCCTGGCCACGGCCAAGGACCAAAGGGTTTCCGCCAGCATCGGCTGAATTTGACCTAACAATGTCTACCTGTGTTAATGGCTTCACAGCTGGAGCAATAAAGCGCTCTGGACGCGCAAAAAAAGCTTCTTTCGTGGGCAGATGGACAGGAGGCATACAAATGAGAAGAACTAGTCGCCTACCCACTCAATTACGTGGAGCCGCGTGGAAAAAGGCCTGTCCTCTGGCCTCCGCCGTGCCACTATACAATCCTTCAGTTCCCTACCCCTTGCAAAGTAGAATTCTGCCACTCAGAGTCAAGGGAGAATTAGTAGCTTCAATCCTTGATTTCCTCTTTCTTGACTAGATGTCCGATGAGACCCCTTAAAGCAGATGAGATGTAGCTCACACTGCGATAGTAAAGAGAAGACAAGAAGCAAGGGTGAAAAGAGAGGATAAAGAGGAAATATTTTAGAGCTTCATTTCTGTTTGATTCCGGGACCGCTTTTCTCATTCCCACAGTGCCGTGTTTCCGATTGTGTAGTGACGGTGAACGTCGTGTCAGTGGGCTGCGTCCTTGAGCATCGCCTACGATTAACAGGAGCCAGATCTCAGCGGTTCCATCCTGAAGAGGACGCTGTCCGAAAATATTGCAGTGCCCAACAGTCTTTTTTTCAATAAAATTAAATTACCAAGCATCTTTATTTAGCCTTTGTTTGCTTCGAGGAACAATTATAGACAAATTTTGTGGGCTTCTGAGAAAGCTTGCGAAGAAACATTTGTTTTTATTTACCGCTCTCCTGAGATTTTCGTGGCATGCATGGTGCATGAAATTTGTTACCACTCATCGGATCCAGCCTTTTCTCACCGTCAGCAGGCCACGTGCGTTGTATTTTTAGAACAAAAACGTGCCAAATGTTATAAACTTTTTCCTCTAAGCGTCACGTATACTAAATCGACTCAACATTGTCAACCAACTCTTGGCAATCGTGGAACAAAAGAGTGGTTTGTAAAGATAGAAAATCACGCAATGTGTGATGATGCATTTTTAGGAGGTTATAGGTGCATTGTTTCGTGATAAAGAAGGTATTCTGCTCCTTGGCTGAGCTGTGGGAGGAAAACACCCACATTGAGAGAAACGTGCCGCCGCCGAAGGAATACTTGTTCAACAGAATGTTTGTTTATTACCCATTCTTTGGCGAGTATTCCTACGGTGTTGTCACTAATCTCGTCACAAATACGTTTTGTGGGCCGAAGCAACTGTGGCACTTTTCTCTGGACACACGAAGCGCCCTGTGGCAGAAGGAAGAAAAGAGGGAGTGAAAGAATGAAAGAAGGTAATAAAAGCTCTCGGAACGACTTCCACCTCCTGAGATTGGTGAAAGTGGATGTGCATAACACAGCACCCAGGAGATGTCCTCTTCGCATACTTTACAGACCCGTCGAGCCAGACCGTCCGTTGGAATACTTCACGAGGGATATAACACAGGTGATCCTTTCTGGCGTCTGAGGCGTTTTTGTTTTTTTGCTTTGTTTGTTTCAAGTGATCTGATGCAGTGTCTTCTATTCTATGCCAGGCAACCTTCACAAATCATGTCCTCGGCCTTTTTTATTTCGAAAGTGAAATGCCGGGTATGACTGGTGCTTAACATTTTTAGCTATTGCGCTGCAGCACCAAAACCTTGTCGATCACTTGCAGGTCTTGTCCTTCGAAATACAATAAAGAAGCGATTCAGAGATGATTATTATTGTAATAATTATGCGTATCGACAGTCACGGATTATATACGCTCGTGGAAATATTGATAACTCGCTGCTAATTACCGCGATTGTGTCATATTCCGCTCCTGAATGCGGTGGGGAATTAGACCATCAAATAGATTACGAAAACATTCACTACTGGAAGATTGCGGTCTCCAGTGAAAAACGTTATTGGGTCAAAATACCACTCCTCCTCAGCATTATAAAGATTGCAGTGGTAAGTCGGACATGCGGTAAATAGTGAACGTGCAGAAGAAATATTCCTTACATCTCAGAGTAATTAATCAGAGGTGCTCAAGTTTCCCGTGCAAGGTGCTTCTTGCAGATGCCTCGTGAGACAGTGAAGTATATTCAGCCAAAGAAGCGATGGTAGCTTGAGAGAAGGTCCGGCGACGACGACGGAGTGAGTGTGCCGCACACGCAAGCACTCAATTTCGAAAAGTTAGCATTCGAGGTGCTTGGTTTCTCAGGGCGTCCTTATCGTAAACGGTGAAGGAATTGCATCTCTTCGTAGTGGCCGCCAAGGACAGCAGGTAACGTAGCTGAGCTGGTGTGCTCATCGCCCTAAAACTTCTTAGCCAGCTGCTTTGCAACTGCGCTCGAGCCCCAATGCTCAGGCGCCCCTGGACATAATGCGCCGCCCGTGTGGGTGGTCTCTGTGTCCCAATCTGATTCATGGAGGAGGTGATTGTGGTAAATCTTTTTCGTGTTTCTGTACGCTTGTAAGGATTCGTTTTCTTCTGAAAAGCAGAGAAGGCCCTGATCTGCCTTAGCAAAAATTTGACGCGCCGATCATAGCAAGTCGTGCGAATGGGTTATCTTGAGGTATTTTGGAGACGACCGAGCCAGACGATGGAATTGGGCGGAGAGGGCGACGTAGGGCTTCCAATATTCTGGCGCCTGCTCCGTAGCGAAACACAGAGTTGCTGTGTTCTGTCTTCATTCCACTAGATTCCTACCGTTGAACAAATGGCGAGATTTTGAGTTTTTTAAGCAGGTTGCTCATGACGACCGAGAGTGAACAACTTTCAACAAACGTGTACAGTATGAAGAAAGTGCCTCCTTTCTTGTCGCTTTGCATCGCGGAGTCAATGAACTTACAAGAATGAAGATTAATGAACAAGATTCTCCATAAAATAACTCCACCACAACTCCAGAGCCCCAGGTGGCTGTGATCGCAACAGACATCTGCTCAGTTCCACTCAAATATTTCTCCATATCGGCCCCAAAGTTCAATTTGTTCATACTCTGCGATGTTTTAAGTTGCAGTCGAAAGGCGCAGCTAGCTGCCGCTGGCACTGTCGGCAGGAGGAGGAGGAAGGTGAAGAGGAAAGGCAGGGAGGTTAACCCTGTAAAAGAAACCGGTTTGCTACCCTGCACAGGGGGAAGGGGGTGAGTGGATATCAAAGTTGTGAATTTCAGTTAGTACAGTCACATCACAGACGTTCCGCGTCTGTCAGGCTGCTCACAAATAAGCGCCTCTCGCAGAGAAATTTATTACCCAGATCCGGTGGCCTCTTAACTGACAGTTTGTGTGGCAGCTTCAGCTGTTTCCATTACAGCAAAGACGCCGGTGAGCCGGAACGCGTCATGGTCGCCATAGCTAAAATTTGCTCTGGCCATGTTTCGACAGCTGGAGCCGGGAAATGTGTTCTTCCCAATGATTGGGCTATAGTTAGGTTCAACAATGTCCGGACTGAATTGTATTGTAAGTGCAGGTATATTTTCATGTATATATAACATTAACGTGTAAGTAAACTGCCTAACAAATCATTACCCAAGAGAATTCAACGCCAGTTATCTCCGTTAGACGGGAGACAACCCCAGCCTGTGTTGTCTCCATCCTTCCTTCCTGTTCTTTCGCTTTTTTTAATTTGTTGTGTCCCACCTGCGGGTCTGTGGTCATACTATTTTAAAAAGTAGTTCGTCTCGTGGGTGCTGCGGAGGGGTGGCCCTGTAGAGTACTTCTTCGCGTCTAACCTCATCAGCCTAATATGAAAGACGCATTAACTGTTCTGTTTTACCATAACAGCGAACTTTCTTGATCTCGATCATCTATCCCGAAAAAAATCACAAGAGAAAACGAAACCAAGGCAGGCTGCCTTGATCACGTATGGCGCCTAATTGCCACGTTTCGTTGGTTTACTAATATGCCATTGTAGGAACAAACGAAAGGAATAAATTATTTCTAAGCTTAAAAAGGGACATTAAAACTAACAATTGAACATAAAATGATTATTGCATTTCACTGTCCTTACCTGAAATTATAATTCCTCCACATTTGAGCTCATTCGATGCGGTTGATATTTTTAAGATAAATTATATTTATCCTTTCCCAAGCAGCTCGGTGGTTTGGCCCCAATTTGTTGCTAACGTCACAACGGCGTATCATCCCTATGTCGTCTGCTATTCGCAGTGTCGGTTGCACACTTAATTCCACGCCTCGCACGGTGGTCGCTGAGAGCTCTTTATTCTTCAGCAAAAAGATTTTTTCATCTTTATATCCTCTCTTTTTTTAGAAGCGTTCACTATAATATGCAACCTTATAATCCTCGGAATTGTTTTGGGCTTCCGTCCAGAGATTTTCAGTCAGTATGAAATCGATTGGCTCATGCTGTATTTTTAAGAATAAAATCAGAAGCATCATTCATAAGTTATGAGAGTTAGCTCGTTTTAGCAACGAGCGCTCCCGCACATAAAAATCAATATGTCCAATGTTTCCCTCTGTCGTATGCGCCGCTACATGAGAGGGGTTAGAGTTGTGTTGCTGATTCCTCAAGCTATTGCTCATCGCTCTTTCAATTCAAGAACGGAGAGGAAAACCCAGACAAGCATACATTGATGCGCGAGCACACCTTGAGATATTAGAGGAGTAGACAAAACTTTTGAACTATAAGCGGTACCTCTTGGGATGCTGTTATGTGCACGTGTTAGTCAAACTTAATTATTTTCGGCAGGTAAAGCGTTTCTGCAAAACTATCTTTCATGTGGCCACTGCTAGCGCAAGAAAAGATGTGACAGCGACGCCGCTTCAGTCCCATCATCGCAAAACCAAATGCAATTCGAATACACTTCATTGCCCGAACCGGACAAGAGCCTCTCAGCAGCCGCCGTCACCGTCTCGCCTCTCCCACAGCCGCGCGCGTGCGACAACGACCGACTACCGAGCCTAACCTTCCGTATCTCTTGTGCAAGTCCAGCAAATGACTCGTGGGATCTTCGACGTAAACCTACACCATTTAATTTTTAGTGTGTGAGCCGTAACCTCCCGCAGGAATGCGCCGATTCGCGGTTTACGGCAGTGTCCCCAGCGTGTTTATTTAAGCAGGTTTTGTATATAACTGGATGTATGCTGCTCTTTCACACGGCGTAATATCCAGCCTGAACTAGCAATACCAAAACATTAGCTGGAGTTTAGCTTTAGTTATACCCGGTAGGTTGCGTAAGCAAAGCCGACGTAGCTTCCTCTTTCTGTTATTTCTTCTTTTTATTTTTCTTTTCCGCTTCTGCGGCGCTGCGTGGCTGCCAACCGCGGTCACCCGAAGCCTTTAAGAGGAGCCCCATCTGCGGTCGCTGTAAAGGTGAAACGTGGCTACCGGCCGGTTTTACGCGACGGGCTGAAACCTGGCGTAGTTTTGCTTCCGCAATAAAAGAGTCCATTTTTTTCGCACCAGTTGTGTTGCGTCGGGGCAGAGACGGCCTCCGAGAAGGGGAAACAAGGCTTACGCGTCACCCGTCCATGATGAGGTGCCCGTTTATTCACGAAGTGCCGGAGATTTATAGGACACAGACAATGTCACAGATGACGACCCAATCCACATTCAAGACGCAAGTACAATCACAATTTACAGACGAAAAATCTGAAGAGGACAAAACAGAAACTAGGACCAAACAGAAAGAAATACATGATATAACATATTCTGCCTACGTTGGAGGGAAAAGTAGAAGTATATTGTTGTTTCACATTACACAAGGGAGAAAAAAGTTTGAATTGAGAAATCGTGCATTGTATGGTAGGTAAACGCATGTAGAGAAAACACAGAGCAATCATTTTTTGAAGCACACAAGTGCAAACACATGCTCTCCCTCTCCTTGTACACAAAAAACACCTCGTCAGTCAGCCGCACACACAGTGCACACACACACAGTCCCGGCACGCACTAGGCGACGACCATGGGGGCGGACCCCGTCCGGCGGGAGTCTCCAGCGGCATCGCACAACCACTGCTGCCAAAGAACAGGGAGCACTGAGAGCTTGAAAAAAAATTCGCATTAGAATAACTCACCACACTGCTCTGGCGAGAGCGCTGCGCTTCCTTTTCACTAGGAGTGATATTTGGATTTATTTCTAATGTCTGGTTTATTTCAAATGTCGACTGTGCTTCTGATTTTAGGCACAGAACCGCATTTCCGAAAGTACCTCCTGGCACCAAAATGCCTTTCCAAATACCCCCCAAAACCTCATACCTGTTGTATCCCCACAATGCCCTATGAATCATTATCCTGGCATTTCTTCGCCATTTGACCTTAAGTGACTGCGCATACATTCCAATGTTTGCCAATCCTTCGTTTACCCATAGTCTGAAATATTTATATTCTGCTACTCTGGGTACTTCATGGCCTTGTATTTTAAGACCCTGATCAGTTGAGCAGTTAAAAATTATCAGAACAGACTAAACAGCGCTAAAACTGAAGCCTAGAGCGTCTTCTTCGTCTCCGGAATACTTAACTAGAGTTTGCAATTCTTTCAGACTCTCAGCTAGCAGCACAATATCGTCTGCATACATCGAACCGGGGAGGCGCTCATCTACCGCCTTTCCATCTAATCTATATGACAGGTTAAAACCTAGGTTACTTTCTTGTATCCTCTGTTCCAGGTTTATCATATAAAGCATGAAAAGCAGCGGTGATAGAGGACAGCATCTTTTTCATACCTTGGCAGCTTTCGTACTTCGTATCTCTTCCCATGCAATTTCTACTTTGTTATCCCGGTATATTTCCTGTAGGAACTCTGTTATCTCATAACTGATACCTTCTTCTTTTAATATGTTCCACAGGAGTGCCCTGTTTACGTTGTCGTACGCCCCGTTTATGTCCAGGAAGGCCAAATACAAAGGTCTATTTTCCACTCCAGATATTTCGATGCACTGAGTAAGCACGAACAGGGTATCATCTAAGCGCCTACCATTTCTAAATCCCTTCTAAAGTTCTACGAGTATCTTGTTACTTTCAACCCGTGCTTACGCCTTTAATTTCACCGCCTGCATGGCCAACCTGTACATAACAGATGTTATGGTAAACGGCCTGTAGGATTTTATGTGCCTCCTTTTTCCTTTCCCTTGTAAGGTAACGCGAAGGTCAGACTTGGGGGATCAGGCTTTATTGCAGACCTGAAGCCTTGCTCGCACGCTGCAGCCAAAGACACTCCGTGATGACGATGGGTATCTACAAGAGGGAGCAGGATGAAGATGAAGCAGCACATTCAGCCGTGTGGAAGATGAAGCGCCACACAGTGGTCACACTATTTCGCCCGCGCATTTAAAGCGGCCAGCCTGGCCGCAGTTGGTCCGCAGGATTGCGCCGAATGAAAGGTTTCATACGTGAAACGTGGACAACTTCAGTGCCACGGTAACGACTCTCCGGAGGAGGGTAAACAGGGGAGACGCGATAGTTGACCGGGGAGGTTTTTGCAAGAACTGTGTAAGAACCAAAGTAACGGTGCTGTAACTTGTCACAAAGGCCAGGAGTGCGTAATGGCGTCCAAAGTAACACCTTGTCACCGGGACGGAACGAAACTTGGCGATGGGTTGCATCATAGCGGCACTTGCGGTCCTTCTGGCTGGCTTCCGTGTTGACGCGAGCAAGCCGACGAGATTTGGCCACTCGGGACAGGAACTGGTCAGGAAGAGAGGATGAGGAACTGGCATGTGTAGAAAGGAAACAGGCGTCAAGAAAGGTAGCGGGAGAATGGCCGTAAACGAGGAAAAACGGGGTGTAATCTGTGGTCCGCTGTACAGCCGTATTATAGGCGAACGTAACAAAAGGAAGTATTACGTCCCAGTTTCGGTGGTCCTGGTCGACGTACATAGACAACATGTCAGAAAGCGTGCGGTGGAACCGCTCAGTCAACCCATTGGTCTGCGGGTGATAGCTGGAGGTCAGTTTGTGATGTGTGGTTGAGGCGTCAATAACTTCGGCTACAATCGTCGACAGAAATGTCCGACCACGATCGCTGAGAAGCACTTGAGGGGCCCCATGGCGCAGTACGAGCGATTCCAAAAAGAAGGTCGCGACCTCATGTGCTGTGCTATTAGGCTGGGCAGCGGTCTCAGCGTAGCGTGTTAGGTGCTCGACGACGGTGACTATCCAGCGATTACCTCGTGCGGACAATGGAAGTGGCCAGTATAAGTCTATGCCAACAACGGCAAAAGGAGTAGCTGGGCAAGGTAGCGGCTGTAGTAGGCCAGCAGGAGGAGAAGTGGGCCGTTTGCGGCGCTGACATGGCAGACAAGAGGCGACGTATTTTGCCACACTTGAGGCGAGGCCTGGTCAGATTAAACGGGTTTTCACGCGGTGGTAAGTTTTATGAAAGCCTAAGTGACCGGCTGTAGCATCATCGTGGAAAGCCGCCAGGATACGGGTGCGAAGCACTGTCGGAATAACGGGGACCCAACGGGTGCCTTCAGAGCAATAAATATAACAGGAGAGCATGCCGTTCTCAAGTTTAAACTGGAGTTGCCTGCGCATCCTAGCGGTAGGAGGGTGAGAAGCACCGGTGAGAAGGTTGATTAGGGAAAGATAGTAGGGATCGGCTCACTGGTGTGAAATAATGGCGTAGCGATCTGGAGCAGCTGCAGGAGTAGCACAGGGGATGTTTGGAACTCTGGACGACATTGGTACGTCGAGGATGCACGCAGGAAGGCGCGAAGAAGCACTAGGTGGTGATTCTGGGAGCGGGCAGCGGGAAAGAGCATCGGCATCTCGATGTTTGCGACCCGATTTGAATATCACATCGAAGTGGTATTCCTGCAAACGCAGAATCCAACGGCCCAGGCATCCAGTCAAATGTTTGAGGGTTGATAACCAGCACAGAGCGTGGTGATCGGTAACGATCGTGAAATGGCGGCCGTAGAGGTAGGGGCGGAATTTCTGAACTGCCCTAACGACGGCGAGGCAATCTTGCTCTGGGATGGTGTAGTTGCGTTCCGCTGGTGTTAGAGTTCGACTGGCAAACGCAATTACTTTTTCCCGAGAAGTGGTGTCACGCTGCAGAAGTACGGCGCCGATACCGAGGCTGTTGGCATCGGCGTGGAGAATGGTAGCAGCAGTGTCGTCGAAGTGAGCGAGAACAGGGTCCGAAGTGAGGGCATTCTTTAGGATTTGGAAAGCTTTTTCGCATTCTTCGGACCAATTGAAAGTAGTACTGTCGGTAAGGAGGCGGTGGAGCGGTGTAGCAATGGTAGCGAAATTGCGAATGAAACGGCGAAAGTACGAAGACAGGCCAAGGAAACTGCGTAGTTCCTTAGTCCGCTGAGGGCATGCAAAGTTCAAAACTGCAGCAAGCTTGTCAGGGTCGGGTCGAATGCCATCGCGGCTGATGAGGTGGCCCAGGATCTTGATTTCCTTCTTGGCGAAATTACACTTTTTTGTGTTCAGCTGGAGACCGGCGGATGCCAGGCAAGTTAATACTTGATCAAGGAGGCATAAATGATCAGAAAAAGTCGCAGAGAAGATAACTATGTCGTCCAGGTAGCACAAGCATGTTTTCCACTTAAGTCCTCTAAGAACAGTGTCAATCATGCGCTCAAACGCCGCGGTAGCATTACAAAGTCCAAAAGGCATGACATTGAATTCGTAAAGCCCATCGGGAGTAGCGAATGCGATTTTTTCTTTGTCGGCTTCGTGCATCGGTATCTGCCAGTAACCGGAACGCAAATCCAAAGTGGAGACATATTCGGCGCCGTGAAGAGAGTCGAGGGAGTCGTCAATTCGTGGCATAGGGTAAACATCTTTGCGAGTGACTTTGTTAAGTGCGCGGTGATCAACGCAAAAACGCACGGACCCATCCTTTTTTTTTGACCAAGACAGCCGGAGATGACCAGGGGCTAGCTGAGGGCCGAATAATGTCTCGTCGGAGCATATCATTCACATTATCTTCTATGATTTTACGTTCTGATAAGGAAACACGGTAAAGGCGGCGGCTAACAATAGAAGTACCTTCTTTAATAATGCGGTGCTGTGCAGAAGACGTTCGGCCCAAGGTCGGAGAAGTGACATCAAAAGAGGCTTGGTGTTTTCGAAGTAATTCCTGCAAAGCTTGGCGGTGAATCGCAGGAAGGTCAGGATTGATGGTGCCAAAGAGAACACGGAGAGAAGCATCGGAGGAAGCTGCTGGTGAGGAAGAGGGGGCGGTAAGGGTGGTGAGGGACACCGGGTGAATGTCCAGGGTACAAGGAAAACATGTCCCTTTAGTCAGCACAATGGGCTCTGGGGAAGTGTTCGAAGCTGCGACAAGCGCTGTGCCATGCTCAAACCGAACAAGTCTTGGTGGTAGCGCGATTCCACGGGTCAGATGGCGATCAGAAGGCACGATTAGCACATCTCCGTTATCAATGTCAGTAGAAGTAAGAGCGACAAGTTGTTCGCATCCAGGGGGCAACACTGAGTTAGTAGCGGCAAGCAGGCGATGACGGGGCGCGGGAGGTTCAGAAGACGGATCGCTCTCGTTCATGTAAATGACCCTGTTGCGACACGAAATGCTGGCTGATGCGGCAGACAGAAAATGCCAGCCTAAAATAATTGGGTGAGCGCACGGTGACTTCACGGCAAATTGTACATGGTGGCGGACACCATCAACAAAAACTCGCACATTACACTTAGCAAAAGGCCGAATTATTGCACCATTATCTCCACGGAGTTCAGGTCCATCGAGGCGTTTTCACTTTTCTTAAGCGGGAGCACAAGTCAGTGTGTATCACAGAAACAGCGGCGCCCGTGTCAACCAAAGCCTCAACAGATAAACCTTCAACCCACACTAAAATAATATTCCAGGGACGTCCCGGAGGATTTTTGTGATGGTCGAAGAGTGCAGTTTTCCCTCCTAAGACTGCAGTGGTCAGTTTTCCGATAGGCGGGGGGTCGTCAGAGAATCTTGACGGAGAGGTGAGGTTGAGCTGCGAAAAGGCGAAGGAGAACGGCGTCTTGAAGGCCTGTAACCAGCAGGCGGAGCGGGGCTTTCTGGCGGGGGTGATGAACGTGGCGGATAATCAGGGAATGAACGCGGGTTAGAGCCGGAAAAGCGAGGAGGGTAGTCTGCTTCAAATGTGTCGTAGCCGCGGCGTTCATTCTGGAGCCTGCGACGACAGAAGCGGGAAATATGGCCTCGGTAGCCGCAGTAATAACAAACAGGGCGGGCTGGGCGCCAGTTGGGGTAGTATGTGTGCGCCGCGGCAGGTGGTGCCAATGCAGCGACATGAGCAGTGGTAGGCGCCGGTGGCGTAGGCGCTCCAACTGCAGGAGGCAAGGACGTGACCTGGGCGTACGTTGGCACCTGACAGATGGTAGGAGCGACCGATGTTGGGGGGGGGGGAATAGGTCATTGAGGCCAGCTCTTCTTTGACAATGCTACGCAGGCCGGCACTTGAAGGATGTGGCTCAGATGCAGGGGGGGCACAAATTACCTTGAGCCGAGAGCTCTTCACGAATTAATTCGCGAATAAGCGCACGGAGGTCGGCGTTGGCAGTGAAACCAAATGAAGTGGGATCAGGCTGCAGGCGTATTGACTGTAGTTCGTCAAGGCGTTGACAAGTCGATATGATGGCGTCGATTGTGGTAGGGTTCTGCACGGCCAGGGCATTGTAGGCGAGTGGCCCAATACCTTTAAGGACGTGCCGAACCCGCTCGGCCTCTGGCATGGTGTCAATTATGCGCCGACAAAGTGCAAGTACATCTTCTATATAAGAGGTGTAGGTCTCATTGGACCGCTGAAGTCGGGCTTCTAGCTTCTTCTTGGCGGACTCCGTCCGAACAGTAGGAGCGCAGAAAATCTGCTTTTGTTTAAAGGTAGCCCAGTCCGGAATCGTCGATTCATGATTTAGAAACCACGTTTTTGCCACATCCGTCAAATAAAAGGACACATTAATTACTTTAAGAGAATCGTCCCACCGGTTGAAAGCACTGACCCGGTCGTAGCTGTCGAGGCAGTCATCAGCGTCGTCTCCGCGGAGACCGGCGAACATCTGCGGGTCGCGCTGACGGCTGCTGACAGTCCAGTGGCAAGGCGAGGTGGACTCGAGTTGGTAGAAGCCGAAGTAGCGGAGTGGCCCTCTTGAGCCACGACGATGGTGGTCGGGGTCAAACGGCGGCCAGAACGAAGCTCCAGGTGGGTGCAGGTGACGAAGCCGCGGGGAAATCAAGGCGCACCTCCACCACGTGTAAGGTAACGCGAAGGTCAGACTTCGGGGATCAGGCTTTAATGCAGACCTGAAGCCTTGGTCGCACACTGCAGCCAAACGCACTCCGCGATGACGATGGGTATCTACAAGAAGGAGCAGGATGAAGATGAAGCAGCACGTTCAGCCGTGTGGAAGATAAAGCGCCACACAGTGCTCACACCATTCATAAATCATATTCATTTTACTCTACTACCAGCTGTCCGGAATTTGCTTATTCGTTATGATTATTTCCAAAGCTTTAAACAACGTTTCCTTACTTCTTTGGCCAATTTCATTAATCAGCTTGATCGGAATTCCAACTATTCCTGTAGATGTGTTTAAAGTAATATTTTTTCTGCCTCTTTCTAGTTTAGACTGGTCATTTCAAAGCTGCTTTGTATTCTACTGTCTTGTGTTGCTTCATGATTTGCGGAGATTACCCTATCGTCGCTCTTAAATGACTCGGCTATGACTGATGCAATGCAGTTCACTGCATTCTCTCCAATTAAACTATTTCCCTCGTTATCTTGATTCCGGTCCTGCTTTCTTTGATTCTTTTTACCGAGCCAGCTTATATGGTTCCAGAATTTTCTTGGTCCTCCTCTAGAGGCATCGTGTATGTCAGCCATCCAGCGATCGGTGGACTGCTTTATTTTAATTTGGACAAGGCCCTGTACATCATCTCTATTTTTTCGATATGATTCCCATTTTTGGTCGATTTCCTCCTGAGATATCTGTGCTTTCTTTGCCGCTCGGTGTTCCCTTGAAGCCGCCCGTCGTTTTTCCATGGCTTCCCTGATTTCCTTATTCCACCAGCTCCGTGGCTTCCTCTTTCCATTCGAGCGGTTTGCTAATTTAACCTCCTTAATATTCCTCCTAATGAGTAGTTCTACCTGTTCATAATCCCAGTCTTCCATGGGGCTTTTCACTATTGCTTCTCTATGTCTGCTGCTATCTGCGCTATTTGATCATCGTTTAATTCTGCGTTTATTTTTTGTCTAAGTTCAATTTCTCTTTTCATCAAGGGCCCCATCCGCAGACTAATATGTTTATGATCACTTCCCAGACTACACTCCCCTTCTTCGTCTATTTCCATTTTTGTGACCTTGCTATAAATTCCATGCGACATTAGACAGTAGTCAATGGTAGTCATCCTGTTGCGGAAATCCCACGTGATTTTTTCTTCGCATTTTGTTTCTCTGTTTACTATAACTAGGTCGTGTCGCTCACAGAAATCTAGCATTAGTTTCCAGTTCCAATCCGTGTATCCATTCATATCGTCGATGTGGCCGTTCATATGTCCCCCAACAGAATAATATTGGCCCCGTCTCCAAACTGGCTTATATCGTCACTGAGACATTCGACAAGATCCTTGTTTTCTTGCCTGCATGATGTTCTGTTCATAAATAAACTACCCCTAGCCATGTCCTTATGCCGGCAATTGTTCCTGAAACCCAGATATGTTTTTTACAAGATGATTTAATTCTTTGCCAATTTGTTCCCTGGTGTATCAACATACCTACTCCTCCACCCTTTTTTTTTCGTTCTCGTTCTGTTGCACCCTTCCCAGACGTAGCCTTCTATAAATGGCGGATCTTCTAGATCCCTGAGTTTCGCAAAGAGCGTACACACCTATTTTGTCATCCTTCAACTGCTGTTCTATCTCTAGCCATTTCGCTCTTTTTCTACCTCATTGCACCTGATGCTAGTGGTAAATTTCTTTTTTGTAGTTTTTTTTCTCGACCTCCTCCTTGCCATTTTTTGTAGGGTCCTCTGAGTAGCTAGCTCCACCTGGCGACAGATAGCGGAAATATTGTAAAAACGAATAAAAGCGCGTGTAAAGCCTGTCGTAGTCGTTGGTTCAGGGGCACGATGTATTGGCAATGCTTACCTTCGCGTTCAGCGAATAAAACATCTGTTCGAAACTTCTATGTGCAACCTTTTTCAGCTTTTTTTTAAATCGCAACTTTAAAATAGGCTACAAACATCTTTTCTGTGGGCTGACCTCTTTAGGTTGCATTATAAGATGTTTTTATTTCTTAGTAGCCGCAAAACCTGCCGTGAACAGAGCCACGAGCTGACGGCATGACAACGAATAAATTAGCTTCACCGTAATTATTTACTGCCTTCAGTGAGTGCGTTACGAGACACCCCTCGGTAACAATAGCCACTTACCCCGCTCAGAGGCAACCAGTGAGGAAAAAGAAGTTTCGAGACCCTACCGTTGTGGAGACGGAATTATGCGGGTCTCCGGCCCTATTAACGTGGTTTTTGTGGCTTTTCTGTATGCTTACTGCGTCATGTGAAAAGATGCGAATAAAGTGTTATTGCGTCGTGCTGTATCATCCAAAGGATACAAGTGAACGAGAAAGACCAGTGAACGACAAATGACGCACCAACGGAACCTGAAAACGAATTTGTAGTCTGCAATGTGTAGTCAACAACCTCTACAATGCAGTCCATAATCTCGATACCGTTTACTGAAACTCATGGGAAGCAGTGCGAGACAGTCACATTGCATGGGGCCATTATATCAGATGAGGCAATTCTGAGCGGTGTGGTGTTAAAAAATGTGGGACACTCGGCGGTAAGATCGGGCACAGCTGCCATTATCCGCCATTCTACGAACATTACTCAATGCCTTTGAAGTTGGAAACATTCAGAATATTCGAAATATCAGGCAGAGTAGAATAAAAGAATAATGCTTAGAATCATCCCGACTTGAACAACAGTTTGTTTTTGGAACAATTTCACCACAACGTAATCCTTAATTTTCATTGTTTTACTATCAAAACACAGCTACTTTTTGTATAAAAAAAATTTCTGTATGCCACTGACCTCTTCCGTAAGGTAGACGACTCATGACTCGAAGTTCCACGCGGATCCCATCTAAGTGGCACAGCATGTAGCGACTGGATAAATGCATCACTGTGGAGAAGTGTAAAATAAATAAATAAATGTCTAAAGCAATAAGTAATTAAACCGGGGAACCCCTTTTTCATCTTTGCTGCGAGCCCACGCAGCATCCACGCTTCCATAATCTTCGTCGCACATCATCTTCGCGTTAGCTCATTGATCAAGAGGTTCATGTTCTTATTCTATCGACGAAGGCTCGATGCTGGCCGCGGCCACCGCGTATCCACGGAGGCGGAACAAAAGGCGCCAGGGTACTGGGAATAGCAGTGGAAGGAACCCCTTTCATTCCCCCCCCCCCCCCCGCGGTAAAATTAAGGCGGGAGACCTCCTCTATGGCATCCCACATAGGTGACGCCACTTTGAGACGTTACACCATGTATATGAAACATTTGATCACAGGCCAGGATCAACAGAAGATGGCGTTTTGCATTTGTAAAGAGTGGTTTGGTGAACCTTGTTGCCCAACTAAGGCAAGGCAGTCAGCATCTCTTATTTGGAAATTTGTGAGTGTCAACAGTAACAAAAGATAGGCAGATATTGCAAAGTTTCAAAAGAGATTAAACAAAATATGGGGGTCTAAAAACTCCTCGTTCATAACGAACGGAAAGCAGTGCAGACAGGTGTCCGTTGTTCATTTCAAGGATGAACATAGATCTGGGATTGGAAATGTACAAATAGTACAGAAGAATATAACTGCTCGTGCTCAACCTCTGGTGCCGCTCACCAAGGAATTGTCTGATACGTGCCGGTCATTTCGTCGAGCTCGAACGCTTACTGTTCGTGAACAATAAAAATCAACATCCCTGTGATCATTCGAGAACAAAAATGATGATTCAGGTCATTCTCAGCACCACTCCACAAGCGCCAGCTTCTTAGGCATCCACGTAAGGAGCGTTGCGAGGGGGGCGGACGACATTCTATCGCAGGATGTCGCCCGTACGTGCCGGCACCGCGGAACGTAACACTAGGCGGCGCTGTCTCAGAAACGCCGATGCAGCCGCCACCTGATGCTTCCGGCCTTTGTAGCCGCCGGCGCATTCTTCTCTCAGCTTGGCAGCCTCTACCTAGAATCATAGGCAACGCCTGTCCGGTTGCTGACTGCCTTGTTCGACAGCCAGCACCCGGACGCGCATAGCACGATAGTGAAATTTTTTCTCTCCAGTGATAAGGTTGCAGACGTGAGACTGCATCACGGCACCGGCGAAGCTATAGGAAACGACTCTTCGTAAGTAATATTTGAAAACGTCGAAAGGACCCTAGGGTATGTAAAGAAATAAATTGTCTAGAAATCAAGTTTTACCTATCTGCGTATGACACATTTCACTATGAACACTTAATCGGCTGTATTATTAAAAGGATGCAGCCGTTCTTCAGATATTAAGATGAATGATGCATGACCGAGACACTCTTCCTTGTAACTCAGATATCCTTGCCGTAGCAGCATTCTTTTTAAAGTAGCGGCTGTAAAGTGTTACAATATTGAAAGGCTGTAAAATTTACAAGAACAACGTTCTTGAGATAAAATCACTGGTATTAAGAATACGAATCAAAAACATGCAGTTTGCTTCGTGAAAAGTGGAATACAGCAATTAAAATTACAGCCTACTAGCACAGGAAGAAAACACACAAGTAGAATACACATAAGCTTCACGGCAACCTGGTTGACCACGAGGGTATCTCAGACCGAAGGCCGAAAGGAGGGATATGTGTTGAGTGAAGATGCAGCACTAGGTCTAGGTCTAGTTGGGCGTAATGCAAAAACGCGCGGTAAATAATATGCGTGCAGTAAAATGAATTTGCTGATAAATAAAAATAAATTCTTCCACTTTGTTGCTGCTGCGACTGCTGTGCAGCACGCGTACAATTATTTCATACTTTAATCGGCACATTTCAAATTCGGAATAGGTGCGAGAATGTGCTGTAGAACGAGGGTGCGTTGTTTGTCATCTCCTTCCTAAGCTCCATTTTTTCTTCAGACTTAAGGCTGGCAATAAGGATGGCAGTAATTAGAAATCTTTCTGACCAATTTCTTACAGCTGTCTTGTAAATCAACACAGGAGACGAATTCACATTAGCCTGCATCGATAGATTACCGCAATGTAACCGCAATGCGCCCAACTTAAACCTTTAAGTGGCGCAAAAGGCTAGGATATTAAGTATATGTTTCTCATCGCCGCTCGATTACAAAAGTGTGTTGCTATGACACTTATGAAGTATAGGTTTCTCACCACGGATCGCTCACGAAAGTGCGCTGCGCCGACAGTTTTTGACCTCGGAGTCCACACTACATGACACAGAACCAATAACCTCAGATGTTCGATCGCAGAGTCTGTTTGGTGTAGACGTCAAGAAATTTTTGTAATGAAGAGAAATTTTTAAATTTTATTTCTCGGCAATAAATTTGCCTTTCGCTTCCGATCAAGCATTTAGGAACGCAGAAACAGCCACTGAAATGTACTTTTGGTATCAGCGAAGTGTGCCGCTGTTTTTATCGATTTCAAATTCACGGAATATGCTTTTCCTAAATTTCCATTGCCTGTTTACGCAGTTTATATATCGGCAGTTGTGAGAGATCGGTGAAACAAAACATACCATAAAGAATTTCATTGCTCTTCGGCGTTAGCAGTTAAGCAATTGTTCAGCACTTCGTTTCCATAATGATGACAAAAAATCTTGCGGCAGCTTTTGAATGCTGACCAGCGAAAACTCCAACGTGTTGTTAAGTGTGCACTTCGGTGCCACTTCTGGGCGAGGATTTACAAGGAGTATTCTTCTTCTCGCAGCTTTCAGCTACGTAGCGCCTTACGATTTAGCATAAGGACAGCTAAAGTGCTCCAGAAAAAAACGTTTTTTGCCCTCGTGGCCCACAGTTATTCCTTTGCACCTGCGCAGCAGACTGGCTGTGTAAATTTATGGGCACCAGAACTGGCCGACTCTGAAGGTGTGTTCGAAATTAGCATGCCTTTCTGTCCGCATTAGCCATTGTATAGGCTGCGGATAAGGCCTTCAGTGTTTTCTGATCTCGTTTTTTCTACCGATGACAGCGGGGAAGACGGATGAGACTGTCCGATTCTCATGTCGCTGCATGTCAAAGCGAAACACAAATCTGGTAACCATTCATGAAGAAATTAACCCGACTCGGGAGAGAAAACGAGAAAGATGCTTTATGCCCCGCACTGGAAATTTCTTCGCCATATTTCCGCGAGATGACGGCGGAACATGCTCTCATGTGACAAGCGGCCCTCCTACTCAGCCAGACTTCCTGTGCGTGGGAGGACAGGCTGTTTGTTACCTGATAGTGGAAAAGACAGCGGCTTGTAACTGCGTCGGCTGGGGCGCGGCGATCACCTGAATCGCAGGGAAATCCCCGAAGATCTCTCATTGGCCGCGTCCAGAAGATCACGTGATCGCGCTTGGAGGAACTGGTTGCGTGTGGCATAAAGGCACTCAGTAGGCCCAACCCCGCTTGACAGCCAGACGTGCTCCTGCGCAGAGCAAGCCACTCCGCTCACATATCCGCACAGAAGGGTGTTCCCAAGCGGTAAGTTTTTCCTCTGTTATGCTCCTTGAAGCATTCAACTAGCATACGATGTGGCTGCCTATAGTCAACATACGCTCTGAGAAATATCTGCCCATATTTATGCAATACAATTTAACTGGGGCATTGAGCGTGAAGGGCAAAGCTCCCGATTTTAAGGCACACTTCTGAATATGATGCAATATATAGCATAATCACTAATGCAATTATTATGATATTTTTTTATGTTCGGGGCGTGGCAGCCCCGTGAGCGAGGTACTTCTCATCTCGGTTGCTGGGTGGAGACTGGCGGTATATTTTACATTAGGCAGAGAGAGGAAAAGAGGAAAAGAAAGAAACGCGAGCTCTTGTCGAGCATTGCTTTCTCGAGCCTTGTTCGCGCGCACGGGCCGAGGACGGTCCACTTCGAAGGAACATATGGCTCGAGGTTTCTTGGCCCGCGCCTTGGCGGAGCTTAATCTTGCGTGTACCCGTTTCGTGGGTCGTCTCTGGGTGGCGTTGCGCATTCATCTTGCGGGCCTCAGCATTAGCCGAGCCTCAAGCATTACTCGTATGTGCACGGCTGATATATAATTCTGGCGAGTTTCAAAGCGCTCTTTATGGTTCCTTCAAGCCATTGAGAACTTTAATAATTAGGCTGTGTTGACAACTGAGGGTGGTGCGCCAGCCACATGAAATGTTATCGCTTTTTGTTTATCTGTGGTGCCAAAGTAACAGCGGGTAATGTTTGTTGATCATTATTTATAAATACCGCCTCATTAAGATTCATTTTTATGCCTGGAAGCTCTATATAGTGAATGTTAAACTATTGCGCCAGCATGCCATTCATGATACGCCTTTTAAAATATTGCACGTGCATAGTCGTACATGACAGAGATGAAGGCGCAAAAGAATGCTAGCTGGAGCATAACTCAGTTTGCATATGCTTTAGAATTTTAGCACCTTAAAACGGCATCGCCTGTAATGCACGCCGTAGGGAAGTGCTCCGCTAATTACGACCAGCTGGGGCTCTCTAACGCGCTCTGACATTAAACTGTACACGAGAGCCTTCAGCTTACCCTTCATCGAAGCGTGGTGGTCGCGGCCGTGGTCGAAGCTACGTCTTAGGGCTAAGTAATCAAGAGTCCTAGTCACTCAGCTGCCGCTGTGGGGCACAGCACCGTTTCCCTATTTGTAAGTCTTGAATAAATACTAACAGTATAGCGAGATCTCGCGACTTCTGCACCCAGAAGACAAGTAAATTTTATTTTGAAGATATTGATATGTGCGACAGGGTTGCGCAGCTGCTTGAGCCAGCGTCACAGCCTGTAATGAAATCGTATGTATTTGTTGCTTCACTGGCAGATACTAACTTCGCTCAACCGTCTTCCCCGCAGACCTATCCCTCAAAACCCGAAAATAACAATTTTTAATGCTGATCGTAGTTTTTATACTGCCGAAATGAAACCATAAAAGGGAGCCAAAAACGAACGACTGACGACCGAAAACTTAAGCATTTTGCCTAAGCAACCATCGGCCCGAATTTCGCCAATTTAGTTAAAATAAAAAAGTCAAAACATATGCATCAACAAGCACAAAACCAAAAAGTGAAAATTACACATGTGCGTTTATCGCTTTTAAAGTAAGTCTATAAAAAACGCTGGCGCATTACTTCTAATAAACGGTGATTTACATTTAGTAACCTACATGGTAGACTACATTCGGGTATCGCGTAAACGAGGGAACAGTCCTCTTCAAATTGCTGTAGTATTCCCCAAAGGAGGGAAACTGACGCACAGCATGCACCTGTATGCGTAGATGGTACAGCGCCTTAACGACATAACTGAAGAAAGCTTTCTCACGAAGACCTATTGTACGCGTGGCTTAGCGCGGTCACCTCTCCCCGGGCCGCGCACGCCCGACCGACAGCGCTTTGTGTCGAAAGTAGGAGCGCACTTGCAGCCTGCGTGCGAGGGTAAAAGAATCTGGTGTATAAAATTCAGTTAAGAATCTGCGCGCCCTGTCTTTCAATATTTTCTGCGTTTTTTAGCGCGGTTTAATAATTGTACAATGAACATATGGCGAGCAAATATGGCGAGCATGTCGGTGAGGGTGTGGTTAAGACGCTCCCTAAGGCCGTTCGTCTGAGGGTGATACGCCGTGGTGAACTTGTGCCAAACGGTTCAAGAATGAAGTATTTCGTCAACAACTCGGGAAAAGAAACAGCGGCCACAGTCGGTAAGCAGCTGACGGGAAGCCTAATGAAGAAGTATGATGTCGTGCAGAAGGAAGTCAGCAACGTCAGTGGCGCAGCTAGTTGGAATGGCACAAGTGACCATGTAGCGCGTGGCATATTCGGTGGCCACAGTTATTCATTTGTTTCCTGACATGGACTCAAGCACGACATGAGATGCCCAGGGGCTGTTCGAAGGTTTGATGATATCGTGCAAACATCTTGTCCACCTCTAGCTGGATGAGTTGGCGCTTAGAAAGGGACACACGCCTCCGATGTACAGGTCTTGAATCGCCGCTGTCAATGCGGTGAGTCACAACTGATGTTTGGCCCAGCGAACCGGTGGCAAAGTCAAAAATCTCGGTGAACGACAAAAAAAGATTGTTAAGTCCTGAGCGTGTTCAGGGCTAAGGTCGGAGGCAATCATCGCAGAATTAGGGCCCGTAATGGGGGTGAAGAATACGGGTGCTTGAAGTTAGCTGGAAGGTGAGCCAGGTGTGAATGCACAAATGGCGCAGTCTGTGTGGGGAGATAAGGTAGCAAGGGATTTTCCTTCAGGGAGAACTTAGGGTGATAGAATGAAGTTTATGGTAGGAAGGTAGGTGCTATTCTGGGTAACGCCTACAATAAGTTAGAAAGATCAACATTGCGGTCGAGAAAGACATCGGTTATGAGGTAAGTAACATAGTCACCGTAAGGCACAGGCAGGAAAGGCGACAGAGGTAGATAAACAGCAGTCAGGGGCTGGCGTGTGAACTCACCGCAACGAAGGCGGGGTGCAGATTGAGGATGTTCTCAGCAGAGAGGTAGGTGCAAACGAAGAAGGCGGATTAGGCAGTCGATAGGGGCAGAGTGGGCCGTTAAAAGTCAAGACCGAGGTTCACATTGTGAGAGAACTGGCTCAGGAGGTGAAAAAAACAGGGATGTGATGACCGGCAATGGCGACTCGAACAGTGCAGAGGCTAGTGACGGCAGCACTACTGCCATCGGCAACACGAACGGTGGGCGAAGCGGCGGGGACCTGTACTCTTTCGAGGCAGCGGCTAAAATATGAGCTTATGATCGAGACTTGGGCGCCAGTGTAAATGAGGGCAGAGACAGGAACAGCATCCAAAGAGGAGGTTACAGGGCGAGAGGAGAGGAGGTTACAGGGCGAGAAAATGCGCAATAGATGATTTCCCGGCCGGGGTACCAATGCAGCGTCACCTCCGGGAGCTGCATTGGCTAGTTTCGCATGAAGCGGCCGGCGGAGGATGATGAGGGACTGCGATGAGGAAAAGGTGAATGGGAACGGCCGGCTAGCGGGGAATGAGAGCTACCGGACACAGGAGGAGACGGAGTGGTCTTGGTGTGGCGCAGCTCATAACGAGGCGAGAAACGGCGGAGGCCGTAGTCGTAGTAGCGGCCAACGTCCCAGGTAGCACAAAGTGGGCTATGACGTGGGGGCCCGCTTTGGGCCCCTGGGGGCAGCCCATACGGGGCCCATGCGGGATTTGCAATACGTACCCAGCGGGACCCCCCGTGGGCTGCCCAATTTTGCCGCAATTGGCCCCAATATCTATCCGTGGGGGCAGCCCAAATAGGGCTGCCCGCATTGAGCCTAGATAGCCGAATGCGGGCAGCATACCGGAATCAATAATGGGTCCCTCTTTTATGAAGGCAGTGCCGCCCCATTGATCACGGTTTTAATTTTTAAGTCGGTTAATCCCTCCAATACTTGCATTGTACCGGCGCGGGCTTTGCTGATGCCAGTTGGTTTCGGGCTGGCCCACGTGGTGTCCTCTTGGGTTGAATCTGGCATTTCCGGGGCTGCAAAAAAACAGCAGTCTTGAAGTGTGAAACATTGAGCACTATTTCATTACCTTACATTCGACACTCAGTAACACAAGAAACATTTATTCCCAAAACTATAATAATCTGGGGTGGCCCGCATCGCGCCTCAAATGTTGATCTCAATATTTATTTCCGTGGTGTGTGTAGAATAATAATGGCGCCGGAAAAATTTTGAGGTAGGTCAGAATATAGTCGTAAAGCGGAACAGTTACTGCTGCATATTTTCCGCCACTACTGCATATATATTAACGTAGATTTTAGAGTAAACCTAGATAGGCGTTATTCATGCCATGGATATGCATAAAATAGTTATGTGAGAAATCCAGAAGATGCAATTAGCGGCGGGTATAAGATCAATTACATGAATAAAACGGTGCCTGAAAGATAGGGTGAAGGCGTTTCAGAGCGGTAAGCTCGCCTACGGCCAATCTGGGGCCCAATGCGGCCTTTCATGGGCAGCCCCAATTGGGCTTCTCTTATTTGTACCGCACTGAGTACGAATATATGCTGCATTTGCCCGAAATCAACCCAAGAAATGCAAATCTGGGCAGCATTGAGGCATGACTGCTTTCAGTCCGGATGCAAACCATTCGGGACCTATTCAGGTTTTGAGTGGGCAGCCTCATTTGGGCTAGCCTGTGTACTATTCGCTTTAGGCCCACATTTGCATCGGATGGGCCCTGAAGTGCCCCAAAAGAGACCGATGCGGGCAGAAGGCGAAGGAGCACTTTCATGTCCCGCTACAGGCCATGCGGAAATTGTCTAGGTTTTTGGTGGGCAACCCCATTTGGGGCAACCCAGGAATGTTCTGCATGAAGCCTACATTCCGTTTGACCGTCCCTCGAGAACCCCTCAAGGGTCCCATGTAGGCAATGCGCGGGCATACCCGCATTTAGTCCCACCGCAACCCATGCGGGACCTACTGCGCTTTTGAGTGGGCAGCCCCAATTAGATTAGCCCAGGCTTTTTCTACACAAAGCCAAATTTTCTTTGCATCGGTCCTAAATTTCCCCAAGAGGGATCGTTGAGGGCCAGATGTGGGAATATGTACTCAGTTGGCCCTTTCCACGCCTATATGATGCCCAGATGGAGAAAGCAGGGGCAAGCCCAATTTGGGCTTCCCCGCTTGATCCCTAAAGGGGGCCCTCATGGGTGTCATCATGGTTGCCTAAGCCCAACTTGCCCGTACGGGCCCCAGGTGGGCCACGCAATGTGTGCTACTTGGGGTAAGTGATGGTGCGCCGCTCATCAGGATTGCGATATCGGTAACATGGCATGTAGGGGCGGCCTGGTGTAGCGGAAGCGGCCATGGGAGGGACGGGGCTCGAAATCTGGAGTTCCACGGTACGGTAACAGGGGAAACCCAAGTTGGCAACCTCTTGACGGCCAATCGCTTGAATGAGAGGTATAATCGCTAGGTTGATGTCCGAGAGGGGCGGGTTAGATAAAGAAGGAGCGAGCGTTTCCAGTTCCGCCCATCGCTGCGCAAGTTTCATTGAATACATACAAGTAATATCTTAGTGGAGGTCGCGGGTTTGACACGACCTGACGCTCCGCAGCAGTCGTCACCTCGGAACTGTCGCGATGAACCCAACGCGGCTCAGTCAACCCCGTACCTCCACCAAGATGTTATGAGGATGTTACGAGTAACTTGCGGTGCGATGAGCGGAACTCAGGGCAATGACTTCATCGGCCGTGCTGCATCCACTCTGTCAGCGTCGTCTTCTTCCAGAACACTTCGTCGTCCACGCGTTCCTTAGTCGTCGTCGCTGTCTGTGAGCTCACCACTTTGTCGGTCACGCGTTTCCCGGTAACAATATTTATTCCGCGCCCTCTTCAATGAATGCACTCAATATATGTATTGTCCTTTGCGAAATTCTTCAGCAATATTGGAAGTTCAAATTTTAGCATTTGCTTTTCTTATCACGTATGACATTTCCTTGTTTCAATTCTCGGTTTCGAGACGGGTACATAAGGGTTTGCTTGTTCAGGTTAGCTAGTATTTTCAAGGTATTAGTCCTTTTTGTTCTTTCAAACCTGCATTTCCTAAAACTCTGTAGATATACATAGATTTTACGCTGACTATATTTAGCTGCATAAAGATCTCCTGCGTATGGCTTAAATAAGGTGCTTTACAAACTTTGCGGATGGCCTGTTCCTCTAGCAAGTGAAGGTCGTGAATACAGTACTCGTAGTGGTTCCCCATAAAATACGCCCTAGCTGAGTACTGAGGAGAATAAACAGTTTTAAATCATAATGTTAATCGGATAAGTGAAACAATGTTGGCACATGAGCCTTATTGTATTAGAAAGTTTTTTGATGAGGTGATTTATCTGAGCATCCCAGGAGAAATGTTCATAAAAATAAACACTGGGTGACTTGAAACTTTCAACAACCTCTATCTCTCTGCAGTAGATACAACTGGCGGTAATGCACAAACTTTATTTCTTGGGTGGAACATAGCAGCCTTGGATGCGGTAATATTTACCTTTGATGCATTTCTTGCTTCCCACGAGCCAACTAGGTTTAAGTGTACCATTAGGACGGCAAGACACCTGTTCTAAGCATTTAAATCGGATGGTATTTTGATATGTTGTTACTGTCTTTTTCTTTATATACTACTGTGACTTCTGCACATTGCATGTTCTGAGGAAACACACCAGAAGAGAGACAAATATTAAATATATGCGCCAAGATATGCTCGATTAGGTTGGCTACATATTTTATAGGAATTATTTGAAAGCCCAATTGTCAGAGGACGTGCAGTTTTCAAAACTGATATTTCATATTCCGAGGCCGGTTCAAAAAACACGGTTTGTTGGAAATACCGTTTTGTGAAAGATAAGTAGTCTAGACCGAACGACGGTGAGATAAGACCAAGAAAATGGTTTTTGAATGTGCAAGCTATGTCCTCCTCTGAAATTTCTACTTCATTATTGTTTAGTTTTGTAAGCATCCCAGGAGCTTTGCCCAATATTTAGTTCAATCTACGCCACAAATCACCAGACTGCTGGTTCTAGAAATTTAGAACATAACAGTGATAACGATAACGGGTACAGCTCTCGCTTTTAAAATTTAGAAATATTCGTGGCACATTTTGCCGCGAATAAGCGAGAACGGTCATTAATAATCTTGAAATACATAAATATATCAAGAAATTCATTTTGCAAGATGGCCGATGACAACCGGTAAAAAGAGCGAATGTGGCTTGTTTGACGTGTGCGAGTTTTGAGTGGTAGAAGCATATATGTTCGTTACACTCAATATCCAGCACGGGCAAAACCAGGGCAACCAAATCACGTGGCCCAGTCTTCTGTTTCAGCGGAAGTTTTGTGAATAGTCGTATACGCGATTATATAGAGAATGTGCTTCTTTGTAGTGACTACAGCTTTTCTTTAAGCCCCGCCGGGATGGCGCAGCGGTTACAGCGCTCGACTACAATGCCCAAGGAGGCGGGATCGAATTCCGGCCACGGCGGCTACGTTTCGGTGGAGGGCAAACAGAGGGGCGCCCGCGTGCTATGCGATGTCAGTGCACGTTAAAAAACGCCTCTAGATCGCAAATTCCGGAGTTCTCCCGTACGGTGTCTGTCATAGCCTGAGTTGCTTTGGGACGTTGAACCGAGCAAATCAAACCAAACCAAACCTTTTCTTAGGTGCAGCTGCTACAAAGGACTACCATTGTAGGCGGACTATTTGGTTTAAGTACGTACCACAGCTCTTTCTGGTGCGCGAGACAACTGTTCTCTCTCCGTGAAAAAATGAAGTGAATCTGTCATATTCCGCGATGCTAGTGGTGACCTCAATTGCAGCAGAAGAAGCAGCAGCGAACGATACAGCTGCACCTGCGCACAGCTTTTCAATGCTTCAGCCGACCTTCAGCCACGTGCTCAGCGGTGCTCGGTCTGATCGCCTCTCGCTTCTGCGCACGTGTGGTGCACGGAGAAGCGGCTGTTCATTATTCTGCAGCTGCTTCGCTTCTTCTTCTACCTCGAAAACTCGCTTCTTTCTCTAGTTTTTCCACACGCCTGGCAAACTTTGTACCGGAACATAATGCAAGTGTCCGTGGAGCGCCACGCGTGACGTCATCACTTAGCTGTGCCCCTCAAAGCGCACGCACAGTGCTCTTCAGAACTGTTCCACCACGGGGGATATAAGCCTTGGAGGAAATGCGGCGAGCCTGGAGAGTTCTGCCATGGATGTGGCAAGAAAGCTTAATGCGATCGCTCGCTACGCTCACTTACAAGCCGAATATACTCATCCTGCCGACGTCACTTGTCGTGAAGAAGTGGCTCCTAGTAAAAATGAAGCTGAGAGAGCTACACTAGCGATGGCAACTCCAAAAGAGCCAGCACACTTGTAAAGTGACGACGCGAGAGGGCGGAGAAGAACGGGCTACAAAAGCAATAGAAACGATTCGGTCTTATCCGCGACTACTACTTACTTCGCTTTCTATATCCTGGTTTAGCCGAGTTAAGCCACGGCCATTTATTTCTGCACGGTCGGCAGCACTGCCTCACCGAGTGGCTCCCTCTCAGAATGCGCCCACGCGGTTACGTGACCAGTGAGAATGGAAGCGGCCGTTTTTAACGTTTTGACACCACAAACAACAAAAAAGCAGGATAATCGGAAAAGGATTTATGGAGTCCACACGACCATGTCTAAAAACGTCGATCGCGCGAGAGATAACGGCTTGGTAGGGAGATGTGCTCCTCCAGAAGCAAGCCCTTTTCAACGAATGCCGTCTGCACAGTGTGTGTGTACATTGGTGTCCGAGCGCGAAGCGTTCGTGTAGAACTCCCTCCCCCCCTTTCTACTTTTCTCCAACAAGCAATCTGCACAGGAATAATAAAGAGCATGCTCAATAATAGAGAACACTGCCAACACGAAGAATCAGCGGTCAAATATAACTTAAATTACACTTGTTCAGCGCCATGGTCTTCGCAGAATGAGAACTTTAGAGTCAGCTCTGCTTGACAAAGTGATTTATAGTCAACTTATTTCAAAGACGCTGTCATTACTTCGTTGAAAGCAGAGTAAGGATAGTCATTTAAAACAGCGGTAATGTCATGCTTGGCGCATTACAGCGATCAGATAAAGTGTGATGAGACGCTAAATGGAAATATCTTCGCAGGCTAGGCTCACAGATTTAGGGTCAATTGAAAACAATACGGATCGATGCAATTGAAAGATTGTAAATAAGAAGACGGAGAGGAAGGTTGGGCTCAAATACGAGCGCTCAGTATTTCTGCGTGGGCAGAAACATTCACAAGATTATAACCGCAATCTCTCAAGAGCACTCACGTTGTGTCGTGAAGAGTGATTCGAGCGCGTCGTACTCGACTTGTTTTTGGACACGTGAAAAAGAAAAAACACTTGGATATCCTAACAACATCTATGCAATCTCACATCAATTATTATTTTATTTTTATCTTTATGTCTATTTCAGGCAATCGCTTAAGGCCCTCGTCTAGTGGGTAATACATAGGGGTGGTAAGAATGAAACATGAAGATACAAGAAGGAACATCTATCATGAGGAATTGACAAGCACAAAACAAGAAACGCGCGATAATTGAATAGTCAACAAATATCAAAATGTGTCTTAACAACAATATTTAAAATTGACATATATAAAGGAAAAACGTAATAACCAGAACAAAAAAGCAAACCTCCATCCCATAACGTTAGGTACAACGGAGTAGCAGAAAACTACACATTGGTGTCATTTTTATTTTAAGTTCATGAAATATTGTCGCATTCGTTTCATTTGCAATTGTGGCAGGCAGCCTGGTTCCAGTCAATAATGGTTTTTTGTATGAACGATTTGGCAAAAGTTGGTTTGGCATGATATGCATTTGACCTTTAAAGGGTAGTCATAATGTGAAAACACTGCCAAGTGCGAGTGAAAGAAAATCATCGTGAAGCAACGGATGACGGCAAATGTTGTGGAAACGAATTAAACGAGCGTGTATCCGACGATTGGAAAGGGTTCAAGCCCAACACGAGCTTTTATTGTGGTAACGCCAGTAAAACGTGTTTAGTCTGAAAAAATGAAACGAGCCGAACGCTTTTGCAGGGATTCAATATTATCTCGGACGTAGGCTTGATCTGGTTGTTCCCATACGGCAGAAGCGTAATCAATTTTAGATTGAATTTAGGTCGAATAAATATAATAGAAGGCAGTTTACGCACGGATGCCGGAGCTGCCGACGGTTACGTTTTACGTAGACATGTGAACGGTTAGCAGCTGCTAGAGAAAAGTTAACATGATTGTTCCAGGTGAAGTGAAGGTAACCTTCTAAATACTTGTAGGGGAAGCTGTCTCATTTGTTTCGTCATTTAAGGAGTATGTGGTTGGGATGCGACAAGGCTTTCTGGTTAAAGAGATGAGCTTAGCCTTGGACAGGTTTAGGGTAATGAGCCATAGCTGGCACGAAGTGGTAATAGAATCAAGATAAGCTTGTACAGATTGTCGGTCAGAGTCACTTGAGATTCTTCAGTATACAACAGAGTCATCAAACATTATAATTCATGAAGAATCGCAATTTGGTAAGCCATTAATAAATATTAGGACGAGCAGTGGACCAAGCACTCTAATATGGTGTTCGCCAGATGTGACATTAGCCAATTTTGAGCGTTCACAGAAGTGAACAGAACACGGGATGAAAGAAAATACATGATCCAAGTAAGTACCTGAGGGTTATTATTGATATGCGATAGCTTAAGAAGTAGTCTATTTAGAGGAACATGATCAAATGCGTTAGAAAAATCCAGAAACAAAGCATCAACTTGAATTCCGGCCTCTAAAGAAAGAAATAATTCGTTTGTAAATCTGGCGAGAGGAACGTGCCCTAAATCCTGTGCGCTTGAAATAAGAGAGAGTCGCTCAACAAAGTCGAAACCGCACCAACCACAACTGGGTCCATCATTGGTCGCTTGAAGCATGCTTATTACGTTGGCAGTGAACAAACACGCGATAACTGACAGCCCAGTGCGCCGTTTGACGGGCAATGGTCGTACTGTTTTTCATTGAGATGTAACGTTGAGTTATATTGGTAAGAATGCGGCTGGTCATAGAGGATGCGGAGGGGACGGCGGTGCGTTCTCACAAAGACGCTTCAAACTTTCCTCATATACATGACCAAAACACACAGCTCACAGGCCACAATCCCTCATCGTCGTCGATGCATACGTTCTTGAGCGCAATAAGCAGTTTGTTCTGCAGCTCGGGACAACTCGACGTATTATAGTGATCACTCCAAGTGAGCACCAAGAGCAGATGGGCTTTTTGGTGGCTCCGTCCTGGGATCCTACCGCGAGCACGCATACGATACGCACGTTCCTTAATCTCGTGGAGGGCACGCACTACGATCCGTCGCCCCCTTCTAGGCCTAACCAGAGTAGAAAGCCAAGCCCAAAAACGGTGCCTGTACCCGCCCAAGCAGCCCCTGCTCCGGTTTAGCCTGTCCCATCCGCCGTCAATACTCCAGCCGATGTCGCCTTTGTGACGTTTAAACACACCAACCGAGTTCAACAACAGCAGAATGCGCGTGACCCATACAGTCGTGAATCGACACAAGCAACTTGCCTAATTGCTTTCCGGAATTAAACGGATAGTCATCAGGCCAAGATGAGTCATCGCTGTTGAACGGATATGCCATGGAGCAGCCAGGCCTGCAATCCCTGCAAGTCACCGCCGAGGACCCCGACCTTGGGAACAATCCCTCAGGATCCATTTTACCAAAACACCATTACAGCCGCCACTCCGTATGAGGCCAACGCTCTTCACCTCGCCGCAAGAAGAGGTTGTATACAGCGCCGTCGTCCGCTGCTGTGTGCGGCTTCATATCACAGGCCTGCTTTGCGGGGACACCCAGACAGATGCTGCAGGACCTCCAGACCCGCAACGCGGACACTGATAGTATTGCAAGCTACATAATTGACAAGAGCATCTCCATGCTCATTATTTTTTCCCACGAAACGGTTCCCCATTCCCTACACTGTGCGTGTAGTACGTAGGTGCACGCCATACAAAGTGTGTCCAGATACGTGCAGGAACTGTCCTCGCCCGGGCCACAGATATGACCTGTGCACCCTCTCCAAATCTGGTCTCTCCCCGCGGTACAGAAAAAAGCATTACCCACAGGATGTTCACTCCTGCATTAAGTGTATTCTTTGTAGGGGTCGGCATCTCACAGACACCGGTTTGCGTAGGGCGAGGAATTCCATCTCAAAAAGGCGCAGCCTGCCACCCCAGAGGACAAAGTTCTCTAACAAGTAGCATTTTCACACATTCCGCATGACCTTTCCAGCGACCGCTAAGTGTTCGTCCAAGGCTGCCAGGACGACACCCAGAACCTCACAGGACCCGGAAGTGAAGACACTGCGGAGAGATAAAGTACTTAAGGGTCGCCGTCTCTACCTCCACATTCGCTCATAGTCCCGCTCCACAATCCTCAGCAGTTCAACTTCATCAGCAGAAAGGCCTGATGTGAGTTCAGTCGAACCCTGAGAACTGGAAAGTATAGATACCAGTACCTCGCTCAAAACCTAGAAGCCAGGCTCGCTGATTGTATTACTGCACAGTGCAAGAGTGCGATTGAAGCTACTGTTAGCCGTCTATTTAATGGGGTCTGCTCTATAACTTTATCCCCAAAATAGATGAAGGTTTAGCTGAACTTGTTCTTGGGCCCTCAACATCGTCTCCGCCCGTAGCTGAACAGTCCACCCCTTTTCTTTGACCCGCCACCCTATAATATAGCTCCTCCAAAGGGCGGTAGTTTTTTTTACAGAATATGTGATAGAAATGCATGGGATGTCGGCTACGCTCAGCAGCAAATACTGCCTATTTGCTGTTCCCGTTTGACATTATCGCTATTCAGGACGTCAGTTATCATCATCATCAACATCATTATCATCTACATCAGCCTGACTATACCCACTGCAGAGTGAAGGCCTCTCCCATATTTCTCCAATTAACCCGGTTCTGTGCTAGCTACATCCATTTGCCCCTGCGAATATCTTAACCTCCTCCGCCCACCTAAGTTTCTGCCGTCGCCTGCTACGCTTTCCTTCTCTTGGAATCCAGTTTGTTGCCTTAAGTGACCATCGGTTATCCTCTCTTCGCACTACATGTCCTGCTCCTGCCCATTTCTTCTTCTTGATTTCCACTAGAATGTCAGTAACTTGAGTTATTTCTCTGACCCAGTCTGCACGCTTCCTATCTCTTAATGTTACCCCTACCATTTTCCCCTCCATAGCTGTCTGCGTTGTCCTAAACTTACGTAGAACCCTCTTATTTAGCCTCCACGTTTCAGTCCCATAGGTGAGTACAGGTAAAATGCCACAGTTGTATACGTTTCTCTTGAGTGATACCGGTTAAGCTGTTAGTCATAATCTGCACGTTCTTACCAAGTGCGCTCCATCCCAATCTTATTCTTCTTGTTATTTCCTTTTCATGGTCCGGATCTGTGGTTACTGCTTGTCCAACGTAGACATATTCGCCTACTACTTCCAGTGGTTCGCTACCTAACGTAAACTACCATTCCTTCCGGAGGCTGTTGAACATTACCTTAGTATTCTGCATATTGATTTTCAAGCCTACCTTTCTAGTTTTCCTGTATAGGTCATCAATCATTATTTGCAGTTTGTCCCCCGAGCTGCTTAGCAAGCCAATGCCATCAGCAAATCGCAGATTACTGAGGTATTCTTCATCTACCATTATCCCTAACTGCTCGCATTCCAAGTTTCTGAATAGTTCATCTAAGCAAGCTGTGTATAGTACTAAGGAGATCGTGTCTCCTTGCCTAACACCTTTCTTTATGAGAATTTTCTTACTATCTTTATGCAGAACTATGGTTGCTGTGCAGCCACTATGTATATCTTCCAGCACTTTCCTGTGCAGTCCGCCTACCCCCTGATTTCGCAATGCCTGCATCACCGCCGAGGTTTCTACAGAATAAAATATTTTTTTCGTAATCAATGAATACTATCTATAAGGGCTGGTTATATTGAGTGCATGTTTCTATCACCTGGTGGATGGTATGAATATGATCGATAGTAGAGTACCATTTACGAAATCCTGCTTGATTCTTTGCTTGATTGCAGTCTAAGGTTGTCCTGATTTTATTACCGATTACCTTAGTAAATACCTTATACGTAACAGACAGACAGCTGATTGCTCTGAAATTTTTAAGGGTTTAGCGTCCCCTTTCTCATGAATGAGGATAATGAATAAGGACGTAAGTATTAGCCGACAACTGCCAAGATACGCCAATATTCCTTCGATTCAATTGTCATTGCTCGGGTGGGCACATACGTCAATAACTCCTTGCATTACGCGGAGCATGAAGTCCCCTTCCCTACCGCTCGCAACCTTATCGAAATTACATCCCCAGATCAGAACAATCTCCCTTTCATCTCCAAAAACAGCTAATTCACCTACTAGCCCCACTCTTTAATTCCTCGAGATAACTGGACGAATGAAACACCCTACTCATTTCCCCATTGCGAGACTTTAACGGCGGACACTGTGAACTGGGGCTATAGTTCCACAACTCGCAGAGGCACTTATATAATACAACTCTGTGGCTCCACCTTATCATCTCTAATAATTTCAGCCTTCGTACACGGATTGGTATTAGCGTTACTGCCGACACAAGGCCAGACCTCATGCTTTGTAAAAACGTGGCACACCTGCAATAGGAAAGAAAGCAAACCATAGTAGGCAGCGACCACCATCTAATTCGCATAACAAAAAACCACCACCGAGCTTAGCACCCATTTGCTTCTACGCACCCATATGAGACCATCTCCCCAATTTCAGGCGATTACAAACACAGGCCTCATTCGACCTCAACGCATTGACTACACAGTTAGAGAAGGATATTCGCCAAAAAACAAAATTGCTAGACACTACCTCGGCCACTTCCTTATCGATAGTAAGCTTGGAAACCTGAAAAGCATAATACGAAACTAAACCTCAAGTTCGCCCAGCTTCCATTTCAAACAGAACAGCACTGTTCCAGTCTTTACCAAACTAAATGAGCACGGGTTTGTGAAGCCTCCACGGAAATATCTCCGCAGCGCGCACCCGGCACCTGTTATGCCATATGGTAGACCCCGCGCAATCTAAAACCCAGTCGCGCATTAGCATTGCCTCACTACATCGTTACCAGGACACCTTCGTGGAGCAGGTAAGAGGTGCGTCTACCACTTATGGTCTCCCTTTCAAACACCCCGTGTACACAGTCCCACCCTAATCTCATCTTGACGCCCATATAACAAAATCGGAATTTCACGCAGCCTGTTGACATTGAGCAACACCGCATACGTGCAGGTTCCAATTACCAATGCCGTCATCAGAAATCTTGACAATTCTTCGATAACTAGTCCACTATAATGCTGGGAGGCTGTCACCCGTTAATAATTAGGGGGTATTATTAACGATGCGCCCTTAACGGTGCGCACACTCCCAGACACCCTTAGAGTGAGTGGGGGTAGCAGTTCCGGTCGCGAAGGAGATGCCCTCGACCTGCGTGGCAAGCTCAGCCGGAATTCAACTACCTTGTAGTGACAGAAGGGGTGATCGTTTGGTGCCCAGCGGTCGCCGGTTCAAACCAGAGAAAGGATCGGAGCCAGAAGTAACAAACAAAACACAATTTATGCACAGCAAGAGACGATACAACGGAACACACAAGATCACTTGAAATGCACAGACGAGAGGTTCAGACTAACAAACGCTAAGCATGCAACCACAGAATGATTCAATAACTTAGAGGCTTTACAACAGATCAAACACGAGAGAGTTACACAAACAAACACCAAATTGTTCACCGGGCACTGTTGCAGTCCGACGCCTCAATAGTCACGATGTGGCCGCCATACGAGACGAGCGCCGCTCCCTTGAAAGTCCGTGGCCTTGCCAGCAGCGGGTGATCCCCGGGAGTCCAGCCGAAGCACAGGCGAACACGTCGCAAAGCACTGACGAACTGACTGACTGGCTGACTCATCAAACGGCGCGGTTTCTTTGAATAGGGCGCGCCGCGTCTGTTTGTTAGCACGCGTCAAAGCTAGCGCGCACACACACTTAGCTTCGCTGGTTATAGTGCTCTCTCTTCCTCCCGTCGAGCCGCGCGTCACCATTGGCCAGGTCCCATAGAACATGCTGGAAATTTCTGGCTGATTCCAGTCCGATGAACCACCGTCCTCCCCGGGCAATGGGAAAGAGGGTGACGGCAACGCGTACAAAGCTACGCGCTCTCCCGCGCGGGGAAGGGGGCTTTCCTCTCCATGCCTTCCACGCGACGCCGCGCGGGCCTCGCGCCGTGCCGACTTGATGAATATGTGCGCCGATTTCGTGACACTGCCCCTCCCTTAAAGAATATTGTCCCACAATATTCACAACCACGAACATCGCGCGCACATGCATGTGCTCACAAGTATATAGGGCAAATGTCTACATCACACACCTTGCACAAATTTCACAAACTGCAATAACACATTACAAAATTCATACCTCAATGCTATGATGTTCACAAACATAGCACCACACTGTCGTCAGAAACACATAAGAATCAACAACACACCGCTTTTCAAATGCGAAGCGCACGAACCTAAATTTCCGAGCGTAATTCTAATCCGCGATCAGTGCGTGACACGCCTCTGTCCGCCAGGGATTCTGCCTTCGCTCTAGTCTCTCGCATTTGAGACGCTTCTATGTTCTCCGATCGGGCTACTGAAAATTCCCTGAGGCAGGACTTATCCTCTTGCAAATCACACAACCAATGTGTGCCGATAATTGCCCCTACAACCAGTAGCGCCGACGGATACACGGGAACCTGTGCCAACGCGCACAGACCAACAAAAAGAATCACTGTAATAGGGTTCTTTCCTGGGCACCGGTATTCTTTCCGCTGAAGGTGAAATATCCCAAGTAACGCCCCCATAAGTAGGACAAACACTTGGGCTGCCTGCATCAACGAAGGCCTAGGCATTGCTGACTTTATTTCCCGTGTTGTCGCTTTCTTTTCGGTTTCCTCCTGAGGTGCTTCTTTCTTACGCGTGTCCTGGCTCTTTTTCTGGTTCTAATGATATTTCTCATCCGGGATTTTATCTCGCTCCTCGTTTTACTCTTGAGTTCTGCTTTCCGATCGGAAGCTTGGCCAGAACTAACTAAACCTTGCCTAGCGGCGCTTCGAGCAGGCCGTCTCATTCTTTCTCGGTCGGGGCTGCTCTCCATGCGCTTGCGCGACCAGTCGTTCAGCTGCTTCTTCCTTCTTTTTCTATGGGACATTTCCCTGTCGACTTTGCCTGACTTGGCAGGTTTGGATTTGTTTCTTTTCGTTTCCACTTTTATTCGCACCTTTGGCCGAGGAACGTTTTATCCAGTTTTACCCGCATAATCAGAACATTGCCGTCTTAAAGGAGCGTCTTTTTGAGAACTTTGCTCTCCGTCAATCCTTTTCATTTTCTTTCTTTTCTTTACGACCATCAGTCGTACTTTCTTGAAGCAGAGCTCATTTGCAACTGGAGGCTCATCCTCCCCACTTTCAGTTACATCCCGTTCCTTAAAGTTTTCCTGAAAATGTTTCTTGAATCCTTTCATAGCAGTGCAGTCTTCGCTTTCTTCCATTTCTGAATCCTTAAGGTTAGGATCTGCACTGCCACCTTCATCCAAGCTTTCGTGCTCACTGCTATTTGAAAGCTCCTCATCCCGGTCACTAATGCACTCAGCCATGGTGTCATTTAACAAGGAGCTGCAGTCCTGCCCTTCTTCATCTTCAGGCGTTGAAAACACGAAAGAAGTTTCTGGCTCGACAAACTGCCGTTGCAGCTTCTGTGCAACCTGTCGTCTCGGAGGGCACAATCTCATTTTTCTGAGAATTCTGAGCTCCAGTTAGGTCATCTGAAGTTTCTGTTGCATGAACACGCTGTTCCACAACCTCATTCTGTCTGTTGGAGCCAGTTTCTACAGTACCTGTGGCTGTCAATGTATCGCACCACTCTAAATTACGCACGACGTGCTTGATGATATCATCCCTCTCCTAATAAAAGCTATCCTGGCAATTGATCTCACTAAGGCATTTAACAGAATCTGACACGATGTCATCTTACGGCAACTGCAGGCACTGTAAGTTGTTTAAAAAAGCTACTACTCCGTTCGCGCCTTTCTCTCGGCTGCAATGCATCGTCGCTCATAGATATGCTTTGTAGAGCCCCTTATACACTCACTTGGCTAGTTCAGAACTCCATAAGGTGCAATTCGGTTCCACTTTCTGTTAAGCATCGCTCCCATCCCTCTAACTCACATATTCAATCTCATCCCGCGCTTCAAGCATACCCTTTACACTGATAATATTACCTCATGAGCTAGTGGGATCAGAGCAATGTCAGTGAAAAGGGGGAGACGACAGCGCCGTGAAGGGTTATGATCTCGCCAACTGTATAAGGGCTGATCTATACGTCACCGGATATCTAAAGCTTAATCGCACGGAAACCAACGGCGTGAACGCCATTCACAGCCTTAAAACTAAGGCGGCCCTAAATCTATTTCGTGGCACTAGTTCAGCCAAACTCCTTACAACAAGCATGCAAAACACAGAGTTGACGAGCACGTTTAAGCACACTAAGAAGAACCGCGACCACCACTGGCCGTCCCCATACTGGTTTTCTTCGCATTAATTTATTTGCTGCTTATATTGTCGACCCACAGTGCTGGCTTTTGGCAATGATGTTCCGATCGTAAGCCGAAGTGCGTAGAATCAAATTTCGGTCATCATATATCGATCGAGGGGAAATGCGAATCCGCCAGTGTTCTGTGCGATGTAATTGCAACTTTAGGAGTTTCATGGTGTTGGAATTCTTCAGAGACCTTCCACTGCGAGGTTTATTACATGCGCCCACGTGCAAGAGTGCAAGTTGCTAAGCCAGACACATAACACGAATCCTGAATCGCGTCAAGGGCTTCATGACCGCAACTAACCACGTGACGAATGAATGTATTTTATTACGGGAACAACGAGAGGAAAGTTTCTCGAAGTCAAAGGAGCAAATATTCATGAAGCATCGACTTGAAAAAGCATGAATTGCTGCACCATCGATCGGAATCTGTTGCCCAGTTTCGCTCTCCACACATACGGGGACGACCATGTTTTTGGCTGTCCACGCTAAAGGAGGATAACAATCCCTGTACTCCTTTTCGCCACGGCCGTCTGTTGACAAGGTGACGTTGTTGAAATTACCACAACTTTCGCCATTCTTGCAAGCGTATGAAATCTTTCTCTTTAACGTGTTCTAACGCAGGCCACACTGGCATTCTGATCGGTGATGATTGTACCTAGACATTCTTATTCACCGACCCCGTCGATATGCAATTTCGGACTTGGTAGCATCACTAGCCATCTGTGCCGCAGCAGCAGCAGTATAGGATAATTTTTAGGGAGGAAAACGTTTAACAAGAAAGCCGGAGAGGCCGTATAAATTGTTACCTATACACGCTACCGTGATCATCATCTGGGCCCAGACGAACAGACAAATCCTCTTGTCGAAACGTTTCCTTGGTTTAGCGAACTGAGGCTCCTCATCTTCCCGTGTTCAGTACCCTTTCATCACTACGGCGTGGACGCACTTTGACACTGGCGCTCTGGTGCATATGCTGGCGCGTCAGTGATGAGAACTTCTGTTTGATTACTTAATGTTCCCACGCGTTGAAAAGAAAGTTTGGATGCGTGATGAGCGCGCGCACTCCGCCCTTAGTAGCGAAAATCTGTGGCGCGGATCTAATACAACCATCAGCACGAGTCTATCGTAAAAGCCATTAACATACGTGAACAAACATCATTTAGTATTTAGTGTGTGAGCCCTGAACTATCGCAGGAAAGCGCCTTTTCGGTGATTCCGACAGCACCCCCCGCGTGTTAATTTACATAGCTTTTCCTTATAACTGGATGTACGTATGGTGCTCTTTCGTACGGCATAAAATGCAAGCTGAACTAGCATTAATAAAATACTAACTTTGTTCACACCAGTTGTGTTGCGTGAGGACCGAGGCAGCCGCCGGAAGTAGAAAAGAGGCTCACGCCTCACCCGTCCAGAATGAGATGCCCGTTTATTGACCAAGTGCCGGATATTTATAGGACAAAGACTACATCATCGATGTCGTCAAAGTCCACATTCAAGACACAAGAGCAATCACAATTTCCAGAAAATAAATCGAAAGAGAACAAAGCAGAAACTGGAACAGAATAGATAGAAATACACGATATAAGATATTCTTCCTTTGTTGGGGAAAAAGGTTGAAGTACGTCGACATTTCACATAGACACAAGGGACAGAAAAGTTTTATTTTAGAAGTCGCGCATTGCATGGCAGGTAAACACCCGCTGAGGAAACACAGAGCATTGATTTTTTTCAAGCAGACAAGTCCAAACACAGCCACTCTCTCCTCGTACAAACACATCACTTGGTCATTCCGCCGCACACACAGTCCGGGCACGCACTAGGCGGAGTCCACGGGGGCGGACCCCGTCCGGAATTAGTCTTCAGCAGCACTGCGCTACCACTGGTGCTGAGGAACAGGGGGCACTGAGAGCTTGAAAAAAATGATACATTAGAATTGCTCATCACACTAGTCTGGCGAGGATTCTGCGCTTTCTGTGGGATCACCAAGAATGATGGTTGCAAGCATTGTTCCAGGGTGGCACCACCCGAGTATGAACAGCGTGCCGCGTAAGCCAGCCGCATGAAGATACGGCTGGCTTACGCGGCATGCTGCTCAATGTTCTGAGTCTTCAACTTTACTGGCGTTCTCAGGGTAGGGTTTTAAAGGTGGAATATATTCGCGGTCGAGGCTGGCCTAATAGTTGTGTGCCGTGAACACCATCTGTCGTCGTTTCTTCATTGACTTGGACCGCCTCAATAGGTAGCATTGATTATTGCTTTTTGTCTTCGTCTGCTTCTTTGCCGCTCTCTTGGACTTGGACGAAACTTGTACTCGCAGTAGGTGTCCGTGGTGGCGTTGCGTTTGAAAAAAAAATGTTGAAGCAGGTGATATTTCGAGTTGTGGCTTCTGGAACGGCGTTACATTCGGATGCAGGAGATTCCTATGGGAGACTTGTTGAGAGTACGACGCATACTTTTGGAATCGTTGTGTTCGTGTAGCTGCTTTCGCTGGCAGTATGCGGGCTGTAGTGGAGGAAAAGAAGAGTGAAATTGCCTTGGGGCTAACCTTTGTTACAGTGGACGGTTTAACGCAACTTAACCTGAGGATTGACCTGGTGCTAGGAACTCTTGCGCATGACGCATTTAATTGCTAATACTGTAAAGCTATAATTGACGCACCGGCGAACGTGAGATTGGATTCCTACAATAAAGGCGTCTTTGGAATTCTCAGAGTAGACACTCCTGTCACGAAACTGTCTGTAAGCATTTTTTCCAGAGACGCGTAGTCGGATAGTATTATGGTGCCACGTAAAGCAGCGATGTATTTTGAAATGGACTCGCCTTGTCATTGTTTTCTGCTTTGAAAACGTCTTCGTTTTATGACCAAGTTGGTTGATACTTTGAAGTCTAGTTGCAGCAGTGCAACAGCTTCTTTGTAAACATCTGTCTTAGCGTGACTAGGTTCTGTCGAAGAAGAGTAGCGATCTCGCGTTGAGACACGGCCTACATCGTCTACCTTCATATCACAAGTTATATAACAAAAGTGCTTTTTAGTTTTCGGCGGTCGCTGCAGACCCGCCTGCAAAGTCAAATAAGGTTCGACGGTTGGAAGCCACTGACTGAACGAAATTGTTCGATGACCCGGGTGCTGGAGAAACGGGTCGGGAGCGAACAGAGTCCAAGGGCCATGCTGGCCTGCCATAACCGGAAAAAATTGTGTATCGTGGGAAAAATTATTTCAAACCATCCGTCTCTGGAACCGTTGAGATATGACTTGTCGGCGAACGTAGAGAACATTCACGGCTATTATGAATGCAGTTTTGTAATGCGAGTTTGTGAGTCCTAACTTCAACAAAACAATGCATGCCGATATTGCACGTCAGAATTTTCAATCAAATTTGTTGTTAGAAAATATGTATGAACGTGACGAAAATTGATATAGTGGAACGTTTTTTTCTACGGTCACACACTTGATAGACGTAGAAAAGCTCTACCTCTCTTGTCAACCTCGGTCATAGGACGGTGACAGCAAGAAAAAAATGACGGAGTTCGTATGTCGTCAGCAACGCTAGCCCTTCATTGACTCGTTCATGAAACTAGACGCTTGTGTTGCTCAAACACTGGCCTCTCCTCGAAGAAAAAGTTCCCTGGAGGAAATTGTTCCACTCACTTATTTTCAGCAGGTGGCCAAGGCAGCATCTATGCAGGTGTGGCATATCAGACGAAGACTTCCCTGGGCGACTTGAAAAAGAAATTTCAGAAAATGAGAAAGATGGTTTGCGAAGGATTACTTTACGTATTGACGAATGTAATCGGATATCTTATGCAACTTGGTGTGCCCATATTTCGCTAGGCCTGTCCCATACCCGCACGCCAACTTTGCGGCGGGGCGGAGGTGACCGCCGAGACGAAACGAGTCTCACTCGTCCGCTGTCTGTGCTGACAAGCCCAGTCATTCATTAGGTGCCGGATATTTATAGGAGACGGACTGCGTCACAGATGACGACACAATCCAGATTCCTAGTCTGAGCATATTATGTCCAGATGGACGATAGAAAACAAGATAAATGCCAGAACTGTGGGGAGAGAGGACCCTCGAACATATCATCTGGTAGTGTGCTAGCTTCCCAGGGGCTAACACAAATATAAATTGTAGCGAAGTCTTGGAGCCCTGCTGCGGAGCGTGGTCCCTGCTCCACAGCAACAAGTCATCCGCCTGGCGGAAGAAGCCACGAAGAGCTGAGACCTCTATACCTGCTTCTGATCGCGAAGGTCTCGGCTCCCGTCCCTTAGGCCTGCGTGCCGGGGGCGGGGATTGGGGGCCTCCTTATCTGGTGGAAAATTAAAGTTGTTATCACATCACATCCTAAGTCAGCTAGCCCCAAACACGTAACGCCTGTCAGGAGGTCCACTCGGGACAACAACAAGAAGGAATGACTCGCTCCTAGAGCCAAAATCGCCCACCACAAACGTCGCCCTTTTCTTGTTGCTAGGAAATTAGCCGCAAAACACAGTAACTACATATCGCATTTAGATACTTACAAACATTATTTAACGAAAGCAGTGGTACCGAAAGGACTTAATATAAATGTAAAGTGCGCACACTTCGCCCTGAACTATTCATTCGCTGGAAAAATATTTTAGTTCATGCGTCATTAGCTTTGATAGCGATTTTAAAACAACACTGTCAGGAAAACGTAGATGAACTTAACGATCAAATGGCCAAACTAGCACTAACCGCGGACGAGCATCAAGTACTAAAAGAATTCGTGAAAAGGAAAGAACAAAAGCTTCAGGTTAAAAAACAGCGTAAATTCAGAAGGGATCAGCAGTCGGTAGATAATGACACAACTTGGCAGCGAAGAATACCTCCTGCAGTTTCACAACGACGGATATCACCTACGAGACAGGACACAGATGATAGCAACATCATTGACATTTCTAAATCTCTAAGCGATAATGATAAACAGATTCTAAAGCGAGGCCTGACCTTCTGCCCAACGATTAATAGCTTTAATGAATATGAACTTCACCGAGATATAACTGAATTCGCAACAAGAATGCGCATTAAAGAATTCTTCGCTGAAAATCTAAACAATGTACCGAAAGCTTCTATCCTACTCAGAGCCCCCAGCACATGGTTTTCTGATGCAGAGCGCAGCCCCGAACTGGACGTATATAATAAATTCGTCTCAAAAAAATTATTGAAAAAACAAAGCTAGCTCGAAAGCCCAAAAACCTCTCTATAACTGAAAGAGCAACTCTTGATAACCTAGCTTCTAGAACTGACTTAGTTATCAAGCCTGCAGACAAAGGTGGTAGCATAGTAATTCTCCCGGTTGAAAATTACAAAAAAGAGGCATATAGACAGCTTAATAACTCTTGCCACTATGAAATGTTGAATACCGACCCGACAGAACAGTTCAGTGAAGCCATCCTGAATAAAATAAGAGATCTATTAGCCAGGAAACTAATTACCGAGATGGACTATAAATTTTTTCAGCCGTCAAACAAACAAGCAGGTCGATTTTACCTACTGCCCAAGATCCATAAGGTTTCCGCAGAAGCATTGTTTACCACAGACATACCAGGAAGACCAATTGTTTCTAACAATAATACGCCCACAGAAAACCTCTCAATATTCTTAAATCACCACCTAGCAGACCTCCCGGCCCAGCTTCCTTCGTTTGTGCAGGACACACCTCACTTTCTCCAAATTATTGAGCGTATTAATAACACCACTAATCTTGCAGATGATCGTATACTTGTCACACTTGACGTCGCGGCACTCTACGCTAATATTCCTATCAATGAAGGTATCGACGCCCTCTCCCAAGTATTAATCAACAACCATCATCCGCATGTCTCTGAAGTTCATCTCTCGTTCCTTAAACTAGTCCTAACTTTAAATTATTTCGAGTTCGATTCATCCCATTATTTGCAGATATTTGGAACCAGCATGGGTACTCCATTCGCGCCGACTTACGCGAATATATTCATGGGAGTTCTAGAATCCAATATACTAAATTCATTCCCGGAAAAGCCACTTATATACCTTCGCTATATTGACGATATTTTCATGATGTGGCAGCGCGGATCAGAATCACTTCAGTCGTTCGTCTCGCATCTTAATAATCATCACACTAGCATTAAATTCACCCCTCAGTCATAGCAATTAAAAGTCTACTTTCTCGACACCACGGTGTCAGTGGAAGATGGAAAACTTAAAACTTCTTTGTACAGAAAGCCAACGGATAAGCAACAATACCTAGATTTTACGAGTCATCATCCGAGACGTTGTAAGCGAGGAATATTTGTAGGACAGGTGACACGGCTTAGAAGAATATGTAGCGATGATAGTGACTACCTAAACGAACTACATTCATTGAAAGCAACACTAATCCAGAGGAACTATCCCGGTAACTCCCTTAATACGGCCCTCGAAAAAGCAAGCACTTTAAACCGCAACGATGTGCTCACGAAACGACCAAAGGCCAACACCGAACGACAGCCTTCTTTTGTAACTAAATACTCCAATGCCCTTCCAAACATAAACAATATTCTGCGGAAATACCATTCCATGCTAACGTGTAATGAACACCTCAAGAAAATATTTCCGTAACGCGAACCTCAGAGATATTCTAGTACGTTCTAAATTCGACAACAAGCATCCAACACAACCACACCCTTGCTCTCGACCTAGATGTAAGACGTGCAGTCATATACAAAGAGACACCACGGTTAAAAGCAATGCAAGCGATTTCCCTTTTCACATAAAATCAGGCTGCAAGCGATTTCCCTTTTCACATAAAATCAGGCTTTAACTGCACATCTTCAAACGTTATCTACCTGCTAAAATTCTCCTTTTCTCATAAACAGTACATCGGAGAGACAGGACAACCAATGAAATACGGCTTAATGGACATCGGGCAGATGTAGGCAAAAACCTCCCGAAAGCAGTTTCCCAGCATTTCAATCAGAAAGACCATAAGTATGAAGAAATTAAATTATATATTCTCCAACAAGGCTTTAAATCTGCAAGGGACATAAAATATAGAGAGGCGTATCTAATTCATAAATTTAGAACATTGGAACCAGCAGGAATAAATATATCTAAGGGAAAGTTAGAATCCTTTAGGTATATTCCCTCTCCATCATAACTATTCAGGAAAACAATCTCACATAGCATTAATTGTACAGTTTATTCACAACGCATGTACACCCTATTCCCTTCCGCAATAGCATAACCCTACACGTTTCTCTAAACACATTTCCTCCTTATCACTTGTTGCTTGAATTTGTCCTCAGACATTTCTTTTATTTTTTTATTATTTTTTATTTTTTCTCATGCCAGTTGCGGTTCCCTTTGCGCTTATTATCCTGTGACTTTGTATTTCTCCCCCCACCCCCCCTCTGCAGAAAGTTTTAAGAATTGTCCCCCTTAGATATATGCCTTATCAGGGCCCATCGCAATCCCTCCCTTTGTAAGGTGTATCTGCACCAAACCCGCCTAAGTGGTGACTAATCATATACCCAGCACTGTGATTTTTTTTTGCTGGTACTGCCGCGTTTACTTCTTTTGTAGGCCACAGGATCTCTGGTTCCATGGCTGATAAGTACATACTGAAGATTATTATTTTTCACTATGCGGTTATTATCCTACCACGATGTACTCCCCCCTACCCCCTCCTTTTAAGAATTGTCCCCCTAGATATATGCCTTATCAGGGCCCTTTGCATAGCCTCCCTTTGTAAGGTGTATCTGCACCAAGCCGGCTTTAGCGGTGACTAGTCACCTAACCGGCACTGTAGGTTTTCCTGGTACTGCCGCTTTGACTTCTTTTGCAGGCCACAGAATCCCTGGTTCCATGGCTGATAAGTACATACTGAAGATTTTTTTTTCCACTTCATGACCCACTTTCTTCTTACCCATCCTCTCCTCCCCACTCTTTCACACACATTTTCCCCTCCCCAGCTTTTCTTCTTCGGAAGCAAAAGCGTATTTAAACCCCTGCCAGTGATGATCGCTATGCCCAGAGGAAGACAAGTCCACTTGTCGAAACGTTGGTTCATCTGCGAACTGAGGCGTAACCCATTTACCCTTGTTCAGTTCTTTTTCATACCGTGCAAACCATCTTCTTCCTTTCGTTCTACCTGAATCCACATCACTTCAAGACACGTAAAAAGACAATCACACAGAATAGAAACGGAAACATGAAGAAACTGAAAACTAGGACAGAATTGATAGAGTTACACAATATAACAAGTTGCTCCTTTATTTGTTTACAAGATACAACAGCGCTGCAAGAAGCGCAGAGGATGCTACGTCCCCTGCCTGTACCGGGTAGTCACAAGCGGCACCGACAGCTGTCGACTGCTCGACAGACAGTGAAACACCGACACTTCCCGCTCAATTTGCGCTCTATTTTTGACGTAAGCAGTCGTCGATGTGGGGTCTCTATAGCCTATAAACTACACTGGATGGCCACATGCAACCTTTCAAGCTTGTGAATGCGCGCTCTGTAATCGCCGAAACTGCAGCGAACTCCACGTACTAGCGCTATAGGTTTACTCGTCGAGGAACGGAACTGAGGATCGGCGCCGACTGATATTTTTGGCCGAAGTCATTTCTGATAAGAAGTGGCAACATAGAAAGTGTAGCCTCACTTGTTTTCCCTTTTTGAGCCCGGTTAGCTACAGAACAAGCGCGGCTGTTCAGGTCAATATCTCATCGGGCGACGAGTCTCGGCCTCCGATTGGCCAAAACCGTTCGGGCGACCGTCCGCTGGTCAGTTCTGTCGGCTCCGCGGGACCGAAAACCACACACTGAGGCGATAGGTGACCGTTGGTCGTGCTGGCGTCGTCGCCGGAGTAATACAAAAGATAAGTGAGTCGATAAGCTAGTGAACCTCACAGTACAGCCTACTAACAGTGACCGTGCTTTAACTATGCCGAAGAACGCATACCTTACTCTATATAGTTTCTGTGCAGTAACATATTCATCAAGCACTTCTGCATGAGGGAAGACCACTGTGTCTATCGTTCACAAAGGAAAAAGAGAGATGCCCTTTGATATTGCAGCCTGCATTGCAGACGACGCTCCGCCGTCCATTTTCTTGTTGCCTCATATGCACATTTCATAATAGCGGTCGCTCTCGGCGGAAGGAGCTTCCCGAATCCAACTTATCCCGTTTTTGTAATATGCTGCACTCACTGGGCAGTAACACTTCGAGAGCTGAATGAAAGATTTGTCTATTATTCACAGAAGGGTAAAACGGCATTACATCGAACGACAGCTGTCAGCGCGCCTTTAAGCTTTATTTTATGACATTTCCGTTTACTTTCAACCACTCGCGAGTCATTTGCGGGATAAGCATCAGAAAATTAGACGGTCTCTTAGCTGTCTCTTAACAGAAGAAGGGCGAAAGCGTACCCTTTATCTCCTATTCTATGCCGCTTATCCTTTGCCTCTTGCTCTCATCGGCGTTCGTTGCACTGCCACATATAATTATAATTGGTTTAAAGTAAAGTGAACGCGCATTATCTGTCACACTTTCTCCGTTAAGTGTGAGACTGGAGGGTGCATTATCTTTCGTGTGGCATGGCGTTCAAGTGTGGGATTGCAGATGGCAGGAACTCTTAACAAGAACCCAACTAATGAAATCTCGCGTAATATAATAGATCTCGTGCACAAATCTGGCGCACAACTCGCGCGCACGAGATTTCGTTCCATGAGCCAACAAATGCCTAAAACTTAAAAAAGCGGCGTTAGGCTCGGAGTCGGTCGCAGTCGCGCGCACGCCGATATGGGTTCGCTACATAGCGATCATTCTGACTTTTGTTCATGGCAACTACCATTTATGAAGAAAGGGTGTGTTTGCGGATGTAAAGTTACTGCAGTGGCTGTGCCGCTTCTCCTGTCATACGCTTATTCTGCTCTGAACCCTATCGAACGGCCAAATGCGCAGTTTGCGCATCTCATAACGTTGCTTATATATTATATGCGCCTCTTCCTTATTCAGTTTTGTGAGCTTCAGGGCGAGGGTACGAAGCCGCGTATGAATCCTGGGAAGAAGAAAAGAACCTTCGCAAGTACCAGCGGCACGTTTGTGGTTCAGTCAGCGCCTTTCGTAGAATATGCGCGTATATCGCCAAAGATGCTTAACCTAACCGTTAACTTAACCGTCACGTGGGAGCGGAAGGAAGGGTTTTCGGGCAGTAGTGGTATGCAGTAATTTGTCCTTACGTTTACGTAGCAATCGTCCATTAACTGAGCGAAGCGCAGAAATTTGTACGACGTCACAAGTGAGTGCTTGGACGATAGGCCTAACAGCTTGACAGGTTTGGGCTCTGTGCCAAGAGAGTAAGAACCCACCAACAGAAACACGGGGCCAGCAAAGGAAGAGCCCGGTGGGTGTGCCGTTCCGTGCTTGCATTGTACATGAAATGCAATCTGACTCAAACATGATGGAGTCGTGCCCGTGATTATCGGCTCACAACGACCACTCCCGCACCCTTCTCATCCACGTTCCGCCTCACAACTCCTGTGTACGTCTCCCATCCGTACTCTCTCCAAACTCTGCAGCCGCATCCCATCCATCATATTAGTCCTTCTCGCCAGGATTTGTGTCATTTTACTTCTCGACCATACCTTCCTGCTTTCGTAGCAGGCACCTTTCTGCTTCTCCTCGTGGTACCTACCTAAAATTGTGCGTTATTCGGCACTCGCCACGATTTCCTGCTTCCACAGTAGCCACTGACTTTTCCCGTGATAGCAAAGTTTCTGGTATGCCTTCCTCTGCTCTGTAGTCTTACCACCAAGATACTGAGTCACCCATCGGCACATCCTCTCTTCCTTGTTCCTACGTTTGATAAGGAGAGGTACGTCTGTGCCTTCTACTACCTGCTACAGGTACGATATGGCGTTTCGATCTGCTACTGGCTGTCATGGCTTGCAGGTGGCGTGCTAAATGTAGACAACGACGCGGAATTCAGTAACAGTTGTATAAGGTCAGCGCTCTTAAATCACAAGAATAACTTATTAGGCACCGTACTCAAATTATATTCGGCATGCCAACTCATATCAAGGGCACCTTCGACGTAAATGTGAGACTCCACGTGAGCCGCATGCTTGCACTCGTACACTGCAATCGTGAAGTCGTCGTATATTATTCAGAGAACAATGTTACTAGCGATATTCATGCTGCCCCTCGGACAACTTTTAAGGGCTTCTTGAGCTCATCAATCCGAGAAAATATGATTGTGCATCATAATAACAAACACAAAAAGGAAACCAGCCTGAGGTGCTTGGTGACTTGATCGATTGCGCAGCATCCCTTGGTTTCGTCAGAGGTTGACGGTGAAGTTTCGACATCGCACTTGATGAGCGCTCCGCTTGGAGTGTGGTATCGACGCTCCGGCGATTTTCTTGCCTTATGTACAGGCTATTTTTCTGCAGTTGATTTATTATTTGCCTTTTTGTTTCCACTGAACCCCTGTTTTATTTTGCACATGAATTGCTCTCCTATTTGTAAAACAGTTAATAGGTGGTCTATGAATGGAAGGTACACAGTTCTCCGTAAACATTCCTCACCGTTTTATGATTTCAGTTCAGTTCAGTCGTTCAGTCGTGTCCGACTCTTCGTGACCCTATGGACCATGTCACACCACGCTTTCCAGTCTCACTATCTTCCTAACATCACATAACTTCATCTGCAGTGCCTCGAGGATGCCATCTAACCATCGCGTTCGCTGCCTACCCCTTCTCCGGCGACCCTCAACCTTTCCCAACATCAAATCTTTCTCCAGCGACTCCTCTCTTCTCATCAGATGACCAAAGTAGCTGAGCTTTAACTTTAGACTTTGACCCTCCAATGAGCAGTCAGGGTTTATGGTCGACAATTTCGACTGATTTGATCTTCGGGCAGTCCAAGGAACTCTCAAGAGTCTTCGCCAGCACCACAATTCAAACGCGTCAATTCTTCGGCGGTCAGCCTTTTACACAGTCCAACTCTCGCATTCACACATCACAACTGGAAAGACCATAGCGCGAGTTATACGGATCTTGGTTGGCAGACTAATGTCTCTGCTCTTTACTAGGCGGTCAAGACTAACCATTGCTCTCTTTCCCAGAAGTAGGCGTCTCCTAATTTCTTGCCTGAAGTCTCCTTCCGAGGTAATCTTGGAGCCCAAGAAGGAAAATCTGTCACAGCTTCCACTTCTTGTCCATTGATGCTCCAGGACTTGATATGGCAAGACGCCATGATCTTTATCTTTTTGATGTTCAGTTTAAGCCCAAACTTCTCACTCTCGTCTTGTACGCGCATCAGAAGTTTCTTGAGTTCCACTTCACTTTCTGCCATTAAAGCGGTATCATCCGCATATCTGAGTTGATAGGTTTTCCAGCAATCATCACTCCAGCTGAAGACTCGTCCAGACCGGCCTTCCTCATGATGAACTCTGCATATAGGTTAAATAGGCAGGGCGACAGTGTGCAGCCTTGCATCACACCTTTCTCAATCGGAAACCAATCAGTAAGACCATGCCCAGTTCTGACTGTGGCCTCTTGTCCTTCATACAGGTTCCTGAGGAGACAGATGAGGTGAATTGGAACTCCCATCTCTTGGAGAGCTTGCCACAATCTGCTGTGATCTACGCAGTGAACCGCTTTCGCATAATCAATAAAGCAGAAGTAGATGGGTTTCGGGAACTCTCTTGCTTTTTCCATGATCCAGCGAAGGCTGGCAATTTGGTCTCTAGTTTCTCTGCCCTTGCGAAACCCAGCTTGCACATCCGGAAGCTCCCGATCCACATACTGCTGCAGCCTACCTTGGAGGATTTTCAACATCACCTTGCTAGCATGCGAAATAATCGCGATCGTGCGGTAGTTGGAACAATCTTTGGCACTGCCTTTCTATGGAATGGGGATGTAAACTGACCTCCTCCAATCCAGTGGCCACTGCAGGGTTGTCCAAATCTTCTGACATAATGTATGCAGAATGTTAACAGCCTCATGGTTGAGGTTTTGAAGCAACTAAGCTGGAATGCCATCAGTTCCGCTAGCTTTGTTCTTAGCAAGGCTGGCTAAGGCCCATTCAACTCCAACCTTCAGGATGCCCGGCTCGAAATCAGTAATCACAACCGTCTTATGTTGGATTTGCACATTCGGGTCCTTCTTGTACAGTTCTGTGTATTCCTGCCACCTCTTCTTTATCTCTGAGGCTTCAGTGAGGTCCTTGCCTCGTTTGTCCTTTATCACGCCCAGCTTAGCACAGAAGCTTCCTTTGATATCTTTGATTGTCTTATACAGAGCTCTCGTGTTCCTTAACTGGCTGTTGTCCTCAACTGCTTGGCACTGTACGTTCAGGAAGGCATGGTTATCTCTCCTTGCTATTTTCTGAAAATCCGCATTGAGAACCTTGCATCTTTCTCTTTCCCCCATAACCTTTGCCATCCTCCTTTCCTCAGGCATTTGCAAAGCCTCTTCAGATAACCAGTTTGCTTTTTTGCATTTCTTTTGCTTTGGAATTACCTTAGTAGCGACTTCTTGTATTATATCACGAACATCAGTCCACACCTCTTCGGGCTCTCTGTCTTCTAGATCTAATTCTTGAAATCGATTCCTCACTTCCACAGCATATTGTAATGGAATTTGATCCAGATCATACCTGAAAGGCCTTCGAGTTTTCTGTGTTTTCCTCAATCTAAGCTTAATTTTGGCAACAAGAAGCCGATGATCGGTGCCACAATCGGCCCCAGGCCTTGTTTTTACTGCTTGTATAGCGCTTCTCCATCTCTGCCGGCAAAGAATATAATCGATCTGATTCCTGTACAGACCGTCCGGTGAAGTCCATCTGTACAGGCGCCTCTTGTGCTGTTGAAAATGAGTATTCGCTATGGTCAAGTTGTTTTCTTGACAAAACTCTACTAGCCTCTGCCCAGCTTCATTTGGCTCGCCAAGACCGAATTTGCCTATACTTCCGGATATTTTTTCACTCCCGACCTTAGCATTCCAATCTTCTATGAGAAAAACGACGTCTGATGACGGGGTGGGGTCTAAAAGGTATTGTAGGTCCGCATAAAATCTCTCAACGTCAGCTTCTTCAGCAGTAGTGGTCGGTGCATAGACTTGGATAACTGTTATGCTGAAAGGGTGACCTTGAATCCGAAGTGAAATCATTCGGTCGTTTTTGGGGTTGTACCCTAGCACTGCTTTGCCCATTGTTCTGTTTACTATGAGAGCGACCCTATTCCTTCTCTTGGATTCGTGCCCAAAATAAAGGACATAATGCTCGCTGGAGTTAAATTCTCCCATTCCGGTCCACTTGAGCTCGCTGATACCCAAGATATCAATGTTCAATCTGTCCATTTCTCGCTTGACGACATCCAGTTTACCTTGCGTCATAGATCTTACGTTCCAAGTTGCTATGTGATATATCTCCTTGCAACATCGGACATTCCGGTCGCTTCCCGGCACGTCCACAACTGAGCGTCCTTTTGGCTTTAGCCCAGCCGCTTCATTCGTCCTGGAGCTACTAGGAATCGCTCTTTGTTCATCCCCAGTAACATGTGGGACGCCTTCCAACCTGGGGGGCTCATCTTCCGGCGCTATATCATTAATGGTATTCAGACTGGCCATAGGGTTTTCTTGGCAGGAAATACTGGAGTGGGTTGGCATTACCTTGTGCAGTGAATCACATTTTGTCGGAACTCTCTGCTGTGACCCTTTCTATCTTGGGTGGCCCTACACAGCAGAGCTCACGACTTCATCGAGTTTCGCAAGCCCCTCCGCCACGACAAGGCAGTGATCCATGAAGCGCTCCCAATATCCTGCTGTAAGACACATTGGCTCGTCGATATATTTCCACATCCAGTATATGCCATTTCATGTTCTTGTGCTCAAATTTGAATACGAAACAGTCGCATTCTTGCTGTCCTTAACGATCGCCTGCTTTACCTCAGTATGTAGTCACCGGCGAAGTCAATGTCAATGTCCCTGATCTGCGGCTTATCTGATAGAGGCAGGGTCACCACTCTGCCACTTGCGCATCCCCTACCACATGCTCTGCCACATGCAGACTAACAAAGAATGCCGGTGACAAAAGTTCCAAACCTATAGAAATTCGCCTGAAATGGACTTTGCTTATAACCATTTATGTCATCTAGATCCGCGATTACCGATTCAAACAAACTCACAAATGAAAGACCTGCATCACTCTAAAACAAAAGATTAACAGGGCTAACAAATAGACACTCACATATAGGCACATGAAAACAGCGCCTGTCCTGCGTGCCTATTTGTATCCATTTGTTGGCGCTGTTAATCTATCCTTTTAACTGCACTGCACCCACTAGTCCCGCAATTAGTTTTACTTAACTGCATCACGCTTTTTATATCTAAAACGTTTCACATAATCCTGAAAGTCGCTGCCTTGTGGACTGAAGATGCATCAAACTTCGCATGGGCGCAAAAAAATTAGAGCACTGCAGAATCTGCATTGAAGTAATGCGAAAGCACGAAAGCAACTGTTGGTTGCTTCTGGTTGCTTCAAGTCGCTTGGTTGGTTCATAGAAAAAAAAGGCTTGATGTGTTTAGCACCTATTTTTCTCGATACCTTCCGCGTCGTAAATGAAAGGAGGAACATGGTAGTGAAAGGGGCATAAGTGAAATGGGTGCCGTAGTGGAGAGCTCCGTAGTAATTTAGACTTACGGGGATCTTTAACGTGCACTCACATCGCACAGTACACGGACACGCTTCATTAAAATCTAATTACAGCCAGTTAAGTGGTTTATTGGAAAATATAAGGACCCTGCATCTGTCACTCGTCGAAGAGGAACCAGTCAGTATAGAATGTACGAAAAATTAGAGGGTCTCTTAAAAGATGAATGGCGAACTCCTCTCCTATCATTTGCTTATCATCGTTTTCCTCTTATCGGCGTTCGTTGCAGTGCTACATATAATTATAATGGTTTGCTGGAAGGAAAGGGCGCAGTATCTGTGACAATTTCTCCGGCATTTGTGAGTTTGGACGATGCACCCTCGTTCTTGTCGCGTGGCGTTCCTTCGTGTGCGTTCAAGTGTGGCATTGCTGATGGCAGAAGCGCAAGAAAAGAACACACCTCGCGGAATCTCGCGAAATATGCATCACGCACACAAATCTCGCGCACGGGATTTTGTTCCACGAGCCTAGAAAGGTTTTCGGCTTACGATGTTAGCGGATACCAGATAAGTGAAAAGGTAGCAATGACTGCTGTGATTAACTACAGTTTCTGTGATCTGCGAAGGAGCACCCCGGAGAAAGAGCTGCGTTGAGAGAGTAGCTGCGTAGTGTGTGTATAGTGTGGCCGGATTGTCGTTCACCATGAAAAAGACACAGTGCACAAAATCTGGAACAATTTTGTCTACTCGAAACAAAATCCTAAACCGTGTTGTGGTTGTTATGCTCGGCGGTGCAAGTAAATAAAGATTTTAAATGGTGCAGGAAGAGTGAAGTCCCGACAATCTTCACTCCAGCTACGACCCTGCCCTTCCTAAACCAGAGGAGACCTTTATAGGGAGAGAAGCAAAAGCAAATATGTTTTCCTGCCTACACTATAGCAATACATAACCCATTCCACTGAAAGCAGTCCCCATTCTATTTCGCGTGATGCAGCACTGTGCAATTTCAAATGGCAGTGACCCAGTCCTGAAGGAGAACGTTTTGCTCTACATGTCGGCTCATTGCAACAAGACTAAAGCATCAAGAATGAAGCTCCCCGAAGAAGTATGAAGACAGGACAGGGAAGAGTGGTCTTTCTTGTTCGCTCTTCTCTCACCTTTGGGCACCATCATTTACGTTGCTTTATTATGTATGTATTCCAGGATTCGCTCCATGTCTAACACCTAATCATTCTCTTGAGAACCTGCAGCGCACGAATCTAACTTGCAGAAGCAGTATTAGCTGATTTCACGTAAACCAACATAGAGCGAGGCAAAGGTGCCTCGAACAAAAGGCTGTCCGTGCGTAAGTTTTGTCTTAAACAGCGCTGTCGATGGCGCAACATCCTGAAGGGATAAACGCAGTCGTTACCGGAAATTTCTGCAATATTTCAAACGCGATGTTCAGTTAAAACAATAAGCTTTTCTGTCTTTTCTTTGGGGCAGAGTTCAGAGTAGCATTATTTTCTTCACTGGTACGCATGCAGGGGGAGGCACCTTCGCGAACGGCTGGCCCTGCGTTCGACGATGGCGCGCTTCAAGTTTGATGTTGCCGGAACTACCGACATTGGCTACGGCGAAGGCTTGAGTGAGGACACAACTGGCGAGCTCCTATGTGGTGCCTACTTCCACACACCAGCGAAGGCTGCGCCTGAAGATGCCGACGACCAGCAACTGTCACAGGAGTTCTCTCCCAGGTAACTGCCTTCATCGACCAGTAGTTACAATGTGACGATAATAATAGTAACTAATAACAATAGTAGAAACAAACGACGTGATTGGGGATGTGGAAGCAACTGTGACAACACAGGAAGACTTGCATTGTGGCCAGCAATCTCGCTGAAGAATGACGGAGTATAGGGACACGACCGTAATTCGGCTAGGACACTGACGAAAGTTTTTTGTAAGGACCACTCATTACAAAAAGGAAGTCAAATATCTATATCCAAAGGTTCAGACAGCGGATAATCTCAACCGTCCGCTCTTTAGAATACCTCATCGATAGGGAACTTGAAATATGAGATCGCCCACAGATTACAAGGTATTGGGTTCGGCATGTCACATGCTGTTGTCAAACTACGCAGTCGAATCAGCCAAGAACCAGATGAAATAGTACATAACAAATATTTTTTTTGTATTAGGCCTCATTAAAGCATAAAAAGCTGCCAGTTAAAGCACAAATGTTCTCTGGTACCATTCGCTGTTTTAGTTCGCAAATGTGAACTCATGACTGGCATTCCAGAGCCTTTACAGTGGAAATTCTTCTCTGTGGGAAACTGCACGATTGTTATGCATGCCAGAAAGGGAGCACCAGCTGTGTATTGAAGAGGCATCCCAGAATGCCGGGTGCACCTTCCTCTCCTTTCAGGCGCTGCGTGGAGACCTCACTGCTTAACGGCCTTCTAGCGTTTATCACACCTCAACAGCTCTCGTTCTCCGAACTTTTTGGACGCCTATCTTCGTCTCTAACTTCGCCTCTTCATTCTACCTAAGGCTGCCACTCTCTTGGGAGAAATCATCCCCCTCCCCTTATAGTGAATATCGAGCTCAAATCGGATGCCTCGATAGCGCTCATTGCTTTCTCCTGTCCTTCATTTCACGTTATTGGTGTTCTCATGCAGATTCTCTTTTTCTCAAGCCATGACGATAAAAAACTGCTAGGATGATGCTCTCAATTAGCAAGAAAATGGCAAGATCGTAATGTTCACGCCTAAACTACATTCCTTGAAATCATTTTACTTTCTCAGTCAGCAGCCCTTCTTTCATGTATCAATGTCGATTTCAGGAAGGCCTCAGGTACACAAGGCATGGCTCGTCATTACTTATTTTAAAGCACCGCGACACAAAAGAATAAACTGCAAAACCATTCGCATGTTTTGAAAAGAATGTGCGCCTGCCTAAACATAGTTCTTCCGGGCATTATTACTGCTGATGTATTGGTAAATTCATCTCAAACGTTATTTAGACGCATTATTCAATATGGAAAGCTAAATTATGCTTTAAGACCGCAGGTTGCCAATCTCCTCGGTCAGAATGTATCCGTTCGTCGATCTACAAATTAACAAAAATTATAGGGGTTAAATTTGTGTGCGGATTTAATTTGAGAAAATTCTCCATGTGTAGTAGATTTCTAATCAGGAATTAATCATTAATAAGCATTCACGCAATGCGCAGCCATACGGCTCCAATAGATGACTCTAGAGCTTCAACGGGAACTTCGTAGACGAAGCAAAGTTGCTCTCATCCGGGACTATGACATGTTCACGGCAATCGCGCTCCCAACTCAGCTGACCGGGAAAGCCAGCGTGTTTAATGGCGAAAGCGAATTGATCAAGAACTGAGTACGAACGGTGTTGGGACAATATTTAGAGGAATACCCCAATGTAGAGTACATTATTTGTAAACATAGGGTATCTATTTACGCTCATTGGCATCCGCCGTAGAAATCCTGATACGAAGAAAAGCCATGCAGTTTCAGAACCTTGTCACTTTTGCAGCGCCTCATGATACTTGTGAGGTGGTGGTTCCTGGCTTGAACACCGGAACATTCGAAGTTCTCCTCAGCTGCGAAGTTTCTCAATATCTTTCACTTCACATTTCACTTTTCTTGTGTACGCTTAGTTTTGAAACTTCTGAGTACAACGGAATTTGGGCAGCAGTTATGCTTGAGCAATTAGAGTTGCGGAAGCTGTCATGTTCCCTCCTTAGACGAAGCCTCTCGTCTTCAGTCCCTCTTAAGCAGTAGCGAGGGGCCCTTTTGTGCTCCAAGACATCGCGTTCGAAGGCTTGTATTTTGGAGAGCCTCTCGAATGTCACGTTTTTGTACGCAAAAAAAAATTGTCTATCCTTTTTTTGCACAGGGCTGAGTAGAATCTTGCTCACCAGGGTGAGGAAATGCAGTCTATGTAAGCGATTTTTATGCCGGCAAGCCTACTTTCGTTTCTTTGAGAAAGTGATTCACGGTGTGACAAAAGGGGCGACAAAGGGACATAGGACAAGCCTTCGCGCTCGACCCGTGTTCCTCTCTGTGACCCTCTGGCACAGCCTAGCTTTGGCGGCGGAACTGTAATCAGAATTCAAAACCGAATTCGGTGGCCGTAGACTGGACAGTGGCGCGAAGTGCACCTCCACTCATCCTCTAATCTCCCCAGTCACTCGTAGACTATTGTGGAAAATTGCCTATCTTCGGTGGAACATGTCGCACTGAAGGGTGACGCCCTATTCTATTACTAATTTTAGAGACGCAGCTGGTGCTGATAATTCTCGTGACTGGATTAATTTCGCCTGCGGCTGGGATTCGGTGTCATACACTACTTACAGCAGGTGAGAGCTATAGCTATGGTCTCAACCTTTTCAGATGGTTAAGATTGCTACTGAGTAAGTTATGAATAGAGATAAGAGCAATAATTATGTATGAGTGCTGGTTCTATATATATATATATATATCTTAATTGTTTCATTCGGCGCTATGCTCCGATTCAGAGCTTATCGGTTTGGACACAAAGTTTGTAATTCCTCGTGGGATCTAATCTTACTAATCTTGCCGATGAGATCCCACGACGAACTCGTGGGATCTAATCCTCGTGGGACTAATCTCACTGGCCCGTTTATTTGTGAACGACTGCTCCGTATGCCTGTTATAGCTTCCTCCGGTGTGGGTGAAAGCATTACCAGGAATTCGGAACACCGTCGAATGGTGTCATTGTTAGCTGATGCCTCTTGCTGGTGCCATATCCAGAGGAAAGTGTAATTATATCACAAATGTTAACGTTGTAGTGTCAATTTACAACCTTATACATGAATTTTAGCCTGGAAACTCAATTACGCTTTGTGAGTTAGGCAAATTGGCTCGTTTTAAAAGTTCCCCGGAAGTCCTAGGACACAAATTATTGTATATAAAGCGAGCAGTCTTTTTCGGCACCCGTTCGAGCTTTTTGATGTTGGTTTGCGTAAAAGCATCCCATATAACTGCTGCTTCATCAATACCCAGAAGTATATATGGGTTATATACTGGTAAACGGACATTCCTCGTGAACTATTTTAAAGCTCTCTGAAGAAAAAACAATATACGACAGGCGTTAGCGGTTACTTTATTATTGTGTATATTCCATTTGAGGTTATTGGTAACACCCAAGGTATTTGTACTTTGTTAATTACTAAAAAAAAATTATAAGCGGAGTAATCGAAATTATTCTTACTCTTTTCGTGAGTGACAACATATAAACAGAGTTATTTTAAATTTACCGTCATCTGCCAATGATCGCAACAGGCAACAACCTTCTAAAATGCATTTTTAACAATACTTTATCCGAGGGGTTGCACATGCAGGGCTATTTGCCATACCTATCACTAACAAATAGAAGCTTCTGAACGCTATACCAACCCACAGGCGGCCCATGAAAGTTTCTTCACGTCGGGGTAGGCCGGGTGGAAGCCGGAGCTTCAGGTCAGGGTCCCGGGATTTTAAACGGGAGTTCGCGAACTTGCCAGAAGAAGACAATAGGCCACATTTTTGTGAGTGCCCCACTTACAGTGCGGATAGACAATGTCTGTGCCGTGCACTGGAACGTCTAGATGTACGCTTACTGACTGAATTCAAAATTCTAGGTCCTTGGCCGCAGCGATCGTTTGGCGGTGAAGGCCTCCAATGCACTGCTCCGCTTCATGAAAACCGCGGGCATGATTTATAGGCTGTGATTTTGCTGTGGTGTGACGAGACAGGAATGAGACGTGACGTGACGTGATATGGCTGTGATGTGAATATACTCACTTCACCCATCCCTCTCTTATCCATCACTTTTATATCCACTCACCCCCTTCCCCCAGTGCAGGGTAGGAAATCGGTTTCATTTACCAGTTCACCTCCCTGCCTTTCCTCCTCATCATCTTCCTCCTACTCCTCCTCCTTGATCCGAGCAGCTTTCTATTTCTGATTACTGGACACAGTCGTCGGCATATAATATTATTTTTACAGGACCATCTTTTACAACATCGTTGATGTAAAGGAGAACAAAGAAGAGGCCAAAGAACCGAGCCCTGGGGAAAGCCATAGTCAAAGGAAAGTTTTTTCGAGTCAGGAATTTCGAAACTACGAATTGCTTGCGTGCAGTAAGGTAAACCGACTCCATTTAATGAGCTGGGCATCTTTAAAATTTTTTTTATTTATGCAGTAGTTTACAATCAGAGACTTAATAGAAAGCTTTAGAAAACTTCATAAAAATGGCGCCTGTTTGTTTACCGTTTTATGGCATTTGCGAAATTGTGTATTGTCTAAACAAATTGGGTAATTGTTTAGTAGCCTCTCCGAAATCCCTGCTGCTGAGTATTTAGATAATAATGTTCCTCAAGAAATATCAAAATATGTTTGTGAATTACGTGCTCTAAGAATTTACAAACAGTTAGTTAATGAAATGGGACGGTAGTTCTGAATGATCTGCTTATTAACTGCTCTATGGAGTGGCTTGACTCTGGCACTCCTCCAATTGTCCGGCATCTGACCAAGGCGCAAGGATTCTACGCACAAAACATATAAATATTTTGATACCCATTCCGCATAGCTTTTAGAAATACATTCGGCATATCATCTGTGCCGCAATATGTTTGGACGTCGAGATTGAGTAGCATTTTGTATATGCCCTCTTCAGTCATATTATTATCAGGTATGCAATGTCGTACCTAGGCAAACTGCCATTATCTTGAGTAATTACAGATTTGAAATAAGTGTGCATTAAAAAGCTTTGCTGTTTCCTTGCGGTGCTATCGTGCCATTCACATCAAACACCTCACACAGTTCTAGTATGGGGCTAAAGCTTCTCCAAAACTTTTGCTTGTGCCGAATCGATGTAACTTGGAAATACGTCGAAGTAATAGCGCTACCGGTCTCTCCATACAAGAACTTTAAGCTTTAAAGAATACTTGCTCAGCAGAATGTTTGTTTAATAACCATTCTGTGATGGAGTATTTTTTTACGGTGTTGTCACTAAGCCGTCTTTTTAACCTGAGTTCTTTGCTCTCTGCTAACCTGTGACGTCGCATCCACGCGGGACGGATAACAGGCGACTGTGATCGAGGGCTTCGGCTTGGCGCTGAGTAACTCTGAGACAGGATTGTTAGACAAAAGTGGGCGTCTCTTGTTTCTAGTCAGTAAGAAGAATATAGATCTCAATTTGTTCGCGTACACTATAATTTGGTCTTTGGGTTTAGATTGAGAGAGAAGAGAGGTTCACTTATCTGCTTGCCAGAATTTGGAGACAACTGGTTCAACGGGATTATTTACATGATAGTTACCAAAAAAAGAATCTAAAATGCTTGAAATTTCGCCAACACCTACGTGAAAGCACCTTTCCTGTCATGCTCAGTAGCGTAGCATTTCAAATGATTTAGAAAAAATTCAGGGTGTCGTCCTTACAGGTACGGCGAGGCGTGTCCCTAATTATTCATCGCTTTTTACCCCCCGACGCCATTCATTCTGAGAGCTTAAGAAGGCATCTTTTTCTTAATTTAACCAAATTCAGAAACGGACCTAAGTCCTATATACCTCCAATAGGAAGGTTGTTTATTTATCTTTCTTTCCAAAACTGGCATAGCAAATGTTGGCCCGTAACGCTTCAAAGGTGAGCGCGCCATTTTTAGTCACAAATAAAATGGGATAGATCCCCATAATGAACCGATCATAAGGAGTAACATCACCTCGTGAAAGTGCTTTGTCAGCTTGAGCTTTTTGCTTGCATCGTTCCCTGTTTTTTTCATACATTCCTTCTTCAGTTCAATTTTGTAATCTACTTCTAGGATATCAGTAGACCGATTGAAATGGAAACCCGGGTTTCGACTGTTACTAAGGTTTGGACTGGTTTAAGAGGTTAACGTTCCGAAGCGATTCAGGATATTAGAAAGCGTAGTGGAGGGCTCCGGAAAGTGTGGCCACATTGGCACTGACATCGCATAGCACACGGGCGAATAGCTTTTCGCTTCCAGCCAAAAGCAGCTGCCGATGCCGGGATCGATAGCAGAAGGATCCTTAGCTTTGTTTTTGAGGAAGAGAGAATGAGAAACTACCCTTTCATGTCTTTAATTGAGCCATTGGCATAGACTTTCTAAAATCAATATTACTAACGATACGGTTCACGCCGATAGTAGCCTGGAGGAGAAACGATTGTCAATTTCGTTCAGGATTTGAACAAGTGTTAAAGGGGACGCTCAGTTCGCAAACCAGGCCAACGCTTGGTCGAAACGTTGGCATCGCTTGTAAACTGATTCTTTCCCTCAACCCTTGTTGGGTTATTTTTACGATCCGCACGACCTGCGGAGGGGAGGTGGTGGACGGAGAGGGGGGGGGGGGGGGAAGCAGATATTCAGAGGGAACGTATCTTATTCTATACGTCAATAAAAAACGATAATCACTGGTACTGGTCACTCTCACACCCTTTTGAACGGCCCCCCTTGTCTATGATCATATATGGTGCATTTAGTTATTCCCTAATTCCCAATCACTTCGATTTATTCTGGTCGTGTGTAAAGCATACTTAAAGAGGCCACCAAAACGCCATGAAATGACCTACTTTTACAACAAGATAGATACTGATCCAGTAAAAGTGGCGATGGGCTCTTTTGAAATCAGGTCGTTGTCCAAAGTCTGGCAATGCGCTACACCCACTTGGATTAATATTTGCCGAGGAATGGCAAAGTGGAGACCAAGTGCCATTTCAAAGGCACCAGCATACGCTAGCGCCCATGCCGCGTACATGTACAGACACAGCTGTGCCCAGTAGTCGGTAAATTAGCTACCGCGTCCCAGCCTCAAGAAAGACAACGAGCATACTGGGGAAAACTTGCCTGACTACGTCGACATGTGACAACGCGGCATCCTGTGCGGCTCATAAGGCGCGAACTTATTGTTGATCACTTCGAATCTTCTCAGGCAGCAGAAGTCCAGCAGCTCAACAGCGCAGACTCGATATCCAGGAAAAGAAGAGACGTAAATCTCTCCAGTTTCGATCAGCGGTATTCAATCACGTGCAGCGACGTCACAATGTGCGTTTTCGCATTTCGTCCAAATGAAAGATTCCATCAGCAACCTTCGGATGAGGAGCCTTTTGCAACATGATGGAAACGAAGAAGCAAAATGTGGCTCAAAGATGCCGGCAGCACACGTGCACGGAGGTGGCAAATAAATCGATCCAGAGCATAGACTCGAGACGTATTAGCGCGGCAGATGCGTTCGAAGGTCGGGTTTTCATATTCGCTTCGTATACCGCGTGAATATTCACTATCGACAAGATCAACATGGTGGGAGATAAATACGACTCGAACCTAGAGTTATACTAGCGATATTAAGTATCATCCCCTTCATGGATCACTGCCTTGTCGTGGCGGAGGGGCTTGCGAAACTCGATGAAGTCGTGAGCTCTGCTGTGTAGGGCCACCCAAGATAGACAGGTCACGGCAGAGAGTTCTGACAAAATGTGATTCACTGGAGAAGGTAATGGCAACCCACTCCAGTATTTCCTGCCAAGAAAACCCTATGACCAGCCATAATACCATTAATGATATGGCGCCGGAAGATGAGCCCCCCAGGTTGGAAGGCGTCCCACATGTTACTGGGGATGAACAAAGAGCGATTCCTAGTAGCTCCAGGACGAACGAAGCGGCTGGGCTAAAGCCAAAATAACGCTCAGTTGTGGACGTGTCGGGAAGCGACCGGAATGTCCGATGTTGCAAGGAGATATACCACATAGCAACATGGAATGTAAGATCTATGACGCAAGGTAAACTGGATGTTGTCAAGCGAGAAATGGACAGATTGAACACTGATATCTTGGGTATAAGCGAGCTCAAGTGGACCGGAATGGGAGAATTTAACTCCGGCGACTATTATGTATTTTATTGTGGGCACGAATCCAAGAGAAGGAATAGGGTCGCTCTCATAGTAAACAGAACAATGGGCAAAGCAGTGCTAGGATACAACCCCAAAAACGACCGAATGATTTCACTTCGGATTCAAGGTCACCCTTTCAACATAGCAGTTATCCAAGTCTATGCACCGACCACTACTGCTGAAGAAGCTGACGTTGAGAGATTTTATGCGGACCTACAATGCCTTTTAGACCGCACTCCATCATCAGACGTCGTTTTTCTCATAGGAGACTGGAATGCTAAGGTCGGGAGTGAAGAAATATCCGGAATTATAGGCAAGTTCGGTCTTGGCGAGCCAAATGAACCTGGGCAGAGGCTAGTAGAGTTTTGTCAAGAAAACAACCTGACCATAGCGAATACTCATTTTCAACAGCACAAAAGGCGCCTGTACACATGGACTTCACCGGACGGTCTGTACAGGAATCACATCGATTATATTCTATGCCGGAAGAGATGGAAAAGCGCTATACAAGCAGTAAAAACAAGGTCTGGGGCCGATTGTGGCACCGATCATCAGCTTCTTGTTGCCAAAATTAAGCTTCGATTGAAGAAAACGCAGAAAACTAGAAAGCCTTTCAGGTATGATCTGGATGAAATTCCATTAGAATATGCTGTGGAAGTGAGGAATCGATTTCAAGAATTATATCTAGAAGACAGAGAGCCCGAAGACATGTGGAATGATGTTCGTGATATAATACAGGAAGTCGCTACTAAGGTAATTCCAAAGCAAAAGAAATGCAAGAAAGCAAACTGGTTATCTGAAGAGGCTTTGCAAATGCCTGAGGAAAGGAGGATGGCAAAGGTTATGGGGGAAAGAGAAAGATGCAAGGTTCTCAATGCGCATTTTCAGAAAATAGCAAGGAGAGATAAGAATGCCTTCCTGAAGATACAGTGCCAAGCAGTTGAGGACAACAGCCAGTTAAGGAACACAAGAGCTCTGTAGAAGACAATCAAAGATATCAAAGGAAGCTTCTGTGCTAAGCTGGGCGTGATAAAGGACAAACGAGGCAAGGACCTCACTGAAGCCTCAGAGATAAAGAAGAGGTGGCAGGAATACACAGAACTGTACAAGAAGGACCCGAATGTGCAAATCCAACATAAGACGGTTGTGATTACTGATCTCGAGCCGGGCATCCTGAAGAGTGAAGTTGAATGGCCTTAGCCAGCCTTGCTAAGAACAAAGCTAGCGGAACTGATGGCATTCCAGCTGAGTTGCTTCAAAACCTCAACCATGACGCTGTTAACATTCTGCATACATTATGTCAGAAGATTTGGACAACCCTGCAGTGGCCACTGGATTGGAGGAGGTCAGTTTACATCCCCATTCCATAGAAAGGCAGTGCCAAAGATTGTTCCAACTACCGCACGATCGCGCTTATTTCGCATGCTAGCAAGGTGATGTTGAAAATCCTCCAAGGTAGGCTGCAGCAGTATGTGGATCGGGAGCTTCCGGATGTGCAAGCTGGGTTTCGCAAGGGCAGAGCAACTAGAGACCAAATTGCCAGCCTTCGCTGGATCATGGAAAAATCAAGAGAGTTCCAGAAACCCATCTACTTCTGCTTTATTGATTATGCGAAAGCGTTTGATTGCGTAGATCACAGCAGATTGTGGCAGGCTCTCCAAGAGATGGGAGTTCCAATTCACCTCATCTGTCTCCTCAGGAACCTCTATGAAGGGCAAGAAGCCACAGTCAGAACTGGGCATGGTATTACTGATTGGTTTCCGATTGAGAAAGGAGTGAGGTAAGGCTGCATACTGTCGCCCTGCCTATTTAACCTATATGCAGATTGCATCATGAGGAAGGCCGGTCTGGACGAGCCTTCAGCTGGAGTGAAGGTTGCCGGAAAACGTATCAACAACCTTAGATATGCGGATGATACCACTTTAATGGCAGAAAGTGAAGTGGAGCTCAAGAGACTTCTGATGCGCGTACAAGAAGAGAAGGAGATGTTTGGGCTTAAACTGAACATTAAAAAGACAAAGTATCGTGGCGTTTTGCCCTATCAAGTCCTGGAGCATCAATGGACAAGAAGTGGAAGCTGTGAGAGATTTTCTGTTCTTGGGCTCTAAGACTACCTCGGAAGGAGACTGCAGCCATGAAATTAGAAGACGCCTGTTTCTGGGAAAAAGAGCAATTGTTAGCCTTGACCGCCTAGTAAAGAGCAGAGACATTAGTCTGCCAACCAAGATCCATACAACTCGTGCTAGGTCTTTTCAGTTGTGATGTATGGATGCGAGAGTTGGACCGTGAAAAGGCTGACCGCCGAAGAATTGACGCGTTTGAATTGTGCTGCTGGCGAAGACTCTTGAGAGTTCCTTGGACTGCCAGAAGGTCAAATCAGTCGATATTGTCGACCATAAACCCTGACTGCTCATTGGAGGGTCAAAGGCTAAAGTTGAAGCTCAGCTACTTTGGTCATCTGATGAGAAGAGAGGAGTCGCTGGAGAAAGGTTTGATGTTGGGAAAGTTTGAGGGTCGCCGGAGAAGAGGTAGGCAGCGAACGCGATGGTTAGATGGCATCCTCGAGGCACTGCAGATGAAGTTATGTGATGTTAGGAAGATAGTGAGAGACCGGAAAGCGTGGCGTGACATTGTCCATAGGGTCACGAAGAGTCGGACACGACTGAACGACTGAGCTTAACTGAATTAATTATCATGGGTTGGGATAGTTGTACGCCGTTTGATTGTTTTTATTAGGGAACGCTCAAGCTTCGGCTTAAGACTATACATCATCATCATCAGCCTGACTATACCCACTGCAGGGCGAAGGCCTCAGGCATATTTCTCCACTTAACCCGGTTTCTCCACTTAACCCGCTGTCCGACTATACACCATAGCGCCTTTAACACTGCCTTTTCATTTGGTGATATTTGAAAAATGTTTGCTAATTTGGTTTATAGGGGAACGAAAGCGCAATATCTGTCTGGCTTTTCGTTGCACACCGAAACAAAGCCGCAATATTCCTAGACTGTTCTCAGTTGACTCTAAACCGCGCACTAGGGGATATGGTTTGAAGACAAAGGGCAATCGCTTCGGCAACCTCCTCTAAAATGGGCTGCCGAGAACTGCGCGAAATACCCATTCTATGAAGGGCATAGGCAGGCACACCAAATATAGTATTTTAGACAACGGCAACCACAATTCTGACACACTAGGCAGCCACATTAGTACTCGGGGAAGTATAGGCCAAAATGGGGCATCTACTAGAACGACAGCGATACCTAGACGCCCTAGACACATAGCACCGATATAACCAAACACAATAAACTAAAAAAAGCGTTATATACCCCTACTTCGCAGAGAGTGAACTAAGGAAGAAGAAGTAGTGCAGAGACGTCTCCACAATAAATCTCACGTCGGCACAGTACATAGAAACGCATACCGGGACAGATTCAGGCCGGAGTGCAGCAAATTCGGCGACAGAGCCACCTTACAGCTGATCTTCAGGGACAATCTAGCGGTTCCCCAATTGAACACCTCCTCTGAACGTCTCCGGAGCTGGAGTAATCGGAACAGTGGGAGACCTTGCTGCTCAGCCATTACCCAGAATCTCAACTCCTCTCCACTACCAAAGACCAAAGGGTTTCAACCAGCATCGGCTGAATGTCACCAACCTAGCAATTCTTACCTGTGTTAACGGCTTGACAGCTTGACCGAGAAAGCGCTCAGGTCGCGCAAAACAAGCTTCTTTTGTGCACAGACGGAGCAGAGGCATACAAATGAGAAGAGCTCGCCGGCCTGACCGGTCAGCTACATGGAGCCGCTTGGAGAAAGGACTGCCCTCTGACGCCCACCGCGCTTTGCAATACTTCGGTTCCCTTGTAAAGGGGAATTCTGCCACACACACTCAAGAAAGGCTCAGCAGTTTCATTCCTTGATTTCCTCTTTCCAGACTTGATGTCCGAGGCGACCCCTTATATAGACGAGATGTAGCTCACACTATAAGAGGAAAGAGGACGCAAGAAGCAATGGTGAAAAAGGGAGAATAATGAGGCTATATTTTAGAGCTTCATTTCTTTTTGTTCTTCTCATTCCCGCCGTGCCGTGTTTCTGATGTCGTAGTGACGGTGAACGTCGTGTCAAAGGGCTGCGCCCTTGAGCATCGCCTACGATAACAGGAGGCAGCTCTCACCGGTTCCATCCTGAATAGGACGCTATTCGAAAATATCTCAGTGCCCAACAAACTCTTTTTACTCAATAGAATAAAATTACCTTCGCATCTTGATTTAGCCTTTACGTTTCATCGAGAAACAAGGGTTGTTGAGACAGCTTTCGTAGAAATATTTGTTTATATTTACCGGCCTCCTGAGCTTTTAGTGTCATGCATGGTGTAGGAAATTTGTTACCACTCATCGGATCCAGCCATTTCTCACCGTCAGCAGGCCACGTGCGTTGTAGTTTTAGAACAAAAACGTGCCAAATGTTTTAAATTTTTTTTCTCTCAGCGTCACGTAGACAAAAGCGACTCAACCTTGCCAACCAACCATGGGTAATCTTGGAAAAAAAGAGTGGTTTGTAAAGATAGAAATCACGCAATGTGTGATCATCCAGTTTGAGGAGGTTGCAATTAAGTGCATTCTTTCGTGATAAAGAAGGTATTCTGCACCTTGGCTGAGCTGTGGGAGGAAAACACCCACATTGAGAGAAACGTGCCGCTGCCGAAGGAATACTTGTTCAGCAGAATGTTTGTTTAATACCCATTCTTTGGCGAGTATTCCTACGGTGTTGTCACTAAACTCGTCACAAATAGGTTTTGTGTGCCGAAGCAACTGTGGCACTTCTCTCTGGACACACGAAGCGCCCTGTGGAAGAAGGAAGAAAAGAGGGAGTGAAAGAAGATTAAAAAAAAAGCTCTCGGAACAATTCCCACCTCCTGAGATTGATCAAAGTGGATGGGCATCACACAGTATCCAGGAGATCTCCTCTTCGCATATTTGACAGACCCGTCGAGCCTGACCTTCCGGTGGAATACATCGCGATGGAAATAACACAGGTGATTCTTTCTGACGTCTGAGGCTTTTTTTTTTTGTTTCAAGTGATCTGATGCACTTTCTTCCATTCTATGCCAGGCAACCTTCACAAATGATGTCCTTGGTCTTATTAGGTGATATTTCTTCAGGCTATGAAAATTGTGAATTTCGGAAATGAAATGCCGGGTATGACGGGCGCTTAACGTTTTTAGATATTTCGCTACACCACCAAAAGAATTCTGATCAATTGCATTCTCTGTCCTTCGAGATACAATAAACAAGCGATGCAGAGAGGAATATTATTGGAATAATTAAGAGTATCGACAACGACGGGCCATATACGCGCGTAGAAATATTGAAGACTCGCTGCTATTCACCGCGAAGAGTTTTATTCCGCATGTGAATGCAGAGGGGAATTAGGCCATCAAATTGATTTCGAAAACGTTCACTTCTGGAATATTTCCGTCTCCAGTAAAAAACGTTATAAGGTCAAAATAAAACTCTCCCTCAGCATTTTAAACTTTGCAGTGGTGAGTCAGACATTCGGTAAATAGTGAACTTGCACAAGGAATTTTTCTTACCTCTCAGAGTAAGTAGTCAGGGGCGTGCAAGTTTCCCGTGCAAGGTTCTTTTTGCAGGTGCCATTTCGAGTCAGTGAAGTATATTCAGCCAAAGGAGCGATGGTAGCTTGAGTGAAGGTCCGGCGAGGAGGACGGAGCGAGTGTGCCGCACACGCCAGCAATCGATTTCGGAAAGCTAGTATTCGGGCAACTCGAGGAGCTCGGTTTCTCAGGGCGTCCTTATCGTAACCGGAGAAGGCATTTTATATAACCAAACACTATAAAATACATAAAGCTTTATATACCCCTACCTCGCAAAGAGTACTAAGGAGCGAGAGGTAAAGACTACTACAAACTAAATCCCCCCAAACCCCAGCAGTACTTACCTCGTATACAAGGACAAATTCAGGCTGGAGTGCAGCAAATTCCGCGGTAGAGCCACGGTACATAAAATATTCTGAGCCTGTACAGCAACTGCCCGCCTGAATATATCTAGAAGCTCGCGCAACCGTGACCATGGGAGAGCTTCCTGCTGAGCTATGACACGCATTCTCAACTCCTTGCCATGGCCAAGGCCCAAGGGGTGGCTGGCAGCGGCAGCCGACGACCACCTATTAGTTTACTAGCCAGCCCTAATATAATGGCGTCACAGAACGAGCGAGAAAGCGCTTTGTACGCGCAAAGCAAGTTTCGTGCACAGACGGAGCAGAAGCATACAAATGAGAAGAGCTAGTCAGCCTTCCCAGTCAGTTACGTGGAGCCCCGTGCAGGAAGAACTGTCCTTTGTCGTCCGCAGCGACACTTCGCAATCCTCCGGTTCTCTTTCAAAGTGGAATTCTGCCACTAAAACTCAAGGGAGTCTTATAAGCTTCATTCCTTGTTTTCCTCTTGCCTGACTTGATTTCCTTTAAACCAGACGAGATGTAGGTCACACTGTGAGAGGAAAGAGGACACAATAAGAAAGAGTGAAAAAGGGAGAATAAAGAGGCAATATTTTAGAGATTCATTTTTTTCCCTGGACCACGCTTCTCAATCCCGCAGCGCTGTGTTTGCGATGTGGTGTTGACAGCGAACGTCGGGTCAGTGGACTGCGCCCTTGAGCCTCCCATACGATTAACAGGAGGCAGATCTCACCGGTTCCATTCTGAATAGGATGCCGTCCGAAAATATCTCCGTGCCTAAAAGACTCTTTTTGGTCAATAAAAGAAAATTACCATCGCGTCTTGATTTAGCCTTGATTTTGGCTCGCAGAGTAATTATCGACAAATTGCTTGAGTTTTTGAGATTGCTTTTGAAGAAATATTTGTTTATAGTTACCGCTCGGCTGAGCTTTTTGTGGCATACACGGTGAAGGAAGTTTGTTACCACTCATCGGACCCAGCCATTTCTCACCGTCATCAGGCAGCGTGCGTTTTATTTTTAAAGCAAAAACATGCGAAATGATTTAATTTTTTTTTCCTCTTAGCGTCACGTAGACTAAAGCGACTCAATCTTGGCAACCAACCTTCGGTAAGATTCGAACAAAAAAGTGCTTTTTGGGATAGAAAATCACGCAGTGTGTTATGATGCAGTTTTAGGAAGTTACAAGTGCATTCTTTCGTGATAAAGAAGGTATTCTGCACCTTGGTTGAGCTGTGGGAGGAAAACACCCACATTGAGAAAAACGTGCCGCCGTCGAAGGAATACTTGTTCAGCAGAATGTTTGTTTAATACCCATTCTGCGATCAAGTATGCCTACGGTGTTGTCACTAAACACGTCACAAGAAGATTTGGGGGCCCGAAGCAGCTGTGACGCTTTTCTCTGGACATACGAAGCGCCCTGTGGAAGAAGGAAGAAAAGAGACAGAGCAAGAAAATTAAAAAAAAAAAACTCTCGGAACAATTGCCACCTCCTGAGATTGGTCAAATTGGATGTGCATCACACAGTAGCCTTGAGATCTCTTCTTCGCATATTTCCCAGACCCGTCGAGCCTGACCTACCGGTGGAATACATCACGAGGGATATAACACAGCTGACTCTTACTGGCATATCTGAGGCTTTTCTTTTTTTTTTTTCAAGTGATCTGATGCACTTTCTTCCATTCTATTCCAGGCAACCTTCACAAATGATATCCTTGGCCCTTTTAGATGATATTTTACTAGGATATAAAAATTGTGCATTTTCAAAGTGAAGTGCCGGGTGAAATGAAGCACTCGCAATCTGACTCAAGGGTAGTTTGTAGCTCCTTTCAGTGATTTCTGTTTCCTTAACTTGATGCTCAACAAGACTCCTTTAAATCTGTACAACTGCAGCACACGCGACTAGAGGAGAATGGACAAAGGAAGGAAGGGCGAAAAAAAGAGCATCAAGAGGTTAAAAGGCGCTATTTTATAGCTTCATTTTTGTTTCAGGGCCCGCTCTTCTTATTCCCGAGAGGTTGTGTTTCCTATGGTGTGAGGTAGCGATGGTGGAACGTCGTGATAGTGGGCTGAGCCCTTGAGCATCGCCCATGATTAACAGGAAGCAGATTTCACAGGGTCAATACTGAATAAGAAGCTTTCACGAAATATCGCAGTTACCATCAGACTGTTTTCACTCAATAAAAAGAGTTACCATCGAATGTTGTTTTAGCGATTACCTTCTCTTGACTAGCAATTATGTACACATTTCTTGGGTTCTTGAGAGCTTCCTCAGAGATACGTTTTTTATCTACAGCTCTGCTCAGCTTTTCGTAGCATACATGGTGCAGGATATTTGTTGCCACTCACCAGATCAAGTCATTTCTCGCCGTCATTAGGCTGCATGTGTTGCATTTTTCAAAGCTCTTATTATTTACAAAACAATTTCCCCTCAGCGTCACGTAGTCTAAAGCGACACAACCTTCGCAAATAAACCTCGCCAACTTTGGAATCAAAGAGTGGTTGCTTGGGAATATTATAAAAAATCACGCAATGTGTGATGATGTATATTTGGGAGGCCGCAAGTGTGTTTTTCCGGGATCAAGAAGGTATTCTGCACCTTGGCTAAGATATGGGAGGAAAACATCAACATTAAGAGAAACGTGCCGCCGCCTAGGGAATACTTGTTGCGCAGAATGTTCATTTAAGACCCATTATGAGCTGCAAGTATCCCTACGGGGCCGTCACTAAAGACGTCACATATACGTTTTGAGGGGCGAAGCAACTGTGGCGCTTCTCTCAGGACACACGAAGCGCCCTGAGGAAGAAGGAAGAAAAGAGGGAGTGAAAGAAGAGCTGTCGGAGCAATCTTCACCACCTGGGATTGCTCATTGTACATGTGCATCACACAGTCTCCAAAAGATCTCTTCGCAGACTTCACAGACCCGTCGAGCAAGACTGTGCGGAGGAATACTTCGCGAGGGAATTAACACAGGTGCTAAATTCTCGCGTCTGAGATGATTTTTCATTTTCAATTATTTCACGAGCTTCCTTACAGTCTATGCCAAGCAACCTTCACCAAAAATGTCCTTAGCCTTTTTTGATTGTATTTTTCGAGAGTATGAAAATCATGCCATTTCGTGAATAAAATTCCGGGTATGACTTGGACTTAAAATGTTTAGGTATTTCACCACGCCATGAAAACTTTTTTTTATGATTTGCATTCCCCTTGCATCGAAACAGAAAAAACAACAAGCGACGCAGAGATGACGCTTATTATGATAATTAATGAGCATCGATGATGATGGGTCATATACGCGCGTGGAAAAATTGATGACTCGCTGCTAGACACCGCGAAACGTCGTATTCCACACGTGATTGCCGTGGGGATGTAGACCAAAAAATAGAAAACGAAAGCGTTAACTTGAAAGGATTCGCGTCTCCAGTGAATGAACTTATTGTGTTAAATCAGCACTCTCCCTCCGTGCTTTATAAACTGCCCTAAAGAGCGACATGTTGAACGCTTCCTTCCGCGTGTGCTCCGCCAAAACATTGGCTGTGCTTTAGCTCTGGTTATACCGGGTTCAACTTCGTTAGCAACGGCTGTGTTTATTTTTCTGTATGCAGTGTATCTCACGGCGTAGATTGAGATGTTTAGCTATGACTAAAGAAATGAATGACTAGTCTTCATTGAACGACGTCGTGTCCTTGTCCCTGTCTATGGTCCCCTGGCAGGAGCTGCCAACATGGGTCTCACATGGGACGGTTATGTCAGAATCAGCCTGCCAGGGTCCAGGCAATCCCTATAGGAAATTAAGGCACATTCATACGGCTTGGATAAAGCCATTTCGGCTCGGCTGTGGCTCAAGGTGAACAGTGGCGTTTCTCAAAACTACGCGACGGGCTGAAACCTAGCGCAGTATTGCTAACACAATAAAAGAGAAGGGATTATAGCATTGTGTTGCTGATTGCTGAGATACACCTTTCGCTCTTTCGGTCCAAGAACTAAGAGGAAAGCCCAAACGACCATACGTTGACGCGGGAGCACACCTTGCGACATTATAGGTGCAGACAAATATTTTGAGCAAGCCGGTTCCTCTTGTGATGCTGCATATGCGCCTGTCAGTCAAGCTTAATTATTTTCGTAGGTACAGCCTTTTTGCAAAACAATATTCAGTCTTGGCATGGCCAGCGCACGAAAGTATGCAGCGCAGCTGCCGCTTTAATCCTCTAATCGCAAAGCCCAACGCGATTCGAATGCGCTTCAGAGAACCGAAAAAGAACCTTCCTGCCATCGCCGTCTTCGTCTCGCCGCAGTCACAACGGCACGCGCACGCCTGCGACCGAATCTGAGCCTAACCTTACGCTTTCAAGTCGAAAGCCTTTCTAGGATCATCGAACGTAATCCCGTGCGCTAGAGTTGTGCGCGAGATTTGTGCACAAGATCTGTGCGCGAGATGCCATATTCCGCGAGATTCGGCGACATGTGTTCTTGTCTAGCGTTCTGGCCATCTGCACTCCCACCGTTGAACGAGCGCCAAGAAGCGCCACGCCACAGGACCGATAGTGCACCGTCCAGTCTCACGCTCACCGGAGAAAGTTTGACAGATATACTGCGCCATCACTTTCCTGTAAACCAATTACAATTATACGTTGCACTGCAACGAACGCTGACAAAAGTAAGAGGCAAATGATAAGAGCCAAATGATAGGAGAGGATGTGTAGGATTTCACGATTTTTCTCTTAAAAGACATCTAAGCGACCGTCTCAATTTCTGAAGCTTGTCCAGCAAATGACTTGCGAGTGCTTGGACGTAAATTGAAAGATCATGGAAAAACGTTTAAAGGCGCGATGACAAAGTCGTTCCATATGCGCCTTAAAATATAAATGCCGATATCTAGACAAACGTTCTTGTAATACAGTTCGTTGCTTTCCTTACTGACTTACTGGCAACCCTTTCCCACAAAGATGTTAATGCCCTGGTTTTTACAAGTAGGCATTTATAGCGAGTTTTTTATACCTTTAAATTTTTAAGAATTCCTCACAATTTACCGACTTTCTTTGTGATGCAACATGTACGAGTTGACTGTATGCTTCGCCAGCTTTATCGAGTAGGTGAAACGGGCTTTTTGTCGAGTTATTTAGGTCCGAATAAAAACGGCACTTTGCAGCACAATATTGCGTCCGTACGCCATTTGCATTTCTTAAGCCAAATGCCGCTGACTATGCACCTCCCTTTCACCTCCTCGATATTAGTAATTTTTTTTTATCGGAAGAATTTCAGTGTATTTAGACGATTCCTCTCGTCTTGAGTGAGTATACGTATAGTGAGGCCTAAAAGAAAAAGGAAAACGCCTTTCCCTGTGTCACGTGCGTAACCGGCCGTCTCGTTTAAAGCACCTGAGGGCCATTGTGCGGAAGAAGCAAAGGGAAATTCGAAGGCAACCGCTGAGTTTTATTCATAATAGCAGTGCTCTATATCCACAGCAAATTCACGCGAACCTCGCTGACACGGGTGCGTTGCCCCCTTATAAATATAGCTGCGTTAACAAAAACTGACGTTTTTCTCGCGGCACACCACTACACTGTTTTTGTTTTAACCGCTTGTTTTTCTACACAAGGCAACTTGGAATTATAATCATTTGCGTTTCCTCGTGTTTCTTCTATAGGAGAGGTTACAAACGCAGCCACGTTACTTTGATCCAGACACACAATACCACAAATGAAAAGGGTTACACTCCTTCGTATCGGGACTGCGGAAGTAATCGACGTTTTCGTGTAAGAGAAGCAAAGACGTGGCGTGCACATCGTATGATAAATTGAAGGCACGGCAATTGCTCATATTCATTTAGGTGCTACCCTGCACTGACAAGCAGGGCTCCCTTCAGGCAACCATTCTATTTGCTTGTAGAGGCATGGTCGCTGAAAACGAAAATCTGACACTTAATTATTCAGTCCAACGACATCCTTTCCAGAGCAGGCGGCCGGAGTTGCTGGAACACAACGAGGCAAAGTAGATACATCAGCAGGAAGCCTAAGAACTTAGCCTGCATTGCGGCTCACGCAGCCTGCACACAGAGCACGATGGGGAATCAAGCTGGCTGTTAATTTATTCACTTGCTTTGCTGCCAACGGCGGACAAAAAAAAATGGCAGGCAATTAAGATAATCGGCAATGCGAAATTTGAATACTGCTCTCTAGAGAGAGAGAGAGAGATTTAAATGTGAACAGCGGAACTTTTTCTCGGCCATTTCAGTTTTGCGCTATGCTTAGGAAAAACATTTGAGAGAGAGGAGGAAATTAGAGTTCACGTTCCGGGAACTATTGATGCCTCAAGTGGCACTTCTTTTCGACTCCTTGGTGTTTAAACGAGGCTTTGCGATATAAGAAAAGGCAGGAGGTGTTTTCCAGGTGTTGGAGAAACGCCTAGCTCAGAAAGTTGAGGTCCACGCACCACTTACGTGAGGTTGGCACAAGAGTTTCAGGAGTGACGTGGGAGATGAAGCGATCATTTCTGTGCAGTAGTGATATGGAGTAGTTTTTTGACATTACGTGTGTTCCAGTCGCTCACTGACAGGAGAGGTGTGGGCTTATGGCGAAGCCCAGGACTTTACGCGATGTCACAGGTGAGGGCTTTAGGCAATACGCCTGACGTGTTATAGGCTCTGTGAGAACACAGTAAGAACCCACAATCAGAAAAGAGAGGACAATGGAAGCAGATCCCGAATGAGTTTCCCGTTCCGTGCTTGCAATCCACATGAGCTGCAATCTCCCACAGACATACTGGAGGCATGCCGGTGATTGTCCGTACACAACGACCACTCCCACTTCCACACTTTTCTTCTGTTCCATGTTCCACCGCACACTGCCAGTTAACCTCCGCCCTCACTGCTCTCTCCACACTCTGCAGCCGCATCCCTCTCGACCATCACTCATTCTCGCACACGTGTGCTGTCATTAGTCTTCTCGCCCATATGCTCCTGCTTTTACTGCAGATACCCTCCTGCTCCTCTTCGTAGCACAATCTTAAGGTTGCATGTTATTCGGCACTCGCCACAACCTCTTGCTTCCTCGGTAGCCACGGGTTTTTCCCGTGGTAGCCACATTTCGGGTGCGCATTCCTCCGCTCTAGTCCTAAACCCCAGAAGTCACTGAACAACCTGTCACCTCAGCCTGTCTCCCTTGGCCCTTTATGTGACTGGAACTTCCGTCTCTGCTTCTGCTCCTTGCTAGCGGTGACAGCTGGCTCCTGCCACGGCTGGAAGGTGGCGTGTTACGAAGGCGCCTACGACGCCTGATTTTCGAACAATCGGATAAAGTAAGCGTTCTGGAACAAGAGTCCGTGCAAGCTGAAGAGCAATTTATTATTGGCGAACTCAATTTTTCTTCGCTGTGTAAGCTTACAGTACGGACCAATGCGGTTGAAGTGCAACAATAAACGTGACCTCCATGTTTGCACTCGTACACTGCAATCATGAAGCCGTCGGATGGCGTTCAGGGTGCAGCATGTTACTAACGATATCCAAGTCGCATCACGGACTATATTAAAGGGCTTCTCTAACTCATCAAACCGATAAGAGATCACTGTGCCTCATGGCAACAAATACAAATAGAAAGCAGCATCACTAGGTTTCGACAGGGGTGGACGTGAGGAGCCCGACATCGACCTAGGCGAGCACTCGGCTTGGAGCATGCATTGAGGCGTCGCTATTTTTATTTTTTGGCTTCATGTACGGGTGTTGTTTGTGCTATTAAGTTGGATTTTGGCCTTCTTGTCTGTTTCCAATGTACCTATAGCTTTATTCTGCAAATCAAGGACTGTCCTTCTACCTATACTGATGTGATTCAAGGGACGTTATAGAGTTTATTGACCAGGAAAGACGACACACGGAGCACGCCGCACACTGACTGTCAATTTAAAAAATACTTCTTGGGCCAACCGAAAGGTTTGAAATCCTGTCTCAACCACTCATGTTGTCGGGAGAGGGACGGATCAGCAACAGATCTAATGCAAACATGCAAGGCAACCACAGCAGAAAACTTTATTGGCATGAGATTCTTTTTTTAGAAATTGTTTATTACAGTCGTTTATTATTTTTTTAAAGAGCGCACATATTATCTCTGATTTGTCGCGGTAACACTTTCAAGGTGTTTATTGTACACATGGGACCTTTCGACTGTTACTCTGTCCTCATCCTGATATCTAGCTTCTGAGCAAAGTTGATGTAATGAGAAATAGAAAACAAACGTTCTGTCTTTCTCTATCTAACAAACAGCACCTGTACTGATACAATTCCTGTGTTATAGTGCCAAGATTAGTTGACGCTCACAGTCGGAGTTTTCTCGCATACGAAAGTAGCTGGATATGTCGGGGAAGCCAGCTCACCCATTGCGTTTTGGGTGGTTTCGGGAAGGCATTTTGGATGACTGTAGGAAAGGCATTTGGATATATTGTCGAGATCTTTGTGAATGAGAACGCAGAGCGCGTGGCAGATACCCTCGTCCAGATTAGCGGCTAAACACGACATCGGCGATTGGTAAATGGAATAGAGGGACGGCGCAGCTGTGCTGGCCTCACCCCATGCAATGCAAGCAACGTTTGCATCAGCAGCTGAAAATCTGAGCGATGTCTAGCTGCCTTCAAATTATAACACCCTCGATTCGCGAAACATCTGGGCAATGGGTTGTTGCGAAGAAACGAAGCAACTTTATGCGACACTTTTTAATAAGAAAGAAATTAAGAAACGAACATAGACTGCAACGAATAGGGCAAAGCTTTGGGTGGTTTTTAAATGACTTCATATCTCTCACCTGGTGCTGTGCAAGCACCCTGCTACATCTAGCAGTCGTCTTTGGAAAGGTACATCAGGCACCCTTAAAGGAGAAGTGTGCTAAATTTTCTTTAGAACACTTCTTCGGGGTGACTGCAAGCGTAGCACCAAAATAGACACCTTCACAGCACCAGGCGAAAGATTTTAAAATAAAGAAAACCTCCGAAACCTCTTCCGTATTCGTTCTAATCTATCCTCATCCTTTTTTCACTATCACATATTCACTTATTTTGCATGAAGCGAGGGGCGATACCAGTTGCCGGAAGCATCACGCCGCACCGAATATTTAGTGCGAATTTTAGATGCAAAAGGTGCTCGTAGTGCACAGGGTGCGGCCAGCAAAAGTAACAGCACCACCCTCTCTATTTAGTTTCCCATACATTCCCGGAGTGTCTGATTATTATTAAAGGCCTGTACCACCCTGATCTTTTTCATCCATTCTTGTTGCAGCTGTTCGTTTCATTCGTGATGCTAATAACTCGGACAGTTTAATTGCTTGATCAGGACAGATACCGTGGGTGGAGTGCTGATTTGTGATAAATCATTTTCACAAGTTATATTAAGTGCCGCCATGAGTAAATACCTTGCACGTCATTACACAACATAGCTTATAACGCTTGGTCAGAACATGCGCTGTGATGTATGATGCGTAGCCCATTAAAGCTGTCATGCAAACCATCAAGAATACTGGTACCAAATTATAAGCCCATTGGTGTCCTGGACATACAATGCAAAAAATATGGCGGCTGAAGCCCTGACTGCATTTGTAAGACAGAAATGTTCGACTACCCATTTGTAATAGGCGGTAGCAGTCGTTTCCTTTGGAACAATGTTGCTCCATAGCGATTAAAGAATTTCTAGTAAAACAAAATCTTCAGCCCATCCGTACGTATCGACAAAAACCGTCGCTAATCATTTACTCTTTGTCGAGTAGGTTGGCTGTTACCATCACCAGCAGTCCAGCATCGTACACGACTCGATTAAGTCTTATCCCGCACTTCTCTAATTAGCTTGTGCGAGCTGCAGCCATCTCATTCCTGTAAAGTTCCTATCTTATGTCCAGCATACTTCTGCTGTCTCCTGCCTCACTTGCATTCGCTAGGAATCTAGTTCGTTACCCTTAATAATCAACACTTGGGTCGACTTCACAATAAATGTTCTGCAAATACCTCTTTTTTTTTATGCAAGCACGAATTTTCTCACCTGCGTGTTGGTTTCCCAGGCCACTCTGCCATGCTCGTGTCTGCCAACGTGGCATCTAACATATTTTCACGCCACTGACGACGAGGAAGGATTGAGCTGGTTTGGGAAAAGAATAGGAGGACGTTTTGGTACCTGGGGGCTAGTAGACTTCACCTTGTCCCACTGCCATATCACTGTAAATAAACACCCCTTTGCTTGGTGGAAGGTGCTCCGTTCGATCCCTAAGTACGGCGCAGCAAGACCAACTGGAGTTTCGACGTAGTCGCCGCCTTGCTGGACTGCCACCGCTTCCAACCATCATGGACCACACCGAATCTAACCGTGCCAGCCGCGACACTGCAAGCCTGGCTGGTGACAGGCCTGCCCCCTCCAGCTCTATTCCCTGCCAGCCTTACCGGGAACCACGACCGCTTGCAGGAGAAGAAGGTGACCACGTTGAGAAGTGGCTACTGCATTATCAACGAGTTATTCGGTACAACCGGTGGGACCCTATCACCATGCTCACAAATGTCGTTTTCTTTCTAACTCACACGGCTATGACCTGGTTCGAGAATAACGAGGACAATTTGACAACTTGGGGACGGTTTGCCACCGAAATAAAACTGCGTTTTGGTGACTGTGTACCGAGCGAAAAGCGGGCTGAGCTGACCTTTGCTCAAAATGCTCAATTGCCGGATGAAAATTGTACCACTTATACAGAACAGATCCTCAGATTGTGCAAATGTGTGAATTCCAACACGCCCGAAGAAGACAGAGTCAGCCACATTTTGAAGGGCGTCGCGGCTGACGTGTACAACTTTTTAATCCCCGAAGACACCCTTGAAACCGTCTCCGATGTTATTCACATCCGCGCTTTTCAAGCTCTCAAAACGCGTCGTTTTGCGCCAAAATTTGTGCGGCTGGCCAATGTGCCTACCGTGGCCAGCCTTTATGGCCATGCCCAACTAGATCTTCCGTCGACGATCCGGCAAATCGTGCGGGAAGAACTCCAGCGGCTCAACCTACTTCCCCTGCACGAATCTGCTGAGGTCTCTGTTCAGAGGGTATCTAGACGGCCGACAGTGCAGCCTTTCGCACAAGCTCCTGAAGTTGCAGCTTCTATTCACTATCCTCCTATGCATTTCGCCAACCGGAATGCATCAGTGCCTGACGCCCCAAGGTATGACGTCGCCTCAAGTGCACATAGATCTTCTTTTCGGTTTACCTGGATTCCTGAGTAGTATGAGCATTCAGCCAGACCTACGACGCACCCAGCTGTTCCTTGCTCTTAACCACAACAGCATTTTCTACCTTCCCCGCTGATATGCTACCGCTGCGGCGTCGAAGGTCACATCGCCAGGTACTGCCACAGTAGGTTCCCGCCTCGCTATAACCGTCCGGCGCCTCCAACAGTACCCAACAATCGGCAAAACAGTCCCGTTTTTCAGCAATCAAATACTCAGCGTGGGTATTACCGCAACATCCATAACAAGAATCTCCGCGACCACTACCCTGCATAGAAGTGTTACTCCTTCACCCGCCTTCCGTGCGCGTTGTTCTCCATCACCGCGGCGGCGCTCCATGTCGCCTCAGCAAGAAAACTAACCAGCGGAACCAATGGGGGTGAGGCCACTGGAAATGTGCTGTGTGCCAACATCCCTCCAACTATAAATCTCAAAAACAAAATTCGCGTGTTCATTGATGGTGTGTGTACATTAGCTTTGGTGGATACGGGTGCGACTGTGTCTGTGATGAGTAATCATTTTAGGCGCTTGTTGGTACGCAAAGTGATGTTTGAATGTGACCGTGCTTCAACGTTTTGTGGTATGAGTGGAGAGGCGTTGCGGCCACTAGGTGGGTGTAGAGCGCAAGTATCTGTGGGTGGTGCAATTTTTCAAGCCGAATTCATAGTCTTACCCCACTCTACCCATGACATCATTTCAGGAATGGACTTCGCAAAGTTTTGCGGCGCTACCGTGGAAGAAACAGTTTTTAGTATGACCGAAGACACAGTAGTTCCACCTTTGTCTGCCATGTTCGTCCCCGTGCCCGCTCCACTTCTTGGCCAGGTTTTATTTCAGGCCGTGGTGCACCCAGTTCACTCAGCATGTCTGAAGAAAAATGGTATTATCCCTCACTGTATGATCTCCGTGCATCACAGTAGTGCCTCGTTATGGACAATCAATCCATCGTCTGAGCGCGCAGGTTTACCAAAGGGATTGAAGCCTGCCTCCTGTGAACCCGATGCGTGCCACGTCGTTGCTTTGGCCACAGATGCTACGAGTGGCACCGTACCTCTGCCTGCTGATGAAACTTCGATCTTCCGCATAATTAGCGCCCATCTCCGCTAACCTCAACGGCGTTCTCTTGTCGATATTCTTCTACCCTTTTCGCCTATGTTTGACTTTTCTCAAACAGATGGACCAACCTCTCGCCCTGCCCATCGGACCCATCATACCATCAACACTGGTTCGGCTCGTCCCATTCGTCAAAAGCCATATCGCGTGTCCCCAACTGAGCGCTAAGTCATTCATGAGCAAGTGGAGGACATGCTACGGAAGAAGTTGATACAGGAGTCATCTAGCCCCTGGGCTGCCCCTGTTATTCTTTTACGCAAGAAAGACGGTTCGTGGCGATTCTGCGTCGATTATCGGCGTCCAAATTCTATTACGAAAAAGGACGTCTATCCTCTTCCTCGCATAGACGATGCCCTCAACTGCCTCCCTGGTGCGTCCTATTTTTCTTGTCTTGATCTCTGATCTGGCTACTGGCAAATTCCAGTGGACCCTGCGGATACGAAAAAAACAGCCTTCGTAACGCCAGATGGCCTTTATGAGTTCAATTTTATGCCATTCAGGCTGTGTAATGCGCCAGCCAGATTTGAACGCTTTGTGGACACAGTTTTGCGCGGCTTAAAATGGGACATTTGTCTTTGCTATCTGGACGATGTCGTCATATTTGGGAAGTCCTTCCAAAAACACAATGACCGTCTAGTACGCGTCTTGAATTGTCTGCACAACGCTGCTCTAATTCTAAACTCAAAAAAGTGCCGCTTTGGAGAGCGCCAAGCGCTGGTGCTAGGGCACCTTGTCAATGCTGATGGTGTAATGCCGGATCCCCAGAAAACTGCCGCTGTTGAGTCTTTTAATCCCCCGCAGACAGTGAAGGAGTTGCGCAGTTTTCTAGGGTTGTGTTCGTATTTTAGACGCTTTATACATCACTTTGCTGACGTTGCTTACCCATTGACGTGCCTTCTAAACAAAAACTCCACTTTTAACTGGACACCAGACTGCGACGCGTCATTTCGTTAACTGAAGTTTCTTTTAATATCGAAACCCATGCTACGTCACTTCGATCCTGCTGAAGTGAAAGAAGTTCACAGGGACGCTAGTGGAATCGGTCTCGGGGCAGCCCTTGTCCAACGGCACGACGAACGAGAGCATGTTATCGCGTACGCAAGTCGTACCTTGAGCAAGCCGGAGCGAAACTACACAGTCACCGAACAGGAATGGCTGGCTATAGCTTTCGCTGTGCAGTGTTTCCGTTCATATTTGTGCGGACGGTCGTTTACTAACGTAACTGACCATCATTCACTCTGTTGGCTGCGGAACCTTCGAGACCCATGTGGTCGCCTCGCACGCTGGGCCCTCCGGTTACAGGAATATTACTTTGCCGTGGTGTACAAAAGCGGGAGGCGTCATGCAGACGCAGATTGTCTTTCTAGGATGCTAATAACCATGACTGGACCTGACAGCGACGATTTCGACAATATAGACCCTCGATCCAGCGTTCCCCGACACGAATGTTTTCAAAACGGAACAGCAAAATGGTAGCAGTCTGCAGCCTCTTTTTGCCGCCGCCAAAGCCAGCGTACCTGCCAGCTGTTTTTGTGTGCGTGATGGCCTCCTATGGAAAGAGTTATTCGCCTTTCGGCCAGCGATACCTACTCGTAGTTCCCAAGAGGCTGTGCACGGACGTTATGCATGATGATCCAACTTCTGGGCATTTGGAATCGGTTCGAACACTCCACTGTGCTCAAGAAAGATATTACTGGCCCAGAATGTGCTCGACGATAGACCAATACGTTGCCAGTTGCATGCAACGTCAACGCCACAAACGTCCAACTGCAACTCCTTCATCCCTGCTGCACCCTGTGAAGACCCCGACAGCTCCGTTTGATGAAGTAGGCATTGACCTCGTAGGTCCGTTTCCGAAGTTCGTGGACGGACTATCTCACACGTTATTGTGAAACCGCCGCTCTTCCATCTGCTACGGCGCATCAGGTGTCGCTTTTCTTGCTGCACTCAGTCATCTTACGACACGGGCCGCCACGAATTGGCATCACTGATCGGATCCGACAATTAACTGCTGATGTTGTTGAAGAGCTCATTCGTTTATGGGCCGTCACTTTCCGACACTCGACGCCATGTCATCCCCAGACAAATGGCTTGACTGAGCGCGTCAACAGAACGCTTATCAACAAGCTAGCCATGTATGTGGACGGAGGGGATAATAACTGAGACACCATATTACCCTTCATCACGTATGCGTTTAATACCGTCGCCACGCATGAGACGACTGGGTACAGTCCATGTTTCCTGCTCTATGCCAGACCGCCACGCTACTCCCTGGATACTATCCTGCCCTTCACAAGCCGTGAAGACGTGAACGCATCTAATTTATATACGTGATTACAAGAGGAAAATCACGGATACTGAGCACTCTGGCACACTTTTGAACGGCCCCTTTTGTCGATGACCCTATATGGCGCTTTTAGGTATTCACTAATTCCCAGTTATTTCGTTTCATTCCACACATGTGCAAGGCATTCTTGAAGCAGCCACCAAAACGCAATACCGACGTTTAAGACAAGATAGATACCGATCCAGTGAAAGAGACGATGGGTTACTTTGAAATCTAGTCGTTGTCCAAGGTCTGACACTACGCCCCACCTACGTGGATTAATCTCTTCGCAGGATTGGCAAAGCGGAGACGAGGTGCCACACGCTGGCACCCCTGCGCCACAGCAGAACCCAGTAGTCAATTAATTAGCTACCGCACCCCAGCCTCGATAAACAAAACGAGCATACCGGGGAAACTTTGCCTCCGTAGACATGTGACACCACGGCATCATGTGTGGATCTTACGGCGCGAACTTATTGTTGATTACTTCGAATCTGCTCAGGCAGCAGACGTCCTGCAGCTCAACAGCGCTGACTCGATGTCCAGAAAAAGTCGAGACGCAACACTCTCCAGTTTCAATCCACGGCATCCATTCACGTGCAGCGACGTCAAGACATGCGGCTTCGCATTTCGTCCAAATGAAAGCTCAGTAAGATTCCATCAGCAACCTTGGGATAAGGAGCATTTTGCAACATGACGGCAACGAAGAAGCAAAATGTGACACAAAGATGCGGGCAGCACACCTGCACGGAGGTGGCAAATACGTACAACGAGTCAAGCAAAGAAGCGCGGCGCTTTCGGACGGCAGATGCGTTCGAAGGCTGCCTTTTCATTTTCGCTTTGTATACCGCGTGATTATTCACTCACGAAATGGTGGGGGACAAGTATGGATGCAACCTATACAACCAAACGTTACATACCCCTTACCTCACTAAGACCTCACTAAGGAGCAAGAAGTAGAGCGGAGGCTACTCCAAACTAAATCCCCCCCAAAACCCCAGCAGTACGTAGCCCCATATAACCAGACAGATCCAGGCTGGAGGGCACCAAACGCAGCGATAGAGCTGCCGTATATAACATATTTTGAGCCTGCACAACAGCTGCCCGCCTGAATATATCCGGAAGCTCGCACAGCCGGGACCGTGAAAGAGCTTCCTGCTCAGCCATGACACGCAATCTCAACTTCTGGCCATGGCCAAGGCCCAAGGGGTCGCAGGCAGCGGCAGCCGACGACCACCTATTAGTTTACTAGCCAGCCCTAATATAATGGCGTCACAGAACGAGTGAGAAAGCGCTTTGTACGCGCAAAGCAAGTTTCGTGCACAGAGGGAGCAGAAGCATACAAATGAGAAGAGATAGTCAGCCTTCCCAGTCAGTTACGTGGAGCCCCGTGGAGAAAGAACTGTCCTTTGTCGTCCGCAGCGACACTTCGCAATCCTCCGGTTCTCTTTCAAAGTGGAATTCTGCCACTAAAACTCTAGGGATTCTTAGTAGCTTCATTCCTTGATTTCCTCTTGCCTGACTTAATTTCCGAGGAGACCATTTAAACCAGACGAGATGTAGTTCACACTGCGAGAAAAAAGAGGACACAAGAAGAAAGAGTGAAAAAGGGGGAATAAAGAGGCAATATTTTAGATATTCATTTTTTTTCCCTGGACCACTCATCTCATACCCGCAGTGCCGTGTTTCCGATGTGGTGTTGACTGCGAACGTCGGGTCAGTGGACTGCGCCCTTGAGCCTCTCAAACGATTAACAGGAGGCAGATCTCCCCGGTTTCATCCTGAATAGGACGCTGTCCGAATATATTACAGTGCCCAACCGACTCGTTTTACTCAATAAAATAAAATTACCATCGCGTCATGATTTAGCCTTGATTTGGCCTCGCAGAGTAATCATCGACAAATTGCATGAGTTTTTGAGACTGCTTTCGAAGAATTATTAGTTTATAGTTACCGCTCGGCTGAGCTTTTCGTGGCATACATGGTGAAGGAAATTTGTTACCACTCATTGGATCCAGCCATTTCTCACTGTCATCAGGCAGCGTACGTTGTATTTATAGAGCAAAAACGTGTCAAATGTTTTAAAATTTTTTCCTCTGAGCGTCACGAGGAGGAGGAAACAACTTTATTTAACGCATTATATTAAGCGTTAAGAATGTCCTCGGCCAGGGTCACCAAGGCCAACTGATCTTGCAGCTGGTCAGAGGCTAACCAAGCCCGCCACGTTGGGGGAGGAGGGTGTGGAAAGTGAGGAGATTGGATGGCGACAGGGCATGAAAAGATGCAATGCTCCAAGTTTGCATAGTGTTCTGGGCAATTTGGGCATGCAGGGGAATGTATGATTCTGTATAGAAAAGATCGGGCAGGAGTAAGCAGTGTATTTAGTTGTATGCGTCTAAGAATGCGGATTTGCGTGGTAGTGAGAGATTTATCAGGAAGAGGAAGTGTACGGAGAGTTTCTCTAATGTTGTCGTAGTGAACGTTGATTTCTTTTTTGTAGTGAAGAGTAGTGTCGCACGTTGGTGGATAAGGCCAGGGAATCCCAGGCTCCCGGTGTTGAAGTTCGCTGGCGAGGCGATGCACTACCTCATTGCCTGGGATTCCAGCGTGACCAGGAGTCCACCTCAGTGTTACAGTGTGGGGACGTAGTTTGGTAAGAGCTCTGTGTAGATCATCGTGTAGTTCTTCAGGAATGCGACCTGTGTGAATGGCGCGTATAACTTGTATTGAATCAGTGTAAATGGTATATCCTGAAGGGTTAGGGGGTGCTTGCGCGTCACGTAGACTAAAGAGACTCACCCTTGGAAACCAACCCTCGGTAACCTTAGAACAAAAGAGTGGTTTGTTGGGATATAACATCACGCAATGATTGATGATGCATTCTTGCGTGATAAAGAAGGTATTCAGCACCTTGGCTGAGATATGGGAGGAAAACACCCACACTGAGAGAAACGTGCCGCCGCCTAGGGAATACTTGTTGCGCAGAATGTTCACTTAATACTCATTACGCGCATCAAGTATCCCTACGGTGTTGTCACTAAATACGTCCCACGTACGTTTTGAGGGGAGAAGCAACTATGGCTCTTCTCTCAGGACACACGGAGCGCTCTAAGGAAGATGGAAGAAAAGAGAGAGTGAAAGAAGAGCTGCAGGAGCAATTTTCACCACTTGAGATTGTTCAACGTGCATATGCTACACACAGTCCCCAGGAGATCTCCTCTTCGCAGACTTCCGCAGACCTGTCAAGCAAGACTTTGCGGAGGAATACTTATCGAGGGAAATAACAAAGGTTCTTCATTCTGGCGTCTGAGACTATGTTTGTGTTATTAATTTCACGCACTTTCTTCCATTTTATGCCAGGCAACCTTCACCAATGATGTCCTTAGCCTTTTTCGATTACATTTTTTAAGAGTATGAAAATCATGTCATTTCGTAAATAAAATGCCGGGTAAAACTTGCACCTAAAGTGTTCAGGTATTTCACCCCACCATGAAAGTTTGTTTGATGATTTGAATTTTCTTTCAAGCGAAATAGAAAAAAAAATCGACGCGAAACTGACACATATTTATGATAATTATTAATGAGTATTGATAATGATGGGTCATATACGCACGTGGAAAAATTGATGACTCGCTACTAATCACCGCGAGGATTCGTATTCCGCACGTGATTGCTGCGGGAATTTAAACCAACAAATACAAATTACGAAAACGTTAACTTCTGAAGATGCGCGTCTCCAGTGTATAAACTTATTGTGTCAAAATAGCACACCCCCTCCACGTTGTATAAATTGCCCTGGTGAGTTGGCCTTGTTTTAAATAATGTATGTCAAGAAGGCAATAGTCAGGGAAGAGCACATTTCCAGAGCTAGGTGGTCCTTGAAGATGCCTGTTCGAGTCAGTCAAGTAAAATCAGCCAAAACAGCGACGGTAGCTTGCGTGGACGTGCGGCTACGAGGACGAAGCGAGTGGGCCGCGCACCCCAGCAATCGACGTCAGAAGGTTAGCATTCGGGGCCCCTCGAGGAGCTCGGTTTCACAAGGCATCCTTATGGTGAGCGGGGAAGGAAATGCACCTTCTCGTAATGGATGCCAAGGACAGCAGCCAACGCAGCTGAGCTGGTGCGCTCGTTGGTATAAAACATTTTAGCAAGATTATTTGCAGCTGTGCTCAAACCCCAGTGCTCTGGCGCTGCCGGACATAATGCTCCGCCCGTGTGGGTGGTCTCTGTGCCTAATCTGATTGACAGAGGAGGTGCTTGAGGTAATTTTTTTTTCGTCTTTCTGTATGCTTGTAAGCTTTCGTTTTCTTCTGACAAGCAGAGAAGGGTCCTGATCAGCATAAACAAAATATTTGGCGCACCCACCCTAGCATGCGCGTGCGAATGGGTCATCTGGATGCTGTTCGGACGCCACCGAACCAGATGATCGAATTGGGAGGAGAGGGCGACGGTTGGCTTCGACGACACTTTCGCCTGCTCCGTAGCGAAACACAGAAGGCGCCCTGTTCCGGCTTGATTCCACTAGCTTCCGATCGTTTAACGAATGGCGATATTTTGAGTTTTTATGCGGGTTTTCCATGACGACCAAAACTGAACACCTCTCAACAAACTTGTTGAGTTTGAAGAATTTGCCTCCCTTCTTGTCATATCTTTCCATCGCGGGGTCAGTGAACTTACGAGACTACAGAATAACGAACAAAATTCTTCATAAAATAACTCCCCCACCCCTCCCGAGCCCCTAGTAGCAGTGATCGCAGCAGACATCTGCGCAGTTTCGTTAAAACATTTCTCCATATTCCCCCACGGTTCAACTTATCCATACTCTACGATGTTCGATGGTGCAGCAGAGAGGCGCGGCTAGCTGCCGCTGGCGCTGTCCGCAGGTTCTCCACGTCTGTCAGGCCGCACACAAATAAGCGGCTCTTGCCGAGAAATTTATTTATTACAGTGCCAGCTTTACCTGTTTCCATTGCAGTAAAAACACCATCCGGCCACAGCGCGTTATTTTCGCTATAGTTAAAATTCGCTCAGGAAACACTTCGACCGCTGGAGCCGTGAAATGTGTTCTTGCCGAATCAGTGGGCTATAGTTAGGCTCAAAGATGTTCAGACTGAATTGTGTTCTAAGTGCAAGTGCATTTTAATATATGCATTTAACATTAACGCGCCACTAAACTGTCTAAAAAAGCATTACTCAGCAGCATTCAACGGCAGTTATCTCAGTTAGAAGAGGAGACAACCCCATCCTGTGTTGCGTCCTGTTCTTTCGCGCTTTTAATTTTACCGTGTCCCAACCACTGGTATACAGTCATACTATTTCAAATAGTAGTTCGATCTTCTCGCGGGTGGTGCCGGGAGGCGGCCCTGTATAGTAATTCTTCCAGTCTGAAATCATCAGCCTGAAATGAAAGAGGCAATAACTATTCTCCTTTACCAGAACCGCGAACTTACTTCATCACGATCATCAATTCCGAAAAGATCCTATGAGAAAAAGAAAAAAAGGCAGGCTGCCTTCGTCACTTATGGCGTCTTGTTGCCGTGTTTCTTGGGTTTTGAATGTTTTGAATGAAGATGTTTTGAATTTTACTTATCATTTCGCACACCGCTGAAGTCTGCATCCTTTGCCTGCAGACTCCACTACAGCACATCATCTCCAAGTCTTCATTAAACGACGTCGTGTCCGTGTCCCTGTTCATGGTCCCCTGACAGGAGCTGCCAAATCGAGTCCCTCATTGCATATGGGTCAGTTATGCCAGAATCAGCCTTCCATAACCGTGGTAATCACGTTACCCCTATAGGCCACTATGCCACGTTCATACGGCTTGGTTAAAGCGGGCCTTTATATGTGGGCTGGCAGAAGCTGCCATTCTGGGTCTCTCGTTTCACATGGGACGGTTATGTCAGAATCAACCTGCCAGGACCCAGGCATTCACGTTACTCCTATAGGTCACTATGGCACATTAAAACAGCTTGGGTAAAGCCGTATTCGGCTCGGCTGCGGCTCATGGTCAAACGTGGCCCTTCCCGGGACTACGCGACAGGCTGAACCCTAGCGAAGTATTGCTAACGCAATAAAAGAGGAGGAGTTATAGCGTTGTGTTGCTGATTACTGAGTTATTCCCTTCGCTCCTTCGGTCCAAAAACTGAGAGGAAACAAAACACTCAGACGTTGACGCGAGAGCACATATTGCGACATTAGAGGAGCAGACAAATCTTTTGCACAAACCGGTACCTCTTTGGATGCTGTATATGCGGCTTTCAGTCAAACTTATTATTTTTGGCTTTTAAAGCCTTTTTACAAAACTATGTTCAGTCTGGGCATGACCACCGCACAAAGGCACGCACCGCCTCTTCAATCGTATAATCCCAGAGCACAACGCGATTTGAATTGCGCCAGCGAACCGTGAAAGTGCCTTCCAGCCATCGCCGCCTCCGTCTCACCGCCCCCCCCCCCCAATGGCAGGCACACAACTGCGACCGAGGCTAAGCCTAACCTTGCGTTTTAAAGTCAAAAGCTTTTCTAGGCTCATGGAACGTAATCCCGTCAGCGAGATGTGTGCGCAAGATATGTGCTTGAGATGTCGTATTGCACGAGATTCCGCGAGATCGGTTCTTGCCTAGCGTTCCTGCCATCTACAATTCCTCAATTTACCGCGGCCGAAGTAACGCCACGCCACAGGACCGATAGTGCACCGTCCAGTCTCACACTTACCGGAGAAATTGTGACAGATATACTGCGCCTTTACTTTCCTGTAAATCAATTACAGTTATACGTGGCACTGCAACGAATGCCGATAAGAGTAAGAGGCAAAGGATAAGAGGAACATGATGGGAGAGCGAAGGCAGGATTTCGCCATTTTCCTGTTAAGAGACATCTAAGCGGCCGTCTCATTTTCTGAAGCTTGTTCAACAAATGAATCGCGAGTGCTTGGAATTAAATCGAAAGATCATGGCATAAAGTTCAAAGGGTTATGACAGGGTCGTTCGATATGCACCTAAAATATAAATGCCGATATTTAGACAAAGTTTTTTGTAATAGAGGTGGTTGTTTTTCTCATTGACTAACTGGCAGCTCTTTTCCACAAAGATGTTAATGCCCTGGTTTTTTCGAGCAGACATTTAGAGCTTGTTATTTATACTTTTAATTTTCAAGAATTCCTCACAATTTGTCGCCTTCTTTGTGATCCAACGTGTACGAGCTGACTGCGCGTGCTTTGCCAGCCTTATCGAGTAGATGAAACGGGCTTTTTTTCGACTCATTTAGTTTCGAAAAAAACAGCACTTTGCAACATAATATTGCGTCCGTGCCATTTGCATTACATAATCCAAATACCACTAACTATACTCCTCCCTGTCGCGTCCTCCGATATAAGTACTTTTTTTCTCGAGACAATTTCAGTGTACTTAGCCGACCCTCTCGTGTAGAGTGAGTATACGTTTAATGAGGCTTAAAACAAGGAAAAAGCCTTTGCTTGTGCCACTTTCGCATAACAGGCCGACTTGTTCTCGTTTAGAGTACTTGAGGGCCGTTGTGCGGAGAAAGCTAAGGTAAATTCGAAGGCAACCGCTGACTTTATTCGTAATAGCAGCCCTCTATACCCGCCGGAAATTCACGCGAACCGCGCGGCACGGGCGTGTTGCCCCCTATTAAATATAGCTGCGTTAACAAAAAAACTCCCGCTTTCCACGTGGCACACCACACGACCGTTTTGTTTTAACCGCTTGTTTTTGTATTCGAGGCGACTCGTATTTAGAATTATTTGAGATTCCTTGTGTTTCTTTTGTAGGAGAGGTTACAAACGCAGCCACGTTACTTTGATACAGACACACAATACGAGAAACGAAAAGTGATAGACTCCTTCGTATCAAGACTGCGGAAATATTCGATGTTTCCGTACAAGAGAAACGAAGATGTGGCGTGCATATGATATGATAAATTAAAGACAAGGGTATTTGCTCATGCTCATTTGAATGATATCCAGCACTGAAGGAGGGCTCACTTCAGGCAACCATTGTGGATGCTGGTAGCGGCATGATCACTGAAAACGAAATTCTGGAATTCTTGACACTCTATTCAGTCCGACTACATCCTTTCCAGAGCAGGTGAGTTGCTTTAACGCAACAGCCTTGGTGGAACATAATGCAGCCTTTTAGGCAGTCTACGATTACCAGTGCACTTTGGTCTCTTCGTCATTTCACGAGGGGCCACAACACTTCCCCATGACAGGTGGCATTACCCCCCTCGTCAAAAGACAAATCGTTCACATACTAAAAGGATAGAAGAGAAAAAATAAAAGGTGAAGATGTAACAGGTAAAGTACAAGGAAGCAAAAGAATGGCACTTACAAACACTGCACTTAACGCGAGTGATACGGCTTCAGTCAGGTGGCATGCACAATGTGAGACTGAGGAGCACAACGTGACGAGTGGACAGTTCCTTCAGGAAGTACTTCGCAACCAACGACACTAATACGGCGAAGAACTCTAAAGGCAACCAAAAACCAACGCAATTATATTTCAGAGTGAGCGCTCAGCCGCGTATACCCGGGCAGATTCAAGCTGGGGTGCAGCAAATGCGGCAACAGAGCCACCATACAGCAGATATTTTGGGACAACCCAGCAGGTCCCCACCTTAAAATCTCCTCTGAACACCTCCGGAGCTCACGGGACCGGAACCGTGGGAGACCTTGCTGCTGAGCCATTACCCAGGATCTCACCTCCTGGCCACGGCCAAGGACGAAAGGGTTTCCGACAGCATCGGCTGAATGTCACCTAGCACTGTCTATCTGTGTTAACGGCTTCACAGCTGGATCGATAAAGCGCTCTGGACGCGCAAAAAAAAGCTTCTTTCGTGCGCAGATGGAGCAGAGGCATACACATGAGAAGAGTTAGTCGGCCTGCTCAGTCAGTTACGTGGAGCCGCGTGGAAAAAGGCCTGTCCTCTGGCCTCCGCCGCGCCACTTTAGAATCCTTCAGTTCCCTACCCCTTGTAAAGTAGAATTCTGCCACTCAGAGTCAAGGGAGACTTAGTAGCTTCAATCCTTGATTTCCTCTTTCTTGACTTGATGTCCGATGAGACCCCTTAAAGCAGATGAGATGTAGCTCACACTGCGATAGGAAAGAGGAGACAAGAAGCAAGGGTGAAAAGAGAGAATAAAGAGGAAATATTTTAGAGCTTCATTTCTTTTTGATTCCGGGACCGCTTTTCTCATTCCCACAGTGCCGTGTTTCCGATTTCGTAGTGACGGTGAACGTCGTGTCAGTGGGCTGCGTCCTTGAGCATCGCCTACGATTAACAGGAGGCAGATCTCACCGGTTCCATCCTGAATATAATGCCGTCCGAAAATATTGCAGTGCCCAACAGAGTCTTTTTTTCAATAAAATTAAATCACCAAGCGTCTTTATTTAGCCTTTATTTGCTTCGAGGAGCAATTATAGACACATTTTGTGGGTTTCTTAGACAGCTTGCGAAGAAACATTTGTTTATATTTACCGCTCTCATGAAATTTTCGTGGCATCTTTGGTGTAGCGTCACGTATACTCTAAGCGTCAGGTATACTAAATCGACTCAACCTTGTCAACCAACTCTTGGCAATCGTGGAACAAAAGAGTGGTTTGTAAAGATAGAAAATCACGCAATGTGTGATGATGCACTTTTAGGAGGTTGCAAGTACATTGTTTCGTGATACAGAAGCTATTCCGCTCCTTGGCTGAGCTGTGGGAGGAAAACACCCACATTGAGAGAAACGTGCCGCCGCCGAAGGAATACTTGTTCAACAGAATGTTTGTTTAATACCCATTCTTTGATCGAGTATTCCTACGGCGTTGTCACTAAACTCCTCACAAATAGGTTTTGAGTAACGCAGCAACTTTGGCGCTTCTCTCTGGACACACGAAGCGCCTTGTGGCAGAAGAAAGAAAAGAGGGAGTGAAAGAATGAAAGAAGATAATAAAAGCTCTCGGAACAATTTCCACCTCCTGAGATTGGTCAAAGTGGATGTGCATCACACAGTACCCAGGAGATGTCCTCTTCGCATACTTCACAGACCCGTCGAGCCAGACCGTCCGTTGGAGTACTTCACGAGGTATATAACACAGGTGATCCTTTCTGGCGTCTGAGGCGTTTTTTTTTTGTTTTATTTGTTTCAAGTGATCTGACGCAGTTTCTTCTATTCTATGCCAGGCAACATTCACAAATGATGTCCTCGGCCTTTTTCATTTTGAAAATGAAATGCCGGGTATGACGGGCGCTTAACATTTTTGGCTATTGCGGTAAGGCACCAAAACCTTGTTGATCACTTGCAGTCCTTGTCCTTCGAAATACAATAAAGAAGCGATTCAGAGATGATTGTTATTGTAATAATTATGAGTATCGACAGTCACGGGCCATATACGCTCGTGGAAAAATTGATAACTCGCTACTAATTACCGCGATTCGGTCATATTCCGCTCGTGAATGCGGTGGGGAATTAGACCACCAAATAGATTACGAAAACGTTCACTATTGGAAGATTGCGGTATCCAGTGAAAAACGTTATTGGGTCAAAATAACGCTCCTCCTCAGCATTTTAAAGATTGCAGTGGTGAGTCGGACACGCGGTAAATAGTGAAAGTGCAGAAGAAATTTTCCTTAGATCTCAGAGTGAGTAGTCAGGGGTGCACAAGTTTCCCGTGCAAGATGCTTCTTGCAGATGCCTCTTCGAGACAGTGAATTATATTCAGCCAAAGGATCGATGGTAACTTGAATGAAGGTCCGGCGACGAAGACGGAGCGAGTGCGCCGCACACGCCAGAACTCAATTTCGAAAAGTTAGCATTCGGGGCAACTCGAGGAGCTTGGTTTCTCAGGGCGTCCTTATTGTAAGCGGAGGATTGCATCTCTTCGTAATGGCCGCCAAGGACAGCAGGCAACGCAGCTGAGCTGGTTTGCTCATCGTCCTAAAACTTTTCAGCTAGCTGCTTTGCAAATGGGCTCGAGCCCAATGCTCAGGCGCCCCTGGACATAATGCGCCGCCCGTGTAGGTTGTCTCTGTGTCCCAGTCGGATTGATGGAGGAGGTGCTTGTGGAAAATGTTTTTCGTGTTTCTGTATGCTTGTAAGGATTCGTTTTCTTCTGAAAAGCAGAGAAGGCCCTGATCAGCATAAAAAAAGAATTTGACGCCCCGATCATAGCATGTGCGTGCGAATGGGTCATCTTAAGGTTGTTTGAAAACGACTGAGCCAGACGATCAAATTGGGCGGAAGGGCGACGGATGGCTTCCAAGATTCTGGCTCCTGCTCCGTAGCGAAACACAGAGGTGCTGTGTTCTGGCTTCATTCCACTAGATTCCGACCATTGAACGAATGGCGAGATTTTCAGTTTTTCAAGCGGGTTGTTCATGACGACCGATCCTGAACAACTTTCAACGAACGTGTACAGTTTGAAGAAAGTGCCACCTATCTTGTCCTCGCTTTGCACCGCGGAGTCAATGAGCTTCCAAGAATGAAGAATAAGGAACACGTTTCTCCATAAAATACCTCCACCACCACTTTTTTTTAATTTCCATATACTCTATTTTTTTAGAACCGTTCACTCTAATATGGAACCTTATGATCCTCGGACTTGTTTTGGGCTTCCGTCCAGAGATTTTCGAGGAGTGCGAAATTGATAGGCTCATGCTGTATTATTTGAGCAAAAAATCAGTAGCATACATTCATATGTTATGAGAGTTAGCTCGTTTTAGCAACAAGTGCACTTAAAGACCAATATGTCAAATGTTTCCTTCCGTCATGTGCGCCGCTAATGGGAGAGGGGTTAGAGTTGTGTTGCTGATTGATCAAGCTATTGCTCATCGCTCTTTCAATTTAAGAACGCAGAGGAAAACCCAGACAAGCATACATTGATGCGAGAGCACACCTTGAAATATTAGACGAATAGACAAACCTTTTGAACTATAAGCGGTACGTCTTTGGATGCTGTTTAGTCAAAACAGAAGCTTGGGCATGTTGGTAATCCATTGTGTAGAACAGCGGAAGAAATTCTGTCGTTTTTTCGCGCTGTTCTACACAATGTTAGTCAAACTCAATTGTTAGCGGTAGGTAAAGCGCTTCCGTAAAACTATCTTTTGTCAGGTCAATGCTAGCGCATGAGAGGATGTCACAGCGATGTCATTTCAGTCCCAGCATCGCAAAACCCAATGCAATTCGAATACACTTCATTGCCCGCACCGGACCAGAGCCTCTTAGTCACCGCCGTCTCCGTCTCGCCTTTCCCACAGCCGCGCGCGTGGGACAACGACCGACTCCCGAGCCTAACCTTCCCTATCTCTTGTGCACGTCCAGCAAATGACTCGTGGGATCTTCAACGTAAACCTACACCATTTAGTTTTAGTATGTGAGCCCTAACCTCCCGCAGGAATGCGCCAATTCGTGGATTACAGCAGTGTCCCCAGCGTGTTTATTTAAAAAGGTATTGTATATAACTGGATGTCGGCTGCTCTTTCAAACGGCTTACAATCCAGCCTGAACTAGCAATACCAAAACATTAGCTGGGGTTTAGCTTTAGTTAAACCCGGTAAGTTGCGTAAGAAAAGCCGACGTAGCTTCCTCTTTCTGTTATTTCTTCTTTTTCTTTTTTTTTCTGCTTCTGCGGCGCGGCGTCGCTACCGACCGGAGTTACCCGACGCCTTTAAGAGGAGCCCCATCTGCGGTCGCTCTAAAGGTGAAACGTGATTACCGGCCAAGATTACGCGACGGGCTGAAACCTGGCGTAGTTTTGCGTCCGCAATAAAATATTCCGTTTTTTTTTAGCACCAGTTGTGTTGCGTCGGGGCCGAGGCGGCCTCCGAGAAGGGGAAACAAGGCTCACGCGTCACCCGTCCATGATGAGGTGCCCGTTTATTCACGAAGTTCCGGATATTTATAGGACACAGACAACGTCACAGATAACGACCCAATCCACATTCAAGACGCAAGTAAAATCACAATTCACAGAAGAGAAAATTGAATAGGACAAAGCAGAAACTAGGACCAAACAGATAGAAATACAAGATATAACATATTCTGCCTACGTTGGAGGGAAAACTAGAAGTACATTCTCATTTCACATTCCACAAGGGAGAAAGAAGTTTGAATTTAGAAATCGTACATTATATGTAGGTAAGCGCATGTACAGAAAACACAGAGCAATCATTTTTTGAAGCACACAAGTGCAAACACATGCTTTCCCTCTCCTCGTACACAAAAAACACCTGGTCAGCCAGCCGCACACAAAGTCCACACACACACAGTCCGGGCGCGCACTAGGCGGCGGCCACGTGGGCGGACCCCGTCCGGCGGGAGTCTCCACCACCACTGCTGCCAAGGAACAGGGAGCACTGAGAGCTTGAACAAAATTCCACATTAGAATGACTCGCCACACTGCTCTGGCGAGAGCGCTGCGCTTTCTTTTCACTAGGAATGATTGTTCGATACCGTTCCACGTTAGCACCACCAGAGTCGCAAGAGAGTGGTAAAGAAGAAGTACAACTAGGTAGGCTTCCTTGCATAACCATACGGCTGGCTTACGCGGCATGCTGCTCAGTGTTCTGAGTCTTCAACTTTACTGGCGTTCTCTGGGTTGGTTTTTAAAGGTGGATTATATGCGGTCTAGGCTGGCCAAGTAGGTTAGTGCCGTGAACACCATCTGCCGTCCTTTCTGCATTGACTTAGACCGCCTCAATAGGTAACAGTGATTGTTGATTTATGTCTTCGTCTGCTTCTCTGTTACTATCTTGGACTTGGACGGATCTTGTAACAGGAGCAGGTGTCCGTGTGGAGTTCCATTGAAAAAAGATCTTGAAGCAGCCGATTTCTCGATCTGTGACCTTGGAGGCGGCGTTACATTCGGATGCAAGAGATTCATGTATTTATTCGCGGTCAGGTAGACGCAGTCTACTTTGGCATGAATAAAGCTTTCGATACGGTTTCCCATGAGGTACTTCTGATGAAGATGATGAAGATGGTGGCTCAAAAGCTACCTTGGCAGCCGCCGTAACATGGTCCGATTTTCCGGCTGTGTCCAATAAATTTCCATCATCTTTGGGAGTGCCTCAGGGCTCCAACTTAAGACCGTTGTTGTTTTTAGTGTTTGTTATTTTTTTGCTGTTGCATGTCAAGAACTCCAGAATTTTGCTCTTCGCTGATGATTTCAAATTATCCCGTTAAATTGGAGATATTGAGGACTGCCGCCGATTGCAAGCTGACATTAACAACGTCGAGAAATGGTGTTTGTTGAATCGCTTAAAGTTGAATATTAAGAAGACTTCCGTCTTGTCTCAAACTAGCAAACGCGACGCAGTTGTGTTTGATTATACACTTTTGGCGGGTCAGATTTCCCGTGTGGCCTATGTACGAGACCTTGGTGTTGTTGTTGATTCCAGGCTTTATTTCAGATTGCATGTAAATTCAATTGTGTTAGGCGCATTGAGACATATTGGTCTTATCTCTAGACTGCGACAAAACCTTCAATGGCACGAATTTCTACGCACTCTATAGGGAACCCAAGCTCAAGTTTCGCCGCATGACGGCAGCGCCGCATTCCTGGCGTGGTGGCGAAATGTGAAACGATGGGGCTTCGCCGGAGCAGACGCTCCGCTAGCTTCCTGTGTACGCGCGGCGATCGCGTTGCGCCTGGCGGTTATTTGGCGATACAAAAACGCTTCCGCTCATGCGAAACGGATGTTCTAAGTATCATTGTGTTATGGGAAGCCACAATAGTAGGCGAAGCACCAAAAGACGAGGCTCACGTGTGAAACTTTACAGATTCTTTTGGACCTGTTTTCCAACCGCATGACCGCGTTCTGAGAAATCTCGCGTTCTTTTTGAAAACTAAAAGAGCCAATTTCCTTTTTCTTCGTAAACTCATATGTTGAGAGTTGACAAAGACGGCTCGGAGAGGCATAAAAAAAGTACAGTGGTTTAACACCATGCATGTGAGGAGGATGGAAGATTATCCTGCTCTTCGCTCCCCGCGTGTCTAGTTGTACCGATTTTCTGTGCTCTCTCCCTGCTTTGTGAGTGCTCTGAAAGCAACCAAATCAACAGAAGCTACGTCCGCGATCGGGACTGATGTGTGAATGTGCCCTAATTGTCCACAGCTGCCTTTTCATTTTTAGGTTGACCAAGAATATATCTAGGAACGAGGCTTTTTTTTTTTTTTGGGGGGGGGGGGGGCGGCGTTGGAAAGCATGCCTCGCTGAGACGCTTTTACAGATTTTCGCAAATTGGCCAATAAGTGAACCAATTATTATTGTTATTATTATTATTATTATTATTAACAAAGATATGTCGGAAGTGCAGTAAAAAGGGATCCAAGCTATGGCTCGACTGACCCTACTCGCACGGAGCACCCGATTCTCGTCACAGGGTTCGTGAGTGCAAACCAAATAACATAAATGAAGCCCGACTATTTAATAAGGACCGAAATAAAACACAATGCAGTACAAGCTTGGATTTCAACCGCCTTCCGAGCCAGTGAGCCGGTTATGTCGCGTGCAGCGCACGGAGCACGCATGCGCTTATGAGATCGCTAGCGTTCTTGTGTTTGAAGAAACACCTCCTTCGGACTACATACTTATTCTTCTACTGCAAGATTTTCCCTTTGGTAACGCCGTATTAACAAAAAACAAATCCGTTTATAGATCGCATGCTACAGGCCAAAACGATGGTCAACGATCGGGCCACTTTATTTAACGGTACTGATGATACTTTACAGTTTTTAAACATATTATGTACGACAATATAATTACATAGCGGACTTACCTCGAGATACACTTCCTACGTTTTTGCTAACGTTGCTAAAGTGGGACGCATTCACAATCAATATTTACTCATCCCCGTCTGTTGTCTGCTCTACAGTACAGACGTGAATAAAAAGGTTTCCCGCCTATAATTAAGTATCCTACATGAAAATACGCGTCAGGGTGCCCAGTCAAGACGGAATGCAGGTGGCATGTCGCGGTGCGCCTGCGGGGGCACGTCAAGGCGCGTGCTCGTGCGAGAGAAAGCGCGCGCGGTTCACGCCGTGAAGACAGCGAGCTGAGCCGGCGGCGTCCAGTGTGTGCCTGCGCGACAAAGCAACGAGAGACGTATGCACGTGCGCGGAAGCGAGCGAGCGAAAGGAGAAAACTTGCACGGGGTGCCTAGGTGGTGCCGCCGCGTGTATCCCCAGCTTCTATTTATCTGCTCGAGATGGCGCTCCCTATCAGGACCAGCAGCGTCGCTCGACGGTGCTTTGGAAGCCTATACTGTGCCCTCGTGAGACCGCGTCATGAGTTCGCATCAGTAGCCTGGAATAACGTATCTGCCACCTATTGCGCAAAAATTGAAAATGTCAAGCTTAAGTTCATACGCATCTTTAATGATAGATATATTGGACGCCATCGTTTCTACGACTACGATCCTCTCTTGGTAGACCTCAATATGTGTACTCTTGGTGACAGGCGACTCTTACGTGACATGCAATTTCTGCAAAAAATTGTGCGCGGTTTTATTAACTGTGGGACCTTACTGATGTCACTGATTTTCGTGTGCCGCATGCAAAGCCCTCAAAATGTTTTGCACATTTTATCCAGATTTGCACGCCAACTGTCCAATGACTCGTATACAAATCTTGTATAACAAAACATTTATTGACACAGACATATCTGCCTAATTGTTGTTTTCATGCCTGGTTTTTAATGCTATTAAGTGTTTTGATGTATCTGACCTAGTGTGCGCTCCTTTAGGCCACTTGGCTGTTGACGCATACTATCTATCTATCTATCTATCTATCTATCTATCTATCTATCTATCTATCTATCTATCTATCTATCTATCTATCTATCTATCTATCTATCTATCTATCTATCTATCTATCTATCTATCTATCTATCTATCTATCTATCTATCTATCTATCTATCTATCTATCTATCTATCTATCTATCTATCTATCTATCTATCTATCTATCTATCTATCTATCTATCTATCTATCTATCTATCTATCTATCTATCTATCTATCTATCTATCTATCTATCTATCTATCTATCTATCTATCTATCTATCTATCTATCTATCTATCTATCTATCTATCTATCTATCTATCTATCTATCTATCTATCTATCTATCTATCTATCTATCTATCTATCTATCTATCTATCTATCTATCTATCTATCTATCTATCTATTCCTAGTAGAGCATTGTTGAAAGTATGAGATATGCTTTTAGAATAACGGCTATCGCGGAACTGCATGGTATCGCTGTTGGCAAGCGAGCTCTCCTGGTGAAGAAAAAGCAAAAATACCTTAGGGCTGACCTTTGTTGCAGTGGACAGGTTGACGTAACTTGTCCGATAGGTTGTAAAGGCGCTAGGAATTCTTGCGCATCACGTATCACTTGCTCTCACTTTGAAGAGCGGTTAGATGCAACACCAAAAAGAAGTTTGGATCCCTCCAACAAACGTCATTCTTGAATTCTCAGAGTAGACACTTCTGCCACGATGCAATCTCTGAGCATATTCTCCGCAGACTCGTAGTCGCATATTGCTATGGTGTCACGTAAGACAGCGACGTATTGTGAATTGGACTCGCCTGGTTGTTACTCTCTGTTTTGAAAACGTCTCATTTCCATAACCAAGATAGCTGGTACCTTGAATGCTTGTTACAGCTGTGCAACAGCTTCTTTGTAAACATATTTCCTAGCCTCACCAGCTTCTGTAGACGAAGTAGCAGTGGTCTCGATTTGAGACACGGCACGAGCGGAGTAGAGTCGTCTACATTCATATCGAAAAGTATATAACAAAAAGCCTGTTTGTTTTTGGTGGTCGCTGCAAACCCGCCTGTCAAACTGAAGTAAGGTTCGAAAGTTTCATTCCACTGACTGAATAGAATTGTCGGAAGACTCGGGTGCAGCAGAAACGGATCGGGAGGGCGAACGCCCGCAAACGGAGTCGAAAGAGCCATGCTGGCCTACCGTAATTGGAAAAAAATCGTGTATCATTTCAGACCATCCGTCTCTGGAACCGTTGTGATATGAATTCTCGGCGAACGTAGAGAACATTCAGGGCTATTATCAATGTATTTTTGTAACGCAGAGTTTGTGAGTCCTAACCTCAACAAAACAATGCATGTCGATATTGCATGTGGGAATTTTCAACAAATTTGTTGTTAGAAAATATCTGGGAGTGTGACGAAAACTGATATAGTGGTAAGTATTGTCCACGGCGGGACACTTGAGGGACGTAGACAAGCTTTTCTTCCTTTGTCAACCTTTGTTGCAGGACGGTGGCAGCAAGAACAAAGGACGTCGTTCGTATGTCGTCAGCAATTCTAACCGCAAGGCGACGCGCACATTGCAACTAATCGCTTCTGTTGCTCAAACACTTGCCTCATCTCGTAGAAAGCGTTCATTGGATGAAAATGTTCCACTCATTGATTTTCAGCGGTGAAACGGACAGCTTGTCAGCGAGGGCCACATATCAGGCGACGACCACACTGGGTGGCGTGAATAAAACTTGTAGAAAATGAGAATCTTCGAAGAGGACTACTTTACGTAATCACGGATGCCGTCGGGTAACTTAAGTAACTGGGAATGCCCCTATTTCGCTATGCCTCTCCGATATTCATACGCCAATGTTGAGATGGGCCCGAGGCGGCCGCTGAGGTGCAACGAAACTCATGCGTCAGCCGTCCACGTTAACAACCCCGGTTATCCACGAGGTGCCGTATATTTATAGGAGGCGGACTACGTCACAGATGAAGGCAAAGTCCACATTCAAGTCATAAGTACAGTCGCAATTCACAAAACAGAAATTGAACCAGTATGACACCGAAACTAGGACAGAATTGATAAAATTATACAATATAACAAGTTACACCTTTATTTGTTTACAAGCTAAAAAACGTACAAGAAGCGTCGAGTGTACTGCGTCCCCTGCCTGCGTCGGGTAGCCGTAAGCAGCGCCGACAGCTGCCGGCTGCTCGCCAAACAGTGACACATCGATGCTTCCCGTTTTATGTGCACGTGCTTTGCGATGTAAGCAATCGTCGATTAGGGGTCTCTACTTGCAGAGCTGCACTGAAAGGCCCCAGGCAACCTATAAATAGTGTGACTGCGCGCTCCGTAATTGCCGGAATTGCAGGCCCGAACACCGCGTACTTCCTCTGTAGACCTACTCGTCGCGGAAAGGGCCGGCAGTTCGCCGCCAGCTGGCATTTCTAGCCAAGGTCATTGTTCTTGCGAAGTGAGAAGATATAATGTTTGGCTGCTTGGTTTCCTTTTTCTAGCACAGTTAAGCTACAGACAAGCGTAGCTGTTCAGGCCGTTAGCTCGTCGAGTATATGTGCCACGTTCACGCAGAGCCTCCGATGTGACCAAAACAGATCGGGCGACCATCCGCTAATCAGTCCCACCAGCGTGGCGGGGCCGAAAATTTTACACTGCGACGATAATCGACCGCTGGTCAAGCTATCAACGTCACCGGTTGAATGCAACAGATCAGAGCGTCAATAAACTACGGAGCCTAACCATGCCCGCCCACTAACTGTGACCGTGCTTTAACTATGCCGAAGAAAGCATACCTGACTCTTGTAGCATTTGCGCAGTAACATCCCCATCAAGCACTTCTGCGTGAGGGCCGACCATTGTGTCTGTCGTCCACGGAAGAAGTAGACATTTCCTTTGATATTGCAGTCTGCATTGCAGAAGATGCTCCGCCGTCTTTTCTCTTGTGACGTCACACGAGCATTTCACAACTGATGTCGCCGTCGGTGGGAAGAGTTTCCCGAATTCGATTTCTATCGCATTTTTTTAATATGCGCCGCGCGCTAGGCACTAAAAGTTTGCGAGTAGAACAAAAGACGTGTATGTTATTTATTAGGGGGTCTGTGAGATGCTTCTTAAGAAGAGAATGGCGAAAGCGTACCCTAGCTTTCCTATCATTTCCCTCTCATCGTTTGCCTCATACTCTTAACGGTGTTCGTTGCAGTGCCATGTATAATTATAAATCATTTACAGGAAAGGGAAGGCGCAGTATCTGTCAGACTTTCCCCGGCAAGTGTGAAACTGGACGGTGCACTATCTATTTTGTCGCGTGGCGTTTCTTGGCGCGCGTTAAAGTCTGGGATTGCTGTTGGCAGGAACGCTAGACAAGAACGCATCTCACGGAATTTCCCGCATTATGACATCTCGCGCACAACTCTCGCGCACGGAAATTCGTTCCATGGGTTTAGAAAGGCTTTCAGCTTAAAAACGCGAGGTTAGGTTCCCAATCTGTCCCTGCGGGGGACGCAAGAAGGAGACGGCGGAGATTTGGAAGCTCATTTTCGTTGCAGTGAAACGCATTCGAATTGCGTTGGGTTTGCGATGATGCGATTAAAGCGTCGGTGGCGGTGGATGCTTTTGTGCGCTGGCCTTAACATAGTTTTTAAAACGGCTTTAATAGCCAAGAATAATTATGTTTGACTACCACGCGCATTAACAGCACCTCAAAAGGTAGCGGTTCGTTCAAACGTTTTGCCTGCTCCTCTACTTTTGCAAAATGTGCTATCGGTACCTCTCTGAGTTTTCCTCTTAGTTTTCGTACGGAAAAAGCCAAGGGCAATAGCAGCACACATTGGCACAACGCTAAACCATCCCCTTTCGCAGCTCCCACTGTGGAAAAAACATTGGACATGCCACTTTGTATAGGCTAGGAGCGCTTGTTGCTGAAACAAGCTAACTCTCATAACAAACGATTAATATGCTTCTAAATGTATGCTTATATAATACTGCATGAGCTCATCAATTTCGACCTCCTTAACAATATCTAGGCGGAACCTCAAATCACGTCCTCGAAGGATAAATAAGGTCGCATATTATAAAAGCATCTCAACGAAAATGGAATATAAGCGATTCTTTTTCCGGAAGAAAAAAAATCCCTCAGCCACCACCGTCCACAGGGTGCATGCCAGAGCGCAGCCTACACCGCGAATAGCAGACGATATGGGGATGGCATGCCGCTGTGAGGTCAGTAGCCATGTTTGCCAGACCGCCAAGCTGTTTTGTAAATAATAAAAATTTTCATTTAAGGATATCTACTACACCGAATGAGCTTACATTTTTAGTTAATATCCCTTCACGTTGGTAGACTTAAGTGCAAGATTCAGTGTATGCTCAAATGTTACAACTATAAAATTACAATATCTGGACAGAGTTATTTTGTAATATAGTTGTTTTTTTCCCTACTGACTTAAAGGTAGGGCTTTCCCACAAATATGTTCACGTCCTAACTATTTTTACCGAGCAGGTATTTAGAGTGCGTTTTTGATACCTTTAATTTTCAAGAATTCTTCACAATTTGCTGCCTTTCTTTGTGATCCAACATATGTGAGCTGACTGTGTGCGCCTCAGCAGATTTATCGAGTAGATGAAATACGCTTTTTGTCGAGTTATTTAGGTCTGAAAAAGAAAAAAAACTGCCCTGTGCAGAGTAATATTGCGTCCGTGCCACTGCATTTTGTAAGCCAGATGCCACTAAATATGCGCCTCCCTCTCGCGGCCTCTATATCAGCGATTTATCTCGCAGCAATATTAGCACACTTAGTCGATTACTCTCGTCTGGAGTCAGTATAAGTATTGTGAGGCTTAAACTAACAAAGACTAAGCCCATGCCTGAGCCACTTTCGTACAACAGACCGTCTCGTCTTAAGTGCTTGAGGGCCGTTGTGCGGAAGAAGCAATTTGTGACATTCGACGGCTGCTTCTGATAGTTTTTAATAATACTTGAGCTCTAGCGCCACGTGAAATATATACGAACCGCACAGGCACTGGCGTATTGCCCCTAATTCATAGTGGCAGCAATGCCAATATACAACAAGCGCGATCAACTCTCTTCTCCGTCCCTTGCTTGAACCGCTTGTTTAATACACTAACGGGACTTGGAATTAGAGCCAGTTAGAAGTTTCCTTGAGCTTGCTGTCTAGAAGTGGTTACAACCACCGCAACGTTAATGTGATACAGAGACACAATACCCCAAATGAAAAGTTCAAGACTCCTTAGTGTCAGGACTGCAGAAGTTACCCTAGTGAAAAATACCCAATTAGTCACAATAACCTCATGTTCATTCTCATACTGAACTCATACGAAACTCGTACAAATCTCATTCAACATATGAGAAATATACGAAATTGTATTACATTCGTATGAGTTGTAGGGTCCACATCTTACGATACATTGAAGGCACCGGCTCCTGATCTATAGAGTGCTAGCCTCCATTAAGGAGAACGGCTCTCTGTAGGCAACCATTCGTGTTGCTGGTAGCGGCATGTTACTGAAAACAACAACACGAAATTATTTTCCCTCTATATGGTGCGACGACATCCCTTCCAGAGCAGGTGACCGAAGGAGCCCGAATACAACGAGGCAGAGAAGGTACGACACCAAGAAGCTGCAGAGCTAAGCATGCACTGTGGCTCTACAAAAGTATTTGCATGTTGGGGGTTTGCAGCACTGAGACGGGGCTCAATGGGCAATCAGGCTGAATGTGAATTGATTCACTTGCATTGCTGCCCCCATCCGACAAAAAATGGCAGAGCGTTAGGATAATTGGCAACGCGAAATCTGAGTGCTCCTTCCTAGACAGAGAGACAACGAGCTTTAAATAAAGACAACGGATCTTTTTCTAAGGCATTTTAGTTTTCCTTTTAGCTGAGGGAAATAATTTGAGAGGCAAGTATATATTTCCAAGAAGAAATTATTTTCACATTCCGGAAAATATTGATGCCACAAGAGGCACTTTCTTTTTACTCCTTGATCTGCATAACGAGGCTATTCTATATAGAAAAAGACAGGAGGCGTTTACAGGTACTGAATCAAAAGCTACTTCTGAAAGTTTAAGTCCTTACACGACTAACGTGATGTTATAACAACATGTGGAGGAGTGGCGTGGGAGATGAAGCGGTCCTTTTGGGTCAATAGTAAAATAGTGTAGTTGTTCGTCCTTACGTATACGTTGTAGTCGCCCACTAAAAGGACCAGTGTGTGCCTAATGCGAGACGCAGAAGATTGTGCGACGCCAGATGTGAGCGCTTTAAACGATAGGCCTAACGTGTTGATAGGCTTGCGCTGTTTGACAAGAAAGGAATTACGCACAATGAGAAACGAGGGGCAAACGAGGGAAGAGGCCTGTGTCAGATGCAATCTCTGACACAGATACTAGAGCTTCGCAAGCCCCTCCGCCACGACAAGGCAGTAATCCATGAAGGGGATTAGAGGCATACCAGTGATTATAGGCACAAAGCGACCAGTCCGACTTCCAGACCCTTATTCTCCTCCACTTTCCACCTCACAGTTTCAGTTTACCTCTCCCGTCACTACTTTCTCCACACTCTGCAGCCGCATCCCCCTCCAACATTACTCATTCCTGCCACGTTTTGTGTCATTATATCTTCGCTCCCATATGTTCATACTTTCACAACAAGCACCTTTGTTTATTTCCTCGTAACGCCATCCTGAAGTTGTGCGTTATTCGGCATTCGGAACGACCTCCTACTTCCATGATAACCTCCGGTTTTTCCCGTGTTAGCCATGTTTCGACTGCACATTCTGCACAGACACTGAGCCACCCATTGCCACATCATCTCTCCCTTGCTCCTACATGTGTGAAGGAGAGAGCCTTCTGTATCCTCTTCTACCAGCTACAATTGCATCTGGCGTTTCTACCTGCTACTGCCTGCCACGGCACGGCTTACAATTGGCGTGTTACGACGTAGACTACAGCTCAGAATCCAGCCACTGTCGCATAAGGTCTGCACTCCTAAACCAGAAGAATAATTTCTTACGCGCCGTACTCAATTTCTATCCGGCATGCTAGCTCATATTAAAGACACCTGCGATTGAAACGGACCAATCGACGTGACCTGCATGCTTGCACTCATATACTGCAATCGTGAAGTCGTCGGATGTCGTTCGGGGTGCAGCATGTTACTAATGAAATTCATCCGCATCTCGGACTGCATTCAATGGCTTCACAAGCTCGTCGAAACGAGAAAACATCATTATGCCTCATGGTAACAAATACAAAAATGTAAGAAGCCTGAGGTGCTTAGTGAAATGATCGATTACGCAGTGCCTCTTCTTTTCGACAGAGGTTCACGTAAGAAGCATCGCGTCGGCACTTTTCTTGCCTTATGCTTCAGTTGCTCCCCTGATTTATTCTTTATGTGAAGGGCTCTCCTTTAAACCACACTGATGTGATTCCAGTGGTGATCCTTTATGTTATATAGGTTACCAGCCCAGGAAGGGCCAGTCAAAAATCACGCCTCACAGCAGTCAATTTATAATATGTTCGTTGGGCCCGCCGAAAAGTTTGCAGTCCTGCAACTAACGATGGGTTTCGGGAGATTGCATGATCAGCAATAAAACGGATGCAAACATTTAAAGAAAACGCAGCTGAAGACTTGAATGCCATTTCATTCTTTTTAAAACATCCTATGCACATACAATTATTTTAAAGCGATGATTCACTGCACTAGGTAAATCAGTCCTTCAGTAAATCAAAAATCAGCAAATAAAACCTTCAAGTGACTGTGTCAATTTTGGCTTTCCTTGATTATAAACCAAATGAGAGTCGAAGCACTGCGTTCCGTAAGGCCGTTCTTTACATGGCAGAAAATTTGACCTTCATATGACCTTGACCTAATTAAGCGTTAGTCTGCACAATTCTGTGGAGTCTCCCAAAAAGTATAGTGTTCCTTGCTTTGCCCAGAGCCTAAAATGAGAGACAGCCCTGTGTTGTGCCATGTCAGGGCATGTTGAACGCCCCCAGGTGGTCGAAATTACTCCGTAGCTCTGCACTGCGGCACCCTTTCGATCTTTCCGCTTTCACTTCCACATTCCTCCCTTGTATAGAGTCTAATAAATGCTTCGCCATTCCTTTCTTATAAAGCAATGTAAAATTAACAAAAAAAAACGAAAACGGCACTTTCATCTCTTCCCTCAAATCTGCCAGATACCATATATTTCCTTTTATATCAAGAAATGTACAAATACAAAAAAAGAACGAATATATCACCTCGACCTGGATAGATCTCGGTGTCCACCATTTCGTGATGTCGACCCAAAAGTTTAGGGCGCCTTTCGTTTTCTAAATTCTAACTTAAATAAAAAAATCCAAGGATTGACAAAGAGCCAAGGATTGACAAAGCAGTGTTATGGAGGCTATCGCTGCAACAGTCAAAGCTTTTGTTCTGTTACTATGTTCCAGCCATGCTTAAACCTAGCATTTTCTTTTCTTTGCAAGGCGCTAACTGTAGGCTTGATTGGTTCAGGTAACATTTTCAAGTTGAAGTTCAAGGTTCTTGTGCATCTGTGATCTTTAAGACTGTTGCTCTGACCTCATCGTGCTGTCTCGTTTCTGAGCCATATTGACGTGATAGAAGATAACAAACCATAGTTCTCTGCATCTGATTGATACAACAGGCGTACCCTGTAGTGAAAAGAGTCCTGTATTATGGTGCCAAGATAGTTTGACGCTCACAGTCAGGAAGCGAACGCAGCTGGAGACATTGAGCAGGCCAGCTCGCCAAAGCCTTGACGTGATTTAGGAAACGCATTTCGCACAGCTGTAGGAAAGAGTTTTGAATATATTGCCTAGAGATCATATGGAAGAAAACGCAAAAACGCATGGCAGAATGCCTCGTCCATAACTAGCGGCGAAACTTCACAGCGGCGATGGAAATGCAATAGAGCCGGCGGCACTGTTCTGCTGGCCGCAACCCCGTACACTACAAGCAACTTTTGCATCAGCAGCTGAAACTCAGGACGATGTCGTGCTGCCGATCAATCGTATCACCGCTCGCTTCGCACGAAATTGGTACATCGGCGGGCTGCGAAGAAACGAAGCGCGTATTTAGACCAACGCCGTGTTTACAAACAAGGGAGGGGCTCTCGATGCATCAACGGACCGGGGGTGAAAGGGAGGCTTAGCAGCTCATAGGAATATATAAAATAGAAATTCTTTAAACCACCTTTCAACTCCACGGGTACCTATGAGTGAGAGAAACCTTTATTTCCAAAAAAAAGAGCGGGGAGGAGTTAGTGGAGTCCTCAGTTCAAGAACCCAGTGGCCTGGGCTGCCGCTCTTGTCTGGCTCACCAGTCTACGCGGGGTCGCTAGGTCTAAACCTAGCAGCGTGGCCTCCTACTGCACCTCCGAATGTTGTGTGTTTATGGGTATGCGTTTAGTGCCGCGCACCCCCATGTGATGTGGTAGGCGGTGGGCCGGTCTTGTACCAAGGACATATCTGAGTAGTGTTTTGGAAAAATGATACTGTATAGCTGTAGGTTGGGGAAAGTGTTGGTCTGTAGTGCTCTCCATTTCCGCATTTCCTGTGCATTTGGCCCCTTGTGTGAAGGTGGTACATCCGAAGTTGTTCGCGTAGGAACGGATGTTGCGCGGCGTAAGCCGCGGGGACAGGAACGCTATTTGTGAAATCGGGGATGGTGGCCGCTCGGTGTGCGTGACCTCGAGCTAGCCTGTCGACGACATCATTACCTTCCAAACCGGAGCGCACAGGGACCCAAGTGATCTGATGTTTGAGCAATTAATTTGTGGCGAATGGATTATATTTCAATTAAGCTAGATTTATAGCTATTCTATCTGAAAGATGGAGCCAACACGCCGCTTGTGAGACAGTGATTACGTGGTTGGTCGCGTGTCCGTAGGTAATGACCAGCACGATCGCCACAATTCCGCTTCTGTGATTGTACAGTACGGGATGGAAATGCTGTAGACTTCAGTTTAAGAAGAGTACCCCCCCACGGCTGCTACTGCGATCGATGTAGGCTTGTATAGAGTGGCATCCACATAGACACTTTTCGGACTACGTTCTACTGCGCGCTTAAGGTAAATCACTTGGGTGCTTCCTCTGCCTTCGTTGCGGACTGGAGACATGTTCATTGGGAGCGGGCCAACATGTACTCTTGCCCGGTATCAAACAAGAAAGTTAGTCGTTGATTGGATGGCTTGTAGATCCACCAAATAGCCAACGCACTGAAGAATGAGCCGGCCTATCTCAGTTGCTTGAGGCGTTCCCTCTGGGACAGGAGGAAAGCCTCTAGAACCTCTTCAAACGTATTGTCCCAAGATCTTCCAAATTGACATTGGAGATGTATAATGGGAGGCCTAACGCGTTCTTGTAAGCTGCGCGTATCATTGCATTGACTTTGTTGACATCTCTTCTGAGCAGTAGGAGGTAGGAAGTCCATAGGAAAGGCGACTGATGGCAGGCTCCTGGACCTATTATGTCATTTTTTTGGTACAGATCAACCACATGCATCATAGAACAGAGTATGTGGAACTTGAAATCCATTTCGGAGGTTCAGTATATTTCTTAAACAGCGCGAAATCTAGGTGAAGGGGGTGCAAGTTGGGAGCATGACCCTTAGATCCACATGTATACACAAATTACCGCAGAATTTTTCTCCTTTTCCAGAAAAGTGATCGGTCATTAAACATTGGCAAGACTTTAGGAGCAATTTGTGTCAATATGCTACGTCATTTCGAACAGAGGCAATGTATTTTTTAAAACACCGCTAAAGATGTGTTGTGAACACGTGCATACCGCCGACAGGCTCGTACTGCTGGGTGTTTCTCTGAATCCCGCAAGTTTCCCTTGTATTCTGGTATGCTGTCATATGGAATGAATTTGCTTACAACTAACTGTCGTTCAAGGTGCGCGGCGTAGGTAAACTTACATTAAAATACATACTGTTTAACGTAAATAATCATGGAATATCGTGCAGAAGCATGGCATTTTGTTACCATTGTGTCTGGTATGTCTCACTTACTGAATATTATTTTGCCTGTTAATCAGGCAGCCATGCTTCCAGACCTCACTTTGCATGGGCTTCACAGATACGATCTTTGTTTTTGGTGGCGTTGTATGCGAATCCCACTTTGCACTAAAGTTTGGCAAACACAAGTTTGGCGTTTACCGTCCTTTACAAGAGCATAATTTCCAAATACATGGTGTCTAAATATAATCTACTGCCCTATTTATCAGCTTCTTGCCTTTTCTCTATATGTACTGCCTCTATGCATCCACATGTTTCTGTCTCGTAGCCAAGACATCGGCCTCCGTTGATTCCATTTGCCGCTGTTGTTTCTGTCATAACACGCAACGATACTTTTCTTCAGACACGTACGGCGGCCCGGGTAACGAGACAACAGGAGAAGCAGAGCCATGACAGAAATCAGTCAAGAGCACCTTGCAGTGAATGCAAAGCGGGGCGATCTCCCCTCTGCCCTTTTCAGACAGCTTTCGGTCCCTGGTGCCTACTACAATCCTGTCGTGAATCATTTCGTCATGCAGAGTAGCGAAGTTGCACATATTAGCAAGTCAATGCAAGTCTGTTATGAACTCTTCGACTTTTAACCCTTCTCTCTGCTCTCATCTGGAAAAGGTAGCCCGTTCGTAGACAATATTTCTACGGAGTAGGAAGTGATTCTCCCTGCAGTACATCGTCGTAAGACTTCTTCTGCTCTTCCGTTAACTTCAGGGCCAGCAGAATGTCTTCCGCTTTATCTCCCATGTAGTAAACCAGGGCGTGCACCTGCTCCTCGGAAGCTTTCGCACTCATGCCACGGTTGACTCGAAAACGTTCGAAACGCCGCTTCCATTGTGACCAGTCGCTTGGGCTTGTGAAGCGGAGTTCCTCGGGCGGTTTGCACTGAAAAGTGCTGATGGATGTCGCCATCGCCGTGTGACTCACAGAGCTTCTCTCGGTGCTGCTTTCAGAGTTCATAACGCTGCCAACATGCATTGTTCGTGTGCGCGCAGCGCAGAGAGAGACGACCGACACGTTCGGTGTCTGGGTACGAAAAGTTCAGTTCAGTCGTTCAGTCGGTCCGACTCTTCGTGACCCTATGGACCACGTCACGCCACGCTTTCCGGTCTCTCACTATCTTCCTAACATCACATAACTTCATCTGCAGTGCCTCGTGGATGCCATCTAACCATCGCGTTCGCTGCCTACCCCTTCTCCGGCGACCCTAAACCTTTCCCAACATCAAATCTTTCTCTAGCGACTCCTCTGTTCTCATCAGATGACCAAAGTAGCTGAGCTTTAACTTTAGAATTTGACCTCCAATGAGCAGTCAGGGTTTATGGTCGACAATATCGACTGATTTGATCTTCTGGCACTCCAAGGAACTCTCAAGAGTCTTCAATTCACAGTCCAACTCTCGCATCCATAGATCACAACTGGAAATACCATAGCACGAGTTATACGGATCTTGGTTGGCAGACTAATGTATCTGCTCTTTACTAGGCGGTCAAGGCTAACCATTGCTCTCTTTACCAGAAGCAGGCGTCTCCTAATTTCATGGCTGCAGTCTCCTTTCGAGGTAATCTTGGAGCCAACGAAGAGAAAATCTGTCACAGCTTCCACTTCTTGTCCATTGATGCTCAAGGATTTGATAAGGCAAGACGCCATGATCTTTGTCTTTTTAATGTTCAGTTTAGGCACAAACTTCTCACTCCCTTCTTGTAAGCCGATCAGAAGTCTCTTGAGTTCCACTTCACTTTCTGCCATTAAAGTGGTATCATCCGCATATCTAAGGTTGTTGATACGTTTGGCACTGCCTTTCTTTGGAATGGGGATGTAACGTGACCTCCGCCAATCCTGTGGCCACTGCAGGGTTGTCTAAATCTTCTGACATAATGTACGCAGAATGTTAACAGCGTCATGGTTGATTTTTTGAAGCAACTCAGCTGGAATGCCATCCATTCCGCTAGCTTTGTTCTTAGCAAGGCTGGCAAGGGCCCATTCAATTTCACACTTCAGGATGCCCGGCTCGAGATCAGTAGTCACAACCGTCTCATGTTGAGTTTGCACATCCGGGTCCTTCTTGTACAGGTCTTCTGTGTATTCCTGCCACCTCTTCTTTATCTCTGAGGCTTCAGTGAGGTCCTTGCCTCGTTTGTCCTTTATCACGCCCAGCTTAGCACAGAAGCTTACTTTGATATCTTTGATTGTCTTATACAGAGCCTTTGTGTTCCTTAATTGGCTGTTGTCCTCAACTACTTGGTACTGTATGTTCAGGAAGGCATTCTTATCTCTCCTTGCTTTTTTCTGAAAATCCGCATTGAGAACCTTGTATCTTTCTCTTACCCCCATAACTTTTGCCATCCTCCTTTCCTCAGCTATTTGCAAAGCCTCTTCAGATAACCAGTTTGCTTTCTTGCATTTCTTTTGCTTTGGAACTACCTTAGTAGCAACTTCTTGTATTATATCACGAACATGAGTCCAGATCTCTTTGGGCTCTTTGTCTTCTAGATCTAATTCTTGAAATCGATTCCTCACTTCCACAGCATATTCTAATGGAATTTGATCCAGATCATACATGAAAGGCCTTCTAGTTTTCTGCGTTATCCTCAATCGAAGATTAATTTTGGCAACAAGAAGCTGATGATCGGTGCCACAATCGGCCCCAGGCCCTGTTTTTACTGCTTGTATAGCGCTTCTCCATCTCTGCTGGCAAAGAATATAATCGATCTGATTCCTGTACAGACCGTCCGGTGAAGTCCATGTGTACAGGCGCCTCTTGTGCTGTTGAAAATTAGTATTCGCTATGGTCAGGTTGTTTTCTTCACAAAACTCTACTAGCCTCTGCCTAGCTTCATTTGGCTCGCCAAGACCGAACTTGCCTATAATTCCGGATATTTCTTCCCTCCCGACCTTAGCATTCTAGTCTCCTATGAGAAAAACGACGTCTGATGATGGGGTGCGGTCTAAAAGGCATTGTAGGTCCGCATAAAATCTCTTAACGTCAACTTCTCAGCAGTAGTGGTCGGTGCATAGACTTGGATAACTGTTATGTTGAAAGGGTGACCGCGGATCCGAAGTGAAATCATTCGGTCGTTTTTGCGGTTGTACCCTAGCACTGCTTTGCCCATTCTTCTGTTTACTATGAGAGCGACCCCATTCCTTCTCCTGGATTCGTGCCCACAGTAAAAGACATAATGGTCACCGGAGTTAAATTCTCTCATTCCGGTCTACTTGAGCTCGCTGATACCCAAGATATCAATGTTCAATCTGTCCATTTCTCGCTTGACGACATCCAGTTTACCTTGCGTCATAGATCTTATATTCCATGTTGCTCTGTGATATATCTCCTTGCAACATCGGACTTTCCGGTCGCTTCCGAGACACATCTACAACTGAGCGTCCTTTTGGCTTTAGCCCAACCGCTCCATTCGTCCTGGAGCTACTAGGAATCGCTCTTTGTTCATCCCCAGTAACGTGTAGGATGCCTTCCAACCTGGGGGGCTCATCTTCCGGCGCCATATCATTAACGGTACTGTGACTGGCCATAGGGTTTTCTTGACAGGAAATACTGGAGTGGGTTGCCATTACCTTCTCCAGTGAATCACATTTTGTCAGAACTGTCTGCCGTGACCTGTCTATCTTGGGTGGCCCTACATAGCAGAACTCACGACTTCATCGAGTTTCGCAAGCCCCTCCGCCACGACAAGGCAGTGATCCACGAAAAGCCTTTGTTCAATGTCAATGCGTTCCCACGCTAGCGCGAAGCGCCGGATGTTCTCCTCGCCTGGGGTGTTTTCTTACGCGCGCCGGTTCGTCGTCTCCTCGGTTGCCGTTGTCGGCGCTGCGGGCTGCGTGATTTCTCTCGCATGCCAACCGCACACTCAATATAAGAGCTTTATACCGTGCCAGTTGCGAAATTCCGCTTCACAAAGTGGCTGGTTTTAGTACGCATTTTTCGGATGCCTATGAATTGTCGCGCCATCTAGACGCGGTCAATAAAAGTCTTGTGCTGTTGTCATAATTGCTTTCGGTAAATTACTCTTTTCCTTGCGTTTTTTGCGCCTGTTACCTCTGGGACTGTTATCTCTACAAATTGCACTGTTGAAAATTTAAAAAAGCACTGTTGAGTATATATTATGCTCCGTGTGATTGTGCGTTTTTTATTTATCTGAAATTTTGCAATTTAGGCACAGTTTAAGGCCGTGGGCGCCATCACTATCCATTGGCACCGAACTTTGACCAATCAAAACCTCCGTTTTTACACATTTTCCCTCTACGAAGTTTCGCAAGTGGAAATATTAAAGACCTCCTGGTGTATGCGGCTCTTCTGAATAAGAAATAAAAAAAAAGAATGATACTATCTGAAACGAATACGGCAAAATTTTGAGTTGTTTTATCTTTCTTAACACCTGTCGCCTGGTGGTGTGAAAGCATTTCTTACGCTCCTACACTAGCAGTCGACTTTGGAAAGGCGCAGCAGGCACCCTTTAAGGAGAAGTGTGCAAACTTTCCTTCAGAACTCAAATAGATGGCGTTCCGCCTGCCGTACCCTTCCGAGGCGACCGCCAGGTAGCAGCGAAAAAGATGATTTCACAGTACCAGGCGACAGACCTTGAAATAGATAAATCCTCCAAAACAACTTTCGCATTCGTTCTATTCTATGTTCAACCTTTTTGAATATTAGCCAGCGTAAATTAAATATGCGTCCTCTCTTCTCTATCCGCCATTTACTGATTTTCCGTGAAGCAAGCGGCGATATCAGTTGCGGGCAGCATGCCGCCGTGCAGGTGGTTGTCACCAGCGTGGTGATGGTAGTGCAGAGGGTGCAACCAGAAGTAAAAGCATAACCTTCTCTATTTCATTTCCAAATTCGCCATCGCGCTTCGCCACTAGTTCTGGAGTAGGCTATCGCCACGCACTCGCGCGTTTTATTTCATAAAGCTCATTGCTGCACATGCATTCCCGGAGTGTTTGATTGATATAAAAAGCCTAAATCCCCTTAACATTTTTCATCTATTCTTGCAGCAGCCGTATTTGTCGTTCCTGTTGCCAATGCCAGATTGTCTAGAATATACCGATTAGTGTGCCTATTGAGGGTTCCGAGGCGGCACCGAAAGCAATGACTGGGAGGGGCTGCCACAAGGGGCGCTGACAATTAGTGATTGGAAGGCGTTTAGAGCGGCTTTAGGAGGGAGCGTGCTGCCAGGAAGTTGGCTGAAGCACTCTCAATCGAATCGGAAGAGGCGCCTTTGGTATGTGTGCGCCTTCCTCTTCCCGCTTAATGCTTTACGCAATCTAAAAGTCGTGCTGCGTCAATCAGGGCCGTGAGCAGGACTCATTTCCACAGATTAGAAGAGGTCCACTCTAGCGCATAGAAATTAAACATGTCCATTTGTTGGAAGGAAACTTTGCATGGACAATATTTTGATGCAGAATTTTGATGCGTTATCACTATCACAAATGAAAGCATACTACATAGGATACGCACGAGGCAAATGACACCAGCCAACGAAACGCACACGGCAGCACCAGCTGCACAAACGATGTCATCTGAAAAGCGAAAGCCTCTGTTAAACGAGACTGTCTGCCGCGGCTGAGGCCGATATGGCCGCTCGTTTTTATAGCGAGAAATTATGAAGCTCTAAATTTAAGCCACGGAAGACTAAAAAAAAATTGAAATGTAAACCCTATTATGCTTTCTGTGTGTTTATTTAGAATTATGATGATGATGCCTCAGCACAACTACTGTAGCCAGAGACCTCAATTGGTGACTGGTGGAAGTCATTGCAAAATATACATAAATGGGTTTGTTAAAAGGAAAGGCAGAGAGTTTGGCCGAAATGATTAAAATCTGATCTGCCACTCTGCACTGGAGAAGGGTAGGGGGAGAAGAAAGAGGATCATGATGGGTGACGATGTGGTAGAAGGCATATGAAAACACATCAGGCTCGTCAACTTGCTTTACAATTGCGAATTCAGTCCGGTGACTCGCACAAAAAACGGCAAAGTGCCCGCACTGCCTGGAAACACTCCCCCTTGCCTTGTCAAGCGCCCAGGTGCTCTCACAAAAGGCGCCACCCATTTTTATGGGGTACTGCCACCGCACGGCACACCAGCCAGTACATTCTAGGCGCTGTATTAATACCACGTAAATATGTATTGCTTAAACTGGAGAAACAACTGGATTTGCATGCTGTTTTGCAATAAAGCGTTTTTGAACGCTGTGTCAAGTGCCACCATAAGCAAATAATTTAGGTGCCTTTTCACATCATACCTTATAACAACAGGTCAAAAAGTATGTTACGTCGTTTTATGGCGCATAACCGATTAACGCGATCTTACAAGCCATCAACAATAGCGAAACCGAATTTGCAGCGCCCATAGCTATCCTGATGTTACAATGCAAAGACTACAGTGGCTGAGGTCACCCTTATTTTTTAAGAAACAAATGTTCAGCTACCCATCTGTTATAGGCGGAGGTAGCAGTCGTTTCCTTTCGAACGATGTTGTTCTTTGGCGAATAAAGTTTTTGTAGTAAAAAAAATCTTGAACCCCTCTACATGCATGGACGAAAACCATCGCCAATCATTCATTTGGTAGCGTAGATTGGTCGTCACCTTCGCCAACAGTCCGGCGTCGTCCACTGCGGGAATAAGGCATATATAACACCTCTCCAACTATTCCGATCCTGTGCTAGCTTCAGCCACCTTATTCCACTACCGTTCCTATCATCTCCCCAGTGGACGTCTGCTGCCTCATGCCTCGCTTGCCTTCTCTAGGAATCTAGTTCTTTACCATTAACAATCAACCCTGAGTTTGACTTACATTACATGTTCTACAAATGCCCGTTTTGTTTTCTTGTTGCAAGCATTTTTTCTCCTGTGCGTTTGTTTCATGACCCACTCTGCCATGCTCGTGTCTGAAAACGTGGCATCTAAGAATTATCTTTTGTAGATATCAAAGCTAAATCACTTAAGCTTTGACAAAAAAAAGCAAATCTTATGAACTCCTAACAGCAGAATGAGGTTGGCAATTGCATCTGTATAATCTCGTTCGCCATCATATTACCACGTCGGCTTGTCGTTTCATCATATCTCTTCGCATCCTTCCCTCTCGTTTCACTATGGGCTTGCCGATTGATCAGATTCAATTGTTTCTCATTCGTTCTCATTTCTACGCCAGACTATCACTGCCGGCCCTAAGCTTCCTCGGCAGGTACATCTGGTTTCCGATAGGAACGACCCGCTTTCACTACAGCGGCAGCGCAGCCGGCCTCAAGTTCCCTGCTTGTGGCAGCTTGCTTCGAATACATAAAGACACTTTAGTAGGCCCGTCTAAATACAACCAAGCTCGACCAACCAACGGACATCTCCCACAGTATGTCACAGAAAACTTATGTATCCATGAGATGGGTGTGGTTCCGCCTAGGGTGCGAAATTGTAAGCGCGGGGTGCACGATATATGGGGCAGTTTGCCCTGTTTCCCCAATGTAGTCCAGTTGCTTGCAGAATGGACTATGATACTAGATCGAAGACGAGGAGAATGTGTTTCCTCTCCTTTCGAAGTGGTACCAAATGTGTTTTGAAGGCGTGCAAAGAGCAAAGCAATAAACGTTGTCAGTTGGCATGCAGGACATTCTTGCAATTGGCGGTACGGAGACATTTGATTGCACACTCGAGCGTTCGCCCATCTACCTCTGCATGAACGAGCACTTCAACTGTTCTGGTGTCCGCTGAACGAATCACCCTGATATATGGGAACTTGAGCTCAAAGGTGCGTATGACATGCGGTCGCTCGCACATCTGCAAGAGCTATAAGTTGGTTAGTTAGTGCGGAGTCCTTTTTTCAAGAAGCCAGCCTATACCATCGGATTTTCCTAAATATATGCCAGCGGTATGATCGCTGAGGTACAGAGATATTCTAGGAAACTATCCCTAGCGCTCTTTTGTACGCGTCGAAGAACTGTTTTGCCGGCATCATTCATGAGACCCCTTGGAGAATAGTGGGTTCGGCGTAAAAATTATTTATACACGCAGCATTACGCTGTTGTGTTTCATGTGTATGGTTCTACCAAAGGATAGCGCATTCCTTGTTGTACACTGGACTCACGCTGGGTGGTATAAACATGTATCGGAAGGGTATTCTCGAATATAAGTAATATAGCCTTGCCTAGCAACACACTCACTTGGCATTTTTATGGGATTATGTGGAATGCATACCCTTTCATTGTTACTTAGCGGTTCTCGATGGTCTCGCTGAGGATGATGAAGAGCGGCAGACTCTCAGAAGACGACGCTGAGAGTGGTGATATCGATGCTTTCATCAACGTTAGTTGTGTGGATAGCTATCTGACTGTGTATCTTCCCCGTAACATCTCTTGGTGGAGGTGAATCCATTCGATCCTCTGTTGCAAGCTGGATCTCCGTAGCGGCCACCACGTCGGTATCACTACAGTGACTACAGACGCCACTACTACTACGGCCGCCGCACCTGCTGTCGTCATGGCCCCCCCTGTGACCCCGGAACCTTGATCGGGACCGACGACGTGTATGTAGACGACTGGTTATCCCGTTATGAGCGACTGAGCAAGCACAATTGGTGCAATCCCACACTAATGCTCACGAATGTTATCTTTTACTTGACTGGGACCGCGCGGGTGAGGTTTAAAACCCGTGAAGATGACCTTAGTTCTTGGGATAATTGCAAGCAGAAGCTCCACGACCTGTTCGGAAAGCCTATTAGCCACCACCTCGCAGCAAAGAAAGCGCTCACCTTTCGCGCCCAAACGTATACGGAGTCTTCACTCCCTTATATCTGAGACTTCCTACCTCTGTGCCGCTAAGTCTACCAAGTCATGCCTGAGGAGGATAAGTCGGCCATATAGTAAAAGGCATTGCCGACAATGTCGCTAACCTCCAATTGTGCAGGAAGTTCTCTATTCCCTTCAGCAATAGCATAACATTACATGTTCCTCTAAACACATTATCTCCTTATCATTTGTTGCTTGAATTTGTTGTGAAGCATTTTTGTATTTTTTATTATTATTTTTTTTCATGTCAGTTGCGGTTCCCTGTGTGGTTATTATCCTGTGACTTTGTACTTCTCCCCCCCCCCACCTTTGTAGAAAGTTTTAGGAATTGTCCCCCTTAGATATATGCCGTATCAGGGCCCTTCGCAAAGCCTGTCCCTTTGTAAGGTGTATCTGCACCAAACCCGCCTTAGTGGTGACTAATCATCTACCCGGTACTGTGGTTTTTTTCCTGGTACTGCCGCCTTTACTTCTTTTGCAGGCCATAGGATCTCTGGTTCCAGGTTGAGATACATACTTAGGATTAATATTTTTTTTGTCAGTTGTGGTTCACTGTGCGGTTATTATCCTATGACTTGGTACTCCCCTCTCCTCCCCTACCTTTTAAGAATTGTCCTGCTAGATATATGCCTTATCAGGGCCCTTTGCATAGCCTGTCCCTTTGTAAGGTGTATCTGCAACAAACCCACATAAATGGTGACTAATCATCTACCCGGTAATGTAGTTTTTCTTGGTACTGCCGCTTTTACTTCTTTTGCAGGCCACAGAATCCCTGGTTCCAGGCTGATACATACATACTGAATTTTTTTTTCACTTCATGACCCATTTTCTTCTCACCCATCCTCTCCTCCCCACTCCTTAATGCCTACTTTCTTCGCACCCACTTTCCCCTCCCGAGCTTTTCTTCCTCCGAAGCAAAAGCGTATTTAAACCCCTGCCAGTGATGATCGCTTTGCCCAGACGAAGACAAGTCCACTTGTCAAAACGTTGGCTCATCTGCGAACTGAGGCGAACCCCATTCACCTTGTTCAGTTCTTCTTCATACCATGCAAACCATCTTCTTCTTCTCGTTCTACCTCTATCGAAAATGTGAAATCGTTGCGTTCAAATTTCGCATTAGGAAGTGGGGCATTCGTTGGGAACTTTTTTAAATGATTTTTTTTTTCTTGCCTATAGTATTTGGTGGATGGATTCGGGTCTGCAAACACTGCAAACCCAGTAAAATAAAAAAAATGAATTAGGCATTTGTTTACTTACCGAGTCTTGCTAACGGCTTCTAAATCTCCAGTTGCACTAAAAATCTTACAGCGGTAAAAAAAGCTAACGAATAAAATCTCGCTTTAAACGTTTTCCACGGGGCTTCAACAATGCTTGCCCCGTTTTTGGCGTCAGCCCTCGTCTCGCTTGGGAGGTCCGATATCAGCGGCCGCACCTACGACACGGCGCCAAGCCGGAGTCAGAACGGATAAGGCGTACCCTCTGCCAGCCTCAGTGCCAAAATGGTAGCGGGCCAACTGCAAAATATGCAGAGGGAGGGAAAATGCCTTGTCGCAGCAGTGTCGACCGACAATGCCTGAGCGCCTAGTGATCATTCTCACTTTGATCCTGACAGCCACAGTTCATTGAGAAAGAGTTGGTTTGTGCATGTAGTTACTGCTGTCACGGTGCCTTTTCTCCTCTCATGCACGTATTCTGCTCTGAACGCAAACGAATGGCCGAATGCGCAGTTTGCGCATCTCATGACGTTTCTTATGTGTTATAAGCACCTCTTCTTGTTCGGTTTCGTGAATTTCAGGGCAAGGACACGAAGGAGAAAACCCTGCACAAGTACCAGCCGCACATTTGTGGTTCCGCTAGCGCCTATCGTAGAATATGCGCAGATATCACCAAATAGTCTTAACCAAGTTGTTTATTAGTACTTTGCTATCTGCTAACCCATTGCGTCGAGTCCACGAAGTACGGATAAAACGGCTTCGGCTTTATGCTGAGCAAATCTGGGACAGGTGCGGTAGACAAAAACGGGTGTCTCTGGTTTCCAGTGAGTAAGAGGAATATAGATCGCACAATGGTTCGCGTACACTATAATTCGGTCTTTGGGTTGAGATGGAGGTTGAAGGGAGGTTCGCTTGCCTGCTAGCCAGAATTTAAAGAGAACTGTTTCAACCTGATACTTCACATGATAGTCACTATAAAAGAGACTAAAGAGCTTAAAATTTTGACTAGCACCCACGTCAAAGAGCCTTTCCTGTCATGGTCAGCCCCGGAGCATTTCAAATGTTTTCAGAGAGCATTCAGGGTATTGTCTTTGCATCTACGTAGAGGTGTGTCCTATATTATTCATCGCATTTTACCCCGTAACGCCATTCATTCTGCAAGCTGTAACAATGGGCTGAGAAAATCATTTTTTTGATAAACGAACCAAATTCAACAACTGGCTCTAAGTCCTCTCCACTTCTCCAGATAAGTGGATCCTCTACTTCAGACGAAGCTCCAGACGTCCTCGCGGCGTCAGGTTGCGAGACATCAGGCGCATGCTACCCATGCATGATTTCAGCTCAGGTCGGCACAGAGGCTAGGCCTAGTGCTGCCGCTGCCACGCTGGCAGAGGTACCTTCGCCGGAGTTGCTCGCTGCAACTCGTGCCCTGCCGTCGACAGCTCAACCTGACCATCGGCCTCAGGTTCAGCTTGGTGCTCCAGGTTCTTCAGCACCAGAGCCCATTCGGCCTTCCCAAAATGCACAACAGCCCGTATGTGAACTGTTCTCTGGGCGGAACACGGCTATGGCCACCCAGCTAACACGCCGAGATGGACATCCAACAGTGCGACCTGATGAGACATGCTCTACAATGGAATTATCGGCTCCACCATCCGTGTCAACGAGCACCCGTGCCCCTCACAAGCGTCCTTCGGAAGATAATCAACCGAATTCGTCCTCGGCAAGTGGTGGTTATCAAGGAAAGCGCTGCTGTTTAACTATCGAAAACCAGGTTGCACCTACACCGGGATCGTCATCTTACAAAGTGGCGATTAAATCTCTAGCCAACAAAAGCCTCACCGATATACCAAACAGGATCATCCAGGCCAATTTGGATGCGTGTCTCGGAACCAGAGGTTTTTGGGGTGTCACAGCAAGGAAGAAGTCAAACACTATACCAGTGTGGCTCCCGACACTTACTGCGGTGGAACGTATCCAAACGCGTAGTTTTATTTCAGGCACAAGTGAGATCTCAGTGCCTGTGCAAGTGTATCTAGTTGAAGGCTCCGACTTGCAGCGTTGCGTCGTTTACAACGTCGACATAAACAAAGATCACACCACCCTTCAACGTGAGCTGTACTGCCCAGCGCACCGAGTCATACAGGCCCGACACATAGGAAAGGGGCGTTCCTGCATGATCACCTTGCAAGGCCCTCCGACAATCCCAGCCTGTCTGTACTATCGCGGCCATATAAACCGAGTGTGGTGTACTGTTACAACTGTTTTCGGGCAGGGCACATGCGCAAATCTTGCCCTTTTGCTACTGCCGATGAAGGTGCGTCTGAAGGAAAAGTCACGTACCGATGCGGCCTCTGCAAATCGAATGACCACGAGATAACATCTTCAAGTTGTCCGACAAAGCCAAAGGCAACGCAGAAGGCTTGTGTTCTGAACGTAAGCGTTGGCCAATAGAAGACATGACACCAGTGCAGACATCCAATCGCTTTGCAGCTGTCCAGTGGGATGATGACGAGTGACCAGAGCTTCCTGAGCCCGCTTCGAATGCACCTCCAGCTAAGACAAAGTCTAACGATACGGTTCTCAAGAACGCCGTCGACAACAGCCAATACAGCAGCGTACTGATCTACCAGACGACGATATGGCTGTAGTGGATGAGCAAATCAATCTTCTCTTAGCAGAGGTCTCTAAGCTCCGACAACACCGCGAAATGCTTGCTCGACGTCGGCGAGCTGCGGAAGTAACTGTCAAACCTCGTAATTGTCCAACACCGTCGCCTTCATCCCGCGCAACAGGGCCATTTGCTGCATCTTCCCAGTGTACCACAACGCCCAATGATAACTCTGCAACATCGCTGCTCCGCTATATGGTCAACCAGTTGGACAACCTGACATCTGTGATACTGCAGCGCTTGGACTAGCACACGAAAATGGCGAAATCCGGTCGTCCTGGTGTACTACAGTGGAACTGTAGAGGCATTTCCACGAAGGTGGCTGAGGTCAAGACCCGACTGCGATTTAACAAGCTTCGGGTGTGGGCTATGTTACTTCAGGAAACAAACGCCTTGCCATCTATTCCGGGCTTCAGCGGCTACGTGTCTCCTTCAATGACCGACCATCGCGTGCAGACTGCCTCTCCCCCGGGAAAGGCGGCGGTATATGTTGAAACGCGTAGTCCTCAGGTGCACCTTTCTCTCGAAAACTGATGCACATCATACCAAGAGGTAGTAGCAGTTGCTGCGAAATTTCTGAAAGGAACCGTTGTCCTTCTTTCATATTACGTTCGACCAGCAGGAGGCGCCTCTTCCCACATTAATCTCGGCTGGTTATTAAGTGTTCGTCGGCAATACCCCGGATGTCCAATTTTAGTCGGAGGCGACTTTAACGCCCCTCACCCGAATCGGGGGTATCCGACTGCAAGCCCTCGTGGTAGGCGTGCGCGGGACGCCTTCACTGATGCCCTGTTTGTTCTGCTTAATCACCCTGGGACAGCAACACGGCCTGTGCGTCACATACGTAGTGCTGCCTATGCTACAGACTTGACGTGGTGGTTGGGCGCGGGAACTCCTCATGGCACATGGAGCCAGACTGCTGGGGAAGTGATCACCACCCTATCCTCATCGGTCTCCATCGCTCCCGTCTCCACCCTTTACGCCGCAAATGTTGTGATAAACTGGGACACCTTTCGCTCATGTCTCGACAGTCAGTCTTCAGATTAGCCGTCACTCCTTGTTGACCGTATACAGAGAGCACTAAGCAGCGCTACGACTACTACCTGGATTGATGTAGGTCGACCAGCACCAGATTTCGGCCTGCTTAACTTGTGGGCAGCCCGTCGTCAAGCTGAGCTGGCTGCTCCGCGAGACCATACTTCGGGGCAGGCACGTACACGACTGAATTATCTTACTGCGAAGGCTCGGAGATATGAACGCGATCTATCGCGACGCCAGTGGCATGCATGGTGTGAACAATTTTCTGAAAAATCGTCGAATACCTCACTCTGGTGAACGTTTCGTGCAATGGAACACGGTCGTCGTTCTACTGACGCAGCAGCAACAGCGTGCTTTGCGGCTAATCTGTCGCCGGGCGATTTCGCCGAAGAAGCTGCTCGAAAATTTTTCCCAAAATACGATATTGCCACCTAGCGTTGCCAGGTGGCGCATGACTGAGGTGTGAAAGGAGGACGAAGTTGAAGAGGACGAAAAAGTGTCGCTTGCACGTTTGCGTCTGTGCTGCTGTGTTCTTGTGTCTGGGCTACCCCCTGCTATCATTGGTATCCTTAGTCATCGTGTACGTGACATTCTGGTGGAGCTGCTGGGAAAAACGATCGCCTATGCAAGAATCTCCATCTACAAGACGTCGCGCCAGCCCTGTACCATTGGACACCCCCGTGCATCGCTCCAGTCGACGGCTCCAGGGACTGTCTCCGGAGTTTCAGCCAGCACCCGCCGCCATGACATCTAGTGCTCCTGCGCAGCAGGTGACGGGCCTCGCACCGGCCTGTAACTACACCTTGCAGGCCCCTCGGGTACCGAAGACTTTCCATGGGGACCTCTTTGAGCATGTGGAGGACTGGTTCCTTCAGTTTGAACGTGTCGCTGCATTCAACCAGTGGGACAATGCTGCCAAACTAAGGAACGTCTACTTCAGCCTTGAGGACGGCGCCCGTATCTGGTACGAGAACCGAGAGCAAGCTTTAACTTCGTGGCGGGAATTCCGTCGTCAACTGCTCGAGGCTTACACTAGCGCAGATCGTCGCGAGCATGCAGAACGTGCCATTCACTCTCGCATCCAAAGGCCGAATGAGAGTGTCCAAGCATACGTCGAGGACATGACGCGCCTCTTCAGGCGAGCCGATCCCGCCATGTCCGAGGACAAAAAGGTCAGGCACTTGATGCAGGGTTTGAAAGAGCAGTTGTTCGCAGGCCTTGTGCGAAACCCACCCTCGACTGTAAACGGATTCCTTGCGGAGGCCACCACAATGGAAAAGGTGCTACACCAACGTGCCGTGGCTTATGACCGACCTTTTCATACACGCACAACCGCGGAATCATTTGCATCTTCAGAGCGGCATCCCGATGCATTGCGCGAACTGATTCGCAGCGTCGCGCGCGAAGAACTAAGCAAGTTCTGGAGCCCTCAGCAGCAATCGCCATCTTCCGTTTCTGCTATAGTGCGGGAGGAGGTGCGGCAGGCACTCAAGAGCCCTCTTTCGCCTGTAGTTCCGAGCCCGCCATTGCTGTCGGGGACCGACAATCGTCCCACATATGCGGAAGTTCTGCAGAGTCAGGCTCCCCCTTCACCACCGCCCATTCTCGCGTCACCTGCAGTTCCGCTGCCCTCGGTGCAGCCAGTGCAGAACTTCGACAATCGCCCGCTGCCCCGACGCAAAGCCGACATTTGGCGCACGCCTGACCGCCGTCCGCTTTGCTTCCACTGCGGTGAACCAGGACATCTCTACCGGGATTGTCCGTATCGACGCCTCGGTCTCCACGGCTTCCGCATCGACTCGCCTCCTCCCCGGTTTGGTCAACGACCCCGAGTTATTGAGGAGTACCTGGCGGAGCAGCGTTCATCTCGTTCGCAGCGTCAGCCCCGCTCCCCTTCGCCAAGGCGCTCCTCCTCGTTCACTCACGATTCCTCGCGAGAGGACCAAGGCCGCTCCTCTAGCCCTGGTCGGGAAAACTGAAAACAGCGACCTTCGGGGGCGAGGCCGCTGGTAGTCGCTGCGTTGAAGACCTCCCGTCGTCGCCGCTTCGATCCGACCGCGAGCTGCTGATACCGTCACCTAGGGAAGCAAAAAGCGTTTCTCTGGACATTCCGGTTATTTTAGACGGTCGCACTACGGTCAATGCTTTAGTGGACACCGGTGCCGATTATTCAATTTTGAGTGGTCGCATGGCGACTGTTTTGAGGAAGGTGCTCACTGCTTGGCCAGGTGTGTGCCTTCGAACCGCCGGCGGTCATATAGTTACTCCAAAGGGGATGTGCACGGCTCGCATTCAGATTAACGGACGTACGTTCGTCGTTAGTTGCGTTGTTTTAAGTGACTGCTCCCGTGACCTTATCCTCGGCATTGACTTTCTGCGGGAGTACGGAGCAGTTATCGACCTGCGAAATAGACTCGTCACGTTTTCGATGGGACAATCTACCGAACAAGATAGTAGCAGTCCTTGCAATAACGCACTTCGTGTTTCCGCTGAGAGCGTCTCGCTGCCGCCGCGAAGCAGTGCTCTTGTGGAAGTTACCTGTGACGATTTCCGTACCGGTGATGCTGTAGCGGAGGCGAACCATACACTCCTGCTTGCTCATGGCATTTGCGCTCCCCGAAGTTTATTGTCGTTTCACAATGGCCGGGCTGCACTCCTTGTCAGAAATTTTTCTAATGAGTACCGACACTTGTTCCCGGGGACTGCTATCGCTTTTGCTGACCATGTTGCGCACGATCCGGTCTGTTTTGCATCCACGGCAGTAGAAACTAACGAGCCATCTCTTGACAACATCGACATTAACTTTCACTTGTCCAAGGAGAAACGGCGGGCTTTAGAGCAACTGCTGCTAGACTTCAAGCACTGCTTTGCTTCTTCCTCGAAGGTTCGTCAAACGCCCATCACACAACATCGCATCATTACTTATGACGACGCTCGCCCAATACGACAGCAGCCTTATCGTGTGTCTGCCAAAGAACGAGAAGTGATCCAGACGCAAGTTCAGGAGATGCTGGATGATGGTGTTGTGCAGCCTTCACAAAGTCCGTGGTCTTCACCAGTAGTCCTTGTCAAAAAGAAAGACGGCACTCTTCGATTTTGCGTCGACTATCGGAAATTGAATAATGTGACAAAGAAAGATGTATACCCGTTGCCGCGCATCGATGACTCACTGGACAGATTGCGACGTGCGAAGTATTTTTCATCTATTGATTTAAAAAGCGGCTATTGGCAAATCGAAGTAGACGAAAGAGACCGAGAAAAAACCGCATTTGTCACTCCAGATGGCCTATATGAATTCAAAGTACTCCCATTTGGATTGTGCTCTGCCCCAGCTACATTCCAAAGGATGATGGACACCGTCCTCACTGGCCTCAAGTGGCAGATCTGTCTTGTGGACTTAGACGATGTAGTTGTTTTTTCCGAAACATTTGATCAACACCTCGAACGCCTTCGAGCTGTCCTGGAAGCCCTCCGTTCTGCTGATCTCACGCTGAAGCCTCAGAAATGCCACTTCGGGTATACAGAACTCAAGTTCCTCGGCCATGTTGTAAGCGCTGATGGGGTGCGCCCGGATCCCGATAAGACTGCTGCCGTCGCACGATTTCCCGTTCCAGCTAATAAGAAGGCTGTTCAGCGCTTCCTCGGCCTGTGCGCATATTATCGGCGTTTCATTGCGGACTTTTCTCAGATCGCAGAACCTCTGACGCGCCTTACAAGGAAGGACACCTCCTTTGTGTGGAACTCTGAGCAGCAGATGGCATTCTCTTTGCTTCGTGAGCGCCTTCAAACATCCCCTGTTCTGGCGCACTTCGATGAAGCGGCTGACACTGAGGTACACACTGACGCCAGTAGTATCGGTCTTGGCGCGGTCCTTGTTCAGCATCAAGACGGGTTTGAGCGAGTAATAGCCTATGCCAGCCGCACTCTCTCTCGTGCCGAAATGAACTATTCCACCTCAGAAAAGGAATGCCTGGCGGTCGTATGGGCTACTATGAAGTTTCGTCCCTATCTTTACGGCCGGCCATTTAAAGTCGTCACCGACCATCATTGTTTGTGCTGGCTGGCAAATCTGCGAGACCCATCTGGACGACTTGCACGCTGGAGTTTACGTCTTCAGGAGTTTGACATAACCATTGTTTACAAGTCCGGCCGCAAACACGAAGACGCCGACACGCTGTCACGAGCACCCGTTGACACTGGCGATACTACAGCCGATGACGATAGCGGTTTTCTAGGAGCCCTCAGCGCATCTGAGCTCAGGGATCGACAAAGAGCTGATCCAGACATCCTTCCACTCATCGATTATCTGGAAGGGCGTGATACGATTCTGCCTCGACACCTATCTCGGCACCTTGGTTCCTTCTGCATACGGCAAGGCGTATTGTATAAAAGAAACTCCCAGAGCCAAGACAGAACTTACCTTCTGGTAGTGCCATGCGAGCTCCGTGAGGATATTCTCCTTGCTTGCCATGATGAACCAACGTCTGGTCATTTGGGTTACTCACGGACTCTTGCTCGAGTGCGCAACATGTATTACTGGCCAGGACTTTCCGCAGCAGTGAAACGCTATGTACGAAGCTGTCGCGAATGCCAGCGCCGTAAAACACCGCCCCAGAAGCCTGCCGGATTTCTCAAGCCCGTTAAAGTACCCCGCATTCCGTTCGACCAAATTGGAATGGATCTCCTTGGCCCTTTCTCTTTGTCGCAGGCCGGAAACAAATGGATAGTAGTCGCTACTGACTACCTGACTCGATACGCTGAGACAAAGGCAATCCCTCATGCCACAGCTTCCGAAGTAGCAGAGTTTTTCATGCACAACATAGTCTTGCGGCATGGCGCCCCTTCCTACGTCATTACCGACAGAGGGACAGCTTTCACATCACAGCTGATCGACCGCATATTTGAGCTGAGTTGCACGACCCATCGCAAAACCACAGCGTACCATCCACAAAGCAATGGCCTTACAGAAAGATTGAATAAGACGATTGCGGACATGTTGGCAATGTACGTCGATGTGCAGCACAAGACCTGGGACGAGGTGCTGCCGTACGTTACATTTGCGTATAATACAGCCTTACAAGAGACAACGCGCTTCACACCATTTCGACTTGTTTACGGACGCGAAGTTCAGAGCATGCTCGATTCCATGCTCCCGTGCCCAGATGATGACCAGCTATCCTCAGATGCCCAGCAATATGCCATCCGCGCTGAGGAAGCCCGCCAGCTCGCCCGTGTGCACATTGGGCAGAAGCAGACCACTGACGCGCACCGTTACAACCTCCGGCACCGCCAGGTTCACTACAAGCCTGGAGATCAAGTCTGGGTATGGACACCAGTTCGCCGTCCAGGCTTGTCAGAGAAACTCCTTTCCCGCTACTTCGGGCCGTACAAAGTGTTGCGCCGTGTGAGTGACCTTAGTTATGAAGTTATCCCAGACGGTGCCACACAACCAAAACGTCGAAAGCACAGCTCGGACATTGTGCACATTGTGCGACTGAAGCCGTACTACCACCGATAGCGTATGGCCACCCGCTGTGACCACTCTCTTGCTTTTCACACCATTTTTACCGGCCCTTCTCATTTTTTTTCGGAGGGAGGGGGTAATGCCACCTAGCGTTGCCAGGTGGCGCATGACTGAGGTGTGAAAGGAGGACGAAGTTGAAGAGGACGAAAAAGTGTCGCTTGCACGTTTGCGTCTGTGCTGCTGTGTTCTTGTGTCTGGGCTACCCCCTGCTATCATTGGTATCCTTAGTCACCGTGTACGTGACAATATACTGCCTCCTTCAGCTGCAAATCTTAATTTGGCAGGCATTCTTGAAGACGCATGGAAACTACCATCTGCTGCCGATGCAGATGGAATTGCCAGTCCCTTTTCGATGTGTGAGCTGCTGGCTGCAATTGACGATGTGAAGCGGAAAACAGCGCCCGGCCTGGACAAAATTCAGTATGAGGTTTACAAGAACCTCAGTACTGTTGCACTTCCTCAACTACTAGACACCATAAACAAAGTGTGGCTTGATGGTGTTGTACCCGAGAGCTGGAAAACCGCTGTCGTGATGCCTATTCCCAAACCTGGGAAGCCTCCGACAGACCTCGCCAACTTACGACCAATCTCCTTAACATCAACGCTTTGCAAGCTCGCAGAGAAAATGCTAGCCACACGACTTTCTTGGTGGCTTGAACAGCACGGCTTTTATCACCCTACGCATATTGGATTTCGTTCATGCATAGGTGCATAGGACGGGTTGGCTGTCTTGGCATCAGCAGTTCTATCATCTACCCGCAGCCGAAATGTACGTACCATATTAGCAATGGACGTTGAAAAGGCATATGACAACATCAGTCATGCTGAAATCCTGAATGCCATTGACATGCTTCATCTCCCTCCGAGAGTACGCACTTTTGTAGCATCATTTTTGGACCGAAGAAAATTTGCAATACGCCTCAGCGGTGACACTGTTGGTTCATTCGTTTCACTACGTGGCGTGCCCCAGGGATCAGTATTGTCTCTGACGTTGTTCAATATTACTTTCATCACATTGGCGTGGCGCTTACATGATAATCCTGAAATCAAGTTTTTGCAATACGCAGATGATATCACGGCATGGGGCACTCACCATGATCTTCTCACTCAAGAGGCCGCCCTTTAGTCAGCATTAGACGTAACCTCTGATTACGCCTCCTCCGTTACCTTAAGCTTTCTGAGGGGAAAACTTCATACAAATCAGTCGCCAACCGGTGGGGACGCCGTAAACTTACCTCAAATCCAATCCGTCTCTCTCTATCAGGTACCCCAATGCAAGAAAGTTCGAGCCTGAAAATTCTGGGCTTAACAATTCACCAGTCAGGATCAGCGACTGCTTGGCTTTCTAAGGCAAAAAAGAAAGCACTTCAAACTATGAGTTTATTAAGACGAATAGCACGTAAAACGGGTGGCGCTGGCTCGTCTGTTGCACGCCAGTTAGTGAGGGCGGTTCTGCAGCCACGTATTGTTATCAGGCGCAGTTCCAGTGTCTTACAAGAGCACAATGGGATCGCCTTGAAGCCGTAAATCGAGAAGCTATGAGGACCATACATGCCTTCCACGACTCACACCGGTCATAGCGTTACAGGAGAATGCGAAGCTCAACACCATCGATGAACTGGTGCAGCAGCGCCGTGATGCTCGCAGACTCAAGGCCACTTTGTCACATTCCACGCAAACACTGAGGGCGTATGCAACGTCACACATTATTCTTCAGCCACCTGCGCCAGTTCTCCCTCCCTGGAAATTTATACAGTTAGGAGACAACAAGCCAACTGACATCCGCAGACCAACGTCTGCCTACTCGGCATCGTTGCTTCGCCAGAAATTTGAAGAGCAAGATACTCACCTGCCTCAAGATTCCATAGTAGTGTTCGTAGATGGAAGCCTGCAAGGCTGTGAAGCCGAAACGGCAATCTACTGTCCATGGAGACCTAGCCTGAATCAGACAACTACGTTTCATCTTTCGGAACCACTTACATCTTTTTGCGCTGAGCTCGTGGCAGCTCAGGAGGCACTCTGCTCCATGGCTTCCATAACCATGCTCCGTACAGCACACGTTGTCATCCGCACTCACGCACTTCAAGCAATACGTCTGCTCCGACGTGTCAGCCGTTGCCCTAAAATTTGCCAAGACATCCACCAGCTTGCGGCGCGCATCGCACAATCAATACGTACTTAGTGGGTCCCACGGGATCTGCTGCCTTCGCAAAGTCAAGCTGATTTAAACCCGCTTCGTGACCAAGACGCATCAATCCCACGGCTCCTCGAAGTGGGCGACACTACCCAACTTTTGTCAAGAAAGGTTACCTCCGACGCCGCAGACGTGCACTTATCCCTCCGTGTGCGATATCCCTTCCCAGCGGGCTCACCCGTGCAGAGGACGTTGCGCTTATGAGGATCCGGGTCAGTGTTGCCCTTACACCAGCTGTCACTAGGACGTGGTCACACTTCCGACACTTATATCCTCGCCCAGGATGCCCGATCTGTAAAAACGAAGATGTCGAAGCCGACCTCCACCACTTGCTGTGGATGGCGGATGTGGAACTCAAACCAACACGAATTCGGCACCTGAGCATAGCTGGCCTTCCAGCAATCAATCCTTCTCATACGTCACTTGGACGCAGGGACCTCATCATCGCTCACTTCCGGACTTCATAAAATCAGCCAACCTTTTTCCATTCATTTAATCATTCATTCATCCTTCATCTCATATCCAACAGATGCCCTGAGGCAATAAATATCGACTTAAAAAAATGGTTCTAAGTCAAATATTTCAGTCAGAGGGAGCCGGTTTATTTATCATTATTTCCAAAATGCGGCTATAGCAAATGTTGACCCGTAACGTTTCGAATTCAGCGCGCAATATTTGATTCATTTTTTAGAATGAGAGAGACTCCCTGATGTACCACCTTTGTCAAAAGTAACCACGCTGTGTGTTTCGCTTCTCAGTTGGGTAGGAGGGAATTCGTACCACTTCTGACGCTTTAAATCTACGCAAAGTAAAAGATAGCTACTGTCCTGATTTCTAAACAAGTTGTGATCCTCAGATAAGTCATGTTGGCTTTAGAATATTAGCGAGAAACAAACCATGCAGCCCGGTTACTTTTGGCAAAGACGGAACATATAATAATGTTTGTGTTGATGTTTTTTGTATCTTTTAACTATTCCGAGCGTAGAAACGTTACGCGTACTGAGCAAGTGCATTCAATCAAATCGCAAAAACATTGATTTAATCCAAGAACTCCAAACAATAAGTAATCAAACACCTCGCCTTACGCAGAGGATATTGAATAAAGAAAAAAGAATGAAAGAAAAGGAGAAACCTAAACTTGTGCAAACCTTCGTTTTTAGCCGCATTACATATTCCACGCTCTACTTATTCCTGCAGGCCGAGGAAAGAGAAGCGATCGATTCCATTATTCGGCAGTCCTGCAAAACGGCACTCGGTCTTCCTATTAGTGCGCCCACCAAGAAACTCGTGCAACTGGGAATACATAACACACTAGATGAAGTGAAGAAATGACCGGCTGAACGCAACATCGGCTGGAAGACAGGTACTGAAAAGACCGACATACACTACGAGGGTAAAACCTCCCAGGTAACGCCTATTCCCCGTTCAATACACTAAATGCTGCAAGGCCGATTGTGGCACCGATCATCAGCTTCTTGTTGCCAAATTAAAGCTTCGATTGAGGAAGACGCAGAAAACTAGAAGGCTTTTCAGGTATGATCTGGATCAAATTCCATCAGAATATGCTTTGGAAGTGAGGAATCGATTTTAAGAATTATATCTAGAAGACAGAGAGCCTCAAGAGATGTGGACTGATGTTCGTTATATAATAGAAGTCGCTACTAAGGTAGTTGAAAAAAAAGACAGAAAGCAAACTGGTTATCTGAAGATGCTGTACAAATAGCTGAGGAAAGGAGGATGGCAAACGTTATGTGGGAAAGAGAAAGATACAAGGTTCTCAATGCGGATTTTCAGAAAATAGCAAGAAGAGATAAGAATGCCTTCCTGAACATACAGTGCCAAGCAGTTGAGGACAACAGCAATTGAGCAACACAAGAGCTTCGTATAAGACAATCAAAGATATCAAAGGAAGCTTCTGTGCTAAGCTGGGCGTGATAAAGGACGAACGAGGCAAGGACCTCACTCAAGCCTCAGAGATAAAGATGAGGTGGCAGGAATACACAGAAGAACTGTACAAGAAGGAATCGGATGTGCAAACCCAACATAAGACGGTTGTGATCACTGATCTCGAGCCGGGCATCCTGAAGAGTGAAGTTGAATGGGACAAAGCGAGCGGAATTGATGGCATTCCAGTTGCGTTGCTTCAAAACCTCAACCATGACGACGCTGTTAACGTTTTGAATACATTGTGTCAGCAAATGTGGACAACCCTGCAGTGGCCACAGGACTGGAGGAGGTCAGCTTACATCCCCATTCCAAAGAAAGGCAGCGCCAAAGATTGTTCCAACTCCAGCAAGATCGCGCTTATTTCGCATACTAGCAAGGTGATGTTGAAAATCCTCCAAGGTAGGCTACAGCAGTATGTGAATCGGGAGCTTCCGGACGTGCAAGCTGGGTTTCGCAAGGGCAGAGGAACTAGAGACCAGATTGCCAACCTTCGCTGGATCATGGAAAAAGCAAGAGAGTTCCAGAAACCCATCTACTTCTGCTTTATTGATTGTGCGAAAGCGTTTGACTGCGTAGACTACAGCAGATTGTGGCATGCTCTCCAAGAGATGGGAGTTTCAATTCACCTCATCTGTCTCCTCAGGAACCTGTATGAAGGGCAAGAGGCCACAGTCAGAACTGGGCATGGTCTTACTGACTGGGTTCCGATTGAGAAAGAAGTGAGACAAGGCTGCATACATTCGCCCTGCCTATTTAACCTATATGCTGATTGCATCATGAGGTAGGCCGGTATGGAGGAGTCTTCAATTGGAGTGAATATTGCTGGGAAACGTATCAGCAACCTTAGATATGCGGATGATACCACTTTGATGGCAGAAAGCTGTGTGGAATTCGAGATACTTCCGATATGCGTACAAGAAGAGAGTGAGAAGTTTGGGCTTATCTGGACATTAAAAAGACAAAGATCATGGCGTCTTGAACTATCAAGTCATGGAGCATCAAGGGACAAGAAGTGGAAGCTGTGACAGAATTTCTCTCCTTGGGTTCCAAGATTACCCCGGAAGGGGACTGCAGCCATGAAATTAGGAGACGCCTGCTTCTGGGAAAGAGAGCCATGGCTAGCTTTGACCACCTAGTAAAGAGCAGATACATTAGTCTGCCAACCAAGATCCGTATAACTCGTGCTATGGTCTTTCCAGTTGTGATGTATGGATGCGAGAGTTGAACTGTGAAGAAGGCTGACCGCCGAAGAATTGACGAATTTGAATTGTGGTGCTGGCGGAGACCCTTGAGAGTTCCTTGCACTGCCAGAAGATCAAATCAATCGATATTGTCGACCATAAACCCTGACTGCTCATTGGAGGGTGAAATTCTAAAGTTCGATCTCAGCTACTTTGGTCATCTGATGAGAAGAGAGGAGTCGCTGGAGAAAGGTTTGATGTTGGGAAAGGTTTAGGGTCACCGGAGAAGGGGTAGGCAGCGAACGCGATTGTTACATGGCATCTTCGAGGCGCTGCAGATGAAGTTACGTGATGTTAGGAAGATAGTGAGAGACCGGAAAGCGTGCCGTGATATGGTCCATAGGGCCACGAAAAGTCGGACACGACTGAACGACTGAACTGACGAAAACGACAGTCTGAAATATCCAGAGCCAGAACCAACACACAGCAAGTTACAACAAACACTACCCAGAAAACTTGAGACAAATACGTGCTTTAATCCAAATAAATTAGCACAGTGGTATCCGGAAAAATACAGCTCCTCATGTTCACTTTGCGGTGATCAGAGGGCAGACATAGAATACATCATGTTTAAATGGGAAAACATGCAAACGCTGGAGGGCCTCCAGATTACCATTATTTTACAGCGGGAGGCCGCATTGCTTATCTCTGAGCCAGGCCGGCAACACGCTATCACGTGAGGCCTGGGCCAAAAAAGGTCGTCGAGCACCATAGAGCGACGGCCATCCCTGGGGCGCCTTGAGGAGGAGCGTCCACTCATAAAGAAAAAACACATACATTTCTGTCAATAAAGTTATCTCCTCCTTCCCCTGTTGTACGGATCAAAATGAGTAAAATCATCCCTTGAAAGTGTTTTCTCAGCTTGAGCTATATTGCTTACATTGTTCCTAGCGTGCTTTCATATATACCAAAAAAAGTTAGATTCTGTAATCCAATGCTAGGATATGAGTTCACCATAGAAGGTCCAAGTCCAGGTTACAACTATGACGAAGGTTTGAGTTTGTTTGTGGGGTTTAACGTCCCAAAGCGGAAGGCTATGGAAGTCGTAATAGAGCGCTCCTGAAATTGTGACCACCTGGAGTCCTTAAACTTGCGCTAATATCGCATAGCACACGGGCGCCTAACTTTTCTCCTCCATCGAAATGCGGCTGCCGCTGCCGGGATGAATAACTGAAAGATCATTAGCCTCGTCACTGAGGAAGAGAGAATGCGTCTAACTACACTACCCTTTCAAGTCTTTAATCGAGCCATTGACATTGACTTCATAAAATCATTATTACTAACAAAACGGCTCACGCCGATAATAACCTGGAGGAGAAACGATTGGCTACTTCGTGCAGGAATTGAACAAAGGTTAAAAGGGACGCTCAGTTCGCAAACCAGGCCAAAGTTTGGACAGGGGTACTTGTCGAAGCAATGGCATCGCTTGCGAACTAATTTTCTCCATAAACCCTTGTTGACTTCTTTTCCGATCCGTACAACAAGCGGAGGTGAGGTGGTGGTGAACGACGAGGGTTGAATGGGGGGGGGGGAAGAAGGAACGATATTTAGAGAAAATATAAAATATATCTAATTTATATACGTGATTACAAGAGGAAAGTTACTGATACTAAGCACTCTCGCACATTTTTGAACGCCCCTTTTGTCTATGACCCTATATGGCGCATTTAATGATTCACGAATTCCCAATCATTTCAGTTTATTCTAGACATGTGCACGGCATTCTTGAAGCGGCCACCAAAACGCCATGAAATGACATCCTTTTACGACAGCATAGATACTGATCCAGTAAAAGGGACGGTGGACGCTTTTAAAGTATGGTAATTTTCCAAGGTCTGACAATGCGCACTAGCGAGATAGATTAACCTTTGCCGAGGAATGGCAAAGCGGAGACGAGGTGCCATTTCAAAGGCACCAGCATACGCTGGCGCCCATACCGCGTACATGTACAGACACAGCTGCTCCCAGTATTTGGTAAATTAGCTACCACGCCCCAGCCTTAATGAAGACAACGAGCATACTGGGGAAATCTTGCCTGACTCCGCCGACATGTGACACCGCGGCATCCTGTGCGGCTCATACGGCGCGAACTTATTGTTGATCACTTCGAACCTTCTCGGGCAGCAGACGTCCTGCAGCTCAGCAGCGCTGACTCGATATCCAGGAAAAGAAGAGACGTAAATCTCTCCAGTTTCAATCACCGGCATTCAGTCACGTGCAGCGACGTCACGATGTGCGTTTTCACATTTCGTGCAAATGAAAGATTTCATCAGCAACCTTCGGATGAGGAGCCTTTTGCATGAATGAAACACCGCGTAAACGAAAAAGCAAAATGTGACACAACGATGCGGGCAGCACACGTCTACGAAGGTGGCAAATACATCGAGCGAAGCAAAGACGCCAGGCGTATTAGCGCAGCAGATGCGTTGGAAGGCCGGGTTTTCATTTTCGCTTTGTATACCGCGTGAATATTCACTCACGACAACATCAAAATGGTTGGGGATAAATACAGCTCGAACCTACAGTATACGAGCGATATTATTAAACATGGTTTGGGAAAGTTGTACGCGGTGTGATCGTTTTTATTAGGGGACGCTAAAGCATCGCCTTAAGACTACACGACATAGCGCCTTTAACACCGCCTTTTCATTCGGCGTCTTTTAAAAAATATTTTCTAATTTTATTTATAAAGGAAGGAAGGCGCAATATCTGGGTCTGACTTCTCGGAAAACACCGGCAATTCTGAAAACCTATTTTGAAGAAAAAAACATGCAATATCTTTGAATGTTTGAGCTGACTCTGAACCGCGCACTAGGGGATATAATTTTTTTTTAAGTGAAAGGAAAAGTTTATTAGATTGAACATATTTACAAAGTGCATAAAATTACAGACGAGGGTCCAATAGTCGTAAGACTGCACCGGGATCCTCGATAGATCACTACAACAAAATAAATAATAACAGCAAAGTTAGCGAAAGGTTATAACATACAAAACATGGCAAATCAGTATTTTTACACACAAAAAAGGCACTAACACAGGAATTAGGCAAATCAGTATTTTTACACAAAAACAAGGCACTAACACAGGTATTAGACAAAAAATATAAATCATCAGCAATGCAAAAAAAAAATTGCTTCAAGTTATTCTTAAATGTGGACAAGGACATATAAGTTTTCAGTGTTAAAGGCAATGAGTTCCAGAATGAAATATCTGCAAAAGGTGTCATTTTTCCATAATTAGTACGAACTTTCGGGAGTAGGAAATTGTGATTCGCTGCAAATCTTGTGTAGTTATAGTTCGAAAGTAGTAACGGATTAACCAACTGGAAATGAAAGCTGACATTCAATAGCTTAACGGACGCGATTACAAGATGATACTGAAAGAGCTGGTGGACTGATAAGATATGATGTTCACATATTGAGGGACGAGCGCTAGTGGAAACAGCGAAGACAAAGGACAATTGCTTGGGCATTCTCCTCCAAAATGAGCTGTCGAGAACTGCGCGAAATAGCCATTCTATGTAGTGTATGGGCAGACACAACAAATATGGTATTTTAGAGAACGGCAACTCCAAAGCAGTCAAACTAGACAGCCACATTATTACTCGGGGATCCATCGGGCGATCCGGGGGTATCGACTAGAACGCTATCGATACCTAGATGCCCTAGACTCCTACAATAATATAGTCAGTTCAGTTCAGGAGTTCAGTCGTGTCCGACTCTTCGTGACCCTATGGACCATGTCACGCCACGCTTTCCGGTCTCTCAATATCTTCTTAACATCACATAACTGCATCTGCAGTGCCTCGAGGATGCCATCTAACCATCGCGTTCGCTGCCTACCCCTTCTCCGGCGACCCTCAACCTTTCCCAACATCAAATCTTTTTCCAGCGACTCCTGTCTTCTCATCAGATGACCAAAGTAGCTGAGCTTTAACTTTAGAATTTGACCCTCCAATGAGCAGTCAGGGTTTATGGTCGACAATGTCGACTGATTTGATCTTCTGGCAGTCCAAGGAACTCCCAAGAGTCTTCGCCAGCACCACAATTCAAACGCGTCAATTCTTCGGCGGTCAGCCTTGTTCACAGTCCAACTCTCGCATCCATACATCACAACTGGAAAGACCATAGCACGAGTTTTACGGATCTTGGTTGGCACACTAATGTCTCTGCTCTTTACTAGGTGGTCAAAGCTAGCCATGGATCTCTTTCCCAGAAGCAGGCGTCTCCTAATTTCATGGCTGCAGTCTCGTTCCGAGGTAATCTTGGAGCCCAAGAACAGAAAATCTGTCACAGCTTCCACTTCTTGTACATTGATGCTCCAGGACTTGATAGGGCAAGACGCCATGATCTTTGTCTTTTTAATGTTCAGTTTAAGCCCAAACTTCTCACTCTCTTCTTGTACGCGCATCAGAAGTCTCTTGAGTTCCACTTCCCTTTCTGCCATTAAAGTGGTATCATCTACATATCTAAGGTTGTTGATACGTTTTCCAGCAATCTTCACTCCAGCTGAAGGCTCGTCCAGACCGGCCTTCCTCATGATGCACTCTGCATATAGGTTAAATAGGCAGGGCGACAGTATGCAGTCTTGCCTCACCCCTTTCTCAATCGGAAACCAATAAGTAAGATCATGCCCAGTTCTGACTGTGGCCTCTTGCCCTTCATACAGGTTCCTGAGTAGACAGATGAGGTGAATTGGAACTCCCATCTCTTGGAGAGCTTGCCACAATCTGCTGTGATCTACGCAGTCAAACGCTTTCGCATAATAAATAAAGCAGAAGTAAATGGGTTTCTGGAACTCTCTTGCTTTTTCCATGATCCAGCGAAGGTTGGCAACTTGGTCTCTAGTTCCTCTGCCCTTGCGAAACCCAGCTTGCACGTCCGGAAGCTCCCGATCCACATACTGCTGCGGCCTACCTTGGAGGATTTTCAACATCACCTTGCTAGCGTGCGAAAGAAGCGCGATCGTGCGGTAGTTGGAACAATCTCTGGCACTGCCTTTCTTTGGAATGGGGATGTAGACTGACCTCCTCCAATCCTGTGGCCACTGCAGGGTTGTCCAAATCTTCTGACCTAATGTATGCAGAGTGTTAACAGCGTCGTGGTTGAGGTTTTGAAGCAACTCAGCTGGAATACCATCAATTCCGCTAGCTTTGTTCTTAGCAAGGCTGGCTAAGGCCCATTCAACTTCACTCTTCAGGATGCCCGGCTCGAGATAAGTAATCACAACCGTCTTATGTTGGGTTTGCACATCCGGGTCCGTCTTGTACAGTTCTTCTGTGTATTCCTGCCACCTCTTCTTTATCTCTGAGGCTTCAGTGAGGTCCTTGCCTCGTTTGTCCTTTATCACGCCCAGCTTGGCATAGAAGCTTCCTTTGATATTTTTGATTGTCTTATACAGAGCCTTTGTGTTCCTTAATTGGCTGTTGTCCTCAACTGCTTGGCCATGTATGTTCAGGAAGGCATTCTTATCTCTCCTTGCTATTTTCTGAAAATCCGCATTGAGAACCTTGTATCTTTCTCTTTCCCCCATAACTTTTGCCATCCTCCTTTCCTCAGCTATTTGCAAAGCCTCTTCAGATAACCAGTTTGCTTTCTTTCATTTCTTTTGCTTTGGAACTACCTTAGTAGCAACTTCTTGTATTATATCACGAACATCAGACCACATCTCTTCGGGCTCTTTGTCTTCTAGATCTAATTCTTGAAATCGATTCCTCACTTCCACAGCATATTCTTATGGAATTTGATCCAGATTATACCTGAAAGGCCTTCTAGTTTTCTGCGTTTTCCTCAATCGAAGCTTAATCTTGGCAACAAGAAGCTGATGATCGGTGCCACAATCGGCCCCAGGCCTTGTTTTTACTGCTTGTATAGCGCTTCTCCATCTCTGCCGGCAAATAATATAATCGATCTGATTCCTGTACTGACCGTCCGGTGAAGTCCATGTGTACAGGCGCCTCTTGTGCTGTTGAAAATGAGTATTCGCTATGGTCAGGTTGTTTTCTTGACAAAACTCTACTAGCTTCTGCCCAGCTTCATGTGGCTCACCATGACCGAACTTGCCTTTAATTCCGGATATTTCTTCACTCCCCTTAGCATTCCAGTCTCCTATGAGAAAAACGACGTCTGATGATGGGGTGCGGTCTATAAGGCATTGTAGGTCCGCATAAAATCTCTCAACGTCAGCTTCTTCAGCAGTGGTGGTCGGTGCATAGACTTGGATAACTGTTATGTTCAAAGGGTGACCTTGGATCCGAAGTGACACCATTCGGTCGTTTTTGGGGTTGTACCCTAGAACTGCTTTGCCCATTCTTCTGTTTACTATGAGAGCGAGCCCATTGCTTCTCTTGGATTCGTGCCCACAATAAAAGACATATTGGTCGCCGGAGTTAAATTCTCCCATTCCGGTCCACTTGAGCTCGCTGATACCCAAGATATCAATGTTCAATCTGTCCATTTCTCGCTTGACGTATCCAGTTTACCTTGCGTCATAGATTTTACATTCCATGTTGCTATGTGATATATCTCCTTGCAACATCGGACTTTCCGGTCGCTTCCCGACACATCCACAACTGCGCGTCCTTTTGGCTTTAGCCCAGCCGCTTCATTCGTCCTGAGCTACTAGGAATCGCCCTTTGTTCATCCCCAGTAACATGTGGGACGCCTTCCAACCTGGGGGGCTCATTTTCCGGCGCCATATCAATAATGGTATTGTGACTGGCCATAGGGTTTTCTTGGCAGGAAATACTGGAGTGGGTTGCCATTACCTTCTCCAGTGAATCACATTTTGTCAGAACTCTCTGCCGTGACCTGTCTGTCTTGGGTGGCCCTACACAGCAGAGCTCACGACTTCATCGAGTTTCGCAAGCCCCTCCGCCACGACAAGGCAGTGATCCATGAAGGGGATAATAATATAACCAACCACTATAAACAATATAAAATGTTACATACCCCATACCTCACTAAGACCTCACTAAGGAGCAAGAAGTAGAGCGGAGGCTACTCTAAACTAAATCCCCCCCAAAATCCCAGCAGTACGTAGCCCCATATACCGGGAGAGATCCAGGCTGGAGTGCACCAAACGCAGCAATAGAGCCGCCGTACATAACATATTTTGAACCTGCACAGCAACTACCCACCTGAATATATCCGGAAGCTCGCGCAATCGGGATCGCGGGAGACCTACCTGCTCAGTCATGATTCGCAATCTCAATTCCTGCCCGTCGCCATGCTCAATGCCCAAGGGGCACCTGCGGTATCCGCCGACGGCCACCTATTAGTCTACAAGCCAACCCTAATATCGGCGTCCCAGAACGAGCGAGAAAGCGCGCATGTACAGAGTTAGCTGGGCCATGCAAATGAGAAGAGCTTGTCCGCCTGCCTGGTCAGTCACGGTCAGTTACGTGGAGCCGCTTGGAGAAAGAACTGTTCTGTGGCGTCCGAAGCGCCACTTTGCAATCCTTCGGTTCCCTTGCAAAGTGGAATTGTGCCACTCAGACTCAAGGGAGGCTCAGTAGCTTCCTTCCTTCATTTCCTCTTGCCTGACTTGATTTCAGAGGGGACCCATTAAAGCAGATGAGATGTAGCTCACATTGCGAGAGGAAAGAGGACACAAGAAGAAAGAGAAAAAGGGCAAATGAAGAAGCAATATTTTAAAGCTTCAATTATGTTTGTTTCCTGGACCGCCCTTCTCATTCCCGCAGTGGCTTGTTTTTGAAGTGGTAGTGACAGGGAACGTCATGTTAGTGGACTGCACCCTTGAGCATCGCCTACGATTAACAGGAGGCAGATATCACCGATTCCATCCTGAATAGCACGCTGTCCGAAAATATCGCAGTGCCCAACAGACTCTTTTTACTCAATAAAATAAAAATACCATCGCATTTTTATTTAGCCTTTATTTTTGGCTCGAAGATTAATTATCGACATATTTCTTGCATTTTCGAGACAACATTCGACGAAATATTTGTTTATACTTACCTTCTCCGTTGAGCTTTTCGTGGCATGCATGGTGTAGGATATTTGTTACCACTCCTCGGATCCAGCCATTTCTCGCCATCATCAGGCCGCGTGCGTTGCATCTTTAGAGCAAAAACCTGCCATATGTTTTATAATTTTTTCCTCTCAGCTTCACGTAGACTAAAGCGACTCACCCTTGGCAACCGACCCTTGGTAACCTTGGAAAAAAAAGTGCTTTTTGGGATATAAAATCACGCAATGTATGATGATGCAGTTTTAGGAAGTTACAAGTGCATTCTTTCGTGATAAAGAAGGTATTCTGCACCTTCGCTGAGCTGTGGGAGGAAAACACCCACATTGAGAGAAACGTGCCGCCGCCGAAGAAATACTTGTTCAACAGAATGTTTGTTTAATACCCATTCTATCATCGAGTATTCCTGCGGTGTTGTAACTAAACACGTCACAAATAGGTTTTGAGTGCCGAAGCAACTGTGGCGCTTCTCTCTGGACACACGAAGCACCCTGTGGAAGAAGGAAGAAAAGAGGGAATGAAAGAAGATAATAAAAGCTCTCGTAACAATTTCCACCTCCTGAGATTATTCAAAGTGTATGTGCATCACACAGTCCCCAGGAGATGTCCTCCTTGCATACTTCACAGACCCGTCGAACCATACCTTGCAGGGAAATATTTTGTTGATTAAATAACACAGATGCTTCTTACTAGGGTCTCCGGTGTTTTTGTTTTTGTTTTTTTTTTCAAGTGATCTGATGCACTTTCTTAAATTCTATGCCAGGCAACCTTTACAAGATGATGTCCTTGGCTTTTTTGATAATATTTTTCAAGGGTATGAAAATTGTGCCTTTCGAAAATGAAATGCGGGTGAAATGAAGCACTCGCGAAATGACTCAAGGGAGGGTTCGTAGCTCCATTCATTGATTTCCTCCTGCCTGACTTGATGCTCAAGAAGGCTCCTTAAGACCTGGAGAGATGCAGCACACACGTCTAGAGGAGAATGGACAATGGAAGAAAGGGCGAAAAAAAGAGCAGCAAGAGATTAAAAGGCGCTATTTTATAGCTTCATTTTTTGTTTCAGGGACCGCTCTTCTTATACTTGAGGGGTTGTGTTTCATATGGTCGTGGTGAGGTAGCGATGGTGGAACGTCGTGGTAGTGGGCTGAGCCCTTGAGCATCACCCATTATTAGCAGCAAGCAGATTTCACAGGGTCAATACTGAATAAGCAGCTGTCACAAAATATCGCAGTTGCCATGAGACTCTTTTTACTCAATAAAAAGAGTTAACATCGCATGTCGTTTTAGCGTTTACCTTGCCTTGACTAGCAATTATCGACACATTTCTTGGGTTCTTGAGAGTTTCCGCCGAGATACATTTTTTATCTACCGCTCTGCTGACCTTTTTGTTGCATACATGGTGCAAGAAATTTGTTGTCACTCACCAGATCAAGTCATTTCTCGCCGTCATCAGGCTGCATGTGTTGCATTTTTCATAGCTCATAATATTTATAAAAAACAATTTCCCCTTAGCGTCACGTAGTCTAAAGCGACACAACCTTGACAAATAAACCTTGCCAACTTTGGAATGAAAGAGTGGTTGCTTGGGAATATTATAAAAAATCCCGCAATGTGTGATGATGTAGATGTAGGAGGCTGGAAGTGTGTTTTTCCGTGATGAAGAAGGTATTCTGCACCTTGGCTGAGATATGGGAGGAAAACATCAACATTGAGAGATACGTGCCGCCGCCTAGGGAATACTTGCTACGCAGAATGTTCAGTTAATACTCATTACGCGGTGCAAGTATCCCTACGTGGCCGTCACTAAACGCGTCACATATACGTTTTGAGGGGAGAAGCAACTGTGGCGCTTCTCTCAGGACACACGAAACGCTCTGAGGAAGAAGGAAGAAAAGAGGGAGTGAAAGAAGAGCTGTCGGAACTATGTTCACCACCTGGGATTGGTCAACGTACATGTGCATCACATAGGCCCCAGGAGGTCTCCTCTTCAAGACTTCACAGACCCGTCGAGCAAGCCTTTGCGGAGGAATACTTCGCGAGGGAAATAACCAGGTGCTTGATTCTGGCGTCTAAAACGATATTTGTTTTATTAATTTCACGAACTTTCTTCAAACCTATGTCAGGTGACCTTCAATAATGATGTCCTTACCCCTTTTCGATGACATTTTTCTAGGGTATGAACTCCTGCCAATTCGTAATAAAATGCCGGTATGACTTGCTCTTAAATATTAGGTATTTCACGACACCATGAAATAAGATTGTGTAACAGCAAGATATTTCACACTGTACGAATTTAGAACGAAGTCTTCGTTTAGAGTTCCTTGCAGCACATCCCAAAAAAGAATTGCATCTTTGTAATTAATGAAATAGTGCTCAATTGTTTCAGGCACATCACACAGACGGCAGTTCACAGAAGAAAAAAAAATTCTATGGAGCCATGTGTTAAAAGTTTCATAATGTTTGCATACCCTGGCAGCGAATAGAAGAAACAAGTGACGTAGAAATGAAGCTTATTGTGATATAATTAATGAATATCGATGATGATGGGTGATATACGCACGTGAAATAATTGATGACTCGCGCTAATCATCGCAAAGCGTCGTATTCCGCTCCTGACTCCAGTGGGGATTTATACCAAAATTGAATTACGAAACGCTAACTTCTGAAGACTAGCGGCTCCGGTGATTAACTTATTGTGCCAAAATAGCACTCTCCTCCGCGTTTTATAATTGCCTTGAGAGTTGGCCATTTTTTAATAATCTACGTCAAGAAGGTAATAGTCAGGCAAGAGCACGCTTCCAGTGCTAGGTAGTCCTTGCAGATGCTGTTCGAGACATTCGAGTAAAATCAGCCAGAGCACCGACGGTAGCATGAGTGGACGTGCGGCTACGAGGACGAAGCGAGTGAGCCGCGCACCCCAGCAATCAATTTCGGAAGGTTAGCATTCGTTGCCTATAGAAGAGCTCGGTTTCTCAAGGCGTCCTAATGGTGAGCAGGGAAGGAATTGCATCACTTCGTAATCGCCGTCAAGGACAGCAGGCAACGCAGATGAGCTGGAGTGCTCGTCGGCCTTAAAGCTTTTAGCAAGATGATTTGCAGCTTTATTGCAGATGATTTGCAGCTTTTGCAGATGATTTACAGAACGGGAATACCTTTCATCAAACGTGTAGAGTTTGAAGGAAGTTCCTCCTTTCTTGTCATTGATTCGCATCGTGTAGTCAAGGAACTTACGAGAATGAAGAATAACAAACGAAATTCCTAATAAAATAACTCCCCCACCCCTCCCCAGCCCTAAGTGGCCATGATCGCAACAGACATCTGCTCAGTTTCATTAAAACATTTCTCCTATCACTCCAAAGGCGCAGCTAGCTGCCGCTAGCGTGGTCCGCAAGCACTCCGCGTCTGTCAGGCTGCACACAAATAAGCGCCTCCCGCAGAGAACTTTGTTAGCGAGATTCAGTGGCCACTTCACTCACAGGTTGTGTGGCAGCTTCAGCGATTTCCATTACAGCCTGTGGTCCGGAAAGCGTCATTGTAGCTATATTCTAAATTCGCTTATGTCATGCTTCGACAGCTGGAGCCGAGAAATGTGTTCTTGCCGAATCTCTGGGCTGTAGTTGTATTTTAAGTAGAAGTGTATTTTATTTATATGAACTGACCATTAACGCGCGCCTAAACTGCCTAGAAAAGCATTACCCAGCAGCATTCAACGCCAGTTATCTCCGTTATACGGGACACAACCGCCGCATATGTTGTCTGCATCCTTCCGGCCTGCTCTTTCCGCGCTTTTAACTCTACCGTGTCCCACCTACTGTTCTACAGACATACTATTTCAAAAAGTAGTTAGCTCGTCTCGCGGGTGCTGCCGAGAGGAGGCCCTGTATATTATTTCTTCGCGTCTGAAATTATCAGCCTAATACAAAAGAGGCATCAGCTATTCTCCATTACCAGAACCGCGAACTTACTTCCTCTCAATCATCTTTTCCGAGAAGATCATATGAGAAAAAGCAGGCTGCCTTCATCACTTATGGCTTATGGCGTCTTGTTGCTATGTTTTATTGGTTTACAATTATGCCATGGTAGGGAATAAAATAAGGGAAGAAACATATTCTATGCTAAAAGAAGCATTACAGCTAACAGTTGAGCATAAATTGATTATAGCATTTTACTCCCCATTCCTGACATTATAATTCCTCCAAATGTGAGCGCATTCGGTGCAGCAGATGTTTTGAACTTTATTTATCCTTTCGCAAGCAGCTTGGTGGTTTGGCACCCATTGGTTGCTGACGTCACAACAGCACATCATCCCCATGTCGTCTACACACCCAGTGTCTGCTGCACATTTGTATCCACGCCATGGACGGTGGTCACTGAGGGCTTTTTTTTCTTATGAGAAGAGCTTTTATTTGCATATTCTCATTCTTATGCTACCTTAGATATCCTCGGAGAACTGGAGTTGTCTTGGGCTTCTGTATATGAGCCCGAAATTGATTTGCGCATGCTGCATTATTGAGGCATACATATTATGAAATTACGCTCCATTAAAGAGAACAAAACCTTGTCTATCCCCCACCACACATCTCCGTCTCGAAAAAACAAACTACCTGGAGACAGCTACAGGCTCGCACTTTCCCTTCACCGACGTTGGTAGCCCTCATCTACCCAGGCCATTACAAACCCGAATACTCTCTTAGTGGGGATCCGAGTGCCAACTTTGATCAAAGGAAAAAACCGCGCTAGATGACGGAACACGTGTTTGACGGAACACAAAGAAAGACGGGCGGGACACGCGCTGCAGAGCTGCAGAGAATGGCAAGACATATCTTGAACTCTACTGTGAACAATTTGTCTATCTTCTTTGCAGGGAAGCCCCATAAACCAGTTGCGCTGTTTAGGGCCATAGTTAGCGAGAAAGGTACATGGCAGCAACACAACAGCGCATGTCCCATTCGTCTTTTTGTGTGTTCCGTAAAAAATTTAGCGCTGTTTTTTTCCTTTGTTAAACACAAATGTCACTTCAACTAGACCAGCAAGAGACCCGGTTGACTGAGCCAACTTTGACCTCATTTTATATCTATGCCGAGAATTCCAACCACTATCTCGCTGGAACCTCACTGACAAAGAGGGTTGGGCGATCGCAGTCTCCAGCTCCGAACCGGCCTCACAAAGGCGGCTGGTAGAGTGGGCTGGACAAGTCGCCGCACGTCATGGACTGTTGGCCACCACCCGGGATCAAGAGCCTGGCCAACCCTAGGACGTAACTCCTTTACGGCTCATCAAAAAAGTTTTCACCTAGCTACTTAGGCATACAATCGAAGTATATTATTGGCATATCAGAGTGGGCTTGTTTTAGCAACAAGCGCTCCCTCATATAAAGAGCAACATGTCAATTGGTTCCTTCCGCCGTGTGCGCAGCGAAAAAATTGGCTGTGGTTTAGCTCTGGTTATACCGGGTTGAAATGCGTTAGCAATACCTCCATGACTATGACTTCAAATTATGACTAGCAGCTTACCGGTATCGCTCAAGAGGAATGTATACAACAGTTGCATCTTACCTGTACTCACCTATGGGGCTGAAACGTGGAGGCTAACCAAGAGGGTTCTGGTTAGCCTCCACGTTTCATAACACGATAGGGATAACATTAAGAGATAGGAAGCGTGCAGATTGATTTAGAGAAATAACTTAAGTTACTGACATTCTAGTCGAACTCAAGAAGAATAAATGGACATGAGCGGGACACGTAGTGCGAAGAGAGGATAACCGATGGGTGCTTAGGGTAACAAACTGGATTCCAAGGGAAGGAAAGCGTAGCAGGGCACGCCAGACAGTTAGGTGGGCGGAGGAGGTTAAGAAGTTCGCAGGGGTTAAGTGGATGCAGCTAGCACAGAACCGGGTTAAATGGAGAAATATGGGAGAGGCCTACCCCCTGCAATAGGTATAGTCAGGCTGATGATGATGATACCTATATGGCTGCGCGTATGGTTCTCTCTGCTGTGTACCTCATGGTGTAGATTGAGATGCTTAGCTATGAGTGAAAACATGGCAGACAAATGAATGACAAGTCTTCATTAAACGATGTCGTGTCCGTATCCCTGTTCATGCATGGTCCCCTGGCAGGAGCTGCCAAATCGGGTCCCTCGTTTCATATAGGTCAGTTATGTCAGAATCAGCCTGCCATAACCGTGGTAACCACGTTACCCCTATAGGCCACTATGCCACGTTCATACGGCTTGGTTAAAGCGGGGCTTTATATGTGGGCTGGCAGAAGCTGCCATTCTGGGTCTCTCGTTTCACATGGGACGGTTATGTCAGAATCAGCCTGCCAGGACCCAGGTATTCACTTTACCCCTGTAGGCCAGTAAGGCACATTAAAACCGCTTGGGTAAAGCAGTACTGGGCTCGGCTGCGGCTCATGGTCAAACGTGGCCCTTCCCGGGACTATGCGACGGGCTGAACCCTAGCGAAGTATTGCTAACGCAATAAAAGAGGAGGGGTTATAGCGTTGTGTTACTGATTACTGAGTTACTCCCTTCGCTCCTTCTGTCCAAAACAGAGAAGGAAGCCCGAACGACCATACGTTGACGCGAGAGCACACATTGCGACATTAGGGGAGCAGACAAATCTTTTTGACGAACCGGTACCTCTTTAGATGCTGTATACGTTCCTGTCATAAGGTAAGATGGAGTCCAAAGTCAGTCAAACTTGTTATTTTTGGCTTATAAAGCCTTTTTACAAAGCTATGTTCAGTCTTGGCATTGCCAGCGCACGAAGGCATGCACCGTCTCTTCAATCGTATAATCGCAGAGCCCAACGCGATTCGAATTACCGCCAGCGAACCGTGAAAGTGCCTTCCAGCCATCGCCGCCTCCGTCTCACCGCCGCCCCCCCCCCCCCCCCCCCCCAATGGCAGGCACACAACTGCGACCGAGGCTAAGCCTAACCTTGCGTTTTAAAGTCAAAAGCTTTTCTAGGCTCATGGAACGTAATCCCGTCAGCGAGATGTGTGCGCAAGATATGTGCTTGAGATGTCGTATTGCACGAGATTCCGCGAGATCGATTCTTGCCTAGCGTTCCTGCCATCTACAATTCCTCAATTTACCGCGGCCGAAGTAACGCCACGCCACAGGACCGATAGTGCACCGTCCAGTCTCACACTTACCGGAGAAATTGTGACAGATATACTGCGCCTTTACTTTCCTGTAAATCAATTACAGTTATACGTGGCACTGCAACGAATGCCGATAAGAGTAAGAGGCAAAGGATAAGAGGAACATGATGGGAGAGTGAAGGCAGGATTTCGCCATTTTCCTGTTAAGAGACATCTAAGCGGCCGTCTCATTTTCTGAAGCTTGTTCAACAAATGAATCGCGAGTGCTTGGACTTAAATCGAAAGATCATGGCATAAAGTTCAAAGGGATTATGACAGGGTCGTTCGATATGCACCTAAAATATAAATGCCGATATTTAGACAAAGTTTTTTGTAATAGAGGTGGTTGTTTTTCTCATTGACTAACTGGCAGCTCTTTTCCAGAAAGATGTTAATGCCCTGATTTTTGCGAGCAGACATTTAGAGCTTGATATTTATAATTTAATTCTCAAGATTTCCTCTCAATTTGTCGCCTTCTTTGTGATCCAACGTGTACGAGCTGACTGCGCGTGCTTTGCCAGCCTTATCGAGTAGATGAAACGGGCTTTTTTCGACTCATTTAGTTTCGAAAAAAACAGCACATTGCAACATAATATTGCGTCCGTGCCATTTGCATTACATAATCCAAATACCACTAACTATACTCCTCCCTGTCGCGTCCTCCGATATAAGTACTTTTTTTCTCGAGACAATTTCAGTGTACTTAGCCGACCCTCTCGTGTAGAGTGAGTATACGTTTAATGAGGCTTAAAACAAGGAAAAAGCCTTTGCTTGTGGCACTTTCGCATAACAGGCCGTCTTGTTCTCGTTTAGAGTACTTGAGGGCCACGTTTCGAAAAAAGCAAAGGTAAATTCGAAGGCAACCGCTGACTTTTATTCGTAATGGCAGCCCTCTATCGCCGCCGGAAATTCACGCCAACCGCGCGGCACGGGCGTGTTGCCCCCTATTAAATATAGCCGCATTAACAAAAAACTCGTGTTTTCCTCGCGGCACACCACACGACCGTTTTGTTTTAACCGCTTGTTTTTGTATTCGAGGCGACTCGTATTTAGAATTATTTAATATTCCTTGTGTTTCTTTTGTAGGAGAGGTTACAAACGCCGCCAAGTTACTTTGATCCAGACACACAATACGAGAAATGAAAAGTTCTAGACTCCTTCGTATCAAGACTGCGGAAATATTAGATGTTTCCGTATAAGAAAAACGAAGACGTGGCGTGCATATGGTATGATAAAAAATAAAGACAAGGGTATTTGCTCATGCTCGTTTGAATGCTATCCTGCACTGAAGGAGGGCTTACTTCAGGCAACCATTGTGGATGCTGCTAGCGGCATGGTCACTGAAAACGAAATTCTGAAACTCTTTACACTCTATTCAGTCCGGCCATATCCTTTCCTGAGCAGGCAGCTGAAGTTGCTAGAGCGCAAAAGCCTTGCTGGGACATAAAGCAGCCTTTTAGGCAGTCTACAATTACCAGTGCACCTTGGTCTCTTCGTCAGTCTACGAGGGGCCACAACACTTCCCCATGACAGGTGGCATTACCCCCCTCGTCAAAAGACAAATCGTCCAAATTCTAAAAGGATAGAAGAGAAAAAATAAAAGGTGAAGATATAACAGTTAAAGTACAAGGAAGCCAAAGAATGGCACTTACAAACACTGCACTTAACGCGAGTGATACGGCTTCAGTCAGGTGGCATGCATAATGTGAAGACTGAGGAGCACGACATGACGTGTGCACAGTTCCTTCAGAAAGTACTTCGCAATCAACGACACTAATAAGGCGAAGAACTCTAAAGCCGGCAAAAAACCTACACAATTATTTTTCGAAGTGAGCGCTCAGCCGCGTATCCCCGGGCCGATTCAAGCTCGGGTGCAGCAAATGCGGCAACACAGCCACCGTACAGTAGATGTTCTGGGACAACCCAGCAGATCCCCACCTTAAAATCTCCTCTGAACATTTCAGGAGCTCACGTAACCGGAACCGTGGGAGACCTTGCTGCTCAGCCATTACCCAGGATCTCGCCTCCTGGCCACGGCCAAGGACCAAAGGGTTTCCGCCAGCATCGGCTGAATTTCACCTAACGATGTCTACCTGTGTTAACGGCTTCAAAGCAAGGAGCGAGAAAGCGCTCTGTACGCAAAAAAAAGCTTCTTTCGTGCGCAGATGGAGCAAAGGCATACAAATGAGAAGAACTAGTCGGCCTGTCTAGTCAGTTACGTGGAGCCGCGTGGAAAAAGGCCTGTCCTCTGGCCTCTGCCGTGCCACTTTACAATCCTTCAGTTCCCTACCCCTTGAAAAGTAGAATTCTGCAACTCAGAGTCAAGGGAGACTTAGTAGCTTCAATCCTTGATTTCCTCTTTCTTGACTAGATGTCCGATGAGACCTCTTAAAGCAGATGAGATGTAACTCACACTGAGATAGGAAAGAGGAGACAAGAAGCAAGGATGAAAAGAGAGAATAAAGAGGAAATATTTTAGAGCTTCATTTCGTTTTGATTCCGGGACCGCTTCTCTCATTCCCACAGTGCCGTGTTTCCGATTTCGTAGTGACGGTGAACGTCGTGTCAGTGGGCTGCGTCCTTGAGCATCGCCTACGATTAACAGCAGGCAGATCTCACCGGTTCCATCCTGAATAGGACGCTGTCCGAAAAAATCGCAGTGCCCAACAGAGTCTTTTTTCTCAATAAAATTAAATTACCATCGCATCTTGATTTACCCTTTACTTTGCATCGAGAAACAAGGGTTGTTGAGACAGCTTTAGAAGAAATATTTGTTTATATTTACCGCTCTCCTGAGCTTTTAGTGCCATGCATGGTGTAGGACATTTGTTGCCACTCATCAGATCCAGCCATTTCTCACCGTCAGCAGGCCACATGCGTTATATTTTCAGAACAAAAACGTGCCAAATGTTATAAACGTTTGTCCTCTAAGCGTTACATAGACAAAAGCGACTCAACCTTGCCAGCCAACCCTTGGTAATCGTGCAACAAAAGAGTGGTTTGTAAAGATAGAAAATTACGCAATGTGTGATGACGCATTTTTAGGAGGTTGCAAGTGCATTGTTTCGTGATAAAGAAGGTATTCTGCACCTTGACTGAGCTGTGGGAGGAAAACACCCACATTGAGAGAAACGTGCCGCCGCCGAAGGAATACTTGTTCAACAGAATGTTTGTTTGATACCCATTTTTGGCGAGTATTCCTACGGTGTTGTCACTAAACTCGTCACAAATAGGTTTTGTGGGCCGAAGCAACTGTGGCACTTCTCTCTGGACACACGAAGCGCCCTGTGGCAGAAGGAAGAAAAGAGGGAATGAAAGAAGATAACAAAACCTCTCGTAACAATTTCCACCTCCTGAGATTGGTCAAAGTGGATGTGCATCACACAGCACCTAGGAGATGTCCTCTTCGCATAGACCCGTCGAGCCAGACCGTCCGTTGGAATACTTCCCGAGGGAGATAACACAGGGGATCCTTTCTGGCGTCTGAGGCGTTTTTGTTTTTTGTTTTATTTGTTTAAAGTGATCTGATGCAGTTTCTTCTATTCTATGCAAGGCAACCTTCACAAATGATGTCCTTGGCCATTTTTATTTCGAAAATGAAATGCCGGGTATGACTGGCGCTTAACATTTTTAGCTATTTCGCTGCAGCACCAAAACCTTGTTGATCACGTGCAGTCCTTGTCCTACAAAATACAATAAAGAAGCGATGCGGCCATGATTATTATTGTAATAATTATAAGTATCGACAACCAAGGGTCATATACGCGCATGGAAATATTGATAACTCGCTGCTAGTTACCGCGATTGCGTCATATTCCGCTCGTGAATGCGGTGTGAAATTAGACCACCAAATAGATTACGAAAACGTTCAATACTGGGAGATTGCGGTCTCCAGTAAAAAATATTATTGGGTAAAAATAACGCTCCTCCTCAGCATTTTAAAGATTGAAGTGGTGAGTCGGACATGCGGCAAATAGTTAACGTGCAGGATAAATTTTCCTTAGATCTCAGAGTGAGCAGTAAGGGGTGCTCATGTTTCCCGTGCAAGGTGCTTCTTGCAGATGCCTCTTCGAGACAGCGAAGTATATTCAGCCAAAGAAGCGATGGTAGCTTGAGAGAAGGTCCGGCGACGAAGACGGAGCGAGTGTGCCGCACACGCCAGCACTCGATTTCGAAATGTTATTGTTCGGGGCAACTCGAGGTGCTTGGTTTCTCAGGGCGTCCTTATCGTAAGCGGTGAAGGAATTGCATTCCTTCGTAATGGCCGCCAAGGACGACAAGCAACGCAGCTGAGCTGGTGTGCTCGTCGCCCTAAAACTTTTTTCTAGCTCGAGCCCCAATGCTCAGGCGCTCCTGGATGTAATGCGCCGCCCGTGTGGGTGGTCTCTGTGTCCCAATCTGAGGATGGAGGAGGTGCTTGTGGAAAATGTTTTTCGTGTTTCTGTACGCTTGTAATATATCGTTTTTTCCTGAAAAGCAGAGAAGGCCCTGATCAGCATAAAAAAAGAATTTGACGCCCCGATCATAGCATGTGCGTGCGAATGGGTCATCTTAAGGTTGTTTGAAAACGACTGAGCCAGACGATCAAATTGGGCGGAAGGGCGACGGATGGCTTCCAAGATTCTGGCGCCTGCTCCGTAGAGAAACAGAGAGGTGCCGTGTGCTGGCTTGATTCCACTAGATTCCGACCGTTGAACGAATGACGAGATTTTCAGTTTTTTAAGCTGGTTGTCCATGGTGACCTAACATGAACAACTTTAAACAAACGTGTACAGTTTGAAGAAAGTGCCTCCTTTCTTGTCGCTTTGCATCGCGGAGTCAATGAGCTTCCAAGAATGAAGAATAACGAACAAAGTTTCTCCATAAAATAACTCCACCACCACTCCAGAGCCCCAAGTGGCAGTGATCGCAACTGACATCTGCTCAGTTCCACTTAAATATTTCTCCATATCGGCCCCACTGTTCAATTTGTTCATACTCTGCGATGTTCTAAGGTGCAGCAGAAAGGCGCAGCTAGCTGCCGCTTGCACTGTTGGCAGGAGGCGGAGCAGGAGGAAGATGAGGAGGAAAGCAGGGTGGTTAACCCGTAAAAGAAACAGGTTTGCTACCCTACACTGGGGGAAGGGGGTGAGTCGATATAAAGGTTGTGAAGTTTCAGTTACTACAGTTACATCACAGACGTATCGCGTCTGTCAGGCTGCTCACAAATAAGCGCCTTTCGCAGAGAAAATAATTACCCAGGTTCGGTGCCCTCTTAACTGACAGTTTGTGTGGCAGCTTCAGCTGTTCCCATTACAGCAAAGACGTCGGTGAGCCGGAACGCGTCATTGTAGCTATAGCTAAAATTAGCTTTGGTCATGCTTCGACAGCTGGAGCCGGGAAATGCGTTCTTGCATAATCAATGGGCTATAGTTAGGTTGAACAATGTCCGGACTGGATTGTATTGTAAGTGCAAGTATATTCAATATATATTTAACATTAACGTGCAACTAAACGGCCTCAGACGCCATTACCCAACCGCATTCAACGCCAGCTATCTCAGTTAGACGGGAGAGAACTCCAGCCTGTGTTGTCTCCGTCCCTCCATTCTGGTCTTTCTGGCCTTTTAATTTACTGTGTCCCACCTAGTGGTCTGCGGTCATACTATTTTGAAAAGTAGTTAGTTCGTCTCGCGGGTGCTGCCGAGAGGTGGCACTGTATAGTTCTTCTACGCGTCTAAGATCATCAGCCTAATGCGAATGAGGCATTAACTATTCTACTTTCCCATAAAAGCGGACTTACTTGACCTCGGTCATCTAAACCGAACAAATCACAAGAGAAAACGAAAACAAGGAAGTCTGCCTTGATCATTTATGGCGTCTTATTGCCATGTTTCGTTGGTTTACTAATATGCCATTGTAGGGAGCAAATTGAAGAATAAATTATTTCTATGCTTAAAAATGGACAATAAAACTAACAATTGAACATAGAATAATTATTGCATTTCACTGTCCATACATGAAATTATAATTCCTCCACATTTGAGCTCATTCGATGCGGTAGATATTTTTAAGGTAAATTCTATTTATCATTTCGCAAGCAGCTCGGTGGTTTGTCCCCAATTTGTGCTGACGTCATAACGGCATATCATCCCCATGTCACCTCCTATTCGCGGTGTCGGTTGCACACTTGCTTCCAGGCCTTGCACGGTGGTCGCTGAAAGCTTTTTATTCTTCAGCAAAAAGATTTTTTGATTTCCATATACTCACATTTTTTTTAGAAGCGTTCACTATAATATGCAACCATATGATCCTCGGAATTGTTTTGGGCTTCCGTCCAGAGAATTTCGAAGAGAACGAAATCGATGAGCTCATGCCGTATATTTAAGCATAAAATCAGAAGCACACAATCATATGTTATGTGAGTTAGCTCGTTTTAGTAACAAGCGTTCCCGCACTTAAAAACCAATATGTCAAATATTTCCTTCCGTCATGTGCGCCGCTAATGGGAGAGGGGTTAGCATTGTGTTGCTGATTGATCAAGCTATTGCTCATCGCTCTTTCAGTTCAAGAACGGAGAGGAAAACCCAGACAAGCATACATTGATGCGCGAGCACACCTTGAGATATTAGAGGAGTAGACAAAACTTTTGAACTATAAGCGGTACCTCTTGGGATGCTGTTATGTGCGCGTGTTAGTCAACCTAAATATTTTCAGGAGGTAAAGCGCTTCTGTAAAATTATCTTCCATCCGGTCACTGCTAGCGCAAGAAAGGATGTGACAGCGACGCCGCTTCAATCCCATCATCGCAAAACCTAATGCAATTCGAATACACTTCATTGCCCGCACCGGACAAGAGCCTCCCAGTCGCCGCCGTCTCCGTCTCGCCTCTTTCACGGCCGCGCGCGTGCGACAACGACCGACTCCCGAGCCTAACCTTCCGTATCTCTTGTGCATGTCCAGCAAATTACTCGTGGGATCTTCAATGTAAACCTACACCATATAATGTTTAGTGTGTGAGCCCTAACCTCCCACAGGAATGCGCCGATTCATGGATTACAGCAGTGTCCCCAGCGTGTTTATTTAAACATGTTTTGTATATAACTGGATGTATGCTGCTCTTTCACACGGCAAAATCCAGGCTGAACTAGCAATACCAAAACATTAGCTGGGGTTTAGCTTTAGTTAAACCCGGTAGGTTGCGCAAGCAAAGCCGACGTAGCTTCCTCTTTCTGTTATTTCTTCTTTTTCTTTTCTGCTTCTGCTGCCCGGCGTGGCTACCGACCGGGCTTACCCGACGGCTTGAAGAGGGGCCCCATCAACGGTCTCTCTAATGGTCAAACGTGGTGGCCGGGTTTACGCGACGGGCTTTCGCAATAAAATAATCCATTTTTTTTTTTCGCACCAGTTGTGTTGCGTCGGGGCCAAGGCGGCCACCGAAAAGGGAAACAAGGCTCAGGCGTCACCCGTCCACGATGAGGTGCCCGTTTATTCACGAAGTACTGGATATTTATAGGACACAGACAACGTCACAGATGACGACCCAGTCCACATTCATGACGCAAGTACAATCACAATTCACAGAAGGGAAACCTGAACAGGACAAAGCAGAAACAAGGACCGAATAGATAGAAATACACGATATAACATATTCTGCCTACGTTGGAGGAAAAAGGTAGAAGTACATTGTCATTTCATATTGCACAAGGAAGTAAAAAGTTTGAATTTAGAAATCGTACATTATATGGTAGGTACGCGAATGTAGAGAAAACACAGAGCAATCGTTTTTTGAAGCACACAAGTGCAAACGCATGCTCTCCCTCTCCTTGTACATAAAAAACACCTGGTCAGTCAGCCGCACACAAAGTCCACACACACACACACAGTCCGGGCACGCACTAGGCGACGGCCGCGGGGGGGACCCAGGTCCGGCGGGAGTCTCCAGCGGCACCGCACAACCACTCCTGCCAAGGAACAGGGAGCACTGAGAGCTTGAAAAAAAATTCACATTAGAATGACTCACCAAACTCCTCTGGCGAGAGCGCTGCGCTTCCTTTTCACTAGGAGTGATTTTTGGATTTATTTCTAATGTCTGATTTATTTTTAATGTCGACTGTGCCTCTGATTTTAGGCACAGAACCGCATTTCCGAAAGTACCTCCAGGCAATAAAATTCCTTTCCAAATACTCCCCAAAACCTCTTACCAGTTGTATCCCCACAATGCCCTATGCTTCATTATCCCGGCATTTCTTCGCCCTTTGGCCTTAAGTGACTGCGCCTACATTCCAATGTTTGCCAATCCTTCGTTTACCCATAGCCTGAAATATTTATATTCTGCCACTGTGCGTATTTCATGGCCTTGTATTTTAAGGCCCTGATAAGTTGAGCCTTTGAAAATTATCAGAACAGACTAAACAGCGCTAAAACTGAAGCCTAGAGCGTCCCCTTCGTCTCCGGAATACTTAAGCAGAGTTTGCAATTCTTTCAGACTCTCAGCTAGCAGCACAATATCGTCTGCATACATCAAACCGGGGAGGCGCTGCTCTACCGCCTTTCCACCTAATCTATACGACAGGTTAAAACCTAGGTTACTTTCTTGTATCCTCCATTCCAGGTTTATCACATAAAGCATGAACAGCAGCGGGGATAGAGGACAGCCTTGTCTTAATCCTTTCCATACCTTGACAGCTTCCGTACTTCTTATCTCTTCCCATGCAATTTCTACTTTGTTATCCCGGTATATTTCCTGTAGGAATTCCATTATCTCATAACCGATAACTTCTTCTTTTAATATGTTCCACAGGAATTCCCTATTTACGTTGTCGTACACCCGTTTATGTCCAGGAAGGTCAAATACAAAGGTTTATTTTCCACTCTAGATATTTCGATGCACGGGGTAAGCACGAACAGGCTATCATCTAAGCTCCTACCATTTCTAAAGCCCTTCTGAAGTTCTCCGAGTATCTCGTTACTTTCTACCTATGCTTGCACCTTTAATTTCACCGCCTGCATGGCCAACCTGTACAAAACAGATGTTATGGTAATCAGCCTGTAGGAATTTATGTGCAACCGTTGTCCTTTCCCTTTATAAATCAAATTCATTTTAGTCTACCGCCAGATGTCCGGATTTTGCTTATTCGTTATGACTGTTTACGAAGGTTTTAACAACGTTTCTTTACTTTTTGGACCAATTTCATTAATCAGATTGATCGGAATTCCATCTATTCCTACAAATGTGTTTTTAGGAATATTTTTTTCTGCCTTTTTCGTGTTTAGATTGGTCAGTTCTAAGCTGCTTTTTATATTGCTACCTGGTATTGCTTCCTGATTTGCGGAGATTGCCCTATTGTCGCTCTTAAATGACTCGGCTACAGCTGATGTAATGTAGTTCACTGCGTTGTCTCCCTTTAAACAATTTTCCGCATTATCTTGAATCCGATGCTGCTTTCTTTGATTCTTTTCCCTAGCCAGCTTATATGGTTCCAGAATTTTCTTGCTCTGCCTCTAGAGCTGTCGTGTATGTCAGCCATCCAGCGATCGGTGGACTGCTTTATTTTAATTTGGACGAGGGCCTGTACCTTAAGTTTCTTTTGTAGTCTGCAATGCGTAGTCAACAACCTCTACAATGTAGTACATAATCTCGATACCGTTTACTGAAACTCAAGGGAAGCAGTGCGAGACAGTCACATTGCATGGGGCCATTCTATCAGATGAGGAAATTCTGAGCGGTGTGATGTTGAACAATGTGGGATACTCGGCGGTATGATCGGGCACAGCTGCCATTATCCGCCATTCTACGAACCTTACTCAATGCTTTTGACGTTGGAAACATTCAGAATATTTGAAATATCAGGCAGAGTGGAATAAAAGAATAATGCTTAGAGTCATCCCGACTTGAACAGTTTGTTTTTTGAACAATTTCACCGCAATGTAATCCTTAATTTTAATTGTTTTTACTACCAAACGTCTGCTACTTTTCGTATAAAAAATTTTCTGTATGCCACTGACGTCTTCCGTAAGGTAGACGACTCATGACTCGAAGTTCCACGCGGATCCCGTCTAAGTGGCACAGCATGTAGCGACTGGATAAATGCATCACTGCGGAGAAGTGCAAAATAAATAAATAAATGTCTAAAGCAATAAATAATTAAACCGGGGAACCCCTTTTTCATCTTTGCCGCGAGCCCACGCAGCATCCACGCTTCCATAATCTTCGTCGCACATCATCTTCGCTTTAGCTCAATGATCAAGAGGTTCATGTTCTTATTCTATCGACGAAGGCTCGATGCCGGCCGCGGCCACCGCGTATCGACGGAGGCGGAACAAAAGGCGCCAGGGTACTGGGAATATCAGTGGAAGGAACCCTTTTCATTCCCCCCCCCCCCCCCCCCACTGTGGTAAAATTAAGGCGGGAGACCTCCTCTATGGCATCCCACATAGGTGACGCCACTTTGAGACGTTACACCATGTAGATGAAACTTTTGCTCACAGGCCAGGATCAACAGAAGGTGGCATTTTGCATTTGTAAAGAGCGGTTTGGTGAACCTTGTTGCCCAACTAAGGCAAGGCAATCAGCATCTCTTATTTGGAAATTTGCGAGTGTCAACAGTAACGAAAGGTAGGCAGATTTTGCAAAGCTTCAAAAGAGATTAAACAAAATATTGGGGTCTAAAAACTACTCGTTCATAACGAATGGAAAGCACTGCAGACTGTTGTGCGTTGTTCATTTCAAGGATGAACATAGATCTAGGATTGGAAATTTACAAATAGTACGGAAGAATATAACTGCTCGTGCTCAACCTCTGGTGCCGCTCACCAAGGAATTGTCTGATACGTGCAGATCATTTCGTCGAGCTCGAACCCTTACTGTTCGTGAGCAATGAAAATCAAGATCCCTGTGATCATCTGAGAACAAACATGATCATTCAGGTCATGCTCAGCACCACTCCACAGGCGCCAGCTTCTTAGGTATCCACGTCAGGAGCGTTGCAAGGGGTGTGGAGACATTCTATCGCAGGATGTCGCCCGTACCTGTCGGCACCGCGGAACGTAACACTAGGCGGCGCTGTCTCAGAAACGCCGATGCAGCCGCCACCTGATGCTTCCTGCCTTTGTTGCCGCCGGCGCATTCTTCTCTCAGCCTGGCAGCCTCTACCTAGAATCCTAGGCAACGCCTGTCCGGTTGCTGACTGCCTTGTTCGACAGCCAGCACCCGGACGCGCATAGCACGATAGTGAAATTGTTTTCTCTCCAGTGATAAGGTTGCAGACGTGAGACTGCATCACGGCACCGGCGAAGCTATGGGAAACGACTGTTCGCAAGTAATATTTGAAACAGTCGAAAGGACCCTAGGTTATGTAAAGAAATAAATTGTCTAGAAATCAAGTTTTACCTATCTGCGTATGACACATTTCACTATGAACACTTATTCGGCTGTATTATTAAAAGTATGCAGCCGTTCTTCAGATATTAAGATGAATGATGAATGACCGAGACACTCTTCCTTGTAACTCAGATATCCTTGCCGTAGCAGCGGGTGTAAAGTGTTACAATATTGAAAGGCTGTAAAATTTACAAGAACAACATTATTGAGATAAAATCACTGGTATTACAAAGACGAATCAGAAACATGCAATGTGCTTCCTGAAAAGTGGAATACAGCAATTAAAATTACAGCATACAAGCACAGAAAAATACACAAAAGTAGAATACACATAAGCTTCACGGCAATCCGGTTGACGACGAGGGTATCTCAGACGGAATGCCGAAAGGAGGAATATGTGTTGAGTGAAGATGCAGCACTAGGTCGAGGTCTAGTTGGGCGCAATGCGAAACCCCCCGGTAAACAATATCCGCTTAGTAAAATGAATTAGGTGATAAATAAAATGAATTATTTCCACATTGTGGCTGCTGCGACTGCTGTGCAGCACGCGTACACTTATTTCATACTTTAATCGGAAAATTTCAAATTCGGAATAGGTGCGAGAATGTGCTGTAAAACGAGGGTGCGTCCTTTGTCATCTCTTTCGTAAGCTCAATTATTTCTTCACTCTTAAGGCTAGCAATGAGGATGATAGTAAGTAGAAATCTTTCAGACCAATTTCTGATAGCTCTCTTGTAAATAAACACAGGGAACGAAATCACGTTAGCCTTCATCGATAGATTGCCTCTATGTAACGGCAAAGCGCCTTCGTTAAACGAACATAAAGCTTTGCAGTGGCGCAAAAGGCTAAGAAATTAAGTACAGGTTTCTCATCGCCGATCGCTTACAAAAGTGCATTGCGCCGACACTTATGAAGTATAGGTTTCTCACCCCTGATCGCTCACGAAAGTGCGTTGCGCCGACAGTGTTTGACCTCGGAGTCCACACTACATGACACAGAACCAATAATATCAGATGTTCGATCGCAGCGCAGAGTCCGTTTGGTGTAGACGTCACGAAATATTTGTAATGAAGAGAAATTTTTAAATTTTCTTTTCTCGGCAATAAATTCGCCTTTCGCTTCCGATCGAGTATTAAGGAACGCAGACACAGCCACTGAAATGCACTTTTGGTATCAGTGAAGTGTGCCGCTGTTTTTATTGATTTCAACTTCACGGAATATGCTTTTCCTAAATTTCCATTGCCTGTTGACGCAGTTTATATATCGGCAGTTCTGAGAGATCGGTGAAACAAAACATGTCACCATTAGGAAATTTCACTGATCTTCGGCGTTAGCAGTTAAGCAATTGTTCAGCATTTCGTTTCCATAATGATGACATAAAAACTTGCGGCAGCTTTTGAATGCTGACCAGCGAAAAGTGCAACGTGTTATTAAGTGTGCACTTCGGCGCCACTTCTGGGCGAGGATTTACAAGGAGTATTTGGTCTCGAGCAGCTTTTAGCTACGCAGCGCCCTACGGTCTAGCGTAAGGACAGCTCAAGTGCTCCAGAAAAGTTTTTTGCCCTCGTGGCCCACAGTTATTCTTTGTACCTGTGCATCCTACTGGCCGTGTAATTCAGGGGGCACCAGAACAGGTCAACTGCGAAGGTGTGTACAAACTTAGCATGCCTTTCTGTCCGAATTAGCCATGGTATAGGCTGCGGATAAGGCCTTCAGTGTTGTCTGATCTCGTTTTTTCTACCGATGACAGCGGGGAAGAGGGAAGAGACTGTCCGAGTTTCATGTCACTGCATGTCACAGCGAAACACAAATCTGGTAAACGTTCACGAAGCAATTAACCCGACTCGGGAGGGAAAACGAGAAAGATGCTTTATGCCCCGCACTGGAAGTTTCTTCGCCATATTTCCGCGAGATGACGGCGGAACATGCTCTCATGTGACAAGCGGCCCTCTCACTCAGCCAGACTTCCTGTGCGCGGGAGGACAGGCTGTTACCTGATAGTGGCAAAGACAGCGGCTTGTAACTGCGTCGGCTGGGGGCGCGGCGATCACCTGAATCACAGGGAAATCCCCGAAGATCTCTCATTGGCCGCGACCAGAAGATCACGTGATCGTGCTTGGAGGAACTGGTTGCGTGTGGCATAGAGGCACTCAGTCGGCCCAACCCCGCTTGACAGCCAGACGTGCTCCTGCGCAGAGCAAGCCGCTGCGCTCACATATCCGCACTGGAGGGAGGGTGTTCCCAAGCGGTAAGTTTTTCCTCTGTTATGCTCCTTGAAGCATTCAACTAGCATATGATGCGGCTGCCTATAGTCAACATACGCTCTGAGAAATATCTGCCCATATTTATGCAGATATTATGCAGATAGAGATCTGTATAGAACTCTTCGGATAGTCAAAGTAGCCGAAGAGTTCTATACAGATCTCTACAGTAGCCAAAGTAGTCAGGACCGTAATGAGATTGGCGGTAGGGAAAAACAGTCAGACGTTCCACCAGTGACGAAGGACGAGGTCAAGAAAGCACTAGAAACTATGAAAAGGGGGAAATCAGCTGGATAGGATCAGATAACTACAGATTTGCTGAAGGACGGGGGGGAAATCGTGCTAGAAAAACTGGTCACCCTGTATACGCAGTGCCTGGTGTCATCGACGCTACCGGAACCATGGAAGAATGCAAACATTATCCTCATTCCCAAGAAAGGGGACTCTAAGGACCTTAAAAATTACAGACCAATCAGCTTACTGTCTGTTACGTATAAGGTATTTACTAAGGTAATCGCTAATAGAATCAGGACAACCTTAGACTGCAATCAAGCAAAGGATCAAGCAGCGTTTCGGGAACGGTACTCTACTATCGATCATATCCATACCATCAATCAGGTGATAGAAAAATGCTCGGAATATAACCAGCCCTTATACATAGCATTCATTGATTACGAAAAAGCATTTGACTCAGTTTAAACCTCGGCGGTGATGCAGGCATTGCGAAATCAGGGGGTAGACGAGCCGTACGTGAAAGTGCTGGAAGATATATATAGTGGCAGCACAGCAACCATAGTTCTGCATAAAGAAAGTAACAAAATTCCCATTAAGAAATGTGTTAGGCAAGGAGACACAATCTCCCCAGTACTATTCACAGCTTGTCTAGAGGAAGTATTTAGAGATTTGGAATGGGAGCAGTTAGGGATAAGGGTAGATGGAGAATACCTCAGTAATCTGCGATTTGCTGATGACATTGCCTTGCTAAGCAACTCGGGGGATGAACTGCAAATAATGATTGATGACCTAGACAGAAAAAGTAGAAAGGTGGGCTTGAAAATCAATATGCAGAAGACTAAGGTAATGTTCAACAGCCTCGGGAAGGAACAGCAGTTTACATTAGGTAGCGAAATACTGGAAGTAGTAGGCGAGTATCTCTACTTAGGACAGGTGGTAACCGCTGATCCGGACCATGAAAAGGAAATAACAAGAAGAATAAGATTGGGATGGAGCGCATTTGGCAAGCACTCGCAGATTATGACTAGCAGCCCACCGGTATCGCTCAAGAGGAAAGTATACAACAGTTGCATCTTGCCTGTACTCACCTATGGGGCTGAAACGTGGAGGCTGACCAAGAGAGTTCTACTTAAGTTGAGGACAACCCAGAGGGCTATGGAACGAAAAAATGGTAGGGGTAACATTAAGAGATAGAAAGCGTGCAGAGTGCGTCAGAGAAATAACTCAAGTTACCGACATTCTAGTGGAAATTAAGAAGAAGAAATGGACATGGGCAGGACATGTAGTGCGAAGAGAGTATAACCGATGGTCGCTAAGGGTAACAAACTGGATTCCAAGGGAAGGAAAGCGTAGCAGGGGGCGGCAGAAAGTTAGGTGGGCGGATGAGATTAAGAAGTTCGCAGGGGTCAAGTGGATGCAGCTAGCTCAGAACCGGGTTAAGTGGAGAAATATGGGAGAGGCCTTCGCCCTGCAGTGGGTATAATCAGGCTGATGATGATGATGATGATGATATTTATGCAATATAATTTAAATGGGGCATTGAGCGTGAAGGGCAAAGCTCCCGATTTTAAGGCACACTTCTGAATATGATACATTATATAGCATGATCACTAATGCAATTAATATGATATTTTTTATGTTCGGGGCGTGGGAGCCCCGTGGGCGAGGTACTTCTCAACTCGGTTGCTGGGTGGAGACTGGCGGTATATTTTACATTAGGCAGAGAGAGGAAAAGAGGAAAAGAAAGAAACGCGAGCTCTTTAAGCATTGCTTTCTCGAGCCTTGTTCGCGCGCACGGGCCGAGGACGGTCCACTTCGAAGGAACCATACGGCTCGAGGTTTCTTGGCCCGCATCTTGGCGGAGCTCGATCTTGCCTGGACTCGTTTCGTGTGTCGTCGCTGGGTGGCGTTGCGCATTCATCTTGCAGGCCTCAGCATTACCCGAGCCTCAAGCATTACTCGTATGTGCACGGCTGATATATAATTCTGGCGAGTTTCAAAGCGCTCTTTATGGTTCCTTCAAGCCATTGAGAACTTTGCCAATTAGGCTGTGTTGTCAACTGAGGGTGGTGCGCCAGCCACATGAAATATTATCGCTTTTTGTTTATCTGTGGTGCCAAAGTAACAGCGGGTAATGTTTGTTGATCATTATTTATAAATACCGCCTCATTAAGATTCATTTTTATGCCTGGAAGCTCTATATAGTGAATGTTAAACTATTGCGCCAGCATGCCATTCATGATACGCCTTTTAAAATATTGCACGTGCATAGTCGTACATGACAGAGATGAAGGCGCAAAAGAATGCTAGCTGGAGCATAACTCAGTTTGCATATGCTCTATGAATTTTACCACCTTAAAACGGCATCGCCTGTAATGCACGCCGTAGGGAACTGCTCCTCTAATTACGACCAGCTGGGGCTCTCTAACGCGCTCTGACATTAAACTCTACACGAGAGCCTTCAGCTTCCCCTCTATCGAAGCGTGGTGGTCGCGGCCATGGTCGAAGCTACGTCTTAGGGCTAAGTAATCAAGATTCCTAGTCACTGAGCTGCCGCTGTGGGGCACAACACCGTTTTCCTATTTGTAAGTCTTGAATAAATACTAACAGTGTAGCGAGATCTCGAGACTTCTGCAGCCAGAAGACAAGTAAATTTTATTTTGAAGATATTGATATGTTCGACAGCGTTGCGCAGCTGCTTGTGCCAGCGTCACAGCCTGTAATGAAATCGTATGTATTTGTTGCTTCTCTTGCAGATACTAACTGCGCTCAACCGTCTTCCCCGCCGACCTATCCCTCAAAACCCGGAAATAACAATTTTTAATGCTGATCGTAGTTTTTATACTCCCGAAAAGAAACTATAAAAGGGAGCCAAAAAAGAACGACTGACGACCGAAAACTTAAGCGTTTTGCCTAAGCAACCATCGGCCCGAATTTCGCCGATTTAGTTACAATAAAAAAGTCAAAACATATGCATCAACAAGCACAAAATTAAAAAAGTGAAAACAACACATGTGCGTTTATCACTTTTAAAGTAAGTCTATAAAAAACGCTGGCGCATTACTTCTAATAAACGGTGATTTCCGTTTAGTGACCTACATGGTAGACGACATTCGGATATCGCGTAAACGAGGGAACAGTCCGCTTCAAATTGCTGTAGTATTCCCCAAAGGAGGGAAACTGACGCACAGCATGCGCCTGTATGCATAGATAGTAGAACGCGTTAACGACATAACAGGCGAAAGCTTGCTCACGAAGACGTATTGTACGCGTGGCTCTAGCGCGGTCACCGCTCCCCGCACCGCGCGCGCCCGACAGACAGCGCTTTGTGTCGAACGTAGGAGCGCACTTGCAGCCTGCGTGCGAGGGTAAAAGAATCTGGTGTATAAAGTTCAGTTAGGAATCAGCGCGCCCTGTCTTTCAATATTTTCTGCGTTTTTTAGCGCGGATTAATAATTGTGCAATGAACATCAACCAATTAGCACAGCTCACCACTCTACTCCACACAGCGCACAACTGGATTGCTTGGGAAAAAAGGTGTGTGGTTGAGGGAGGGGGGAGGGGAGAAAGATTTATGTAGCGTGAATTAACCTGTTTTCACATACCTTCCGATTTAGCACAATGCAATGCAACGTTTATTCAACATCTAAGGGATGTTTGTGGCACGGACAAAAAGCGAGAAGTCTTGGCTAAGGTTAACGCGTTAACGACATAACAGGCGAAAGCTTGCTCACGAAGACGTATTGTACGCGTGGCTCTAGCGCGGTCACCGCTCCCCGCACCGCGCGCGCCCGACAGACAGCGCTTTGTGTCGAACGTAGGAGCGCACTTGCAGCCTGCGTGCGAGGGTAAAAGAATCTGGTGTATAAAGTTCAGTTAGGAATCAGCGCGCCCTGTCTTTCAATATTTTCTGCGTTTTTTAGCGCGGATTATTAATTGTGCAATGAACATCAACCAATTAGCACAGCTCACCACTCTACTCCACACAGCGCACAACTGGATTGCTTGGGAAAAAAGGTGTGTGGTTGAGGGAGGGGGGAGGGGAGAAAGATTTATGTAGCGTGAATTAACCTGTTTTCACATACCTTCCGATTTAGCACAATGCAATGCAACGTTTATTCAACATCTAAGGGATGTTTGTGGCACGGACAAAAAGCGAGAAGTCTTGGCTAAGGTCCGTACCTTAATACATGGTAAGCTTTGGCAACACATGGGAGATAAACAAAAATGCTCCAGATGGTGCAGAATATAAAAATATGAAATAGGGATTCGATAAAGCATTACGGGATAGGTGAACACATACTAGTCAAAACATGAATGCATGTGAGTTTTAAAAACATACTGGAGTGAAATGATTAGTAAGGAAAGTTATATGCAAGTTTATCCATTCAGGAAACGTGATTGAAAGACATCAGGAATAAAGAATAAAGAATGTAACAAAAAAAAAATTAAACGTGCCGAACTTTCCAAACATTCAAACACTGGGTGGTATTTCAGTTCTTTACATATTGTTACGGGGATGCATATATTGTAACTTACGCTGCGATGGGCGGATCTCGGCGCAAAGACGTGAGCGGCCGTGCACCATCAACTTTATCAGCATCGTAGGCTTCCAGAACACTTCATCGTTCACGCGTTCTTCGGTCGTCGTGTCTTCTTCCTGTGTCCTATTTCTTTGCGCTGTGTTTATTTCATGATAGTTATGAACCAACCCAGACCAAGATCCTAATCGTCATCCTCGTCGTCTGTGAGCACATCCCTTAATCGGTAACGCGTTTACCGGTTACACTATCCCCTTCGGCAAAGGAAACGTCCCGATGCGTATTAGGCGTGCAGTGTGGAAAGGGAATAATACGATTTGAGGCGGGCCACATGTATAATTTCGGAAGTGGGGGCAGCGGATTGTCACTTTGAGCCTAGCAGTGTAATCTCATTGGTGGCATCGATCACTGGGCGTAGTACACGACAAGGACCGGCGTAGTGCGGCAGAGGTTTGTCGCACAACCCCCCACGAAGGCACGGAAGGCAGAGCAACACCAGAGATCCGGTATGATAGCAATTATCAAGGTGGTGAGCGTCGTTGAGGCGTTTTTGCGCTTCTTGAGACGCAGAGCTTGTGACGAGCAATCTGGCGAGTGGCATCGGCTCAGGCGATGGTATCACGGGCAAACGTTGTGACGTAGCCAGGGACGGGAAGCAAAGTGTCGAAGCGCAGTAAGGGTTCTCTTCCCAAGAGAAGATAGAATGGAGAATACCCAGCAGTGTCATGGTGCGAAGAATTATAGGCGAATGGGACAAATGGCCAACTAATGTCACCATTGCGGTGACTGTCGGATACAAATATGGCGAGCATGTCGGTGAGGGTGTGGTTAAGATGTTCCCTAAGGCCGTTCGTCTGAGGGTGATACGCCGTGGTGAACTTGTGCCGAACGGTTCAAGAATGAAGTATTTCGTCAACAACTCGGGAAAAGAAACAGCGGCCACAGTCGGTAAGCAGCTGACATGAAGCCTAATGAAGAAGTATTATGTCGTGCAGAAGGAAGTCGGCAACGTCAGTGGCGCAGCTAGTTGAAATGGCACAAGTGACCATGTAGCGCGTGGCATATTCGGTGGCCACAGCAATCGATTTGTTTCCTGACATGGACTCAAGCACGACATGAGATGCCCAGGGGCTGTTCGAAGGTTCGATGATATCGTGGCAAACATCTTGTCCACCTCTAGCTGGATGAGTTGGCGCTCAGAAAGGGACACACGCCTCCGATGTACAGGTCTTGAATCGCCGCTGTCAACGCGGTGAGTCACAACTTATGTTTGGCCCAGCGAACCGGTGGCAAAGTCAAAAATCTCGGTGAAGGAGAAAAAAAGATTGTATAAGTCCTGAGCGTGTTCAGGGCTAAGGTCGGAGGCAATCATCGCAGAATTAGGGCCCGTAATTGCGGTGAAGAGTACGGGTGCTTGAAGTTAGCTGGAAGGTGAGCCAGGTGTGAATGCACAAATGGTGCAGTCTGTGTGGGGAGATAAGGCAGCAAGGGATATTCCTTCGGGAAGAACTTGGGGTGATAGAATGAAGTTCATGATAGGAAGGTAGGTGCTATACTGGGTAACGCCTACAATAAGTTAGAAAGAACAACGTTGCAGTCGAGAAAGACATCGGTTATGGGGCAAGCAACAAAGTCACCGTCAGGCACAGGCGGGAAAGGTGACAGAGGTAGATAAACAGCAGTCAGGGGTCTGGCGAGTGAACTCACTGCAACGAAGGCGGGGTGCAGATTGATGATGTCTCAGCAGAGAGGTAGGTCCAAACGAAGAAGGCGGATTAGGCAGTCGATAGGGGCAGAGTGGGCCGTTAAAAGTCAAGACCGAGGATCACATTGTGAGGGAAGTGGCTGAGGAGGTGAAAAAAACAGGGATGTGATGACCGGCAATGGCGACTCGAACAGTGCAGAGGCTAGTGACGGCAGCAGTACTGCCATCGGCAACACGAACGGTGGGCGAAGCGGCGGGGACCTGTACTCTTTCGAGGCAACGGCTAAAATATGAGCTTATGATCGAGACTTGGGCGCCAGTGTAAATGAGGGCAGAGACAGGAACAGCATCCACAGAGGAGGTTACAGGGCGAGAGGAGAGGAGGTTACAGGGCGAGAACCTGCGCTATAGATGATTTCCCGGTCGGGGTACCAATGCAGCGTCACCTCCGGGAGCTGCATTGGCTAGTTTCGCATGAAGCGGCCGGCGGAGGATGGTGAGGGACTGCGATGAGGAAAAGGTGAATGGGAACGGCTGGCTAGCGGAGAATGAGAGCTACCAGACACAGGAGGAGATGGAGTGGTCTTGGTGTGGGGCAGCTCATAACGAGGCGAGAAACGGCGGGGGCCGTAGTCGTAGTAGCGGCCAACGTCCCAGGTAGCACAAAGTGGGCTATGACGTGGGGGCCCGCTTTGGGCCCCTGGGGGCAGCCCATACGGGGCCCATGCGGGATTTGCAATACCTACCCAGCGGGACTCCGCGTGGGCTGCCAAATTTTGCCGCGATTGGCCCCAATATGTATCCGTGGGGGCAGCCCAATAGGGCTGCTCGCATTGAGCCCAGATAGCCGAATGCGGGCAGCATACCGGAATCAATAATGGGTCCCTCATTTATGAAGGCAGTGCCGCCCCATTGATCACGGTTTTAATTTTTAAGCCGATTAATCCCTCCAGTACCTGCATTGTACCGGCGCGGGCTTTGCTGATGCCAGTTCGTTTCGGGCTGGCCCACGTGGTGACCTCTTGGGTTGAATCTGGCATTTCCGGGGCTGCAAAAAAATAGCAGTATTGAAGTGTGAAACATTGAGCACTATTTCATTACCTTACATTAGACACTCAGTAACACAAGAAACATTTATTCAAAACACTACAATAATCTGGGGGGGGGGGGCCGCATCGCGCCTCAAATGTTGATCTCAATATTTATTTCGGTGGTGTGTGTAGAATAATAATGGCGCCGGAAATATTTTAAGGTAGGTCAGAACATAGTCGTAAAGCGGAACAGTTACTGCTGCATATTTTCCGCCACTACTGCAAATATATTAACGTAAATTTTAGAGTAAACCTAGATAGTCTTTATTCATGGCATGGATATGCATGAAATAGTTATGTGAGAAATCCAGAAGATGCAATTAGCGGCGGGTATATGATGAATTACATGAATAAAATGGTGCCTGAAAGATAGGGTGAAGGCGTTTCAGACCGGTAAGCCCGCCTACGGCCAATTTGGGGCCCAATGCGGCCTTTCATGGGCAGCCCCAATTGGGCTTCTCTTATTTGTACCGCATGGAGTACGAATATAGGCTGCATTTGCCCGAAATCAACCCAAGAAATACAAATCTGGGCAGCATTGAGACATGACTGCTTTTCAGCCCGGATGCAAACCATGCGGGACCTCTTCAGGTTTTGCGTGGGCAGCCTCATTTGGGATAGCCTGTGTACTATTCGCTTTAAGCCCACATTTGCATCGGATGTGCCCTGAAGTGCCCCAAAAGAGACCGATGCGGGCAGAAGGGGAAGGAGCACTTTCCTGCCCCGCTACAGGCCATGCGGAAATTGTCTAGGTTTTTGATGGGCGACCCCATTTGGGGCAACCCAGGAATGTTCTGCTTGAAGCCTACATTCCGTTTGACCTTCCCTCGAGAACCCCTCAAGGGTCCCATGTAGGCAACGCGCGGGCATACCCGCATTTAGCCCCACCGCGGCCCATGCGGGACCTATTGCGCTTTTGAGTGGGCAGCCCCAATTAGATTAGCCCAGGCTTTTTCTACACAAAGCCCGAATTTTCTTTGCATCGGTCCTAAAATTCCCCAAGAGGGACCGTTGAGGGCCAGATGTGGGAATATGTACTCAGTTGGCCCTTTCCACGCCTATATGATGCCCAGATGGAAAAAGCAGGGGCAAGCCCAATTTGGGCTTCCCCGCTTGATTCCTACAGGGGACCTTCATGGGTGTCATCATGGTTGCCTAAGCCCAACTTGCCCGTACGGGCCCCAGGTGGGCCACGCAATGTGTGCTACTTGGGGTAAGTGATGGTGCGCTGCTCATCAGGATTGCGATATCGGTAACATGGCATGTAGCGGCTGCCTGGTGTAGCGGAAGCGGCCATGGGAGGGGCGGGGCTCGAAATCTGGAGTTCCACGGTACGGTAACAGGGGAAACCCAAGTTAGCAACATCTTGACGGCCAATGGCTTGAATGAGAGGTATAGTCGCTAGGTTGATGTCCGAGAAGGGTGGGTTAGATACAGAAGGAGCGAGCACTTCCAGTTCCGCCCATCGCTGCGCAAGTTTCATTAAATACATAAAGTAATATCTTAGTGGAGGTCGCGGGTTTGACACGACCTGACGCTCCGCAGCAGTCGTCACCTCGGAACTGTCACGATGAACCCAACGTGGCTCAGTCCACCCCGTACCTCCACCAAGATGTTACGAGGATGTTACGCTTAACTTGCGGTGCGATGAGCTGAACTTGGCGCAATGACTTCATCGGCCGTGCTGCATCCACTCTGTCAGCGTCGTCTTCTTCCAGAACACTTCGTCGTCCACGCGTTCCTCGGTCGTCGTCGCTGTCTGTGAGCTCACCACTTCGTCAGTCATGCGTTTCCCGGTAACAATATTTATTCCGCGCCCTCTTCAATGAATGCACTCAATATATGTATTGTCCTTTGCGAAATCCTTCAGCCATATTAGCAGTTCAAATTTTAGCATTTGCTTTTCATATCAGGCATGACATTTCCTTGTTTCCATTCTTCTCGGTTTTGAGACGGGTACATAAGGGTTGCTTGTTCAGGTTAGCTAGTAGTTTCAAGGTATTAGTCCTTTTTGTTCTTTCAAACCTGCATTTCCTAAAGCTCTGGAGATATACATAGATTTTACGCTGACCATATTTAGCTGCGTAAAGATCTCCTGCGTATGGCTTAAATAAGGTGCTTTACAAACTTTGCGGATGGCTTGTTCCTCTAGCAAGTGAAGGTCGTGAATACAGTACTCGTAGTGGTTCCCTGTAAAATACGCCCTAGCTGAGTACTGAGGAGAATAAACAGTTTTAAATCATAATGTTAATCGGATAAGTGAAACAATGTTGGCACATGAGGCTTATTGTATTAGAAAGTTTTTTGATGAGGTGATTTATATGAGCATCCCAGGAGAAATGTTCATAAAAATAAACACCGGGTGACTTGAAACTTTCAACAACCTCCATCTCTCTGCCGTAGATACAACTGGCGGTTATGCACAAACTTTATTTCTTGGGTGGAACATAGCAGCCTTGGAAGCGGTAATATTTAACTTTGATGCATTTATTGCTTCCCACGTTCCAACTAGGTTTAAGTGTACCATTAGCACGGCAAGACAAATCTAGACCTGCTCTAAGCATTTAGATCGGAAGGTAATTTGATATGTTGTTACTGCCTTTTTCTCTATATACTACTGTGCCTTCTGCACATTTGCATGTTCCGAGGAAACACACCAGAAGTAAGACAAATATGCGCCAAGATATGCTCGATTAGGTTGACAACATATTTTGTAGGAATTATTTGAAAGCCCAATTGTCAGAGGACGTGCAGTTTTCCAAACTGATACTTCATATTCCGGGGCCGGTTCAAAAAACGCGGTTTGTTGGAAATAGCGTTTTGTGAAAGATAAGTGGTCTAGACCGAAGGACGATGAGAAAAGACCAAAATAGTGGTTTTTGAATGTGTAAGCTAAGTCCTCCTCTGAGATTTCTACGTCATTATTGTTTAGTTTTGTAAGCATCCCAGGAGCTTTGCCCAATATGTGGTTCAATCTACGCCTGAAATCACCTGACTGCTGGTTCTAGAAATTTAGAAGATAATATTGATAACGATAACGGGTACAGCTCTCCCTTTTAAAATTTAAAAATATTCGTGTCGCATTTTGCCGCGAATAAGCGAGAACGGCCATTAGTAATCCGGAAATACATCGATATATCAAGAAATTCATTTTGCAAGATGGCCGATGACAACCGGTAAAAAGAGTGAATGTGGTTTGTTTGATGTGTGCGAGTTTTGAGTGGTAGAAGCATAGATGTTCGTTACACTCCATATCCAGCACGGGCAAAACCAGGGCAATCATATCACGTGGCCCAGTCTTCTGTTTGAGCGGAAGTTTTGTGAATAGTCGTATACGCGATTATATAGAGAATGTGCTTCTTTGTAGTGACTACAGCTTTTCTTTAAGCCCCGCCGGGATGGCGCAGTGGTTACAGCGCTCGACTATAGTACCCAAGGAGGCGGGATCGAAATCTGGCCACGGCGGCTACGTTTCGGTGGAGGGCAAACAGAGTACCGCCCGCGTGCTATGCAATGTCAGTGCACGTTAAAAAAACCCTCGAGGTCGCAAATTCCGGAGTTCTCCCGTACGGTGACTGTCATACCCTGAGTTGCTTTGGGACGTTGAACCAAGCAAATCAAACCACACCAAACCTTCTCTTAGGTGCAGCTGCTACAAATGATTACCATTGTAGGGGGTCTATTTGGCTTAAGTACGTACCACAGCTCGAATGAGACTGCAGCCATGAAATTAGGAGACGCCTGCTTCTGGGAAAGAGAGCCATGGTTAGCCTTGACCGCCTAGTAAAGAGCAGAGACATTAGTCTGCCAACCAAGATCCGTATAACTCGTGCTATGGTCTTTCCGGTTGTGATGTATGGATGCGAGAGTTGGACTGTGAAGAAGGCTGACCGCCTAAGAATTGACGCGTTTGAATTGTGGTGTTTGCGAAGACTCTTGAGAGTTCCATGGACTGCCAGAAGACCAAATCAGTCGATATTGTCGACCATAAACCCTGACTGCTCATTGGAGGGTCAAATTTTAAAGTTAAAGCTAAGCTACTTTGGTCATCTGATGAGAAGAGAGGAGTCGCTGGAGAAAGATTTGATGTTGGGAAAGGTTGAGGGTCGCCGGAGAAGGGGTAGGCAGCGAACGCGATGGTTAGATGGCATCCTCGAGGCACTGCAGATAAGTTATGTGATATTAGGAAGATAGTGAGAGACCGGAAAGCGTGGCGTGACATGGTCCATAGGGTCACGAAGAGTCGGACGCGACTGAATGACTGAACCGACTGAACTGAACACCTCTTTCTGGTGCGCGAGACAACTGTTCTCTCTCCGTGAAAAAATGAATCTTTCAGATTCCGCGATGCTAGTGGTGACCTTGCCTGCAGTAGGAGAAGAAGCAGCGAACGATACAGCTGCACCTGCGCACTCAATGCGGCCCCTTCAAAAGAAAGCCATGCACTATTGAAGCAAAAGCTTCCCTGCGGTAGCAGTGTTACGTTTCGCGTTCGCCGCAGTTTAACCTTCAGCCGACCTTCAGCCACGTGCTCAGCGGTGCTCGGCCTGATCGCCTCTCGCTTCTGCGCACGTGTGGTGCGCGGAGAAGCGGCTGTTCATTATTCTGCAGCTGCTTCGCTTCTTCTTCTACCTCGAAAACTCGCCTCTTTCTCTAGTTCTTCATACGCCTGGCAAACTTTGTACCGGAACATAACACAAGTTGTACCTCGTACGTCAAAGTCACTCGTACGTGAAAGTGCTGTAAGATATATATAGTGGCTGCACAGCAACCATAGTTCTGCATAAAGAAAGTAACAAAATTCCCATAAAGAAAGGTGTTAGGCAAGGACACACAATCTCACCAGTACTATTCACAGCTTGTTTAGAGGAAGTATTCAGAGACTTGGAATGGGAGCAGTTAGGGATAAGGGTAGATGGAGAAAATACCTCAGTAATCTGCGATTTGCTGATGACAATCCTTGCTAAGCAACTCGGGGGATGAACTGCAAATAATGATTGATGACCTAGACAGAATAAGTAGAAAGGTAGGCTTGAAAATCAATATGCAGAAGACTAAGGTAATGTTCAACAGCCTCGGGAAGGAACAGCAGTTTACATTAGGTAGCGAAATACTGGAAGTAGTAGGCGAATATGTCTACTTAGGACAGGTAGTAACCGCAGATCCGGACCATGAAAAGGAAATAACAAGAAGGATAAGATTGGGATGGAGCGCATTTGGCAAGCACTCGCAGATTTTGACTAGCAGCTTACCGGTATCGCTAAAGAGGAAAGTATACAACAGTTGCATCTTGTCTGTACTCACCTATGGGGCTGAAACGTGGGGGCTAACCAAGAGAGTTCTACTTAAGTTGAGGACAACCCAGAGGGCTATGGAACGAAGAATGGTAGGGGTAACATTAAGAGATAGAAAGCGTGCAGAGTGGGTCAGAGAAATAACTCAAGTTACCGACATTCTAGGGGAAATTAAGAAGAAGAAATGGACATGGGCAGGACATGTAGTGCGAAGAGAGGATAACCGATGGTCGTTGAGGGTAACAAACTGAATTCCAAGGGAAGGAAAGCGTAGCAGGTGGCGGCAGAAAGTTAGGTGGGCGGATGAGATTAAGAAGTTCGCAGGGATCACGTGGATGCAGCTAGCACAGAACCGGGTTAAGTGGAGAAATATAGGAGAGGCCTTCGCCCTGCAGTGGGCGTAATCAGGCTGATAATGATGATGATGATAACGCAAGTGTCCGTGGAGCGCCACGCGTGACGTCATCACTTAGCTGTGCCTCTGACAGCGCATGCACGGTGCTCTTCAGAGCTGTTCCACCGCGGGGGATATAAGCCTTGGAGGAACTGCGGCGAGCCTGGTGAGCTCTGCCATGGATGTGGCAAGAAAGCTTAGTGCGATCGCTCGCTACGCTCACTTACAAGCCGAATATACTCATCCTGCCGACGTCACTCGTCGTGTAGAAGTGGCTCCTTGTAAAAACGAGCTGTGAGAGCTACACTAGCGATGGCAACCCCAAAAAAGCCAGCACACTTGTAAAGTGACGACGCAATAGGGCGGAGAAGAACGGGCGACAAAAGCAACAGAAACGATTCGGTCTTATCCTCGACTACTACTTACTTCGCTTTCTATATCCTGGTTTAGCCGAGTTAAGCCACGGCCATTTATTTCTGCACGATCGGCAGCACTGCCTCACAGAGTGGCTCCCTCTCTGCTCTCTGAATGCGCCCACGCGGTTACGTGACCAGTGAGAACGGAAGCGGCCGTATTTAAGTCTTTGACACCACAAACAACAAAAAACCATGATAATCGGAAAAGGATGTATGGAGTCCACACGACCATGACTGAGAACTTCGATCGCGCGAGAGATAACGGCTTTGTAGGGAGATGTGCTCCTCCAGAAGCAAGCCCTTTCCAACGAATGTTGTCTGCACAGTGTTTGCGTACATTGGTCCCCGAACGCGAAGCATTCGTGTAGAACTCCCTCCCCCCCTTTGTATTTTTCTCCAACAAGCAATTTGCACAGGAATAATAAAGAGCATGCGCAATAATAGAGAACACTGCCAACACTAACAATCAGCGGTCAAATATGACTTAAATTACACTTAATCAGCGCCATGGCCTCCGCAGAATCAGAAATTTAGAGCCAGCTCTGCTTGACAAAGTGATTTATAGTCAACTTATTTTAAAGACGCTGTCATTACTTCGTTGAAAGCAGATTAAGGATAGTCATTTAAAACAGCGGTAATTTCATGCTTGGCGCATTACAGCGATCATATAAAATGTGATGAGGCGCTAAATCGAAATATCTTCGAAGGCTAGGCTCACAGATTTAGGGTCAATTGAAAACAATGCGGATCAATGCAATTGAAAGATTGTAAATAACAAGACGGAGAGGAAGGTTGGGCTCAAATACGAGCGCTCAGTATTTCTGAATGGGCAGAGACAATCACAAGATTATAACCGCAATCTCTCAAGAGCACTCACGTTGTGTCGTAAAGAGTCATTCGAGCGCGTCGTACTCGACTTGTTTTTGGACACGTGAAAAAGAAAAAACACTTGGATATCCTAATACCATCTATGAAATCTCACATCAATAATTATTTTATTTATATCTTTATGTCTATTTCAGGCAATCGCTTAAGGCCCTCGTCTAGTGGGTAATACATAGGGGTGGTAAGAATGAAACATGAAGATACAAGAAGGAACATCTATCATGAGGAATTGACAACAACAAAACAAGAAACGCGCGATAACTGAATAGTTAACAAATATCAAAATGTGTCTTAACAACAATATTTAAAATTAACATATATAAAGGAAAAACGTAATAAACAGAACAAAAAAGCAAAACTCCATCCCATAACGTTGGGTACAACGGAAGTAGCAGAAAACTACACATTGGTGTCATTTTTATTTTAAGTACATGAAATATTGCCGCATTCGTTTCATTTGCAATTGTGGAAGGCAGCCTGGTTCCAGTATATAATGGCTTTTTGTATGAACGATTTGGCAAAAGTTGAAGTTGCATTTGACCTTTGAAGGGTAGTCATAATGTGAAAACACTGCCAAGTGCGAGTGAAAGAATATCATCGTGAAGCAACGGATGACGGAAAATTTTGTAGAAACGAATTAAACGAGCGTGTTTCCGACGATTGTAAAGGTTTTCAAGCCCAGCACGAGCTTTTATCGTGGTAACGCCAGTAAAACGTGTTTAGTCTGAAAAAAATAAAACGAGCCGAACGCTTTTGCAGGGATTCAATAATATCTCGGACGTAGGCTTGATCTGGTTCCCCTATGGCAGACGCGTAATCAATTTTAAGTCGAATTTAGGTCGAATAAATATAATAGAAGGCACTTTACGCACGGATGCCGGAGCTGCCGACAGTTATGTTTTAAACAGACATGTGAACGGTTAGCAACTGCTAGAAAAAAGTTAATATGATTGTTCCAGGTGAAGTGAAGGCAACCTTCTAAATACTTGTAGGGGAAGCTGTCTCATTTGTTTCGTCATTAAACGATTATGTGGGTGGGATGCGCCAAGGCTTTCTGGTTAAAGAGATGAGCTTAGGCATGGACAGGCTTAGGGTAATGAGCCATAGCTGGCACGAAGTGTTAACAGAATCGAGATCAGCTTGTACAGATTGTCGGTCAGAGTCATTTGAGATCCTTCAGTACACAACAGAGTCATTATCAAACATAAGGTAAGATGGAGTCCAAAGTAATTCATGAAGAATCGCAATTTGGTAAGCCATTAATAAATATTAGGACGAGCAGTGTACCAAGCACTCTGCTCTGGTGTTCGCCAGATGTGACATTAGCCAATATAGAGTTAGAAGCGTTCACAGAAGTGAACAGAACACAAGATGAAAGAAAATACATGATCGAAGTAAGTACCTGAGGGTTATTATTGATATGTGATAGCTTAAGCAGTAGTCTATGGAGAGGAACATGATCAAATGCGTTAGAAAAATCCAGAAACAAAGCATCAACTTGAATTCCGGCCTCTAAAGAAATAACAAATTCGTTAGTTATTCTGGCGATTTGAATGTCGCAAGAATATTTCTTGCGATAACCGAGCTGATATTTAAATATGATGTAATTTTCTATATGACTATCGCCTATGAATTGGCTCATTAAGAAAACCTTACACAGCGCGGGTCGTCGCGCATGTACTACGGGGAGGGCTAGCACGCAAGGAAGGATTTTCCGGCGACAAAACGTTTAACCAGCTAATGAATTTTCGTCCGTCTAATGCATGCATTCGATGCCGACACTTTTATACGCGGCAGGGTGACGAATATAGCTGAGAGAAACGTGCCCTAAATCCTGTGCGCTTGAAATAAAAGAGAGTCGTTCAACAAAGTCGAAACCGCACCAACCACCACTGGGTCAATCATTGGGCGCTTGCGAGCATGCTTATTACGTTGTCAGTGAACAAACACGCGATAACTGACAGCGCAGTGCACCGTTTGACGGGCAATGGTCGTACTGTTTTTCACTTAGATGTAACGTGGAGTTATATTGGTAAGAATGCGGCTGGTCATAGAGGAAGCGGAGGGGACGGCGGTGCGTTCTCACAAAGACGCTTCAAACTTTCCTCATATACATGACTAAAACACACGGCTCACAGGCCACAATCCCCTCATCGTCGTCGATGCATACGTTCTTGAGCGCAATAAGCAGTTTGTTCTGCAGCTCGGGACAACTCGACGTATTATAGTGATCACTCCAAGTGAGCACCAAGAGCAGATGGGCTTTTTGGTGGCTCCGTCCTGGGAGCCTACCGCGAGCACGCATACGATACGCACGTTCCCTAATCTCGTGGAGGGCACGCACTACGATCCGTCGCCCCCTTCTAGGCCTAACCAGAGTAGAAAACCAAGCCCGAAAACGGTGCCTGTACCCGCCCAAGCAGCCCCTGCTCCGGTTTAGCCTGTCCCATCCGCCGTCAATACTCCAGCCGATGTCGCCTTTGTAACGTTTAAACACACCAACCGAGCTCAACAACAGCAGAATGCGCGTGACCCATACAGTCGTGAATCGACGCAAGCAACTTGCCTAATTGCTTTCCGGAATTAAACGTCATCAGGCCAAGATGAGTCATCGCTGTTGAACGGATATGCCATGGAGCAGCCAGGCCTGCAATCCCTGCAAGTCACCGCCGCGGACCCCGACCTTGGAAACAATCACTAAGGATCCATTTTACCAAAACACCATTACGGTCGCCACTCCGTATGAGGCCAACGGTTTTTACCTTGCCGCAAAAAGAGGTTGTATACAGCGCCGTCGCCCGCTGTTGTGTGCGGCTTCATATCACAGGCCTGCTTTGCGGGGACACCCCGACAGATGCTGCAGGACCTCAAGACCCCGCAACGCGGACACTGATAGCATTGCAAGCTACATAATGGATAAGAGCATCTCCATGCTCACTACTTTTTCCCACGAAACGGTTCCCCATTCCTTACACTCTGCGTGTAGTATGTAGGTGCACGCCATACAAGGGGTGTCCAGATACGTGCAGGAACTGTCCTCGCCTGGGCCACAGATATGACCTGTGCACCCTCTCCAAATCTGGTCTCTGCCCGCGGTACAGAAAAAAGCATTACCCACAGGATGTTCACTCCTGCATTCTTAAGTGTATTCTTTGTAGGGGTCGGCATCTCACAGACACCGGTTTGCGTAGGGCGATGAATTCCATCTCAAAAAGGCGCAGCCTGTCGCCCCAGAGGACAAAGTTCTCTAACAAGTAGCATTTTCACACATTCCGCATGACCTTTCCAGCGACCTCTAAGTGTTCGTCCAAGGCTACCAGGACGACACCCAGAACCTCACAGGACCCGGAAGTGAAGACACTGCGGAGAGATAAAGTGCTTAAGGGTCGCCGTCTCTACCTCCACATTTGCTCATAGTCCCGCTCCACAATCCTCAACAGTTCAACTTCATCAGAAGAAAGGCCAGATGTGAGCTCAGTCGAGCTCTGAGACCTGGAAAGTATAAATGCCAGTACCTCGCTCAAAACCCAGAAGCCAGGCTCGCTGATTGTATTACTGCACAGTGCAAAAGCGTGATTGAAGCTACTGTTAGCCATCTATTGAATGGGGTCAGCTCTATAACTTTATCCCCAAACTAGATGAAGGTTTAGCTGAACTTGTTCTTGGGCCATCAACATCGTCTCCGCCAGTAGCTGAACAGTCCATCCCTTTTCTTCGTCCCGCCACCCTATAATATGGCTCCTCCAAAGGGCGATAGTTTTTTTTACAGAATATGTGATAGAAATGCATGGGATATCGGCTACGCTCAGCAGCAAATATTGCCTATTTTCTGTACCCGCTTGACATTATCGCTATTCAGGACGTCAGTTATCATCATCATCAACATCAATATCATCTTCATCAGCCTGACTATACCCACTGCAGGGCGAAGACATCTCCCATATTTCTCCAATTAACCCGGTTCTGTGCTAGCTACATCCATTTGACCCCTGCGAACATCTTAACATCATCAGCGCACCTAACTTTCTGCCGTCGCCTGCTACGCTTTCCTTCTCTTGGAATCCAGTTTGTTGCCCTAAGTGAACATCGGTTATCCTGTCTTCGCACTACATATGTCCTGCTCCTGCCTATTTCTTCTTCTTGATTTCCACTAGAATGTCAGTAACTTGAGTTATTTCTCTAACCCAGTCTGCACGCTTCCTATCTCTTAATGTTACCCCTACCATTTTCCGCTCCATAGCCGTCTTCGTTGTCCTAAACTTACGTAGAACCCTCTAATTTAGCCTCCACGTTTTAGCCCCATAGGTGAGTACAGGTAAAATGCCACAGTTTTATACGTTTCTCTAGAGTGATACCGGTTAAGCTATTAATCTTAATCTGCACGTTCTTGCCAATTGCGCTCCATCCCAATCTTATTCTTCTTGTTATTTCCTTTTCATGGTCCGGATCTGTGGTTACTACTTGTCCTAAGTAGACATATTCGCCTACTACTTCCAGTGGTTCGCTACCTAACGTAAACTACCATTCCTTCCGGAGGCTGTTGAACATTACCTTAGTCTTCTGCATATTGATTTTCAAGCCTATCTTTCTACTTTTCCTGTATAGGTCATCAATTATTATTTGCAGTTTATCCCCCGAGTTGCTTAGCAAGCCAATGGCATCAGAAAATCGCAGATTATTGAGGTATTCTCCATCTACCCTCACATTTATATTCCGTACATGTTTCTATCACCTGGTGGATGGTATGAATATGATCGATAGTAGAGTACCATTTACGAAAGCCTGCTTGATTCTTTGGTTGATTGCAGTCTAAGGTTGTCCTGATTTTATTAGCGATTACGTAACAGACAGACAGCTGATTGATCTGAAATTTTTAAGGTCCTTAGCGTCCCCTTTCTCACGAATGAGGATAATGAATAAGGACGTCAATATTAGCAGGCAACTGCCAAGATACGCTAATATTCCTTCGATTCAATTGTCATTGCTCGGGTGGCCACATACTTCAATAACCCATTGCATTACGCGGAGCATGAAGTCCCCTCCATACACCTCACAACCTTATCGAAATTACATCCCCAGAGCAGAACAATCTCCCTTTCATCTCCCAAAACAGTTCATTCACCTACTAGCCCCACTCTTTAATTCCTCGAGAGAATTGGACGAATGAAACTTACTACTCATTTCCCCATTACGAGACTAACGGCGGACACGTGAACTGGGGCTATAGTTGCATCAGTCGCAGAGGCACTTATATAAAACAACTCTGGGGCTCCACCTTATCATCTCTAATAATTTCAGCCTAATAATAGGAAAGAAAGCAAACCACAGTAGGCAGCGACCACCATCTAATTCGCATAACAATAAACCACTTTTTTTTGTGCTTAGCACCCATGTGCTTCTACGCACCCATATGAGACCATCTCCACAATTTCAGGCGCTTACAGCCAACACTGGCCTCATTCGACCTCAACGCATTGACTACACAGTTAAAGAAGGATATTCGCCAAAAAACAAAATTGCTAGACACCACCTCGCCCACTTCCGTATCGATAGTAAGCTTGGAAACCTGAAAAGCATAATACGAAACTAAACCTCAAATTGCCCAGCTTCCATTTCAAACAGAACAGCACTGTTCCAGTCTTTACCAAACTAAATGAGCACGGGTGTGTGAGGCCTCCACGGAAATATCTCCGCAGCGCGCACCCGGCACCTGTTATGCCATATGCTAGACCCCACGCATTCTAAAACCCAGTCGGGCATTAGCACTGCCTCACTACACCATTACCAGGACACCTTTGTGGAGCAGGTAAAAGGTGCGTCTATCACTTAAGGTCTCCCTTTCAAACACCCCGTGTACACAGTCCCACCCTAATCTCACCTTGACGCCCATATAACAAAATCGGAATTTCATGCAGCCTATTGACATTGCGCAACACCGCATGCGTGCAGGTTCCAATTACCACTGCTGTCATCAAAAATCTTGACAATTCTTCGATAACTAGTCCACTATAATGCTGGGAGGCAGCCACCCTCGCGGACTCCTGGAGGCATGGGAAAACTATCTTCATTCCGAAACCCCTCAATCCCATGATCGTACAGCTCCTCTGCCCGATTTCTCTTGGCTCTCGTACCGGCAAGGCATTCGAGCACATAATACTTGCCCGACTAAGGTCTTATATGAAAGATAGCCACTGTTTCCCCCCCCCAGGATTTTGGGCTTTCGCCTGCCTCTGTCTGACCAGGATGCACCACTCTTAATTAAGCACGACGTGCTTGATGATATCATCCCTCTCCTAATAAAAGCTATCCTGGAAATTGATCGCACTAAGGCATTTAACAGAATCTGACACGATGTCATCTTATGGCAACTGCAGGCACTGTAAGTAGTTTAAAAAAGCTACTACTCCGTTCGCGCCTTTCTCTCGGCTGCAATGCATCGTCGCTCATAGATATGCTTTGTAGAGCCCCTTATACACACACTCCGCTAGTTCAGAACTCCATAAGGTGCAATTCGGTTCCACTTTCTGTTAACATTGCTCCCATCCCTCTAGCTCACATATTCAATCTCATATGTGAGCTAACTGCGGAGCGTGGTTCCTGCTCCACAGCAACAAGCCATCTGCCTAGCGGAAGAAGCCAAGAAGAGCTGAGACGTCTTTGCCTGCTTCTGATCGCGGAGGTCTCGGCTCCCGTCCCTTAGGCCTGCGTGCCGGGGGCGGGGATTGGGGGCTTCCTTATCTGGTGGAAAATTAAAGTTGTTATCACATCACATCCTAAGCCAGCTACCCCCAAACACGTAACGCCTGTCAGGAGGTCCACTCGGAACAACAACAAGAAGAAATGACTCGCTCTAAGAGCCAAACTCGCCCAGCACAAACGTCGCCTTTATCTTGTTGCTAGGAAATTAGCCGCAAAACACAGTAACTACATATCGCATTTAGATACTTACAACCATTATTTAACGAAAGCAGTGGTACCGAAAGGACTTAAAATAAATGTAAAGTGCGCTCTCGGCACACTTCGCCCTGAACTATTCATTCGCTGGAAAAATATTTTAGATGATGCGTCATTAGCTTTGATAGCCATTTTAAAACAACACTGTCAGGAAAACGTAGATGAACTTAACGATCAAATGACCAAACTAGCACTAACCGCTGACGAGCATCAAGTACTAAAAGAATTCGTGAAAAAGAACAAACAAAAGCTGCAGGTTAAAAAACAGCGTAAATTCAGAAGGGATCAGCAGTCGGTAGATAATGACACAACTTGGCAGCGAAGAATACCTCCTGCAGTTTCACAACGACGGATATCACCTAGGAGACAGGACACATATGATAGCAACATCATTCACATTTCTAAATCTCTAAGCGATAATGATAACCAGATTCTAAGGCGAGGCCTGACCTTCTGCCCAACGAGTAATAGCTTTAATGAATATGAACTTCACCGAGGTATAACTGAATTCGCAACAAGAATGCGTATTAAAGAATTCTTTGCTGAAAATTGAAACAATGTACCGAAAGCTTCTATCCCACTCAGAGCCCCCAGCACATGGTTTTCTGATGCAGAGCGCAGCCCCGAACTCGACGTATATAATAAATTCGTCTCAAAAGAAATTATTAAAAAAACACAGCTAGCTCGAAAGCCCAAAAACCTCTCTATAACTGAAAGAGCAACTCTTGATAACCTAGCTTCTAGAACTGACTTAGTTATCAAGCCTGCAGACAAAGGTGGTAGCATAGTGATTCTCCCTGTTGAAAATTACAAAAAAGAGGCATATAGACAGCTTAACAACTCTTGCCACTATGAAAAGTTGAATACCGACCCGACAGAACTGTTCAGTGAAGTCATCCTGAATAAAATAAGAGATCTATTAGCCAAGTAGCTAATTACCAAGGTGGACTATAAATTTCGTCCCAAGATACGTCCCAAGACTGCCCAAGATACGTAAGGTTTCCGCAGAAGCATTGTTTACCACAGACATACCAGGAAGACCAATTGTTTCGAACAATAACACGCCCACAGAAAACCTGTCAATATTCCTAAATCACCACCTAGCAGACCTCCTGACCCAGCTTCCTTCGTTTGTGCAGGACACACCTCACTTTCTCCGAATTATTGAGCGTATTAATAACACCACCAATCTTGCAGATGATTGTATACTTGTCACACTGGACGTCGCGGCACTCTACACTAATATTCCTATCAATGAAGGTATCGACGCCCTCTTCCAAGTATTAATCAACAACCACCATCCGCATGCCTCTGAAGTTCATCTCTCGCTCCTTAAACTAGTCCTAACTTTAAATTATTTCGAGTTCGATTCATCCTATTATTTGCAGATATTTGGAACCAGCACGGGTACTCCATTCGCGCCGACTTACGCGAATATATTCATGGGAGTTCTAGAATCCAACATACTAAATTCATTCCCGGAAAAGCCACTTATATACCTTCGCTATATTGACGATATTTTCATGATATGGCCGCACGGATCAGAATCACTTCAGTCGTTGGTCTCGCATCTTAATAATCATCACACTAGCATTAAATTAACTTGTCAGTCGTCGCAATTAAAAGTCGATTTTCTCGACACCACGGTGTCAGTGGAAAATGGAAAACTTAAAACTTCTTTGTACAGAAAGCCAACGGATAAGCAACAATACCTAGATTTTACGAGTCATCATGCGAGACGTTGTAAGCAAGGAATATTTGTAGGACAGGTGACACAGCTTAGAAGAATATGTAGCGATGATAGTGACTACCTAAACGAACTACATTCATTGAAAGCAACACTATTCCAGAGGAACTATCCCGGTAACTCACTTAATACGGCCCTCGAAAAAGCAAGCACTTTAAACCGCAACGATGTGCTCACGAAACGACCAAAGGCCAACACCGAACGACAGCCTTCCTTTGTAACTAAATACTCCAATGCCCTTCCAAACATAAGCAATATTCCATGCTAACGTGTAATGAACCCTTCAAGAAAATATTTCCGTAACGCGAACCTCAGAGATATTCTAGTACATTCTAAACTCGACAACAAGCATCCAACACAACCCCACCCTTGCTCTCGACCTAGATGTAAGACGATCATTCATATACAAAAAGACACCACGGTTAAAAGCAATGCAAGCGACTTCACTTTTCACATAAAATTAGGCTTTAACTGCACATCTTCAAACGTTATCTACCTTCTCGAATGCTCCTTTTGTCATAAACAGTACATCGGAGAGACAGGACAACCAATGAAATACGGCTTAATGGACACCGGGCAGATGTAGGCAAAAACCTCCCGAAAGCAGTTTCCCAGCATTACAATCAGAAATACCATAAGTTCGAAGAAATTAAATTATATATTCTCCAGTCAGGCTTTAAATCTGCAAGGGACAGAAAATATAGAGAGGCGTACCTAATTCATAAATTTAGAACATTGGAACCAACAGGAATAAATATATCTAAGGGAACGTTAGAATCCCTTAGGTATATTCCCTCTCCATCATAACTATTCGGGAAAACAATCTCACATAGCGTTATTTGTACAGTTTATTGACAACGCATGTACACCCTATTCCCTTCCGCAGTAGCATAACCCTACACGTTCCTCTAAACACAATTCCTCCTTATCACTTGTTGCTTGAATTTGTCCTCAGACATTTTTTTATCTTTTATTATTTTTCATTTTTTCTCATATCAGTTGCGGTTCCCTGTGCGCTTATTATCCTGTGATTTTGTATTCCTCCCCCCCCCCCTTTGCAGAAAGTTTTAAGAATCGTCCCCCTTAGATATATGCCTTATCAGGGCCCTTCGCAAACCCTCCCTTTGTAAGGTGTATCTGCACCAAACCCCCCTAAGTGGTGACTAATCATCTACCCGGTACTGTGATTTTTTTTCCCGGTACTGCCGCTTTTACTTCTTTTGTAGGCCACATGATCTCTGGTTCCAGGTTGAGATACATACTTAAGATTATTATTATTTTTCAATATGCGGTTATTATCCTGCGTCTATGTACTCCCCCCCTACCACCTCCTTTTAAGAATTGTCCCCCTAGATATATGCCTTATCATGGCCCTTTGCATAACCTCCCTTTGTAAGGTGTATCTGCACCAAGCCAGCTTTAGTGGTGACTAATCACCTAACCGGCACTGTAGTTTTTCCTGGTACTGCCGCTTTGACTTCTTTTGCAGGCCACAGAATCCCTGGTTCCATGGCTGATAAGTACATACTGAAGATTTTTTTTTCCACTTCATGACCCACTTTCTTCTCACCCATCCTCTCCTCCCCACTCTTTCACATTTTCCCCTCCCCAGCTTTTCTTCTTCGGAAGCAAAAGCGTGTTTAAACCCCTGCCAGTGATGATCGCTATGCCCAGGTGAAGACAAGTCCACTTGTCGAAACGTTGGCTCATCTGCGAACTGATGCGTACCCCATTTACCATTGTTCACTTCTTTTTCATACCGTGCAAACCATCTTCTTCCTCTCGTTTTACCTTAATCCACGTCACTTCAAGACACGTAAAATGACAATCACACAGAATACAAACGGAAACATGTAGAAACCGAAACCAGGAAAGAATTGATAGAATTACACAATATAAGAAGTTACTACTTTATTTTTTTACAAGATACAACAGCGCTGTTAGAAGCGCAGAGGATGCTACGTCCCCTGCCTGCACCGGGTAGCCACAAGCGGCACCTACAGCTGTGACTGCTCGACAGACAGTGAAACACCGACACTTCCCGCTCAATTTGCGCGCTATTTTTGACGTAAGCAGTCGTCGATGTGGGTTCTCTATAGCCTATAACCTACACTGGATGGCCACATGCAACCTTTCAAGCTTGTGAATGCGCGCTCTGTAATCGCCGAAACTGCAGCGAACTCCACGTACTAGCGCTATAGGTCTACTCGTTGAGGAACGGAACTGAGGATCGTCGCCGACTGATATTTTTGGCCGAAGTCATTTCTGATAAGAAGTGGCAACATAGAAAGTGTAGCCTCACTTGTTTTCCCTTTTTGAGCCCGGTTAGCTACAGAACAAGCGCGGCTGTTCAGGTCAATATCTCATCGGGCGACGAGTCTCGGCCTCCGATTGGCCAAAACCGTTCGGGCGACCGTCCGCTGGTCAGTTCTGTCGGCTTCGCGGGGCCGAGAACCACACACTGGGGTGATAGGTGACCGTTGGTCGTATTGGCGTTGTCGCCGGAGTAATACGAAAGATAAGTGAGTCGATAAGCTAGTGAACCTCACCGTACAGCCTACTAACAGTGACAGTGCTTTAACTATGCCGAAGAACGCATACCTTACTCTATATTGTTTCTGTGCAGTAACATATTCATCAAGCACTTCTGCATGAGGGAAGACCGCTGTGTCTATCGTTCTCAAAAGAAAAAGAGAGATGCCCTTTGATATTGCAGCCTGCATTGCAGACGACGCTCCGCCGTCCATTTTCTTGTGGCCTCATATGCACATTTCATAATGGCGGTCGTTCTCGGCGGAAGGAGCTTCCCGAATCCAACTTATCCCGTTTTTGTAATATGCTGCACTCACTGGGCAGTAACACTTCGCGAGCTGAATGAAAGATTTGTCTATTATTCACAGAAGGGTAAAACGGCATTACATCGAATGACAGCTGTCGGCGCGCCTTTAAGCTTTATTTCATGACATTTCCGTTTACATTCAACCACTTCCGAGTCATCTGCGGGATCAGTTCAGACGTTCAGTCGTGTCCGACTCTTCGTGACCCTATGGACCATGTCACGCCACGCTTTCCGGTCTCTCACTATCTTCTTAACATCACATAGCTTCATCTGCAATGCCTCGAGAATGCCATCTAACCATCGCGTTCGCTGCCTGCCCCTTCTCCGGCGACCCTCAACCTTTCCCAATATCAAATCTTTCTCCAGCGACTCCTCTCTTCTCATCAGATGACCAAAGTAGCTGAGCTTTAACTTTAGAATTTGACCCTCCAATGAGCAGTCAGGGTTTATGGTCGACAATATCTGCGGGATAAGAACCAGAAAATTAGTGGGTCTCTTAGATGTCTCTTAAGAGGAGAAGGGCGGAAGCGTACCCTTCATCTCCTATTCTATGCCGCTTACCCTTTGCCTCTTGCTCTCATCGGCGTTCGTTGCAGTGCCACATATAATTATAATTGGTTTAAAGTAAAGTGAAGGCGCATTATCTGTCACACTTTCTCCGTTAAGTGTAAGACTGGAAGGTGCGTTATCTCTCGTGTGGCATGGCGTTCCTCGGCACGCGTTCAAGTGTGGGATTGCAGATGGCAGGAACTCTTAACAAGAACCCAACTAATGAAATCTCGCGTAATATAATAGATCTCGTGCACAAATCTGGCGCACAACTCGCGCGCACGAGATTTCGTTCCATGAGCCTACAAATGCCTAAAACTTAAAAAAGCGGCGTTAGGCTCGGAGTCGGTCGCAGTCGCGCGCACGCCGATATGGGTTCGCTACATAGCGATCATTCTGACTTTTGGTCATGGCAACTACCATTTATGAAGAAAGGGTGTGTTTGCGGATGTAAAGTTACTGCAGTGGCTGTGCCTCTTCTCCTGTCATACGCTTATTCTGCTCTGAACCCTATCGAACGGCCAAATGCGCAGTTTGCGCATCTCATAACGTTGCTTATATATTATATGCGCCTCTTGCTTATCAGTTTTGTGAGCTTCAGGGCGAGGGTACGAAGCCGCGTATGAATCCTGGGAAGAAGAAAAGAACCTTCGCAAGTACCAGCCGCACGTTTGTGGTTCAGTCAGCGCCTTTCGTAAAATATGCGCGTATATCGCCAAAGATGCTTAACCTAACCGTTAACTTAACCGTCACGTGGGAGCGGAAGGAGGGGTTTTCGGGCAGTAGTGGTATGCAATAATTTGTCCTTACGTTTACGTAGCAATCGTCCATTAACTGAGCGAAGCGCAGAAATTTGTACAACGTCACAAGTGAGTGCTTGGACGATAGGCCTAACAGCTTGATAGGTTTGGGCTCTGTGCCAAGAGAGTAAGAACCCACCAACAGAAACACGGGGCCAGCAAAGGAAGAGCCCGGTGGGTGTCCCGTTCCGTGCTTGCATTGTACATGAAATGCAATCTCACTCAAACATGATGGAGTCATGCCTGTGATTATCGGCTCACAACGACCACTCCCGCACCCTTCTCATCCACGTTCCGCCTCACAACTCCTGTGTACCTCTCCCATCCGTACTCTCTCCAAACTCTGCAGCCGCATCCCATCCATCATATTACTTCTTCTCGCCACGATTTGTGTCATTTTACTTCTCGACCATACCTTCCTGCTTTCGTAGCAGGCACCTTTCTGCTTCTCCTCGTGGTACCTACCTAAAATTGTGCGTTATTCGGCACTCGCCACGATTTCCTGCTTCCACAGTAGCCACTGACTTTTCCCGTGATAGCAAAGTTTCTGGTATGCCTTCCTCTGCTCTGTAGTCTTACCACCAAGATACTGAGTCACCCATCGGCATATCCTCTCGTCCTTGTTCCTACGTTTGATAAGGAGAGGTACGTCTGTACCTTCTACTACCTGCTACAGGTACGATATGGCGTTTCGATCTGCTACTGGCTGTCATGGCTTGCAGGTGGCGTGCTAGATGTAGACAACGACGCGGAATTCAGTAACAGTTGCATAAGGTCAGCGCTCTTAAATCACAAGAATAACTTATTAGGCACCGTACTGAAATTATATTCGGCATGTTAACTCATATCAAGGGCACCTTCGACGTAAGTGTGAGACTCCACGTGAGCCGCATGCTTGCACTCGTACACTGCAATCGTGAAGTCGTCGTATATTGTTCAGATAACCATGTTACTAGCGATATTCATGCTGCCCTTCGGACAACATTCAAGGGCTTCTTGAGCTCATCAATTCGAGAAAATATGATTGTGCATCATAATAACAAAAACAAAAAGGAAACCAGCCTGAGGTGCTTGGTGACTTGATCGATTGCGCAGCATCACTTGGTTCCGTCAGAGGTTGACGATGAAGTTTCGACATCGAACTTGATGAGCGCTCCGCTTGGAGTGTGGTATCGACGCTCCGGCGATTTTCTTGCCTTATGTACAGGCTATTTTTCTGCACTTGATTTATTATTTGCCTTTTTTGTTTCCACTGAACCCCTGTTTTATTTTGCACATGAAGGGCTCTCCTATTTGTAAAACAGTTAATAGGTGGTCTATGAATGGAAGGTACACAGTTCTCCGTAAACATTCCTCACCGTTTTATGATCTCAGTTCAGTTCAGTCGTTCAGTCGTGTCCGACTTTTCGTGACCCTGTGGACCATGTCACACCACGCTTTCCAGTCTCTCACTATCTTCCTAACATCACATAACTTCATCTGCAGTGCCTCGAGGATGCCATCTAACCATCGCGTTCGCTGCCTACCCCTTCTCCGGCGACCCTCAACCTTTCTCAACATCAAATCTTTCTCCAGCGACTCCTCTCTTCTCATCAGATGACCAAAGTAGCTGAGCTTTAACTTTAGACTTTGACCCTCCAATGAGCAGTCAGGGTTTATGGTCGACAATTTCGACTGATTTGATCTTCGGGCAGTCCAAGGAACTCTCAAGAGTCTTCGCCAGCACCACAATTCAAACGCGTCAATTCTTCGGCGGTCAGCCTTTTACACAGTCCAACTCTCGCATTCATACATCACAACTGGAAAGACCATAGCACGAGTTATACGGATCTTGGTTGGCAGACTAATGTCCCTGCTCTTTACTAGGTGGTCAAGACTAACCATTGCTCTTTCCCAGAAGCAGGCGTCTCCTAATTTCTTGCCTGAAGTCTCCTTCCGAGGTAATCTTGGAGCCCAAGAAGGAAAATCTGTCACAGCTTCCAGTTCTTGTCCATTGATGCTCCAGGACTTGATATGGCAAGACGCCATGATCTTTATCTTTTTAATGTTCAGTTTAAGCCCAAACTTCTCGCTCTCTTCTTGTACGCGCATCAGAAGTTTCTTGAGTTCCACTTCACTTTCTGCCATTAAAGAGGTATCATCCGCATATCTGAGTTGTTGATACGTTTTCTAGCAATCTTCACTCCAGCTGAAGACTCGTCCAGACCGGCCTTCCTCATGATGAACTCTGCATATAGGTTAAATAGGCAGGGCGACAGTGTGCAGCCTTGCATCACTCCTTTCTCAATCGGTAACCAATCAGTAAGACCACGCCCAGTTCTGACTTTAGCGTCTTGTCCTTCATACAGGTTCCTGAGGAGACAGATGAGGTGAATTGGAACTCCCATCTCTTGGACAGCTTGCCACAATCTGCTGTGATCTACGCAGTGAACCGCTTTCGCATAATCAATAAAGCAGAAATAGATGGGTTTCTGGAACTCTCTTGCTTTTTCCATGATCCAGCGAAGGCTGGCAATTTGGTCTCTAGTTGCTCTGCCCTTGCGAAACCCAGCTTGCACATCCGGAAGCTCCCGATCCACATACTGCTGCAGCCTACCTTGGAGGATTTTCAACATCACCTTGCTAGCATGCGAAATAATCGCGATCGTGCGGTAGTTGGAACAATCTTTGGCACTGCCTTTCTATGGAATGGGGATGTAAACTGACCTCCTCCAATCCAGTGGCCACTGCAGGGTTGTCCAAATCTTCTGACATAATGTATGCAGAATTTTAACAGCGTCATGGTTGAGGTTTTGAAGCAACTCAGCTGGAATGCCATCAGTTCCGCTAGCTTTGTTCTTAGCAAGGCTGGCTAAGGCCCATTCAACTTCACTCTTCAGGATGCCCGGCTCGAGATCAGTAATCACAACCGTCTTATGTTGGATTTGCACATTCGGGTCCTTCTTGTACAGTTCTGTGTATTCCTGCCACCTCTTCTTTATCTCTGAGGCTTCAGTGAGGTCCTTGTCTCGTTTGTCCTTTATCACGCCCAGCTTAGCACAGAAGCTTCCTTTGATATCTTTGATTGTCTTATACAGAGCTCTTGTGTTCCTTAACTGGCTGTTGTCCTCAACTGCTTGGCACTGTATGTTCAGGAAGGCATTGTTATCTCTCCTTGCTATTTTCTGAAAATCCGCATTGAGAACCTTGCATCTTTCTCTTTCCCCCATAACCTTTGCCTTCCTCCTTTCCTCAGGCATTTGCAAAGCCTCTTCAGATAACCAGTTTGCTTTCTTGCATTTCTTTTGCTTTGGAATTACCTTAGTAGCGACTTCTTGTATTATATCACGAACATCAGTCCACATCTCTTCGGGCTCTCTGTCTTCTAGATCTAATTCTTGAAATCGATTCCTCACTTCCACAGCATATTCTAATGGAATTTGATCCAGATCATACCTGAAAGGCCTTCGAGTTTTCTCTGTTTTCCTCAATCGAAGCTTTATTTTGGCAACAAGAAGCTGATGATCGGAGCCACAATCGGCCCCAGGCCTTGATTTTACTGCATGTATAGCGCTTCTCCATCTCTGCCGGCAAAGAATATAATCGATCTGATTCCTGTACAGACCGTCCGGTGAAGTCCATCTGTACAGGCGCCTCTTGTGCTGTTGAAAATGAGTATTCGCTATGGTCAGGTTGTTTTCTTGACAAAACTCTACTAGCCTCTGCCAAGCTTCATTTGGCTCGCCAAGACCGAATTTGCCTATACTTCCGGATATTTCTTCACTCCCGACCTTAGCATTCCAGTCTCCTATGAGAAAAACGACGTCTGATGATGGAGTGCGGTCTAAAAGGCATTGTAGGTCCGCATTAAATCTCTCAACGTCAGCTTCTTCAGCAGTAGTGGTCGGTGCATAGACTTGGATAACTGCAATGTTGAAAGGGTGACCTTGGATCCGAAGTGAAATCATTCGGTCGTTTTTGCGGTTGTACCCTAGCACTGCTTTGTCCATTGTTCTGTTTACTATGAGAGCGACCCTATTCCTTCTCTTGGATTCGTGCCCAAAATAAAATACATAATATTCGCCGGAGTTAAATTCTCCCGTTCCGGTCCACTTGAGCTCGCTTATACCCAAGATATGAATGTTCAATCTGTCCATTTCTCGCTTGACAACATCCAGTTTACCTTGCGTCATAGATCTTACATTCTAAGTTGCTATGTGATATATCTTCTTGCAACATCGAATTTTCCGGTCGCTTGCCGACACGTCCACAACTGAGCGTCCTTTTGGCGTTAGCCCAGCCGCTTCATTCGTCCTGGAGCTACTAGGAATCGCCCTTTGTTCATCCCCAGTAACATGTGGGACGCCTTCCAACCTGGGGGGCTCATCTTCCGGCGCTATATCATTAATGGTATTCTGACTGGCCATAGGGTTTTCTTCGCAGGAAATACTGGAGTAGGTTGCCATTACCTTCTGCAGTGAATCACATTTTGTCGGAACTCTCTGCTGTGACCTGTCTATCTTGGGTGGCCCTACATAGCAGAGCTCACGACTTCATCGAGTTTCGCAAGCCCCTCCGCCACGACAAGGCAGTGATCCATGAAGCGCTCCCAATATCCTGCTGTAAGACACATTGGCTCGTCGATATATTTCCACATCCAGTACATGCCATTTCCTGTTCTTGTGCTCAAATTTGAATACGAAACAGTCGCATTCTTGCTGTCCTTAACGATCGCCTGCTTTACCTCAGTATGTAGTCACTGGCGAAGTCAATGTCAATGTCCCTGATCTGCGGCTTCTCTGATAGAGGCAGGGTCACCACTCTGCCACTTGCGCATTCCGTACCACATGGTCTGCCACATGCAGACTAACAAAGAATGCCGATGACAAAAGTTCCAAACCTAGAGAAATTCGCCTGAAATGGACTTTGCTTATAACCATTTATGTCATCTAGATCCGCGATTACCGATTCAAACAAACTCACAAATGAAAGACCTGCATCACTCTAAAACAAAAGATTAACAGGGCTAACAAATAGACACTCACATATAAGCACATGAAAACAGCGCCTGTCCTGCGTGCCTATTTGTATCCATTTGTTAGCGCTGTTAATCTATCCTTTTAACTGCACTGCACCCACTAGTCCCGCAATTAGTTTTACTTAACTGCATCACGCTTTTTATATCTAAAACGTTTCACATAATCCTAAAACTCGCTGCCTTGTGGACTGAAGATGCATCAAACTTCGCATGGCTCGCAAAAAAAATTAGAGTACTGCAGAATCTGCATTGAAGTAATGCGAAAGCACGAATGCAACTGTTGGTTGCGTCTGGTTGCTTCAAGTCGCTTGGTTGGTTCATAGAAAAAAAAAGGCTTGATGTGTTTAGCACCTGTTTTTCTCGATACCTTCCGCGTCGTAAATGAAAGGAGGAACATGGTAGTGAAAGGTGCATAAGTGAAATGGGTGCCGTAGTGGAGGGCTCCGTAGCAATTTACACTTACGGGAATCTTTAACGTGCACTCACATCGCACAGTACACGGACACGCTTTCTTTTAGCCTTCATTAAAATCTAATTACAGCCAGTTAAGTGGTTTATTGGAAAATAAGGACCCTGCATCTGTCACTCGTCGAAGAGGAACCAGTCAGTATAGAATGTACGAAAAATTAGAGGGTCTCTTAAAAGATGAATGGCGAAAGCCTCCTCTCCTATCATTTGCTTATCATCGTTTTCCTCTTATCGGCGTTCGTTGCAGTGCTACATATAATTATAATGGTTTGCTGCAAGGAAAGGGCGCAGTATCTGTGGCAATTTCTCCGGCATTTGTTAGTTTGGACGATGCACCCTCGTTCTTGTCGCGTGGCGTTCCTTCGTGTGCGTTCAAGTGTGGCATTGCTGATGGCAGAAGCGCAAGAAAAAAACACACCTCGCGGAATCTCGCGAAATATGCATCACGCACACAAATCTCGCGCACGGGATTTTGTTCCGCGAGCCTAGAAAGGTTTTCGGCTTACGATGTTCGCGGATACCAGATAAGTGAAAAGGTACCAATGACTTCTGTGATTAATTACAGTTTCTGTGATCTGCGAAGGAGCACCCCGGAGAAAGAGCTGCGTTGAGAGAGTAGCTGCGTAGTGTGTGTATAGTGTGGCTGGAATGTCTCTCACCATGAAAAAGACACGGTGCACAAAATCTGGAACAATTTTGTCTACTCGAAACAAAATCCTAAACCGTGTTGCGGTTGCTATGGTCGGCGGTGCAAGTAAATAAAGATTTTAAATGGTGCAGGAAGAGTGAAGAACGGACAATCTTCACTCCAGCTACGACCCTGCTCTTCCTAAACCAGAGGAGACCTTTATAGAGAGAGAAGCAAAAGCAAATATGTTTTCCTGCCTACACTATAGCAATACATAACCCATTCCACTGAAAGCAGTCCCCATTCTATTTCGCGTGATGCAGCACTGTGCAATTTCAAATGGCAGTGACCCAGTCCTGAAGGAGAACGTTTTGCTCTACATGTCGGCTCATTGCAACAAGACTAAAGCACCAAGAATGAAGCTCCCCGAAGAAGTATGAAGACAGGACCGGGAAGAGTGGTCTTTCTTGTTCGTTCTTCTCTCACCTTTGGGCACCATCATTTACGTTGCTTTATTATGTATGTATTCCAGGATTCGCTCCAGGTCTAACACCTAATCATTATCTTGAGAACCTGCAGCGCACGAATCTAACTTGCAGAAGCAGTATTAGCTGATTTCACGTAAATCAACATAGAGCGAGGCAAAGGTGCCTCGAACAAAAGGCTGTCCGTGCGTAAGTTTTGTCTTAAACAGCGCTGTCGATGGCGCAACATCCTGAAGGGATAAACGCAGTAGCTACCGGAAATTTCTGCAATATTTCAAACGCGATGTTCAGTTAAAACAATAAGCTTTTCTGTCTTTTCTTTGGGGCAGAGTTCAGAGTAGCATTATTTTCTTCACTGCTACACATGCAGGGGGAGGCATTTTCGCGAACTGCTGGCCCTGCTTTCGACGATGGCGCGCTTCAAGTTTGATGTTGCCGGAACTACCGACATTGGCTACGGCGAAGGCTTGAGCGAGGACCCAACTGGCGAGCTCCTACGTGGTGCCTACTTCCACACACCAGCGAAGGCTGCGCCTGAAGATGCCGACGACCAGCAGCTGTCACAGGAGTTCTCTCCCAGGTAACTGCCGTCATCAACCAGTAGTTACAATGTGACGATAATAATAGTAACAAATAATGATAGTAGAAACAAACGACGTGATTGGGGATGTGGAAGCAACTGTGACAACACAGGAAGACTTGCATTGTGGCCAGAAATCTCGCTGAAGAATAACGGAGTATAGGGACACGAACGTAATTCTCCTAGGACACTGACGAAAGTTTTTTGTAAGGACCACTCATTACAAAAAGGAAGTCAAATATCTATATCCAAAGGTTCAGACAGCGGATAATCTCAACCGTCCGCTCTTTAGAATACCTCATCGATAAGTAACTTGAAATATGAGATCGCCCACAGGTTACAAGGTATTGGGCATGTCACATGCTGTTGTCAACCTACGCAGTCGAATCACCCAAGAACCAGCCGAAATAGTACATAACAGTTATTTTTTTACATTAGGCCTCATTAAAGCATAAAAAGCTGCCAGTTAGAGCACAAATGTTCTCTGGTACCATTCGCTGGCTTAGTTCGCAAATGTGAACTCATGACTGGCATTCCAGAGCCTATACAGCGGAAATTGTTCTCTGTGGGCAACTGCACGATTGTTACGCATGCCAGAAAGGGAGCGCCAGCTGTGTATACAAGAGGCATCCCAGAATGCCGGGTGCACCTTCCTCTGCTTTCAGGCGCTGCGTGGAGACGTCACTACTTAACGGCCTTATAGCGTTTATCACACCTCAACACTTCTCGTTCTCCAAACTATTTGGACGCCTATCTTCGTCTCTAACTTCGCCTCTTCATTCTACCTAAGGCTGCCACTCTCTTGGGAGAAATCATCCCCCTCCCCTTATAGTGAATATCGAGCTCAAAGCGGATGCCTCGATAGCGCTCATTGCTTTCTCCTGTCCTTCATTTCACGTTATTGGTGTTCTCATGCAGATTCTCTTTTTCTCAAGCCATGACGATACAAAAACTGCTAGGGTGATGCTCTCAATTAGCAAGAAAATGGCAAGATCGTAATGTTCACGCCTAAATTACATTCCTTGAAATCATTTTACTTTCTCAGTCAGCAGCCCTTCTTTCATGTATCAATGTCGATTTCAGGAAGACCTCAGGTACACAAGGCATGGCTCGTCATTACTTATTTTAAGGCACCGAGACACAAAAGAATAAACTGCAAAACCATTCGCATGTCTTGAAAAGAATGTGCGCCTGCCTAAACATAGTTCTTCCGGGCTTTATTACTGCTGATGTATTGGTAAATTCATCTCAAACGTTATTTAGACGCATTATTCAATATGGAAAGCTAAATTATGCTTTAAGACCGCAGGTTGCCAATCTCCTCGGTCAGAATGTATCCGTTCGTCGATCTACAAATTAACAAAAATTATAGGGTTTAAATTTGCGTGCGGATTTAATTTGAGAAAATTCTCCATGTGTAGTAGATTTTTAATCAGGAAATAATCATTAATAAGCATTCGCGCAATGCGCAGCCATACGGCTCCAATAGATGACTCTAGAGCTTCAACGGGAACTTCGTAGACGAAGCAAAGTTGCTCTCATCCGGGACTATGACATGTTCACGGCAATCGCGCTCCCAACTCAGCTGACCGGGAAAGCCAGCGTGTTTAATGGCGAAAGCGAATTGATCAAGAACTGAGTACGAACGGTGTTGGGACAATATTTAGAGGAATACCCCAATGTAGAGTACATTATTTGTCAACATAGGGTATCTATTTACGCTCATTGGCATCCGCCGTAGAAATCCTGATACGAAGAAAAGCCATGCAGTTTGAGAACCTTGTCACTTTTGCAGCGCCTCATGATACTTGTGAGGTGGTGGTTCCTGGCTTGAACCCCGGAACATTCGAAGTTCTCCTCAGCTGCGAAGTTTCTCAATATCTAACTTAACATTTCACTTTTCTTGTGTACGCTCAGTTTTGAAACTTCTGAGTACAACGGAATTTGGGTGGCAGTTATGTTTGAGCAATTAGAGTTGCGGAAGCTGTCATGTTCCCTCCTTAGACGAAGCCTCTCGTCTTCAGTCCCTCTTAAGCAGTAGCGAGAGGCCCTTTTGTGCTCCAAGACATCGCGTTCGAAGGCTTGTATTTGAGAGCCTCTCGAAAGTCACGTTTTTCTACGCAAAAAAAAAAAAAAATTCAAGCCTTTTTTTGCACAGGGCTGAGTAGAATCGTGCTCACCAGGGTGAGGAAATGCAGTCTATGTAAGCGATTTTTATGCCGGCAAGCCTACTTTCGTTTCTTTGAGAAAGTGATTCACGGTGTGACAAAAGGGGCGACAAAGGGACATAGAACAAGCCTTCGCGCTCGACCCGTGTTCCTCTCTGTGACCCTCTGGCACAGCCTAGCTTTGGCGGCGGAACTGTAATCAGAATTCAAAACCGAATTCGGTGGCCGTAAACTGGACAGTGGCGCGAAGTGCACCTCCACTCATCCTCTAATCTCCCCAGTCACTCGTAGACTATTGTGGAAAAATTGCCTATCTTCGGTGGAACATGTCGCACTGAAGGGTGACGCCCTATTCTATTACTAATTTTAGAGACGCAGCTGGTGCTGATAATTCTCGTGACTGGATTAATTTCGCCTGGGGCTGGGATTCGGTGACATACACTACATACAGCAGATGAGAGCGAAAGCTATGGTCTCAACTATTTCAGATGGTTAAGATTGTTACTGAGTAGTTATCAATAGAGATAAGAGCAAGATTTATGTATGAGTGCTGGTTCTATATATATATATATATATCTTAATTGTTTCATTCGGCGCTATGCTCCGATTCAGAGCTTATCGGTTTGGACACAAAGTTTGTAATTCCTCGTGGGATCTAATCTTACTAATCTTGCCGATGAGATCCCACGACGAACTCGTGGGATCTAATCCTCGTGGAACTAATCTCACTGGCCGGTTTATTTGTAAATGACTGCTCCGTATGCCTATTATAGCTTCCTCCGGTGTGGGTGAAAGCATTACCAGGAATTCGGAACACCGTCGAATGGTGTCATTGTTAGCTGATGCCTCTTGCTGGTGCCATATCCAGAGGAAAGTGTAATTATATCACAAATGTTAACGTTGTAGTGTCAATTTACAACCTTATACATGAATTTTAGCCCGGAAACTCAATTACGATTTGTGAGGTAGGCAAATTGGCTCGTTTTAAAAGTTCCCCGGAAGTCCTAAGACACAAATTATTGTATATAAAGCGAGCAGTCTTTTTCTGCACCCGTTCGAGCTTTTTGATGTTGGTTTGCGTAAAAGCATCCCATATAACTGCTGCTTCATCAATACCCGGAAGTATATATGGGTTATATACTGGTAAACGGACATTCCTCGTGAACTATTTTAAAGCTCTCTGAAGAAAAAACAATATACGACAGGCGTTAGCGGTTACTTTATTATTGTGTATATTCCATTTGAGGTTATTGGTAACACCCAAGGTATTTGTACTTTGTTAATTACTAAAAAAAATTTATAAGCGGAGCAATCGAAATTATTCTTACTCTTTTCGTGAGTGACACACATATAAACAGAGTTATTTTAAATTTACCGTCATCTGCCAATAATCGCAACAGGCAACACCCTTCTGAAATGCATTTTTAACAATACTTTATCCGAGGGGTTGCACATGCAGGGCTATTTGCCATACCTATCACTAACAAATAGGAGCTTCTGAACGCTACACCAACCCACAGGCGGCCCATGAAAGTTTCTTCACGTCGGGGTAGGCCAGGTGGAAGCCGGAGCTTCAGGTGAGGGTCCCGGGATTTTAAACGGGAGTTCGCGAACTTGCCAAAAGAAGACAATAGGCCACATTTTTGTGAGTGCCCCACTTACAGTGCGGAAAGACAATGTCTGTGCCGTGCACTGGAACGTCTAGATGTACGCTTACTGACTGAATTCAAAATTCTAGGTCCTTGGCCGCAGCGATCGTTTGGCGGTGAAGGCCTCCAATGCACTGCTCCGCTTCATGAAAACCACGGGCATGATCTATAGGCTGTGATTTTCCTGTGATGTGACGAGACATGAATGGAACGTGATGTGACGTGATATGGCTGTGATGTGACTATACTCATTTCACCCATCCCTCTCTTATCCATCACTTTTATATCCACTCACCCCCTTCCCCCCGTGCAGGGTAGGAAATCGGTTTCATTTACCAGTTCACCTCCCTGCCTTTCCTCCTCATCATCTTCCTCCTACTCCTCCTCCTTGATCCGAGGAGCTTTCTATTTCTGATTACTGGACACAGTCGTCGGCATATAATATTATTTTTACAGGAACATCTTTTACAACATCGTTGATGTAAAGGAGAACAAAGAAGAGACCCAAGAACCGAGCCTTGGGGAAAGCCATAGTCAAAGGAAAGTTTTTCCGAGTCAGGAATTTTGAAACTAACGAATTGCTTGCGTGCAGTAAGGTAAACCGACTCCATTTAATGAGCTGGGGATCTTTAAATTTTTTTTTTATTTATGCAGTAGTTTACAATCAGAGACTTAATAGAAAGCTTTGGAAAATTTCATAAAAATGGCGCCTGTTTGTTTACCGTTTTATGGCATTTGCGAAATTGTGTATTGTCTAAACAAATTGGGTAATTGTTGAGTAGCCTCTCCGAAATCCCTGCTGCTGAGTATTTAGATAATAATGTTCCTCAAGAAATATCAAAATATGTTTGTGAATTACGTGCTCTAAGAATTTACAAACAGTTCAGTTAATGAAATGGGACAGTAGTTCTGAATGATCTGCTTATTAACTGCTCTATGGAGTGGCTTGACTCTGGCACTCCTCCAATTGTCCGGCATCTGACCAAGGCGCAATGATTCTACGCACAAAACATATAAATATTTTGATACCCATTCCGCCTAGCTTTTAAGAAATCCATTCGGCATATCATCTGTGCCGCAATATGTTTGGACGTCGAGATTGAGTAGCATTTTGTATATGCCCTCTTCAGTCATATTATTATCAGGTATGCAATGTCGTACCTAGGCAAACTGCCATTATCTTGAGTAATTACAGATTTGAATTAGGTGTGCGTTAAAAAGGTTTGCTATTTGTTTGCGGTGCTATCGTGCCATTCACATCAAACACCTCACACAGTTCTAGTATGGGACTAAAGCTTCTCCAAAACTTCTCTTGTGCCGAAGCGATGTAACTTGGCAATACGTCGAAATAATAGCGCTACCGGTCTCTCCATACAAGAACTTTAAGCTTTAAGGAATGCTTGCTCAGCACAATGTTTGTTTAATACCCATTCTGTGATCGAGTAGTTTTTTATGCTGTTGTCACTAAGCCGTCTTTTTAACCTGAGTTATTTGCTCTCTGCTAATCTGTGACGTCGCATCCACGCGGGACGGATAATAGGCGACTGTGATCGAGGGCTTCGGCTTGGCGCTGAGTAACTCTGAGACAGGATTGTTAGACCAAAGTGGGCGTCTCTTGTTTCTAGTCAGTAAGAAGAATATAGATCTCAATTTGTTCGCGTACACTATAATTTGGTCTTTTTGGGTTTAGATTAAGAGAGAAGGGAGGTTCACTTATCTGCTTGCCAGAATTTGGAGAGAACTGGTTCAACAGGATTGTTTACATGATAGTTACCAAAAAAAGAATCTATAATGCTTGAAATTTCTCCAACACCTACGTGAAAGCACCTTTCCTGTAATGCTCAGTAGCGTAGCATTTCAAATGATTTAGAAAAAATTCAGAGTGTCGTCCTTACAGGTACGGCGAGGCGTGTCCCTAATTATTCATCGCTTTTTACCCCGCGCCGCCATTCATTCTGAGAGCTTAAGAAGTCATCTTTTTCTTAATTTAACCAAATTCAGAAACGGACCTAAGTCCTATATACCTCCAATAGGAAGGTTGTTTATTTATCTTTCTTTCCAAAACTGGCATAGCAAATGTTGGCCCGTAACGCTTCAAAGGTGAGCGCGCCATTTTTAGTCACAAATGAAATGGGATAGATCCCAATAATGAACCGATCATAAGGAGTAAAATCACCTCGTGAAAGTGCTTTGTCAGCTTGAGCTTTTTGATTGCATCGTTCCCTGTTTATTCATATAATCCTTCTTCAGTTCAATTTTGTAATCTACTTCTAGGATATCAGGAGACCGATGGAAATGGAAACCCGGGTTTCGACTGTTACTAAGGTTTGGACTGGTTTAATAGGTTAACGTTCCGAAGCGACTCAGGATATTAGAAAGCGTAGTGGAGGGCTCCGGAAAGTGTGGCCACATTGGCACTGACATCGGATAGCAGACGGGCGAATAGCTTTTCGCTCCCAGCCAAAAGCAGCTGCCGATGCCGGGATCGATAGTAGAAGGATCCTTAGCCTCTTCATTGAGGAAGAGAGAATGCGTCTCCCTAAACTACCCTTTCGTTTCTTTAATTGAGCCATTGGCATAGAGTTTCTAAAATTAATATTACTAACGATACGGTTCACACCGATAGTAGCCTGGAGGAGAAACGATTGTCAATTTCGTTCAGGATTTGAACAAGCGTTAAAGGGGACGCTCAGTTCGCAAACCAGGCCAACGCTTGGTCGAAACGTTGGCATCGCTTGTAAACTGATTCTTTCCCTTAACCCTTGTTGAGTTCTTTTTACGATCCGTACGACCTGCGGAGGCGAGGTGGTGGACGGAGAGGGGGGGGGGAAGCAGAGATTCAGAGGGAACGTATCTAATTTTATACGTGAATAAAAAACAATAATCACTGGTACTGGTCACTGTAACACCCTTTTGAACGGCCCCCCTTGTCTATGATCATATATGGTGCATTTAGTTATTCCCTAATTCCCAATCACTTCGATTTATTCTAGTCGTGTGTAAAGCATACTTAAACAGGCCACCAAAATGCCATGAAATGACCTACTTTTACGACAAGATAGATACTGATCCAGTAGAAGTGACGATGCGCTCTTTTGAAATCAGGTCGTTGTCCAAAGTCTGGCAATGCGCCCCACCCACATGGATTAATATTTGCCGAGGAATGGCAAAGTGGAGACGAGGTGCCATTTCAAAAGCACCAGCATACGCTAGCGCCCATGCCGCGTACATGTACAGACACAGCTGTGCCCAGTAGTCGGTAAATTAGCTACCACAGCCCAGCCTCAATGAAGACAACGAGCATACTGGGGAAACCTTGCCTGACTACGTCGACATGTGACACCGCGGCATCCTGTGCGGCTCATACGGCACGAACTTATTGTTGATCACTTCGAATCTTCTCGGGCAGCAGACGTCCTGCAGCTCAACAGCGCTGACTCGATATCCAGGAAAAGAAGAGACGTAAATCTCTCCAGTTTCGATCAGCGGTATTCAATCACGTGCAGCGACGTCACAATGTTCGTTTTCGCATTTCGTCCAAATGAAAGATTCCATCAGCAACCTTCGGATGAGGAGCCTTTTGCAACATGATGGAATTGAAGAAGCAAAATGTGGCTCAAAGATGCGGGCAGCACACGTGCGCGGAGGTGGCAAATAAATCGATCCAAGCATAGACTCGAGACGTATTAGCGCGGCAGATGCGTTCGAAGGTCGGGTTTTCATTTTCGCTTGGTATACCGCGTGAATATTCACTCACGACAAGATCAACATGGTGGGAGATAAATACGACTCGAACCTAGAGTTATACTAGCGATATTAAGTATCATCCCCTTCATGGATCACTGCCTTGTCGTGGCGGAGGGGCTTGCGAAACTCGATGAAGTCGTGAGCTCTGCTGTGTAGGGCCACCCAAGATAAACAGGTCACGGCAGAGAGTTCTGACAAAATGTGATTCACTGGAGAAGGTAATGGCAACCCACTCCAGTATTTCTTGCCAAGAAACCCGTATGACCAGCCACAATACCAGTAATGATATGGCGCCGGAAGATGAGCCCCCCAGGCTGGAAGGCGTCCCACATGTTACTGGGGATGAACAAAGAGCGATTCCTAGTAGCTCCAGGCCGAATGAAGCGGCTGGGCTAAAGCCAAAACGACGCTCAGTTGTGGATGTGTCGGGAAGCGACCGGCAAGTCCGATGTTGCAAGGAGATATACCACATAGCAACATGGAATGTAAGATCTATGACGCAAGGTAAACTGGATGTTGTCAAGCGAGAAATGGACAGGTTGAACATTGATATCTTGGGTATCAGCGAGCTGAAGTGGACCGGAATGGGAGAATTTAACTCCGGCGAATATTATGTATTTTATTGTAAGCACGAATCCAAGAGAAGGAATAGGGTCGCTCTCATAGTAAACAGAACAATGGGCAAAGCAGTGCTAGGGTACAACCCCAAAAACGACCGAATGATTTCACTTCGGATCCAAGGTCACCCTTTCAACATCGCAGTTATCCAAGTCTATGCACCGACCACTACTGCTGAAGAAGCTGACGTTGAGAGATTTTATGCGGACCTACAATGCCTTTTAGACCGCACTCCATCATCAGACGTTTTTTTTCTCATAGGAGACTGGAATGCTAAGGTCGGGAGTGAAGAAATATCCGGAATTATAGGCAAGTTCGGTCTTGGCGAGCCAAATGAAGCTGGGCAGAGGCTTGTAGAGTTTTGTGAAGAAAACAACCTGACCATAGCGAATACTCATTTTCAACAGCACAAAAGGCGCCTGTGCACATGGACTTCACCGGACGGTCTGTACAGGAATCACATCGATTATATTCTATGCCGGCAGAGATGGAGAAGCGCTATACAAGCAGTAAAAACAAGGTCTGGGGCCGATTGTGGCACCGATAATCAGCTTCTTGTTGCCAAAATTAAGCTTCGATTGAAGAAAACGCAGAAAACTAGAAAGCCTTTCAGGTATGATCCGGATGAAATTCCATTAGAATATGCTGTGGAAGTGAGGAATCGATTTCAAGAATTAGATCTAGAAGACAGAGAGCCCGAAGACATGTGGAATGATGTTCGTGATATAATACAAGAAGTCGCTACTAAGGTAATTTCAAAGCAAAAGAAATGCAATAAAGCAAACTGGTTATCTGAAGAGGCTTTGCAAATGCCTGAGGAAAGGAGGATGGCAAAGTTTATGGGGAAAGAGAAAGATGCAAGGTTCTCAATGCGGATTTTCAGAAAATAGCAAGGAGAGATAAGAATGCCTTTCTGAACATACAGTGCCAAGCAGTTGAGGACAACAGCCAGTTAAGGAACACAAGAGCTCTGTGTAAGACAATCAAAGATATCAAAGGAAGCTTCTGTGCTAAGCTGGGCGTGATAAAGGACAAACGAGGCAAGGACCTCACTGAAACCTCAGAGATAAAGAAGAGGTGGCAGGAATACACAGAACTGTACAAGAAGGACCCAAATGTGCAAATCCAACATAAGACGGTTGTGATTACTGATCTCGAGCCGGGCATCCTGAAGAGTGAAGTTGAATGGGCCTTAGCCAGCCTTGCTAAGAACAAAGCTAGCGGAACTGATGGCATTCCAGCTGAGTTGCTTCAAAACCTCAACCATGACGCTGTTAAAATTCTGCATACATTATGTCAGAAGATTTGGACAACCCTGCAGTGGCCACTGGATTGGAAGAGGTCAGTTTACATCCCCATTCCAAAGAAAGGCAGTGCCAAAGATTGTTCCAAATACCGCACGATCGCGCTTATTTCGCATGCTAGCAAAATGATGTTGAAAATCCTCCAAGGTAGGCTGCAGCAGTATGTAGATCGGGAGCTTCCGGACGTGCAATGAGGGTTTCGCAAGGGCAGAGGAACTAGGGACCAAATTGCCAGCCTTTGCTGGATCATGGAAAAAGCGAGAGTTCCAGAAACCCATCTACTTCTGCTTTATTGATTATGCGAAAGCGTTTGATTGCGTAGATCACAGCAGATTGTGGAAGGCTCTCCAAGAGATGGGAGTTCCAATTCCCCTCATCTGTCTCCTCAGGAACCTGTATGAAGGGCAAGAAGCCACAGTCAGAACTGGGCATGGTATTACTGATTGGTTTCCGATCGAGAAAGGAGTGAGGTAAGGCTGCATACTGTCGCCCTGCCTATTTAACCTATATGCAGATTGCATCATGAGGAAGGCCGGCCTGGACGAGTCTTCAGCTGGAGTGAAGGTTGCTGGAAAACGTATCAACAACCTTAGATATGCGGATGATACCACTTTAATGGCAGAAAGTGATGTGGAACTCAGGAGACTTCTGATGCGCGTACAGGAAGAGAAGGAGAAGTTTGGGCTTAAACTGAACATTAAAAAGACAAAGTATCGTGGCGTTTTGCCCTATCAAGTCCTGGAGCATCAATGGACAAGAAGTGGAAGCTGTGACAGATTTTCTGTTCTTGGGCTCTAAGACTACCTCAGAAGTAGACTGCAGCCATGAAATCAGGAGACGCCTGTTTCTGGGAAAAGGAGCAATGGTTAGCCTTGACCGCCTAGTAAAGAGCAGAGACATTAGTCTGCCAACCAAGATCCAAATAACTCGTGCTATGGTCTTTCCAGTTGTGATGTATGGATGCGAGAGTTGGACCGTGAAAAAGGCTGACCGCCGAAGAATTGACGCGTTTGAATTGTGGTGCTGGCGAAGATTCTTGAGAGTTCCCTGGACTGCCAGAAGGTCAAATCAGTCGATATTGTCGACCATAAACCCTGACTGCTCATTGGAGGGTTAAATTCTAAAGTTGAAGCTCAGCTACTTTGGTCATCTGATGAGAAGAGAGGAGTCGCTGGAGAAAGATTTGATGTTGGGAAAGGTTGAGGGTCGCCGGAGAAGAGGTAGGCAGCGAACGCGATGGTTAGATGGCATCCTCGAAGCACTGCAGATGAAGTTATGTGATGTTAGGAAGATAGTGAGAGACCGGAAAGCGTGGCGTGACATTGTCCATAGGGTCACGAAGAGTCGGACACGAATGAACGACTGAGCTTAACTAAATTAATTATCATGGGTTGGGATAGTTGTACGCCGTTTGATTGTTTTTATTAGGAAACGCTCAAGCTTCGGCTTAAGACTATACATCATCATCATCATCATCAGCCTGACTATACCCACTGCAGGGCGAAGGCCTCACGCATATTTCTCCACTTAACCCGGTTTCTCCACTTAACCCGCTGTCCGACTATACACCATAGCGCCTTTAACACTGCCTTTTCATTTGGCGATTTTTAAAAAATGTTTGCTAATTTGGTTTATAGGGGAAGGAAAGCGCAATATCTGTCTGACTTTTCGTTGCACACCGACACTTTTGTGAACTGATTTGTAGGAAACAAAGCCGCAATATCTGTGACTGTTATCAGTTGACTCTAAACCGCGCACTAGGGGATATGGTTTGAAGACAAAGGGCAATCGCCTCGGCAACCTCCTCTAAAATGGGCTGCCGAGAACTGCGCGAAATACCCATTCTATAAAGGGCATAGGCAGGCACACCAAATATAGTATTTCAGACAACGGCAACCACAATTCTGACACACTAGGCAGCCACATTAGTACTCAGGGAAGTATAGGCCAAAATGGGGCATCTACTAGAACGACAGCGATACCTAGACGCCCTAGACACATAGCACCGATATAACCAAACACAATAAACTAAAAAAGCGTTATATACCCCTACTTCGCAGAGAGTGAACTAAGGAAGAAGAGGTAGTGCGGAGACGTCTCCATAATAAAGCTCACGTCGGCACAGTAGTACATAGAAACGTATACCGGGACAGATTCAGGCCGGAGTGCAGCAAATTCGGCGACAGAGCCACCATACAGCGGATCTTCAGGGACAATCTAGCGGTTCCCCAATTGAACATCTCCTCTGAACGTCTCCGGAGCTGGAGTAATCGGAACAGTGGGAGACCTTGCTGCTCAGCCATTACCCAGAATCTCAACTCCTCTCCACTACCAAAGACCAAAGGGTTTCAACCAGCATCGGCTGAATGTCACCAACCTAGCAATTCTTACCTGTATTAACGGCTTGACAGCTTGAGCGAGAAAGCGCTCAGGTCGAGCAAAAAAAGTTTTTTGTTTGTGCACAGACGGAGCAGAGGCATACAAATGAGAAGAGTTCGCCGGCCTGACCGGTCAGCTACATGGAGCCGCTTGGAGAAAGGACTGCCCTCTGACGCCCACCGCGCTTTGCAATACTTCGGTTCCCTTGTAGAGGGGAATTCTGCCACACACACTCTAGAAAGGCTTAGCAGTTTCATTCCTTGATTTCCTCTTTCCAGACTTGATGTCCGAGGCGACCCCTTATATAGACGAGATGTAGCTCACGTTATAAGGGGAAAGAAGACGCAAGAAGCAATGGTGAAAAAGGGAGAATAATGAGGCTATATTTTAGAGCTTCATTTCTTTTTGTTTCCGGGACCGCTCTTCTCATTCCCGGTGTGCCATGTTTCTGATGTCGTAGTGACGGTGAACGTCGTGTCAATGTTCTGCGCCCTTGAGCATCGCCTACGATTAACAGGAGGCAGCTTCACCGGTTCCATCCTGAATCTATTCGAAAATATCTCAGTGCCCAACAAACTCTTTTTACTCAATAGAATAAAATTACCATCGCATCTTGATTTAGCCTTTACGTTGCATCGAGAAACAAGGGTTGTTGAGACAGCTTTCGTGGAAATATTTGTTTATATTTACCGCTCTCCTGAGCTTTTAGTGTCATGCATGGTGTAGGAAATTTGTTACCACTCATCGGATCCAGCCATTTCTCACCGTCAGCAGGCCACGTGCGTTGTAGATTTAGAACAAAAACGTGCCAAATGTTTTAAAAATTTTTTCTCTCAGCGTCACGTAGACAAAAGCGACTCAACCTTGTCAACCAACCATGGATAATCTTGGAACAAAAGAGTGGTTTGTAAAGATAGAAATCACGCAACGTGTGATCATCCAGTTTGAGGAGGTTGCAAGTGCATTCTTTCATGATAAAGAAGGTATTCTGCACCTTGGTTGAGCTGTGGGAGGAAAACGCCCACATTGAGAAAAACGTGCCGCCGTCGAAGGAATACTTGTTCAGCAGAATGTTTGTTTAATACCCATTCTGCGATCAAGTATGCCTACGGTGTTGTCACTAAACACGTCACAAATAGATTTTGGAGGGCCGAAGCAACTGTGGCGCTACTCTATGGAGACACGAAGCACCCTGTGGACGAAAGAAGAAAAGAGTTAGTGAAAGAAGATTAAAAAAAAAGCTCTCGGAACAATTCCCACCTCCTGAGATTGATCAAAGTGGATGGGCATCACACAGTATCCAGGAGATCTCCTCTTCGCATATTTGACAGACCCGTCGAGCCTGACCTTCCGGTGGAATACATCGCGATGGAAATAACACAGGTGATTCTTTCTGACGTCTGAGGCTTTTTTTTTGTTTGTTTCAAGTGATCTGATGCACTTTCTTCCATTCTATGCCAGGCAACCTTCACAAATGATGTCCTTGGTCTTATTAGGTGATATTTCTTCAGGCTATGAAAATTGTGAATTTCGGAAATGAAATGCCGGGTATGACGGGCGCTTAACGCTTTTAGATATTTCGCTACACCACCAAAAGAATTCTGATCAATTGCATTCTCTGTCCTTCGAGATAAAATAAGCAAGCGATGCAGAGAGGAATGTTATTGGAATTATTATGAGCATCGACAACGACGGGCCATATACGCGCGTGGAAATATTGATGACTCGCTGCTAATCACCGCGAAGAGTTTTATTCCGCATGTGAATGCAGAGGGGAATTAGGCCATCAAATTGATTTCGAAAACGTTCACTTCTGGAAGATTGCCGTCTCCAGTAAAAAACGTTATAAGGTCAAAATAAAACTCTCCCTCAGCATTTTAAAGTTTGCAGTGGTGAGTCAGACATTCGGTAAATAGTGAACTTGCACAAGGAATTTTCCTTACCTCTCAGAGTAAGTAGTCAGGGGCGTGCAAGATTCCCGTGCAAGGTTCTTTTTGCAGGTGCCATTTCGAGTCAGTGAAGTAAATTCAGTCAAAGGAGCGATGGTAGCTTGAGTGAAGGTCCGGCGAGGAGGACGGAGCGAGTGTGCCGCACACGCCAGCAATCGATTTCGGAAAGCTAGTATTCGGGCAACTCGAGGAGCTTGGTTTCTCAGGGCGTCCTTATCGTAACCGGAGAAGGCATATTATATAACCAAACACTAAAAATACATAAAGCTTTATATACCCCTACCTCGCAAAGAGTACTAAGGAGCGAGAGGTAAAGACTACTACAAACTAAATCCCCCCAAACCCCAGCAGTACTTACCTCGTATACAAGGACAAATTCAGGCCTGAGTGCAGGAAATTCGGCGGTAGAGCAACCGTACATAAAATATTCTGAGCCTGTACAGCAACTGCCCGCCTGAATATATCTAGAAGCTCGCGCAACTGTGACCATGGGAGAGCTTCCTGCTGAGCCATGACACGCAATCTCAACTCCTTGCCATGGCCAAGGCCCAAGGGGTCGCCGGCAGATGCGGCCGACGGCCATCTATTAGTCTACAAGCCAACCCTAATAAGGGCGTCACATAACGAGCGAGAAAGCGCTCTGTACACGCAAAGCAAGTTTCGTGCACAGACGGAGCAGAAGCATACAAATGAGAAGAGATAGTCAGCCTTCCCAGTCAGTTACGTGGAGCCCCGTGGAGAAAGAACTGTCGGGATCGAATCCCGGCCTCGGCGGCCGCTTTTCGGTGGAGGCGAAAAGCAAAAGCGCCCGTGTGCTGTGCGATGTCAGTGCACGTTAAAGAACCCCAGGTGGTCGAAATTTCCGGAGTCCTCCACTACGGCGTCTCTCATAGCCTGAGTTGCTTTGGGACGTTAAACCCCACAAACCAACCAACCAACCTTTGTCGTCCGCAGCGACACTTCGCAATCCTCCGGTTCTCTTTCAAAGTGGAATTCTGCCACTAAAACTCAAGGGATTCTTAGTAGCTTCATTCCTTGATTTCCTCTTGCCTGACTTGATTTCCGAGGAGACCATTTAAACCAGACGAAAAGTAGCTCACACTGCGAGAAAAAAAGAGGACACAAGAAGAAAGAGTGAAAAAGGGGGAATGAAGAGGCAAGATTTTAGAGATTCATTTTTTTTTCCTGGACCACTCCTCTCATTCCCGCAGCGCCGTGTTTGCGATGTGGTGTTGAAGGTGAAGGTCGGGACAGTGTGACTGCGCCCTTGAGCCTCGCATACGATTAACAGAAGGCAGATCTCACCGGTTCCATACTGAATAGGATGCTGTCCGAAAATATTGCTGTGCCTAACAGACTCTTTTTACTCAATAAAATAAAATTACCATCGCGTCATGATTTAGCCTTGATTTGGCCTCGCAGAGTAATCATCGACAAATTGCATGAGTTTTTGAGACTGCTTTCGAAGAATTATTAGTTTATAGTTACCGCTCGGCTGAGCTTTTCGTGGCATACATGGTGAAGGAAATTTGTTACCACTCATTGGATCCAGCCATTTCTCACTGTCATCAGGCAGCGTGCGTTGTATTTATAGAGCAAAAACGTGTCAAATGTTTTAAAATTTTTTCCTCTGAGCGTCACGAGGAGGAGGAAACAACTTTATTTAACGCATTATATTAAGCGTTAAGAATGTCCTGGGCCAGGGTCACCAAGGCCAACTGATCTTGCAGCTGGTCAGAGGCCAACCAAGCCCGCCACGTTGGGGGAGGAGGGTGTGCAAAGTGAGGAGATTGGAGGGCGTCAGGGCATGAAAAGATGCAATGCTCCAAGTTTGCATAGTGTTCTGGGCAATTTGGGCATGCAGGGGAATGTATGATTCTGTATAGAAGAGATCGGGCAGGAGTAAGCAGTGTATATAGTTGTATGCGTCTAAGAATGCGGATTTGCGTGGTAGTGAGAGATTTATCAGGAAGAGGAAGTGTACGGAGAGTTTCTCTAATGTTGTCGTAGAGAACGTTGATTTCTTTTTTGTAGTGAAGAGTAGTGTCGCGCGTTGGTGGATAAAGCCAGGGAATCCCAGGCGCCCGGTGTTGAAGTTCGCGGGCGAGGCGATGCACTACCTCATTGCCTGGGATTCCAGCGTGACCAGGAATCCACCTCAGTGTTACAGTATGGGGACGTAGTTTGGTAAGAGCTCTGTGTAGATCACCGTGTAGTTCTTCAGGAATGCGGCCCGTGTGAATGGCGCGTATAACTTGTATTGAATTAGTGTATATGGTATATCCTGAAGGGTTAGGGGGTGCTTGCGCGTCACGTAGACTAAAGAGACTCACCCTTGGAAACCAACCCTCGGTAACCTTAGAACAAAAGAGTGGTTTGTTGGGATATAACATCACGCAATGATTGATGATGCATTCTTGCGTGATAAAGAAGGTATTCAACACCTTGGCTGAGATATGGGAGGAAAACACCCACACTGAGAGAAACGTGCCGCCGCCTAGGGAATACTTGTTGCGCAGAATGTTCACTTAATACTCATTACGCGCATCAAGTATCCCTACGGTGTTGTCACTAAATACGTCCCACGTACGTTTTGAGGGGAGAAGCAACTATGGCTCTTCTCTCAGGACAACGAAGCGTTCTAAGGAAGATGGAAGAAAAGAGAGAGTGAAAGAAGAGCTGTAGGAGCAATGTTCACCACTTGAGATTGTTCAACGTGCATATGAATCACCCAGTCCCCAGGAGATCTCTTCGCAGACTTCCGCAGACCTGTCAAGCAAGACTTTGCGGAGGAATACTTATCGAGGGAAATAACAAATGTTCTTCATTCTGGCGTCTGAGACTATGTTTTTGTTATTAATTTTGCGCACTTTCTTCCATTTTATGCCAAGCAACCTTCACCAATGATGTCTTTAGCCTTTTTCGATTACATTTTTTAACAGTATGAAAATCATGTCATTTCGTAAATAAAATGCCGGGTAAAACTTGCATCTAAAGTGTATAGGTATTTCACCCCACCATGAAATTTGTTTTGATGATTTGAATTTTCTTTCAAGCGAAATAGAAAAAAAAAATCGACGCGAAACTGACACATATTTATGATAATTATTAATGAGTATTGATAATGATGGGTCATATACGCACGTGGAAAAATTGATGACTCACTGCTAATCACCGCGAGGATTCGTATTCCGCACGTGATTTAGAAATTTAGGATGATTTAGACGGGGGGATTTAGACCAACAAATAGAAATTACGAAAACGTTAACTTCTGAAGATGCGCGTCTCCAGTGTATAAACTTATTGTGTCAAAATAGCACACCCCCTCCACGTTTTATAAATTGCCCTGGTGAGTCGGTCTTGTTTTAAATAATGTACGTCAAGAAGGTAATAGTCAGGGAAGAGCACATTTCCAGAGTAAAATCAGCCAATGCAGAGACGGTAGCTTGCGTGGACGTGCGGCTGCGAGGACGAAGCGAGTGGGCCGCGCACCCCAGCAATCGACGTCGGAAGGTTAGCATTCGGGGCCCCTCGAGGAGCTCGGTTTCACAAGGCGTCCTTATGGTGAGCGGGGAAGGAAATGCACCGTCTCGTAATGGACGCCAAGGACAGCAGCCAACGCAGCTGAGCTGGTGCGCTCGTTGGTATAAAACATTTTAGCAAGATTATTTGCAGCTGTGCTCAAACCCCAGTGCTCTGGCGCTGCCGGACATAATGCTCCGCCCGTGTGGGTGGTCTCTGTGCCTAATCTGATTGACAGAGGAGGTGCTTGAGGTAATTTTTTTTCGTCTTTCTGTATGCTTGTAAGCTTTCGTTTTCTTCTGACAAGCAGAGAAGGGTCCTCATCAGCATAAACAAAATATTTGGCGCACCCACCCTAGCATGCGCGTGCGAATGGGTCATCTGGATGCTGTTCGGACGCCACCGAACCAGATGATCGAATTGGGAGGAGAGGGCGACGGTTGGCTTCGACGACACTTTCGCCTGCTCCGTAGCGAAACACAGAAGGCGCCCTGTTCCGGCTTGATTCCACTAGCTTCCGATCGTTTAACGAATGGCGATATTTTGAGTTTTTATGCGGGTTTTCCATGACGACCAAAACTGAACACCTCTCAACAAACTTGTTGAGTTTGAAGAATTTGCCTCCCTTCTTGTCATATCTTTCCATCGCGGGGTCAGTGAACTTACGAGACTACAGAATAACGAACAAAATTCTTCATAAAATAACTCCCCCACCCCTCCCGAGCCCCTAGTAGCAGTGATCGCAGCAGACATCTGCGCAGTTTCGTTAAAACATTTCTCCATATTCCCCCACGGTTCAACTTATCCATACTCTACGATGTTCGACGGTGCAGCAGAGAGGCGCGGCTAGCTGCCGCTGGCGCTGTCCGCAGGTTCTCCACGTCTGTCAGGCCGCACACAAATAAGCGGCTCTTGCAGAGAAATTTATTTATTACAGTGCCAGCTTTACCTGTTTCCATTGCAGTGAGTCGGTCTGGTTTTAAATAATGTACGTCAAGAAGGTAATAGTCAGGGAAGAGCACATTTCCAGAGCTAGGTGGTCCTTGCAGATGCCTGTTCGAGTCAGTCAAGTAAAATCAGCCAATGCAGAGACGGTAGCTTGCGTGGACATGCGGCTGCGAGGACGAAGCGAGTGGGCCGCGCACCCCAGCAATCGACGTCGGACGCTTACCATTCGGGGCCCCTCGAGGAGCTCAGTTTCTCAAGGCGTCCTTATGGTGGCCAGGGAAGGAATTGCACCTTTTCGTAATGGCCGCCAAAGACAGCAGGCAACGCAGCTGAGCTGGTGCGCTCGTTGGCCTAAAAACATTTTAGCACGATGATTTGCAGCTGTGGTCGAACCCCAGTGCTCTGGCGCTCCCGGACATAATGCGCCGCCCGCGTGGGTGGTCTCTGTGTCCCAATCTGATTGATGGAGGAGGTGCTTGTGGTAAATGTTTTTCTTCTTTCTGTATACTTGTAAGCTTTCTTTTTCTTCTGAAGAGCAGGGAAGGGCCCTGATCAGCTTAAACAAAAATTTGGCGCGCTCATGATAGCATGCGCGTGGGAATGGGTCATCAGGATGCTGTTTGGACACCACCGAACCACACAATCGAATTGGGTGGAGAGGGCGACGGATGGCTTCCAAGACACTTTCGCCTGCTCTATAGAGAAACACAGAGGTGCCCTCTTCCGGCTTGATTCCACTAGTTTCCGACCGTCGAACGAATGGCGAGATTTTCAGTTTTTTAAGCGGGTTGTCTATGAAGACCGAACGTGAACACCTCTCAACGAACTTGCAGAGTTTGAAGAATTTGCCTCCCTTCTTGTCATATCTTTCCATCGCGGAGTCAGTGAACTTACGAGACTGAAGAATAACGAACAAAATTCTTCTCAAAAAAACTCCCCAACCGCTCCCGAACTCCTAGTGGCACTGATCGCAACAGACATCTGCGCAATTCCATTAAAACATTTCTCCATATTCCCCCACGGTTCAACTTATCCATACTCTACGATGTTCGACGGTGCAGCAGAGAGGCGCGGCTAGCTGCCGCTGGCGCTGTCCGCAGGTTCTCCACGTCTGTCAGGCCGCACACAAATAAGCGGCTCTTGCAGAGAAATTTATTTATTACAGTGCCAGCTTTACCTGTTTCCATTGCAGTAAAAACACCATCCGGCCACAGCGCGTTATTTTCGCTATAGTTAAAATTCGCTCAGGAAACACTTCGACCGCTGGAGCCGTGAAATGTGTTCTTGCCGAATCAGTGGGCTATAGTTAGGCTCAAAGATGTTCAGACTGAATTGTGTTCTAAGTGCAAGTGCGTTTTAATATATGCATTTAACATTAACGCGCCACTAAACTGTCTAAAAAAGCATTACTCAGCAGCATTCAACGGCAGTTATCTCAGTTAGAAGAGGAGACAACCCCATCCTGTGTTCCGTCCTGTTCTTTCGCGCTTTTAATTTTACCGTGTCCCAACCACTGGTATACAGTCATACTATTTCAAATAGTAGTTCGATCTTCTCGCGGGTGGTGCCGGGAGGCGGCCCTGTATAGTAATTCTTCCAGTCTGAAATCATCAGCCTGAAATGAAAGAGGCAATAACTATTCTCCTTTACCAGAACCGCGAACTTACTTCATCACGATCATCAATTCCGAAAAGATCCTATGAGAAAAAGAAAAAAAGGCAGGCTGCCTTCGTCACTTATGGCGTCTTGTTGCCGTGTTTCTTGGGTTTTGAATGTTTTGAATGAAGATGTTTTGAATTTTATTTATCATTTCGCACACCGCTGAAGTCTGCATCCTTTGCCTGCAGACTCCACTACAGCACATCATCTCCAAGTCTTCATTAAACGACGTCGTGTCCGTGTCCCTGTTCATGGTCCCCTGACAGGAGCTGCCAAATCGAGTCCCTCATTGCATATGGGTCAGTTATGCCAGAATCAGCCTTCCATAACCGTGGTAATCACGTTACCCCTATAGGCCACTATGCCACGTTCATACGGCTTGGTTAAAGCGGGCCTTTATATGTGGGCTAGCAGAAGCTGCCATTCCAGGTCTCTCGTTTCACATGGGACGGTTATGTCAGAATCAACCTGCCAGGACCCAGGCATTCACTTTACCCCTGTAGGCCAGTAAGGCACATTAAAACCGCTTGGGTAAAGCAGTACTCGGCTCGGCTGCGGCTCATGGTCAAACGTGGCCCTTCCCGGAAGTACGCGACAGACTGAACCCTAGCAATGTATTGCTAACGCAATAAAAGAGGAGGAGTTATAGCGTTGTGTTGCTGATTACTGAGTTATTCCCTTCGCTCCTTCGGTCCAAAAACTGAGAGGAAAACCAAAACACTCAGACGTTGACGCGAGAGCACATATTGCGACATTAGAGGAGCAGACAAATCTTTTGCACAAACCGGTACCTCTTTGGATGCTGTATATGCGGCTTTCAGTCAAACTTATTATTTTTGGCTTGTAAAGCCTTTTTCAAAACTATGTTCAGTCTGGGCATGACCACCGCACAAAGGCACGCACCGCCTCTTCAATCGTATAATCGCAGAGCACAACGCGATTTGAATAAGCTCCAGAGAACCGAAAAAGTGCCTTCCAGCCATCGCCGTCTCCGTTTCACCGCCCCCACAACGGCACGCACACAGCTGCGACCGACTCTGAGCCTAACCTTGCCTTTTCAAGTCGAAAGCCTTTGTAGGCTCTTGGAACGTAATCCTGTGCGCGAGATGTGGTGCAAGATATGCGCTTGAGATGTCATATTGCGCGAGATTCCGCGAGATTTGTTCTTGCCTAGCGTTCCTGCCATCTACAATGCCACAGTTCACCGCGCGCGAAGTAACGCCACGCCACAGGACCGATAGTGCACCGTCCAGTCTCACACTTACCTGAGAAAGTGTGACAGATGTACTGCGCCTTTACTTTCCTGTAAATCAATTACAATTATACGTGGTACTGCAACGAACGCCGATAAGAGTAAGAGGCAAAGGATAAGAGGAACATGAAAGAAGAGCGAGGGTAGGATTACGCCATTTTCCTGTTAAGAGACATCTAATAAGCGGCCGTCTCATTTTCTGAAGCTTGTTCAACAAATGACTTGCGAGTGCTTGGACATAAATCGAAAGATCATGGCATGCAAAGTTTAAAGGGGCGATGACAGGGTCGTTCGATATGCACCTAAAAATATAAATGCGGATATTCAGACAAAGTTGTTTGTAGTATAGGTGGATGTTTTTTTTACTGACTAACTGGCAGCTCTTTTCCACAAAGATGTTAATGCCCTGGTTTTTGCGAGCAGGCATTTAGAGCTTGTTTTTTATACTTGCAATTTTCAAGAATTCCTCACAATTTGTCGCCTTCTTTGTCATCCAACGTGTACGATCTGACTGTGCGTGCTTCGCCAGCCTTATCGAGCAGATGAAACGGGCTTTTTGTCGAGTTATTTAGGTCCGAAAAAAAACAGCACTTTGCAGAATAAAATTGCGTCCGTGCCAATTGCATTACACAAGCCAAATACCACTAACTATACGCCTCCCTGCCGCGCCCTCCGATATAAGTACTTTTTTTTCTCAAGACAATTTCATTGTACTTAGATGATCCCTCTCGTGTAGACTGAGTATACGTATAGTGAGGCTTAAAAGAAGAAAAAAGCCTTTGCTTGTGCCACTTTCGCATAACAGGCCGTCTTGTTCTCGTTTAGAGTACTTGAGGGCCGTTGTGCGGAAAAAGCTAAGGTAAATTCGAAGGCAACCGCTGACTTTGTTCGTAATAACAGCCCTCTATCGCCGCCGGAAATTCACGCGAAACACGCGGCACGGGCGTGTTGCCCCCTATTAAAAATATAGCTGCATTAACAAAAAACTCCCGCTTTCCTCGCGGCACACTACTCGACCGTTTTGTTTTAACCGCTTGTTTTTCTATTCGAGGCGATTTATATTTAGAATTATTTGAGATTCCTTGTATTTCTTTTGTTGGACAGGTTACAAACGCAGCCAAGTTACTTTGATCCAGACACACAATACCAGAAATGAAAAGTGCTAGACTCCTTCGTATCAAGACTGCGGAAATATTAGATGTTTCCGTATAAGAGAAACGAAGACGTGGCGTGCATATGGTATGAGAAAAAATAAAGACAAGGGTATTTGCTCATGCTCGTTTGAATGATATCCTGCACTGAAGGAGGGCTTACTTCAGGCAACCATTGTGGATGCTGGTAGCGGCATGATCACTGAAAACGAAATTCTGGAATTCTGGACACTCTATTCAGTCCGGCTACATCCTTTCCAGAGCAGGCGAGTTGCTTTAACGCAACAGCCTTGGTGGAACATAAAGCAGCCTGTTAGGCAGTCTACGATTACCAGTGCACTTTGGTCTCTTCGTCATTTCACGAGGGGCCACAACAGTTCCCCATGACATGTGGCATTACCCCCTTCGTCAAAAGACAAATCGTTCACATACTAAAAGGATAGAAGAGAAAAAATAAAAGGTGAAGATGTAACAGGTAAAGTGCAAGGAAGCAAAATAATGGCACTTACAAACACTGCACTTAACGCGAGTGATACGGCTTCAGTCAGGTGGCATGCACAATGTGAGACTGAGGAGCACGACGTGACGAGTGGACAGTTCCTTCAGGAAGTACCTCGCAATCAACGGCACTAATGCGGCGAAAAACTCTAAAGGCAACAAAATACCGACGCAAATATATGTCGGAGTGAGGGCTCAGCCGCGTATACCCGGGCAGATTCAAGCTGGGGTGCAGCAAATGCGGCAACAGAGCCACCGTACAGAAGATGTTTTGGGACGACCCAGCAGATCCCCACCTTAAAATCTCCTCTGAACACCTCCGGAGCTCACGTAACCGGAACCGTGGGAGACCTTGCTGCTCAGCCATTACCCAGGATCTCACCTCCTGGCCACGGCCAAGGACGAAATGGTTTCCGACAGCATCGGCTGAATGTCACCTAGCACTGTCTACCTGTGTTAACGGCTTCACAGCTGGATCGATAAAGCGCTCTGGACGCGCAAAACAAGCTTCTTTCGTGCGCAGATGGAGCAGAGGCATACACATGAGAAGAGTTAGTCGGCCTGCTCAGTCAGTTACGTGGAGCCGCGTGGAAAAAGGCCTGTCCTCTGGCCTCCGCCGCGCCACTTTACAATCCTTCAGTTCCCTACCCCTTGCAAAGTGGAATCGTGCTACTCAGAGTCTAGGGAGACTTAGTAGCTTCAATCCTTGATTTCCTCTTTCTTGACTTGATGTCCGATGAGACCCCTTAAAGCAGATGAGATGTAGCTCACACTGCGATAGGAAAGAGGAGACAAGAAGCAAGGGTGAAAAGAGAGAATAAAGAGGAAATATTTTAGAGCTTCATTTCTTTTTGATTCCGGGACCGCTTTTCTCATTCCCACAGTGCCGTGTTTCCGATTTCGTAGTGACGGTGAACGTCGTGTCAGTGGGCTGCGTCCTTGAGCATCGCCTACGATTAACAGGAGGCAGATCTCACCGGTTCCATCCTGAATATGATGCCGTCAGAAAATATTGCAGTGCCCAACAGAGTCTTTTTTTCAATAAAATTAAATCACCAAGCGTCTTTATTTAGCCTTTATTTGCTTCGAGGAGGAATTATAGACACATTTTGTGGGTTTCTTAGACAGCTTGCGAAGAAACATTTGTTTATATTTACCGCTCTCATGAAATTTTCGTGGCATCTTTGGTGTAGCGTCACGTATACTCTAAGCGTCAGGTATACTAAATCGACTCAACCTTGTCAACCAACTCTTGGCAATCGTGGAACAAAAGAGTGGTTTGTAAAGATAGAAAATCACGCAATGTGTGATGATGCACTTTTAGGAGGTTGCAAGTACATTGTTTCGTGATAAAGAAGGTATTCTGCTCCTTGGCTGAGCTGTGGGAGGAAAACACCCACATTGAGAGAAACGTGCCGCCGCCGAAGGAATACTTGTTCAACAGAATGTTTGTTTAATACCCATTCTTTGATCGAGTATTCCTACGGCGTTGTCACTAAACTCCTCACAAATAGGTTTTGAGTAACGCAGCAACTTTGGCGCTTCTCTCTGGACACACGAAGCGCCCTGTGGCAGAAGAAAGAAAAGAGGGAGTGAAAGAATGAAAGAAGATAATAAAAGCTCTCGGAACAATTTCCACCTCCTGAGATTGGTCAAAGTGGATGTGCATCACACAGTACCCAGGAGATGTCCTCTTCGCATACTTCACAGACCCGTCGAGCCAGACCGTCCGTTGGAGTACTTCACGAGGTATATAACACAGGTGATCCTTACTGGCGTCTGAGGCCTTTTTTTTTTCTTTTTTTTGTTTCAAGTGATTTGACGCAGTTTTTTCTATTCTATGCCAGGCAACATTCACAAATGATGTCCTCGGCCTTTTTCATTTCGAAAATGAAATGCCGGGTATGACGGGCGCTTACCATTTTTAGCTATTGCGCTGCAGCACCAAAACCTTGTTGATCACTTGCAGTCCTTGTCCTTCGAAATACAATAAAGAAGCGATTCAGAGATGATTGTTATTGTAATAATTATGAGTATCGACAGTCACGGGCCGTATATGCTGGTGGAAAAATTGATAACTCGCTACTCATTACCGCGATTCGGTCATATTCCGCTCGTGAATGCGGTGGGGAATTAGACCACCAAATAGATTACGAAAACGTTCACTATTGGAAGATTGCGGTATCCAGTGAAAAACGTTATTGGGTCAAAATAACGCTCCTCCTCAGCATTTTAAGGATTGCAGTGGTGAGTCGAACATGCAGTAGATAGTGAACGTGCCGAACAAATTTTCCTGAGATCTCCGAGTGAGTAGTCAGGGGTGCTCAAGTTTCCCGTACAAGATGCTTCTTGCAGATGCCTCTTCGAGACAGCGAAGTATATTAAGCCAAAGAAGCGATGGTAGCTTGAGAGAAGGTCCGGCGACGAAGACGGAGCGAGTGCGCCGCACACGACAGCACTCGGTTTCGAAATGTTAGCGTTCGGGGCAACTCGAGGTGCTTGGTTTCTCAGGGCTTCCTTATCGTAAGCGGTGAAGGAATTGCATGTTTTCGTAATGGCCGCCAAGGACAGCAGGCAACGCAGCTGATCTGGTGTGCTCGTCGCCCTAAAACTTTTTAGCTAGCTGCTTTGCAAATGGATTCGAGCCCAAGTGCTCAGGCGCCCCTGGACATAATGCGCCGCCCGTGTAGGTGGTCTCTGTGTCCCAGTCGGGATGATGGAGGAGGTGCTTGTGGAAAATGTTTTTCGTGTTTCTGTATGCTTGTAAGGATTCGTTTTCTTCTGAAAAGCAGAGAAGGCCCTGATCAGCATAAAAAAAGAATTTGACGCCCCGATCATAGCATGTGCGTGCGAATGGGTCATCTTAAGGTTGTTTGAAAACGACTGAGCCAGACGATCAAATTGGGCGGAAGGGCGACGGATGGCTTCCAAGATTCTGGCTCCTGATCCGTAGCGAAACACAGAGGTGCTGTGTTCTGGCTTCATTCCACTAGATTCCGACCTTTGAACGAATGGCTAGATTTTCAGATTTTCAAGCGGGTTGTTCATGACGACCGATCCTGAACAACTTTCAACGAACGTGTACACTTTGAAGAAAGTGCCTCCTATCTTGTCCTCGCTTTGCATCGCGGAGTCAGTGAGCTTCCAAGAATGAAGAATAAGGAACACGTTTCTCCATAAAACACCTCCACCACCACTTTTTTTTTTTATTTCCATATACTCTCTTTATTTTTTTAGAACCGTTCACTATAATATGGAACCTTATGATCCTCGGACTTGTTTTGGGCTTCCGTTCAGAGATTTTCGAGGAGGAAGAAATTGATAGGCTCATGCTGTATTATTTGAGCACAAAATCAGTAGCATACATTCATATGTTATGAGAGTTCGCTCGTTTTAGCAACAAGTGCTCCCACACTTAAAGACCAATATGTCAAATGTTTCCTTCCGTCATGTGCGCCGCTAATGGGAGAGGGGATAGAGTTGTGTTGCTGATTGATCAAGCTATTGCTCATCGCTCTTTCAGTTTAAGAACGCAGAGGAAAACCCAGACAAGCATACATTGATGCGAGAGCACACCTTGAAATATTAGACGAATAGACAAACCTTTTGAACTATAAGCGGTACCTCTTGGGATGCTGTTTAGTCAAAACAGAAGCTTGGGCATGTTGGTAATCCATTGTGTAGAACAGCGGAATAAATTCTGTCGTTTTTTCGCGCTGTTCTACACAATGTTAGTCAAACTCAATTGTTTGCGGTAGGTAAAGCGCTTCTGTAAAACTATCTTTTGTCAGGTCAATGCTAGCGCATGAGAGGATGTCACAGCGATGCCGTTTCAGTCCCAGCATCGCAAAAGCCGATGCCATTGGAATACACTTCATTGCCCGCTCTGGACAAGAGCCTCCCAGTCGCCGCCGTCTTCGTCTCGCCTCTCCCACAGCCGCGCGCGTGCGACAACGACCGACTCCCGAGCCTAACCTTCCCTATCTCTTGTGCATGTCCAGCAAATGACTCGTGGGATCTTCAACGTAAACCTACACCATTTAGTTTTAGTATGTGAGCCCTAACCTCCCGCAGGAATGCGCCGATTCGTGGATTACAGCAGTGTCCCCAGCGTGTTTATTTAAAAAGGTATTGTATATAACTGGATGTATGCTGCTCCTTCAAACGGCTTACAATCCAGCCTGAACTAGCAATACCAAAACATTTCCTGGGGTTTAGCTTTAGTTAAACCCGGTAAGTTGCGTAAGAAAAGCCGACGTAGCTTCCTCTTTCTGTTATTTCTTCTTTTCTTTTTCTTTTCTGCTTCTGCGGAGCGGCGTGGCTACCGACCGGAGTTACCCGACGCCTTTAGGAGGGGCCCCATCTGCGGTCGCTCTAAAGGTGAAACGTGACTACCGGCCAGGATTACGCGACGGGCTGAAACCTGGCGTAGTTTTGCGTCCGCAATAAAATATTCCGTTTTTTTTTTTTAGCACCAGTTGTGTTGCGTCGGGGCCGAGGCGGCCTGCGAGGAGGGGAAACAAGGCTCACGCGTCACCCGTTCATGATGAGGTGCCCGTTTATTCAAGAAGTGCCGGATATTTATAGGACACAGACAACGTCACAGATAACGACCCAATCCACATTCAAGACGCAAGTAAAATCACAATTCACAGAAGAGAAAACTGAACAGGACAAAGCAGAAACAAGGACCGAATAGATAGAAATACACGATATAACATATTCTGCCTACGTTGGAGGAAAAAGATAGAAGTACATTGTCATTTCACATTCAACAAGGGAGAAAAAAGTTTGAATTTAGAAATCGTACATTATATGTAGGTAAGCGCATGTACAGAAAACACAGAGCAATCATTTTTTGAAGCACACAAGTGCAAACACATGCTTTCCCTCTCCTCGTACACAAAAAACACCTGGTCAGCCAGCCGCACACAAAGTCCACACACACACAGTCCGGGCGCGCACTAGGCGGCGGCCACGTGGGCGGACCCCGTCCGGCGGGAGTCTCCACCACCACTGCTGCCAAGGAACAGGGAGCACTGAGAGCTTGAACAAAATTCCACATTAGAATAACTCGCCATACTGCTCTGGCGAGAGCGCTGCGCTTTTTTTTCACTAGGAATGATTGTTGGATAGGGTTCCAGGTTAGCACCACCAGAGTCGCAAGAGAGTGGTAAAGAAGTACAACTAGGTAGGCTTCCTTGCATAACCATACGGCTGGCTTACGCGGCATGCTGCTCAGTGTTCTGAGTCTTCAACTTTACTCGCGTTCTCTGGGTTGGCTTTTAAAGGTGGATTATATGCGGTCTAGGCTGGCCAAGTAGGTGAGTGTCGTGAACACCATCTGCCGTCCTTTCTGCATTGACTTAGACCGGCTCAATAGGTAACAGTGATTGTTGATTTATGTCTTCGCCTGCTTCTCTGTTACTATCTTGGACTTGGGCGGATCTTGTAACCGGAGCAGGTGTCCGTGTTGGAGTTCCATTGAAAAAAGATCTTGAAGCAGCCGATTTCTCAATCTGTGACCTTGGAGGCGGCGTTACATTCGGATGCAAGAGATTCATGTATTTATTCGCGGTCAGGTAGACGCAGTCTACTTTGGCATGAATAAAGCTTTCGATACGGTTTCCCATGAGGTACTTCTGATGAAGATGGAAAAATACGGACTTTGCCATATGTACTGTAGGTGGCTCAAAAGCTACCTTGGCAGCCGCCGTAACATGGTCCGATTTTCCGGCTGTGTCCAATGAATTTCCATCATCTTCGGGAGTGCCTCAGGGCTCTAACTTAAGACCGTTGTTGTTTTTAGTGTTTGTTATTTTTTTGCCGTTGCATGTCAAGAACTCCAGAATTTTGGTCTTCGCTGATGATTTCAAATTATTCCGTAAAATTGGAGATATTGAGGACTGCCGCAGATTGCAAGCTGACATTAACAACGTTGAGAAATGGTGTTTGTTGAATCGCTTAAAGTTGAATATTAAGAAGATTTCCGTCTTATCTCAAACTAGGAAACGCGACGCAGTTGTGTTTGATTACACACTTTTGGCGGGTCAGATTTCCCGTGTGGCCCATGTACGAGACCTTGGTGTTGTTGTTGATTCTAGGGCTTGATTTCAGATTGCATGTAAATTCAATTGTGTTACGCGCATTGAGACATATTGGTCTTATCTCTAGACTGCGACAAAACCTTCAATGGCACGAATTTCCACGCACTCTATAGGGAACCCAAGCTCAAGTTTCGCCGCACGACGGCAGCGCCGCATTCCTGGCGTGGTGGCGAAATGTGAAACGATGGGGCTTCGCCGGAGCAGACGCTCCGCTAGCTTCCTGTGTACGCGCGACGATCGCGTTGCGCCTGGCTGTTATTTGGCGATACAAAAACGCTTCCGCTCAGGCGAAACGGATGTACTAAGTATCGTTGTGTTATGGGAAGCCACAATAGTAGGCGAAGCACCAAAAGACGAGGCTCACGTGTGAAACTTTGCAGATTCCTTTGGACCTGTTTTCCAACCGCATGACCGCGTTCTGAGAAGTCTCGCGTTCTTTTTGAAAACTAAAAGAGCTAATTTCCCCTTTCTTCGTAAACTCATATGTTGAGAGTTAACAAAGACGGCTCGGAGAGGCATAAAAAAAGTACAGTGGTTTAACACCATGCATGTGAGGAGGATGGAAGATTATCCTGCTCTTCGCTCCCCGCGTGTCTAGTTGTCCCGATTTCCTGTGCTCTCTCCCTGCTTTGTGAGTGCTCTGAAAGCAACCAAATCAACAGAAGCTACGTCCGCGATCGAGAATGATGTGTGAATGTGCCCTAATTGTCCACAGCTGCCTTTTCACTTTTAGGTTGACCAAGAATATATCTAGGAACGAGGCTTTTTTTTTTTTTTTTTTGGGGGGGGGGGCGGCGTTGGAAAGCATGCCTCGCTGAGACGCTTTTACAGATTTTCGCAAATTGGCCAATAAGTGAACCAATTATTATTGTTATTATTATTATTACTATTATTAACAAAGATATGTCGGAAGTGCAGTAAAAAGGGATCCAAGCTATGGCTCGACTGACCCTACTCGCACGGAGCACCCGATTCTCGTCACAGGGTTCGTGAGTGCAAACCAAATATCATAAATGAAGCACGACTATTTAATAAGGACCGAAATAAAACACAATGCAGTACAAGCTTGGATTTCACCCGCCTTCCGAGCCAGTGAGCCGGTTATGTCGCGTGCAGCGCACGGAGCACGCATGCGCTTATGAGATCGCTAGCGTTCTTGTGTTTGAAGAAACACCTCCTTCTGACTACATACTTATTCTTCTACTGCAAGATTTTCCCTTTAGTAACGCCGTAATAACAAAAAACAAATCCGTATATAGATCGCATGCTACAGGCCAAAACGATGGTCAACGATCGGGCCACTTTATTTAACAGTACTGATGATACTTTACAGTTTTTAAACATATTATGTACGACAATATAATTACATAGCGGACTTACCTCGAGATACACATCCTACGTTTTTGCTAACGTTGCTAACGTGGGACGCATTCACAATCAATATTTACTCATCCCCGTCTGTTGTCTGCTCTACAGTACAGACGTGAATAAAAAGGTTTCCCGCCTATAATTAAGTATCCTACATGAAAATACGCGTCAGGGTGCCCAGTCAAGACGGAATGCAGGTGGCATGTCGCGGTGCGCCTGCGGGGGCACGTCAAGGCGCGTGCTCGTGCGAGAGAAAGCGCGCGCGGTTCACGCCGTGAAGACAGCGAGCTGAGCCGGCGGCGTCCAGTGTGTGCCTGCGCGACAAAGCAACGAGAGACGTATGCACGTGCGCGGAAGCGAGCGAGCGAAAGGAGAAAACTTGCACGGGATGCCTAGGTGATGACGCCGCGTGTATCCCCAGCTTCTATTTATCTGCTCGAGATGGCGCTCCCTGTCAGGACCAGCAGCGTCGCTCGACGGTGCTTTGGAAGCCTATACTGTGCCCTCGTGAGACCGCGTCATGAGTTCGCATCAGTAGCCTGGAATAACGTATCTGCCACCTATTGCGCAAAAATTGAAAATGTCAAGCTTAAGTTCATACGCATCTTTAATGATAGATATATTGGACGCCATCGTTTCTACGACTACGATTCTCTCTTGGTAGACCTCAATATGTGTACTCTTGGTGACAGGCGACTCATACGTGACATGCAATTTGTGAAAAAATTGTGCGCGGTTTTATTAACTGTGGGACCTTACTGATGTCACTGATTTTCGTGTGCCGCATGCAAAGGCCTCAAAATGTTTTGCACATTTTATCCAGATTTGCACGCCAACTGTCCAATGACTCGTATACAAATCTTGTATAACAAAACATTTATTGACACAGACATATCTGCCTAATTGTTGTTTTCATGCCTGGTTTTTAATGCTATTAAGTGTTTTGATGTATCTGACCTAGTGTGCGCTCCTTTAGGCCACTTGGCTGTTGACGCATACTATCTATCTATCTATCTATCTATCTATCTATCTATCTATCTATCTATCTATCTATCTATCTATCTATCTATCTATCTATCTATCTATCTATCTATCTATCTATCTATCTATCTATCTATCTATCTATCTATCTATCTATCTATCTATCTATCTATCTATCTATCTATCTATCTATCTATCTATCTATCTATCTATCTATCTATCTATCTATCTATCTATCTATTCTGTCTGTCTGTCTGTCTGTCTGTCTGTCTGTCTGTCTGTCTGTCTGTCTGTCTGTCTGTCTGTCTGTCTGTCTGTCTGTCTGTCTGTCTGTCTGTCTGTCTGTCTGTCTGTCTGTCTGTCTGTCTATCTATCTATCTATCTATCTATCTATCTATCTATCTATCTATCTATCTATCTATCTATCTATCTATCTATCTATCTATCTATCTATCTATCTATCTATCTATCTATCTATCTATCTATCTATCTATCTATCTATCTATCTATCTATCTATCTATCTATCTATCTATCTATCTATCTACCTATCTATTCCTAGGAGAGCATTTTTGAAAGTATGGCATATGCTTTTAGAATATCGGCGATCGCGGAGCTGCATGGTATCGCTGTTGGTAAGCGAGCTCTGCTGGTGAAGAAAAAGCAAAAATACCTTAGGGCTGACCTTTGTTGCAGTGGACAGGTTGACGTAACTTGTCCAATAGGTTGTAAATGCGCTAAGAATTCTTGCGCATCACGTATCACTTGCTCTCACTTTAAAGAGCGTTTAGATGCAACACCAAAAATAAGTTTGGATCCCTCCAACAAACGTCATTCTTGAATTCTCAGAGTAGACACTCCTGCCACGATGCAATCTCTGAGCATATTCTCCGCAGACTCGTAGTCGCATATTGCTATGGTGTCACGTAAGACAGCGACTTATTGTGAATTGGACTCGCCTGGTTGTTACTCTCTGTTTTGAAAACGTCTCATTTCCATAACCAAGATAGCTGGTACCTTGAATGCTTGTTACAGCTGTGCAACAGCTTCTTTGTAAACATATTTCCTAGCCTCACCAGCTTCTGTAGACGAAGTAGCAGTGGTCTCGCTTTGAGACACGGCATGAGCGGAGTAGAGTCGTCTACATTCATATCAAAAAGTATATAACAAAAAGCCTCCTTGTTTTTGGTGGTCGCTGCAAACCCGCCTGTCAAACTGAAGTAACGATTGAAAGTTTCATTCCACTGACTGAATAGAATTGTCGGAAGACTCGGGTGCAGGAGAAACGGATCGGGAGGGCGAACGCCCGCAAACGGAGTCGAAAGAGCCATGCTGGCCTACTGTAATTGGAAAAAATCGTGTATCATTTCAGACCGTCCGTCTCTGGAACCGTTGTGATATGAATTCTCGGCGAACGTAGAGAACATTCAGGGCTATTATCAATGTATTTTTGTAACGCAGAGTTTGTGAGTCCTAACCTCAACAAAACAATGCATGTCGATATTGCATGTGGGAATTTTCAACCAAATTTGTTGTTAGAAAATATCTGGGAGTGTGACGAAAACTGATATAGTGGTAAGTATTGTCCACGGCGAGACACTTGAGGGACGTAGACAAGCTTTTCTTCCCTTGTCAACCTTTGTTGCAGGACGGTGGCAGCAAGAACAAAGGACGTCGTTCGTATGTCGTCAGCAATTCTAACCGCAAGGCGACGCGCACAATGCAACTAATCGCTTCTGTTGCTCAAACACTTGCCTCATCTCGTAGAAAGCGTTCATTGGATGAAAATGTTCCACTCATTGGTTTTCAGCGGTGAAAAGGACAGCTTGTCAGCGAGGGCCACATATCAGGCGACGACCACACTGGGTGGCGTGAATAAAACTTGTAGAAAATGAGAATCTTCGAAGAGGACTACTTTACGTAATCACGGATGCCGTCGGGTAACTTAAGTAACTGGGAATGCCCCTATTTCGCTATGCCTCTCCGATATTCATACGCCAATGTTGAGATGGGCCCGAGGCGGCCGCTGAGGTGCAACGAAACTCATGCGTCAGCCGTCCACGTTAACAACCCCGGTTATCCACGAGGTGCCGTATATTTATAGGAGGTGGACTACGTCACAGATGAAGGCAAAGTCCATATTCAAGTCATAAGTACAGTCGCAATTCACAAAACAGAATTTGAACCAGTATGACACCGAAACTAGGACAGAATTGATAAAATTATACAATATAACAAGTTACACCTTGATTTGTTTACAAGCTAAAAAACGTACAAGAAGCGTCGAGTGTACTGCGTCCCCTGCCTGCGTCGGGTAGCCGTAAGCAGCGCCGACAGCTGCCGGCTGCTCGCCAAACAGTGACACATCGATGCTTCCCGTTTTATGTGCACGTGCTTTGCGATGTAAGCAATCGTCGATTAGGGGTCTCTATTTCCAGAGCTGCACTGAAAGGCCCCAGGCAACCTATAAATAGTGTGACTGCGCGCTCCGTAATTGCCGGAATTGCAGGCCCGAACACCGCGTACTTCCTCTGTAGACCTACTCGTCGCGGAAAGGGCCGGCAGTTCGCCGCCAGCTGGCATTTCTAGCCAAGGTCATTGTTCTTGCGAAGTGAGAAGATATAATGTTTGGCTGCTTGGTTTCCTTTTTCTAGCACAGTTAAGCTACAGACAAGCGTAGCTGTTCAGGCCGTTAACTCGTCGGGTATATGTGCCACGTTCACGCAGAGCCTCCGATGTGACCAAAACAGATCGGGCGACCATCCGCTAATCAGTCCCACCAGCGTGGCGGGGCCGAAAATTTTACACTGCGACGATAATCGACCGCTGGTCAAGCTATCATCGTCACCGGTTGAATGCAACAGATCAGAGCGTCAATAAACTAAGGAGCCTAACCATGCCCGCCCACTAACTGTGACCGTGCTTTAACTATGCCGAAGAAAGCATACCTGACTCTTGTAGCATTTGCGCAGTATTATCCCCATCAAGCACTTCTGCATGAGGGACGACCATTGTGTCTGTCGTCCACGGAAGAAGTAGACATTTCCTTTGATATTGCAGTCTGCATTGCAGAAGACGCTCCGCCGTCTTTTCTCTTGTGACGTCACACGAGCATTTCACAACTGATGTCGCCGTCGGTGGGAAGAGTTTCCCGAATTTGATTTCTACCGCATTTTTTTAATATGCGCCGCGCGCTAGGCACTAAAAGTTTGCGAGTAGAACAAAAGACGTGTATGTTATTTATCAGGAGGTCTGTGAGATGCTTCTTAAGAAGAGAATGGCGAAAGCGTACCCTAGCTTTCCTATCATTTCCCTCTCATCGTATGCCTCATACTCTTACCGGTGTTCGTTGCAGTGCCATGTATAATTATAAATCATTTACAGGAAAGGGAAGGCGCAGTATCTGTCAGACTTTCCCCGGCAAGTGTGAAACTGGACGGTGCACTATTTATTTTGCCGCGTGGTGTTTCCTGGCGCGTTAAAGTCTGGGATTGCTGTTGGCAGGAACGCTAGACAAGAACACATCTCACGGAATTTCCCGCATTATGACATTTCGCACACAATTCTCGCGCACGGAAATTCGTTTCATGAGCTTAGAAAATCTTTCGGCTTAAAAACGCGAGGTTAGGTTTCCAATCGGTCCCAGCGGGGGAGGCAAGAAGGAGACGGCGGAGATTTGGAAGCTCATTTTCGTTGCAGTGAAACGCATTCGAATTGCGTTGGGTTTGCGATGATGCGATTAAAGCGGCGGTGGCGGTGGATGCTTTTGTGCGCTGGCCTTAACATAGTTTTTTAAAACGGCTTTACCAGCCAAGAATATTTATGTTTGACTACCACGCACATTAACAGCACCTCAAAAGGTAGCGGTTCGTTCAAACGTTTTGCCTGCTCCTCTACTTTTGCAAAATGTGCTATCGGTTCAACGTATCCTTGTCTGAGTTTTCCTCTTAGTTTTCGTACGGAAAAAGCCAAGGGCAATAGCAGCACTCATTAGCACAACGCTAAACCCTCTCCTTTCGCAGCTCTCACTGTGGAAAAAACATTGGGCATGCCCCTTTATATACGCGGCAGCGCTTGTTTCTGACACAAGCTCACTCTCATAACAAACGATTAATATGCTTGTAAAAGTATGCCTAAATAATACTGCATGAGCTCATCACTTTCGACCGCCTTGACAATATCTAGAAAGGAACCTGAAATCAAGTCCTCTGAAAATAAATAAGGTCGCATTTTATGAAAGCATCTCAATGAAAATAGAAAGTAAACGATTCTTTTTCCAGAAGAAAAAAAATCCCTCAGCGACCACCGTCCACAGGGTGCATGCCAGAGTGCAGCCTACAGCACGAATAGCAGATGATATGGATATGGTATGCCGCTGTGAGGTCAGTAGCCGTGTTTGCCAGACCGCCAAGCTGTTTTGTAAATAATAAAAATATTCATTTAAGGATATCTACTACACCGAATGAGCTTATATTTTTAGTTAATATCCCTTCACGTCGGTAGACTTAAGTGCAAGATTCAGTGTATGCTCAAATGTTACAACTATAAAATTACAATATCTGGACAGAGTTATTTTGTAATATAGTTGTTTTTTTCCCTACTGACTTAAAGGTAGGGCTTTCCCACAAATATGTTCAAGTCCTAACTATTTTTACCGAGCAGGCATTTAGAGTGCGTTTTTGATACCTTTAATTTTCAAGAATTCTTCACAATTTGCTGCCTTTCTTTGTGATCCAACATATGTGAGCTGACTGTGTGCGCCTCAGCAGATTTATCGAGTAGATGAAACAGGCTTTTTGTCGAGTTATTTAGGTCTGAAAAAGAAAAAAACTGCCCTGTGCAGAGTAATATTGCGTCCGTGCCACTGCATTTTGTAAGCCAGATGCCACTAAATATGCGCCTCCCTCTCGCGGCCTCTATATCAGCGATTTATCTCGCAACAATATTAGCACACTTAGTCGATTACTCTCGTCTGGAGTCAGTATAAGTATTGTGAGGCTTAAACTAACAAAGACTAAGCCCATGCCTGAGCCACTTTCGTACAACAGACCGTCTCGTCTTAAGTGCTTGAGGGCCGTTGTGCGGAAGAAGCAATTTGTGACATTCGACGGCTGCTTTTGATAGTTTTTCATAATACTTGAGCTCTAGCGCCACCTGAAATATATACGAACCGCACAGGCACGGGCGTATTGCCCCTAATTCATAGTGGCAGCAATGCCAATATACAACAAGCGCGATCAACTCTCTTCTCCGTCCCTTGCTTGAACCGCTTGTTTAATACACTAACGGGACTTGGAATTAGAGCCAGTTAGAAGTTTCCTTGAGCTTGCTGTCTAGAAGTGGTTACAACCACCGCAACGTTAATGTGATACAGAGACACAATACCCCAAATGAAAAGTTCAAGACTCCTTAGTGTCAGGACTGCAGAAGTTACCCTAGTGAAAAATACCCAATTAGTCACAATAACCTCATGTTCATTCTCATACTGAACTCATACGAAACTCGTACAAATCTCATTCAACATATGAGAAATATACGAAATTTTATTACATTCGTATGAGTTGTAGGGTCCACATCTTACGATACATTGAAGGCACCGGCTCCTGATCTATAGAGTGCTAGCCTCCATTAAGGAGAACGGCTCTCTGTAGGCAACCATTCGTGTTGCTGGTAGCGGCATGTTACTGAAAACAACAACACGAAATTATTTTCCCTCTATATGGTGCGACGACATCCCTTCCAGAGCAGGTGACCGAAGGAGCCCGAATACAACGAGGCAGAGAAGGTACGACACCAAGAAGCTGCAGAGCTAAGCATGCACTGTGGCTCAACAAAAGTATTTGCATGTTGGGGGTTTGCAGCACTGAGACGGGGCTCAATGGGCAATCAGGCTGAATGTGAATTGATTCACTTGCATTGCTGCCCCCATCCGACAAAAAATGGCAGAGCGTTAGGATAATTGGCAACGCGAAATCTGAGTGCTCCTTCCTAGACAGAGAGACAACGAGCTTTAAATAAAGAAAACGGATCTTTTTCTAAGGCATTTTAGTTTTCCTTTTAGCTGAGGGAAATAATTTGAGAGGCAAGTATATATTTCCAAGAAGAAATTATTTTCACATTCCGGAAAATATTGATGCCACAAGAGGCACTTTCTTTTTACTCCTTGATCTGCATAACGAGGCTATTCTATATAGAAAAAGACAGGAGGCGTTTACAGGTACTGAATCAAAAGCTACTTCTGAAAGTTTAAGTCCTTACACGACTAACGTGATGTTATAACAACATGTGGAGGAGTGGCGTGGGAGATGAAGCGGTCCTTTTGGGTCAATAGTAAAATAGTGTAGTTGTTCGTCCTTACGTATACGTTGTAGTCGCCCACTAAAAGGACCAGTGTGTGCCTAATGCGAGACGCAGAAAATTGTGCGACGCCAGATGTGAGCGCTTTAAACGATAGGCCTAACGTGTTGATAGCCTTGCGCTGTTTGACAAGAAAGGAATTACGCACAATGAGAAACGAGGGGCAAACGAGGGAAGAGGCCTGTGTCAGATGCAATCTCTGACACAGATACTAGAGCTTCGCAAGCCCCTCCGCCAAGACAAGGCAGTAATCCATGAAGGGGATTAGAGGCATACCAGTGATTATAGGCACAAAGCGACCAGTCCGACTTCCAGACCCTTATTCTCCTCCACTTTCCACCTCACAGTTTCAGTTTACCTCTCCCGTCACTACTTTCTCCACACTCTGCAGCCGCATCCCCCTCCAACATTACTCATTCCTGCCACGTTTTGTGTCATTATATCTTCGCTCCCATATGTTCATACTTTCACAACAAGCACCTTTGTTTATTTCCTCGTAACGCCATCCTGAAGTTGTGCGTTATTCGGCATTCGGAACGACCTCCTACTTCCATGATAACCTCCGGTTTTTCCCGTGTTAGCCATGTTTCGACTGCACATTCTGCACAGACACTGAGCCACCCACTGCCACATCATCTCTCCCTTGCTCCTACATGTGTGAAGGAGAGAGCCTTCTGTATCCTCTTCTACCAGCTACAATTGCATCTGGCGTTTCTACCTGCTACTGCCTGCCACGGCACGGCTTACAAGTGGCGTGTTACGACGTAGACTACAGCTCAGAATCCAGCCACTGTCGCATAAGGTCTGCACTCCTAAACTAGAAGAATAATTTCTTACGCGCCGTACTCAATTTCTATCCGGCATGCTAGCTCATATTAAAGACACCTGCGATTGAAACGGACCAATCGACGTGACCTGCATGCTTGCACTCATATACTGCAATCGTGAAGTCGTCGGATGTCGTTCGGGGTGCAGCATGTTACTAATGAAATTCATCCGCATCTCGAACTGCATTCAATGGCTTCACAAGCTCGTCGAAACGAGAAAACATCATTATGCCTCATGGTAACAAATACAAAAATGTAAGAAGCCTGAGGTGCTTAGTGAAATGATCAATTACGCAGTGCCTCTTCTTTTCGACAGAGGTTCACGTAAGAAGCATCGCGTCGGCACTTTTCTTGCCTTATGCTTCAGTTGCTCCCCTGATTTATTCTTTATGTGAAGGGCTCTCCTTTAAACCACACTGATGTGATTCCAGTGGTGATCCTTTATGTTATATAGGTTACCAGCCCAGGAAGGGCCAGTCAAAAATCACGGCTCACAGCAGTCAATTTATAATATGTTCCTTGGGCCCGCCGAAAAGTTTGCAGTCCTGCAACTAACGATGGGTTTCGGGAGATTGCATGATCAGCAATAAAACGGATGCAAACATTTAAAGAAAACGCAGCTGAAAACTTGAATGCCATTTCATTCTTTTTAAAACATCCTATGCACATACAATTATTTTAAAGCGATGATTCACTGCACTAGGTAAATCAGTCCTTCAGTAAATCAAAAATCAGCAAATAAAACCTTCAAGTGACTGTGTCAATTTTGGCTTTCCTTGATTATAAACCAAATGAGAGTCGAAGCACTGCGTTCCGTAAGGCCGTTCTTTACATGGCAGAAAATTTGACCTTCATATGACCTTGACCTAATTAAGCGTTAGTCTGCACAATTCTGTGGAGTCTCCCAAAAAGTATAGTGTTCCTTGCTTTGCCCAGAGCCTAAAATGAGAGACAGCCCTGTGTTGTGCCATGTCAGGGCATGTTGAACGCCCCCAGGTGGTCGAAATTACTCCGTAGCTCTGCACTGCGGCACCCTTTCGATCGTTCCGCTTTCACTTCCACATTCCTCCCTTGTATAGAGTCTAATAAATGCTTCGCCATTCCTTTCTTATAAAGCAATGTAAAATTAACAAAAAAAAAACGAAAACGGTACTTTCATCTCTTCCCTCAAATCTGCCAGATACCATATATTTCCTTTTATATAAAGAAATGTACAAATACAAAAAAAGAACGAATATATCACCTCGACCTGGATAGATCTCGGTGTCCACCATTTCGTGATGTCGACCCAAAAGTTTAGGGCGCCTTTCGTTTTCTAAATTCTAACTTAAATAAAAAAATCCAAGGATTGACAAAGAACCAAGGATTGACAAAGCAGTGTTATGGAGGCTATCGCTGCAACAGTCAAAGCTTTTGTTCTGTTACTATGTTCCAGCCATGCTTAAACCTAGCATTTTCTTTTCGTTGCAAGGCGCTAACTGTAGGCTTGATTGGTTCAGGTAACATTTTCAAGTTGAAGTTCAAGGTTCTTGTGCATCTGTGATCTTTAAGACTGTTGCTCTGACCTCATCGTGCTGTCTCGTTTCTGAGCCATATTGACGTGATAGAAGATAACAAACCATAGTTCTCTGCATCTGATTGATACAACAGGCGTACCCTGTAGTGAAAAGAGTCCTGTATTATGGTGCCAAGATAGTTTGACGCTCACAGTCAGGAAGCGAACGCAGCTGGAGACATTGAGCAGGCCAGCTCGCCAAAGCCTTGACGTGATTTAGGAAACGCATTTCGCACAGCTGTAGGAAAGAGTTTTGAATATATTGCCTAGAGATCATATGGAAGAAAACGCAAAAACGCATGGCAGAATGCCTCGTCCATAACTAGCGGCGAAACTTCACAGCGGCGATGGAAATGCAATAGAGCCGGCGGCACTGTTCTGCTGGCCGCAACCCCGTACACTACAAGCAACTTTTGCATCAGCAGCTGAAACTCAGGACGATGTCGTGCTGCCGATCAATCGTATCACCGCTCGCTTCGCACGAAATTGGTACATCGGCGGGCTGCGAAGAAACGAAGCGCGTATTTAGACCAACGCCGTGTTTACAAACAAGGGAGGGGCTCTCAATGCATCAACGGACCGGGGGTGAAAGGGAGGCTTAGCAGCTCATAGGAATATATAAAATAGAAATTCTTTAAACCACCTTTCAACTCCACGGGTACCTATGAGTGAGAGAAACCTTTATTTCCAAAAAAAAAAGAGTGGGGAGGAGTTAGTGGAGTCCTCAGTTCAAGAACCCAGTGGCCTGGGCTGCCGCTCTTGTCTGGCTCACCAGTCTACGCGGGGTCGCTAGGTCTAAACCTAGCAGCGTGGCCTCCTACTGCACCTCCGAATGTTGTGTGTTTATGGGTATGCGTTTAGTGCCGCGCACCCCCATGTGATGTGGTAGGCGGTGGGCCGGTCTTGTACCAAGGACATATCTGAGTAGTGTTTTGGAAAAATGATACTGTATTGCTGTAGGTTGGGGAAAGTGTTGGTCTGTAGTGCTCTCCATTTCCGCATTTCCTGTGCATTTGGCCCCTTGTGTGAAGGTGGTACATCCGAAGTTGTTCGCGTAGGAACGGATGTTGCGCGGCGTAAGCCGCGGGGACAGGAACGCTATTTGTGAAATCGGTTATGGTGGCCGCTCGGTGTGGGTGACCTCGAGCTAGCCTGTCGACGGCATCATTACCTTCCAAACCGGAGCGCACAGGGACCCAAGTGATCTGATGTTTGAGCAATTAATTTGTGGCGAATGGATTATATTTCAATTAAGCTAGATTTATAGCTATTCTATCTGAAAGATGGAGCCAACACGCCGCTTGTGAGACAGTGATTACGTGGTTGGTCGCGTGTCCGTAGGTAATGACCAGCACGATCGCCACAATTCCGCTTCTGTGATTGTACAGTACGGGATGGAAATGCTGTAGACTTCAGTTTAAGAAGAGTACCCCCCCCCCCCCCCCCCACGGCTGCTACTGCGATCGATGTAGGCTTGTATAGAGTGGCATCCACATAGACACTTTTCGGACTACGTTCTACTGCGCGCTTAAGGTAAATCACTTGGGTGCTTCCTCTGCCTTCGTTGCAGACTGGAGACATGTTCATTGGGAGCGGGCCAACATGTACTCTTGCCCGGTATCAAACAAGAAAGTTAGTCGTTGATTGGATGGCTTGTAGATCCACCAAATAGCCAACGCACTGAAGAATGAGCCGGCCTATCTCAGTTGCTTGAGGCGTTCCCTCTGGGACAGGAGGAAAGCCTCTAGAACCTCTTCAAACGTATTGTCCCAAGATCTTCCAAATTGACATTGGAGATGTATAATGGGAGGCCTAACGCGTTCTTGTAAGCTGCGCGTATCATTGCATTGACTTTGTTGACATCTCTTCTGAGCAGTAGGAGGTAGGAAGTCCATAGGAAAGGCGACTGATGGCAGGCTCCTGGACCTATTATGTCATTTTTTTGGTACAGATCAACCATATGCATCATAGAACAGAGTATGTGGAACTTGAAATGCCATTTCGGAGGTTCAGTATATTTCTTAAACAGCGCGAAATCTAGGTGAAGGGGGTGCAAGTTGGGAGCATGACCCTTAGATCCACATGTATACACAAATTACCGCAGAATTTTTCTCCTTTTCCAGAAAAGTGATCGGTCATTAAACATTGGCAAGACTTTAGGAGCAATTTGTGCCAATATGCTACGTCATTTCTAACAGAGGCAATGTATTTTTTAAAACACCGCTAAAGATGTGTTGTGAACACGTGCATACCGCCGACAGGCTCGTACTGCTGGGTGTTTCTCTGAATCCCGCAAGTTTCCCTTGTATTCTGGTATGCTGTCATATGGAATGAATTTGCTTACAACTAACTGTCGTTCAAGGTGCGCGGCGTAGGTAAACTTACATTAAAATACATACTGTTTAACGTAAATAATCATGGAATATCGTGCAGAAGCATGGCATTTTGTTACCATTGTGTCCGGTATGTCTCACTTACTGAATATTATTTTGCCTGTTAATCAGGCAGCCATGCTTCCAGACCTCACTTTGCATGGGCTTCACAGATACGATCTTTGTTTTTGGTGGCGTTGTATGCGAATCCCACTTTGCACTAAAGTTTGGCAAACACAAGTTTGGCGTTTACCGTCCTTTACAAGAGCATAATTTCCAAATACATGGTGTCTAAATATAATCTACTGCCCTATTTATCAGCTTCTTGCCTTTTCTCTATATGTACTGCCTCTATGCATCCACATGTTTCTGTCTCGTAGCCAAGACATCGGCCTCCGTTGATTCCATTTGCCGCTGTTGTTTCTGTCATAACACGCAACGATACTTTTCTTCAGACACGTACGGCGGCCCGGGTAACGAGACAACAGGAGAAGCACAGCCATGACAGAAATCAGTCAAGAGCACCTTGCAGTGAATGCAAAGCGGGGCGATCTCCCCTCTGCCCTTTTCAGACAGCTTTCTGTCCCTGGTGCCTACTACAATCCTGTCGTGAATCATTTCGTCATGCAGAGTAGCGAAGTTGCACATATTAGCAAGTCAATGCAAGTCTGTTATGAACTCTTCGACTTTTTCCCCTTCTCTCTGCTCTCATCTGGAAAAGGTAGCCCGTTCGTAGACAATATTTCTACGGAGTAGGAAGTGATTCTCCCTGCAGTACATCGTCGTAAGACTTCTTCTGCTCTTCCGTTAACTTCAGGGCCAGCAGAATGTCTTCCGCTTTATCTCCCATGTAGTAAACCAGGGCGTGCACCTGCTCCTCGGAAGCTTTCGCACTCATGCCACGGTTGACTCGAAAACGTTCGAAACGCCGCTTCCATTGTGACCAGTCGCTTGGGCTTGTGAAGCGGAGTTCCTCGGGCGGTTTGCACTGGAAAGTGCTGCTGGATGTCGCCATCGCCGTGTGACTCACAGAGCTTCTCTCGGTGCTGCTTTCAAAGTTCATAACGCTGCCAACATGCATTGTTCGTGTGCGCGCAGCGCAGAGAGAGACGACCGACACGTTCGGTGTCTGGGTACGAAAAGTTCAGTTCAGTCGTTCAGTCGGTCCGACTCTTCGTGACCCTATGGACCACGTCACGCCACGCTTTCCGGTCTCTCACTATCTTCCTAACATCACATAACTTCATCTGCAGTGCCTCGAGGATGCCATCAAACCATCGCGTTCGCTGCCTACCCCTTCTCCGGCGACCCTCAACCTTTCCCAACATCAAATCTTTCTCTAGCGACTCCTCTGTTCTCATCAGATGACCAAAGTAGCTGAGCTTTAACTTTAGAATTTGACCTCCAATGAGCAGTCAGGGTTTATGGTCGACAATATCGACTGATTTGATCTTCTGGCACCCCAAGGAACTCTCAAGAGTCTTCAATTCACAGTCCAACTCTCGCATCCATAGATCCCAACTGGAAATACCATAGCACGAGTTATACGGATCTTGGTTGGCAGACTAATGTATCTGCTCTTTACTAGGCGGTCAAGGCTAACCATCGCTCTCTTTACCAGAAGCAGGCGTCTCCTAATTTCATGGCTGCAGTCTCCTTTCGAGGTAATCTTGGAGCCAACGAAGAGAAAATCTGTCACAGCTTCCACTTCTTGTCCATTGATGCTCTAGGACTTGATAAGGCAAGACGCCATGATCTTTGTCTTTTTAATGTTCAGTTTAGGCACAAACTTCTCACTCCCTTCTTGTAAGCCGATCAGAAGTCTCTTGAGTTCCACTTCACTTTCTGCCATTAAAGTGGTATCATCCGCATATCTAAGGTTGTTGATACGTTTTCCAGCAACCTTCACTCCAGCTGAAGACTCGTCCAGACCGGCCTTCCTCATGATGCACTCTGCATATAGGTTAAATAGGCAAGGCGACAGTATGCAGCCTTGCCTCACTCCTTTCTCAATCGGAAACCAATCAGTAAGACCATGCCCAGTTCTGACTGTGGCCTCTTGCCCCTCGAACAGGTTCCTGAGGAGACGGATGAGGTGATTTGGAACTCCCATCTCTTGGAGAGCTTGCCACAATCTGCTGTGATCTACGCAGTCAAACGCTTTCGCATAACCAATAAAGCAGAAGTAGGTGGGTTTCTGGAAATCTCTTGCTTTTTCCATGATCCAGCGAAGGTTGGCAATTTGGTGTCTAGTTCCTCTGCCCTTGCGAAGCCCAGCTTGCACGTCCGGAAGCTCCCGATCGACATACTGCTGCAGCCTACCTTGGAGGATTTTCAACATCACCTTGCTAGCATGCGAAATAAGCGCGATCGTGCGGTAGTTGGAACAATCTTTGGCACTGCCTTTCTTTGGAATGGGGATGTAACGTGACCTCCGCCAATCCTGTGGCCACTGCAGGGTTGTCTAAATCTTCTGACATAATGTACGCAGAATGTTAACAGCGTCATGGTTGATTTTTTGAAGCAACTCAGCTGGAATGCCATCCATTCCGCTAGCTTTGTTCTTAGCAAGGCTGGCAAGGGCCCATTCAATTTCACTCTTCAGGATGCCCGGCTCGAGATCAGTAGTCACAACCGTCTTATGTTGAGTTTGCACATCCGGGTCCTTCTTGTACAGGTCTTCTGTGTATTTCAGCCACCTCTTCTTTATCTCTGAGGCTTCAGTGAGGTCCTTGCCTCGTTTGTCCTTTATCACGCCCAGCTTAGCACAGAAGCTTACTTTGATATCTTTGATTGTCTTATACAGAGCCTTTGTGTTCCTTAATTGGCTGTTGTCCTCAACTACTTGGTACTGTATGTTCAGGAAGGCATTCTTATCTCTCCTTGCTTTTTTCTGAAAATCCGCATTGAGAACCTTGTATCTTTCTCTTACCCCCATAACTTTTGCCATCCTCCTTTCCTCAGCTATTTGCAAAGCCTCTTCAGATAACCAGTTTGCTTTCTTGCATTTCTTTTGCTTTGGAACTACCTTAGTAGCAACTTCTTGTATTATATCACGAACATGAGTCCAGATCTCTTTGGGCTCTTTGTCTTCTAGATCTAATTCTTGAAATCGATTCCTCACTTCCACAGCATATTCTAATGGAATTTGATCCAGATCATACATGAAAGGCCTTCTAGTTTTCTGCGTTTTCCTCAATCGAAGATTAATTTTGGACAAGAAGCTGATGATCGGTGCCACAATCGGCCCCAGGCCCTGTTTTTACTGCTTGTATAGCGCTTCTCCATCTCTGCTGGAAAAGAATATAATCGATCTGATTCCTGTACAGACCGTCCGGTGAAGTCCATGTGTACAGGCGCCTCTAGTGCTGTTGAAAATTAGTATTCGCTATGGTCAGGTTGTTTTCTTCACAAAACTCTACTAGCCTCTGCCTAGCTTCATTTGGCTCGCCAAGACCGAACTTGCCTATAATTCCGGATATTTCTTCCCTCCCGACCTTAGCATTCTAGTCTCCTATGAGAAAAACGACGTCTGATGATGGGGTGCGGTCTAAAAGGCATTGTAGGTCCGCATAAAATCTCTTAACGTCAACTTCTCAGCAGTAGTGGTCGGTGCATAGACTTGGATAACTGTTATGTTGAAAGGGTGACCTCGGATCCGAAGTGAAATCATTCGGTCGTTTTTACGGTTGTACCTTAGCACTGCTTTGCCCATTCTTCTGTTTACTATGAGAGCGACCCCATTCCTTCTCCTGGATTCGTGCCCACAGTAAAAGACATAATGGTCACCGGAGTTAAATTCTCTCATTCCGGTCTACTTGAGCTCGCTGATACCCAAGATATCAATGTTCAATCTGTCCATTTCTCGCTTGACGACATCCAGTTTACCTTGCGTCATAGATCTTATATTCCATGTTGCTCTGTGATATATCTCCTTGCAACATCGGACTTTCCGGTCGCTTCCGAGACACATCTACAACTGAGCGTCCATTTGGCTTTAGCCCAACCGCTCTATTCGTCCTGGAGCTACTAGGAATCGCTCTTTGTTCATCCCCAGTAACGTGTAGGATGCCTTCCAACCTGGGGGGCTCATCTTCCGGCGCCATATCATTAACGGTATTGTGACTGGCCATAGGGTTTTCTTGACAGGAAATACTGGAGTGGGTTGCCATTACCTTCTCCAGTGAATCACATTTTGTCAGAACTGTCTGCCGTGACCTGTCTATCTTGGGTGGCCCTACATAGCAGAACTCACGACTTCATCGAGTTTCGCAAGCCCCTCCGCCACGACAAGGCAGTGATCCACGAAAAGCCTTTGTTCAATGTCAATGCGTTCCCACGCTAGCGCGAAGCGCCGGATGTTCTCCTCGCCTGGGGTGTTTTCTTACGCGCGCCGGTTCGTCGTCTCCTCGGTTGCCGTTGTCGGCGCTGCGGGCTGCGTGATTTCTCTCGCATGCCAACCGCACACTCAATATAAGAGCTTTATACCGTGCCAGTTGCGAAATTCCGCTTCACAAAGTGGCTGGTTTTAGTACGCATTTTTCGGATGCCTATGAATTGTCGCGCCATCTAGACGCGGTCAATAAAAGTCTTGTGCTGTTGTCATAAATGCTTTCGGTAAATTACTCTTTTCCTTGCGTTTTTAGCGCCGGTTACCTCTGGGACTGTTATCTCTAAAAATTGCACTGTTGAAAATTGAAAAAAGCACTGTTGAGTATATATTATGCTCCGTGTGATTGTGCGTTTTTTATTTATCTGAAATTTTGCAATTTAGGCACAGTTTAAGGCCGTGGGCGCCATCACTATCCATTGGCACCGAACTTTGACCAATCAAAACCTCCGTTTTTACACATTTTCCCTCTACGAAGTTTCGCAAGTGGAAATATTAAAGACCTCCTGGTGTATGCGGCTCTTCTGAATAAGAAATAAAAAAAAAGAATGATACTATCTGAAACGAATACGGCAAAATTTTGAGTTGTTTTATCTTTCTTAACACCTGTCGCCTGGTGGTGTGAAAGCATTTCTTACGCTCCTACACTAGCAGTCGACTTTGGAAAGGCGCGGCAGGCACCCTTTAAGGAGAAGTGTGCAAACTTTCCTTCAGAACTCAAATAGATGGCGTTCCGCCTGCCGTACCCTTCCGAGGCGACCGCCAGGTAGCAGCGAAAAAGATGATTTCACAGTACCAGGCGACAGACCTTGAAATAGATAAATCCTCCAAAACAACTTTCGTATTCGTTCTATTCTATGTTCAACCTTTTTGAATATTAGCCAGCGTAAATTAAATATGCGTCCTCTCTTCTCTATCCGCCATTTACTGATTTTCCGTGAAGCAAGCGGCGATATCAGTTGCGGGCAGCATGCCGCCGTGCAGGTGGTTGTCACCAGCGTGGTGATGGTAGTGCAGAGGGTGCAACCAGAAGTAAAAGCATAACCTTCTCTATTTCATTTCCAAATTCGCCATCGCGCTTCGCCACTAGTTCTGGAGTAGGCTATCGCCACGCACTCGCGCGTTTTATTTCATAAAGCTCATTGCTGCACATGCATTCCCGGAGTGTTTGATTGATATAAAAAGCCTAAATCCCCTTAACATTTTTCATCTATTCTTGCAGCAGCCGTATTTGTCGTTCCTGTTGCCAATGCCAGATTGTCTAGAATATACCGTTTAGTGTGCCTATTGAGGGTTCCGAGGCGGCACCGAAAGCAATGACTGGGAGGGGCTGCCACAAGGGGCGCTGACAATTAGTGATTGGAAGGCGTTTAGAGCGGCTTTAGGAGAGAGCGTGCTGCCAGGAAGTTGGCTGAAGCACTCTCAATCGAATCGGAAGAGGCGCCTTTGGTATGTGTGCGCCTTCCTCTTCCCGCTTAATGCTTTACGCAATCTAAAAGTCGTGCTGCGTCAATCAGGGCCGTGAGCAGGACTCATTTCCACAGATTAGAAGAGGTCCACTCTAGCACATAGAAATTAAACATGTCCATTTGTTGGAAGGAAACTTTGCATGGACAATATTTTGATGCAGAATTTTGATGCGTTATCACTATCACAAATGAAAGCATACTACATAGGATACGCACGAGGCAAATGACACCAGCCAATGAAACGCACACGGCAGCACCAGCTGCACAAACGATGTCATCTGAAAAGCGAAAGCCTCTGTTAAACGAGACTGTCTGCCGCGGCTGAGGCCGATATGGCCGCTCGTTTTTATAGCGAGAAATTATGAAGCTCTAAATTTAAGCCACGGAAGACTAAAAAAAAATTGAAATGTAAACCCTATTATGCTTTCTGTGTGTTTATTTAGAATTATGATGATGATGCCTCAGCACAACTACTGTAGCCAGAGACCTCAATTGGTGACTGGTGGAAGTCATTGCAAAATATACATAAATGGGTTTGTTAAAAGGAAAGGCAGAGAGTTTGGCCGAAATGATTAAAATCTGATCTGCCACTCTGCACTCGAGAAGGGTAGGGGGAGAAGAAAGAGGATCATGATGGGTGACGATGTGGTAGAAGGCATATGAAAACACATCAGGCTCGTCAACTTGCTTTACAATTGCGAATTCAGTCCGGTGACTCGCACAAAAAACGGCAAAGTGCCCGCACTGCCTGGAAACACTCCCCCTTGCCTTGTCAAGCGCCCAGCAGCAGGTGCTCTCACAAAAGGCGCCACCCATTTTTATGGGGTACTGCCACCGCACGGCACACCAGCCAGTACATTCTAGGCGCTGTATTAATACCACGTAAATATGTATTGCTTAAACTGGAGAAACAACTGGATTTGCATGCTGTTTTGCAATAAAGCGTTTTTGAACGCTTTGTCAAGTGCCACCATAAGCAAATAATTTAGGTGCCTTTTCACATCATACCTTATAACAACAGGTCAAAAAGTATGTTACGTCGTTTTATGGCGCATAACCGATTAACGCGATCTTACAAGCCATCAACAATAGCGAAACCGAATTTGCAGCGCCCATAGCTATCCTGATGTTACAATGCAAAGACTACAGTGGCTGAGGTCATCCCTGATTTTTTAAGAAACAAATGTTCAGCTACCCATCTGTTATAGGCGGAGGTAGCAGTCGTTTCCTTTCGAACGATGTTGTTCTTTGGCGATTAAAGTTTTTGTAGTAAAAAAAATCTTGAACCCCTCTACATGCATGGACGAAAACCATCGCCAATCATTCATTTGGTAGCGTAGATTGGTCGTCACCTTCGCCAACAGTCCGGCGTCGTCCACTGCGGGAATAAGGCATATCTCCAACTATTCCGATCCTGTGCTAGCTTCAGCCACCTTATTCCACTACCGTTCCTATCATCTCCCCAGTGGACGTCTGCTGCCTCATGCCTCGCTTGCCTTCTCTAGGATTCTAGTTCTTTACCATTAACAATCAACCCTGAGTTTGACTTACATTACATGTTCTACAAATGCCCGTTTTGTTTTCTTGTTGCAAGAATTTTTTCTCCTGTGCGTTTGTTTCATGACCCACTCTGCCATGCTCGTGTCTGAAAACGTGGCATCTAAGAATTATCTTTTGTAGATATCAAAGCTAAATCACTTAAGCTTTGACAAAAAGAAGCAAATCTTATGAACTCCTAACCGCAGAATGAGGTTGGCAATTGCATCTGTATAATCTCGTTCGCCATCATATTACCACGTCGGCTTGTCGTTTCATCATATCTCTTCGTATTCTTCCCTCTCGTTTCACTATGGGCTTGCCGATTGATCAGATTCAATTGTTTCTCATTCGTTCTCATTTCTACGCCAGCCTATCACTACCGGCCCTAAGCTTCCTCGGCAGGTACATCTGGTTTCCGATAGGAACGACCCGCTTTCACTACAGCGGCAGCGCAGCCGGCCTCAAGTTCCCTGCTTGTGGCAGCTTGCTTCGAATACATAAAGACACTTTAGTAGGCCCGTCTAAATACAACCAAGCTCGACCAACCAACGGACATCTCCCACAGTATGTCACAGAAAACTTATGTATCCATGAGATGGGTGTGGTTCCGCCTAGGGTGCAAAATTGTAAGCGTGGGGTGCACGATATATGGGGCAGTTTGCCCTGTTTCCCCAATGTAGTCCAGTTGCTTGCAGAATGGACTATGATACTAGATCGAAGACGAGGAGAATGTGTTTCCTCTCCTTTCGAAGTGGTACCAAATGTGTTTTGAAGGCGTGCAAAGAGCAAAGCAATAAACGTTGTCAGTTGGCATGCAGGACATTCTTGCAATTGGCGGTACGGAGACATTTGATTGCACACTCGAGCGTTCGCCCATCTACCTCTGCATGAACGAGCACTTCAACTGTTCTGGTGTCCGCTGAACGAATCACCCTGATATATGGGAACTTGAGCTCAAAGGTGCGTATGACATGCGGTCGCTCGCACACCTGCAAGAGCTATAAGTTGGTTAGTTAGTGCGGAGTCCTTTTTTCAAGAAGCCAGCCTATACCATCGGATTTGCCTAAATATATGCCAGCGGTATGATCGCTGAGGTACAGAGATATTCTAGAAACTATCCCTAGCGCTCTTTTGTACGCGTCGAAGAACTGTTTTGCCGGCATCATTCATGAGACCCCTTGGAGAATAGTGGGTTCGGTGTAAAAATTATTTATACACGCAGCATTACGCTGTTGTGTTTCATGTGTATGGTTCTACCAAAGGGTAGCGCATTCCTTGTTGTACACTGGACTCACGCTGGGTGGTATAAACATGTATCGGAAGGGTATTCTCGAATATAAGTAATATAGCCTTGCCTGGCAACACACTCACTTGGCATTTTTATCGGATTATGTGGAATGCATACCCTTTCATTGTTACTTAGCGGTTTTCGATGGTCTCGCTGAGGATGATGAAGAGCGGCAGACTCTCAGAAGACGACGCTGAGGGTGGTGATATCGATGCTTTCATCAACGTTAGTTGTGTGGATAGCTATCTGACTGTGTATCTTCCCCGTAACATCTCTTGGTGGAGGTGAATCCATTCGATCCTCTGTTGCAAGCTGGATCTCCGTAGCGGCCACCACGTCGGTATCACTACAGTGACTACAGACGCCACTACTACTACGGCCGCCGCACCTGCTGTCGTCATGGCCCCCCCTGTGACCCCGGAACCTTGATCGGGACCGACGACGTGTATGTAGACGACTGGTTATCCCGTTATGAGCGACTGAGCAAGCACAATTGGTGCAATCCCACACTAATGCTCACGAATGTTATCTTTTACTTGACTGGGACCGCGCGGGTGAGGTTTAAAACCCGTGAAGATGACCTTAGTTCTTGGGATAATTGCAAGCAGAAGCTCCACGACCTGTTCGGAAAGCCTATTAGCCACCACCTCGCAGCAAAGAAAGCGCTCACCTTTCGCGCCCAAACGTATACGGAGTCTTCACTCCCTTATATCTGAGACTTCCTACCTCTGTGCCGCTAAGTCTACCAAGTCATGCCTGAGGAGGATAAGTCGGCCATATAGTAAAAGGCATTGCCGACAATGTCGCTAACCTCCAATTGTGCAGGAAGTTCTCTATTCCCTTCAGCAATAGCATAACATTACATGTTCCTCTAAACACATTATCTCCTTATCATTTGTTGCTTGAATTTGTTGTGAAGCATTTTTGTATTTTTTATTATTATTTTTTTTTCATGTCAGTTGCGGTTCCCTGTGTGGTTATTATCCTGTGACTTTGTACTTCTCCCCCCCCCCCACCTTTGTAGAAAGTTTTAGGAATTGTCCCCCTTAGATATATGCCGTATCAGGGCCCTTCGCAAAGCCTGTCCCTTTGTAAGGTGTATCTGCACCAAACCCGCCTTAGTGGTGACTAATCATCTACCCGGTACTGTGGTTTTTTTCCTGGTACTGCCGCCTTTACTTCTTTTGCAGGCCATAGGATCTCTGGTTCCAGGTTGAGATACATACTTAGGAATAATATTTTTTTTTTGTCAGTTGTGGTTCACTGTGCGGTTATTATCCTATGACTTGGTACTCCCCTCTCCTCCCCTACCTTTTAAGAATTGTCCTGCTAGATATATGCCTTATCAGGGCCCTTTGCATAGCCTGTCCCTTTGTAAGGTGTATCTGCAACAAACCCACATAAATGGTGACTAATCATCTACCCGGTAATGTAGTTTTTCTTGGTACTGCCGCTTTTACTTCTTTTGCAGGCCACAGAAGCCCTGGTTCCAGGCTGATACATACATACTGAATTTTTTTTTCACTTCATGACCCATTTTCTTCTCACCCATCCTCTCCTCCCCACTCCTTAACGCCTACTTTCTTCGCACCCACTTTCCCCTCCCGAGCTTTTCTTCCTCCGAAGCAAAAGCGTATTTAAACCCCTGCCAGTGATGATCGCTTTGCCCAGACGAAGACAAGTCCACTTGTCGAAACGTTGGCTCATCTGCGAACTGAGGCGAACCCCATTCACCTTGTTCAGTTCTTCTTCATACCATGCAAACCATCTTCTTCTTCTCGTTCTACCTCTATCGAAAATGTGAAATCGTTGCGTTCAAATTTCGCATTAGGAAGTGGGGCATTCTTTGGGAACTTTTTTAAATGATTTTTTTTTTCTTGCCTATAGTATTTGGTGGATGGATTCGGGTCTGCAAACACTGCAAACCCAGTAAAATAAAAAAATAATGAATTAGGCATTTGTTTACTTACCGAGTCTTGCTAACGGTTTCTAAATCTCCAGTTGCACTAAAAATCTTACAGCGGTAAAAAAAGCTAACGAATAAAATCTCGCTTTAAACGTTTTCCACGGGGCTTCAACAATGCTTGCCCCGTTTTTGGCGTCAGCCCTCGTCTCGCTTGGGAGGTCCGATATCAGCGGCCGCACCTACGACACGGCGCCAAGCCGGAGTCAGAACGGATAAGGCGTACCCTCTGCCAGCCTCAGTGCCAAAATGGTAGCGGGCCAACTGCAAAATATGCAGAGGGAGGGAAAATGCCTTGTCGCAGCAGTGTCGACCGACAATGCCTGAGCGCCTAGTGATCATTCTCACTTTGATCCTGACAGCCACAGTTCATTGAGAAAGAGTTGGTTTGTGCATGTAGTTACTGCTGTCACGGTGCCTTTTCTCCTCTCATGCACGTATTCTGCTCTGAACGCAAACGAATGGCCGAATGCGCAGTTTGCGCATCTCATGACGTTTCTTATGTGTTATAAGCACCTCTTCTTGTTCGGTTTCGTGAATTTCAGGGCAAGGACACGAAGGAGAAAACCCTGCACAAGTACCAGCCGCACATTTGTGGTTCCGCTAGCGCCTATCGTAGAATATGCGCAGATATCACCAAATAGTCTTAACCAAGTTGTTTATTAGTACTTTGCTATCTGCTAACCCATTGCGTCGAGTCCACGAAGTACGGATAAAACGGCTTCGGCTTTATGCTGAGCAAATCTGGGACAGGTGCGGTAGACAAAAACGGGTGTCTCTGGTTTCCAGTGAGTAAGAGGAATATAGATCGCACAATGGTTCGCGTACACTATAATTTGGTCTGTGGGTTGAGATGGAGGTTGAAGGGAGGTTCGCTTGCCTGCTAGCCAGAATTTAAAGAGAACTGTTTCAACCTGATACTTCACATGATAGTCACTATAAAAGAGACTAAAGAGCATAAAATTTTGACTAGCACCCACGTCAAAGAGCCTTTCCTGTCATGGTCAGCCCCGGAGCATTTCAAATATTTTCAGAGAGCATTCAGGGTATTGTCTTTGCATCTACGTAGAGGTGTGTCCTATATTATTCATCGCATTTTACCCCGTAACGCCATTCATTCTGCAAGCTGTAACAATGGGCTGAGAAAATCATTTTTTTGATAAACGAACCAAATTCAACAACTGGCTCTAAGTCCTCTCCACTTCTCCAGAGAAGTGGATCCTCTACTTCAGACGAAGCTCCAGACGTCCTCGCGGCGTCAGGTTGCGAGACATCAGGCGCATGCTACCCATGCATGATTTCAGCTCAGGTCGGCACAGAGGCTAGGCCTAGTGCTGCCGCTGCCACGCTGGCAGAGGTACCTTCGCCGGAGTTGCTCGCTGCAACTCGTGCCCTGCCGTCGACAGCTCAACCTGACCATCGGCCTCAGGTTCAGCTTGGTGCTCCAGGTTCTTCAGCACCAGAGCCCATTCGGCCTTCCCAAAATGCACAACAGCCCGTATGTGAACTGTTCTCTGGGCGGAACACGGCTATGGCCACCCAGCTAACACGCCGAGATGGACATCCAACAGTGCGACCTGATGAGACATGCTCTACAATGGAATTATCGGCTCCACCATCCGTGTCAACGAGCACCCGTGCCCCTCACAAGCGTCCTTCGGAAGATAATCAACCGAATTCGTCCTCGGCAAGTGGTGGTTATCAAGGAAAGCGCTGCTGTTTAACTATCGAAAACCAGGTTGCACCTACACCGGGATCGTCATCTTACAAAGTGGCGATTAAATCTCTAGCCAACAAAAGCCTCACCGATATACCAAACAGGATCATCCAGGCCAATTTGGATACGTGTCTCGGAACCAGAGGTTTTTGGGTTGTCACAGCAAGGAAGAAGTCAAACACTATAGCAGTGTGGCTCCCGACACTTACTGCGGTGGAACGTATCCAAACGCGTAGTTTTATTTCAGGCACAAGTGAGATCTCAGTGCCTGTGCAAGTGTATCTAGTTGAAGGCTCCGACTTGCAGCGTTGCGTCGTTTACAACGTCGACATAAACAAAGATCACACCACCCTTCAACGTGAGCTGTACTGCCCAGCGCACCGAGTCATACAGGCCCGACACATAGGAAAGGGGCGTTCCTGCATGATCACCTTGCAAGGCCCTCCGACACTCCCAGCCTGTCTGTACTATCGCGGCCATATAAACCGAGTGTGGTGTACTGTTACAACTGTTTTCGGGCAGGGCACATGCGCAAATCTTGCCCTTTTGATACTGCCGATGAAGGTGCGTCTGAAGGAAAAGTCACGTACCGATGCGGCCTCTGCAAATCGAATGACCACGAGATAACATCTTCAAGTTGTCCGACAAAGCCAAAGGCAACGCAGAAGGCTTGTGTTCTGAACGTAAGCGTTGGCCAATAGAAGACATGACACCAGTGCAGACATCCAATCGCTTTGCAGCTGTCCAGTGGGATGATGACGAGTGACCAGAGCTTCCTGAGCCCGCTTCGAATGCACCTCCAGCTAAGACAAAGTCTAACGATACGGTTCTCAAGAAACGCCGTCGACAACAGCCAATACAGCAGCGTACTGATCTACCAGACGACGATATGGCTGTAGTGGATGAGCAAATCAATCTTCTCTTAGCAGAGGTCTCTAAGCTCCGACAACACCGCGAAATGCTTGCTCGACGTCGGCGAGCTGCGGATGTAACTGTCAAACCTCGTAATTGTCCAACACCGTCGCCTTCATCCCGCGCAACAGGGCCATTTGCTGCATCTTCCCAGTGTACCACAACGCCCAATGATAACTCTGCAACATCGCTGCTCCGCTATATGGTCAACCAGTTGGACAACCTGACATCTGTGATACTGCAGCGCTTGGACTAGCACACGAAAATGGCGAAATCCGGTCGTCCTGGTGTACTACAGTGGAACTGTAGAGGCATTTCCACGAAGGTGGCTGAGGTCAAGACCCGACTGCGATTTAACAAGTTTCGGGTGTGGGCTATGTTACTTCAGGAAACAAACGCCTTGCCATCTATTCCGGGCTTCAGCGGCTACGTGTCTCCTTCAATGACCGACCATCGCGTGCAGACTGCCTCTCCCCCGGGAAAGGCGGCGGTGTATGTTGAAACGCGTAGTCCTCAGGTGCACCTTTCTCTCGAAAACTGATGCACATCATACCAAGAGGTAGTAGCAGTTGCTGCGAAATTTCTGAAAGGAACCGTTGTCCTTTTTTCATATTACGTTCGACCAGCAGGAGGCGCCTCTTCCCACATTAATCTCGGCTGGTTATTAAGTGTTCGTCGGCAATACCCCGGATGTCCAATTTTAGTCGGAGGCGACTTTAACGCCCCTCACCCGAATTGGGGGTATCCGACTGCAAGCCCTCGTGGTAGGCGTGCGCGGGACGCCTTCACTGATGCCCTGTTTGTTCTGCTTAATCACCCTGGGACAGCAACACGGCCTGTGCGTCACATACGTAGTGCTGCCTATGCTACAGACTTGACGTGGTGGTTGGGCGCGGGAACTCCTCATGGCACATGGAGCCAGACTGCTGGGGAAGTGATCACCACCCTATCCTCATCGGTCTCCATCCCTCCCGTCTCCACCCTTTACGCCGCAAATGTTGTGATAAACTGGGACACCTTTCGCTCATGTCTCGACAGTCAGTCTTCAGATTAGCCGTCACTCCTTGTTGACCGTATAAAGAGAGCACTAAGCAGCGCTACGACTACTACCTGGATTGATGTAGGTCGACCAGCACCAGATTTCGGCCTGCTTAACTTGTGGGCAGCCCGTCGTCAAGCTGAGCTGGCTGCTCCGCGAGACCATACTTCGGGGCAGGCACGTACACGACTGAATTATCTTACTGCGAAGGCTCGGAGATATGAACGCGATCTATCGCGACGCCAGTGGCATGCATGGTGTGAACAATTTTCTGAAAAATCGTCGAATACCTCACTCTGGCGAACGTTTCGTGCAATGGAACACGGTCGTCGTTCTACTGACGCAGCAGCAACAGCGTGCTTTGCGGCTAATCTGTCGCCGGGCGATTTCGCCGAAGAAGCTGCTCGAAAATTTTTCCCAAAATACGATATACTGCCTCCTTCAGCTGCAAATCTTAATTTGGCAGGCATTCTTGAAGACGCATGGAAACTACCATCTGCTGCCGATGCAGATGGAATTGCCAGTCCCTTTTCGATGTGTGAGCTGCTGGCTGCAATTGACGATGTGAAGCGGAGAACAGCGCCCGGCCTGGACAAAATTCAGTATGAGGTTTACAAGAACCTCAGTACTGTTGCACTTCCTCAACTACTAGACACCATAAACAAAGTGTGGCTTGATGGTGTTGTACCCGAGAGCTGGAAAACCGCTGTCGTGGTGCCCATTCCCAAACCTGGGAAGCCTCCAACAGACCTCGCCAACTTACGACCAATCTCCTTAACATCAACGCTTTGTATGCTCGCAGAGAAAATGCTAGCCACACGACTTTCTTGGTGGCTTGAACAGCACGGCTTTTATCACCCTACGCAAATTGGATTTCGTTCATGCATAGGTGCATAGGACGGGTTGGCTGTCTTGGCATCAGCAGTTCTATCATCTACCCGCAGCCGAAATGTACGTACCATATTAGCAATGGACGTTGAAAAGGCATATGACAACATCAGTCATGCTGAAATCCTGAATGCCATTGACATGCTTCATCTCCCTCCGAGAGTACGCACTTTTGTAGCATCATTTTTGGACCGAAGAAAATTTGCAATACGCCTCAGCGGTGACACTGTTGGTTCATTCGTTTCACTACGTGGCGTGCCCCAGGGATCAGTATTGTCTCTGACGTTGTTCAATATTACTTTCATCCCATTGGAGTGGCGCTTACATGATAATCCTGAAATCAAGTTTTTGCAATACGCAGATGATATCACGGCATGGGGCACTCACCATGATCTTCTCACTCAAGAGGCCGCCCTTTAGTCAGCATTAGACGTAACCTCTGATTACGCCTCCTCCATTGGCCTTAAGCTTTCTGAGGGGAAAACTTCATACATAATCAGTCGCCAACCGGTGGGGACGCCGTAAACTTACCTCAAATCCAATCCGTCTCTCTCTATCAGGTACCCCAATGCAAGAAAGTTCGAGCCTGAAAATTCTGGGCTTAACAATTCACCAATCAGGATCAGCGACTGCTTGGCTTTCTCAGGCAAAAAAGAAAGCACTTCAAACTATGAGTTTATTAAGACGAATAGCCCGTAAAACATGTGGCGCTGGCTCGTGTGTTGCACGCCAGTTAGTGAGGGCGGTTCTGCAGCCACGTATTGTTATCAGGCCCAGTTCCAGCGTCTTACAAGAGCACAATGGGATCGCCTTGAAGCCGTAAATCGAGAAGCTATGAGGACCATAACATGCCTTCCACGACTGACACCGGTCATAGCGTTACAGGAGAATGCGAAGCTCAACACCATCGATGAACTGGTGCAGCAGCGCCGTGATGCTCGCAGACTCAAGGCCACTTTGTCACATTCCACGCAAACACTGAGGGCGTATGCAACGTCACACATTATTCTTCAGCCACCTGCGCCAGTTCTCCCTCCCTGGAAATTTATACAGTTAGGAGACAACAAGCCAACTGACATCCGCAGACCAACGTCTGCCTACTCGGCATCGTTGCTTCGCCAGAAATTTGAAGAGCAAGATACTCACCTGCCTCAAGATTCCATAGCAGTGTTCGTAGATGGAAGCCTGCAAGGCTGTGAAGCCAAAACGGCAATCTACTGTCCATGGAGACCTAGCCTGAATCAGACAACTACGTTTCATCTTTCGGAACCACTTACATCTTTTTGCGCTGAGCTCGTGGCAGCTCAGGAGGCACTCTGCTCCATGGCTTCCATAACCATGCTCCGTACAGCACACGTTGTCATCCGCACTCACGCACTTCAAGCAGTACGTCTGCTCCGACGTGTCAGCCGTTGCACTAAAATTTGCCAAGACATCCACCAGCTTGCGGCGCGCATCGCACAATCAATACGCACTTAGTGGGTCCCACGGGATCTGCTGCCTTCGCCAAGTCAAGCTGATTTAAACCCGCTTCGTGACCAAGACGCATCAATCCCACGGCTCCTCGAAGTGGGTGACACTACCCAACTTTTGTCAAGAAAGGTTACCTCCGGCGCCGCACACGTGCACTTATCCCTCCGTGTGCGATATCCCTTCCCAGCGGGCTCACCCGTGCAGAGGAGGTTGCGCTTATGAGGATCCGGGTCAGTGTTGCCCTTACACCAGCTGTCACTAGGACGTGGTCACACTTCCGACACTTATATCCTCGCCCAGGATGCCCGATCTGTAAAAACGAAGATGTCGAAGCCGACATCCACCACTTGCTGTGGATGTCGGATGTGGAACTCAAACCAACACAAATTCGGCACCTGAGCATAGCTGGCCTTTCAGCAATCAATCCTTCTCATACGTCACTTGGACGCAGGGACCTCATCATCGCTCACTTCCGGACTTCACAAAAATCAGCCAACCTTTTTCCATTCATTTAATCATTCATTCATCCTTCATCTCATATCCTACAGATGCCCTGAGGCAATAAATATCGACTTAAAAAAATGGCTCTAAGTCAAATATTTCAGTCAGAGGGAGCCGGTTTATTTATCATTATTTCCAAAATGCGGCTATAGCGAATGTTGAACCGTAACGTTTCGAATTCAGCGCGCAATATTTGATTCATTTTTTAGAATGAGAGAGACTCCCTGATGTACCACCTTTGTCAAAAGTAACCACGCTGTGTGTTTCGCTTCTCAGTTGGGTAGGAGGGAATTCGTACCACTTCTGACGCTTTAAATCTACGCAAAGTAAAAGATAGTTACTGTCCTGATTTCTAAACAAGTTGTGATCCTCAGAGAATTCATGTTGGCTTTAGAATATTAGCGAGAAACAAACCATGCAGCCCGGTTACTTTTGGCAAAGACGGCACATATAATAATGTTTGTGTTGATGTTTTTTGTATATCTTTTCACTATTCCGAGCGTAGAAACGTTACGCGTACTGAGCAAGTGCATTCAATCAAATCGCAAAAACATTGATTTAATCCAAGAACTCCAAACAATAAGTAATCAAACGCCTCGCCTTACGCAGAGGATATTAAATAAAGAAAAAAGAATGAAAGAAAAAGAGAAACCTAAACTTGTGCAAACCTTCGTTTTTAGCCGCATTACATATTCCACGCTATACTTATTCCTACAGGCCGAGGAAAGAGAAGCGATCGATTCCATTATTCGGCAGTCCTGCAAAACGGCACTCGGTCTTCATATTAGTGCGCCCACCAAGAAACTCGTGCAACTGGGAATACATAACACACTAGATTAAGTGAATAAATGAGCGGCTGAACGCAACATCGGCTGGAAGACAGGTACTGAAAAGACCGACATACACTAAGAGGGTAAAAACTCCCAGGTAACGCCTATTCCCCGTTCAATACACTAAATGCTGCAAGGCCGATTGTGGCACCGATCATCAGCTTCTTGTTGCCAAATTAAAGCTTCGATTGAGGAAGACGCAGAAAACTAGAAGGCTTTTCAGGTATGATCTGGATCAAATTCCATCAGAATACGCTTTGGAAGTGAGGAATTGATTTTAAGAATTATATCTAGAAGACAGAGAGCCTCAAGAGATGTGGACTGATGTTCGTTATATAATAGAAGTCGCTACTAAGGTAGTTAAAAAAAAGCAAGAAAGCAAACTGGTTATCTGAAGAGGCTGTACAAATAGCTGAGGAAAGGAGGATGGCAAACGTTATGTGGGAAAGAGAAAGATACAAGGTTCTCAATGCGGATTTTCAGAAAATAGCAAGAGATAAGAATGCCTTCCTGAACATACAGTGCCAAGCAGTTGAGGACAACAGCAATTGAGCAACACAAGAGCTCCGTATAAGACAATCAAAGATATCAAAGGAAGCTTCTGTGCTAAGCTGGGCGTGATAAAGGAGAAACGAGGCAAGGACCTCACTGAAGCCTCAGAGATAAAGAAGAGGTGGCAGGAATACACAGAAGAACTGTACAAGAAGGGCCCGGATGTGCAAACTCACTATAAGACGGTTGTGATTACTGATCTCGAGCCGGCCATCCTGAAGAGTAAAGTTGAATGGGACAAAGCTAACGGAATTGATGGCATTCCAGCTGAGTTGCTTCAAAACCTCAACCATGACGACGCTGTTAACGTTTTGAATACATTGTGTCAGCAAATATGGACAATCCTGCAGTGGCCACAGGACTGGAGGAGGTCAGCTTACATCCCCATTCCAAAGAAAGGCAGTGCCAAAGATTGTTCCAACTCCAGCACGATCGCGCTTATTTCGCATACTAGCAAGGTGATGTTGAAAATCCTCCAAGGTAGGCTACAGCAGTATGTGAATCGGGAGCTTCCGGACGTTCAAGCTGGGTTTCGCAAGGGCAGAGGAACTAGAGACCAGATTGCCAACCTTCGCTGGATCATGGAAAAAGCAAGAGAGTTCCAGAAACCCATCTACTTCTGCTTTATTGATTGTGCGAAAGCGTTTGACTGCGTAGATTACAGCAGATTGTGGCATGCTCTCCAAGAGATGGGAGTTTCAATTCACCTCATCTGTCTCCTCAGGAACCTGTATGAAGGGCAAGAGGCCACAGTCAGAACTGGGCATGGTCTTACTGACTGGTTTCCGATTGAGAAAGGAGTGAGACATAGCTGCATACTTTCGCCCTGCCTATTTAACCTATATGCTGATTGTATCGTGAGGTAGGCCGGTCTGGAGGAGTCTTCAATTGGAGTGAATATTGATGGGAAACGTATCAGCAACCTTAGATATGCGGATGATACCACTTTGATAGCAGAAAGCTGTGTGGAATTCAAGATACTTCTGATACGCGTACAAGAAGGGAGTGAGAAGTTTGGGCTTAAACTGGACATTAAAAAGACAAAGATAATGGCGTCTTGAACTATCAAGTCATGGAGCATCAAGGGACAAGAAGTGGAAGCTGCGACAGAATTTCTCTTCTTGGGTTCCAAGATTACCCCGGAAGGGGACTGCAGCCATGAAATTAGGAGACGTCTGCTTCTGGGAAAGAGAGCCATGGCTAGCTTTGACCACCTAGTAAAGAGGAGATACATTAGTCGGCCAACCAAGATCCCTATAACTCGTGCTATGGTCTTTCCAGTTGTGATGTATGGATGCGAGAGTTGAACTGTGAAGAAGGCTGACCGCCGAAGAATTGACGCATTTGAATTGTGGTGCTGACGGAGACCCTTGAGAGTTCCTTGCACTGCCAGAAGATCAAATCAGTCGATATTGTCGACCATAAACCCTGACTGCTCATTGGAGGGTCAAATACTAAAGTTAAAGCTCAGCTACTTTGGTCATCTGATGAGAAGAGAGGAGTCGCTGGAGAAAGATTTGATGTTAGGAAAGGTTTAGGGTCACCGGAGAAGGGGTAGGCAGCGAACGCGATGGTTACATGGCATCTTCGAGGCGCTGCAGATGAAGTTATGTGATGTTAGGAAGATAGTGAGAGACCGGAAAGCATGCCGTGATATGGTCCATAGGGCCACGAAAAGTCGGACACGACTGAACGACTGAACTGAACTGACGAAAACGACAGTCTAAAATATCCAGAGCCAGAACCAACACACAGCAAGTTACAACAAACACTACCAAGAAAACTTCAGACAAATACGTGCTTTAATCCAAATAAATTAGCACAGTGGTATCCGGAAGAATACAGCTCCTCATGTTCACTTTGCGGTGATCAGAGGGCAGATATAGAATACATCATGTTTAAATGGGAAAACATGCAAACGCTGGAGGGCCTCCAGATTACCATTATTTTACAGCGGGAGGCCGCATTGCTTATCTCTGATCCAGGCCGGCAACACGCTATCACGTGAGGCCTGGGCCAAAAAGGTCGTCGAGCACCATAGAGCGACGGCCATCCCTGGGGCGCCTTGAGGAGAAGCGTCCACTCATGAAGAAAAAACACATACATTTCTCTCAATAAAGTTATCTCCTCCTCCCCCTGTTGTACGGATCAAAATGAGTAAAATCATCTCTTGAAAGTGTTTTCTCAGCTTGAGCTATATTGCTTACATTGTTCCTAGCGTGCTTTCATATATACCAAAAAAGTTAGATTCTGTAATCCAATGCTAGGATATGAGTTCATCCATAGAAGATCCAAGTCCACGTTACAACTATGACGAAGGTTTGAGTTTGTTTGTGGGGTTTAACGTCCCAAAGCGGAAGGCTATGGAAGTCGTAATAGAGCGCTCCTGAAATTGTGACCACCTGGAGTCCTTAAACTTGCGCTAATATCGCATAGCACACAGCCGCCTAACTTTTCCCCTCCATCGAAATGCGGCTGCCGCTGCCGGGATGAATAACTGAAAGATCATTAGCCTCGTCACTGAGGAAGAGAGAATGCGTCTAACTACACTACCCTTTCAAGTGTTTAGTCAAGCCATTGACATTGACTTCCTAAAATCATTATTACTAACAAAACGGCTCACGCCGATAATAACCTGGAGGAGAAACGATTGGCTACTTCGTGCAGGAATTGAACAAAGATTAAAAGGGACGCTCAGTTCGCAAACCAGGCCAAAGTTTGGAGAGGGGTACTTGTCGAAGCAATGGCATCGCTTGCGAACTAATTTTCTCCATAAACCCTTGTTGACTTCTTTTCCGATCCGTACAACAAGCGGTGGTGAGGTGGTGGTGAACGACGAGGGTTGAATGGGGGGGGGGGGGGGGGGGGGAGGAAGGAACGATATTTAGAGAAAATATATCTAATTTATATACGTGATTACAAGAGGAAAGTTACTGATACTAAGCACTCTCGCACATTTTTGAACGCCCCTTTTGTCTATGACCCTATATGGCGCATTTAATTATTCACGAATTCCCAATCATTTCAGTTTATTCTAGACATGTGCACGGCATTCTTGAAGCGGCCACCAAAACGCCATGAAATGATATCCTTTTACGACAGCATAGATACTGATCCAGTAAAAGTGACGGTGGACGCTTTTAAAGTATGGTCATTTTCCAAGGTCTGACAAAGCGCACTAGCCAGATGGATTAACCTTTGCCGAGGAATGGCAAAGCTGAGACGAGGTGCCATTTCAAAGGCACCAGCATACGCTGGCGCCCATACCGCGTACATGTACAGACACAGCTGCGCCCAGTATTTGGTAAATTAGCTACCGCGCCCCAGCCTTACTGAAGACAACGAGCATACTGGGGAAATCTGGACTGATTTCGTCGACATGTGACACCGCCGCATCCTGTGCGGCTCATACGGCGCGAACTTATTGTTGATCACTTCGAGTCTTCTCAGGCAGCAGACGTCCTGCAGCTCAACAGCGCTGACTCGATATCCAGGAAAAGAAGAGACGCAACTCTCTCCAGTCTGAATCACCGGCATTCAGTCACGTGCAGCGACGTCACGATGTGCGTTTTCACATTTCGTGCAAATGAAAGATTTCATCAGCAACCTTCGGATGAGGAGCCTTTTGCATGAATGAAACACCGCGGAAACGAAAAAGCAAAATGTGACACAACGATGCGGGCAGCACACGTCTACGAAGGTGGCAAATACATCGAGCGAAGCAAAGACGCCAGGCGTATTAGCGCAGCAGATGCGTTGGAAGGCCGGGTTTTCATTTTCGCTTTGTATACCGCGTGAATATTCACTCACGACAACATCAAAATGCTTGAGGATAAATACAGCTCGAACCTACAGTATACGAGCGATATTATTAAACATGGTTTGGGAAAGTTGTACGCGGTGTGATCGTTTTTATTAGGGGACGCTAAAGCATCGCCTTAAGACTACACGACATAGCGCCTTTAACACCGCCTTTTCATTCGGCGTCTTTTAAAAAATATTTTCTTATTTTATTTATAAAGGAAGGAAGGCGCAATATCTGGGTCTGACTTCTCGGAAAACACCGGCAATTCTGAAAACCTATTTTGTAGGAAATAAAGGCGCTATATCTTTGAATGCTTGAGCTGACTCTGAACAGTGCACTACGGGATATAATTTTTTTTTAAAGTGAAAGGAAAAGTTTATTAGATTGAACATATTTACAAAGTGCATAAAATTACAGACGAGGGTCCCATAGTCATAAGACTGCACCGGGATCCTCGATAGATCACTACAACAAAATAAATAATAACAGCAAAGTTAGCGAAAGATTATACCATACAAAACATGGCAAATCAGTATTTTTACACAAAAACAAAGGCACTAACACAGGTATTACACATAAAAAATATAAAACATCAGCAACTCAACAAATATTCCTTCAAGTAATTCTTAAATGTCGGCAAGGACATATAAGTTTTCAGTGTTAAAGGCAATAAGTTCCAGAATGAAATATCTCTAAAAGATGTCATTTTTTCATAATTAGTACGAACTTTCGGCAGTAGGAAATTGTGATTCGCTGCAAATCTTGTGGAGTTTTAGTTCGAAAGTAGTAACGGATTAACCAACTGGAAATGCAAGCTGACATTCAATAGCTTAACGGACGCGATTACAAGATGATACTGAAAGAGCTGGTGGACTGATAAGATATGATGTTCACATATTAAGGGACGAGCGCTAGTGGAAACAGCGAAGACAAAGGACAATTGCTTGGGCATTCTCCTCCAAAATGAGCTGTCGAGAACTGCGCGAAATAGCCATTCTATGTAGTGTATGGGCAGACACAACAAATATTGTATTTTAGACAACGGCAACTCCAAAGCAGTCAAACTAGACAGCCACATTATTACTCAGGGATCGATCGGGCGATCCGGGGGTATCGACTAGAACGCTATCGATACCTAGATGCCCTAGACTCCTACAATAATATAACCAAACACTATAAACAATATAAAACGTTACATACCCCATACCTCACTAAGAACTCACTAAGGAGCAAGAAGTAGAGCGGAGGCTACTCCAAACTAAATCCCCCCCAAAACCCCAGTAGTACGTAGCCCCATCTACCCGGAGAGATCCAGGCTGGAGTGCACCAAACGCAGCAATAGAGCCGCCGTACATAACATATTTTGAACCTGCACAGCAACTGCCCACCTGAATATATCCGGAAGCTCGCGCAATCGGGATCGCGGGAGACCTACCTGCTCAGCCATGATTCGCAATCTCAATTCCTGCCCGTCGCCATGCTCAATGCCCAAGGGGTCACCTGCGGTATCCGCCGACGGCCACCTATTAGTCTACAAGCCAACCCTAATATCGGCGTCCCGAACGAGTGAGAAAGCGCGCATGTACAGAGCTAGCTGAGCCATGCAAATGAGAAGAGCTTGTCCGCCTGCCTGGTCAGTTACGGTCAGTTACGTGGAGCCGCTTGGAGAAAGAACTGTTCTGTGGCGTCCGAAGCGCCACTTTGCAATCCTTCGGTTCCCTTGCAAAGTGGAATTGTGCCACTCAGACTCAAGGGAGCCTCAGTAGCTTCCTTCCTTGATTTCCTCTTGCCTGACTTGATTTCAGAGGAGACCCCTTAAAGCAGATAAGATGTAGCTCACATTGCGAGAGGAAAGAGGACACAAGAAGAAAGAGAAAAAGGGCAAATGAAGAAGCAATATTTTAAAGCCTCAATTATGTTTGTTTCTTGGACCGCCCTTCTCATTCCCGCAGTGGCTTGTTTTTGAAGTGGTAGTGACAGGGAACGTCATGTTAGTGGACTGCACCCTTGAGCATCGCCTACGATTAACAGGAGGCAGATATCACCGATTCCATCCTGAACAGGACCCTGTCCGAAAATATCGCAGTGCCCAACAGACTCTTTTTACTCAATAAAATAAAAATACTATCGCATTTTCATTTAGCCTTTATTTTTGGCTCGAAGATTAATTATCGACAAATTTCTTGCGTTTTTGAGAGAACATTCGAAGAAATATTTGTTTATACTTACCTTCTCCGTTGAGCTTTTCGTGGCATGCATGGTGTAGGATATTTGTTACCACTCCTCGGATCCAGTCATTTCTCGCCATCATCAGGCCGCGTGCGTTGCATCTTTAGAACAAAAACCTGCCATTCGTTTTATAATTTTTTCCTCTCAGCTTCACGTAGACTAAAGCGACTCACCCTTGGCAACCGACCCTTGGTAACCTTGGAACAAAAAAGTGCTTTTTGGGATATAAAATCCCGCAATGTATGATGATGCAGTTTTAGGAAGTTACAAGTGCATTCTTTCGTGATAAAGAAGGTATTCTGCACCTTCGCTGAGCTGTGGGAGGAAAACACCCACATTGAGAGAAACGTGCCGCCGCCGAAGAAATACTTGTTCAACAGAATGTTTGTTTAATACCCATTCTATGATCGAGTATTCCTGCGGTGTTGTAACTAAACATGTCACAAATAGGTTTTGAGTGCCTAAGCAACTGTGGCGCTTCTCTCTGGACACACGAAGCACCCTGTGGAAGAAGGAAGAAAAGAGGGAATGAAAGAAGATAATAAAAGCTCTCGTAACAATTTCTACCTCCTGAGATTAGTCAAAGTGTATGTGCATCACACAGTCCCCAGGAGATGTCCTCCTTGCATACTTCACAGACCCGTCGAACCATACCTTGCAGGGCAATATTTTGTTGATTAACTAACACAGATGCTTCTTACTAGGGTCTCCGGTGTATTTGTTTTGTTTTTGTTTTTCAAGTGATCTGATGCACTATCTTAAATTCTATGCCAGGCAACCTTTACAAGATGATGTCCTTGGCTTTTTTGATAATATTTTTCAAGGGTATGAAAATTGTGCATTTCGAAAATGAAATGCCGGGTGAAATGAAGCACTCGCGAACTGACTCAAGGGAGGGTTCGTAGCTCCATTCATTGATTTCCTCCTGCTTGACTTGATGCTCAAGAAGGCTCCTTAAGACCTGCAGAGATGCAGCACACACGTCTAGAGGAGAATGGACAATGGAAGAAAGGGCGAAAAAAAGAGCATCAAGAGATTAAAAGGCGCTATTTTATAGCTTTTTTTTTGTTTCAGGGACCGCTCTTCTTATACTTGAGGGGTTGTGTTTCCTATGGTCGTGGTGAGGTAGCGATGGTGGAACGTCGTGGTAGTGGGCTGAGCCCTTGAGCATCACCCATGATTAGCAGCAAGCAGATTTCACAGGGTTAATAGTGAATAAGAAGCTGTCACAAAATATCTCAGTTACTATCAGACTGTTTTCACTCAATAAAAAGAGTTACCATCGCATGTTGTTTTAGCATTTACCTTGCCTTGACTAGCAATTATCGACACATTTCTTCGGTTCTTGAGAGTTTCCGCCGAGATACATTTTTTATCTACCGCTCTGCTGACCCTTTTGTTGCATACATGGTGCAGGAAATTTGTTGTTACTCACCAGATCAAGTCATTTCTCGCCGTCATCAGGCTGCATGTGTTGCATTTTTCATAGCTCATAATATTTATAAAAAACAATTTCCCCTTAGCGTCACGTAGTCTAAAGCGACACAACCTTGACAAATAAACCTTGCCAACTTTGGAATGAAAGAGTGGTTGCTTGGGAATATTATAAAAAATCCCGCAATGTGTGATGATGTAGATGTAGGAGGCTGGAAGTGTGTTTTTCCGTGATGAAGAAGGTATTCGGCACCTTGGCTGAGATATGGGAGGAAAACATCAACATTGAGAGATACGTGCCGCCGCCTAGGGAATACTTGCTACGCAGAATGTTCAGTTAATACTCATTACGCGGTGCAAGTATCCCTACGTGGCCGTCACTAAACGCGTCACATATACGTTTTGAGGGGAGAAGCAACTGTGGCGCTTCTCTCAGGACACACGAAACGCCCTGAGGAAGAAGGAAGAAAAGAGGGAGTGAAAGAAGAGCTGTCGGAACAATGTTCACCACCTGGGATTGCTCAACGTACATGTGCATCACATAGGCCCCAGGAGATCTCCTCTTCAAGACTTCACAGACCCGTCGAGCAAGACTTTGCGGAGGAATACTTCGCGAGGGAAATAACCAGGTGCTTGATTCTGGCGTCTAAAAAGATTTTTGTTTTATTAATTTCACGAACTTTCTTCCAGCCTATGCCAGGCGACCTTCAATAATGATGTCCTTACCCCTTTTCGATGACATTTTTCTAGGGTATGAACTCCTGCCAATTCGTAATAAAATGCCGGTATGACTTGCTCTTAAATATTAGGTATTTCACGACACCATGAAATAAGATTGTGTAACAGCAATATACTTCACACTGTACGAATTTAGAACGAAGTCTTCGTTTAGAGTTCCTTGCAGCACATCCCAAAAAAGAATTGCATCTTTGTAATTAATGAAATAGTGCTCAATTGTTTCAGGCACATCACACAGACGGCAGTTCACAGAAGAAAAAAAAATCTATGGAGCCATGTGTTAAAAGTTTCATAATGTTTCCATACCCTAGCAGCGAATAGAAGAAACAAGTGACGCAGAAATGAAGCTTATTGTGATATAATTATGAATATCGATGATGATGGGTGATATACGCACGAGAAATAATTGATGACTCGCGCTAATCATCGCAAAGCGTCGTATTCCGCTCCTGACTCCGTAGTGATTTATACCAAAATTGAATTACGAAACGCTAACTTCTGAAGACTAGCGTCTCCGGTGATTAACTTATTGTGCCAAAATAGCACTCTCCTCCGCGTTTTATAATTGCCTTGCGAGTTGGCCATTTTTTAATAATCTACGTCAAGAAGGTAATAGTCAGGGAAGAGCACGCTTCCAGTGCTAGGTACCCTTGCAGATGCTGTTCGAGTCAGTCGAGTAAAATCAGGCAAATCACCGACGGTAGCATGAGTGGACGTGCGGCTACGAGGACGAAGCGAGTGGGCCGCGCACCCCAGCAATCGATTTCGGAAGGTTAGCATTCGTTGCCTATAGAAGAGCTCGGTTTCTCAAGGCGTCCTAATGGTGAGCAGGGAAGGAATTGCATCACTTCGTAATCGCCGTCAAGGACAGCAGGCAACGCAGATGAGCTGGAGTGCTCGTCGGCCTTAAAGCTTTTAGCAAGATGATTTGCAGCTATGATCGAATCCCAGTTCTCTGGCGCTGCGGGACATAATGCTCCGTCAGTGTAGGTGGTCTCTGTGTCCCTATCTAATTGATGGAGGAGGGGCTTGTGGTAATTGTTTTCGTCTTTCTGCATGCTTTTAAGCTTTTGTTTTCTCTGAAAAGCAGATAAGGGTCCTTATGAGCATAAACAACAATTTGGCGCGCCGACCACAGCATGTGTGTGTAAATGGGTCATCAGGTTGCTGTTTGAAGACCACCGAACCAGACAATCGAATTGGGCGGAGAGGGCAATAGAGGGCTTCGAAGAATCCGGCGCCTAGCTGCTCTGTACCGAAACACAGATGCACCCTGTTCTGACTTGATTCCACTATCTTCCGATCGTTGAACGAATGGCGAGATTTTGAGTTTTTTTGCGGGTTGTTCGTGACGACGGAACGGGAATACCTTTCATCAAACGTGTAGAGTTTGAAGGAAGTTCCTCCTTTCTTGTCATTGATTCGCATCGCGTAGTCAAGGAACTTACGAGAATGAAGAATAACAAACGAAATTCCTAATAAAATAACTCCCCCACCCCTCCCCAGCCCTAAGTGGCCATGATCGCAACAGACATCTGCTCAGTTTCATTAAAACATTTCTCCTATCACCCCAAAGGCGCAGCTAGCTGCCGCTAGCGTGGTCCGCAAGCACTCCGCGTCTGTCAGGCTGCACACAAATAAGCGCCTCCCGCAGAGAACTTTGTTAGCGAGATTCAGTGGCCACTTCACTCACAGGTTGTGTGGCAGCTTCAGCTGTTTCCATTACGGCCAAATTGCCTCTGGTCCGGAACGCGTCATTGTAGCTATATTCTAAATTCGCTTATGCCATGCTTCGACAGCTGGAGCCGAGAAATGTGTTCTTGCCGAATCTCTGGGCTGTAGTTGTATTTTAAATAGAAGTGTATTTTATTTATATGAACTGACCATTAACGCGCGCCTAAACTGCCTAGAAAAGCATTATCCAGCAGCATTCAATGCCAGTTATCTCCGTTATACGGGACACAACCGCCGCATATGTTGTCTGCATCCTTCCGGCCTGCTCTTTCCGCGCTTTTAACTCTACCGTGTCCCACCTACTGTTCTACAGACTTACTATTTCAAAAAGTAGTTAGCTCGTCTCGCGGGTGCTGCCGAGAGGAGGCCCTGTATATTATTTCTTCGCGTCTGAAATTATCAGCCTAATACAAAAGAGGCATCAGCTATTCTCCATTACCAGAACCGCGAACTTACTTCCTCTCAATCATCTTTTCCGAGAAGATCATATGAGAAAAAGCTGGCTGCCTTCATCACTTATGGCTTATGGCGTCTTGTTGCTATGTTTTATTGGTTTACAATTATGCCATGGTAGGGAATAAAATAAGGGAAGAAACATATTCTATGCTAAAAGAAGCATTACAGCTAACAGTTGAGCATAAATTGATTATAGCATTTTACTCCCCATTCCTGACATTATAATTCCTCCAAATGTGAGCGCATTCGGTGCAGCAGATGTTTTGAACTTTATTTATCCTTTCGCAAGCAGCTTGGTGGTTTGGCACCCATTGGTTGCTGACGTCACAACAGCACATCATCCCCATGTCGTCTACATACCCAGTGTCTGCTGCACATTTGTATCCACGCCATGGACGGTGGTCACTGAGGGCTTTTTTTTTCTTATGAGAAGAGCTTTTATTTGCATATTCTCAATATTATGCTACCTTAGATATCCTCGGAGAACTGGAGTTGTCTTGGGCTTCTGTATATGAGCCCGAAATTGATTTGCGCATGCTGCATTATTGAGGCATACATATTATGAAATTACGCTCCATTAAAGAGAACAAAACCTTGTCTATCCCCCACCACACATCTCCGTCTCGAAAAAACAAACTACCTGGAGACAGCTACAGGCTCGCACTTTCCCTTCACCGACGTTGGTAGCCCTCATCTACCCAGGCCATTACAAACCCGAATACTCTCTTTGTGGGGATCCGAGTGCCAACTTTGATCAAAGGAAAAAACCGCGCTAGATGACGGAACACGTGTCTGACGGAACACAAAGAAAGACGGGCGGGACAGGCGCTGCAGAGCTGCAGAGAATGGCAAGACATATCTTGAACTCTACTGTGAACAATTTGTCTATCTTCTTTGCAGGGAAGCCCCATAAACCAGTTGCGCTGTTTAGGGCCATAGTTAGCGAGAAAGGTACATGGCAGCAACACAACAGCGCATGTCCCATTCGTCTTTTTGTGTGTTCCGTAAAAAATTTAGCGCTGTTTTTTTCCTTTGTTAAACACAAATGTCACTTCAACTAGACCAGCAAGAGACCCGGTTGACTGAGCCAACTTTGACCTCATTTTATATCTATGCCGAGAATTCCAACCACTATCTCGCTGGAACCTCACTGACAAAGAGGGTTGGGCGATCGCAGTCTCCAGCTCCGAACCGGCCTCACAAAGGCGGCTGGTAGAGTGGGCTGGACAAGTCGCCGCACGTCATGGACTGTTGGCCACCACCCGGGATCAAGAGCCTGGCCAACCCTAGGACGTAACTCCTTTACGGCTCATCAAAAAAGTTTTCACCTAGCTACTTAGGCATACAATCGAAGTATATTATTGGCATATGAGAGTGGGCTTGTGTTAGCAACAAGCGCTCCCTCATATAAAGAGCAACATGTCAATTGGTTCCTTCCGCCGTGTGCGCAGCGAAAAAATTGGCTGTGGTTTAGCTCTGGTTATACCGGGTTGAAATGCGTTAGCAATACCTCCATGACTATGACTTCAGATTATGACTAGCAGCTTACCGGTATCGCTCAAGAGGAATGTATACAACAGTTGCATCTTACCTGTACTCACCTATGGGGCTGAAACGTGGAGGCTAACCAAGAGGGTTCTGGTTAGCCTCCACGTTTCATAACACGGTAGGGATAACATTAAGAGATAGGAAGCGTGCAGATTGATTCAGAGAAATAACTTAAGTTACTGACATTCTAGTCGAACTCAAGAAGAATAAATGGACATGAGCGGGACACGTAATGCGAAGAGAGGATAACCGATGGGTGCTTAGGGTAACAAACTGGATTCCAAGGGAAGGAAAGCGTAGCAGGGCGCGCCAGACAGTTAGGTGGGCGGAGGAGGTTAAGAAGTTCGCAGGGGTTAAGTGGATGCAGCTAGCACAGAACCGGGTTAAATGGAGAAATATGGGAGAGGCCTACCCCCTGCAATAGGTATAGTCAGGCTGATGATGATGATACCTATATGGCTGCGCGTATGGTTCTCTCTGCTGTGTACCTCATGGTGTAGATTGAGATGCTTAGCTATGAGTGAAAACATGGCAGACAAATGAATGACAAGTCTTCATTAAACGATGTCGTGTCCGTATCCCTGTTCATGCATGGTCCCCTGGCAGGAGCTGCCAAATCGGGTCCCTCGTTTCATATAGGTCAGTTATGTCAGAATCAGCCTGCCATAACCGTGGTAACCACGTTACCCCTATAGGCCACTATGCCACGTTCATACGGCTTGGTTAAAGCGGGGCTTTATATGTGGGCTGGCAGAAGCTGCCGTTCTGGGTCTCTCGTTTCACATGGGACGGTTATGTCAGAATCAGCCTGCCAGGACCCAGGCATTCACTTTACCCCTGTAGGCCAGTAAGGCACATTAAAACCGCTTGGGTAAAGCAGTACTGGGCTCGGCTGCGGCTCATGGTCAAACGTGGCCCTTCCCGGGACTATGCGACGGGCTGAACCCTAGCGAAGTATTGCTAACGCAATAAAAGAGGAGGGGTTATAGCGTTGTGTTACTGATTACTGAGTTACTCCCTTCGCTCCTTCTGTCCAAAAACTGAGAAGGAAGCCCGAACGACCATACGTTGACGCGAGAGCACACATTGCGACATTAGGGGAGCAGACAAATCTTTTGGACGAACCTGTACCTCTTTAGATGCTGTATACGTTCCTGTCATAAGGTAAGATGGAGTCCAAAGTCAGTCAAACTTGTTATTTTTGGCTTATAAAGCCTTTTTACAAAGCTATGTTCAGTCTTGGCATTGCCAGCGCACGAAGGCATGCACCGTCTCTTCAATCGTATAATCGCAGAGCCCAACGCGATTCGAATTACCGCCAGCGAACCGTGAAAGTGCCTTCCAGCCATCGCCGCCTCCGTCTCACCGCCACACCCCCCCCCCCCAATGGCAGGCACACATCTGCGACCGAGGCTAAGCCTAACCTTGCGTTTTAAAGTCAAAAGCTTTTCTAGGCTCATGGAGCGCAATCCCGTCAGCGAGATGTGTGCGCAAGATATGTGCTTGAGATGTCGTATTGCACGAGATTCCGCGAGATCGGTTCTTGCCTAGCGTTCCTGTCATCTACAATTCCTCAATTTACCGCGGCCGAAGTAACGCCACGCCACAGGACCGATAGTGCACCGTCCAGTCTCACATTTACCGGAGAAATTGTGACAGATATACTGCGCCTTTACTTTCCTGTAAATCAATTACAGTTATACGTGGCACTGCAACGAATGCCGATAAGAGTAAGAGGCAAAGGATAAGAGGAACATGATGGGAGAGCGAAGGCAGGATTTCGCCATTTTCCTGTTAAGAGACATCTAAGCGGCCGTCTCATTTTCTGAAGCTTGTTCAACAAATGAATCGCGAGTGCTTGGACTTAAATCGAAAGATCATGGCATAAAGTTCAAAGGGATTATGACAGGGTCGTTCGATATGCACCTAAAATATAAATGCCGATATTTAGACAAAGTTTTTTGTAATAGAGGTGGTTGTTTTTCTCATTGACTAACTGGCAGCTCTTTTCCACAAAGATGTTAATGCCCTGGTTTTTTCGAGCAGACATTTAGAGATTGTTATTTATAATTTAATTCTCAAGATTTCCTCTCAATTTGTCGCCTTCTTTGTGATCCAACGTGTACGAGCTGACTGCGCGTGCTTTGTCAGCCTTATCGAGTAGATGAAACGGGCTTTTTTCGACTCATTTAGTTTCGAAAAAAACAGCACATTGCAACATAATATTGCGTCCGTGCCATTTGCATTACATAATCCAAATACCACTAACTATACTCCTCCCTGTCGCGTCCTCCGATATAAGTACTTTTTTTCTCGAGACAATTTCAGTGTACTTAGCCGACCCTCTCGTGTAGAGTGAGTATACGTTTAATGAGGCTTAAAACAAGGAAAAAGCCTTTGCTTGTGGCACTTTCGCATAACAGGCCGTCTTGTTCTCGTTTAGAGTACTTGAGGGCCACGTTTCGAAAAAAGCAAAGGTAAATTCGAAGGCAACCGCTGACTTTTATTCGTAATGGCAGCCCTCTATCGCCGCCGAAAATTCACGCCAACCGCGCGGCACGGGCGTGTTGCCCCCTATTAAATATAGCTGCGTTAACAAAAAAAACTCATGTTTTCCACGTGGCACACCACACGACCGCTTTGTTTTAACCGCTTGTTTTTGTATTCGAGGCGACTCGTATTTAGAATTATTTAAGATTCCTTGTGTTTCTTTTGTAGGAGAGGTTACAAATGCAGCCAAGTTACTTTGATCCAGACACACAATACGAGAAATGAAAAGTTCTAGACTCCTTCGTATCAAGACTGCGGAAATATTAGATGTTTCCGTATAAGAAAAACGAAGACGTGGCGTGCATATGGTATGAGAAAAAATAAAGACAAGGGTATTTGCTCATGCTAGTTTGAATGATATCCTGCACTGAAGGAGGGCTTACTTCAGGCAACCATTGTGGATGCTGGTAGCGGCATGGTCACTGAAAACGAAATTCTGAAACTCTTTACACTCTATTCAGTCCGGCCATATCCTTTCCTGAGCAGGCAGCTGGAGTTGCTGGAGCGCAAAAGCCTTGCTGGGACATAAAGCAGCCTTTTAGGCAGTCTACAATTACCAGTGCACCTTCGTCTCTTCGTCAGTCTACGAGGGGCCACAACACTTCCCCATGACAGGTGGCATTACCCCCCTCGTCAAAAGACAAATCGTCCAAATTCTAAAAGGATAGAAGAGAAAAAATAAAAGGTGAAGATATAACAGTTAAAGTACAAGGAAGCCAAAGAATGGCACTTACAAACACTGCACTTAACGCGAGTGATACGGCTTCAGTCAGGTGGCATGCATAATGTGAAGGCTGAGGAGCACGACATGACGTGTGCACAGTTCCTTCAGAAAGTACTTCGCAATCAACGGCACTAATAAGGCGAAGAACTCTAAAAGCGGCAAAAAACCTACACAATTATTTTTCGAAGTGAGCGCTCAGCCGCGTATCCCCGGGCCGATTCAAGCTCGGGTGCAGCAAATGCGGTAACACAGCCACCGTACAGTAGATGTTCTGGGACAACCCAGCAGATCCCCACCTTAAAATCTCCTCTGAACACCTCAGGAGCTCACGTAACCGGAACCGTGGGAGACCTTGCTGCTCAGCCATTACCCAGGATCTCGCCTCCTGGCCACGGCCAAGGACCAAAGGGTTTCCGCCAGCATCGGCTGAATTTCACCTAACGATGTCTACCTGTGTTAACGGCTTCAAAGCAAGGAGCGAGAAAGCGCTCTGTACGCAAAAAAAAGCTTCTTTCGTGCGCAGATGGAGCAAAGGCATACAAATGAGAAGAACTAGTCGGCCTGTCTAGTCAGTAACGTGCAGCCGCGTGGAAAAAGGCCTGTCCTCTGGCCTCCGCCGTGCCACTTTACAATCCTTCAGTTCCCTACCCCTTGAAAAGTAGAATTCTGCAACTCAGAGTCAAGGGAGACTTAGTAGCTTCAATCCTTGATTTCCTCTTTCTTGACTAGATGTCCGATGAGACCTCTTAAAGCAGATGAGATGTAACTCACACTGAGATAGGAAAGAGGAGACTAGAAGCAAGGATGAAAAGAGAGAATAAAGAGGAAATATTTTAGAGCTTCATTTCGTTTTGATTCCGCGACCGCTTCTCTCATTCCCACAGTGCCGTGTTTCCGATTTCGTAGTGACGGTGAACGTCGTGTCAGTGGGCTGCGTCCTTGAGCATCGCCTACGAATAACAGCAGGCAGATCTCACCGGTTCCATCCTGAATAGGACGCTGTCCGAAAAAATCGCAGTGCCCAACAGAGTCTTTTTTCTCAATAAAATTAAATTACCATCGCATCTTGATTTACCCTTTACTTTGCATCGAGAAACAAGGGTTGTTGAGACAGCTTTAGAAGAAATATTTGTTTATATTTACCGCTCTCCTGAGCTTTTAGTGCCATGCATGGTGTAGGACATTTGTTGCCACTCATCAGATCCAGCCATTTCTCACCGTCAGCAGGCCACATGCGTTATATTTTCAGAAAAAAACGTGCCAAATGTTATAAACGTTTGTCCTCTAAGCGTTACATAGACAAAAGCGACTCAACCTTGTCAGCCAACCCTTGGTAATCGTGCAACAAAAGAGTGGTTTGTAAAGATAGAAAATTACGCAATGTGTGATGACGCATTTTTAGGAGGTTGCAAGTGCATTGTTTCGTGATAAAGAAGGTATTCTGCACCTTGACTGAGCTGTGGGAGGAAAACACCCACATTGAGAGAAACGTGCCGCCGCCGAAGGAATACTTGTTCAAAAGAATGTTTGTTTGATACCCATTTTTGGCGAGTATTCCTACGGTGTTGTCACTAAACTCGTCACAAATAGGTTTTGTGGGCCGAAGCAACTGTGGCACTTCTCTCTGGACACACGAAGCGCCCTGTGGCAGAAGGAAGAGGGAATGAAAGAAGATAATAAAACCTCTCGTAACAATTTCCACCTCCTGAGATTGGTCAAAGTGGATGTGCATCGCACAGTACCTAGGAGATGTCCTCTTCGCATAGACCCGTCGAGCCAGACCGTCCGTTGGAATACTTCCCGAGGGAGATAACACAGGGGATCCTTTCTGGCGTCTGAGGCGTTTTTGTTTTTTGTTTTATTTGTTTAAAGTGATCTGATGCAGTTTCTTCTATTCTATGCAAGGCAACCTTCACAAATGATGTCCTTGGCCATTTTTATTTCGAAAATGAAATGCCGGGTATGACTGGCGCTTAACATTTTTAGCTATTTCGCTGCAGCACCAAAACCTTGTTGATCACGTGCAGTCCTTGTCCTACAAAATACAATAAAGAAGCGATGCGGCCATGATTATTATTGTAATAATTATAAGTATCGACAACCAAGGGTCATATACGCGCATGGAAATATTGATAACTTGCTGCTAATTACCGCGATTGCGTCATATTCCGCTCGTGAATGCGGTGGGAAATTAGACCACCAAATAGATTACGAAAACGTTCAATACTGGGAGATTGCGGTCTCCAGTAAAAAATATTATTGGGTAAAAATAACGCTCCTCCTCAGCATTTTAAAGATTGAAGTGGTGAGTCGCACATGCGGCAAATAGTTAACGTGCAGGATAAATTTTCCTTAGATCTCAGAGTGAGCAGTAAGGGGTGCTCATGTTTCCCGTGCAAGGTGCTTCTTGCAGATGCCTCTTCGAGACAGCGAAGTATATTCAGCCAAAGATGCGATGGTAGCTTGAGAGAAGGTCCGGCGACGAAGACGGAGCGAGTGTGCCGCACACGCCAGCACTCGATTTCGAAATGTTATTGTTCGGGGCAACTCGAGGTGCTTGGTTTCTCAGGGCGTCCTTATCGTAAGCGGTGAAGGAATTGCATTCCTTCGTAATGGCCGCCAAGGACAGCAGGCAACGCAGCTGAGCTGGTGTGCTCGTCGCCCTAAAACTTTTTTCTAGCTCGAGCCCCAATGCTCAGGCGCTCCTGGATGTAATGCGGCGCCCGTGTGGGTGGTCTCTGTGTCCCAATCTGAGGATGGAGGAGGTGCTTGTGGAAAATGTTTTTCGTGTTTCTGTACGCTTGTAATATATCGTTTTTTTCTGAAAAGCAGAGAAGGCCCTGATCAGCATAAAAAAAGAATTTGACGCCCCGATCATAGCATGTGCGTGCGAATGGGTCATCTTAAGGTTGTTTGAAAACGACTGAGCCAGACGATCAAATTGGGCGGAAGGGCGACGGATGGCTTCCAAGATTCTGGCGCCTGCTCCGTAGAGAAACAGAGAGGTGCCGTGTGCTGGCTTGATTCCACTAGATTCCGACCGTTGAACGAATGACGAGATTTTCAGTTTTTTAAGCTGGTTGTCCATGGCGACCTAACATGAACAACTTTAAACAAACGTGTACAGTTTGAAGAAAGTGCCTCCTTTCTTGTCATCGCTTTGCATCGCGGAGTCAATCAGCTTCCAAGAATGAAGAATAACGAACAAGTTTCTCCATAAAATAACTCCACCACCACTCCAGAGCCCCAAATGGCAGTGATCGCAACGGACATCTGCTCAGTTCCACTTAAATATTTCTCCATATCGGCCCCACTGTTCAATTTGTTCATACTCTGCGATGTTCTAAGGTGCAGCAGAAAGGCGCAGCTAGCTGCCGCTGGCACTGTCGGCAGGAGGCGGAGCAGGAGGAAGATGAGGAGGAAAGCAGGGTGGTTAACCCGTAAAAGAAACAGGTTTGCTACCCTACACTGGGGGAAGGGGGTGAGTCGATATAAAGGTTGTGAAGTTTCAGTTACTACAGTTACATCACAGACGTATCGCGTCTGTCAGGCTGCTCACAAATAAGCGCCTTTCGCAGAGAAAATAATTACCCAGGTTCGGTGCCCTCTTAACTGACAGTTTGTGTGGCAGCTTCAGCTGTTCCCATTACAGCAAAGACGTCGGTGAGCCGGAACGCGTCATTGTAGCTATAGCTAAAATTAGCTTTGGTCATGCTTCGACAGCTGGAGCCGGGAAATGCGTTCTTGCATAATCAATGGGCTATAGTTAGGTTGAACAATGTCCGGACTGGATTGTATTGTAAGTGCAAGTATATTCAATATATATTTAACATTAACGTGCAACTAAACTGCCTCAGACACCATTACCCAACCGCATTCAACGCCAGTTATCTCTGTTAGACGGGAGAGAACTCCAGCCTGTGTTGTCTCCGTCCCTCCATTCTGGTCTTTCTGGCCTTTTAATTTACTGTGTCCCACCTAGTGGTCTGCGGTCATACTGTTTTGAAAAGTAGTTAGTTCGTCTCGCGGGTGCTGCCGAGAGGTGGCACTGTATAGTTCTTCTACGCGTCTAAGATCATCAGCCTAATGCGAATGAGGCATTAACTATTCTACTTTCCCATAAAAGCGGACTTACTTGACCTCGGTCATCTAAACCGAACAAATCACAAGAGAAAACGAAAACAAGGAAGGCTGCCTTGATCATTTATGGCGTCTTATTGCCATGTTTCGTTGGTTTACTAATATGCCATTGTAGGGAGCAAACTAGAAGAATAAATTATTTCTATGCTTAAAAATGGACAATAAAACTAACAATTGAACATAGAATAATTATTGCATTTCACTGTCCATACATGAAATTAAAATTCCTCCACATTTGAGCTCATTCGATGCGGTAGATATTTTTAAGGTAAATTCTATTTATCATTTCGCAAGCAGCTCGGTGGTTTGTCCCCAATTTGTGCTGACGTCATAACGGCATATCATCCCCATGTCACCTCCTATTCGCGGTGTCGGTTGCACACTTGCTTCCAGGCCTTGCACGGTGGTCGCTGAGAGCTTTTTATTCTACAGCAAAAAGATTTTTTGATTTCCATATACTCACATTTTTTTAGAAGCGTTCACTATAATATGCAACCATATGATCCTCGGAATTGTTTTGGGCTTCCGTCCAGAGAATTTCGAAGAGAACGAAATCGATGAGCTCATGCCGTATATTTAAGCATAAAATCAGAAGCACACAATCATATGTTATGTGAGTTAGCTCGTCTTAGTAACAAGCGTTCCCGCACTTAAAAACCAATATGTCAAATATTTCCTTCCGTCATGTGCGCCGCTAATGGGAGAGGGGTTAGCATTGTGTTGCTGATTGATCAAGCTATTGCTCATCGCTCTTTCAGTTCAAGAACGGAGAGGAAAACCCAGACAAGCATACATTGATGCGCGAGCACACCTTGAGATATTAGAGGAGTAGACAAAACTTTTGAACTATAAGCGGTACCTCTTGGGATGCTGTTATGTGCGCGTGTTAGTCAACCTAAATATTTTCAGGAGGTAAAGCGCTTCTGTAAAATTATCTTCCATCCGGCCACTGCTAGCGCAAGAAAGGATGTGACAGCGACGCCGCTTCAATCCCATCATCGCAAAACCTAATGCAATTCGAATACACTTCATTGCCCGCACCGGACAAGAGCCTCCCAGTCGCCGCCGTCTCCGTCTCGCCTCTTTCACGGCCGCGCGCGTGCGACAACGACCGACTCCCGAGCCTAACCTTCCGTATCTCTTGTGCATGTCCAGCAAATTACTCGTGGGATCTTCAATGTAAACCTACACCATATAATGTTTAGTGTGTGAGCCCTAACCTCCCACAGGAATGCGCCGATTCATGGATTACAGCAGTGTCCCCAGCGTGTTTATTTAAACATGTTTTGTATATAACTGGATGTATGCTGCTCTTTCACACGGCAAAATCCAGGCTGAACTAGCAATACCAAAACATTAGCTGGTGTTTAGCTTTAGTTAAACCCGGTAGGTTGCGCAAGCAAAGCCGACGTAGCTTCCTCTTTCTGTTATTTCTTCTTTTTCTTTTCTGCTTCTGCTGCCCGGCGTGGCTACCGACCGGGTTTACCCGACGGCTTGAAGCGGGGCCCCATCAACGGTCTCTCTAATGGTCAAACGTGGCGGCCGGGTTTAGGCGACGGGCTTTCGCAATAAAATAATCCATTTTTTTTTTCGCACCAGTTGTGTTGCGTCGGGGCCAAGGCGGCCACCGAAAAGGGAAACAAGGCTCAGGCGTCACCCGTCCACGATGAGGTGCCCGTTTATTCACGAAGTACTGGATATTTATAGGACACAGACAACGTCACAGATGACGACCCAGTCCACATTCATGACGCAAGTACAATCACAATTCACAGAAGGGAAACCTGAACAGGACAAAGCAGAAACAAGGACCGAATAGATAGAAATACACGATATAACATATTCTGCCTACGTTGGAGGAAAAAGGTAGAAGTACATTGTCATTTCATATTGCACAAGGGAGTAAAAAGTTTGAATTTAGAAATCGTACATTATATGGTAGGTACGCGCATGTAGAGAAAACACAGAGCAATCGTTTTTTGAAGCACACAAGTGCAAACGCATGCTCTCCCTCTCCTTGTACATAAAAAACACCTGGTCAGTCAGCCGCACACAAAGTCCACACACACACACAGTCCGGGCACGCACTAGGCGACGGCCGCGGGGGCGGACCCAGGTCCGGCGGGAGTCTCCAGCGGCACCGCACAACCACTCCTGCCAAGGAACAGGGAGCACTGAGAGCTTGAAAAAAAATTCACATTAGAATGACTCACCAAACTCCTCTGGCGAGAGTGCTGCGCTTCCTTTTCACTAGGAGTGATTTTTGGATTTATTTCTAATGTCTGATTTATTTTTAATGTCGACTGTGCCTCTGATTTTAGGCACAGAACCGCATTTCCGAAAGTACCTCCAGGCAATAAAATTCCTTTCCAAATACTCCCCAAACCTCTTACCAGTTGTATCCCCACAATGCCCTATGCTTCATTATCCCGGCATTTCTTCGCCCTTTGGCCTTAAGTGACTGCGCCTACATTCCAATGTTTGCCAATCCTTCGTTTACCCATAGCCTGAAATATTTATATTCTGCCACTGTGCGTATTTCATGGCCTTGTATTTTAAGGCCCTGATAAGTTGAGCCTTTGAAAATTATCAGAACAGACTAAACAGCGCTAAAACTGAAGCCTAGAGCGTCCCCTTCGTCTCCGGAATACTTAAGCAGAGTTTGCAATTCTTTCAGACTCTCAGCTAGCAGCACAATATCGTCTGCATACATCAAACCGGGGAGGCGCTGCTCTACCGCCTTTCCACCTAATCTATACGACAGGTTAAAACCTAGGTTACTTTCTTGTATCCTCCATTCCAGGTTTATCACATAAAGCATGAACAGCAGCGGGGATAGAGGACAGCCTTGTCTTAATCCTTTCCATACCTTGACAGCTTCCGTACTTCTTATCTCTTCCCATGCAATTTCTACTTTGTTATCCCGGTATATTTCCTGTAGGAATTCCATTATCTCATAACCGATAACTTCTTCTTTTAATATGTTCCACAGGAATTCCCTATTTACGTTGTCGTACGCCCCGTTTATGTCCAGGAAGGTCAAATACAAAGGTTTATTTTCCACTCTAGATATTTCGATGCACTGGGTAAGCACGAACAGGCTATCATCTAAGCTCCTACCATTTCTAAAGCCCTTCTGAAGTTCTCCGAGTATCTCGTTACTTTCTACCTATGCTTGCACCTTTAATTTCACCGCCTGCATGGCCAACCTGTACAAAACAGATGTTATGGTAATCAGCCTGTAGGAATTTATGTGCAACCGTTGTCCTTTCCCTTTATAAATCAAATTCATTTTAGTCTACCGCCAGATGTCCGGATTTTGCTTATTCGTTATGACTGTTTACGAAGGTTTTAACAACGTTTCTTTACTTTTTGGACCAATTTAAGTAATCAGATTGATCGGAATTCCATCTATTCCTACAAATGTGTTTTTAGGAATATTTTTTTCTGCCTTTTTCGTGTGTAGATTGGTCAGTTCTAAGCTGCTTTTTATATTGCTACCTTGTGTTGCTTCCTGATTTGCGGAGATTGCCCTATTGTCGCTCTTAAATGACTCGGCTACAGCTGATGTAATGTAGTTCACTGCGTCGTCTCCCTTTAAACAATTTCCCTCGTTATCTTGAATCCGATGCTGCTTTCTTTGATTCTTTTCCCTAGCCAGCTTATATGGTTCCAGAATTTTCTTGCTCTGCCTCTAGAGCTGTCGTGTATGTCAGCCACCCAGCGATCGGTGGACTGCTTTATTTTAATTTGGAGGAGGGCCTGTACCTTAAGTTTCTTTTGTAGTCTGCAATGCGTAGTCAACAACCTCTACAATGTAGTCCATAATCTCGATACCGTTTACTGAAACTCAAGGGAAGCAGTGCGAGACAGTCACATTGCATGGGGCCATTCTATCAGATGAGGAAATTCTGAGCGGTGTGATGTTGAACAATGTGGGATACTCGGCGGTATGATCGGGCACAGCTGCCATTATCCGCCATTCTACGAACCTTACTCAATGCTTTTGACGTTGGAAACATTCAGAATATTTGAAATATCAGGCAGAGTGGAATAAAAGAATAATGCTTAGAGTCATCCCGACTTGAACAGTTTGTTTTTTGAACAATTTCACCGCAATGTAATCCTTAATTTTAATTGTTTTTACTACCAAACGTCTGCTACTTTTCGTATAAAAAATTTTCTGTATGCCACTGACGTCTTCCGTAAGGTAGACGACTCATGACTCGAAGTTCCACGCGGATCCCGTCTAAGTGGCACAGCATGTAGCGACTGGATAAATGCATCACTGCGGAGAAGTGCAAAATAAATAAATAAATGTCTTTTTCATCTTTGCTGCGAGCCCACGCAGCATCCACGCTTCCATAATCTTCGTCGCACATCATCTTCGCTTTAGCTCAATGATCAAGAGGTTCATGTTCTTATTCTATCGACGAAGGCTCGATGCCGGCCGCGGCCACCGCGTATCGACGGAGGCGGAACAAAAGGCGCCAGGGTACTGGGAATATCAGTGGAAGGAACCCCTTTCATTCCCCCCCCCCCCCCCCGTGGTAAAATTAAGGCGGGAGACCTCCTCTATGGCATCCCACATAGGTGACGCCACTTTGAGACGTTACACCATGTAGATGAAACTTTTGCTCACAGGCCAGGATCAACAGAAGGTGGCATTTTGCATTTGTAAAGAGCGGTTTGGTGAACCTTGTTGCCCAACTAAGGCAAGGCAATCAGCATCTCTTATTTGGAAATTTGCGAGTGTCAACAGTAACGAAAGGTAGGCAGATTTTGCAAAGCTTCAAAAGAGATTAAACAAAATATTGGGGTCTAAAAACTACTCGTTCATAACGAATGGAAAGCACTGCAGACTGTTGTGCGTTGTTCATTTCAAGGATGAACATAGATCTAGGATTGGAAATTTACAAATAGTACGGAAGAATATAACTGCTCGTGCTCAACCTCTGGTGCCGCTCACCAAGGAATTGTCTGATACGTGCAGATCATTTCGTCGAGCTCGAACCCTTACTGTTCGTGAGCAATCAAAATCAAGATCCCTGTGATCATCTGAGAACAAACATGATCATTCAGGTCATGCTCAGCACCACTCCACAGGCGCCAGCTTCTTAGGCATCCACGTCAGGAGCGTTGCAAGGGGTGTGGACGACATTCTATCGCAGGATGTCGCCCGTACCTGCCGGCACCGCGGAACGTAACACTAGGCGGCGCTGTCTCAGAAACGCCAATGCAGCCGCCACCTGATGCTTCCGGCCTTTGTAGCCGTCGGCGCATTCTTCTCTCAGCCTGGCAGCCTCTACCTAGAATCCTAGGCAACGCCTGTCCGGTTGCTGACTGCCTTGTTCGACAGCCAGCACCCGGACGCGCATAGCACGATAGTGAAATTGTTTTCTCTCCAGTGATAAGGTTGCAGACGTGAGACTGCATCACGGCACCGGCGAAGCTATGGGAAACGACTGTTCGTAAGCAATATTTGAAACAGTCGAAAGGACCCTAGGTTATGTAAAGAAATAAGTTGTCTAGAAATCAAGTTTTACCTATCTGCGTATGACACATTTCACTATGAACACATAATCGGCTGTATTATTAAAAGGATGCAGCCACTCTTCAGATATTAAGATGAATGATGAATGACCGAGACACTCTTCCTTGTAACTCAGATATCCTTGCCGTAGCAGCGGGTGTAAAGTGTTACAATATTGAAAGGCTGTAAAATTTACAAGAACAACATTATTGAGATAAAATCACTGGTATTACCAATACGAATCAGAAACATGCAGTTTGCTTCGTGAAAAGTGGAATACAGCAATTAAAATTACAGCATACAAGCACAGGAAGAATACACGCAAGAAGAATACACATAAGCTTCACGGCAACCTGGTTGACGACGAGGGTATCTCAGACCGAAGGCCGAAAGGAGGGATATGTGTTGAGTGAAGATGCAGCACTAGGTCGAGGTCTAGTTGGGCGTAATGCGAAAACACGCGGTAAATAATATGTGTGCAGTAAAATGAATTACTTGATAAATAAAAAAAATTCTTCCCCTTTGTTGCCGCTACGACTGCTGTGCAGCGCGCGTACACTTATTTCATACTTTAATCGGCAAATTTCAAATTCGGAATAGGTGCGAAAATGTGCAGTAAAACGAGGGTGGGTTGTTTGTCAACTCCTTCCTGAGCTCAATTTTTTCTTCAGCGATACGGATGACCGTAATTAGAAATCTTTCTGACCAATTTCTGATAGCTGTCTCGTAAATCAACATTGGAGACGAATTCACATTAGCCTGCATCGATAGGTTACCGCAATGTAACCGCAATGCGCCCAAGTTAAACTTTTAAGAGGAACGAAAAGCTAGGAAATTAAGTACAGGTTTCTCATCGCCGATCGCTTACAAAAGTGCATTGCGCCGACACTTATGAAGTATAGGTTTCTCACCCCTGATCGCTCACGAAAGTGCGTTGCGCCGACAGTGTTTGACCTCGGAGTCCACACTACATGACACAGAACCAATAATATCAGATGTTCGATCGCAGCGCAGAGTCCGTTTGGTGTAGACGTCACGAAATATTTGTAATGAAGAGAAATTTTTAAATTTTGTTTTCTCGGCAATAAATTCGCCTTTCGCTTCCGATCGAGTATTAAGGAACGCAGACACAGCCACTGAAATGCACTTTTGGTATCAGTGAAGTGTGCCGCTGTTTTTATTGATTTCAACTTCACGGAATATGCTTTTCCTAAATTTCCATTGCCTGTTGACGCAGTTTATATATCGGCAGTTCTGAGAGATCGGTGAAACAAAACATGTCACCATTAGGAAATTTCACTGATCTTCGGCGTTAGCAGTTAAGCAATTGTTCAGCATTTCGTTTCCATAATGATGACATAAAAACTTGCGGCAGCTTTTGAATGCTGACCAGCGAAAAGTGCAACGTGTTATTAAGTGTGCACTTCGGCGCCACTTCTGGGCGAGGATTTACAAGGAGTATTTGGTCTCGAGCAGCTTTTAGCTACGCAGCGCCCTACGGTCTAGCGTAAGGACAGCTCAAGTGCTCCAGAAAAGACTTTTGCCCTCGTGGCCCACAGTTATTCTTTGTACCTGTGCATCCTACTGGCCGTGTAATTCAGGGGGCACCAGAACAGGTCAACTGCGAAGGTGTGTACAAACTTAGCATGCCTTTCTGTCCGAATTAGCCATGGTATAGGCTGCGGATAAGGCCTTCAGTGTTGTCTCATCTCGTTTTTTCTACCGATGACAGCGGGGAAGAGGGAAGAGACTGTCCGAGTTTCATGTCACTGCATGTCACAGCGAAACACAAATCTGGTAAACGTTCACGAAGCAATTAACCCGACTCGGGAGGGAAAACGAGAAAGATGCTTTATGCCCCGCACTGGAAGTTTCTTCGCCATATTTCCGCGAGATGACGGCGGAATATGCTCTCATGTGACAAGCGGCCCTCTCACTCAGCCAGACTTCCTGTGCGCGGGAGGACAGGCTGTTACCTGATAGTGGCAAAGACAGCGGCTTGTAACTGCGTCGGCTGGGGGCGCGGCGATCACCTGAATCACAGGGAAATCCCCGAAGATCTCTCATTGGCCGCGACCAGAAGATCACGTGATCGTGCTTGGAGGAACTGGTTGCGTGTGGCATAGAGGCACTCAGTCGGCCCAACCCCGCTTGACAGCCAGACGTGCTCCTGCGCAGAGCAAGCCGCTGCGCTCACATATCCGCACTGGAGGGAGGGTGTTCCCAAGCGGTAAGTTTTTCCTCTGTTATGCTCCTTGAAGCATTCAACTAGCATATGATGCGGCTGCCTATAGTCAACATACGCTCTGAGAAATATCTGCCCATATTTATGCAGATATTATGCAGATAGAGATCTGTATAGAACTCTTCGGATAGTCAAAGTAGCCGAAGAGTTCTATACAGATCTCTACAGTAGCCGAAGTAGTCAGGACCGTAATGAGATTGGCGGTAGGGAAAAACAGTCAGACGTTCCACCAGTGACGAAGGACGAGGTCAAGAAAGCACTAGAAACTATGAAAAGGGGGAAATCAGCTGGATAGGATCAGATAACTACAGATTTGCTGAAGGACGGGGGGGAAATCGTGCTAGAAAAACTGGTCACCCTGTATACGCAGTGCCTGGTGTCATCGACGCTACCGGAACCATGGAAGAATGCAAACATTATCCTCATTCCCAAGAAAGGGGACTCTAAGGACCTTAAAAATTACAGACCAATCAGCTTACTGTCTGTTACGTATAAGGTATTTACTAAGGTAATCGCTAATAGAATCAGGACAACCTTAGACTGCAATCAAGCAAAGGATCAAGCAGCGTTTCGGGAACGGTACTCTACTATCGATCATATCCATACCATCAATCAGGTGATAGAAAAATGCTCGGAATATAACCAGCCCTTATACATAGCATTCATTGATTACGAAAAAGCATTTGACTCAGTTGAAACCTCGGCGGTGATGCAGGCATTGCGAAATCAGGGGGTAGACGAGCCGTACGTGAAAGTGCTGGAAGATATATATAGTGGCAGCACAGCAACCATAGTTCTGCATAAAGAAAGTAACAAAATTCCCATTAAGAAAGGTGTTAGGCAAGGAGACACAATCTCCCCAGTACTATTCACAGCTTATCTAGAGGAAGTATTTAGAGATTTGGAATGGGAGCAGTTAGGGATAAGGGTAGATGGAGAATACCTCACTAATCTGCGATTTGCTGATGACATTGCCTTGCTAAGAACTCGGGGGATGAACTGCAAATAATGATTGATGACCTAGACAGAAAAAGTAGAAAGGTGGGCTTGAAAATCAATATGCAGAAGACTAAGGTAATGTTCAACAGCCTCGGGAAGGAACAGCAGTTTACATTAGGTAGCGAAATACTGGAAGTAGTAGGCGAGTATCTCTACTTAGGACAGGTGGTAACCGCTGATCCGGACCATGAAAAGGAAATAACAAGAAGAATAAGATTGGGATGGAGCGCATTTGGCAAGCACTCGCAGATTATGACTAGCAGCCCACCGGTATCGCTCAAGAGGAAAGTATACAACAGTTGCATCTTGCCTGTACTCACCTATGGGGCTGAAACGTGGAGGCTGACCAAGAGAGTTCTACTTAAGTTGAGGACAACCCAGAGGGCTATGGAACGAAAAAATGGTAGGGGTAACATTAAGAGATAGAAAGCGTGCAGAGTGCGTCAGAGAAATAACTCAAGTTACCGACATTCTAGTGGAAATTAAGAAGAAGAAATGGACATGGGCAGGACATGTAGTGCGAAGAGAGGATAACCGATGGTCGCTAAGGGTAACAAACTGGATTCCAAGGGAAGGAAAGCGTAGCAGGGGGCGGCAGAAAGTTAGGTGGGCGGATGAGATTAAGAAGTTCGCAGGGGTCAAGTGGATGCAGCTAGCTCAGAACCGGGTTAAGTGGAGAAATATGGGAGAGGCCTTCGCCCTGCAGTGGGTATAATCAGGCTGATGATGATGATGATGATGATGATATTTATGCAATATAATTTAAATGGGGCATTGAGCGTGAAGGGCAAAGCTCCCGATTTTAAGGCACACTTCTGAATATGATACATTATATAGCATGATCACTAATGCAATTAATATGATATTTTTTATGTTCGGGGCGTGGGAGCCCCGTGAGCGAGGTACTTCTCAACTCGGTTGCTGGGTGGAGATTGGCGGTATATTTTACATTAGCCAGAGAGAGGAAAAGATGAAAAGAAAGAAACGCGAGTTCTTTAAGCATTGCTTTCTCGAGCCTTGTTCGCGCGCACGGGCCGAGGACGGTCCACTTCAAAGGAACCATACGGCTCGAGGTTTCTTGGCCCGCGTCTTGGCGGAGCTTGATCTTGCCTGGACTCGTTTCGTGTGTCGTCGCTGGGTGGCGTTGCGCATTCATCTTGCAGGCCTCAGCAATACCCGAGCCTCAAGCATTACTCGTATGTGCACGGCTGATATATAATTCTGGCGAGATTCAAAGCGCTCTTTATGGTTCCTTCAAGCCATTGAGAACTTTGCCAATTAGGCTGTGTTGTCAACTGAGGGTGGTGCGCCAGCCACATGAAATATTATCGCTCTTCGCTCATCTGTAGTGCCAAAGTAACAGCGGGTAAAGTTTATTGATCATTATTTATAAATACCGCCTCATTAAGATTCATTTTTATGCCTGGAAGCTCTACATAGTGCCTAATAAACTATTGCGCCAGCATGCTATGCATGATACGCCTTTTAAAATATTGCACGTGCATAGTCGTACATGACAGAGGTGAAAGAGAAAACGAATGCTAGCTGGAGCATAACTCAGTTTGCATATGCTCTATGAATTTTACCACCTTAAAACGGCATCGCCTGTAATGCACGCCGTAGGGAAGTGCTCCGCTAATTACGACCAGCTGGGGCTCTCTAACGCGCTCTTACATTAAACTCTACACGAGAGCCTTCAGCTTCCCCTTTATCGAAGCGTGGTGGTCGCGGCCGTGGTCGAAGCTACGTCTTAGGGCTAAGTAATCAAGAGTCCTAGTCACTCAGCTGCCGCTGTGGGGCACAACACCGTTTCCCTATTTGTAAGTCTTGAATAAATACTAACAGTGTAGCGAGATCTCGCGACTTCTGCAGCCAGAAGACAAGTAAATTTTATTTTGAAGATATTGATATGTGCGACAGCGTTGCGCAGCTGCTTGAGCCAGCGTCACAGCCTGTAATGAAATCGTATGTATTTGTTGCTTCTCTGGCAGATACTAACTGCGCTCAACCGTCTTCCCCGCCGACCTATCCCTCAAAACCCGGAAATAACAATTTTTAATGCTGATCGTAGTTTTTATACTCCCGAAAAGAAACTATAAAAGGGAGCCAAAAAAGAACGACTGACGACCGAAAACTTAAGCGTTTTGCCTAAGCAACCATCGGCCCGAATTTCGCCGATTTAGTTACAATAAAAAAGTCAAAACATATGCATCAACAAGCACAAAATCAAAAAAGTGAAAACAACACATGTGCGTTTATCACTTTTAAAGTAAGTCTATAAAAAACGCTGGCGCATTACTTCTAATAAACGGTGATTTCCGTTTAGTGACCTACATGGTAGACGACATTCGGATATCGCGTAAACGAGGGAACAGTCCGCTTCAAATTGCTGTAGTATTCCCCAAAGGAGGGAAACTGACGCACAGCATGCGCCTGTATGCATAGATAGTAGAACGCGTTAACGACATAACAGGCGAAAGCTTGCTCACGAAGACGTATTGTACGCGTGGCTCTAGCGCGGTCACCGCTCCCCGCACCGCGCGCGCCCGACAGACAGCGCTTTGTGTCGAACGTAGGAGCGCACTTGCAGCCTGCGTGCGAGGGTAAAAGAATCTGGTGTATAAAGTTCAGTTAGGAATCAGCGCGCCCTGTCTTTCAATATTTTCTGCGTTTTTTAGCGCGGATTAATAATTGTGCAATGAACATCAACCAATTAGCACAGCTCACCACTCTACTCCACACAGCGCACAACTGGATTGCTTGGGAAAAAAGGTGTGTGGTTGAGGGAGGGGGGAGGGGAGAAAGATTTATGTAGCGTGAATTAACCTGTTTTCACATACCTTCCGATTTAGCACAATACAATGCAACGTTTATTCAACATCTAAGGGATGTTTGTGGCACGGACAAAAAGCGAGAAGTCTTGGCTAAGGTCCGTACCTTAGTACATGGTAAGCTTTGGCAACACATGGGAGATAAACAAAAATGCTCCAGATGGTGCAGAATATAAAAATATGAAATAGGGATTCGATAAAGCATTACGGGATAGGTGGACACATACTAGTCAAAACATGAATGCGTGTGAGTTTTAAAAACATACTGGAGTGAAATGATTAGTAAGGAAAGTTATATGCAAGCTTAGCCATTCAGGAAACGTGATTGAAAGACATCAGGAATAAAGAATAAAGAATGTAACAAAAAAAATTAAACGTGCCGAACTTTGCAAACATTCAAACACTGGGTGGTATTTCAGTTCTGTACATATTGTTACGGGGATGCATATATTGTAACTTGCGCGGCGATGGGCGGATCTCGGCGCAAAGACGTGAGCGGCCGTGCACCATCAACTTTATCAGCATCGTAGGCTTCCAGAACACTTCATCGTTCACGCGTTCTTCGGTCGTCGTGTCTTCTTCCTGTCTCCTATTTCTTTGCGCTGTGTTTATTTCATGATAGTTATGAACCAACTAGCACAGACCAAGACCTTAATCGTCGTTCTCGTCGTCTGGGAGCACACCACATCATCGGTCACGCGTTTACCGGTTACACTATCCCCTTCGGCAAAGGAAACGTCCCGATGCGTATTAGGCGTGCAGTGTGGAAAGGGAATAATACGATTTGAGGCGGGCCACATGTATAATTTCGGAAGTGGGGGCAGCGGATTGTCACTTTGAGCCTAGCGGTGTAATCTCATTGGTGGCATCGATCACTGGGCGTAGTACATGACAAGGACCTGCGTAGTGCGGCAGAGGTTTGTCGCACAACCCCACACGAAGGCACGGAAGGCAGAGCAACACCAGAGATCCGGTGTGATAGCAATTATCAAGGTGGTGAGCGTCGTTGAGGCGTTTTTGCGCTTCTTGAGACGCAGAGCTTGTGACGAGCAATCTGGCGAGTGGCATCGGCTCAGGCGATGGTATCACGGGCAAACGTTGTGACGTAGCCAGGGACGGGAAGCAAAGTGTCGAAGCGCAGTAAGGGTTCTCTTCCCAAGAGAAGATAGAATGGAGAATACCCAGCAGTGTCATGGTGCGAAGAATTATAGGCGAATGGGACAAATGGCCAACTAATGTCACCATTGCGGTGACTGTCGGATACAAATATGGCGAGCATGTCGGTGAGGGTGTGGTTAAGATGTTCCCTAAGGCCGTTCGTCTGAGGGTGATACGCCGTGGTGAACTTGTGCCGAACGGTTCAAGAATGAAGTATTTCGTCAACAACTCGGGAAAAGAAACAGCGGCCACAGTCGGTAAGCAGCTGACATGAAGCCTAATGAAGAAGTATTATGTCGTGCAGAAGGAAGTCGGCAACGTCAGTGGCGCAGCTAGTTGAAATGGCACAAGTGACCATGTAGCGCGTGGCATATTCGGTGGCCACAGCAATCTATTTGTTTCCTGACATGGACTCAAGCACGACATGAGATGCCCAGGGGCTGTTCGAAGGTTCGATGATATCGTGGCAAGCATCTTGTCCACCTCTAGCTGGATGAGTTGGCGCTCAGAAAGGGACACACGCCTCCGATGTACAGGTCTTGAATCGCCGCTGTCAACGCGGTGAGTCACAACTTATGTTTGGCCCAGCGAACCGGTGGCAAAGTCAAAAATCTCGGTGAAGGAGAAAAAAAGATTGTATAAGTCCTGAGCATTTTCAGGGCTAAGGTCGGAGGCAATCATCGCAGAATTAGGGCCCGTAATTGCGGTGAAGAGTACGGGTGCTTGAAGTTAGCTGGAAGGTGAGCCAGGTGTGAATGCACAAATGGTGCAGTCTGTGTGGGGAGATAAGGCAGCAAGGGATATTCCTTCGGGAAGAACTTGGGGTGATAGAATGAAGTTCATGATAGGAAGGTAGGTGCTATACTGGGTAACGCCTACAATAAGTTAGAAAGAACAACGTTGCAGTCGAGAAAGACATCGGTTATGGGGCAAGCAACAAAGTCACCGTCAGGCACAGGCGGGAAAGGCGACAGAGGTAGATAAACAGCAGTCAGGGGTCTGGCGAGTGAACTCACTGCAACGAAGGCGGGGTGCAGATTGATGATGTCTCAGCAGAGAGGTAGGTCCAAACGAAGAAGGCGGATTAGGTAGTCGATAGGGGCAGAGTGGGCCGTTAAAAGTCAAGACCGAGGATCACATTGTGAGGGAACTGGCTGAGGAGGTGAAAAAAACAGGGATATGATGACCGGCAATGGCGACTCGAACAGTGCAGAGGCTAGTGACGGCAGCAGTACTGCCATCGGCAACACGAACGGTGGGCGAAGCGGCGGGGACCTGTACTCTTTCGAGGCAACGGCTAAAATATGAGCTTATGATCGAGACTTGGGCGCCAGTGTAAATGAGGGCAGAGACAAGAACAGCATCCACAAAGGAGGTTACAGGGCGAGAGGAGAGGAGGTTACAGGGCGAGAACATGCGCAATAGATGATTTCCCGGTCGGGGTACCAATGCAGCGTCACCTCCGGGAGCTGCATTGGCTAGTTTCGCATGAAGCGGCCGGCGGAGGATGGTGAGGGACTGCGATGAGGAAAAGGTGAATGGGAACGGCCGGCTAGCGGAGAATGAGAGCTACCAGACACAGGAGGAGACGGAGTGGTCTTGGTGTGGGGCAGCTCATAACGAGGCGAGAAACGGCGGGGGCCGTAGTCGTAGTAGCGGCCAACGTCCCAGGTAGCACAAAGTGGGCTATGACGTGGGGGCCCGCTTTGGGCCCCTGGGGGCAGCCCATACGGGGCCCATGCGGGATTTGCAATACGTACCCAGCGGGACTCCGCGTGGGCTGCCAAATTTTGCCGCGATTGGCCCCAATATGTATCCGTGGGGGCAGCCCAATAGGGCTGCTCGCATTGAGCCCAGATAGCCGAATGCGGGCATCATACCGGAATCAATAATGGGTCCCTCATTTATGAAGGCAGTGCCGCCCCATTGATCACGGTTTTAATTTTTAAGCCGATTAATCCCTCCAGTACCTGCATTGTACCGGCGCGGGCTTTGCTGATGCCAGTTCGTTTCGGGCTGGCCCACGTGGTGACCTCTTGGGTTGAATCTGGCATTTCCGGGGCCGCAGAAAAATAGCAGTATTGAAGTGTGAAACATTGAGCACTATTTCATTACCTTACATTAGACACTCAGTAACACAAGAAACATTTATTCAAAACACTACAATAATCTGGGGGGGGGGCCGCATCGCGCCTCAAATGTTGATCTCAATATTTATTTCGGTGGTGTGTGTAGAATAATAATGGCGCCGGAAATATTTTGAGGTAGGTCAGAACATAGTCGTAAAGCGGAACAGTTACTGCTGCATATTTTCCGCCACTACTGCAAATATATTAACGTAAATTTTAGAGTAAACCTAGATAGTCTTTATTCATGGCATGGATATGCATGAAATAGTTATGTGAGAAATCCAGAAGATGCAATTAGCGGCGGGTATAAGATGAATTACATGAATAAAATGGTGCCTGAAAGATAGGGTGAAGGCGTTTCAGACCGGTAAGCCCGCCTACGGCCAATTTGGGGCCCAATGCGGCCTTTCATGGACAGCCCCAATTGGGCTTCTCTTATTTGTACCGCATGGAGTACGAATATAGGCTGCATTTGCCCGAAATCAACCCAAGAAATACAAATCTGGGCAGCATTGAGACATGACTGCTTTTCAGCCCGGATGCAAACCATGCGGGACCTCTTCAGGTTTTGCGTGGGCAGCCTCATTTGGGATAGCCTGTGTACTATTCGCTTTAAGTCACATTTGCATCGGATGTGCCCTGAAGTGCCCCAAAAGAGACCGATGCGGGCAGAAGGGGAAGGAGCACTTTCCTGCCCCGCTACAGGCCATGCGGAAATTGTCTAGGTTTTTGATGGGCAACCCCATTTGGGGCAACCCAGGAATGTTCTGCATGAAGCCTACATTCCATTTGACCTTCCCTCGAGAACCCCTCAAGAGTCCCATGTAGGCAATGCGCGGGCATACCCGCATTTAGCCCCACCGCGGCCCATGCGGGACCTCTTGCGCTTTTGAGTGGGCAGCCCCAATTAGATTAGCCCAGGCTTTTTCTACACAAAGCCCGAATTTTCTTTGCATCGGTCCTAAAATTCCCCAAGAGGGACCGTTGAGGGCCAGATGTGGGAATATGTACTCAGTTGGCCCTTTCCACGCCTATATGATGCCCAGATGGAAAAAGCAGGGGCAAGCCCAATTTGGGCTTCCCCGCTTGATTCCTACAGGGGACCTTCATGGGTGTCATCATGGTTGCCTAAGCCCAACTTGCCCGTACGGGCCCCAGGTGGGCCACGCAATGTGTGCTACTTGGGGTAAGTGATGGTGCGCTGCTCATCAGGATTGCGATATCGGTAACATGGCATGTAGCGGCTGCCTGGTGTAGCGGAAGCGGCCATGGGAGGGACGGGGCTCGAAATCTGGAGTTCCACGGTACGGTAACAGGGGAAACCCAAGTTAGCAACATCTTGACGGCCAATGGCTTGAATGAGAGGTATAGTCGCTAGGTTGATGTCCGAGAAGGGTGGGTTAGATACAGAAGGAGCGAGTTAGATACAGAAGGAGTAATATCTTAGTGGAGGTCGCGGGTTTGACACGACCTGACGCTCCGCAGCAGTCGTCACCTCGGAACTGTCACGATGAACCCAACGTGGCTCAGTCCACCCCGTACCTCCACCAAGATGTTACGAGGATGTTACGCTTAACTTGCGGTGCGATGAGCTGAACTTGGCGCAATGACTTCATCGGCCGTGCTGCATCCACTCTGTCAGCGTCGTCTTCTTCCAGAACACTTCGTCGTCCACGCGTTCCTCGGTCGTCGTCGCTGTCTGTGAGCTCACCACTTCGTCAGTCATGCGTTTCCCGGTAACAATATTTATTCCGCGCCCTCTTCAATGAATGCACTCAATATATGTATTGTCCTTTGCGAAATTCTTCAGCAATATTGGAAGTTCAAATTTTAGCATTTGCTTTTCTTATCACGTATGACATTTCCTTGTTTCAATTCTCGGTTTCGAGACGGGTACATAAGGGTTTGCTTGTTCAGGTTAGCTAGTAGTTTCAAGGTATTAGTCCTTTTGTTCTTTCAAACCTGCATTTCCTAAAACTCTGTAGATATACATAGATTTTACGCTGACTATATTTAGCTGCATAAAGATCTCCTGCGTATGGCTTAAATAAGGTGCTTTACAAACTTTGCGGATGGCTTGTTCCTCTAGCAAGTGAAGGTCGTGAATACAGTACTCGTAGTGGTTCCCCGTAAAATACGCCCTAGCTGAGTACTGAGGAGAATAAACAGTTTTAAATCATAATGTTAATCGGATAAGTGAAACAATGTTGGCACATGAGGCTTATTGTATTAGAAAGTTTTTTGATGAGGTGATTTATATGAGCATCCCAGGAGAAATGTTCATAAAAATAAACACCGGGTGACTTGAAACTTTCAACAACCTCCATCTCTCTGCCGTAGATACAACTGGCGGTTATGCACAAACTTTATTTCTTGGGTGGAACATAGCAGCCTTGGAAGCGGTAATATTTAACTTTGATGCATTTATTGCTTCCCACGTTCCAACTAGGTTTAAGTGTACCATTAGCACGGCAAGACAAGTCTAGACCTGCTCTAAGCATTTAAATCGGAAGGTAATTTGATATGTTGTTACTGTCTTTTTCTCTATATACTACTGTGCCTTCTGCACATTTGCATGTTCCGAGGAAACACACCAGAAGTAAGACAAATATGCGCCAAGATATGCTCGATTAGGTTGACAACATATTTTGTAGGAATTATTTGAAAGCCCAATTGTCAGAGGACGTACAGTTTTCCAAACTGATACTTCATATTCCGGGGCCGGTTCAAAAAACGCGGTTTGTTGGAAATAGCGTTTTGTGAAAGATAAGTGGTCTAGACCGAAGGACGATGAGAAAAGACCAAAATAGTGGTTTTTGAATGTGTAAGCTAAGTCCTCCTCTGAGATTTCTACGTCATTATTGTTTAGTTTTGTAAGCATCCCAGGAGCTTTGCCCAATATGTGGTTCAATCTACGCCTGAAATCACCTGACTGCTGGTTCTAGAAATTTAGAAGATAATATTGATAACGATAACGGGTACAGCTCTCCCTTTTAAAATTTAAAAATATTCGTGTCCCATTTTGCCGCGAATAAGCGAGAACGGTCATTAGTAATCCGGAAATACATCGATATATCAAGAAATTCATTTTGCAAGATGGCCGATGACAACCGGTAAAAAGAGTGGATGTGGTTTGTTTGACGTGTGCGAGTTTTGAGTGGTAGAAGCATAGATGTTCGTTACACTCCATATCCAGCACGGGCAAAACCAGGGCAATCATATCACGTGGCCCAGTCTTCTGTTTCAGCGGAAGTTTTGTGAATAGTCGTATACGCGATTATATAGAGAATGTGCTTCTTTGTAGTGACTACAGCTTTTCTTTAAGCCCCGCCGGGATGGCGCAGCGGTTACAGCGGTTACAGGTTATAGTACCCAAGGAGGCGGGATCGAATTCCGGCCATGGCGGCTACGTTTCGGTGGAGGGCAAACAGAGTAACGCCCGCGTGCTATGCAATGTCAGTGCACGTTAAAAAAACCCTCGAGGTCGCAAATTCCGGAGTTCTCCCGTACGGTGACTGTCATACCCTGAGTTGCTTTGGGACGTTGAACCAAGCAAATCAAACCACACCAAACCTTCTCTTAGGTGCAGCTGCTACAAATGATTACCATTGTAGGGGGTCTATTTGGCTTAAGTACGTACCACAGCTCGAATGAGACTGCAGCCATGAAATTAGGAGACGCCTGCTTCTGGGAAAGAGAGCCATGGTTAGCCTTGACCGCCTAGTAAAGAGCAGAGACATTAGTCTGCCAACCAAGATCCGTATAACTCGTGCTATGGTCTTTCCGGTTGTGATGTATGGATGCGAGAGTTGGACTGTGAAAAAGGCTGACCGCCTAAGAATTGACGCGTTTGAATTGTGGTGTTGGCGAAGACTCTTGAGAGTTCCATGGACTGCCAGAAGACCAAATCAGTCGATATTGTCGACCATAAACCCTGACTGCTCATTGGAGGGTCAAATTTTAAAGTTAAAGCTAAGCTACTCTGGTCATCTGATGAGAAGAGAGGAGTCGCTGGAGAAAGATTTGATGTTGGGAAAGGTTGAGGGTCGCCGGAGAAGGGGTAGGCAGCGAACGCGATGGTTAGATGGCATCCTCGAGGCACTGCAGATGAAGTTATGTGATATTAGGAAGATAGTGAGAGACCGGAAAGCGTGGCGTGACATGGTCCATAGGGTCACGAAGAGTCGGACACGACTGAATGACTGAACCGACTGAACTGAACACCTCTTTCTGGTGCGCGAGACAACTGTTCTCTCTCCGTGAAAAAATGAATCTTTCAGATTCCGCGATGCTAGTGGTGACCTTGCCTGCAGTAGGAGAAGAAGCAGCGAACGATACAGCTGCACCTGCGCACAGCTTTTCAATGCGGCCCCTTCAAAAGAAAGCCATGCACTATTGAAGCAAAAGCTTCCCTGCGGTAGCAGTGTTACGTTTCGCATACGCCGCAGTTTAACCTTCAGCCGACCTTCAGCCACGTGCTCAGCGGTGCTCGGCCTGATCGCCTCTCGCTTCTGCGCACGTGTGGTGCGCGGAGAAGCGGCTGTTCATTATTCTGCAGCTGCTTCGCTTCTTCTTCTACCTCGAAAACTCGCTTCTTTCTCCAGTTCTTCATACGCCTGGCAAACTTTGTACCGGAACATAGCGCAAGTTGTACCTCGTACGTCAAAGTCACTCGTACGTGAAAATGCTGGAAGATATATATATAGTGGCTGCACAGCAACCATAGTTCTGCATAAAGAAAGGAACGAAATTTCCATAAAGAAAGGTGTTAGGCAAGGACACACAATCTCCCCAGTACTATTCACAGCTTGTTTAGAGGAAGTATTCAGAGACTTGGAATGGGAGCAGTTAGGGATAAGGGTAGATGGAGAAAATACCTCAGTAATCTGCGATTTGCTGATGACAATCCTTGCTAAGCAACTCGGGGGATGAACTGCAAATAATGATTGATGACCTAGACAGAATAAGTAGAAAGGTAGGCTTGAAAATCAATATGCAGAAGACTAAGGTAATGTTCAACAGCCTCGGGAAGGAACAGCAGTTTACATTAGGTAGCGAAATACTGGAAGTAGTAGGCGAATATGTCTACTTAGGACAGGTAGTAACCGCAGATCCGGACCATGAAAAGGAAATAACAAGAAGGATAAGATTGGGATGGAGCGCATTTGGCAAGCACTCGCAGATTTTGACTAGCAGCTTACCGGTATCGCTCAAGAGGAAAGTATACAACAGTTGCATCTTGTCTGTACTCACCTATGGGGCTGAAACGTGGGGGCTAACCAAGAGAGTTCTACTTAAGTTGAGGACAACCCAGAGGGCTATGGAACGAAGAATGGTAGGGGTAACATTAAGAGATAGCGTGCAGAGTGGGTCAGAGAAATAACTCAAGTTACCGACATTCTAGGGGAAATTAAGAAGAAGAAATGGACATGGGCAGGACATGTAGTGCGGAGAGAGGATAACCGATGGTCGCTGAGGGTAACAAACTGAATTCCAAGGGATAAAAAGCGTAGCAGGTGGCGGCAGAAAGTTAGGTGGGCGGATGAGATTAAGAAGTTCGCAGGGATCACGTGGATGCATCTAGCACAGAACCGGGTTAAGTGGAGAAATATAGGAGAGGCCTTCGCCCTGCAGTGGGTGTAATCAGGCTGATAATGATGATGATGATAACGCAAGTGTCCGTGGAGCGCCACGCGTGACGTCATCACTTAGCTGTGCCCCTGACAGCGCATGCACGGTGCTCTTCAGAGCTGTTCCACCGCGGGGGATATAAGCCTTGGAGGAATTGCGGCGAGCCTGGTGAGCTCTGCCATGGATGTGGCAAGAAAGCTTAGTGCGATCGCTCGCTACGCTCACTTACAAGCCGAATATACTCATCCTGCCGACGTCACTCGTCGTGTAGAAGTGGCTCCTAGTAAAAACGAGCTGTGAGAGCTACACTAGCGATGGCAACCCCAAAAAAGCCAGCACACTTGTAAAGTGACGACGCAATAGGGCGGAGAAGAACGGGCGACAAAAGCAACAGAAACGATTCGGTCTTATCCTCGACTACTACTTACTTCGCTTTCTATATCCTGGTTTAGCCGAGTTAAGCCACGGCCATTTATTTCTGCACGATCGGCAGCACTGCCTCACAGAGTGGCTCCCTCTCTGCTCTCTGAATGCGCCCACGCGGTTACGTGACCAGTGAGAACGGAAGCGGCCGTATTTAAGTCTTTGACACCACAAACAACAAAAAACCATGATAATCGGAAAAGGATGTATGGAGTCCACACGACCATGACTGAGAACTTCGATCGCGCGAGAGATAACGGCTTTGTAGGGAGATGTGCTCCTCCAGAAGCAAGCCCTTTCCAACGAATGTTGTCTGCACAGTGTTTGCGTACATTGGTCCCCGAACGCGAAGCATTCGTGTAGAACTCCCTCCCCCCTTTGTATTTTTCTCCAACAAGCAATTTGCACAGGAATAATAAAGAGCATGCGCAATAATAGAGAACACTGCCAACACGAACAATCAGCGGTCAAATATGACTTAAATTACACTTAATCAGCGCCATGGCCTCCGCAGAATCAGAAATTTAGAGCCAGCTCTGCTTGACAAAGTGATTTATAGTCAACTTATTTTAAAGACGCTGTCATTACTTCGTTGAAAGCAGATTAAGGATAGTCATTTAAAACAGCGGTAATTTCATGCTTGGCGCATTACAGCGATCATATAAAATGTGATGAGGCGCTAAATCGAAATATCTTCGAAGGCTAGGCTCACAGATTTAGGGTCAATTGAAAACAATGCGGATCAATGCAATTGAAAGATTGTAAATAACAAGACGGAGAGGAAGGTTGGGCTCAAATACGAGCGCTCAGTATTTCTGAATGGGCAGAGACAATCACAAGATTATAACCGCAATCTCTCAAGAGCACTCACGTTGTGTCGTGAAGAGTTATTCGAGCGCGTCGTACTCGACTTGTTTTTGGACACGTGAAAAAGAAAAAACACTTGGATATCCTAATAACATCTATGAAATCTCACATCAATTATTATTTTATTTATATCTTTATGTCTATTTCAGGCAATCGCTTAAGGCCCTCGTCTAGTGGGTAATGCATAGGGGTGGCAAGAATTAAACATGAAGATACAAGAAGGAACATCTATCATGAGGAATTGACAACAACAAAACAAGAAACGCGCGATAACTGAATAGTTAACAAATATCAAAATGTGTCTTAACAACAATATTTAAAATTAACATATATAAAGGAAAAACGTAATAAACAGAACAAAAAAGCAAAACTCCATCCCATAACGTTGGGTACAACGGAAGTAGCAGAAAACTACACATTGGTGTCATTTTTATTTTAAGTACATGAAATATTGCCGCATTCGTTTCATTTGCAATTGTGGAAGGCAGCCTGGTTCCAGTCAATAATGGCTTTTTGTATGAACGATTTGGCAAAAGTTGAAGTTGCATTTGACCTTTGAAGGGTAGTCATAATGTGAAAACACTGCCAAGTGCGAGTGAAAGAATATCATCGTGAAGCAACGGATGACGGAAAATTTTGTAGAAACGAATTAAACGAGCGTGTTTCCGACGATTGTAAAGGTTTTCAAGCCCAGCACGAGCTTTTATCGTGGTAACGCCAGTAAAACGTGTTTAGTCTGAAAAAAATTAAACGAGCCGAACGCTTTTGCAGGGATTCAATAATATCTCGGACGTAGGCTTGATCTGGTTCCCCTATGGCAGACGCGTAATCAATTTTAAGTCGAATTTAGGTCGAATAAATATAATAGAAGGCAGTTTACGCACGGATGCCGGAGCTGCCGACAGTTATGTTTTAAACAGACATGTGAACGGTTAGCAACTGCTAGAAAAAAGTTAATATGATTGTTCCAGGTGAAGTGAAGGCAACCTTCTAAATACTTGTAGGGGAAGCTGTCTCATTTGTTTCGTCATTAAACGATTATGTGGGTGGGATGCGCCAAGGCTTTCTGGTTAAAGAGATGAGCTTAGCCATGGACAGGCTTAGGGTAATGAGCCATAGCTGGCACGAAGTGTTAACAGAATCAAGATCAGCTTGTACAGATTGTCGGTCAGAGTCATTTGAGATCCTTCAGTACACAACAGAGTCATTATCAAACATAAGGTAAGATGGAGTCCAAAGTAATTCATGAAGAATCGCAATTTGGTAAGCCATTAATAAATATTAGGACGAGCAGTGTACCAAGCACTCTGCTCTGGTGTTCGCCAGATGTGACATTAGCCAATATAGAGTTAGAAGCGTTCACAGAAGTGAACAGAACACAAGATGAAAGAAAATACATGATCCAAGTAAGTACCTGAGGGTTATTATTGATATGCGATAGCTTAAGCAGTAGTCTATGGAGAGGAACATGATCAAATGCGTTAGAAAAATCCAGAAACAAAGCATCAACTTGAATTCCGGCCTCTAAAGAAATAACAAATTCGTTAGTTATTCTGGCGATTTGAATGTCGCAAGAATATTTCTTGCGATAACCGAGCTGATATTTAAATATGATGTAATTTTCTATATGACTATCGCCTATGAATTGGCTCATTAAGAAAACCTTACACAGCGCGGGTCGTCGCGCATGTACTACGGGGAGGGCTAGCACGCAAGGAAGGATTTTCCGGCGACAAAACGTTTAACCAGCTAATGAATTTTCGTCCGTCTAATGCATGCATTCGATGCCGACACTTTTATACGCGGCAGGATGACGAATATAGCTGAGAGAAACGTGCCCTAAATCCTGTGCGCTTGAAATAAAAGAGAGTCGTTCAACAAAGTCGAAACCGCACCAACCACCACTGGGTCAATCATTGGGCGCTTGCGAGCATGCTTATTACGTCGTCAGGGAACAAACACGCGATAACTGACAGCGCAGTGCACCGTTTGACGGGCAATGGTCGTACTGTTTTTCACTTAGATGTAACGTGGAGTTATATTGGTAAGAATGCGGCTGGTCATAGAGGAAGCGGAGGGGACGGCGGTGCGTTCTCACAAAGACGCTTCAAACTTTCCTCATATACATGACTAAAACACACAGCTCACAGGCCACAATCCCCTCATCGTCGTCGATGCATACGTTCTTGAGCGCAACAAGCAGTTTGTTCTGCAGCTCGGGACAACTCGACGTATTATAGTGATCACTCCAAGTGAGCACCAAGAGCAGATGGGCTTTTTGGTGGCTCCGTCCTGGGAGCCTACCGCGAGCACGCATACGATACGCATGTTCCTTAATCTCGTGGAGGGCACGCACTACGATCCGTCGCCCCCTTCTAGGCCTAACCAGAGTAGAAAACCAAGCCCGAAAACGGTGCCTGTACCCGCCCAAGCAGCCCCTGCTCCGGTTTAGCCTGTCCCATCCGCCGTCAATACTCCAGCCGATGTCGCCTTTGTAACGTTTAAACACACCAACCGAGCTCAACAACAGCAGAATGCGCGTGACCCATACAGTCGTGAATCGACGCAAGCAACTTGCCTAATTGCTTTCCGGAATTAAACGGATAGTCATCAGGCCAAGATGAGTCATCGCTGTTGAACGGATATGCCATGGAGCAGCCAGGCCTGCAATCCCTGCAAGTCACCGCCGCGGACCCCGACCTTGGAAACAATCACTAAGGATCCATTTTACCAAAACACCATTACGGTCGCCACTCCGTATGAGGCCAACGCTGTTTACCTCGCCGCAAAAAGAGGTTGTATACAGTGCCGTCGCCCGCTGTTGTGTGCGGCTTCATATCACAGGCCTGCTTTGCGGGGACACCCCGACAGATGCTGCAGGACCTCAAGACCCGCAACGCGGACACTGATAGTATTGCAAGTTACATATGGGATAAGATCATCTCCATGCTCATTACTTTTTCCCACGAAACGGTTCCCCATTCCGTACACTGTGCGTGTAGTATGTAGGTGCACGCCATACAAGGGGTGTCCAGATACGTGCAGGAACTGTCCTCGCCCGGGCCACAGATATGACCTGTGCACCCTCTCCAAATCTGGTCTCTGCCCGCGGTACAGAAAAAAGCATTACCCACAGGATGTTCACTCCTGCATTCTTAAGTGTATTCTTTGTAGGGGTCGGCATCTCACAGACACCGGTTTGCGTAGGGCGATGAATTCCATCTCAAAAAGGCGCAGCCTGTCGCCCCAGAGGACAAAGTTCTCTAACAAGTAGCATTTTCACACATTCCGCATGACCTTTCCAGCGACCTCTAAGTGTTCGTCCAAGGCTGCCAGGACGACACCCAGAACCTCACAGGACCCGGAAGTGAAGACACTGCGGAGAGATAAAGTACTTAAGGGTCGCCGTCTCTACCTCCACATTTGCTCATAGTCCCGCTCCACAATCCTCAACAGTTCAACTTCATCAGAAGAAAGGCCAGATGTGAGCTCAGTCGAACTCTGAGACCTGGAAAGTATAGATGGTAGTACCTCGCTCAAAACCCAGAAGCCAGGCTCGCTGATTGTATTACTGCACAGTGCAAGAGCGTGATTGAAGCTGCTGTTAGCCATCTATTGAATGGGGTCAGCTTTATAACTTTATCCCCAAACTAGATGAAGGTTTAGCTGAACTTGTTCTTGGGTCATCAACATCGTTTCCGCCAGTAGCTGAACAGTCCATCCCTTTTCTTCGTCCCGCCACCCTATAATATGGCTCCTCCAAAGGGCGATAGTTTTTTTTACAGAATATGGGATAGAAATGCATGGGGTATCGGCTACGCTCAGCAGCAAATATTGCCTATTTTCTGTACCCGCTTGACATTATCGCTATTCAGGACGTCAGTTATCATCATCATCAACATCATTATCATCTTCATCAGCCTGACTATACCCACTGCAGGGCGAAGACATCTCCCATATTTCTCCAATTAACCCGGTTCTGTGCTAGCTACATCCATTTGACCCCTGCGAACATCTTAACATCATCAGCGCACCTAACTTTCTGCCGTCGCCTGCTACGCTTTCCTTCTCTTGGAATCCAGTTTGTTGCCCTAAGTGAACATCGGTTATCCTGTCTTCGCACTACATATGTCCTGCTCCTGCCCATTTCTTCTTCTTGAATTCCACTAGAATATCAGTAACTTGAGTTATTTCTCTAACCCAGTCTGCACGCTTCCTATCTCTTAATGTTACCCCTACCATTTTCCGCTCCATAGCCGTCTTCGTTGTCCTAAACTTACGTAGAACCCTCTAATTTAGCCTCCACGTTTTAGCCCCATAGGTGAGTACAGGTAAAATGCCACAGTTTTATACGTTTCTCTAGAGTGATACCGGTTAAGCTAAAAATCTTAATCTGCACGTTCTTGCCAATTGCGCTCCATCCCAATCTTATTCTTCTTGTTATTTCCTTTTCATGGTCCGGATCTGTGGTTACTACTTGTCCTAAGTAGACATATTCGCCTACTACTTCCAGTGGTTCGCTACCTAACGTAAACTACAATTCCTTCCGGAGGCTGTTGAACATTACCTTAGTCTTCTGCATATTGATTTTCAAGCCTACCTTTCTACTTTTCCTGTATAGGTCATCAATTATTATTTGCAGTTTATCCCCCGAGTTGCTTAGCAAGCCAATGCCATCAGCAAATCGCAGATTATTGAGGTATTCTCCATCTACCCTTACATTTATATTCCGTACAGTTTTCTATCACCTGGTGGATGGTATGAATATGATCGATAGTAGAGTACCATTTACGAAAGCCTGCTTGATTCTCTGGTTGATTGCAGTCTAAGGTTGTCCTGATTTTATTAGCGATTACGTAACAGACAGACAGCTGATTGATCTGAAATTTTTAAGGTCCTTAGCGTCCCCTTTCTCACGAATGAGGATAATGAATAAGGACGTCAATATTAGCAGGCAACTGCCAAGATACGCTAATATTCCTTTGATTCAATTGTCATTGCTCGGGTGGCCACATACTTCAATAACCCATTGCATTACGCGGAGCATGAAGTCCCCTCCATACACCTCACAACCTTATCGAAATTACATCCCCAGAGCAGAACAATCTCCCTTTCATCTCCCAAAACAGTTCATTCAACTACTAGCCCCACTCTTTATTTCCTCGAGAGAATTGGACGAATGAAACTTACTACTCATTTCCCCATTACGAGACTTACGGCGGACACGTGAACTGGGGCTATAGTTGCATCAGTCGCAGAGGCACTTATATAAAACAACTCTGGGGCTCCACCTTATCATCTCTAATAATTTCAGCCTAATAATAGGAAAGAAAGCAAACCACAGTAGGCAGCGACCACCATCTAATTCGCATAACAATAAACCACCACCGAGCTTAGCACCCATGTGCTTCTACGCACCCATATGAGACCATCTCCACAATTTCAGGCGCTTACAGCCAACACTGGCCTCATTCGACCTCAACGCATTGACTACACAGTTAGAGAAGGATATTCGCCAAAAAACAAAATTGCTAGACACCACCTCGGCCACTTGCGTATCGATAGTAAGCTTGGAAACCTGAAAAGCATAATACGAAACTAAACCTCAAATTGCCCAGCTTCCATTTCAAACAGAACAGCACTGTTCCAGTCTTTACCAAACTAAATGAACACGGGTGTGTGAGGCCTCCACGGAAATATCTCCGCAGCGCGCACCCGGCACCTGTTATGCCATATGCTAGACCCCACGCATTCTAAAACCCAGTCGCGCATTAGCACTGCCTCACTACACCATTACCAGGACACCTTTGTGGAGCAGGTAAAAGGTGCGTCTATCACTTAAGGTCTCCCTTTCAAACACCCCGTGTACACAGTCCCACCCTAATCTCACCTTGACGCCCATATAACAAAATCGGAATTTCATGCAGCCTATTGACATTGCGCAACACCGCATGCGTGCAGGTTCCAATTACCACTGCTGTCATCAAAAATCTTGACAATTCTTCGATAACTAGTCCACTATAATGCTGGGAGGCAGCCACCCTCGCGGACTCCTGGAGGCATGGGAAAACTATCTTCATTCCGAAACCCCTCAATCCCATGATCGTACAGCTCCTCTGCCCGATTTCTCTTGGCTCTCGTACCGGCAAGGCATTCGAGCACATAATACTTGCCCGACTAAGGTCTTATATGAAAGATAGCCACTGTTTCCCCCCCAGGATTTTGGGCTTTCGCCTGCCTCTGTCTGACCAGGACGCACCACTCTAAATTACGCACGACGTGCTTGATGATATCATCCCTCTCCTAATAAAAGCTATCCTGGCAATTGATCGCACTAAGGCATTTAACAGAATCTCACACGATGTCATCTTATGGCAACTGCAGGCACTGTAAGTATTTTAAAAAAGCTACTACTCCGTTCGCGCCTTTCTCTCGGCTGCAATGCATCGTCGCTCATAGATATGCTTTGTAGAGCCCCTTATACACACACTCCGCTAGTTCAGAACTCCATAAGGTGCAATTCGGTTCCACTTTCTGTTAACATTGCTCCCATCCCTCGAGCTCACATATTCAATCTCATATGTGAGCTAACTGCGGAGCGTGGTTCCTGCTCCACAGCAACAAGCCATCCGCCTAGCGGAAGAAGCCACGAAGAGCTGAGACGTCTTTGCCTGCTTCTGATCGCGGAGGTCTCGGCTCCCGTCCCTTAGGCCTGCGTGCCGGGGGCGGGGATTGGGGGCTTCCTTTTCTCGTGGAAAATTAAAGTTGTTATCACATCACATCCTAAGCCAGCTACCCCCAAACACGTAACGCCTGTCAGGAGGTCCACTCGGAACAACAACAAGAAGAAATGACTCGCTCTAAGAGCCAAAATCGCCCAGCACAAACGTCGCCCTTTTCTTGTTGCTAGGAAATTAGCCGCAAAACACAGTAACTACATATCGCATTTAGATACTTACAACCATTATTTAACGAAAGCAGTGGTACCGAAAGGACTTAAAATAAATGTAAAGTGCGCTCTCGGCACACTTCGCCCTGAACTATTCATTCGCTGGAAAAATATTTTAGATGATGCGTCATTAGCTTTGATAGCCATTTTAAAACAACACTGTCAGGAAAACGTAGATGAACTTAACGATCAAATGACCAAACTAGCACTAACCGCTGACGAGCATCAAGTACTAAAAGAATTCGTGAAAAAGAACGAACAAAAGCTTCAGGTTAAAAAACAGCGTAAATTCAAAAGTGATCAGCAGTCGGTAGATAATGACACAACTTGGCAGCGAAGAATACCTCCTGCAGTTTCACAACGACGGATATCACCTACGAGACAGGACACAGATGATAGCAACATCAATCACATTTCTAAAGCTCTAAGCGATAATGATAACCAGATTCTAAGGCGAGGCCTGACCTTCTGCCCAACGAGTAATAGCTTTAATGAATATGAACTTCACCGAGATATAACTGAATTCGCAACAAGAATGCGTATTAAAGAATTCTTCGCTGAAAATTCAAACAATGTACCGAAAGCTTCTATCCTACTCAGAGCCCCCAGCACATGGTTTTCTGATGCAGAGCGCAGCACCGAACTGGACGTATATAATAAATTCGTCTCAAAAGAAAGTATCGAAAAAACACAGCTAGCTCGAAAGCCCAAAAACCTCTCTATAACTGAAAGAGCAACTCTTGATTACCTAGCTTCTAGAACTGACTTAGTTATCAAGCCTGCAGACAAAGGTGGTAGCATAGTGATTCTCCCTGTTGAAAATTACAAAAAAGAGGCATATAGACAGCTTAACAACTCTTGCCACTATGAAAAGTTGAATACCGACCCGACAGAACTGTTCAGTGAAGTCATCCTGAATAAAATAAGAGATCTATTAGCCAAGGAGCTAATTACCGAGGTGGACTATAAATTTCGTCAGCCGTCAAACAAACAAGCAGGTCGATTTTACCTACTGCCCAAGATACGTAAGGTTTCCGCAGAAGCATTGTTTACCACAGACATACCAGGAAGACCAATTGTTTCTAACAATAACACGCCCACAGAAAACCTGTCAATATTCCTAAATCACCACCTAGCAGACCTCCCGACCCAGCTTCCTTCGTTTGTGCAGGACACACCTCACTTTCTTCGAATTATTGAGCGTATTAATAACACCACCAATCTTGCAGATGATTGTATACTTGTCACACTGGACGTCGCGGCACTCTACACTAATATTCCTATCAATGAAGGTATCGACGCCCTCTCCCAAGTATTAATCAACAACCACCATCCGCATGCCTCTGAAGTTCATCTCTCGCTCCTTAAACTAGTCCTAACTTTAAATTATTTCGAGTTCGATTCATCCTATTATTTGCAGATATTTGGAACCAGCACGGGCACTCCATTCGCGCCGACTTACGCGAATATATTCATGGGAGTTCTAGAATCCAACATACTCAATTCATTCCCGGAAAAGCCACTTATATACCTTCGCTATATTGACAATATTTTCATGATATGGCAGCACGGATCAGAATCACTTCAGTCGTTGGTCTCGCATCTTAATAATCATCACACTAGCATTAAATTCACTTGTCAGTCGTCGCAATTAAAAGCCGATTTTCTCGACACCACGGTGTCAGTGGAAAATGGAAAACTTAAAACTTCTTTGTACAGAAAGCCAACGGATAAGCAACAATACCTAGATTTTACGAGTCATCATCCGAGACGTTGTAAGCAAGGAATATTTGTAGGACAGGTGACACAGCTTAGAAGAATATGTAGCGATGATAGTGACTACCTAAACGAACTACATTCATTGAAAGCAACACTATTCCAGAGGAACTATCCCGGTAACTCCCTTAATACGGCCCTCGAAAAAGCAAGCACTTTAAACCGCAATGATGTGCTCACGAAACGACCAAAGGCCAACACCGAACGACACCCTTCCTTTGTAACTAAATACTCCAATGCCCTTCCAAACATAAGCAATATTCCATGCTAACGTGTAATGAACCCTTCAAGAAAATATTTCCGTAACGCGAACCTCAGAGATATTCTAGTACATTCTAAACTCGACAACAAGCATCCAACACAACCCCACCCTTGCTCTCGACCTAGATGTAAGACGGTCATTCATATACAAAAAGACACCACGGTTAAAAGCAATGCAAGCGACTTCACTTTTCACATAAAATTAGGCTTTAACTGCACATCTTCAAACGTTATCTACCTTCTCGAATGCTCCTTTTGTCATAAACAGTACATCGGAGAGACAGGACAACCAATGAAATACGGCTTAATGGACATCGGGCAGATGTAGGCAAAAACCTCCCGAAAGCAGTTTCCCAGCATTACAATCAGAAATACCATAAGTTCGAAGAAATTAAATTATATATTCTCCAGTCAGGCTTTAAATCTGCAAGGGACAGAAAATATAGAGAGGCGTACCTAATTCATAAATTTAGAACATTGGAACCAGCAGGAATAAATATATCTAAGGGAACGTTAGAATCCCTTAGGTATATTCCCTCTCCATCATAACTATTCGGGAAAACAATCTCACATAGCGTTATTTGTACAGTTTATTCACAACGCATGTACACCCTATTCCCTTCCGCAATAGCATAACCCTACACGTTCCTCTAAACACAATTCCTCCTTATCACTTGTTGCTTGAATTTGTCCTCAGACATTTTTTTATCTTTTATTATTTTTCATTTTTTCTCATATCAGTTGCGGTTCCCTGTGCGCTTATTATCCTGTGATTTTGTATTCCTTCCCCCCCCCCCCCTTTGCAGAAAGTTTTAAGAATCGTCCCCCTTAGATATATGCCTTATCAGGGCCCTTCGCAAACCCTCCCTTTGTAAGGTGTATCTGCACCAAACCCCCCTAAGTGGTGACTAATCATCTACCCGGTACTGTGATTTTTTTTCCCGGTACTGCCGCTTTTACTTCTTTTGTAGGCCACATGATCTCTGGTTCCAGGTTGAGATACATACTTAAGATTATTATTATTTTTCAATATGCGGTTATTATCCTGCGGCTATGTACTCCCCCCCTACCCCCTCCTTTTAAGAATTGTCCCCCTAGATATATGCCTTATCATGGCCCTTTGCATAACCTCCCTTTGTAAGGTGTATCTGCACCAAGCCGGCTTTAGTGGTGACTAATGACCTAACCGGCACTGTAGTTTTTCCTGGTACTGCCGCTTTGACTTCTTTTGCAGGCCACAGAATCCCTTGTTCCATGGCTGATAAGTACATACTGAAGATTTTTTTTTCCACTTCATGACCCACTTTCTTCTCACCCATCCTCTCCTCCCCACTCTTTCACACACATTTTCCCCTCCCCAGCTTTTCTTCTTCGGAAGCAAAAGCGTATTTAAACCCCTGCCAGTGATGATCGCTATGCCCAGATGAAGACAATTAAGTCCACTTGTCGAAACGTTGGCTCATCTGCGAACTGAGGCGCACCCCATTTACCCTTGTTCAGTTCTTTTTCATACCGTGCAAACCATCTTCTTCCTCTCGTTTTACCTTAATCCACATCACTTCAAGACACGTAAAATGACAATCACACAGAATACAAACGGAAACATGAAGAAACCGAAACCAGGAAAGAATTGATAGAATTACACAATATAAGAAGTTACTACTTTATTTGTTTACAAGATACAACAGCGCTGTTAGAAGCGCAGAGGATGCTACGTCCCCTGCCTGCACCGGGTAGCCACAAGCGGCACCTACAGCTGTGACTGCTCGACAGACAGTGAAACACGACACTTCCCGCTCAACGTGCACGCTATTTTTGACGTAAGCAGTCGTCGACGTGGGGTCTCTATAGCCTATAAACTACACTGGATGGCCACATGCAACCTTTCAAGCTTGTGAATGCGCGCTCTGTAATCGCCGAAACTGCAGCAAACTCCCCGTACTAGCGCTACAGGTCTACTCGTCGAGGAACAGACCTGAGGATCGGCGCCGACTGATATTTTTGGCCGAAGTCATTTCTGATAAGAAGTGGCAACATAGAAAGTGTAGCCTCACTTGTTTTCCCTTTTTGAGTCCGGTTAGCTACAGAACAAGCGCGGCTGTTCAGGTCAATATCTCATCGGGCGACGAGTCTCGGCCTCCGATTGACCAAAACCGTTCGGGCGACCGTCCGCTGGTCAGTTCTGTCGGCTTCGCGGGGCCGAAAACCACACACTGGGGTGATAGGTGACCGTTGGTCGTGGTGGCGTCGTCGCGGGGTAATACGAAAAATAAGTGAGTCGATAAGCTAATCAACCTCACCATACAGCCTACTAACTGTTACCGTGCTTTAACTATGCCAAAGAACGCATACCTTACTCTATATTGTTTCTGTGCAGTAACATATTCATCAAGCACTTCTGCATGAGCGAAGACCGCTGTGTCTATCGTTCTCAAAAGAAAAAGAGAGATGCCCTTTGATATTGCAGCCTGCATTGCAGACGACGCTCCGCCGTCCATTTTCTTGTGGCCTCATATGCACATTTCATAATGGCGGTCGCTCTCGGCGGAAGGAGCTTCCCGAATCCAACTTATCCCGTTTTTGTAATATGCTGCACTCACTGGGCAGTAACACTTCGCGAGCTGAATGAAAGATTTGTCTATTATTCACAGAAGGGTAAAACGGCATTACATCGAATGACAGCTGTCGGCGCGCCTTTAAGCTTTATTTCATGACATTTCCGTTTACATTCAACCACTTCCGAGTCATCTGCGGGATAAGAACCAGAAAATTAGTGGGTCTCTTAGATGTCTCTTAAGAGGAGAAGGGCGGAAGCGTACCCTTCATCTCCTATTCTATGCCGCTTATCCTTTGCCTCTTGCTCTCATCGGCGTTCGTTGCAGTGCCACATATAATTATCATTGGTTTAAAGTAAAGTGAAGGCGCATTATCTGTCACACTTTCTCCGTTAAGTGTAAGACTGGAAGGTGCGTTATCTCTCGTGTGGCATGGCGTTCCTCGGCACGCGTTCAAGTGTGGGATTGCAGATGGCAGGAACTCTTAACAAGAACCCAACTAATGAAATCTCGCGTAATATAATAGATCTCGTGCACAAATCTGGCGCACAACTCGCGCGCACGAGATTTCGTTCCATGAGCCTACAAATGCCTAAAACTTAAAAAAGCGGCGTTAGGCTCGGAGTCGGTCGCAGTCGCGCGCACGCCGATATGGGTTCGCTACATAGCGATCATTCTGACTTTTGGTCATGGCAACTACCATTTATGAAGAAAGGGTGTGTTTGCGGATGTAAAGTTACTGCAGTGGCTGCACCTCTTCTCCTGTCATACGCTTATTCTGCTCTGAACCCTATCGAACGGCCAAATGCGCAGTTTGCGCATCTCATAACGTTGCTTATATATTATATGCGCCTCTTGCTTATTCAGTTTTGTGAGCTTCAGGGCGAGGGTACGAAGCCGCGTATGAATCCTGGGAAGAAGAAAAGAACCTTCGCAAGTACCAGCCGCACGTTTGTGGTTCAGTCAGCGCCTTTCGTAGAATATGCGCGTATATCGCCAAAGATGCTTAACCTAACCGTTAACTTAACTGTCACGTGGGAGCGGAAGGAGGGGTTTTCGGGCAGTAGTGGTATGCAATAATTTGTCCTTACGTTTACGTAGCAATCGTCCATTAACTGAGCGAAGCGCAGAAATTTGTACGACGTCACAAGTGAGTGCTTGGACGATAGGCCTAACAGCTTGATAGGTTTGGGCTCTGTGCCAAGAGAGTAAGAACCCACCAACAGAAACACGGGGCCAGCAAAGGAAGAGCCCGGTGGGTGTCCCGTTCCGTGCTTGCATTGTACATGAAATGCAATCTCACTCAAACATGACGGAGTCATGCCCGTGATTATCGGCTCACAACGACCACTCCCGCACCTTTCTCATCCACGTTCCGCCTCACAACTCCTGTGTACCTCTCCCATCCGTACTCTCTCCAAACTCTGCAGCCGCATCCCATCCATCATATTACTTCTTCTCGCTACGATTTGTGTCATTTTACTTCTCGACCATACCTTCCTGCTTTCGTAGCAGGCACCTTTCTGCTTCTCCTCGTGGTACCTACCTAAAATTGTGCGTTATTCGGCACTCGCCACGATTTCCTGCTTCCACAGAAGCCACTGACTTTTCCCGTGATAGCCAAGTTTCTGGTATGCCTTCCTCTGCTCTGTAGTCTTACCACCAAGATACTGAGTCACCCATCGGCACATTCTCTCTTCCTTGTTCCTACGTTTGATAAGGAGAGGTACGTCTGTACCTTCTACTACCTGCTACAAGTACGATATGGCGTTTCGATCTGCTACTGGCTGTCATGGCTTGCAGGTGGCGTGCAGGATGTAGACAACGACGCGGAATTCAGTAACAGTTGCATAAGGTCAGCGCTCTTAAATCACAAGAATAACTTATTAGGCACCGTACTCAAATTATATTCGGCATGTTAACTCATATCAAGGGCACCTTCGACGTAAGTGTGAGACTCCACGTGAGACGCATGCTTGCACTCGTACACTGCAATCGTGAAGTCGTCGTATATTGTTCAGATAACCATGTTACTAGCGATATTCATGCTGCCCCTCGGACAACATTCAAGGGCTTCTTGAGCTCATCAATCCGAGAAAATATGATTGTGCATCATAATAACAAAAACAAAAAGGAAACCAGCCTGAGGTGCTTGGTGACTTGATCGATTGCGCAGCATCACTTGGTTTCGTCAGAGGTTGACGGTGAAGTTTCTACATCGCACTTGATGAGCGCTCCGCTTGGAGTGTGGTATCGACGCTCCGGCGATTTTCTTGCCTTATGTACAGGCTATTTTTCTGCACTTGATTTATTATTTGCCTTTTTTGTTTCCACTGAACCCCTGTTTTATTTTGCACATGAAGGGCTCTCCTATTTGTAAAACAGTTAATAGGTGGTCTATGAATGGAAGGTACACAGTTCTCCGCAAACATTCCTCACCGTTTTATGATCTCAGTTCAGTTCAGTTGTTCAGTCGTGTCCGACTCTTCGTGACCCTATGGACCATGTCACACCACGCTTTCCAGTCTCTCACTATCTTCCTAACATCACATAACTTCATCTGCAGTGCCTCGAGGATGCCATCTAACCATCGCGTTCGCTGCCTACCCCTTCTACGGCGACCCTCAACCTTTCTCAACATCAAATCTTTCTCCAGCGACTCCTCTCTTCTCATCAGATGACCAAAGTAGCTGAGCTTTAACTTCAGAATTTGACCTCCAATGAGCAGTCAGGGTTTATGGTCGACAATATCGACTGATTTGATCTTCTGGCACTCCAAGGAACTCTCAAGAGTCTTCAATTCACAGTCCAACTCTCGCATCCATAGATCACAACTGGAAATACCATAGCACGAGTTATACGGATCTTGGTTGGCAGACTAATGTCTCTGCTCTTTACTAGGCGGTCAAGACTAACCATTGCTCTCTTTCCCAGAAGCAGGCGTCTCCTAATTTCTTGCCTGAAGTCTCCTTCCGAGGTAATCTTAGAGCCCAAGAAGGAAAATCTGTCACAGCTTCCACTTCTTGTCCATTGATGCTCCAGGACTTGATATGGCAAGACGCCATGATCTTTATCTTTTTAATGTTCAGTTTAAGCCCAAACTTCTCGCTCTCTTCTTGTACGCGCATCAGAAGTTTCTTGAGTTCCACTTCACTTTCTGCCATTAAAGAGGTATCATCCGCATATCTGAGTTGTTGATACGTTTTCTAGCAATCTTCACTCCAGCTGAAGATTCGTCCAGACCGGCCTTCCTCATGATGAACTCTGCATATAGGTTAAATAGGCAGGGCGACAGTGTGCAGCCTTGCATCACTCCTTTCTCAATCGGAAACCAATCAGTAAGACCATGCCCAGTTCTGACTGTGGCCTCTTGTCCTTCATACAGGTTCCTGAGGAGACAGATGAGGTGAATTGGAACTCCCATCTCTTGGACAGCTTGCCACAATCTGCTGTGATCTACGCAGTGAACCGCTTTCGCATAATCAATAAAGCAGAAGTAGATGGGTTTCTGGAACTCTCTTGCTTTTTCCATGATCCAGCGAAGGCTGGCAATTTGGTCTCTAGTTGCTCTGCCCTTGCGAAACCCAGCTTGCACATCCGGAAGCTCCCGATCCACATACTGCTGCAGCCTACCTTGGAGGATTTTCAACATCACCTTGCTAGCATGCGAAATAATCGCGATCGTGCGGTAGTTCGAACAATCTTTGGCACTGCCTTTCTATGGAATGGGGATGTAAACTGACCTACTCCAATCCAGTGGCCACTGCAGGGTTGTCCAAATCTTCGGACATAATGTATGCAGAATTTTAACAGCGTCATGGTTGAGGTTTTGAAGCAACTAAGATGGAATGCCATCAGTTCCGCTAGCTTTGTTCTTAGCAAGGCTGGCTAAGGCCCATTCAACTTCACTCTTCAGGATGCCCGGCTCGAGATCAGTAATCACAACCGTCTTATGTTGGATTTGCACATTCGGGTCCTTCTTGTACAGTTCTGTGTATTCCTGCCACCTCTTCTTTATCTCTGAGGCTTCAGTGAGGTCCTTGCCTCGTTTGTCCTTTATCACGCCCAGCTTAGCACAGAAGCTTCCTTTGATATCTTTGATTGTCTTACACAGAGCTCTTGTGTTCCTTAACTGGCTGTTGTCCTCAACTGCTTGGCACTGTATGTTCAGGAAGGCATTCTTATCTCTCCTTGCTATTTTCTGAAAATCCGCATTGAGAAACTTGCATCTTTCTCTTTCCCCCATAAACTTTGCCATCCTCCTTTCCTCAGGCATTTGCAAAGCCTCTTCAGATAACCAGTTTGCTTTATTGCATTTCTTTTGCTTTGGAATTACCTTAGTAGCGACTTCTTGTATTATATCACGAACATCAGTCCACATCTCTTCGGGCTCTCTGTCTTCTAGATCTAATTCTTGAAATCGATTCCTCACTTCCACAGCATATTCTAATGGAATTTGATCCAGATCATACCTGAAAGGCCTACGAGTTTTCTGTGTTTTCCTCAATCGAAGCTTTATTTTGGCAACAAGAAGCTGATGATCGGAGCCACAATCGGCCCCAGGCCTTGATTTTACTGCATGTATAGCGCTTCTCCATCTCTGCCGGCAAAGAATATAATCGATCTGATTCCTGTACAGACCGTCCGGTGAAGTCCATCTGTACAGGCGCCTCTTGTGCTGTTGAAAATGAGTATTCGCTATGGTCAGGTTGTTTTCTTGACAAAACTCTACTAGCCTCTGCCAAGCTTCATTTGGCTCGCCAAGACCGAATTTGCCTATACTTCCGGATATTTCTTCACTCCCGACCTTAGCATTCCAGTCTCCTATGAGAAAAACGACGTCTGATGATGGAGTGCGGTCTAAAAGGCATTGTAGGTCCGCATTAAATCTCTCAACGTCAGCTTCTTCAGCAGTAGTGGTCGGTGCATAGACTTGGATAACTGCTATGTTGAAAGGGTGACCTTGGATCCGAAGTGAAATCATTCGGTCGTTTTTGGGGTTGTACCCTAGCACTGCTTTGCCCATTGTTCTGTTTACTATGAGAGCGACCCTATTCCTTCTCTTGGATTCGTGCCCAAAATAAAATACATAATATTCGCCGGAGTTAAATTCTCCCATTCCGGTCCACTTGAGCTCGCTTATACCCAAGATATCAATGTTCAATCTGTCCATTTCTCGCTTGACGACATCCAGTTTACCTTGCGTCATAGATCTTACATTCTAAGTTGCTATGTGATATATCTTCTTGCAACATCGGATTTTCCGGTCGCTTGCCGACACGTCCACAACTGAGCGTCCTTTTGGCTTTAGCCCAGCCGCTTCATTCGTCCTGAAGCTACTAGGAATCGCCCTTTGTTCATCCCCAGTAACATGTGGGACGCCTTCCAACCTGGGGGGCTCATCTTCCGGCGCTATATCATTAATGGTATTCTGACTGGCCATAGGGTTTTCTTGGCAGGAAATACTGGAGTGGGTTGCCATTACCTTCTGCAGTGAATCACATTTTGTCGGAACTCTCTGCTGTGACCTGTCTATTTTGGGTGGCCCTACATAGCAGAGCTCACGACTTCATCGAGTTTCGCAAGCCCCTCCGCCACGACAAGGCAGTGATCCATGAAGCGCTCCCAATATCCTGCTGTAAGACACATTGGCTCGTCGATATATTTCCACATCCAGTATATGCCATTTCCTGTTCTTGTGCTCAAATTTGAATACGAAACAGTCGCATTCTTGCTGTCCTTAACGATCGCCTGCTTTACCTCAGTATGTAGTCACTGGCGAAGTCAATGTCAATGTCCCTGATCTGCGGCATCTCTGATAGAGGCAGGGTCACCACTCTGCCACTTGCGCATCCCGTACCACATGCTCTGCCACATGCAGACTAACAAAGAATGCCGGTGACAAAAGTTCCAAACCTAGAGAAATTCGCCTGAAATGGACTTTGCTTATAACCATTTATGTCATCTAGATCCGCGATTACCGATTCAAACAAACTCACAAATGAAAGACCTGCATCACTCTAAAACAAAAGATTAACAGGGCTAACAAATAGACACTCACATATAGGCACATGAAAACAGCGCCTGTCCTGCGTGCCTATTTGTATCCATTTGTTAGCGCTGTTAATCTATCCTTTTAACTGCACTGCACCCACTAGTCCCGCAATTAGTTTTACTTAACTGCATCACGCTTTTTATATCTAAAACGTTTCACATAATCCTAAAACTCGCTGCCTTGTGGACTGAAGATGCATCAAACTTCGCATGGCTCGCAAAAAAAATTAGAGTACTGCAGAATCTGCATTGAAGTAATGCGAAAGCACGAATGCAACTGTTGGTTGCTTCTGGTTGCTTCAAGTCGCTTGGTTGGTTCATAGAAAAAAAAGGCTTGATGTGTTTAGCACCTGTTTTTCTCGATACCTTCCGCGTCGTAAATGAAAGGAGGAACATGGTAGTGAAAGGGGCATAAGTGAAATGGGTGCCGTAGTGGAGGGCTCCGTAGTAATTTACACTTACGGGGATCTTTAACGTGCACTCACATCGCACAGTACACGGACACGCTTTCGTTTCGCCCCATTAAAATCTAATTACAGCCAGTTAAGTGGTTTATTGGAAAATAAGGACCCTGCATCTGTCACTCGTCGAAGAGGAACCAGTCAGTATAGAATGTACGAAAAATTAGAGGGTCTCATAAAAGATGAATGGCGAAAGCCTCCTCTCCTATCATTTGCTTATCATCGTTTTCCTCTTATCGGCGTTCGTTGCAGTGCTACATATAATTATAATGGTTTGCTGGAAGGAAAGGGCGCAGTATCTGTGGCAATTTCTCCGGCATTTGTGAGTTTGGACGATGCACCTTCGTTCTTGTCACGTGGCGTTCCTTCGTTTGCGTTCAAGTGTGGCATTGCTGATGGCAGAAGCGCAAGAAAAAAACACACCTCGCGGAATCTCGCGAAATATGCATCACGCACACAAATCTCGCGCACGGGATTTTGTTCCACGAGCCTAGAAAGGTTTTCGGCTTACGATGTTCGCGGATACCAGATAAGTGAAAAGGTAGCAATGACTTCTGTGATTAATTACAGTTTCTGTGATCTGCGAAGGAGCACCCCGGAGAAAGAGCTGCGTTGAGAGAGTAGCTGGCGTAGTGTGTGTATAGTGTGGCCGGATTGTCTCTCACCATGAAAAAGACACAGTGCACAAAATCTGGAACAATTTTGTCTACTCGAAACAAAATCCTAAACCGTGTTGTGGTTGCTATGGTCGGCGGTGCAAGTAAATAAAGATTTTAAATGGTGCAGGAAGAGTGAAGAACGGACAATCTTCACTCCAGCTACGACCCTGCCCTTCCTAAACCAGAGGAGACCTTTATAGAGAGAGAAGCAAAAGCAAATGTGTTTTCCTGCCTACACTATAGCAATACATAACCCATTCCACTGAGAGCAATTCCCATTCTATTTTGCGTGATGCAGCACTGTGCAATTTCAAATGGCAGTGACCCAGTCCTGAAGGAGAACGTTTTGCTCTACATGTCGGCTCATTGCAACAAGACTAAAGCACCAAGAATGAAGCTCCCCGAAGAAGTATGAAGACAGGACAGGGAAGAGTGGTCTTTCTTGTTCGTTCTTCTCTCACCTTTGGGCACCATCATTTACGTTGCTTTATTATGTATGTATTCCAGGATTCGCTCCAGGTCTAACACCTAATCATTATCTTGAGAACCTGCAGCGCACGAATCTAACTTGCAGAAGCAGTATTAGCTGATTTCACGTAAATCAACATAGAGCGAGGCAAAGGTGCCTCGAACAAACGGCTGTCCGTGCGTAAGTTTTGTCTTAAACAGCGCTGTCGATGGCGCAACATCCTGAAGGGATAAACGCAGTAGCTACCGGAAATTTCTGCAATATTTCAAACCCGATGTTCAGTTAAAACAATAAGCTTTTCTGTCTTTTCTTTGGGGCAGAGTTCAGAGTAGCATTATTTTCTTCACTGCTACGCATGCAGGGGCAGGCATCTTCGCGAACTGCTGGCCCTGCGTTCGACGATGGCGCGCTTCAAGTTTGATGTTGCCGGAACTACCGACATTGGCTACGGCGAAGGCTTGAGTGAGGACCCAACTGGCGAGCTCCTACGTGGTGCCTACTTCCACACACCAGCGAAGGCTGCGCCTGAAGATGCCGACGACCAGCAGCTGTCACAGGAGTTCTCTCCCAGGTAACTGCCGTCATCAACCAGTAGTTACAATGTGACGATAATAATAGTAACAAATAATGATAGTAGAAACAAACGACGTGATTGGGGATGTAGAAGCAACTGTGACAACACAGGAAGACTTGCATTGTGGCCAGAAATCTCGCTGAAGAATAACGGAGTATAGGGACACGAACGTAATTCGGCTAGGACACTGACGAAAGTTTTTTGTAAGGACCACTCATTACAAAAAGGAAGTCAAATATCTATATCCAAAGGTTCAGACAGCGGATAATCTCAACCGTCCGCTCTTTAGAATACCTCATCGATAAGTAACTTGAAATATGAGATCGCCCACAGGTTACAAGGTATTGGGCATGTCACATGCTGTTGTCAACCTACGCAGTCGAATCACCCAAGAACCAGCAGAAATAGTACATAACAGTTATTTTTTTACATTAGGCCTCATTAAAGCATAAAAAGCTGCCAGTTAAAGCACAATTGTTCTCTGGTACCATTCGCTGGCTTAGTTCGCAAATGTGAACTCATGACTGGCATTCCAGAGCCTATACAGCGGAAATTGTTCTCTGTGGGCAACTGCACGATTGTTACGCATGCCAGAAAGGGAGCGCCAGCTGTGTATACAAGAGGCATCCCAGAATGCCGGGTGCACCTTCCTCTGCTTTCAGGCGCTGCGTGGAGACGTCACTACTTAACGGCCTTATAGCGTTTATCACACCTCAACACTTCTCGTTCTCCAAACTATTTGGACGCCTATCTTCGTCTCTAACTTCGCCTCTTCATTCTACCTAAGGCTGCCACTCTCTTGGGAGAAATCATCCCCCTTCCCTTATAGTGAATATCGAGCTCAAAGCGGATGCCTCGATAGCGCTCATTGCTTTCTCCTGTCCTTCATTTCACGTTATTGGTGTTCTCATGCAGATTCTCTTTTTCTCAAGCCATGACGATACAAAAACTGCTAGGGTGATGCTCTCAATTAGCAAGAAAATGGCAAGATCGTAATGTTCACGCCTAAACTACATTCCTTGAAATCATTTTACTTTCTCAGTCAGCAGCCCTTCTTTCATGTATCAATGTCGATTTCAGGAAGACCTCAGGTACACAAGGCATGGCTCGTCATTACTTATTTTAAAGCACCGAGACACAAAAGAATAAACTGCAAAACCATTCGCATGTCTTGAAAAGAATGTGCGCCTGCCTAAACATAGTTCTTCCGGGCTTTATTACTGCTGATGTATTGGTAAATTCATCTCAAACGTTATTTAGACGCATTATTCAATATGGAAAGCTAAATTATGCTTTAAGACCGCAGGTTGCCAATCTCCTCGGTCAGAATGTATCCGTTCGTCGATCTACAAATTAACAAAAAATTATAGGGGTTAAATTTGCGTGCGGATTTAATTTGAGAAAATTCTCCATGTGTAGTAGATTTTTAATCAGGAAATAATCATTAATAAGCATTCGCGCAATGCGCAGCCATACGGCTCCAATAGATGACTCTAGAGCTTCAACGGGAACTTCGTAGACGAAGCAAAGTTGCTCTCATCCGGGACTATGACATGTTCACGGCAATCGCGCTCCCAACTCAGCTGACCGGGAAAGCCAGCGTGTTTAATGGCGAAAGCGAATTGATCAAGAACTGAGTACGAACGGTGTTGGGACAATATTTAGAGGAATACCCCAATGTAGAGTACATTATTTGTCAACACAGGGTATCAGGGTATCTATTTACGCTCATTGGCATCCGCCGTAGAAATCCTGATACGAAGAAAAGCCATGCAGTTTGAGAACCTTGTCACTTTTGCAGCGCCTCATGATACTTGTGAGGTGGTGGTTCCTGGATTGAACCCCGGAACATTCGAAGTTCTCCTCAGCTGCGAAGTTTCTCAATATCTAACTTAACATTTCACTTTTCTTGTGTACGCTCAGTTTTGAAACTTCTGAGTACAACGGAATTTGGGCGGCAGTTATGTTTGAGCAATTAGAGTTGCGGAAGCTGTCATGTTCCCTCCTTAGACGAAGCCTCTCGTCTTCAGTCCCTCTTAAGCAGTAGCGAGAGGCCCTTTTGTGCTCCAAGACATCGCGTTCGAAGGCTTGTATTTGAGAGCCTCTCGAAAGTCACGTTTTTCTACGCAAAAAAAAAAATTCAAGCCTTTTTTTGCACAGGGCTGAGTAGAATCGTGCTCACCAGGGTGAGGAAATGCAGTCTATGTAAGCGATTTTTATGCCGGCAAGCCTACTTTCGTTTCTTTGAGAAAGTGACTTACGGTGTGACAAAAGGGGCGACAGAGGGACATAGGACAAGCCTTCGCGCTCGACCCGTGTTCCTCTCTGTGACCCTCTGGCACAGCCTAGCTTTGGCCACGGAACTGTAATCGTAATTGTAAACCGAGTTCGATACCCAAAACTGGACAGTGGCGCGAAGTGCACCTCCACTCATCCTCTAATCTCCCCAGTCACTCGTAGACTATTGTGGAAAAATTGCCTATCTTCGGTGGAACATGTCGCACTGAAGGGTGACGCCCTATTCTATTACTAATTTTAGAGACGCAGCTGGTGCTGATAATTCTCGTGACTGGATTAATTTCGCCTGGGGCTGGGATTCGGTGACATACACTACATACAGCAGATGAGAGCTAAAGCTATGGTCTCAACTATTTCAGATGGTTAAGATTGTTACTGAGTAAGTTATCAATAGAGATAAGAGCAAGATTTATGTATGAGTGCTGGTTCTATATATATATATATATCTTAATTGTTTCATTCGGCGCTATGCTCCGATTCAGAGCTTATCGGTTTGGACACAAAGTTTGTAATTCCTCGTGGGATCTAATCTTACTAATCTTGCCGATGAGATCCCACGACGAACTCGTGGGATCTAATCCTCGTGGAACTAATCTCACTGGCCGGTTTATTTGTAAATGACTGCTCCGTATGCCTATTATAGCTTCCTCCGGTGTGGGTGAAAGCATTACCAGGAATTCGGAACACCGTCGAATGGTGTCATTGTTAGCTGATGCCTCTTGCTGGTGCCATATCCAGAGGAAAGTGTAATTATATCACAAATGTTAACGTTGTAGTGTCAATTTACAACCTTATACATGAATTTTAGCCCGGAAACTCAATTACGATTTGTGAGGTAGGCAAATTGGCTCGTTTTAAAAGTTCCCCGGAAGTCCTAAGACACAAATTATTGTATATAAAGCGAGCAGTCTTTTTCTGCACCCGTTCGAGCTTTTTGATGTTGGTTTGCGTAAAAGCATCCCATATAACTGCTGCTTCATCAATACCCGGAAGTATATATGGGTTATATACTGGTAAACGGACATTCCTCGTGAACTATTTTAAAGCTCTCTGAAGAAAAAACAATATACGACAGGCGTTAGCGGTTACTTTATTATTGTGTATATTCCATTTGAGGTTATTGGTAACACCCAAGGTATTTGTACTTTGTTAATTACTAAAAAAAATTTATAAGCGGAGCAATCGAAATTATTCTTACTCTTTTCGTGAGTGACACACATATAAACAGAGTTATTTTAAATTTACCGTCATCTGCCAATAATCGCAACAGGCAACACCCTTCTGAAATGCATTTTTAACAATACTTTATCCGAGGGGTTGCACATGCAGGGCTATTTGCCATACCTATCACTAACAAATAGGAGCTTCTGAACGCTACACCAACCCACAGGCGGCCCATGAAAGTTTCTTCACGTCGGGGTAGGCCAGGTGGAAGCCGGAGCTTCAGGTGAGGGTCCCGGGATTTTAAACGGGAGTTCGCGAACTTGCCAAAAGAAGACAATAGGCCACATTTTTGTGAGTGCCCCACTTACAGTGCGGAAAGACAATGTCTGTGCCGTGCACTGGAACGTCTAGATGTACGCTTACTGACTGAATTCAAAATTCTAGGTCCTTGGCCGCAGCGATCGTTTGGCGGTGAAGGCCTCCAATGCACTGCTCCGCTTCATGAAAACCACGGGCATGATCTATAGGCTGTGATTTTCCTGTGATGTGACGAGACATGAATGGAACGTGATGTGACGTGATATGGCTGTGATGTGACTATACTCATTTCACCCATCCCTCTCTTATCCATCACTTTTATATCCACTCACCCCCTTCCCCCCGTGCAGGGTAGGAAATCGGTTTCATTTACCAGTTCACCTCCCTGCCTTTCCTCCTCATCATCTTCCTCCTAGTCCTCCTCCTTGATCCGAGGAGCTTTCTATTTCTGATTACTGGACACAGTCGTCGGCATATAATATTATTTTTACAGGAACATCTTTTACAACATCGTTGATGTAAAGGAGAACAAAGAAGAGACCCAAGAACCGAGCCTTGGGGAAAGCCATAGTCAAAGGAAAGTTTTTCCGAGTCAGGAATTTTGAAACTAACGAATTGCTTGCGTGCAGTAAGGTAAACCGACTCCATTTAATGAGCTGGGGATCTTTAAATTTTTTTTTATTTATGCAGTAGTTTACAATCAGAGACTTAATAGAAAGCTTTGGAAAATTTTATAAAAATGGCGCCTGTTTGTTTACCGTTTTATGGCATTTGCGAAATTGTGTATTGTCTAAAGAAATTGGGTAATTGTTGAGTAGCCTCTCCGAAATCCCTGCTGCTGAGTATTTAGATAATAATGTTCCTCAAGAAATATCAAAATATGTTTGTGAATTACGTGCTCTAAGAATTTACAAACAGTTCAGTTAATGAAATGGGACAGTAGTTCTGAATGATCTGCTTATTAACTGCTCTATGGAGTGGCTTGACTCTGGCACTCCTCCAATTGTCCGGCATCTGACCAAGGCGCAATGATTCTACGCACAAAACATATAAATATTTTGATACCCATTCCGCCTAGCTTTTAAGAAATCCATTCGGCATATCATCTGTGCCGCAATATGTTTGGACGTCGAGATTGAGTAGCATTTTGTATATGCCCTCTTCAGTCATATTATTATCAGGTATGCAATGTCGTACCTAGGCAAACTGCCATTATCTTGAGTAATTACAGATTTGAATTAGGTGTGCATTAAAAAGGTTTGCTATTTGTTTGCGGTGCTATCGTGCCATTCACATCAAACACCTCACACAGTTCTAGTATGGGACTAAAGCTTCTCCAAAACTTCTCTTGTGCCGAAGCGATGTAACTTGGCAATACGTCGAATAGCGCTACCGGTCTCTCCATACAAGAACTTTAAGCTTTAAGGAATGCTTGCTCAGCACAATGTTTGTTTAATACCCATTCTGTGATCGAGTAGTTTTTTATGCTGTTGTCACTAAGCCGTCTTTTTAACCTGAGTTATTTGCTCTCTGCTAACCTGTGACGTCGCATCCACGCGGGACGGATAACAGGCGACTGTGATCGAGGGCTTCGGCTTGGCGCTGAGTAACTCTGAGACAGGATTGTTAGACAAAAGTGGGCGTCTCTTGTTTCTAGTCAGTAAGAAGAATATAGATCTCAATTTGTTCGCGTACACTATAATTTGGTCTTTGGGTTTAGATTAAGAGAGAAGGGAGGTTCACTTATCTGCTTGCCAGAATTTGGAGAGAACTGGTTCAACAGGATTGTTTACATGATAGTTACCAAAAAAAAGAATCTATAATGCTTGAAATTTCTCCAACACATACGTGAAAGCACCTTTCCTGTAATGCTCAGTAGCGTAGCATTTCAAATGATTTAGAAAAAATTCAGAGTGTCGTCCTTACAGGTACGGCGAGGCGTGTCCCTAATTATTCATCGCTTTTTACCCCGCGCCGCCATTCATTCTGAGAGCTTAAGAAGTCATCTTTTTCTTAATTTAACCAAATTCAGAAACGGACCTAAGTCCTATATACCTCCAATAGGAAGGTTGTTTATTTATCTTTCTTTCCAAAACTGGCATAGCAAATGTTAGCCCGTAACGCTTCAAAGGTGAGCGCGCCATTTTTAGTCACAAATGAAATGGGATAGATCCCAATAATGAACCGATCATAAGGAGTAAAATCACCTCGCGAAAGTGCTTTGTCAGCTTGAGCTTTTTGATTGCATCGTTCCCTGTTTATTCATATAATCCTTCTTCAGTTCAATTTTGTAATCTACTTCTAGGATATCAGGAGACCGATGGAAATGGAAACCCGGGTTTCGACTGTTACTAAGGTTTGGACTGGTTTAATAGGTTAACGTTCCGAAGCGACTCAGGATATTAGAAAGCGTAGTGGAGGGCTCCGGAAAGTGTGGCCACATTGGCACTGACATCGGATAGCAGACGGGAGAATAGCTTTTCGCTCCCAGCCAAAAGCAGCTGCCGATGCCGGGATCGATAGTAGAAGGATCCTTAGCCTCTTCATTGAGGAAGAGAGAATGCGTCTCCCTAAACTACCCTTTCGTTTCTTTAATTGAGCCATTGGCATAGAGTTTCTAAAATTAATATTACTAACGATACGGTTCACACCGATAGTAGCCTGGAGGAGAAACGATTGTCAATTTCGTTCAGGATTTGAACAAGCGTTAAAGGGGACGCTCAGTTCGCAAACCAGGCCAACGCTTGGTCGAAACGTTGGCATCGCTTGTAAACTGATTCTTTCCCTTAACCCTTGTTGAGTTCTTTTTACGATCCGTACGACCTGCGGAGGCGAGGTGGTGGACGGAGAGGGGGGGGGGGGGAAGCAGAGATTCAGAGGGAACGTATCTAATTTTATACGTGAATAAAAAACAATAATCACTGGTACTGGTCACTGTAACACCCTTTTGAACGGCCCCCCTTGTCTATGATCATATATGGTGCATTTAGTTATTCCCTAATTCCCAATCACTTCGATTTATTCTAGTCGTGTGTAAAGCATACTTAAACAGGCCACCAAAATGCCATGAAATGACCTACTTTTACGACAAGATAGATACTGATCCATCAGGTCGTTGTCCAAAGTCTGGCAATGCGCCCCACCCACATGGATTAATATTTGCCGAGGAATGGCAAAGTGGAGACGAGGTGCCATTTCGAAAGCACCAGCATACGCTAGCGCCCATGCCGCGTACATGTACAGACACAGCTGTGCCCAGTAGTCGGTAAATTAGCTACCACAGCCCGGCCTCAATGAATACAACGAGCATACTGGGGAAACCTTGCCTGACTACGTCGACATGTGACACCGCGGCATCCTGTGCGGCTCATACGGCACGAACTTATTGTTGATCACTTCGAATCTTCTCGGGCAGCAGACGTCCTGCAGCTCAACAGCGCTGACCCGATATCCAGGAAAAGAAGAGACGTAAATCTCTCCAGTTTCGATCAGCGGTATTCAATCACGTGCAGCGACGTCACAATGTTCGTTTTCGCATTTCGTCCAAATGAAAGATTCCATCAGCAACCTTCGGATGAGGAGCCTTTTGCAACATGATGGAATTGAAGAAGCAAAATGTGGCTCAAAGATGCGGGCAGCACACGTGCGCGGAGGTGGCAAATAAATCGATCCAAGCATAGACTCGAGACGTATTAGCGCGGCAGATGCGTTCGAAGGTCGGGTTTTCATTTTCGCTTGGTATACCGCGTGAATATTCACTCACGACAAGATCAACATGGTGGGAGATAAATACGACTCGAACCTAGAGTTATACTAGCGATATTAAGTATCATCCCCTTCATGGATCACTGCCTTGTCGTGGCGGAGGGGCTTGCGAAACTCGATGAAGTCGTGAGCTCTGCTGTGTAGGGCCACCCAAGATAAACAGGTCACGGCAGAGAGTTCTGACAAAATGTGATTCACTGGAGAAGGTAATGGCAACCCACTCCAGTATTTCTTGCCAAGAAACCCGTATGACCAGCCACAATACCAGTAATGATATGGCGCCGGAAGATGAGCCCCCCAGGCTGGAAGGCGTCCCACATGTTACTGGGGATGAACAAAGAGCGATTCCTAGTAGCTCCAGGCCGAATGAAGCGGCTGGGCTAAAGCCAAAACGACGCTCAGTTGTGGATGTGTCGGGAAGCGACCGGAAAGTCCGATGTTGCAAGGAGATATACCACATAGCAACATGGAATGTAAGATCTATGACGCAAGGTAAACTGGATGTTGTCAAGCGAGAAATGGACAGGTTGAACATTGATATCTTGGGTATCAGCGAGCTGAAGTGGACCGGAATGGGAGAATTTAACTCCGGCGAATATTATGTATTTTATTGTAGGCACGAATCCAAGAGAAGGAATAGGGTCGCTCTCATAGTAAACAGAACAATGGGCAAAGCAGTGCTAGGGTACAACCCCAAAAACGACCGAATGATTTCACTTCGGATCCAAGGTCACCCTTTCAACATAGCAGTTATCCAAGTCTATGCACCGACCACTACTGCTGAAGAAGCTGACGTTGAGAGATTTTATGCGGACCTACAATGCCTTTTAGACCGCACTCCATCATCAGACGTCGTTTTTCTCATAGGAGACTGGAATGCTAAGGTCGGGAGTGAAGAAATATCCGGAACTATAGGCAAGTTCGGTCTTGGCGAGCCAAATGAAGCTGGGCAGAGGCTTGTAGAGTTTTGTGAAGAAAACAACCTGACCATAGCGAATACTCATTTTCAACAGCACAAAAGGCGCCTGTGCACATGGACTTCACCGGACGGTCTGTACAGGAATCACATCGATTATATTCTATGCCGGCAGAGATGGAGAACCGCTATACAAGCAGTAAAAACAAGGTCTGGGGCCGATTGTGGCACCGATAATCAGCTTCTTGTTGCCAAAATTAAGCTTCGATTGAAGAAAACGCAGAAAACTAGAAAGCCTTTCAGGTATGATCCGGATGAAATTCCATTAGAATATGCTGTGGAAGTGAGGAATCGATTTCAAGAATTAGATCTAGAAGACAGAGAGCCCGAAGACATGTGGAATGATGTTCGTGATATAATACAAGAAGTCGCTACTAAGGTAATTTCAAAGCAAAAGAAATGCAATAAAGCAAACTGGTTATCTGAAGAGGCTTTGCAAATGCCTGAGGAAAGGAGGATGGCAAAGTTTATGGGGAAAGAGAAAGATGCAAGGTTCTCAATGCGGATTTTCAGAAAATAGCAAGGAGAGATAAGAATGCCTTTCTGAACATACAGTGCCAAGCAGTTGAGGACAACAGCCAGTTAAGGAACACAAGAGCTCTGTGTAAGACAATCAAAGATATCAAAGGAAGCTTCTGTGCTAAGCTGGGCGTGATAAAGGACAAACGAGGCAAGGACCTCACTGAAGCCTCAGAGATAAAGAAGAGGTGGCAGGAATACACAGAACTGTACAAGAAGGACCCAAATGTGCAAATCCAACATAAGACGGTTGTGATTACTGATCTCGAGCCGGGCATCCTGAAGAGTGAAGTTGAATGGGCCTTAGCCAGCCTTGCTAAGAACAAAGCTAGCGGAACTGATGGCATTCCAGCTGAGTTGCTTCAAAACCTCAACCATGACGCTGTTAACATTCTGCATACATTATGTCAGAAGATTTGGACAACCCTGCAGTGGCCACTGGATTGGAAGAGGTCAGTTTACATCCCCATTCCAAAGAAAGGCAGTGCCAAAGATTGTTCCAACTACCGCACGATCGCGCTTATTTCGCATGCTAGCAAAATGATGTTGAAAATCCTCCAAGGTAGGCTGCAGCAGTATGTAGATCGGGAGCTTCCGGACGTGCAATGAGGGTTTCGCAAGGGCAGAGGAACTAGGGACCAAATTGCCAGCCTTTGCTGGATCATGGAAAAAGCAAGAGTTCCAGAAACCCATCTACTTCTGCTTTATTGATTATGCGAAAGCGTTTGATTGCGTAGATCACAGCAGATTGTGGCAGGCTCTCCAAGAGATGGGAGTTCCAATTCCCCTCATCTGTCTCCTCAGGAACCTGTATGAAGGGCAAGAAGCCACAGTCAGAACTGGGCATGGTATTACTGATTGGTTTCCGATCGAGAAAGGAGTGAGGTAAGGCTGCATACTGTCGCCCTGTCTATTTAACCTATATGCAGATTGCATCATGAGGAAGGCCGGCCTGGACGAGTCTTCAGCTGGAGTGAAGGTTGCTGGAAAACGTATCAACAACCTTAGATATGCGGATGATACCACTTTAATGGCAGAAAGTGATGTGGAACTCAAGAGACTTCTGATGCGCGTACAGGAAGAGAAGGAGAAGTTTGGGCTTAAACTGAACATTAAAAAGACAAAGTATCGTGGCGTTTTGCCCTATCAAGTCCTGGAGCATCAATGGACAAGAAGTGGAAGCTGTGACAGATTTTCTGTTCTTGGGCTCTAAGACTACCTCAGAAGGAGACTGCAGCCATGAAATCAGGAGACGCCTGTTTCTGGGAAAAGGAGCAATGGTTAGCCTTGACCGCCTAGTAAAGAGCAGAGACATTAGTCTGCCAACCAAGATCCAAATAACTCGTGCTATGGTCTTTCCAGTTGTGATGTATGGATGCGAGAATTGGACCGTGAAAAAGGCTGACCGCCGAAGAATTGACGCGTTTGAATTGTGGTGCTGGCGAAGATTCTTGAGAGTTCCCTGGACTGCCAGAAGGTCAAATCAGTCGATATTGTCGACCATAAACCCTGACTGCTCATTGGAGGGTTAAATTCTAAAGTTGAAGCTCAGCTACTTTGGTCATCTGATGAGAAGAGAGGAGTCGCTGGAGAAAGATTTGATGTTGGGAAAGGTTGAGGGTCGCCGGAGAAGAGGTAGGCAGCGAACGCGATGGTTAGATGGCATCCTCGAAGCACTGCAGATGAAGTTATGTGATGTTAGGAAGATAGTGAGAGACCGGAAAGCGTGGCGTGACATTGTCCATAGGGTCACGAAGAGTCGGACACGAATGAACGACTGAGCTTAACTAAATTAATTATCATGGGTTGGGATAGTTGTACGCCGTTTGATTGTTTTTATTAGGAAACGCTCAAGCTTCGGCTTAAGACTATACATCATCATCATCATCATCAGCCTGACTATACCCACTGCAGGGCGAAGGCCTCACGCATATTTCTCCACTTAACCCGGTTTCTCCACTTAACCCGCTGTCCGACTATACACCATAGCGCCTTTAACACTGCCTTTTCATTTGGCGATTTTTAAAAAATGTTTGCTAATTTGGTTTATAGGGGAAGGAAAGCGCAATATCTGTCTGACTTTTCGTTGCACACCGACACTTTTGTGAACTGATTTGTAGGAAACAAAGCCGCAATATCTGTGACTGTTCTCAGTTGACTCTAAACCGCGCCCTAGGGGATATGGTTTGAAGACAAAGGGCAATCGCTTCGGCAACCTCCTCTAAAATGGGCTGCCGAGAACTGCGCGAAATACCCATTCTATAAAGGGCATAGGCAGGCACACCAAATATAGTATTTTAGACAACGGCAACCACAATTCTGACACACTAGGCAGCCACATTAGTACTCTAGGAAGTATAGGCCAAAATGGGGCATCTACTAGAACGACAGCGATACCTAGACGCCCTAGACACATAGCACCGATATAACCAAACACAATAAACTAAAAAAAGCGTTATATACCCCTACTTCGCAGAGAGTGAACTAAGGAAGAAGAGGTAGTGCGGAGACGTCTCCATAATAAAGCTCACGTCGGCACAGTAGTACATAGAAACGTATACCGGGACAGATTCAGGCCGGAGTGCAGCAAATTCGGCGACAGAGCCACCATACAGCGGATCTTCAGGGACAATCTAGCGGTTCCCCAATTGAACATCTCCTCTGAACGTCTCCGGAGCTGGAGTAATCGGAACAGTGGGAGACCTTGCTGCTCAGCCATTACCCAGAATCTCAACTCCTCTCCACTACCAAAGACCAAAGGGTTTCAACCAGCATCGGCTGAATGTCACCAACCTAGCAATTCTTACCTGTATTAACGGCTTGACAGCTTGAGCGAGAAAGCGCTCAGGTCGAGCAAAAAAAGTTTTTTGTTTGTGCACAGACGGAGCAGAGGCATACAAATGAGAAGAGTTCGCCGGCCTGACCGGTCAGCTACATGGAGCCGCTTGGAGAAAGGACTGCCCTCTGACGCCCACCGCGCTTTGCAATACTTCGGTTCCCTTGTAGAGGGGAATTCTGCCACACACACTCTAGAAAGGCTTAGCAGTTTCATTCCTTGATTTCCTCTTTCCAGACTTGATGTCCGAGGCGACCCCTTATATAGACGAGATGTAGCTCACGTTATAAGGGGAAAGAAGACGCAAGAAGCAATGGTGAAAAAGGGAGAATAATGAGGCTATATTTTAGAGCTTCATTTCTTTTTGTTTCCGGGACCGCTCTTCTCATTCCCGGTGTGCCATGTTTCTGATGTCGTAGTGACGGTGAACGTCGTGTCAATGTTCTGCGCCCTTGAGCATCGCCTACGATTAACAGGAGGCAGCTTCACCGGTTCCATCCTGAATCTAATCGAAAATATCTCAGTGCCCAACAAACTCTTTTTACTCAATAGAATAAAATTACCATCGCATCTTGATTTAGCCTTTACGTTGCATCGAGAAACAAGGGTTGTTGAGACAGCTTTCGTGGAAATATTTGTTTATATTTACCGCTCTCCTGAGCTTTTAGTGTCATGCATGGTGTAGGAAATTTGTTACCACTCATCGGATCCAGCCATTTCTGACCGTCAGCAGGCCACGTGCGTTGTAGATTTAGAACAAAAACGTGCCAAATGTTTTAAAAATTTTTTCTCTCAGCGTCACGTAGACAAAAGCGACTCAACCTTGTCAACCAACCATGGATAATCTTGGAACAAAAGAGTGGTTTGTAAAGATAGAAATCACGCAACGTGTGTTCATCCAGTTTGAGGAGGTTGCAAGTGCATTCTTTCATGATAAAGAAGGTATTCTGCACCTTGGTTGAGCTGTGGGAGGAAAACGCCCACATTGAGAAAAACGTGCCGCCGTCGAAGGAATACTTGTTCAGCAGAATGTTTGTTTAATACCCATTCTGCGATCAAGTATGCCTACGGTGTTGTCACTAAACACGTCACAAATAGATTTTGGAGGGCCGAAGCAACTGTGGCGCTACTCTATGGAGACACGAAGCACCCTGTGGACGAAAGAAGAAACGAGTTAGTGAAAGAAGATTAAAAAAAAAGCTCTCGGAACAATTCCCACCTCCTGAGATTGATCAAAGTGGATGGGCATCACACAGTATCCAGGAGATCTCCTCTTCGCATATTTGACAGACCCGTCGAGCCTGACCTTCCGGTGGAATACATCGCGATGGAAATAACACAGGTGATTCTTTCTGACGTCTGAGGCTTTTTTTTTGTTTGTTTCAAGTGATCTGATGCACTTTCTTCCATTCTATGCCAGGCAACCTTCACAAATGATGTCCTTGGTCTTATTAGGTGATATTTCTTCAGGCTATGAAAATTGTGAATTTCGGAAATGAAATGCCGGGTATGACGGGCGCTTAACGCTTTTAGATATTTCGCTACACCACCAAAAGAATTCTGATCAATTGCATTCTCTGTCCTTCGAGATAAAATAAGCAAGCGATGCAGAGAGGAATGTTATTGGAATTATTATGAGCATCGACAACGACGGGCCATATACGCGCGTGGAAATATTGATGACTCGCTGCTAATCACCGCGAAGAGTTTTATTCCGCATGTGAATGCAGAGGGGAATTAGGCCATCAAATTGATTTCGAAAACGTTCACTTCTGGAAGATTGCCGTCTCCAGTAAAAAACGTTATAAGGTCAAAATAAAACTCTCCCTCAGCATTTTAAAGTTTGCAGTGGTGAGTCAGACATTCGGTAAATAGTGAACTTGCACAATGAATTTTCCTTACCTCTCAGAGTAAGTAGTCAGGGGCGTGCAAGATTCCCGTGCAAGGTTCTTTTTGCAGGTGCCATTTCGAGTCAGTGAAGTAAATTCAGTCAAAGGAGCGATGGTAGCTTGAGTGAAGGTCCGGCGAGGAGGACGGAGCGAGTGTGCCGCACACGCCAGCAATCGATTTCGGAAAGCTAGTATTCGGGCAACTCGAGGAGCTTGGTTTCTCAGGGCGTCCTTATCGTAACCGGAGAAGGCATATTATATAACCAAACACTAAAAATACATAAAGCTTTATATACCCCTACCTCGCAAAGAGTACTAAGGAGCGAGAGGTAAAGACTACTACAAACTAAATCCCCCCAAACCCCAGCAGTACTTACCTCGTATACAAGGACAAATTCAGGCCTGAGTGCAGGAAATTCGGCGGTAGAGCAACCGTACATAAAATATTCTGAGCCTGTACAGCAACTGCCCGCCTGAATATATCTAGAAGCTCGCGCAACTGTGACCATGGGAGAGCTTCCTGCTGAGCCATGACACGGAATCTCAACTCCTTGCCATGGCCAAGGCCCAAGGGGTCGCCGGCAGATGCGGCCGACGGCCATCTATTAGTCTACAAGCCAACCCTAATAAGGGCGTCACATAACGAGCGAGAAAGCGCTCTGTACACGCAAAGCAAGTTTCGTGCACAGACGGAGCAGAAGCATACAAATGAGAAGAGATAGTCAGCCTTCCCAGTCAGTTACGTGGAGCCCCGTGGAGAAAGAACTGTCCTTTGTCGTCCGCAGCGACACTTCGCAATCCTCCGGTTCTCTTTCAAAGTGGAATTCTGCCACTAAAACTCAAGGGATTCTTAGTAGCTTCATTCCTTGATTTCCTCTTGCCTGACTTGATTTCCGAGGAGACCATTTAAACCAGACGAAAAGTAGCTCACACTGCGAGAAAAAAAGAGGACACAAGAAGAAAGAGTGAAAAAGGGGGAATGAAGAGGCAAGATTTTAGAGATTCATTTTTTTTTTCCTGGACCACTCCTCTCATTCCCGCAGCGCCGTGTTTGCGATGTGGTGTTGAAGGTGAAGGTCGGGTCAGTGTGACTGCGCCCTTGAGCCTCGCATACGATTAACAGAAGGCAGATCTCACCGGTTCCATACTGAATAGGATGCTGTCCGAAAATATTGCTGTGCCTAACAGACTCTTTTTACTCAATAAAATAAAATTACCATCGCGTCATGATTTAGCCTTGATTTGGCCTCGCAGAGTAATCTTCGACAAATTGCATGAGTTTTTGAGACTGCTTTCGAAGAATTATTAGTTTATAGTTACCGCTCGGCTGAGCTTTTCGTGGCATACATGGTGAAGGAAATTTGTTACCACTCATTGGATCCAGCCATTTCTCACTGTCATCAGGCAGCGTGCGTTGTATTTATAGAGCAAAAACGTGTCAAATGTTTTAAAATTTTTTCCTCTGAGCGTCACGAGGAGGAGGAAACAACTTTATTTAACGCATTATATTAAGCGTTAAGAATGTCCTGGGCCAGGGTCACCAAGGCCAACTGATCTTGCAGCTGGTCAGAGGCCAACCAAGCCCGCCACGTTGGGGGAGGAGGGTGTGCAAAGTGAGGAGATTGGAGGGCGTCAGGGCATGAAAAGATGCAATGCTCCAAGTTTGCATAGTGTTCTGGGCAATTTGGGCATGCAGGGGAATGTATGATTCTGTATAGAAGAGATCGGGCAGGAGTAAGCAGTGTATATAGTTGTATGCGTCTAAGAATGCGGATTTGCGTGGTAGTGAGAGATTTATCAGGAAGAGGAAGTGTACGGAGAGTTTCTCTAATGTTGTCGTAGAGAACGTTGATTTCTTTTTTGTAGTGAAGAGTAGTGTCGCGCGTTGGTGGATAAAGCCAGGGAATCCCAGGCGCCCGGTGTTGAAGTTCGCGGGCGAGGCGATGCACTACCTCATTGCCTGGGATTCCAGCGTGACCAGGAATCCACCTCAGTGTTACAGTATGGGGACGTAGTTTGGTAAGAGCTCTGTGTAGATCACCGTGTAGTTCTTCAGGAATGCGGCCCGTGTGAATGGCGCGTATAACTTGTATTGAATTAGTGTATATGGTATATCCTGAAGGGTTAGGGGGTGCTTGCGCGTCACGTAGACTAAAGAGACTCACCCTTGGAAACCAACCCTCGGTAACCTTAGAACAAAAGAGTGGTTTGTTGGGATATAACATCACGCAATGATTGATGATGCATTCTTGCGTGATAAAGAAGGTATTCAACACCTTGGCTGAGATATGGGAGGAAAACACCCACACTGAGAGAAACGTGCCGCCGCCTAGGGAATACTTGTTGCGCAGAATGTTCACTTAATACTCATTACGCGCATCAAGTATCCCTACGGTGTTGTCACTAAATACGTCCCACGTACGTTTTGAGGGGAGAAGCAACTATGGCTCTTCTCTCAGGACAACGAAGCGTTCTAAGGAAGATGGAAGAAAAGAGAGAGTGAAAGAAGAGCTGTAGGAGCAATGTTCACCACTTGAGATTGTTCAACGTGCATATGAATCACCCAGTCCCCAGGAGATCTCTTCGCAGACTTCCGCAGACCTGTCAAGCAAGACTTTGCGGAGGAATACTTATCGAGGGAAATAACAAATGTTCTTCATTCTGGCGTCTGAGACTATGTTTTTGTTATTAATTTTGCGCACTTTCTTCCATTTTATGCCAAGCAACCTTCACCAATGATGTCTTTAGCCTTTTTCGATTACATTTTTTAAGAGTATGAAAATCATGTCATTTCGTAAATAAAATGCCGGGTAAAACTTGCATCTAAAGTGTATAGGTATTTCACCCCACCATGAAATTTGTTTTGATGATTTGAATTTTCTTTCAAGCGAAATAGAAAAAAAAATCGACGCGAAACTGACACATATTTATGATAATTATTAATGAGTATTGATAATGATGGGTCATATACGCACGTGGAAAAATTGATGACTCACTGCTAATCACCTCGAGGATTCGTATTCCGCACGTGATTTAGAAATTTAGGATGATTTAGACAGGGGGATTTAGACCAACAAATAGAAATTACGAAAACGTTAACTTCTGAAGATGCGCGTCTCCAGTGTATAAACTTATTGTGTCAAAATAGCACACCCCCTCCACGTTTTATAAATTGCCCTGGTGAGCTGGCCATGTTTTAAATAATGTACTTCAAGAAGGTAATAGTAAGGGAAGAGCACACTTCCAGAGCTAGGTGGTCCTTGCAGATGCCTGTTCGAGTCAGTCAAGTAAAATCAGCCAATGCAGAGACGGTAGCTTGCATGGACGTGCGGCTGCGAGGACGAAGCGAGTGGGCCGCGCACCCCAGCAATCGACGTCAGAAGGTTAGCATTCGGGGCCCCTCGAGGAGCTCGGTTTCACAAGGCGTCCTTATGGTGAGCGGGGAAGGAAATGCACCTTCTCGTAATGGATGCCAAGGACAGCAGCCAACGCAGCTGAGCTGGTGCGCTCGTTGGTATAAAACATTTTAGCAAGATTATTTGCAGCTGTGCTCAAACCCCAGTGCTTTGGCGCTGCCGGACATAATGCTCCGCCCGTGTGGGTGGTCTCTGTGACTAATCTGATTGACAGAGGAGGTGCTTGAGGTAATTTTTTTCGTCTTTCTGTATGCTTGTAAGCTTTCGTTTTCTTCTGACAAGCAGAGAAGGGTCCTGATCAGCATAAACAAAATATTTGGCGCACCCACCCTAGCATGCGCGTGCGAATGGGTCATCTGGATGCTGTTCGGACGCCCCCGAACCAGATGATCGAATTGGGAGGAGAGGGCGACGGTTGGCTTCGACGACAATTTCGCCTGCTCCGTAGCGAAACACAGAAGACGCCCTGTTCCGGCTTGATTCCACTAGCTTCCGATCGTTTAACGAATGGCGATATTTTGAGTTTTTATGCGGGTTTTCCATGACGACCGAAACTGAACACCTCTCAACAAACTTGTAGAGTTTGCCTCCCTTCTTGTCATATCTTTCCATCGCGGGGTCAGTGAACTTACGAGACTACAGAATAACGAACAAAATTCTTCATAAAATAACTCCCCCACCCCTCCCGAGCCCCTAGTGGCAGTGATCGCAGCAGACATCTGCGCAGTTTCGTTAAAACATTTCTCCATATTCCCCCATGGTTCAACTTATCCATACTCTACGATGTTCGACAGTGCAGCAGAGAGGCGCGGCTAGCTGCCGCTGGCGCTGTCCGCAGGTTCTCCACGTCTGTCAGGCCGCACACAAATAAGCGGCTCTTGCCGAGAAATTTATTTATTACAGTGCCAGCTTTACCTGTTTCCATTACAGTAAAAACACCATCCGGCCACAGCGCGTCATTTTCGCTATAGTTAAAATTCGCTCAGGAAACACTTCGACCGCTGGAGCCGTGAAATGTGTTCTTGCCGAATCAGTGGGCTATAGTTAGGCTCAAAGATGTTCAGACTGAATTGTGTTCTAAGTGCAAGTGCGTTTTAATATATGCATTTAACATTAACGCGCCACTAAACTGTCTAAAAAAGCATTACTCAGCAGCATTCAACGGCAGTTATCTCAGTTAGAAGAGGAGACAACCCCATCCTGTGTTCCGTCCTGTTCTTTCGCGCTTTTAATTTTACCGTGTCCCAACCACTGGTATACAGTCATACTATTTCAAATAGTAGTTCGATCTTCTCGCGGGTGGTGCCGGGAGGCGGCCCTGTATAGTAATTCTTCCAGTCTGAAATCATCAGCCTGAAATGAAAGAGGCAATAACTATTCTCCTTTACCAGAACCGCGAACTTACTTCATCACGATCATCAATTCCGAAAAGATCCTATGAGAAAAAGAAAAAAAGGCAGGCTGCCTTCGTCACTTATGGCGTCTTGTTGCCGTGTTTCTTGGGTTTTGAATGTTTTGAATGAAGATGTTTTGAATTTTATTTATCATTTCGCACACCGCTGAAGTCTGCATCCTTTGCCTGCAGACTCCACTACAGCACATCATCTCCAAGTCTTCATTAAACGACGTCGTGTCCGTGTCCCTGTTCATGGTCCCCTGACAGGAGCTGCCAAATCGAGTCCCTCATTGCATATGGGTCAGTTATGCCAGAATCAGCCTTCCATAACCGTGGTAATCACGTTACCCCTATAGGCCACTATGCCACGTTCATACGGCTTGGTTAAAGCGGGCCTTTATATGTGGGCTAGCAGAAGCTGCCATTCCAGGTCTCTCGTTTCACATGGGACGGTTATGTCAGAATCAACCTGCCAGGACCCAGGCATTCACTTTACCCCTGTAGGCCAGTAAGGCACATTAAAACCGCTTGGGTAAAGCAGTACTCGGCTCGGCTGCGGCTCATGGTCAAACGTGGCCCTTCCCGGAAGTACGCGACAGACTGAACCCTAGCAATGTATTGCTAACGCAATAAAAGAGGAGGAGTTATAGCGTTGTGTTGCTGATTACTGAGTTATTCCCTTCGCTCCTTCGGTCCAAAAACTGAGAGGAAAACCAAAACACTCAGACGTTGACGCGAGAGCACATATTGCGACATTAGAGGAGCAGACAAATCTTTTGCACAAACCGGTACCTCTTTGGATGCTGTATATGCGGCTTTCAGTCAAACTTATTATTTTTGGCTTGTAAAGCCTTTTTCAAAACTATGTTCAGTCTGGGCATGACCACCGCACAAAGGCACGCACCGTCTCTTCAATCGTATAATCGCAGAGCACAACGCGATTTGAATAAGCTCCAGAGAACCGAAAAAGTGCCTTCCAGCCATCGCCGTCTCCGTTTCACCGCCCCCACAACGGCACGCACACAGCTGCGACCGACTCTGAGCCTAACCTTGCCTTTTCAAGTCGAAAGCCTTTGTAGGCTCTTGGAACGTAATCCTGTGCGCGAGATGTGGTGCAAGATATGCGCTTGAGATGTCATATTGCGCGAGATTCCGCGAGATTTGTTCTTGCCTAGCGTTCCTGCCATCTACAATGCCACAGTTCACCGCGCGCGAAGTAACGCCACGCCACAGGACCGATAGTGCACCGTCCAGTCTCACACTTACCTGAGAAAGTGTGACAGATGTACTGCGCCTTTACTTTCCTGTAAATCAATTACAATTGTACGTGGTACTGCAACGAACGCCGATAAGAGTAAGAGGCAAAGGATAAGAGGAACATGAAAGAAGAGCGAGGGTAGGATTACGCCATTTTCCTGTTAAGAGACATCTAGTAAGCGGCCGTCTCATTTTCTGAAGCTTGTTCAACAAATGACTTGCGAGTGCTTGGACATAAATCGAAAGATCATGGCATGCAAAGTTTAAAGGGGCGATGACAGGGTCGTTCGATATGCACCTAAAAATATAAATGCGGATATTCAGACAAAGTTGTTTGTAGTATAGGTGGTTGTTTTTTTTACTGACTAACTGGCAGCTCTTTTCCACAAAGATGTTAATGCCCTGGTTTTTGCGAGCAGGCATTTAGAGCTTGTTTTTTATACTTGCAATTTTCAAGAATTCCTCACAATTTGTCGCCTTCTTTGTCATCCAACGTGTACGATCTGACTGCGCGTGCTTCGCCAGCCTTATCGAGCAGATGAAACGGGCTTTTTGTCGAGTTATTTAGGTCCGAAAAAAAACAGCACTTTGCAGAATAAAATTGCGTCCGTGCCAATTGCATTACACAAGCCAAATACCACTAACTATACGCCTCCCTGCCGCGCCCTCCGATATAAGTACTTTTTTTTCTCAAGACAATTTCATTGTACTTAGATGATCCCTCTCGTGTAGACTGAGTATACGTATAGTGAGGCTTAAAAGAAGAAAAAAGCCTTTGCTTGTGCCACTTTCGCATAACAGGCCGTCTTGTTCTCGTTTAGAGTACTTGAGGGCCGTTGTGCGGAAAAAGCTAAGGTAAATTCGAAGGCAACCGCTGACTTTATTCGTAATAACAGCCCTCTATCGCCGCCGGAAATTCACGCGAAACACGCGGCACGGGCGTGTTGCCCCCTATTAAAAATATAGCTGCATTAACAAAAAACTCCCGCTTTCCTCGCGGCACACCACTCGACCGTTTTGTTTTAACCGCTTGTTTTTCTATTCGAGGCGATTTATATTTAGAATTATTTGAGATTCCTTGTATTTCTTTTGTTGGACAGGTTACAAACGCAGCCAAGTTACTTTGATCCAGACACACAATACCAGAAATGAAAAGTGCTAGACTCCTTCGTATCAAGACTGCGGAAATATTAGATGTTTCCGTATAAGAGAAACGAAGACGTGGCGTGCATATGGTATGATAAATTAAAGACAAGGGTATTTGCTTATGCTCGTTTGAATGCTATCCTGCACTGAAGGAGGGCTCACTTCAGGCAACCATTGTGGATGCTGGTAGCGGCTTGGTCACTGAAAACGAAATTCTGGAATTCTGGACACTCTATTCAGTCCGGCTACATCCTTTCCAGAGCAGGTGAGTTGCTTTAACGCAACAGCCTTGGTGGAACATAAAGCAGCCTGTTAGGCAGTCTACGATTACCAGTGCACTTTGGTCTCTTCGTCATTTCACGAGGGGCCACAACAGTTCCCCATGACATGTGGCATTACCCCCTTCGTCAAAAGACAAATCGTTCACATACTAAAAGGATAGAAGAGAAAAAATAAAAGGTGAAGATGTAACAGGTAAAGTGCAAGGAAGCAAAATAATGGCACTTACAAACACTGCACTTAACGCGAGTGATACGGCTTCAGTCAGGTGGCATGCACAATGTGAGACTGAGGAGCACGACGTGACGAGTGGACAGTTCCTTCAGGAAGTACCTCGCAATCAACGGCACTAATGCGGCGAAAAACTCTAAAGGCAACAAAATACCGACGCAAATATATGTCGGAGTGAGGGCGCAGCCGCGTATACCCGGGCAGATTCAAGCTGGGGTGCAGCAAATGCGGCAACAGAGCCACCGTACAGAAGATGTTTTGGGACGACCCAGCAGATCCCCACCTTAAAATCTCCTCTGAACACCTCCGGAGCTCACGTAACCGGAACCGTGGGAGACCTTGCTGCTCAGCCATTACCCAGGATCTCACCTCCTGGCCACGGCCAAGGACGAAATGGTTTCCGACAGCATCGGCTGAATGTCACCTAGCACTGTCTACCTGTGTTAACGGCTTCACAGCTGGATCGATAAAGCGCTCTGGACGCGCAAAACAAGCTTGTTTCGTTCGCAGATGGAGCAGAGGCATACACATGAGAAGAGTTAGTCGGCCTGCTCAGTCAGTTACGTGGAGCCGCGAGGAAAAAGGCCTGTCCTCTGGCCTCCGCCGCGCCACTTTACAATCCTTCAGTTCCCTACCCCTTGCAAAGTGGAATCGTGCTACTCAGAGTCTAGGGAGACTTAGTAGCTTCAATCCTTGATTTCCTCTTTCTTGACTTGATGTCCGATGAGACCCCTTAAAGCAGATGAGATGTAGCTCACACTGCGATAGGAAAGAGGAGACAAGAAGCAAGGGTGAAAAGAGAGAATAAAGAGGAAATATTTTAGAGCTTCATTTTTTTTGATTCCGGGACCGCTTTTCTCATTCCCACAGTGCCGTGTTTCCGATTTCGTAGTGACGGTGAACGTCGTGTCAGTGGGCTGCGTCCTTGAGCATCGCCTACGATTAACAGGAGGCAGATCTCACCGGTTCCATCCTGAATATGATGCCGTCAGAAAATATTGCAGTGCCCAACAGAGTCTTTTTTTCAATAAAATTAAATCACCAAGCGTCTTTATTTAGCCTTTATTTGCTTCGAGGAGGAATTATAGACACATTTTGTGGGTTTCTTAGACAGCTTGCGAAGAAACATTTGTTTATATTTACCGCTCTCATGAAATTTTCGTGGCATCAATGGTGTAGCGTCACGTATACTCTAAGCGTCAGGTATACTAAATCGACTCAACCTTGTCAACCAATTCTTGGCAATCGTGGAACAAAAGAGTGGTTTGTAAAGATAGAAAATCACGCAATGTGTGATGATGCACTTTTAGGAGGTTGCAAGTACATTGTTTCGTGATAAAGAAGGTATTCTGCTCCTTGGCTGAGCTGTGGGAGGAAAACACCCACATTGAGAGAAACGTGCCGCCGCCGAAGGAATACTTGTTCAAAAGAATGTTTGTTTAATACCCATTCTTTGATCGAGTATTCCTACGGCGTTGTCACTAAACTCCTCACAAATAGGTTTTGAGTAACGCAGCAACTTTGGCGCTTCTCTCTGGACACACGAAGCGCCCTGTGGCAGAAGAAAGAAAAGAGGGAGTGAAAGAATGAAAGAAGATAATAAAAGCTCTCGGAACAATTTCCACCTCCTGAGATTGGTCAAAGTGGATGTGCATCACACAGTACCCAGGAGATGTCCTCTTCGCATACTTCACAGACCCGTCGAGCCAGACCGTCCGTTGGAGTACTTCACGAGGTATATAACACAGGTGATCCTTGCTGGCGTCTGAGGCCTTTTTTTTTCTTTTTTTTGTTTCAAGTGATTTGACGCAGTTTTTTCTATTCTATGCCAGGCAACATTCACAAATGATGTCCTCGGCCTTTTTCATTTCGAAAATGAAATGCCGGGTATGACGGGCGATTAACATTTTTAGCTATTGCGCTAAGGCACCAAAACCTTGTTGATCACTTGCAGTCCTTGTCCTTCGAAATACAATAAAGAAGCGATTCAGAGATGATTGTTATTGTAATAATTAGGAGTATCGACAGTCACGGGCCGTATATGCTCGTGGAAAAATTGATAACTCGCTACTCATTACCGCGATTCGGTCATATTCCGCTCGTGAATGCGGTGGGGAATTAGACCACCAAATAGATTACGAAAACGTTCACTATTGGAAGATTGCGGTATCCAGTGAAAAACGTTATTGGGTCAAAATAACGCTCCTCCTCAGCATTTTAAGGATTGCAGTGGTGAGTCGAACATGCAGTAGATAGTGAACGTGCCGAACAAATTTTCCTGAGATCTCCGAGTGAGTAGTCAGGGGTGCTCAAGTTTCCCGTACAAGATGCTTCTTGCAGATGCCTCTTCGAGACAGCGAAGTATATTAAGCCAAAGAAGCGATGGTAGCTTGAGAGAAGGTCCGGCGACGAAGACGGAGCGAGTGCGCCGCACACGACAGCACTCGGTTTCGAAATGTTAGCGTTCGGGGCAACTCGAGGTGCTTGGTTTCTCAGGGCTTCCTTATCGTAAGCGGTGAAGGAATTGCATGTTTTCGTAATGGCCGCCAAGGACAGCAGGCAACGCAGCTGATCTGGTGTGCTCGTCGCCCTAAAACTTTTTAGCTAGCTGCTTTGCAAATGGATTCGAGCCCAAGTGCTCAGGCGCCCCTGGAAATAATGCGCCGCCCGTGTAGGTGGTCTCTGTGTCCCAGTCGGGATGATGGAGGAGGTGCTTGTGGAAAATGTTTTTCGTGTTTCTGTATGCTTGTAAGGATTCGTTCTCTTCTGAAAAGCAGAGAAGGCCCTGATCAGCATAAAAAAAGAATTTGACGCGGCGACTATAGCATGCGCTGGCGAATGGGTCATCTTAAGGTTGTTTGAAAACGACTGAGCCAGACGATCAAATTGGGCGGAAGGGCGACGGATGGCTTCCAAGATTCTGGCTCCTGATCCGTAGCGAAACACAGAGGTGCTGTGTTCTGGCTTCATTCCACTAGATTCCGACCTTTGAACGAATGGCTAGATTTTCAGATTTTCAAGCGGGTTGTTCATGACGACCGATCCTGAACAACTTTCAACGAACGTGTACACTTTGAAGAAAGTGCCTCCTATCTTGTCCTCGCTTTGCATCGCGGAGTCAGTGAGCTTCCAAGAATGAAGAATAAGGAACACGTTTCTCCATAAAACACCTCCACCACCACTTTTTTTTTTTATTTCCATATACTCACTTTATTTTTTTAGAACCGTTCACTATAATATGGAACCTTATGATCCTCGGACTTGTTTTGGGCTTCCGTTCAGAGATTTTCGAGGAGGACGAAATTGATAGGCTCATGCTGTATTATTTGAGCACAAAATCAGTAGCATACATTCATATGTTATGAGAGTTCGCTCGTTTTAGCAACAAGTGCTCCCACACTTAAAGACCAATATGTCAAATGTTTCCTTCCGTCATGTGCGCCGCTAATGGGAGAGGGGATAGAGTTGTGTTGCTGATTGATCAAGCTATTGCTCATCGCTCTTTCAGTTTAAGAACGCAGAGGAAAACCCAGACAAGCATACATTGATGCGAGAGCACACCTTGAAATATTAGACGAATAGACAAACCTTTTGAACTATAAGCGGTACCTCTTGGGATGCTGTTTAGTCAAAACAGAAGCTTGGGCATGTTGGTAATCCATTGTGTAGAACAGCGGAATAAATTCTGTCGTTTTTTCGCGCTGTTCTACACAATGTTAGTCAAACTCAATTGTTTGCGGTAGGTAAAGCGCTTCTGTAAAACTATCTTTTGTCGGGTCAATGCTAGCGCATGAGAGGATGTCACAGCGATGCCGTTTCAGTCCCAGCATCGCAAAAGCCGATGCCATTGGAATACACTTCATTGCCCGCTCCGGACAAGAGCCTCCCAGTCGCCGCCGTCTTCGTCTCGCCTCTCCCACAGCCGCGCGCGTGCGACAACGACCGACTCCCGAGCCTAACCTTCCCTATCTCTTGTGCATGTCCAGCAAATGACTCGTGGGATCTTCAACGTAAACCTACATCATTTAGTTTTAGTATGTGAGCCCTAACCTCCCGCAGGAATGCGCCGATTCGTGGATTACAGCAGTGTCCCCAGCGTGTTTATTTAAAAAGGTATTGTATATAACTGGATGTATGCTGCTCCTTCAAACGGCTTACAATCCAGCCTGAACTAGCAATACCAAAACATTTCCTGGGGTTTAGCTTTAGTTAAACCCGGTAAGTTGCGTAAGAAAAGCCGACGTAGCTTCCTCTTTCTGTTATTTCTTCTTTTCTTTTTCTTTTCTGCTTCTGCGGCGCGGCGTGGCTACCGACCGGAGTTACCCGACGCCTTTAGGAGGGGCCCCATCTGCGGTCGCTCTAAAGGTGAAACGTGACTACCGGCCAGGATTACGCGACGGGCTGAAACCTGGCGTAGTTTTGCGTCCGCAATAAAATATTCCGTTTTTTTTTTAGCACCAGTTGTGTTGCGTCGGGGCCGAGGCGGCCTCCGAGAAGGGGAAACAAGGCTCACGCGTCACCCGTTCATGATGAGGTGCCCGTTTATTCAAGAAGTGCCGGATATTTATAGGACACAGACAACGTCACAGATAACGACCCAATCCACATTCAAGACGCAAGTAAAATCACAATTCATAGAAGAGAAAACTGAACAGGACAAAGCAGAAACAAGGACCGAATAGATAGAAATACACGATATAACATATTCTGCCTACGTTGGAGGAAAAAGATAGAAGTACATTGTCATTTCACATTCAACAAGGGAGAAAAAAGTTTGAATTTAGAAATCGTACATTATATGTAGGTAAGCGCATGTACAGAAAACACAGAGCAATCATTTTTTGAAGCACACAAGTGCAAACACATGCTTTCCCTCTCCTCGTACACAAAAAACACCTGGTCAGCCAGCCGCACACAAAGTCCACACACACACAGTCCGGGCGCGCACTAGGCGGCGGCCACGTGGGCGGACCCCGTCCGGCGGGAGTCTCCACCACCACTGCTGCCAAGGAACAGGGAGCACTGAGAGCTTGAACAAAATTCCACATTAGAATAACTCGCCATACTGCTCTGGCGAGAGCGCTGCGCTTTTTTTTCACTAGGAATGATTGTTGGATAGGGTTCCAGGTTAGCACCACCAGAGTCGCAAGAGAGTGGTAAAGAAGTACAACTAGGTAGGCTTCCTTGCATAACCATACGGCTGGCTTACGCGGCATGCTGCTCAGTGTTCTGAGTCTTCAACTTTACTCGCGTTCTCTGGGTTGGCTTTTAAAGGTGGATTATATGCGGTCTAGGCTGGCCAAGTAGGTGAGTGTCGTGAACACCATCTGCCGTCCTTTCTGCATTGACTTAGACCGGCTCAATAGGTAACAGTGATTGTTGATTTATGTCTTCGTCTGCTTCTCTGTTACTATCTTGGACTTGGGCGGATCTTGTAACCGGAGCAGGTGTCCGTGTTGGAGTTCCATTGAAAAAAGATCTTGAAGCAGCCGATTTCTCAATCTGTGACCTTGGAGGCGGCGTTACATTCGGATGCAAGAGATTCATGTATTTATTCGCGGTCAGGTAGACGCAGTCTACTTTGGCATGAATAAAGCTTTCGATACGGTTTCCCATGAGGTACTTCTGACGAAGATGGAAAAATACGGACTTTGCCCTATGTACTGTAGGTGGCTCAAAAGCTACCTTGGCAGCCGCCGTAACATGGTCCGATTTTCCGGCTGTGTCCAATGAATTTCCATCATCTTCGGGAGTGCCTCAGGGCTCTAACTTAAGACCGTTGTTGTTTTTAGTGTTTGTTATTTTTTTGCCGTTGCATGTCAAGAACTCCAGAATTTTGGTCTTCGCTGATGATTTCAAATTATTCCGTAAAATTGGAGATATTGAGGACTGCCGCCGATTGCAAGCTGACATTAACAACGTTGAGAAATGGTGTTTGTTGAATCGCTTAAAGTTGAATATTAAGAAGATTTCCGTCTTATCTCAAACTAGGAAACGCGACGCAGTTGTGTTTGATTACACACTTTTGGCGGGTCAGATTTCCCGTGTGGCCCATGTACGAGACCTTGGTGTTGTTGTTGATTCTAGGGCTTGATTTCAGATTGCATGTAAATTCAATTGTGTTACGCGCATTGAGACATATTGGTCTTATCTCTAGACTGCGACAAAACCTTCAATGGCACGAATTTCCACGTACTCTATAGGGAACCCAAGCTCAAGTTTCGCCGCACGACGGCAGCGCCGCATTCCTGGCGTGGTGGCGAAATGTGAAACGATGGGGCTTCGCCGGAGCAGACGCTCCGCTAGCTTCCTGTGTACGCGCGACGATCGCGTTGCGCCTGGCTGTTATTTGGCGATACAAAAACGCTTCCGCTCAGGCGAAACGGATGTACTAAGTATCGTTGTGTTATGGGAAGCCACAATAGTAGGCGAAGCACCAAAAGACGAGGCTCACGTGTGAAACTTTGCAGATTCCTTTGGACCTGTTTTCCAACCGCATGACCGCGTTCTGAGAAGTCTCGCGTTCTTTTTGAAAACTAAAAGAGCTAATTTCCCCTTTCTTCGTAAACTCATATGTTGAGAGTTAACAAAGACGGCTCGGAGAGGCATAAAAAAAGTACAGTGGTTTAACACCATGCATGTGAGGAGGATGGAAGATTATCCTGCTCTTCGCTCCCCGCGTGTCTAGTTGTCCCGATTTCCTGTGCTCTCTCCCTGCTTTGTGAGTGCTCTGAAAGCAACCAAATCAACAGAAGCTACGTCCGCGATCGAGAATGATGTGTGAATGTGCCCTAATTGTCCACAGCTGCCTTTTCATTTTTAGGTTGACCAAGAATATATCTAGGAACGAGGCTTTTTTTTTTTTTTTTGGGGGGGGGGGGGGGGCGGCGTTGGAAAGCATGCCTCGCTGAGACGCTTTTACAGATTTTCGCAAATTGGCCAATAAGTGAACCAATTATTATTGTTATTATTATTATTACTATTATTAACAAAGATATGTCGGAAGTGCAGTAAAAAGGGATCCAAGCTATGGCTCGACTGACCCTACTCGCACGGAGCACCCGATTCTCGTCACAGGGTTCGTGAGTGCAAACCAAATATCATAAATGAAGCACGACTATTTAATAAGGACCGAAATAAAACACAATGCAGTACAAGCTTGGATTTCACCCGCCTTCCGAGCCAGTGAGCCGGTTATGTCGCGTGCAGCGCACGGAGCACGCATGCGCTTATGAGATCGCTAGCGTTCTTGTGTTTGAAGAAACACCTCCTTCTGACTACATACTTATTCTTCTACTGCAAGATTTTCCCTTTAGTAACGCCGTAATAACAAAAAACAAATCCGTATATAGATCGCATGCTACAGGCCAAAACGATGGTCAACGATCGGGCCACTTTATTTAACAGTACTGATGATACTTTACAGTTTTTAAACATATTATGTACGACAATATAATTACATAGCGGACTTACCTCGAGATACACATCCTACGTTTTTGCTAACGTTGCTAACGTGGGACGCATTCACAATCAATATTTACTCATCCCCGTCTGTTGTCTGCTCTACAGTACAGACGTGAATAAAAAGGTTTCCCGCCTATAATTAAGTATCCTACATGAAAATACGCGTCAGGGTGCCCAGTCAAGACGGAATGCAGGTGGCATGTCGCGGTGCGCCTGCGGGGGCACGTCAAGGCGCGTGCTCGTGCGAGAGAAAGCGCGCGCGGTTCACGCCGTGAAGACAGCGAGCTGAGCCGGCGGCGTCCAGTGTGTGCCTGCGCGACAAAGCAACGAGAGACGTATGCACGTGCGCGGAAGCGAGCGAGCGAAAGGAGAAAACTTGCACGGGATGCCTAGGTGGTGACGCCGCGTGTATCCCCAGCTTCTATTTATCTGCTCGAGATGGCGCTCCCTGTCAGGACCAGCAGCGTCGCTCGACGGTGCTTTGGAAGCCTATACTGTGCCCTCGTGAGACCGCGTCATGAGTTCGCATCAGTAGCCTGGAATAACGTATCTGCCACCTATTGCGCAAAAATTGAAAATGTCAAGCTTAAGTTCATACGCATCTTTAATGATAGATATATTGGACGCCATCGTTTCTACGACTACGATTCTCTCTTGGTAGACCTCAATATGTGTACTCTTGGTGACAGGCGACTCATACGTGACATGCAATTTGTGAAAAAATTGTGCGCGGTTTTATTAACTGTGGGACCTTACTGATGTCACTGATTTTCGTGTGCCGCATGCAAAGGCCTCAAAATGTTTTGCACATTTTATCCAGATTTGCACGCCAACTGTCCAATGACTCGTATACAAATCTTGTATAACAAAACATTTATTGACACAGACATATCTGCCTAATTGTTGTTTTCATGCCTGGTTTTTAATGCTATTAAGTGTTTTGATGTATCTGACCTAGTGTGCGCTCCTTTAGGCCACTTGGCTGTTGACACATACTATCTATCTATCTATCTATCTATCTATCTATCTATCTATCTATCTATCTATCTATCTATCTATCTATCTATCTATCTATCTATCTATCTATCTATCTATCTATCTATCTATCTATCTATCTATCTATCTATCTATCTATCTATCTATCTATCTATCTATCTATCTATCTATCTATCTATCTATCTATCTATCTATCTATCTATCTATCTATCTATCTATCTATCTATCTATCTATCTATCTATCTATCTATCTATCTATCTATCTATCTATCTATCTATCTATCTATCTATTCCTAGGAGAGCATTTTTGAAAGTATGGCATATGCTTTTAGAATATCGGCGATCGCGGAGCTGCATGGTATCGCTGTTGGTAAGCGAGCTCTCCTGGTGAAGAAAAAGCAAAAATACCTTAGGGCTGACCTTTGTTGCAGTGGACAGGTTGACGTAACTTGTCCAATAGGTTGTAAATGCGCTAGGAATTCTTGCGCATCACGTATCACTTGCTCTCACTTTGAAGAGCGGTTAGATGCAACACCAAAAATAAGTTTGGATCCCTCCAACAAACGTCATTCTTGAATTCTCAGAGTAGACACTCCTGCCACGATGCAATCTCTGAGCATATTCTCCGCAGACTCGTAGTCGCATATTGCTATGGTGTCACGTAAGACAGCGACTTATTGTGAATTGGACTCGCCTGGTTGTTACTCTCTGTTTTGAAAACGTCTCATTTCCATAACCAAGATAGCTGGTACCTTGAATGCTTGTTACAGCTGTGCAACAGCTTCTTTGTAAACATATTTCCTAGCCTCACCAGCTTCTGTAGACGAAGTAGCAGTGGTCTCGCTTTGAGACACGGCATGAGCGGAGTAGAGTCGTCTACATTCATATCAAAAAGTATATAACAAAAAGCCTCCTTGTTTTTGGTGGTCGCTGCAAACCCGCCTGTCAAACTGAAGTAACGATTGAAAGTTTCATTCCACTGACTGAATAGAATTGTCGGAAGACTCGGGTGCAGGAGAAACGGATCGGGAGGGCGAACGCCCGCAAACGGAGTCGAAAGAGCCATGCTGGCCTACTGTAATTGGAAAAAATCGTGTATCATTTCAGACCATCCGTCTCTGGAACCGTTGTGATATGAATTCTCGGCGAACGTAGAGAACATTCAGGGCTATTATCAATGTATTTTTGTAACGCAGAGTTTGTGAGTCCTAACCTCAACAAAACAATGCATGTCGATATTGCATGTGGGAATTTTCAACCAAATTTGTTGTTAGAAAATATCTGGGAGTGTGACGAAAACTGATATAGTGGTAAGTATTGTCCACGGCGAGACACTTGAGGGACGTAGACAAGCTTTTCTTCCCTTGTCAACCTTTGTTGCAGGACGGTGGCAGCAAGAACAAAGGACGTCGTTCGTATGTCGTCAGCAATTCTAACCGCAAGGCGACGCGCACATTGCAACTAGGCGCTTCTGTTGCTCAAACACTTGCCTCATCTCGTAGAAAGCGTTCATTGGATGAAAATGTTCCACTCATTGGTTTTCAGCGGTGAAAAGGACAGCTTGTCAGCGAGGGCCACATATCAGGCGACGACCACACTGGGTGGCGTGAATAAAACTTGTAGAAAATGAGAATCTTCGAAGAGGACTACTTTACGTAATCACGGATGCCGTCGGGTAACTTAAGTAACTGGGAATGCCCCTATTTCGCTATGCCTCTCCGATATTCATACGCCAATGTTGAGATGGGCCCGAGGCGGCCGCTGAGGTGCAACGAAACTCATGCGTCAGCCGTCCACGTTAACAACCCCGGTTATCCACGAGGTGCCGTATATTTATAGGAGGCGGACTACGTCACAGATGAAGGCAAAGTCCACATTCAAGTCATAAGTACAGTCGCAATTCACAAAACAGAAATTGAACCAGTATGACACCGAAACTAGGACAGAATTGATAAAATTATACAATATAACAAGTTACACCTTGATTTGTTTACAAGCTAAAAAACGTACAAGAAGCGTCGAGTGTACTGCGTCCCCTGCCTGCGTCGGGTAGCCGTAAGCAGCGCCGACAGCTGCCGGCTGCTCGCCAAACAGTGACACATCGATGCTTCCCGTTTTATGTGCACGTGCTTTGCGATGTAAGCAATCGTCGATTAGGGGTCTCTATTTCCAGAGCTGCACTGAAAGGCCCCAGGCAACCTATAAATAGTGTGACTGCGCGCTCCGTAATTGCCGGAATTGCAGGCCCGAACACCGCGTACTTCCTCTGTAGACCTACTCGTCGCGGAAAGGGCCGGCAGTTCGCCGCCAGCTGGCATTTCTAGCCAAGGTCATTGTTCTTGCGAAGTGAGAAGATATAATGTTTGGCTGCTTGGTTTCCTTTTTCTAGCACAGTTAAGCTACAGACAAGCGTAGCTGTTCAGGCCGTTAACTCGTCGGGTATATGTGCCACGTTCACGCAGAGCCTCCGATGTGACCAAAACAGATCGGGCGACCATCCGCTAATCAGTCCCACCAGCGTGGCGGGGCCGAAAATTTTACACTGCGACGATAATCGACCGCTGGTCAAGCTATCATCGTCACCGGTTGAATGCAACAGATCAGAGCGTCAATAAACTAAGGAGCCTAACCATGCCCACCCACTAACTGTGACCGTGCTTTAACTATGCCGAAGAAAGCATACCTGACTCTTGTAGCATTTGCGCAGTATTATCCCCATCAAGCACTTCTGCATGAGGGACGACCATTGTGTCTGTCGTCCACGGAAGAAGTAGACATTTCCTTTGATATTGCAGTCTGCATTGCAGAAGACGCTCCGCCGTCTTTTCTCTTGTGACGTCACACGAGCATTTCACAACTGATGTCGCCGTCGGTGGGAAGAGTTTCCCGAATTTGATTTCTACCGCATTTTTTTAATATGCGCCGCGCGCTAGGCACTAAAAGTTTGCGAGTAGAACAAAAGACGTGTATGTTATTTATCAGGAGGTCTGTGAGATGCTTCTTAAGAAGAGAATGGCGAAAGCGTACCCTAGCTTTCCTATCATTTCCCTCTCATCGTATGCCTCATACTCTTACCGGTGTTCGTTGCAGTGCCATGTATAATTATAAATCATTTACAGGAAAGGGAAGGCGCAGTATCTGTCAGACTTTCCCCGGCAAGTGTGAAACTGGACGGTGCACTATTTATTTTGCCGCGTGGTGTTTCCTGGCGCGTTAAAGTCTGGGATTGCTGTTGGCAGGAACGCTAGACAAGAACACATCTCACGGAATTTCCCGCATTATGACATTTCGCACACAATTCTCGCGCACGGAAATTCGTTTCATGAGCTTAGAAAATCTTTCGGCTTAAAAACGCGAGGTTAGGTTTCCAATCGGTCCCAGCGGGGGAGGCAAGAAGGAGACGGCGGAGATTTGGAAGCTCATTTTCGTTGCAGTGAAACGCATTCGAATTGCGTTGGGTTTGCGATGATGCGATTAAAGCGGCGGTGGCGGTGGATGCTTTTGTGCGCTGGCCTTAACATAGTTTTTTAAAACGGCTTTACCAGCCAAGAATATTTATGTTTGACTACCACGCACATTAACAGCACCTCAAAAGGTAGCGGTTCGTTCAAACGTTTTGCCTGCTCCTCTGCTTTTGCAAAATGTGCTATCGAGTCAACGTATCCTTGTCTGAGTTTTCCTCTTAGTTTTCGTACGGAAAAAGCCAAGGGCAATAGCAGCACTCATTAGCACAACGCTAAACCCTCCCCTTTCGCAGTTCCCACTGTGGAAAAAACATTGGACATGCCGCTTTGTATAGGCTAGGAGCGCTTGTTGCTGAAACAAGCTAACTCTCATAACAAACGATTAATATGCTTCTAAATGTAGGCTTAAATAATACTGCATGAGCTCATCAATTTCGACCTCCTTGACAATATCTAGGCGGAACCTCAAATCAAGTCCTCGAAGGATAAATAAGGTCGCATATTATAAAAGCATCTCAATGAAAATGAAATATAAGCGATTCTTTTTCCAGAAGAAAAAAAATCCCTCAGCGACCACCGTCCACAGGGTGCATGCCAGAGCGCAGCCTACACCGCGAATAGCAGACGATATGGGGATGGTATGCCGCTGTGAGGTCAGTAGCCATGTTTGCCAGACCGCCAAGCTGTTTTGTAAATAATAAAAATTTTCATTTAAGGATATCTACTACACCGAATGAGTTTACATTTTTAGTTAATATCCCTTCACGTTGGTAGACTTAAGTGCAAGATTCAGTGTATGCTCAAATGTTACAACTATAAAGTTACAATATCTGGACAGAGTTATTTTGTAATATAGTTGTTTTTTTCCTTACTGACTTAAAGGTAGCGCTTTCCCACAAATATGTTCAAGTCCTAACTATTTTTACCGAGCAGGCATTTAGAGTGCGTTTTTGATACCTTTAATTTTCAAGAATTCTTCACAATTTGCTGCCTGTCTTTGTGATCCAACATATGTGAGCTGACTGTGTGCGCCTCAGCAGATTTATCGAGTAGATGAAATAGGCTTTTTGTCGAGTTATTTAGGTCTGAAAAAGAAAAAAACTGCCCTGTGCAGAGTAATATTGCGTCCGTGCCACTGCATTTTGTAAGCCAGATGCCACTAAATATGCGCCTCCCTCTCGCGGCCTCTATATCAGCGATTTATCTCGCAGCAATATTAGCACACTTAGTCGATTACTCTCGTCTGGAGTCAGTATAAGTATTGTGAGGCTTAAACTAACAAAGACTAAGCCCATGCCTGAGCCACTTTCGTACAACAGACCGTCTCGTCTTAAGTGCTTGAGGGCCGTTGTGCGGAAGAAGCAATTTGTGACATTCGAAGGCTGCTTCTGATAGTTTTTAATAATACTTGAGCTCTAGCGCCACCTGAAATATATACGAACCGCACAGGCACGGGCGTATTGCCCCTAATTCATAGTGGCAGCAATGCCAATATACAACAAGCGCGATCAACTCTCTTCTCCGTCCCTTGCTTGAACCGCTTGTTTAATACACTAACGGGACTTGGAATTAGAGCCAGTTAGAAGTTTCCTTGAGCTTGCTGTCTAGAAGTGGTTACAACCACCGCAACGTTAATGTGATACAGAGACACAATACCCCAAATGAAAAGTTCGAGACTCCTTAGTGTCAGGACTGCAGAAGTTACCCTAGTGAAAAATGCCCAATTAGTAACAATAACCTCATGTTCATTCTCGTACTGAACTCATACGAAACTCGTACAAATCTCATTCAACATATGAGAAATATACGAAATTGTATTACATTCGTATGAGTTGTAGGGTCCACATCTTACTATACATTAAAGGCACCGGCTCCTGATCTATAGAGTGCTAGCCTCCATTAAGGAGAACGGCTCTCTGTAGGCAACCATTCGTGTTGCTGGTAGCGGCATGGTCCCTGAAAACAACAACACGAAATTATTTTCCCTCTATATGGTGCGACGACATCCCTTCCAGAGCAGGTGACCGAAGGAGCCCGAATACAACGAGGCAGAGAAGGTACGACACCAAGAAGCTGCAGAGCTAAGCATGCACTGTGGCTCTACAAAAGTATTTGCATGTTGGGGGTTTGCAGCACTGAGACGGGGCTCAATGGGCAATCAGGCTGAATGTGAATTGATTCACTTGCATTGCTGCCCCCATCCGACAAAAAATGGCAGAGCGTTAGGATAATTGGCAACGCGAAATCTGAGTGCTCCTTCCTAGACAGAGAGACAACGAGCTTTAAATAAAGACAACGGATCTTTTTCTAAGGCATTTTAGTTTTCCTTTTAGCTGAGGGAAATAATTTGAGAGGCAAGTATATATTTCCAAGAAGAAATTATTTTCACATTCCGGAAAATATTGATGCCACAAGAGGCACTTTCTTTTTACTCCTTGATCTGCATAACGAGGCTATTCTATATAGAAAAAGACAGGAGGCGTTTACAGGTACTGAATCAAAAGCTACTTCTGAAAGTTTAAGTCCTTACACGACTAACGTGATGTTATAACAACATGTGGAGGAGTGGCGTGGGAGATGAAGCGGTCCTTATGGGTCAATAGTAAAATAGTGTAGTTGTTCGTCCTTACGTATACGTTGTAGTCGCCCACTAAAAGGACCAGTGTGTGCCTAATGCGAGACGCAGAAGATTGTGCGACGCCAGATGTGAGCGCTTTAAACGATAGGCCTAACGTGTTGATAGGCTTGCGCTGTTTGACAAGAAAGGAATTACGCACAATGAGAAACGAGGGGCAAACGAGGGAAGAGGCCTGTGTCAGATGCAATCTCTGACACAGATACTAGAGCTTCGCAAGCCCCTCCGCCACGACAAGGCAGTGATCCATGAAGGGGATTAGAGGCATACCAGTGATTATAGGCACAAAGCGACCAGTCCGACTTCCAGACCCTTATTCTCCTCCACTTTCCACCTCACAGTTTCAGTTTACCTCTCCCGTCACTACTTTCTCCACACTCTGCAGCCGCATCCCCCTCCAACATTACTCATTCCTGCCACGTTTTGTGTCATTATATATTCGCTCCCATATGTTCATACTTTCACAACAAGCACCTTTGTTTATTTCCTCGTAACGCCATCCTGAAGTTGTGCGTTATTCGGCATTCGGAACGACCTCCTACTTCCATGATAACCTCCGGTTTTTCCCGTGTTAGCCATGTTTCGACTGCACATTCTGCACAGACACTGAGCCACCCATTGCCACATCATCTCTCCCTTGCTCCTACATGTGTGAAGGAGAGAGCCTTCTGTATCCTCTTCTACCAGCTACAATTGCATCTGGCGTTTCTACCTGCTACTGCCTGCCACGGCACGGCTTACAAGTGGCGTGTTACGACGTAGACTACAGCTCAGAATCCAGCCACTGTCGCATAAGGTCTGCACTCCTAAACCAGAAGAATAATTTCTTACGCGCCGTACTCAATTTCTATCCGGCATGCTAGCTCATATTAAAGACACCTGCGATTGAAACGGACCAATCGACGTGACCTGCATGCTTGCACTCATATACTGCAATCGTGAAGTCGTCGGATGTCGTTCGGGGTGCAGCATGTTACTAATGAAATTCATCCGCATCTCGGACTGCATTCAATGGCTTCACAAGCTCGTCGAAACGAGAAAACATCATTATGCCTCATGGTAACAAATACAAAAATGTAAGAAGCCTGAGGTGCTTAGTGAAATGATCGATTACGCAGTGCCTCTTCTTTTCGACAGAGGTTCACGTAAGAAGCATCGCGTCGGCACTTTTCTTGCCTTATGCTTCAGTTGCTCCCCTGATTTATTCTTTATGTGAAGGGCTCTCCTTTAAACCACACTGATGTGATTCCAGTGGTGATCCTTTATGTTATATAGGTTACCAGCCCAGGAAGGGCCAGTCAAAAATCACGCCTCACAGCAGTCAATTTATAATATGTTCCTTGGGCCCGCCGAAAAGTTTGCAGTCCTGCAACTAACGATGGGTTTCGGGAGATTGCATGATCAGCAATAAAACGGATGCAAACATTTAAAGAAAACGCAGCTGAAAACTTGAATGCCATTTCATTCTTTTTAAAACATCCTATGCACATACAATTATTTTAAAGCGATGATTCACTGCACTAGGTAAATCAGTCCTTCAGTAAATCAAAAATCAGCAAATAAAACCTTCAAGTGACTGTGTCAATTTTGGCTTTCCTTGATTATAAACCAAATGAGAGTCGAAGCACTGCGTTCCGTAAGGCCGTTCTTTACATGGCAGAAAATTTGACCTTCATATGACCTTGACCTAATTAAGCGTTAGTCTGCACAATTCTGTGGAGTCTCCCAAAAAGTATAGTGTTCCTTGCTTTGCCCAGAGCCTAAAATGAGAGACAGCCCTGTGTTGTGCCATGTCAGGGCATGTTGAACGCCCCCAGGTGGTCGAAATTACTCCGTAGCTCTGCACTGCGGCACCCTTTCGATCTTTCCGCTTTCACTTCCACATTCCTCCCTTGTATAGAGTCTAATAAATGCTTCGCCATTCCTTTCTTATAAAGCAATGTAAAATTAACAAAAAAAAACGAAAACGGCACTTTCATCTCTTCCCTCAAATCTGCCAGATACCATATATTTCCTTTTATATAAAGAAATGTACAAATACAAAAAAAGGACGAATATATCACCTCGACCTGGATAGATCTCGGTGTCCACCATTTCGTGATGTCGACCCAAAAGTTTAGGGCGCCTTTCGTTTTCTAAATTCTAACTTAAATAAAAAAATCCAAGGATTGACAAAGAACCAAGGATTGACAAAGCAGTGTTATGGAGGCTATCGCTGCAACAGTCAAAGCTTTTGTTCTGTTACTATGTTCCAGCCATGCTTAAACCTAGCATTTTCTTTTCTTTGCAAGGCGCTAACTGTAGGCTTGATTGGTTCAGGTAACATTTTCAAGTTGAAGTTCAAGGTTCTTGTGCATCTGTGATCTTTAAGACTGTTGCTCTGACCTCATCGTGCTGTCTCGTTTCTGAGCCATATTGACGTGATAGAACATAACAAACCATAGTTCTCTGCATCTGATTGATACAACAGGCGTACCCTGTAGTGAAAAGAGTCCTGTATTATGGTGCCAAGATAGTTTGACGCTCACAGTCAGGAAGCGAACGCAGCTGGAGACATTGAGCAGGCCAGCTCGCCAAAGCCTTGACGTGATTTAGGAAACGCATTTCGCACAGCTGTAGGAAAGAGTTTTGAATATATTGCCTAGAGATCATATGGAAGAAAACGCAAAAACGCATGGCAGAATGCCTCGTCCATAACTAGCGGCGAAACTTCACAGCGGCGATGGAAATGCAATAGAGCCGGCGGCACTGTTCTGCTGGCCGCAACCCCGTACACTACAAGCAACTTTTGCATCAGCAGCTGAAACTCAGGACGATGTCGTGCTGCCGATCAATCGTATCACCGCTCGCTTCGCACGAAATTGGTACATCGGCGGGCTGCGAAGAAACGAAGCGCGTATTTAGACCAACGCCGTGTTTACAAACAAGGGAGGGGCTCTCGATGCATCAACGGACCGGGGGTGAAAGGGAGGCTTAGCAGCTCATAGGAATATATAAAATAGAAATTCTTTAAACCACCTTTCAACTCCACGGGTACCTATGAGTGAGAGAAACCTTTATTTCCAAAAAAAAGAGTGGGGAGGAGTTAGTGGAGTCCTCAGTTCAAGAACCCAGTGGCCTGGGCTGCCGCTCTTGTCTGGCTCACCAGTCTACGCGGGGTCGCTAGGTCTAAACCTAGCAGCGTGGCCTCCTACTGCACCTCCGAATGTTGTGTGTTTATGGGTATGCGTTTAGTGCCGCGCACCCCCATGTGATGTGGTAGGCGGTGGGCCGGTCTTGTACCAAGGACATATCTGAGTAGTGTTTTGGAAAAATGATACTGTATTGCTGTAGGTTGGGGAAAGTGTTGGTCTGTAGTGCTCTCCATTTCCGCATTTCCTGTGCATTTGGCCCCTTGTGTGAAGGTGGTACATCCGAAGTTGTTCGCGTAGGAACGGATGTTGCGCGGCGTAAGCCGCGGGGACAGGAACGCTATTTGTGAAATCGGGGATGGTGGCCGCTCGGTGTGCGTGACCTCGAGCTAGCCTGTCGACGACATCATTACCTTCCAAACCGGAGCGCACAGGGACCCAAGTGATCTGATGTTTGAGCAATTAATTTGTGGCGAATGGATTATATTTAATTAAGCTAGATTTATAGCTATTCTATCTGAAAGATGGAGCCAACACGCCGCTTGTGAGACAGTGATTACGTGGTTGGTCGCGTGTCCGTAGGTAATGACCAGCACAATCGCCACAATTCCGCTTCTGTGATTGTACAGTACGGGATGGAAATGCTGTAGACTTCAGTTTAAGAAGAGTACCCCCCCACGGCTGCTACTGCGATCGATGTAGGCTTGTATAGAGTGGCATCCACATAGACACTTTTCGGACTACGTTCTACTGCGCGCTTAAGGTAAATCACTTGGGTGCTTCCTCTGCCTTCGTTGCGGACTGGAGACATGTTCATTGGGAGCGGGCCAACATGTACTCTTGCCCGGTATCAAACAAGAAAGTTAGTCGTTGATTGGATGGCTTGTAGATCCACCAAATAGCCAACGCACTGAAGAATGAGCCGGCCTATCTCAGTTGCTTGAGGCGTTCCCTCTGGGACAGGAGGAAAGCCTCTAGAACCTCTTCAAACGTATTGTCCCAAGATCTTCCAAATTGACATTGGAGATGTATAATGGGAGGCCTAACGCGTTCTTGTAAGCTGCGCGTATCATTGCATTGACTTTGTTGACATCTCTTCTGAGCAGTAGGAGGTAGGAAGTCCATAGGAAAGGCGACTGATGGCAGGCTCCTGGACCTATTATGTCATTTTTTTGGTACAGATCAACCACATGCATCATAGAACAGAGTATGTGGAACTTGAAATGCCATTTCGGAGGTTCAGTATATTTCTTAAACAGCGCCAGATCTAGGTGAAGGGGGTGCAAGTTGGGAGCATGACCCTTAGATCCACATGTATACACAAATTACCGCAGAATTTTTCTCCTTTTCCAGAAAAGTGATCGGTCATTAAACATTGGCAAGACTTTAGGAGCAATTTGGGCCAATATGCTACGTCATTTCGAACAGAGGCAATGTATTTTTTAAAACACCGCTAAAGATGTGTTGTGAACACGTGCATACCGCCGACAGGCTCGTACTGCTGGGTGTTTCTCTGAATCCCGCAAGTTTCCCTTGTATTCTGGTATGCTGTCATATGGAATGAATTTGCTTACAACTAACTGTCGTTCAAGGTGCGCGGCGTAGGTAAACTTACATTAAAATACATACTGTTTAACGTAAATAATCATGGAATATCGTGCAGAAGCATGGCATTTTGTTAACATTGTGTCTGGTATGTCCCACTTACTGAATATTATTTTGCCTGTTAATCAGGCAGCCATGCTTCCAGACCTCACTTTGCATGGGCTTCACAGATACGATCTTTGTTTTTGGTGGCGTTGTATGCGAATCCCACTTTGCACTAAAGTTTGGCAAACACAAGTTTGGCGTTTACCGTCCTTTACAAGAGCATAATTTCCAAATACATGGTGTCTAAATATAATCTACTGCCCTATTTATCAGCTTCTTGCCTTTTCTCTATATGTACTGCCTCTATGCATCCACATGTTTCTGTCTCGTAGCCAAGACATCGGCCTCCGTTGATTCCATTTGCCGCTGTTGTTTCTGTCATAACACGCAACGATACTTTTCTTCAGACACGTACGGCGGCCCGGGTAACGAGACAACAGGAGAAGCAGAGCCATGACAGAAATCAGTCAAGAGCACCTTGCAGTGAATGCAAAGCGGGGCGATCTCCCCTCTGCCCTTTTCAGACAGCTTTCGGTCCCTGGTGCCTAGTACAATCCTGTCGTGAATCATTTCGTCATGCAGAGTAGCGAAGTTGCACATATTAGCAAGTCAATGCAAGTCTGTTATGAACTCTTCGACTTTTTCCCCTTCTCTCTGCTCTCATCTGGAAAAGGTAGCCCGTTCGTACACAATATTTCTACGGAGTAGGAAGTGATTCTCCCTGCAGTACATCGCCGTAAGACTTCTTCTGCTCTTCCGTTAACTTCAGGGCCAGCAGAATGTCTTCCGCTTTATCTCCCATGTAGTAAACCAGGGCGTGCACCTGCTCCTCGGAAGCTTTCGCACTCATGCCACGGTTGACTCGAAAACGTTCGAAACGCCGCTTCCATTGTGACCAGTCGCTTGGGCTTGTGAAGCGGAGTTCCTCGGGCGGTTTGCACTGGAAAGTGCTGCTGGATGTCGCCATCGCCGTGTGACTCACAGAGCTTCTCTCGGTGCTGCTTTCAGAGTTCATAACGCTGCCAACATGCATTGTTCGTGTGCGCGCAGCGCAGAGAGAGACGACCGACACGTTCGGTGTCTGGGTACGAAAAGTTCAGTTCAGTCGTTCAGTCGGTCCGACTCTTCGTGACCCTATGGACCACGTCACGCCACGCTTTCCGGTCTCTCACTATCTTCCTAACATCACATAACTTCATCTGCAGTGCCTCGAGGATGCCATCTAACCATCGCGTTCGCTGCCTACCCCTTCTCCGGCGACCCTCAACCTTTCCCAACATCAAATCTTTCTCTAGCGACTCCTCTGTTCTCATCAGATGACCAAAGTAGCTGAGCTTTAACTTTAGAATTTGACCTCCATTGAGCAGTCAGGGTTTATGGTCGACAATATTATCCAAAGTGTTCGAGGGAGTAATCAATACTAGGCTCGAAAAGTTATTTCACAAATACAGCATTATAACCAGCTCTCCGTATGGGTTTGTGAAGCAAAGGTGCGCTGAACAAGCATTGTTAACCATAAAAGAAAAAATAATTGATAACATTGAATGTCGGAAATATACCCTTGGCTTATTCCTGGATTTTCGAAAAGCATTTGATTGTGTACAACATGATATTTTATTAAGTAAATTGGGTGATTATGGAGTCCGTGGTGTGCCACTAGATTTATTAAGAAGTTATCTGTGGAACAGGCTACAGTTTGTACGAGTTAATAACTGCTGCTCTACTAACATGGTTATACGGCAAGGTGTTCCCCAAGGATCAATTTTGGGACCATTGTTATTTATAGTGTATGTTAATGATATCACAAATATTCCTAACTCACCTGATTTGATCATGTACGCGGATGATACCAATATTTTTTTTACCGACTGTGCCTTGTCTAGATTAGAAATTACGGTCAGTGAATATTTAAACAATTTAGAGATTTGGTTGACGGCAAATAAACTCAGTTTGAATCTTAATAAGACTACCTACATTATATTTAGGCCAATCAACACCACTCTTCAATGTAGTATAGTAATTAAATATAACAGCAACGTTATAAAGCAAGTTACGAATCACAAGTTTCTAGGCGTTTGGTTCAATGAAAACCTTTCATGGAATACGCACATTTTAAATTTAGTAAAATACTTGAGTAGAATTGTAGGATGTCTTTACAGAATTTCTAATTTGGTACCCGTTTGGTTAAAAATTTCAATTTATTATGCTCTTTTTTTATTCCAAACTAACATACTGTATTCTCATATGGGGAACCACAACTTCTACAAATATTAATAAGCTGCTTGTTCTTCAAAAAAAAGCTCTTCGAGCTATTGAAGGTTATTACGGTATACCGCGCGACTTGCCTACAGAACCCTTATTTAAAAAATATGCCATATTAGCCGCCAGTCAGATTTACTACTTTCGTCTTCTGCAGTACATTCACCATAATAGGCTGTATACTACTCTACCTGATAGATCTACAGTAACGTATGACCTGCGAACACGAAAAAAACTTGTACCTATTACCCGAACCAACTATGGAAAACAGAAATTAACTTTCAGGTGCCATCCCTAATCAACAACACACCAAATGTGGAATTTTCATTGGCACCTAGGGTATTTAAAAAGAACTTAAAACAATATTTAAATGAATATCCCCTATAATTGCAATGGTGGTAGTAACTGTATTTTTCTCATATGTAATCTTTTTTGTGTAAATATTTTTTGCTTTTAGTGTAAATATTTATGTTATTGACAGCGTGATCTGTTGATTTGTATATATCCAATGAATACTGCATGTATGCATATATTTTACATATCGTATATAAGTGTTGCATAATGTTTTTTTTTTTTATTTTGTATACACTAGAGGTGTGTGCTGTTGTCTGTTGTTATCTGTTTTGGGAGCCAAGGCCCAGTCAGGCTTGCCGCCTTTTGCCTTGGCTTCCCCTTTCTTGTAAAAGAAAGAAAGAAAATAAACTCCAACTCCAACTCCAACTCCAACTCCAACTCCAAAATATCGACTGATTTGATCTTCTGGCACTCCAAGGAACTCTCAAGAGTCTTCAATTCACAGTCCAACTCTCGCATCCATAGATCACAACTGGAAATACCATAGCACGAGTTATACGGATCTTGGTTGGCAGACTAATGTATCTGCTCTTTACTAGGCGGTCAAGGCTAACCACTGCTCTCTTTACCAGAAGCAGGCGTCTCCTAATTTCATGGCTGCAGTCTCCTTTCGAGGTAATCTTGGAGCCAACGAAGAGAAAATCTGTCACAGCTTCCACTTCTTGTCCATTGATGCTCAAGGACTTGATAAGGCAAGACGCCATGATCTTTGTCTTTTTAATGTTCAGTTTAGGCACAAACTTCTCACTCCCTTCTTGTAAGCCGATCAGAAGTCTCTTGAGTTCCACTTCACTTTCTGCATTAAAGTGGTATCATCCGCATATCTAAGGTTGTTGATACGTTTTCCAGCAATCTTCACTCCAGCTGAAGACTCGTCCAGACCGGCCTTCCTCATGATGCACTCTGCATATAGGTTAAATAGGCAAGGCGACAGTATGCAGCCTTGCCTCACTCCTTTCTCAATCGGAAACCAATCAGTAAGACCATGCCCAGTTCTGACTGTGGCCTCTTGCCCCTCGAACAGGTTCCTGAGGAGACGGATGAGGTGATTTGGAACTCCCATCTCTTGGAGAGCTTGCCACAATCTGCTGTGATCTACGCAGTCAAACGCTTTCGCATAACCAATAAAGCAGAAGTAGGTGGGTTTCTGGAAATCTCTTGCTTTTTCCATGATCCAGCGAAGGTTGGCAATTTGGTGTCTAGTTCCTCTGCCCTTGCGAAGCCCAGCTTGCACGTCCGGAAGCTCCCGATCGACATACTGCTGCAGCCTACCTTGGAGGATTTTCAACATCACCTCGCTAGCATGCGAAATAAGCGCGATCGTGCGGTAGTTGGAACAATCTTTGGCACTGCCTTTCTTTGGAATGGGGATGTAACGTGACCTCCGCCAATCCTGTGGCCACTGCAGGGTTGTCTAAATCTTCTGACATAATGTACGCAGAATGTTAACAGCGTCATGGTTGATTTTTTGAAGCAACTCAGCTGGAATGCCATCCATTCCGCTAGCTTTGTTCTTAGCAAGGCTGGCAAGGGCCCATTCAATTTCACTCTTCAGGATGCCCGGCTCGAGATCAGTAGTCACAACCGTCTTATGTTGAGTTTGCACATCCGGGTCCTTCTTGTACAGGTCTTCTGTGTATTCCTGCCACCTCTTCTTTATCTCTGAGGCTTCAGTGAGGTCCTTGCCTCGTTTGTCCTTTATCACGCCCAGCTTAGCACAGAAGCTTACTTTGATATCTTTGATTGTCTTATACAGAGCCTTTGTGTTCCTTAATTGGCTGTTGTCCTCAACTACTTGGTACTGTATGTTCAGGAAGGCATTCTTATCTCTCCTTGCTTTTTTCTGAAAATCCGCATTGAGAACCTTGTATCTTTCTCTTACCCCCATAACTTTTGCCATCCTCCTTTCCTCAGCTATTTGCAAAGCCTCTTCAGATAACCAGTTTGCTTTCTTGCATTTCTTTTGCTTTGGAACTACCTTAGTAGCAACTTCTTGTATTATATCACGAACATGAGTCCAGATCTCTTTGGGCTCTTTGTCTTCTAGATCTAATTCTTGAAATCGATTCCTCACTTCCACAGCATATTCTAATGGAATTTGATCCAGATCATACATGAAAGGCCTTCTAGTTTTCTGCGTTTTCCTCAATCGAAGATTAATTTTGGCAACAAGAAGCTGATGATCGGTGCCACAATCGGCCCCAGGCCCTGTTTTTACTGCTTGTATAGCGCTTCTCCATCTCTGCTGGCAAAGAATATAATCGATCTGATTCCTGTACAGACCGTCCGGTGAAGTCCATGTGTACAGGCGCCTCTTGTGCTGTTGAAAATTAGTATTCGCTATGGTCAGGTTGTTTTCTTCACAAAACTCTACTAGCCTCTGCCTAGCTTCATTTGGCTCGCCAAGACCGAACTTGCCTATAATTCCGGATATTTCTTCCCTCCCGACCTTAGCATTCTAGTCTCCTATGAGAAAAACGACGTCTGATGATGGGGTGCGGTCTAAAAGGCATTGTAGGTCCGCATAAAATCTCTTAACGTCAACTTCTCAGCAGTAGTGGTTGGTGCATAGACTTGGATAACGGTTATGTTGAAAGGGTGACCGCGGATCCGAAGTAAAATCATTCGGTCGTTTTTGCGGTTGTACCCTAGCACTGCTTTGCCCATTCTTCTGTTTACTATGAGAGCGACCCCATTCCTTCTCCTGGATTCGTGCCCACAGTAAAAGACATAATGGTCACCGGAGTTAAATTCTCTCATTCCGGTCTACTTGAGCTCGCTGATACCCAAGATATCAATGTTCAATCTGTCCATTTCTCGCTTGACGACATCCAGTTTACCTTGCGTCATAGATCTTATATTCCATGTTGCTCTGTGATATATCTCCTTGCAACATCGGACTTTCCGGTCGCTTCCGAGACACATCTACAACTGAGCGTCCTTTTGGCTTTAGCCCAACCGCTCCATTCGTCCTGGAGCTACTAGGAATCGCTCTTTGTTCATCCCCAGTAACCTGTAGGATGCCTTCCAACCTGGGGGGCTCATCTTCCGGCGCCATATCATTAACGATATTGTGACTGGCCATAGGGTTTTCTTGACAGGAAATACTGGAGTGGGTTGCCATTACCTTCTCCAGTGAATCACATTTTGTCAGAACTGTCTGCCGTGACCTGTCTATCTTGGGTGGCCCTACATAGCAGAACTCACGACTTCATCGAGTTTCGCAAGCCCCTCCGCCACGACAAGGCAGTGATCCACGAAAAGCCTTTGTTCAATGTCAATGCGTTCCCACGCTAGCGCGAAGCGCCGGATGTTCTCCTCGCCTGGGGTGTTTTCTTACGCGCGCCGGTTCGTCGTCTCCTCGGTTGCCGTTGTCGGCGCTGCGGGCTGCGTGATTTCTCTCGCATGCCAACCGCACACTCAATATAAGAGCTTTATACCGTGCCAGTTGCGAAATTCCGCTTCACAAAGTGGCTGGTTTTAGTACGCATTTTTCGGATGCCTATGAATTGTCGCGCCATCTAGACGCGGTCAATAAAAGTCTTGTGCTGTTGTCATAATTGCTTTCGGTAAATTACTCTTTTCCTTGCGTTTTTTGCGCCTGTTACCTCTGGGACTGTTATCTCTAAAAATTGCACTGTTGAAAATTGAAAAAAGCACTGTTGAGTATATATTATGCTCCGTGTGATTGTGCGTTTTTTATTTATCTGAAATTTTGCAATTTAGGCACAGTTTAAGGCCGTTGGCGCCATCACTATCCATTGGCACCGAACTTTGACCAATCAAAACCTCCGTTTTTACACATTTTCCCTCTACGAAGTTTCGCAAGTGGAAATATTAAAGACCTCCTGGTGTATGCGGCTCTTCTGAATAAGAAATAAAAAAAAAGAATGATACTATCTGAAACGAATACGGCAAAATTTTGAGTTGCTTTATCTTTCTTAACACCTGTCGCCTGGTGGTGTGAAAGCATTTCTTACGCTCCTACACTAGCAGTCGACTTTGGAAAGGCGCAGCAGGCACCCTTTAAGGAGAAGTGTGCAAACTTTCCTTCAGAACTCAAATAGATGGCGTTCCGCCTGCCGTACCCTTCCGAGGCGACCGCCAGGTAGCAGCGAAAAAGATGATTTCACAGTACCAGGCGACAGACCTTGAAATAGATAAATCCTCCAAAACAACTTTCGTATTCGTTCTATTCTATGTTCAACCTTTTTGAATATTAGCCAGCGTAAATTAAATATGCGTCCTCTCTTCTCTATCCGCCATTTACTGATTTTCCGTGAAGCAAGCGGCGATATCAGTTGCGGGCAGCATGCCGCCGTGCAGGTGGTTGTCACCAGCGTGGTGATGGTAGTGCAGAGGGTGCAACCAGAAGTAAAAGCATAACCTTCTCTATTTCATTTCCAAATTCGCCATCGCGCTTCGCCACTAGTTCTGGAGTAGGCTATCGCCACGCACTCGCGCGTTTTATTTCATAAAGCTCATTGCTGCACATGCATTCCCGGAGTGTTTGATTGATATAAAAAGCCTAAATCCCCTTAACATTTTTCATCTATTCTTGCAGCAGCCGTATTTGTCGTTCCTGTTGCCAATGCCAGATTGTCTAGAATATACCGTTTAGTGTGCCTATTGAGGGTTCCGAGGCGGCACCGAAAGCAATGACTGGGAGGGGCTGCCACAAGGGGCGCTGACAATTAGTGATTGGAAGGCGTTTAGAGCGGCTTTAGGAGGGAGCGTGCTGCCAGGAAGTTGGCTGAAGCACTCTCAATCGAATCGGAAGAGGCGCCTTTGGTATGTGTGCGCCTTCCTCTTCCCGCTTAATGCTTTACGCAATCTAAAAGTCGTGCTGCGTCAATCAGGGCCGTGAGCAGGACTCATTTCCACAGATTAGAAGAGGTCCACTCTAGCGCATAGAAATTAAACATGTCCATTTGTTGGAAGGAAACTTTGCATGGACAATATTTTGATGCAGAATTTTGATGCGTTATCACTATCACAAATGAAAGCATACTACATAGGATACGCACGAGGCAAATGACACCAGCCAACGAAACGCACACGGCAGCACCAGCTGCACAAACGATGTCATCTGAAAAGCGAAAGCCTCTGTTAAACGAGACTGTCTGCCGCGGCTGAGGCCGATATGGCCGCTCGTTTTTATAGCGAGAAATTATGAAGCTCTAAATTTAAGCCGCGGAAGACTAAAAAAAAATTGAAATGTAAACCCTATTATGCTTTCTGTGTGTTTATTTAGAATTATGATGATGATGCCTCAGCACAACTACTGTAGCCAGAGACCTCAATTGGTGACTGGTGGAAGTCATTGCAAAATATACATAAATGGGTTTGTTAAAAGGAAAGGCAGAGAGTTTGGCCGAAATGATTAAAATCTGATCTGCCACTCTGCACTGGAGAAGGGTAGGGGGAGAAGAAAGAGGATCATGATGGGTGACGATGTGGTAGAAGGCATATGAAAACACATTCAGGCTCGTCAACTTGCTTTACAATTGCGAATTCAGTCCGGTGACGCGCACAAAAAACGGCAAAGTGCCCGCACTGCCTGGAAACACTCCCCCTTGCCTTGTCAAGCGCCCAGCAGCAGGTGCTCTCACAAAAGGCGCCACCCATTTTTATGGGGTACTGCCACCGCACGGCACACCAGCCAGTACATTCTAGGCGCTGTATTAATACCACGTAAATATGTATTGCTTAAACTGGAGAAACAACTGGATTTGCATGCTGTTTTGCAATAAAGCGTTTTTGAACGCTGTGTCAAGTGCCACCATAAGCAAATAATTTAGGTGCCTTTTCACATCATACCTTATAACAACAGGTCAAAAAGTATGTTACGTCGTTTTATGGCGCATAACCGATTAAAGCGATCTTACAAGCCATCAACAATAGCGAAACCGAATTTGCAGCGCCCATAGCTATCCTGATGTTACAATGCAAAGACTACAGTGGCTGAGGTCATCCCTGATTTTTTAAGAAACAAATGTTCAGCTACCCATCTGTTATAGGCGGAGGTAGCAGTCGTTTCCTTTCGAACGATGTTGTTCTTTGGCGATTAAAGTTTTTGTAGTAAAAAAAATCTTGAACCCCTCTACATGCATGGACGAAAACCATCGCCAATCATTCATTTGGTAGCGTAGATTGGTCGTCACCTTCGCCAACAGTCCGGCGTCGTCCACTGCGGGAATAAGGCATATCTAACACCTCTCCAACTATTCCGATCCTGTGCTAGCTTCAGCCACCTTATTCCACTACCGTTCCTATCATCTCCCCAGTGGACGTCTGCTGCCTCATGCCTCGCTTGCCTTCTCTAGGAATCTAGTTCTTTACCATTAACAATCAACCCTGAGTTTGACTTACATTACATGTTCTACAAATGCCCGTTTTGTTTTCTTGTTGCAAGCATTTTTTCTCCTGTGCGTTTGTTTCATGACCCACTCTGCCATGCTCGTGTCTGAAAACGTGGCACCTAAGAATTATCTTTTGTAGATATCAAAGCTAAATCACTTAAGCTTTGACAAAAAAAAGCAAATCTTATGAACTCCTAACCGCAGAATGAGGTTGGCAATTGCATCTGTATAATCTCGTTCGCCATCATATTACCACGTCGGCTTGTCGTTTCATCATATCTCTTCGCATCCTTCCCTCTCGTTTCACTATGGGCTTGCCGATTGATAAGATTCAATTGTTTCTCATTCGTTCTCATTTCTACGCCAGACTATCACTGCCGGGCCTAAGCTTCTTCGGAAGGTACATCTGGTTTCCGATAGGAACGACCCGCTTTCACTACAGCGGCAGCGCAGCCGGCCTCAAGTTCCCTGCTTGTGGCAGCTTGCTTCGAATACATAAAGACACTTTAGTAGGCCCGTCTAAATACAACCAAGCTCGACCAACCAACGGACATCTCCCACAGTATGTCACAGAAAACTTATGTATCCATGAGATGGGTGTGGTTCCGCCTAGGGTGCAAAATTGTAAGCGCGGGGTGCACGATATATGGGGCAGTTTGCCCTGTTTCCCCAATGTAGTCCAGTTGCTTGCAGAATGGACTATGATACTAGATCGAAGACGAGGAGAATGTGTTTCCTCTCCTTTCGAAGTGGTACCAAATGTGTTTTGAAGGCGTGCAAAGAGCAAAGCAATAAACGTTGTCAGTTGGCATGCAGGACATTCTTGCAATTGGCGGTACGGAGACATTTGATTGCACACTCGTGCGTTCGCCCATCTACCTCTGCATGAACGAGCACTTCAACTGTTCTGGTGTCCGCTGAACGAATCACCCTGATATATGGGAACTTGAGCTCAAAGGTGCGTATGACATGCGGTCGCTCGCACATCTGCAAGAGCTATAAGTTGGTTAGTTAGTGCGGAGTCCTTTTTTCAAGAAGCCAGCCTATACCATCGGATTTTCCTAAATATATGCCAGCGGTATGATCGCTGAGGTACAGAGATATTCTAGGAAACTATCCCTAGCGCTCTTTTGTACGCGTCGAAGAACTGTTTTGCCGGCATCATTCATGAGACCCCTTGGAGAATAGTGGGTTCGGCGTAAAAATTATTTATACACGCAGCATTACGCTGTTGTGTTTCATGTGTATGGTTCTACCAAAGGATAGCGCATTCCTTGTTGTACACTGGACTCACGCTGGGTGGTATAAACATGTATCGGAAGGGTATTCTCGAATATAAGTAATATAGCCTTGCCTAGCAACACACTCACTTGGCATTTTTATGGGATTATGTGGAATGCATACCCTTTCATTGTTACTTAGCGGTTTTCGATGGTCTCGCTGAGGATGATGAAGAGCGGCAGACTCTCAGAAGACGACGCTGAGAGTGGTGATATCGATGCTTTCATCAACGTTAGTTGTGTGGATAGCTATCTGACTGTGTATCTTCCCCGTAACATCTCTTGGTGGAGGTGAATCCATTCGATCCTCTGTTGCAAGCTGGATCTCCGTAGCGGCCACCACGTCGGTATCACTACAGTGACTACAGACGCCACTACTACTACGGCCGCCGCACCTGCTGTCGTCATGGCCCCCCCTGTGACCCCGGAACCTTGATCGGGACCGACGACGTGTATGTAGACGACTGGTTATCCCGTTATGAGCGACTGAGCAAGCACAATTGGTGCAATCCCACACTAATGCTCACGAATGTTATCTTTTACTTGACTGGGACCGCGCGGGTGAGGTTTAAAAACCGTGAAGATGACCTTAGTTCTTGGGATAATTGCAAGCAGAAGCTCCACGACCTGTTCGGAAAGCCTATTAGCCACCACCTCGCAGCAAAGAAAGCGCTCACCTTTCGCGCCCAAACGTATACGGAGTCTTCACTCCCTTATATCTGAGACTTCCTACCTCTGTGCCGCTAAGTCTACCAAGTCATGCCTGAGGAGGATAAGTCGGCCATATAGTAAAAGGCATTGCCGACAATGTCGCTAACCTCCAATTGTGCAGAAAGTTCTCTATTCCCTTCAGCAATAGCATAACATTACATGTTCCTCTAAACACATTATCTCCTTATCATTTGTTGCTTGAATTTGTTGTGAAGCATTTTTGTATTTTTTATTATTATTTTTTTTTCATGTCAGTTGCGGTTCCCTGTGTGGTTATTATCCTGTGACTTTGTACTTCTCCCCCCCCCCCACCTTTGTAGAAAGTTTTAGGAATTGTCCCCCTTAGATATATGCCGTATCAGGGCCCTTCGCAAAGCCTGTCCCTTTGTAAGGTGTATCTGCACCAAACCCGCCTTAGTGGTGACTAATCATCTACCCGGTACTGTGGTTTTTTTCCTGGTACTGCCGCCTTTACTTCTTTTGCAGGCCATAGGATCTCTGGTTCCAGGTTGAGATACATACTTAGGATTAATATTTTTTTTTGTCAGTTGTGGTTCACTGTGCGGTTATTATCCTATGACTTGGTACTCCCCTCTCCTCCCCTACCTTTTAAGAATTGTCCTGCTAGATATATGCCTTATCAGGGCCCTTTGCATAGCCTGTCCCTTTGTAAGGTGTATCTGCAACAAACCCACATAAATGGTGACTAATCATCTACCCGGTAATGTAGTTTTTCTTGGTACTGCCGCTTTTACTTCTTTTGCAGGCCACAGAATCCCTGGTTCCAGGCTGATACATACATACTGAATTTTTTTTTCACTTCATGACCCATTTTCTTCTCACCCATCCTCTCCTCCCCACTCCTTAACGCCTACTTTCTTCGCACCCACTTTCCCCTCCCGAGCTTTTCTTCCTCCGAAGCAAAAGCGTATTTAAACCCCTGCCAGTGATGATCGCTTTGCCCAGACGAAGACAAGTCCACTTGTCAAAACGTTGGCTCATCTGCGAACTGAGGCGAACCCCATTCACCTTGTTCAGTTCTTCTTCATACCATGCAAACCATCTTCTTCTTCTCGTTCTACCTCTATCGAAAATGTGAAATCGTTGCGTTCAAATTTCGCATTAGGAAGTGGGGCATTCGTTGGGAACTTTTTTAAATGATTTTTTTTTTCTTGCCTATAGTATTTGGTGGATGGATTCGGGTCTGCAAACACTGCAAACCCAGTAAAATAAAAAAAATGAATTAGGCATTTGTTTACTTACCGAGTCTTGCTAACGGCTTCTAAATCTCCAGTTGCACTAAAAATCTTACAGCGGTAAAAAAAGCTAACGAATAAAATCTCGCTTTAAACGTTTTCCACGGGGCTTCAACAATGCTTGCCCCGTTTTTGGCGTCAGCCCTCGTCTCGCTTGGGAGGTCCGATATCAGCGGCCGCACCTACGACACGGCGCCAAGCCGGAGTCAGAACGGATAAGGCGTACCCTCTGCCAGCCTCAGTGCCAAAATGGTAGCGGGCCAACTGCAAAATATGCAGAGGGAGGGAAAATGCCTTGTCGCAGCAGTGTCGACCGACAATGCCTGAGCGCCTAGTGATCATTCTCACTTTGATCCTGACAGCCACAGTTCATTGAGAAAGAGTTGGTTTGTGCATGTAGTTACTGCTGTCACGGTGCCTTTTCTCCTCTCATGCACGTATTCTGCTCTGAACGCAAACGAATGGCCGAATGCGCAGTTTGCGCATCTCATGACGTTTCTTATGTGTTATAAGCACCTCTTCTTGTTCGGTTTCGTGAATTTCAGGGCAAGGACACGAAGGAGAAAACCCTGCACAAGTACCAGCCGCACATTTGTGGTTCCGCTAGCGCCTATCGTAGAATATGCGCAGATATCACCAAATAGTCTTAACCAAGTTGTTTATTAGTACTTTGCTATCTGCTAACCCATTTCGTCGAGTCCACGAAGTACGGATAAAACGGCTTCGGCTTTATGCTGAGCAAATCTGGGACAGGTGCGGTAGACAAAAACGGGTGTCTCTGGTTTCCAGTGAGTAAGAGGAATATAGATCGCACAATGGTTCGCGTACACTATAATTCGGTCTGTGGGTTGAGATGGAGGTTGAAGGGAGGTTCGCTTGCCTGCTAGCCAGAATTTAAAGAGAACTGTTTCAACCTGATACTTCACATGATAGTCACTATAAAAGAGACTAAAGAGCTTAAAATTTTGACTAGCACCCACGTCAAAGAGCCTTTCCTGTCATGGTCAGCCCCGGAGCATTTCAAATGTTTTCAGAGAGCATTCAGGGTATTGTCTTTGCATCTACGTAGAGGTGTGTCCTATATTATTCATCGCATTTTACCCCGTAACGCCATTCATTCTGCAAGCTGTAACAATGGGCTGAGAAAATCATTTTTTTGATAAACGAACCAAATTCAACAACTGGCTCTAAGTCCTCTCCACTTCTCCAGAGAAGTGGATCCTCTACTTCAGACGAAGCTCCAGACGTCCTCGCGGCGTCAGGTTGCGAGACATCAGGCGCATGCTACCCATGCATGATTTCAGCTCAGGTCGGCACAGAGGCTAGGCCTAGTGCTGCCGCTGCCACGCTGGCAGAGGTACCTTCGCCGGAGTTGCTCGCTGCAACTCGTGCCCTGCCGTCGACAGCTCAACCTGACCATCGGCCTCAGGTTCAGCTTGGTGCTCCAGGTTCTTCAGCACCAGAGCCCATTCGGCCTTCCCAAAATGCACAACAGCCCGTATGTGAACTGTTCTCTGGGCGGAACACGGCTATGGCCACCCAGCTAACACGCCGAGATGGACATCCAACAGTGCGACCTGATGAGACATGCTCTACAATGGAATTATCGGCTCCACCATCCGTGTCAACGAGCACCCGTGCCCCTCACAAGCGTCCTTCGGAAGATAATCAACCGAATTCGTCCTCGGCAAGTGGTGGTTATCAAGGAAAGCGCTGCTGTTTAACTATCGAAAACCAGGTTGCACCTACACCGGGATCGTCATCTTACAAAGTGGCGATTAAATCTCTAGCCAACAAAAGCCTCACCGATATACCAAACAGGATCATCCAGGCCAATTTGGATGCGTGTCTCGGAACCAGAGGTTTTTGGGGTGTCACAGCAAGGAAGAAGTCAAACACTATAGCAGTGTGGCTCCCGACACTTACTGCGGTGGAACGTATCCAAACGCGTAGTTTTATTTCAGGCACAAGTGAGATCTCAGTGCCTGTGCAAGTGTATCTAGTTGAAGGCTCCGACTTGCAGCGTTGCGTCGTTTACAACGTCGACATAAACAAAGATCACACCACCCTTCAACGTGAGCTGTACTGCCCAGCGCACCGAGTCATTCAGGCCCGACACATAGGAAAGGGGCGTTCCTGCATGATCACCTTGCAAGGCCCTCCGACAATCCCAGCCTGTCTGTACTATCGCGGCCATATAAACCGAGTGTGGTGTACTGTTACAACTGTTTTCGGGCAGGGCACATGCGCAAATCTTGCCCTTTTGCTACTGCCGATGAAGGTGCGTCTGAAGGAAAAGTCACGTACCGATGCGGCCTCTGCAAATCGAATGACCACGAGATAACATCTTCAAGTTGTCCGACAAAGCCAAAGGCAACGCAGAAGGCTTGTGTTCTGAACGTAAGCGTTGGCCAATAGAAGACATGACACCAGTGCAGACATCCAATCGCTTTGCAGCTGTCCAGTGGGATGATGACGAGTGACCAGAGCTTCCTGAGCCCGCTTCGAATGCACCTCCAGCTAAGACAAAGTCTAACGATACGGTTCTCAAGAACGCCGTCGACAACAGCCAATACAGCAGCGTACTGATCTACCAGACGACGATATGGCTGTAGTGGATGAGCAAATCAATCTTCTCTTAGCAGAGGTCTCTAAGCTCCGACAACACCGCGAAATGCTTGCTCGACGTCGGCGAGCTGCGGAAGTAACTGTCAAACCTCGTAATTGTCCAACACCGTCGCCTTCATCCCGCGCAACAGGGCCATTTGCTGCATCTTCCCAGTGTACCACAACGCCCAATGATAACTCTGCAACATCGCTGCTCCGCTATATGGTCAACCAGTTGGACAACCTGACATCTGTGATACTGCAGCGCTTGGACTAGCACACGAAAATGGCGAAATCCGGTCGTCCTGGTGTACTACAGTGGAACTGTAGAGGCATTTCCACGAAGGTGGCTGAGGTCAAGACCCGACTGCGATTTAACAAGCTTCGGGTGTGGGCTATGTTACTTCAGGAAACAAACGCCTTGCCATCTATTCCGGGCTTCAGCGGCTACGTGTCTCCTTCAATGACCGACCATCGCGTGCAGACTGCCTCTCCCCCGGGAAAGGCGGCGGTATATGTTGAAACGCGTAGTCCTCAGGTGCACCTTTCTCTCGAAAACTGATGCACATCATACCAAGAGGTAGTAGCAGTTGCTGCGAAATTTCTGAAAGGAACCGTTGTCCTTGTTTCATATTACGTTCGACCAGCAGGAGGCGCCTCTTCCCACATTAATCTCGGCTGGTTATTAAGTGTTCGTCGGCAATACCCCGGATGTCCAATTTTAGTCGGAGGCGACTTTAACGCCCCTCACCCGAATTGGGGGTATCCGACTGCAAGCCCTCGTGGTAGGCGTGCGCGGGACGCCTTCACTGATGCCCTGTTTGTTCTGCTTAATCACCCTGGGACAGCAACACGGCCTGTGCGTCACATACCTAGTGCTGCCTATGCTACAGACTTGACGTGGTGGTTGGGCGCGGGAACTCCTCATGGCACATGGAGCCAGACTGCTGGGGAAGTGATCACCACCCTATCCTCATCGGTCTCCATCGCTCCCGTCTCCACCCTTTACGCCGCAAATGTTGTGATAAACTGGGACACCTTTCGCTCATGTCTCGACAGTCAGTCTTCAGATTAGCCGTCACTCCTTGTTGACCGTATACAGAGAGCACTAAGCAGCGCTACGACTACTACCTGGATTGATGTAGGTCGACCAGCACCAGATTTCGGCCTGCTTAACTTGTGGGCAGCCCGTCATCAAGCTGAGCTGGCTGCTCCGCGAGACCATACTTCGGGGCAGGCACGTACACGACTGAATTATCTTACTGCGAAGGCTCGGAGATATGAACGCGATCTATCGCGACGCCAGTGGCATGCATGGTGTGAACAATTTTCTGAAAAATCGTCGAATACCTCACTCTGGTGAACGTTTCGTGCAATGGAACACGGTCGTCGTTCTACTGACGCAGCAGCAACAGCGTGCTTTGCGGCTAATCTGTCGCCGGGCGATTTCGCCGAAGAAGCTGCTCGAAAATTTTTCCCAAAATACGATATTGCCACCTAGCGTTGCCAGGTGGCGCATGACTGAGGTGTGAAAGGAGGACGAAGTTGAAGAGGACGAAAAAGTGTCGCTTGCACGTTTGCGTCTGTGCTGCTGTGTTCTTGTGTCTGGGCTACCCCCTGCTATCATTGGTATCCTTAGTCATCGTGTACGTGACATTCTGGTGGAGCTGCTGGGAAAAACGATCGCCTATGCAAGAATCTCCATCTACAAGACGTCGCGCCAGCCCTGTACCATTGGACACCCCCGTGCATCGCTCCAGTCGACGGCTCCAGGGACTGTCTCCGGAGTTTCAGCCAGCACCCGCCGCCATGACATCTAGTGCTCCTGCGCAGCAGGTGACGGGCCTCGCACCGGCCTGTAACTACACCTTGCAGGCCCCTCGGGTACCGAAGACTTTCCATGGGGACCTCTTTGAGGATGTGGAGGACTGGTTCCTTCAGTTTGAACGTGTCGCTGCATTCAACCAGTGGGACGATGCTGCCAAACTAAGGAACGTCTACTTCAGCCTTGAGGACGGCGCCCGTATCTGGTACGAGAACCGAGAGCAAGCTTTAACTTCGTGGCGGGAATTCCGTCGTCAACTGCTCGAGGCGTATCCTAGCGCAGATCGTCGCGACTAGCGCAGATCGTCGCGAGCATGCAGAACGTGCCATTCACTCTCGCATCCAAAGGCCGAATGAGAGTGTCCAAGCATACGTCGAGGACATGACGCGCCTCTTCAGGCGAGCCGATCCCGCCATGTCCGAGGACAAAAAGGTCAGGCACTTGATGCAGGGTTTGAAAGAGCAGTTGTTCGCAGGCCTTGTGCGAAACCCACCCTCGACTGTAAACGGATTCCTTGCGGAGGCCACCACAATGGAAAAGGTGCTACACCAACGTGCCGTGGCTTATGACCGACCTTTTCATACACGCACAACCGCGGAATCATTTGCATCTTCAGAGCGGCATCCCGATGCATTGCGCGAACTGATTCGCAGCGTCGTGCGCGAAGAACTAAGCAAGTTCTGGAGCCCTCTGCAGCAATCGCCATCTTCCGTTTCTGCTATAGTGCGGGAGGAGGTGCGGCAGGCACTCAAGAGCCCTCTTTCGCCTGTAGTTCCGAGCCCGCCATTGCTGTCGGGGACCGACAATCGTCCCACATATGCGGAAGTTCTGCAGAGTCAGGCTCCCCCTTCACCACCGCCCATTCTCGCGTCACCTGCAGTTCCGCTGCCCTCGGTGCAGCCAGTGCAGAACTTCGACAATCGCCCGCTGCCCCGACGCAAAGCCGACATTTGGCGCACGCCTGACCGCCGTCCGCTTTGCTTCCACTGCGGTGAACCAGGACATCTCTACCGGGATTGTCCGTATCGACGCCTCGGTCTCCACGGCTTCCGCATCGACTCGCCTCCTCCCCGGTTTGGTCAACGACCCCGAGTTATTGAGGAGTACCTGGCGGAGCAGCGTTCATCTCGTTCGCAGCGTCAGCCCCGCTCCCCTTCGCCAAGGCGCTCCTCCTCGTTCACTCACGATTCCTCGCGAGAGGACCAAGGCCGCTCCTCTAGCCCTGGTCGGGAAAACTGAAAACAGCGACCTTCGGGGGCGAGGCCGCTGGTAGTCGCTGCGTTGAAGACCTCCCGTCGTCGCCGCTTCGATCCGACCGCGAGCTGCTGATACCGTCACCTAGGGAAGCAAAAAGCGTTTCTCTGGACATTCCGGTTATTTTAGACGGTCGCACTACGGTCAATGCTTTAGTGGACACCGGTGCCGATTATTCAATTTTGAGTGGTCGCATGGCGACTGTTTTGAGGAAGGTGCTCACTGCTTGGCCAGGTGTGTGCCTTCGAACCGCCGGCGGTCATATAGTTACTCCAAAGGGGATGTGCACGGCTCGCATTCAGATTAACGGACGTACGTTCGTCGTTAGTTGCGTTGTTTTAAGTGACTGCTCCCGTGACCTTATCCTCGGCATTGACTTTCTGCGGGAGTACGGAGCAGTTATCGACCTGCGAAATAGACTCGTCACGTTTTCGATGGGACAATCTACCGAACAAGATAGTAGCAGTCCTTGCAATAACGCACTTCGTGTTTCCGCTGAGAGCGTCTCGCTGCCGCCGCGAAGCAGTGCTCTTGTGGAAGTTACCTGTGACGATTTCCGTACCGGTGATGCTGTAGCGGAGGCGAACCATACACTCCTGCTTGCTCATGGCATTTGCGCTCCCCGAAGTTTATTGTCGTTTCACAATGGCCGGGCTGCACTCCTTGTCAGAAATTTTTCTAATGAGTACCGACACTTGTTCCCGGGGACTGCTATCGCTTTTGCTGACCATGTTGCGCACGATCCGGTCTGTTTTGCATCCACGGCAGTAGAAACTAACGAGCCATCTCTTGACAACATCGACATTAACTTTCACTTGTCCAAGGAGAAACGGCGGGCTTTAGAGCAACTGCTGCTAGACTTCAAGCACTGCTTTGCTTCTTCCTCGAAGGTTCGTCAAACGCCCATCACACAACATCGCATCATTACTTATGACGACGCTCGCCCAATACGACAGCAGCCTTATCGTGTGTCTGCCAAAGAACGAGAAGTGATCCAGACGCAAGTTCAGGAGATGCTGGATGATGGTGTTGTGCAGCCTTCACAAAGTCCGTGGTCTTCACCAGTAGTCCTTGTCAAAAAGAAAGACGGCACTCTTCGATTTTGCGTCGACTATCGGAAATTGAATAATGTGACAAAGAAAGATGTATACCCGTTGCCGCGCATCGATGACTCACTGGACAGATTGCGACGTGCGAAGTATTTTTCATCTATTGATTTAAAAAGCGGCTATTGGCAAATCGAAGTAGACGAAAGAGACCGAGAAAAAACCGCATTTGTCACTCCAGATGGCCTATATGAATTCAAAGTACTCCCATTTGGATTGTGCTCTGCCCCAGCTACATTCCAAAGGATGATGGACACCGTCCTCACTGGCCTCAAGTGGCAGATCTGTCTTGTGTACTTAGACGATGTAGTTGTTTTTTCCGAAACATTTGATCAACACCTCGAACGCCTTCGAGCTGTCCTGGAAGCCCTCCGTTCTGCTGATCTCACGCTGAAGCCTCAGAAATGCCACTTCGGGTATACAGAACTCAAGTTCCTCGGCCATGTTGTAAGCGCTGATGGGGTGCGCCCGGATCCCGATAAGACTGCTGCCGTCGCACGATTTCCCGTTCCAGCTAATAAGAAGGCTGTTCAGCGCTTCCTCGGCCTGTGCGCATATTATCGGCGTTTCATTGCGGACTTTTCTCAGATCGCAGAACCTCTGACGCGCCTTACAAGGAAGGACACCTCCTTTGTGTGGAACTCTGAGCAGCAGATGGCATTCTCTTTGCTTCGTGAGCGCCTTCAAACATCCCCTGTTCTGGCGCACTTCGATGAAGCGGCTGACACTGAGGTACACACTGACGCCAGTAGTATCGGTCTTGGCGCGGTCCTTGTTCAGCATCAAGACGGGTTTGAGCGAGTAATAGCCTATGCCAGCCGCACTCTCTCTCGTGCCGAAATGAACTATTCCACCTCAGAAAAGGAATGCCTGGCGGTCGTATGGGCTACTATGAAGTTTCGTCCCTATCTTTACGGCCGGCCATTTAAAGTCGTCACCGACCATCATTGTTTGTGCTGGCTGGCAAATCTGCGAGACCCATCTGGACGACTTGCACGCTGGAGTTTACGTCTTCAGGAGTTTGACATAACCATTGTTTACAAGTCCGGCCGCAAACACGAAGACGCCGACACGCTGTCACGAGCACCCGTTGACACTGGCGATACTACAGCCGATGACGATAGCGGTTTTCTAGGAGCCCTCAGCGCATCTGAGCTCAGGGATCGACAAAGAGCTGATCCAGACATCCTTCCACTCATCGATTATCTGGAAGGGCGTGATACGATTCTGCCTCGACACCTATCTCGGCACCTTGGTTCCTTCTGCATACGGCAAGGCGTATTGTATAAAAGAAACTCCCAGAGCCAAGACAGAACTTACCTTCTGGTAGTGCCATGCGAGCTCCGTGAGGATATTCTCCTTGCTTGCCATGATGAACCAACGTCTGGTCATTTGGGTTGCTCACGGACTCTTGCTCGAGTGCGCAACATGTATTACTGGCCAGGACTTTCCGCAGCAGTGAAACGCTATGTACGAAGCTGTCGCGAATGCCAGCGCCGTAAAACACCGCCCCAGAAGCCTGCCGGATTTCTCAAGCCCGTTAAAGTACCCCGCATTCCGTTCGACCAAATTGGAATGGATCTCCTTGGCCCTTTCCCTTTGTCGCAGGCCGGAAACAAATGGATAGTAGTCGCTACTGACTACTTGACTCGATACGCTGAGACAAAGGCAATCCCTCATGCCACAGCTTCCGAAGTAGCAGAGTTTTTCATGCACAACATAGTCTTGCGGCATGGCGCCCCTTCCTACGTCATTACCGACAGAGGGACAGCTTTCACATCACAGCTGATCGACCGCATATTTGAGCTGAGTTGCACGACCCATCGCAAAACCACAGCGTACCATCCACAAAGCAATGGCCTTACAGAAAGATTGAATAAGACGATTGCGGACATGTTGGCAATGTACGTCGATGTGCAGCACAAGACCTGGGACGAGGTGCTGCCGTACGTTACATTTGCGTATAATACAGCCTTACAAGAGACAACGCGCTTCACACCATTTCGACTTGTTTACGGACGCGAAGTTCAGAGCATGCTCGATTCCATGCTCCCGTGCCCAGATGATGACCAGCTATCCTCAGATGCCCAGCAATATGCCATCCGCGCTGAGGAAGCCCGCCAGCTCGCCCGTGTGCACATTGGGCAGAAGCAGACCACTGACGCGCACCGTTACAACCTCCGGCACCGCCAGGTTCACTACAAGCCTGGAGATCAAGTCTGGGTATGGACACCAGTTCGCCGTCCAGGCTTGTCAGAGAAACTCCTTTCCCGCTACTTCGGGCCGTACAAAGTGTTGCGCCGTGTGAGTGACCTTAGTTATGAAGTTATCCCAGACGGTGCCACACAACCGAAACGTCGAAAACACAGCTCGGACATTGTGCACATTGTGCGACTGAAGCCGTACTACCACCGAAAGCGTATGGCCACCCGCTGTGACCACTCTCTTGCTTTTCACACCATTTTTACCGGCCCTTCTCATTTTTTTTCGGAGGGAGGGGGTAATGCCACCTAGCGTTGCCAGGTGGCGCATGACTGAGGTGTGAAAGGAGGACGAAGTTGAAGAGGACGAAAAAGTGTCGCTTGCACGTTTGCGTCTGTGCTGCTGTGTTCTTGTGTCTGGGCTACCCCCTGCTATCATTGGTATCCTTAGTCACCGTGTACGTGACAATATACTGCCTCCTTCAGCTGCAAATCTTAATTTGGCAGGCATTCTTGAAGACGCATGGAAACTACCATCTGCTGCCGATGCAGATGGAATTGCCAGTCCCTTTTCGATGTGTGAGCTGCTGGCTGCAATTGACGATGTGAAGCGGAAAACAGCGCCCGGCCTGGACAAAATTCAGTATGAGGTTTACAAGAACCTCAGTACTGTTGCACTTCCTCAACTACTAGACACCATAAACAAAGTGTGGCTTGATGGTGTTGTACCCGAGAGCTGGAAAAGCGCTGTCGTGATGCCTATTCCCAAACCTGGGAAGCCTCCGACAGACCTCGCCAACTTACGACCAATCTCCTTAACATCAACGCTTTGCAAGCTCGCAGAGAAAATGCTAGCCACACGACTTTCTTGGTGGCTTGAACAGCACGGCTTTTATCACCCTACGCATATTGGATTTCGTTCATGCATAGGTGCATAGGACGGGTTGGCTGTCTTGGCATCAGCAGTTCTATCATCTACCCGCAGCCGAAATGTACGTACCATATTAGCAATGGACGTTGAAAAGGCATATGACAACATCAGTCATGCTGAAATCCTGAATGCCATTGACATGCTTCATCTCCCTCCGAGAGTACGCACTTTTGTAGCATCATTTTTGGACCGAAGAAAATTTGCAATACGCCTCAGCGGTGACACTGTTGGTTCATTCGTTTCACTACGTGGCGTGCCCCAGGGATCAGTATTGTCTCTGACGTTGTTCAATATTACTTTCATCACATTGGCGTGGCGCTTACATGATAATCCTGAAATCAAGTTTTTGCAATACGCAGATGATATCACGGCATGGGGCACTCACCATGATCTTCTCACTCAAGAGGCCGCCCTTTAGTCAGCATTAGACGTAACCTCTGATTACGCCTCCTCCATTACCTTAAGCTTTCTGAGGGGAAAACTTCATACAAATCAGTCGCCAACCGGTGGGGACGCCGTAAACTTACCTCAAATCCAATCCGTCTCTCTCTATCAGGTACCCCAATGCAAGAAAGTTCGAGCCTGAAAATTCTGGGCTTAACAATTCACCAGTCAGGATCAGCGACTGCTTGGCTTTCTAAGGCAAAAAAGAAAGCACTTCAAACTATGAGTTTATTAAGACGAATAGCACGTAAAACGGGTGGCGCTGGCTCGTCTGTTGCACGCCAGTTAGTGAGGGCGGTTCTGCAGCCACGTATTGTTATCAGGCCCAGTTCCAGTGTCTTACAAGAGCACAATGGGATCGCCTTGAAGCCGTAAATCGAGAAGCTATGAGGACCATACATGCCTTCCACGACTCACACCGGTCATAGCGTTACAGGAGAATGCGAAGCTCAACACCATCGATGAACTGGTGCAGCAGCGCCGTGATGCTCGCAGACTCAAGGCCACTTTGTCACATTCCACGCAAACACTGAGGGCGTATGCAACGTCACACATTATTCTTCAGCCACCTGCGCCAGTTCTCCCTCCCTGGAAATTTATACAGTTAGGAGACAACAAGCCAACTGACATCCGCAGACCAACGTCTGCCTACTCGGCATCGTTGCTTCGCCAGAAATTTGAAGAGCAAGATACTCACCTGCCTCAAGATTCCATAGTAGTGTTCGTAGATGGAAGCCTGCAAGGCTGTGAAGCCGAAACGGCAATCTACTGTCCATGGAGACCTAGCCTGAATCAGACAACTACGTTTCATCTTTCGGAACCACTTACATCTTTTTGCGCTGAGCTCGTGGCAGCTCAGGAGGCACTCTGCTCCATGGCTTCCATAACCATGCTCCGTACAGCACACGTTGTCATCCGCACTCACGCACTTCAAGCAGTACGTCTGCTCCGACGTGTCAGCCGTTGCCCTAAAATTTGCCAAGACATCCACCAGCTTGCGGCGCGCATCGCACAATCAATACGCACTTAGTGGGTCCCACGGGATCTGCTGCCTTCGCAAAGTCAAGCTGATTTAAACCCGCTTCGTGACCAAGACGCATCAATCCCACGGCTCCTCGAAGTGGGCGACACTACCCAACTTTTGTCAAGAAAGGTTACCTCCGACGCCGCACACGTGCACTTATCCCTCCGTGTGCGATATCCCTTCCCAGCGGGCTCACCCGTGCAGAGGACGTTGCGCTTATGAGGATCCGGGTCAGTGTTGCCCTTACACCAGCTGTCACTAGGACGTGGTCACACTTCCGACACTTATATCCTCGCCCAGGATGCCCGATCTGTAAAAACGAAGATGTCGAAGCCGACCTCCACCACTTGCTGTGGATGGCGGATGTGGAACTCAAACCAACACGAATTCGGCACCTGAGCATAGCTGGCCTTCCAGCAATCAATCCTTCTCATACGTCACTTGGACGCAGGGACCTCATCATCGCTCACTTCCGGACTTCATAAAATCAGCCAACCTTTTTCCATTCATTTAATCATTCATTCATCCTTCATCTCATATCCAACAGATGCCCTGAGGCAATAAATATCGACTTAAAAAAATGGTTCTAAGTCAAATATTTCAGTCAGAGGGAGCCGGTTTATTTATCATTATTTCCAAAATGCGGCTATAGCAAATGTTGACCCGTAACGTTTCGAATTCAGCGCGCAATATTTGATTCATTTTTTAGAATGAGAGAGACTCCCTGATGTACCACCTTTGTCAAAAGTAACCACGCTGTGTGTTTCGCTTCTCAGTTGGGTAGGAGGGAATTCGTACCACTTCTGACGCTTTAAATCTACGCAAAGTAAAAGATAGCTACTGTCCTGATTTCTAAACAAGTTGTGATCCTCAGATAATTCATGTTGGCTTTAGAATATTAGCGAGAAACAAACCATGCAGCCCGGTTACTTTTGGCAAAGACGGAACATATAATAATGTTTGTGTTGATGTTTTTTGTATCTTTTAACTATTCCGAGCGTAGAAACGTTACGCGTACTGAGCAAGTGCATTCAATCAAATCGCAAAAACATTGATTTAATCCAAGAACTCCAAACAATAAGTAATCAAACACCTCGCCTTACGCAGAGGATATTGAATAAAGAAAAAAGAATGAAAGAAAAGGAGAAACCTAAACTTGTGCAAACCTTCGTTTTTAGGCGCATTACATATTCCACGCTCTACTTATTCCTGCAGGCCGAGGAAAGAGAAGCGATCGATTCCATTATTCGGCAATCCTGCAAAACGGCACTCGGTCTTCCTATTAGTGCGCCCACCAAGAAACTCGTGCAACTGGGAATACATAACACACTAGATGAAGTGAAGAAATGACCGGCTGAACGCAACATCGGCTGGAAGACAGGTACTGAAAAGACCGACATACACTACGAGGGTAAAACCTCCCAGGTAACGCCTATTCCCCGTTCAATACACTAAATGCTGCAAGGCCGATTGTGGCACCGATCATCAGCTTCTTGTTGCCAAATTAAAGCTTCGATTGAGGAAGACGCAGAAAACTAGAAGGCTTTTCAGGTATGATCTGGATCAAATTCCATCAGAATATGCTTTGGAAGTGAGGAATCGATTTTAAGAATTATATCTAGAAGACAGAGAGCCTCAAGAGATGTGGACTGATGTTCGTTATATAATAGAAGTCGCTACTAAGGTAGTTGAAAAAAAAGACAGAAAGCAAACTGGTTATCTGAAGATGCTGTACAAATAGCTGAGGAAAGGAGGATGGCAAACGTTATGTGGGAAAGAGAAAGATACAAGGTTCTCAATGCGGATTTTCAGAAAATAGCAAGAAGAGATAAGAATGCCTTCCTGAACATACAGTGCCAAGCAGTTGAGGACAACAGCAATTGAGCAACACAAGAGCTTCGTATAAGACAATCAAAGATATCAAAGGAAGCTTCTGTGCTAAGCTGGGCGTGATAAAGGACGAACGAGGCAAGGACCTCACTCAAGCCTCAGAGATAAAGATGAGGTGGCAGGAATACACAGAAGAACTGTACAAGAAGGAATCGGATGTGCAAACCCAACATAAGACGGTTGTGATCACTGATCTCGAGCCGGGCATCCTGAAGAGTGAAGTTGAATGGGACAAAGCGAGCGGAATTGATGGCATTCCAGTTGCGTTGCTTCAAAACCTCAACCATGACGACGCTGTTAACGTTTTGAATACATTGTGTCAGCAAATGTGGACAACCCTGCAGTGGCCACAGGACTGGAGGAGGTCAGCTTACATCCCCATTCCAAAGAAAGGCAGCGCCAAAGATTGTTCCAACTCCAGCAAGATCGCGCTTATTTCGCATACTAGCAAGGTGATGTTGAAAATCCTCCAAGGTAGGCTACAGCAGTATGTGAATCGGGAGCTTCCGGACGTGCAAGCTGGGTTTCGCAAGGGCAGAGGAACTAGAGACCAGATTGCCAACCTTCGCTGGATCATGGAAAAAGCAAGAGAGTTCCAGAAACCCATCTACTTCTGCTTTATTCATTGTGCGAAAGCGTTTGACTGCGTAGACTACAGCAGATTGTGGCATGCTCTCCAAGAGATGGGAGTTTCAATTCACCTCATCTGTCTCCTCAGGAACCTGTATGAAGGGCAAGAGGCCACAGTCAGAACTGGGCATGGTCTTACTGACTGGGTTCCGATTGAGAAAGAAGTGAGACAAGGCTGCATACTTTCGCCCTGCCTATTTAACCTATATGCTGATTGCATCATGAGGTAGGCCGGTATGGAGGAGTCTTCAATTGGAGTGAATATTGCTGGGAAACGTATCAGCAACCTTAGATATGCGGATGATACCACTTTGATGGCAGAAAGCTGTGTGGAATTCGAGATACTTCCGATATGCGTACAAGAAGAGAGTGAGAAGTTTGGGCTTATCTGAACATTAAAAAGACAAAGATCATGGCGTCTTGCCTTATCAAGTCCTGGAGCATCAATGGACAAGAAGTGGAAGCTGTGACAGATTTTCTCTTCTTGGGCTCCAAGATTACCTCGAAAGGAGACTGGAGCCATGAAATTAGGAGACGCCTGCTTCTGGGAAAGAGAGCCATGGCTAGCTTTGACCACCTAGTAAAGAGCAGATACATTAGTCTGCCAACCAAGATCCGTATAACTCGTGCTATGGTCTTTCCAGTTGTGATGTATGGATGCGAGAGTTGAACTGTGAAGAAGGCTGACCGCCGAAGAATTGACGAATTTGAATTGTGGTGCTGGCGGAGACCCTTGAGAGTTCCTTGCACTGCCAGAAGATCAAATCAATCGATATTGTCGACCATAAACCCTGACTGCTCATTGGAGGGTGAAATTCTAAAGTTCGATCTCAGCTACTTTGGTCATCTGATGAGAAGAGAGGAGTCGCTGGAGAAAGGTTTGATGTTGGGAAAGGTTTAGGGTCACCGGAGAAGGGGTAGGCAGCGAACGCGATTGTTACATGGCATCTTCGAGGCGCTGCAGATGAAGTTACGTGATGTTAGGAAGATAGTGAGAGACCGGAAAGCGTGCCGTGATATGGTCCATAGGGCCACGAAAAGTCGGACACGACTGAACGACTGAACTGACGAAAACGACAGTCTGAAATATCCAGAGCCAGAACCAACACACAGCAAGTTACAACAAACACTACCCAGAAAACTTAGGACAAATACGTGCTTTAATCCAAATAAATTAGCACAGTGGTATCCGGAAAAATACAGCTCCTCATGTTCACTTTGCGGTGATCAGAGGGCAGACATAGAATACATCATGTTTAAATGGGAAAACATGCAAACGCTGGAGGGCCTCTAGATTACCATTATTTTACAGCGGGAGGCCGCATTGCTTATCTCTGAGCCAGGCCGGCAACACGCTATCACGTGAGGCCTGGGCCAAAAAAGGTCGTCGAGCACCATAGAGCGACGGCCATCCCTGGGGCGCCTTGAGGAGGAGCGTCCACTCATAAAGAAAAAACACATACATTTCTGTCAATAAAGTTATCTCCTCCTTCCCCTGTTGTACGGATCAAAATGAGTAAAATCATCCCTTGAAAGTGTTTTCTCAGCTTGAGCTATATTGCTTACATTGTTCCTAGCGTGCTTTCATATATACCAAAAAAAAGTTAGATTCTGTAATCCAATGCTAGGATATGAGTTCACCATAGAAGGTCCAAGTCCAGGTTACAACTATGACGAAGGTTTGAGTTTGTTTGTGGGGTTTAACGTCCCAAAGCGGAAGGCTATGGAAGTCGTAATAGAGCGCTCCTGAAATTGTGACCACCTGGAGTCCTTAAACTTGCGCTAATATCGCATAGCACACGGGCGCCTAACTTTTCTCCTCCATCGAAATGCGGCTGCCGCTGCCGGGATGAATAACTGAAAGATCATTAGCCTCGTCACTGAGGAAGAGAGAATGCGTCTAACTACACTACCCTTTCAAGTCTTTAATCGAGCCATTGACATTGACTTCATAAAATCATTATTACTAACAAAACGGCTCACGCCGATAATAACCTGGAGGAGAAACGATTGGCTACTTCGTGCAGGAATTGAACAAAGGTTAAAAGGGACGCTCAGTTCGCAAACCAGGCCAAAGTTTGGACAGGGGTACTTGTCGAAGCAATGGCATCGCTTGCGAACTAATTTTCTCCATAAACCCTTGTTGACTTCTTTTCCGATCCGTACAACAAGCGGAGGTGAGGTGGTGGTGAACGACGAGGGTTGAATGGGGGGGGGGGGGAAGAAGGAACGATATTTAGAGAAAATATAAAATATATCTAATTTATATACGTGATTACAAGAGGAAAGTTACTGATACTAAGCACTCTCGCACATTTTTGAACGCCCCTTTTGTCTATGACCCTATATGGCGCATTTAATGATTCACGAATTCCCAATCATTTCAGTTTATTCTAGACATGTGCACGGCATTCTTGAAGCGGCCACCAAAACGCCATGAAATGACATCCTTTTACGACAGCATAGATACTGATCCAGTAAAAGTGACGGTGGACGCTTTTAAAGTATGGTAATTTTCCAAGGTCTGACAATGCGCACTAGCGAGATAGATTAACCTTTGCCGAGGAATGGCAAAGCGGAGACGAGGTGCCATTTCAAAGGCACCAGCATACGCTGGCGCCCATACCGCGTACATGTACAGACACAGCTGCTCCCAGTATTTGGTAAATTAGCTACCACGCCCCAGCCTTAATGAAGACAACGAGCATACTGGGGAAATCTTGCCTGACTCCGTCGACATGTGACACCGCGGCATCCTGTGCGGCTCATACGGCGCGAACTTATTGTTGATCACTTCGAACCTTCTCGGGCAGCAGACGTCCTGCAGCTCAGCAGCGCTGACTCGATATCCAGGAAAAGAAGAGACGTAAATCTCTCCAGTTTCAATCACCGGCATTCAGTCACGTGCAGCGACGTCACGATGTGCGTTTTCACATTTCGTGCAAATGAAAGATTTCATCAGCAACCTTCGGATGAGGAGCCTTTTGCATGAATGAAACACCGCGTAAACGAAAAAGCAAAATGTGACACAACGATGCGGGCAGCACACGTCTACGAAGGTGGCAAATACATCGAGCGAAGCAAAGACGCCAGGCGTATTAGCGCAGCAGATGCGTTGGAAGGCCGGGTTTTCATTTTCGCTTTGTATACCGCGTGAATATTCACTCACGACAACATCAAAATGGTTGGGGATAAATACAGCTCGAACCTACAGTATACGAGCGATATTATTAAACATGGTTTGGGAAAGTTGTACGCGGTGTGATCGTTTTTATTAGGGGACGCTAAAGCATCGCCTTAAGACTACACGACATAGCGCCTTTAACACCGCCTTTTCATTCGGCGTCTTTTAAAAAATATTTTCTAATTTTATTTATAAAGGAAGGAAGGCGCAATATCTGGGTCTGACTTCTCGGAAAACACCGGCAATTCTGAAAACCTATTTTGAAGAAAAAAACATGCAATATCTTTGAATGTTTGAGCTGACTCTGAACCGCGCACTAGGGGATATAATTTTTTTTTTAAGTGAAAGGAAAAGTTTATTAGATTGAACATATTTACAAAGTGCATAAAATTACAGACGAGGGTCCAATAGTCGTAAGACTGCACCGGGATCCTCGATAGATCACTACAACAAAATAAATAATAACAGCAAGTTAGCGAAAGGTTATAACATACAAAACATGGCAAATCAGTATTTTTACACACAAAAAAGGCACTAACACAGGAATTAGGCAAATCAGTATTTTTACACAAAAACAAGGCACTAACACAGGTATTAGACAAAAAATATAAATCATCAGCAATGCAACAAAAATTGCTTCAAGTTATTCTTAAATGTGGACAAGGACATATAAGTTTTCAGTGTTAAAGGCAATGAGTTCCAGAATGAAATATCTGCAAAAGGTGTCATTTTTCCATAATTAGTACGAACTTTCGGGAGTAGGAAATTGTGATTCGCTGCAAATCTTGTGTAGTTATAGTTCGAAAGTAGTAACGGATTAACCAACTGGAAATGAAAGCTGACATTCAATAGCTTAACGGACGCGATTACAAGATGATACTGAAAGAGCTGGTGGACTGATAAGATATGATGTTCACATATTGAGGGACGAGCGCTAGTGGAAACAGCGAAGACAAAGGACAATTGCTTGGGCATTCTCCTCCAAAATGAGCTGTCGAGAACTGCGCGAAATAGCCATTCTATGTAGTGTATGGGCAGACACAACAAATATGGTATTTTAGACAACGGCAACTCCAAAGCAGTCAAACTAGACAGCCACATTATTACTCGGGGATCCATCGGGCGATCCGGGGGTATCGACTAGAACGCTATCGATACCTAGATGCCCTAGACTCCTACAATAATATAGTCAGTTCAGTTCAGGAGTTCAGTCGTGTCCGACTCTTCGTGACCCTATGGACCATGTCACGCCACGCTTTCCGGTCTCTCAATATCTTCTTAACATCACATAACTGCATCTGCAGTGCCTCGAGGATGCCATCTAACCATCGCGTTCGCTGCCTACCCCTTCTCCGGCGACCCTCAACCTTTCCCAACATCAAATCTTTTTCCAGCGACTCCTGTCTTCTCATCAGATGACCAAAGTAGCTGAGCTTTAACTTTAGAATTTGACCCTCCAATGAGCAGTCAGGGTTTATGGTCGACAATGTCGACTGATTTGATCTTCTGGCAGTCCAAGGAACTCCCAAGAGTCTTCGCCAGCACCACAATTCAAACGCGTCAATTCTTCGGCGGTCAGCCTTGTTCACAGTCCAACTCTCGCATCCATACATCACAACTGGAAAGACCATAGCACGAGTTTTACGGATCTTGGTTGGCACACTAATGTCTCTGCTCTTTACTAGGTGGTCAAAGCTAGCCATGGATCTCTTTCCCAGAAGCAGGCGTCTCCTAATTTCATGGCTGCAGTCTCGTTTCGAGGTAATCTTGGAGCCCAAGAACAGAAAATCTGTCACAGCTTCCACTTCTTGTACATTGATGCTCCAGGACTTGATAGGGCAAGACGCCATGATCTTTGTCTTTTTAATGTTCAGTTTAAGCCCAAACTTCTCACTCTCTTCTTGTACGCGCATCAGAAGTCTCTTGAGTTCCACTTCCCTTTCTGCCATTAAAGTGGTATCATCTACATATCTAAGGTTGTTGATACGTTTTCCAGCAATCTTCACTCCAGCTGAAGGCTCGTCCAGACCGGCCTTCCTCATGATGCACTCTGCATATAGGTTAAATAGGCAGGGCGACAGTATGCAGTCTTGCCTCACCCCTTTCTCAATCGGAAACCAATAAGTAAGATCATGCCCAGTTCTGACTGTGGCCTCTTGCCCTTCATACAGGTTCCTGAGTAGACAGATGAGGTGAATTGGAACTCCCATCTCTTGGAGAGCTTGCCACAATCTGCTGTGATCTACGCAGTCAAACGCTTTCGCATAATAAATAAAGCAGAAGTAAATGGGTTTCTGGAACTCTCTTGCTTTTTCCATGATCCAGCGAAGGTTGGCAACTTGGTCTCTAGTTCCTCTGCCCTTGCGAAACCCAGCTTGCACGTCCGGAAGCTCCCGATCCACATACTGCTGCGGCCTACCTTGGAGGATTTTCAACATCACCTTGCTAGCGTGCGAAAGAAGCGCGATCGTGCGGTAGTTGGAACAATCTCTGGCACTGCCTTTCTTTGGAATGGGGATGTAGACTGACCTCCTCCAATCCTGTGGCCACTGCAGGGTTGTCCAAATCTTCTGACCTAATGTATGCAGAGTGTTAACAGCGTCGTGGTTGAGGTTTTGAAGCAACTCAGCTGGAATACCATCAATTCCGCTAGCTTTGTTCTTAGCAAGGCTGGCTAAGGCCCATTCAACTTCACTCTTCAGGATGCCCGGCTCGAGATAAGTAATCACAACCGTCTTATGTTGGGTTTGCACATCCGGGTCCGTCTTGTACAGTTCTTCTGTGTATTCCTGCCACCTCTTCTTTATCTCTGAGGCTTCAGTGAGGTCCTTGCCTCGTTTGTCCTTTATCACGCCCAGCTTGGCATAGAAGCTTCCTTTGATATTTTTGATTGTCTTATACAGAGCCTTTGTGTTCCTTAATTGGCTGTTGTCCTCAACTGCTTGGCCATGTATGTTCAGGAAGGCATTCTTATCTCTCCTTGCTATTTTCTGAAAATCCGCATTGAGAACCTTGTATCTTTCTCTTTCCCCCATAACTTTTGCCATCCTCCTTTCCTCAGCTATTTGCAAAGCCTCTTCAGATAACCAGTTTGCTTTCTTGCATTTCTTTTGCTTTGGAACTACCTTAGTAGCAACTTCTTGTATTATATCACGAACATCAGACCACATCTCTTCGGGCTCTTTGTCTTCTAGATCTAATTCTTGAAATCGATTCCTCACTTCCACAGCATATTCTTATGGAATTTGATCCAGATTATACCTGAAAGGCCTTCTAGTTTTCTGCGTTTTCCTCAATCGAAGCTTAATCTTGGCAACAAGAAGCTGATGATCGGTGCCACAATCGGCCCCAGGCCTTGTTTTTACTGCTTGTATAGCGCTTCTCCATCTCTGCCGGCAAATAATATAATCGATCTGATTCCTGTACTGACCGTCCGGTGAAGTCCATGTGTACAGGCGCCTCTTGTGCTGTTGAAAATGAGTATTCGCTATGGTCAGGTTGTTTTCTTGACAAAACTCTACTAGCTTCTGCCCAGCTTCATGTGGCTCACCATGACCGAACTTGCCTTTAATTCCGGATATTTCTTCACTCCCCTTAGCATTCCAGTCTCCTATGAGAAAAACGACGTCTGATGATGGGGTGCGGTCTATAAGGCATTGTAGGTCCGCATAAAATCTCTCAACGTCAGCTTCTTCAGCAGTAGTGGTCGGTGCATAGACTTGGATAACTGTTATGTTCAAAGGGTGACCTTGGATCCGAAGTGACACCATTCGGTCGTTTTTGGGGTTGTACCCTAGAACTGCTTTGCCCATTCTTCTGTTTACTATGAGAGCGAGCCCATTGCTTCTCTTGGATTCGTGCCCACAATAAAAGACATATTGGTCGCCGGAGTTAAATTCTCCCATTCCGGTCCACTTGAGCTCGCTGATACCCAAGATATCAATGTTCAATCTGTCCATTTCTCGCTTGACGATATCCAGTTTACCTTGCGTCATAGATTTTACATTCCATGTTGCTATGTGATATATCTCCTTGCAACATCGGACTTTCCGGTCGCTTCCCGACACATCCACAACTGCGCGTCCTTTTGGCTTTAGCCCAGCCGCTTCATTCGTCCTGAGCTACTAGGAATCGCCCTTTGTTCATCCCCAGTAACATGTGGGACGCCTTCCAACCTGGGGGGCTCATTTTCCGGCGCCATATCAATAATGGTATTGTGACTGGCCATAGGGTTTTCTTGGCAGGAAATACTGGAGTGGGTTGCCATTACCTTCTCCAGTGAATCACATTTTGTCAGAACTCTCTGCCGTGACCTGTCTGTCTTGGGTGGCCCTACACAGCAGAGCTCACGACTTCATCGAGTTTCGCAAGCCCCTCCGCCACGACAAGGCAGTGATCCATGAAGGGGATAATAATATAACCAACCACTATAAACAATATAAAACGTTACATACCCCATACCTCACTAAGACCTCACTAAGGAGCAAGAAGTAGAGCGGAGGCTACTCTAAACTAAATCCCCCCCAAAATCCCAGCAGTACGTAGCCCCATATACCGGGAGAGATCCAGGCTGGAGTGCACCAAACGCAGCAATAGAGCCGCCGTACATAACATATTTTGAACCTGCACAGCAACTGCCCACCTGAATATATCCGGAAGCTCGCGCAATCGGGATCGTGGGAGACCTACCTGCTCAGTCATGATTCGCAATCTCAATTCCTGCCCGTCGCCATGCTCAATGCCCAAGGGGCACCTGCGGTATCCGCCGACGGCCACCTATTAGTCTACAAGCCAACCCTAATATCGGCGTCCCAGAACGAGCGAGAAAGCGCGCATGTACAGAGTTAGCTGGGCCATGCAAATGAGAAGAGCTTGTCCGCCTGCCTGGTCAGTCACGGTCAGTTACGTGGAGCCGCTTGGAGAAAGAACTGTTCTGTGGCGTCCGAAGCGCCACTTTGCAATCCTTCGGTTCCCTTGCAAAGTGGAATTGTGCCACTCAGACTCAAGGGAGGCTCAGTAGCTTCCTTCCTTCATTTCCTCTTGCCTGACTTGATTTCAGAGGAGACCCATTAAAGCAGATGAGATGTAGCTCACATTGCGAGAGGAAAGAGGACACAAGAAGAAAGAGAAAAAGGGCAAATGAAGAAGCAATATTTTAAAGCTTCAATTATGTTTGTTTCCTGGACCGCCCTTCTCATTCCCGCAGTGGCTTGTTTTTGAAGTGGTAGTGACAGGGAACGTCATGTTAGTGGACTGCACCCTTGAGCATCGCCTACGATTAACAGGAGGCAGATATCACCGATTCCATCCTGAATAGCACGCTGTCCGAAAATATCGCAGTGCCCAACAGACTCTTTTTACTCAATAAAATAAAAATACCATCGCATTTTTATTTAGCCTTTATTTTTGGCTCGAAGATTAATTATCGACATATTTCTTGCATTTTCGAGACAACATTCGACGAAATATTTGTTTATACTTACCTTCTCCGTTGAGCTTTTCGTGGCATGCATGGTGTAGGATATTTGTTACCACTCCTCGGATCCAGCCATTTCTCGCCATCATCAGGCCGCGTGCGTTGCATCTTTAGAGCAAAAACCTGCCATATGTTTTATAATTTTTTCCTCTCAGCTTCACGTAGACTAAAGCGACTCACCCTTGGCAACCGACCCTTGGTAACCTTGGAAAAAAAAGTGCTTTTTGGGATATAAAATCACGCAATGTATGATGATGCAGTTTTAGGAAGTTACAAGTGCATTCTTTCGTGATAAAGAAGGTATTCTGCACCTTCGCTGAGCTGTGGGAGGAAAACACCCACATTGAGAGAAACGTGCCGCCGCCGAAGAAATACTTGTTCAACAGAATGTTTGTTTAATACCCATTCTATCATCGAGTATTCCTGCGGTCTTGTAACTAAACACGTCACAAATAGGTTTTGAGTGCCGAAGCAACTGTGGCGCTTCTCTCTGGACACACGAAGCACCCTGTGGAAGAAGGAAGAAAAGAGGGAATGAAAGAAGATAATAAAAGCTCTCGTAACAATTTCCACCTCCTGAGATTATTCAAAGTGTATGTGCATCACACAGTCCCCAGGAGATGTCCTCCTTGCATACTTCACAGACCCGTCGAACCATACCTTGCAGGGAAATATTTTGTTGATTAAATAACACAGATGCTTCTTACTAGGGTCTCCGGTGTTTTTGTTTTTGTTTTTTTTTTTCAAGCGATCTGATGCACTTTCTTAAATTCTATGCCAGGCAACCTTTACAAGATGATGTCCTTGGCTTTTTTGATAATATTTTTCAAGGGTATGAAAATTGTGCATTTCGAAAATGAAATGCGGGTGAAATGAAGCACTCGCGAAATGACTCAAGGGAGGGTTCGTAGCTCCATTCATTGATTTCCTCCTGCCTGACTTGATGCTCAAGAAGGCTCCTTAAGACCTGGAGAGATGCAGCACACACGTCTAGAGGAGAATGGACAATGGAAGAAAGGGCGAAAAAAAGAGCAGCAAGAGATTAAAAGGCGCTATTTTATAGCTTCATTTTTTGTTTCAGGGACCGCTCTTCTTATACTTGAGGGGTTGTGTTTCATATGGTCGTGGTGAGGTAGCGATGGTGGAACGTCGTGGTAGTGGGCTGAGCCCTTGAGCATCACCCATTATTAGCAGCAAGCAGATTTCACAGGGTCAATACTGAATAAGCAGCTGTCACAAAATATCGCAGTTGCCATGAGACTCTTTTTACTCAATAAAAAGAGTTAACATCGCATGTCGTTTTAGCGTTTACCTTGCCTTGACTAGCAATTATCGACACATTTCTTGGGTTCTTGAGAGTTTCCGCCGAGATACATTTTTTATCTACCGCTCTGCTGACCTTTTTGTTACATACATGGTGCAGGAAATTTGTTGTCACTCACCAGATCAAGTCATTTCTCGCCGTCATCAGGCTGCATGTGTTGCATTTTTCATAGCTCATAATATTTATAAAAAACAATTTCCCCTTAGCGTCACGTAGTCTAAAGCGACACAACCTTGACAAATAAACCTTGCCAACTTTGGAATGAAAGTGTGGTTGCTTGGGAATATTATAAAAAATCCCGCAATGTGTGATGATGTAGATGTAGGAGGCTGGAAGTGTGTTTTTCCGTGATGAAGAAGGTATTCTGCACCTTGGCTGAGATATGGGAGGAAAACATCAACATTGAGAGATACGTGCCGCCGCCTAGGGAATACTTGCTACGCAGAATGTTCAGTTAACACTCATTACGCGGTGCAAGTATCCCTACGTGGCCGTCACTAAACACGTCACATATACGTTTTGAGGGGAGAAGCAACTATGGCTCTTCTCTCAGGACACACGAAACGCCCTGAGGAAGAAGGAAGAAAAGAGGGAGTGAAAGAAGAGCTGTCGGAACAATGTTCACCACCTGGGATTGCTCAACGTACATGTGCATCACATAGGCCCCAGGAGATCTCCTCTTCAAGACTTCACAGACCCGTCGAGCAAGACTTTGCGGAGGAATACTTCGCGAGGGAAATAACCAGGTGCTTGATTCTGACGTCTAAAACGATTTTTGTTTTATTAATTTCACGAACTTTCTTCCAGCCTATGCCAGGCGACCTTCAATAATGATGTCCTTACCTCTTTTCGATGACATTTTTCTAGGGTATGAACTCCTGCCATTTCGTAATAAAATGCCAATATGACTTGCTCTTAAATATTAGGTATTTCACGACACCATGATATACAATTGTGTAACAGCAAGATACTTCACACTGTACGAATTTAGAACGAAGTCTTCGTTTAGAGTTCCTTGCATCCCATCCCAAAAAAGAATTGCATCTTTGTAATTAATGAAATAGTGCTCAATTGTTTCAGGCACATCACACAGACGGCAGTTCACAGAAGAAAAAAAAATTCTATGGAGCCATGTGTTAAAAGTTTCATAATGTTTGCATACCCTGGCAGCGAATAGAAGAAACAAGTGACGTAGAAATGAAGCTTATTGTGATATAATTAATGAATATCGATGATGATGGGTGATATACGCACGTGAAATAATTGATGACTCGCGCTAATCATCGCAAAGCGTCGTATTCCGCTCCTGACTCCAGTGGGGATTTATACCAAAATTGAATTACGAAACGCTAACTTCTGAAGACTAGCGGCTCCGGTGATTAACTTATTGTGCCAGAATAGCACTCTCCTCCGCGTTTTATAATTGCCTTGAGAGTTGGCCATTTTTTAATAATCTACGTCAAGAAGGTAATAGTCAGGCAAGAGCACGCTTCCAGTGCTAGGTAGTCCTTGCAGATGCTGTTCGAGACATTCGAGTAAAATCAGCCAGAGCACCAACGGTAGCATGAGTGGACGTGCGGCTACGAGGACGAAGCGAGTGAGCCGCGCACCCCAGCAATCAATTTCGGAAGGTTAGCATTCGTTGCCTATAGAAGAGCTCGGTTTCTCAAGGCGTCCTAATGGTGAGCAGGGAAGGAATTGCATCACTTCGTAATCGCCGTCAAGGACAGCAGGCAACGCAGATGAGCTGGAGTGCTCGTCGGCCTTAAAGCTTTTAGCAAGATGATTTGCAGCTTTATTGCAGATGATTTGCAGCTTTTGCAGATGATTTACAGAACGGGAATACCTTTCATCAAACGTGTAGAGTTTGAAGGAAGTTCCTCCTTTCTTGTCATTGATTCGCATCGTGTAGTCAAGGAACTTACGAGAATGAAGAATAACAAACGAAATTCCTAATAAAATAACTCCCCCACCCCTCCCCAGCCCTAAGTGGCCATGATCGCAACAGACATCTGCTCAGTTTCATTAAAACATTTCTCCTATCACTCCAAAGGCGCAGCTAGCTGCCGCTAGCGTGGTCCGCAAGCACTCCGCGTCTGTCAGGCTGCACACAAATAAGCGCCTCCCGCAGAGAACTTTGTTAGCGAGATTCAGTGGCCACTTCACTCACAGGTTGTGTGGCAGCTTCAGCGATTTCCGTTACAGCCTGTGGTCCGGAAAGCGTCATTGTAGCTATATTCTAAATTCGCTTATGTCATGCTTCGACAGCTGGAGCCGAGAAATGTGTTCTTGCCGAATCTCTTGGCTGTAGTTGTATTTTAAGTAGAAGTGTATTTTATTTATATGAACTGACCATTAACGCGCGCCTAAACTGCCTAGAAAAGCATTACCCAGCAGCATTCAACGCCAGTTATCTCCGTTATACGGGACACAACCGCCGCATATGTTGTCTGCATCCTTCCGGCCTGCTCTTTCCGCGCTTTTAACTCTACCGTGTCCCACCTACTGTTCTACAGACATACTATTTCAAAAAGTAGTTAGCTCGTCTCGCGGGTGCTGCCGAGAGGGGGCCCTGTATATTATTTCTTCGCGTCTGAAATTATCAGCCTAATACAAAAGAGGCATCAGCTATTCTCCATTACCAGAACCGCGAACTTACTTCCTCTCAATCATCTTTTCCGAGAAGATCATATGAGAAAAAGCAGGCTGCCTTCATCACTTATGGCTTATGGCGTCTTGTTGCCATGTTTTATTGGTTTACAATTATGCCATGGTAGGGAATAAAATAAGGGAAGAAACATATTCTATGCTAAAAGAAGCATTACAGCTAACAGTTGAGCATAAATTGATTATAGCATTTTACTCCCCATTCCTGACATTATAATTCCTCCAAATGTGAGCGCATTCGGTGCAGCAGATGTTTTGAACTTTATTTATCCTTTCGCAAGCAGCTTGGTGGTTTGGCACCCATTGGTTGCTGACGTCACAACAGCACATCATCCCCATGTCGTCTACATACCCAGTGTCTGCTGCACATTTGTATCCACGCCATGGACGGTGGTCACTGAGGGCTTTTTTTTCTTATGAGAAGAGCTTTTATTTGCATATTCTCATTCTTATGCTACCTTAGATATCCTCGGAGAACTGGAGTTGTCTTGGGCTTCTGTATATGAGCCCGAAATTGATTTGCGCATGCTGCATAATTGAGGCATACATATTATGAAATTACGCTCCATTAAAGAGAACAAAACCTTGTCTATCCCCCACCACACATCTCCGTCTCGAAAAAACAAACTACCTGGAGACAGCTACAGGCTCGCACTTTCCCTTCACCGACGTTGGTAGCCCTCATCTACCCAGGCCATTACAAACCCGAATACTCTCTTAGTGGGGATCCGAGTGCCAACTTTGATCAAAGGAAAAAACCGCGCTAGATGACGGAACACGTGTTTGACGGAACACAAAGAAAGACGGGCGGGACACGCGCTGCAGAGCTGCAGAGAATGGCAAGACATATCTTGAACTCTACTGTGAACAATTTGTCTATCTTCTTTGCAGGGAAGCCCCATAAACCAGTTGCGCTGTTTAGGGCCATAGTTAGCGAGAAAGGTACATGGCAGCAACACAACAGCGCACGTCCCATTCGTCTTTTTGTGTGTTCCGTAAAAAATTTAGCGCTGTTTTTTTCCTTTGTTAAACACAAATGTCACTTCAACTAGACCAGCAAGAGACCCGGTTGACTGAGCCAACTTTGACCTCATTTTATATCTATGCCGAGAATTCCAACCACTATCTCGCTGGAACCTCACTGACAAAGAGGGTTGGGCGATCGCAGTCTCCAGCTCCGAACCGGCCTCACAAAGGCGGCTGGTAGAGTGGGCTGGACAAGTCGCCGCACGTCATGGACTGTTGGCCACCACCCGGGATCAAGAGCCTGGCCAACCCTAGGACGTAACTCCTTTACGGCTCATCAAAAAAGTTTTCACCTAGCTACTTAGGCATACAATCGAAGTATATTATTGGCATATCAGAGTGGGCTTGTTTTAGCAACAAGCGCTCCCTCATATAAAGAGCAACATGTCAATTGGTTCCTTCCGCCGTGTGCGCAGCGAAAAAATTGGCTGTGGTTTAGCTCTGGTTATACCGGGTTGAAATGCGTTAGCAATACCTCCATGACTATGACTTCAAATTATGACTAGCAGCTTACCGGTATCGCTCAAGAGGAATGTATACAACAGTTGCATCTTACCTGTACTCACCTATGGGGCTGAAACGTGGAGGCTAACCAAGAGGGTTCTGGTTAGCCTCCACGTTTCATAACACGATAGGGATAACATTAAGAGATAGGAAGCGTGCAGATTGATTTAGAGAAATAACTTAAGTTACTGACATTCTAGTCGAACTCAAGAAGAATAAATGGACATGAGCGGGACACGTAGTGCGAAGAGAGGATAACCGATGGGTGCTTAGGGTAACAAACTGGATTCCAAGGGAAGGAAAGCGTAGCAGGGCACGCCAGACAGTTAGGTGGGCGGAGGAGGTTAAGAAGTTCGCAGGGGTTAAGTGGATGCAGCTAGCACAGAACCGGGTTAAATGGAGAAATATGGGAGAGGCCTACCCCCTGCAATAGGTATAGTCAGGCTGATGATGATGATACCTATATGGCTGCGCGTATGGTTCTCTCTGCTGTGTACCTCATGGTGTAGATTGAGATGCTTAGCTATGAGTGAAAACATGGCAGACAAATGAATGACAAGTCTTCATTAAACGATGTCGTGTCCGTATCCCTGTTCATGCATGGTCCCCTGGCAGGAGCTGCCAAATCGGGTCCCTCGTTTCATATAGGTCAGTTATGTCAGAATCAGCCTGCCATAACCGTGGTAACCACGTTACCCCTATAGGCCACTATGCCACGTTCATACGGCTTGGTTAAAGCGGGGCTTTATATGTGGGCTGGCAGAAGCTGCCATTCTGGGTCTCTCGTTTCACATGGGACGGTTATGTCAGAATCAGCCTGCCAGGACCCAGGTATTCACTTTACCCCTGTAGGCCAGTAAGGCACATTAAAACCGCTTGGGTAAAGCAGTACTGGGCTCGGCTGCGGCTCATGGTCAAACGTGGCCCTTCCCGGGACTATGCGACGGGCTGAACCCTAGCGAAGTATTGCTAACGCAATAAAAGAGGAGGGGTTATAGCGTTGTGTTACTGATTACTGAGTTACTCCCTTCGCTCCTTCTGTCCAAAACAGAGAAGGAAGCCCGAACGACCATACGTTGACGCGAGAGCACACATTGCGACATTAGGGGAGCAGACAAATCTTTTTGACGAACCGGTACCTCTTTAGATGCTGTATACGTTCCTGTCATAAGGTAAGATGGAGTCCAAAGTCAGTCAAACTTGTTATTTTTGGCTTATAAAGCCTTTTTACAAAGCTATGTTCAGTCTTGGCATTGCCAGCGCACGAAGGCATGCACCGTCTCTTCAATCGTATAATCGCAGAGCCCAACGCGATTCGAATTACCGCCAGCGAACCGTGAAAGTGCCTTCCAGCCATCGCCGCCTCCGTCTCACCGCCGCCCCCCCCCCCCCCAATGGCAGGCACACAACTGCGACCGAGGCTAAGCCTAACCTTGCGTTTTAAAGTCAAAAGCTTTTCTAGGCTCATGGAACGTAATCCCGTCAGCGAGATGTGTGCGCAAGATATGTGCTTGAGATGTCGTATTGCACGAGATTCCGCGAGATCGGTTCTTGCCTAGCGTTCCTGCCATCTACAATTCCTCAATTTACCGCGGCCGAAGTAACGCCACGCCACAGGACCGATAGTGCACCGTCCAGTCTCACACTTACCGGAGAAATTGTGACAGATATACTGCGCCTTTACTTTCCTGTAAATCAATTACAGTTATACGTGGCACTGCAACGAATGCCGATAAGAGTAAGAGGCAAAGGATAAGAGGAACATGATGGGAGAGCGAAGGCAGGATTTCGCCATTTTCCTGTTAAGAGACATCTAAGCGGCCGTCTCATTTTCTGAAGCTTGTTCAACAAATGAATCGCGAGTGCTTGGACTTAAATCGAAAGATCATGGCATAAAGTTCAAAGGGATTATGACAGGGTCGTTCGAGATGCACCTAAAATATAAATGCCGATATTTAGACAAAGTTTTTTGTAATAGAGGTGGTTGTTTTTCTCATTGACTAACTGGCAGCTCTTTTCCAGAAAGATGTTAATGCCCTGATTTTTGCGAGCAGACATTTAGAGCTTGATATTTATAATTTAATTCTCAAGATTTCCTCTCAATTTGTCGCCTTCTTTGTGATCCAACGTGTACGAGCTGACTGCGCGTGCTTTGCCAGCCTTATCGAGTAGATGAAACGGGCTTTTTTCGACTCATTTAGTTTCGAAAAAAACAGCACATTGCAACATAATATTGCGTCCGTGCCATTTGCATTACATAATCCAAATACCACTAACTATACTCCTCCCTGTCGCGTCCTCCGATATAAGTACTTTTTTTCTCGAGACAATTTCAGTGTACTTAGCCGACCCTCTCGTGTAGAGTGAGTATACGTTTAATGAGGCTTAAAACAAGGAAAAAGCCTTTGCTTGTGGCACTTTCGCATAACAGGCCGTCTTGTTCTCGTTTAGAGTACTTGAGGGCCACGTTTCGAAAAAAGCAAAGGTAAATTCGAAGGCAACCGCTGACTTTTATTCGTAATGGCAGCCCTCTATCGCCGCCGGAAATTCACGCCAACCGCGCGGCACGGGCGTGTTGCCCCCTATTAAATATAGCTGCGTTAACAAAAAAAACTCATGTTTTCCACGTGGCACACCACACGACCGCTTTGTTTTAACCGCTTGTTTTTGTATTCGAGGCGACTCGTATTTAGAATTATTTAAGATTCCTTGTGTTTCTTTTGTAGGAGAGGTTACAAACGCCGCCAAGTTACTTTGATCCAGACACACAATACGAGAAATGAAAAGTTCTAGACTCCTTCGTATCAAGACTGCGGAAATATTAGATGTTTCCGTATAAGAAAAACGAAGACGTGGCGTGCATATGGTATGATAAATTAAAGACAAGGGTATTTGCTTATGCTCGTTTGAATGCTATCCTGCACTGAAGGAGGGCTCACTTCAGGCAACCATTGTGGATGCTGGTAGCGGCATGGTCACTGAAAACGAAATTCTGAAACTCTTTACACTCTATTCAGTCCGGCCATATCCTTTCCTGAGCAGGCAGCTGAAGTTGCTAGAGCGCAAAAGCCTTGCTGGGACATAAAGCAGCCTTTTAGGCAGTCTACAATTACCAGTGCACCTTGGTCTCTTCGTCAGTCTACGAGGGGCCACAACACTTCCCCATGACAGGTGGCATTACCCCCCTCGTCAAAAGACAAATCGTCCAAATTCTAAAAGGATAGAAGAGAAAAAATAAAAGGTGAAGATATAACAGTTAAAGTACAAGGAAGCCAAAGAATGGCACTTACAAACACTGCACTTAACGCGAGTGATACGGCTTCAGTCAGGTGGCATGCATAATGTGAAGACTGAGGAGCACGACATGACGTGTGCACAGTTCCTTCAGAAAGTACTTCGCAATCAACGACACTAATAAGGCGAAGAACTCTAAAGCCGGCAAAAAACCTACACAATTATTTTTCGAAGTGAGCGCTCAGCCGCGTATCCCCGGGCCGATTCAAGCTCGGGTGCAGCAAATGCGGCAACACAGCCACCGTACAGTAGATGTTCTGGGACAACCCAGCAGATCCCCACCTTAAAATCTCCTCCGAACATTTCAGGAGCTCACGTAACCGGAACCGTGGGAGACCTTGCTGCTCAGCCATTACCCAGGATCTCGCCTCCTAGCCACGGCCAAGGACCAAAGGGTTTCCGCCAGCATCGGCTGAATTTCACCTAACGATGTCTACCTGTGTTAACGGCTTCAAAGCAAGGAGCGAGAAAGCGCTCTGTACGCAAAAAAAAAGCTTCTTTCGTGCGCAGATGGAGCAAAGGCATACAAATGAGAAGAACTAGTCGGCCTGTCTAGTCAGTTACGTGGAGCCGCGTGGAAAAAGGCCTGTCCTCTGGCCTCTGCCGTGCCACTTTACAATCCTTCAGTTCCCTACCCCTTGAAAAGTAGAATTCTGCAACTCAGAGTCAAGGGAGACTTAGTAGCTTCAATCCTTGATTTCCTCTTTCTTGACTAGATGTCCGATGAGACCTCTTAAAGCAGATGAGATGTAACTCACACTGAGATAGGAAAGAGGAGACAAGAAGCAAGGATGAAAAGAGAGAATAAAGAGGAAATATTTTAGAGCTTCATTTCGTTTTGATTCCGGGACCGCTTCTCTCATTCCCACAGTGCCGTGTTTCCGATTTCGTAGTGACGGTGAACGTCGTGTCAGTGGGCTGCGTCCTTGAGCATCGCCTACGATTAACAGCAGGCAGATCTCACCGGTTCCATCCTGAATAGGACGCTGTCCGAAAAAATCGCAGTGCCCAACAGAGTCTTTTTTCTCAATAAAATTAAATTACCATCGCATCTTGATTTACCCTTTACTTTGCATCGAGAAACAAGGGTTGTTGAGACAGCTTTAGAAGAAATATTTGTTTATATTTACCGCTCTCCTGAGCTTTTAGTGCCATGCATGGTGTAGGACATTTGTTGCCACTCATCAGATCCAGCCATTTCTCACCGTCAGCAGGCCACATGCGTTATATTTTCAGAACAAAAACGTGCCAAATGTTATAAACGTTTGTCCTCTAAGCGTTACATAGACAAAAGCGACTCAACCTTGCCAGCCAACCCTTGGTAATCGTGCAACAAAAGAGTGGTTTGTAAAGATAGAAAATTACGCAATGTGTGATGACGCATTTTTAGGAGGTTGCAAGTGCATTGTTTCGTGATAAAGAAGGTATTCTGCACCTTGACTGAGCTGTGGGAGGAAAACACCCACATTGAGAGAAACGTGCCGCCGCCGAAGGAATACTTGTTCAACAGAATGTTTGTTTGATACCCATTTTTGGCGAGTATTCCTACGGTGTTGTCACTAAACTCGTCACAAATAGGTTTTGTGGGCCGAAGCAACTGTGGCACTTCTCTCTGGACACACGAAGCGCCCTGTGGCAGAAGGAAGAAAAGAGGGAATGAAAGAAGATAATAAAACCTCTCGTAACAATTTCCACCTCCTGAGATTGGTCAAAGTGGATGTGCATCACACAGTACCTAGGAGATGTCCTCTTCGCATAGACCCGTCGAGCCAGACCGTCCGTTGGAATACTTCCCGAGGGATATAACACAGGGGATCCTTTCTGGCGTCTGAGGCGTTTTTGTTTTTTGTTTTATTTGTTTAAAGTGATCTGATGCAGTTTCTTCTATTCTATGCAAGGCAACCTTCACAAATGATGTCCTTGGCCATTTTTATTTCGAAAATGAAATGCCGGGTATGACTGGCGCTTAACATTTTTAGCTATTTCGCTGCAGCACCAAAACCTTGTTGATCACGTGCAGTCCTTGTCCTACAAAATACAATAAAGAAGCGATGCGGCCATGATTATTATTGTAATAATTATAAGTATCGACAACCAAGGGTCATATACGCGCATGGAAATATTGATAACTCGCTGCTAGTTACCGCGATTGCGTCATATTCCGCTCGTGAATGCGGTGGGAAATTAGACCACCAAATAGATTACGAAAACGTTCAATACTGGGAGATTGCGGTCTCCAGTAAAAAATATTATTGGGTAAAAATAACGCTCCTCCTCAGCATTTTAAAGATTGAAGTGGTGAGTCGGACATGCGGCAAATAGTTAACGTGCAGGATAAATTTTCCTTAGATCTCAGAGTGAGCAGTAAGGGGTGCTCATGTTTCCCGTGCAAGGTGCTTCTTGCAGATGCCTCTTCGAGACAGCGAAGTATATTCAGCCAAAGAAGCGATGGTAGCTTGAGAGAAGGTCCGGCGACGAAGACGGAGCGAGTGTGCCGCACACGCCAGCACTCGATTTCGAAATGTTATTGTTCGGGGCAACTCGAGGTGCTTGGTTTCTCAGGGCGTCCTTATCGTAAGCGGTGAAGGAATTGCATTCCTTCGTAATGGCCGCCAAGGACAACAAGCAACGCAGCTGAGCTGGTGTGCTCGTCGCCCTAAAACTTTTTTCTAGCTCGAGCCCCAATGCTCAGGCGCTCCTGGATGTAATGCGCCGCCCGTGTGGGTGGTCTCTGTGTCCCAATCTGAGGATGGAGGAGGTGCTTGTGGAAAATGTTTTTCGTGTTTCTGTACGCTTGTAATATATCGTTTTTTTCTGAAAAGCAGAGAAGGCCCTGATCAGCATAAAAAAAGAATTTGACGCCCCGATCATAGCATGTGCGTGCGAATGGGTCATCTTAAGGTTGTTTGAAAACGACTGAGCCAGACGATCAAATTGGGCGGAAGGGCGACGGATGGCTTCCAAGATTCTGGCGCCTGCTCCGTAGAGAAACAGAGAGGTGCCGTGTGCTGGCTTGATTCCACTAGATTCCGACCGTTGAACGAATGACGAGATTTTCAGTTTTTTAAGCTGGTTGTCCATGGTGACCTAACATGAACAACTTTAAACAAACGTGTACAGTTTGAAGAAAGTGCCTCCTTTCTTGTCGCTTTGCATCGCGGAGTCAATGAGCTTCCAAGAATGAAGAATAACGAACAAAGTTTCTCCATAAAATAACTCCACCACCACTCCAGAGCCCCAAGTGGCAGTGATCGCAACTGACATCTGCTCAGTTCCACTTAAATATTTCTCCATATCGGCCCCACTGTTCAATTTGTTCATACTCTGCGATGTTCTAAGGTGCAGCAGAAAGGCGCAGCTAGCTGCCGCTTGCACTGTTGGCAGGAGGCGGAGCAGGAGGAAGATGAGGAGGAAAGCAGGGTGGTTAACCCGTAAAAGAAACAGGTTTGCTACCCTACACTGGGGGAAGGGGGTGAGTCGATATAAAGGTTGTGAAGTTTCAGTTACTACAGTTACATCACAGACGTATCGCGTCTGTCAGGCTGCTCACAAATAAGCGCCTTTCGCAGAGAAAATAATTACCCAGGTTCGGTGCCCTCTTAACTGACAGTTTGTGTGGCAGCTTCAGCTGTTCCCATTACAGCAAAGACGTCGGTGAGCCGGAACGCGTCATTGTAGCTATAGCTAAAATTAGCTTTGGTCATGCTTCGACAGCTGGAGCCGGGAAATGCGTTCTTGCATAATCAATGGGCTATAGTTAGGTTGAACAATGTCCGGACTGGATTGTATTGTAAGTGCTAGTATATTCAATATATATTTAACATTAACGTGCAACTAAACGGCCTCAGACGCCATTACCCAACCGCATTCAACGCCAGCTATCTCAGTTAGACGGGAGAGAACTCCAGCCTGTGTTGTCTCCGTCCCTCCATTCTGGTCTTTCTGGCCTTTTAATTTACTGTGTCCCACCTAGTGGTCTGCGGTCATACTATTTTGAAAAGTAGTTAGTTCGTCTCGCGGGTGCTGCCGAGAGGTGGCACTGTATAGTTCTTCTACGCGTCTAAGATCATCAGCCTAATGCGAATGAGGCATTAACTATTCTACTTTCCCATAAAAGCGGACTTACTTGACCTCGGTCATCTAAACCGAACAAATCACAAGAGAAAACGAAAACAAGGAAGGCTGCCTTGATCATTTATGGCGTCTTATTGCCATGTTTCGTTGGTTTACTAATATGCCATTGTAGGGAGCAAATTGAAGAATAAATTATTTCTATGCTTAAAAATGGACAATAAAACTAACAATTGAACATAGAATAATTATTGCATTTCACTGTCCATACATGAAATTATAATTCCTCCACATTTGAGCTCATTCGATGCGGTAGATATTTTTAAGGTAAATTCTATTTATCATTTCGCAAGCAGCTCGGTGGTTTGTCCCCAATTTGTGCTGACGTCATAACGGCATATCATCCCCATGTCACCTCCTATTCGCGGTGTCGGTTGCACACTTGCTTCCAGGCCTTGCACGGTGGTCGCTGAAAGCTTTTTATTCTTCAGCAAAAAGATTTTTTGATTTCCATATACTCACATTTTTTTTAGAAGCGTTCACTATAATATGCAACCATATGATCCTCGGAATTGTTTTGGGCTTCCGTCCAGAGAATTTCGAAGAGAACGAAATCGATGAGCTCATGCCGTATATTTAAGCATAAAATCAGAAGCACACAATCATATGTTATGTGAGTTAGCTCGTTTTAGTAACAAGCGTTCCCGCACTTAAAAACCAATATGTCAAATATTTCCTTCCGTCATGTGCGCCGCTAATGGGAGAGGGGTTAGCATTGTGTTGCTGATTGATCAAGCTATTGCTCATCGCTCTTTCAGTTCAAGAACGGAGAGGAAAACCCAGACAAGCAAACATTGATGCGCGAGCACACCTTGAGATATTAGAGGAGTAGACAAAACTTTTGAACTATAAGCGGTACCTCTTGGGATGCTGTTATGTGCGCGTGTTAGTCAACCTAAATATTTTCAGGAGGTAAAGCGCTTCTGTAAAATTATCTTCCATCCGGCCACTGCTAGCGCAAGAAAGGATGTGACAGCGACGCCGCTTCAATCCCATCATCGCAAAACCTAATGCAATTCGAATACACTTCATTGCCCGCACCGGACAAGAGCCTCCCAGTCGCCGCCGTCTCCGTCTCGCCTCTTTCACGGCCGCGCGCGTGCGACAACGACCGACTCCCGAGCCTAACCTTCCGTATCTCTTGTGCATGTCCAGCAAATTACTCGTGGGATCTTCAATGTAAACCTACACCATATAATGTTTAGTGTGTGAGCCCTAACGTCCCACAGGAATGCGCCGATTCATGGATTACAGCAGTGTCCCCAGCGTGTTTATTTAAACATGTTTTGTATATAACTGGATGTATGCTGCTCTTTCACACGGCAAAATCCAGGCTGAACTAGCAATACCAAAACATTAGCTGGGGTTTAGCTTTAGTTAAACCCGGTAGGTTGCGCAAGCAAAGCCGACGTAGCTTCCTCTTTCTGTTATTTCTTCTTTTTCTTTTCTGCTTCTGCTGCCCGGCGTGGCTACCGACCGGGCTTACCCGACGGCTTGAAGAGGGGCCCCATCAACGGTCTCTCTAATGGTCAAACGTGGTGGCCGGGTTTACGCGACGGGCTTTCGCAATAAAATAATCCATTTTTTTTTTTTCGCACCAGTTGTGTTGCGTCGGGGCCAAGGCGGCCACCGAAAAGGGAAACAATGCTCAGGCGTCACCCGTCCACGATGAGGTGCCCGTTTATTCACGAAGTACTGGATATTTATAGGACACAGACAACGTCACAGATGACGACCCAGTCCACATTCATGACGCAAGTACAATCACAATTCACAGAAGGGAAACCTGAACAGGACAAAGCAGAAACAAGGACCGAATAGATAGAAATACACGATATAACATATTCTGCCTACGTTGGAGGAAAAAGGTAGAAGTACATTGTCATTTCATATTGCACAAGGGAGTAAAAAGTTTGAATTTAGAAATCGTACATTATATGGTAGGTACGCGCATGTAGAGAAAACACAGAGCAATCGTTTTTTGAAGCACACAAGTGCAAACGCATGCTCTCCCTCTCCTTGTACATAAAAAACACCTGGTCAGTCAGCCGCACACAAAGTCCACACACACACACACAGTCCGGGCACGCACTAGGCGACGGCCGCGGGGGCGGACCCAGGTCCGGCGGGAGTCTCCAGCGGCACCGCACAACCACTCCTGCCAAGGAACAGGGAGCACTGAGAGCTTGAAAAAAAATTCACATTAGAATGACTCACCAAACTCCTCTGGCGAGAGCGCTGCGCTTCCTTTTCACTAGGAGTGATTTTTGGATTTATTTCTAATGTCTGATTTATTTTTAATGTCGACTGTGCCTCTGATTTTAGGCACAGAACCGCATTTCCGAAAGTACCTCCAGGCAATAAAATTCCTTTCCAAATACTCCCCAAAACCTCTTACCAGTTGTATCCCCACAATGCCCTATGCTTCATTATCCCGGCATTTCTTCGCCCTTTGGCCTTAAGTGACTGCGCCTACATTCCAATGTTTGCCAATCCTTCGTTTACCCATAGCCTGAAATATTTATATTCTGCCACTGTGCGTATTTCATGGCCTTGTATTTTAAGGCCCTGATAAGTTGAGCCTTTGAAAATTATCAGAACAGACTAAACAGCGCTAAAACTGAAGCCTAGAGCGTCCCCTTCGTCTCCGGAATACTTAAGCAGAGTTTGCAATTCTTTCAGACTCTCAGCTAGCAGCACAATATCGTCTGCATACATCAAACCGGGGAGGCGCTGCTCTACCGCCTTTCCACCTAATCTATACGACAGGTTAAAACCTAGGTTACTTTCTTGTATCCTCCATTCCAGGTTTATCACATAAAGCATGAACAGCAGCGGGGATAGAGGACAGCCTTGTCTTAATCCTTTCCATACCTTGACAGCTTCCGTACTTCTTATCTCTTCCCATGCAATTTCTACTTTGTTATCCCGGTATATTTCCTGTAGGAATTCCATTATCTCATAACCGATAACTTCTTCTTTTAATATGTTCCACAGGAATTCCCTATTTACGTTGTCGTACACCCGTTTATGTCCAGGAAGGTCAAATACAAAGGTTTATTTTCCACTCTAGATATTTCGATGCACGGGGTAAGCACGAACAGGCTATCATCTAAGCTCCTACCATTTCTAAAGCCCTTCTGAAGTTCTCCGAGTATGTCGTTACTTTCTACCTATGCTTGCACCTTTAATTTCACCGCCTGCATGGCCAACCTGTACAAAACAGATGTTATGGTAATCAGCCTGTAGGAATTTATGTGCAACCGTTGTCCTTTCCCTTTATAAATCAAATTCATTTTTAGTCTACCGCCAGATGTCCGGATTTTGCTTATTCGTTATGACTGTTTACGAAGGTTTTAACAACGTTTCTTTACTTTTTGGACCAATTTCATTAATCAGATTGATCGGAATTCCATCTATTCCTACAAATGTGTTTTTAGGAATATTTTTTTCTGCCTTTTTCGTGTTTAGATTGGTCAGTTCTAAGCTGCTTTTTATATTGCTACCTGGTATTGCTTCCTGATTTGCGGAGATTGCCCTATTGTCGCTCTTAAATGACTCGGCTACAGCTGATGTAATGTAGTTCACTGCGTTGTCTCCCTTTAAACAATTTTCCGCATTATCTTGAATCCGATGCTGCTTTCTTTGATTCTTTTCCCTAGCCAGCTTATATGGCTCCAGAATTTTCTTGCTCTGCCTCTAGAGCTGTCGTGTATGTCAGCCATCCAGCGATCGGTGGACTGCTTTATTTTAATTTGGACGAGGGCCTGTACCTTAAGTTTCTTTTGTAGTCTGCAATGCGTAGTCAACAACCTCTACAATGTAGTCCATAATCTCGATACCGTTTACTGAAACTCAAGGGAAGCAGTGCGAGACAGTCACATTGCATGGGGCCATTCTATCAGATGAGGAAATTCTGAGCGGTGTGATGTTGAACAATGTGGGATACTCGGCGGTATGATCGGGCACAGCTGCCATTATCCGCCATTCTACGAACCTTACTCAATGCTTTTGACGTTGGAAACATTCAGAATATTTGAAATATCAGGCAGAGTGGAATAAAAGAATAATGCTTAGAGTCATCCCGACTTGAACAGTTTGTTTTTTGAACAATTTCACCGCAATGTAATCCTTAATTTTAATTGTTTTTACTACCAAACGTCTGCTACTTTTCGTATAAAAAATTTTCTGTATGCCACTGACGTCTTCCGTAAGGTAGACGACTCATGACTCGAAGTTCCACGCGGATCCCGTCTAAGTGGCACAGCATGTAGCGACTGGATAAATGCATCACTGCGGAGAAGTGCAAAATAAATAAATAAATGTCTAAAGCAATAAATAATTAAACCGGGGAACCCCTTTTTCATCTTTGCCGCGAGCCCACGCAGCATCCACGCTTCCATAATCTTCGTCGCACATCATCTTCGCTTTAGCTCAATGATCAAGAGGTTCATGTTCTTATTCTATCGACGAAGGCTCGATGCCGGCCGCGGCCACCGCGTATCGACGGAGGCGGAACAAAAGGCGCCAGGGTACTGGGAATATCAGTGGAAGGAACCCTTTTCATTCCCCCCCCCCCCCCCCCACTGTGGTAAAATTAAGGCGGGAGACCTCCTCTATGGCATCCCACATAGGTGACGCCACTTTGAGACGTTACACCATGTAGATGAAACTTTTGCTCACAGGCCAGGATCAACAGAAGGTGGCATTTTGCATTTGTAAAGAGCGGTTTGGTGAACCTTGTTGCCCAACTAAGGCAAGGCAATCAGCATCTCTTATTTGGAAATTTGCGAGTGTCAACAGTAACGAAAGGTAGGCAGATTTTGCAAAGCTTCAAAAGAGATTAAACAAAATATTGGGGTCTAAAAACTACTCGTTCATAACGAATGGAAAGCACTGCAGACTGTTGTGCGTTGTTCATTTCAAGGATGAACATAGATCTAGGATTGGAAATTTACAAATAGTACGGAAGAATATAACTGCTCGTGCTCAACCTCTGGTGCCGCTCACCAAGGAATTGTCTGATACGTGCAGATCATTTCGTCGAGCTCGAACCCTTACTGTTCGTGAGCAATGAAAATCAAGATCCCTGTGATCATCTGAGAACAAACATGATCATTCAGGTCATGCTCAGCACCACTCCACAGGCGCCAGCTTCTTAGGCATCCACGTCAGGAGCGTTGCAAGGGGTGTGGAGACATTCTATCGCAGGATGTCGCCCGTACCTGTCGGCACCGCGGAACGTAACACTAGGCGGCGCTGTCTCAGAAACGCCGATGCAGCCGCCACCTGATGCTTCCTGCCTTTGTTGCCGCCGGCGCATTCTTCTCTCAGCCTGGCAGCCTCTACCTAGAATCCTAGGCAACGCCTGTCCGGTTGCTGACTGCCTTGTTCGACAGCCAGCACCCGGACGCGCATAGCACGATAGTGAAATTGTTTTCTCTCCAGTGATAAGGTTGCAGACGTGAGACTGCATCACGGCACCGGCGAAGCTATGGGAAACGACTGTTCGCAAGTAATATTTGAAACAGTCGAAAGGACCCTAGGTTATGTAAAGAAATAAATTGTCTAGAAATCAAGTTTTACCTATCTGCGTATGACACATTTCACTATGAACACTTATTCGGCTGTATTATTAAAAGTATGCAGCCGTTCTTCAGATATTAAGATGAATGATGAATGACCGAGACACTCTTCCTTGTAACTCAGATATCCTTGCCGTAGCAGCGGGTGTAAAGTGTTACAATATTGAAAGGCTGTAAAATTTACAAGAACAACATTATTGAGATAAAATCACTGGTATTACAAAGACGAATCAGAAACATGCAATGTGCTTCCTGAAAAGTGGAATACAGCAATTAAAATTACAGCATACAAGCACAGAAAAATACACAAAAGTAGAATACACATAAGCTTCACGGCAATCCGGTTGACGACAAGGGTATCTCAGACGGAATGCCGAAAGGAGGAATATGTGTTGAGTGAAGATGCAGCACTAGGTCGAGGTCTAGTTGGGCGCAATGCGAAACCCCCCGGTAAACAATATCCGCTTAGTAAAATGAATTAGGTGATAAATAAAATGAATTATTTCCACATTGTGGCTGCTGCGACTGCTGTGCAGCACGCGTACACTTATTTCATACTTTAATCGGAAAATTTCAAATTCGGAATAGGTGCGAGAATGTGCTGTAAAACGAGGGTGCGTCCTTTGTCATCTCTTTCGTAAGCTCAATTATTTCTTCACTCTTAAGGCTAGCAATGAGGATGATAGTAAGTAGAAATCTTTCAGACCAATTTCTGATAGCTCTCTTGTAAATAAACACAGGGAACGAAATCACGTTAGCCTTCATCGATAGATTGCCTCTATGTAACGGCAAAGCGCCTTCGTTAAACGAACATAAAGCTTTGCAGTGGCGCAAAAGGCTAAGAAATTAAGTACAGGTTTCTCATCGCCGATCGCTTACAAAAGTGCATTGCGCCGACACTTATGAAGTATAGGTTTCTCACCCCTGATCGCTCACGAAAGTGCGTTGCGCCGACAGTGTTTGACCTCGGAGTCCACACTACATGACACAGAACCAATAATATCAGATGTTCGATCGCAGCGCAGAGTCCGTTTGGTGTAGACGTCACGAAATATTTGTAATGAAGAGAAATTTTTAAATTTTCTTTTCTCGGCAATAAATTCGCCTTTCGCTTCCGATCGAGTATTAAGGAACGCAGACACAGCCACTGAAATGCACTTTTGGTATCAGTGAAGTGTGCCGCTGTTTTTATTGATTTCAACTTCACGGAATATGCTTTTCCTAAATTTCCATTGCCTGTTGACGCAGTTTATATATCGGCAGTTCTGAGAGATCGGTGAAACAAAACATGTCACCATTAGGAAATTTCACTGATCTTCGGCGTTAGCAGTTAAGCAATTGTTCAGCATTTCGTTTCCATAATGATGACATAAAAACTTGCGGCAGCTTTTGAATGCTGACCAGCGAAAAGTGCAACGTGTTATTAAGTGTGCACTTCGGCGCCACTTCTGGGCGAGGATTTACAAGGAGTATTTGGTCTCGAGCAGCTTTTAGCTACGCAGCGCCCTACGGTCTAGCGTAAGGACAGCTCAAGTGCTCCAGAAAAGTTTTTTGCCCTCGTGGCCCACAGTTATTCTTTGTACCTGTGCATCCTACTGGCCGTGTAATTCAGGGGGCACCAGAACAGGTCAACTGCGAAGGTGTGTACAAACTTAGCATGCCTTTCTGTCCGAATTAGCCATGGTATAGGCTGCGGATAAGGCCTTCAGTGTTGTCTGATCTCGTTTTTTCTACCGATGACAGCGGGGAAGAGGGAAGAGACTGTCCGAGTTTCATGTCACTGCATGTCACAGCGAAACACAAATCTGGTAAACGTTCATGAAGCAATTAACCCGACTCGGGAGGGAAAACGAGAAAGATGCTTTATGCCCCGCACTGGAAGTTTCTTCGCCATATTTACGCGAGAAGACGGCGGAACATGCTCTCATGTGACAAGCGGCCCTCTCACTCAGCCAGACTTCCTGTGCGCGGGAGGACAGGCTGTTACCTGATAGTGGCAAAGACAGCGGCTTGTAACTGCGTCGGCTGGGGGCGCGGCGATCACCTGAATCACAGGGAAATCCCCGAAGATCTCTCATTGGCCGCGACCAGAAGATCACGTGATCGTGCTTGGAGGAACTGGTTGCGTGTGGCATAGAGGCACTCAGTCGGCCCAACCCCGCTTGACAGCCAGACGTGCTCCTGCGCAGAGCAAGCCACTGCGCTCACATATCCGCACTGGAGGGAGGGTGTTCCCAAGCGGTAAGTTTTTCCTCTGTTATGCTCCTTGAAGCATTCAACTAGCATATGATGCGGCTGCCTATAGTCAACATACGCTCTGAGAAATATCTGCCCATATTTATGCAGATATTATGCAGATAGAGATCTGTATAGAACTCTTCGGATAGTCAAAGTAGCCGAAGAGTTCTATACAGATCTCTACAGTAGCCAAAGTAGTCAGGACCGTAATGAGATTGGCGGTAGGGAAAAACAGTCAGACGTTCCACCAGTGACGAAGGACGAGGTCAAGAAAGCACTAGAAACTATGAAAAGGGGGAAATCAGCTGGATAGGATCAGATAACTACAGATTTGCTGAAGGACGGGGGGGAAATCGTGCTAGAAAAACTGGTCACCTTGTATACGCAGTGCCTGGTGTCATCGACGCTACTGGAACCATGGAAGAATGCAAACATTATCCTCATTCCCAAGAAAGGGGACTCTAAGGACCTTAAAAATTACAGACCAATCAGCTTACTGTCTGTTACGTATAAGGTATTTACTAAGGTAATCGCTAATAGAATCAGGACAACCTTAGACTGCAATCAAGCAAAGGATCAAGCAGCGTTTCGGGAACGGTACTCTACTATCGATCATATCCATACCATCAATCAGGTGATAGAAAAATGCTCGGAATATAACCAGCCCTTATACATAGCATTCATTGATTACGAAAAAGCATTTGACTCAGTTGAAACCTCGGCGGTGATGCAGGCATTGCGAAATCAGGGGGTAGACGAGCCGTACGTGAAAGTGCTGGAAGATATATATAGTGGCAGCACAGCAACCATAGTTCTGCATAAAGAAAGTAACAAAATTCCCATTAAGAAATGTGTTAGGCAAGGAGACACAATCTCCCCAGTACTATTCACAGCTTGTCTAGAGGAAGTATTTAGAGATTTGGAATGGGAGCAGTTAGGGATAAGGGTAGATGGAGAATACCTCAGTAATCTGCGATTTGCTGATGACATTGCCTTGCTAAGCAACTCGGGGGATGAACTGCAAATAATGATTGATGACCTAGACAGAAAAAGTAGAAAGGTGGGCTTGAAAATCAATATGCAGAAGACTAAGGTAATGTTCAACAGCCTCGGGAAGGAACAGCAGTTTACATTAGGTAGCGAAATACTGGAAGTAGTAGGCGAGTATCTCTACTTAGGACAGGTGGTAACCGCTGATCCGGACCATGAAAAGGAAATAACAAGAAGAATAAGATTGGGATGGAGCGCATTTGGCAAGCACTCGCAGATTATGACTAGCAGCCCACCGGTATCGCTCAAGAGGAAAGTATACAACAGTTGCATCTTGCCTGTACTCACCTATGGGGCTGAAACGTGGAGGCTGACCAAGAGAGTTCTACTTAAGTTGAGGACAACCCAGAGGGCTATGGAACGAAAAAATGGTAGGGGTAACATTAAGAGATAGAAAGCGTGCAGAGTGCGTCAGAGAAATAACTCAAGTTACCGACATTCTAGTGGAAATTAAGAAGAAGAAATGGACATGGGCAGGACATGTAGTGCGAAGAGAGTATAACCGATGGTCGCTAAGGGTAACTAACTGGATTCCAAGGGAAGGAAAGCGTAGCAGGGGGCGGCAGAAAGTTAGGTGGGCGGATGAGATTAAGAAGTTCGCAGGGGTCAAGTGGATGCAGCTAGCTCAGAACCGGGTTAAGTGGAGAAATATGGGAGAGGCCTTCGCCCTGCAGTGGGTATAATCAGGCTGATGATGATGATGATGATGATGATATTTATGCAATATAATTTAAATGGGGCATTGAGCGTGAAGGGCAAAGCTCCCGATTTTAAGGCACACTTCTGAATATGATACATTATATAGCATGATCACTAATGCAATTAATATGATATTTTTTATGTTCGGGGCGTGGGAGCCCCGTGGGCGAGGTACTTCTCAACTCGGTTGCTGGGTGGAGACTGGCGGTATATTTTACATTAGGCAGAGAGAGGAAAAGAGGAAAAGAAAGAAACGCGAGCTCTTTAAGCATTGCTTTCTCGAGCCTTGTTCGCGCGCACGGGCCGAGGACGGTCCACTTCGAAGGAACCATACGGCTCGAGGTTTCTTGGCCCGCGTCTTGGCGGAGCTCGATCTTGCCTGGACTCGTTTCGTGTGTCGTCGCTGGGTGGCGTTGCGCATTCATCTTGCAGGCCTCAGCATTACCCGAGCCTCAAGCATTACTCGTATGTGCACGGCTGATATATAATTCTGGCGAGTTTCAAAGCGCTCTTTATGGTTCCTTCAAGCCATTGAGAACTTTGCCAATTAGGCTGTGTTGTCAACTGAGGGTGGTGCGCCAGCCACATGAAATATTATCGCTTTTTGTTTATCTGTGGTGCCAAAGTAACAGCGGGTAATGTTTGTTGATCATTATGTATAAATACCGCCTCATTAAGATTCATTTTTATGCCTGGAAGCTCTATATAGTGAATGTTAAACTATTGCGCCAGCATGCCATTCATGATACGCCTTTTAAAATATTGCACGTGCATAGTCGTACATGACAGAGATGAAGGCGCAAAAGAATGCTAGCTGGAGCATAACTCAGTTTGCATATGCTCTATGAATTTTACCACCTTAAAACGGCATCGCCTGTAATGCACGCCGTAGGGAACTGCTCCTCTAATTACGACCAGCTGGGGCTCTCTAACGCGCTCTGACATTAAACTCTACACGAGAGCCTTCAGCTTCCCCTCTATCGAAGCGTGGTGGTCGCGGCCATGGTCGAAGCTACGTCTTAGGGCTAAGTAATCAAGATTCCTAGTCACTGAGCTGCCGCTGTGGGGCACAACACCGTTTTCCTATTTGTAAGTCTTGAATAAATACTAACAGTGTAGCGAGATCTCGAGACTTCTGCAGCCAGAAGACAAGTAAATTTTATTTTGAAGATATTGATATGTTCGACAGCGTTGCGCAGCTGCTTGTGCCAGCGTCACAGCCTGTAATGAAATCGTATGTATTTGTTGCTTCTCTGGCAGATACTAACTGCGCTCAACCGTCTTCCCCGCCGACCTATCCCTCAAAACCCGGAAATAACAATTTTTAATGCTGATCGTAGTTTTTATACTCCCGAAAAGAAACTATAAAAGGGAGCCAAAAAAGAACGACTGACGACCGAAAACTTAAGCGTTTTGCCTAAGCAACCATCGGCCCGAATTTCGCCGATTTAGTTACAATAAAAAAGTCAAAACATATGCATCAACAAGCACAAAAATAAAAAAGTGAAAACAACACATGTGCGTTTATCACTTTTAAAGTAAGTCTATAAAAAACGCTGGCGCATTACTTCTAATAAACGGTTATTTCCGTTTAGTGACCTACATGGTAGACGACATTCGGATATCGCGTAAACGAGGGAACAGTCCGCTTCAAATTGCTGTAGTATTCCCCAAAGGAGGGAAACTGACGCACAGCATGCGCCTGTATGCATAGATAGTAGAACGCGTTAACGACATAACAGGCGAAAGCTTGCTCACGAAGACGTATTGTACGCGTGGCTCTAGCGCGGTCACCGCTCCCCGCACCGCGCGCGCCCGACAGACAGCGCTTTGTGTCGAACGTAGGAGCGCACTTGCAGCCTGCGTGGGAGGGTAAAAGAATCTGGTGTATAAAGTTCAGTTAGGAATCAGCGCGCCCTGTCTTTCAATATTTTCTGCGTTTTTTAGCGCGGATTAATAATTGTGCAATGAACATCAACCAATTAGCACAGCTCACCACTCTACTCCACACAGCACACAACTGGATTGCTTGGGAAAAAAGGTGTGTGGTTGAGGGAGGGGGGAGGGGAGAAAGATTTATGTAGCGTGAATTAACCTGTTTTCACATACCTTCCGATTTAGCACAATGCAATGCAACGTTTATTCAACATCTAAGGGATGTTTGTGGCACGGACAAAAAGCGAGAAGTCTTGGCTAAGGTCCGTACCTTAATACATGGTAAGCTTTGGCAACACATGGGAGATAAACAAAAATGCTCCAGATGGTGCAGAATATAAAAATATGAAATAGGGATTCGATAAAGCATTACGGGATAGGTGAACACATACTAGTCAAAACATGAACGCGTGTGAGTTTTAAAAACATACTGGAGTGAAATGATTAGTAAGGAAAGTTATATGCAAGTTTATCCATTCAGGAAACGTGATTGAAAGACATCAGGAATAAAGAATAAAGAATGTAACAAAAAAAAAAAAAATTAAACGTGCCGAACTTTCCAAACATTCAAACACTGGGTGGTATTTCAGTTCTTTACATATTGTTACGGGGATGCATATATTGTAACTTACGCTGCGATGGGCGGATCTCGGCGCAAAGACGTGAGCGGCCGTGCACCATCAACTTTATCAGCATCGTAGGCTTCCAGAACACTTCATCGTTCACGCGTTCTTCGGTCGTCGTGTCTTCTTCCTGTGTCCTATTTCTTTGCGCTGTGTTTATTTCATGATAGTTATGAACCAACTAGCACAGACCAAGACCTTAATCGTCGTTCTCGTCGTCTGGGAGCACACCACATCATCGGTCACGCGTTTACCGGTTACACTATCCCCTTCGGCAAAGGAAACGTCCCGATGCGTATTAGGCGTGCAGTGTGGAAAGGGAATAATACGATTTGAGGCGGGCCACATGTATAATTTCGGAAGTGGGGGCAGCGGATTGTCACTTTGAGCCTAGCGGTGTAATCTCATTGGTGGCATCGATCACTGGGCGTAGTACATGACAAGGACCTGCGTAGTGCGGCAGAGGTTTGTCGCACAACCCCACACGAAGGCACGGAAGGCAGAGCAACACCAGAGATCCGGTATGATAGCAATTATCAAGGTGGTGAGCGTCGTTGAGGCGTTTTTGCGCTTCTTGAGACGCAGAGCTTGTGACGAGCAATCTGGCGAGTGGCATCGGCTCAGGCGATGGTATCACGGGCAAACGTTGTGACGTAGCCAGGGACGGGAAGCAAAGTGTCGAAGCGCAGTAAGGGTTCTCTTCCCAAGAGAAGATAGAATGGAGAATACCCAGCAGTGTCATGGTGCGAAGAATTATAGGCGAATGGGACAAATGGCCAACTAATGTCACCATTGCGGTGACTGTCGGATACAAATATGGCGAGCATGTCGGTGAGGGTGTGGTTAAGATGTTCCCTAAGGCCGTTCGTCTGAGGGTGATACGCCGTGGTGAACTTGTGCCGAACGGTTCAAGAATGAAGTATTTCGTCAACAACTCGGGAAAAGAAACAGCGGCCACAGTCGGTAAGCAGCTGACATGAAGCCTAATGAAGAAGTATTATGTCGTGCAGAAGGAAGTCGGCAACGTCAGTGGCGCAGCTAGTTGAAATGGCACAAGTGATCATGTAGCGCGTGGCATATTCGGTGGCCACAGCAATCGATTTGTTTCCTGACATGGACTCAAGCACGACATGAGATGCCCAGGGGCTGTTCGAAGGTTCGATGATATCGTGGCAAACATCTTGTCCACCTCTAGCTGGATGAGTTGGCGCTCAGAAAGGGACACACGCCTCCGATGTACAGGTCTTGAATCGCCGCTGTCAACGCGGTGAGTCACAACTTATGTTTGGCCCAGCGAACCGGTGGCAAAGTCAAAAATCTCGGTGAAGGAGAAAAAAAGATTGTATAAGTCCTGAGCATTTTCAGGGCTAAGGTCGGAGGCAATCATCGCAGAATTAGGGCCCGTAATTGCGGTGAAGAGTACGGGTGCTTGAAGTTAGCTGGAAGGTGAGCCAGGTGTGAATGCACAAATGGTGCAGTCTGTGTGGGGAGATAAGGCAGCAAGGGATATTCCTTCGGGAAGAACTTGGGGTGATAGAATGAAGTTCATGATAGGAAGGTAGGGGCTATACTGGGTAACGCCTACAATAAGTTAGAAAGAACAACGTTGCAGTCGAGAAAGACATCGGTTATGGGGCAAGCAACAAAGTCACCGTCAGGCACAGGCGGGAAAGGTGACAGAGGTAGATAAACAGCAGTCAGGGGTCTGGCGAGTGAACTCACTGCAACGAAGGCGGGGTGCAGATTGATGATGTCTCAGCAGAGAGTAGGTCCAAACGAAGAAGGCGGATTAGGCAGTCGATAGGGGCAGAGTGGGCCGTTAAAAGTCAAGACCGAGGATCACATTGTGAGGGAACTGGCGAGGAGGTGAAAAAAACAGGGATGTGATGACCGGCAATGGCGACTCGAACAGTGCAGAGGCTAGTGACGGCAGCAGTACTGCCATCGGCAACACGAACGGTGGGCGAAGCGGCGGGGACCTGTACTCTTTCGAGGCAACGGCTAAAATATGAGCTTATGATCGAGACTTGGGCGCCAGTGTAAATGAGGGCAGAGACAGGAACAGCATCCACAGAGGAGGTTACAGGGCGAGAGGAGAGGAGGTTACAGGGCGAGAACATGCGCTATAGATGATTTCCCGGTTGGGGTACCAATGCAGCGTCACCTCCGGGAGCTGCATTGGCTAGTTTCGCATGAAGCGGCCGGCGGAGGATGGTGAGGGACTGCGATGAGGAAAAGGTGAATGGGAACGGCTGGCTAGCGGAGAATGAGAGCTACCAGACACAGGAGGAGATGGAGTGGTCTTGGTGTGGGGCAGCTCATAACGAGGCGAGAAACGGCGGGGGCCGTAGTCGTAGTAGCGGCCAACGTCCCAGGTAGCACAAAGTGGGCTATGACGTGGGGGCCCGCTTTGGGCCCCTGGGGGCAGCCCATACGGGGCCCATGCGGGATTTGCAATACCTACCCAGCGGGACTCCGCGTGGGCTGCCAAATTTTGCCGCGATTGGCCCCAATATGTATCCGTGGGGGCAGCCCAATAGGGCTGCTCGCATTGAGCCCAGATAGCCGAATGCGGGCAGCATACCGGAATCAATAATGGGTCCCTCATTTATGAAGGCAGTGCCGCCCCATTGATCACGGTTTTAATTTTTAAGCCGATTAATCCCTCCAGTACCTGCATTGTACCGGCGCGGGCTTTGCTGATGCCAGTTCGTTTCGGGCTGGCCCACGTGGTGACCTCTTGGGTTGAATCTGGCATTTCCGGGGCTGCAAAAAAATAGCAGTATTGAAGTGTGAAACATTGAGCACTATTTCATTACCTTACATTAGACACTCAGTAACACAAGAAACATTTATTCAAAACACTACAATAATCTGGGGGGGGCCGCATCGCGCCTCAAATGTTGATCTCAATATTTATTTCGGTGGTGTGTGTAGAATAATAATGGCGCCGGAAATATTTTAAGGTAGGTCAGAACATAGTCGTAAAGCGGAACAGTTACTGCTGCATATTTTCCGCCACTACTGCAAATATATTAACGTAAATTTTAGAGTAAACCTAGATAGTCTTTATTCATGGCATGGATATGCATGAAATAGTTATGTGAGAAATCCAGAAGATGCAATTAGCGGCGGGTATATGATGAATTACATGAATAAAATGGTGCCTGAAAGATAGGGTGAAGGCGTTTCAGACCGGTAAGCCCGCCTACGGCCAATTTGGGGCCCAATGCGGCCTTTCATGGGCAGCCCCAATTGGGCTTCTCTTATTTGTACCGCATGGAGTACGAATATAGGCTGCATTTGCCCGAAATCAACCCAAGAAATACAAATCTGGGCAGCATTGAGACATGACTGCTTTTCAGCCCGGATGCAAACCATGCGGGACCTCTTCAGGTTTTGCGTGGGCAGCCTCATTTGGGATAGCCTGTGTACTATTCGCTTTAAGCCCACATTTGCATCGGATGTGCCCTGAAGTGCCCCAAAAGAGACCGATGCGGGCAGAAGGGGAAGGAGCACTTTCCTGCCCCGCTACAGGCCATGCGGAAATTGTCTAGGTTTTTGATGGGCGACCCCATTTGGGGCAACCCAGGAATGTTCTGCTTGAAGCCTACATTCCGTTTGACCTTCCCTCGAGAACCCCTCAAGGGTCCCATGTAGGCAACGCGCGGGCATACCAGCATTTAGCCCCACCGCGGCCCATGCGGGACCTATTGCGCTTTTGAGTGGGCAGCCCCAATTAGATTAGCCCAGGCTTTTTCTACACAAAGCCCGAATTTTCTTTGCATCGGTCCTAAAATTCCCCAAGAGGGACCGTTGAGGGCCAGATGTGGGAATATGTACTCAGTTGGCCCTTTCCACGCCTATATGATGCCCAGATGGAAAAAGCAGGGGCAAGCCCAATTTGGGCTTCCCCGCTTGATTCCTACAGGGGACCTTCATGGGTGTCATCATGGTTGCCTAAGCCCAACTTGCCCGTACGGGCCCCAGGTGGGCCACGCAATGTGTGCTACTTGGGGTAAGTGATGGTGCGCTGCTCATCAGGATTGCGATATCGGTAACATGGCATGTAGCGGCTGCCTGGTGTAGCGGAAGCGGCCATGGGAGGGACGGGGCTCGAAATCTGGAGTTCCACGGTACGGTAACAGGGGAAACCCAAGTTAGCAACATCTTGACGGCCAATGGCTTGAATGAGAGGTATAGTCGCTAGGTTGATGTCCGAGAAGGGTGGGTTAGATACAGAAGGAGCGAGCACTTCCAGTTCCGCCCATCGCTGCGCAAGTTTCATTAAATACATAAAGTAATATCTTAGTGGAGGTCGCGGGTTTGACACGACCTGACGCTCCGCAGCAGTCGTCACCTCGGAACTGTCACGATGAACCCAACGTGGCTCAGTCCACCCCGTACCTCCACCAAGATGTTACGAGGATGTTACGCTTAACTTGCGGTGCGATGAGCTGAACTTGGCGCAATGACTTCATCGGCCGTGCTGCATCCACTCTGTCAGCGTCGTCTTCTTCCAGAACACTTCGTCGTCCACGCGTTCCTCGGTCGTCGTCGCTGTCTGTGAGCTCACCACTTCGTCAGTCATGCGTTTCCCGGTAACAATATTTATTCCGCGCCCTCTTCAATGAATGCACTCAATATATGTATTGTCCTTTGCGAAATCCTTCAGCCATATAAGCAGTTCAAATTTTAGCATCTGCTTTTCATATCAGGCATGACATTTCCTTGTTTCCATTCTTCTCGGTTTTGAGACGGGTACATAAGGGTTGCTTGTTCAGGTTAGCTAGTAGTTTCAAGGTATTAGTCCTTTTTGTTCTTTCAAACCTGCATTTCCTAAAGCTCTGTAGATATACATAGATTTTACGCTGACCATATTTAGCTGCGTAAAGATCTCCTGCGTATGGCTTAAATAAGGTGCTTTACAAACTTTGCGGATGGCTTGTTCCTCTAGCAAGTGAAGGTCGTGAATACAGTACTCGTAGTGGTTCCCCGTAAAATACGCCCTAGCTGAGTACTGAGGAGAATAAACAGTTTTAAATCATAATGTTAATCGGATAAGTGAAACAATGTTGGCACATGAGGCTTATTGTATTAGAAAGTTTTTTGATGAGGTGATTTATATGAGCATCCCAGGAGAAATGTTCATAAAAATAAACACCGGGTGACTTGAAACTTTCAACAACCTCCATCTCTCTGCCGTAGATACAACTGGCGGTTATGCACAAACTTTATTTCTTGGGTGCAACATAGCAGCCTTGGAAGCGGTAATATTTAACTTTGATGCATTTATTGCTTCCCACGTTCCAACTAGGTTTAAGTGTACCATTAGCACGGCAAGACAAATCTAGACCTGCTCTAAGCATTTAAATCGGAAGGTAATTTGATATGTTGTTACTGTCTTTTTCTCTATATACTACTGTGCCTTCTGCACATTTGCATGTTCCGAGGAAACACACCAGAAGTAAGACAAATATGCGCCAAGATATGCTCGATTAGGTTGACAACATATTTTGTAGGAATTATTTGAAAGCCCAATTGTCAGAGGACGTGCAGTTTTCCAAACTGATACTTCATATTCCGGGGCCGGTTCAAAAAACGCGGTTTGTTGGAAATAGCGTTTTGTGAAAGATAAGTGGTCTAGACCGAAGGACGATGAGAAAAGACCAAAATAGTGGTTTTTGAATGTGTAAGCTAAGTCCTCCTCTGAGATTTCTACGTCATTATTGTTTAGTTTTGTAAGCATCCCAGGAGCTTTGCCCAATATGTGGTTCAATCTACGCCTGAAATCACCTGACTGCTGGTTCTAGAAATTTAGAAGATAATATTGATAACGATAACGGGTACAGCTCTCCCTTTTAAAATTTAAAAATATTCGTGTCGCATTTTGCCGCGAATAAGCGAGAACGGCCATTAGTAATCCGGAAATACATCGATATATCAAGAAATTCATTTTGCAAGATGGCCGATGACAACCGGTAAAAAGAGTGAATGTGGTTTGTTTGATGTGTGCGAGTTTTAAGTGGTAGAAGCATAGATGTTCGTTACACTCCATATCCAGCACGGGCAAAACCAGGGCAATCATATCACGTGGCCCAGTCTTCTGTTTCAGCGGAAGTTTTGTGAATAGTCGTATACGCGATTATATAGAGAATGTGCTTCTTTGTAGTGACTACAGCTTTTCTTTAAGCCCCGCCGGGATGGCGCAGTGGTTACAGCGCTCGACTATAGTACCCAAGGAGGCGGGATCGAAATCTGGCCACGGCGGCTACGTTTCGGTGGAGGGCAAACAGAGTACCGCCCGCGTGCTATGCAATGTCAGTGCACGTTAAAAAAACCCTCGAGGTCGCAAATTCCGGAGTTCTCCCGTACGGTGACTGTCATACCCTGAGTTGCTTTGGGACGTTGAACCAAGCAAATCAAACCACACCAAACCTTCTCTTAGGTGCAGCTGCTACAAATGATTACCATTGTAGGGGGTCTATTTGGCTTAAGTACGTACCACAGCTCGAATGAGACTGCAGCCATGAAATTAGGAGACGCCTGCTTCTGGGAAAGAGAGCCATGGTTAGCCTTGACCGCCTAGTAAAGAGCAGAGACATTAGTCTGCCAACCAAGATCCGTATAACTCGTGCTATGGTCTTTCCGGTTGTGATGTATGGATGCGAGAGTTGGACTGTGAAAAAGGCTGACCGCCTAAGAATTGACGCGTTTGAATTGTAGTGTTGGCGAAGACTCTTGGGAGTTCCATGGACTGCCAGAAGACCAAATCAGTCGATATTGTCGACCATAAACCCTGACTGCTCATTGGAGGGTCAAATTTTAAGGTAAAGCTAAGCTACTTTGGTCATCTGATGAGAAGAGAGGAGTCGCTGGAGAAAGATTTGATGTTGGGAAAGGTTGAGGGTCGCCGGAGAAGGGGTAGGCAGCGAACGCGATGGTTAGATGGCATCCTCGAGGCACTGCAGATAAGTTATGTGATATTAGGAAGATAGTGAGAGACCGGAAAGCGTGGCGTGACATGGTCCATAGGGTCACGAAGAGTCGGACACGACTGAATGACTGAACCGACTGAACTGAACACCTCTTTCTGGTGCGCGAGACAACTGTTCTCTCTCCGTGAAAAAATGAATCTTTCAGATTCCGCGATGCTAGTGGTGACCTTGCCTGCAGTAGGAGAAGAAGCAGCGAACGATACAGCTGCACCTGCGCACTCAATGCGGCCCCTTCAAAAGAAAGCCATGCACTATTGAAGCAAAAGCTTCCCTGCGGTAGCAGTGTTACGTTTCGCGTTCGCCGCAGTTTAACCTTCAGCCGACCTTCAGCCACGTGCTCAGCGGTGCTCGGCCTGATCGCCTCTCGCTTCTGCGCACGTGTGGTGCGCGGAGAAGCGGCTGTTCATTATTCTGCAGCTGCTTCGCTTCTTCTTCTACCTCGAAAACTCGCCTCTTTCTCTAGTTCTTCATACGCCTGGCAAACTTTGTACCGGAACATAACGCAAGTTGTACCTCGTACGTCAAAGTCACTCGTACGTGAAAGTGCTGTAAGATATATATAGTGGCTGCACAGCAACCATAGTTCTGCATAAAAAAAGTAACAAAATTCCCATAAAGAAAGGTGTTAGGCAAGGACACACAATCTCCCCAGTACTATTCACAGCTTGTTTAGAGGAAGTATTCAGAGACTTGGAATGGGAGCAGTTAGGGATAAGGGTAGATGGAGAAAATACCTCAGTAATCTGCGATTTGCTGATGACAATCCTTGCTAAGCAACTCGGGGGATGAACTGCAAATAATGATTGATGACCTAGACAGAATAAGTAGAAAGGTAGGCTTGAAAATCAATATGCAGAAGACTAAGGTAATGTTCAACAGCCTCGGGAAGGAACAGCAGTTTACATTAGGTAGCGAAATACTGGAAGTAGTAGGCGAATATGTCTACTTAGGACAGGTAGTAACCGCAGATCCGGACCATGAAAAGGAAATAACAAGAAGGATAAGATTGGGATGGAGCGCATTTGGCAAGCACTCGCAGATTTTGACTAGCAGCTTACCGGTATCGCTAAAGAGGAAAGTATACAACAGTTGCATCTTGTCTGTACTCACCTATGGGGCTGAAACGTGGGGGCTAACCAAGAGAGTTCTACTTAAGTTGAGGACAACCCAGAGGGCTATGGAACGAAGAATGGTAGGGGTAACATTAAGAGATAGAAAGCGTGCAGAGTGGGTCAGAGAAATAACTCAAGTTACCGACATTCTAGGGGAAATTAAGAAGAAGAAATGGACATGGGCAGGACATGTAGTGCGAAGAGAGGATAACCGATGGTCGTTGAGGGTAACAAACTGAATTCCAAGGGAAGGAAAGCGTAGCAGGTGGCGGCAGAAAGTTAGGTGGGCGGATGAGATTAAGAAGTTCGCAGGGATCACGTGGATGCAGCTAGCACAGAACCGGGTTAAGTGGAGAAATATAGGAGAGGCCTTCGCCCTGCAGTGGGCGTAATCAGGCTGATAATGATGATGATGATAACGCAAGTGTCCGTGGAGCGCCACGCGTGACGTCATCACTTAGCTGTGCCTCTGACAGCGCATGCACGGTGCTCTTCAGAGCTGTTCCACCGCGGGGGATATAAGCCTTGGAGGAATTGCGGCGAGCCTGGTGAGCTCTGCCATGGATGTGGCAAGAAAGCTTAGTGCGATCGTTCGCTACGCTCACTTACAAGCCGAATATACTCATCCTGCCGACGTCACTCGTCGTGTAGAAGTGGCTCCTTGTAAAAACGAGCTGTGAGAGCTACACTAGCGATGGCAACCCCAAAAAAGCCAGCACACTTGTAAAGTGACGACGCAATAGGGCGGAGAAGAACGGGCGACAAAAGCAACAGAAACGATTCGGTCTTATCCTCGACTACTACTTACTTCGCTTTCTATATCCTGGTTTAGCCGAGTTAAGCCACGGCCATTTATTTCTGCACGATCGGCAGCACTGCCTCACAGAGTGGCTCCCTCTCTGCTCTCTGAATGCGCCCACGCGGTTACGTGACCAGTGAGAACGGAAGCGGCCGTATTTAAGTCTTTGACACCACAAACAACAAAAAACCATGATAATCGGAAAAGGATGTATGGAGTCCACACGACCATGACTGAGAACTTCGATCGCGCGAGAGATAACGGCTTTGTAGGGAGATGTGCTCCTCCAGAAGCAAGCCCTTTCCAACGAATGTTGTCTGCACAGTGTTTGCGTACATTGGTCCCCGAACGCGAAGCATTCGTGTAGAACTCCCTCCCCCCCTTTGTATTTTTCTCTAACAAGCAATTTGCACAGGAATAATAAAGAGCATGCGCAATAATAGAGAACACTGCCAACACTAACAATCAGCGGTCAAATATGACTTAAATTACACTTAATCAGCGCCATGGCCTCCGCAGAATCAGAAATTTAGAGCCAGCTCTGCTTGACAAAGTGATTTATAGTCAACTTATTTTAAAGACGCTGTCATTACTTCGTTGAAAGCAGATTAAGGATAGTCATTTAAAACTGCGGTAATTTCATGCTTGGCGCATTACAGCGATCATATAAAATGTGATGAGGCGCTAAATCGAAATATCTTCGAAGGCTAGGCTCACAGATTTAGGGTCAATTGAAAACAATGCGGATCAATGCAATTGAAAGATTGTAAATAACAAGACGGAGAGGAAGGTTGGGCTCAAATACGAGCGCTCAGTATTTCTGAATGGGCAGAGACAATCACAAGATTATAACCGCAATCTCTCAAGAGCACTCACGTTGTGTCGTAAAGAGTCATTCGAGCGCGTCGTACTCGACTTGTTTTTGGACACGTGAAAAAGAAAAAACACTTGGATATCCTAATAACATCTATGAAATCTCACATCAATTATTATTTTATTTATATCTTTATGTCTATTTCAGGCAATCGCTTAAGGCCCTCGTCTAGTGGGTAATACATAGGGGTGGTAAGAATGAAACATGAAGATACAAGAAGGAACATCTATCATGAGGAATTGACAACAACAAAACAAGAAACGCGCGATAACTGAATAGTTAACAAATATCAAAATGTGTCTTAACAACAATATTTAAAATTAACATATATAAAGGAAAAACGTAATAAACAGAACAAAAAAGCAAAACTCCATCCCATAACGTTGGGTACAACGGAAGTAGCAGAAAACTACACATTGGTGTCATTTTTATTTTAAGTACATGAAATATTGCCGCATTCGTTTCATTTGCAATTGTGGAAGGCAGCCTGGTTCCAGTATATAATGGCTTTTTGTATGAACGATTTGGCAAAAGTTGAAGTTGCATTTGACCTTTGAAGGGTAGTCATAATGTGAAAACACTGCCAAGTGCGAGTGAAAGAATATCATCGTGAAGCAACGGATGACGGAAAATTTTGTAGAAACGAATTAAACGAGCGTGTTTCCGACGATTGTAAAGGTTTTCAAGCCCAGCACGAGCTTTTATCGTGGTAACGCCAGTAAAACGTGTTTAGTCTGAAAAAAATAAAACGAGCCGAACGCTTTTGCAGGGATTCAATAATATCTCGGACGTAGGCTTGATCTGGTTCCCCTATGGCAGACGCGTAATCAATTTTAAGTCGAATTTAGGTCGAATAAATATAATAGAAGGCACTTTACGCACGGATGCCGGAGCTGCCGACAGTTATGTTTTAAACAGACATGTGAACGGTTAGCAACTGCTAGAAAAAAGTTAATATGATTGTTCCAGGTGAAGTGAAGGCAACCTTCTAAATACTTGTAGGGGAAGCTGTCTCATTTGTTTCGTCATTAAACGATTATGTGGGTGGGATGCGCCAAGGCTTTCTGGTTAAAGAGATGAGCTTAGCCATGGACAGGCTTAGGGTAATGAGCCATAGCTGGCACGAAGTGTTAACAGAATCGAGATCAGCTTGTACAGATTGTCGGTCAGAGTCATTTGAGATCCTTCAGTACACAACGGAGTCATTATCAAACATAAGGTAAGATGGAGTCCAAAGTAATTCATGAAGAATCGCAATTTGGTAAGCCATTAATAAATATTAGGACGAGCAGTGTACCAAGCACTCTGCTCTGGTGTTCGCCAGATGTGACATTAGCCAATATAGAGTTAGAAGCGTTCACAGAAGTGAACAGAACACAAGATGAAAGAAAATACATGATCCAAGTAAGTACCTGAGGGTTATTATTGATATGTGATAGCTTAAGCAGTAGTCTATGGAGAGGAACATGATCAAATGCGTTAGAAAAATCCAGAAACAAAGCATCAACTTGAATTCCGGCCTCTAAAGAAATAACAAATTCGTTAGTTATTCTGGCGATTTGAATGTCGCAAGAATATTTCTTGCGATAACCGAGCTGATATTTAAATATGATGTAATTTTCTATATGACTATCGCCTATGAATTGGCTCATTAAGAAAACCTTACACAGCGCGGGTCGTCGCGCATGTACTACGGGGAGGGCTAGCACGCAAGGAAGGATTTTCCGGCGACAAAACGTTTAACCAGCTAATGAATTTTCGTCCGTCTAATGCATGCATTCGATGCCGACACTTTTATACGCGGCAGGGTGACGAATATAGCTGAGAGAAACGTGCCCTAAATCCTGTGCGCTTGAAATAAAAGAGAGTCGTTCAACAAAGTCGAAACCGCACCAACCACCACTGGGTCAATCACTGGGCGCTTGCGAGCATGCTTATTACGTTGTCAGTGAACAAACACGCGATAACTGACAGCGCAGTGCACCGTTTGACGGGCAATGGTCGTACTGTTTTTCACTGAGATGTAACGTGGAGTTATATTGGTAAGAATGCGGCTGGTCATAGAGGAAGCGGAGGGGACGGCGGTGCGTTCTCACAAAGACGCTTCAAACTTTCCTCATATACATGACTAAAACACACGGCTCACAGGCCACAATCCCCTCATCGTCGTCGATGCATACGTTCTTGAGCGCAATAAGAAGTTTGTTCTGCAGCTCGGGACAACTCGACGTGTTATAGTGATCACTCCAAGTGAGCACCAAGAGCAGATGGGCTTTTTGGTGGCTCCGTCCTGGGAGCCTACCGCGAGCACGCATACGATACGCACGTTCCCTAATCTCGTGGAGGGCACGCACTACGATCCGTCGCCCCCTTCTAGGCCTAACCAGAGTAGAAAACCAAGCCCGAAAACGGTGTCTGTACCCGCCCAAGCAGCCCCTGCTCCGGTTTAGCCTGTCCCATCCGCCGTCAATACTCCAGCCGATGTCGCCTTTGTAACGTTTAAACACACCAACCGAGCTCAACAACAGCAGAATGCGCGTGACCCATACAGTCGTGAATCGACGCAAGCAACTTGCCTAATTGCTTTCCGGAATTAAACGTCATCAGGCCAAGATGAGTCATCGCTGTTGAACGGATATGCCATGGAGCAGCCAGGCCTGCAATCCCTGCAAGTCACCGCCGCGGACCCCGACCTTGGAAACAATCACTAAGGATCCATTTTACCAAAACACCATTACGGTCGCCACTCCGTATGAGGCCAACGGTTTTTACCTTGCCGCAAAAAGAGGTTGTATACAGCGCCGTCGCCCGCTGTTGTGTGCGGCTTCATATCACAGGCCTGCTTTGCGGGGACACCCCGACAGATGCTGCAGGACCTCAAGACCCCGCAACGCGGACACTGATAGCATTGCAAGCTACATAATGGATAAGAGCATCTCCATGCTCACTACTTTTTCCCACGAAACGGTTCCCCATTCCTTACACTCTGCGTGTAGTATGTAGGTGCACGCCATACAAGGGGTGTCCAGATACGTGCAGGAACTGTCCTCGCCTGGGCCACAGATATGACCTGTGCACCCTCTCCAAATCTGGTCTCTGCCCGCGGTACAGAAAAAAGCATTACCCACAGGATGTTCACTCCTGCATTCTTAAGTGTATTCTTTGTAGGGGTCGGCATCTCACAGACACCGGTTTGCGTAGGGCGATGAATTCCATCTCAAAAAGGCGCAGCCTGTCGCCCCAGAGGACAAAGTTCTCTAACAAGTAGCATTTTCACACATTCCGCATGACCTTTCCAGCGACCTCTAAGTGTTCGTCCAAGGCTACCAGGACGACACCCAGAACCTCACAGGACCCGGAAGTGAAGACACTGCGGAGAGATAAAGTGCTTAAGGGTCGCCGTCTCTACCTCCACATTTGCTCATAGTCCCGCTCCACAATCCTCAACAGTTCAACTTCATCAGAAGAAAGGCCAGATGTGAGCTCAGTCGAGCTCTGAGACCTGGAAAGTATAGATGCCAGTACCTCGCTCAAAACCCAGAAGCCAGGCTCGCTGATTGTATTACTGCACAGTGCAAAAGCGTGATTGAAGCTACTGTTAGCCATCTATTGAATGGGGTCAGCTCTATAACTTTATCCCCAAACTAGATGAAGGTTTAGCTGAACTTGTTCTTGGGCCATCAACATCGTCTCCGCCAGTAGCTGAACAGTCCATCCCTTTTCTTCGTCCCGCCACCCTATAATATGGCTCCTCCAAAGGGCGATAGTTTTTTTTACAGAATATGTGATAGAAATGCATGGGATATCGGCTACGCTCAGCAGCAAATATTGCCTATTTTCTGTACCCGCTTGACATTATCGCTATTCAGGACGTCAGTTATCATCATCATCAACATCATTATCATCTTCATCAGCCTGACTATACCCACTGCAGGGCGAAGACATCTCCCATATTTCTCCAATTAAGTAAGATGTGTTGTCGGCCTAGTTGGTACAGTACTTCAGACATCTTATAGTAGCGCGAACAAAAACATGTGTCGTCCTGTACCCTGTCTTGTGTGTGTTTTTGTTCGCGCTACTATAAGATGTCTGAAGTTCTCCAATTAACCCGGTTCTGTGCTAGCTACATCCATTTGACCCCTGCGAACATCTTAACATCATCAGCGCACCTAACTTTCTGCCGTCGCCTGCTACGCTTTCCTTCTCTTGGAATCCAGTTTGTTGCCCTAAGTGAACATCGGTTATCCTGTCTTCGCACTACATATGTCCTACTCCTGCCTATTTCTTCTTCTTGATTTCCACTAGAATGTCAGTAACTTGAGTTATTTCTCTAACCCAGTCTGCACGCTTCCTATCTCTTAATGTTACCCCTACCATTTTCCGCTCCATAGCCGTCTTCGTTGTCCTAAACTTACGTAGAACCCTCTAATTTAGCCTCCACGTTTTAGCCCCATAGGTGAGTACAGGTAAAATGCCACAGTTTTATACGTTTCTCTAGAGTGATACCGGTTAAGCTATTAATCTTAATCTGCACGTTCTTGCCAATTGCGCTCCATCCAATCTTATTCTTCTTGTTATTTCCTTTTCATGGTCCGGATCTGTGGTTACTACTTGTCCTAAGTAGACATATTCGCCTACTACTTCCAGTGGTTCGCTACCTAACGTAAACTACCATTCCTTCCGGAGGCTGTTGAACATTACCTTAGTCTTCTGCATATTGATTTTCAAGCCTATCTTTCTACTTTTCCTGTATAGGTCATCAATTATTATTTGCAGTTTATCCCCCGAGTTGCTTAGCAAGCCAATGCCATCAGAAAATCGCAGATTATTGAGGTATTCTCCATCTACCCTCACATTTATATTCCGTACATGTTTCTATCACCTGGTGGATGGTATGAATATGATCGATAGTAGAGTACCATTTACGAAAGCCTGCTTGATTCTTTGGTTGATTGCAGTCTAAGGTTGTCCTGATTTTATTAGCGATTACGTAACAGACAGACAGCTGATTGATCTGAAATTTTTAAGGTCCTTAGCGTCCCCTTTCTCACGAATGAGGATAATGAATAAGGACGTCAATATTAGCAGGCAACTGCCAAGATACGCTAATATTCCTTCGATTCAATTGTCATTGCTCGGGTGGCCACATACTTCAATAACCCATTGCATTACGCGGAGCATGAAGTCCCCTCCATACACCTCACAACCTTATCGAAATTACATCCCCAGAGCAGAACAATCTCCCTTTCATCTCCCAAAACAGTTCATTCACCTACTAGCCCCACTCTTTAATTCCTCGAGAGAATTGGACGAATGAAACTTACTACTCATTTCCCCATTACGAGACTAACGGCGGACACGTGAACTGGGGCTATAGTTGCATCAGTCGCAGAGGCACTTATATAAAACAACTCTGGGGCTCCACCTTATCATCTCTAATAATTTCAGCCTAATAATAGGAAAGAAAGCAAACCACAGTAGGCAGCGACCACCATCTAATTCGCATAACAATAAACCACTTTTTTTTTGTGCTTAGCACCCATGTGCTTCTACGCACCCATATGAGACCATCTCCACAATTTCAGGCGCTTACAGCCAACACTGGCCTCATTCGACCTCAACGCATTGACTACACAGTTAAAGAAGGATATTCGCCAAAAAACAAAATTGCTAGACACCACCTCGCCCACTTCCGTATCGATAGTAAGCTTGGAAACCTGAAAAGCATAATACGAAACTAAACCTCAAATTGCCCAGCTTCCATTTCAAACAGAACAGCACTGTTCCAGTCTTTACCAAACTAAATGAGCACGGGTGTGTGAGGCCTCCACGGAAATATCTCCGCAGCGCGCACCCGGCACCTGTTATGCCATATGCTAGACCCCACGCATTCTAAAACCCAGTCGGGCATTAGCACTGCCTCACTACACCATTACCAGGACACCTTTGTGGAGCAGGTAAAATGTGCGTCTATCACTTAAGGTCTCCCTTTCAAACACCCCGTGTACACAGTCCCACCCTAATCTCACCTTGACGCCCATATAACAAAATCGGAATTTCATGCAGCCTATTGACATTGCGCAACACCGCATGCGTGCAGGTTCCAATTACCACTGCTGTCATCAAAAATCTTGACAATTCTTCGATAACTAGTCCACTATAATGCTGGGAGGCAGCCACCCTCGCGGACTCCTGGAGGCATGGGAAAACTATCTTCATTCCGAAACCCCTCAATCCCATGATCGTACAGCTCCTCTGCCCGATTTCTCTTGGCTCTCGTACCGGCAAGGCATTCGAGCACATAATACTTGCCCGACTAAGGTCTTATATGAAAGATAGCCACTGTTTCCCCCCCCCCAGGATTTTGGGCTTTCGCCTGCCTCTGTCTGACCAGGATGCACCACTCTAAATTAAGCACGACGTGCTTGATGATATCATCCCTCTCCTAATAAAAGCTATCCTGGAAATTGATCGCACTAAGGCATTTAACAGAATCTGACACGATGTCATCTTATGGCAACTGCAGGCACTGTAAGTAGTTTAAAAAAGCTACTACTCCGTTCGCGCCTTTCTCTCGGCTGCAATGCATCGTCGCTCATAGATATGCTTTGTAGAGCCCCTTATACACACACTCCGCTAGTTCAGAACTCCATAAGGTGCAATTCGGTTCCACTTTCTGTTAACATTGCTCCCATCCCTCTAGCTCACATATTCAATCTCATATGTGAGCTAACTGCGGAGCGTGGTTCCTGCTCCACAGCAACAAGCCATCTGCCTAGCGGAAGAAGCCAAGAAGAGCTGAGACGTCTTTGCCTGCTTCTGATCGCGGAGGTCTCGGCTCCCGTCCCTTAGGCCTGCGTGCCGGGGGCGGGGATTGGGGGCTTCCTTATCTGGTGGAAAATTAAAGTTGTTATCACATCACATCCTAAGCCAGCTACCCCCAAACACGTAACGCCTGTCAGGAGGTCCACTCGGAACAACAACAAGAAGAAATGACTCGCTCTAAGAGCCAAACTCGCCCAGCACAAACGTCGCCCTTATCTTGTTGCTAGGAAATTAGCCGCAAAACACAGTAACTACATATCGCATTTAGATACTTACAACCATTATTTAACGAAAGCAGTGGTACCGAAAGGACTTAAAATAAATGTAAAGTGCGCTCTCGGCACACTTCGCCCTGAACTATTCATTCGCTGGAAAAATATTTTAGATGATGCGTCATTAGCTTTGATAGCCATTTTAAAACAACACTGTCAGGAAAACGTAGATGAACTTAACGATCAAATGACCAAACTAGCACTAACCGCTGACGAGCATCAAGTACTAAAAGAATTCGTGAAAAAGAACAAACAAAAGCTGCAGGTTAAAAAACAGCGTAAATTCAGAAGGGATCAGCAGTCGGTAGATAATGACACAACTTGGCAGCGAAGAATACCTCCTGCAGTTTCACAACGACGGATATCACCTAGGAGACAGGACACAGATGATAGCAACACCATTCACATTTCTAAATCTCTAAGCGATAATGATAACCAGATTCTAAGGCGAGGCCTGACCTTCTGCCCAACGAGTAATAGCTTTAATGAATATGAACTTCACCGAGATATAACTGAATTCGCAACAAGAATGCGTATTAAAGAATTCTTTGCTGAAAATTGAAACAATGTACCGAAAGCTTCTATCCCACTCAGAGCCCCCAGCACATGGTTTTCTGATGCAGAGCGCAGCCCCGAACTCGACGTATATAATAAATTCGTCTCAAAAGAAATTATTAAAAAAACACAGCTAGCTCGAAAGCCCAAAAACCTCTCTATAACTGAAAGAGCAACTCTTGATAACCTAGCTTCTAGAACTGACTTAGTTATCAAGCCTGCAGACAAAGGTGGTAGCATAGTGATTCTCCCTGTTGAAAATTACAAAAAAGAGGCATATAGACAGCTTAACAACTCTTGCCACTATGAAAAGTTGAATACCGACCCGACAGAACTGTTCAGTGAAGTCATCCTGAATAAAATAAGAGATCTATTAGCCAAGGAGCTAATTACCAAGGTGGACTATAAATTTCGTCCCAAGATACGTCCCAAGACTGCCCAAGATACGTAAGGTTTCCGCAGAAGCATTGTTTACCACAGACATACCAGGAAGACCAATTGTTTCGAACAATAACACGCCCACAGAAAACCTGTCAATATTCCTAAATCACCACCTAGCAGACCTCCTGACCCAGCTTCCTTCGTTTGTGCAGGACACACCTCACTTTCTCCGAATTATTGAGCGTATTAATAACACCACCAATCTTGCAGATGATTGTATACTTGTCACACTGGACGTCGCGGCACTCTACACTAATATTCCTATCAATGAAGGTATCGACGCCCTCTTCCAAGTATTAATCAACAACCACCATCCGCATGCCTCTGAAGTTCATCTCTCGCTCCTTAAACTAGTCCTAACTTTAAATTATTTCGAGTTCGATTCATCCTATTATTTGCAGATATTTGGAACCAGCACGGGTACTCCATTCGCGCCGAGTTACGCGAATATATTCATGGGAGTTCTAGAATCCAACATACTAAATTCATTCCCGGAAAAGCCACTTATATACCTTCGCTATATTGACGATATTTTCATGATATGGCCGCACGGATCAGAATCACTTCAGTCGTTGGTCTCGCATCTTAATAATCATCACACTAGCATTAAATTCACTTGTCAGTCGTCGCAATTAAAAGTCGATTTTCTCGACAACACGGTGTCAGTGGAAAATGGAAAACTTAAAACTTCTTTGTACAGAAAGCCAACGGATAAGCAACAATACCTAGATTTTACGAGTCATCATCCGAGACGTTGTAAGCAAGGAATATTTGTAGGACAGGTGACACAGCTTAGAAGAATATGTAGCGATGATAGTGACTACCTAAACGAACTACATTCATTGAAAGCAACACTATTCCAGAGGAACTATCCCGGTAACTCACTTAATACGGCCCTCGAAAAAGCAAGCACTTTAAACCGCAACGATGTGCTCACGAAACGACCAAAGGCCAACACCGAACGACAGCCTTCCTTTGTAACTAAATACTCCAATGCCCTTCCAAACATAAGCAATATTCCATGCTAACGTGTAATGAACCCTTCAAGAAAATATTTCCGTAACGCGAACCTCAGAGATATTCTAGTACATTCTAAACTCGACAACAAGCATCCAACACAACCCCACCCTTGCTCTCGACCTAGATGTAAGACGATCATTCATATACAAAAAGACACCACGGTTAAAAGCAATGCAAGCGACTTCACTTTTCACATAAAATTAGGCTTTAACTGCAAATCTTCAAACGTTATCTACCTTCTCGAATGCTCCTTTTGTCATAAACAGTACATCGGAGAGACAGGACAACCAATGAAATACGGCTTAATGGACACCGGGCAGATGTAGGCAAAAACCTCCCGAAAGCAGTTTCCCAGCATTACAATCAGAAATAACATAAGTTCGAAGAAATTAAATTATATATTCTCCAGTCAGGCTTTAAATCTGCAAGGGACAGAAAATATAGAGAGGCGTACCTAATTCATAAATTTAGAACATTGGAACCAACAGGAATAAATATATCTAAGGGAACGTTAGAATTCCTTAGGTATATTCCCTCTCCATCATAACTATTCGGGAAAACAATCTCACATAGCGTTATTTGTACAGTTTATTGACAACGCATGTACACCCTATTCCCTTCCGCAGTAGCATAACCCTACACGTTCCTCTAAACACAATTCCTCCTTATCACTTGTTGCTTGAATTTGTCCTCAGACATTTTTTTATCTTTTATTATTTTTCATTTTTTCTCATATCAGTTGCGGTTCCCTGTGCGCTTATTATCCTGTGATTTTGTATTCCTCCCCCCCCCCCCTTTGCAGAAAGTTTTAAGAATCGTCCCCCTTAGATATATGCCTTATCAGGGCCCTTCGCAAACCCTCCCTTTGTAAGGTGTATCTGCACCAAACCCCCCTAAGTGGTGACTAATCATCTACCCGGTACTGTGATTTTTTTTCCCGGTACTGCCGCTTTTACTTCTTTTGTAGGCCACATGATCTCTGGTTCCAGGTTGAGATACATACTTAAGATTATTATTATTTTTCAATATGCGGTTATTATCCTGCGTCTATGTACTCCCCCCCTACCACCTCCTTTTAAGAATTGTCCCCCTAGATATATGCCTTATCATGGCCCTTTGCATAACCTCCCTTTGTAAGGTGTATCTGCACCAAGCCAGCTTTAGTGGTGACTAATCACCTAACCGGCACTGTAGTTTTTCCTGGTACTGCCGCTTTGACTTCTTTTGCAGGCCACAGAATCCCTGGTTCCATGGCTGATAAGTACATACTGAAGATTTTTTTTTCCACTTCATGACCCACTTTCTTCTCACCCATCCTCTCCTCCCCACTCTTTCACATTTTCCCCTCCCCAGCTTTTCTTCTTCGGAAGCAAAAGCGTGTTTAAACCCCTGCCAGTGATGATCGCTATGCCCAGGTGAAGACAAGTCCACTTGTCGAAACGTTGGCTCATCTGCGAACTGATGCGTACCCCATTTACCCTTGTTCACTTCTTTTTCATACCGTGCAAACCATCTTCTTCCTCTCGTTTTACCTTAATCCACGTCACTTCAAGACACGTAAAATGACAATCACACAGAATACAAACGGAAACATGTAGAAACCGAAACCAGGAAAGAATTGATAGAATTACACAATATAAGAAGTTACTACTTTATTTTTTTACAAGATACAACAGCGCTGTTAGAAGCGCAGAGGATGCTACGTCCCCTGCCTGCACCGGGTAGCCACAAGCGGCACCTACAGCTGTGACTGCTCGACAGACAGTGAAACACCGACACTTCCCGCTCAATTTGCGCGCTATTTTTGACGTAAGCTGTCGTTGATGTGGGTTCTCTATAGCCTATAACCTACACTGGATGGCTACATGCAACCTTTCAAGCTTGTGAATGCGCGCTCTGTAATCGCCGAAACTGCAGCGAACTCCACGTACTAGCGCTATAGGTCTACTCGTTGAGGAACGGAACTGAGGATCGTCGCCGACTGATATTTTTGGCCGAAGTCATTTCTGATAAGAAGTGGCAACATAGAAAGTGTAGCCTCACTTGTTTTCCCTTTTTGAGCCCGGTTAGCTACAGAACAAGCGCGGCTGTTCAGGTCAATATCTCATCGGGCGACGAGTCTCGGCCTCCGATTGGCCAAAACCGTTCGGGCGACCGTCCGCTGGTCAGTTCTGTCGGCTTCGCGGGGCCGAAAACCACACACTGGGGTGATAGGTGACCGTTGGTCGTATTGGCGTTGTCGCCGGAGTAATACGAAAGATAAGTGAGTCGATAAGCTAGTGAACCTCACCGTACAGCCTACTAACAGTGACAGTGCTTTAACTATGCCGAAGAACGCATACCTTACTCTATATTGTTTCTGTGCAGTAACATATTCATCAAGCACTTCTGCATGAGGGAAGACCGCTGTGTCTATCGTTCTCAAAAGAAAAAGAGAGATGCCCTTTGATATTGCAGCCTGCATTGCAGACGACGCTCCGCCGTCCATTTTCTTGTGGCCTCATATGCACATTTCATAATGGCGGTCGCTCTCGGCGGAAGGAGCTTCCCGAATCCAACTTATCCCGTTTTTGTAATATGCTGCACTCACTGGGCAGTAACACTTCGCGAGCTGAATGAAAGATTTGTCTATTATTCACAGAAGGGTAAAACGGCATTACATCGAATGACAGCTGTCGGCGCGCCTTTAAGCTTTATTTCATGACATTTCCGTTTACATTCAACCACTTCCGAGTCATCTGCGGGATCAGTTCAGACGTTCAGTCGTGTCCGACTCTTCGTGACCCTATGGACCATGTCACGCCACGCTTTCCGGTCTCTCACTATCTTCTTAACATCACATAGCTTCATCTGCAATGCCTCGAGAATGCCATCTAACCATCGCGTTCGCTGCCTGCCCCTTCTCCGGCGACCCTCAACCTTTCCCAATATCAAATCTTTCTCCAGCGACTCCTCTCTTCTCATCAGATGACCAAAGTAGCTGAGCTTTAACTTTAGAATTTGACCCTCCAATGAGCAGTCAGGGTTTATGGTCGACAATATCTGCGGGATAAGAACCAGAAAATTAGTGGGTCTCTTAGATGTCTCTTAAGAGGAGAAGGGCGGAAGCGTACCCTTCATCTCCTATTCTATGCCGCTTACCCTTTGCCTCTTGCTCTCCTCGGCGTTCGTTGCAGTGCCACATATAATTATAATTGGTTTAAAGTAAAGTGAAGGCGCATTATCTGTCACACTTTCTCCGTTAAGTGTAAGACTGGAAGGTGCGTTATCTCTCGTGTGGCATGGCGTTCCTCGGCACGCGTTCAAGTGTGGGATTGCAGATGGCAGGAACTCTTAACAAGAACCCAACTAATGAAATCTCGCGTAATATAATAGATCTCGTGCACAAATCTGGCGCACAACTCGCGCGCACGAGATTTCGTTCCATGAGCCTACAAATGCCTAAAACTTAAAAAAGCGGCGTTAGGCTCGGAGTCGGTCGCAGTCGCGCGCACGCCGATATGGGTTCGCTACATAGCGATCATTCTGACTTTTGGTCATGGCAACTACCATTTATGAAGAAAGGGTGTGTTTGCGGATGTAAAGTTACTGCAGTGGCTGTGCCTCTTCTCCTGTCATACGCTTATTCTGCTCTGAACCCTATCGAACGGCCAAATGCGCAGTTTGCGCATCTCATAACGTTGCTTATATATTATATGCGCCTCTTGCTTATCAGTTTTGTGAGCTTCAGGGCGAGGGTACGAAGCCGCGTATGAATCCTGGGAAGAAGAAAAGAACCTTCGCAAGTACCAGCCGCACGTTTGTGGTTCAGTCAGCGCCTTTCGTAAAATATGCGCGTATATCGCCAAAGATGCTTAACCTAACCGTTAACTTAACCGTCACGTGGGAGCGGAAGGAGGGGTTTTCGGGCAGTAGTGGTATGCAATAATTTGTCCTTACGTTTACGTAGCAATCGTCCATTAACTGAGCGAAGCGCAGAAATTTGTACAACGTCACAAGTGAGTGCTTGGACGATAGGCCTAACAGCTTGATAGGTTTGGGCTCTGTGCCAAGAGAGTAAGAACCCACCAACAGAAACACGGGGCCAGCAAAGGAAGAGCCCGGTGGGTGTCCCGTTCCGTGCTTGCATTGTACATGAAATGCAATCTCACTCAAACATGATGGAGTCATGCCCGTGATTATCGGCTCACAACGACCACTCCCGCACCCTTCTCATCCACGTTCCGCCTCACAACTCCTGTGTACCTCTCCCATCCGTACTCTCTCCAAACTCTGCAGCCGCATCCCATCCATCATATTACTTCTTCTCGCCACGATTTGTGTCATTTTACTTCTCGACCATACCTTCCTGCTTTCGTAGCAGGCACCTTTCTGCTTCTCCTCGTGGTACCTACCTAAAATTGTGCGTTATTCGGCACTCGCCACGATTTCCTGCTTCCACAGTAGCCACTGACTTTTCCCGTGATAGCAAAGTTTCTGGTATGCCTTCCTCTGCTCTGTAGTCTTACCACCAAGATACTGAGTCACCCATCGGCACATCCTCTCGTCCTTGTTCCTACGTTTGATAAGGAGAGGTACGTCTGTACCTTCTACTACCTGCTACAGGTACGATATGGCGTTTCGATCTGCTACTGGCTGTCATGGCTTGCAGGTGGCGTGCTAGATGTAGACAACGACGCGGAATTCAGTAACAGTTGCATAAGGTCAGCGCTCTTAAATCACAAGAATAACTTATTAGGCACCGTACTGAAATTATATTCGGCATGTTAACTCATATCAAGGGCACCTTCGACGTAAGTGTGAGACTCCACGTGAGCCGCATGCTTGCACTCGTACACTGCAATCGTGAAGTCGTCGTATATTGTTCAGATAACCATGTTACTAGCGATATTCATGCTGCCCTTCGGACAACATTCAAGGGCTTCTTGAGCTCATCAATTCGAGAAAATATGATTGTGCATCATAATAACAAAAACAAAAAGGAAACCAGCCTGAGGTGCTTGGTGACTTGATCGATTGCGCAGCATCACTTGGTTCCGTCAGAGGTTGACGATGAAGTTTCGACATCGAACTTGATGAGCGCTCCGCTTGGAGTGTGGTATCGACGCTCCGGCGATTTTCTTGCCTTATGTACAGGCTATTTTTCTGCACTTGATTTATTATTTGCCTTTTTTGTTTCCACTGAACCCCTGTTTTATTTTGCACATGAAGGGCTCTCCTATTTGTAAAACAGTTAATAGGTGGTCTATGAATGGAAGGTACACAGTTCTCCGTAAACATTCCTCGCCGTTTTATGATCTCAGTTCAGTTCAGTCGTTCAGTCGTGTCCGACTTTTCGTGACCCTGTGGACCATGTCACACCACGCTTTCCAGTCTCTCACTATCTTCCTAACATCACATAACTTCATCTGCAGTGCCTCGAGGATGCCATCTAACCATCGCGTTCGCTGCCTACCCCTTCTCCGGCGACCCTCAACCTTTCTCAACATCAAATCTTTCTCCAGCGACTCCTCTCTTCTCATCAGATGACCAAAGTAGCTGAGCTTTAACTTTAGAATTTGACCTCCAATGAGCAGTCAGGGTTTATGGTCGACAATTTCGACTGATTTGATCTTCGGGCAGTCCAAGGAACTCTCAAGAGTCTTCGCCAGCACCACAATTCAAACGCGTCAATTCTTCGGCGGTCAGCCTTTTACACAGTCCAACTCTCGCATTCATACATCACAACTGGAAAGACCATAGCACGAGTTATACGGATCTTGGTTGGCAGACTAATGTCCCTGCTCTTTACTAGGTGGTCAAGACTAACCATTGCTCTTTCCCAGAAGCAGGCGTCTCCTAATTTCTTGCCTGAAGTCTCCTTCCGAGGTAATCTTGGAGCCCAAGAAGGAAAATCTGTCACAGCTTCCAGTTCTTGTCCATTGATGCTCCAGGACTTGATATGGCAAGACGCCATGATCTTTATCTTTTTAATGTTCAGTTTAAGCCCAAACTTCTCGCTCTCTTCTTGTACGCGCATCAGAAGTTTCTTGAGTTCCACTTCACTTTCTGCCATTAAAGAGGTATCATCCGCATATCTGAGTTGTTGATACGTTTTCTAGCAATCTTCACTCCAGCTGAAGACTCGTCCAGACCGGCCTTCCTCATGATGAACTCTGCATATAGGTTAAATAGGCAGGGCGACAGTGTGCAGCCTTGCATCACTCCTTTCTCAATCGGAAACCAATCAGTAAGACCACGCCCAGTTCTGACTTTGGCGTCTTGTCCTTCATACAGGTTCCTGAGGAGACAGATGAGGTGAATTGGAACTCCCATCTCTTGGACAGCTTGCCACAATCTGCTGTGATCTACGCAGTGAACCGCTTTCGCATAATCAATAAAGCAGAAATAGATGGGTTTCTGGAACTCTCTTGCTTTTTCCATGATCCAGCGAAGGCTGGCAATTTGGTCTCTAGTTGCTCTGCCCTTGCGAAACCCAGCTTGCACATCCGGAAGCTCCCGATCCACATACTGCTGCAGCCTACCTTGGAGGATTTTCAACATCACCTTGCTAGCATGCGAAATAATCGCGATCGTGCGGTAGTTGGAACAATCTTTGGCACTGCCTTTCTATGGAATGGGGATGTAAACTGACCTCCTCCAATCCAGTGGCCACTGCAGGGTTGTCCAAATCTTCTGACATAATGTATGCAGAATTTTAACAGCGTCATGGTTGAGGTTTTGAAGCAACTCAGCTGGAATGCCATCAGTTCCGCTAGCTTTGTTCTTAGCAAGGCTGGCTAAGGCCCATTCAACTTCACTCTTCAGGATGCCCGGCTCGAGATCAGTAATCACAACCGTCTTATGTTGGATTTGCACATTCGGGTCCTTCTTGTACAGTTCTGTGTATTCCTGCCACCTCTTCTTTATCTCTGAGGCTTCAGTGAGGTCCTTGTCTCGTTTGTCCTTTATCACGCCCAGCTTAGCACAGAAGCTTCCTTTGATATCTTTGATTGTCTTATACAGAGCTCTTGTGTTCCTTAACTGGCTGTTGTCCTCAACTGCTTGGCACTGTATGTTCAGGAAGGCATTGTTATCTCTCCTTGCTATTTTCTGAAAATCCGCATTGAGAACCTTGCATCTTTCTCTTTCCCCCATAACCTTTGCCTTCCTCCTTTCCTCAGGCATTTGCAAAGCCTCTTCAGATAACCAGTTTGCTTTCTTGCATTTCTTTTGCTTTGGAATTACCTTAGTAGCGACTTCTTGTATTATATCACGAACATCAGTCCACATCTCTTCGGGCTCTCTGTCTTCTAGATCTAATTCTTGAAATCGATTCCTCACTTCCACAGCATATTCTAATGGAATTTGATCCAGATCATACCTGAAAGGCCTTCGAGTTTTCTCTGTTTTCCTCAATCGAAGCTTTATTTTGGCAACAAGAAGCTGATGATCGGAGCCACAATCGGCCCCAGGCCTTGATTTTACTGCATGTATAGCGCTTCTCCATCTCTGCCGGCAAAGAATATAATCGATCTGATTCCTGTACAGACCGTCCGGTGAAGTCCATCTGTACAGGCGCCTCTTGTGCTGTTGAAAATGAGTATTCACTATGGTCAGGTTGTTTTCTTGACAAAACTCTACTAGCCTCTGCTAAGCTTCATTTGGCTCGCCAAGACCGAATTTGCCTATACTTCCGGATATTTCTTCACTCCCGACCTTAGCATTCCAGTCTCCTATGAGAAAAACGACGTCTGATGATGGAGTGCGGTCTAAAAGGCATTGTAGGTCCGCATTAAATCTCTCAACGTCAGCTTCTTCAGCAGTAGTGGTCGGTGCATAGACTTGGATAACTGCAATGTTGAAAGGGTGACCTTGGATCCGAAGTGAAATCATTCGGTCGTTTTTGGGGTTGTACCCTAGCACTGCTTTGTCCATTGTTCTGTTTACTATGAGAGCGACCCTATTCCTTCTCTTGGATTCGTGCCCAAAATAAAATACATAATATTCGCCGGAGTTAAATTCTCCCATTCCGGTCCACTTGAGCTCGCTTATACCCAAGATATCAATGTTCAATCTGTCCATTTCTCGCTTGACAACATCCAGTTTACCTTGCGTCATAGATCTTACATTCTAAGTTGCTATGTGATATATCTTCTTGCAACATCGGATTTTCCGGTCGCTTGCCGACACGTCCACAACTGAGCGTCCTTTTGGCGTTAGCCCAGCCGCTTCATTCGTCCTGGAGCTACTAGGAATCGCCCTTTGTTCATCCCCAGTAACATGTGGGACGCCTTCCAACCTGGGGGGCTCATCTTCCGGCGCTATATCATTAATGGTATTCTGACTGGCCATAGGGTTTTCTTCGCAGGAAATACTGGAGTAGGTTGCCATTACCTTCTGCAGTGAATCACATTTTGTCGGAACTCTCTGCTGTGACCTGTCTATCTTGGGTGGCCCTACATAGCAGAGCTCACGACTTCATCGAGTTTCGCAAGCCCCTCCGCCACGACAAGGCAGTGATCCATGAAGCGCTCCCAATATCCTGCTGTAAGACACATTGGCTCGTCGATATATTTCCACATCCAGTACATGCCATTTCCTGTTCTTGTGCTCAAATTTGAATACGAAACAGTCGCATTCTTGCTGTCCTTAACGATCGCCTGCTTTACCTCAGTATGTAGTCACTGGCGAAGTCAATGTCAATGTCCCTGATCTGCGGCTTCTCTGATAGAGGCAGGGTCACCACTCTGCCACTTGCGCATTCCGTACCACATGGTCTGCCACATGCAGACTAACAAAGAATGCCGATGACAAAAGTTCCAAACCTAGAGAAATTCGCCTGAAATGGACTTTGCTTATAACCATTTATGTCATCTAGATCCGCGATTACCGATTCAAACAAACTCACAAATGAAAGACCTGCATCACTCTAAAACAAAAGATTAACAGGGCTAACAAATAGACACTCACATATAAGCACATGAAAACAGCGCCTGTCCTGCGTGCCTATTTGTATCCATTTGTTAGCGCTGTTAATCTATCCTTTTAACTGCACTGCACCCACTAGTCCCGCAGTTAGTTTTACTTAACTGCATCACGCTTTTTATATCTAAAACGTTTCACATAATCCTAAAACTCGCTGCCTTGTGGACTGAAGATGCATCAAACTTCGCATGGCTCGCAAAAAAAATTAGAGTACTGCAGAATCTGCATTGAAGTAATGCGAAAGCACGAATGCAACTGTTGGTTGCGTCTGGTTGCTTCAAGTCGCTTGGTTGGTTCATAGAAAAAAAAGGCTTGATGTGTTTAGCACCTGTTTTTCTCGATACCTTCCGCGTCGTAAATGAAAGGAGGAACATGGTAGTGAAAGGTGCATAAGTGAAATGGGTGCCGTAGTGGAGGGCTCCGTAGCAATTTACACTTACGGGAATCTTTAACGTGCACTCACATCGCACAGTACACGGACACGCTTTCTTTTCGCCTTCATTAAAATCTAATTACAGCCAGTTAAGTGGTTTATTGGAAAATAAGGACCCTGCATCTGTCACTCGTCGAAGAGGAACCAGTCAGTATAGAATGTACGAAAAATTAGAGGGTCTCTTAAAAGATGAATGGCGAAAGCCTCCTCTCCTATCATTTGCTTATCATCGTTTTCCTCTTATCGGCGTTCGTTGCAGTGCTACATATAATTATAATGGTTTGCTGCAAGGAAAGGGCGCAGTATCTGTGGCAATTTCTCCGGCATTTGTTAGTTTGGACGATGCACCCTCGTTCTTGTCGCGTGGCGTTCCTTCGTGTGCGTTCAAGTGTGGCATTGCTGATGGCAGAAGCGCAAGAAAAAAACACACCTCGCGGAATCTCGCGAAATATGCATCACGCACACAAATCTCGCGCACGGGATTTTGTTCCACGAGCCTAGAAAGGTTTTCGGCTTACGATGTTCGCGGATACCAGATAAGTGAAAAGGTAGCAATGACTTCTGTGATTAATTACAGTTTCTGTGATCTGCGAAGGAGCACCCCGGAGAAAGAGCTGCGTTGAGAGAGTAGCTGCGTAGTGTGTGTATAGTGTGGCTGGAATGTCTCTCACCATGAAAAAGACACAGTGCACAAAATCTGGAACAATTTTGTCTACTCGAAACAAAATCCTAAACCGTGTTGTGGTTGCTATGGTCGGCGGTGGAAGTAAATAAAGATTTTAAATGGTGCAGGAAGAGTGAAGAACGGACAATCTTCACTCCAGCTACGACCCTGCTCTTCCTAAACCAGAGGAGACCTTTATAGAGAGAGAAGCAAAAGCAAATATGTTTTCCTGCCTACACTATAGCAATACATAACCCATTCCACTGAAAGCAGTCCCCATTCTATTTCGCGTGATGCAGCACTGTGCAATTTCAAATGGCAGTGACCCAGTCCTGAAGGAGAACGTTTTGCTCTACATGTCGGCTCATTGCAACAAGACTAAAGCACCAAGAATGAAGCTCCCCGAAGAAGTATGAAGACAGGACAGGGAAGAGTGGTCTTTCTTGTTCGTTCTTCTCTCACCTTTGGGCACCATCATTTACGTTGCTTTATTATGTATGTATTCCAGGATTCGCTCCAGGTCTAACACCTAATCATTATCTTGAGAACCTGCAGCGCACGAATCTAACTTGCAGAAGCAGTATTAGCTGATTTCACGTAAATCAACATAGAGCGAGGCAAAGGTGCCTCGAACAAAAGGCTGTCCGTGCGTAAGTTTTGTCTTAAACAGCGCTGTCGATGGCGCAACATCCTGAAGGGATAAACGCAGTAGCTACCGGAAATTTCTGCAATATTTCAAACGCAATGTTCAGTTAAAACAATAAGCTTTTCTGTCTTTTCTTTGGGGCAGAGTTCAGAGTAGCATTATTTTCTTCACTGCTACACATGCAGGGGGAGGCATTTTCGCGAACTGCTGGCCCTGCTTTCGACGATGGCGCGCTTCAAGTTTGATGTTGCCGGAACTACCGACATTGGCTACGGCGAAGGCTTGAGCGAGGACCCAACTGGCGAGCTCCTACGTGGTGCCTACTTCCACACACCAGCGAAGGCTGCGCCTGAAGATGCCGACGACCAGCAGCTGTCACAGGAGTTCTCTCCCAGGTAACTGCCGTCATCAACCAGTAGTTACAATGTGACGATAATAATAGTAACAAATAATGATAGTAGAAACAAACGACGTGATTGGGGATGTGGAAGCAACTGTGACAACACAGGAAGACTTGCATTGTGGCCAGAAATCTCGCTGAAGAATAACGGAGTATAGGGACACGAACGTAATTCTCCTAGGACACTGACGAAAGTTTTTTGTAAGGACCACTCATTACAAAAAGGAAGTCAAATATCTATATCCAAAGGTTCAGACAGCGGATAATCTCAACCGTCCGCTCTTTAGAATACCTCATCGATAAGTAACTTGAAATATGAGATCGCCCACAGGTTACAAGGTATTGGGCATGTCACATGCTGTTGTCAACCTACGCAGTCGAATCACCCAAGAACCAGCCGAAATAGTACATAACAGTTATTTTTTTACATTAGGCCTCATTAAAGCATAAAAAGCTGCCAGTTAAAGCACAAATGTTCTCTGGTACCATTCGCTGGCTTAGTTCGCAAATGTGAACTCATGACTGGCATTCCAGAGCCTATACAGCGGAAATTGTTCTCTGTGGGCAACTGCACGATTGTTACGCATGCCAGAAAGGGAGCGCCAGCTGTGTATACAAGAGGCATCCCAGAATGCCGGGTGCACCTTCCTCTGCTTTCAGGCGCTGCGTGGAGACGTCACTACTTAACGGCCTTATAGCGTTTATCACACCTCAACACTTCTCGTTCTCCAAACTATTTGGACGCCTATCTTCGTCTCTAACTTCGCCTCTTCATTCTACCTAAGGCTGCCACTCTCTTGGGAGAAATCATCCCCCTCCCCTTATAGTGAATATCGAGCTCAAAGCGGATGCCTCGATAGCGCTCATTGCTTTCTCCTGTCCTTCATTTCACGTTATTGGTGTTCTCATGCAGATTCTCTTTTTCTCAAGCCATGACGATACAAAAACTGCTAGGGTGATGCTCTCAATTAGCAAGAAAATGGCAAGATCGTAATGTTCACGCCTAAATTACATTCCTTGAAATCATTTTACTTTCTCAGTCAGCAGCCCTTCTTTCATGTATCAATGTCGATTTCAGGAAGACCTCAGGTACACAAGGCATGGCTCGTCATTACTTATTTTAAGGCACCGAGACACAAAAGAATAAACTGCAAAACCATTCGCATGTCTTGAAAAGAATGTGCGCCTGCCTAAACATAGTTCTTCCGGGCTTTATTACTGCTGATGTATTGGTAAATTCATCTCAAACGTTATTTAGACGCATTATTCAATATGGAAAGCTAAATTATGCTTTAAGACCGCAGGTTGCCAATCTCCTCGGTCAGAATGTATCCGTTCGTCGATCTACAAATTAACAAAAATTATAGGGTTTAAATTTGCGTGCGGATTTAATTTGAGAAAATTCTCCATGTGTAGTAGATTTTTAATCAGGAAATAATCATTAATAAGCATTCGCGCAATGCGCAGCCATACGGCTCCAATAGATGACTCTAGAGCTTCAACGGGAACTTCGTAGACGAAGCAAAGTTGCTCTCATCCGGGACTATGACATGTTCACGGCAATCGCGCTCCCAACTCAGCTGACCGGGAAAGCCAGCGTGTTTAATGGCGAAAGCGAATTGATCAAGAACTGAGTACGAACGGTGTTGGGACAATATTTAGAGGAATACCCCAATGTAGAGTACATTATTTGTCAACATAGGGTATCTATTTACGCTCATTGGCATCCGCCGTAGAAATCCTGATACGAAGAAAAGCCATGCAGTTTGAGAACCTTGTCACTTTTGCAGCGCCTCATGATACTTGTGAGGTGGTGGTTCCTGGCTTGAACCCCGGAACATTCGAAGTTCTCCTCAGCTGCGAAGTTTCTCAATATCTAACTTAACATTTCACTTTTCTTGTGTACGCTCAGTTTTGAAACTTCTGAGTACAACGGAATTTGGGCGGCAGTTATGTTTGAGCAATTAGAGTTGCGGAAGCTGTCATGTTCCCTCCTTAGACGAAGCCTCTCGTCTTCAGTCCCTCTTAAGCAGTATCGAGAGGCCCTTTTGTGCTCCAAGACATCGCGTTCGAAGGCTTGTATTTGAGAGCCTCTCGAAAGTCACGTTTTTCTACGCAAAAAAAAAAAATTCAAGCCTTTTTTTGCACAGGGCTGAGTAGAATCGTGCTCACCAGGGTGAGGAAATGCAGTCTATGTAAGCGATTTTTATGCCGGCAAGCCTACTTTCGTTTCTTTGAGAAAGTGATTCACGGTGTGACAAAAGGGGCGACAAAGGGACATAGAACAAGCCTTCGCGCTCGACCCGTGTTCCTCTCTGTGACCCTCTGGCACAGCCTAGCTTTGGCGGCGGAACTGTAATCAGAATTCAAAACCGAATTCGGTGGCCGTAAACTGGACAGTGGCGCGAAGTGCACCTCCACTCATCCTCTAATCTCCCCAGTCACTCGTAGACTATTGTGGAAAAATTGCCTATCTTCGGTGGAACATGTCGCACTGAAGGGTGACGCCCTATTCTATTACTAATTTTAGAGACGCAGCTGGTGCTGATAATTCTCGTGACTGGATTAATTTCGCCTGGGGCTGGGATTCGGTGACATACACTACATACAGCAGATGAGAGCTAAAGCTATGGTCTCAACTATTTCAGATGGTTAAGATTGTTACTGAGTAGTTATCAATAGAGATAAGAGCAAGATTTATGTATGAGTGCTGGTTCTATATATATATATATATATATCTTAATTGTTTTATTCGGCGCTATGCTCCGATTCAGAGCTTATCGGTTTGGACACAAAGTTTGTAATTCCTCGTGGGATCTAATCTTACTAATCTTGCCGATGAGATCCCACGACGAACTCGTGGGATCTAATCCTCGTGGAACTAATCTCACTGGCCGGTTTATTTGTAAATGACTGCTCCGTATGCCTATTATAGCTTCCTCCGGTGTGGGTGAAAGCATTACCAGGAATTCGGAACACCGTCGAATGGTGTCATTGTTAGCTGATGCCTCTTGCTGGTGCCATATCCAGAGGAAAGTGTAATTATATCACAAATGTTAACGTTGTAGTGTCAATTTACAACCTTATACATGAATTTTAGCCCGGAAACTCAATTACGATTTGTGAGGTAGGCAAATTGGCTCGTTTTAAAAGTTCCCCGGAAGTCCTAAGACACAAATTATTGTATATAAAGCGAGCAGTCTTTTTCTGCACCCGTTCGAGCTTTTTGATGTTGGTTTGCGTAAAAGCATCCCATATAACTGCTGCTTCATCAATACCCGGAAGTATATATGGGTTATATACTGGTAAACGGACATTCCTCGTGAACTATTTTAAAGCTCTCTGAAGAAAAAACAATATACGACAGGCGTTAGCGGTTACTTTATTATTGTGTATATTCCATTTGAGGTTATTGGTAACACCCAAGGTATTTGTACTTTGTTAATTACTAAAAAAAATTTATAAGCGGAGCAATCGAAATTATTCTTACTCTTTTCGTGAGTGACACACATATAAACAGAGTTATTTTAAATTTACCGTCATCTGCCAATAATCGCAACAGGCAACACCCTTCTGAAATGCATTTTTAACAATACTTTATCCGAGGGGTTGCACATGCAGGGCTATTTGCCATACCTATCACTAACAAATAGGAGCTTCTGAACGCTACACCAACCCACAGGCGGCCCATGAAAGTTTCTTCACGTCGGGGTAGGCCAGGTGGAAGCCGGAGCTTCAGGTGAGGGTCCCGGGATTTTAAACGGGAGTTCGCGAACTTGCCAAAAGAAGACAATAGGCCACATTTTTGTGAGTGCCCCACTTACAGTGCGGAAAGACAATGTCTGTGCCGTGCACTGGAACGTCTAGATGTACGCTTACTGACTGAATTCAAAATTCTAGGTCCTTGGCCGCAGCGATCGTTTGGCGGTGAAGGCCTCCAATGCACTGCTCCGCTTCATGAAAACCACGGGCATGATCTATAGGCTGTGATTTTCCTGTGATGTGACGAGACATGAATGGAACGTGATGTGACGTGATATGGCTGTGATGTGACTATACTCATTTCACCCATCCCTCTCTTATCCATCACTTTTATATCCACTCACCCCCTTCCCCCCGTGCAGGGTAGGAAATCGGTTTCATTTACCAGTTCACCTCCCTGCCTTTCCTCCTCATCATCTTCCTCCTACTCCTCCTCCTTGATCCGAGGAGCTTTCTATTTCTGATTACTGGACACAGTCGTCGGCATATAATATTATTTTTACAGGAACATCTTTTACAACATCGTTGATGTAAAGGAGAACAAAGAAGAGACCCAAGAACCGAGCCTTGGGGAAAGCCATAGTCAAAGGAAAGTTTTTCCGAGTCAGGAATTTTGAAACTAACGAATTGCTTGCGTGCAGTAAGGTAAACCGACTCCATTTAATGAGCTGGGGATCTTTAAATTTTTTTTTATTTATGCAGTAGTTTACAGAGACTTAATAGAAAGCTTTGGAAAATTTCATAAAAATGGCGCCTGTTTGTTTACCGTTTTATGGCATTTGCGAAATTGTGTATTGTCTAAAGAAATTGGGTAATTGTTGAGTAGCCTCTCCGAAATCCCTGCTGCTGAGTATTTAGATAATAATGTTCCTCAAGAAATATCAAAATATGTTTGTGAATTACGTGCTCTAAGAATTTACAAACAGTTCAGTTAATGAAATGGGACAGTAGTTCTGAATGATCTGCTTATTAACTGCTCTATGGAGTGGCTTGACTCTGGCACTCCTCCAATTGTCCGGCATCTGACCAAGGCGCAATGATTCTACGCACAAAACATATAAATATTTTGATACCCATTCCGCCTAGCTTTTAAGAAATCCATTCGGCATATCATCTGTGCCGCAATATGTTTGGACGTCGAGATTGAGTAGCATTTTGTATATGCCCTCTTCAGTCATATTATTATCAGGTATGCAATGTCGTACCTAGGCAAACTGCCATTATCTTGAGTAATTACAGATTTGAATTAGGTGTGCATTAAAAAGGTTTGCTATTTGTTTGCGGTGCTATCGTGCCATTCACATCAAACACCTCACACAGTTCTAGTATGGGACTAAAGCTTCTCCAAAACTTCTCTTGTGCCGAAGCGATGTAACTTGGCAATACGTCGAAATAATAGCGCTACCGGTCTCTCCATACAAGAACTTTAAGCTTTAAGGAATGCTTGCTCAGCACAATGTTTGTTTAATACCCATTCTGTGATCGAGTAGTTTTTTATGCTGTTGTCACTAAGCCGTCTTTTTAACCTGAGTTATTTGCTCTCTGCTAATCTGTGACGTCGCATCCACGCGGGACGGATAATAGGCGACTGTGATCGAGGGCTTCGGCTTGGCGCTGAGTAACTCTGAGACAGGATTGTTAGACCAAAGTGGGCGTCTCTTGTTTCTAGTCAGTAAGAAGAATATAGATCTCAATTTGTTCGCGTACACTATAATTTGGTCTTTGGGTTTAGATTAAGAGAGAAGGGAGGTTCACTTATCTGCTTGCCAGAATTTGGAGAGAACTGGTTCAACAGGATTGTTTACATGATAGTTACCAAAAAAAGAATCTATAATGCTTGAAATTTCTCCAACACCTACGTGAAAGCACCTTTCCTGTAATGCTCAGTAGCGTAGCATTTCAAATGATTTAGAAAAAATTCAGAGTGTCGTCCTTACAGGTACGGCGAGGCGTGTCCCTAATTATTCATCGCTTTTTACCCCGCGCCGCCATTCATTCTGAGAGCTTAAGAAGTCATCTTTTTCTTAATTTAACCAAATTCAGAAACGGACCTAAGTCCTATATACCTCCAATAGGAAGGTTGTTTATTTATCTTTCTTTCCAAAACTGGCATAGCAAATGTTGGCCCGTAACGCTTCAAAGGTGAGCGCGCCATTTTTAGTCACAAATGAAATGGGATAGATCCCAATAATGAACCGATCATAAGGAGTAAAATCACCTCGTGAAAGTGCTTTGTCAGCTTGAGCTTTTTGATTGCATCGTTCCCTGTTTATTCATATAATCCTTCTTCAGTTCAATTTTGTAATCTACTTCTAGGATATCAGGAGACCGATGGAAATGGAAACCCGGGTTTCGACTGTTACTAAGGTTTGGACTGGTTTAATAGGTTAACGTTCCGAAGCGACTCAGGATATTAGAAAGCGTAGTGGAGGGCTCCGGAAAGTGTGGCCACATTGGCACTGACATCGGATAGCAGACGGGCGAATAGCTTTTCGCTCCCAGCCAAAAGCAGCTGCCGATGCCGGGATCGATAGTAGAAGGATCCTTAGCCTCTTCATTGAGGAAGAGAGAATGCGTCTCCCTAAACTACCCTTTCGTTTCTTTAATTGAGCCATTGGCATAGAGTTTCTAAAATTAATATTACTAACGGTACGGTTCACACCGATAGTAGCCTGGAGGAGAAACGATTGTCAATTTCGTTCAGGATTTGAACAAGCGTTAAAGGGGACGCTCAGTTCGCAAACCAGGCCAACGCTTGGTCGAAACGTTGGCATCGCTTGTAAACTGATTCTTTCCCTTAACCCTTGTTGAGTTCTTTTTACGATCCGTACGACCTGCGGAGGCGAGGTGGTGGACGGAGAGGGGGGGGGGGGAAGCAGAGATTCAGAGGGAACGTATCTAATTTTATACGTGAATAAAAAACAATAATCACTGGTACTGGTCACTGTAACACCCTTTTGAACGGCCCCCCTTGTCTATGATCATATATGGTGCATTTAGTTATTCCCTAATTCCCAATCACTTCGATTTATTCTAGTCGTGTGTAAAGCATACTTAAACAGGCCACCAAAATGCCATGAAATGACCTACTTTTACGACAAGATAGATACTGATCCAGTAGAAGTGACGATGCGCTCTTTTGAAATCAGGTCGTTGTCCAAAGTCTGGCAATGCGCCCCACCCACATGGATTAATATTTGCCGAGGAATGGCAAAGTGGAGACGAGGTGCCATTTCAAAAGCACCAGCATACGCTAGCGCCCATGCCGCGTACATGTACAGACACAGCTGTGCCCAGTAGTCGGTAAATTAGCTACCACAGCCCAGCCTCAATGAAGACAACGAGCATACTGGGGAAACCTTGCCTGACTACGTCGACATGTGACACCGCGGCATCCTGTGCGGCTCATACGGCACGAACTTATTGTTGATCACTTCGAATCTTCTCGGGCAGCAGACGTCCTGCAGCTCAACAGCGCTGACTCGATATCCAGGAAAAGAAGAGACGTAAATCTCTCCAGTTTCGATCAGCGGTATTCAATCACGTGCAGCGACGTCACAATGTTCGTTTTCGCATTTCGTCCAAATGAAAGATTCCATCAGCAACCTTCGGATGAGGAGCCTTTTGCAACATGATGGAATTGAAGAAGCAAAATGTGGCTCAAAGATGCGGGCAGCACACGTGCGCGGAGGTGGCAAATAAATCGATCCAAGCATAGACTCGAGACGTATTAGCGCGGCAGATGCGTTCGAAGGTCGGGTTTTCATTTTCGCTTGGTATACCGCGTGAATATTCACTCACGACAAGATCAACATGGTGGGAGATAAATACGACTCGAACCTAGAGTTATACTAGCGATATTAAGTATCATCCCCTTCATGGATCACTGCCTTGTCGTGGCGGAGGGGCTTGCGAAACTCGATGAAGTCGTGAGCTCTGCTGTGTAGGGCCACCCAAGATAAACAGGTCACGGCAGAGAGTTCTGACAAAATGTGATTCACTGGAGAAGGTAATGGCAACCCACTCCAGTATTTCTTGCCAAGAAACCCGTATGACCAGCCACAATACCAGTAATGATATGGCGCCGGAAGATGAGCCCCCCAGGCTGGAAGGCGTCCCACATGTTACTGGGGATGAACAAAGAGCGATTCCTAGTAGCTCCAGGCCGAATGAAGCGGCTGGGCTAAAGCCAAAACGACGCTCAGTTGTGGATGTGTCGGGAAGCGACCGGAAAGTCCGATGTTGCAAGGAGATATACCACATAGCAACATGGAATGTAAGATCTATGACGCAAGGTAAACTGGATGTTGTCGAGCGAGAAATGGACAGGTTGAACATTGATATCTTGGGTATCAGCGAGCTGAAGTGGACCGGAATGGGAGAATTTAACTCCGGCGAATATTATGTATTTTATTGTAAGCACGAATCCAAGAGAAGGAATAGGGTCGCTCTCATAGTAAACAGAACAATGGGCAAAGCAGTGCTAGGGTACAACCCCAAAAACGACCGAATGATTTCACTTCGGATCCAAGGTCACCCTTTCAACATAGCAGTTATCCAAGTCTATGCACCGACCACTACTGCTGAAGAAGCTGACGTTGAGAGATTTTATGCGGACCTACAATGCCTTTTAGACCGCACTCCATCATCAGACGTCGTTTTTCTCATAGGAGACTGGAATGCTAAGGTCGGGAGTGAAGAAATATCCGGAATTATAGGCAAGTTCGGTCTTAGCGAGCCAAATGAAGCTGGGCAGAGGCTTGTAGAGTTTTGTGAAGAAAACAACCTGACCATAGCGAATACTCATTTTCAACAGCACAAAAGGCGCCTGTGCACATGGACTTCACCGGACGGTCTGTACAGGAATCACATCGATTATATTCTATGCCGGCAGAGATGGAGAAGCGCTATACAAGCAGTAAAAACAAGGTCTGGGGCCGATTGTGGCACCGATAATCAGCTTCTTGTTGCCAAAATTAAGCTTCGATTGAAGAAAACGCAGAAAACTAGAAAGCCTTTCAGGTATGATCCGGATGAAATTCCATTAGAATATGCTGTGGAAGTGAGGAATCGATTTCAAGAATTAGATCTAGAAGACAGAGAGCCCGAAGACATGTGGAATGATGTTCGTGATATAATACAAGAAGTCGCTACTAAGGTAATTTCAAAGCAAAAGAAATGCAATAAAGCAAACTGGTTATCTGAAGAGGCTTTGCAAATGCCTGAGGAAAGGAGGATGGCAAAGTTTATGGGGAAAGAGAAAGATGCAAGGTTCTCAATGCGGATTTTCAGAAAATAGCAAGGAGAGATAAGAATGCCTTTCTGAACATACAGTGCCAAGCAGTTGAGGACAACAGCCAGTTAAGGAACACAAGAGCTCTGTGTAAGACAATCAAAGATATCAAAGGAAGCTTCTGTGCTAAGCTGGGCGTGATAAAGGACAAACGAGGCAAGGACCTCACTGAAGCCTCAGAGATAAAGAAGAGGTGGCAGGAATACACAGAACTGTACAAGAAGGACCCAAATGTGCAAATCCAACATAAGACGGTTGTGATTACTGATCTCGAGCCGGGCATCCTGAAGAGTGAAGTTGAATGGGCCTTAGCCAGCCTTGCTAAGAACAAAGCTAGCGGAACTGATGGCATTCCAGCTGAGTTGCTTCAAAACCTCAACCATGACGCTGTTAAAATTCTGCATACATTATGTCAGAAGATTTGGACAACCCTGCAGTGGCCACTGGATTGGAAGAGGTCAGTTTACATACCCATTCCAAAGAAAGGCAGTGCCAAAGATTGTTCCAAATACCGCACGATCGCGCTTATTTCGCATGCTAGCAAAATGATGTTGAAAATCCTCCAAGGTCGGCTGCAGCAGTATGTAGATCGGGAGCTTCCGGACGTGCAATGAGGGTTTCGCAAGGGCAGAGGAACTAGGGACCAAATTGCCAGCCTTTGCTGGATCATGGAAAAAGCGAGAGTTCCAGAAACCCATCTACTTCTGCTTTATTGATTATGCGAAAGCGTTTGATTGCGTAGATCACAGCAGATTGTGGAAGGCTCTCCAAGAGATGGGAGTTCCAATTCCCCTCATCTGTCTCCTCAGGAACCTGTATGAAGGGCAAGAAGCCACAGTCAGAACTGGGCATGGTATTACTGATTGGTTTCCGATCGAGAAAGGAGTGAGGTAAGGCTGCATACTGTCGCCCTGCCTATTTAACCTATATGCAGATTGCATCATGAGGAAGGCCGGCCTGGACGAGTCTTCAGCTGGAGTGAAGGTTGCTGGAAAACGTATCAACAACCTTAGATATGCGGATGATACCACTTTAATGGCAGAAAGTGATGTGGAACTCAAGAGACTTCTGATGCGCGTACAGGAAGAGAAGGAGAAGTTTGGGCTTAAACTGAACATTAAAAAGACAAAGTATCGTGGCGTTTTGCCCTATCAAGTCCTGGAGCATCAATGGACAAGAAGTGGAAGCTGTGACAGATTTTCTGTTCTTGGGCTCTAAGACTACCTCAGAAGGAGACTGCAGCCATGAAATCAGGAGACGCCTGTTTCTGGGAAAAGGAGCAATGGTTAGCCTTGACCGCCTAGTAAAGAGCAGAGACATTAGTCTGCCAACCAAGATCCAAATAACTCGTGCTATGGTCTTTCCAGTTGTGATGTATGGATGCGAGAGTTGGACCATGAAAAAGGCTGACCGCCGAAGAATTGACGCGTTTGAATTGTGGTGCTGGCGAAGATTCTTGAGAGTTCCCTGGACTGCCAGAAGGTCAAATCAGTCGATATTGTCGACCATAAACCCTGACTGCTCATTGGAGGGTTAAATTCTAAAGTTGAAGCTCAGCTACTTTGGTCATCTGATGAGAAGAGAGGAGTCGCTGGAGAAAGATTTGATGTTGGGAAAGGTTGAGGGTCGCCGGAGAAGAGGTAGGCAGCGAACGCGATGGTTAGATGGCATCCTCGAAGCACTGCAGATGAAGTTATGTGATGTTAGGAAGATAGTGAGAGACCGGAAAGCGTGGCGTGACATTGTCCATAGGGTCACGAAGAGTCGGACACGAATGAACGACTGAGCTTAACTAAATTAATTATCATGGGTTGGGATAGTTGTACGCCGTTTGATTGTTTTTATTAGGAAACGCTCAAGCTTCGGCTTAAGACTATACATCATCATCATCATCATCAGCCTGACTATACCCACTGCAGGGCGAAGGCCTCACGCATATTTCTCCACTTAACCCGGTTTCTCCACTTAACCCGCTGTCCGACTATACACCATAGCGCCTTTAACACTGCCTTTTCATTTGGCGATTTTTAAAAAATGTTTGCTAATTTGGTTTATAGGGGAAGGAAAGCGCAATATCTGTCTGACTTTTCGTTGCACACCGACACTTTTGTGAACTGATTTGTAGGAAACAAAGCCGCAATATCTGTGACTGTTATCAGTTGACTCTAAACCGCGCACTAGGGGATATGGTTTGAAGACAAAGGGCAATCGCTTCGGCAACCTCCTCTAAAATGGGCTGCCGAGAACTGCGCGAAATACCCATTCTATAAAGGGCATAGGCAGGCACACCAAATATAGTATTTCAGACAACGGCAACCACAATTCTGACACACTAGGCAGCCACATTAGTACTCAGGGAAGTATAGGCCAAAATGGGGCATCTACTAGAACGACAGCGATACCTAGACGCCCTAGACACATAGCACCGATATAACCAAACACAATAAAGTAAAAAAGCGTTATATACCCCTACTTCGCAGAGAGTGAACTAAGGAAGAAGAGGTAGTGCGGAGACGTCTCCATAATAAAGCTCACGTCGGCACAGTAGTACATAGAAACGTATACCGGGACAGATTCAGGCCGGAGTGCAGCAAATTCGGCGACAGAGCCACCATACAGCGGATCTTCAGGGACAATCTAGCGGTTCCCCAATTGAACATCTCCTCTGAACGTCTCCGGAGCTGGAGTAATCGGAACAGTGGGAGACCTTGCTGCTCAGCCATTACCCAGAATCTCAACTCCTCCCCACTACCAAAGACCAAAGGGTTTCAACCAGCATCGGCTGAATGTCACCAACCTAGCAATTCTTACCTGTATTAACGGCTTGACAGCTTGAGCGAGAAAGCGCTCAGGTCGAGCAAAAAAAGTTTTTTGTTTGTGCACAGACGGAGCAGAGGCATACAAATGAGAAGAGTTCGCCGGCCTGACCGGTCAGCTACATGGAGCCGCTTGGAGAAAGGACTGCCCTCTGACGCCCACCGCGCTTTGCAATACTTCGGTTCCCTTGTAGAGGGGAATTCTGCCACACACACTCTAGAAAGGCTTAGCAGTTTCATTCCTTGATTTCCTCTTTCCAGACTTGATGTCCGAGGCGACCCCTTATATAGACGAGATGTAGCTCACGTTATAAGGGGAAAGAAGACGCAAGAAGCAATGGTGAAAAAGGGAGAATAATGAGGCTATATTTTAGAGCTTCATTTCTTTTTGTTTCCGGGACCGCTCTTCTCATTCCCGGTGTGCCATGTTTCTGATGTCGTAGTGACGGTGAACGTCGTGTCAATGTTCTGCGCCCTTGAGCATCGCCTACGATTAACAGGAGGCAGCTTCACCGGTTCCATCCTGAATCTATTCGAAAATATCTCAGTGCCCAACAAACTCTTTTTACTCAATAGAATAAAATTACCATCGCATCTTGATTTAGCCTTTACGTTGCATCGAGAAACAAGGGTTGTTGAGACAGCTTTCGTGGAAATATTTGTTTATATTTATCGCTCTCCTGAGCTTTTAGTGTCATGCATGGTGTAGGAAATTTGTTACCACTCATCGGATCCAGCCATTTCTCACCGTCAGCAGGCCACGTGCGTTGTAGATTTAGAACAAAAACGTGCCAAATGTTTTAAAAATTTTTTCTCTCAGCGTCACGTAGACAAAAGCGACTCAACCTTGTCAACCAACCATGGATAATCTTGGAACAAAAGAGTGGTTTGTAAAGATAGAAATCACGCAACGTGTGATCATCCAGTTTGAGGAGGTTGCAAGTGCATTCTTTCATGATAAAGAAGGTATTCTGCACCTTGGTTGAGCTGTGGGAGGAAAACGCCCACATTGAGAAAAACGTGCCGCCGTCGAAGGAATACTTGTTCAGCAGAATGTTTGTTTAATACCCATTCTGCGATCAAGTATGCCTACGGTGTTGTCACTAAACACGTCACAAATAGATTTTGGAGGGTCGAAGCAACTGTGGCGCTACTCTATGGAGACACGAAGCACCCTGTGGACGAAAGAAGAAAAGAGTTAGTGAAAGAAGATTAAAAAAAAAGCTCTCGGAACAATTCCCACCTCCTGAGATTGATCAAAGTGGATGGGCATCACACAGTATCCAGGAGATCTCCTCTTCGCATATTTGACAGACCCGTCGAGCCTGACCTTCCGGTGGAATACATCGCGATGGAAATAACACAGGTGATTCTTTCTGACGTCTGAGGCTTTTTTTTGTTTGTTTCAAGTGATCTGATGCACTTTCTTCCATTCTATGCCAGGCAACCTTCACAAATGATGTCCTTGGTCTTATTAGGTGATATTTCTTCAGGCTATGAAAATTGTGAATTTCGGAAATGAAATGCCGGGTATGACGGGCGCTTAACGCTTTTAGATATTTCGCTACACCACCAAAAGAATTCTGATCAATTGCATTCTCTGTCCTTCGAGATAAAATAAGCAAGCGATGCAGAGAGGAATGTTATTGGAATTATTATGAGCATCGACAACGACGGGCCATATACGCGCGTGGAAATATTGATGACTCGCTGCTAATCACCGCGAAGAGTTTTATTCCGCATGTGAATGCAGAGGGGAATTAGGCCATCAAATTGATTTCGAAAACGTTCACTTCTGGAAGATTGCCGTCTCCAGTAAAAAACGTTATAAGGTCAAAATAAAACTCTCCCTCAGCATTTTAAAGTTTGCAGTGGTGAGTCAGACATTCGGTAAATAGTGAACTTGCACAAGGAATTTTCCTTACCTCTCAGAGTAAGTAGTCAGGGGCGTGCAAGATTCCCGTGCAAGGTTCTTTTTGCAGGTGCCATTTCGAGTCAGTGAAGTAAATTCAGTCAAAGGAGCGATGGTAGCTTGAGTGAAGGTCCGGCGAGGAGGACGGAGCGAGTGTGCCGCACACGCCAGCAATCGATTTCGGAAAGCTAGTATTCGGGCAACTCGAGGAGCTTGGTTTCTCAGGGCGTCCTTATCGTAACCGGAGAAGGCATATTATATAACCAAACACTAAAAATACATAAAGCTTTATATACCCCTACCTCGCAAAGAGTACTAAGGAGCGAGAGGTAAAGACTACTACAAACTAAATCCCCCCAAACCCCAGCAGTACTTACCTCGTATACAAGGACAAATTCAGGCCTGAGTGCAGGAAATTCGGCGGTAGAGCAACCGTACATAAAATATTCTGAGCCTGTACAGCAACTGCCCGCCTGAATATATCTAGAAGCTCGCGCAACTGTGACCATGGGAGAGCTTCCTGCTGAGCCATGACACGCAATCTCAACTCCTTGCCATGGCCAAGGCCCAAGGGGTCGCCGGCAGATGCGGCCGACGGCCATCTATTAGTCTACAAGCCAACCCTAATAAGGGCGTCACATAACGAGCGAGAAAGCGCTCTGTACACGCAAAGCAAGTTTCGTGCACAGACGGAGCAGAAGCATACAAATGAGAAGAGATAGTCAGCCTTCCCAGTCAGTTACGTGGAGCCCCGTGGAGAAAGAACTGTCCTTTGTCGTCCGCAGCGACACTTCGCAATCCTCCGGTTCTCTTTCAAAGTGGAATTCTGCCACTAAAACTCAAGGGATTCTTAGTAGCTTCATTCCTTGATTTCCTCTTGCCTGACTTGATTTCCGAGGAGACCATTTAAACCAGACGAAAAGTAGCTCACACTGCGAGAAAAAAAGAGGACACAAGAAGAAAGAGTGAAAAAGGGGGAATGAAGAGGCAAGATTTTAGAGATTCATTTTTTTTTCCTGGACCACTCCTCTCATTCCCGCAGCGCCGTGTTTGCGATGTGGTGTTGAAGGTGAAGGTCGGGACAGTGTGACTGCGCCCTTGAGCCTCGCATACGATTAACAGAAGGCAGATCTCACCGGTTCCATACTGAATAGGATGCTGTCCGAAAATATTGCTGTGCCTAACAGACTCTTTTTACTCAATAAAATAAAATTACCATCGCGTCATGATTTAGCCTTGATTTGGCCTCGCAGAGTAATCATCGACAAATTGCATGAGTTTTTGAGACTGCTTTCGAAGAATTATTAGTTTATAGTTACCGCTCGGCTGAGCTTTTCGTGGCATACATGGTGAAGGAAATTTGTTACCACTCATTGGATCCAGCCATTTCTCACTGTCATCAGGCAGCGTGCGTTGTATTTATAGAGCAAAAACGCGTCAAATGTTTTAAATTTTTTTCCTCTGAGCGTCACGAGGAGGAGGAAACAACTTTATTTAACGCATTATATTAAGCGTTAAGAATGTCCTGGGCCAGGGTCACCAAGGCCAACTGATCTTGCAGCTGGTCAGAGGCCAACCAAGCCCGCCACGTTGGGGGAGGAGGGTGTGCAAAGTGAGGAGATTGGAGGGCGTCAGGGCATGAAAAGATGCAATGCTCCAAGTTTGCATAGTGTTCTGGGCAATTTGGGCATGCAGGGGAATGTATGATTCTGTATAGAAGAGATCGGGCAGGAGTAAGCAGTGTATATAGTTGTATGCGTCTAAGAATGCGGATTTGCGTGGTAGTGAGAGATTTATCAGGAAGAGGAAGTGTACGGAGAGTTTCTCTAATGTTGTCGTAGAGAACGTTGATTTCTTTTTTGTAGTGAAGAGTAGTGTCGCGCGTTGGTGGATAAAGCCAGGGAATCCCAGGCGCCCGGTGTTGAAGTTCGCGGGCGAGGCGATGCACTACCTCATTGCCTGGGATTCCAGCGTGACCAGGAATCCACCTCAGTGTTACAGTATGGGGACGTAGTTTGGTAAGAGCTCTGTGTAGATCACCGTGTAGTTCTTCAGGAATGCGGCCCGTGTGAATGGCGCGTATAACTTGTATTGAATTAGTGTATATGGTATATCCTGAAGGGTTAGGGGGTGCTTGCGCGTCACGTAGACTAAAGAGACTCACCCTTGGAAACCAACCCTCGGTAACCTTAGAACAAAAGAGTGGTTTGTTGGGATATAACATCACGCAATGATTGATGATGCATTCTTGCGTGATAAAGAAGGTATTCAACACCTTGGCTGAGATATGGGAGGAAAACACCCACACTGAGAGAAACGTGCCGCCGCCTAGGGAATACTTGTTGCGCAGAATGTTCACTTAATACTCATTACGCGCATCAATTATCCCTACGGTGTTGTCACTAAATACGTCCCACGTACGTTTTGAGGGGAGAAGCAACTATGGCTCTTCTCTCAGGACAACGAAGCGTTCTAAGGAAGATGGAAGAAAAGAGAGAGTGAAAGAAGAGCTGTAGGAGCAATGTTCACCACTTGAGATTGTTCAACGTGCATATGAATCACCCAGTCCCCAGGAGATCTCTTCGCAGACTTCCGCAGACCTGTCAAGCAAGACTTTGCGGAGGAATACTTATCGAGGGAAATAACAAATGTTCTTCATTCTGGCGTCTGAGACTATGTTTTTGTTATTAATTTTGCGCACTTTCTTCCATTTTATGCCAAGCAACCTTCACCAATGATGTCTTTAGCCTTTTTCGATTACATTTTTTAAGAGTATGAAAATCATGTCATTTCGTAAATAAAATGCCGGGTAAAACTTGCATCTAAAGTGTATAGGTATCTCACCCCACCATGAAATTTGTTTTGATGATTTGAATTTTCTTTCAAGCGAAATAGAAAAAAAAATCGACGCGAAACTGACACATATTTATGATAATTATTAATGAGTATTGATAATGATGGGTCATATACGCACGTGGAAAAATTGATGACTCACTGCTAATCACCGCGAGGATTCGTATTCCGCACGTGATTTAGAAATTTAGGATGATTTAGACGGGGGGATTTAGACCAACAAATAGAAATTACGAAAACGTTAACTTCTGAAGATGCGCGTCTCCAGTGTATAAACTTATTGTGTCAAAATAGCACACCCCCTCCACGTTTTATAAATTGGCCTGGTGAGTCGGTCTTGTTTTAAATAATGTACGTCAAGAAGGTAATAGTCAGGGAAGAGCACATTTCCAGAGCTAGGTGGTCCTTGCAGATGCCTGTTCGAGTCAGTCAAGTAAAATCAGCCAATGCAGAGACGGTAGCTTGCGTGGACGTGCGGCTGCGAGGACGAAGCAAGTGGGCCGCGCACCCCAGCAATCGACGTCGGAAGGTTAGCATTCGGGGCCCCTCGAGGAGCTCGGTTTCACAAGGCGTCCTTATGGTGAGCGGGGAAGGAAATGCACCGTCTCGTAATGGACGCCAAGGACAGCAGCCAACGCAGCTGAGCTGGTGCGCTCGTTGGTATAAAACATTTTAGCAAGATTATTTGCAGCTGTGCTCAAACCCCAGTGCTCTGGCGCTGCCGGACATAATGCTCCGCCCGTGTGGGTGGTCTCTGTGCCTAATCTGATTGACAGAGGAGGTGCTTGAGGTAATTTTTTTTCGTCTTTCTGTATGCTTGTAAGCTTTCGTTTTCTTCTGACAAGCAGAGAAGGGTCCTCATCAGCATAAACAAAATATTTGGCGCACCCACCCTAGCATGCGCGTGCGAATGGGTCATCTGGATGCTGTTCGGACGCCACCGAACCAGATGATCGAATTGGGAGGAGAGGGCGACGGTTGGCTTCGACGACACTTTCGCCTGCTCCGTAGCGAAACACAGAAGGCGCCCTGTTCCGGCTTGATTCCACAAGCTTCCGATCGTTTAACGAATGGCGATATTTTGAGTTTTTATGCGGGTTTTCCATGACGACCAAAACTGAACACCTCTCAACAAACTTGTTGAGTTTGAAGAATTTGCCTCCCTTCTTGTCATATCTTTCCATCGCGGGGTCAGTGAACTTACGAGACTACAGAATAACGAACAAAATTCTTCATAAAATAACTCCCCCACCCCTCCCGAGCCCCTAGTAGCAGTGATCGCAGCAGACATCTGCGCAGTTTCGTTAAAACATTTCTCCATATTCCCCCACGGTTCAACTTATCCATACTCTACGATGTTCGACGGTGCAGCAGAGAGGCGCGGCTAGCTGCCGCTGGCGCTGTCCGCAGGTTCTCCACGTCTGTCAGGCCGCACACAAATAAGCGGCTCTTGCAGAGAAATTTATTTATTACAGTGCCAGCTTTACCTGTTTCCATTGCAGTGAGTCGGTCTTGTTTTAAATAATGTACGTCAAGAAGGTAACAGTCAGGGAAGAGCACATTTCCAGAGCTAGGTGGTCCTTGCAGATGCCTGTTCGAGTCAGTCAAGTAAAATCAGCCAATGCAGAGACGGTAGCTTGCGTGGACATGCGGCTGCGAGGACGAAGCGAGTGGGCCGCGCACCCCAGCAATCGACGTCGGCCGCTTACCATTCGGGGCCCCTCGAGGAGCTCAGTTTCTCAAGGCGTCCTTATGGTGGCCAGGGAAGGAATTGCACCTTTTCGTAATGGCCGCCAAAGACAGCAGGCAACGCAGCTGAGCTGGTGCGCTCGTTGGCCTAAAAACATTTTAGCACGATGATTTGCAGCTGTGGTCGAACCCCAGTGCTCTGGCGCTCCCGGACATAATGCGCCGCCCGCGTGGGTGGTCTCTGTGTCCCAATCTGATTGATGGAGGAGGTGCTTGTGGTAAATGTTTTTCTTCTTTCTGTATACTTGTAAGCTTTCTTTTTCTTCTGAAGAGCAGGGAAGGGCCCTGATCAGCTTAAACAAAAATTTGGCGCGCTCATGATAGCATGCGCGTGGGAATGGGTCATCAGGATGCTGTTTGGACACCACCGAACCACACAATCGAATTGGGTGGAGAGGGCGACGGATGGCTTCCAAGACACTTTCGCCTGCTCTATAGAGAAACACAGAGGTGCCCTCTTCCGGCTTGATTCCACTAGTTTCCGACCGTCGAACGAATGGCGAGATTTTCAGTTTTTTAAGCGGGTTGTCTATGAAGACCGAACGTGAACACCTCTCAACGAACTTGCAGAGTTTGAAGAATTTGCCTCCCTTCTTGTCATATCTTTCCATCGCGGAGTCAGTGAACTTACGAGACTGAAGAATAACGAACAAAATTCTTCATAAAAAAACTCCCCAACCGCTCCCGAACTCCTAGTGGCACTGATCGCAACAGACATCTGCGCAATTCCATTAAAACATTTCTCCATATTCCCCCACGGTTCAACTTATCCATACTCTACGATGTTCGACGGTGCAGCAGAGAGGCGCGGCTAGCTGCCGCTGGCGCTGTCCGCAGGTTCTCCACGTCTGTCAGGCCGCACACAAATAAGCGGCTCTTGCAGAGAAATTTATTTATTACAGTGCCAGCTTTACCTGTTTCCATTGCAGTAAAAACACCATCCGGCCACAGCGCGTTATTTTCGCTATAGTTAAAATTCGCTCAGGAAACACTTCGACCGCTGGAGCCGTGAAATGTGTTCTTGCCGAATCAGTGGGCTATAGTTAGGCTCAAAGATGTTCAGACTGAATTGTGTTCTAAGTGCAAGTGCGTTTTAATATATGCATTTAACATTAACGCGCCACTAAACTGTCTAAAAAAGCATTACTCAGCAGCATTCAACGGCAGTTATCTCAGTTAGAAGAGGAGACAACCCCATCCTGTGTTCCGTCCTGTTCTTTCGCGCTTTTAATTTTACCGTGTCCCAACCACTGGTATACAGTCATACTATTTCAAATAGTAGTTCGATCTTCTCGCGGGTGGTGCCGGGAGGCGGCCCTGTATAGTAATTCTTCCAGTCTGAAATCATCAGCCTGAAATGAAAGAGGCAATAACTATTCTCCTTTACCAGAACCGCGAACTTACTTCATCACGATCATCAATTCCGAAAAGATCCTATGAGAAAAAGAAAAAAAGGCAGGCTGCCTTCGTCACTTATGGCGTCTTGTTGCCGTGTTTCTTGGGTTTTGAATGTTTTGAATGAAGATGTTTTGAATTTTATTTATCATTTCGCACACCGCTGAAGTCTGCATCCTTTGCCTGCAGACTCCACTACAGTACATCATCTCCAAGTCTTCATTAAACGACGTCGTGTCCGTGTCCCTGTTCATGGTCCCCTGACAGGAGCTGCCAAATCGAGTCCCTCATTGCATATGGGTCAGTTATGCCAGAATCAGCCTTCCATAACCGTGGTAATCACGTTACCCCTATAGGCCACTATGCCACGTTCATACGGCTTGGTTAAAGCGGGCCTTTATATGTGGGCTAGCAGAAGCTGCCATTCCAGGTCTCTCGTTTCACATGGGACGGTTATGTCAGAATCAACCTGCCAGGACCCAGGCATTCACTTTACCCCTGTAGGCCAGTAAGGCACATTAAAACCGCTTGGGTAAAGCAGTACTCGGCTCGGCTGCGGCTCATGGTCAAACGTGGCCCTTCCCGGAAGTACGCGACAGACTGAACCCTAGCAATGTATTGCTAACGCAATAAAAGAGGAGGAGTTATAGCGTTGTGTTGCTGATTACTGAGTTATTCCCTTCGCTCCTTCGGTCCAAAAACTGAGAGGAAAACCAAAACACTCAGACGTTGACGCGAGAGCACATATTGCGACATTAGAGGAGCAGACAAATCTTTTGCACAAACCGGTACCTCTTTGGATGCTGTATATGCGGCTTTCAGTCAAACTTATTATTTTTGGCTTGTAAAGCCTTTTTCAAAACTATGTTCAGTCTGGGCATGACCACCGCACAAAGGCACGCACCGCCTCTTCAATCGTATAATCGCAGAGCACAACGCGATTTGAATAAGCTCCAGAGAACCGAAAAAGTGCCTTCCAGCCATCGCCGTCTCCGTTTCACCGCCCCCACAACGGCACGCACACAGCTGCGACCGACTCTGAGCCTAACCTTGCCTTTTCAAGTCGAAAGCCTTTGTAGGCTCTTGGAACGTAATCCTGTGCGCGAGATGTGGTGCAAGATATGCGCTTGAGATGTCATATTGCGCGAGATTCCGCGAGATTTGTTCTTGCCTAGCGTTCCTGCCATCTACAATGCCACAGTTCACCGCGCGCGAAGTAACGCCACGCCACAGGACCGATAGTGCACCGTCCAGTCTCACACTTACCTGAGAAAGTGTGACAGATGTACTGCGCCTTTACTTTCCTGTAAATCAATTACAATTATACGTGGTACTGCAACGAACGCCGATAAGAGTAAGAGGCAAAGGATAAGAGGAACATGAAAGAAGAGCGAGGGTAGGATTACGCCATTTTCCTGTTAAGAGACATCTAATAAGCGGCCGTCTCATTTTCTGAAGCTTGTTCAACAAATGACTTGCGAGTGCTTGGACATAAATCGAAAGATTATGGCATGCAAAGTTTAAAGGGGCGATGACAGGGTCGTTCGATATGCACCTAAAAATATAAATGCGGATATTCAGACAAAGTTGTTTGTAGTATAGGTGGTTGTTTTTTTTACTGACTAACTGGCAGCTCTTTTCCACAAAGATGTTAATGCCCTGGTTTTTGCGAGCAGGCATTTAGAGCTTGTTTTTTATACTTGCAATTTTCAAGAATTCCTCACAATTTGTCGCCTTCTTTGTCATCCAACGTGTACGATCTGACTGCGCGTGCTTCGCCAGCCTTATCGAGCAGATGAAACGGGCTTTTTGTCGAGTTATTTAGGTCCGAAAAAAAACAGCACTTTGCAGAATAAACTTGCGTCCGTGCCAATTGCATTACACAAGCCAAATACCACTAACTATACGCCTCCCTGCCGCGCCCTCCGATATAAGTACTTTTTTTTCTCAAGACAATTTCATTGTACTTAGATGATCCCTCTCGTGTAGACTGAGTATACGTATAGTGAGGCTTAAAAGAAGAAAAAAGCCTTTGCTTGTGCCACTTTCGCATAACAGGCCGTCTTGTTCTCGTTTAGAGTACTTGAGGGCCGTTGTGCGGAAAAAGCTAAGGTAAATTCGAAGGCAACCGCTGACTTTATTCGTAATAACAGCCCTCTATCGCCGCCGGAAATTCACGCGAAACACGCGGCACGGGCGTGTTGCCCCCTATTAAAAATATAGCTGCATTAACAAAAAACTCCCGCTTTCCTCGCGGCACACTACTCGACCGTTTTGTTTTAACCGCTTGTTTTTCTATTCGAGGCGATTTATATTTAGAATTATTTGAGATTCCTTGTATTTCTTTTGTTGGACAGGTTACAAACGCAGCCAAGTTACTTTGATCCAGACACACAATACCAGAAATGAAAAGTGCTAGACTCCTTCGTATCAAGACTGCGGAAATATTCGATGTTTCCGTATAAGAGAAAAGAAGACGTGGCGTGCATATGGTGAGATAAATTAAAGGCAAGGGTATCTGCTCACGCTCATATTAATGCTATCCTGCACTGAAGGAGGGCTCACTTCAGGCAACCATTGTGGATGCTGGTAGCGGCTTGGTCACTGAAAACGAAATTCTGGAATTCTGGACACTCTATTCAGTCCGGCTACATCCTTTCCAGAGCAGGTGAGTTGCTTTAACGCAACAGCCTTGGTGGAACATAAAGCAGCCTGTTAGGCAGTCTACGATTACCAGTGCACTTTGGTCTCTTCGTCATTTCACGAGGGGCCACAACAGTTCCCCATGACATGTGGCATTACCCCCTTCGTCAAAAGACAAATCGTTCACATACTAAAAGGATAGAAGAGAAAAAATAAAAGGGGAAGATGTAACAGGTAAAGTGCAAGGAAGCAAAATAATGGCACTTACAAACACTGCACTTAACGCGAGTGATACGGCTTCAGTCAGGTGGCATGCACAATGTGAGACTGAGGAGCACGACGTGACGAGTGGACAGTTCCTTCAGGAAGTACCTCGCAATCAACGGCACTAATGCGGCGAAAAACTCTAAAGGCAACAAAATACCGACGCAAATATATGTCGGAGTGAGGGCTCAGCCGCGTATACCCGGGCAGATTCAAGCTGGGGTGCAGCAAATGCGGCAACAGAGCCACCGTACAGAAGATGTTTTGGGACGACCCAGCAGATCCCCACCTTAAAATCTCCTCTGAACACCTCCGGAGCTCACGTAACCGGAACCGTGGGAGACCTTGCTGCTCAGCCATTACCCAGGATCTCACCTCCTGGCCACGGCCAAGGACGAAATGGTTTCCGACAGCATCGGCAGAATGTCACCTAGCACTGTCTACCTGTGTTAACGGCTTCACAGCTGGATCGATAAAGCGCTCTGGACGCGCAAAACAAGCTTCTTTCGTGCGCAGATGGAGCAGAGGCATACACATGAGAAGAGTTAGTCGGCCTGCTCAGTCAGTTACGTGGAGCCGCGTGGAAAAAGGCCTGTCCTCTGGCCTCCGCCGCGCCACTTTACAATCCTTCAGTTCCCTACCCCTTGCAAAGTGGAATCGTGCTACTCAGAGTCTAGGGAGACTTAGTAGCTTCAATCCTTGATTTCCTCTTTCTTGACTTGATGTCCGATGAGACCCCTTAAAGCAGATGAGATGTAGCTCACACTGCGATAGGAAAGAGGAGACAAGAAGCAAGGGTGAAAAGAGAGAATAAAGAGGAAATATTTTAGAGCTTCATTTTTTTTGATTCCGGGACCGCTTTTCTCATTCCCACAGTGCCGCGTTTCCGATTTCGTAGTGACGGTGAACGTCGTGTCAGTGGGCTGCGTCCTTGAGCATCGCCTACGATTAACAGGAGGCAGATCTCACCGGTTCCATCCTGAATATGATGCCGTCAGAAAATATTGCAGTGCCCAACAGAGTCTTTTTTTCAATAAAATTAAATCACCAAGCGTCTTTATTTAGCCTTTATTTGCTTCGAGGAGGAATTATAGACACATTTTGTGGGTTTCTTAGACAGCTTGCGAAGAAACATTTGTTTATATTTACCGCTCTCATGAAATTTTCGTGCCATCTATGGTGTAGCGCCACGTATACTCTAAGCGTCAGGTATACTAAATCGACTCAACCTTGTCAACCAATTCTTGGCAATCGTGGAACAAAAGAGTGGTTTGTAAAGATAGAAAATCACGCAATGTGTGATGATGCACTTTTAGGAGGTTGCAAGTACATTGTTTCGTGATAAAGAAGGTATTCTGCTCCTTGGCTGAGCTGTGGGAGGAAAACACCCACATTGAGAGAAACGTGCCGCCGCCGAAGGAATACTTGTTCAACAGAATGTTTGTTTAATACACATTCTTTGATCGAGTATTCCTACGGCGTTGTCACTAAACTCCTCACAAATAGGTTTTGAGTAACGCAGCAACTTTGGCGCTTCTCTCTGGACACACGAAGCGCCCTGTGGCAGAAGAAAGAAAAGAGGGAGTGAAAGAATGAAAGAAGATAATAAAAGCTCTCGGAACAATTTCCACCTCCTGAGATTGGTCAAAGTGGATGTGCATCACACAGTACCCAGGAGATGTCCTCTTCGCATACTTCACAGACCCGTCGAGCCAGACCGTCCGTTGGAGTACTTCACGAGGTATATAACACAGGTGATCCTTACTGGCGTCTGAGGCCTTTTTTTTTTCTTTTTTTTGTTTCAAGTGATTTGACGCAGTTTTTTCTATTCTATGCCAGGCAACATTCACAAATGATGTCCTCGGCCTTTTTCATTTCGAAAATGAAATGCCGGGTATGACGGGCGCTTACCATTTTTAGCTATTGCGCTAAGGCACCAAAACCTTGTTGATCACTTGCAGTCCTTGTCCTTCGAAATACAATAAAGAAGCGATTCAGAGATGATTGTTATTGTAATAATTATGAGTATCGACAGTCACGGGCCGTATATGCTGGTGGAAAAATTGATAACTCGCTACTCATTACCGCGATTCGGTCATATTCCGCTCGTGAATGCGGTGGGGAATTAGACCACCAAATAGATTACGAAAACGTTCACTATTGGAAGATTGCGGTATCCAGTGAAAAACGTTATTGGGTGAAAATAACGCTCCTCCTCAGCATTTTAAGGATTGCAGTGGTGAGTCGAACATGCAGTAGATAGTGAACGTGCCGAACAAATTTTCCTGAGATCTCCGAGTGAGTAGTCAGGGGTGCTCAAGTTTCCCGTACAAGATGCTTCTTGCAGATGCCTCTTCGAGACAGCGAAGTATATTAAGCCAAAGAAGCGATGGTAGCTTGAGAGAAGGTCCGGCGACGAAGACGGAGCGAGTGCGCCGCACACGACAGCACTCGGTTTCGAAATGTTCGCGTTCGGGGCAACTCGAGGTGCTTGGTTTCTCAGGGCTTCCTTATCGTAAGCGGTGAAGGAATTGCATGTTTTCGTAATGGCCGCCAAGGACAGCAGGCAACGCAGCTGATCTGGTGTGCTCGTCGCCCTAAAACTTTTTAGCTAGCTGCTTTGCAAATGGATTCGAGCCCAAGTGCTCAGGCGCCCCTGGACATAATGCGCCGCCCGTGTAGGTGGTCTCTGTGTCCCAGTCGGGATGATGGAGGAGGTGCTTGTGGAAAATGTTTTTCGTGTTTCTGTATGCTGGTAAGGATTCGTTTTCTTCTGAAAAGCAGAGAAGGCCCTGATCAGCATAAAAAAAGAATTTGACGCCCCGATCATAGCATGTGCGTGCGAATGGGTCATCTTAAGGTTGTTTGAAAACGACTGAGCCAGACGATCAAATTGGGCGGAAGGGCGACGGATGGCTTCCAAGATTCTGGCTCCTGATCCGTAGCGAAACACAGAGGTGCTGTGTTCTGGCTTCATTCCACTAGATTCCGACCTTTGGACGAATGGCTAGATTTTCAGATTTTCAAGCGGGTTGTTCATGACGACCGATCCTGAACAACTTTCAACGAACGTGTACACTTTGAAGAAAGTGCCTCCTATCTTGTCCTCGCTTTGCATCGCGGAGTCAGTGAGCTTCCAAGAATGAAGAATAAGGAACACGTTTCTCCATAAAACACCTCCACCACCACTTTTTTTTTTATTTCCATATACTCTCTTTATTTTTTTAGAACCGTTCACTATAATATGGAACCTTATGATCCTCGGACTTGTTTTGGGCTTCCGCTCAGAGATTTTCGAGGAGGACGAAATTGATAGGCTCATGCTGTATTATTTGAGCACAAAATCAGTAGCATACATTCATATGTTATGAGAGTTCGCTCGTTTTAGCAACAAGTGCTCCCACACTTAAAGACCAATATGTCAAATGTTTCCTTCCGTCATGTGCGCCGCTAATGGGAGAGGGGATAGAGTTGTGTTGCTGATTGATCAAGCTATTGCTCATCGCTCTTTCAGTTTAAGAACGCAGAGGAAAACCCAGACAAGCATACATTGATGCGAGAGCACACCTTGAAATATTAGACGAATAGACAAACCTTTTGAACTATAAGCGGTACCTCTTGGGATGCTGTTTAGTCAAAACAGAAGCTTGGGCATGTTGGTAATCCATTGTGTAGAACAGCGGAATAAATTCTGTCGTTTTTTCGCGCTGTTCTACACAATGTTAGTCAAACTCAATTGTTTGCGGTAGGTAAAGCGCTTCTGTAAAACTATCTTTTGTCAGGTCAATGCTAGCGCATGAGAGGATGTCACAGCGATGCCGTTTCAGTCCCAGCATCGCAAAAGCCGATGCCATTGGAATACACTTCATTGCCCGCTCCGGACAAGAGCCTCCCAGTCGCCGCCGTCTTCGTCTCGCCTCTCCCACAGCCGCGCGCGTGCGACAACGACCGACTCCCGAGCCTAACCTTCCCTATCTCTTGTGCATGTCCAGCAAATGACTCGTGGGATCTTCAACGTAAACCTACACCATTTAGTTTTAGTATGTGAGCCCTAACCTCCCGCAGGAATGCGCCGATTCGTGGATTACAGCAGTGTCCCCAGCGTGTTTATTTAAAAAGGTATTGTATATAACTGGATGTATGCTGCTCCTTCAAACGGCTTACAATCCAGCCTGAACTAGCAATACCAAAACATTTCCTGGGGTTTAGCTTTAGTTAAACCCGGTAAGTTGCGTAAGAAAAGCCGACGTAGCTTCCTCTTTCTGTTATTTCTTCTTTTCTTTTTCTTTTCTGCTTCTGCGGCGCGGCGTGGCTACCGACCGGAGTTACCCGACGCCTTTAGGAGGGGCCCCATCTGCGGTCGCTCTAAAGGTGAAACGTGACTACCGGCCAGGATTACGCGACGGGCTGAAACCTGGCGTAGTTTTGCGTCCGCAATAAAATATTCCGTTTTTTTTTTTTAGCACCAGTTGTGTTGCGTCGGGGCCGAGGCGGCCTGCGAGAAGGGGAAACAAGGCTCACGCGTCACCCGTTCATGATGAGGTGCCCGTTTATTCAAGAAGTGCCGGATATTTATAGGACACAGACAACGTCACAGATAACGACCCAATCCACATTCAAGACGCAAGTAAAATCACAATTCACAGAAGAGAAAACTGAACAGGACAAAGCAGAAACAAGGACCGAATAGATAGAAATACACGATATAACATATTCTGCCTACGTTGGAGGAAAAAGATAGAAGTACATTGTCATTTCACATTCAACAAGGGAGAAAAAATTTTGAATTTAGAAATCGTACATTATATGTAGGTAAGCGCATGTACAGAAAACACAGAGCAATCATTTTTTGAAGCACACAAGTGCAAACACATGCTTTCCCTCTCCTCGTACACAAAAAACACCTGGTCAGCCAGCCGCACACAAAGTCCACACACACACAGTCCGGGCGCGCACTAGGCGGCGGCCACGTGGGCGGACCCCGTCCGGCGGGAGTCTCCACCACCACTGCTGCCAAGGAACAGGGAGCACTGAGAGCTTGAACAAAATTCCACATTAGAATAACTCGCCATACTGCTCTGGCGAGAGCGCTGCGCTTTTTTTTCACTAGGAATGATTGTTGGATAGGGTTCCAGGTTAGCACCACCAGAGTCGCAAGAGAGTGGTAAAGAAGTACAACTAGGTAGGCTTCCTTGCATAACCATACGGCTGGCTTACGCGGCATGCTGCTCAGTGTTCTGAGTCTTCAACTTTACTCGCGTTCTCTGGGTTGGCTTTTAAAGGTGGATTATATGCGGTCTAGGCTGGCCAAGTAGGTGAGTGTCGTGAACACCATCTGCCGTCCTTTCTGCATTGACTTAGACCGGCTCAATAGGTAACAGTGATTGTTGATTTATGTCTTCGTCTGCTTCTCTGTTACTATCTTGGACTTGGGCGGATCTTGTAACCGGAGCAGGTGTCCGTGTTGGAGTTCCATTGAAAAAAGATCTTGAAGCAGCCGATTTCTCAATCTGTGACCTTGGAGGCGGCGTTACATTCGGATGCAAGAGATTCATGTATTTATTCGCGGTCAGGTAGACGCAGTCTACTTTGGCATGAATAAAGCTTTCGATACGGTTTCCCATGAGGTACTTCTGATGAAGATGGAAAAATACGGACTTTGCCCTATGTACTGTAGGTGGCTCAAAAGCTACCTTGGCAGCCGCCGTAACATGGTCCGATTTTCCGGCTGTGTCCAATGAATTTCCATCATCTTCGGGAGTGCCTCAGGGCTCTAACTTAAGACCGTTGTTGTTTTTAGTGTTTGTTATTTTTTTGCCGTTGCATGTCAAGAACTCCAGAATTTTGGTCTTCGCTGATGATTTCAAATTATTCCGTAAAATTGGAGATATTGAGGACTGCCGCCGATTGCAAGCTGACATTAACAACGTTGAGAAATGGTGTTTGTTGAATCGCTTAAAGTTGAATATTAAGAAGATTTCCGTCTTATCTCAAACTAGGAAACGCGACGCAGTTGTGTTTGATTACACACTTTTGGCGGGTCAGATTTCCCGTGTGGCCCATGTACGAGACCTTGGTGTTGTTGTTGATTCTAGGGCTTGATTTCAGATTGCATGTAAATTCAATTGTGTTACGCGCATTGAGACATATTGGTCTTATCTCTAGACTGCGACAAAACCTTCAATGGCACGAATTTCCACGCACTCTATAGGGAACCCAAGCTCAAGTTTCGCCGCACGACGGCAGCGCCGCATTCCTGGCGTGGTGGCGAAATGTGAAACGATGGGGCTTCGCCGGAGCAGACGCTCCGCTAGCTTCCTGTGTACGCGCGACGATCGCGTTGCGCCTGGCTGTTATTTGGCGATACAAAAACGCTTCCGCTCAGGCGAAACGGATGTACTAAGTATCGTTGTGTTATGGGAAGCCACAACAGTAGGCGAAGCACCAAAAGACGAGGCTCACGTGTGAAACTTTGCAGATTCCTTTGGACCTGTTTTCCAACCGCATGACCGCGTTCTGAGAAGTCTCGCGTTCTTTTTGAAAACTAAAAGAGCTAATTTCCCCTTTCTTCGTAAACTCATATGTTGAGAGTTAACAAAGACGCCTCGGATAGGCATAAAAAAAGTACAGTGGTTTAACACCATGCATGTGAGGAGGATGGAAGATTATCCTGCTCTTCGCTCCCCGCGTGTCTAGTTGTCCCGATTTCCTGTGCTCTCTCCCTGCTTTGTGAGTGCTCTGAAAGCAACCAAATCAACAGAAGCTACGTCCGCGATCGAGAATGATGTGTGAATGTGCCCTAATTGTCCACAGCTGCCTTTTCACTTTTAGGTTGACCAAGAATATATCTAGGAACGAGGCTTTTTTTTTTTTGGGGGGGGGGGGGGGCGGCGTTGGAAAGCATGCCTCGCTGAGACGCTTTTACAGATTTTCGCAAATTGGCCAATAAGTGAACCAATTATTATTGTTATTATTATTATTACTATTATTAACAAAGATATGTCGGAAGTGCAGTAAAAAGGGATCCAAGCTATGGCTCGACTGACCCTACTCGCACGGAGCACCCGATTCTCGTCACAGGGTTCGTGAGTGCAAACCAAATATCATAAATGAAGCACGACTATTTAATAAGGACCGAAATAAAACACAATGCAGTACAAGCTTGGATTTCACCCGCCTTCCGAGCCAGTGAGCCGGTTATGTCGCGTGCAGCGCACGGAGCACGCATGCGCTTATGAGATCGCTAGCGTTCTTGTGTTTGAAGAAACACCTCCTTCTGACTACATACTTATTCTTCTACTGCAAGATTTTCCCTTTAGTAACGCCGTAATAACAAAAAACAAATCCGTATATAGATCGCATGCTACAGGCCAAAACGATGGTCAACGATCGGGCCACTTTATTTAACAGTACTGATGATACTTTACAGTTTTTAAACATATTATGTACGACAATATAATTACATAGCGGACTTACCTCGAGATACACATCCTACGTTTTTGCTAACGTTGCTAACGTGGGACGCATTCACAATCAATATTTACTCATCCCCGTCTGTTGTCTGCTCTACAGTACAGACGTGAATAAAAAGGTTTCCCGCCTATAATTAAGTAGCCTACATGAAAATACGCGTCAGGGTGCCCAGTCAAGACGGAATGCAGGTGGCATGTCGCGGTGCGCCTGCGGGGGCACGTCAAGGCGCGTGCTCGTGCGAGAGAAAGCGCGCGCGGTTCACGCCGTGAAGACAGCGAGCTGAGCCGGCGGCGTCCAGTGTGTGCCTGCGCGACAAAGCAACGAGAGACGTATGCACGTGCGCGGAAGCGAGCGAGCGAAAGGAGAAAACTTGCACGGGATGCCTAGGTGGTGACGCCGCGTGTATCCCCAGCTTCTATTTATCTGCTCGAGATGGCGCTCCCTGTCAGGACCAGCAGCGTCGCTCGACGGTGCTTTGGAAGCCTATACTGTGCCCTCGTGAGACCGCGTCATGAGTTCGCATCAGTAGCCTGGAATAACGTATCTGCCACCTATTGCGCAAAAATTGAAAATGTCAAGCTTAAGTTCATACGCATCTTTAATGATAGATATATTGGACGCCATCGTTTCTACGACTACGATTCTCTCTTGGTAGACCTCAATATGTGTACTCTTGGTGACAGGCGACTCATACGTGACATGCAATTTGTGAAAAAATTGTGCGCGGTTTTATTAACTGTGGGACCTTACTGATGTCACTGATTTTCGTGTGCCGCATGCAAAGGCCTCAAAATGTTTTGCACATTTTATCCAGATTTGCACGCCAACTGTCCAATGACTCGTATACAAATCTTGTATAACAAAACATTTATTGACACAGACATATCTGCCTAATTGTTGTTTTCATGCCTGGTTTTTAATGCTATTAAGTGTTTTGATGTATCTGACCTAGTGTGCGCTCCTTTAGGCCACTTGGCTGTTGACGCATACTATCTATCTATCTATCTATCTATCTATCTATCTATCTATCTATCTATCTATCTATCTATCTATCTATCTATCTATCTATCTATCTATCTATCTATCTATCTATCTATCTATCTATCTATCTATCTATCTATCTATCTATCTATCTATCTATCTATCTATCTATCTATCTATCTATCTATCTATCTATCTATCTATCTATCTATCTATCTATCTATCTATCTATCTATCTATCTATCTATCTATCTATCTATTCTGTCTGTCTGTCTGTCTGTCTGTCTGTCTGTCTGTCTGTCTGTCTGTCTGTCTGTCTGTCTGTCTGTCTGTCTGTCTGTCTGTCTGTCTGTCTGTCTGTCTGTCTGTCTGTCTGTCTGTCTGTCTGTCTGTCTGTCTGTCTATCTATCTATCTATCTATCTATCTATCTATCTATCTATCTATCTATCTATCTATCTATCTATCTATCTATCTATCTATCTATCTATCTATCTATCTATCTATCTATCTATCTATCTATCTATCTATCTATCTATCTATCTACCTATCTATTCCTAGGAGAGCATTTTTGAAAGTATGGCATATGCTTTTAGAATATCGGCGATCGCGGAGCTGCATGGTATCGCTGTTGGTAAGCGAGCTCTGCTGGTGAAGAAAAAGCAAAAATACCTTAGGGCTGACCTTTGTTGCAGTGGACAGGTTGACGTAACTTGTCCAATAGGTTGTAAATGCGCTAAGAATTCTTGCGCATCACGTATCACTTGCTCTCACTTTAAAGAGCGTTTAGATGCAACACCAAAAATAAGTTTGGATCCCTCCAACAAACGTCATTCTTGAATTCTCAGAGTAGACACTCCTGCCACGATGCAATCTCTGAGCATATTCTCCGCAGACTCGTAGTCGCATATTGCTATGGTGTCACGTAAGACAGCGACTTATTGTGAATTGGACTCGCCTGGTTGTTACTCTCTGTTTTGAAAACGTCTCATTTCCATAACCAAGATAGCTGGTACCTTGAATGCTTGTTACAGCTGTGCAACAGCTTCTTTGTAAACATATTTCCTAGCCTCACCAGCTTCTGTAGACGAAGTAGCAGTGGTCTCGCTTTGAGACACGGCATGAGCGGAGTAGAGTCGTCTACATTCATATCAAAAAGTATATAACAAAAAGCCTCCTTGTTTTTGGTGGTCGCTGCAAACCCGCCTGTCAAACTGAAGTAACGATTGAAAGTTTCATTCCACTGACTGAATAGAATTGTCGGAAGACTCGGGTGCAGGAGAAACGGATCGGGAGGGCGAACGCCCGCAAACGGAGTCGAAAGAGCCATGCTGGCCTACTGTAATTGGAAAAAATCGTGTATCATTTCAGACCGTCCGTCTCTGGAACCGTTGTGATATGAATTCTCGGCGAACGTAGAGAACATTCAGGGCTATTATCAATGTATTTTTGTAACGCAGAGTTTGTGAGTCCTAACCTCAACAAAACAATGCATGTCGATATTGCATGTGGGAATTTTCAACCAAATTTGTTGTTAGAAAATATCTGGGAGTGTGACGAAAACTGATATAGTGGTAAGCATTGTCCACGGCGAGACACCTGAGGGACGTAGACAAGCTTTTCTTCCCTTGTCAACCTTTGTTGCAGGACGGTGGCAGCAAGAACAAAGGACGTCGTTCGTATGTCGTCAGCAATTCTAACCGCAAGGCGACGCGCACATTGCAACTAGGCGCTTCTGTTGCTCAAACACTTGCCTCATCTCGTAGAAAGCGTTCATTGGATGAAAATGTTCCACTCATTGGTTTTCAGCGGTGAAAAGGACAGCTTGTCAGCGAGGGCCACATATCAGGCGACGACCACACTGGGTGGCGTGAATAAAACTTGTAGAAAATGAGAATCTTCGAAGAGGACTACTTTACGTAATCACGGATGCCGTCGGGTAACTTAAGTAACTGGGAATGCCCCTATTTCGCTATGCCTCTCCGATATTCATACGCCAATGTTGAGATGGGCCCGAGGCGGCCGCTGAGGTGCAACGAAACTCATGCGTCAGCCGTCCACGTTAACAACCCCGGTTATCCACGAGGTGCCGTATATTTATAGGAGGCGGACTACGTCACAGATGAAGGCAAAGTCCACATTCAAGTCATAAGTACAGTCGCAATTCACAAAACAGAATTTGAACCAGTATGACACCGAAACTAGGACAGAATTGATAAAATTATACAATATAACAAGTTACACCTTGATTTGTTTACAAGCTAAAAAACGTACAAGAAGCGTCGAGTGTACTGCGTCCCCTGCCTGCGTCGGGTAGCCGTAAGCAGCGCCGACAGCTGCCGGCTGCTCGCCAAACAGTGACACATCGATGCTTCCCGTTTTATGTGCACGTGCTTTGCGATGTAAGCAATCGTCGATTAGGGGTCTCTATTTCCAGAGCTGCACTGAAAGGCCCCAGGCAACCTATAAATAGTGTGACTGCGCGCTCCGTAATTGCCGGAATTGCAGGCCCGAACACCGCGTACTTCCTCTGTAGACCTACTCGTCGCGGAAAGGGCCGGCAGTTCGCCGCCAGCTGGCATTTCTAGCCAAGGTCATTGTTCTTGCGAAGTGAGAAGATATAATGTTTGGCTGCTTGGTTTCCTTTTTCTAGCACAGTTAAGCTACAGACAAGCGTAGCTGTTCAGGCCGTTAACTCGTCGGGTATATGTGCCACGTTCACGCAGAGCCTCCGATGTGACCAAAACAGATCGGGCGACCATCCGCTAATCAGTCCCACCAGCGTGGCGGGGCCGAAAATTTTACACTGCGACGATAATCGACCGCTGGTCAAGCTATCATCGTCACCGGTTGAATGCAACAGATCAGAGCGTCAATAAACTAAGGAGCCTAACCATGCCCGCCCACTAACTGTGACCGTGCTTTAACTATGCCGAAGAAAGCATACCTGACTCTTGTAGCATTTGCGCAGTATTATCCCCATCAAGCACTTCTGCATGAGGGACGACCATTGTGTCTGTCGTCCACGGAAGAAGTAGACATTTCCTTTGATATTGCAGTCTGCATTGCAGAAGACGCTCCGCCGTCTTTTCTCTTGTGACGTCACACGAGCATTTCACAACTGATGTCGCCGTCGGTGGGAAGAGTTTCCCGAATTTGATTTCTACCGCATTTTTTTAATATGCGCCGCGCGCTAGGCACTAAAAGTTTGCGAGTAGAACAAAAGACGTGTATGTTATTTATCAGGAGGTCTGTGAGATGCTTCTTAAGAAGAGAATGGCGAAAGCGTACCCTAGCTTTCCTATCATTTCCCTCTCATCGTATGCCTCATACTCTTACCGGTGTTCGTTGCAGTGCCATGTATAATTATAAATCATTTACAGGAAAGGGAAGGCGCAGTATCTGTCAGACTTTCCCCGGCAAGTGTGAAACTGGACGGTGCACTATTTATTTTGCCGCGTGGTGTTTCCTGGCGCGTTAAAGTCTGGGATTGCTGTTGGCAGGAACGCTAGACAAGAACACATCTCACGGAATTTCCCGCATTATGACATTTCGCACACAATTCTCGCGCACGGAAATTCGTTTCATGAGCTTAGAAAATCTTTCGGCTTAAAAACGCGAGGTTAGGTTTCCAATCGGTCCCAGCGGGGGAGGCAAGAAGGAGACGGCGGAGATTTGGAAGCTCATTTTCGTTGCAGTGAAACGCATTCGAATTGCGTTGGGTTTGAGATGATGCGATTAAAGCGGCGGTGGCGGTGGATGCTTTTGTGCGCTGGCCTTAACATAGTTTTTTAAAACGGCTTTACCAGCCAAGAATATTTATGTTTGACTACCACGCACATTAACAGCACCTCAAAAGGTAGCGGTTCGTTCAAACGTTTTGCCTGCTCCTCTGCTTTTGCAAAATGTGCTATCGAGTCAACGTATCCTTGTCTGAGTTTTCCTCTTAGTTTTCGTACGGAAAAAGCCAAGGGCAATAGCAGCACTCATTAGCACAACGCTAAACCCTCCCCTTTCGCAGCTCCCACTGTGGAAAAAACATTGGACATGCCGCTTTGTATAGGCTAGGAGCGCTTGTTGCTGAAACAAGCTAACTCTCATAACAAACGATTAATATGCTTCTAAATGTATGCTTAAATAATACTGCATGAGCTCATCAATTTCGACCTCCTTGACAATATCTAGGCGGAACCTCAAATCAAGTCCTCGAAGGATAAATAAGGTCGCATATTATAAAAGCATCTCAATGAAAATGAAATATAAGCGATTCTTTTTCCAGAAGAAAAAAAATCCCTCAGCGACCACCGTCCACAGGGTGCATCCCAGAGCGCAGCCTACACCGCGAATAGCAGACGATATGGGGATGGTATGCCGCTGTGAGGTCAGTAGCCATGTTTGCCAGACCGCCAAGCTGTTTTGTAAATAATAAAAATTTTCATTTAAGGATATCTACTACACCGAATGAGTTTACATTTTTAGTTAATATCCCTTCACGTTGGTAGACTTAAGTGCAAGATTCAGTGTATGCTCAAATGTTACAACTATAAAATTACAATATCTGGACAGAGTTATTTTGTAATATAGTTGTTTTTTTCCTTACTGACTTAAACGTAGCGCTTTCCCACAAATATGTTCAAGTCCTAACTATTTTTACCGAGCAGGCATTTAGAGTGCGTTTTTGATACCTTTAATTTTCAAGAATTCTTCACAATTTGCTGCCTTTCTTTGTGATCCAACATATGTGAGCTGACTGTGTGCGCCTCAGCAGATTTATTGAGTAGATGAAACAGGCTTTTTGTCGAGTTATTTAGGTCTGAAAAAAAAAAACTGCCCTTTGCAGAGTAATATTGCGTCCGTGCCACTGCATTTTGTAAGCCAGATGCCACTAAATATGCGCCTCCCTCTCGCGGCCTCTATATCAGCGATTTATCTCGCAACAATATTAGCACACTTAGTCGATTACTCTCGTCTGGAGTCAGTATAAGTATTGTGAGGCTTAAACTAACAAAGACTAAGCCCATGCCTGAGCCACTTTCGTACAACAGACCGTCTCGTCTTACGTGCTTGAGGGCCGTTGTGCGGAAGAAGCAATTTGTGACATTCGACAGCTGCTTTTGATAGTTTTTCATAATACTTGAGCTCTAGCGCCACCTGAAATATATACGAACCGCACAGGCACGGGCGTATTGCCCCTAATTCATAGTGGCAGCAATGCCAATATACAACAAGCGCGATCAACTCTCTTCTCCGTCCCTTGCTTGAACCGCTTGTTTAATACACTAACGGGACTTGGAATTAGAGCCAGTTAGAAGTTTCCTTGAGCTTGCTGTCTAGAAGTGGTTACAACCGCCGCAACGTTAATGTGATACAGAGACACAATACCCCAAATGAAAAGTTCGAGACTCCTTAGTGTCAGGACTGCAGAAGTTACCCTAGTGAAAAATGCCCAATTAGTAACAATAACCTCATGTTCATTCTCGTACTGAACTCATACGAAACTCGTACAAATCTCATTCAACATATGAGAAATATACGAAATCGTATTACATTCGTATGAGTTGTAGGGTCCACATCTTACGATACATTGAAGGCACCGGCTCCTGATCTATAGAGTGCTAGCCTCCATTAAGGAGAACGGCTCTCTGTAGGCAATCATTCGTGTTGCTGGTAGCGGCATGGTCCCTGAAAACAACAACACGAAATTATTTTCCCTCTATATGGTGCGACGACATCCCTTCCAGAGCAGGTGACCGAAGGAGCCCGAATACAACGAGGCAGAGAAGGTACGACACCAAGAAGCTGCAGAGCTAAGCATGCACTGTGGCTCTACAAAAGTATTTGCATGTTGGGGGTTTGCAGCACTGAGACGGGGCTCAATGGGCAATCAGGCTGAATGTGAATTGATTCACTTGCATTGCTGCCCCCATCCGACAAAAAATGGCAGAGCGTTAGGATAATTGGCAACGCGAAATCTGAGTGCTCCTTCCTAGACAGAGATACAACGAGCTTTAAATAAAGACAACGGATCTTTTTCTAAGGCATTTTAGTTTTCCTTTTAGCTGAGGGAAATAATTTGAGAGGCAAGTATATATTTCCAAGAAGAAATTAATTTTCACATTCTGGAAAATATTGATGCCGCAAGAGACACTTCTTTTCTACTCCTTGATCTGCATAACGAGGCTATTCGATATAGAAAAAGACAGGAGGCGTTTACAGGTACTGAATCAAAAGCTACTTCTGAAAGTTTAAGTCCTTACACGACTAACGTGATGTTATAACAACATGTGGAGGAGTGGCGTGGGAGATGAAGCGGTCCTTTTGGGGAAATAGTAAAATAGAGTAGTTGTTCGTCCTTACGTATACGTTGTAGTCGCCCACTAAAAGGACCACTGTGTGCCTAATGCGAGACGCAGAAGATTGTGCGACGTCAGATGTGAGCGCTTTAAACGATAGGCCTAACGTGTTGATAGGCTTGCGCTGTTTGACAAGAAAGGAAGTACGCACAATGAGAAACGAGGGGCAAACGAGGGAAGAGGCCTGTGTCAGATGCAATCTCTGACACAGATACTAGAGCTTCGCAAGCCCCTCCGCCACGACAAGGCAGTGATCCATGAAGGGGACTAGAGGCATACCAGTGATTATAGGCACAAAGCGACCATTCCGACTCCCAGACCCTTATTCTCCTCCACTTTCCACCTCACAGTTTCAGTTTACCTCTCCCGTCACTACTTTCTCCACACTCTGCAGCCGCATCCCCCTCCAACATTACTCATTCCTGCCACGTTTTGTGTCATTATATCTTCGCTCCCATATGTTCATACTTTAACAACAAGCACCTTTGTGTATTTCCTCGTAACGCCATCCTGAAGTTGTGCGTTATTCGGCACTCGGAACGACCTCCTACTTCCGTGATAACCACAGGTTTTTCCCGTGTTAGCCATGTTTCGACTGCACATTCTGCACAGACACTGAGCCACCCATCGCAACATCATCTCTCCCTTGCTCCTACATGTGTGAAGGAGAGTCTTCTGTATCCTCTTCTACCAGCTACAATTGCATCTGGCGTTTCTACCTGCTACTGCCTGCCACGGCACGGCTTACAAGTGGCGTGTTACGACGTAGACTACAGCTCAGAATCCAGCCACTGTCGCATAAGGTCTGCACTCCAAAACCAGAAGAATAATTTCTTAGGCGCCGTACTCAATTTCTATCCGGCATGCTAGCTCATATTAAGGACACCTGCGATTGAAACGGACCAATCGACATGACCTGCATGCTTGCACTCATATACTGCAATCGTGAAGTCGTCGGATGTCGTTCGGGGTGCAGCATGTTACTAATGAAATTCATCCGCATCTCGGACTGCATTCAATGGTTTCACAAGCTCGTCGAAACGAGAAAACATCATTATGCCTCATGGTAACAAATACAAAAATGTAAGAAGCCTGAGGTGCTTAGTGAAATGATCGATTACGCAGCGCCTCTTCTTTTCGACAGAGGTTCACGTAAGAAGCATCGCGTCGGCACTTTTCTTGCCTTATGTTTCAATTCCACCCCTGATTTATTCTTTATGTGAAGGGCTCTCCTTTAAACCACACTGATGTGATTCCAGTAGTGATCCTTTATGTTATATAGGTTACCAGCCCAGGAAGGGCCAGTCAAAGATCACGCCTCACAGCAGTCAATTTATAATATGTTCCTTGGGCCCGCCGAAAAGTTTGCAGTCCTGCAACTAATGATGGGTTTCGGGAGATTGCATGATCAGCAATAAAACGGATGCAAACATTTAAAGAAAACGCAGCTGAAAACTTGAATGCCATTTCATTCTTTTTAAAACACCCTATGCACATACAATTATTTTAAAGCGATGATTCACTGCACTAGGTAAATCAGTCCTTCAGTAAATCAAAAATCAGCAAATGAAACCTTCAAGTGACTGTGTCAATTTTGGCTTTCCTTGATTATAAACCAAATGAGAGTTGAAGCACTGCGTTCCGTAAGGCCGTTCTTTACGTGGCAGAAAATTTGACCTTCATATTACCTTGACCTAATTAAGCGTCAGTCTGCACAATTCTCAAAGCGTTAGTCTGCACAAGTCTCCCAAAAAGTATAGTGTTCCTTGCTTTGCCCAGAGCCTAAAATCAGAGACAGCCCTGTGTTGTGCCATGTCAGGGCATGTTGAACGCCCCCAGGTGGTCGAAATTACTCCGTAGCTCTGCACTGCGGCACCCTTTCGATCTGTCCGCTTTCACTTCCACATTCCTCCCTTGTATAGAGTCTAATAAATGCTTCGCCATTCCTTTCTTATAAAGCAATGTAAAATTAACAAAAAAAAACGAAAACGGCACTTTCATTCCTTCCCTCAAATCTGCCAGATACCATATATTTCCTTTTATATAAAGAAATGTACAAATACAAAAAAAGAACGAATATATCACCTCGACCTGGATAGATCTCGGTGTCCACCATTTCGTGGTGTCGACCCAAAAGTTTAGGGCGCCTTCCGTTTTCTAAATTCTAACTTAAATAAAAAAAAATGAAAAAACAAGGATTGACAAAGCAGTGTTATGGAGGCTATCGCTGCAACAGTCAAAGCTTTTGTTCTGTTACTATGTTCCAGCCATGCTTAAACCTAGCATTTTCTTTTCCTTGCAAGGCGCTAACTGTAGGCTTGATTGATTCAGGTAACATTTTCAAGTTGAAGTTCAAGGTTGTTGTGCATCTGTGATCTTTAAGACTGTTGCTCTGACCTCATCGTGCTGTCTCGTTTCTGAGCCATATTGACGTGATAGAAGATAACAAACCATAGTTCTCTGCATCTGATTGATACAACAGGCGTACCCTGTAGTGAAACGAGTCCTGTATTATGGTGCCAAGATAGTTTGACGCTCAAAGTCAGGAAGCGAACACAGCTGGAGACATTGAGCAGGCCAGCTCGCCAAAGCATTGACGTGATTTAGGAAACGCATTTCGCACAGCTGTAGGAAAGAGTTTTGAACATATTGCCTAGAGATCATATGGAAGAAAACGCAAGAACGCATGGCAGAATGCCTCGTCCAGAACTAGCGGCGAAACTTCACAGCGGCGATGGAAATGCAATAGAGCCGGCGGCACTGTTCTGCTGGCCGCAACCCCGTACACTACAAGCAACTTTTGCATCAGCAGCTGAAACTCAGGACGATGTCGTGCTGCCGATCAATCGTATCACCGCTCGCTTCGCACGAAATTGGTACATCGGCGGGCTGCGAAGAAACGAAGCGCGTATTTAGACCAACGCCGTGTTTACAAACAAGGGAGGGGCTCTCGATGCATCAACGGACCGGGGGTGAAAGGGAGACTTAGCGCTCATAGGAATATATAAAATAGAAATTCTTCAAACCAGCTTTCAACTCCACGGGTACCTATGAGTGAGAGAAACCTTTGTTTCCAAAAAAAGAGTGGGGAGGAGTTAGTGGAGTCCTCAGTTCAAGAACCCAGTGGCCTGGGCTGCCGCTCTTGTCTGGCTCACCAGTCTACGCGGGGTCGCTAGGTCTAAACCTAGCAGCGTGGCCTCTCACTGCACCTCCGAATGTTGTGTGTTTATGGGTATGGGTTTAGTGCCGTGCACCCCCATGTGATGTGGTAGGCGGTGGGCCGGTCTTGTACCAAGGACATATCTGAGTAGTGTTTTGGAAAAATGATACTGTATTGCTGTAGGTTGGGGAAAGTGTTGGTCTGTAGTGCTCTCCATTTCCGCATTTCCTGTGCATTTGGCCCCTTGTGTGAAGGTGGTATATCCGAAGTTGTTCGCGTAGGAACGGATGTTGCGCGGCGTAAGCCGCGGGGACAGGAACGCTATTTCTGAAATCGGGGATGGTGGCCGCTCGGTGTGCGTGACCTCGAGCTAGCCTGTCGACGACATCATTACCTTCCAAACCGGAGCGCACAGGGACCCAAGTGATCTGATGTTTGAGCAATTAATTTGTGGCCAATGGATTATATGTCAGTTAAGCTAGTTTTATAGGTATTCTGTCTGAAAGATGGAGCCAACACGCCGCTTGTGAGACAGTGATTACATGGTTGGTCGCGTGTCCGTAGGTAATGACCAGCACGATCGCCGCAATTCCGCTTCTGTGATTGTACAGTACGGGATGGAAATGCTGTAGACTTCAGTTTAAGAAGAGTACCCCACCACGGCTGCTACTGCGATCGATGTAGGCTTGTATAGAGCGGCATCCACATAGACACTTTTCGGACTACGTTCTACTGCGCGCTTAAGGTAAATCACTTGGGTGCTTCCTCTGCCTTCGTTGCGGACTGGAGACATGTTCATTGGGAGCGGGCCAACATGTACTCTTGCCCAGTATCAAACAAGAAAGTTAGTCGTTGACTGGATGGCTTGTCGATCCACCAAATAGCCAACGCACTCAAGAATGAGCCGGCCTATCTCAGTTGCTTGAGGCGTTCCCTCTGGGACAGGAGGAAAGCCTCTAGAACCTCTTCAAACGTATTGTCCCAAGAGCTTCCATATTGACATTGGAGATGTATAATGGGAGGCCTAACGCGTTCTTGTAAGCTGCGCGTATCATTGCAGTGACTTTGTTGACATCTCTTCTGAGCAGTAGGAGGAAGGAAGTCCATAGGAAAGGCGACTGATGGCAGGCTCCTGGACCTATGATGTCATTTTTTTGGTACAAATCAACCACATGCATCATAGAACAGAGTATGTGGAACTTGAAATGCCATTTCGGAGGTTCAGTATATTTCTTAAACAGCGCGAAATCTAGGTGAAGGGGGTGCAAGTTGGGAGCATGACCCTTAGATCCACATGTATACACAAATTACCGCAGAATTTTTCTCCTTTTCCAGAGCACCAGAAAAAGTGATCGGTCATTAAACATTGGCAAGACATTAGGAGCAATTTGTGCCAATATGCTACGTCATTTCGAACAGAGGCAATGTATTTTTTAAAACACCGCTAAAGATGTGTTGTGAACACGTGCATACCGCCGACAGGCTCGTACTGCTGGGTGTTTCTCTGAATCCCGCAAGTTTCCCTTGTATTCTGGTATGCTGTCATATGGAATGAATTTGCTTACAACTAACTGTCGTTCAAGGTGCGCGGCGTAGGTAAACTTACATTAAAATGCATACTGTTTAACGTAAATAATCATGGAATATCGTGCAGAAGCATGGCATTTTGTTACCATTGTGTCTGGTATGTCTCACTTACTGAATATTATTTTGCCTGTTAATCAGGCAGCCATGCTTCCAGACCTCACTTTGCATGGGTTTCACAGATACGATCTTTGTTTGTGGTGGCGTTGTATGCGAATCCCACTTTGCACTAAAGTTTTGCAAACACAAGTTTGGCGTTTACCGTCCTTTACAAGAACATATTTCCAAATACATGGTATCTAAATATAATCTACTGCCCTATTTATCAGCTTCTTATCTTTTCTCTATATGTACTGCCTCTATGCATCCACATGTTTCGGTCTCGTAGCCAAGACATCGGCCTCCGTTGATTCCATTTGCCGCTGTTGTTTCTGTCATAACACGCAACGATACTTTTCTTCAGACAGGTATGGCGGCCTGGGTACCCACGATGCTAACGAGACAACAGGAGAAGCAGAGCCATGACAGAAATCAGTCAAGAGCACCTTGCAGTGAATGCAAAGCGGGGAGATCTCCCTCTGCACTTCAGACAGCTTTCGGTCCCTGGTACCTACTACAATCCTGTCGTGGATCATTTCGTCATGCAGAGTAGCGAAGTTGCACATATTAGCAAGTCGATGCAAGTCTGTTATGTACTCTTCGACTTTTTCCCCTTCTCTCTTCTCTCATCTGGAAAAGGTAGCCCGTTCGTAGACAATATTTCTACGGAGTAGGAAGTGATTCTCCCTGCAGTACATCGTCGTAAGACTTCTTCTGATCTTCCGTTAACTTCAGGGCCAGCAGAATGTCTTCCGCTTTATCTCCCATGTAGTAAACCAGGGCATGCACCTGCTCCTCGGAAGCTTTCGCACTCATGCCACGGTTGACTCGAAAACGTTCGAAACGCCGCTTCCATTGTGACCAGTCGCTTGGGCTTGTGAAGCGGAGTTCCTCGGGCGGTTTGCACTGGAAAGTGCTGCTGGATGTCGCCATCGCCGTGTGACTCACAGAACTTCTCTCGGTGCTGCTTCCAGAGTTCATAACGTACCAACATGCACTGTTCGTGTGCGCGCCGCGCAGAGAGAGACGACCGACACGTTCGATGTCTGGGTACGAAAAGTTCAGTTCAGTCGTTCAGTCGTGTCCGACTCTTCGTGACCCAATGGACCACGTCACGTCACGCTTTCCGGTCTCTCACTATCTTCCTAACATCACATAACTTCATCTGCAGTGCCTCGAGGATGCCATCTAACCATCGCGTTCGCTGCCTACCCCTTCTCCGGCGACCCTCAACCTTTCCCAACATCAAATCTTTCTCTAGCGACTCCTCTGTTCTCATCAGATGACCAAAGTAGCTGAGCTTTAACTTTAGAATTTGACCTCCAATGAGCAGTCAGGGTTTATGGTCGACAATATCGACTGATTTGATCTTCTGGCACTCCAAGGAACTCTCAAGAGTCTTCAATTCACAGTCCAACTCTCGCATCGATAGATCACAACTGGAAATACCATAGCACGAGTTATACGGATCTTGGTTGGCAGACTAATGTCTCTGCTCTTTACTAGGCGGTCAAGGCTAACCATTGCTCTCTTTCCCAGAAGCTGGCGTCTCCTAATTTCATGGCTCCAGTCTCCTTTCGAGGTAATCTTGGAGCCCAAGAAGAGAAAATCTGTCACAGCTTCCACTTCTTGTCCATTGATGCTCCAGGACTTGATAAGGCAAGACGCCATGATCTTTGTCTTTTTAATGTTCAGTAGGCAAGGCCGCATACTGTCGCCCTGCCTATTTAACCTATATGCAGAGTGCATCATGAGAAAGGCCGGTCTGGACGAGTCTTCAGCTGGAGTGAAGATTGCGGGAAAACGTATCAACAACCTTAGATATGCGGATGATACCACTTTAATGGCAGAAAGGGAAGTGGAACTCAAGAGACTTCTGATGCGCGTACAAGAAGAGAGTGAGAAGTTTGGGCCTAAACTGAACATTAAAAAGACGAAGATCATTGCGTCTTGCCCTATCAAGTCCTGGAGCATCAATGGACAAGAAGTGGAAGCTGTGACAGATTTTCTGTTCTTGGGCGCCAAGATTACCTCGGAAGGAGACTGCAGCCATGAAATTAGGAGACGCCTGCTTCTGGGAAAGAGAACAATGGTTAGCCTTGACCGCCTAGTAAAGAGCAGAGACATTAGTCTGCCAACCAAGATCCGTATAACCCGTGCTATGGTCTTTCCAGTTGTGATGTATGGATGCGAGAGTTGGACTGTGAAAAAGGCTGACCGCCGAAGAATTGACGCGTTTGAATTGTGGTGCTGGCGAAGACTCTTAAGAGTTCCTTGGACTGCCGGAAGATCAAATCAGTCGATATTGTCGACCATAAACCCTGACTGCTCATTGGAGGGTCAAATTCTAAAGTTAAAGCTCAGCTACTTTGGTCATCTGATGAGAAGAGAGGAGTCGCTGGAGAAAGATTTGATGTTGGGAAAGGTTGAGGGTCGCCGGAGAAGGGGTAGGCAGCGAACGCGATGGTTAGATGGCATTCTCGAGGCATTGCAGATGAAGCTATGTGATGTTAAGAAGATAGTGAGAGACCGGAAAGCGTGGCGTGACATGGTCCATAGGGTCACGAAGAGTCGGACACGACTGAACGCCTGAACTGAACTGAAGTTAGGCCCAAACTTCTCACTCCCTTCTTTTACGCGCATCAGAAGTGTCTTGAGTTCCACTGCACTTTCTGCCATTAAAGTGGTATCATCCGCATATCTAAGGTTGTTGATACGTTTTCCAGCAATCTTCACTCCAGCTCAAGACTCGTCCAGACCGGCCTTCCTCATCATGCACTCTGCATATAGGTTAAATAGGCAAGGCGACAGTATGCAGCCTTGCCTCACTCCTTTCTCAATCGGAAACCAATCAGTAAGACCATGCCCAGTTCTGACTGTGGACTCTTGCCCCTCATACAGGTTCCTGAGGAGACGGATGAGGTGATTTGGAACTCCCATCTCTTGGAGAGCTTGCCACAATCTGCTGTGATCTACGCCGTCAAACGCTTTCGCATAATCAATAAAGCAGAAGTAGATGGGTTTCTGGAAATTTCTTGCTTTTTCCTTGATCCAGCGAGGGTTGGCAATTTGGTCTCTAGTTCCTCTGCCCTTGCGAAACCCAGCTTGCACGTCCGGAAGCTCCCGATCGACATACTGCTGCAGCTTACCTTGGAGGATTTTCAACATCACCTAGCTAGCATGCGAAATAAGCGCGATCGTGCGGTAGTTGGAACAATCTTTGGCACTGCCTTTCTTTGGAATGAGGATGTAAAGTGACCTCCTCCAATCCTGTGGCCACTGCAGGGTTTCCAAATCTTCTGACATAATGTACGCAGAATGTTAACAGCGTCATGGTTGAGGTTTTGAAGCAACTCAGCTGTAATGCCATCAATTCCGCTAGCTTTGTTCTTAGCAAGGCTGGCTAAGGCCCATTCAATTTCACTCTTCAGGATGCCCAGCTAGAGATCAGTAGTCACAACCGTCTTATGTTGGGTTTGCACATTCGGGTCCTTCTTGTACAGGTCTTCTGTGTATTACTGCCACCTCTTCTTTATCTCTGATGCTTCAGTGAGGTCCTTGCCTCGTTTGTCCTTTTCACGCCCAGCTTAGCACAGAAGCTTACTTTGATATCTTTGATTGTCTTATACAGAGCCTTTGTGTTCCGTAATTGGCTGTTGTCCTCAACTGCTTGGCACTGTATGTTCAGTAAGGCATTCTTATCTCTCCTTGCCTTTTTCTGAAAATCCGCATTGAGAACCTTGTATCTTTCTCTTACCCCCATAACTTTTGCCATCCTCCTTTCCTCAGCTATTTTCAAAGCCTCTTCAGATAACCAGTTTGCTTTCTTGCATTTCTTTTGCTTTGGAATTACCTTAGTAGCAACTTCTTGTATTATAACACGAACATCAGTCCAGATCTCTTTCGGCTCTTTCTCTTCTAGATCTAATTCTTGAAATCGATTCCTCACTTCCACAGCATATTGTAATGGAATTTGATCCAGACCATACATGAAAGGCCTTCTAGTTTTCTGCGTTTTCCTCGATCGAAGATTAATTTTGGCAACAAGAAGCTAATGATCGGTGCCACAATCGGCCCCAGGCCCTGTTTTTACTGCTTGTATAGCGCTTCCCCATCTCTGCTGGCAAAGAATATAATCGATCTGATTCCTGTACAGACCGTCCGGTGAAGTCCATGTGTACAGGCGCCTCTTGTGCTGTTGAAAATTAGTATTCGCTATGGTCAGGTTGTTTTCTTGACAAAACTCTACTAGCCTCTGCCCAGCTTCTTTTGGCTCACCAAGACCGAACTTGCCTATAATTCCGGATATTTCTTCACTCCCGACCTTAGCATTCCAGTCTCCTATGAGAAAAACGACGTCTGATGATGGGGTGCGGTCTAAAAGGCATTGTAGGTCCGCATAAAATCTCTCTACGTCAACTTCTTCAGCAGTAGTGGTCGGTGCATAGACTTGGATAACTGTTATGTTGAAAGGGTGACCGCGGATCCGAAGTGAAATCATTCGGTCGTTTTTGCGGTTGTACCCTAGCACTGCTTTGCCCATTCTTCTGTTTACTATGAGAGCGACCTCATTCCGTCTCTTGGATTCGTGCCCACAGTAAAAGACACAATGGTCACCGGAGTTACATTCTCCCATTCCGGTCCACTTTAGCTCGCTGATACCCAAGATATCAATGTTCAATCTGTCCATTTCTCGCTTGACGACATCCAGTTTACCTTGGGTCATTGATCTTATATTCCATGTTGCTCTGTGATATATCTCCTTGCAACATCGGACTTTCCGGTCGCTTCCGAGACACATCTACAACTGAGCGTCCTTTTGGCTTTAGCCCAACCGCTCCATTCGTCCTGGACCTACTAGGAATCGCCCTTTGTTCATCCCCAGTAACATGTAGGACGCCTTCCAACCTGGGGGGCTCATCCTCCGGCGCCATATCATAACGGTATAGTGACTGGCCATAGGGTTTTCTTGACAGGAAATACTGAAGTGGGTTGCCATTACCTTCTCCAGTGAATCACATTTTGTCAGAACTGTCTACCGTGACCTGTCTATCTTGGGTGGCCCTACATAGCAGAACTCACGACTTCATCGAGTTTCGCAAGCCCCTCCGCCACGACAAGGCAGTGATCCACGAAAAGCCTTTGTTCAATGTCAATGCGTTCCCACGTTAGCGCGAAGCGCCGGATGTTCTCCTCGCCTGGGGTGTTTTCTTATGCGCGCCGGTTCATCGTCTCCTCGGTTGTCGTTGTCGGCGATGCGGGCTGCGTGATTTCTCTCGCATGCCAACCGCCCACTCTATATAAGAGCTTTATACCGTGCCAGTTGCGAAATTACACTTCACAAAGTGGCTGGTTTTAGTACGCATTTTTCGGATGCCTATGAATTGTCGCGCCATCTAGACGCGGTCAATAAAAGTCTTTTTCTGTTGTCATAATTGCTTTCGGTAAATTACTCTTTTCCTTGCGTTTTTTGCGCCAGTTACCTCTGGGACTGTTATCTCTAAAAATTCGCGCTACTAGCACTGTTGAGTATATATTATGGTCCGTGTGATTGTGCGTTTTTTATTTATCTGAAATTTTGCAATTTAGGCACAGTTTAAGGCCGTGGGCGCCATCACTATCCATTGGCACCGAACTTTGACCAATCAAAACCACCGTTTTTACACATTTTTCCTCTACGAAGTTTCTCAAGTGCAAATATTAAAGACCTCCTGGTATATACGGCTCTTCTGAATAAGAAATAAAGAAAGAATGATACTATCTGAAACGAATACGGCAAAATTTTGAGTTGTTTTATCTTTCTTAACACCTGTCGCCTGGTGGCTTAAAAGCATTTCTTACGCTCCTACACTAGCAGTCGACTTTGGAAAGGCGCAGCAGGCACCCTTTAAGGAGAAGTGTGCAAACTTTCCTTCAGAACTCAAACAGATGGCGTTCCGCCTGCCGTACCCTTCCGAGGCGACCGCCAGGTAGCAGCGAAAAAGATGATTTCACAGTACCAGGCGACAGACCTTGAAATAGATAAATCCTCCAAAGCAACTTTCGTATTCGTTCTATTCTGTGTTCATCCTTTTTGAATATTAGCCAGCGTAAATGAAATATACGTCCTCTCTTCTCTATCCGCCATTTACTGATTTTCCGTGAAGCAAGTGGCGATATCAGTTGCGGGCAGCATGCCGCCGTGCGGGTCGTTGTCACCAGCGTGGTGATGGTAGTGCAGAGGGTGCAACCAGAAGTAAAAGCATCATATTCTCTATTTCATTTCCAAATTCGCCATCGCGCTTCGCCACTAGTTCTGGAGTAGGCTATCGCCACGCACTCGCGCGTTTTATTTCATAAAGCTCATTGCAGCACATGCATTCCCAGAGTGTTTGATTGATATAAAAAGCCTAACTCCCCTTGACATTTTTCATCTATTCTTGCAGCAGCCGTATTTGTCGTTCCTGTTGCCAATGCCAGATTGTCTAGAATATACCGTTTAGTGTGCCTATGGAGGGTTCCGAGGCGGCACCGAAAGCAATGACTGGGAGGGGCTGCCACAAGGGGCGCTGACAGTTAGTGATTGGAAGGCGTTTAGAGCGGCTTTAGGAGGGAGCGTGCTGCCAGGAAGTTGGCTGAAGCACTCTCAATCGAATCGGAAGAGACGCCTTCGGTATGTGTGCGCCTTCCTCTGCCCGCTTAATGCTTTACGCAATCTAAAAGTCGTGCTGCGTCAATCAGGGCCGTGAGCAGGACTCATTTCCACAGATTAGAAGAGGTCCACTCTAGCACATAGAAAATAAACATGTCCATTTTTTGGAAGGAAACTTTGCATGGACAATATTTTGATGCAGAATTTTGATGCGTTATCACTATCACAAATGAAAGCATACTACATAGGATACGCACTAGGCAAATGACACCAGCCAACGAAACGCACACGGCAGCACCAACTGCACAAACGATGTCCTCTGAAAAGCGAAAGCCTCTGTTAAACAAGACTGTCTGCCGCGGCTGAGGCCGATATGGCCGCTCGTTTTTATAACGAGAAATTATGAAGCTCTAAATTTAAGCCACGGAAGACTAAAAAAAATTGAAATGTAAACCCTATTATGCTTTCTGTGTGTTTATTTAGAATTATGATGATGATGCCTCAGCACAACTACTGTAGCCAGAGACCTCAATTGGTGACTGGTGGAAGTCATTGCAAAATATAGATAAATAGGTTTGTTAAAAGGAAAGGCAGAGAGTTTGGCCGAAATGATTAAAATCTGATCTGCCACTCTGCACTGGTGAAGGGTCGCGGGAGAAGAAAGAGGATCATGATGGGTGACGATGTGGTAGAAGGCATATGAAAATACATTCAGGCTCGGCAACTTGCTTTACAATTGCGAATTCAGACCAGTGGCGCGCACAAAAAACGGCAAAGTGCCCGCACTGCCTGGACACACTCCCCCTTGCCTTGTCAAGCGCCCAGCAGCAGGTGCTCTCACAAAAGGCGCCACCCATTTTTATGGGGTACTGCCACCGCACGGCACACCAGCCAGTACATTCTAGGCGCTGTATTAATACCACGTAAATATGTATTGGTTTGGTTTGGTTTGGTTTGTGGGGTTTAACGTCCCAAAGCAACCCAGGCTATGAGAGACGCCGTAGTGGAGGACTCCGGAAATTTCGACCACCTGGGGTTCTTTAACGTGCACTGACATCGTACAACACACGGACGCCTTGCTTTTCGCCTCCATCGAAAAAGCGGCCGCCGAGTATTGTATTGCTTAAACTGGACAAACAACGGGATTTGCATGCTGTTTTGCAATAAAGCGTTTTTGAACGCTGTGTCAAGTGCCACCATAAGCAAATAATTTAGGTGCCTTTTCACATCATACCTTATAACAACAGGTCAAAAAGTATGTTACGTCGTTTTATGGCGCATAACCGATTAACGCGATCTTACATCAACAATAGCGAAACCGAATTTGCAGCGCCCATAGCTATCCTGATGTTACAATGCAAAGACTACAGTGGCTGAGGTCATCCCTGATTTTTTAAGAAACAAATGTTCAGCTACCCATCTGTTATAGGCGGAGGTAGCAGTCGTTTCCTTTCGAACGATGTTGTTCTTTGGCGATTAAAGTTTTTGTAGTAAAAAAAAATCTCGAACCCCTCTACATGCATGGACGAAAACCATCGCTAATCATTCATTTTGTAGCGTAGATTGGTCGTCACCTTCGCCAACAGTCCGGCGTCGTTCACTGCGGGAATAAGGCATATCCAACACCTCTCCAACTATTCCGATCCTGTGCGAGCTTCAGCCACCTTATTCCACTACCGTTGCTATCATCTCCCCAGTGGGCGTCTGCTGCCTCATGCCTCGCTTGCCTTCTCTAGGAATCTAGTTCTTTACCATTAACAATCAACCTTTAGTTTGACTTACATTACATGTTCTACAAATGCCCGTTTTGTTTTCTTGTTGCAAGCATTTTTTCACCTGTGCGTTTGTTTCATGACCCACTCTGCCATGCTCGTGTCTGAAAACGTGGCATCTAAAAATTATCTTTTGTAGATATCAAAGCTAAATCACTTAAGCTTTGACAAAAAAAAAGCAAATCTTATGAACTCCTAACCGCAGAATGAGGTTGGCAATTGAATCTGTATAACCTTGTTCGCCATCATATTACCACGCCGGCTTGTCGTTTCATCATACCTCTTCGCATCCTTCCCTCTCGTTTCACTATGGGCTTGCCGATTGATCAGATTCAATTGTTCCTCATTCGTTCTCATTTCTACGCCAGACTATCACTACCGGCCCTAAGCTTCCTCGGCAGGTACATCTGGTTTCCGATAGGAACGACCCGCTTTCACTACAGCGGCAGCGCAGCCGGCCTCAAGTTCCCTGCTTGTGGCAGCTTGCTTCGAATACGTAACGACACTTTAGTAGGCCCGTCTAAATACGACCAAGCTCGACCAACCAACGGACATCTCCCACAGTATGTCACAGGAAACTTATTATGTACCCATGAGATGGGTGTGGTTCCGCCTAGTGTGCAAAATTGTAAGCGCGGGGTGCACGATATATGGGGCAGTTTGCCCTGTTTCCCCAATGTAGTCCAGTTGCTTGCAGAATGGACTATGATACTAGATCGAAGACGAGGAGAATGTGTTTCCTCTCCTTTCGAAGTGGTACCAAATGTGTTTTGAAGCCGTGCAAAGAGCAAAGCAATAAACGTTGTCAGTTGGCATGCAGGACATTCTTGCAATTGGCGGTACGGAGACATTTGATTGCACACTCGAGCGTTCGCCCATCTACCTCTGCATGAACGAGCACTTCAACTGTTCTGGTGTTCGCTGAACGAATCACCCTGATATATGGGAACTTGAGCTCAAAGGTGCGTATGACATGCGGTCGCTCGCACGCTTGCAAGAGCTATAAGTTGGTTAGTTAGTGCGGAGTCCTTTTTTCAAGAAGCCAGCCTATACCATCGGATTTGCCTAAATATATGCCAGCGGTATGATCGCTGAGGTACAGAGATATTCTAGAAACTATCCCTAGCGCTCTTTTGTACGCGTCGAAGAACTGTTTTGCCGGCATCATTCATGAGACCCCTTGGAGAATAGTGGGTTCGGCGTAAAAATTATTTATACACGCAGCATTACGCTGTTGTGTTTCATGTGTATGGTTCTACCAAAGGGTAGCGCATTCCTTGTTGTACACTGGACTCACGCTGGGTGGTATAAACATGTATCGGAAGGGTATTCTCGAATATAAGTAATATAGCCTTGCCTAGCAACACACTCACTTGGCATTTTTATCGGATTATGTGGAATGCATACCCTTTCATTGTTACTTAGCGGTTTTCGATGGTCTCGCTGAGGATGATGAAGAGCGGCAGACTCTCAGAAGACGACGCTGAGGGTGGTGATATCGATGCTTTCATCAACGTTAGTTGTGTGGATAGCTATCTGACTGTGTATCTTCCCCGTAACATCTCTTGGTGGAGGTGAATCCATTCGATCCTCTGTTGCAAGCTGGATCTCCGTAGCGGCCACCACGTCGGTATCACTACAGTGACTACAGACGCCACTACTACTATGGCCGCCGCACCTGCTGTCGTCATGGCCCCCCCTGTGACCCCGGAACCTTGATCGGGACCGACGACGTGTATGTAGACGACTGGTTATCCCGTTATGAGCGACTGAGCAAGCACAATTGGTGCAATCCCACACTAATGCTCACGAATGTTATCTTTTACTTGACTGGGACCGCGCGGGTGAGGTTTAAAACCCGTGAAGATGACCTTAGTTCTTAGGATAATTGCAAGCAGAAGCTCCACGACCTGTTCGGAAAGCCTATTAGCCACCACCTCGCAGCAAAGAAAGCGCTCACCTTTCGCGCCCAAACGTATACGGAGTCTTCACTCCCTTATATCTGAGACTTCCTACCTCTGTGCCGCTAAGTCTACCAAGTCATGCCTGAGGAGGATAAGTCGGCCATATAGTAAAAGGCATTGCCGACAATGTCGCTAACCTCCAATTGTGCAGGAAGTTCTCTATTCCCTTCCGCAATAGCATAACATTACATGTTCCTCTAAACACATTTTCTCCTTATCACTTGTTGCTTGAATTTGTTCTGAAGCATTTTTGTATTTTTTATTATTTTTTTTTCATGTCAGTTGCGGTTCCCTGTGTGGTTATTATCCTGTGATTTTGTACTTCTCCCCCCCCCCACCTTTGTAGAAAGTTTTAGGAATTGTCCCCCTTAGATATATGCCGTATCAGGGCCCTTCGCAAAGCCTGTCCCTTTGTAAGGTGTATCTGCACCAAACCCGCCTTAGTGGTGACTAATCATCTACCCGGTACTGTGGTTTTTTTCCTGGTACTGCCGCCTTTACTTCTTTTGCAGGCCACAGGATCTCTGGTTCCAGGTTGAGATACATACTTAGGATTAATATTTTTTTTTGTCAGTTGTGGTTCACTGTGCGGTTATTATCCTATGACTTGGTACTCCCCTCTCCTCCCCTACCTTTTAAGAATTGTCCCGCTAGATATATGCCTTATCAGGGCCTTTTGCATAGCCTGTCCCTTTGTAAGGTGTATCTGCAACAAACCCGCATAAATGGTGACTAATCATCTACCCGGTAATGTAGTTTTTCTTGGTACTGCCGCTTTTACTTCTTTTGCAGGCCACAGAATCCCTGGTTCCAGGCTGATAAATACATACTGAATTTTTTTTTCACTTCATGACCCATTTTCTTCTCACCCATCCTCTCCTCCCCACTCCTTAACGCCTACTTTCTTTGCACCCACTTTCCCCTCCCGAGCTTTTCCTCCTCCGAAGCAAAAGCGTATTTAAACCCCTGCCAGTGATGATCGCTTTGCCCAGACGAAGACAAGTCCACTTGTCGAAACGTTGGCTCATCTGCGAACTGAGGCGAACCCCATTCACCTTGTTCAGTTCTTCTTCATACCATGCAAACCATCTTCTTCTTCTCGTTCTACCTCTATCAAAAATGTGAAATCGTTGCGTTCAAATTTTGCATTAGGAAGTGGGGCATTCGTTGGGAACTTTTTAAATGATTTTTTTTTCTTGCCTATAGTATTTGGTGGATGGATTCGGGTCTGCAAACACTGCAAACCCATTAAAATAAAAAAAATGAATTAGGCATTTGTTTACTTACCGAGTCTTGCTAACGGCTTCCAACTCTCCAGTTGCACTAAAAATCTTACAGCGGTAAAAAAAAGCTAACGAATAAAATCTCGCTTTAAACGTTTTCCACGGGGCTTCAACAATGCTTGCCCCGTTTTTGGCGTCAGCCCTCGTCTCGCTTGGGAGGTCCGATATCAGCGGCCGCACATACGACACGGCGCCAAGCCGGAGTCAGAACGGATAAGGCGTACCCTCAGCCAGCCTCAGTGCCAAAATGGTAGCGGGCCAACTGCAAAATATGCAGAGGGAGGGAAAATGCCTTGTCGCAGCAGTGTCGACCGACAATGCCTGAGCGCCCAGTGATCATTCTCACTTTGATCCTGACAGCCACAGTTCATTGAGAAAGAGTTGGTTTGTGGATGTAGTTACTGCTGTCACGGTGCCTTTTCTCCTCTCATGCACGTATTCTGCTCTGAACGCAAACGAATGGCCGAATGCGCAGTTTGCGCATCTCATGACGTTTCTTATGTGTTATAAGCACCTCTTCTTGTTCGGTTTCGTGAATTTCAGGGCAAGGACACGAAGGAGAAAACCCTGCACAAGTACCAGCCGCACATTTGTGGTTCCGCTAGCGCCTATCGTAGAATATGCGCTGATATCACCAAATAGGCTTAACCAAGTTGTTTATTAGTACTTTGCTATCTGCTAACCCGTTGCGTCGAGTCCACGAAGTACGGATAAAACGGCTTCGGCTTTATGCTGAGCAACTCTGGGACAGGTGCGGTAGACAAAAACGGGTGTCACTGGTTTCCAGTGAGTAAGAGGAATATAGATCGCACAATGGTTCGCGTACACTATAATTTGGTCTGTGGGTTGAGATGGAGGTTGAAGGGAGGTTCGCTTGCCTGCTAGCCAGAATTTAAAGAGAACTGTTTCAACCTGATACTTCACATGATAGTCACTATAAAAGAGACTAAAGAGCTTAAAATTTTGACTAGCACCCACGTCAAAGAGCCTTTCCTGTCATGGTCAGCCCTGGAGCATTTCAAATGTTTTCAGAGAGCATTCAGGGTATTGTCTTTGCATCTACGTAGAGGTGTGTCCTATATTATTCATCGCATTTTACCCCGTAACGCCATTCATTCTGCAAGCTGTAACAATGGGCTGAGAAAATCATTTTTTTGATAAACGAACCAAACTCAACAACCGGCTCTAAGTCCTCTCAACTTCTCCAGAGAAGTGGATCCTCTACTTCCGACGAAGCTCCAGACGTCCTCGCGGCGTCAGGTTGCGAGACATCAGGCGCATGCTACCCATGCATGATTTCAGCTCAGGTCGGCACAGAGGCTAGGCCTAGTGCTGCCGCTGCCACGCTGGCAGAGGTACCTTCGCCGGAGTTGCTCGCTGCAACTCCTGCCCTGCCGTCGACAGCTCAACCTGACCACCGGCCTCAGGTTCAGCTTGGTGCTCCAGGTTCTTCAGCACCAGAGCCCATTCGGCCTTCCCAAAATGCACAACAGCCCGTAAGTGAACTGTTCTCTGGGCGGAACACGGCTATGGCCACCCAGCTAACACGCCGAGATGGACATCCAACAGTGCGACCTGATGAGACATGCTCTACAATGGAATTATCGGCTCCACCATCCGTGTCAACGAGCACCCGTGCCCCTCACAAGCGTCCTTCGGAAGATAATCAACCGAATTCGTCCTCGGCAAGTGGTGGTTATCAAGGAAAGCGCTGCTGTTTAACTATCGAAAACCAGGTTGCACCTACACCGGGATCGTCATCTTACAAAGTGGCGATTAAATCTCTAGCCAACAAAAGCCTCACCGATATACCAAACAGGATCATCCAGGCCAATTTGGATGCGTGTCTCGGAACCAGAGGTTTTTGGGGTTTCACAGCAAGGAAGAAGTCAAACACTATAGCAGTGTGGCTCCCGACACTTACTGCGGTGGAACGTATCCAAACGCGTAGTTTTATTTCAGGCACAAGTGAGATCTCAGTGCCTGTGCAAGTGTATCTAGTTGAAGGCTCCGACTTGCAGCGTTGCGTCGTTTACAACGTCGACATAAACAAAGATCACACCACCCTTCAACGTGAGCTGTACTGCCCAGCGCACCGAGTCATACAGGCCCGACACATAGGAAAGGGGCGTTCCTGCATGATCACCTTGCAAAGCCCTCCGACACTCCCAGCCTGTCTGTACTATCGCGGCCATATAAACCTAGTGTGGTGTACTGTTACAACTGTTTTCGGGCAGGGCACATCTTGCCCTCTTGCTACTGCCGATGAAGGTGCGTCTGAAGGAAAAGTTACGTGCCGATGCGGCCTCTGCAAATCAAATGACCACGAGATAACATCTTCAAGTTGTCCGACAAAGCCAAAGGCAACGCAGAAGGCTTGTGTTCTGAACGTAAGCGTTGGCCAATAGAAGACATGACACCAGTGCAGACATCCAATATCTTTGCAGCTGTCCAGTGGGATGATGACGAGTGACCAGAACTTCCTGAGCCCGCTTCGAATGCACCTCCAGCTAAGACAAAGTCTAACGATACGGTTCTCAAGAAACGCCGTCGACAACAGCCAATACAGCAGCGTACTGATCTACCAGACGACGATATGGCTGTAGTGGATGAGCAAATCAATCTTCTCTTAGCAGAGGTCTCTAAGCTCCGACAACACCGCGAAATGCTTGCTCGACGTCGGCGAGCTGCAGAAGTAACTGTCAAATCTCGTAATTGTCCAACACCGTCGCCTTCATCCCGCGAAACAGGGCCATTTGCTGCATCTTCCCAGTGTACCACAACGCCCAATGATAACTCTGCAACATCGCTGCTCCGCTATATGGTCAACCAGTTGGACAACCTGACATCTGTGAAACTGCAGCGCTTGGACAAGCACACGAAAATGGCGAAATCCGGTCGTCCTGGTGTACTACAGTGGAACTGTAGAGGCATTTCCACGAAGGTGGCTGAGCTCAAGACCCGACTGCGATTTAGCAAGCTTCGGGTGTGGGCTATGTTACTTCAGGAAACAAACGCCTTGCCATCTATTCCGGGCTTCAGCGGCTACGTGTCTCCTTCAATGACCGACCATCGCGTGCAGACTGCCTCTCCCCCGGGAAAGGCGGCGGTATATGTTGAAACGCGTAGTCCTCAGGTGCGCCTTTCTCTCGAAAACTGATGCACATCATACCAATAGGTAGTAGCAGTTGCTGCGAAATTTCTGAAAGGAACCGTTGTCCTTGTTTCATATTACGTTCGACCAGCTGGAGGCGCCTCTTCCCACATTAATCTTGGCTGGTTATTAAGTGTTCCTCGGCAATACCCCGGATGTCCAATTTTAGTCGGAGGCGACTTTAGCGCCCCTCACCCGAATTGGGGGTATCCGACTGCAAGCCCTCGTGGTAGGCGTGCGCGGGACGCCTTCACTGATGCCCTGTTTGTTCTGCTTAATCACCCTGGGACAGCAACACGGCCTGTGCGTCACATACGTAGTGCTGCCTATGCTACAGACTTGACGTGGTGGTTGGGCGCGGGAAATCTTCATGGCACATGGAGCCAGACTGCTGGGGAAGTGATCACCACCCTATCCTCATCGGTCTCCATCCCTCCCGTCTCCGCCCTTTACGCCGCAAATGTTGTGATAAACTGGGACACCTTTCGCTCATGTCTCGACAGTCAGTCTTCAGATTCGCCGTCACTCCTTGTTGACCGTATACAGAGAGCACTAAGCAGCGCTACGACTACTACCTGGATTGATGTAGGTCGACCAGCACCAGATCTCGGCCTGCTTAACTTGTGGGCAGCCCGTCGTCAAGCTGAGCTGGCTGCTCCGCGAGACCATACTTCGGGGCAGGCACGTACACGACTGAATTATCTTACTGCGAAGGCTCGGAGATATGAACGCGATCTATCGCGACGCCAGTGGCATGCATGGTGTGAACAATTTTCTGAAAAATCGTCGAATACCTCACTCTGGCGAACGTTTCGTGCAATGGAACACGGTCGTCGTTCTACTGACGCAGCAGCAACAGCGTGCTTTGCGGCTAATCTGTCGCCGGGCGATTTCGCCAAAGAAGCTGCTCGAAAATTTTTCCCAAAATACGATATACTGCCTCCTTCAGCTGCAAATCTTAATTTGGCAGGCATCCTTGCAGACGCATGGAAACTACCATCTGCTGCCGATGCAGATGGAATTGCCAGTCCCTTTTCGATGTGTGAGCTGCTGGCTGCAATTGACGATGTGAAACGGAAAACAGCGCCCGGCCTGGACAAAATTCAGTATGAGGTTTACAAGCACCTCAGTACTGTTGCACTTCCTCAACTACTAGACACCATAAACAAAGTGTGGCTTGATGGTGTTGTACCCGAGAGCTGGAAAACCGCTGTCGTGATGCCTATTCCCAAACCTGGGAAGCCTCCAACAGACCTCGCCAACTTACGACCAATCTCCTTAACATCAACGCTTTGCAAGCTCGCAGAGAAAATGCTAGCCACACGACTTTCTTGGTGGCTTGAACAGCACGGCTTTTATCATCCTACGCATATTGGATTTCGTTCATGCATAGGTGCATAGGACGGGTTGGCTGTCTTGGCATCAGCAGTTCTATCATCTACCCGCAGCCGAAATGTACGTACCATATTAGCAATGGACGTTGAAAAGGCATATGACAACATCAGTCATGCTGAAATCCTGAATGCCATTGACATGCTTCATCTCCCTCCGAGAGTACGCACTTTTGTAGCATCATTTTTGGACCGAAGAAAATTTGCAATACGCCTCAGCGGTGACACTGTTGGTTCATTCGTTTCACTACGTGGCGTGCCCCAGGGATCAGTATTGTCTCCGACGTTGCTCAATATTACTTTCATCCCATTGACGTGGCGCTTACATGATAATCCTGAAATCAAGTTTTTGCAATACGCAGATGATATCACGGCATGGGGCACTCACCATGATCTTCTCACTCAAGAGGCCGCCCTTTAGTCAGCATTAGACGTAACCTCTGATTACGCCTCCTCCATTGGCCTTAAGCTTTCTGAGGGGAAAACTTCATACAAATCAGTCGCCAACCGGTGGGGACGCCGTAAACTTACCTCAAATCCAATCCGTCCCTCTCTATCAGGTACCCCAATGCAAGAAAGTTCGATCCTGAAAATTCTGGGCTTAACAATTCACCAATCAGGATCAGCGACTGCTTGGCTTTCTCAGGCAAAAAAGAAAGCACTTCAAACTATGAGTTTATTAAGACGAATAGCCCGTAAAACATGTGGCGCTGGCTCGTGTGTTGCACGCCAGTTAGTGAGGGCGGTTCTGCAGCCACGTATTGTTATCAGGCCCAGTTCCAGCGTCTTACAAGAGCACAATGGGATCGCCTTGAAGCCGTAAATCGAGAAGCTATGAGGACCATACATGCCTTCCACGACTCACACCGGTCATAGCGTTACAGGAGAATGCGAAGCTCAACACCATCGATGAACTGGTGCAGCAGCGCCGTGATGCTCGCAGACTCAAGGCCACTTTGTCACATTCCACGCAAACACTGAGGGCGTATGCAACGTCACACATTATTCTTCAACCTCCTGCGCCAGTTCTCCCTACCTGGAAATTTATACAGTTAGGAGACAACAAGCCAACTGACATCCGCAGACCAACGTCTGCCTACTCGGCATCGTTGCTTCGCCAGAAATTTGAAGAGCAAGATACTCACCTGCCTCAAGATTCCATAGCAGTGTTCGTAGATGGAAGCCTGCAAGGCTGTGAAGCCAAAACGGCAATCTACTGTCCATGGAGACCTAGCCTGAATCAGAAAACTACGTTTCATCTTTCGGAACCACTTACATCTTTTTGCGCTGAGCTCGTGGCAGCTCAGGAGGCACTCTGCTCCATGGCTTCCATAACCATGCTCCGTACAGCACACGTTGTCATCCGCACTCACGCACTTCAAGCAGTACGTCTGCTCCGACGTGTCAGCCGTTGCCCTAAAATTTGCCAAGACATCACCAGCTTGCGGCGCGCATCGCACAATCAATACGCACTTAGTGGGTCCCACGGGATCTGCTGCCTTCGCAAAGTCAAGCTGATTTAAACCCGCTTCGTGACCAAGACGCATCAATCCCACGGCTCCTCGAAGTGGGTGACACTACCCAACTTTTGTCAAGAAAGGTTACCTCCGGCGCCGCACACGTGCACTTATCCCTCCGTGTGCGATATCCCTTCCCAGCGGGCTCACCCGTGCAGAGGAGGTTGCGCTTTTGAGGATCCGGGTCAGTGTTGCCCTTACACCAGCTGTCACTAGGACGTGGTCACACTTCCGACACTTATATCCTCGACCAGGATGTCCGATCTGTAAAAACGAAGATGTCGAAGCCGACATCCACCACTTGCTGTGGATGTCGGATGTGGAACTCAAACCAACACAAATTCGGCACCTGAGCATAGCTGGCCTCTCAGCAATCAATCCTTCTCATACGTCACTTGGACGCAGGGACCTCATCATCGCTCACTTCCGGACTTCATAAAATCAGCCAACCTTTTTCCATTCATTTAATCATTCATTCATCCTTCATCTCATATCCTACAGATGCCCTGAGGCAATAAATATCGACTTAAAAAAAATGGCTCTAAGTCAAATATTTCAGTCAGAGGGAGCCGGTTTATTTATCATTATTTCCAAAATGCGGCTATAGCAAATGTTGACCCGTAACGTTTCGAATTCAGCGCGCAATATTTGATTCATTTTTTAGAATGAGAGAGACTCCCTGATGTACCACCTTTGTCAAAAGTAACCACGCTGTGTGTTTCGCTTCTCGGTTGGGTAGGAGGGAATTCGTACCACTTCTGACGCTTTAAATCTACGCAAAGTAAAAGATAATTACTGTCCTGATTTCTAAACAAGTTGTGATCCTTAGAGAATTCATGTTGGCTTTAGAATATTAGCGAGAAACAAACCATGCAGCCCGGTTACTTTTGGCAAAGACGGCACATATAATAATGTTTGTGTTGATGTTTTTTGTATATCTTTTCACTATTCCGAGCGTAGAAACGTTACGCGTACTGAGCAAGTGCATTCAATCAAATCGCAAAAACATTGATTTAATCCAAGAACTCCAAACAATAAGTAATCAAACACCTCGCCTTACGCAGAGGATATTAAATAAAGAAAAAAGAATTGAAGAAAAGGAGAAACCTAAAGTTGTGCAAACCTTCGTTTTTAGCCGCATTACATATTCCACGCTCTACTTATTCCTACAGGCCGAGGAAAGAGAAGCGATCGATTCCATTATTCGGCAGTCCTGCAAAACGGCACTCGGTCTTCATATTAGTGCGCCCACCAAGAAACTCGTGCAACTGGGAATACATAACACACTAGATTAAGTGAATAAATGAGCGGCTGAACGCAACATCGGCTGGAAGACAGGTACTGAAAAGACCGACATACACTACGAGGGTAAAAACTCCCAGGTAACGCCTATTCCCCGTTCAATACACTAAATGCTGCAAGGCCGATTGTGGCACCGATCATCAGCTTCTTGTTGCCAAATTAAAGCTTCGATTGAGGGAGACGCAGAAAACTAGAAGGCTTTTCAGGTATGATCTGGATCAAATTCCATCAGAACACGCTTTGGAAGTGAGGAATTGATTTTAAGAATTATATCTAGAAGACAGAGAGCCTCAAGAGATGTGGACTGATGTTCGTTATATAATAGAAGTCGCTACTAAGGTAGTTAAAAAAAAAGCAAGAAAGCAAACTGGTTATCTGAAGAGGCTGTACAAATAGCTGAGGAAAGGAGGATGGCAAACGTTATGTGGGAAAGAGAAAGATACAAGGTTCTCAATGCGGATTTTCAGAAAATAGCAAGATATAAGAATGCCTTCCTGAACATACAGTGCCAAGAAGTTGAGGACAACAGCAATTGAGCAACACAAGAGCTCCGTATAAGACAATCAAAGATATCAAAGGAAGCTTCTGTGCTAAGCTGGGCGTGATAAAGGAGAAACGAGGCAAGGACCTCACTGAAGCCTCAGAGATAAAGAAGAGGTGGCAGGAATACACAGAAGAACTGTACAAGAAGGGCCCGGATGTGCAAACTCACTATAAGACGGTTGTGATTACTGATCTCGAGCCGGCCATCCTGAAGAGTAAAGTTGAATGGGACAAAGCTAACGGAATTGATGGCATTCCAGCTGAGTTGCTTCAAAACCTCAACCATGACGACGCTGTTAAGGTTTTGAATACATTGTGTCAGCAAATATGGACAATCCTGCAGTGGCCACAGGACTGGAGGAGGTCAGCTTACATCCCCATTCCAAAGAAAGGCAGTGCCAAAGATTGTTCCAACTCCAGCACGATCGCGCTTATTTCGCATACTAGCAAGGTGATGTTGAAAATCCTCCAAGGTAGGCTACAGCAGTATGTGAATCGGGAGCTTCCGGACGTGCAAGCTGGGTTTCGCAAGGGCAGAGGAACTAGAGACCAGATTGCCAACCTTCGCTGGATCATGGAAAAAGCAAGAGAGTTCCAGAAACCCATCTACTTCTGCTTTATTGATTGTGCGAAAGCGTTTGACTGCGTAGATTACAGCAGATTGTGGCATGCTCTCCAAGAGATGGGAGTTTCAATTCACCTCATCTGTCTCCTCAGGAACCTGTATGAAGGGCAAGAGGCCACAGTCGGAACTGGGCATGGTCTTACTGACTGGTTTCCGATTGAGAAAGGAGTGAGACATAGCTGCATACTTTCGCCCTGCCTATTTAACCTATATGCTGATTGTATCATGAGGTAGGCCGGTCTGGAGGAGTCTTCAATTGGAGTGAATATTGCTGGGAAACGTATCAGCAACCTTAGATATGCGGATGATACCACTTTGATAGCAGAAAGCTGTGTGCAATTCAAGATACTTCTGATACGCGTACAAGAAGGGAGTGAGAAGTTTGGGCTTAAACTGGACATTAAAAAGACAAAGATAATGGTTGGTTGGTTGGTTGGTTGGTTTATTGGGTTTAACGTCCCAAAGCGACTCAGGCTATGAGAGACGCCGTAGTGGAGGACTCCGGAAATTTCGACCACCTGGGGTTCTTTAACGTGCACTGACATCGCACAGCACACGGGCGCCTTGCTTTTCGCCTCCATCGAAAAGCGGCCACCGAGGCCGGGATTCGATCCCGCGTCCTTGGGAACAGTAGTCGAGCGCCGTAACCACTGCGCCACCCCGGCGGGGCAAAGATAATGGCGTCTTGAACTATCAGGTCATGGAGCATCAAGGGACAAGAAGTGGAAGCTGTGACAGAATTTCTCTTCTTGGGTTCCAAGATTACCCCGGAAGGGGACTGCAGCCATGAAATTAGGAGACGCCTGCTCCTGGGAAAGAGAGCCATGGCTAGCTTTGACCACCTAGTAAAGAGGAGATACATTGGTCGGCCAACCAAGATCCCTATAACTCGTGCTATGGTCTTTCCAGTTGTGATGTATGGATGCGAGAGTTGAACTGTGAAGAAGGCTGACCGCCGAAGAATTGACGCATTTGAATTGTGGTGCTGGTGGAGACCCTTGAGAGTTCCTTGCACTGCCAGAAGATCAAATCAGTCGATATTGTCGACCATAAACCCTGACTGCTCATTGGAGGGTCAAATTCTAAAGTTAAAGCTCAGCTACTTTGGTCATCTGATGAGAAGAGAGGAGTCGCTGGAGAAAGATTTGATGTTAGGAAAGGTTTAGGGTCACCGGAGAAGGGGTAGGCAGCGAACGCGATGGTTACATGGCATCTTCGAGGCGCTGCAGATGAAGTTATGTGATGTTAGGAAGATAGTGAGAGACCGGAAAGCATGCCGTGATATGGTCCATAGGGCCACGAAAAGTCGGACACGACTGAACGACTGAACTGAACTGACGAAAACGACAGTCTAAAATATCCAGAGCCAGAACCAACACACAGCAAGTTACAACAAACACTACCCAGAAAACTTCAGACAAATACGTGCTTTAATCCAAATAAATTAGCACAGTGGTATCCGGACGAATACAGCTCCTCATGTTCACTTTGCGGTGATCAGAGGGCAGATATAGAATACATCATGTTTAAATGGGAAAACATGCAAACGCTGGAGGGCCTCCAGATTACCATTATTTTACAGCGGGAGGCCGCATTGCTTATCTCTGATCCAGGCCGGCAACACGCTATCACGTGAGCCCTGGGCCAAAAAGGTCGTCGAGCACCATAGAGCGACGGCCATCCCTGGGGCGCCTTGAGGAGAAGCGTCCACTCATGAAGAAAAAACACATACATTTCTCTCAATAAAGTTATCTCCTCCTCCCCCTGTTGTACGGATCAAAATGAGTAAAATCATCTCTTGAAAGTGTTTTCTCAGCTTGAGCTATATTGCTTACATTGTTCCTAGCGTGCTTTCATATATATCAAAAAAGTTAGATTCTGTAATCCAATGCTAGGATATGAGTTCATCCATAGAAGATCCAAGTCCAGGTTACAACTATGACGAAGGTTTGAGTTTGTTTGTGGGGTTTAACGTCCCAAAGCGGAAGGCTATGGAAGTCGTAATAGAGCGCTCCTGAAATTGTGACCACCTGGAGTCCTTAAACTTGCGCTAATATCGCATAGCACACAGCCGCCTAACTTTTCCCCTCCATCGAAATGCGGCTGCCGCTGCCGGGATGAATAACTGAAAGATCATTAGCCTCGTCACTGAGGAAGAGAGAATGCGTCTAACTACACTACCCTTTCAAGTGTTTAGTCGAGCCATTGACATTGACTTCCTAAAATCATTATTACTAACAAAACGGCTCACGCCGATAATAACCTGGAGGAGAAACGATTGGCTACTTCGTGCAGGAATTGAACAAAGATTAAAAGGGACGCTCAGTTCGCAAACCAGGCCAAAGTTTGGAGAGGGGTACTTGTCGAAGCAATGGCATCGCTTGCGAACTAATTTTCTCCATAAACCCTTGTTGACTTCTTTTCCGATCCGTACAACAAGCGGTGGTGAGATGGTGGTGAACGACGAGGGTTGAATGGGGGGGGGGGGGGGGAAGGAAGGAACGATATTTAGAGAAAATATATCTAATTTATATACGTGATTACAAGAGGAAAGTTACTGATACTAAGCACTCTCGCACATTTTTGAACGCCCCTTTTGTCTATGACCCTATATGGCGCATTTAATTATTCACGAATTCCCAATCATTTCAGTTTATTCTAGACATGTGCACGGCATTCTTGAAGCGGCCACCAAAACGCCATGAAATGACATCCTTTTACGACAGCATAGATACTGATCCAGTAAAAGTGACGGTGGACGCTTTTAAAGTATGGTCATTTTCCAAGGTCTGACAATGCGCACTAGCCAGATGGATTAAACTTTGCCGAGGAATGGCAAAGCTGAGACGAGGTGCCATTTCAAAGGCACCAGCATACGCTGGCGCCCATACCGCGTACATGTACAGACACAGCTGCGCCCAGTATTTGGTAAATTAGCTACCGCGCCCCAGCCTTACTGAAGACAACGAGCATACTGGGGAAATCTGGACTGATTTCGTCGACATGAGACACCGCCGCATCCTGTGCGGCTCATACGGCGCGAACTTATTGTTGATCACTTCGAGTCTTCTCAGGCAGCAGACGTCCTGCAGCTCAACAGCGCTGACTCGATATCCAGGAAAAGAAGAGACGCAACTCTCTCCAGTCTGAATCACCGGCATTCAGTCACGTGCAGCGACGTCACGATGTGCGTTTTCACATTTCGTGCAAATGAAAGATTTCATCAGCAACCTTCGGATGAGGAGCCTTTTGCATGTATGAAACACCGCGGAAACGAAAAAGCAAAATGTGACACAACGATGCGGGCAGCACACGTCTACGAAGGTGGCAAATACATCGAGCGAAGCAAAGACGCCAAGCGTATTAGCGCAGCAGATGCGTTGGAAGACCGGGTTCTCATTTTCGCTTTGTATACCGCGTGAATATTCACTCACGACAACATCAAAATGGTTGGGAATAAATACAGCTCGAACCTACAGTATACGAGCGATATTATTAAACATGGTTCGGGAAAGTTGTACGCGGTGTGATCGTTTTTATTAGGGGACGCTAAAGCATCGCCTTAAGACTACACGACATAGCGCCTTTAACACCGCCTTTTCATTCGGCGTCTTTTAAAAAATATTTTCTTATTTTATTTATAAAGGAAGGAAGGCGCAATATCTGGGTCTGACTTCTCGGAAAACACCGGCAATTCTGAAAACCTATTTTGTAGGAAATAAAGGCGCTATATCTTTGAATGCTTGAGCTGACTCTGAACAGTGCACTACGGGATATAATTTTTTTTTAAAGTGAAAGGAAAAGTTTATTAGATTGAACATATTTACAAAGTGCATAAAATTACAGACGAGGGTCCCATAGTCATAAGACTGCACCGGGATCCTCGATAGATCACTACAACAAAATAAATAATAACAGCAAAGTTAGCGAAAGATTATACCATACAAAACATGGCAAATCAGTATTTTTACACAAAAACAAAGGCACTAACACAGGTATTACACATAAAAAATATAAAACATCAGCAACTCAACAAATATTCCTTCAAGTTATTCTTAAATGTCGGCAAGGACATATAAGTTTTCAGTGTTAAAGGCAATAAGTTCCAGAATGAAATATCTCTAAAAGATGTCATTTTTTCATAATTAGTACGAACTTTCGGCAGTAGGAAATTGTGATTCGCTGCAAATCTTGTGGAGTTTTAGTTCGAAAGTAGTAACGGATTAACCAACTGGAAATGCAAGCTGACATTCAATAGCTTAACGGACGCGATTACAAGATGATACTGAAAGAGCTGGTGGACTGATAAGATATGATGTTCACATATTAAGGGACGAGCGCTAGTGGAAACAGCGAAGACAAAGGACAATTGCTTGGGCATTCTCCTCCAAAATGAGCTGTCGAGAACTGCGCGAAATAGCCATTCTATGTAGTGTATGGGCAGACACAACAAATATGGTATTTTAGACAACGGCAACTCCAAAGCAGTCAAACTAGGCAGCCACATTATTACTCAGGGATCGATCAGGCGATCCGGGGGTATCGACTAGAACGCTATCGATACCTAGATGCCCTAGACTCCTACAATAATATAACCAAACACTATAAACAATATAAAACGTTACATACCCCATACCTCACTAAGAACTCACTAAGGAGCAAGAAGTAGAGCGGAGGCTACTCCAAACTAAATCCCCCCCAAAACCCCAGTAGTACGTAGCCCCATCTACCCGGAGAGATCCAGGCTGGAGTGCACCAAACGCAGCAATAGAGCCGCCGTACATAACATATTTTGAACCTGCACAGCAACTGCCCACCTGAATATATCCGGAAGCTCGCGCAATCGGGATCGCGGGAGACCTACCTGCTCAGCCATGATTCGCAATCTCAATTCCTGCCCGTCGCCATGCTCAATGCCCAAGGGGTCACCTGCGGTATCCGCCGACGGCCACCTATTAGTCTACAAGCCAACCCTAATATCGGCGTCCCGAACGAGTGAGAAAGCGCGCATGTACAGAGCTAGCTGAGCCATGCAAATGAGAAGAGCTTGTCCGCCTGCCTGGTCAGTTACGGTCAGTTACGTGGAGCCGCTTGGAGAAAGAACTGTTCTGTGGCGTCCGAAGCGCCACTTTGCAATCCTTCGGTTCCCTTGCAAAGTGGAATTGTGCCACTCAGACTCAAGGGAGCCTCAGTAGCTTCCTTCCTTGATTTCCTCTTGCCTGACTTGATTTCAGAGGAGACCCCTTAAAGCAGATAAGATGTAGCTCACATTGCGAGAGGAAAGAGGACACAAGAAGAAAGAGAAAAAGGGCAAATGAAGAAGCAATATTTTAAAGCCTCAATTATGTTTGTTTCTTGGACCGCCCTTCTCATTCCCGCAGTGGCTTGTTTTTGAAGTGGTAGTGACAGGGAACGTCATGTTAGTGGACTGCACCCTTGAGCATCGCCTACGATTAACAGGAGGCAGATATCACCGATTCCATCCTGAACAGGACCCTGTCCGAAAATATCGCAGTGCCCAACAGACTCTTTTTACTCAATAAAATAAAAATACCATCGCATTTTCATTTAGCCTTCATTTTTGGCTCGAAGATTAATGATCGACAAATTTCTTGCGTTTTTGAGACAACATTCGAAGAAATATTTGTTTATACTTACCTTCTCCATTGAGCTTTTCGTGGCATGCATGGTGTAGGATATTTGTTACCACTCCTCGGATCCAGTCATTTCTCGCCATCATCAGGCCGCGTGCGTTGCATCTTTAGAACAAAAACCTGCCATTCGTTTTATAATTTTTTCCTCTCAGCTTCACGTAGACTAAAGCGACTCACCCTTGGCAACCGACCCTTGGTAACCTTGGAACAAAGTGCTTTTTGGGATATAAAATCCCGCAATGTATGATGATGCAGTTTTAGGAAGTTACAAGTGCATTCTTTCGTGATAAAGAAGGTATTCTGCACCTTCGCTGAGCTGTGGGAGGAAAACACCCACATTGAGAGAAACGTGCCGCCGCCGAAGAAATACTTGTTCAACAAAATGTTTGTTTAATACCCATTCTATGATCGAGTATTCCTGCGGTGTTGTAACTAAACATGTCACAAATAGGTTTTGAGTGCCGAAGCAACTGTGGCGCTTCTCTCTGGACACACGAAGCACCCTGTGGAAGAAGGAAGAAAAGAGGGAATGAAAGAAGATAATAAAAGCTCTCGTAACAATTTCCACCTCCTGAGATTAGTCAAAGTGTATGTGCATCACACAGTCCCCAGGAGATGTCCTCCTTGCATACTTCACAGACCCGTCGAACCATACCTTGCAGGGCAATATTTTGTTGATTAAATAACACAGATGCTTCTTACTAGGGTCTCCGGTGTATTTGTTTTGTTTTTGTTTTTCAAGTGATCTGATGCACTATCTTAAATTCTATGCCAGGCAACCTTTACAAGATGATGTCCTTGGCTTTTTTGATAATATTTTTCAAGGGTATGAAAATTGTGCATTTCGAAAATGAAATGCCGGGTGAAATGAAGCACTCGCGAACTGACTCAAGCGAGGGTTCGTAGCTCCATTCATTGATTTCCTCCTGCTTGACTTGATGCTCAAGAAGGCTCCTTAAGACCTGCAGAGATGCAGCACACACGTCTAGAGGAGAATGGACAATGGAAGAAAGGGCGAAAAAAAGAGCATCAAGAGATTAAAAGGCGCTATTTTATAGCTTCTTTTTTTGTTTCAGGGACCGCTCTTCTTATACTTGAGGGGTTGTGTTTCCTATGGTCGTGGTGAGGTAGCGATGGTGGAACGTCGTGGTAGTGGGCTGAGCCCTTGAGCATCACCCATGATTAGCAGCAAGCAGATTTCACAGGGTTAATAGTGAATAAGAAGCTGTCACAAAATATCGCAGTTACCATCAGACTGTTTTCACTCAATAAAAAGAGTTACCATCGCATGTTGTTTTAGCATTTACCTTGCCTTGACTAGCAATTATCGACACATTTCTTGGGTTCTTGAGAGTTTCCGCCGAGATACATTTTTTATCTACCGCTCTGCTGACCGTTTTGTTGCATACATGGTGCAGGAAATTTGTTGTCACTCACCAGATCAAGTCATTTCTCGCCGTCATCAGGCTGCACGTGTTGCATTTTTCATAGCTCATAATATTTATAAAAAACAATTTCCCCTTAGCGTCACGTAGTCTAAAGCGACACAACCTTGACAAATAAACCTTGCCAACTTTGGAATGAAAGAGTGGTTGCTTGGGAATATTATAAAAAATCCCGCAATGTGTGATGATGTATATTTAGGAGGCTGCAAGTGTGTTTTTCCGTGATGAAGAAGGTATTCGGCACCTTGGCTGAGATATGGGAGGAAAACATCAACATTGAGAGATACGTGCCGCCGCCTAGGGAATACTTGCTACGCAGAATGTTCAGTTAATACTCATTACGCTGTGCAAGTATCCCTACGTGGCCGTCACTAAACGCGTCACATATACGTTTTGAGGGGAGAAGCAACTGTGGCGCTTCTCTCAGGACACACGAAACGCCCTGAGGAAGAAGGAAGAAAAGAGGGAGTGAAAGAAGAGCTGTCGGAACAATGTTCACCACCTGGGATTGCTCAACGTACATGTGCATCACATAGGCCCCAGGAGATCTCCTCTTCAAGACTTCACAGACCCGTCGAGCAAGACTTTGCGGAGGAATACTTCGCGAGGGAAATAACCAGGTGCTTGATTCTGGCGTCTAAAAAGATTTTTGTTTTATTAATTTCACGAACTTTCTTCCAGCCTATGCCAGGCGACCTTCAATAATGATGTCCTTACCCCTTTTCGATGACATTTTTCTAGGGTATGAACTCCTGCCAATTCGTAATAAAATGCCGGTATGACTTGCTCTTAAATATTAGGTATTTCACGACACCATGAAATAAAATTGTGTAACAGCAAGATATTTCACACTGTACGAATTTAGAACGAAGTCTTCGTTTAGAGTTCCTTGCAGCACATCCCAAAAAAGAATTGCATCTTTGTAATTAATGAAATAGTGCTCAATTGTTTCAGGCACATCACACAGACGGCAGTTCACAGAAGAAAAAAAAATCTATGGAGCCATGTGTTAAAAGTTTCATAATGTTTCCATACCCTAGCAGCGAATAGAAGAAACAAGTGAGGCAGAAATGAAGCTTATTGTGATATAATTATGAATATCGATGATGATGGGTGATATACGCACGTGAAATAATTGATGACTCGCGCTAATCATCGCAAAGCGTCGTATTCCGCTCCTGACTCCGTAGTGATTTATACCAAAATTGAATTACGAAACGCTAACTTCTGAAAACTAGCGTCTCCGGTGATTAACTTATTGTGCCAAAATAGCACTCTCCTCCGCGTTTTATAATTGCCTTGAGAGTTGGCCATTTTTTAATAATCTACGTCAAGAAGGTAATAGTCAGGGAAGAGCACGCTTCCAGTGCTAGGTACCCTTGCAGATGCTGTTCGAGTCAGTCGAGTAAAATCAGGCAAATCACCGACGGTAGCATGAGTGGACGTGCGGCTACGAGGACGAAGCGAGTGGGCCGCGCACCCCAGCAATCGATTTCGGAAGGTTAGCATTCGTTGCCTATAGAAGAGCTCGGTTTCTCAAGGCGTCCTAATGGTGAGCAGGGAAGGAATTGCATCACTTCGTAATCGCCGTCAAGGACAGCAGGCAACGCAGATGAGCTGGAGTGCTCGTCGGCCTTAAAGCTTTTAGCAAGATGATTTGCAGCTATGATCGAATCCCAGTTCTCTGGCGCTGCGGGACATAATGCTCCGTCAGTGTAGGTGGTCTCTGTGTCCCTATCTAATTGACGGAGGAGGGGCTTGTGGTAATTGTTTTCGTCTTTCTGTATGCTTTTAAGCTTTCGTTTTCTCTGAAAAGCAGATAAGGGTCCTTATGAGCATAAACAACAATTTGGCGCGCCGACCACAGCATGTGTGTGTAAATGGGTCATCAGGTTGCTGTTTGAAGACCACCGAACCAGACAATCGAATTGGGCGGAGAGGGCAATAGAGGGCTTCGAAGAATCTGGCGCCTAGCTGCTCTGTACCGAAAACACAGATGCACCCTGTTCTGACTTGATTCCACTATCTTCCGATTGTTGAACGAATGGCGAGATTTTGAGTTTTTTTGCGGGTTGTTCGTGACGACGGAACGGGAATACCTTTCATCAAACGTGTAGAGTTTGAAGGAAGTTCCTCCTTTCTTGTCATTGATTCGCGTCGCGTAGTCAAGGAACTTACGAGAATGAAGAATAACAAACGAAATTCCTAATAAAATAACTCCCCCACCCCTCCCCAGCCCTAAGTGGCCATGATCGCAACAGACATCTGCTCAGTTTCATTAAAACATTTCTCCTATCACCCCAAAGGCGCAGCTAGCTGCCGCTAGCGTGGTCCGCAAGCACTCCGCGTCTGTCAGGCTGCACACAAATAAGCGCCTCCCGCAGAGAACTTTGTTAGCCAGATTCAGTGGCCACTTCACTCACAGGTTGTGTGGCAGCTTCAGCTGTTTCCATTACGGCCAAATTGCCTCTGGTCCGGAACGCGTCATTGTAGCTATATTCTAATTTCGCTTATGCCATGCTTCGACAGCTGGAGCCGAGAAATGTGTTCTTGCCGAATCTCTGGGCTGTAGTTGTATTTTAAATAGAAGTGTATTTTATTTATATGAACTGACCATTAACGCGAGCCTAAACTGCCTAGAAAAGCATTATCCAGCAGCATTCAACGCCAGTTATCTCCGTTATACGGGACACAACCGCCGCATATGTTGTCTGCATCCTTCCGGCCTGCTCTTTCCGCGCTTTTAACTCTACCGTGTCCCACCTACTGTTCTACAGACTTACTATTTCAAAAAGTAGTTAGCTCGTCTCGCGGGTGCTGCCGAGAGGAGGCCCTGTATATTATTTCTTCGCGTCTGAAATTATCAGCCTAATACAAAAGAGGCATCAGCTATTCTCCATTACCAGAACCGCGAACTTACTTCCTCTCAATCATCTTTTCCGAGAAGATCATATGAGAAAAAGCAGGCTGCCTTCATCACTTATGGCTTATGGCGTCTTGTTGCTATGTTTTATTGGTTTACAATTATGCCATGGTAGGGAATAAAATAAGGGAAGAAACATATTCTATGCTAAAAGAAGCATTACAGCTAACAGTTGAGCATAAATTGATTATAGCATTTTACTCCCCATTCCTGACATTATAATTCCTCCAAATGTGAGCGCATTCGGTGCAGCAGATGTTTTGAACTTTATTTATCCTTTCGCAAGCAGCTTGGTGGTTTGGCACCCATTGGTTGCTGACGTCACAACAGCACATCATCCCCATGTCGTCTACATACCCAGTGTCTGCTGCACATTTGTATCCACGCCATGGACGGTGGTCACTGAGGGCTTTTTTTTCTTATGAGAAGAGCTTTTATTTGCATATTCTCAATATTATGCTACCTTAGATATCCTCGGAGAACTGGAGTTGTCTTGGGCTTCTGTATATGAGCCCGAAATTGATTTGCGCATGCTGCATTATTGAGGCATACATATTATGAAATTACGCTCCATTAAAGAGAACAAAACCTTGTCTATCCCCCACCACACATCTCCGTCTCGAAAAAACAAACTACCTGGAGACAGCTACAGGCTCGCACTTTCCCTTCACCGACGTTGGTAGCCCTCATCTACCCAGGCCATTACAAACCCGAATACTCTCTTTGTGGGGATCCGAGTGCCAACTTTGATCAAAGGAAAAAACCGCTCTAGATGACGGAACACGTGTCTGACGGAACACAAAGAAAGACGGGCGGGACAGGCGCTGCAGAGGTGCAGAGAATGGCAAGACATATCTTGAACTCTACTGTGAACAATTTGTCTATCTTCTTTGCAGGGAAGCCCCATAAACCAGTTGCGCTGTTTAGGGCCATAGTTAGCGAGAAAGGTACATGGCAGCAACACAACAGCGCATGTCCCATTCGTCTTTTTGTGTGTTCCGTAAAAAATTTAGCGCTGTTTTTTTCCTTTGTTAAACACAAATGTCACTTCAACTAGACCAGCAAGAGACCCGGTTGACTGAGCCAACTTTGACCTCATTTTATATCTATGCCGAGAATTCCAACCACTATCTCGCTGGAACCTCACTGACAAAGAGGGTTGGGCGATCGCAGTCTCCAGCTCCGAACCGGCCTCACAAAGGCGGCTGGTAGAGTGGGCTGGACAAGTCGCCGCACGTCATGGACTGTTGGCCACCACCCGGGATCAAGAGCCTGGCCAACCCTAGGACGTAACTCCTTTACGGCTCATCAAAAAAGTTTTCACCTAGCTACTTAGGCATACAATCGAAGTATATTATTGGCATATGAGAGTGGGCTTGTTTTAGCAACAAGCGCTCCCTTATATAAAGAGCAACATGTCAATTGGTTCCTTCCGCCGTGTGCGCAGCGAAAAAATTGGCTGTGGTTTAGCTCTGGTTATACCGGGTTGAAATGCGTTATCAATACCTCCATGACTATGACTTCAGATTATGAGTAGCAGCTTACCGGTATCGCTCAAGAGGAATGTATACAACAGTTGCATCTTACCTGTACTCACCTATGGGGCTGAAACGTGGAGGCTAACCAAGAGGGTTCTGGTTAGCCTCCACGTTTCATAACACGGTAGGGATAACATTAAGAGATAGGAAGCGTGCAGATTGATTCAGAGAAATAACTTAAGTTACTGACATTCTAGTCGAACTCAAGAAGAATAAATGGACATATGAGCGGGACACGTAGTGCGAAGAGAGGATAACCGATGGGTGCTTAGGGTAACAAACTGGATTCCAAGGGAAGGAAAGCGTAGCAGGGCGCGCCAGACAGTTAGGTGGGCGGAGGAGGTTAAGAAGTTCGCAGGGGTTAAGTGGATGCAGCTAGCACAGAACCGGGTTAAATGGAGAAATATGGGAGAGGCCTACCCCCTGCAATAGGTATAGTCAGGCTGATGATGATGATACCTATATGGCTGCGCGTATGGTTCTCTCTGCTGTGTACCTCATGGTGTAGATTGAGATGCTTAGCTATGAGTGAAAACATGGCAGACAAATGAATGACAAGTCTTCATTAAACGATGTCGTGTCCGTATCCCTGTTCATGCATGGTCCCCTGGCAGGAGCTGCCAAATCGGGTCCCTCGTTTCATATAGGTCAGTTATGTCAGAATCAGCCTGCCATAACCGTGGTAACCACGTTACCCCTATAGGCCACTATGCCACGTTCATACGGCTTGGTTAAAGCGGGGCTTTATATGTGGGCTGGCAGAAGCTGCCATTCTGGGTCTCTCGTTTCACATGGGACGGTTATGTCAGAATCAGCCTGCCAGGACCCAGGCATTCACTTTACCCCTGTACGCCAGCAAGGCACATTAAAACCGCTTGGGTAAAGCAGTACTGGGCTCGGCTGCGGCTCATGGTCAAACGTGGCCCTTCCCGGGACTATGCGACGGGCTGAACCCTAGCGAAGTATTGCTAACGCAATAAAAGAGGAGGGGTTATAGCGTTGTGTTACTGATTACTGAGTTACTCCCTTCGCTCATTCTGTCCAAAAACTGAGAAGGAAGCCCGAACGACCATACGTTGACGCGAGAGCTCACATTGCGACATTAGGGGAGCAGACAAATCTTTTGGACGAACCGGTACCTCTTTAGATGCTGTATACGTTCCTGTCATAAGGTAAGATGGAGTCCAAAGTCAGTCAAACTTGTTATTTTTGGCTTATAAAGCCTTTTTACAAAGCTATGTTCAGTCTTGGCATTGCCAGCGCACGAAGGCATGCACCGTCTCTTCAATCGTATATTCGCAGAGCACAACGCGATTCGAATTACCGCCAGCGAACCGTGAAAGTGCCTTCCAGCCATCGCCGCCTCCGTCTCACCGCCCCCCCCCCCCCCCCCCCCAATGGCAGGCACACAACTGCGACCGAGGCTAAGCCTAACCTTGCGTTTTAAAGTCAAAAGCTTTTCTAGGCTCATGGAACGTAATCCCGCCAGCGAGATGTGTGCGCAAGATATGTGCTTGAGATGTCGTATTGCACGAGATTCCGCGAGATCGGTTCTTGCCTAGCGTTCCTGCCATCTACAATTCCTCAATTTACCGCGGCCGAAGTAACGCCACGCCACAGGACCGATAGTGCACCGTCCAGTCTCACATTTACCGGAGAAATTGTGACAGATATACTGCGCCTTTACTTTCCTGTAAATCAATTACAGTTATACGTGGCACTGCAACGAATGCCGATAAGAGTAAGAGGCAAAGGATAAGAGGAATAATGGGAGAGCGAAGGCAGGATTTCGCCATTTTCCTGTTAAGAGACATCTAAGCGGCCGTCTCATTTTCTGAAGCTTGTTCAACAAATGAATCGCGAGTGCTTGGACTTAAATCGAAAGATCATGGCATAAAGTTCAAAGGGATTATGACAGGGTCGTTCGATATGCACCTAAATATAAATGCCGATATTTAGACAAAGTTTTTTGTAATAGAGGTGGTTGTTTTTCTCATTGACTAACTGGCAGCTCTTTTCCACAAAGATGTTAATGCCCTGGTTTTTGCGAGCAGACATTTAGAGATTGTTATTTATAATTTAATTCTCAAGATTTCCTCTCAATTTGTCGCCTTCGTTGTGATCCAACGTGTACGAGCTGACTGCGCGTGCTTTGCCAGCCTTATCGAGTAGATGAAACGGGCTTTTTTCGACTCATTTAGTTTCGAAAAAAACAGCACATTGCAACATAATATTGCGTCCGTGCCATTTGCATTACATAATCCAAATACCGCTAACTATACTCCTCCCTGTCGCGTCCTCCGATATAAGTACTTTTTTTCTCGAGACAATTTCAGTGTACTTAGCCGACCCTCTCGTGTAGAGTGAGTATACGTTTAATGAGGCTTAAAACAAGGAAAAAGCCTTTGCTTGTGGCACTTTCGCATAACAGGCCGTCTTGTTCTCGTTTAGAGTACTTGAGGGCCACGTTTCGAAAAAAGCAAAGGTAAATTCGAAGGCAACCGCTGACTTTTATTCGTAATGGCAGCCCTCTATCGCCGCCGGAAATTCACGCCAACCGCGCGGCACGGGCGTGTTGCCCCCTATTAAATATAGCTGCGTTAACAAAAAAAAACTCATGTTTTCCACGTGGCACACCACACGACCGCTTTGTTTTAACCGCTTGTTTTTGTATTCGAGGCGACTCGTATTTAGAATTATTTAAGATTCCTTGTGTTTCTTTTGTAGGAGAGGTTACAAATGCAGCCAAGTTACTTTGATCCAGACACACAATACGAGAAATGAAAAGTTCTAGACTCCTTCGTATCAAGACTGCGGAAATATTAGATGTTTCCGTATAAGAAAAACGAAGACGTGGCGTGCATATGGTATGATAAAAAATAAAGACAAGGGTATTTGCTCATGCTCGTTTGAATGATATCCTGCACTGAAGGAGGGCTTACTTCAGGCAACTATTGTGGATGCTGGTAGCGGCATGGTCACTGAAAACGAAATTCTGAAACTCTTTACACTCTATTCAGTCCGGCCATATCCTTTCCTGAGCAGGCAGCTGGAGTTGCTGGAGCGCAAAAGCCTTGCTGGGACATAAAGCAGCCTTTTAGGCAGTCTACAATTACCAGTGCACCTTGGTCTCTTCGTCAGTCTACGAGGGGCCACAACACTTCCCCATGACAGGTGGCATTACCCCCCTCGTCAAAAGACAAATCGTCTAAATTCTAAAAGGATAGAAGAGAAAAAATAAAAGGTGAAGATATAACAGTTAAAGTACAAGGAAGCCAAAGAATGGCACTTACAAACACTGCACTTAACGCGAGTGATACGGCTTCAGTCAGGTGGCATGCATAATGTGAAGACTGAGGAGCACGACATGACGTGTGCACAGTTCCTTCAGAAAGTACTTCGCAATCAACGACACTAATAAGGCGAAGAACTCTAAAAGCGGCAAAAAACCTACACAATTATTTTTCGAAGTGAGCGCTCAGCCGCGTATCCCCGGGCCGATTCAAGCTCGGGTGCAGCAAATGCGGCAACACAGCCACCGTACAGTAGATGTTCTGGGACAACCCAGCAGATCCCCACCTTAAAATCTCCTCTGAACACCTCAGGAGCTCACGTAACCGGAACCGTGGGAGACCTTGCTGCTCAGCCATTACCCAGGATCTCGCCTCCCGGCCACGGCCAAGGACCAAAGGGTTTCCGCCAGCATCGGCTGAATTTCACCTAACGATGTCTACCTGTGTTAACGGCTTCAAAGCAAGGAGCGAGAAAGCGCTCTGTACGCAAAAAAAAAAGCTTCTTTCGTGCGCAGATGGAGCAAAGGCATACAAATGAGAAGAACTAGTCGGCCTGTCTAGTCAGTTACGTGCAGCCGCGTGGAAAAAGGCCTGTCCTCTGGCCTCCGCCGTGCCACTTTACAATCCTTCAGTTCCCTACCCCTTGAAAAGTAGAATTCTGCAACTCAGAGTCAAGGGAGACTTAGTAGCTTCAATTCTTGATTTCCTCTTTCTTGACTAGATGTCCGATGAGACCTCTTAAAGCAGATGAGATGTAACTCACACTGAGATAGGAAAGAGGAGACAAGAAGCAAGGATGAAAAGAGAGAATAAAGAGGAAATATTTTAGAGCTTCATTTCGTTTTGATTCCGCGACCGCTTCTCTCATTCCCACAGTGCCGTGTTTCCGATTTCGTAGTGACGGTGAACGTCGTGTCAGTGGGCTGCGTCCTTGAGCATCGCCTACGATTAACAGCAGGCAGATCTCACCGGTTCCATCCTGAATAGGACGCTGTCCGAAAAAATCGCAGTGCCCAACAGAGTCTTTTTTCTCAATAAAATTAAATTACCATCGCATCTTGATTTACCCTTTACTTTGCATCGAGAAACAAGGGTTGTTGAGACAGCTTTAGAAGAAATATTTGTTTATATTTACCGCTCTCCTGAGCTTTTAGTGCCATGCATGGTGTAGGACATTTGTTGCCAGTCATCAGATCCAGCCATTTCTCACCGTCAGCAGGCCACATGCGTTATATTTTCAGAAAAAAACGTGCCAAATGTTATAAACGTTTGTCCTCTAAGCGTTACATAGACAAAAGCGACTCAACCTTGTCAGCCAACCCTTGGTAATCGTGCAACAAAAGAGTGGTTTGTAAAGATAGAAAATTACGCAATGTGTGATGACGCATTTTTAGGAGGTTGCATGTGCATTGTTTCGTGATAAAGAAGGTATTCTGCACCTTGACTGAGCTGTGGGTGGAAAACACCCACATTGAGAGAAACGTGCCGCCGCCGAAGGAATACTTGTTCAAAAGAATGTTTGTTTGATACCCATTTTTGGCGAGTATTCCTACGGTGTTGTCACTAAACTCGTCACAAATAGGTTTTGTGGGCCGAAGCAACAGTGGCACTTCTCTCTGGACACACGAAGCGCCCTGTGGCAGAAGGAAGAAAAGAGGGAATGAAAGAAGATAATAAAACCTCTCGTAACAATTTCCACCTCCTGAGATTGGTCAAAGTGGATGTGCATCACACAGTACCTAGGAGATGTCCTCTTCGCATAGACCCGTCGAGCCAGACCGTCCGTTGGAATACTTCCCGAGGGATATAACACAGGGGATCCTTTCTGGCGTCTGAGGCGTTTTTGTTTTTTGTTTTATTTGTTTAAAGTGATCTGATGCAGTTTCTTCTATTCTATGCAAGGCAACCTTCACAAATGATGTCCTTGGCCATTTTTATTTCGAAAATGAAATGCCGGGTATGACTGGCGCTTAACATTTTTAGCTATTTCGCTGCAGCACCAAAACCTTGTTGATCACGTGCAGTCCTTGTCCTACAAAATACAATAAAGAAGCGATGCGGCCATGATTATTATTGTAATAATTATAAGTATCGACAACCAAGGGTCCTATACGCGCGTGGAAATATTGATAACTTGCTGCTAATTACCGCGATTGCGTCATATTCCGCTCGTGAATGCGGTGGGAAATTAGACCACCAAATAGATGACGAAAACGTTCAATACTGGGAGATTGCGGTCTCCAGTAAAAAATATTATTGGGTAAAAATAACGCTCCTCCTCAGCATTTTAAAGATTGAAGTGGTGAGTCGGACATGCGGCAAATAGTTAACGTGCAGGATAAATTTTCCTTAGATCTCAGAGTGAGCAGTAAGGGGTGCTCATGTTTCCCGTGCAAGGTGCTTCTTGCAGATGCCTCTTCGAGACAGCGAAGTATATTCAGCCAAAGAAGCGATGGTAGCTTGAGAGAAGGTCCGGCGACGAAGACGGAGCGAGTGTGCCGCACACGCCAGCACTCGATTTCGAAATGTTATTGTTCGGGGCAACTCGAGGTGCTTGGTTTCTCAGGGCGTCCTTATCGTAAGCGGTGAAGGAATTGCATTCCTTCGTAATGGCCGCCAAGGACAACAGGCAACGCAGCTGAGCTGGTGTGCTCGTCGCCCTAAAACTTTTTTCTAGCTCGAGCCCCAATGCTCAGGCGCTCCTGGATGTAATGCGCCGCCCGTGTGGGTGGTCTCTGTGTCCCAATCTGAGGATGGAGGAGGTGCTTGTGGAAAATGTTTTTCGTGTTTCTGTACGCTTGTAATATATCGTTTTTTTCTGAAAAGCAGAGAAGGCCCTGATCAGCATAAAAAAAGAATTTGACGCCCCGATCATAGCATGTGCGTGCGAATGGGTCATCTTAAGGTTGTTTGAAAACGACTGAGCCAGACGATCAAATTGGGCGGAAGGGCGACGGATGGCTTCCAAGATTCTGGCGCCTGCTCCGTAGAGAAACAGAGAGGTGCCGTGTGCTGGCTTGATTCCACTAGATTCCGACCGTTGAACGAATGACGAGATTTTCAGTTTTTTAAGCTGGTTGTCCATGGCGACCTAACATGAACAACTTTAAACAAACGTGTACAGTTTGAAGAAAGTGCCTCCTTTCTTGTCATCGCTTTGCATCGCGGAGTCAATGAGCTTCCAAGAATGAAGAATAACGAACAAGTTTCTCCATAAAATAACTCCACCACCACTCCAGAGTCTCAGGTGCCAGTGATCGCAACAGACATCTGCTCAGTTCCATTTAAATATTTCTCCATATCGGCCCCACTGTTCAATTTGTTCATACTCTGCGATGTTCTAAGGTGCAGCAGAAAGGCGCAGCTAGCTGCCGCTGGCACTGTTGGAGGAGGCGGAGCAGGAGGAAGATGAGGAGGAAAGCAGGGTGGTTAACCCGTAAAAGAAACAGGTTTGCTACCCTACACTGGGGGAAGGGGGTGAGTCGATATAAAGGTTGTGAAGTTTCAGTTACTACAGTTACATCACAGACGTATCGCGTCTGTCAGGCTGCTCACAAATAAGCGCCTTTCGCAGAGAAAATAATTACCCAGGTTCGGTGCCCTCTTAACTGACAGTTTGTGTGGCAGCTTCAGCTGTTCCCATTACAGCAAAGACGTCGGTGAGCCGGAACGCGTCATTGTAGCCATAGCTAAAATTAGCTTTGGTCATGCTTCGACAGCTGGAGCCGGGAAATGCGTTCTTGCATAATCAATGGGCTATAGTTAGGTTGAACAATGTCCGGACTGGATTGTATTGTAAGTGCAAGTATATTCAATATATATTTAACATTAACGTGCAACTAAACTGCCTCAGACACCATTACCCAACCGCATTCAACGCCAGTTATCTCAGTTAGACGGGAGAGAACTCCAGCCTGTGTTGTCTCCGTCCCTCCATTCTGGTCTTTCTGGCCTTTTAATTTACTGTGTCCCACCTAGTGGTCTGCGGTCATACTATTTTGAAAAGTAGTTAGTTCGTCTCGCGGGTGCTGCCGAGAGGTGGCACTGTATAGTTCTTCTACGCGTCTAAGATCATCAGCCTAATGCGAATGAGGCATTAACTATTCTACTTTCCCATAAAAGCGGACTTACTTGACCTCGGTCATCTAAACCGAACAAATCACAAGAGAAAACGAAAACAAGGAAGGCTGCCTTGATCATTTATGGCCTCTTATTGCCATGTTTCGTTGGTTTACTAATATGCCATTGTAGGGAGCAAACTAGAAGAATAAATTATTTCTATGCTTAAAAATGGACAATAAAACTAACAATTGAACATAGAATAATTATTGCATTTCACTGTCCATACATGAAATTATAATTCCTCCACATTTGAGCTCATTCGATGCGGTAGATATTTTTAAGGTAAATTCTATTTATCATTTCGCAAGCAGCTCGGTGGTTTGTCCCCAATTTGTGCCGACGTCATAACGGCATATCATCCCCATGTCACCTCCTATTCGCGGTGTCGGTTGCACACTTGCTTCCAGGCCTTGCACGGTGGTCGCTGAGAGCTTTTTATTCTTCAGCAAAAAGATTTTTTGATTTCCATATACTCACATTTTTTTTAGAAGCGTTCACTATAATATGCAACCATATGATCCTCGGAATTGTTTTGGGCTTCCGTCCAGAGAATTTCGAAGAGAACGAAATCGATGAGCTCATGCCGTATATTTAAGCATAAAATCAAAATCACACAATCATATCTTATGTGAGTTAGCTCGTTTTAGTAACAAGCGTTCCCGCACTTAAAAACCAATATGTCAAATATTTCCTTCCGTCATGTGCGCCGCTAATGGGAGAGGGGTTAGCATTGTGTTGCTGATTGATCAAGCTATTGCTCATCGCTCTTTCAGTTCAAGAACGGAGAGGAAAACCCAGACAATCATACATTGATGCGCGAGCACACCTTGAGATATTAGAGGAGTAGACAAAACTTTTGAACTATAAGCGGTACCTCTTGGGATGCTGTTATGTGCGCGTGTTAGTCAACTTAAATATTTTCAGGAGGTAAAGCGCTTCTGTAAAACTATCTTTCATCCGGCCACTGCTAGCGCAAGAAAGGATGTGACAGTGACGCCGCTTCAATCCCATCATCGCAAAACCTAATGCAATTCGAATACACTTCATTGCCCGCACCGGACAAGAGCCTCCCAGTCGCCGCCGTCTCCGTCTCGCCTCTTTCACGGCCGCGCGCGTGCGACAACGACCGACTCCGGAGCCTAACCTTCCGTATCTCTTGTGCATGTCCAGCAAATTACTCGTGGGATCTTCAATGTAAACCTACACAATATAATGTTTAGTGTGTGAGCCCTAACCTCCCACAGGAATGCGCCGATTCATGGATTACAGCAGTGTCCCCAGCGTGTTTATTTAAACATGTTTTGTATATAACTGGATGTATGCTGCTCTTTCACACGGCAAAATCCAGGCTGAACTAGCAATACCAAAACATTAGCTGGGGTTTAGCTTTAGTTAAACCCGGTAGGTTGCGCAAGCAAAGCCGACGTAGCTTCCTCTTTCTGTTATTTCTTCTTTTTCTTTTCTGCTTCTGCTGCCCGGCGTGGCTACCGACCGGGTTTACCCGACGGCTTGAAGAGGGGCCCCATCAACGGTCTCTCTAATGGTCAAACGTGGCGGCCGGGTTTACGCGACGGGCTTTCGCAATAAAATAATCCATTTTTTTTTTCGCACCAGTTGTGTTGCGTCGGGGCCAAGGCGGCCACCGAAAAGGGAAACAAGGCTCAGGCGTCACCCGTCCACGATGAGGTGCCCGTTTATTCACGAAGTACTGGATATTTATAGGACACAGACAACGTCACAGATGACGACCCAGTCCACATTCATGACGCAAGTACAATCACAATTCACAGAAGGGAAACCTGAACAGGACAAAGCAGAAACAAGGACCGAATAGATAGAAATACACGATATAACATATTCTGCCTACGTTGGAGGAAAAAGGTAGAAGTACATTGTCATTTCATATTGCACAAGGGAGTAAAAAGTTTGAATTTAGAAATCGTACATTATATGGTAGGTACGCGCATGTAGAGAAAACACAGAGCAATCGTTTTTTGAAGCACACAAGTGCAAACGCATGCTCTCCCTCTCCTTGTACATAAAAAACACCTGGTCAGTCAGCCGCACACAAAGTCCACACACACACACAGTCCGGGCTCGCACTAGGCGACGGCCGCGGGGGCGGACCCAGGTCCGGCGGGAGTCTCCAGCGGCACCGCACAACCACTCCTGCCAAGGAACAGGGAGCACTGAGAGCTTGAAAAAAAATTCACATTAGAATGACTCACCAAACTCCTCTGGCGAGAGCGCTGCGCTTCCTTTTCACTAGGAGTGATTTTTGGATTTATTTCTAATGTCTGATTTATTTTTAATGTCGACTGTGCCTCTGATTTTAGGCACAGAACCGCATTTCCAAAAGTACCTCCAGGCAATAAAATTCCTTTCCAAATACTCCCCAAAACCTCTTACCAGTTGTATCCCCACAATGTCCTATGCTTCATTATCCCGGCATTTCTTCGCCCTTTGGCCTTAAGTGACTGCGCCTACATTCCAATGTTTGCCAATCCTTCGTTTACCCATAGCCTGAAATATTTATATTCTGCCACTGTGCGTATTTCATGGCCTTGTATTTTAAGGCCCTGATAAGTTGAGCCTTTGAAAATTATCAGAACAGACTAAACAGCGCTAAAACTGAAGCCTAGAGCGTCCCCTTCGTCTCCGGAATACTTAAGCAGAGTTTGCAATTCTTTCAGACTCTCAGCTAGCAGCACAATATCGTCTGCATACATCAAACCGGGGAGGCGCTGCTCTACCGCCTTTCCACCTAATCTATACGACAGGTTAAAACCTAGGTTACTTTCTTGTATCCTCCATTCCAGGTTTATCACATAAAGCATGAACAGCAGCGGGGATAGAGGACAGCCTTGTCTTAATCCTTTCCATACCTTGACAGCTTTCGTACTTCGTATCTCTTCCCATGTAATTTCTACTTTGTTATCCCGGTATATTTCCTGTAGGAATTCCATTATCTCATAACCGATAACTTCTTCTTTTAATATGTTCCACAGGAATTCCCTATTTACGTTGTCGTACACCCGTTTATGTCCAGGAAGGTCAAATACAAAGGTTTATTTTCCACTCTAGATATTTCGATGCACGGGGTAAGCACGAACAGGCTATCATCTAAGCTCCTACCATTTCTAAAGCCCTTCTGAAGTTCTCCGAGTATGTCGTTACTTTCTACCTATGCTTGCACCTTTAATTTCACCGCCTGCATGGCCAACCTGTACAAAACAGATGTTATGGTAATCAGCCTGTAGGAATTTATGTGCAACCGTTGTCCTTTCCCTTTATAAATCAAATTCATTTTACTCTGTCGCCAGATGTCCGGATTTTGCTTATTCGTTATGACTGTTTACGAAGGTTTTAACAACGTTTCTTTACTTTTTGGACCAATTTAAGTAATCAGATTGATCGGAATTCCATCTATTCCTACAAATGTGTTTTTAGGAATATTTTTTTCTGCCTTTTTCGTGTTTAGATTGGTCAGTTCTAAGCTGCTTTTTATATTGCTACCTTGTGTTGCTTCCTGATTTGCGGAGATTGCCCTATTGTCGCTCTTAAATGACTCGGCTACAGCTGATGTAATGTAGTTCACTGCGTTGTCTCCCTTTAAACAATTTCAATCGTTATCTTGAATCCGATCCTGCTTTCTTTGATTCTTCTTCCCTAGCCAGCTTATATGGTTCCAGAATTTTCTTGCTCTGTCTCTAGAGGCGTCGTGTATGTCAGCCATCCAGTGATCGATGGAACGCTTCATTTTAATTTGGACGAGGGCCTGTACCTTAAGTTTCTTTTGTCGATATGATTCCCATTTTTGGTCGATTTCCTCCTGAGATATCTATGCTTTCTTTACCACTGGGTGTTCCCTTGAAGCAGCCCGTCGTCATTCAATAGCTTCCCTGATTTCCTCATTCCATCTGCTCCGTGGCTTCCTCTTTCCATTCAAGCGGTTTGCTACTTTAACCTCCTTAATTTTCCTCCTTGTGAGTAGTTCTATATGTTCATGATGAGTCTCCCATGGGGTTTTTTTTTCTTTTGCTTCCTTTATGTCTGTTTCTATCTGCGTTATTTGATCGTCGTTTAATTTTGCGTTTACTTTTTGTCTAAGCTCCAATTATTTTTTCATCAAGGGCCCCATTGCAGACTAATATGTTTATGATCACATCCCACACTACTTTCCCCTTCTTCGTCTATTTCCATTTTTGTGACCTTGCTATAAATTCCCTGCGACATTAAACAGTAGTCAATGGTCGTCTGCCTGTTGCGGAATTCCCACGTGATTTGACCTTCGCATTTTGTTTCTCTATTTACTATAACTAGATCGTATTGCTCACAAAAATCTAGCATTAGCTCCCCGTTACAATCCGTGTATCCATCCAGATCGTCGATGTGGCCGTTCATGTCCCCCAGCAGAATAATATTGTCCCCGTCTCCAAACTGGCTTATATCGTCACTGGGACATTCGACAAGATTCTTGTTTTCTTGCCTGCATTGGTGTTCTATTCATGAATAAACTGCCCCTAGCCTTTTCCTTATGCCGGCAATTGTTCTTGATACCCAGATATGTTCTATACAAGATTATTTTATTCTTTGCCAAATTGTTCACTGGTGTATTAACATGCCTGCCCCTCCACCCTTTTTTTCCGTTCTCGTTACGTTGCGCCCTTCCCAGACGTAGCCTTCTATATGCGGCGGACCTTCTAGATCTCTGAGATGAGTCTCGCATAGAGCGTACACACCTATTTTGTCATCCTTCAACTGCTGTTCTATCGCCAGCCATTTCGCTCTTTTTCTACCTCCTTGCATGTTTATGTATCTGATTCTAGTGGTAAATTTCTTTTTTGTACTTTTTTTTTCTCGACCTCCTCCTTGCCATTTTTTTGTATGGATGGATGGATGGAATATAGGAGCGTCCCCTTTGTAACGGGGTGGTAGCAGTAGCTATCATGCTCATTTTTCTCCCTATATCTTAATTGTTGATTTAGAATGTAGGGTCCTCTGCGTAGCTTCACCTGGCGACAGATAGCGGAAATATTGTAAACACGAATAAAAGCGCGTGTAAAGCCTGTCGTAGCCGTTGCTTCAGTGGCACAATGTATTGGCACTGCTTACCTTCGCGCTCAGCGAATAAAAGATCTGTTCGAAACTTCTGTGTGCCACTATTTTTTTAAATCGCAACTTTAAAATAGGCTACCAACATCTTTTCGGGGGGCTGTCCCCTTCAGGTTGCATTATGTGATGTTTTTATTTCTTAATAGCTGCAAAACCTGCCGTGAACAGAGCCACGAACTGACAGCATGACAACGAATAAATTAGCTTCACCGTAATTATTTCCTGCCTTCAGTGAGTGTATGTTACCTTTATGTTGCGTAAAGATACACCCCTCGGTAACAATAGCCGCTTAACCCGCTCAGAGGCAACCAGTGAGAAGAACGAAGTTTCGGGACCCTACCGTTGTGGAGACGGAATTATGCGGGTCTGCGGCCCTATTAATGTGGTTTTTAGTGGCTTTTCTGCATGCTTCCTGTGTCATGTGAAAAGATGCGAATAAAGTGTTATTGCGTCGTGCCGTATCATCCAAAGGACACAAGTGAACGAGAAAGACCAGTGAAAGACAAGTGACGCACCAACGCAACCTGCAATCGAATTTGTAGTCTGCAATGCGTAGTCAACAACCTCTACAATGTAGTCCATAATCTCGATACCGTTTACTGAAACTCAAGGGAAGCAGTGCGAGACAGTCACATTGCATGGGGCCATTCTATCAGATGAGGAAATTCTGAGCGGGGTGATGTTGAACAATGTGGGATACTCGCGGTAAGATCGGGCACAGCTGCCATTATCCGCCATTCTACGAACTTTACTCAACGCTTTTGACGTTGGAAACATTCAGAATATTTGAAATATCAGGCAGAGTGGAATAAAAGAATAATGCTTAGAATCATCCCGACTTGAACAGTTTGTTTTTTGAACAATTTCACCGCAATGTAATCCTTAATTTTAATTGTTTTTACTACCAAACGTGTCCTACTTTTCGTATAAAAAATTTTCTGTATGCCACTGACGTCTTCCGTAAGGTAGACGACTCATGACTCGAAGTTCCACGCGGATCCCATCTAATTGGCACAGCATGTAGCGACTGGATAAATGTATCACTGCGGAGAAGTGCAAAATAAATAAATAAATGTCTTTTTCATCTTTGCTGCGAGCCCACGCAGCATCCACGCTTCCATACTCTTCCTCGCACATCATCTTCGCTTTAGCTCATTGATCAAGAGGTTCATGTTCTTATTCCATCGACGTAGGATCGATGCCGGCCGCGGCCACCGCGTATCGACGGAGGCGGAACAAAAGGCGCCAGGGTACTGGGAATATCAGTGGAAGGAACCCCTTTCATTACCCCCCCCCCCCCCCCCCACTGTGGTAAAATTAAGGCGGGAGACCTCCTCTATGGCATCCCACATAGGTGACGCCACTTTGAGACGTTACACCATGTAGATGAAACTTTTGCTCACAGGCCAGGATCAACAGAAGATGGCATTTTGCATTTGTAAAGAGCGGTTTAGTGAACCTTGTTGCCCAACTAAAGCAAGGCAATCAGCATCTCTTATTTGGAAATTTGTGAGTGTCAACAGTAACGAAAGATAGGCAGATTTTGCAAAGCTTCAAAAGAGATTAAACAAAATATTGGGGTCTGAAAGCTACTCGTTCATAACGAACGGAAAGCAGTGCAGACTGTTGTCTGTTGTTCATTTCAAGGATGAACATAGATCTAGGATTGGAAATTTACAAATAGTACGGAAGAATATAACTGCTCGTGCTCAACCTCTGGTGCCGCTCACCAAGGAATTGTCTGATACGTGCATGTCATTTCGTCGAGCTCGAACCCTTACTGTTCGTGAGCAATGAAAATCAAGATCCCTGTGATCATCTGAGAACAAATATGATCATTCAGGTCATTCTCAGCACCACTCCACAGGCGCCAGCTTCTTAGGCATCCACATCAGGAGCGTTGCGAGGGGTGCGGACGACATTCTATCGCAGGATGTCGCCCGTACCTGCCGGCACCGCGGAACGTAACACTAGGCGGCGCTGTCTCAGACACGCCAATGCAGCCGCCACCTGATGCTTCCGGCCTTTGTAGCCGTCGGCACATTCTTCTCTCAGCCTGGCAGCCTCTACCTAGAATCCTAGGCAACGCCTGTCCGGTTGCTGACTGCCTTGTTCGTCAGCCAGCACCCGGACGCGCATAGCACGATAGTGAAATTGTTTTCTCTCCAGTGATAAGGTTGCAGACGTGAGACTGCATCACGGCACCGGCGAAGCTATGGGAAACGACTGTTCGTAAGTAATATTTGAAACAGTCGAAAGGACCCTAGGTTATGTAAAGAAATAAATTGTCTAGAAATCAAGTTTTACCTATCTGCGTATGACACATTTCACTATGAACACTTATTCGGCTGTATTATTAAAAGTATGCAGCCGTTCTTCAGATATTAAGATGAATGATGAATGACCGAGACACTCTTCCTTGTAACTCAGATATCCTTGCCGTAGCAGCGGGTGTAAAGTGTTACAATATTGAAAGGCTGTAAAATTTACAAGAACAACATTATTGAGTTAAAATCACTGGTATTACCAATACGAATCAGAAACATGCAGTTTGCTTCGTGAAAAGTGGAATACAGCAATTAAAATTACAGCATACAAGCACAGGAAGAATACACGCAAGAAGAATACACATAAGCTTCACGGCAACCTGGTTGACGACGAGGGTATCTCAGACCGAAGGCCGAAAGGAGGGATATGTGTTGAGTGAAGATGCAGCACTAGGTCGAGGTCTAGTTGGGCGTAATGCGAAAACACGCGGTAAATAATATGCGTGCAGTAAAATGAATTACTTGATAAATAAAAAAAATTCTTCCCCTTTGTTGCTGCTACGACTGCTGTGCAGCGCGCGTACACTTATTTCATACTTTAATCGGCAAATTTCAAATTCGGAATAGGTGCGAAAATGTGCAGTAAAACGAGGGTGCGTTCTTTGTCAACTCCTTCCTGAGCTCAATTTTTTCTTCAGCGATACGGATGACCGTAATTAGAAATCTTTCTGACCAATTTCTGATAGCTGTCTCGTAAATCAACATTGGAGACGAATTCACATTAGCCTGCATCGATAGGTTACCGCAATGTAACCGCAATGCGCCCAAGTTAAACTTTTAAGAGGCGCAAAAGGCTAGGAAATTAAGTACAGGTTTCTCATCGCCGATCGCTTACAAAAGTGCATTGCGCCGACAATTATGAAGTATAGGTTTCTCACCACTGATCGCTCACGAAAGTGCGTTGCGCCGACAGTGTTTGACCACGGAGTCCACACTACATGACACAGAACCAATAATATCAGATGTTAGATCGCAGCGCAGAGTCCGTTTGGTGTAGACGTCACGAAATATTTGTAATGAAGAGAAATTTTTAAATTTTGTTTTCTCGGCAATAAATTCGCCTTTCGCTTCCGATCGAGTATTAAGGAACGCAGACACAGCCACTGAAATGCACTTTTGGTATCAGTGAAGTGTGCCGCTGTTTTTATTGATTTCAACTTCACGGAATATGCTTTTCCTAAATTTCCATTGCCTGTTGACGCAGTTTATATATCGGCAGTTCTGAGAGATCGGTGAAACAAAACATGTCACCATTAGGAAATTTCTCTGATCTTCGGCGTTAGCAGTTAAGCAATTGTTCAGCATTTCGTTTCCATAATGATGACATAAAAACTTTCGGCAGCTTTTGAATGCTGACCAGCGAAAAGTGCAACGTGTTATTAAGTGTGCACTTCGGCGCCACTTCTGGGCGAGGATTTACAAGGAGTATTTGGTCTCGAGCAGCTTTTAGCTACGCAGCGCCCTACGGTCTAGCGTAAGGACAGCTCAAGTGCTCCAGAAAAGTTTTTTGCCCTCGTGGCCCACAGTTATTCTTTGTACCTGTGCATCCTACTGGCCGTGTAATTCAGGGGGCACCAGAACAGGTCAACTGCGAAGGTGTGTACAAACTTAGCATGCCTTTCTGTCCGAATTAGCCATGGTATAGGCTGCGGATAAGGCCTTCAGTGTTGTCTGATCTCGTTTTTTCTACCGATGACAGCGGGGAAGAGGGAAGAGACAGTCCAAGTTTCATGTCGCTGCATGTCACAGCGAAACACAAATCTGGTAAACGTTCATGAAGCAATTAACCCGACTCGGAAGGGAAAACGAGAAAGATGCTTTATGCCCCGCACTGGAAGTTTCTTCGCCATATTTACGCGAGAAGACGGCGGAACATGCTCTCATGTGACAAGCGGCCCTCCCACTCAGCCAGACTTCCTGTGCGCGGGAGGACAGGCTGTTACCTGATAGTGGCAAAGACAGCGGCTTGTAACTGCGTCGGCTGGGGGCGCGGCGATCACCTGAATCACAGGGAAATCCCCGAAGATCTCTCATTGGCCGCGACCAGAAGATCACGTGATCGTGCTTGGAGGAACTGGTTGCGTGTGGCATAGAGGCACTCAGTCGGCCCAACCCCGCTTGACAGCCAGACGTGCTCCTGCGCAGAGCAAGCCACTGCGCTCACATATCCGCACTGGAGGGAGGGTGTTCCCAAGCGGTAAGTTTTTCCTCTGTTATGCTCCTTGAAGCATTCAACTAGCATATGATGCGGCTGCCTATAGTCAACATACGCTCTGAGAAATATCTGCCCATATTTATGCAGATATTATGCAGATAGAGATCTGTATAGAACTCTTCGGATAGTCAAAGTAGCCGAAGAGTTCTATACAGATCTCTACAGTAGCCAAAGTAGTCAGGACCGTAATGAGATTGGCGGTAGGGAAAAACAGTCAGACGTTCCACCAGTGACGAAGGACGAGGTCAAGAAAGCACTAGAAACTATGAAAAGGGGGAAATCAGCTGGATAGGATCAGATAACTACAGATTTGCTGAAGGACGGGGGGGAAATCGCGCTAGAAAAACTGGTCACCCTGTATACGCAGTGCCTGGTGTCATCGACGCTACCGGAACCATGGAAGAATGCAAACATTATCCTCATTCCCAAGAAAGGGGACTCTAAGGACCTTAAAAATTACAGACCAATCAGCTTACTGTCTGTTACGTATAAGGTATTTACTAAGGTAATCGCTAATAGAATCAGGACAACCTTAGACTGCAATCAAGCAAAGGATCAAGCAGCGTTTCGGGAGCGGTACTCTACTATCGATCATATCCATACCATCAATCAGGTGATAGAAAAATGCTCGGAATATAACCAGCCCTTATACATAGCATTCATTGATTACGAAAAAGCATTTGACTCAGTTGAAACCTCGGCGGTGATGCAGGCATTGCGAAATCAGGGGGTAGACGAGCCGTACGTGAAAGTGCTGGAAGATATATATAGTGGCAGCACAGCAACCATAGTTCTGCATAAAGAAAGTAACAAAATTCCCATTAAGAAAGGTGTTAGGCAAGGAGACACAATCTCCCCAGTTCTATTCACAGCTTGTCTAGAGGAAGTATTTAGAGATTTGGAATGGGAGCAGTTAGGGATAAGGGTAGATGGAGAATACCTCAGTAATCTGCGATTTGCTGATGACATTGCCTTGCTAAGCAACTCGGGGGATGAACTGCAAATAATGATTGATGACCTAGACAGAAAAAGTAGAAAGGTGGGCTTGAAAATCAATATGCAGAAGACTAAGGTAATGTTCAACAGCCTCGGGAAGGAACAGCAGTTTACATTAGGTAGCGAAATACTGGAAGTAGTAGGCGAGTATCTCTACTTAGGACAGGTGGTAACCGCTGATCCGGACCATGAAAAGGAAATAACAAGAAGAATAAGATTGGGATGGAGCGCATTTGGCAAGCACTCGCAGATTATGACTAGCAGCCCACCGGTATCGCTCAAGAGGAAAGTATACAACAGTTGCATCTTGCCTGTACTCACCTATGGGGCTGAAACGTGGAGGCTGACCAAAAGAGTTCTACTTAAGTTGAGGACAACCCAGAGGGCTATGGAACGAAAAAATGGTAGGGGTAACATTAAGAGATAGAAAGCGTGCAGAGTGCGTCAGAGAAATAACTCAAGTTACCGACATTCTAGTGGAAATTAAGAAGAAGAAATGGACATGGGCAGGACATGTAGTGCGAAGAGAGGATAACCGATGGTCGCTAAGGGTAACAAACTGGATTCCAAGGGAAGGAAAGCGTAGCAGGGGGCGGCAGAAAGTTAGGTGGGCGGATGAGATTAAGAAGTTCGCAGGGGTCAAGTGGATGCAGCTAGCTCAGAACCGGGTTAAGTGGAGAAATATGGGAGAGGCCTTCGCCCTGCAGTGGGTATAATCAGGCTGATGATGATGATGATGATGATGATATTTATGCAATATAATTTAAATGGGGCATTGAGCGTGAAGGGCAAAGCTCCCGATTTTAAGGCACACTTCTGAATATGATACATTATATAGCATGATCACTAATGCAATTAATATGATATTTTTTATGTTCGGGGCGTGGGAGCCCCGTGAGCGAGGTACTTCTCAACTCGGTTGCTGGGTGGAGATTGGCGGTATATTTTACATTAGGCAGAGAGAGGAAAAGAGGAAAAGAAAGAAACGCGAGTTCTTTAAGCATTGCTTTCTCGAGCCTTGTTCGCGCGCACGGGCCGAGGACGGTCCACTTCGAAGGAACCATACGGCTCGAGGTTTCTTGGCCCGCGTCTTGGCGGAGCTCGATCTTGCCTGGACTCGTTTTGTGGGTCGTCGCAGGGTGGCGTTGCGCATTCATCTTGCAGGCCTCAGCATTACCCGAGCCTCAAGCATTACTCGTATGTGCACGGCTGATATATAATTCTGGCGAGTTTCAAAGCGCTCTTTATGGTTCCTTCAAGCCATTGAGAACTTTGCCAATTAGGCTGTGTTGTCAACTGAGGGTGGTGCGCCTGCCACATGAAATATTATCGCTTTTCGCTCATCTGTAGTGCCAAAGTAACAGCGGGTAAAGTTTATTGATCATTATTTATAAATACCGCCTCATTAAGATTCGTTTTTATGCCTGGAAGCTCTACATAGTGCCTAATAAAGTATTGCGCCAGCATGCTATGCATGATACGCCTTTTAAAATATTGCACGTGCATAGTCGTACATGACAGAGGTGAAGGAGCAAACGAATGCTAGCTGGAGCATAACTCAGTTTGCATATGCTCTATGAATTTTACCACCTTAAAACGGCATCGCCTGTAATGCACGCCGTAGGGAACTGCTCCTCTAATTACGACCAGCTGGGGCTCTCTAATGCGCTCTGACATTAAACTCTACACGAGAGCCTTCAGCTTCCCCTTTATCGAAGCGTGGTGGTCGCGGCCGTGGTCGAAGCTACGTCTTAGGGCTAAGTAATCAAGATTCCTAGTCACTGAGCTGCCGCTGTGGGGCACAACACCGTTTTCCTATTTGTAAGTCTTGAATAAATACTAACAGTGTAGCGAGATCTCGAGACTTCTGCAGCCAGAAGACAAGTAAATTTTATTTTGAAGATATTGATATGTTCGACAGCGTTGCGCAGCTGCTTGTGCCAGCGTCACAGCCTGTAATGAAATCGTATGTATTTGTTGCTTCTCTGGCAGATACTAACTGCGCTCAACCGTCTTCCCCGCCGACCTATCCCTCAAAACCCGGAAATAACAATTTTTAATGCTGATCGTAGTTTTTATACTCCCGAAAAGAAACTATAAAAGGGAGCCAAAAAAGAACGACTGACGACCGAAAACTTAAGCGTTTTGCCTAAGCAACCATCGGCCCGAATTTCGCCGATTTAGTTACAATAAAAAAGTCAAAACATATGCATCAACAAGCACAAAATCAAAAAAGTGAAAACAACACATGTGCGTTTATCACTTTTAAAGTAAGTCTATAAAAAACGCTGGCGCATTACTTCTAATAAACGGTGATTTCCGTTTAGTGACCTACATGGTAGACGACATTCGGATATCGCGTAAACGAGGGAACAGTCCGCTTCAAATTGCTGTAGTATTCCCCAAAGGAGGGAAACTGACGCACAGCATGCGCCTGTATGCATAGATAGTAGAACGCGTTAACGACATAACAGGCGAAAGCTTGCTCACGAAGACGTATTGTACGCGTGGCTCTAGCGCGGTCACCGCTCCCCGCACCGCGCGCGCCCGACAGACAGCGCTTTGTGTCGAACGTAGGAGCGCACTTGCAGCCTGCGTGCGAGGGTAAAAGAATCTGGTGTATAAAGTTCAGTTAGGAATCAGCGCGCCCTGTCTTTCAATATTTTCTGCGTTTTTTAGCGCGGATTAATAATTGTGCAATGAACATCAACCAATTAGCACAGCTCACCACTCTACTCCACACAGCGCACAACTGGATTGCTTGGGAAAAAAGGTGTGTGGTTGAGAGAGGGGGGAGGGGAGAAAGATTTATGTAGCGTGAATTAACCTGTTTTCACATACCTTCCGATTTAGCACAATACAATGCAACGTTTATTCAACATCTAAGGGATGTTTGTGGCACGGACAAAAAGCGAGAAGTCTTGGCTAAGGTCCGTACCTTAATACATGGTAAGCTTTGGCAACACATGGGAGATAAACAAAAATGCTCCAGATGGTGCAGAATATAAAAATATGAAATAGGGATTCGATAAAGCATTACGGGATAGGTGAACACATACTAGTCAAAACATGAATGCGTGTGAGTTTTAAAAACATACTGGAGTGAAATGATTAGTAAGGAAAGTTATATGCAAGTTTAGCCATTCAGGAAACGTGATTGAAAGACATCAGGAATAAAGAATAAAGAATGTAACAAAAAAAAATTAAACGTGCCGAACTTTCCAAACATTCAAACACTGGGTGGTATTTCAGTTCTGTACATATTGTTACGGGGATGCATATATTGTAACTTGCGCTGCGATGGGCGGATCTCGGCGCAAAGACGTGAGCGGCCGTGCACCATCAACTTTATCAGCATCGTAGGCTTCCAGAACACTTCATCGTTCACGCGTTCTTCGGTCGTCGTGTCTTCTTCCTGTCTCCTATTTCTTTGCGCTGTGTTTATTTCATGATAGTTATGAACCAACTAGCACAGACCAAGACCTTAATCGTCGTTCTCGTCGTCTGGGAGCACACCACATCATCGGTCACGCGTTTACCGGTTACACTATCCCCTTCGGCAAAGGAAACGTCCCGATGCGTATTAGGCGTGCAGTGTGGAAAGGGAATAATACGATTTGAGGCGGGCCACATGTATAATTTCGGAAGTGGGGGCAGCGGATTGTCACTTTGAGCCTAGCGGTGTAATCTCATTGGTGGCATCGATCACTGGGCGTAGTACATGACAAGGACCTGCGTAGTGCGGCAGAGGTTTGTCGCACAACCCCACACGAAGGCACGGAAGGCAGAGCAACACCAGAGATCCGGTATGATAGCAATTATCAAGGTGGTGAGCGTCGTTGAGGCGTTTTTGCGCTTCTTGAGACGCAGAGCTTGTGACGAGCAATCTGGCGAGTGGCATCGGCTCAGGCGATGGTATCACGGGCAAACGTTGTGACGTAGCCAGGGACGGGAAGCAAAGTGTCGAAGCGCAGTAAGGGTTCTCTTCCCAAGAGAAGATAGAATGGAGAATACCCAGCAGTGTCATGGTGCGAAGAATTATAGGCGAATGGGACAAATGGCCAACTAATGTCACCATTGCGGTGACTGTCGGATACAAATATGGCGAGCATGTCGGTGAGGGTGTGGTTAAGATGTTCCCTAAGGCCGTTCGTCTGAGGGTGATACGCCGTGGTGAACTTGTGCCGAACGGTTCAAGAATGAAGTATTTCGTCAACAACTCGGGAAAAGAAACAGCGGCCACAGTCGGTAAGCAGCTGACATGAAGCCTAATGAAGAAGTATTATGTCGTGCAGAAGGAAGTCGGCAACGTCAGTGGCGCAGCTAGTTGAAATGGCACAAGTGATCATGTAGCGCGTGGCATATTCGGTGGCCACAGCAATCGATTTGTTTCCTGACATGGACTCAAGCACGACATGAGATGCCCAGGGGCTGTTCGAAGGTTCGATGATATCGTGGCAAACATCTTGTCCACCTCTAGCTGGATGAGTTGGCGCTCAGAAAGGGACACACGCCTCCGATGTACAGGTCTTGAATCGCCGCTGTCAACGCGGTGAGTCACAACTTATGTTTGGCCCAGCGAACCGGTGGCAAAGTCAAAAATCTCGGTGAAGGAGAAAAAAAGATTGTATAAGTCCTGAGCATTTTCAGGGCTAAGGTCGGAGGCAATCATCGCAGAATTAGGGCCCGTAATTGCGGTGAAGAGTACGGGTGCTTGAAGTTAGCTGGAAGGTGAGCCAGGTGTGAATGCACAAATGCTGCAGTCTGTGTGGGGAGATAAGGCAGCAAGGGATATTCCTTCGGGAAGAACTTGGGGTGATAGAATGAAGTTCATGATAGGAAGGTAGGTGCTATACTGGGTAACGCCTACAATAAGTTAGAAAGAACAACGTTGCAGTCGAGAAAGACATCGGTTATGGGGCAAGCAACAAAGTCACCGTCAGGCACAGGCGGGAAAGGTGACAGAGGTAGATAAACAGCAGTCAGGGGTCTGGCGAGTGAACTCACTGCAACGAAGGCGGGGTGCAGATTGATGATGTCTCAGCAGAGAGTAGGTCCAAACGAAGAAGGCGGATTAGGCAGTCGATAGGGGCAGAGTGGGCCGTTAAAAGTCAAGACCGAGGATCACATTGTGAGGGAACTGGCGAGGAGGTGAAAAAAACAGGGATGTGATGACCGGCAATGGCGACTCGAACAGTGCAGAGGCTAGTGACGGCAGCAGTACTGCCATCGGCAACACGAACGGTGGGCGAAGCGGCGGGGACCTGTACTCTTTCGAGGCAACGGCTAAAATATGAGCTTATGATCGAGACTTGGGCGCCAGTGTAAATGAGGGCAGAGACAGGAACAGCATCCACAGAGGAGGTTACAGGGCGAGAGGAGAGGAGGTTACAGGACGAGAACATGCGCAATAGATGATTTCCCGGTCGGGGTACCAATGCAGCGTCACCTCCGGGAGCTGCATTGGCTAGTTTCGCATGAAGCGGCCGGCGGAGGATGGTGAGGGACTGCGATGAGGAAAAGGTGAATGGGAACGGCCGGCTAGCGGAGAATGAGAGCTACCAGACACAGGAGGAGACGGAGTGGTCTTGGTGTGGGGCAGCTCATAACGAGGCGAGAAACGGCGGGGGCCGTAGTCGTAGTAGCGGCCAACGTCCCAGGTAGCACAAAGTGGGCTATGACGTGGGGGCCCGCTTTGGGCCCCTGGGGGCAGCCCATACGGGGCCCATGCGGGATTTGCAATACGTACCCAGCGGGACTCCGCGTGGGCTGCCAAATTTTGCCGCGATTGGCCCCAATATGTATCCGTGGGGGCAGCCCAATAGGGCTGCTCGCATTGAGCCCAGATAGCCGAATGCGGGCAGCATACCGGAATCAATAATGGGTCCCTCATTTATGAAGGCAGTGCCGCCCCATTGATCACGGTTTTAATTTTTAAGCCGATTAATCCCTCCAGTACCTGCATTGTACCGGCGCGGGCTTTGCTGATGCCAGTTCGTTTCGGGCTGGCCCACGTGGTGACCTCTTGGGTTGAATCTGGCATTTCCGGGGCTGCAAAAAATAGCAGTATTGAAGTGTGAAACATTGAGCACTATTTCATTACCTTACATTAGACACTCAGTAACACAAGAAACATTTATTCAAAACACTACAATAATCTGGGGGGGCCGCATCGCGCCTCAAATGTTGATCTCAATATTTATTTCGGTGGTGTGTGTAGAATAATAATGGCGCCGGAAATATTTTGAGGTAGGTCAGAACATAGTCGTAAAGCGGAACAGTTACTGCTGCATATTTTCCGCCACTACTGCAAATATATTAACGTAAATTTTAGAGTAAACCTAGATAGTCTTTATTCATGGCATGGATATGCATGAAATAGTTATGTGAGAAATCCAGATGATGCAATTAGCGGCGGGTATAAGATGAATTACATGAATAAAATGGTGCCTGAAAGATAGGGTGAAGGCGTTTCAGACCGGTAAGCCCGCCTACGGCCAATTTGGGGCCCAATGCGGCCTTTCATGGGCAGCCCCAAATGGCCTTCTCTTATTTGTACCGCATGGAGTACGAATATAGGCTGCATTTGCCCGAAATCAACCCAAGAAATACAAATCTGGGCAGCATTGAGACATGACTGCCTTTCAGCCCGGATGCAAACCATGCGGGACCTCTTCAGGTTTTGCGTGGGCAGCCTCATTTGGGATAGCCTGTGTACTATTCGCTTTAAGCCCACATTTACATCGGATGTGCCCTGAAGTGCCCCAAAAGAGACCGATGCGGGCAGAAGGGGAAGGAGCACTTTCCTGCCCCGCTACAGGCCATGCGGAAATTGTCTAGGTTTTTGATGGGCAACCCCATTTGGGGCAACCCAGGAATGTTCTGCATGAAGCCTACATTCCATTTGACCTTCCCTCGAGAACCCCTCAAGAGTCCCATGTAGGCAATGCGCGGGCATACCCGCATTTAGCCCCACCGCGGCCCATGCGGGACCTATTGCGCTTTTGAGTGGGCAGCCCCAATTAGATTAGCCCAGGCTTTTTCTACACAAAGCCCGAATTTTCTTTGCATCGGTCCTAAAATGCCCCAAGAGGGACCGTTGAGGGCCAGATGTGGGAATATGTACTCAGTTGGCCCTTTCCACGCCTATATGATGCCCAGATGGAAAAAGCAGGGGCAAGCCCAATTTGGGCTTCCCCGCTTGATTCCTACAGGGGACCTTCATGGGTGTCATCATGGTTGCCTAAGCCCAACTTGCCCGTACGGGCCCCAGGTGGGCCACGCAATGTGTGCTACTTGGGGTAAATGATGGTGCGCTGCTCATCAGGATTGCGATATCGGTAACATGGCATGTAGCGGCTGCCTGGTGTAGCGGAAGCGGCCATGGGAGGGACGGGGCTCGAAATCTGGAGTTCCACGGTACGGTAACAGGGGAAACCCAAGTTAGCAACATCTTGACGGCCAATGGCTTGAATGAGAGGTATAGTCGCTAGGTTGATGTCCGAGAAGGGTGGGTTAGATACAGAAGGAGCGAGCACTTCCAGTTCCGCCCATCGCTGCGCAAGTTTCATTAAATACATACAAGTAATATCTTAGTGGAGGTCGCGGGTTTGACACGACCTGACGCTCCGCAGCAGTCGTCACCTCGGAACTGTCACGATGAACCCAACGTGGCTCAGTCCACCCCGTACCTCCACCAAGATGTTACGAGGATGTTACGCTTAACTTGCGGTGCGATGAGCTGAACTTGGCGCAATGACTTCATCGGCCGTGCTGCATCCACTCTGTCAGCGTCGTCTTCTTCCAGAACACTTCGTCGTCCACGCGTTCCTCGGTCGTCGTCGCTGTCTGTGAGCTCACCACTTCGTCAGTCATGCGTTTCCCGGTAACAATATTTATTCCGCGCCCTCTTCAATGAATGCACTCAATATATGTATTGTCCTTTGCGAAATCCTTCAGCCATATAAGCAGTTCAAATTTTAGCATTTGCTTTTCATATCAGGCATGACATTTCCTTGTTTCCATTCTTCTCGGTTTTGAGACGGGTACATAAGGGTTGCTTGTTCAGGTTAGCTAGTAGTTTCAAGGTATTAGTCCTTTTTGTTCTTTCAAACCTGCATTTCCTAAAGCTCTGTAGATATACATAGATTTTACGCTGACCATATTTAGCTGCGTAAAGATCTCCTGCGTATGGCTTAAATAAGGTGCTTTACAAACTTTGCACATGGCTTGTTCCTCTAGCAAGTGAAGGTCGTGAATACAGTACTCGTAGTGGTTCCCCGTAAAATACGCCCTAGCTGAGTACTGAGGAGAATAAACAGTTTTAAATCATAATGTTAATCGGATAAGTGAAACAATGTTGGCACATGAGGCTTATTGTATTAGAAAGTTTTTTGATGAGGTGATTTATATGAGCATCCCAGGAGAAATGTTCATAAAAATAAACACCGGGTGACTTGAAACTTTCAACAACCTCCATCTCTCTGCCGTAGATACAACTGGCGGTTATGCACAAACTTTATTTCTTGGGTGGAACATAGCAGCCTTGGAAGCGGTAATATTTAACTTTGATGCATTTATTGCTTCCCACGTTCCAACTAGGTTTAAGTGTACCATTAGCACGGCAAGACAAATCTAGACCTGCTCTAAGCATTTAAATCGGAAGGTAATTTGATATGTTGTTACTGTCTTTTTCTCTATATACTACTGTGCCTTCTGCACATTTGCATGTTCCGAGGAAACACACCAGAAGTAAGACAAATATGCGCCAAGATATGCTCGATTAGGTTGACAACATATTTTGTAGGAATGATTTGAAAGCCCAATTGTCAGAGGACGTGCAGTTTTCCAAACTGATACTTCATATTCCGGGGCCGGTTCAAAAAACGCGGTTTGTTGGAAATAGCGTTTTGTGAAAGATAAGTGGTCTAGACCGAAGGACGATGAGAAAAGACCAAAATAGTGGTTTTTGAATGTGTAAGCTAAGTCCTCCTCTGAGATTTCTACGTCATTATTGTTTAGTTTTGCAAGCATCCCAGGAGCTTTGCCCAATATGTGGTTCAATCTACGCCTGAAATCACCTGACTGCTGATTCTAGAAATTTAGAAGATAATATTGATAACGATAACGGGTACAGCTCTCCCTTTTAAAATTTAAAAATATTCGTGTCCCATTTTGCCGCGAATAAGCGAGAACGGTCATTAGTAATCCGGAAATACATCGATATATCAAGAAATTCATTTTGCAAGATGGCCGATGACAACCGGTAAAAAGAGTGAATGTGGTTTGTTTGACGTGTGCGAGTTTTGAGTGGTAGAAGCATAGATGTTCGTTACACTCCATATCCAGCACGGGCAAAACCAGGGCAATCATATCACGTGGCCCAGTCTTCTGTTTCAGCGGAAGTTTTGTGAATAGTCGTATACGCGATTATATAGAGAATGTGCTTCTTTGCAGTGACTACAGCTTTTCTTTAAGCCCCGCCGGGATGGCGCAGCGGTTACAGCGGTTACAGGTTATAGTACCCAAGGAGGCGGGATCGAATTCCGGCCATGGCGGCTACGTTTCGGTGGAGGGCAAACAGAGTAACGCCCGCGTGCTATGCAATGTCAGTGCACGTTAAAAAAAACCTCGAGGTCGCAAATTCCGGAGTTCTCCCGTACGGTGACTGTCATACCCTGAGTTGCTTTGGGACGTTGAACCAAGCAAATCAAACCACACCAAACCTTCTCTTAGGTGCAGCTGCTACAAATGATTACCATTGTAGGGGGTCTATTTGTCTTAAGTACGTACCACAGCTCGAATGAGACTGCAGCCATGAAATTAGGAGACGCCTGCTTCTGGGAAAAAGAGCCATGGTTAGCCTTGACCGCCTAGTAAAGAGCAGAGACATTAGTCTGCCAACCAAGATCCGTATAACTTGTGCTATGGTCTTTCCGGTTGTGATGTATGGATGCGAGAGTTGGACTGTGAAAAAGGCTGACCGCCTAAGAATTGACGCGTTTGAATTGTGGTGTTGGCGAAGACTCTTGAGAGTTCCATGGACTGCCAGAAGACCAAATCAGTCGATATTGTCGACCATAAACAATGACTGCTCATTGGAGGGTCAAATTTTAATGTTAAAGCAAAGCTACTTTGGTCATATGATGAGAAGAGAGGAGTCGCTGGAGAAAGATTTGATGTTGGGAAAAGTTGAGGGTCGCCGGAGAAGGGGTAGGCAGCGAACGCGATGGTTAGATGGCATCCTCGAGGCACTGCAGATGAAGTTATGTGATATTAGGAAGATAGTGAGAGACCGGAAAGCGTGCCGTGACATGGTCCATAGGGTCACGGAGAGTCGGACACGACTGAATGACTGAACCGACTGAACTGAACACCTCTTTCTGGTGCGCGAGACAACTGTTCTCTCTCCGTGAAAAAATGAATCTTTCAGATTCCGCGATGCTAGTGGTGACCTTGCCTGCAGTAGAAGAAGAAGCAGCGAACGATACAGCTGCACCTGCGCACAGCTTTTCAATGCGGCCCCTTCAAAAGAAAGTCATGCACTATTGAAGCAAAAGCTTCCCTGCGGTAGCAGTGTTACGTTTCGCGTTCGCCGCAGTTTAACCTTCAGCCGACCTTCAGCCACGTGCTCAGCGGTGCTCGGCCTGATCGCCTCTCGCTTCTGCGCACGTGTGGTGCGCGGAGAAGCGGCTGTTCATTATTCTGCAGCTGCTTCGCTTCTTCTTCTACCTCGAAAACTCGCCTCTTTCTCTAGTTCTTCACACGCCTGGCAAACTTTGTACCGGAACATAACGCAAGTTGTACCTCGTACGTCAAAGTCACTCGTACGTGAAAGTGCTGGAAGATATATATAGTGGCTGCACAGCAACCATAGTTCTGCATAAAGAAAGTAACAAAATTCCCATAAAGAAAGGTGTTAGGCAAGGACACACAATCTCCTCAGTACTATTCACAGCTTGTTTAGAGGAAGTATTCAGAGACTTGGAATGGGAGCAGTTAGGGATAAGGGTAGATGGAGAAAATACCTCAGTAATCTGCGATTTGCTGATGACAATCCTTGCTAAGCAACTCGGGGGATGAACTGCAAATAATGATTGATGACCTAGACAGAATAAGTAGAAAGGTAGGCTTGAAAATCAATATGCAGAAGACTAAGGTAATGTTCAACAGCCTCGGGAAGGAATAGCAGTTTACATTAGGTAGCGAAATACTGGAAGTAGTAGGCGAATATGTCTACTTAGGACAGGTATTAACCGCAGATCCGGACCATGAAAAGGAAATAACAAGAAGGATAAGATTGGGATGGAGCGCATTTGGCAAGCACTCGCAGATTTTGACTAGCAGCTTACCGGTATCGCTCAAGAGGAAAGTATACAACACTTGTATCTTGTCTGTACTCACCTATGGGGCTGAAACGTGGGGGCTAACCAAGAGAGTTCTACTTAAGTTGAGGACAACCCAGAGGGCTATGGAACGAAGAATGGTAGGGGTAACATTAAGAGATAGAAAGCGTGCAGAGTGGGTCAGAGAAATAACTCAAGTTACCGACATTCTAGGGGAAATTAAGAAGAAGAAATGGACATGGGCAGGACATGTAGTGCGAAGAGAGGATAACCGATGGTCGCTGAGGGTAACAAACTGAATTCCAAGGGAAGGAAAGCGTAGCAGGTGGCGGCAGAAAGTTAGGTGGGCGGATGAGATTAAGAAGTTCGCAGGGATCACGTGGATGCAGCTAGCACAGAACCGGGTTAAGTGGAGAAATATAGGAGAGGCCTTCGCCCTGCAGTGGGTGTAATCAGGCTGATAATGATGATGATGACAACGCAAGTGTCCGTGGAGCGCCACGCGTGACGTCATCACTTAGCTGTGCCCCTGACAGCGCATGCACGGTGCTCTTCAGAGCTGTTCCACCGCGGGGGATATAAGCCTTGGAGGAATTGCGGCGAGCCTGGTAAGCTCTGCCATGGATGTGGCAAGAAAGCTTAGTGCGATCGCTCGCTACGCTCACTTACAAGCCGAATATACTCATCCTGCCGACGTCACTCGTCGTGTAGAAGTGGCTCCTAGTAAAAACGAGCTGTGAGAGCTACACTAGCGATGGCAACCCCAAAAAAGCCAGCACACTTGTAAAGTGACGACGCAATAGGGCGGAGAAGAACGGGCGACAAAAGCAACAGAAACGATTCGGTCTTATCCTCGACTACTACTTACTTCGCTTTCTATATCCTGGTTTAGCCGAGTTAAGCCACGGCCATTTATTTCTGCACGATCGGCAGCACTGCCTCACAGAGTGGCTCCCTCTCTGCTCTCTGAATGCGCCCACGCGGTTACGTGACCAGTGAGAACGGAAGCGGCCGTATTTAAGTCTTTGACACCACAAACAACAAAAAACCATGATAATCGGAAAAGGATGTATGGAGTCCACACGACCATGACTGAGAACTTCGATCGCGCGAGAGATAACGGCTTTGTAGGGAGATGTGCTCCTCCAGAAGCAAGCCCTTTCCAACGAATGTTGTCTGCACAGTGTTTGCGTACATTGGTCCCCGAACGCGAAGCATTCGTGTAGAACTCCCTCCCCCCCTTTGTATTTTTCTCCAACAAGCAATTTGCACAGGAATAATAAAGAGCATGCGCAATAATAGAGAACACTGCCAACACGAACAATCAGCGGTCAAATATGACTTAAATTACACTTAATCAGCGCCATGGCCTCCGCAGAATCAGAAATTTAGAGCCAGCTCTGCTTGACAAAGTGATTTATAGTCAACTTATTTTAAAGACGCTGTCATTACTTCGTTGAAAGCAGATTAAGGATAGTCATTTAAAACAGCGGTAATTTCATGCTTGGCGCATTACAGCGATCATATAAAATGTGATGAGGCGCTAAATCGAAATATCTTCGAAGGCTAGGCTCACAGATTTAGGGTCAATTGAAAACAATGCGGATCAATGCAATTGAAAGATTGTAAATAACAAGACGGAGAGGAAGGTTGGGCTCAAATACGAGCGCTCAGTATTTCTGAATGGGCAGAGACAATCACAAGATTATAACCTGCAATCTCTCAAGAGCACTCACGTTGTGTCGTGAAGAGTTATTCGAGCGCGTCGTACTCGACTTGTTTTTGGACACGTGAAAAAGAAAAAACACTTGGATATCCTAATAACATCTATGAAATCTCACATCAATTATCATTTTATTTATATCTTTATGTCTATTTCAGGCAATCGCTTAAGGCCCTCGTCTAGTGGGTAATACATAGGGGTGGTAAGAATGAAACATGAAGATACAAGAAGGAACATCTATCATGAGGAATTGACAACAACAAAACAAGAAACGCGCGATAACTGAATAGTTAACAAATATCAAAATGTGTCTTAACAACAATATTTTAAATTAACATATATAAAGGAAAAACGTAATAAACAGAACAAAAAAGCAAAACTCCATCCCATAACATTGGGTACAACGGAAGTAGCAGAAAACTACACATTGGTGTCATTTTTATTTTAAGTACATGAAATATTGCCGCATTCGTTTCATTTGCAATTGTGGAAGGCAGCCTGGTTCCAGTCAATAATGGCTTTTTGTATGAACGATTTGGCAAAAGTTGAAGTTGCATTTGACCTTTGAAGGGTAGTCATAATGTGAAAACACTGCCAAGTGCGAGTGAAAGAATATCATCGTGAAGCAACGGATGACGGAAAATTTTGTAGAAACGAATTAAACGAGCGTGTTTCCGACGATTGTAAAGGTTTTCAAGCCCAGCACGAGCTTTTATCGTGGTAACGCCAGTAAAACGTGTTTAGTCTGAAAAAAATAAAACGAGCCGAACGCTTTTGCAGGGATTCAATAATATCTCGGACGTAGGCTTGATCTGGTTCCCCTATGGCAGACGCGTAATCAATTTTAAGTCGAATTTAGGTCGAATAAATATAATAGAAGGCAGTTTACGCACGGATGCCGGAGCTGCCGACAGTTATGTTTTAAACAGACATGTGAACGGTTAGCAACTGCTAGAAAAAAGTTAATATGATTGTTCCAGGTGAAGTGAAGGCAACCTTCTAAATACTTGTAGGGGAAGCTGTCTCATTTGTTTCGTCATTAAACGATTATGTGGGTGGGATGCGCCAAGGCTTTCTGGTTAAAGAGATGAGCTTAGCCATGGACAGGCTTAGGGTAATGAGCCATAGCTGGCACGAAGTGTTAACAGAATCAAGATCAGCTTGTACAGATTGTCGGTCAGAGTCATTTGAGATCCTTCAGTACACAACAGAGTCATTATCAAACATAAGGTAAGATGGAGTCCAAAGTAATTCATGAAGAATCGCAATTTGGTAAGCCATTAATAAAGATTAGGACGAGCAGTGTACCAATCACTCTGCTCTGGTGTTCGCCAGATGTGACATTAGCCAATATAGAGTTAGAAGCGTTCACAGAATTGAACAGAACACAAGATGAAAGAAAATACATGATCCAAGTAAGTACCTGAGGGTTATTATTGATATGCGATAGCTTAAGCAGTAGTCTATGGAGAGACCCATGATCAAATGCGTTAGAAAAATCCAGAAACAAAGCATCAACTTGAATTCCGGCCTCTAAAGAAATAACAAATTCGTTAGTTATTCTGGCGATTTGAATGTCGCAAGAATATTTCTTGCGATAACCGAGCTGATATTTAAATATGATGTAATTTTCTATATGACTATCGCCTCTGAATTGGCTCATTAAGAAAACCTTACACAGCGCGGGTCGTCGCGCATGTACTACGGGGAGGGCTAGCACGCAAGGAAGGATTTTCCGGCGACAAAACGTTTAACCAGCTAATGAATTTTCGTCCGTCTAATGCATGCATTCGATGCCGACACTTTTATACGCGGCAGGGTGACGAATATAGCTGAGAGAAACGTGCCCTAAATCCTGTGCGCTTGAAATAAAAGAGAGTCGTTCAACAAAGTCGAAACCGCACCAACCACCACTGGGTCAATCATTGGGCGCTTGCGAGCATGCTTATTACGTTGTCAGTGAACAAACACGCGATAACTGACAGCGCAGTGCACCGTTTGACGGGCAATGGTCGTACTGTTTTTCACTTAGATGTAACGTGGAGTTATATTGGTAAGAATGCGGCTGGTCATAGAGGAAGCGGAGGGGACGGCGGTGCGTTCTCACAAAGACGCTTCAAACTTTCCTCATATACATGACTAAAACACACAGCTCACAGGCCACAATCCCCTCATCGTCGTCGATGCATACGTTCTTGAGCGCAATAAGCAGTTTGTTCTGCAGCTCGGGACAACTCGACGTATTATAGTGATCACTCCAAGTGAGCACCAAGAGCAGATGGGCTTTTTGGTGGCTCCGTCCTGGGAGCCTACCGCGAGCACGCATACGATACGCACGTTCCCTAATCTCGTGGAGGGCACGCACTACGATCCGTCGCCCCCTTCTAGGCCTAACCAGAGTAGAAAACCAAGCCCGAAAACGGTGCCTGTACCCGCCCAAGCAGCCCCTGCTCCGGTTTAGCCTGTCCCATCCGCCGTCAATACTCCAGCCGATGTCGCCTTTGTAACGTTTAAACACACCAACCGAGCTCAACAACAGCAGAATGCGCGTGACCCATACAGTCGTGAATCGACGCAAGCAACTTGCCTAATTGCTTTCCGGAATTAAACGTCATCAGGCCAAGATGAGTCATCGCTGTTGAACGGATATGCCATGGAGCAGCCAGGCCTGCAATCCCTGCAAGTCACCGCCGCGGACCCCGACCTTGGAAACAATCACTAAGGATCCATTTTACCAAAACACCATTACGGTCGCCACTCCGTATGAGGCCAACGCTGTTTACCTCGCCGCAAAAAGAGGTTGTATACAGTGCCGTCGCCCGCTGTTGTGTGCGGCTTCATATCACAGGCCTGCTTTGCGGGGACACCCCGACAGATGCTGCAGGACCTCAAGACCCGCAACGCGGACACTGATAGTATTGCAAGCTACATAGGGGATAAGAGCATCTCCATGCTCATTACTTTTTCCCACGAAACGGTTCCCCATTCCTTACACTCTGCGTGTAGTATGTAGGTGCAAGCCATACAAAGTGTGTCCAGATACGTGCAGGAACTGTCCTCGCCTGGGCCACAGATATGACCTGTGCACCCTCTCCAAATCTGGTCTCTGCCCGCGGTACAGAAAAAAGCATTACCCACAGGATGTTCACTCCTGCATTCTTAAGTGTATTCTTTGTAGGGGTCGGCATCTCACAGACACCGGTTTGCGTAGGGCGATGAATTCCATCTCAAAAAGGCGCAGCCTGTCGCCCCAGAGGACAAAGTTCTCTAACAAGTAGCATTTTCACACATTCCGCATGACCTTTCCAGCGACCTCTAAGTGTTCGTCCAAGGCTACCAGGACGACACCCAGAACCTCACAGGACCCGGAAGTGAAGACACTGCGGAGAGATAAAGTGCTTAAGGGTCGCCGTCTCTACCTCCACATTTGCTCATAGTCCCGCTCGACAATCCTCAACAGTTCAACTTCATTTGAAGAAAGGCCAGATGTGAGCTCAGTCGAACTCTGAGACCTGGAAAGTATAGATGCCAGTACCTCGCTCAAAACCCAGAAGCCAGGCTCGCTGATTGTATTACTGCACAGCGCAAAAGCGTGATTGAAGCTACTGTTAGCCATCTATTGAATGGGGTCAGCTCTATAACTTTATCCCCAAACTAGATGAAGGTTTAGCTGAACTTGTTCTTGGGCCATCAACATCGTCTCCGCCAGTAGCTGAACAGTCCATCCCTTTTCTTCGTCCCGCCACCCTATAATATGGCTCCTCCAAAGGGCGATAGTTTTTTTTTACAGAATATGTGATAGAAATGCATGGGATATCGGCTACGCTCAGCAGCAAATATTGCCTATTTTCTGTACCCGCTTGACATTATCGCTATTCAGGACGTCAGTTATCATCATCATCAACATCATTATCATCTTCATCAGCCTGACTATACCCACTGCAGGGCGAAGACATCTCCCATATTTCTCCAATTAACCCGGTTCTGTGCTAGCTACATCCATTTGACCCCTGCGAACATCTTAACATCATCAGCGCACCTAACTTTCTGCCGTCGCCTGCTACGCTTTCCTTCTCTTGGAATCCAGTTTGTTGCCCTAAGTGAACATCGATTATCCTGTCTTCGACATAAATATGTCCTGCTCCTGCCCATTTCTTCTTCTTGATTTCCACTAGAATGTCAGTAACTTGAGTTATATCTCTAACCCAGTCTGCACGCTTCCTATCTCTTAATGTTACCCCTACCATTTTCCGCTCCATAGCCGTCTTCGTTGTCCTAAACTTACGTAGAACCCTCTAATTTAGCCTCCACGTTTTAGCCCCATAGGTGAGTACAGGTAAAATGCCACAGTTTTATACGTTTCTCTAGAGTGATACCGGTTAAGCTATTAATCTTAATCTGCACGTTCTTGCCAATTGCGCTCCATCCCAATCTTATTCTTCTTGTTATTTCCTTTTCATGGTCCGGATCTGTGGTTACTACTTGTCCTAAGTAGACATATTCGCCTACTACTTCCAGTGGTTCGCTACCTAACGTAAACTACCATTCCTTCCGGAGGCTGTTGAACATTACCTTAGTCTTCTGCATATTGATTTTCAAGCCTATCTTTCTACTTTTCCTGTATAGGTCATCAATTATTATTTGCAGTTTATCCCCCGAGTTGCTTAGCAAGCCAATGCCATCAGAAAATCGCAGATTATTGAGGTATTCTCCATCTACCCTCACATTTATATTCCGTACATGTTTCTATCACCTGGTGGATGGTATGAATATGATCGATAGTAGAGTACCATTTACGAAAGCCTGCTTGATTCTTTGGTTGATTGCAGTCTAAGGTTGTCCTGATTTTATTAGCGATTACGTAACAGACAGACAGCTGATTGATCTGAAATTTTTAAGGTCCTTAGCGTCCCCTTTCTCACGAATGAGGATAATGAATAAGGACGTCAATATTAGCAGGCAACTGCCAAGATACGCTAATATTCCTTCGATTCAAATGTCATTGCTCGGGTGGCCACATACTTCAATAACCCATTGCATTACGCGGAGCATGAAGTCCCCTCCATACACCTCACAACCTTATCGAAATTACATCCCCAGAGCAGAACAATCTCCCTTTCATCTCCCAAAACAGTTCATTCACCTACTAGCCCCACTCTTTAATTCCTCGAGAGAATTGGACGAATGAAACTTACTACTCATTTCCCCATTACGAGACTAACGGCGGACACGTGAACTGGGGCTATAGTTGCATCAGTCGCAGAGGCACTTATATAAAACAACTCTGGGGCTCCACCTTATCATCTCTAATAATTTCAGCCTAATAATAGGAAAGAAAGCAAACCACAGTAGGCAGCGACCACCATCTAATTCGCATAACAATAAACCACTTTTTTTTGTGCTTAGCACCCATGTGCTTCTACGCACCCATATGAGACCATCTCCACAATTTCAGGCGCTTACAGCCAACACTGGCCTCATTCGACCTCAACGCATTGACTACACAGTTAGAGAAGGATATTCGCCAAAAAACAAAATTGCTAGACACCACCTCGCCCACTTCCGTATCGATAGTAAGCTTGGAAACCTGAAAAGCATAATACGAAACTAAACCTCAAATTGCCCAGCTTCCATTTCAAACAGAACAGCACTGTTCCAGTCTTTACCAAACTAAATGAGCACGGGTGTGTGAGGCCTCCACGGAAATATCTCCGCAGCGCGCACCCGGCACCTGTTATGCCATATGCTAGACCCCACGCATTCTAAAACCCAGTCGGGCATTAGCACTGCCTCACTACACCATTACCAGGACACCTTTGTGGAGCAGGTAAAAGGTGCGTCTATCACTTAAGGTCTCCCTTTCAAACACCCCGTGTACACAGTCCCACCCTAATCTCACCTTGACGCCCATATAACAAAATCGGAATTTCATGCAGCCTATTGACATTGCGCAACACCGCATGCGTGCAGGTTCCAATTACCACTGCTGTCATCAAAAATCTTGACAATTCTTCGATAACTAGTCCACTATAATGCTGGGAGGCAGCCACCCTCGCGGACTCCTGGAGGCATGGGAAAACTATCTTCATTCCGAAACCCCTCAATCCCATGATCGTACAGCTCCTCTGCCCGATTTCTCTTGGCTCTCGTACCGGCAAGGCATTCGAGCACATAATACTTGCCCGACTAAGGTCTTATATGAAAGATAGCCACTGTTTCCCCCCCAGGATTTTGGGCTTTCGCCTGCCTCTGTCTGACCAGGATGCACCACTCTAAATTAAGCACGACGTGCTTGATGATATCATCCCTCTCCTAATAAAAGCTATCCTGGCAATTGATCGCACTAAGGCATTTAACAGAATCTGACACGATGTCATCTTATGGCAACTGCAGGCACTGTAAGTAGTTTAAAAAAGCTACTACTCCGTTCGCGCCTTTCTCTCGGCTGCAATGCATCGTCGCTCATAGATATGCTTTGTAGAGCCCCTTATACACACACTCCGCTAGTTCAGAACTCCATAAGGTGCAATTCGGTTCCACTTTCTGTTAACATTGCTCCCATCCCTCTAGCTCACATATTCAATCTCATATGTGAGCTAACTGCGGAGCGTGGTTCCTGCTCCACAGCAACAAGCCATCTGCCTAGCGGAAGAAGCCAAGAAGAGCTGAGACGTCTTTGCCTGCTTCTGATCGCGGAGGTCTCGGCTCCCGTCCCTTAGGCCTGCGTGCCGGGGGCGGGGATTGGGGCTTCCTTATCTGGTGGAAAATTAAAGTTGTTATCACATCGCATCCTAAGCCAGCTACCCCCAAACACGTAACGCCTGTCAGGAGGTCCACTCGGAACAACAACAAGAAGAAATGACTCGCTCTAAGAGCCAAACTCGCCCAGCACAAACGTCGCCCTTATCTTGTTGCTAGGAAATTAGCCGCAAAACACAGTAACTACATATCGCATTTAGATACTTACAACCATTATTTAACGAAAGCAGTGGTACCGAAAGGACTTAAAATAAATGTAAAGTGCGCTCTCGGCACACTTCGCCCTGAACTATTCATTCGCTGGAAAAATATTTTAGATGATGCGTCATTAGCTTTGATAGCCATTTTAAAACAACACTGTCAGGAAAACGTAGATGAACTTAACGATCAAATGACCAAACTAGCACTAACCGCTGACGAGCATCAAGTACTAAAAGAATTCGTGAAAAAGAACAAACAAAAGCTTCAGGTTAAAAAACAGCGTAAATTCAGAAGGGATCAGCAGTCGGTAGATAATGACACAACTTGGCAGCGAAGAATACCTCCTGCAGTTTCACAACGACGGATATCACCTACGAGACAGGACACAGATGATAGCAACATCATTCACATTTCTAAATCTCTAAGCGATAATGATAACCAGATTCTAAGGCGAGGCCTGACCTTCTGCCCAACGAGTAATAGCTTTAATGAATATGAACTTCACCGAGATATAACTGAATTCGCAACAAGAATGCGTATTAAAGAATTCTTTGCTGAAATTTGAAACAATGTACCGAAAGCTTCTATCCCACTCAGAGCCCCCAGCACATGGTTTTCTGACGCAGAGCGCAGCCCCGAACTGGACGTATATAATAAATTCGTCTCAAAAGAAATTATTAAAAACACACAGCTAGCTCGAAAGCCCAAAAACCTCTTTATAACTGAAAGAGCAACTCTTGATAACCTAGCTTCTAGAACTGACTTAGTTATCAAGCCTGCAGACAAAGGTGGTAGCATAGTGATTCTCCCTGTTGAAAATTACAAAAAAGAGGCATATAGACAGCTTAACAACTCTTGCCACTATGAAAAGTTGAATACCGACCCGACAGAACTGTTCGGTGAAGTCATCCTGAATAAAATAAGAGATCTATTAGCCAAGGAGCTAATTACCAAGGTGGACTATAAATTTCGTCCCAAGATACGTCCCAAGACTGCCCAAGATACGTAAGGTTTCCGCAGAAGCATTGTTTACCACAGACATACCAGGAAGACCAATTGTTTCTAACAATAACACGCCCACAGAAAACCTGTCAATATTCCTAAATCACCACCTAGCAGACCTCCTGACCCAGCTTCCTTCGTTTGTGCAGGACACACCTCACTTTCTCCGAATTATTGAGCGTATTAATAACACCACCAATCTTGCAGATGATTGTATACTTGTCACACTGGACGTCGCGGCACTCTACACTAATATTCCTATCAATGAAGGTATCGACGCCCTCTCCCAAGTATTAATCAACAACCACCATCCGCATGCCTCTGAAGTTCATCTCTCGCTCCTTAAACTAGTCCTAACTTTAAATTATTTCGAGTTCGATTCATCCTATTATTTGCAGATATTTGGAACCAGCACGGGTACTCCATTCGCGCCGACTTACGCGAATATATTCATGGGAGTTCTAGAATCCAACATACTAAATTCATTCCCGGAAAAGCCACTTATATACCTTCGCTATATTGACGATATTTTCATGATATGGCAGCACGGATCAGAATCACTTCAGTCGTTGGTCTCGCATCTTAATAATCATCACATTAGCATTAAATTCACTTGTCAGTCGTCGCAATTAAAAGTCGATTTTCTCGACACCACGGTGTCAGTGGAAAATGGAAAACTTAAAACTTCTTTGTACAGAAAGCCAACGGATAAGCAACAATACCTAGATTTTACGAGTCATCATCCGAGACGTTGTAAGCAAGGAATATTTGTAGGACAGGTGACACAGCTTAGAAGAATATGTAGCGATGATAGTGACTACCTAAACGAACTACATTCATTGAAAGCAACACTATTCCAGAGGAACTATCCCGGTAACTCCCTTAATACGGCCCTCGAAAAAGCAAGCACTTTAAACCGCAACGATGTGCTCACGAAACGACCAAAGGCCAACACCGAACGACAGCCTTCCTTTGTAACTAAATACTCCAATGCCCTTCCAAACATAAGCAATATTCCATGCTAACGTGTAATGAACCCTTCAAGAAAATATGTCCGTAACGCGAACCTCAGAGATATTCTAGTACATTCTAAACTCGACAACAAGCATCCAACACAACCCCACCCTTGCTCTCGACCTAGATGTAAGACGATCATTCATATACAAAAAGACACCACGGTTAAAAGCAATGCAAGCGACTTCACTTTTCACATAAAATTAGGCTTTAACTGCACATCTTCAAACGTTATCTACCTTCTCGAATGCTCCTTTTGTCATAAACAGTACATCGGAGAGACAGGACAACCAATGAAATACGGCTTAATGGACACCGGGCAGATGTAGGCAAAAACCTCCCGAAAGCAGTTTCCCAGCATTACAATCAGAAATACCATAAGTTCGAAGAAATTAAATTATATATTCTCCAGTCAGGCTTTAAATCTGCAAGGGACAGAAAATATAGAGAGGCGTACCTAATTCATAAATTTAGAACATTGGAACCAGCAAGAATAAATATATCTAAGGGAACGTTAGAATCCCTTAGGTATATTCCCTCTCCATCATAACTATTCGGGAAAACAATCTCACATAGCGTTATTTGCACAGTTTATTGACAACGCATGTACACCCTATTCCCTTCCGCAATAGCATACACTACACGTTCCTCTAAACACAATTCCTCCTTAGCACTTGTTGCTTGAATTTGTCCTCAGACATTTTTTTATCTTTTATTATTTTTCATTTTTTCTCATATCAGTTGCGGTTCCCTGTGCGCTTATTATCCTGTTATTTTGTATTCCTCCCCCCCCCCCCTTTGCAGAAAGTTTTAAGAATCGTCCCCCTTAGATATATGCCTTATCAGGGCCCTTCGCAAACCCTCCCTTTGTAAGGTGTATCTGCACCAAACCCCCCTAAGTGGTGACTAATCATCTACCCGGTACTGTGATTTTTTTTCCCGGTACTGCCGCTTTTACTTCTTTTGTAGGCCACATGATCTCTGGTTCCAGGTTGAGATACATACTTAAGATTATTATTATTTTTCAATATGCGGTTATTATCCTGCGTCTATGTACTCCCCCCCTACCACCTCCTTTTAAGAATTGTCCCCCTAGACATATGCCTTATCATGGCCCTTTGCATAACCTCCCTTTGTAAGGTGTATCTGCACCAAGCCAGCTTTAGTGGTGACTAATCACCTAACCGGCACTGTAGTTTTTCCTGGTACTGCCGCTTTGACTTCTTTTGCAGGCCACAGAATCCCTGGTTCCATCGCTGATAAGTACATACTGAAGATTTTTTTTTCCACTTCATGACCCACTTTCTTCTCACCCATCCTCTCCTCCCCACTCTTTCACACACATTTTCCCCTCCCCAGCTTTTCTTCTTCGGAAGCAAAAGCGTATTTAAACCCCTGCCAGTGATGATCGCTATGCCCAGATGAAGACAAGTCCACTTGTCGAAACGTTGGCTCATCTGCGAACTGATGCGTACCCCATTTACCCTTGTTCAGTTCTTTTTCATACCGTGCAAACCATCTTCTTCCTCTCGTTTTACCTTAATCCACGTCACTTCAAGACACGTAAAATGACAATCACACAGAATACAAACGGAAACATGAAGAAACCGAAACCAGGAAAGAATTGATAGAATTACACAATATAAGAAGTTACTACTTTATTTGTTTACAAGATACAACAGCGCTGTTAGAAGCGCAGAGGATGCTACGTCCCCTGCCTGCACCGGGTAGCCACAAGCGGCACCTACAGCTGTGACTGCTCGACAGACAGTGAAACACCGACACTTCCCGCTCAATTTGCGCGCTATTTTTGACGTAAGCAGTCATCGATGTGGGTTCTCTATAGCCTATAACCTACACTGGATGGCCACATGCAACCTTTCAAGCTTGTGAATGCGCGCTCTGTAATCGCCGAATCTGCAGCGAACTCCACGTACTAGCGCTATAGGTCTACTCGTTGAGGAACGGAACTGAGGATCGTCGCCGACTGATATTTTTGGCCGAAGTCATTTCTGATAAGAAGTGGCAACAGAGAAAGTGTAGCCTCACTTGTTTTCCCTTTTTGAGCCCGGTTAGCTACAGAACAAGCGCGGCTGTTCAGGTCAATATCTCATCGGGCGACGAGTCTCGGCCTCCGATTGGCCAAAACCGTTCGGGCGACCGTCCGCTGGTCAGTTCTGTCGGCTTCGCGGGGCCGAAAACCACACACTGGGGTGATAGGTGACCGTTGGTCGTATTGGCGTTGTCGCCGGAGTAATACGAAAGATAAGTGAGTCGATAAGCTAGTGAACCTCACCGTACAGCCTACTAACAGTGACAGTGCTTTAACTATGCCGAAGAACGCATACCTTACTCTATATTGTTTCTGTGCAGTAACATATTCATCAAGCACTTCTGCATGAGGGAAGACCGCTGTGTCTATCGTTCTCAAAAGAAAAAGAGAGATGCCCTTTGATATTGCAGCCTGCATTGCAGACGACGCTCCGCCGTCCATTTTCTTGTGGCCTCATATGTACATTTATAATGGCGGTCGCTCTCGGCGGATGGAGCTTCCCGAATCCAACTTATCCCGTTTTTGTAATATGCTGCACTCACTGGGCAGTAACACTTCGCGAGCTGAATGAAAGATTTGTCTATTATTCACAGAAGGGTAAAACGGCATTACATCGAATGACAGCTGTCGGCGCGCCTTTAAGCTTTATTTCATGACATTTCCGTTTACATTCAACCACTTCCGAGTCATCTGCGGGATCAGTTCAGGCGTTCAGTCGTGTCCGACTCTTCGTGACCCTATGGACCATGTCACGCCACGCTTTCCGGTCTCTCACTATCTTCTTAACATCACATAGCTTCATCTGCAATGCCTCGAGAATGCCATCTAACCATCGCGTTCGCTGCCTGCCCCTTCTCCGGCGACCCTCAACCTTTCCCAATATCAAATCTTTCTCCAGGGACTCCTCTCTTCTCATCAGATGACCAAAGTAGCTGAGCTTTAACTTTAGAATTTGACCCTCCAATGAGCAGTCAGGGTTTATGGTCGACAATATCTGCGGGATAAGAACCAGAAAATTAGTGGGTCTCTTAGATGTCTCTTAAGAGGAGAAGGGCGGAAGCGTACCCTTCATCTCCTATTCTATGCCGCTTACCCTTTGCCTCTTGCTCTCATCGGCGTTCGTTGCAGTGCCACATATAATTATAATTGGTTTAAAGTAAAGTGAAGGCGCATTATCTGTCACACTTTCTCCGTTAAGTGTAAGACTGGAAGGTGCGTTATCTCTCGTGTGGCATGGCGTTCCTCGGCACGCGTTCAAGTGTGGGATTGCAGATGGCAGGAACTCTTAACAAGAACCCAACTAATGAAATCTCGCGTAATATAATAGATCTCGTGCACAAATCTGGCGCACAACTCGCGCGCACGAGATTTCGTTCCATGAGCCTACAAATGCCTAAAACTTAAAAAAGCGGCGTTAGGCTCGGAGTCGGTCGCAGTCGCGCGCACGCCGATATGGGTTCGCTACATAGCGATCATTCTGACTTTTGGTCATGGCAACTACCATTTATGAAGAAAGGGTGTGTTTGCGGATGTAAAGTTACTGCAGTGGCTGTGCCTCTTCTCCTGTCATACGCTTATTCTGCTCTGAACCCTATCGAACGGCCAAATGCGCAGTTTGCGCATCTCATAACGTTGCTTATATATTATATGCGCCTCTTGCTTATCAGTTTTGTGAGCTTCAGGGCGAGGGTACGAAGCCGCGTATGAATCCTGGGAAGAAGAAAAGAACCTTCGCAAGTACCAGCCGCACGTTTGTGGTTCAGTCAGCGCCTTTCGTAAAATATGCGCGTATATCGCCAAAGATGCTTAACCTAACCGTTAACTTAACCGTCACGTGGGAGCGGAAGGAGGGGTTTTCGGGCAGTAGTGGTATGCAATAATTTGTCCTTACGTTTACGTAGCAATCGTCCATTAACTGAGCGAAGCGCAGAAATTTGTACAACGTCACAAGTGAGTGCTTGGACGATAGGCCTAACAGCTTGATAGGTTTGGGCTCTGTGCCAAGAGAGTAAGAACCCACCAACAGGAACACGGGGCCAGCAAAGGAAGAGCCCGGTGGGTGTCCCGTTCCGTGCTTGCATTGTACATGAAATGCAATCTCACTCAAACATGATGGAGTCATGCCCGTGATTATCGGCTCACAACGACCACTCCCGCACCCTTCTCATCCACGTTCCGCCTCACAACTCCTGTGTACCTCTCCCATCCGTACTCTCTCCAAACTCTGCAGCCGCATCCCATCCATCATATTACTTCTTCTCGCCACGATTTGTGTCATTTTACTTCTCGACCATACCTTCCTGCTTTCGTAGCAGGCACCTTTCTGCTTCTCCTCGTGGTACCTACCTAAAATTGTGCGTTATTCGGCACTCGCCACGATTTCCTGCTTCCACAGTAGCCACTGACTTTTCCCGTGATAGCAAAGTTTCTGGTATGCCTTCCTCTGCTCTGTAGTCTTACCACCAAGATACTGAGTCACCCATCGGCACATCCTCTCGTCCTTGTTCCTACGTTCGATAAGGAGAGGTACGTCTGTACCTTCTACTACCTGCTACAGGTACGATATGGCGTTTCGATCTGCTACTGGCTGTCATGGCTTGCAGGTGGCGTGCTAGATGTAGACAACGACGCGGAATTCAGTAACAGTTGCATAAGGTCAGCGCTCTTAAATCACAAGAATAACTTATTAGGCACCGTACTGAAATTATATTCGGCATGTTAACTCATATCAAGGGCACCTTCGACGTAAGTGTGAGACTCCACGTGAGCCGCATGCTTGCACTCGTACACTGCAATCGTGAAGTCGTCGTATATTGTTCAGATAACCATGTTACTAGCGATATTCATGCTGCCCTTCGGACAACATTCAAGGGCTTCTTGAGCTCATCAATTCGAGAAAATATGATTGTGCATCATAATAACAAAAACAAAAAGGAAACCAGCCTGAGGTGCTTGGTGACTTGATCGATTGCGCAGCATCACTTGGTTTCGTCAGAGGTTGACGATGAAGTTTCGACATCGAACTTGATGAGCGCTCCGCTTGGAGTGTGGTATCGACGCTCCGGCGATTTTCTTGCCTTATGTACAGGCTATTTTTCTGCACTTGATTTATTATTTGCCTTTTTTGTTTCCACTGAACCCCTGTTTTATTTTGCACATGAAGGGCTCTCCTATTTGTAAAACAGTTAATAGGTGGTCTATGAATGGAAGGTGCACAGTTCTCCGTAAACATTCCTCACCGTTTTATGATCTCAGTTCAGTTCAGTCGTTCAGTCGTGTCCGACTTTTCGTGACCCTGTGGACCATGTCACACCACGTTTCCGGTCTCTCACTATCTTCCTAACATCACATAACTTCATCTGCAGTGCCTCGAGGATGCCATCTAACCATCGCGTTCGCTGCCTACCCCTTCTCCGGCGACCCTCAACCTTTCTCAACATCAAATCTTTCTCCAGCGACTCCTCTCTTCTCATCAGATGACCAAAGTGGCTGAGCTTTAACTTTAGACTTTGACCCTCCAATGAGCAGTCAGGGTTTATGGTCGACAATTTCGACTGATTTGATCTTCGGGCAGTCCAAGGAACTCTCAAGAGTCTTCGCCAGCACCACAATTCAAACGCGTCAATTCTTCGGCGGTCAGCCTTTTACACAGTCCAACTCTCGCATTCATACATCACAACTGGAAAGACCATAGCACGAGCTATACGGATCTTGGTTGGCAGACTAATGTCCCTGCTCTTTACTAGGTGGTCAAGACTAACCATTGCTCTTTCCCAGAAGCAGGCGTCTCCTAATTTCTTGCCTGAAGTCTCCTTCCGAGGTAATCTTGGAGCCCAAGAAGGAAAATCTGTCACAGCTTCCAGTTCTTGTCCATTGATGCTCCAGGACTTGATATGGCAAGACGCCATGATCTTTATCTTTTTAATGTTCAGTTTAAGCCCAAACTTCTCGCTCTCTTCTTGTACGCGCATCAGAAGTTTCTTGAGTTCCACTTCACTTTCTGCCATTAAAGAGGTATCATCCGCATATCTGAGTTGTTGATACGTTTTCTAGCAATCTTCACTCCAGCTGAAGACTCGTCCAGACCGGCCTTCCTCATGATGAACTCTGCATATAGGTTAAATAGGCAGGGCGACAGTGTGCAGCCTTGCATCACTCCTTTCTCAATCGGAAACCAATCAGTAAGACCATGCCCAGTTCTGACTTTGGCGTCTTGTCCTTCATACAGGTTCCTGAGGAGACAGATGAGGTGAATTGGAACTCCCATCTCTTGGACAGCTTGTCACAATCTGCTGTGATCTACGCAGTGAACCGCTTTCGCATAATCAATAAAGCAGAAATAGATGGGTTTCTGGAACTCTCTTGCTTTTTCCATGATCCAGCGAAGGCTGGCAATTTGGTCTCTAGTTGCTCTGCCCTTGCGAAACCCAGCTTGCACATCCGGAAGCTCCCGATCCACATACTGCTGCAGCCTACCTTGGAGGATTTTCAACATCACCTTGCTAGCATGCGAAATAATCGCGATCGTGCGGTAGTTGGAACAATCTTTGGCACTGCCTTTCTATGGAATGGGGATGTAAACTGACCTCCTCCAATCCAGTGGCCACTGCAGGGTTGTCCAAATCTTTTGACATAATGTATGCAGAATTTTAACAGCGTCATGGTTGAGGTTTTGAAGCAACTCAGCTGGAATGCCATCAGTTCCGCTAGCTTTGTTCTTAGCAAGGCTGGCTAAGGCCCATTCAACTTCACTCTTCAGGATACCCGGCTCGAGATCAGTAATCACAACCGTCTTATGTTGGATTTGCACATTCGGGTCCTTCTTGTACAGTTCTGTGTATTCCTGCCACCTCTTCTTTATCTCTGAGGCTTCAGTGAGGTCGTTGTCTCGTTTGTCCTTTATCACGCCCAGCTTAGCACAGAAGCTTCCTTTGATATCTTTGATTGTCTTATACAGAGCTCTTGTGTTCCTTAACTGGCTGTTGTCCTCAACTGCTTGGCACTGTATGTTCAGGAAGGCATTGTTATCTCTCCTTGCTATTTTCTGAAAATCCGCATTGAGAACCTTGCATCTTTCTCTTTCCCCCATAACCTTTGCCTTCCTCCTTTCCTCAGGCATTTGCGAAGCCTCTTCAGATAACCAGTTTGCTTTCTTGCATTTCTTTTGCTTTGGAATTACCTTAGTAGCGACTTCTTGTATTATATCACGAACATCAGTCCACATCTCTTCGGGCTCTCTGTCTTCTAGATCTAATTCTTGAAATCGATTCCTCACTTCCACAGCATATTCTAAAGGAATTTGATCCAGATCATACCTGAAAGGCCTTCGAGTTTTCTCTGTTTTCCTCAATCGAAGTTTTATTTTGGCAACAAGAAGCTGATGATCGGAGCCACAATCGGCCCCAGGCCTTGATTTTACTGCATGTATAGCGCTTCTCCATCTCTGCCGGCAAAGAATATAATCGATCTGATTCCTGTACAGACCGTCCGGTGAAGTCCATCTGTACAGGCGCCTCTTGTGCTGTTGAAAATGAGTATTCGCTATGGTCAGGTTGTTTTCTTGACAAAACTCTACTAGCCTCTGCTAAGCTTCATTTGGCTCGCCAAGACCGAATTTGCCTATACTTCCGGATATTTCTTCACTCCCGACCTTAGCATTCCAGTCTCCTATGAGAAAAACGACGTCTGATGATGGAGTGCGGTCTAAAAGGCATTGTAGGTCCGCATTAAATCTCTCAACGTCAGCTTCTTCAGCAGTAGTGGTCGGTGCATAGACTTGGATAACTGCAATGTTGAAAGGGTGACCTTGGATCCGAAGTGAAATCATTCGGTCGTTTTTGGGGTTGTACCCTAGCACTGCTTTGTCCATTGTTCTGTTTACTATGAGAGCGACCCTATTCCTTCTCTTGGATTCGTGCCCAAAATAAAATACATAATATTCGCCGGAGTTAAATTCTCCCATTCCGGTCCACTTGAGCTCGCTTATACCCAAGATATCAATGTTCAATCTGTCCATTTCTCGCTTGACAACATCCAGTTTACCTTGCGTCATAGATCTTACATTCTAAGTTGCTATGTGATATATCTTCTTGCAACATCGGATTTTCCGGTCGCTTGCCGACACGTCCACAACTGAGCGTCCTTTTGGCGTTAGCCCAGCCGCTTCATTCGTCCTGGAGCTACTAGGAATCCCCTTTGTTTATCCCCAGTAACATGTGGGACGCCTTCCAACCTGGGGGGCTCATCTTCCGGCGCTATATCATTAATGGTATTCTGACTGGCCATAGGGTTTTCTTGGCACGAAATACTGGAGTGGGTTGCCATTACCTTCTGCAGTGAATCACATTTTGTCGGAACTCTCTGCTGTGACCTGTCTATCTTGGGTGGCCCTACATAGCAGAGCTCACGACTTCATCGAGTTTCGCAAGCCCCTCCGCCACGACAAGGCAGTGATCCATGAAGCGCTCCCAATATCCTGCTGTAAGACACATTGGCTCGTCGATATATTTCCACATCCAGTATATGCCATTTCCTGTTCTTGTGCTCAAATTTGAATACGAAACAGTCGCATTCTTGCTGTCCTTAACGATCGCCTGCTTTACCTCAGTATGTAGTCACTGGCGAAGTCAATGTCAATGTCCCTGATCTGCGGCTTATCTGATAGAGGCAGGGTCACCACTCTGCCACTTGCGCATCCCGTACCACATGCTCTGCCACATGCAGACTAACAAAGAATGCCGATGACAAAAGTTCCAAACCTAGACAAATTCGCCTGAAATGGACTTTGCTTATAACCATTTATGTCATCTAGATCCGCGATTACCGATTCAAACAAACTCACAAATGAAAGACCTGCATCACTCTAAAACAAAAGATTAACAGGGCTAACAAATAGACACTCACATATAGGCACATGAAAACAGCGCCTGTCCTGCGTGCCTATTTGTATCCATTTGTTAGCGCTGTTAATCTATCCTTTTAACTGCACTGCACCCACTAGTCCCGCAATTAGTTTTACTTAACTGCATCACGCTTTTTATATCTAAAACGTTTCACATAATCCTAAAACTCGCTGCCTTGTGGACTGAAGATGCATCAAACTTCGCATGGCTCGCAAAAAAAATTAGAGTACTGCAGAATCTGCATTGAAGTAATGCGAAAGCACGAATGCAACTGTTGGTTGCGTCTGGTTGCTTCAAGTCGCTTGGTTGGTTCATAGAAAAAAAAGGCTTGATGTGTTTAGCACCTGTTTTTCTCGATACCTTCCGCGTCGTAAATGAAAGGAGGAACATGGTAGTGAAAGGTGCATAAGTGAAATGGGTGCCGTAGTGGAGGGTTCCGTAGCAATTTACACTTACGGGAATCTTTAACGTGCACTCACATCGCACAGTACACGGACACGCTTTCGTTTCGCCTTCATTAAAATCTAATTACAGCCAGTTAAGTGGTTTATTGGAAAATAAGGACCCTGCATCTGTCACTCGTCGAAGAGGAACCAGTCAGTATAGAATGTACGAAAAATTAGAGGGTCTCTTAAAAGATGAATGGCGAAAGCCTCCTCTCCTATCATTTGCTTATCATCGTTTTCCTCTTATCGGCGTTCGTTGCAGTGCTACATATAATTATAATGGTTTGCTGCAAGGAAAGGGCGCAGTATCTGTGGCAATTTCTCCGGCATTTGTTAGTTTGGACGATGCACCCTCGTTCTTGTCGCGTGGCGTTCCTTCGTGTGCGTTCAAGTGTGGCATTGCTGATGGCAGAAGCGCAAGAAAAAAACACACCTCGCGGAATCTCGCGAAATATGCATCACGCACACAAATCTCGCGCACGGGATTTTGTTCCACGAGCCTAGAAAGGTTTTCGGCTTACGATGTTCGCGGATACCAGATAAGTGAAAAGGTAGCAATGACTTCTGTGATTAATTACAGTTTCTGTGATCTGCGAAGGAGCACCCCGGAGAAAGAGCTGCGTTGAGAGAGTAGCTGCGTAGTGTGTGTATAGTGTGGCCGGATTGTCGTTCACCATGAAAAAGACACAGTGCACAAAATCTGGAACAATTTTGTCTACTCGAAACAGAATCCTAAACCGTGTTGTGGTTGCTATGGTCGGCGGTGCAAGTAAATAAAGATTTTAAATGGTGCAGGAAAAGTGAAGAACGGACAATCTTCACTCCAGCTACGACCCTGCCCTTCCTAAACCAGAGGAGACCTTTATAGAGAGAGAAGCCAAAAGCAAATTTGTTTTCCTGCCTACACTACAGCAATACATAACCCATTCCACTGAAAGCAGTCCCCATTCTATTTCGCGTGATGCAGCACTGTGCAATTTCAAATGGCAGTGACCCAGTCCTGAAGGAGAACGTTTTGCTCTACATGTCGGCTCATTGCAACAAGACTAAAGCACCAAGAATGAAGCTCCCCGAAGAAGTATGAAGACAGGACCGGGAAGAGTGGTCTTTCTTGTTCGTTCTTCTCTCACCTTTGGGCACCATCATTTACGTTGCTTTATTATGTATGTATTCCAGGATTCGCTCCAGGTCTAACACCTAATCATTATCTTGAGAACCTGCAGCGCACGAATCTAACTTGCAGAAGCAGTATTAGCTGATTTCACGTAAATCAACATAGAGCGAGGCAAAGGTGCCTCGAACAAAAGGCTGTCCGTGCGTAAGTTTTGTCTTAAACAGCGCTGTCGATGGCGCAACATCCTGAAGGGATAAACGCAGTAGCTACCGGAAATTTCTGCAATATTTCAAACGCGATGTTCAGTTAAAACAATAAGCTTTTCTGTCTTTTCTTTGGGGCAGAGTTCAGAGTAGCATTATTTTCTTCACTGCTACACATGCAGGGGGAGGCATCTTCGCGAACTGCTGGCCCTGCGTTCGACGATGGCGCGCTTCAAGTTTGATGTTGCCGGAACTACCGACATTGGCTACGGCGAAGGCTTGAGTGAGGACCCAACTGGCGAGCTCCTACGTGGTGCCTACTTCCACACACCAGCGAAGGCTGCGCCTGAAGATGCCGACGACCAGCAGCTGTCACAGGAGTTCTCTCCCAGGTAACTGCCGTCATCAACCAGTAGTTACAATGTGACGATAATAATAGTAACAAATAATAATAGTAGAAACAAACGACGTGATTTGGGATGTGGAAGCAACTGTGACAACACAGGAAGACTTGCATTGTGGCCAGAAATCTCGCTGAAGAATAACGGAGTATAGGGACACGAACGTAATTCTCCTAGGACACTGACGAAAGTTTTTTGTAAGGACCACTCATTACAAAAAGGAAGTCAAATATCTATATCCAAAGGTTCAGACAGCGGATAATCTCAACCGTCCGCTCTTTAGAATACCTCATCGATAAGTAACTTGAAATATGAGATCGCCCACAGGTTACAAGGTATTGGGCATGTCACATGCTGTTGTCAACCTACGCAGTCGAATCACCCAAGAACCAGCCGAAATAGTACATAACAGTTATTTTTTTACATTAGGCCTCATGAAAGCATAAAAAGCTGCCAGTTAAAGCACAAATGTTCTCTGGTACCATTCGCTGGCTTAGTTCGCAAATGTGAACTCATGACTGGCATTCCAGAGCCTATACAGCGGAAATTGTTCTCTGTGGGCAACTGCACGATTGTTACGCATGCCAGAAAGGGAGCGCCAGCTGTGTATACAAGAGGCATCCCAGAATGCCGAGTGCACCTTCCTCTGCTTTCAGGCGCTGCGTGGAGACGTCACTACTTAACGGCCTTATAGCGTTTATCACACCTCAACACTTCTCGTTCTCCAAACTATTTGGACGCCTATCTTCGTCTCTAACTTCGCCTCTTCATTCTACCTAAGGCTGCCACTCTATTGGGAGAAATCATCCCCCTCCCCTTATAGTGAATATCGAGCTCAAAGCGGATGCCTCGATAGCGCTCATTGCTTTCTCCTGTCCTTCATTTCACGTTATTGGTGTTCTCATGCAGATTCTCTTTTTCTCAAGCCATGACGATACAAAAACTGCTAGGGTGATGCTCTCAATTAGCAAGAAAATGGCAAGATCGTAATGTTCACGCCTAAACTACATTCCTTGAAATCATTTTACTTTCTCAGTCAGCAGCCCTTCTTTCATGTATCAATGTCGATTTCAGGAAGACCTCAGGTACACAAGGCATGGCTCGTCATTACTTATTTTAAGGCACCGAGACACAAAAGAATAAACTGCAAAACCATTCGCATGTCTTGAAAAGAATGTGCGCCTGCCTAAACATAGTTCTTCCGGGCTTTATTACTGCTGATGTATTGGTAAATTCATCTCAAACGTTATTTAGACGCATTATTCAATATGGAAAGCTAAATTATGCTTTAAGACCGCAGGTTGCCAATCTCCTCGGTCAGAATGTATCCGTTCGTCGATCTACAAATTAACAAAAATTATAGAGTTTAAATTTGCGTGCGGATTTAATTCGAGAAAATTCTCCATGTGTAGTAGATTTTTAATCAGGAAATAATCATTAATAAGCATTCGCGCAATGCGCAGCCATACGGCTCCAATAGATGACTCTAGAGCTTCAACGGGAACTTCGTAGACGAAGCAAAGTTGCTCTCATCCGGGTCTATGACATGTTCACGGCAATCGCGCTCCCAACTCAGCTGACCGGGAAAGCCAGCGTGTTTAATGGCGAAAGCGAATTGATCAAGAACTGAGTACGAACGGTGTTGGGACAATATTTAGAGGAATACCCCAATGTAGAGTACATTATTTGTCAACATAGGGTATCTATTTACGCTCATTGGCATCCGCCGTAGAAATCCTGATACGAAGAAAAGCCATGCAGTTTGAGAACCTTGTCACTTTTGCAGCGCCTCATGATACTTGTGAGGTGGTGGTTCCTGGCTTGAACCCCGGAACATTCGAAGTTCTCCTCAGCTGCGAAGTTTCTCAATATCTAACTTCACATTTCACTTTTCTTGTGTACGCTCAGTTTTGAAACTTCTGAGTACAACGGAATTTGGGCGGCAGTTATGCTTGAGCAATTAGAGTTGCGGAAGCTGTCATGTTCCCTCCTTAGACGAAGCCTCTCGTCTTCAGTCCCTCTTAAGCAGTAGCGAGAGGCCCTTTTGTGCTCCAAGACATCGCGTTCGAAGGCTTGTATTTGAGAGCCTCTCGAAAGTCACGTTTTTCTACGCAAAAAAAAAATTCAAGCCTTTTTTTGCACAGGGCTGAGTAGAATCATGCTCACCAGGGTGAGGAAATGCAGTCTATGTGAGCGATTTTTATGCCGGCAAGCCTACTTTCGTTTCTTTGTGAAAGTGACTTACGGTGTGACAAAAGGGGCGACGGAGGGACATAGGACAAGCCTTCGCGCTCGACCCGTGTTCCTCTCTGTGACCCTCTGGCACAGCCTAGCTTTGGCGGCGGAACTGTAATCAGAATTCAAAACCGAATTCGGTGGCCGGAAACTGGACAGTGGCGCGAAGTGCACCTCCACTCATCCTCTAATCTCCCCAGTCACTCGTAGACTATTGTGGAAAAATTGCCTATCTTCGGTGGAACATGTCGCACTGAAGGGTGACGCCCTATTCTATTACTAATTTTAGAGACGCAGCTGGTGCTGATAATTCTCGTGACTGGATTAATTTCGCCTGGGGCTGGGATTCGGTGACATACACTACATACAGCAGATGAGAGCTAAAGCTATGGTCTCAACTATTTCAGATGGTTAAGATTGTTACTGAGTAAGTTATCAATAGAGATAAGAGCAAGATTTATGTATGAGTGCTGGTTCTATATATATATATATATATCTTAACTGTTTCATTCGGCACTATGCTCCGATTCAGAGCTTATCGGTTTGGACACAAAGTTTGTAATTCCTCGTGGGATCTAATCTTACTAATCTTGCCGATGAGATCCCACGACGAACTCGTGGGATCTAATCCTCGTGGAACTAATCTCACTGGCCGGTTTATTTGTAAATGACTGCTCCGTATGCCTATTATAGCTTTCTCCGGTGTGGGTGAAAGCATTACCAGGAATTCGGAACACCGTCGAATGGTGTCATTGTTAGCTGATGCCTCTTGCTGGTGCCATATCCAGAGGAAAGTGTAATTATATCAGAAATGTTAACGTTGTAGTGTCAATTTACAACCTTATACATGAATTTTAGCCCGGAAACTCAATTACGATTTGTGAGGTAGGCAAATTGGCTCGTTTTAAAAGTTCCCCGGAAGTCCTAAGACACAAATCATTGTATATAAAGCGAGCAGTCTTTTTCTGCACCCGTCCGAGCTTTTTGATGTTGGTTTGCGTAAAAGCATCCCATATAACTGCTGCTTCATCAATACCCAGAAGTATATATGGGTTATATACTGGTAAACGGACATTCCTCGTGAACTATTTTAAAGCTCTCTGAACAAAAAACAATATACGACAGGCGTTAGCGGTTACTTTATTATTGTGTATATTCCATTTGAGGTTATTGGTAACACCCAAGGTATTTGTACTTTGTTAATTACTAAAAAAAATTTATAAGCGGAGCAATCGAAATTATTCTTACTCTTTTCGTGAGTGACACACATATAAACAGAGTTATTTTAAATTTACCGTCATCTGCCAATAATCGCAACAGGCAACACCCTTCTGAAATGCATTTTTAACAATACTTTATCCGAGGGGTTGCACATGCAGGGCTATTTGCCATACCTATCACTAACAAATAGGAGCTTCTGAACGCTACACCAACCCACAGGCGGCCCATGAAAGTTTCTTCACGTCGGGGTAGGCCAGGTGGAAGCCGGAGCTTCAGGTGAGGGTCCCGGGATTTTAAACGGGAGTTCGCGAACTTGCCAAAAGAAGACAATAGGCCACATTTTTGTGAGTGCCCCACTTACAGTGCGGAAAGACAATGTCTGTGCCGTGCACTGGAACGTCTAGATGTACGCTTACTGACTGAATTCAAAATTCTAGGTCCTTGGCCGCAGCGATCGTTTGGCGGTGAAGGCCTCCAATGCACTGCTCCGCTTCATGAAAACCACGGGCATGATCTATAGGCTGTGATTTTCCTGTGATGTGACGAGACATGAATGGGACGTGATGTGACGTGATATGGCTATGATGTGACTATACTCATTTCACCCATCCCTCTCTTATCCATCACTTTTATATCCACTCACCCCCTTCCCCCCGCGCAGGGTAGGAAATCGGTTTCATTTACCAGTTCACCTCCCTGCCTTTCCTCCTCATCATCTTCCTCCTACTCCTCCTCCTTGATCCGAGGAGCTTTCTATTTCTGATTACTGGACACAGTCGTCGGCATATAATATTATTTTTACAGGAACATCTTTTACAACATCGTTGATGTAAAGGAGAACAAAGAAGAGACCCAAGAACCGAGCCTTGGGGAAAGCCATAGTCAAAGGAAAGTTTTTCCGAGTCAGGAATTTTGAAACTAACGAATTGCTTGCGTGCAGTAAGGTAAACCGACTCCATTTAATGAGCTGGGGATCTTTAAATTTTTTTTATTTATGCAGTAGTTTACAATCAGAGACTTAATAGAAAGCTTTGGAAAATTTCATAAAAATGGCGCCTGTTTGTTTACCGTTTTATGGCATTTGCGAAATTGTGTATTGTCTAAACAAATTGGGTAATTGTTGAGTAGCCTCTCCGAAATCCCTGCTGCTGAGTATTTAGATAATAATGTTCCTCAAGAAATATCAAAATATGTTTGTGAATTACGTGCTCTAAGAATTTACAAACAGTTCAGTTAATGAAATGGGACGGTAGTTCTGAATGATCTGCTTATTAACTGCTCTATGGAGTGGCTTGACTCTGGCACTCCTCCAATTGTCCGGCATCTGACCAAGGCGCAAGGATTCTACGCACAAAACATATAAATATTTTGATACCCATTCCGCCTAGCTTTTAAGAAATCCATTCGGCATATCATCTGTGCCGCAATATGTTTGGACGTCGAGATTGAGTAGCATTTTGTATATGCCCTCTTCAGTCATATTATTATCAGGTATGCAATGTCGTACCTAGGCAAACTGCCATTATCTTGAGTAATTACAGATTTGAATTAGGTGTGCATTAAAAAGGTTTGCTATTTGTTTGCGGTGCTATCGTGCCATTCACATCAAACACCTCACACAGTTCTAGTATGGGACTAAAGCTTCTCCAAAACTTCTCTTGTACCGAAGCGATGTAACTTGGAAATACGTCGAAGTAATAGCGCTACCGGTCTCTCCATACAAGAACTTTAAGGTTTAAGGAATACTTGCTCAGCAGAATGTTTGTTCAATACCCATTCTGTGATCGAGTATTTTTTTACGGTGTTGTCACTAAGCCGTCTTTTTAACCTGAGTTCTTTGCTCTCTGCTAACCTGTGACGTCGCATCCACGCGGGACGGATAACAGGCGACTGTGATCGAGGGCTTCGGCTTGGCGCTGAGTAACTCTGAGACAGGATTGTTAGACAAAAGTGGGCGTCTCTTGTTTCTAGTCAGTAAGAAGAATATAGATCTCAATTTGTTCGCGTACACTATAATTTGGTCTTTGGGTTTAGATTGAGAGAGAAGAGAGGTTCACTTATCTGCTTGTCAGAATTTGGAGACAACTGGTTCAACGGGATTATTTACATGATAGTTACCAAAAAAAGAATCTAAAATGCTTGAAATTTCGCCAACACCTACGTGAAAGCACCTTTCCTGTCATGCTCAGTAGCGTAGCATTTCAAATGATTTAGAAAAAATTCAGGGTGTCGTCCTTACAGGTACGGCGAGGCGTGTCCCTAATTATTCATCGCTTTTTACCCCCCGACGCCATTCATTCTGAGAGCTTAAGAAGGCATCTTTTTCTTAATTTAACCAAATTCAGAAACGGACCTAAGTCCTATATACCTCCAATAGGAAGGTTGTTTATTTATCTTTCTTTCCAAAACTGGCATAGCAAATGTTGGCCCGTAACGCTTCAAAGGTGAGCGCGCCATTTTTAGTCACAAATGAAATGGGATAGATCCCCATAATGAACCGATCATAAGGAGTAAAATCACCTCGTGAAAGTGCTTTGTCAGCTTGAGCTTTTTGATTGCATCGTTCCCTGTTTATTCATATAATCCTTCTTCAGTTCAATTTTGTAATCTACTTCTAGGATATCACGAGACCGATGGAAATGGAAACCCGGGTTTCGACTGTTACTAAGGTTTGGACTGGTTTAATAGGTTAACGTTCCGAAGCGACTCAGGATATTAGAAAGCGTAGTGGAGGGCTCCGGAAAGTGTGGCCACATTGGCACTGACATCGGATAGCAGACGGGCGAATAGCTTTTCGCTCCCAGCCAAAAGCAGCTGCCGATGCCGGGATCGATAGTAGAAGGATCCTTAGCCTCTTCATTGAGGAAGAGAGAATGCGTCTCCCTAAACTACCCTTTCGTTTCTTTAATTGAGCCATTGGCATAGAGTTTCTAAAATCAATATTACTAACGATACGGTTCACACCGATAGTAGCCTGGAGGAGAAACGATTGTCAATTTCGTTCAGGATTTGAACAAGCGTTAAAGGGGACGCTCAGTTCGCAAACCAGGCCAACGGTTGGTCGAAACGTTGGCATCGCTTGTAAACTGATTCTTTCCCTTAACCCTTGTTGAGTTCTTTTTACGATCCGTACGACCTGCGGAGGCGAGGTGGAGGACGGAGAGGGGGGGGGGGAAGCAGAGATTCAGAGGGAACGTATCTAATTTTATACGTGAATAAAAAACAATAATCACTGGTACTGGTCACTGTAACACCCTTTTGAACGGCCCCCCTTGTCTATGATCATATATGGTGCATTTAGTTATTCCCTAATTCCCAATCACTTCGATTTATTCTAGTCGTGTGTAAAGCATACTTAAACAGGCCACCAAAATGCCATGAAATGACCTACTTTTACGACAAGATAGATACTGATCCAGTAGAAGTGACGATGCGCTCTTTTGAAATCAGGTCGTTTTCCAAAGTCTGGCAATGCGCCCCACCCACATGGATTAATATTTGCCGAGGAATGGCAAAGTGGAGACGAGGTGCCATTTCAAAAGCACCAGCATACGCTAGTGCCCATGCCGCGTACATGTACAGACACAGCTGTGCCCAGTAGTCGGTAAATTAGCTACCACGGCCCAGCCTCAATGAAGACAACGAGCATACTGGGGAAACCTTGCCTGACTACGTCGACATGTGACACCGCGGCATCCTGTGCGGCTCATACGGCACGAACTTATTGTTGATCACTTCGAATCTTCTCGGGCAGCAGACGTCCTGCAGCTCAACAGCGCTGACTCGATATCCAGGAAAAGAAGAGACGTAAATCTCTCCAGTTTCGATCAGCGGTATTCAATCACGTGCAGCGACGTCACAATGTTCGTTTTCGCATTTCGTCCAAATGAAAGATTCCATCAGCAACCTTCGGATGAGGAGCCTTTTGCAACATGATGGAATTGAAGAAGCAAAATGTGGCTCAAAGATGCGGGCAGCACACGTGCGCGGAGGTGGCAAATAAATCGATCCAAGCATAGACTCGAGACGTATTAGCGCGGCAGATGCGTTCGAAGGTCGGGTTTTCATTTTCGCTTGGTATACCGCGTGAATATTCACTCACGACAAGATCAACATGGTGGGAGATAAATACGACTCGAACCTAGAGTTATACTAGCGATATTAAGTATCATCCCCTTCATGGATCACTGCCTTGTCGTGGCGGAGGGGCTTGCGAAACTCGATGAAGTCGTGAGCTCTGCTGTGTAGGGCCACCCAAGATAAACAGGTCACGGCAGAGAGTTCTGACAAAATGTGATTCACTGGAGAAGGTAATGGCAACCCACTCCAGTATTTCTTGCCAAGAAACCCGTATGACCAGCCACAATACCAGTAATGATATGGCGCCGGAAGATGAGCCCCCCAGGCTGGAAGGCGTCCCACATGTTACTGGGGATGAACAAAGAGCGATTCCTAGTAGCTCCAGGCCGAATGAAGCGGCTGGGCTAAAGCCAAAACGACGCTCAGTTGTGGATGTGTCGGGAAGCGACCGGAAAGTCCGATGTTGCAAAGAGATATACCACATAGCAACATGGAATGTAAGATCTATGACGCAAGGTAAACTGGATGTTGTCAAGCGAGAAATGGACAGGTTGAACATTGATATCTTGGGTATCAGCGAGCTGAAGTGGACCGGAATGGGAGAATTTATCTCCGGCGAATATTATGTATTTTATTGTAGGCACGAATCCAAGAGAAGGAATAGGGTCGCTCTCATAGTAAACAGAACAATGGGCAAAGCAGTGCTAGGGTACAACCCCAAAAACGACCGAATGATTTCACTTCGGATCCAAGGTCACCCTTTCAACATAGCAGTTATCCAAGTCTATGCACCGACCACTACTGCTGAAGAAGCTGACGTTGAGAGATTTTATGCGGACCTACAATGCCTTTTAGACCGCACTCCATCATCAGACGTCGTTTTTCTCATAGGAGACTGGAATGCTAAGGTCGGGAGTGAAGAAATATCCGGAATTATAGGCAAGTTCGGTCTTGGCGAGCCAAATGAAGCTGGGCAGAGGCTTGTAGAGTTTTGTGAAGAAAACAACCTGACCATAGCGAATACTCATTTTCAACAGCACAAAAGGCGCCTGTGCACATGGACTTCACTGGACGGTCTGTACAGGAATCACATCGATTATATTCTATGCCGGCAGAGATGGAGAAGCGCTATACAAGCAGTAAAAACAAGGTCTGGGGCCGATTGTGGCACCGATAATCAGCTTCTTGTTTCCAAAATTAAGCTTCGATTGAAGAAAACGCAGAAAACTAGAAAGCCTTTCAGGTATGATCTGGATGAAATTCCATTAGAATATGCTGTGGAAGTGAGGAATCGATTTCAAGAATTAGATCTAGAAGACAGAGAGCCCGAAGACATGTGGAATGATGTTCGTGATATAATACAAGAAGTCGCTACTAAGGTAATTCCAAAGCAAAAGAAATGCAATAAAGCAAACTGGTTATCTGAAGAGGCTTTGCAAATGCCTGAGGAAAGGAGGATGGCAAAGTTTATGGGGAAAGAGAAAGATGCAAGGTTCTCAATGCGGATTTTCAGAAAATAGCAAGGAGAGATAAGAATGCCTTTCTGAACATACAGTGCCAAGCAGTTGAGGACAACAGCCAGTTAAGGAACACAAGAGCTCTGTGTAAGACAATCAAAGATATCAAAGGAAGCTTCTGTGCTAAGCTGGGCGTGATAAAGGACAAACGAGGCAAGGACCTCACTGAAGCCTCAGAGATAACGAAGAGGTGGCAGGAATACACAGAACTGTACAAGAAGGACCCAAATGTGCAAATCCAACATAAGACGGTTGTGATTACTGATCTCGAGCCGGGCATCCTAAAGAGTGAAGTTGAATGGGCCTTAGCCAGCCTTGCTAAGAACAAAGCTAGCGGAACTGATGGCATTCCAGCTGAGTTGGTTCAAAACCTCAACCATGACGCTCTTAACATTCTGCATACATTATGTCAGAAGATTTGGACAACCCTGCAGTGGCCACTGGATTGGAAGAGGTCAGTTTACATCCCCATTCCAAAGAAAGGCAGTGCCAAAGATTGTTCCAACTACCGCACGATCGCGCTTATTTCGCATGCTAGCAAAGTGATGTTGAAAATCCTCCAAGGTAGGCTGCAGCAGTATGTAGATCGGGAGCTTCTGGACGTGCAATGAGGGTTTCGCAAGGGCAGAGGAACTAGAGACCAAATTGCCAGCCTTTGCTGGATCATGGAAAAAGCAAGAGTTCCAGAAACCCATCTACTTCTGCTTTATTGATTATGCGAAAGCGTTTGATTGCGTAGATCACAGCAGATTGTGGCAGGCTCTTCAAGAGATGGGAGTTCCAATTCCCCTCATCTGTCTCCTCAGGAACCTGTATGAAGGGCAAGAAGCCACAGTCAGAACTGGGCATGGTATTACTGATTGGTTTCCGATCTAGAAAGGAGTGAGGTAAGGCTGCATACTGTCGCCCTGCCTATTTAACCTATATGCAGATTGCATCATGAGGAAGGCCGGCCTGGACGAGTCTTCAGCTGGAGTGAAGGTTGCTGGAAAACGTATCAACAACCTTAGATATGCGGATGATACCACTTTAATGGCAGAAAGTGATGTGGAACTCAAGAGACTTCTGATGCGCGTACAGGAAGAGAAGGAGAAGTTTGGGCTTAAACTGAACATTAAAAAGACAAAGTATCGTGGCGTTTTGCCCTATCAAGTCCTGGAGCATCAATGGACAAGAAGTGGAAGCTGTGACAGATTTTCTGTTCTTGGGCTCTAAGACTACCTCAGAAGGAGACTGCAGCCATGAAATTAGGAGACGCCTGTTTCTGGGAAAAGGAGCAATGGTTAGCCTTGACCGCCTAGTAAAGAGCAGAGACATTAGTCTGCCAACCAAGATCCAAATAACTCGTGCTATGGTCTTTCCAGCTGTGATGTATGGATGCGAGAGTTGGACCGTGAAAAAGGCTGACCGCCGAAGAATTGACGCGTTTGAATTGTGGTGCTGGCGAAGATTCTTGAGAGTTCCCTGGACTGCCAGAAGGTCAAATCAGTCGATATTGTCGACCATAAACCCTGACTGCTCATTGGAGGGTTAAATTCTAAAGTTGAAGCTCAGCTACTTTGGTCATCTGATGAGAAGAGAGGAGTCGCTGGAGAAAGATTTGATGTTGGGAAAGGTTGAGGGTCGCCGGAGAAGAGGTAGGCAGCGAACGCGATGGTTAGATGGCATCCTCGAGGCACTGCAGATGAAGTTATGTGATGTTAGGAAGATAGTGAGAGACCGGAAAGCGTGGCGTGACATTGTCCATAGGGTCACGAAGAGTCGGACACGAATGAACGACTGAGCTTAACTAAATTAATTATCATGGGTTGGGATAGTTGTACGCCGTTTGACTGTTTTTATTAGGAAACGCTCAAGCTTCGGCTTAAGACTATACATCATCATCATCATCATCATCATCAGCCTGACTATACCCACTGCAGGGCGAAGGCCTCACGCATATTTCTCCACTTAACCCGGTTTCTCCACTTAACCCGCTGTCCGACCATACACCATAGCGCCTTTAACACTGCCTTTTCATTTGGCGATTTTTAAAAAATGTTTGCTAATTTGGTTTATAGGGGAAGGAAAGCGCAATATCTGTCTGACTTTTCGTTGCACACCGACACTTTTGTGAACTGATTTGTAGGAAACAAAGCCGCAATATCTGTGACTGTTCTCAGTTGACTCTAAACCGCGCACTAGGGGATATGGTTTGAAGACAAAGGGCAATCGCTTCGGCAACCTCCTCTAAAATGGGCTGCCGAGAACTGCGCGAAATACCCATTCTATAAAGGGCATAGGCAGGCACACCAAATATAGTATTTTAGACAACGGCAACCACAATTCTGACACACTAGGCAGCCACATTAGTACTCAGGGAAGTATAGGCCAAAATGGGGCATCTACTAGAACGACAGCGATACCTAGACGCCCTAGACACATATCACCGATATAACCAAACACAATAAACTAAAAAAAGCGTTATATACCCCTACTTCGCAGAGAGTGAACTAAGGAAGAAGAGGTAGTGCGGAGACGTCTCCATAATAAAGCTCACGTCGGCACAGTAGTACATAGAAACGTATACCGGGACAGATTCAGGCCGGAGTGCAGCAAATTCGGCGACAGAGCCACCATACAGCGGTTCTTCAGGGACAATCTAGCGGTTCCCCAATTGAACATCTCCTCTGAACGTCTCCGGAGCTGGAGTAATCGGAACAGTGGGAGACCTTGCTGCTCAGCCATTACCCAGAATCTCAACTCCTCTCCACTACCAAAGACCAAAGGGTTTCAACCAGCATCGGCTGAATGTCACCAACCTAGCAATTCTTACCTGTATTAACGGCTTGACAGCTTGAGCGAGAAAGCGCTCAGGTCGAGCAAAACAAGTTTTTTTTTGTGCACAGACGGAGCAGAGGCATACAAATGAGAAGAGTTCGCCGGCCTGACCGGTCAGCTACATGGAGCCGCTTGGAGAAAGGACTGCCCTCTGACGCCCACCGCGCTTTGCAATACTTCGGTTCCCTTGTAGAGGGGAATTCTGCCACACACACTCTAGAAAGGCTTAGCAGTTTCATTCCTTGATTTCCTCTTTCCAGACTTGATGTCCGAGGCGACCCCTTATATAGACGAGATGTAGCTCACGTTATAAGGGGAAAGAAGACGCAAGAAGCAATGGTGAAAAAGGGAGAATAATGAGGCTATATTTTAGAGCTTCATTTCTTTTTGTTTCCGGGACCGCTCTTCTCATTCCCGGTGTGCCATGTTTCTGATGTCGCAGTGACGGTGAACGTCGTGTCAATGTTCTGCGCCCTTGAGCATCGCCTACGATTAACAGGAGGCAGCTTCACCGGTTCCATCCTGAATCTATTCGAAAATATCTCAGTGCCCAACAAACTCTTTTTACTCAATAGAATAAAATTACCATCGCATCTTGATTTAGCCTTTACGTTGCATCGAGAAACAAGGGTTGTTGAGACAGCTTTCGTGGAAATATTTGTTTATATTTACCGCTCTCCTGAGCTTTTAGTGTCATGCATGGTGTAGGAAATTTGTTACCACTCATCGGATCCAGCCATTTCTCACCGTCAGCAGGCCACGTGCGTTGTAGATTTAGAACAAAAACGTGCCAAATGTTTTAAAAATTTTTTCTCTCAGCGTCACGTAGACAAAAGCGACTCAACCTTGTCAACCAACCATGGATAATCTTGGAACAAAAGAGTGGTTTGTAAAGATAGAAATCACGCAACGTGTGATCATCCAGTTTGAGGAGGTTGCAAGTGCATTCTTTCATGATAAAGAAGGTATTCTGCACCTTGGTTGAGCTGTGGGAGGAAAACGCCCACATTGAGAAAAACGTGCCGCCGTCGAAGGAATACTTGTTCAGCAGAATGTTTGTTTAATACCCATTCTGCGATCAAGTATGCCTACGGTGTTGTCACTAAACACGTCACAAATAGATTTTGGAGGGCCGAAGCAACTGTGGCGCTACTCTATGGAGACACGAAGCACCCTGTGGACGAAAGAAGAAAAGAGTTAGTGAAAGAAAATTAAAAAAAAAAGCTCTCGGAACAATTCCCACCTCCTGAGATTGATCAAAGTGGATGGGCATCACACAGTATCCAGGAGATCTCCTCTTCGCATATTTGACAGACCCGTCGTGCCTGACCTTCCGGTGGAATATATCGCGATGGAAATAACACAGGTGATTCTTTCTGACGTCTGAGGCTTTTTTTTGTTTGTTTCAAGTGATCTGATGCACTTTGTTCCATTCTATGCCAGGCAACCTTCACAAATGATGTCCTTGGTCTTATTAGGTGATATTTCTTCAGGCTATGAAAATTGTGAATTTCGGAAATGAAATGACGGGTATGACGGGCGCTTAACGCTTTTAGATATTTCGCTACACCACCAAAAGAATTCTGATCAATTGCATTCTCTGTCCTTCGAGATAAAATAAGCAAGCGATGCAGAGAGGAATGTTATTGGAATTATTATGAGCATCGACAACGACGGGCCATATACGCGCGTGGAAATATTGATGACTCGCTGCTAATCACCGCGAAGAGTTTTATTCCGCATGTGAATGCAGAGGGGAATTAGGCCATCAAATTGATTTCGAAAACGTTCACTTCTGGAAGATTGCCGTCTCCAGTAAAAAGCGTTATAAGGTCAAAATAAAACTCTCCCTCAGCATTTTAAAGTTTGCAGTGGTGAGTCAGACATTCGGTAAATAGTGAACTTGCACAAGGAATTTTCCTTACCGGTCAGAGTAAGTAGTCAGGGGCGTGCAAGATTCCCGTGCAAGGTTCTTTTTGCAGGTGCCATTTCGAGTCAGTGAAGTAAATTCAGTCAAAGGAGCGATGGTAGCCTGAGTGAAGGTCGGGCGAGGAGGACGGAGCGAGTGTGCCGCACACGCCAGCAATCGATTTCGGAAAGCTAGTATTCGGGCAACTCGAGGAGCTTGGTTTCTCAGGGCGTCCTTATCGTAACCGGAGAAGGCATATTATATAACCAAACACTAAAAATACATAAAGCTTTATATACCCCTACCTCGCAAAGAGTACTAAGGAGCGAGAGGTAAAGACTACTACAAACTAAATCCCCCCAAACCCCAGCAGTACTTACCTCGTATACAAGGACAAATTCAGGCCTGAGTGCAGGAAATTCGGCGGTAGAGCAACCGTACATAAAATATTGTGAGCCTGTACAGCAACTGCCCGCCTGAATATATCTAGAAGCTCGCGCAACTGTGACCATGGGAGAGCTTCCTGCTGAGCCATGACACGCAATCTCAACTCCTTGCCATGGCCAAGGCCCAAGGGGTCGCCGGCAGATGCGGCCGACGGCCATCTATTAGTCTACAAGCCAACCCTAATAAGGGCGTCACATAACGAGCGAGAAAGCGCTCTGTACACGCAAAGCAAGTTTCGTGCACAGACGGAGCAGAAGCATACAAATGAGAAGAGATAGTCAGCCTTCCCAGTCAGTTACGTGGAGCCCCGTGGAGAAAGAACTGTCCTTTGTCGTCCGCAGCGACACTTCGCAATCCTCCGGTTCTCTTTCAAAGTGGAATTCTGCCACTAAAACTCAAGGGATTTTTAGTAGCTTCATTCCTTGATTTCCTCATGCCTGACTTGATTTCCGAGGAGACCATTTAAACCAGACGAAAAGTAGCTCACACTGCGAGAAAAAAAGAGGACACAAGAAGAAAGAGTGAAAAAGGGGAATGAAGAGGCAAGATTTTAGAGATTCATTTTTTTTTTCCTGGACCACTCCTCTCATTCCCGCAGCGCCGTGTTTGCGATGTGGTGTTGACGGTGAAGGTCGGGTCAGTGTGACTGCGCCCTTGAGCCTCGCATACGATGAACAGAAGGCAGATCTCACCGGTTCCATACTGAATAGGATGCTGTCCGAAAATATTGCTGTGCCTAACAGACTCTTTTTACTCAATAAAATAAAATTACCATCGCGTCATGATTTAGCCTTGATTTGGCCTCGCAGAGTAATCATCGACAAATTGCATGAGTTTTTGAGACTGCTTTCGAAGAATTATTAGTTTATAGTTACCGCTCGGCTGAGCCTTTCGTGGCATACATGGTGAAGGAAATTTGTTACCACTCATTGGATCCAGCCATTTCTCACTGTCATCAGGCAGCGTGCGTTGTATTTATAGAGCAAAAACGTGTCAAATGTTTTAAAATTTTTTCCTCTGAGCGTCACGAGGAGGAGGAAACAACTTTATTTAACGCATTATATTAAGCGTTAAGAATGTCCTGGGCCAGGGTCACCAAGGCCAACTGATCTTGCAGCTGGTCAGAGGCCAACCAAGCCCGCCACGTTGGGGGAGGAGGGTGTGCAAAGTGAGGAGATTGGAGGGCGTCAGGGCATGAAAAGATGCAATGCTCCAAGTTTGCATAGTGTTCTGGGCAATTTGGGCATGCAGGGGAATGTATGATTCTGTATAGAAGAGATCGGGCAGGAGTAAGCAGTGTATATAGTTGTATGCGTCTAAGAATGCGGATTTGCGTGGTAGTGAGAGATTTATCAGGAAGAGGAAGTGTACGGAGAGTTTCTCTAATGTTGTCGTAGAGAACGTTGATTTCTTTTTTGTAGTGAAGAGTAGTGTCGCACGTTGGTGGATAAAGCCAGGGAATCCCAGGCGCCCGGTGTTGAAGTTCGCGGGCGAGGCGATGCACTACCTCACTGCCTGGGATTCCAGCGTGACCAGGAATCCACCTCAGTGTTACAGTGTGGGGACGTAGTTTGGTAAGAGCTCTGTGTAGATCACCGTGTAGTTCTTCAGGAATGCGGCCCGTGTGAATGGCGCGTATAACTTGTATTGAATTAGTGTATATGGTATATCCTGAAGGGTTAGGGGGTGCTTGCGCGTCACGTAGACTAAAGAGACTCACCCTTGGAAACCAACCCTCGGTAACCTTAGAACAAAATAGTGGTTTGTTGGGATATAACATCACGCAATGATTGATGATGCATTCTTGCGTGATAAAGAAGGTATTCAACACCTTGGCTGAGATATGGGAGGAAAACACCCACACTGAGAGAAACGTGCCGCCGCCTAGGGAATACTTGTTGCGCAGAATGTTCACTTAATACTCATTACGCGCATCAAGTATCCCTACGGTGTTGTCACTAAATACGTCCCACGTACGTTTTGAGGGGAGAAGCAACTATGGCTCTTCTCTCAGGACAACGAAGCGTTCTAAGGAAGATGGAAGAAAAGAGAGAGTGAAAGAAGAGCTGTAGGAGCAATGTTCACCACTTGAGATTGTTCAACGTGCATATGAATCACCCAGTCCCCAGGAGATCTCTTCGCAGACTTCCGCAGACCTGTCAAGCAAGACTTTGCGGAGGAATACTTATCGAGGGAAATAACAAATGTTCTTCATTCTGGCGTCTGAGACTATGTTTTTGTTATTAATTTTGCGCACTTTCTTCCATTTTATGCCAAGCAACCTTCACCAATGATGTCTTTAGCCTTTTTCGATTACATTTTTTAAGAGTATGAAAATCATGTCATTTCGTAAATAAAATGCCGGGTAAAACTTGCATCTAAAGTGTATTGGTATTTCACCCCACCATGAAATTTGTTTTGATGATTTGAATTTTCTTTCAAGCGAAATAGAAAAAAAAATCGACGTGAAACTGACACATATTTATGATAATTATTAATGAGTATTGATAATGATGGGTCATATACGCACGTGGAAAAATTGATGACTCACTGCTAATCACCGCGAGGATTCGTATTCCGCACGTGATTTAGAAATTTAGGATCATTTAGACGGGGGGATTTAGACCAACAAATAGAAATTACGAAAACGTTAACTTCTGAAGATGCGCGTCTCCAGTGTATAAACTTATTGTGTCAAAATAGCACACCCCCTCCACGTTTTATAAATTGCCCTGGTGAGTCGGTCTTGTTTTAAATAATGTACGTCAAGAAGGTAATAGTCAGGGAAGAGCACATTTCCAGAGCTAGGTGGTCCTTGCAGATGCCTGTTCGAGTCAGTCAAGTAAAATCAGCCAATGCAGAGACGGTAGCTTGCGTGGACGTGCGGCTGCGAGGACGAAGCGAGTGGGCCGCGCACCCCAGCAATCGACGTCGGAAGGTTAGCATTCGGGGCCCCTCGAGGAGCTCGGTTTCACAAGGCGTCCTTATGGTGAGCGGGGAAGGAAATGCACCTTCTCGTAATGGATGCCAAGGACAGCAGCCAACGCAGCTGAGCTGGTGCGCTCGTTGGTATAAAACATTTTAGCAAGATTATTTGCAGCTGTGCTCAAACCCCAGTGCTTTGGCGCTGCCGGACATAATGCTCCGCCCGTGTGGGTGGTCTCTGTGACTAATCTGATTGACAGAGGAGGTGCTTGAGGTAATTTTTTTTCGTCTTTCTGTATGCTTGTAAGCTTTCGTCTTCTTCTGACAAGCAGAGAAGGGTCCTGATCAGCATAAACAAAATATTTGGCGCACCCACCCTAGCATGCGCGTGCGAATGGGTCATCTGGATGCTGTTCGGACGCCACCGAACCAGATGATCGAATTGGGAGGAGAGGGCGACGGTTGGCTTCGACGACAATTTCGCCTGCTCCGTAGCGAAACACAGAAGACGCCCTGTTCCGGCTTGATTCCACTAGCTTCCGATCGTTTAACGAATGGCGATATTTTGAGTTTTTATGCGGGTTTTCCATGACGACCGAAACTGAACACCTCTCAACAAACTTGTTGAGTTTGCCTCCCTTCTTGTCATATCTTTCCATCGCGGGGTCAGTGAACTTACGAGACTACAGAATAACGAACAAAATTCTTCATAAAATAACTCCCCCACCCCTCCCGAGCCCCTAGTGGCAGTGATCGCAGCAGACATCTGCGCAGTTTCGTTAAAACATTTCTCCATATTCCCCCATGGTTCAACTTATCCATACTCTACGATGTTCGACGGTGCAGCAGAGAGGCGCGGCTAGCTGCCGCTGGCGCTGTCCGCAGGTTCTCCACGTCTGTCAGGCCGCACACAAATAAGCGGCTCTTGCCGAGAAATTTATTTATTACAGTGCCAGCTTTACCTGTTTCCATTACAGTAAAAACACCATCCGGCCACAGCGCGTCATTTTCGCTATAGTTAAAATTCGCTCAGGAAACACTTCGACCGCTGGAGCCGTGAAATGTGTTCTTGCCGAATCAGTGGGCTATAGTTAGGCTCAAAGATGTTCAGACTGAATTGTGTTCTAAGTGCAAGTGCGTTTTAATATATGCATTTAACATTAACGCGCCACTAAACTGTCTAAAAAAGCATTACTCAGCAGCATTCAACGGCAGTTATCTCAGTTAGAAGAGGAGACAACCCCATCCTGTGTTCCGTCCTGTTCTTTCGCGCTTTTAATTTTACCGTGTCCCAACCACTGGCATACAGTCATACTATTTCAAATAGTAGTTCGATCTTCTCGCGGGTGGTGCCGGGAGGCGGCCCTGTATAGTAATTCTTCCAGTCTGAAATCATCAGCCTGAAATGAAAGAGGCAATAACTATTCTCCTTTACCAGAACCGCGAACTTACTTCATCACGATCATCAATTCCGAAAAGATCCTATGAGAAAAAGAAAAAAAGGCAGGCTGCCTTCGTCACTTATGGCGTCTTGTTGCCGTGTTTCTTGGGTTTTGAATGTTTTGAATGAAGATGTTTTGAATTTTATTTATCATTTCGCACACCGCTGAAGTCTGCATCCTTTGCCTGCAGACTCCACTACAGTACATCATCTCCAAGTCTTCATTAAACGACGTCGTGTCCGTGTCCCTGTTCATGGTCCCCTGACAGGAGCTGCCAAATCGAGTCCCTCATTGCATATGGGTCAGTTATGCCAGAATCAGCCTTCCATAACCGTGGTAATCACGTTACCCCTATAGGCCACTATGCCACGTTCATACGGCTTGGTTAAAGCGGGCCTTTATATGTGGGCTAGCAGAAGCTGCCATTCCAGGTCTCTCGTTTCACATGGGACGGTTATGTCAGAATCAACCTGCCAGGACCCAGGCATTCACTTTACCCCTGTAGGCCAGTAAGGCACATTAAAACCGCTTGGGTAAAGCAGTACTCGGCTCGGCTGCGGCTCATGGTCAAACGTGGCCCTTCCCGGAAGTACGCGACAGACTGAACCCTAGCAATGTATTGCTAACGCAATAAAAGAGGAGGAGTTATAGCGTTGTGTTGCTGATTACTGAGTTATTCCCTTCGCTCCTTCGGTCCAAAAACTGAGAGGAAAACCAAAACACTCAGACGTTGACGCGAGAGCACATATTGCGACATTAGAGGAGCAGACAAATCTTTTGCACAAACCGGTACCTCTTTGGATGCTGTATATGCGGCTTTCAGTCAAACTTATTATTTTTGGCTTGTAAAGCCTTTTTCAAAACTATGTTCAGTCTGGGCATGACCACCGCACAAAGGCACGCACCGCCTCTTCAATCGTATAATCGCAGAGCACAACGCGATTTGAATAAGCTCCAGAGAACCGAAAAAGTGCCTTCCAGCCATCGCCGTCTCCGTTTCACCGCCCCCACAACGGCACGCACACAGCTGCGACCGACTCTGAGCCTAACCTTGCCTTTTCAAGTCGAAAGCCTTTGTAGGCTCTTGGAACGTAATCCTGTGCGCGAGATGTGGTGCAAGATATGCGCTTGAGATGTCATATTGCGCGAGATTCCGCGAGATTTGTTCTTGCCTAGCGTTCCTGCCATCTACAATGCCACAGTTCACCGCGCGCGAAGTAACGCCACGCCACAGGACCGATAGTGCACCGTCCAGTCTCACACTTACCTGAGAAAGTGTGACAGATGTACTGCGCCTTTACTTTCCTGTAAATCAATTACAATTATACGTGGTACTGCAACGAACACCGATAAGAGTAAGAGGCAAAGGATAAGAGGAACATGAAAGAAGAGCGAGGGTAGGATTACGCCATTTTCCTGTTAAGAGACATCTAAGCGGCCGTCTCATTTTCTGAAGCTTGTTCAACAAATGACTCGCGAGTGCTTGGACATAAATCGAAAGATCATGGCATGCAAAGTTTAAAGGGGCGATGACAGGGTCGTTCGATATGCACCTAAAAATATAAATGCGGATATTCAGACAAAGTTTTTTGTAGTATAGGTGGTTGTTTTTTTTACTGACTAACTGGCAGCTCTTTTCCACAAAGATGTTAATGCCCTGGTTTTTGCGAGCAGGCATTTAGAGCTTGTTTTTTATACTTGCAATTTTCAAGAATTCCTCACAATTTGTCGCCTTCTTTGTCATCCAACGTGTACGATCTGACTGCGCGTGCTTCGCCAGCCTTATCGAGCAGATGAAACGGGCTTTTTGTCGAGTTATTTAGGTCCGAAAAAAAACAGCACTTTGCAGAATAAAATTGCGTCCGTGCCAATTGCATTACACAAGCCAAATACCACTAACTATACGCCTCCCTGCCGCGCCCTCCGATATAAGTACTTTTTTTTCTCAAGACAATTTCATTGTACTTAGATGATCCCTCTCGTGTAGACTGAGTATACGTATAGTGAAGCTTAAAAGAAGAAAAAAGCCTTTGCTTGTGCCACTTTCGCATAACAGGCCGTCTTGTTCTCGTTTAGAGTACTTGAGGGCCGTTGTGCGGAAAAAGCTAAGGTAAATTCGAAGGCAACCGCTCACTTTATTCGTAATAACAACCCTCTATCGCCGCCGGAAATTCACGCGAAACACGCGGCACGGGCGTGTTGCCCCCTATTAAAAATAATGCTGCATTAACAAAAAACTCCCGCTTTCCTCGCGGCACACCACTCGACCGTTTTGTTTTAACCGCTTGTTTTTCTATTCGAGGCGATTTATATTTAGAATTATTTGAGATTCCTTGTATTTCTTTTGTTGGACAGGTTACAAACGCAGCCAAGTTACTTTGATCCAGACACACAATACCAGAAATGAAAAGTGCTAGACTCCTTCGTATCAAGACTGCGGAAATATTAGATGTTTCCGTATAAGAGAAACGAAGACGTGGCGTGCATATGGTATGATAAATTAAAGACAAGGGTATTTGCTTATGCTCGTTTGAATGCTATCCTGCACTGAAGGAGGGCTCACTTCAGGCAACCATTGTGGATGCTGGTAGCGGCTTGGTCACTGAAAACGAAATTCTGGAATTCAGGACACTCTATTCAGTCCGGCTACATCCTTTCCAGAGCAGGCGAGTTGCTTTAACGCAACAGCCTTGGTGGAACATAAAGCAGCCTGTTAGGCAGTCTACGATTACCAGTGCACTTTGGTCTCTTCGTCATTTCACGAAGGGCCACAACAGTTCCCCATGACATGTGGCATTACCCCCTTCGTCAAAAGACAAATCGTTCACATACTAAAAGGATAGAAGAGAAAAAATAAAAGGTGAAGATGTAACAGGTAAAGTACAAGGAAGCAAAATAATGGCACTTACAAACACTGCACTTAACGCGAGTGATACGGCTTCAGTCAGGTGGCATGCACAATGTGAGACTGAGGAGCACGACGTGACGAGTGGACAGTTCCTTCAGGAAGTACCTCGCAATCAACGGCACTAATGCGGCGAAAAACTCTAAAGGCAACAAAATACCGACGCAAATATATGTCGGAGTGAGGGCTCAGCCGCGTATACCCGGGCAGATTCAAGCTGGGGTGCAGCAAATGCGGCAACAGAGCCACCGTACAGCAGATGTTTTGGGACGACCCAGCAGATCCCCACCTTAAAATCTCCTCTGAACACCTCCGGAGCTCACGTAACCGGAACCGTGGGAGACCTTGCTGCTCAGCCATTACCCAGGATCTCACCTCCTGGCCACGGCCAAGGACGAAATGGTTTCCGACAGCATCGGCTGAATGTCACCTAGCACTGTCTACCTGTGTTAACGGCTTCACAGCTGGATCGATAAAGCGCTCTGGACGCGCAAAACAAGCTTCTTTCGTGCGCAGATGGAGCAGAGGCATACACATGAGAAGAGTTAGTCGGCCTGCTCAGTCAGTTACGTGGAGCCGCGTGGAAAAAGGCCTGTCCTCTGGCCTCCGCCGCGCCACTTTACAATCCTTCAGTTCCCTACCCCTTGCAAAGTGGAATCATGCTACTCAGAGTCTAGGGAGACTTAGTAGCTTCAATCCTTGATTTCCTCTTTCTTGACTTGATGTCCGATGAGACCCCTTAAAGCAGATGAGATGTAGCTCACACTGCGATAGGAAAGAGGAGACAAGAAGCAAGGGTGAAAAGAGAGAATAAAGAGGAAATATTTTAGAGCTTCATTTCTTTTTGATTCCGGGACCGCTTTTCTCATTCCCACAGTGCCGTGTTTCCGATTTCGTAGTGACGGTGAACGTCGTGTCAGTGGGCTGCGTCCTTGAGCATCGCCTACGATTAACAGGAGGCAGATCTCACCGGTTCCATCCTGAATATGATGCCGTCAGAAAATATTGCAGTGCCCAACAGAGTCTTTTTTTCAATAAAATTAAATCACCAAGCGTCTTTATTTAGCCTTTATTTGCTTCGAGGAGCAATTATAGACACATTTTGTGGGTTTCTTAGACAGCTTGCGAAGAAACATTTGTTTATATTTACCGCTCTCATGAAATTTTCGTGCCATCTATGGTGTAGCGCCACGTATACTCTAAGCGTCAGGTATACTAAATCGACTCAACCTTGTCAACCAATTCTTGGCAATCGTGGAACAAAAGAGTGGTTTGTAAAGATAGAAAATCACGCAATGTGTGATGATGCACTTTTAGGAGGTTGCAAGTACATTGTTTCGTGATAAAGAAGGTATTCTGCTCCTTGGCTGAGCTGTGGGAGGAAAACACCCACATTGAGAGAAACGTGCCGCCGCCGAAGGAATACTTGTTCAACAGAATGTTTGTTTAATACCCATTCTTTGATCGAGTATTCCTACGGCGTTGTCACTAAACTCCTCACAAATAGGTTTTGAGTAACGCAGCAACTTTGGCGCTTCTCTCTGGACACACGAAGCGCCTTGTGGCAGAAGAAAGAAAAGAGGGAGTGAAAGAATGAAAGAAGATAATAAAAGCTCTCGGAACAATTTCCAGCTCCTGAGATTGGTCAAAGTGGATGTGCATCACACAGTACCCAGGAGATGTCCTCTTCGCATACTTCACAGACCCGTCGAGCCAGACCGTCCGTTGGAGTACTTCACGAGGTATATAACACAGGTGATCCTTTCTGGCGTCTGAGGCCTTTTTTTTCTTTTTTTTGTTTCAAGTGATTTGACGCAGTTTTTTCTATTCTATGCCAGGCAACATTCACAAATGATGTCCTCGGCCTTTTTCATTTTGGAAATGAAATGCCGGGTATGACGGGCGCTTAACATTTTTAGCTATTGCGCTAAGGCACCAAAACCTTGTTGATCACTTGCAGTCCTTGTCCTTCGAAATACAATAAAGAAGCGATTCAGAGATGATTGTTATTGTAATAATTATGAGTATCGACAGTCACGGGCCATATACGCGCGTGGAAAAATTGATAACTCGCTACTAATTACCGCGATTCGGTCATATTCCGCTCGTGAATGCGGTGGGGAATTAGACCACCAAATATGTTATGAAAACGTTCACTATTGGAAGATTGCGGTATCCAGTGAAAAACGTTATTGGGTCAAAATAACGCTCCTCCTCAGCATTTTAAGGATTGTAGTGGTGAGTCGAACATGCAGTAGATAGTGAACGTGCCGAACAAATTTTCCTGAGATCTCCGAGTGAGTAGTCAGGGGTGCTCAAGTTTCCCGTACAAGGTGCTTCTTGCAGATGCCTCTTCGAGACAGCGAAGTATATTAAGCCAAAGAAGCGATGGTAGCTTGAGAGAAGGTCCGGCGACGATGACGGAGCGAGTGCGCCGCACACGACAGCACTCGGTTTCGAAATGTTAGCGTTCGGGGCAACTCGAGGTGCTTGGTTTCTCAGGGCTTCCTTATCGTAAGCGGTGAAGGAATTGCATGTTTTCGTAATGGCCGCCAAGGACAGCAGGCAACGCAGCTGATCTGGTGTGCTCGTCGCCCTAAAACTTTTTAGCTAGCTGCTTTGCAAATGGATTCGAGCCCAAGTGCTCAGGCGCCCCTGGACATAATGCGCCGCCCGTGTAGGTGGTCTCTGTGTCCCAGTCGGGATGATGGAGGAGGTGCTTGTGGAAAATGTTTTTCGTGTTTCTGTATGCTTGTAAGGATTCGTTTTCTTCTGAAAAGCAGAGAAGGCCCTGATCAGCATAAAAAAAGAATTTGACGCCCCGATCATAGCATGTGCGTGTGAATGGGTCATCTTAAGGTTGTTTGAAAACGACTGAGCCAGACGATCAAATTGGGCGGAAGGGCGACGGATGGCTTCAAAGATTCTGGCTCCTGATCCGTAGCGAAACACAGAGGTGCTGTGTTCTGGCTTCATTCCACTAGATTCCGACCTTTGAACGAATGGCTAGATTTTCAGATTTTCAAGCGGGTTGTTCATGACGACCGATCCTGAACAACTTTCAACGAACGTGTACACTTTGAAGAAAGCGCCTCCTATCTTGTCCTCGCTTTGCATCGCGGAGTCGGTGAGCTTCTAAGAATGAAGAATAAGGAACACGTTTCTCCATAAAACACCTCCACCACCACTTTTTTTTTTTTATTTCCATATACTCTCTTTATTTTTTTAGAACCGTTCACTATAATATGGAACCTTATGATCCTCGGACTTGTTTTGGGCTTCCGTTCAGAGATTTTCGAGGAGGACGAAATTGATAGGCTCATGCTGTATTATTTGAGCACAAAATCAGTAGCATACATTCATATGTTATGAGAGTTCGCTCGTTTTAGCAACAAGTGCTCCCACACTTAAAGACCAATATGTCAAATGTTTCCTTACGTCATGTGCGCCGCTAATGGGAGAGGGGATAGAGTTGTGTTGCTGATTGATCAAGCTATTGCTCATCGCTCTTTCAGTTTAAGAACGCAGAGGAAAACCCAGACAAGCATACATTGATGCGAGAGCACACCTTGAAATATTAGACGAATAGACAAACCTTTTGAACTATAAGCGGTACCTCTTGGGATGCTGTTTAGTCAAAACAGAAGCTTGGGCATGTTGGTAATCCATTGTGTAGAACAGCGGAATAAATTCTGTCGTTTTTTCGCGCTGTTCTACACAATGTTAGTCAAACTCAATTGTTTGCGGTAGGTAAAGCGCTTCTGTAAAACTATCTTTTGTCAGGTCAATGCTAGCGCATGAGAGGATGTCACAGCGATGCCGTTTCAGTCCCAGCATCGCAAAACCCGATGCAATTCGAATACACTTCATTGCCCGCTCCGGACAAGAGCCTCCCAGTCGCCGCCGTCTTCGTCTCGCCTCTCCCACAGCCGCGCGCGTGCGACAACGACCGACTCCCGAGCCTAACCTTCCCTATCTCTTGTGCATGTCCAGCAAATGACTCGTGGGATCTTCAACGTAAACCTACACCATTTAGTTTTAGTATGTGAGCCCTAACCTCCCGCAGGAATGCGCCGATTCGTGGATTACAGCAGTGTCCCCAGCGTGTTTATTTAAAAAGGTATTGTATATAACTGGATGTATGCTGCTCCTTCAAACGGCTTACAATCCAGCCTGAACTAGCAATACCAAAACATTTCCTGGGGTTTAGCTTTAGTTAAACCCGGTAAGTTGCGTAAGAAAAGCCGACGTAGCTTCCTCTTTCTGTTATTTCTTCTTTTCTTTTTCTTTTCTGCTTCTGCGGCGCGGCGTGGCTACCGACCGGAGTTACCCGACGCCTTTAGGAGGGGCCCCATCTGCGGTCGCTCTAAAGGTGAAACGTGACTACCGGCCAGGATTACGCGACGGGCTGAAACCTGGCGTAGTTTTGCGTCCGCAATAAAATATTCCGTTTTTTTTTTTAGCACCAGTTGTGTTGCGTCGGGGCCGAGGCGGCCTCCGAGAAGGGGAAACAAGGCTCACGCGTCACCCGTTCATGATGAGGTGCCCGTTTATTCAAGAAGTGCCGGATATTTATAGGACACAGACAACGTCACAGATAACGACCCAATCCACATTCAAGACGCAAGTAAAATCACAATTCACAGAAGAGAAAACTGAACAGGACAAAGCAGAAACAAGGACCGAATAGATAGAAATACACGATATAACATATTCTGCCTACGTTGGAGGAAAAAGATAGAAGTACATTGTCATTTCACATTCAACAAGGGAGAAAAAAGTTTGAATTTAGAAATCGTACATTATATGTAGGTAAGCGCATGTACAGAAAACACAGAGCAATCATTTTTTGAAGCACACAAGAGCAAACACATGCTTTCCCTCTCCTCGTACACAAAAAACACCTGGTCAGCCAGCCGCACACAAAGTCCACACACACACAGTCCGGGCGCGCACTAGGCGGCGGCCACGTGGGCGGACCCCGTCCGGCGGGAGTCTCCACCACCACTGCTGCCAAGGAACAGGGAGCACTGAGAGCTTGAACAAAATTCCACATTAGAATAACTCGCCATACTGCTCTGGCGAGAGCGCTGCGCTTTTTTTTCACTAGGAATGATTGTTGGATAGGGTTCCAGGTTAGCACCACCAGAGTCGCAAGAGAGTGGTAAAGAAGTACAACTAGGTAGGCTTCCTTGCATAACCATACGGCTGGCTTACGCGGCATGCTGCTCAGTGTTCTGAGTCTTCAACTTTACTGGCGTTCTCTGGGTTGGCTTTTAAAGGTGGATTATATGCGGTCTAGGCTGGCCAAGTAGGTGAGTGTCGTGAACACCATCTGCCGTCCTTTCTGCATTGACTTAGACCGGCTCAATAGGTAACAGTGATTGTTGATTTATGTCTTCGTCTGCTTCTCTGTTACTATCAGGGACTTGGGCGGATCTTGTAACCGGAGCAGGTGTCCGTGTTGGAGTTCCATTGAAAAAAGATCTTGAAGCAGCCGATTTCTCGATCTGTGACCTTGGTGGCGGCGTTACATTCGGATGCAAGAGATTCATGTATTTATTCGCGGTCAGGTAGACGCAGTCTACTTTGGCATGAATAAAGCTTTCGATACGGTTTCCCATGAGGTACTTCTGATGAAGATGGAAAAATACGGACTTTGCCCTATGTACTGTAGGTGGCTCAAAAGCTACCTTGGCAGCCGCCGTAACATGGTCCGATTTTCCGGCTGTGTCCAATGAATTTCCATCATCTTCGGGAGTGCCTCAGGGCTCTAACTTAAGACCGTTGTTGTTTTTAGTGTTTGTTATTTTTTTGCCGTTGCATGTCAAGAACTCCAGAATTTTGGTCTTCGCTGATGTTTTCAAATTATTCCGTAAAATTGGAGATATTGAGGACTGCCGCCGATTGCAAGCTGACATTAACAACGTTGAGAAATGGTGTTTGTTGAATCGCTTAAAGTTGAATATTAAGAAGATTTCCGTCTTATCTCAAACTAGGAAACGCGACGCAGTTGTGTTTGATTATACACTTTTGGCGGGTCAGATTTCCCGTGTGGCCCATGTACGAGACCTTGGTGTTGTTGTTGATTCTAGGGCTTGATTTCAGATTGCATGTAAATTCAATTGTGTTACGCGCATTGAGACATATTGGTCTTATCTCTAGACTGCGACAAAACCTTCAATGGCACGAATTTCCACGCACTCTATAGGGAACCCAAGCTCAAGTTTCGCCGCACGACGGCAGCGCCGCATTCCTGGCGTGGTGGCGAAATGTGAAACGATGGGGCTTCGCCGGAGCAGACGCTCCGCTAGCTTCCTGTGTACGCGCGGCGATCGCGTTGCGCCTGGCTGTTATTTGGCGATACAAAAACGCTTCCGCTCAGGCGAAACGGATGTACTAAGTATCGTTGTGTTATGGGAAGCCACAATAGTAGGCGAAGCACCAAAAGACGAGGCTCACGTGTGAAACTTTGCAGATTCCTTTGGACCTGTTTTCCAACCGCATGACCGCGTTCTGAGAAGTCTCGCGTTCTTTTTGAAAACTAAAAGAGCTAATTTCCCCTTTCTTCGTAAACTCATATGTTGAGAGTTAACAAAGACGGCTCGGAGAGGCATAAAAAAAGTACAGTGGTTTAACACCATGCATGTGAGGAGGATGGAAGATTATCCTGCTCTTCGCTCCCCGCGTGTCTAGTTGTCCCGATTTCCTGTGCTCTCTCCCTGATTTGTGAGTGCTCTGAAAGCAACCAAATCAACAGAAGCTACGTCCGCGATCGAGAATGATGTGTGAATGTGCCCTAATTGTCCACAGCTGCCTTTTCATTTTTAGGTTGACCAAGAATATATCTAGGAACGAGGCTTTGTTTTTTTTTGGGGGGGGGGGGGGGGACGGCGTTGGAAAGCATGCCTCGCTGAGACGCTTTTACAGATTTTCGCAAATTGGCCAATAAGTGAACCAATTATTATTATTATTATTATTATTATTACTATTATTATTATTAACAAAGATATGTCGGAAGTGCAGTAAAAAGGGATCCAAGCTATGGCTCGACTGACCCTACTCGCACGGAGCACCCGATTCTCGTCACAGGGTTCGTGAGTGCAAACCAAATATCATAAATGAAGCACGACTATTTAATAAGGACCGAAATAAAACACAATGCAGTACAAGCTTGGATTTCAACCGCCTTCCGAGCCAGTGAGCCGGTTATGTCGCGTGCAGCGCACAGAGCACGCATGCGCTTATGAGATCGCTAGCGTTCTTGTGTTTGAAGAAACACCTCCTTCTGACTACATACTTATTCTTCTACTGCAAGATTTTCCCTTTAGTAACGCCGTAATAACAAAAAACAAATCCGTATATAGATCGCATGCTACAGGCCAAAACGATGGTCAACGATCTGGCCACTTTATTTAACAGTACTGATGATACTTTACAGTTTTTAAACATATTATGTACGACAATATAATTACATAGCGGACTTACCTCGAGATACACATCCTACGTTTTTGCTAACGTTGCTAACGTGGGACGCATTCACAATCAATATTTACTCATCCCCGTCTGTTGTCTGCTCTACAGTACAGACGTGAATAAAAAGGTTTCCCGCCTATAATTAGGTATCCTACATGAAAATACGCGTCAGGGTGCCCAGTCAAGACGGAATGCAGGTGGCATGTCGCGGTGCGCCTGCGGGGGCACGTCAAGGCGCGTGCTCGTGCGAGAGAAAGCGCGCGCAGTTCACGCCGTGAAGACAGCGAGCTGAGCCGGCGGCGTCCAGTGTGTGCCTGCGCGACAAAGCAACGAGAGACGTATGCACGTGCGCGGAAGCGAGCGAGCGAAAGGAGAAAACTTGCACGGGATGCCTAGGTGATGCCGCCGCGTGTATCCCCAGCTTCTATTTATCTGCTCGAGATGGCGCTCCCTGTCAGGACCAGCAGCGTCGCTCGACGGTGCTTTGGAAGCCTATACTGTGCCCTCGTGAGACCGCGTCATGAGTTCGCATCAGTAGCCTGGAATAACGTATCTGCCACCTATTGCGCAAAAATTGAAAATGTCAAGCTTAAGTTCACACGCATCTTTAATGATAGATATATTGGACGCCATCATTTCTACGACTGCGATTCTCTCTTGGCAGACCTCAATATGTGTACTCTTGGTGACAGGCGACTCATACGTGACATGCAATTTGTGAAAAAATTGTGCGCGGTTTTATTAACTGTGGGACCTTACTGATGTCACTGATTTTCGTGTGCTGCATGCAAACGCCTCAAAATGTTTTGCACATTTTATCCAGATTTGCACGCCAACTGTCCAATGACTCATATACAAATCATGTATAACAAAACATTTATTGACACAGACATATCTGCCTAATTGTTGTTTTCATGCCTGCTTTTGAATGTTATTAAGTGTTTTGATGTATCTGACCTAGTGTGCGCTCCTTTAGGCCACTTGGCTGTTGACGCATACTCAAATAAACTTTATCTATCTATCTATCTATCTATCTATCTATCTATCTATCTATCTATCTATCTATCTATCTATCTATCTATCTATCTATCTATCTATCTATCTATCTATCTATCTATCTATCTATCTATCTATCTATCTATCTATCTATCTATCTATCTATCTATCTATCTATCTATCTATCTATCTATCTATCTATCTATCTATCTATTCTGTCTGTCTGTCTGTCTGTCTGTCTGTCTGTCTGTCTGTCTGTCTGTCTGTCTGTCTGTCTGTCTGTCTGTCTGTCTGTCTGTCTGTCTGTCTGTCTGTCTGTCTGTCTGTCTGTCTGTCTGTCTGTCTATCTATCTATCTATCTATCTATCTATCTATCTATCTATCTATCTATCTATCTATCTATCTATCTATCTATCTATCTATCTATCTATCTATCTATCTATCTATCTATCTATCTATCTATTCCTAGGAGAGCATTTTTGAAAGTATGGCATATGCTTTTAGAATATCGGCGATCGCGGAGCTGCATGGTATCGCTGTTGGTAAGCGAGCTCTCCTGGTGAAGAAAAAGCAAAAATACCTTAGGGCTGACCTTTGTTGCAGTGGACAGGTTGACGTAACTTGTCCAATAGGTTGTAAATGCGCTAGGAATTCTTGCGCATCACGTATCACTTGCTCTCCCTTTAAAGAGCGTTTAGATGCAACACCAAAAATAAGTTTGGATCCCTCCAACAAACGTCATTCTTGAATTCTCAGAGTAGACACTCCTGCCACGATGCAATCTCTGAGCATATTCTCCGCAGACTCGTAGTCGCATATTGCTATGGTGTCACGTAAGACAGCGACTTATTGTGAATTGGACTCGCCTGGTTGTTACTCTCTGTTTTGAAAACGTCTCATTTCCATAACCAAGATAGCTGGTACCTTGAATGCTTGTTACAGCTGTGCAACAGCTTCTTTGTAAACATATTTCCTAGCCCTACCAGCTTCTGTAGACGAAGTAGCAGTGGTCTCGCTTTGAGACACGGCATGAGCGGAGTAGAGTCGTCTACATTCATATCAAAAAGTATATAACAAAAAGCCTCCTTGTTGTTGGTGGTCGCTGCAAACCCGCCTGTCAAACTGAAGTAACGGTTGAAAGTTTCATTCCACTGACTGAATAGAATTGTCGGAAGACTCGGGTGCAGGAGAAACGGATCGGGAGGGCGAACGCCCGCAAACGGAGTCGAAAGAGCCATGCTGTCCTACTGTAATTGGAAAAAATCGTGTATCATTTCAGACCATCCGTCTCTGGAACCGTTGTGATATGAATTTTCGGCGAACGTAGAGAACATTCAGGGCTATTATCAATGTATTTTTGTAACGCAGAGTTTGTGAGTCCTAACCTCAACAAAACAATGCATGTCGATATTGCATGTGGGAATTTTCAACCAAATTTGTTGTTAGAAAATATCTGGGAGTGTGACGAAAACTGATATAGTGGTAAGTATTGTCCACGGCGAGACACTTGAGGGACGTAGACAAGCTTTTCTTCCCTTGTCAACCTTTGTTGCAGGACGGTGGCAGCAAGAACAAAGGACGTCGTTCGTATGTCGTCAGCAATTCTAACCGCAAGGCGACGCGCACATTGCAACTAGGCGCTTCTGTTGCTCAAACACTTGCCTCATCTCGTAGAAAGCGTTCATTGGATGAAAATGTTCCACTCATTGGTTTTCAGCGGTGAAACGGACAGCTTGTCAGCGAGGGCCACATATCAGGCGACGACCACACTGGGTGGCGTGAATAAAACTTGTAGAAAATGAGAATCTTCGAAGAGGACTACTTTACGTAATCACGGATGCCGTCGGGTAACTTATGTAACTGGGAATGCCCCTATTTCGCTATGCCTCTCCGATATTCATACGCCAATGTTGAGATGGGCCCGAGGCGGCCGCTGAGGTGCAACGAAACTCATGCTTCAGCCGTCCACGTTAACAACCCCGGTTATCCACGAGGTGCCGTATATTTATAGGAGGCGGACTACGTCACAGATGAAGGCAAAGTCCACATTCAAGTCATAAGTACAGTCGCAATTCACAAAACAGAAATTGAACCAGTATGACACCGAAACTAGGACAGAATTGATAAAATTATACAATATAACAAGTTACACCTTGATTTGTTTACAAGCTAAAAACGTACAAGAAGCGTCGAGTGTACCGCGTCCCCTGCCTGCGTCGGGTAGCCGTAAGCAGCGCCGACAGCTGCCGGCTGCTCGCCAAACAGTGACACATCGATGCTTCCCGTTTTATGTGCACGTGCTTTGCGATGTAAGCAATCGTCGATTAGGGGTCTCTACTTGCAGAGCTGCACTGAAAGGCCCCAGGCAACCTATAAATAGTGTGACTGCGCGCTCCGTAATTGCCGGAATTGCAGGCCCGAACACCGCGTACTCCCTCTATAGACCTACTCGTCGCGAAACGGGCCGGCAGTTCGCCGCCAGCTGACATTTCTAGCCAAGATCATTGTTCTTGCGAAGTAAGAAGATATAATGTTTGGCTGCTTGGTTTCCTTTTTCTAGCACAGTTAAGCTACAGACAAGCGTAGCTGTTCAAGCCGTTAACTCGTCGGGTATATGTGCCACGTTCACGCAGAGCCTCCTATGTGACCAAAACAGATCGGGCGACCATCCGCTAATCAGTCCCACCAGCGTGGTGGGGCCGAAAATTTTACACTGCGACGATAATCGACCGCTGGTCAAGCTATCATCGTCACCGGTTGAATGCAACAGATCAGAGCGTCAATAAACTAAGGAGCCTAACCATGCCCGCCCACTAACTGTGACAGTGCTTTAACTATGCCGAAGAAAGCATACCTGACTCTTGTAGCATTTGCGCAGTATTATCCCCATCAAGCACTTCTGCGTGAGGGACGACCATTGTGTCTGTCGTCCGCGAAAGAAGTAGACATTTCCTTTGATATTGCAGTCTGCATTGCAGAAGACGCTCCGCCGTCTTTTCTCTTGTGACGTCACACGAGCATTTCACAACTGATGTCGCCGTCGGTGGGAAGAGTTTCCCGAATTTGATTTCTACCGCATTTTTTAATATGCGCCGCGCGCTAGGCACTAAAAGTTTGCGAGTAGAACAAAAGACGTGTATGTTATTTATCAGGAGGTCTGTGAGATGCTTCTTAAGAAGAGAATGGCGAAAGCGTACCCTAGCTTTCCTATCATTTCCCTCTCATCGTTTGCCTCATACTCTTAACGGTGTTCGTTGCAGTGCCATGTATAATTATAAATCATTTACAGGAAAGGGAAGGCGCAGTATCTGTCAGACTTTCCCCGGCAAGTGTGAAACTGGACGGTGCACTATTTATTTTGTCGCGTGGTGTTTCCTGGCGCGTTAAAGTCTGGGATTGCTGTTGGCAGGAACGCTAGACAAGAACACATCTCACGGAATTTCCCGCATTATGACATTTCGCGCACAATTCTCGCGCACGGAAATTCGTTTCATGAGCTTAGAAAATCTTTCGGCTTAAAAACGCGAGGTTAGGTTTCCAATCGGACCCAGCGGGGGAGGCAAGAAGGAAACGGCGGAGATTTGGAAGCTCATTTTCGTTGCAGTGAAACGCATTCGAATTGCGTTGGGTTTGCGATGATGCGATTAAAGCGGCGGTGGCGGTGGATGCTTTTGTGCGCTGGCCTTAACATAGTTTTTTAAAACGGCTTTACCAGCCAAGAATATTTATGTTTGACTACCACGCACATTAACAGCACCTCAAAAGGTAGCGGTTCGTTCAAACGTTTTGCCTGCTCCTCTGCTTTTGCAAAATGTGCTATCGAGTCAACGTATCCTTGTCTGAGTTTTCCTCTTAGTTTTCGTACGGAAAAAGCCAAGGGCAATAGCAGCACTCATTAGCACAACGCTAAACCCTCCCCTTTCGCAGTTCCCACTGTGGAAAAAACATTGGACATGCCGCTTTGTATAGGCTAGGAGCGCTTGTTGCTGAAACAAGCTAACTCTCATAACAAACGATTAATATGCTTCTAAATGTAGGCTTAAATAATACTGCATGAGCTCATCAATTTCGACCTCCTTGACAATATCTAGGCGGAACCTCAAATCAAGTCCTCGAAGGATAAATAAGGTCGCATATTATAAAAGCATCTCAACGAAAATGAAATATAAGCGATTCTTTTTCCAGAAGAAAAAAAATCCCTCAGCGACCACCGTCCACAGGGTGCATGCCAGAGCGCAGCCTACACCGCGAATAGCAGACGATATGGGGATGGTATGCCGCTGTGAGGTCAGTAGCCGTGTTTGCCAGACCGCCAAGCTGTTTTGTAAACAATAAAAAAATTCATTTTAAAGATATCTACTACACAGAATGAGCTTATATTTTTAGTTAATATAACTTCACGTTGGTAGATTTAAGTGCAATATTCAGTGTATGCTCAAATGTTACAACTATAAAATTACAATATCTGGACAGAGTTATTTTGTAATATAGTTGTTTTTTTCCTTACTGACTTAAAGGTAGCGCTTTCCCACAAATATGTTCAAGTCCTAACTATTTTTACCGAGCAGGCATTTAGAGTGCGTTTTTGATACCTTTAATTTTCAAGAATTCTTCACAATTTGCTGCCTGTCTTTGTGATCCAACATATGTGAGCTGACTGTGTGCGCCTCAGCAGATTTATCGAGTAGATGAAATAGGCTTTTTGTCGAGTTATTTAGGTCTGAAAAAGAAAAAAACTGCCCTGTGCAGAGTAATATTGCGTCCGTGCCACTGCATTTTGTAAGCCAGATGCCACTAAATATGCGCCTCCCTCTCGCGGCCTCTATATCAGCGATTTATCTCGCAACAATATTAGCACACTTAGTCGATTACTCTCGTCTGGAGTCAGTATAAGTATTGTGAGGCTTAAACTAACAAAGACTAAGCCCATGCCTGAGCCACTTTCGTACAACAGACCGTCTCGTCTTAAGTGCTTGAGGGCCGTTGTGCGGAAGAAGCAATTTGTGACATTCGACGGCTGCTTCTGATAGTTTTTCATAATACTTGAGCTCTAGCGCCACCTGAAATATATACGAACCGCACAGGCACGGGCGTATTGCCCCTAATTCATAGTGGCAGCAATGCCAATATACAACAAGCGCGATCAACTCTCTTCTCCGTCCCTTGCTTGAACCGCTTGTTTAATACACTAACGGGACTTGGAATTAGAGCCAGTTAGAAGTTTCCTTGAGCTTGCTGTCTAGAAGTGGTTACAACCACCGCAACGTTAATGTGATACAGAGACACAATACCCCAAATGAAAAGTTCGAGACTCCTTAGTGTCAGGACTGCAGAAGTTACCCTAGTGAAAAATGCCCAATTAGTAACAATAACCTCATGTTCATTCTCGTACTGAACTCATACGAAACTCGTACAAATCTCATTCAACATATGAGAAATATACGAAATTGTATTACATTCGTATGAGTTGTAGGGTCCACATCTTACGATACATTGAAAGGCACCGGCTCCTGATCTATAGAGTGCTAGCCTCCATTAAGGAGAACGGCTTTCTGTAGGCAACCATTCGTGTTGCTGGTAGCGGCATGTTACTGAAAACAACAACACGAAATTATTTTCCCTCTATATGGTGCGACGACATCCCTTCCAGAGCAGGTGACCGAAGGAGCCCGAATACAACGAGGCAGAGAAGGTACGACACCAAGAAGCTGCAGAGCTAAGCATGCACTGTGGCTCTACAAAAGTATTTGCATGTTGGGGGTTTGCAGCACTGAGACGGGGCTCAATGGGCAATCAGGCTGAATGTGAATTGATTCACTTGCATTGCTGCCCCCATCCGACAAAAAATGGCAGAGCGTTAGGATAATTGGCAACGCGAAATCTGAGTGCTCCTTCCTAGACAGAGAGACAACGAGCTTTAAATAAAGACAACGGATCTTTTTCTAAGGCATTTTAGTTTTCCTTTTAGCTGAGGGAAATAATTTGAGAGGCAAGTATATATTTCCAAGAAGAAATTAATTTTCACATTCTGGAAAATATTGATGCCGCAAGAGACACTTCTTTTCTACTCCTTGATCTGCATAACGAGGCTATTCGATGTAGAAAAAGACAGGCGGCGTTTACAGGTACTGAATCAAAAGCTACTTCTGAAAGTTTAAGTCCTTACACGACTAACGTGATGTTATAACAACATGTGGAGGAGTGGCGTGGGAGATGAAGCGGTCCTTTTGGGGAAATAGTAAAATAGAGTAGTTGTTCGTCCTTACGTATACGTTGTAGTCGCCCACTAAAAGGACCACTGTGTGCCTAATGCGAGACGCAGAAGATTGTGCGACGTCAGATGTGAGCGCTTTAAACGATAGGCCTAACGTGTTGATAGGCTTGCGCTGTTTGACAAGAAAGGAAGTACGCACAATGAGAAACGAGGGGCAAACGAGGGAAGAGGCCTGTGTCAGATGCAATCTCTAACACAGATACTAGAGCTTCGCAAGCCCCTCCGCCACGACAAGGCAGTGATCCATGAAGGGGACTAGAGGCATACCAGTGATTATAGGCACAAAGCGACCATTCCGACTCCCAGACCCTTATTCTCCTCCACTTTCCACCTCACAGTTTCAGTTTACCTCTCCCGTCACTACTTTCTCCACACTCTGCAGCCGCATCCCCCTCCAACATTACTCATTCCTGCCACGTTTTGTGTCATTATATCTTCGCTCCCATATGTTCACACTTTCACAACAAGCACCTTTGTGTATTTCCTCGTAACGCCATCCTGAAGTTGTGCGTTATTCGGCACTCGGAACGACCTCCTACTTCCATGATAACCACAGGTTTTTCCCGTGTTAGCCATGTTTCGACTGCACATTCTGCACAGACACTGAGCCACCCATCGCAACATCATCTCTCCCTTGCTCCTACATGTGTGAAGGAGAGAGTCTTCTGTATCCTCTTCTACCAGCTACAATTGCATCTGGCATTTCTACCTGCTACTGCCTGCCACGGCACGGCTTACAAGTGGCGTGTTACGACGTAGACTACAGCTCAGAATCCAGCCACTGTCGCATAAGGTCTGCACTCCAAAACCAGAAGAATAATTTCTTAGGCGCCGTACTCAATTTCTATCGGGCATGCTAGCTCATTTTAAGGACACCTGCGATTGAAACGGACCAATCGACATGACCTGCATGCTTGCACTCATATACTGCAATCGTGAAGTCGTCGGATGTCGTTCGAGGTGCAGCATGTTACTAATGAAATTCATCCGCATCTCGGACTGCATTCAATGGTTTCACAAGCTCGTCGAAACGAGAAAACATCATTATGCCTCATGGTAACAAATACAAAAATGTAAGAAGCCTGAGGTGCTTAGTGAAATGATCGATTACGCAGCGCCTCTTCTTTTCGACAGAGGTTCACGTAAGAAGCATCGCGTCGGCACTTTTCTTGCCTTATGTTTCAATTGCACCCCTGATTTATTCTTTATGTGAAGGGCTCTCCTTTAAACCACACTGATGTGATTCCAGTAGTGATCCTTTATGTTATATAGGTTACCAGCCCAGGAAGGGCCAGTCAAAGATCACGCCTCACAGCAGTCAATTTGTAATATGTTCCTTGGCCGCGCCGAAAAGTTTGCAGTCCTGCAACTAATGATGGGTTTCGGGAGATTGCATGATCAGCAATAAAACGGATGCAAACATTTAAAGAAAACGCAGTTGAAAACTTGAATGCCATTTCATTCTTTTTAAAACACCCTATGCACATACAATTATTTTAAAGCGATGATTCACTGCACTAGGTAAATCAGTCCTTCAGTAAATCAAAAATCAGCAAATAAAACCTTCAAGTGACTGTGTCAATTTTGGCTTTCCTTGATTATAAACCAAATGAGAGTCGAAGCACTGCGTTCCGTAAGGCCGTTCTTTACGTGGCAGAAAATTTGACCTTCATATTACCTTGACCTAATTAAGCATCAGTCTGCACAATTCACAAAGCGTTAGTCTGCACAAGTCTCCCAAAAAGTATAGTGTTCCTTGCTTTGCCCAGAGCCTAAAATGAGAGACAGCCCTGTGTTGTGCCATGTCAGGGCATGTTGAACGCCCCCAGGTGGTCGAAATTACTCCGTAGCTCTGCACTGCGGCACCCTTTCGATCGTTCCGCTTTCACTTCCACATTCCTCCCTTGTATAGAGTCTAATAAATGCTTCGCCATTCCTTTCTTATAAAGCAATGTAAAATTAACAAAAAAAAACGAAAACACCACTTTCATCCCTTCCCTCAAATCTGCCAGATACCATATATTTCCTTTTATATAAAGAAATGTACAAATACAAAAAAAGAACGAATATATCACCTCAACCTGGATAGATCTCGGTGTCCACCATTTCGTGGTGTCGACCCAAAAGTTTAGGGCGCCTTCCGTTTTCTAAATTCTAACTTAAATAAAAAAAATGAAAAAACAAGGATTGACAAAGCAGTGTTATGGAGGCTATCACTGCAACAGTCAAAGCTTTTGTTCTGTTACTATGTTCCAGCCATGCTTAAACCTAGCATTTTCTTTTCTTTGCAAGGCGCTAACTGTAGGCTTGATTGGTTCAGGTAACATTTTCAAGTTGAAGTTCAAGGTTCTTTTGCATCTGTGATCTTTAAGACTGTTGCTCTGACCTCATCGTGCTGTCTCGTTTCTGAGCCATATTGACGTGATAGAAGATAACAAACCATAGTTCTCTGCATCTGATTGATACAACAGGCGTACCCTGTAGTGAAACGAGTCCAGTATTATGGTGCCAAGATAGTTTGACGCTCAAAGTCAGGAAGCGAACACAGCTGGAGACATTGAGCAGGCCAGCTCGCCAAAGCATTGACGTGATTTAGGAAACGCATTTCGCACAGCTGTAGGAAAGAGTTTTGAACATATTGCCTAGAGATCATATGGAAGAAAACGCAAGAACGCATGGCAGAATGCCTCGTCCAGAACTAGCGGCGAAACTTCACAGCGGCGATGGAAATGCAATAGAGCCGGCGGCACTGTTCTGCTGGCCGCAACCCCGTACACTACAAGCAACTTTTGCATCAGCAGCTGAAACTCAGGACGATGTCGTGCTGCCGATCAATCGTATCACCGCTCGCTTCGCACGAAATTGGTACATCGGCGGGCTGCGAAGAAACGAAGCGCGTATTTAGACCAACGCCGTGTTTACGAACAAGGGAGGGGCTCTCGATGCATCAACGGACCGGGGGTGAAAGGGAGACTTAGCGCTCATAGGAATATATAAAATAGAAATTCTTCAAACCATCTTTCAACTCCACGGGTACCTATGAGTGAGAGAAACCTTTATTTCCAAAAAAAGAGTGGGGAAGAGTTAGTGGAGTCATCAGTTCAAGAACCCAGTGGCCTGGGCTGCCGCTCTTGTCTGGCTCACCAGTCTACGCGGGGTCGCTAGGTCTAAACCTAGCAGCGTGGCCTCCCACTGCACCTCCGAATGTTGTGTGATTATGGGTATGGGTTTAGTGCCGTGCACCCCCATGTGATGTGGTAGGCGGTGGGCCGGTCTTGTACCAAGGACATATCTGAGTAGTGTTTTGGAAAAATGATACTGTATTGCTGTAGGTTGGGGAAAGTGTTGGTCTGTAGTGCTCTCCATTTCCGCATTTCCTGTGCATTTGGCCCCTTGTGTGAAGGTGGTATATCCGAAGTTGTTCGCGTAGGAACGGATGTTGCGCGGCGTAAGCCGCGGGGACAGGAACGCTATTTCTGAAATCGGGGATGGTGGCCGCTCGGTGTGCGTGACCTCGAGCTAGCCTGTCGACGACATCATTACCTTCCAAACCGGAGCGCACAGGGACCCAAGTGATCTGATGTTTGAGCAATTAATTTGTGGCCAATGGATTATATGTCAGTTAAGCTAGTTTTATAGGTATTCTGTCTGAAAGATGGAGCCAACACGCCGCTTGTGAGACAGTGATTACATGGTTGGTCGCGTGTCCGTAGGTAATGACCAGCACGATCGCCGCAATTCCGCTTCTGTGATTGTACAGTACGGGATGGAAATGCTGTAGACTTCAGTTTAAGAAGAGTACCCCACCACGGCTGCTACTGCGATCGATGTAGGCTTGTATAGAGCGGCATCCACATAGACACTTTTCGGACTACGTTCTACTGCGCGCTTAAGGTAAATCACTTGGGTGCTTCCTCTGCCTTCGTTGCGGACTGGAGACATGTTCATTGGGAGCGGGCCAACATGTACTCTTGCCCGGTATCAAACAAGAAAGTTAGTCGTTGACTGGATGGCTTGTCGATCCACCAAATAGCCAACGCACTCAAGAATGAGCCGGCCTATCTCAGTTGCTTGAGGCGTTCCCTCTGGGACAGGAGGAAAGCCTCTAGAACCTCTTCAAACGTATTGTCCCAAGAGCTTCCATATTGACATTGGAGATGTATAATGGGAGGCCTAACGCGTTCTTGTAAGCTGCGCGTATCATTGCAGTGACTTTGTTGACATCTCTTCTGAGCAGTAAGAGGAAGGAAGTCCATAGGAAAGGCGACTGATGGCAGGCTCCTGGACCTATGATGTCATTTTTTTGGTACAAATCAACCACATGCATCATAGAACAGAGTATGTGGAACTTGAAATGCCATTTCGGAGGTTCAGTATATTTCTTAAACAGCGCGAAATCTAGGTGAAGGGGGTGCAAGTTGGGAGCATGACCCTTAGATCCACATGTATACACAAATTACCGCAGATTTTTTCTCCTTTTCCAGAGCACCAGAAAAAGTGATCGGTCATTAAACATTGGCAAGACTTTAGGAGCAATTTGTGCCAATATGCTACGTCATTTCGAACAGAGGCAATGTATTTTTTAAAACACCGCTAAAGATGTGTTGTGAACACGTGCATACCGCCGACAGGCTCGTACTGCTGGGTGTTTCTCTGAATCCCGCAAGTTTCCCTTGTATTCTGATATGCTGTCATATGGAAAGAATTTGCTTACAACTAACTGTCGTTCAAGGTGTGCGGCGTAGGTAAACCTACATTAAAAATACAGACTGTTTAACGTAAATAATCACGGAATATCGTTCAGAAGCATGGCATTTTGTTACCATTGTGTCTGGTATGTCTCACTTACTGAATATATTTTGCCTGTTAATCAGGCAGCCATGCTTCCAGACCTCACTTTGCATGGGCTTCACAGATACGATCTTTGTTTGTGGTGGCGTTGTATGCGAATCCCACTTTGCACTAAAGTTTTGCAAACACAAGTTTGGCGTTTACCGTCCTTTACAAGAACATAATTTCCAAATACATGGTATCTAAATATAATCTACTGCCCTATTTATCAGCTTCTTATCTTTTCTCTATATGTACTGCCTCTATGCATCCACATGTTTCTGTCTCGTAGCCAAGACATCGGCCTCCGTTGATTCCATTTGCCGCTGTTGTTTCTGTCATAACACGCAACGATACTTTTCTTCAGACAGGTATGGCGGCCTGGGTACCCACGATGCTAACGAGACAACAGGAGAGGCAGAGCCATGACAGAAATCAGTCAAGAGCACCTTGCAGTGAATGCAAAGTGGGGAGATCTCCCTCTGCACTTCAGACAGCTTTCGGTCCCTGGTACCTACTACAATCCCTTCGTGGATCATTTCGTCATGCAGAGTAGCGAAGTTGCACATATTAGCAAGTCGCTGCAAGTCTGTTATGAACTCTTCGACTTTTTCCCCTTCTCTCTTCTCTCATCTGGAAAAGGTAGCCCGTTCGTAGACAATATTTCTACGGAGTAGGAAGTGATTCTCCCTGCAGTACATCGTCGTAAGACTTCTGATCTTCCGTTAACTTCAGGGCCAGCAAAATGTCTTCCGCTTTATCTCCCATGTAGTAAACCAGGGCATGCACCTGCTCCTCGGAAGCTTTCGCACTCATGCCACGGTTGACTCGAAAACGTTCGAAACGCCGCTTCCATTGTGACCAGTCGCTTGGGCTTGTGAAGCGGAGTTCCTCGGGCAGTTTGCACTGGAAAGTGCTGCTGGATGTCGCCATCGCCGTGTGACCAGAGGTGGGCATTTGACCTCAAAAACCTCGACCTCACCTCGAACTCAAAAAATATTTGCCGACCTCACTCAACCTCAACCTCATCAATTGAGGTTGAGGTCCCCCAGGCGACCTCACTTCACTTTTCAGGTGACCATTGGCGACCTCACTCAACCTCACCTCAAACTCAAAATGTGAGGTTGAGGTCGGGCGCTCGACCTCAAAAAAAAAAGAATCATTAAATCAAACCGTAACATAAAGCAAATATACATTTCTCGATAATCCTGGGGTATATATAGCTAGCCAGAAGTTTGTCGTATGAAGGCTGTATTTTACTCCTAATTTTATACTAAAATTAATATCCTGGATAAAAGCAGAGAAACGCTGGACACTACATGTCCAACTCTGCACTAAAGTGGCAATCCTCTCCCCCTCCTCGCCTACCCTTTTGTGGTCGGTTTCAATCTAAGGCCTACATGGGTGCCACGTTACTACGCATAGGCCCATAATGCAATACAAAGAGTTTATCCCATCCGACCCACGTGAATAAGATTCGTATTAGAAATAAAACCCCCAAGCCAGTTCTTACTATAAACTGAAAAGACAAATGCTGTTGACCCTAGTGACGACCCAAACAATCACGATATGCTCTTTTTCTTTTCTTGCCACATAGCGCTAAACAGACAGGGACACAGCGAGACACACGGGACGGGCGCCTTTTTTAATCGCCCGTCCCGTATGTCTGGCTGTGTCCCTGTCTGTTTAGCGCTATGAGGCAAGAAAACCGACACCAACGCGCCCAAGCTTTCATCCTAGCTCTTTTTCTTAATTCGAAAAAACAATTGATGATTGCCGAGCTTTTTTTTTAACACACTGTACATTGTTTTGCGACAGAATACATTAAATTAAGAAAAAATAGGAATACAGTCGTGCCCCGTTAGTATGGACGCTTTGGTTTCCGACCAAAACTATCGAGTCATCCATAATAACGAGTCATGAATAAAAACGAAAAGTATATAATTGAGAAAAAATTTATAATTAATGGCTGCTGTTTTAATTAATTTGGGTATATAAACACAGCGGAGATGCCGATGCTACCCTCTTCTCCATAAATCCGTCGACCCGAAACGTCATGTCTGTTCATAAACCTTGTCAGCCATCCTCTTGAGTAGCTGAAGTCAGTAACGCCTAGACAGAGCGTAGAATAATATTTCCGAGTAAACATCCCCCTGTTTTACTGAACAAAAATTCCGTAAGTCATCACAGGTAAAACCTACCAAGACGGAGGAGAAGAAGCACCCATAATGTTGCCGAGGCAGCGAGCCTTCTCTTGAAGCATTTCGTCGCTCACGACAGCACCATTCGCGTGCACATTCCCGAACCACATTAACAAGGCTGATTCCATTTCTTCGAACTTTGCTGGGTGCTGTCGGACTGTGGCTTACGCTGTGATGCCGACGTTGAGCCATTTATCGGAGTCCGGTAGTATATATAGATGGTATACCATCGACCTGGCGAAGCTGAGGCCTAGTTGAACTTGGGTCCAGTCTTTCACGGCTTGGATTGACTGAGATTGCTTTTGCCGCTTGTATTCACAGATTTCCCGCTTCGCGCCTAAGTTCAGTTCCATTCTTTTTGCGTTTAACTCTCACCATGCCAAAAGTCATACTAAAGTTGAGAGTTACAGGCTCCTGCTTCTTTGCACTCTTTTTCCCTAGTTAACCTCCCCGACTTTTCGTTCTTCTGATTCTCTTTCTTGCCTTGTACTGTTTCTGTGAGGAAGCGAGGGAGTCAAGTTGGCAGGCTTCTATACAGAGGGCTATCAAACAGCCATTTCCTGTGCCTTTTGTATGTGTTCCTATGAAACAAACACTGCAAGCTGAAGTACAGTTTAGAACGACGGCTAGCCGACTACGAAGAGCTCAGACCTTGTCAAGGCCGCATTGTTGACTGAAGGCGAAGCCGTCATACGGACCGCCTAGTGTGCATAGTTTGGCAGTTCCGCAGCGCAACAGTGACGAAAACCAGGAGCATGAGAATGAAGGGCGTCCAGGACGGGACGCCCGGTCCTGGTTCCGTGGTCGTCGCGTTTCTTTTGTCGCTCTACTTCGTGAGTGTGTCTTAACCCTGACCGAAAAGCGTTAACGGCTTCATGGAACACACTTTGTGTTCTGGGATAGAAGAACTTCAGTTCCCTATACCCCAATTTTGGCGCTTGTCTTTCTTCTTATTGTTTCTTTCTTACGCTTTTACCGGCATCTCTTCTGTTCACGTTCAGCAGAATTTATTGCGACCACATGTTGCTGTTTTCCCGACGGCGGCCTCTAGTTGCGGCGCTGCCGCTGCACCCAGAAATCTCCCGATACCCTCCTTTTGGGGTCTTTCTTAGTTAGCTGACCCTCGGTTTGCTGAGTACGATCCCTGTCATCCACCCTCCTTTTCTCCTCCTCCCTTCCTTTCCGCGTGCACCGTAGGTGAATCTAGAGAAACCGTTTCCCCGTTAGTGTCGTATAGTTACAGCACATAAACGTAAAATAAACACAAGAACAACAAACACAAGGAGGTCAGCAAGCAGCCCGGAGGGACCGCGCCCCCCGCTGTGCACGCGCTCCTCTCTTCGCCGTCCGTCTGCAGACATCGGGTTTTGCTCATGCGGTGAATGCCGAACTGTCACCAATACACACCAAAAGGCAGTAGCGTATGTGTGCCAGCTCCGCTTTCAGAGACTAGATCACGCTTTCCAATACATGCAAAAAAAAAAAAAAAAACTAAATGACCACTCGGGTACGTGGAAAGGAGGGTTGTGCTGTGGGCCTCCGAAAAAATGCCAAAGAAAGAGCCTAATGTGAGGGAAGAAGCCTGTTCTCTTTTCGGCAGTGTACGAACTTAATTGGCATACAAGAAAATATATATAAATAAATACCATGTTGACGAAAGTAATAACAAATATCGCACACTAAAAACAGAAGAGAACTGCGCTTCCCAGGGCATATAGAAGGTTTGAGACATCGACTTAATACTGCATTCCTCAGTGCTAGCATGTAATTGGCTTCATATCACGTACATCTAAATTGATTTTTAAAGAAAAGAACAAATATCTGAAAAAATAATTCCGACATCTGGCCACAAAAATTTTCATCCGATTTGTCCATCTCGAGCAGACGGGAGCACAAAACAGACACGTTCAGTTCAATTCGTCCGTCTATACACCAAAATGTCGAGCCGGAAATCATCTCAATACTTTCTAGCTCATAAAAACCTGTAGGAGAACGCTTTTCACTCTTTTTTTTCTGCGCCTGAATAAAACATTTCAAGAGAAACCTGATATTATGAAGTTAAGAATCCCTTACTCTCCTCCTTCCTCCTGCATTGCTTGATTTCACTAGAATTTGAGAGAGAAATAAAGGGCCTTAACGGAGCGAAATCACTTTTTTTTTTCATTGCGCTTTACCTCATACAAGCCCCATATATATTTTTTTTGTCTCTTCTATATCGGCAAATGGTTAACATGCGCAGGCTTTTTCCTGTTTACCAGTTGCGTCTTATAAGCTGTGCCGTCCATTTCATCCTGTTGCATGTTTTACCGCTACACTAGCACCTTCATCACATTGCAGTTGTTCGGGGCCACCTGTGAATCTGTTAGAAGAAACAAGCAGCACAAGACCAAAGAGAGGTTGTTCTGGAGAATACAAGAATATAAATTTACAGGACCGGAGTATAGAACGATGACGTACAATTCGAAAGGGAGGACTTCGATAAAATGCCCAGATGGTATTGTGCCGGTTTTTCTGGTTTGTTCATGTTTTTTTTTCTCTGTCAGTATCACGTCCAATGACAATATCGCTGCACCATTTTCTGTTAAGTTTCCGTGTGATGTACAGCGGGGTCCTTTATCGAATGTAAGGCAGCAGCCGTGACGTTAGCGCCTGGAAACGGGCATGCACACGACAAACAGTTGTGTTCCGCGCCGTCTGCGCAAAGACAATTTGCTTCGCTCCTTAGTTTGCTTGTTTCTTTGCTGCATCCGACAAAAGCACCGCGGGTCAACGTGAATTATGTGCTTTGCGCGCTCCTGGGTGTTTGAGCCTGCGGCAATCATCGGCACAATTAAGTCAGAGGAAACGGGGGTGGCGGGCGGGGGGCATGAGGAGCTCGTGAAGTAAAAAAGAAAATATCTCCTTCCAAGTAGACCAGAGGGAAGCGTCCTCGGGCTGCGGACATTACGGTGGAATGCCGAAAGCTGGGCAGGGGCTGCGGCATCCCGTCGCCCGATTGGGGGAAACCAAACACCGAGAGTCGGCGGGCACACCGCGGCAGTACGCTCGAGCTCCGCGTCAAAAGGGGCGCTCTTCGATGAAAGCCGCGGCAACAGCAAAAAGCCTGCACCTCACAATTTCGACCTCACACAATGACGACCTCACTCAACCTCAAACTCACGCGTGAGGTTGAGGTCCAATTTCGTGACCTCACTCAAAAAATTTCGAGCTGTCACCGACCTCACCTCAACCTCACCTCACTCCGTGAGGTTGAGGTCATTTTGAGGTTGAGGTCGACCTCATGAGGTCGAAACCTCATGAGGTTGCCCACCTCTGCGTGTGACTCACAGAACTTCTCTCGGTGCTGCTTCCAGAGTTCATAACGCTGCCAACATGCACTGCTCGTGTGCGCGCCGCGCAGAGAGAGACGACCGACACGTTCGATGTCTGGGTACGAAAAGTTCAGTTCAGTCGTTCAGTCGTGTCCGACTCTTCGTGACCCAGTGGACCACGTCACGCCACGCTTTCCGGTCTCTCACTATCTTCCTAACATCACATAACTTCATCTGCAGTGCCTCGAGGATGCCATCTAACCATCGCGTTCGCTGCCTACCCCTTCTCCGGCGACCCTCAACCTTTCCCAACATCAAATCTTTCTCTAGCGACTCCTCTGTTCTCATCAGATGACCAAAGTAGCTGAGCTTTAACTTTAGAATTTGACCTCCAATGAGCAGTCAGGCTTTATGGTCAACAATATCGACTGATTTGATCTTCTGGCACTCCAAGGAACTCTCAAGAGTCTTCAATTCACAGTCCAACTCTCGCATCCATAGATCACAACTGGAAATACCATAGCACGAGTTATACGGATCTTGGTTGGCAGACTAATGTCTCTGCTCTTTACTAGGCGGTCAAGGCTAACCATTGCTCTCTTTCCCAGAAGCTGGCGTCTCCTAATTTCATGGCTCCAGTCTCCTTTCGAGGTAATCTTGGAGCCCAAGAAGAGAAAATCTGTCACAGCTTCCACTTCTTGTCCATTGATGCTCCAGGACTTGATAAGGCAAGACGCCATGATCTTTGTCTTTTTAATGTTCAGTAGGCAAGGCTGCATACTGTCGCCCTGCCTATTTAACCTATATGCAGAGTGCATCATGAGAAAGGCCGGTCTGGACGAGTCTTCAGCTGGAGTGAAGATTGCGGGAAAACGTATCAACAACCTTAGATATGCGGATGATACCACTTTAATGGCAGAAAGTGAAGTGGAACTCAAGAGACTTCTGATGCGCGTACAAGAAGAGAGTGAGAAGTTTGGGCCTAAACTGAACATTAAAAAGACGAAGATCATGGCGTCTTGCCCTATCAAGTCCTGGAGCATCAATGGACAAGAAGTGGAAGCTGTGACGGATTTTCTGTTCTTGGGCGCCAAGATTACCTCGGAAGGAGACTGCAGCCATGAAATTAGGAGACGCCTGCTTCTGGGAAAGAGAACAATGGTTAGCCTTGACCGCCTAGTAAAGAGCAGAGACATTAGTCTGCCAACCAAGATCCGTATAACCCGTGCTATGGTCTTTCCAGTTGTGATGTATGGATGCGAGAGTTGGACTGTGAAAAAGGCTGACCGCCGAAGAATTGACGCGTTTGAATTGTGGTGCTGGCGAAGACTCTTAAGAGTTCCTTGGACTGCCGGAAGATCAAATCAGTCGATATTGTCGACCATAAACCCTGACTGCTCATTGGAGGGTCAAATTCTAAAGTTAAAGCTCAGCTACTTTGGTCATCTGATGAGAAGAGAGGAGTCGCTGGAGAAAGATTTGATGTTGGGAAAGGTTGAGGGTCGCCAGAGAAGGGGTAGGCAGCGAACGCGATGGTTAGATGGCATTCTCGAGGCATTGCAGATGAAGCTATGTGATGTTAAGAAGATAGTGAGAGACCGGAAAGCGTGGCGTGACATGGTCCATAGGGTCACGAAGAGTCGGACACGACTGAACGCCTGAACTGAACTGAACTTAGGCCCAAACTTCTCACTCCCTTCTTGTACGCGCATCAGAAGTCTCTTGAGTTCCACTGCACTTTCTGCCATTAAAGTGGTATCATCCGCATATCTAAGGTTGTTGATACGTTTTCCAGCAATCTTCACTCCAGCTGAAGACTCGTCCAGACCGGCCTTCCTCATCATGCAGTCTGCATATAGGTTAAATAGGCAAGGCGACAGTATGCAGCCTTGCCTCACTCCTTTCTCAATCGGAAACCAATCAGTAAGACCATGCCCAGTTCTGACTGTGGACTCTTGCCCCTCATACAGGTTCCTGAGGAGACGGATGAGGTGATTTGGAACTCCCATCTCTTGGAGAGCTTGCCACAATCTGCTGTGATCTACGCCGTCAAACGCTTTCGCATAATCAATAAAGCAGAAGTAGATGGGTTTCTGGAAATCTCTTGCTTTTTCCTTGATCCAGCGAAGGTTGGCAATTTGGTCTCTAGTTCCTCTGCCCTTGCGAAACCCAGCTTGCACGTCCGGAAGCTCCCGATCGACATACTGCTGCAGCTTACCTTGGAGGATTTTCAACATCACCTAGCTAGCATGCGAAATAAGCGCGATCGTGCGGTAGTTGGAACAATCTTTGGCACTGCCTTTCTTTGGAATGAGGATGTAAAGTGACCTCCTCCAATCCTGTGGCCACTGCAGGGTTTCCAAATCTTCTGACATAATGTACGCAGAATGTTAACAGCGTCATGGTTGAGGTTTTGAAGCAACTCAGCTGTAATGCCATCAATTCCGCTAGCTTTGTTCTGAGCAAGGCTGGCTAAGGCCCATTGAATTTCACTCTTCAGGATGCCCAGCTAGAGATCAGTAGTCACAACCGTCTTATGTTGGGTTTGCACATTCGGGTCCTTCTTGTACAGGTCTTCTGTGTATTACTGCCACCTCTTCTTTATCTCTGAGGCTTCAGTGAGGTCCTTGCCTCGTTTGTCCTTTTCACGCCCAGCTTAGCACAGAAGCTTACTTTGATATCTTTGATTGTCTTATACAGAGCCTTTGTGTTCCGTAATTGGCTGTTGTCCTCAACTGCTTGGCACTGTATGTTCAGTAAGGCATTCTTATCTCTCCTTGCCTTTTTCTGAAAATCCGCATTGAGAACCTTGTATCTATCTCTTACCCCCATAACTTTTGCCATCCTCCTTTCCTCAGCTATTTTCAAAGCCTCTTCAGATAACCAGTTTGCTTTCTTGCATTTCTTTTGCTTTGGAACTACCTTAGTAGCAACTTCTTGTATTATATCACGAACATCAGTCCAGATCTCTTTCGGCTCTTTCTCTTCTAGATCTAATTCTTGAAATCGATTCCTCACTTCCACAGCATATTCTAATGGAATTTGATCCAGACCATACATGAAAGGCCTTCTAGTTTTCTGCGTTATCCTCGATCGAAGATTAATTTTGGCAACAAGAAGCTAATGATCGGTGCCACAATCGGCCCCAGGCCCTGTTTTTACTGCTTGTATAGCGCTTCCCCATCTCTGCTGGCAAAGAATATAATCGATCTGATTCCTGTACAGACCGTCCGGTGAAGTCCATGTGTACAGGCGCCTCTTGTGCTGTTGAAAATTAGTATTCGCTATGGTCAGGTTGTTTTCTTGACAAAACTCTACTAGCCTCTGCCCAGCTTCTTTTGGCTCACCAAGACCGAACTTGCCTATAATTCCGGATATTTCTTCACTCCCGACCTTAGCATTCCAGTCTCCTATGAGAAAAACGACGTCTGATGATGGGGTGCGGTCTAAAAGGCATTGTAGGTCCGCATAAAATCTCTCTACGTCAACTTCTTCAGCAGTAGTGGTCGGTGCATAGACTTGGATAACTGTTATGTTGAAAGGGTGACCGCGGATCCGAAGTGAAATCATTCGGTCGTTTTTGCGGTTGTACCCTAGCACTGCTTCGCCCATTCTTCTGTTTACTATGAGAGCGACCTCATTCCTTCTCTTGGATTCGTGCCCACAGTAAAAGACACAATGGTCACCGGAGTTACATTCTCCCATTCCGGTCCACTTTAGCTCGCTGATACCCAAGATATCAATGTTCAATCTGTCCATTTCTCGCTTGACGACATCCAGTTTACCTTGCGTCATAGATCTTATATTCCATGTTGCTCTGTGATATATCTCCTTGCAACATCGGACTTTCCGGTCGCTTCCGAGGCTTTAGCCCAACCGCTCCATTCGTCCTGGAGCTACTAGGAATCGCCCTTTGTTCATCCCCAGTAACATGTAGGACGCCTTCCAACCTGGGGGGCTCATCCTCCGGCGCCATATCATAACGGTATTGTGACTGGCCATAGGGTTTTCTTGACAGGAAATACTGAAGTGGGTTGCCATTACCTTCTCCAGTGAATCACATTTTGTCAGAACTGTCTACCGTGACCTGTCTATCTTGGGTGGCCCTACATAGCAGAACTCACGACTTCATCGAGTTTCGCAAGCCCCTCCGCCACGACAAGGCAGTGATCCACGAAAAGCCTTTGTTCAATGTCAATGCGTTCCCACGTTAGCGCGAAGCGCCGGATGTTCTCCTCGCCTGGGGTGTTTTCTTATGCGCGCCGGTTCGTCGTCTCCTCGGTTGCCGTTGTCGGCGCTGCGGGCTGCGTGATTTCTCTCGCATGCCAACCGCCCACTCTATATAAGAGCTTTATACCGTGCCAGTTGCGAAATTACACTTCACAAAGTGGCTGGTTTTAGTACGCATTTTTCGGATGCCTATGAATTGTCGCGCCATCTAGACGCGGTCAATAAAAGTCTTTTTCTGTTGTCATAATTGCTTTCGGTAAATTACTCTTTTCCTTGCGTTTTTTGCGCCAGTTACCTCTGGGACTGTTATCTCTAAAAATTCGCGCTACTAGCACTGTTGAGTATATATTATGCTCCGTGTGATTGTGCGTTTTTTATTTATCTGAAATTTTGCAATTTAGGCACAGTTTAAGGCCGTGGGCGCCATCACTATCCATTGGCACCGAACTTTGACCAATCAAAACCACCGTTTTTACACATTTTTCCTCTACGAAGTTTCTCAAGTGCAAATATTAAAGACCTCCTGGTGTATGCGGCTCTTCTGAATAAGAAATAAAGAAAGAATGATACTATCTGAAACGAATGCGGCAAAATTTTGAGTTGTTTTATCTTTCTTAACACCTGTCGCCTGGTGGCTTAAAAGCATTTCTTACGCTCCTACACTAGCAGTCGACTTTGGAAAGGCGCAGACCACCCTTTAAGGAGAAGTGTGCAAACTTTCCTTCAGAACTCAAATAGATGGTGTTCCGCCTGCCGTACCCTTCCGAGGCGACCGCCAGGTAGCAGCGAAAAAGATGATTTCACAGTACCAGGCGACAGACCTTGAAATAGATAAATCCTCCAAAACAACTTTCGTATTCGTTCTATTCTGTGTTCATCCTTTTTGAATATTAGCCAGCGTAAATGAAATATACGTCCTCTCTTCTCTATCCGCCATTTACTGATTTTCCGTGAAGCAAGTGGCGATATCAGTTGCGGGCAGCATGCCGCCGTGCAGGTCGTTGTCACTAGCGTGGTGATGGTAGTGCAGAGGGTGCAACCAGAAGTAAAAGCATCATATTCTCTATTTCATTTCCAAATTCGCCATCGCGCTTCGCCACTAGTTCTGGAGTAGGCTATCGCCACGCACTCGCGCGTTTTATTTCATAAAGCTCATTGCTGCACATGCATTCCCAGAGTGTTTGATTGATATAAAAAGCCTAACTCCTCTTGACATTTTTCATCTATTCTTGCAGCAGCCGTATTTGTCGTTCCTGTTGCCAATGCCAGATTGTCTAGAATATACCGTTTAGTGTGCCTATGGAGGGTTCCGAGGCGGCACCGAAAGCAATGACTGGGAGGGGCTGCCACAAGGGGCGCTGACAGTTAGTGATTGGAAGGCGTTTAGAGCGGCTTTAGGAGGGAGCGTGCTGCCAGGAAGTTGGCTGAAGCACTCTCAATCGAATCGGAAGAGACGCCTTCGGTATGTGTGCGCCTTCCTCTGCCCGCTTAATGCTTTACGCAATCTAAAAGTCGTGCTGCGTCAATCAGGGCCGTGAGCAGGACTCATTTCCACAGATTAGAAGAGGTCCACTCTAGCACATAGAAAATAAACATGTCCATTTTTTGGAAGGAAACTTTGCATGGACAATATTTTGATGCAGAATTTTGATGCGTTATCACTGTCACAAATGAAAGCATACTACATAGGATACGCACTAGGCAAATGACACCAGCCAACGAAACGCACACGGCAGCACCAACTGCACAAACGATGTCCTCTGAAAAGCGAAAGCCTCTGTTAAACAAGACTGTCTGCCGCGGCTGAGGCCGATATGGCCGCTCGTTTTTATAACGAGAAATTATGAAGCTCTAAATTTAAGCCACGGAAGACTAAAAAAAATTGAAATGTAAACCCTATTATGCTTTCTGTGTGTTTATTTAGAATTATGATGATGATGCCTCAGCACAACTACTGTAGCCAGAGACCTCAATTGGTGACTGGTGGAAGTCATTGCAAAATATAGATAAATGGGTTTGTTAAAAGGAAAGGCAGAGAGTTTGGCCGAAATGATTAAAATCTGATCTGCCACTCTGCACTGGTGAAGGGTCGGGGGAGAAGAAAGAGGATCATGATGGGTGACGATGTGGTAGAAGGCATATGAAAATACATTCAGGCTCGGCAACTTGCTTTACAATTGCGAATTCAGACCGGTGGCGCGCACAAAAAACGGCAAAGTGCCCGCACTGCCTGGACACACTCCCCCTTGCCTTGTCAAGCGCCCAGCAGCAGGTGCTCTCACAAAAGGCGCCACCCATTTTTATGGGGTACTGCCACCGCACGGCACACCAGCCAGTACATTCTAGGCGCTGTATTAATACCACGTAAATATGTATTGCTTAAACTGGACCAACAACGGGATTTGCATGCTGTTTTGCAATAAAGCGTTTTTGAACGCTGTGTCAAGTGCCACCATAAGCAAATAATTTAGGTGCCTTTTCACATCATACCTTATAACAACAGGTCAAAAAGTATGTTACGTCGTTTTATGGCGCATAACCGATTAACGCGATCTTACAAACCATCAACAATAGCGAAACCGAATTTGCAGCGCCCATAGCTATCCTGATGTTACAATGCAAAGACTACAGTGGCTGAGGTCATCCCTGATTTTTTAAGAAACAAATGTTCAGCTACCCATCTGTTATAGGCGGAGGTAGCAGTCGTTTCCTTTCGAATGATGTTGTTCTTTGGCGATTAAAGTTTTTGTAGTAAAAAAAAATCTTGAACCCCTCTACATGCATGGACGAAAACCATCGCTAATCATTCATTTTGTAGCGTAGATTGGTCGTCACCTTCGCCAACAGTCCGGCATCATCCACTGCGGGAATAAGGCATATCCAACACCTCTCCAACTATTCCGATCCTGTGCGAGCTTCAGCCACCTTATTCCACTACCGTTGCTATCATCTCCCCAGTGGGCGTCTGCTGCCTCATGCCTCGCTTGCCTTCTCTAGGAATCTAGTTCTTTACCATTAACAATCAACCTTTAGTTTGACTTACATTACATGTTCTACAAATGCCCGTTTTGTTTTCTTGTTGCAAGCATTTTTTCACCTGTGCGTTTGTTTCATGACCCACTCTGCCATGCTCGTGTCTGAAAACGTGGCATCTAAAAATTATCTTTTGTAGATATCAAAGCTAAATCACTTAAGCTTTGACAAAAAAAAAGCAAATCTTATGAACTCCTAACCGCAGAATGAGGTTGGCAATTGCATCTGTATAATCTCGTTCGCCATCATATTACCACGTCGGCTTGTCGTTTCATCATATCTCTTCGTATCCTTCCCTCTTGTTTCACTATGGGCTTGCCGATTGATCAGATTCAATTGTTTCTCATTCGTTCTCATTTCTACGCCAGCCTATCACTGCCGGGCCTGAGCTTCCTCGGCAGGTACATCTGGTTTCCGATAGGAATGACCCACTTTCACCACGGCAGCAGCACCCGCAAGCAGCCGGCCTCAAGTTCCCTGCTTGTGGCAGCTTGCTTCGAATACGTAAAGACACTTTAGTAGGCCCGTCTAAATACAACCAAACTCGACCAACCAACGGACATCTCCCACAGTATGTCACAGAAAACTTATTATGTACCCATGAGATGGGTGTGGTTCCGCCTAGTGTGCAAAATTGTAAGCGCGGGGTGCACGATATATGGGGCAGTTTGCCCTGTTTCCCCAATGTAGTCCAGTTGCTTGCAGAATGGACTATGATACTAGATCGAAGACGAGGAGAATGTGTTTCCTCTCCTTTCGAAGTGGTACCAAATGTGTTTTGAAGGCGTGCAAAGAGCAAAGCAATAAACGTTGTCAGTTGGCATGCAGGACATTCTTGCAATTGGCGGTACGGAGACATTTGATTGCACACTCGTGCGTTCGCCCATCTACCTCTGCATGAACGAGCACTTCAACTGTTCTGGTGTCCGCTGAACGAATCACCCTGATATATGGGAACTTGAGCTCAAAGGTGCGTATGACATGCGGTCGCTCGCACACTTGCAAGAGCTATAAGTTGGTTAGTTAGTGCGGAGTCCTTTTTTCAAGAAGCCAGCCTATACCATCGGATTTGCCTAAATATATGCCAGCGGTATGATCGCTGAGGTACAGAGATATTCTAGAAACTATCCCTAGCGCTCTTTTGTACGCGTCGAAGAACTGTTTTGCCGGCATCATTCATGAGACCCCTTGGAGAATAGTGGGTTCGGCGTAAAAATTATTTATACACGCAGCATTACGCTGTTGTGTTTCATGTGTATGGTTCTACCAAAGGGTAGCGCATTCCTTGTTGTACACTGGACTCACGCTGGGTGGTATAAACATGTATCGGAAGGGTATTCTCGAATATAAGTAATATAGCCTTGCCTAGCAACACACTCACTTGGCATTTTTATCGGATTATGTGGAATGCATACCCTTTCATTGTTACTTAGCGGTTTTCGATGGTCTCGCTGAGGATGATGAAGAGCGGCAGACTCTCAGAAGACGACGCTGAGGGTGGTGATATCGATGCTTTCATCAACGTTAGTTGTGTGGATAGCTATCTGACTGTGTATCTTCCCCGTAACATCTCTTGGTGGAGGTGAATCCATTCGATCCTCTGTTGCAAGCTGGATCTCCGTAGCGGCCACCACGTCGGTATCACTACAGTGACTACAGACGCCACTACTACTACGGCCGCCGCACCTGCTGTCGTCATGGCCCCCCCTGTGACCCCGGAACCTTGATCGGGACCGACGACGTGTATGTAGACGACTGGTTATCCCGTTATGAGCGACTGAGCAAGCACAATTGGTGCAATCCCACACTAATGCTCACGAATGTTATCTTTTACTTGACTGGGACCGCGCGGGTGAGGTTTAAAAACCGTGAAGATGACCTTAGTTCTTGGGATAATTGCAAGCAGAAGCTCCACGACCTGTTCGGAAAGCCTATTAGCCACCACCTCGCAGCAAAGAAAGCGCTCACCTTTCGCGCCCAAACGTATACGGAGTCTTCACTCCCTTATATCTGATACTTCCTACCTCTGTGCCGCTAAGTCTACCAAGTCATGCCTGAGGAGGATAAGTCGGCCATATAGTAAAAGGCATTGCCGACAATGTCGCTAACCTCCAATTGTGCAGGAAGTTCTCTATTCCCTTCCGCAATAGCATAACATTACATGTTCCTCTAAACACATTTTCTCCTTGTCGCTTGTTGCTTGAATTTGTTCTGAAGCATTTTTGTATTTTTTATTATTATTTTTTTTCATGTCAGTTGCGGTTCCCTGTGTGGTTATTATCCTGTGACTTTGTACTTCTCCCCCCCCCCCACCTTTGTAGAAAGTTTTAGGAATTGTCCCCCTTAGATATATGCCGTATCAGGGCCCTTCGCAAAGCCTGTCCCTTTGTAAGGTGTATCTGCACCAAACCCGCCTTAGTAGTGACTAATCATCTACCCGGTACTGTGGTTTTTTTCCTGGTACTGCCGCCTTTACTTCTTTTGCAGGCCACAGGATCTCTGGTTCCAGGTTGAGATACATACTTAGGATTAATATTTTTTTTTATCAGTTGTGGTTCACTGTGCGGTTATTATCCTATGACTTGGTACTCCCCTCTCCTCCCCTACCTTTTAAGAATTGTCCCGCTAGATATATGCCTTATCAGGGCCCTTTGCATAGCCTGTCCCTTTGTAAGGTGTATCTGCAACAAACCCACATAAATGGTGACTAATCATCTACCCGGTAATGTAGTTTTTCTTGGTACTGCCGCTTTTACTTCTTTTGCAGGCCACAGAATACCTGGTTCCAGGCTGATAAATACATACTGAATTTTTTTTTCACTTCATGACCCATTTTCTTCTCACCCATCCTCTCCTCCCCACTCCTTAAAGCCTACTTTCTTTGCACCCACTTTCCCCTCCCGAGCTTTTCCTCCTCCGAAGCAAAAGCGTATTTAAACCCCTGCCAGTGATGATCGCTTTGCCCAGACGAAGACAAGTCCACTTGTCGAAACGTTGGCTCATCTGCGAACTGAGGCGAACCCCATTCACCTTTTTCAGTTCTTCTTCATACCATGCAAACCATCTTCTTCTTCTCGTTCTACCTCTATCGAAAATGTGAAATCGTTGCGTTCAAATTTTGCATTAGGAAGTGGGGCATTCGTTGGGAACTTTTTAAATGATTTTTTTTTCTTGCCTATAGTATTTGGTGGATGGATTCGGGTCTGCAAACACTGCAAACCCATTAAAATAAAAAAAAATGAATTAGGCATTTGTTTACTTACCGAGTCTTGCTAACGGCTTCCAACTCTCCAGTTGCACTAAAAATCTTACAGCGGTAAAAAAAAGCTAACGAATAAAATCTCGCTTTAAACGTTTTCCACGGGGCTTCAACAATGCTTGCCCCGTTTTTGGCGTCAGCCCTCGTCTCGCTTGGGAGGTCCGATATCAGCGGCCGCACCTACGACACGGCGCCAAGCCGGAGTCAGAACGGATAAGGCGTACCCTCAGCCAGCCTCAGTGCCAAAATGGTAGCGGGCCAACTGCAAAATATGCAGAGGGAGGGAAAATGCCTTGTCGCAGCAGTGTCGACCGACAATGCCTGAGCGCCCAGTGATCATTCTCACTTTGATCCTGACAGCCACAGTTCATTGAGAAAGAGTTGGTTTGTGGATGTAGTTACTGCTGTCACGGTGCCTTTTCTCCTCTCATGCACGTATTCTGCTCTGAACGCAAACGAATGGCCGAATGCGCAGTTTGCGCATCTCATGACGTTTCTTATGTGTTATAAGCACCTCTTCTTGTTCGGTTTCGTGAATTTCAGGGCAAGGACACGAAGGAGAAAACCCTGCACAAGTACCAGCCGCACATTTGTGGTTCCGCTAGCGCCTATCGTAGAATATGCGCTGATATCACCAAATAGGCTTAACCAAGTTGTTTATTAGTACTTTGCTATCTGCTAACCCGTTGCGTCGAGTCCACGAAGTACGGATAAAACGGCTTCGGCTTTATGCTGAGCAACTCTGGGACAGGTGCGGTAGACAAAAACGGGTGTCACTGGTTTCCAGTGAGTAAGAGGAATATAGATCGCACAATGGTTCGCGTACACTATAATTTGGTCTGTGGGTTGAGATGGAGGTTGAAGGGAGGTTCGCTTGCCTGCTAGCCAGAATTTAAAGAGAACTGTTTCAACCTGATACTTCACATGATAGTCACTATAAAAGAGACTAAAGAGCTTAAAATTTTGACTAGCACCCACGTCAAAGAGCCCTTCCTGTCATGGTCAGCCCTGGAGCATTTCAAATGTTTTCAGAGAGCATTCAGGGTATTGTCTTTGCATCTACGTAGAGGTGTGTCCTATATTATTCATCGCATTTTACCCCGTAACGCCATTCATTCTGCAAGCTGTAACAATGGGCTGAGAAAATCATTTTTTTGATAAACGAACCAAATTCAACAACCGGCTCTAAGTCCTCTCAACTTCTCCAGAGAAGTGGATCCTCTACTTCCGACGAAGCTCCAGACGTCCTCGCGGCGTCAGGTTGCGAGACATCAGGCTCATGCTACCCATGCATGATTTCAGCTCAGGTCGGCACAGAGGCTAGGCCTAGTGCTGCCGCTGCCACGCTGGCAGAGGTACCTTCGCCGGAGTTTCTCGCTGCAACTCCTGCCCTGCCGTCGACAGCTCAACCTGACCATCGGCCTCAGGTTCAGCTTGGTGCTCCAGGTTCTTCAGCACCAGAGCCCATTCGGCCTTCCCAAAATGCACAGCAGCCCGTAAGTGAACTGTTCTCTGGGCGGAACACGGCTATGGCCACCCAGCTAACACGCCGAGATGGACATCCAACAGTGCGACCTGATGAGACATGCTCTACAATGGAATTATCGGCTCCACCATCCGTGTCAACGAGCACCCGTGCCCCTCACAAGCGTCCTTCGGAAGATAATCAACCGAATTCGTCCTCAGCAAGTGGTGGTTATCAAGGAAAGCGCTGCTGTTTAACTATCGAAAACCAGGTTGCACCTACACCGGGATCGTCATCTTACAAAGTGGCGATTAAATCTCTAGCCAACAAAAGCCTCACCGATATACCAAACAGGATCATCCAGGCCAATTTGGATGCGTGTCTCGGAACCAGAGGTTTTTGGGGTTTCACAGCAAGGAAGAAGTCAAACACTATAGCAGTGTGGCTCCCGACACTTACTGCGGTGGAACGTATCCAAACGCGTAGTTTTATTTCAGGCACAAGTGAGATCTCAGTGCCTGTGCAAGTGTATCTAGTTGAAGGCTCCGACTTGCAGCGTTGCGTCGTTTACAACGTCGACATAAACAAAGATCACACCACCCTTCAACGTGAGGGTTACTGCCCAGCGCACCGAGTCATACAGGCCCGACACATAGGAAAGGGGCGTTCCTGCATGATCACCTTGCAAGGCCCTCCGACACTCCCAGCCTGTCTGTACTATCGCGGCCATATAAACCTAGTATGGTGTACTGTTACAACTGTTTTCGGGCAGGGCACATCTTGCCCTCTTGCTACTGCCGATGAAGGTGCGTCTGAAGGAAAAGTTACGTGCCGATGCGGCCTCTGCAAATCAAATGACCACGAGATAACATCTTCAAGTTGTCCGACAAAGCCAAAGGCAACGCAGAAGGCTTGTGTTCTGAACGTAAGCGTTGGCCAATAGAAGACATGACACCAGTGCAGACATCCAATCGCTTTGCAGCTGTCCAGTGGGATGATGACGAGTGACCAGAACTTCCTGAGCCCGCTTCGAATGCACCTCCAGCTAAGACAAAGTCTAACGATACGGTTCTCAAGAAACGCCGTCGACAACAGCCAATACAGCAGCGTACTGATCTACCAGACGACGATATGGCTGTAGTGGATGAGCAAATCAATCTTCTCTTAGCAGAGGTCTCTAAGCTCCGACAACACCGCGAAATGCTTGCTCGACGTCGGCGAGCTGCAGAAGTAACTGTCAAATCTCGTAATTGTCCAACACCGTCGCCTTCATCCCGCGAAACAGGGCCATTTGCTGCATCTTCCCAGTGTACCACAACGCCCAATGATAACTCTGCAACATCGCTGCTCCGCTATATGGTCAACCAGTTGGACAACCTGACATCTGTGAAACTGCAGCGCTTGGACTAGCACACGAAAATGGCGAAATCCGGTCGTCCTGGTGTACTACAGTGGAAATGTAGAGGCATTTCCACGAAGGTGGCTGAGCTCAAGACCCGACTGCGATTTAACAAGCTTCGGGTGTGGGCTATGTTACTTCAGGAAACAAACGCCTTGCCATCTATTCCGGGCTTCAGCGGCTACGTGTCTCCTTCAATGACCGACCATCGCGTGCAGACTGCCTCTCCCCCGGGAAAGGCGGCGGTATATGTTGAAACGCGTAGTCCTCAGGTGCGCCTTTCTCTCGAAAACTGATGCACATCATACCAATAGGTAGTAGCAGTTGCTGCGAAATTTCTGAAAGGAACCGTTGTCCTTGTTTCATATTACGTTCGACCAGCTGGAGGCGCCTCTTCCCACATTAATCTTGGCTGGTTATTAAGTGTTCCTCGGCAATACCCCGGATGTCCAATTTTAGTCGGAGGCGACTTTAGCGCCCCTCACCCGAATTGGGGGTATCCGAGTGCAAGCCCTCGTGGTAGGCGTGCGCGGGACGCCTTCACTGATGCCCTGTTTGTTCTGCTTAATCACCCTGGGACAGCAACACGGCCTGTGCGTCACATACGTAGTGCTGCCTATGCTACAGACTTGACGTGGTGGTTGGGCGCGGGAAATCTTCATGGCACATGGAGCCAGACTGCTGGGGAAGTGATCACCACCCTATCCTCATCGGTCTCCATCCCTCCCGTCTCCGCCCTTTACGCCGCAAATGTTGTGATAAACTGGGACACCTTTCGCTCATGTCTCGACAGTCAGTCTTCAGATTCGCCGTCACTCCTTGTTGACCGTATACAGAGAGCACTAAGCAGCGCTACGACTACTACCTGGATTGATGTAGGTCGACCAGCACCAGATCTCGGCCTGCTTAACTTGTGGGCAGCCCGTCGTCAAGCTGAGCTGGCTGCTCCGCGAGACCATACTTCGGGGCAGGCACGTACACGACTGAATTATCTTACTGCGAAGGCTCGGAGATATGAACGCGATCTATCGCGACGCCAGTGGCATGCATGGTGTGAACAATGTTCTGAAAAATCGTCGAATACCTCACTCTGGCGAACGTTTCGTGCAATGGAACACGGTCGTCGTTCTACTGACGCAGCAGCAACAGCGTGCTTTGCGGCTAATCTGTCGCCGGGCGATTTCGCCAAAGAAGCTGCTCGAAAATTTTTCCCAAAATACGATATACTGCCTCCTTCAGCTGCAAATCTTAATTTGGCAGGCATCCTTGCAGACGCATGGAAACTACCATCTGCTGCTGATGCAGATGGAATTGCCAGTCCCTTTTCGATGTGTGAGCTGCTGGCTGCAATTGACGATGTGAAACGGAAAACAGCGCCCGGCCTGGACAAAATTCAGTATGAGGTTTACAAGAACCTCAGTACTGTTGCACTTCCTCAACTACTAGACACCATAAACAAAGTGTGGCTTGATGGTGTTGTACCCGAGAGCTGGAAAACCGCTGTCGTGATGCCTATTCCCAAACCTGGGAAGCCTCCAACAGACCTCGCCAACTTACGACCAATCTCCTTAACATCAACGCTTTGCAAGCTCGCAGAGAAAATGCTAGCCACACGACTTTCTTGGTGGCTTGAACAGCACGGCTTTTATCACCCTACGCATATTGGATTTCGTTCATGCATAGGTGCATAGGACGGGTTGGCTGTCTTGGCATCAGCAGTTCTATCATCTACCCGCAGCCGAAATGTACGTACCATATTAGCAATGGACGTTGAAAAGGCATATGACAACATCAGTCATGCTGAAATCCTGAATGCCATTGACATGCTTCATCTCCCTCCGAGAGTACGCACTTTTGTAGCATCATTTTTGGACCGAAGAAAATTTGCAATACGCCTCAGCGGTGACACTGTTGGTTCATTCGTTTCACTACGTGGCGTGCCCCAGGGATCAGTATTGTCTCCGACGTTGCTCAATATTACTTTCATCCCATTGACGTGGCGCTTACATGATAATCCTGAAATCAAGTTTTTGCAATACGCAGATGATATCACGGCATGGGGCACTCACCATGATCTTGTCACTCAAGAGGCCGCCCTTTAGTCAGCATTAGACGTAACCTCTGATTACGCATCCTCCATTGGCCTTAAGCTTTCTGAGGGGAAAACTTCATACAAATCAGTCGCCAACCGGTGGGGACGCCGTAAACTTACCTCAAATCCAATCCGTCCCTCTCTATCAGGTACCCCAGTGCAAGAAAGTTCGATCCTGAAAATTCTGGGCTTAACAATTCACCAATCAGGATCAGCGACTGCTTGGCTTTCTCAGGCAAAAAAGAAAGCACTTCAAACTATGAGTTTATTAAGACGAATAGCCCGTAAAACATGTGGCGCTGGCTCGTGTGTTGCACGCCAGTTAGTGAGGGCGGTTCTGCAGCCACGTATTGTTATCAAGCCCAGTTCCAGCGTCTTACAAGAGCACAATGGGATCGCCTTGAAGCCGTAAATCGAGAAGCTATGAGGACCATACATGCCTTCCACGACTCACACCGGTCATAGCGTTACAGGAGAATGCGAAGCTCAACACCATCGATGAACTGGTGCAGCAGCGCCGGGATGCTCGCAGACTCAAGGCCACTTTGTCACATTCCACGCAAACACTGAGGGCGTATGCAACGTCACACATTATTCTTCAGCCACCTGCGCCAGTTCTCCCTCCCTGGAAATTTATACAGTTAGGAGACAACAAGCCAACTGACATCCGCAGACCAACGTCTGCCTACTCGGCATCGTTGCTTCGCCAGAAATGTGAAGAGCAAGATACTCACCTGCCTCAAGATTCCATAGTAGTGTTCGTAGATGGAAGCCTGCAAGGCTGTGAAGCCAAAACGGCAATCTACTGTCCATGGAGACCTAGCCTGAATCAGACAACTACGTTTCATCTTTCGGAACCACTTACATCTTTTTGAGCTGAGCTCGTGGCAGCTCAGGAGGCACTCTGCTCCATGACTTCCATAACCATGCTCCGTACAGCACACGTTGTCATCCGCACTCACGCACTTCAAGCAGTACGTCTGCTCCGACGTGTCAGCCGTTGCCCTAAAATTTGCCAAGACATCCACCAGCTTGCGGCGCGCATCGCACAATCAATACGCACTTAGTGGGTCCCACGGGATCTGCTGCCTTCGCAAAGTCAAGCTGATTTAAACCCGCTTCGTGACCAAGACGCATCAATCCCACGGCTCCTCGATGTGGGCGACACTACCCAACTTTTGTCAAGAAAGGTTACCTGCGGCGCCGCACACGTGCACTTATCCCTCCGTGTGCGATATCCCTTCCCAGCGGGCTCACCCGTGCAGAGGAGGTTGCGCTTATGAGGATCCGGGTCAGTGTTGCCCTTACACCAGCTGTCACTAGGACGTGGTCACACTTCCGACACTTATATCCTCGCCCAGGATGCCCGATCTGTAAAAACGAAGATGTCGAAGCCGACATCCACCACTTGCTGTGGATGTCGGATGTGGAACTCAAACCAACACAAATTCGGCACCTGAGCATAGCTGGCCTTTCAGCAATCAATCCTTCTCATACGTCACTTGGACGCAGGGACCTCATCATCGCTCACTTCCGGACTTCACAAAAATCAGCCAACCTTTTTCCATTCATTTAATCATTCATTCATCCTTCATCTCATATCCTACAGATGCCCTGAGGCAATAAATATCGACTTAAAAAAATGGCTCTAAGTCAAATATTTCAGTCAGAGGGAGCCGGTTTATTTATCATTATTTCCAAAATGCGGCTATAGCAAATGTTGACCCGTAACGTTTCGAATTCAGCGCGCAATATTTGATTCATTTTTTAGAATGAGAGAGACTCCCTGATGTACCACCTTTGTCAAAAGTAACCACGCTGTGTGTTTCGCTTCTCAGTTGGGTAGGGAATTCGTACCACTTCTGGCGCTTTAAATCTACGCAAAGTAAAAGACAGTTACTGTCCTGATTTCTAAACAAGTTGTGATCCTCAGAGAATTCATGTTGGCTTTAGAATATTAGCGAGAAACAAACCATGCAGCCCGGTTACTTTTGGCAAAGACGGCACATATATTAATGTTTGTGTTGATGTTTTTTGTATATCTTTTCACTATTCCGAGCGTAGAAACGTTACGCGTACTGAGCAAGTGTATTCAATCAAATCGCAAAAACATTGATCTAATCCAAGAACTCCAAACAATAAGTAATCAAACACCTCGCCTTACGCAGAGGATATTAAATAAAGAAAAAAGAATGAAAGAAAAGGAGAAACCTAAACCTGTGCGAACCTTCGTTTTTAGCCGCATTACATATTCCACGCTCTACTTATTCCTACAGGCCGATGAAAGAGAGGCGATCGATTCCATTATTCGGCAGTCCTGCAAAACGGCACTCGGTCTTCCTATTAGTGTGCCCACCAAGAAACTCGTGCAACTGGGAATACATAACACACTAGATGAAGTGAATAAATGAGCGGCTGAACGCAACATCGGCTGGAAGACAGGTACTGAAAAGACCGACATACACTACGAGGGTAAACACTCCCAGGTAACGCCTATTCCCCGTTCAATACACTAAATGCTGCAAGGCCGATTGTGGCACCGATCATCAGCTTCTTGTTGCCAAATTAAAGCTTCGATTGAGGAAGACGCAAAAAACTAGAAGGCTTTTCAGGTATGATCTGGATCAAATTCCATCAGAATAGGCTTTGGAAGTGAGGAATCGATTTTAAGAATTATATCTAGAAGACAGAGAGCCTCAAGAGATGTGGACTGATGTTCGTTATATAATAGAAGTCGCTACTAAGGTAGTTAAAAAAAAAGCAAGAAAGCAAACTGGTTATCTGAAGAGGCTGTACAAATAGCTGAGGAAAGGAGGATAGCAAACGTTATGTGGGAAAGAGAAAGATACAAGGTTCTCAATGCGGATTTTCAGAAACTAGCAAGAAGAGATAAGAATGCCTTCCTGAACATACAGTGCCAAGCAGTTGAGGACAACAGCAATTGAGCAACACAAGAGCTAAGTATAAGACAATCAAAGGTATCAAAGGAAGCTTCTGTGCTAAGCTGGGCGTGATAAAGGACGAACGAGGCAAGGACCTCACTCAAGCCTCAGAGATAAAGAAGAGGTGGCAGGAATACACAGAAGAACTGTACAAGAAGGACTCGGATGTGCAAACCCAACATAAGACGGTTGTGATCACTGATCTCGAGCCGGGCATCCTGAAGAGTGAAGTTGAATGGGACAAAGCTAGCGGAATTGATGGCATTCCAGTTGCGTTGCTTCAAAACCTCAACCATGACGACCCTGTTAACGTTTTGAATACATTGTGTGAGCAGATGTGGACAACCCTGCAGTGGCCACAGGACTGGAGGAGGTCAGCTTGCATCCCCATTCCAAAAAAAGGCAGTGCCAAAGATTGTTCCAACTCCAGCACGATCGCGCTTATTTCGCATACTAGCAAGGTGATGTTGAAAATCCTCCAAGGTAGGCTACAGCAGTATGTGAATCGGGAGCTTCCGGACGTGCAAGCTGGGTTTCGCAAGGGCAGAGGAACTAGAGACCAGATTGCCAACCTTCGCTGGATCATGGAAAAAGCAAGAGAGTTCCAGAAACCCATCTACTTCTGCTTTATTGATTGTGCGAAAGCGTTTGACTGCGTAGATTACAGCAGATTGTGGCATGCTCTCCAAGAGATGGGAGTTTCAATTCAAATCATCTGTCTCCTCAGGAACCTGTATGAAGGGCAAGAGGCCACAGTCAGAACTGGGCATGGTCTTACTGACTGGTTTCCGATTGAGAAAGAAGTGAGACAAGGCTGCATACTTTCGCCCTGCCTATTTAACCTCATTGCATCATGAGGTAGGCCGGTCTGGAGGAGTCTTCAATTGGAGTGAATATTGTTGGGAAACGTATCAGCAACCTTAGATATGCGGATCATACCACTTTGATGGCAGAAAGCTGTGTGGAATTCAAGATACTTCCGATACGCGTACAAGAAGAGAGTGAGAAGTTTGGGCTTAAACTGGACATCAAAAAGACAAAGATCATGGCGTCTTGAACTATCAAGTCATGGAGCATCAAGGGACAAGAAGTGGAAGCTGTGACAGAATTTCTCTTCTTGGGTTCCAAGATCACCCCGGAAGGGGACTGCAGCCATGAAATTAGGAGACGCCTGCTTCTGGGAAAGAGAGCCATGGCTAGCTTTGACCACCTATTAAAGAGCAGATACATTAGTCTGCCAACCAAGATCCGTATAACTCGTGCTATGGTCTTTCCAGTTGTGATGTATGGATGCGAGAGTTGAACTGTGAAGAAGGCTGACCGCCGAAGAATTGACGCATTTGAATTGTGGTGCTGGCGGAGACCCTTGAGAGTTCCTTGCACTGCCAGAAGATCAAATCAGTCGATATTGTCGACCATAAACCCTGACTGCTCATTGGAGGGTCAAATTCTAAAGTTAAAGCTCAGCTACTTTGGTCATCTGATGAGAAGAGAGGAGTCGCTGGAGAAAGATTTGATGTTGGGAAAGGTTTAGGGTCACCGGAGAAGGGGTAGGCAGCGAACGCGATGGTTACATGGCATCTTCGAGGCGCTGCAGATGAAGTTATGTGATGTTAGGAAGTGAGAGACCGGAAAGCGAGCCGTGATATGGTCCATAGGGCCACGAAAAGTCGGACACGACTGAACGACTGAACTAAACTGACGAAAACGACAGTCTGAAATATCCAGAGCCAGAACCAACACACAGCAAGTTACAACAAACACTACCCAGAAAACTTGAGACAAATACGTGCTTTAATCCAAATAAATTAGCACAGTGGTATCCGGACGAATACAGCTCCTCATGTTCACTTTGCGGTGATCAGAGGGCAGATATAGAATACATCATGTTTAAATGGGAAAACATGCAAACGCTGGAGGGCCTCCAGATTACCATTATTTTACAGCGGGAGGCCGCATTGCTTATCTCTGATCCAGGCCGGCAACACGCTATTACGTGAGGCCTGGGCCAAAAAGGTCGTCGAGCACCATAGAGCGACGGCCATCCCTGGGGCGCCTTGAGGAGAAGCGTCCACTCATGAAGAAAAAACACATACATTTCTCTCAATAAAGTTATCTCCTCCTCCCCCTGTTGTACGGATCAAAATGAGTAAAATCATCTCTTGAAAGTGTTTTCTCAGCTTGAGCTATATTGCTTACATTGTTCCTAGCGTGCTTTCATATATACCAAAAAAGTTAGATTCTGTAATTCAATGCTAGGATATGAGTTCATCCATAGAAGATCCAAGTCCAGGTTACAACTATGACGAAGGTTTGAGTTTGTTTGTGGGGTTTAACGTCCCAAAGCGGAAGGCTATGGAAGTCGTAATAGAGCGCTCCTGAAATTGTGACCACCTGGAGTCCTTAAATTGCGCTAATATCGCATAGCACACGGGCGCCTAACTTTTCCCCTCCATCGAAATGCGGCTGCCGCTGCCGGGATGAATAACTGAAAGATCATTAGCCTCGTCACTGAGGAAGAGAGAATGCGTCTAACTACACTACCCTTTCAAGTCTTTAATCGAGCCATTGACATTGACTTCCTAAAATCATTATTACTAACAAAACGGCTCACGCCGATAATAACCTGGAGGAGAAACGATTGGCTACTTCGTGCAGGAATTGAACAAAGGTTAAAAGGGACGCTCAGTTCGCAAACCAGGCCAAAGTTTGGACAGGGGTACTTGTCGAAGCAATGGCATCGCTTGCGAACTAATTTTCTCCATAAACCCTTGTTGACTTCTTTTCCGATCCGTACAACAAGCGGTGGTGAGGTGGTGGTGAACGACGAGGGTTGAATGGGGGGGGGGGGGGGGGGGGGAAGGAAGGAACGATATTTAGAGAAAATATATCTAATTTATATACGTGATTACAAGAGGAAAGTTACTGATACTAAGCACTCTCGCACATTTTTGAACGCCCCTTTTGTCTATGACCCTATATGGCGCATTTAATTATTCACGAATTCCCAATCATTTCAGTTTATTCTAGACATGTGCACGGCATTCTTGAAGCGGCCACCAAACGCCATGAAATGACATCCTTTTACGACAGCATAGATACTGATCCAGTAAAAGTGACGGTGGACGCTTTTAAAGTATGGTCATTTTCCAAGGTCTGACAATGCGCACTAGCCAGATGGATTAACCTTTGCCGAGGAATGGCAAAGCTGAGACGAGGTGCCATTTCAAAGGCACCAGCATACGCTGGCGCCCATACCGCGTACATGTACAGACACAGCTGCGCCCAGTATTTGGTAAATTAGCTACCGCGCCCCAGCCTTACAGAAGACAACGAGCATACTGGGGAAATCTGGACTGATTTCGTCGACATGTGACACCGCCGCATCCTGTGCGGCTCATACGGCGCGAACTTATTGTTGATCACTTCGAGTCTTCTCAGGCAGCAGACGTCCTGCAGCTCAACAGCGCTGACTCGATATCCAGGAAAAGAAGAGACGCAACTCTCTCCAGTCTGAATCACCGGCATTCAGTCACGTGCAGCGACGTCACGATGTGCGTTTTCACATTTCGTGCAAATGAAAGATTTCATCAGCAACCTTCGGATGAGGAGCCTTTTGCATGAATGAAACACCGCGGAAACGAAAAAGCAAAACGTGACACAACGATGCGGGCAGCACATCTACGAAGGTGGCAAATACATTGAGCGAAGCAAAGACGCCAGGCGTATTAGCGCAGCAGATGCGTTGGAAGACCGGGTTCTCATTTTCGCTTTGTATACCGCGTGAATATTCACTCACGACAACATCAAAATGGTTGGGAATAAATACAGCTCGAACCTACAGTATACGAGCGATATTATTAAACATGGTTTGGGAAAGTTGTACGCGGTGTGATCGTTTGTATTAGGGGACGCTAAAGCATCGCCTTAAGACTACACGACATAGCGCCTTTAACACCGCCTTTTCATTCGGCGTCTTTTAAAAAATATTTTCTAATTTTATTTATAAAGGAAGCAAGGCGCAATATCTGGGTCTGACTTCTCGGAAAACACCGGCAATTCTGAAAACCTATTTTGAAGCAAAAACGTGCAATATCTTTGAATGTTTGAGCTGACTCTGAACCGCGCACTAGGGGATATAATTTTTTTTAAGTGAAAGGAAAAGTTTATTAGATTGAACATATTCACAAAGTGCATAAAATTACAGACGAGGGTCCCATAGTCGTAAGACTGCACCGGGATCCTCGATAGATCACTACAACAAAATAAATAATAACAGCAAAGTTAGCGAAAGGTTATAACATACAAAACATGGCAAATCAGTATTTTTACACACAAAAAAGGCATTAACACAGGAATTAGGCAAATCAGTATTTTTACAGCAAAACAAAGGCACTAACACAGGTTCAGTTCAGTTCAGTCGTTCAGTCGTGTCCGACTCTTCGTGACCCTATTGACCATGTCACGCCACGCTTTCCGGTCTCTCACTATCTTCCTAACATCACATAACTTCATCTGCAGTGCCTCGAGGATGCCATCTAACCATCGCGTTCGCTGCCTACCCCTTCGCCGGCAACCCTCAACCTTTCCCAACATCAAATCTTTCTCCAGCGACTCCTCTCTTCTCATCAGATGACCAAAGTAGCTGAGCTTTAACTTTAGAATTTGACCCTCCAATGAGCAGTCAGGGTTTATGGTCGACAATATTGACTGATTTGATCTTCTGGCAGTCCAAGGAACTCTCAAGAGTCTTCGCCAGCACCACAATTCAAACGCGTCAATTCTTCGGCGGTCAGCCTTTTTCACAGTCCAACTCTCGCATCCATACATCACAACTGGAAAGACCATAGCACGAGTTATACGGATCTTGGTTGGCAGACTAATGTCTCTGCTCTTTACTAGGCGGTCAAGGCTAACCATTGCTCTCTTTCCCAGAAGCAGGCGTCTCCTAATTTCATGGCTGCAGTCTCCTTCCGAGGTAATCTTGGAGCCCAAGAAGAGAAAATCTGTCACAGCTTCCACTTCTTGTCCCTTGATGCTCCAGGACTTGATAGGGCAAGACGCCATGATCTTTGTCTTTTTAATGTTCAGTTTAAGCCCAAACTTCTCACTCTCTTCTTGTACGCGCATCAGAAGTCTCTTGAGTTCCGCTTCACTTTCTGCAATTAAAGTGGTATCATCCGCATATCTAAGGTTGTTGATACGTTTTCCAGCAATCTTCACTCCAGCTGAAGACTCGTCCAGACCGGCCTTCCTCATGATGCACTCTGCATATAGGTTAAATAGGCAGGGCGACAGTATGCAGCCTTGCCTCACTCCTTTCTCAATCGGAAACCAATCAGTAAGACCATGCCCAGTTCTGACTGTGGCCTCTTGCCCTTCATACAGGTTCCTGAGGAGGCAGATGAGGTGAATTGGAACTCCCATCTCTTGGAGAGCTTGCCACAATCTGCTGTGATCTACGCAGTCAAACGCTTTCGCATAATCAATAAAGCAGAAGTAGATGGGTTTCTGGAACTCTCTTGCTTTTTCCATGATCCAGCGAAGGTTGGCAACTTGGTCTCTAGTTCCTCTGCCCTTGCGAAACCCAGCTTGCACGTCCGGAAGCTCCCGATCCACATACTGCTGCAGCCTACCTTGGAGGATTTTCAACATCACCTTGCTAGCATGCGAAATAAGTGCGATCGTGCGGTAGTTGGAAGAATCCTTGGCACTGCCTTTCTTTGGAATGGGGATGTAAACTGACCTCCTCCAATCCTGTGGCCACTGCAGGGTTGTCCAAATCTTCTGACATATTGTATGCAGAGTGTTAACAGCGTCGTGGTTGAGGTTTTGAAGCAACTCAGCTGGAATACCATCAATTCCGCTAGCTTTGTTCTTAGCAAGGCTGGCTAAGGCCCATTCAACTTCTCTCTTCAGGATGCCCGGCTCGAGATAAGTAATCACAACCGTCTTATGTTGGGTTTGCACATTCGGGTCCTTCTTGTACAGTTCTTCTGTGTATTCCTGCCACCTCTTCTTTATCTCTGCGGCTTCAGTGAGGTCCTTGCCTCGTTTGTCCTTTATCACGCCCATTATAGCACAGAAGCTTCCTTTGATATCTTTGATTGTCTTATACAGAGCTCTTGTGTTCCTTAATTGGCTGTTGTCCTCAACTGCTTGGCACTGTATGTTCAGGAAGGCATTCTTATCTCTCCTTGCTATTTTCTGAAAATCCGCATTGAGAACCTTGTATCTTTCTCTTTCCCCCATAACTTTTGCCATCCTCCTTTTCTCAGCTATTTGCAAAACCTCTTCAGATAACCAGTTTGCTTTCTTGCATTTCTTTTGCTTTGGAACTACCTTAGTAGCAACTTCTTGTATTGTATCACGAACATCAGACCACATCTCTTCGGGCTCTTTGTCTTCTAGATCTAATTCTTGAAATCGATTCCTCACTTCCACAGCATATTCTAATGGAACTTGATCCAGATTATACCTGAAAGGCCTTCTAGTTTTCTGCGTTTTCCTCAATCGAAGCTTAATCTTGGCAACAAGAAGCTGATGATCGGTGCCACAATCGGCCCCAGGCCTTGTTTTTACTGCTTGTATAGCGCTTCTCCATCTCTGCCGGCAAATAATATAATCGATCTGATTCCTGTACAGACCGTCCGGTGAAGTCCATGTGTACAGGCGCCTCTTGTGCTGTTGAAAATGAGTATTCGCTATGGTCAGGTTGTTTTCTTGACAAAACTCTACTAGCTTCTGCCCAGCTTCATTTGGCTCACCAAGACCAAACTTGCCTGTAATTCCGGATATTTCTTCACTCCCCTTAGCATTCCAGTCTCCTATGAGAAAAACGACGTCTGATGATGGGGTGCGGTCTATAAGGCATTGTAGGTCCGCATAAAATCTCTCAACGTCAGCTTCTTCAGCAGTAGTGGTCGGTGCATAGGCTTGGATAACTGTTATGTTCAAAGGGTGACCTTGGATCCGAAGTGAAATCATTCGGTCGTTTTTGGGGTTGTACCCTAGCACTGCTTTGCCCATTGTTCTGTTTACTATGAGAGTGACCCTATTCCTTCTCTTGGATTCGTGCCTACAATAAAATACATAATATTCGCCGGAGTTAAATTCTCCCATTCCGGTCCACTTGAGCTCGCTGATACCCAAGATATCAATGTTCAATCTGTCCATTTCTCGCTTGACGATATCCAGTTTACCTTGCGTCATAGATTTTACATTCCATGTTGCTATGTGATATATCTCCTTGCAACATCGGACTTTCCGGTCGCTTCCCGACACATCCACAACTGCGCGTCCTTTTGGCTTTAGCCCAGCCGCTTCATTCGTCCTGAGCTACTTGGAATCGCCCTTTGTTCATCCCCAGTAACATGTGGGACGCCTTCCAACCTGGGGGGCTCATCTTCCGGCGCCATATCAATAATGGTATTGTGACTGGCCATAGGGTTTTCTTGGCAAGAAGTACTGGAGTGGGTTGCCATTACCTTCTCCAGTGAATCACATTTTGTCAGAACTCTCTGCCGTGACCTGTCTGTCTTGGGTGGCCCTACACAGCAGAGCTCACGACTTCATCGAGTTTCGGAAGCCCCTCCGCCACGACAAGGCAGTGATCCATGAAGGGGATAATAATATAACCAAACACTATAAACAATATAAAACGTTACATACCCCATACCTCACTAAGACCTCACTAAGGAGCAAGAAGTAGAGCGGAGGCTACTATAAACTAAATCCCCCCCAAAATACCAGCAGTACGTAGCCCCATATACCAGGAGAGATCCAGGCTGGAGTGCACCAAACGCAGCAATAGAGCCGCCGTACATAACATATTTTGAACCTGCACAGCAACTGCCCACCTGAATATATCCGGAAGCTCGCGCAATCGGGATCGCGGGAGACCTACCTGCTCAGCCATGATTCGCAATCTCAATTCCTGCCCGTCGCCATGCTCAATGCCCAAGGGGCACCTGCGGTATCCGCCGACGGCCACGTATTAGTCTACAAGCCAACCCTAATATCGGCGTCCCAGAACGAGCGAGAAAGCGCGCATGTACAGAGTTAGCTGGGCCATGCAAATGAGAAGAGCTTGTCCGCCTGCCTGGTCAGTCACGGTCAGTTACGTGGAGCCGCTTGGAGAAAGAACTGTTCTGTGGCGTCCGAAGCACCACTTTGCAATCCTTCGGTTCCCTTGCAAAGTGGAATTGTGCCACTCAGACTCAAGGGAGGCTCAGTAGCTTCCTTCCTTCATTTCCTCTTGCCTGACTTGATTTCAGAGGAGACCCATTAAAGCAGATGAGATGTAGCTCACATTGCGAGAGGAAAGAGGACACAAGAAGAAAGAGAAAAAGGGCAAATGAAGAAGCAATATTTTAAAGCTTCAATTATGTTTGTTTCCTGGACCGCCCTTCTCATTCCCGCAGTGGCTTGTTTTTGAAGTGGTAGTGACAGGGAACGTCGTGTCAGTGGACTGCACCCTTGAGCATCGCCTACGATTAACAGGAGGCAGATATCACCGATTCCATCCTGAATAGCACGCTGTCCGAAAATATCGCAGTGCCCAACAGACTCTTTTTACTCAATAAAATAAAAATACCATCGCATTTTTATTTAGCCTTTATTTTTGGCTCGAAGATTAATTATCGACATATTTCTTGCATTTTCGAGACAACATTCGACGAAATATTTGTTTATACTTACCTTCTCCGTTGAGCTTTTCGTGGCATGCATGGTGTAGGATATTTGTTACCACTCCTCGGATCCAGCCATTTCTCGCCATCATCAGGCCGCGTGCGTTGCATCTTTAGAGCAAAAACCTGCCATATGTTTTATAATTTTTTCCTCTCAGCTTCACGTAGACTAAAGCGACTCACCCTTGGCAACCGACCCTTGGTAACCTTGGAAAAAAAAGTGCTTTTTGGGATATAAAATCACGCAATGTATGATGATGCAGTTTTAGGAAGTTACAAGTGCATTCTTTCGTGATAAAGAAGGTATTCTGCACCTTCGCTGAGCTGTGGGAGGAAAACACCCACATTGATAGAAACGTGCCGCCGCCGAAGAAATACTTGTTCAACAGAATGTTTGTTTAATACCCATTCTATGATCGAGTATTCCTGCGGTGTTGTAACTAAACACGTCACAAATAGGTTTTGAGTGCCGAAGCAACTGTGGCGCTTCTCTCTGGACACACGAAGCACCCTGTGGAAGAAGGAAGAAAAGAGGGAATGAAAGAAGATAATAAAAGCTCTCGTAACAATTTCCACCTCCTGAGATTAGTCAAAGTGTATGTGCATCACACAGTCCCCAGGAGATGTCCTCCTTGCATACTTCACAGACCCGTCGAACCATACCTTGCAGGGAAATATTTTGTTGATTAAATAACACAGATGCTTCTTACTAGGGTCTCCGGTGTTTTTGTTTTTGTTTTTTTTTTCAAGTGATCTGATGCACTTTCTTAAATTCTATGCCAGGCAACCTTTTTTGATTATGTCCTTGGCTTTTTTGATAATATTTTTCAAGGGTATGAAAATTGTGCATTTCGAAAATGAAATGCGGGTGAAATGAAGCACTCGCGAACTGACTCAAGGGAGGGTTCGTAGCTCCATTCATTGATTTCCTCCTGCCTGACTTGATGCTCAAGAAGGCTCCTTAAGACCTGGAGAGATGCAGCACACACGTCTAGAGGAGAATGGACAATGGAAGAAAGGGCGAAAAAAAGAGCAGCAAGAGACTAAAAGGCGCTATTTTATAGCTTCATTTTTTGTTTCAGGGACCACTCTTCTTATACTTGAGGGGTTGTGTTTCCTATGGTCGTGGTGAGGTAGCGATGGTGGAACGTCGTGGTAGTGGGCTGAGCCCTTGAGCATCACCCATTATTAGCAGCAAGCAGATTTCACAGGGTCAATACTGAATAAGAAGCTGTCACAAAATATCGCAGTTACCATCAGACTGTTTTCACTCACAAAAAAGAGTTACCATCGCATGTTGCTTTAGCATTTACCTTGCCTTGACTAGCAATTATCGACACATTTCTTGGGTTCTTGAGAGTTTCCGCCGAGATACATTTTTTATCTACCGCTCTGCTGACCTTTTTGTTGCATACATGGTGCAGGAAATTTGTTGTCACTCACCAGATCAAGTCATTTCTCGCCGTCATCAGGCTGCATGTGTTGCATTTTTCATAGCTCATAATATTTATAAAAAACAATTTCCCCTTAGCGTCACGTAGTCTAAAGCGACACAACCTTGACAAATAAACCTTGCCAACTTTGGAATGAAAGTGTGGTTGCTTGGGAATATTATAAAAAATCCCGCAATGTGTGATGATGTAGATGTAGGAGGCTGGAAGTGTGTTTTTCCGTGATGAAGAAGGTATTCTGCACCTTGGCTGAGATATGGGAGGAAAACATCAACATTGAGAGATACGTGCCGCCGCCTAGGGAATACTTGCTACGCAGAATGTTCAGTTAACACTCATTACGCGGTGCAAGTATCCCTACGTGGCCGTCACTAAACACGTCACATATACGTTTTGAGGGGAGAAGCAACTATGGCTCTTCTCTCAGGACACACGAAACGCCCTGAGGAAGAAGGAAGAAAAGAGGGAGTGAAAGAAGAGCTGTCGGAACAATGTTCACCACCTGGGATTGCTCAACGTACATGTGCATCACATAGGCCCCAGGAGATCTCTTCAAGACTTCACAGACCCGTCGAGCAAGACTTTGCGGAGGAATACTTCGCGAGGGAAATAACCAGGTGCTTGATTCTGACGTCTAAAACGATTTTTGTTTTATTAATTTCACGAACTTTCTTCCAGCCTATGCCAGGCGACCTTCAATAATGATGTCCTTACCCCTTTTCGATGACATTTTTCTAGGGTATGAACTCCTGCCATTTCGTAATAAAATGCCAATATGACTTGCTCTTAAATATTAGGTATTTCACGACACCATGATATACAATTGTGTAACAGCAAGATACTTCACACTGTACGAATTTAGAACGAAGTCTTCGTTTAGAGTTCCTTGCAGCACATCCCAAAAAAAAATTGCATCTTTGTAATTAATGAAATAGTGCTCAATTGTTTCAGGCACATCACACAGACGGCAGTTCACAGAAGAAAAAAAAATCTATGGAGCCATGTGTTAAAAGTTTCATAATGTTTGCGTACCCTAGCAGCGAATAGAAGAAACAAGTGACGCACAAATGAAGCTTATTGTGATATAATTAATGAATATCGATGATGATGGGTGATATACGCACGTGAAATAATTGATGACTCGCGCTAATCATCGCAAAGCGTCGTATTCCGCTCCTGACTACAGTAGGGATTTATACCAAAATTGAATTACGAAACGCTAACTTCTGAAGACTAGCGTCTCCGGTGATTAACTTATTGTGCCAAAATAGCACTCTCCTCCGCGTTTTATAATTGCCTTGCGAGTTGGCCATTTTTTAATAATCTACGTCAAGAAGGTAATAGTCAGGAAAGAGCACGCTTCCAGTGCTAGGTAGTCCTTGCAGATGCTGTTCGAGTCAGTCGAGACAAATCAGGCAAATCAGCGACGGTAGCATGAGTGGACGTGCGGCTACGAGGACGAAGCGAGTGGGCCGCGCCCCCCAGCAATCGATTTCGGAAGGTTAGCATTCGTTGCCGATAGAAGAGCTCGGTTTCTCAAGGCGTCCTAATGGTGAGCAGGGAAGGAATTGCATCACTTCGTAATCGCCGTCAAGGACAGCAGGCAACGCAGATGAGCTGGAGTGCTCGTCGGCCTTAAAGCTTTTAGCAAGATGATTTGCAGCTATGATCGAATCCCAGTTCTCTGGCGCTGCGGGACATAATGCTCCGTCAGTGTGGGTGGTCTCTGTGTCCCTATCTAATTCACGGAGGAGGGGCTTGTGGTAAATGTTTTCGTCTTTCTGTATGCTTGTAAGCTTTCGTTTTCTCTGAAAAGCAGATAAGGGTCCTTATGAGCATAAACAACAATTTGGCGCGCCGACCACAGCATGTGTGTGTAAATGGGTCATCAGGTTGCTGTTTGAAGACCACCGAACCAGACAATCGAATTGGGCGGAGAGGGCAATAGATGGCTTCGAAGAATCTGGCGCCTAGCTGCTCTGTACCGAAACACAGATGCACCCTGTTCTGACTTGATTCCACTATCTTCCGATCGTTGAACGAATGGCGAGATTTTGAGTGTTTTTGCGGGTTGTTCGTGACGACGGAACGGGAATACCTTTCATCAAACGTGTAGAGTTTGAAGGAAGTTCCTCCTTTCTTGTCATTGATTCGCATCGCGTAGTCAAGGAACTTACGAGAATGAAGAATAACAAACGAAATTCCTAATAAAATAACTCCCCCACCCCTCCCCAGCCGTAAGTGGCCATGATCGCAACAGACATCTGCTCAGTTTCATTAAAACATTTCTCCTATCACCCCAAAGGCGCAGCTAGCTGCCGGTAGCGTGGTCCGCAAGCACTCCGCGTCTGTCAGGCTGCACACAAATAAGCGCCTCCCGCAGAGAACTTTGTTAGCGAGATTCTGTGGCCACTTCACTCACAGGTGGTGTGGCAGCTTCAGCTGTTTCCATTACAGCCAAATTGCCTGTGGGCCGGAACGCGTCATTGTAGCTATATTCTAAATTCGCTTATGCCATGCTTCGACAGCTGGAGCCGAGAAATGTGTTCTCGCCGAATCCTGGGCTGTAGTTGTATTTTAAGTAGAAGTGTATTTTATTTATATGAACTGACCATTAACGCGCGCCTAAACTGCCTAGAAAAGCATTACCCAGCAGCATTCAACGCCAGTTATCTCCGTTATACAGGACACAACCGCCGCATATGTTGTCTGCATCCTTCCGGCCTGCTCTTTCCGCGCTTTTAACTCTACCGTGTCCCACCTACTGTTCTACAGACATACTATTTCAAAAAGTAGTTAGCTCGTCTCGCGGGTGCTGCCGAGAGGAGGCCCTGTATATTATTTCTTCGCGTCTGAAATTATCTGCCTAATACAAAAGAGGCTTCAGCTATTCTGCATTACCAGAACCGCGAACTTACTTCATCTCAATCATCTTTTCCGAGAAGATCATATGAGAAAAAGCAGGCTGCCTTCATTACTTATGGCTTATGGCGTCTTGTTGCTATGTTTTGTTGGTTTACAATTATGCCATGGTAGGGAATAAAATAAGGGAAGAAACATATTCTATGCTAAAAGAAGCATTACAGCTAACAGTTGAGCATAAATTGATTATAGCATTTTACTCCCCATTCCTGACATTATAATTCCTCCAAATGTGAGCGCATTCGGTGCAGTAGATGTTTTGAACTTTATTTATCCTTTCGCAAGCAGCTTGGTGGTTTGGCACCCATTGGTTGCTGACGTCACAACAGCACATCATCCCCATGTCGTCTACATACCCAGTGTCTGCTGCACATTTGTATCCACGCCATGGACGGTGGTCGCTGAGGGCTTTTTTTCTTATGAGAAGAGCTTTTATTTGCATATTCTCATTATTATGCTACCTTAGATATCCTCGGAGAACTGGACTTGTCTTGGGCTTCTCTATATGAGCCCGAAATTGATGTGCGCATGCTGCATTATTGAGGCATACATATCATGGAATAACGCTGCATTACAGAGAACAAAACCTTGTCTATCCCCCACCACACATCCCCGTCTCGAAAAAACAAACTACCTGGAGACAGCTACAGGCTCGCACTTTCCCTTCACCGACGTTGGTAGCCCTCATCTACCCAGGCCATTACAAACCCGAATACTCTCTTTGTGGGGATCCGAGTGCCAACTTTGACCAAAGGAAAAAACCGCGCTAGATGTTTGACGGAACACAAAGAAAGACGGGCGGGACAGGCGCTGCAGAGCTGCAGAGAATGGCAAGAGATATCTTGAACTCTACTGTGAACAATTTGTCTATCTTCTTTGCAGTGAAGCCCCATAAACAAGTTGCGCTGTTTAGGGCCATAGTTAGCGAGAAAGGTACATGGCAGCAACACAACAGCGCATGTCCCATTCGTCTTTTTGTGTGCTCCGTAAAAAATTTAGCGCTGTTTTTTTTCCTTTGTTAACCACAAATGTCACTTAAACTAGGCCAGCAAGAGACCCGGTTGACTGAGCCAACTTTGACCTCATTTTATATCTATGCCGAGAATTCCAACCACTATCTCGCTGGAACCTCACTGACAAAGAGGGTTGGGCGATCGCAGTCTCCAGCTCCGAACCGGCCTCACAAAGGCGGCTGGTAGAGTGGGCTGGACAAGTCGCCGCACGTCATGGACTGTTGGCCACCACCCGGGATCAAGAGCCTGGCCAACCCTAGGACGTAACTCCTTTACGGCTCATCAAAAAAGTTTTCACCTAGCTACTTAGGCATACAATCAGAAGTATATTATTGGCATATGAGAGTGGGCTTGTTTTAGCAACAAGCGCTCCCTTATATAAAGAGCGACATGTCAAATGTTTCCTTCCGCCGTGTGCGCAACGAAAAAAATGGCTGTGGTTTAGCTCTGGTTATACCGGGTTGAAGTGCGTTAGCAATACCTCCATGACTATGACTTCAGATTATGACTAGCAGCTTACCGGTATCGCTCAAGAAGAAAGCATACAACAGTTGCATCTTACCTGTACTCACCTATGGGGCTGAAACGTGGAGGCTAACCAAGAGGGTTCTACTTAAGTTGAGGACAACGCAGAGGGCTATGGAACGAAAAATGGTAGGGATAACATTAAGAGATAGGAAGCCTGCAGATTGATTCAGAGAAATAACTTAAGTTACTGACATTCTAGTCGAACTCAAGAAGAATAAATGAACATGAGCGGGACACGTAGTGCGAAGAGAGGATAACCGATGGGTGCTTAGGGTAACAAACTGGATTCCAAGGGAAGGAAAGCGTAGCAGGGCGCGCCAGACAGTTAGGTGGGTGGAGGAGGTTAAGAAGTTCGCAGGGGTTAAGTGGATGCAGCTAGCACAGAACCGGGTTAAATGGAGAAATATGGGAGAGGCCTACGCCCGGCAATAGGTATAGTCAGGCTGATGATGATGATACCTCTATGGCGGCGCGTATGGTTCTCTCTGCTGTGTACCTCATGGTGTAGATTGAGATGCTTAGCTATGAGTGAAAACATGGCAGACAAATGACTGACAAGTCTTCATTAAACGATGTCGTGTCCGTATCCCTGTTCATGCATGGTCCCCTGGCAGGAGCTGCAAAATCGAGTCCCTCGTTGCATATGGGTCAGTTATGTCAGAATCAGCCTGCCATAACCGTGGTAACCACGTTACCCCTATAGGCCACTATGCCACGTTCATACGGCTTGGTTAAAGCGGGGCTTTATATGTGGGCTGGCAGAAGCTGCCATTCTGGGTCTCTCGTTTCACATGGGACGGTTATGTCAGAATCAGCCTGCCAGGACCCAGGCATTCACTTTACCCCTGTAGGCCACTAAGGCACATTAAAACTGCTTGGGTAAAGCAGTACTCGGCTCGGCTGCGGCTCATGGTCAAACGTGTCCCTTCCCGGGACTACGCGACGGGCTGAACCCTAGCGAAGTATTGCTAACGCAATAAAAGAGGAGGGGTTATAGCGTTGTGTTACTGATTACTGAGTTACTCCCTTCGCTCCTTCTGTCCAAAAACTGAGAAGGAAGCCCGAACGACCATACGTTGACGCGAGAGCACACATTGCGACATTAGAGGAGCAGACAAATCTTTTGGACGAACCGGTACCTCTTTAGATGCTGTATACGGCTGTATACGTTCCTGTCATAAGGTAAGATGGAGTCCAAAGTCAGTCAAACTTGTTATTTTTGGCTTATAAAGCCTTTTTACAAAACTATGTTCAATCTGGGCATTGCCAGCGCACGAAGGCATGCACCGCCTCTTCAATCGTATAATCGCAGAGCCCAACGCGATTCGAATTGCGCCAGCGAACCGTGAAAGTGCCTTCCAGCCATCGCCGCCTCCGTCTCACCGCCCCCCCCCCCCCCAATGGCAGGCACACAACTGCGACCGAGGCTGAGCCTAACCTTGCGTTTTAAAGTCAAAAGCTTTTCTAGGCTCATGGAACGTAATCCCGCCAGCGAGATGTGTGCGCAAGATATGTGCTTGAGATGTCGTATTGCACGAGATTTCGCGACATCGGTTCTTGCCTAGCGTTCCTGCCATCTACAATTCCTCAATTTACCGCGGCCGAAGTAACGCCACGCCACAGGACCGATAGTGCACCGTCCAGTCTCACACTTACCGGAGAAAGTGTGACAGATATACTGCGCCTTTACTTTCCTATAAATCAATCACAATTATACGTGGCACTGCAACGAATGCCGATAAGAGTAAGAGGCAAAGGATAAGAGGAATGATGGGAGAGCGAATGCAGGATTTCGCCATTCTCCTGTTAAGAGACATCTAAGCGGCCGTCTCATTTTCTGAAGCTTGTTCAACAAATGAATCGCGAGTGCTTGGACTTAAATCGAAAGATCATGGCATAAAGTTCAAAGGGATTATGACAGGGTCGTTCGATATGCACCTAAAAATATAAATGGCGATATTTAGACAAAGTTTTTTGTAATAGAGGTGGTTGTTTTTCTCATTGACTAACTGGAAGCTCTTTTCCACAAAGATGTTAATGCCCTGGTTTTTGCGAGCAGACATTTAGAGCTTGTTATTTATACTTTTAATTCTCAAGAATTCCTCACAATTTGTCGCCTTCTTTGTGATCCAACATGTACGAGCTGACTGCGCGTGCTTTGCCAGCCTTATCTAGTAGATGAAACGGGCTTTTTTCGACTCATTTAGTTTCGAAAAAAAACAGCACTTTGCAACATAATATTGCGTCCGTGCCATTTGCATTGCATAATCCAAATACCACTAACTATACTCCTCCCTGTCGCGTCCTCCGATATAAGTACTTTTTTTCTCGAGACAATTTCAATGTACTTAGCCGACCCTCTCGTGTAGAGTGAGTATACGTTTAATGAGGCTTAAAACAAGGAAAAAGCTTTTGCTTGTGCCACTTTCGCATAACAGGCCGTCTTGTTCTCGTTTAGAGTACTTGAGGGCCACGTTGCGAAAAAAGCAAAGGTAAATTCGGAGGCAACTGTTGACTTTTATTCGTAATGGCAGCCCTCCATCGCCGCTGGAAATTCACGCGAACCGCGCGGCACGGGCGTGTTGCCCCCTATTAAATATAGCTGCGTTAACAAAAAAACTCCCGTTTTCCACGTGGCACACCACACGACCGCTTTGTTTTAACCGCTTGTTTTTTATTCGAGGTGACTCGTCAACATCATCATCATCATCAGCCTGATTATACCCACTGCAGGGCGAAGGCCTCTCCCATATATCTCCATTTAACCCGGTTCTGTGCTAGCTGCATCCACTTGACCCCTGCGAACTTCTTAATCTCATCCGCCCACCTAACTAAATACGAGGCGACTCGTATTTAGAATTATTTCAGATTCCTCGTGTTTCTTTTGTAGGAGAGGTTACAAACGCAGCCATGTTACTTTGATCCAGACACACAATACGAGAAATGAAAAGTTCTAGACTTCTTCGTATCAAGACTGCGGAAATATTCGATGTTTCCGTATAAGAGAAACGAAGATGTGGCGTGCATATGGTATGATAAAAAATAAAGACAAGGGTATTTGCTCATGCTCGCTTGAATGCTATCCTGCACTGAAGGAGGGCTTACTTCAGGCAACCATTGTGGATGCTGGTAGCGGCATGGTCACTGAAAACGAAATTCTGAAATTCTTTACACTCTATTCAGTCCGGCCACATCCTTTCCTGAGCAGGCGGCTGGAGTTGCTGGAGCGCAAAAGCCTTGCTGGAACATAAAGCAGCCTTTTAGGCAGTCTACAATTACCAGTGCACCTTGGTCTCTTCGTCAGTCTACGAGGGGCCACAACACTTCCCCATGACAGGTGGCATTACTCCCCTCGTCAAAAGACAAATCGTCCAAATTCTAAAAGGATAGAAGAGAAAAAATAAAAGGTGAAGATGTAACAGTTAAAGTACAAGGAAGCAAAAGAATGGCACTTAAAAACACTGCACTTAACGCGAGTGATACGGCTTCAGTCAGGTGGCATGCATAATGTGAAGACTGAGGAGCACGACATGACGTGTGCACAGTTCCTTCAGAAAGTACTTCGCAATCAACGACACTAATAAGGCGAAGAACTCTAAAGCCGGCAAAAAACCTACACAATTATTTTTCGAAGTGAGCGCTCAGCCGCGTATCCCCGGGCAGATTCAAGCTCGGGTGCAGCAAATGCGGCAACAGAGCCACCGTACAGTAGATCTTCTGGGACAACCCAGCAGATCCCCACCTTAAAATCTCCTCTGAACACCTCCGGAGCTCACGTAACCGGAACCGTGGGCGACCTTGCTGCTCAGCCATTACCCTGGATCTCGCCTCCTGGCCACGGCCAAGGACCAAAGGACCAGCCGCCAGCATCGGCTGAATTTCACCTAACGATGTCTACCTGTGTTAACGGCTTCAAAGCAAGGAGCGAGAAAGCGCTCTGTACGCGAAAAAAAAAGCTTCTTTCGTGCGCAGATGGAGCAAAGGCATACAAATGAGAAGAACTAGTCGGCCTGCCTAGTCAGTTGCGTGGAGCCGCGTGGAAAAAGGCCTGTCCTCTGGCCTCCGCCGTGCCACTTTACAATCCTTCAGTTCCCTACCCCTTGAAAAGTAGAATTCTGCCACTCAGAGTCAAGGGAGACTTAGAAGCTTCAATCCTTGATTTCCTCTTTCTTGACTAGATGTCCGATGAGACCCCTTAAAGCAGATGAGATGTAACTGACACTGAGATAGGAAAGAGGAGACAAGAAGCAAGGATGAAAAGAGAGAATAAAGAGGAAATATTTTAGAGCTTCATTTCTTTTTGATTCCGGGACCGCTTTTCTCATTCCCACAGTGCCGTGTTTCCGATTTCGTAGTGACGGTGAACGTCGTGTCAGTGGGCTGCGTCCTTGAGCATCGCCTACGATTAACAGGAGGCAGATCTGACCGGTTCCATCCTGAATAGGACGCTGTCCGAAAATATCGCAGTGCCCAACTAAGTCTTTTTTCTCAATAAAGTTAAATTACCATCGCATCTTGATTTACCCTTTACTTTGCATCGAGAGACAAGGGTTGTTGAGACAGCTTTCGAAGAAGTATTTGTTTATATTTACCGCTCTCCTGAGCTTTTAGTGCCATGCATGGTGTAGGACATTTGTTACCACTCATCAGATCCAGCCATTTCTCGCCGTCAGCAGGCCACATGCGTTATATTTTCAGAACAAAAACGTGCCAAATGTTATAAACATTTGTCCTCTAAGCGTTCCGTAGACAAAAGCGACTCAACCTTGTCAGCCAACCCTTGGTAATCGTGCAACAAAAGAGTGGTTTGTCAAGATAGAAAATTACGCAATGTGTGATGATCCATTTTTAGGAGGTTGCAAGTGCATTCTTTCGTGATAAAGAAGGTATTCTGCACCTTGACTGAGCTGTGGGAGGAAAACACCCACATTGAGAGAAACGTGCCGCCGCCGAAGGAATACTTGTTCAACAGAATGTTTGTTTGATACCCATTTTTGGCGAGTATTCCTACGGTGTTTTCACTAAACTCGTCACAAATAGGTTTTGTGGGCCGAAGCAACTGTGGCACTTCTCTCTGGACATACGAAGCGCCCTGTGGCAGAAGGAAGAAAAGAGGGAATGAAAGAAGATAATAAAGCCTATCGTAACAATTTCCACCTCCTGAGATTGGTCAAAGTGGATGTGCATCACACAGTACCTAGGAGATCTCCTCTTCGCGTACTGCACAGACCCGTCGAGCCAGACCGTCCGTTGGAATACTTCCCGAGGGATATAACACAGGTGATCCTTTCTGGCGTCTGAGGCGTTTTTGTTTTTGTTTTATTTGTTTAAAGTGATCTGATGCAGTTTCTTCTATTCTATGCAACGCAACCTTCACAAATGATGTCATTGGCCTTTTTTATTTCGAAAATGAAATGCCGGGTATGACTGGCGCTTAACATTTTTAGCTATTTCGCTGCAGCACCAAAACCTTGTTGATCACGTGCAGTACTTGTCCTACAAAATACAATAAAGAAGCGATGCGGCCATGATTAGTATTGTAATAATTATAAGTATCGACAACCAAGGGTCCTATACGTGCGTGGAAATATTGATAACTTGCTGCTAATTACCGCGATTGCGTCATATTCCGCTCGTGAATGCGGTGGGGAATTAGACCACCAAATAGATAACGAAAACGTTCAATACTGAGAGATTGCGGTCTCCAGTAAAAAATGTTATTGGGTAAAAATAACCCTCCTCCTCAGCATTTTAAAGTTTGCAGTGGTGAGTCGAACATGCGGCAAATAGTGAACGTGCAGAAGACATTTTCCTTAGATCTCCGAGTGAGTAGTCAGGGGTGCTCATGTTTCCCGTGCAAGGTGCTTCTTGCAGATGCCTCTTCGAGACAGCGAAGTATATTCAGCCAAAGAAGCGATGGTAGCTTGAGAGAAGGTCCGGCGACGAAGACGGAGTGAGTGTGCCGCACACGCCACCACTCGATCTCGAAATGTTATTGTTAGGGGCAACTCGAGGTGCTTGGTTTCTCAGGGCGCCCTTATCGTAAGCGGTGAAGGAATTGCATTCCTTCGTAATGGCCGCCAAGGACAGCAGGCAACGCAGCTGAGCTGGTGTGCTCGTCGCCCTAAAACGTTTTAGCTTAGCTCGAGCCCCAATGCTCAGGCGCCCCTGGATATAATGCGCCGCCCGTGTGGGTGGTCTCTGTGTCCCAATCTGATGATGGAGGAGGTGCTTGTGGAAAATGTTTTTCGTGTTTCTGTACGCTTGTAATATATCGTTTTCTTTTGAAAAGCAGAGAAGGCCCTGTCAGCATAAACAAAAATTTGAGGCGCCGATCATAGCATGCGCGTGCGAATGGGTCATTTTCAGGTTTTTTGGAGACGACCGAGCCAGACGATCGAATTGGGCGGAAGGGCGACGGATGGCTTCCAAGATTCTGGCGCCTGCTCCGTAGAGAAACATAGAGGTGCCGTGTGCTGGCTTGATTCCACTAGGTTGCGACCGTTGAACGAATGGCGAGATTTTGAGTTTTTTAAGCGGGTTGTTCATGACGACCGAACGTGAACAACTTTCAACGAACGTGTACAGTTTGAAGAAAGTGCCTCCTTTCTTGTCATCGCTTTGCATCGCGGAATCAGTGAACTTACGAGAATGAAGAATAACGAACAAGTTTCTCCATAAAATAACTCCACCATCACTCCAGAGCCCCAAGTGGCAGTGATCGCAACGGACATCTGCTCAGTTCCACTCAAATATTTCTCCATATCGGCCCCACTGTTCCATTTGTTCATACTCTGCGATGTTCTAAGTTGCAGTCGAAAGGCGCAGCTAGCTGCCGCTGGGACTGTCGGCAGGAGGCGGAGCAGGAGGAAGATGAGGAGGAAAGCAGGGAGGTTAACCCGTAAAAGAAACAGGTTTGCTACCCTACACTGGGGGAAGGGGGTGAGTGGATATAAAGGTTGTGAAGTTTCAGTTACTACAGTCACATCACAGACGTATCGCGTCTGTCAGGCTGCTCACAAATAAGCGCCTCTCGCAGAGAAAATAATTACCCAGGTTCGGTGCCCTCTTAGCTGACAGTTTGTGTGGCAGCTTCAGCTGTTCCCATTACAGCAAAGACGTCGGTGAGCCGGAACGCGTCATTGTAGCTATAGCAAAAATTCGCTTTGGTCATGCTTCGACAGCTAGAGCCGGGAAATGCGTTCTTGCCAAATCAATGGGCTATAGTTAGGTTCAACAATGTCCGGACTGGATTGTATTGTAAGTGCAAGTATATTCAATATATATTTAACATTAACGTGCAACTAAACGGCCTCAGACACCATTACCCAACCGCATTCAACGCCAGTTATCTCAGTTAGACGGGAGAGAACTCCAGCCTGTGTTGTCTCCGTCCCTCCATTCTGGTCTTTCTGGCCTTTTAATTTACTTTGTCCCACCTAGTGGTCTGCGGTCATACTATTTTGAAAAGTAGTTAGTTCGTCTCGCGGGTGCTGCCGAGAGGTGGCACTGTATAGTTCTTCTACGCGTCTAAGATTATCAGCCTAATGCGAAAGAGGCATTAACTATTCTGCTTTCCCATAAAAGCGGACTTACTTGACCTTGGTCATCTAAACCGAACAAATCACAAGAGAAAACGAAAACAAGGCAGGCTGCCTTGATTATTTATGGCGTCTTATTGCCATGTTTCGTTGGTTTACTAATATACCATTGTAGGGAGCAAACTAGAAGAATAAATTATTTCTATGCTTAAAAATGGACAATAAAACTAACAATTGAACATAGAATAATTATTGCATTTCACTGTCCATACATGAAATTATAATTCCTCCACATTTGAGCTCATTCGATGCGGTAGATATTTTTAAGGTAAATTCTATTTATCATTTCGCAAGCAGCTCGGTGGTTTGTCGCCAATTTGTGCTCACGTCACAAAGGCATATCATCCCCATGTCACCTGCTATTCACGGTGTCGGTTGCACACTTGCTTCCAGGGCTTGCACGGTGGTCGCTGAGAGCTTTTTATTCTTCAGCAAAAAGATTTTTTGATTTCCATATACTCACATTTTTTTTAGAAGCGTTCACTATAATATGCAACCATGTGATCCTCGGAATTGTTTTGGGCTTCCGTCCAGAGAATTTCGAGGAGAACGAAATCGATGAGCTCATCCCGCATATTTAAGCATAAAATCAGAAGCATACAATCATATGTTATCTGAGTTGGCTCGTTTTAGTAACAAGCATTCCCGCACTTAAAAACCAATATGTCAAATGTTTCCTTCCGTCATGTGCGCCGCTAATGGTAGAGGGGTTAGCGTTGTGTTGCTGATTGATCAAGCTATTGCTCATCGCTCTTTCAGTTCAAGAACGGAGAGGAAAACCCAGACAAGCATACATTGATGCGCGAGCACACTTTGAGATATTAGAGGAGTAGACAAAACTTTTGAACTATAAGCGGTACCTCTTGGGATGCTGTTATGTGCGCATGTTAGTCAAACTCAATTGTTTGCGGTAGGTAAAGCGCTTCTGTAAAACTATCTTTTGTCAGGTCACTGCTAGCGCATGAGAGGATGTCACAGCGATGTCATTTCAGTCCCAGCATCGCAATACCCAATGCAATTCGAATACACTTCATTGCCCGCTCCGGACAAGAGCCTCCCAGTCGCCGCCGTCTTCGTCTCGCCTCTCCCACAGCTGCGCGCGTGCGACAACGACCGACTGCCGAGCCTAACCTTCCGTTTCTCTTGGGCTTGTCTAGCAAATGACTCGTGGGATCTTCAACATAAACCTACACCATTTTATTTTTAGTGTGTGAGCCCTAACCTCCCACAGGAATGCGCCGATTCGTGGATTGCAGCAGTGTCCCCAGCGTGTTTATTTAAACATGTTTTGTATATAACTGGATGTATGCTGCTCTTTCACACGGCAAAATCCAGGCTGAACTAGCAATACCAAAGCATTAGCTGGGGTTTTGCTTTAGATAAACCCGGTAGGTTGCGTAAGCAAAGCCGACGTAGCTTCCTCTTTCTGTTATATCTTCTTCTTTTTCTTTTCTGCTTCTGCTGCCCGGCGTGGCTACCGACCGGGTTTACCCGACGGCTTGAAGAGGGATATCATCAACGGTCGCTCTAATGGTCAAACGTGGCTACCGGCCGGGTTTACGCGACGGGCTTCCGCAATAAAATAGTCCATTTTTTTCGCACCAGTTGTGTTGCGTCGGGGCCAAGGCGGCCACCGAGAAGGGAAACAAGGCTCAGGCGTCGCCCGTCCACGATGAGATGCCCGTTTATTCACGAAGTACCGGATATTTATAGGACACAGACAACGTCACAGATGACGACCCAATCCACATTCATGACGCAAGTACAATCACGATTCACAGAAGGGAAACCTGAACAGGACAAAGCAGAAACAAGGACCGAATAGATAGAAATACACGATATAACATATTCTGCCTACGTTGGAGGAAAAAGGTAGAAGTACATTGTCATTTCATATTGCACAAGGGAGAAAAAAGTTTGAATTTAGAAATCGTACATTATATGGTAGGTACGCGCATGTAGAGAAAACACAGAGCAATCGTTTTTTGAAGCACACAAGTGCAAACACATGCTCTCCCTCTCCTTGTACATAAAAAACACCTGGTCAGTCAGCCACACACAAAGTCCACACACACACACAGTCCGGGCACGCACTAGGCGACGGCCACGGGGGCGGACCCATGTCCGGCGGGAGTCTCCAGCGGCACCGCACAACCACTGCTGCCAAGGAACAGGGAGCACTGAGAGCTTGAAAAAAAGAAAATTCACATTAGAATAATTCACCAAACTCCTCTGGCGAGAGCGCTGCGCTTCCTTTTCACTAGGAGTGACTTTTGGATTTATTTCTAATGTCTGATTTATTTATAATGTCGACTGTGCCTCTGATTTTAGGCACAGAACCGCATTTCCGAAAGTACCTCCAGGCACCAAAATTCCTTTCCAAATACTCCCCAAAACCTCTTACCAGTTGTATCCCCACAATGCCCTATGCTTCATTACCCCGGCATTTCTTCGCCCTTTGGCCTTAAGTGACTGCGCCTACATTGCAATGTTTGCCAATCCTTCGTTTACCCATAGCCTGAAATATTTATATTCTGCCACTGTGCGTATTTCACGGCCTTGTATTTTAAGGCCCTGATCAGTTGAGCCTTTGAAAATTATCAGAACAGACTAAACAGCGCTAAAACTGAAGCCTAGAGCGTCCCCTTTGTCTCCGGAATACTTAAGCAGAGTTTGCAATTCTTTCTGACTCTCAGCTAGCAGCACAATATCGTCTGCATACATCAAACCGGGGAGGCGCTGCTCTACCGCGTTTCCACCTAATCTATACGACAGGTTAAAACCTAGGTTACTTTCTTGCATCCTCCATTCCAGGTTTATCACATAAAGCATGAACAGCAGCGGGGATAGAGGACAGCCTTGTCTTAATCCTTTCCATACCTTGACAGCTTCCGTACTTCTCATCTCTTCCCATGCAATTTCTACTTTGTTATCCCGGTATATTTCCTGTAGGAATTCCATTATCTCATAACCGATAACTTCTTTTAATATGTTCCACAGGAATTCCCTATTTACGTTGTCGTACACCCGTTTATGTCCAGGAAGATCAAATACAAAGGTTTATTTTCCACTCTAGATATTTCGATGCACTGGGTAAGCACGAGCAGGCTATCATCTAAGCTCCTACCATTTCTAAAGCCCTTCTGAAGTTCTCCGAGTATCTCGTTACTTTCTACCTATGCTTGCACCTTTAATTTCACCGCCTGCATGGCCAACCTGTACAAAACAGATGTTATGGTAATCAGCCTGTAGGAATTTATGTGCAACCGTTGTCCTTTCCCTTTATAAATCAAATTCATTTTAGTCTACCGCCAGATGTCCGGAATTTGCTTATTCGTTATGACTGTTTACGAAGGTTTTAACAACGTTTTTTTTACTTTTTAGACCAAGTTCATTAATCAGATTGATCGGAAATCCATCTATTTCTGTAGATGTGTGTTTAGGAATATTTTTTTCTGCCTTTTTCCAGTTTAGATTGGTCAGTTCTAAGGTGCTTTGTATTCTGCTACCTTGTGTTGCTTCCTGATTTGCGGAGATTACCCTATCGTCGTTCTTACATGACTCGGCTATAACTGATGTAATGTAGTTCACTGCGTTGTCTCCCTTTAAACAATTTCCCTCGTTATCTTGAATCCGATCTTGCTTTCTTTGATTCTTCTTCCCTAGCCAGCTTATATGGTTCCAGAATTTTCTTGCACCGCCTCTAGAGGCATCGTGTATATCAGCCATCCAGCGATCGGTGGACTGTCTTATTTTACTTTGGACGAGGGCCTGCACTTGAAGTTTCTTTTGTCGATATGATTCCCATTTTTGGTCGATGTGCTCCTGAGAAGCCTGTGGTTTCTTTGCCATTCGGTGTTCCCTTGAAGCAGCCCGTCGTTGTTCAATAGCTTCCCTGATTTCCTTATTCCACCAGCTCCGTGGCTCCCTCTTTCCATTCCAGCGGTTTGCTACTTTAACCTCCTGAATTTTACTCCTTATGAGTAAGTAGTTCTACCTGTTCATAGTCCCAGTCTTCCATGGGGCTTTTCTCTATTGCTTCCTCTATGTCTGCTGCTATCTGCGCTATTTGATCGTCGTTTAATTTTGCATTTACGTTTTGTCTAAGTATCATTTCTCTTTTCATCTAGGGCCCCATTGCAGACTAATATGTTTATGATCACTTCCCACAATACACTCCCCTTCTTCCTCTATTTCCATTTTTGTGACCTTGCTATAAATTCCCTGCGACATTAAACAGTAGTCAATGGTCGTCTGCCTGTTGCGTAATTCCCACGTGATTTGGCCTTCGCATTTTGTTTCTCCATTTACTATAACTAGATCGTATTGCTCACAAAAATCTAGCATTAGCTTCCCGTTACAATCCGTGTATCCATCCAGATCGTCGATGTGGCCATTCATGTCCCCCAGCAGAATAATATTGCCCCCGTCTCCAAACTGGCTTATATCGTCACTGGGACATTCGACAAGATCCTTGTTTTCTTGCCTGCATTGGTGTTCTGTTCATGAATAAACTGCCCCTAGCCTTGTCCTAATGCCGGCAATTGTTCCTGATACCCAGATATGTTCTATACAAGATTATTTTATTCTTTGCCAAATTGTTCACTGGTGTATTAACATGCCTGCCCCTCCAACCTTTTTTTTTTCGTTCTCGTTACGTTGCGCCCTTCCCAGACGTAGCCTTCTATATGCGGCGGACCTTCTAGATCCCTGAGATGAGTCTCGCATAGAGCGTACACACCTATTTTGTCATCCTTCAACTGCTGTTCTATCGCCAGCCATTTCGCTCTTTTTCTACCTCCTTGCATGTTTATGTATCTGATTCTAGTGGTAAATTTCTTTTTTGTACTTTTTTTTCTCGACCTCCTCCTTGCCATTTTTTTGTATGGATGGATGGATGGAATATAGGAGCGTCCCCTTTGAAACGGGGTGGTAGCAGTAGCTATCATGCTCATTTTTCTCCCTATATCTTAATTGTTGATTTAGAATGTAGGGTCCTCTGCGTAGCTCCACCTGGCGACAGATAGCGGAAATATTGTAAACACGAATAAAAGCGCGTGTAAAGCCTGTCGTAGCCGTTGCTTCAGTGGCACAATGTATTGGCACTGCTTACCTTCGCGCTCAGCGAATAAAAGATCTGTTCGAAACTTCTGTCTGCCGCTTTTTTTTAAATCGCAACTTTAAAATAGGCTACCAACATCTTTTCGGGGGGCTGTCCCCTTCAGGTTGCATTATGTGGTGTTTTTATTTCTTAATAGCCGCAAAACCTGCCGTGAACAGAGCCACGAGCTGACAGCATGACAACGAATAAATTAGCTTCACCGTAATTATTTCCTGCCTTCAGTGAGTGTATGTTACCTTTATGTTGCGTTAAGAGACACCCCTCGGTAACAATAGCCGCTTAACCCGCTCAGAGGCAACCAGTGAGAAGAACGAAGTTTCGGGACCCTACCGTTGTGGAGACGGAATTATGCGGGTCTGCGGCCCTATTAATGTGGTTTTTAGTGGCTTTTCTGCATGCTTCCTGTGTCATGTGAAAAGATGCGAATAAAGTGTTATTGCGTCGTGCCGTATCATCCAAAGGACACAAGTGAACGAGAAAGACCAGTGAAAGACAAGTGACGCACCAACGCAACCTGCAATCGAATTTGTAGTCTGCAATGCGTAGTCAACAACCTCTACAATGTAGTCCATAATCTCGATACCGTTTACTGAAACTCAAGGGAAGCAGTGCGAGACAGTCACATTGCATGGGGCCATTCTATCAGATGAGGAAATTCTGAGCGGGGTGATGTTGAACAATGTGGGATACTCGCGGTAAGATCGGGCACAGCTGCCATTATCTGCCATTCTACGAACCTTACTCAACGCTTTTGACGTTGGAAACATTCAGAATATTTGAAATATCAGGCAGAGTGGAATAAAAGAATAATGCTTAGAATCATCCCGACTTGAACAGTTTGTTTTTTGAACAATTTCACAGCAATGTAATCCTTAATTTTAATTGTTTTTACTACCAAACGTCTGCTACTTTTTGTATAAAAAATTTTCTGTATGCCACTGACGTCTTCCGTAAGGTAGACGACTCATGACTCGAAGTTCCACGCGGATCCCATCTAATTGGCACAGCATGTAGCGACTGGATAAATGTATCACTGCGGAGAAGTGCAAAATAAATAAATAAATGTCTTTTTCATCTTTGCTGCGAGCCCACGCAGCATCCACGCTTCCATACTCTTCCTCGCACATCATCTTCGCTTTAGCTCATTGATCAAGAGGTTCATGTTCTTATTCCATCGACGTAGGATCGATGCCGGCCGCGGCCACCGCGTATCGACGGAGGCGGAACAAAAGGCGCCAGGGTACTGGGAATATCAGTGGAAGGAACCCCTTCCATTCCCCCCCCCCCCCCCCCACTGTGGTAAAATTAAGGCGGGAGACCTCCTCTATGGCATCCCACATAGGTGACGCCACTTTGAGACGTTACACCATGTAGATGAAACTTTTGCTCACAGGCCAGGATCAACAGAAGATGGCATTTTGCATTTGTAAAGAGCGGTTTAGTGAACCTTGTTGCCCAACTAAGGCAAGGCAATCAGCATCTCTTATTTGGAAATTTGTGAGTGTCAACAGTAACGAAAGATAGGCAGATTTTGCAAAGCTTCAAAAGAGATTAAACAAATTATTGGGGTCTGAAAACTACTCGTTCATAACGAACGGAAAGCAGTGCAGACAGTTGTCCGTTGTTCATTTCAAGGATGAACGTAGACCTAGGATTGGAAATTTACAAATAGTACGGAAGAATATAACTGCTTGTGCTCAACCTCTGGTGCCGCTCACCAAGGAATTGTCTGATACGTGCATGTCATTTCGTCGAGCTCGAACGCTTACTGTTCGTGAGCAATGAAAATCAAGATCCCTGTGATCATCTGAGAAAAAATATGATCATTCAGGTCATTCTCAGCACCACTCCACAGGCGCCAGCTTCTTAGGCATCCACGTCAGGAGCGTTGCGAGGGGTGCGGACGACATTCTATCGCAGGATGTCGCCCGTACCTGCCGGCACCGCGGAACGTAACACTAGGCGGCGCTGTCTCAGAAACGCCAATGCAGCCGCCACCTGATGCTTCCGGCCTTTGTAGCCGTCGGCGCATTCTTCTCTCAGCCTGGCAGCCTCTACCTAGAATCCTAGGCAACGCCTGTCCGGTTGCTGACTGCCTTGTTCGACAGCCAGCACCCGGACGCGCATAGCACGATAGTGAAATTGTTTTCTCTCCAGTGATAAGGTTGCAGACGTGAGACTGCATCACGGCGCCGGCGAAGCTATGGGAAACGACTGTTCGTAAGTAATATTTGAAACAGTCGAAAGGACCCTAGGTTATGTAAAGAAATAAATTGTCTAGAAATCAAGTTTTACCTATCTGCGTATGGCACATTTCACTATGAACACTTAATCGGCTGTATTAATAAAAGGATGCAGCCACTCTTCAGATATTAAGATGAATGATGAATGACCGAGACACTCTTCCTTGTAACTCAGATATCCTTGCCGTAGCAGCGGGTGTAAAGTGTTACAATATTGAAAGGCTGTAAAATTTACAAGAACAACATTATTGAGATAAAATCACTGGTATTACCAATACGAATCAGAAAAATGCAGTTTGCTTCGTGAAAAGTGGAATACAGTAATTAAAATTACAGCATACAAGCACAGGAAGAATAAACGCAAGAATAATACACATAAGCTTCACGGCAACCTGGTTGACGACGAGAGTATCTCAGACCGAAGGCCGAAAGGAGGGATATGTGTTGAGTGAAGATGCAGCACTAGGTCGAGGTCTAGTTGGGCGTAATGCGAAAACACGCGGTAAATAATATGCGTGCAATAAAATGAATTACTTGATAAATAAAAAAAATTCTTCCCCTTTGTTGCTGCTACGACTGCTGTGCAGCGCGCGTACACTTATTTCATACTTTAATCGGCAAATTTCAAATTCGGAATAGGTGCGAAAATGTGCAGTAAAACGAGGGTGCGTTGTTTGTCATCTCCTTCCTAAGCTCCATTTTTTCTTCAGCGATACGGATGACCGTAATTAGAAATCTTTCTGACCAATTTCTGATAGCTGTCTCGTAAATCAACATTGGAGACGAATTCACATTAGCTTGCATCGATAGATTACCGCAATGTAACCGCAATGCGCCCAAGTTAAACTTTTAAGAGGCGCAAAAGGCTAGGAAATTAAGTACAGGTTTCTCATCGCCGATCGCTTACAAAAGTGCATTGCGCCGACCCTTATGAAGTATAGGTTTCTCACCACTGATCACTCACGAAAGTGCGTTGCGCCGACAGTGTTTGACCACGGAGTCCACACTACATGACACAGAACCAATAATATCAGATGTTAGATCGCAGCGCAGAGTCCGTTTGGTGTAGACGTCACGAAATATTTGTAATGAAGAGAAATTTTTAAATTTTGTTTTCTAGGCAATAAATTCGCCTTTCGCTTCCGATCAAGTATTAAGGAACGCAGACACAGCCACTGAAATGCACTTTTGGTATCAATGAAGTGTGCCGCTGTTTTTATTGATTTCAACTTCACGGAATATGCTTTTCCTAAATTTCCATTGCCTGTTGACGCAGTTTATATATCGGCAGTTCTGAGAGATCGGTGACACAAAACATGTCACCATTAGGAAATTTCACTGATCTTCGGCGTTAGCAGTTAAGCAATTGTTCAGCATTTCGTTTCCATAATGATGACATAAAAACTTGCGGCAGCTTTTGAATGCTGACCAGCGAAAAGTGCCACGTGTTATTAAGTGTGCACTTCGGCGCCACTTCTGGGCGAGGATTTACAAGGAGTATTTGGTCTCGAGCAGCTTTTAGCTACGCAGCGCCCTACGGTCTAGCGTAAGGACAGCTCAAGTGCTCCAGAAAAGTTTTTTGCCCTCGTGGGCCACAGTTATTCTTTGTACCTGTGCATCCTACCGGCCGTGTAATTCAGGGGGCACCAGAACTGGTCAACTGTGAAGGTGTGTTCGAACTTAGCATGCCTTTCTGTCCGAATTAGCCATGGTATAGGCTGCGGATAAGGCCTTCAGTGTTGTCTGATCTCGTTTTTTCTACCGATGACAGCGGGGAAGAGGGAAGAGACAGTCCAAGTTTCATGTCGCTGCATGTCACAGCGAAACACAAATCTGGTAAACGTTCATGAAGCAATTAACCCGACTCGGAAGGGAAAACGAGAAAGATGCTTTATGCCCCGCACTGGAAGTTTCTTCGCCATATTTACGCGAGAAGACGGCGGAACATGCTCTCATGTGACAAGCGGCCCTCCCACTCAGCCAGACTTCCTGTGCGCGGGAGGACAGGCTGTTACCTGATAGTGGCAAAGACAGCGGCTTGTAACTGCGTCGGCTGGGGGCGCGGCGATCACCTGAATCACAGGGAAATCCCCGAAGATCTCTCATTGGCCGCGACCACAAGATCACGTGATCGTGCTTGGAGGAACTGGTTGCGTGTGGCATAGAGGCACTCAGTCGGCCCAACCCTGCTTGACAGCCAGACGTGCTCCTGCGCAAAGCAAGCCACTCCGCTCACATTTCCGCACTGGAGGGTGTTCCCAAGCGGTAAGTTTTTCCTCTGTTATGCTCCTTGAAGCATTCAACTAGCATATGATGCGGCTGCCTATAGTCAACATACGCTCTGAGAAATATCTGCCCATATTTATGCAATACAATTTAAATGGGGCATTGAGCGTGAAGGGCAAAGCTCCCGATTTTAAGGCACACTTCTGAATATGATACATTATATATCATGATCACTAATGCAATTAATATGATATTTTTTATGTTCGGGGCGTGGGAGCCCCGTGAGCGAGGTACTTCTCAACTCGGTTGCTGGGTGGAGACTGGCGGTATATTTTACATTAGGCAGAGAGAGGAAAAGAGGAAAAGAAAGAAACGCGAGCTCTTTAAGCATTGCTTTCTCGAGCCTTGTTCGCGCGCACGGGCCGAGGACGGTCCACTTCGAAGGAACCATACGGCTCGAGGTTTCTTGGCCCGCGTCTTGGCGGAGCTCGATCTTGCGTGGCCCCGTTCGTGTGTCGTCGCTGGGTGGCGTTGCGCATTCATCTTGCAGGCCTCAGCATTACCCGAGCCTCAAGCATTACTCGTATGTGCACGGCTGATATATAATTCTGGCGAGTTTCAAAGCGCTCTTTATGGTCCCTTCAAGCCATTGAGAACTTTGCCAATTAGGCTGTGTTGTCAACTGAGGGTGGTGCGCCAGCCACATGAAATATTATCGCTCTTCGTTCATCTGTAGTGCCAAAGTAACAGCGGGTAAAGTTTATTGATCATTATTTATAAATACCGCCTCATTAAGATTCGTTTTTATGCCTGGAAGCTCTATATAGTACCTAAGAAACTATTGCGCCAGCATGCTATGCATGATACGCCTTTTAAAATATTGCACGTGCATAGTCGTACATGACAGAGATGAAGGAGCAAAAGAATGCTAGCTGGAGCATAACTCAGTTTGCATATGCTCTATGAATTTTACCACCTTAAAACGGCATCGCCTGTAATGCACGCCGTAGGGAACTGCTCCGCTAATTACGACCAGCTGGGGCTCTCTAACGCGCTCTGACATTAAACTCTACACGAGAGCCTTCAGCTTCCCCTTTATCGAAGCGTGGTGGTCGCGGCCGTGGTCGAAGCTACGTCTTAGGGCTAAGTAATCAAGAGTCCTAGTCACTCAGCTGCCGCTGAGGGCCACAACACCGTTTCCCTATTTGTAAGTCTTGAATAAATACTAACAGTGTAGCGAGATCTCGCGACTTCTGCAGCCAGAAGACAAGTAAATTTTATTTTGAAGATATTGATATGTGCGACAGCGTTGCGCAGCTGCTTGAGCCAGCGTCACAGCCTGTAATGAAATCGTATGTATTTGTTGCTTCTCTGACAGATACTAACTGCGCTCAACCATCTTTCCCGCCGACCTATCCCTCAAAACCCGGAAATAACAATTTTTAATGCTGATCGTAGTTTTTATACTCCCGAAAAGAAACTATAAAAGGGAGCCAAAAACGAACGACTGACGACCGAAAACTTAAGCGTTTTGCCTAAGCAACCATCGGCCCGAATTTCGCCGATTTAGTTACAATAAAAAAGTCAAAACATATGCATCAACAAGCACAAAATCAAAAAGTGAAAACAACGCATGTGCGTTTATCACTTTTAAAGTAAGTCTATAAAAACACTGGCGCATTACTTCTAATAAACGGTGATTTCCATTGAGTGACCTACATGGTAGACTACATTCGGATATCGCGTAAACGAGGGAACAGTCCGCTTAATTTTGCTGTAGTATTCCCCAAAGGAGGGAAACTGACGCACAGCATGCACCTGTATGCATATATGGTAGAACGCGTTAACGACATAACTGAAGAAAGCTTGCTCACGAAGACGTATTGTACGCGTGGCTCTAGCGCGGTCACCGCTCCCCGGACCGCGCGCTCCCGACAGACAGCGCTTTGTGTCGAAAGTAGGAGCGCACTTGCAGCCTGCGTGCGAGGGTAAAAGAATCTGGTGTATAAAGTTCAGTTAGGAATCAGCGCGCCCTGTCTTTCAATATTTTCTGCGTTTTTTAGCGCGGATTAATAATTGTACAATGAACATCAACCAATTAGCACAGCTCACCACTCTACTCCACACAGCGCACAACTGGATTGCATAGGAAAAAAGGTGTGTGGTTGAGGGAGGGGGGAGGGGAGAAAGATTTATGTAGCGTGAATTAACCTGTTTTCACATACCTTCCGATTTAGCACAATATAATGCAACGTTTATTCAACATCTCAGGGATGTTTGTGGCACGGACAAAAAGCGAGAACTCTTGGCTAAGGTCCGTACCTTAATACATGGTAAGCTTTGGCAACACATGGGAGATAAACAAAAATGCTCCAGATGGTACAGAATATAAACATATGAAATAGGGATTCGATAAAGCATTACGGGATAGGTGAACACATACTAGTCAAAACATGAACGCGTGTGAGTTTTAAAAACATACTGGAGTGAAATGATTAGTAAGGAAAGTTATATGCAAGTTTAGCCATTCAGGAAACGTGATTGAAAAACATCAGGAATAAAGAATAAAGAATGTAACAAGAAAAATTAAAGGTGCCGAACTTTCCAAACATTCAAACACTGGGTGGTATTTCAGTTCTGTACATATTGTTACGGGGATGCATATATTGTAACTTCCGCTGCGATGGGCGGATCTCGGCGCAAAGACGTGAGCGGCCGTGCACCATCAACTTTATCAGCATCGTAGGCTTCCAGAACACTTCATCGTTCACGCGTTCTTCGGTCGTCGTGTCTTCTTCCTGTCTCCTATTTCTTTGCGCTGTGTTTATTTCATGATAGTTATGAACCAACTAGCACAGACCAAGACCTTAATCGTCGTTCTCGTCGTCTGGGAGCACACCACATCATCGGTCACGCGTTTACCGGTTACACTATCCCCTTCGGCAAAGGAAACGTCCCGATGCGTATTAGGCGTGCAGTGTGGAAAGGGAATAATACGATTTGAGGCGGGCCACATGTATAATTTCGGAAGTGGGGGCAGCGGATTGTCACTTTGAGCCTAGCGGTGTAATCTCATTGGTGGCATCGATCACTGGGCGTAGTACATGACAAGGACCTGCGTAGTGCGGCAGAGGTTTGTCGCACAACCCCACACGAAGGCACGGAAGGCAGAGCAACACCAGAGATCCGGTATGATAGCAATTATCAAGGTGGTGAGCGTCGTTGAGGCGTTTTTGCGCTTCTTGAGACGCAGAGCTTGTGAAGAGCAATCTGGCGAGTGGCATCGGCTCAGGCGATGGTATCACGGGCAAACGTTGTGACGTAGCCAGCGACGGGAAGCAAAGTGTCGAAGCGCAGTAAGGGTTCTCTTCCCAAGAGAAGATAGAATGGAGAATACTCAGCAGTGTCATGGTGCGAAGAATTATAGACGAATGGGACAAATGGCCAACTAATGTCACCATTGCGGTGACTGTCGGATACAAATATGGCGAGCATGTCGGTGAGGGTGTGGTTAAGATGTTCCCTAAGGCCGTTCGTCTGAGGGTGATACGCCGTGGTGAACTTGTGCCGAACGGTTCAAGAATGAAGTATTTCGTCAACAACTCAGGAAAAGAAACAGCGGCCACAGTCGGTAAGCAGCTGACGGGAAGCTTAATGAAGAAGTATGATGTCATGCAGAAGGAAGTCAGCAACGTCAGTGGCGCAGCTAGTTGAAATGGCACAAGTGAACATATAGCGCGTGGCATATTCGGTGGCCACAGTTATTCATTTGTTTCCTGACGTGGACTCAAGCACGACATGAGATGCCCAGGGGCTGTTCGAAGGTTCGATGATATCGTGGTAAACATCTTGTCTACCTCTAGCTGGATGAGTTGGCGCTCAGAAAGGGACACACGCCTCCGATGTACAGGTCTTGAATCGCCGCTGTCAACGCGGTGAGTCACAACTGATGTTTGGCCCAGTGAACCGGTGGCAAAGTCGAAAATCTCGGTGAAGGACAAAAAAAGATTGTATAAGTCCTGAGCATTTTCAGGGCTAAGGTCGGAGGCAATCATCGCAGAATTAGGGCCCGTAATTGCGGTGAAGAGTACGGGTGCTTGAAGTTAGCTGGAAGGTGAGCCAGGTGTGAATGCACAAATGGTGCAGTCTGTGTGGGGAGATAAGGTAGCAAGGGATATTCCTTCGGGGAGAACTTGGGGTGATAGAATGAAGTTCATGATAGGAAGGTAGATGCTATACTGGGTAACGCCTACAATAAGTTAGAAAGAACAACGTTGCAGTCGAGAAAGACATCGGTTATGGGGCAAGCAACAAAGTCACCGTCAGGCACAGGCGGGAAAGGTGACAGAGGTAGATAAACAGCAGTCAGGGGTCTGGCGAGGGAACTCACTGCAACGAAGGCGGGGTGCAGATTGAGGATGTTCTCAGCAGAGAGGTAGGTCCAAACGAAGAAGGCGGATTAGGCAGTCGATAGGGGCAGAGTGGGCCGTTAAAAGTCAAGACCGAGGATCACATTGTGACGGAACTGGCTGAGGAGGTGAAAAAAACAGGGATGTGATGACCGGCAATGGCGACTCGAACAGTGCAGAGGCTAGTGACGGCAACACTACTGCCATCGGCAACACGAACAGTGGGCGAAGCGGCGGGGACCTGTACTCTTTCGAGGCAGCGGCTAAAATATGAGCTTATGATCGAGACTTGGGCGCCAGTGTAAATGAGGGCACAGACAGGAACAGCATCCACAGAGGAGGTTACAGGGCGAGAGGAGAGGAGGTTACAGGGCGAGAAAATGCGCAATAGACGATTTCCCGGTCGGGGTACCAATGCAGCGTCACCTCCGGGAGTTGCATTGGCTACTTTCGCATGAAGCGGCCGGCGGAGGATGGTGAGGGACTGCGATGAGGAAAAGGTGAATGGGAACGGCCGGCTAGCGGGGAATGAGAGATACCGGACACAGGAGAAGACGGAGTGGTCTTGGTGTGGGGCAGCTCATAACGAGGCGAGAAACGGCGGGGGCCGTAGTCGTAGTAGCGGCCAACGTCCCAGGTAGCACAAAGTGGGCTGTGACGTGGGGGTCCGCTTTGGGCCCCTGGGGGCAGCCCATACGGTGCCCATGCGGGATTTGCAATACGTACCCAGCGGGACTCCGCGTGGGCTGCCAAATTTTGCAGCGATTGGCCCCAATATGTATCCGTGGGGGCAGCCCAAATAGGGCTGCTCGCATTGAGCCCAGATAGCCGAATGCGGGCAGCATACCGGAATCAATAATGGGTCCCTCATTTATGAAGGCAGTGCCGCCCCATTGATCACGGTTTTAATTTTTAAGCCGATTAATCCCTCCAATACCTGCATTGTACCGGCGCGGGCTTTGCTGATGCCAGTTCGTTTCGGGCTGGCCCACGTGGTGACCTCTTGGGTTGAATCTGGCATTTCCGGGGCTGCAAAAAAATAGCAGTCTTGAAGTGTGAAACATTGAGCACTATTTCATTACCTTACATTCGACACTCAGTAACACAAGAAAGATTTATTCAAAACACTACAATAATCTGGGGGGCCCGCATCGCGCCTCAAATGTTGATCTCAATATTTATTTCGGTGGTGTGTGTAGAATAATAATGGCGCCGGAAATATTTTGAGGTAGGTCAGAACATAGTCGTAAAGCGGAACAGTTACTGCTGCATATTTGCCGCCACTACTGCAAATATATTAACGTAGATTTTAGAGTAAACCTAGATAGTCTTTATTCATGGCATGAATATGCATAAGATAGTTATGTGAGAAATCCAGTAGATGCAATTAGCGGCCGGTATAAGATGAATTACATGAATAAAATGGTGCCTGAAAGATAGGGTGAAGGCGTTTCAGAGCGGTAAGCCCGCCTACTGCCAATTTGGGGCCCAATGCGGCCTTTAATGGGCAGCCCCAATTGGGCTTCTCTTATTTTTACCGCATGGAGTACGAATATAGGCTGCATTTGCCCGAAATCAACCCAAGAAATACAAATCTGGGCAGCATTGAGGCATGACTGCTTTTCAGCCCGGATGCAAACCATGCGGGACCTATTCAGGTTTTGCGTGGGCAGCCTCATTTGGAATAGCCTGTGTACTATTCGCTTTAGGCCCACATTTGCATCGGATGTGCCCTGAAGTGCCCCAAAAGAGACCGATGCGGGCAGAAGGGGAAGGAGCACTTTCCTGCCCCGCTACAAGCCATGCGGAAATTGTCTAGGTTTTTGATGGGCGACCCCATTTGGGGCAACCCAGGAATGTTCTGCATGAAGCCTACATTCCGTTTGACCTTCCCTCGAGAACCCCTCAAGGGTCCCATGTAGGCAACGTGCGGGCATACCCGCATTTAGCCCCACCGCGGCCCATGCGGGACCTATTGCGCTTTTGAGTGGGCAGCCCCAATTAGATTAGCCCAGGCTTTTTCTACACAAAGCCCGAATTTTCTTTGCATCGGTCCTAAAATTCCCCAAGAGGGACCGTTGAGGGCCAGATGTGGGAATATGTACTCAGTTGGCCCTTTCCACGCCTATATGATGCCCAGATGGAAAAAGCAGGGGCAAGCCCAATTTGGGCTTCCCCGCTTGATCCCTAAAGGGGACCTTCATGGGTGTCATCATGGTTCCCTAAGACCAACTTGCCCGTACGGGCCCCAGGTGGGCCACGCAATGTGTGCTACTTGGGGTAAGTGATGGTGCGCAGCTCATCAGGATTGCGATATCGGTAACATGGCATGTAGGGGCTGCCTGGTGTAGCGGAAGCGGCCATGGGAGGGACGGGGCTCGAAATCTGGAGTTCCACGGTACGGTAACAGGGGAAACCCAAGTTGGCAACCTCTTGACGGCCAATGGCTTGAATGAGAGGTATAGTCGCTAGGTTGATGTCCGAGAAGGGTGGGTTAGATACAGAAGGAGCGAACACTTCCAGTTCCGCCCATCGCTGCGCAAGTTTCATTAAATACATACAAGTAATATCTTAGTGGGGGTCGCGGGTTTGACACGACCTGACGCTCCGCAGCAGTCGTCACCTCGGAACTGTCACCATGAACCCAACGTGGCTCAGTCCACCCCGTACCTCCACCAAGATGTTACGAGGATGTTACGCTTAACTTGCGGTGCGATGAGCTGAACTTGGCGCAATGACTTCATCGGCCGTGCTGCATCCACTCTGTCAGCGTCGTCTTCTTCCAGAACACTTCGTCGTCCACGCGTTCCTCGGTCATCGTCGCTGTCTGTGAGCTCACCACTTCGTCAGTCACGCGTTTCCCGGTAACAATATTTATTCCGCGCCCTCTTCAATGAATGCACTCAATATATGTATTGTCCTTTGCGAAATCCTTCAGCCATATTAGCAGTTCAAATTTTAGCATTTGCTTTTCATATCAGGCATGACATTTCCTTGTTTCCATTATTCTCGTTTTTGAGACGGGTACATAAGGGTTTGCTTGTTCAGGTTAGCTAGTAGTTTCAAGGTATTAATCCTTTTTGTTCTTTCAAACCTGCATTTCCTAAAACTGTAGATATACATAGATTTTACGCTGACCATATTTAGCTGCGTAAAGATCTCCTGCGTATGGCTTAAATAAGGTGCTTTACAAACTTTGCGGATGGCTTGTTCCTCTAGCAAGTGAAGGTCGTGAATACAGTACTCGTAGTGGTTCCCCGTAAAATACGCCCTAGCTGAGTACTGAGGAGAATAAACAGTTTTAAATCATAATGTTAATCGGATAAGTGAAACAATGTTGGCACATGAGCCTTATTGTATTAGAAAGTTTTTTGATGAGGTGATTTATATGAGCATCCCAGGAGAAATGTTCATAAAAATAAACAACGGATGACTTGAAACTTTCAACAACCTCTATCTCTCTGCAGTAGATACAACTGGCGGTTATGCACAAACTTTATTTCTTGGGTGGAACATAGCAGCCTTGGAAGCAGTACTATTTAACTTTGATGCATTTCTTGCTTCCCACGTGCCAACTAGGTTTATGTGTACCATTAGCACGGCAAGACAAATCTAGACCTGCTCTAAGCATTTAAATCGGAAGGTAATTTGATATGTTGTTACTGTCTTTTTCTTTATATACTACTGTGCCTTCTGCACATTTGCATGTTCCGAGGAAACACACCAGAAGTAAGACAAATATTAAATATATGCGCCAAGATATGCTCGATTAGGTTGACAACATATTTTGTAGGAATTATTTGAAAGCCTAATTTTCAGAGGACGTGCAGTTTTTCAAACTGATACTTCATATTCCGGGGCCGGTTCAAAAAACGCGGTTTGTTGGAAATAGCGTTTTGTGAAAGATAAGTGGTCTAGACCGAAGGACGATGAGAAAAGACCAAAATAGTGGTTTTTGAATGTGTAAGCTAAGTCCTCCTCTGAAATTTCTACGTCATTATTGTTTAGTTTTGTAAGCATCCCAGGAGCTTTGCCCAATATGTGGTTCAATCTACGCCTGAAATCACCAGACTGCTGGTTCTAGAAATTTGAAAGATAATATTGATAACGACAACGGGTACAGCTCTCCCTTTTAAAATTTTAAAATATTCGTGTCCCATTTTGCCGCGAATAAGCGAAAACGGTCATTAGTAATCCGGAAATACATCGATATATCAAGAAATTCATTTTGCAAGATGGCCGATGACAACCGGTAAAAAGAGTGAATGTGGTTTGTTTGACGTGTGCGAGTTTTGAGTGGTAGAAGCATAGATGTTCGTTACACTCCATATCCAGCACGGGCAAAACCAGGGCAATCATATCACGTGGCCCAGTCTTCTGTTTCAGCGGACGTCTTGTGAATAGTCGTATACGCGCTTACATCGAAAATGTGCTTCTTTGTAATGTCTACAGCTTTTCTTTAAGCCCCGCCGGGATGGCGCAGCGGTTACAGCGCTCGACTACAATGCCCAAGGAGGCGGTATCGAAATCCGGCCACGGCGGCTACGTTTCGGTTGAGGGCAAACAGAGTAACGCCCGCGTGCTATGCAATGTCAGTGCACGTTAAAAAAACCCTCGAGGTCGCAAATTCCGGAGTTCTCCCGTACGGTTACTGTCATAGCCTGAGTTGCTTTAGGACGTTGAACCAAGCAAATCAAACCAAACCAAACCTTCTCTTAAGTGCAGCTGCTACAAATGAATACCATTGTAGGGGGTCTATTTGGCTTAAGTACGTACCACAGCTCGAATGAGACTGCAGCCATGAAATTAGGAGACGCCTGCTTCTGGGAAAGAGAGCCATGGTTAGCCTTGACCGCCTAGTAAAGAGCAGAGACATTAGTCAGCCAAACAAGATCCGTATAACTCGTGCTATGGTCTTTCCAGTTGTGATGTATGGATGCGAGAGTTGGACTGTGAAAAAGGCTGACCGCCGAAGAATTGACGCGTTTGAATTGGGGTGTTGGCGAAGACTCTTGAGAGTTCCATGGACTGCCAGAAGACCAAATCAGTCGATATTGTTGACCATAAACCCTGACTGCTCATTGGAGGGTCAAATTCTAAAGTTAAAGCTAAGCTACTTTGGTCATCTGATGAGAAGAGAGGAGTCGCTGGAGAAAGATTTGATGTTGGGAAAGGTTGAGGGTCGCCGGAGAAGGGGTAGGCAGCGAACGCGATGGTTAGATGGCATCCTCGAGGCACTGTAGATGAAGTTATGTGATGTTAGGAAGATAGTGAGAGACCGGAAAGCGTGGCGTGACATGGTCCATAGGGTCACGAAGAGTCGGACACGACTGAATGACTGAAGCGACTGAACTGAACAGCTCTTTCTGGTGCGAGAGAGAACTGTTCTCTCTCCGTTAAAAAATGAATCTTTCAGATTCCGCGATGCTAGTGGTGACCTTGTCTGCAGCAGGAGAAGAAGAAGCGAACGATACAGCTGCACCTGCCCACAGCTTTTCAATGCGGCCCCTTCAAAAGAAAGCCATGCACTATTGAAGCAAAAGCTTCCCTGCGGTAGCAGTGTTACGTTTCGCATACGCCGCAGTTTAACCTTCAGCCACCTATTCAGCGGTGCTCGGCCTAATCGCCTCTCGCTTCTGCGCACGTGTGGTGCGCGGAGAAGCGGCTGTTCATTATTCTGCAGCTGCTTCACTTCTTCTTCTACCTCGAAAACTCGCTTCTTTCTCCAGTTCATCATACGCCTGGCAAACTTTGTACCGGAACATAACGCAAGTTGTACCTCGTACGTCAAAGTCACTCGTACGTGAAAGTGCTGGAAGATATATATAGTGGCTGCACAGCAACCATAGTTCTGCATAAAGAAAGGAGCAAAATTCCCATAAAGAAAGGTGTTAGGCAAGGAGACACAATCTCCCCAGTACTATTCACAGCTTGTTTAGAGCAAGTATTCAGAGACTTGGAATGGCAGCAGTTTGGGATAAGGGTAGATGGAGAATACCTCAGTAATCTGCGATTTGCTGATGACATTGCCTTGCTAAGCAACTCGGGGGATGAACAGCAAATAATGATTGATGACCTAGACAGAATAAGTAGAAAGATAGGCTTGAAAATCAATATGCAGAAGACTAAGGTAATGTTCAACAGCCTCGGGAAGGAACAGCAGGTTACATTAGGTAGCGAAATACTGGAAGTAGTAGGCGAATATGTCTACTTAGGACAGGTAGTAACCGCAGATCCTGACCATGAAAAGGAAATAACAAGAAGGATAAGATTAAGATGGAGCGCATTTGGCAAGCACTCGCAGACTATGACTAGCAGCTTACCGGTATCGCTCAAGAGGAAAGTATACAACAGTTGCATCTTGCCTGTACTCACCTATGGGGCTGGAACGTCGAGGCTAACCAAGAGAGTTCTACTTAAGTTGAGGACAACCCAGAGGGCTATGGAACGAAGAATGGTAGGGGTAACATTAAGAGATAGAAAGCGTGCAGAGCGGGTCAGAGAAATAACTCAAGTTACCGACATTCTAGTGGAAATTAAGAAGAAGAAATGGACAAGGGTAGGACATGTAGTGCGAAGAGAGGATAACCGATTGTCGCTTAGGGTAACAAACTCGATTCCAAGGGAAGGAAAGCGTAGCAGGGGGCGGCAGAAAGTTAGGTGGGCGGATGAGATTAAGAAGTTCGCAGGGGTCAAGTGGATGCAGCTAGCACAGAACCGGGTTAAGTGGAGAAATATAGGAGAGGCCTTCGCCCTGCAGTGGGTATAATCAGGCTGATGATGATGATGATGATGATGATGATGATGATGATGATGATGATGATGATGATAACGCAAGTGTCCGTGGAGCGCCACGCGTGACGTCATCACTTAGCTGTGCCCCTGACAGCGCATGCACGGTGCTCTTCAGAGCTTTGGGACGTTGCTTTGGGACGTTGAACCGAGCAAATCAAACCAAACCAAACCTTTTCTTAGGTGCAGCTGCTACAAAGGACTACCATTGTAGGCGGACTATTTGGTTTAAGTACGTACCACAGCTCTTTCTGGTGCGCGAGACAACTGTTCTCTCTCCGTGAAAAAATGAAGTGAATCTGGCATATTCCGCGATGCTAGTGGTCACCTCAATTGCAGCAGAAGAAGCAGCAGCGAACGATACAGCTGCACCTGCGCACAGCTTTTCAATGCTTCAGCCGACCTTCAGCCACGTGCTCAGCGGTGCTCGGTCTGATCGCCTCTCGCTTCTGCGCACGTGTGGTGCACGGAGAAGCGGCTGTTCATTATTCTGCAGCTACTTCGCTTCTTCTTCTACCTCGAAAACTCGCTGCTTTCTCTAGTTTTTCCACACGCCTGGCAAACTTTGTACCGGAACATAATGCAAGTGTCCCTGGAGCGCCACGCGTGACGTCATCACTTAGCTGTGCCCCTCAAAGCGCACGCACAGTGCTCTTCAGAACTGTTCCACCACGGGGGATATAAGCCTTGGAGGAATTGCGGCGAGCCTGGAGAGCTCTGCCATGGATGTGGCAAGAAAGCTTAGTGCGATCGCTCGCTACGCTCACTTACAAGCCGAATATACTCATCCTGCCGACGTCACTCGTCGTGAAGAAGTGGCTCCTAGTAAAAACGAGCTGTGAGAGCTACACTAGCGATGGCAACTCCAAAAGAGCCAGCACACTTGTAAAGTGACGACGCAAGAGGGCGGAGAAGAACGGGCGACAAAAGCAACAGAAACGATTCGGTCTTATCCTCGACTACTACTTACTTCGCTTTCTATATCCTGGTTTAGCCGAGTTAAGCCACGGCCATTTATTTCTGCACGGTCGGCAGCACTGCCTCACAGAGTGGCTCCCTCTCTGAATGCGCCCACGCGGTTACGTGACCAGTGAGAACGGAAGCGGCCGTATTTATGTCTTTGACACCACAAACAACAAAAAACCATGATAATCGGAAAAGGATGTATGGAGTCCACACGACCATGACTGAGAACTTCGATCGCGCGAGAGATAACGGCTTTGTAGGGAGATGTGCTCCTCCAGAAGCAAGACCTTTATAACGAATGTCGTCTGCTCAATGTTTCCGTACATTGGTCCCCGAACGCGAAGCATTCCTGTAGAACTCCCTCCCCCGCTTTGTATTTTTCTCCAACAAGCAATTTGCACAGGAATAATAAAGAGCATGCGCAATAATAGAGAAAACTGCCAACACGAACAATCAGCGGTCAAATATGACTTAAATTACACTTAATCAGCGCCATGGCCTCCGCAGAATCAGAAATTTAGAGCCAGCTCTGCTTGTCAAAGTGATTTATAGTCAACTTATTTTAAAGACGCTGTCATTACTTCGTTGAAAGCAGATTAAGGATAGTCATTTAAAACAGCGGTAATTTCATGCTTGGCGCATTACAGCGATCATATAAAATGTGATGACACGCTAAATCGAAATATCTTCGAAGGTTAGGCTCACAGATTTAGGGTCAATTGAAAACAATGCGGATCAATGCAATTGAAAGATTGTAAATAACAAGACGGAGAGGAAGGTTGGGCTCAAATACGATCGCTCAGTATTTCTGAATGGGCAGAGACAATCACAAGATTATAACTGCAATCTCTCAAGAGCACTCACGTTGTGTCGTGAAGAGTTATTCGAGCGCGTCGTACTCGACTTGTTTTTGGACACGTGAAAACGAAAAAACACTTGGATATCCTAATAACATCTATGAAATCTCACATCAATTATTATTTTATTTATATCTTTTTGTCTATTTCAGGCAATCGCTTAAGGCCCTCGTCTAGTGGGTAATACATAGGGGTGGCAAGAATTAAACATGAAGATACAAGAAGGAACATCTATCATGAGGAATTGACAACAACAAAACAAGAAACGCGCGATAACTGAATAGTTAACAAATATCAAAATGTGTCTTAACAACAATATTTAAAATTAACATATATAAAGGAAAAACGTAATAAAGAGAACAAAAAAGCAAAACTCCATCCCATAACGTTGGGTACAACGGAAGTAGCAGAAAACTACACATTGGTGTCATTTTTATTTTAAGTACATGAAATATTGCCGCATTCGTTTCATTTGCAATTGTGGCAGGCAGCCTGGTTCCAGTCAATAATGGTTTTTTGTATGAACGATTTGGCAAAAGTTGAAGTTGCATTTGACCTTTGAAGGGTAGTCATAATGTGAAAACACTGCCAAGTGCGAGTGAAAGAAAATCATCGTGAAGCAACGGATGACGGACAATTTTGTAGAAACGAATTAAACGAGCGTGTTTCCGACGATTGTAAAGGTTTTCAAGCCCAGCACGAGCTTTTATCGTGGTAACGCCAGTAAAACGTGTTTAGTCTGAAAAAAATAAAACGAGCCGAACGCTTTTGCAGGGATTCAATAATATCTCGGACGTAGGCTTGATCTGGTTCCCCTATGGCAGACGCGTAATCAATTTTAAGTCGAATTTAGGTCGAATAAATATAATAGAAGGCAGTTTACGCACGGATGCCGGAGCTGCCGACAGTTACGTTTTAAGTAGACATGTGAACGGCTAGCAACTGCTAGAAAAAAGTTAATATGATTGTTCCAGGTGAAGTGAAGGTAACCTTCTAAATACTTGTAGGGGAAGCTGTCTCATTTGTTTCGTCATTAAAGGATTATGTGGGTGGGATGCGCCAAGGCTTTCTGGTTAAAGAGATGAGCTTAGCCTTGGACAGGCTTAGGGTAATGAGCCATAGCTGGCACGAAGTGTTAACAGAATCAAGATCAGCTTGTACAGATTGTCAGTCAGAGTCATTTGAGATCCTTCAGTACACAACAGAGTCATTATCAAACATAAGGTAAGATGGAGTCCAAAGTAATTCATGAAGAATCGCAATTTGGTAAGCCATTAATAAATATTAGGACGAGCAGTGGACCAAGCACTCTGCTCTGGTGTTCGCCAGATGTGACATTAGCCAATATAGAGTTAGAAGCGTTCACAGAAGTGAACAGAACACGAGATGAAAGAAAATACATGATCCAAGTAAGTACCTGAGGGTTATTATTGATATGCGATAGCTTAAGCAGTAGTCTATGGAGAGGAACATGATCAAATGCGTTAGAAAAATCCAGAAACAAAGCATCAACTTGAATTCCGGCCTCTAAAGAAATAACTAATTCGTTAGTTAATTTGGCGATTTGAATGTCGCAAGAATATTTCTTGCGATAACCGAGCTGATATTTAAATATGATGTAATTTTCAATATGAATATCGCCTATGAATTGGCTCATTAAGAAAATCTTACACAGCGCGGGTCGTCGCGCATGTACTACGGGGAGGGCTAGCACGCAAGGAAGAATTTTCCGGCGACAAAACGTTTAACCAGCTAATGAATTTTCGTCCGTCTAATGCATGCATTCGATGCCGACACTTATACGCGGCAGGGTGACGAATATAGCTGAGAGGAACGTGCCCTAAATCCTGTGCGCTTGAAATAAGAGAGAGTCGTTCAACAAAGTCGAAACCGCACCAACCACCACTGGGTCAATCATTGGTCGCTTGCGGGCATGCTTATTACGTTGTCAGTGAACAAACACGCGATAACTGACAGCGCAGTGCGCCGTTTGACGGGCAATGGTCGTACTGCTGTTCACTGAGATGTAACATTGAGTTATATTGGTAAGAATGCGGCTGGTCATAGAGGATGCGGAGGGGACGGCGGTGCGTTCTCACAAAGACGCTTCAAACTTTCCTCATATACATGACCAAAACACACAGCTCACAGGCCACAATCCCCTCATCGTCGTCGATGCATACGTTCTTGAGCGCAATAAGCAGTTTGTTCTGCAGCTCGGGACAACTCGACGTATTATAGTGATCACTCCAAGTGAGCACCAAGAGCAGATGGGCTTTTTGGTGGCTCCGTCCTGGGAGCCTACCGCGAGCACGCATACGATACGCACGTTCCTTAATCTCGTGGAGGGCACGCACTACGATCCGTCGCCCCCTTCTAGGCCTAACCAGAGTAGAAAACCAAGCCCAAAAACGGTGCCTGTACCCGCCCAAGCAGCCCCTGCTCCGGTTTAGCCTGTCCCATCCGCCGTCAATACTCCAGCCGATGTCGCCTTTGTGACGTTTAAACACACCAACCGAGCTCAACAACAGCAGAATGCGCGTGACCCATACAGTCGTGAATCGACGCAAGCAACTTGCCTAATTGCTTTCCGGAATTAAACGGATAGTCATCAGGCCAAGATGAGTCATCGCTGTTGAACGGATATGCCATGGAGCAGCCAGGCCTGCAATCAATGCAAGTCACCGCCGCGGACCCCGACCTTGGAAACAATCACTCAGGATCCATTTTACCAAAACACCATTACGGTCGCCACTCCGTATGAGGCCAACGGTTTTTACCTCGCCGCAAAAAGAGGTTGTATACAGCGCCGTCGCCCGCTGTTGTGTGCGGCTTCATATCACAGGCCTGCTTTTCGGGGACACCCCGACAGATGCTGCAGGACCTCAAGACCCGCAACGCGGACACTGATAGCATTGCAAGCTACATAATGGATAAGAGCATCTCCATGCTCACTACTTTTTCCCACAAAACGGTTCCTCATTCCGTACATTGTGCGTGTAGTATGTAGGTGCACGCCATACAAGGGGTGTCCAGATACGTGCAGGAACTGTCCTCGCCCGGGCCACAGATATGACCTATGCACCCTCTCCAAATCTGGTCTCTGCCCGCGGTACAGAAAAAAGCATTACCCACAGGATGTTCACTCCTGCATTCTTAAGTGTATTCTTAGTAGGGGTCGGCATCTCACAGACACCGGTTTGCGTAGGGCGATGAATTCCATCTCAAAAAGGCGCAGCCTGCCGCCCCAGAGGACAAAGTTCTCTAACAAGTAGCATTTTCACACATTCCGCATGACCTTTCCAGCGACCTCTAAGTGTTCGTCCAAGGCTACCAGGACGACACCCAGAACCTCACAGGACCCGGAAGTGAAAACACTGCGGAGAGATAAAGTGCTTAAGGGTCGCCGTCTCTACCTCCACATTTGCTCATAGTCCCGCTCCACAATCCTCAACAGTTCAACTTCATCAGAAGAAAGGCCAGATGTGAGCTCAGTCGAACTCTGAGAACTGGAAAGTATAGATGCCAGTACCTCGCTCAAAACCTAGAAGCCAGGCTCGCTGATTGTATTACTGCACAGTGCAAGAGTATGATTGAAGCTACTGTTAGCCATCAATTGAATGGGGTCAGCTCTATAACTTTATCCCCAAACTAGATGAAGGTTTAGCTGAACTTGTTCTTGGGCCATCAACATCGTCTCAGCCCGTAGCTGAACAGTCCATCCCTTTTCTTTGTCCCGCCACCTTATAATATAGCTCCTCCAAAGGGCTATAGTTTTTTTTACAGAATGTGTGATAGAAATGCATGGGATGTCGGCTTCGCTCAGCAGCAAATATTGCCTATTTGCAGTTCCCGTTTGACATTATCGCTATTCAGGACGTCAGTTATCATCATCATCAACATCATTATCATCTACATCAGCCTGACTATACCCACTGCAGGGTGAATGCCTCTCCCATATTTCTCCAATTAACCCGGTTCTGTGCTAGCTACATCCATTTGCCCCTGCGAATATCTTAACCTCCTCCGCCCCCCTAACTTTCTGCCGTCGCCTGCTACGCTTTCCTTCTCTTGGAATCCATTTTGTTGCCCTAAGTGAACATCGGTTATCCTCTCTTCGCACTACATGTCCTCCTCCTGCCCATTTCTTCTTCTTGATTTCCACTAGAATGTCAGTAACTTGAATTATTTCTCTGACCCAGTCTGCACGCTTCCTATCTCTTAATCTTACCCCTACCATTTTCCGCTCCATAGCCGCCTTCGTTGTCCTAAACTTACGTAGCACCCTCTTATTTAGCCTCCACGTTTTAGCCCCATAGGTGAGTACAGGTAAATTGCCACAGTTGCATACGTTTCTCTTGAGTGATACCGGTTAAGCTATTAATCTTAATCTGACGTTCTTGCCAATTGCGCTCCATCCCAATCTTATTCTTCTTGTTATTTCCTTTCCATGGTCCGGATCTGTGGTTACTACTTGTCCTAAGTAGACATATTCGCCTACTACTTCCAGTGGTTCGCTACCTAACGTAAACTACCATTCCTTCCGGAGGCTGTTGAACACTACCTTAGTCTTCTGCATATTGATTTTCAAGCCTACCTTTCTACTTTTCCTGTATAGGTCATCAATTATTATTTGCAATTTATCCCCCGAGTTGCTTAGCAAGCCAATGCCATCAGCAAATCGCAGATTATTGAGGTATTCTCCATCTACCCTTACATTTATATTCCGTACATGTTTCTATCACCTGGTGGATGGTATGAATATGATCGATAGTAGAGTACCATTTACGAAAGCCTGCTTGATTCTTTGGTTGATTGCAGTGTAAGGTTGTCCTGATTTTATTAGCGATTACGTAACAGACAGACAGCTGATTTATCTGAAATTTTTAAGGTCCTTAGCGTCCCCTTTCTCACGAATGAGGGTAATGAATAAGGACGTCAATATTAGCAGGCAACTGCCAAGATACGCTAATATTCCTTCAATTCAATTGTCATTGCTCGGGTGGCCACATACGTCAATAACCCATTGCATTACGCGGAGCATGAAGTCCCCTCCATACACCTCACAACCTTATCGAAATTACATCCCCAGAGCAGAACAATCTCCCTTTCATCTCCCTAAACAGTTCATTCACCTACTAGCCCCACTCTTTTATTCCTCGAGAGAATTGGACGAATGAAACTTACTACTCATTTCCCCATTACGAGACTAACGGCGGACACGTGAACTGGGGCTATAGTTGCATCAGTCGCAGAGGCACTTATATAAAACAACTCTGGGGCTCCACCTTATCATCTCTAACAATTTCAGCCTAATAATAGGAAAGAAAGCAAACCACAGTAGGCAGCGACCACCATCTAATTCGCATAACAATAAACCACCACCGAGCTTAGCACCCATGTGCTTCTACGCACCCATATTAGACCATCTCCACAATTTCAGGCGCTTACAGCCAACACTGGCCTCATTCGACCTCAACGCATTGACTACACAGTTAGAGAAGGATATTCGCCAAAAAACAAAATTGCTAGACACCACCTCGGCCACTTCCGTATCGATAGTAAGCTTCGAAACCTGAAAAGCATAATACGAAACTAAACCTCAAATTGCCCAGCTTCCATTTCAAACAGAACAGCACTGTTCCAGTCTTTACCAAACTAAATGAGCACGGGTGTGTGAGGCCTCCACGGAAATACCTCCGCAGCGCGCACCCGGTACCTGTTATGCCATATGCTAGACCCCACGCATTCTAAAACCCAGTCGCGCATTAGCACTGCCTCACTACACCATTGCCAGGACACCTTCGTGGAGCAGGTAAAAGGTGCGTCTACCACTTAAGGTCTCCCTTTCAAACACCCCGTGTACAGAGTCCCACCCTAATCACACCTTGACGCCCATATAACAAAATCGGAATTTCATGCAGCCTATTGACATTTCGCAACACCGCATGCGTGCAGGTTCCAATTACCACTGCTGTCATCAGAAATCTTGACAATTCTTCGATAACTAGTCCACTATAATGCTGGGAGGCAGCCACCCTCGCGGACTCCTGGAGGCATGGGAAAACTATCTTCATTCCGAAACCCCTCAATCCCATGATCGTACAGCTCCTCTTCCCGATTTCTCTTGGCTCTCGTACCGGCAAGGCATTCGAGCACATAATACTTGCCCGACTAAGGTCTTATATGAAAGATAGCCACTGTTTCCCCCACAGGATTTTGGGCTTTCGCCTGCCTCTGTCTGACCAGGATGCACCACTCTAAATTACGCACGACGTGCTTGATGATATCCCTCTCCTAATAAAAGCTATCCTGGCAATTGATCTCACTAAGGCATTTAACAGAATCTGACACGATGTCATCCCACGGCAACTGCAGGCACTGCAAGTAGTTTAAAAAAGCTACGACTCCGTTCGCGCCTTTCTCTCGGCTGCAATGCATCGTCGCTCATAGACAAGCTTTGTAGAGCCCTTATACACTCACTCGGCTAGTTCAGAACTCCATAAGGTGCAATTCGGTTCCACTTTCTGTTAACATTGCTCCCATCCCTCTAGCTCACATATTCAATCTCATATGTGAGCTAACTGCGGAGCGTGGCTCCTGCTCCACAGCAACAAGCCATCCGCCTAGCGGAAGAAGCCACGAAGAGCTGAGACGTCTTTGCCTGCTTCTGATCGCGGAGGTCTCGGCTCCCGTCCCTTAGGCCTGCGTGCCGGGGGCGGAGATTGGGGGCCTCCTTATCTGGTGGAAAATTAAAGTTGTTATCACATCACATCCTAAGCCAGCTACCCCCAAACACGTAACGCCTGTCAGGAGGTCCACTCGGAACAACAACAAGAAGGAATGACTCGCTCCTAGAGCCAAAATCGCCCAGCACAAACGTCGCCCTTTCCTTGTTGCTAGGAAATTAGCCGCAAAACACAGTAACTACATATCGCATTTAGATACTTACAAACATTATTTAACGAAAGCAGTGGTACGGAAAGGACTTAAAATAAATGTAAAGTGCGCTCTCGGCACACTTCGCCCTGAACTATTCATTCGCTGGAAAAATATTTTAGATGATGCGTCATTAGCTTTGATAGCCATTTTAAAACAACACTGTCAGGAAAACGTAGATGAACTTAACGATCAAATGACCAAACTAGCACTAACCGCTGACGAGCATCAAGAACTAAAAGAATTCGTGAAAAAGAACGAACAAAAGCTTCAAATTAAAAAAAAAAAACAGCGTAAATTCAGAAGGGATCAGCAGTCGGTAGATAATGACACAACTTGGCAGCGAAGAATACCTCCTGCAGTTTCACAACGACGGATATCACCTACGAGACAAGACACAGATGATAGCAACATCATTCACATTTCTAAATCTCTAAGCGATAATGATAACCAGATTCTAAGGCGAGGCCTGACCTTCTGCCCAACGAATAATAGCTTTAATGAATATGAACTTCACCGAGATATAACTGAATTCGCAACAAGAATGCGCATTAAAGAATTCTTCGCTGAAAATTCAAACAATGTACCGAAAGCTTCTATCCTACTCAGAGCCCCCAGCACATGGTTTTCTGATGCAGAGCGCAGCCCCGAACTGGTCGTATATAATAAATTCGTCTCAAAAGAAATTATTGAAAAAACAAAGCTAGCTCGAAAGCCCAAAAACCTCTCTATAACTGAAAGAGCAACTCTTGATAACCTAGCTTCTAGAACTGACTTAGTTATCAAGCCTGCAGACAAAGGTGGTAGCATAGTGATTCTCCCTGTTGAAAATTACAAAAAAGAGGCATATAGACAGCTTAACAACTCTTGCCACTATGAAAAGTTGAATACCGACCCGACAGAACTGTTCAGTGAAGTCATCCTGAATAAAATAAGAGATCTATTAGCCAAGGAGCTAATTACCGAGATGGACTATAAATTTCGTCAGCCGTCAAACAAACAAGCAGGTCGATTTTACCTACTGCCCAAGATACGTAAGGTTTCCGCAGAAGCATTGTTTACCACAGACATACCAGGAAGACCAATTGTTTCTAATAATAACCCGCCCACAGAAAACCTCTCAATATTCCTAAATCACCACCTAGCAGACCTCCCGACCCAGCTTCCTTCGTTTGTGCAGGACCCACCTCACTTTCTCCGAATTATTGAGCGTATTAATAACACCACCAATCTTGCAGATGATTGTATACTTGTCACACTGGACGTCGCGGCACTCTACACTAATATTCCTATCAATCAAGGTATCGACGCCCTCTCCCAAGTATTAATCAACAACCACCATCCGCATGCCTCTGAAGTTCATCTCTCGCTCCTTAAACTAGTCCTAACTTTAAATTATTTCGAGTTCGATTCATCCTATTATTTGCAGATATTTGGAACCAGCACGGGTACTTCATTCGCGCCGACGTACGCGAATATATTCATGGGAGTTCTAGAATCCAACATACTAAATTCATTCCCGGAAAAGCCACTTATATACCTTCGCTATATTGACGATATTTTCATGATATGGCAGCACGGATCAGAATCACTTCAGTCGTTGGTCTCGCATCTTAATAATCATCACACTAGCATTAAATTCACTTGTCAGTCGTCGCAATTAAAAGTCGATTTTCTCGACACCACGGTGTCAGTGGAAAATGGAAAACTTAAAACTTCTTTGTACAGAAAGCCAACGGATAAGCAACAATACCTAGATTTTACGAGTCATCATCCGAGACGTTGTAAGCAAGGAATATTTGTAAAACAGGTGACACAGCTTAGAAGAATATGTAGCGATGATAGTGACTACCTGAACGAACTACATTCATTGAAAGCAACACTAATACAGAGGAACTATCCCGGTAACTCCCTTAATACGGCCCTCGAAAAAGCAAGCACTTTAAGCCGCAACGATGTGCTCACGAAACGACCAAAGGCCAACACCGAACGACAGCCTTCTTTTGTAACTAAATACTCCAATGCCCTTCCAAACAAGCAATATTCCATGCTAACGTGTAATGAACTCCTCAAGAAAATATTTCCGTAACGCGAACCTCAGAGATATTCTAGTACATTCTAAACTCGACAAAAAGCATCCAACACAACCCCACCCTTGCTCTCGACCTAGATGTAAGACGTTCATTCATTTACAAAAAGACACCACGGTTAAAAGCAATGCAAGCGACTTCACTTTTCACATAAAATTAGGCTTTAACTGCACATCTTCAAACGTTATCTACCTTCTCGAGTGCTCCTTTTGTCATAAACAGTACATCGGAGAGACAGGACAACTAATGAGCATATGGCTTAATGGACATCGGGCAGACGTAGGCAAAAACCTCCCGAAAGCAGTTTCCCAGCATTACTATCAGAAATACCATAAGTTCGAAGAAATTAAATTAGATATTCTCCAGTCAGGCTTTAAATCTGCAAGGGACAGAAAATATAGAGAGGCGTACCTAATTCATAAATTTAGAACATTGGAACCAGCAGGAATAAATATATCTAAGGGAACGTTAGAATCCGTTAGGTATATTCCCTCTCCACATAACTATTCGGGAAAACAATCTCACATAGCGTTATTTGTACAGTTTATTCACAACGCATGTACACCCTATTCCCTTCCGCAATAGCATAACCCTACACGTTCCTCTAAACACATTTCCTCCTTATCACTTGTTGCTTGAATTTGTCCTCAGACATTTTTTTATTTTTTATTATTTTTCATTTTTTCTCATGTCAGTTGCGGTTCCCTGTGCGCTTATTATCCTGTGACTTTGTATTTCTCTCCCCCCCCCCCTTTGCAGAAAGTTTTAAGAATGTTCCCGCTGAGATATATGCCTTATCAGGGCCCTTCGCAAACCCTCCCTTTGTAAGGTGTATCTACACCAAACCCGCCTAAGTGGTGACTAATCATCTACACGGTACTGTGATTTTTTTTTTCCCGGTACTGCCGCTTTTACTTCTTTTGTAGGCCACATGATCTCTGGTTCCAGGTTGAGATACATACTTAAGATTATTATTATTTTTCAATATGCGGTTATTATCCTGCGTCTATGTACTCCCCCCCTACCCCCTCCTTTTAAGAATTGTCCCCCTAGATATATGCCTTATCATGGCCCTTTGCATAGCCTCCCTTTGTAAGGTGTATCTGCACCAAGCCGGCTTTTGTGGTGACTAATCACCTAACCGGCACTGTATGTTTTCCTGGTACTGCCGCTTTGACTTCTTTTGCAGGCCACAGAATCCCTGGTTCCATGGCTGATAAGTACATACTGAAGATTTTTTTTTCACTTCATGACCCACTTTCTTCTCACCCATCCTCTCCTCCCCACTCTTTCACACACATTTTCCCCTCCCCAGCTTTTCTTCTTCGGAAGCAAAAGCGTATTTAAACCCCTGCCAGTGATGATCGCTATGCCCAGATGAAGACAAGTCCACTTGTCGAAACGTTGGCTCATCTGCGAACTGAGGCGTACCCCATTTACCCTTGTTCAGTTCTTTTTCATACCGTGCAAACCATCTTCTTCCTCTCGTTCTACCTTAATCCACATCACTTCAAGACACGTAAAATGACAATCACACAGAATAGAAACGGAAACATGAAGAAACCGAAACTAGGACAGAATTGATAGAATTACACAATATAAGAAGTTACTACTTTATTTGTTTACAAGATACAACAGCGCTGTAAGAAGCGCAGAGGATGCTACGTCCCCTGCCTGCACCGGGTAGCCACAAGCGGCACCTACAGCTGTGACTGCTCGACAGACAGTGAAACACGACACTTCCCGCTCAATGTGCACGCTATTTTTGACGTAAGCAGTCGTCGATGTGGGGTCTCTATAGCCTATAAACTACACTGGATGGCCACATGCAACCTTTCAAACTTGTGAATGCGCACTCTGTAATCGCCTAAACTGCAGCGAACTCCACGTACTAGCGCTATAGGTCTACTCGTCGAGGAACGGACCTCAGGATCGGCGCCGACTGATATTTTTGGCCGAAGTCATTTCTGATAAGAAGTGGCAACATAGAAAGTGTAGCCTCACTTGTTTTCCCTTTTTGAGCCCGGTTAGCTACAGAACAAGCGCGGCTGTTCAGGTCAATATCTCATCGGGCGACGAGTCTCGGCCTCCGATTGACCAAAACCGTTCGGGCGACCGTCCGCTGGTCAGTTCTGTCGGCTCCGCGGGACCGAAAACCACACACTGGGGTGATAGGTGACCGTTGGTCGTATTGGCGTCGTCGCCGGAGTAATACGAAAGATAAGTGAGTCGATAAGCTAATGAACCTCCCCGTAAAGCCCACTAACAGTGACAGTGACACTAACTATGCCGAAGAACGCATCCCTTACTCTATTGTTTCTGTGCAGTAACATATTCATCAAGCACTTCTGCATGAGGGAAGACCACTGTGTCTATCGTTCACAAACGAAAAAGAGACATGCCTTTTGATGTTGCATCCTGCATTGCAGACGACGCTCCGCCGTCCATTTTCTTGTCCAAGGTCTGACACTGCGCATTACCCACGTGCCTTCACCTTTGCGCAGGGATAGCAAGGGGAAGACGAGGCGCCCTTTCAAAGACGCCACTACGCTGGCGTCCCTGCCGCGCGCTTTGACAGACACAGCGGCTCCCTGCAGTCGGTCAATTAACTATCGCGCCCTAGCCTCCATGAAAACAATGAGGACGCTGTTCCTGAAGCCATCGACAGGCGGCAATGCTCATGTGCCCAGAACTCATAGACGGCCGAATCGGTCGGTCATTCTAGTGATAGCCTTCCGTGAACAAGTGGGGAAACATTTTCTGACACGGTCGACGCGAGGCACCGCCGCATCACGGGTGGTTCACACGGTGCGAGCTGACTGCTGATCGCGTCGAATTCTCTCAGGGAGAAGATGTCCTACCGCGCAACAGATCTGACTTCATATCCAGAAAAAGTCGAGAAGTAACTTTCTCTAGTTTCAGCAAGCGGCGCTCATTCACGTGCAGCCATGTCAGGACGTGCGTTTTTGCATTTCGTCCAAATCAAAACTCGGTTAGAGTCGGTCAACAACCTTCGGATGAGAAGCCTTCTGCAATATGAATAAAACACGGTGGAAACGAAGAAGCAAAATGTGACACAAAGATGCGGGCAGCACGCGTAAACAGATGAGGCAAATACGTACACCGGGCCAAGACAACAAGCGAGACACATTGGCGCGGCAGATGCGTTCGAAGGCAGCCTTTTCTTTTTCGCTGCGTGATTATTATCAAACCCCTTTTATATGAATGCTACGGTAGCGCACCGTATTTCCTAGGGCATCTCGATGAGACGTTGCCCTATCGTTTACATGTGCCCCGTCAAGTCGGTGGCGCCGCTCAGCGTCGCATTTTTGAGTAGGAGCGAAACTTGTCGCTTACTTCTGGTTGCGTTGCCACGGCGCTTCCCGCTGCAGCGGACGGCGTCTCTTTTCGGTCTTGCGATACCTGCGTTATATTGCCTAGAATATATATGCCTCAAGCATCCCACTGCAGCCTTTCTTTAATCCATTTTTTTTTAATATTTTAGCGGCGTCGACTAAGGCTCACGTCTTAGCTATACACCATGTCCTACATACAACTACAGCGTTGCCCTCGGATACGATAGACTGCAGCAAGGCGCCATTGCGTACTACCGCACGTGCTGCAGGGTGGACTGGCAGCGAATAGATTTTAAAATAAGGCGTGGATTTTAAAATCGATTTTAATACAGTGCAGGCTTGAAGAAGCGTTCCCAGAGCGCTCGAACAGTACCCGGGCTGTATGAAGGCAGCTAAGTGTTAAAAGAATACCTGCTTTAAAAACATTTTCGCTCACATCGACAGTCCAACGCTTCAAAGCCTAGACAATTGGTGTACCGCGGTCAAGTATCTCACCGTCCATCGACACAAGCGTGCTGCATTACAGAGTAGCGTTCTGTTGGGAATACACCAGCCGTAAAGGCAGAAGGAGCCGGCTTACCGGCCGCAATTAGCCAGAGATAGCAAGTAATATCGGGATACGCGTAGCCAAAATTAAGAGCCACAAAGGCGGTTAGAAGTGCTGTGGAGGTTTACGTGATGCCCGTATACGCCCATCGGAACTCTGCGGCCGAACTTTTTCATTTTCTGGTGGATGACTTGGAAATGCGCTTCATTGCGCTGCCATTTTGAATCGAGTAGCTGGCCGATGTTAATGTTGCTTATGATTGCGAAACACTGTTGCTTCCTCGCGAGGTAAGAGAACACGTACAGCACAAGCCCCGTCGTCCGACATCCTGCGTACCATCGACCGTCTGTACGCCACCAGTGCGTGCCGGAGTTCACCGAAAGTGAGCACTGGCGTGCCTTCGCACCATTCGCAATACGATGCGCTGCTCTATGCATCACGAAAGTCGACTTCCCCCTCTCGATCTACCCTAGTCCGGCGAAATAATGCGATGCGCTTTCCTGGCGCATTACGCTCGTTTACATGAGGCGGTAATACGATGCGCTCTTGTCGTATTCATATAAACGCTGCTATTCATAACAAGAACAAATTGGCAAGGGATAATTATGGAATATACCTAGTTATGCGAGCAAAATTATTAAGCATGGTTAAGGAAAGTTGTACGGGGTTTGACGGTTTTGACTGGGGGATGCTCAAGCTTGGCTTTAAGAGTAGACGCCATAGCGCCTTAAACGCCGCCTTTTTATTCAGAGATTTTTAAAACTATTCTCTAATTTGGTTTATTGGGGAAGGATGGCGCAATATGGCTCCAACTTTCACAGTTCTCGGTGGACATTAAACCGCGCAGTAAGACACAGGATTTGAAGCCAAAGGTCAATCGCATGGATGATGTCCTCTAAAATGGACTGTCGAAAACTGCACGAAATACCTATTCACGAAGCGCATGGGCAGGTGCACCAAAAACAGTTTTGTTAGACAATTTCAACCACAAGGCCAATAAACAAGGCAGCCACATTATTATTCGGGCATATATAGGCCGAGCTGGAGCATCGACTAGAGCGCCCGCGCGACCTAGAACGCCTACACACCAACCACGGTATAACCAAACACTATGAGGTATAGAAAGGGTTATATACTCCCTACCTCAGAAAGATCTCACTACGGAGCAGCCAACCACTCTAATCTAACTCCCGCCTCAGCTAGTAGTACTAGCTACGTATATCCGGACAGCTTCAGGCCGGAGTGGAGCAAATGCGGCGGTACAGTCCCCGTACATCACATATTCTGGACCTGCCCGACAGTTCCTCGCCCGAACATCTCCGAAAGATCACGGCTAGGCCTTGCTTCTACGCCATGACTCAGAAATTCAACTGCACGCTATGTCCAAGGCCCTCTGAATCGCCTCCAGCATCGGCTGACTGTAACCTAGCAATGTCTACCTGTGTTAACTGCGTCACAGGACGAGCGAGAAAACGCTCCACACGCGCAAAGGAAGTTTCTCTCGTGCACAGACGGAGCAGGGGCATACAAATGAGGACAGCTAGTCGGTCCGCCCAGTCAGTTACGTGGAGCCGCTTGGAGAAAGAACTGTCATCTGGCGTCCGCAGAGCCCCTTTACAATCCTTCAGTTTTCTGTCCCTTGCAAAGTGGAACGCAGCTACTGGGACTCAAGGGAGGCTTATATAGTGGCTACATTCCTTGATCTCATCTTGCCTTACTTGATGTCCGACGAGACCGCTTAAACATGGAGAGATGCACCTCGCACTGTAAGAGGAAAGAGGACAGAAGATGAAAGGGTGAAAAATGTAAAATAAACAGGTTAAAAGGCGCTATTTTAGTCCTTCATTAGCGAAGGTGCAACATTGTGTCAGCAGTGGGCTGCGCTATCGACCATCACCCATGATTCACAGGAAGCAGATCTCACCGGTCCGTCCTGAATAAGAAGCAGTCGCCAAACATCGCAGTACCCAACAGACTATTGTTACTCAATAAGAAAACGTTACTATCGCCTCTTGATTTAGCCTTTAGTTTGCTTTGAGGAGCAATTATCGACAAATTTCTTGGGTTCTTGAAAGTTTCCACAGAAATACTTTTTTTACCTACCTCTCTGTTGAGCTTTTCGTAGCATGCATGGTGCAGGAAATTTGTTGACCCTCATCGGATCAAGCCATTTTCTCGTCGTCATCAGACCACGTGCGTTGTGTTTTTTAGAGCCACAAAAAGTACCAAATATATTAAAATGTTTTCCCTCACCGTCGTGTGGACTAAAACGACACAACCTTGGCAACCAAACCTTGGCAATCTTGAATTCAAAGAGTAGTATGTTGGGAATATGATAGAAAATCACGCAATGTGTGATGATGCAGATTTAGGAGGCTACAAGTGTGTTTTTGCGTGATAAACAAGGTATTCTGCACCTTGGCTTACATAAGGGAGGGAACCCCCCATTGAGAGAAGGTGACGCCGCCTAGGGAACACTTGTTACGCAGAACGCTTATTTCATACACTTTGTGCACTTCAAGTATACCTTCCGTGTCGTCACTAAACTCGTCACAAATACGTTTTGACGGCAGCGGCAATTGTGGCGCTTCGCTCTGGACACACGAAGCGCCCTGTGGAAGTAGGAAGCAAGGAGGCAGTGAAATAAGTAATAAAAGCTGCCGGAATAAATTCTGCCACCTTGGATTGCTCAAAATGCATGTGCATCACACAGTCCAGAGGAGATCACCTCTTCGTAGACTTCACAGACTCATCGAGCCAGACCATGCGGAGGAATACTTCGCGAGGAATATAACACATATGCTTCTTTATGCGGTCTGAGACGGGTTTGTTTTTTCAAGTATTTTGACACAATTTCAGCTTGTGCCAGGAAACGTTCACAAATGATGGCCTTGGTATTTTTGATGATATTTTTCTAGAGTATGGCCCACTTCATAGATAAAATGTCCGGCAGGACCTTCCCCTAAACTTCTTAGGAATTTCACCACACCATGAAACCCTTCTGGGTCACATGCATTCCCGCTCCTGCGAAATCGAAAAAAAAGCGGCGCGGAGATCGCGATAATGGTGATAAATAATGATGACCATTGATGATGATTGGCCGTATACGCGCGTTGAAGGACTGATCACGCGCAGCTAATCTTCGCAAAGCTTTATGTCCCAAACATGAATGCAGTGGGGAATTAGACCACCAAACAGATTAAGAAAACTCTAAATCCTGGAGAGCTGATGTCTCTAGTGAAAATCGTTATTTTGCCAAATATTACTCTTATTCCCATTCCAAGTCTCTGAATACTTCCTCTAAACAAGCTGTGAATAGTACTGGGGAGATTGTGTCTCCTTGCCTAACACCTTTCTTTATGGGAATTTTGTTACTTTCTTTATGCAGAACTATGGTTGCTGTGCAGCCACTATATATATCTTCCAGCACTTTCACGTACGGCTCGTCTACCCCCTGATTTCGCAATGCCTGCATCACCGCCGAGATTTCAACTGAGTCAAATGCTTTTTCGTAAACAATGAATGCTATGTATAAGGGCTGGTTATATTCCGAGCATTTTTCTATCACCTGATTGGTGATATGGATATGATCGATAGTAGAGTACCGTTTCCGAAACCCTGCTTGATCCTTTGCTTGATTGCAGTCTAAGGTTGTCCTGATTCTATTAGCGATTACCTTAGTAAATACCTTATACGTAACAGACAGTAAGCTGATTGGTCTGTAATCTTTAAGGTCCATAGAATCCCCTTTCTTGTGAATGAGGATAATGTTTGCATTCTTCCGTGGTTCCGGTACCGTCGATGACACCAGGCACTGCGTATACAGGGTGGCCAGTTTTTCTAGCACGATATCCCCCCCCCCCCCCCCCCGTCCTTCAGCAAATCTGTAGTTATCTGATCCTGTCCAGCTGATTTACCCCTTTTCATAGTTTCTAGTGCTTTCTTGACCTCGCCCTTAGTCACTGGTGGAACGTCTGACTGTTTTTCCCTACCGCCAATCTCATTACGGTCCTGACTACTTTGGCTACTGTAGAGATCTGTATAGAACTTCTCGACTACTTTGACTATCTTTTCCATATTAGTGATGACGTTGCCCGCCTTGTTCCTTATCGCATACATCTGGTTTTTGCCTATGCCCAATTTCTTCTTTACCGCTTTAAGGCTTCCCCCGTTCTTTACAGCATGCTCAATTTTCTCCATGTTATACTTCCTTATATCGGCCACCTTACGCTTATTGATTAGCTTTGATATCTCGGAAAATTCGATCTGGTTTGTTGGATTGGAAGCTTTCATACTCTGGCGTTTCTTAATCAAATCTTTCGTCTCCTTAGACAGCTTACTGGTATCCTCTCTAACTATCCTACCGCCTACTTCTACCGCGCACTCAGTAATGATATCTCTGAAATTATTGTTCCTTGCCTCTAGGGTAACGTGGCCATCCTCAGTTAGAGCTGAATACCTATTCTGTAGCGAGATCCTGAACTCTTCTGCCCTCCCCCTCACCGCTAATTCGTGCAGTTAGGGATAAGGGTAGATTTAGAATACCTCAGTAATCTGCGATTTGCTGATGAAATTGCCTTGCTAAGCAACTCGGGGGATGAACTGCAAATAATGATTGATGACCTAGACAGGAAAAGTAGAAAGGTAGGCTTGAAAAACAATATGCAGAAGACTATGGTAATGTTTAACAGCCTTGGGAAGGAACAGCAGTTTACATTAGGTAGCGAAATACTGGAAGTAGTAAGCGAATATGTCTACTTAGGACAGGTAGTAACCGCAGATCCGGACCATGAAAAGGAAATAACAAGAAGTATACGATTGGGATGGAGCGAATTTGGCAAGCACTCGCAGATTATGACTAGCAGCTTGCCGCTATCGCTTAAGAGGAAAGTATAAAACAGTTGCATCTTACCTGTACTCATCTATAGGGCTGAAACGCGGAGGCTAACCAAGAGAGTTCTACTTAAGTTGAGGACAACCCAGAGGGCTATGGAACGAAAAATGGTAAGGGTAACATTAAGAGATAGGAAGCGTGCAGAGTGGGTCAGAGAAATAACTCAAGTTACCGACTTTCTAGTGGAAATTAAGAAGAAGAAATGCGCATGGAAAGGACATGCATGGCGAAGAGAGGATAACCGATGGTCGCTTAGCGTAACAAACTGGATTCCAAGGGAAGGAAAGCGTAGGCGGCACAAAAGTTAGGTGGGCGGATGAGGTTAAGAAGTTCGCAGGGGTCGAGTGAATGCAGGTAGCACAGAATCGGGTTAAGTGGAGAAATATGGGAGAGGCCTTCGCTCTGCAGTGGGTATAGTCAGGCTGATGATGATGATGATGATGATGATGATGATGATGATGATGATGATGATGATGATGATGATGATGATGATGATATCCTCGGAGAACTGGACTTGTTTTTTGGCTTCTGTATAGAAGCCCGAAATTGATGTACTCATGCTGCATTACTTAGGCATACAATCAGAAGTATATCATTGGCATGTTATGAGAGTGTGCTTGTTTTAGCAACAAGCGCTCCCTCATATAAAGAGCGACAAGTCGAATGTTTCCTTCCGCCGTGTGCGCAGCGAAAAAATTGGATGTGGTTTAGCTCTGGTTATACCGGGTTGAAATGCGTTAGCAATACCTCCATGGATGCGCTTATGTTTAAGCATGTAGTGTACCTCATGGTGTATTTTGAGATGTTTAGCGATGAGTAAAGACATGAAGCACCAACGAATGACTAGTCTTGATTGAACGACGTCGTGTCCGTGTCCCTGTCCATGGTCCCCTGGCAGAGCTGCCAACTTAGGTTTCTCTTTTCACATGGGACGGTTATGTCAGAATCAGCCTGCCAGGACCCTGGCAATCACGTTACATCTATAGGCCACTCAGGAACGTTCATACGGCTTGGTTAAAGTGGAGCTTTATATGTGGGCTGGCAGGAGCTGCAATCTTGGGCCGCTTGTTTCATGTGAGATGGTTATAAATATGCGCCTGTCAGTCAAACTTAATTATTTTTGGCTGGCAAAGCCTTTTCGCAAAACTATGCTCAGTCTGGGCACGGCCTGCGCACGAAGGCACGCACCGCCGCTTCAATTCTGTAATCACAAAGCCCAACGCGATTCGAATGCTCTTCAGCGAACCGAAAGAGAGCCTTCCCGCCATCGCCGCCGCTACAAAGGCACGCGCACTACTGCGACCGACTCCGAGCCTAGCCTTGCGTTTTCAAGTAGAAAGCCTTTCTAGGCTCATGGAACGTAATCCCGGCCGCGAGAGTTAGGCGCGAGATTTGGGTGCAAGAATGTGCCTGAGATGTCATATTACGCGAGATTCCGCGAGATATGTTCTTGTCTAGCGTTCCTGCCACCTGCAATCGCAGAATTGAACCCGCGCCAAGGAACGTATCGCTACAGGAGCGATAGTGCACCGTCTAGTCTCACACTTACCGGAAAACGTGTGACAGATATACTGCGCCTTTACTTTCCTGTAAATCAATTACAATTATACATGGCACTGCAACGAACGCCGATAAGAGTAAGAGGCAAAGAATACGAGGAACATGATAGGAGAGCGAGGGTAGGATTTCGCCATTTTCCTCTTAAGAAAGGAAAATTTTCCGAAGCTTATCCGAATGACTAACAAGTGCTTCGACTTCAATCGAAATGTCATTGCAGAAAGTTTAAAGTAGCGATGGCAGGGTTGTTCGATATGCACCTAAAAATATAATGCCGATATCTAGACAAAGTTTCTTGTAATATTGTTTGTTGTTTTTCTGACTGACTCACTGGCAACCCTTTCCACAAAGATGTTAATGCTCTGGTTTTTGCGAGCAGGCATTTAAAGCTTGTTTTTAATACCTTTTTTTCAAGAATCCTCAAAACTTGCCGCCTTTCTTTGTGATCCAATATGTACGAGCTGACTGCGTGTGCTTCGCCAGCCTTATCGAGTAGATGAATCAGGCCTTTTTCCGAGATATCTTGGTCCGAAAAAAAACTGCACTTTACAGCATAATATTGCGTCGTGCCATTTGCATTTCATAAGCCAAATGCCACTAACTATGGTACCTCCCTGTCACTTCCTCGGTTTAAGTAATTTTTTTTCTCGCCAGAATTTTAGTGTACTTAGCCAGCCCTCTCGTCTAGAGTGAGTATACGTATAGTAAGGCTTAAAAGAAGAAGGAAAAAGCTTTGCCTGCGCCACTTTCGCATACCAGGCCGTCTCGTTCTCGTTTAGAGTACTTGAGGACCGTTGTGCGGAAGAAGCAAAGGGAAATTCGAAGGCAACCCCCGACTTTTATTCGTAATAGCAGTGCTCTATCGGCGCCGAAAATTCACGCGAACCACGCTGGCGTGGTCGCGTTGGCCCCCATTAAATATAGCTGCGTTAACAAAAGCTCGTGTTTTTCTCGCGGCACACCACTCGACCGGTTTTGCTTTAACAGCTTGTTTTTTATTCAAGGCGACTTGGAATTAAAATTATTTGAGATTCCTCGAGTTTGTTCGGTGGGAGAGGTTACAACCGCCGCCACGTTACTTTGATCCCGACACACAATACTCAATTGAAAATTGCGAGACTCCTTGGTATCAAGACTGCGGAAATAATAGATGTTTCCGTATAAGAGAAGCGAAGACATGGCGTGCATATGGTATGATAAATTAAAGACAATGGCAATTGCTCATAACCATTTAAATGCTACCCTACACTGAGAAGGAGTGCTCACTTCATGCTACCATTTTTGTTGCTAGTAGAGGCATGGTCACTGAAAACGAAAATCTGGAATTCTTGACATTCTGTTCAGTCCGACAACATCCTTTTCAGAGCAGGCGGCTGGAGTTGCTGGAACACAAAGCAGCCTTTTAGGCAGTCTATAATTACCATTGCACTTTGGTCTCTTCGTTTTCCACGAGGGGCCACACAGTTCCCCATTACAGGTTGCATTACCTCCTCGTCTAAAAGAAGAATCGTACCAATTCTGGAAGGATAGAAGAGAAAAAAGAAAAGGTGAAGGTGTAACAGGTAACGTAGAACGAAGCAAAAGAATGGTATGCACAAACACTGCACTTAACGCGAGTGATGCAGCTTCAGTCGGGTGGCGTGCACAATGTGAGACTGAGGAGCACGACGCGACGAGCGGACATTTCCTTCAGGAAGCACTTCGTAATCTATGACACTAATATGGTGTAGGAATCTACAGGGGCCAAAAAAACCGAAGCAATTAATTTTTCGGAGTGAGTGCTCCGTCGGATGGGAGTCCATACCCAGACCTCGGCACCTCGATGACATTCGGTGTCCCGGTGACGGAGTTGTATCGTTGGGCATGCCGACATTCTTTCTGACGAATGCGAAGCCTAGCCCCTTGCCGGGCTTCTTCGGCAAGTTGAGCGAATTCTTCAGCATCGCAGACGGAGGCGGGTGTACCATACGGGAGGAGCAACGTAGTCACTTCCATTGAGTAGGGTAAAAGGCGTGTATATGGCAGTTTTTTGCACTGCGGTGTCATATGCAAACGTGAAGTGTTCGACTTCGACGTGCAAGTGAACATATCAAGGCGGGTTTTGTTTAGGCGTCCCGTCAGTCCGTTCGATGGGGGTGATAGGCGGTATTTCTCCAGTGAGCTAGTTTAACCGAGCCGCATTAATTCCTGCACAAGTTCTCCGATTCCCCATTATGTGATAGCAACAGCTGGAGTGTCATGGCGAAGCACAATGTTTTCGACAAAAAACTCAGATTTCAGCAGCAGTAACACGCTGTAGGGCATTTTGTTTCGCGATAACATGATAAATAATGGGTGGCAATGGAAACAAGAGTCCACATGTGGCCCTGAGATGACGTAGGAAACCGGCCCAATAGGGCGATATTGATACAGGGCAGAAGGCTATCACAGGAAACCACAGCAAGTGATGGGCAAGAGTTCACAGCAAAGCAGAGCAGAACACAGCAAGCGTTCAGGCAAGTCCCAACGGTTTCTTCAGCTTCGTCGTCTCTCACTATATTTTATATCGTCGTCCTGTCGGTGGCATATACGTAACATTACCCCGCCACGAAAAGCACCGTCCCGGTACGTACTACGTCGAGGAACTAAAGCTGGAGTGGTAGGGCTTCCTGCGAGCGACATGAACGATTTCGGAACGTGGCATATCGAACTGTTGGCGTGGGTGTGCAGGGCTGACTCCGTATGTCACAGAAGGGATTGGCAGTAAAACACGGCAGGGGCCGGTGTACCGCGGCAAGAGCTTCTCACAGAGTGCAATTCTACGAGCGGGAGTCCAGAGCAAGACGAGCGAGTACGGAGAGTAGTGGACATCGCGATGTCGAGAATCATGGCGACGTTTTTGGGAGTTCTGGGAAGAAGTCAGTCGGCGGTGAGCAACAACACGGGCGGCGTCAGCTGGGGTTATGGCGTCACGAACATAGGAGCTTGAATCAGTGGTTTGAGGCAGTACGGTGTCAAACGGAAGAGATGGGTCACGGCCGAACAGAAGATAGAGGGGCGAGTAGCCCATTGTATTGTGACGGGAGGAACTATATGCAAACGTAACAAACGGTAAAGTAATATCCCAGTCACGGTGATCAGCCGATACATACATTGACAGCATGTCCGTGAGTGTGCGATTGAGGCGTTCGGTGAGGCCGTTCGTTTGTGGATGGTAAGCGGTGGTGAAGTAGTGCTTAATGGAGCAGTATCGGAGAATTTCTTCGACTACTCGAGCAAGAAAGAAACGGCCGCGGTCAGTAAGCAGCTGGCGTGGAGCACCGTGGAGCAAGGTGACGTCGTGGAGGAGAAACGCAGCCATGTCAGTTGCATAGCTGGTGGGTATCGCTCGTGTAACGGCATAGCGCGTAGTATAGTCCGTAGCCACCGCAATTCATTTATTCCCCGAAGCAGACAGAGGAAAAGGCCCGAGGAGATCGAGGCCAACTCAATAAAATGGGTCTATTGGGATGTCGATCGGCTGTAGGGATCCAGCAGGCACAACCGAGGGCTTATTCCGCCGCTGGCACCTTTCACGAGAAGCCACGTAACGACGAACAGAGCGGTAGAGGTCTGGCCAAAGGAAGCGCCGCAGGACGCTGTCGTAAGTACGAGATACGCCAAGATGACCCGCAGTGGGCGCGTCATGTAGCTGCTGAAGAACGGTGGCACGCAGGTGTTCGGGTACTACGAGCAGAAGCTCAGCGCCATTTGGTCGCATATTCCGCCGATATAAAGTGCCGTTGTGGAGCACAAAGAAAGCAAGAGTGGCGTCAGGGTGATCAGTCCTGAGGCGGTGGATAATGGCGTAAAGCTTGGGATCTAAAAGCTGCTCATGACGAATGTGTAAAAGGTCAGAGATGGACAGCACACAGGTGTCATCGTCACACTCGCTTTCCGGCGGCGGATCTACCGGGTTGCGGGACAGGCAATTGGCATCAGTGTGTAGCCGGCCGGACTTGTGAACGACAGAAAAAGTGTATTCCTGAAGACGCAGCGCCCAACGCCCAAGACGACCAGTAGGGTCCTTCAGTGTAGAAAGCCAACATAACGTGTGGTGGGTGATGACGGAGAACGGGCGGCCAGACAACTAAGGGCGAAATTTTGTAATGGCCCTCACGAGGGCTAAACACTCACGTTCTGTGATTGAATAATTCCGCTCAGCCGCTGAAAGGAGGCGACTGGCATAAGCAATGACGCGAGTGCGGCCCGTCTGCTGTTGGGCGGGAATGGCGCCAATACCATGGCCATTGGCGTCGGTGCGTACCTCCGTTCGTGCTGAAAGGGGTTGAAGTGTGCCATGACTGGCGGGTTGGTGAGGGCTGCGATGAGCGCAGAAAAGGCTTGAGATTGTTCATGGCCCCAGCAGAATGGAACGTCGTTCTTCAGAAAAAGTGTGAATGGACGAGCCGTGTCCGCAAAGTTGGGGACAAACCGCCGAAAATACGAGCAAAGGCCATTAAAACTACGAACGTCACTAGTACAGTGGGGTGTAGGAAATTCACTTACAGCACGAATTTTTCGGGGTCGAGTTGAACGCCGCGGAATCGACCAGGTGTCCGAGCACTGAGTTCACATCAGCCGAATCTACACTTGCTTGAATTCAGCTGAAGGCCAGCTCTTCGGAAGACTCCAAGAATGGCATCAAGGCGGGGAAGATGGCTCTCGAAGGTCGAAGAAAAGACAATGACATCATCGAGATAACATAAGCACGTCGTCCATTTGAAACCACGTAAAAGAGAGTCCATCATACGCTTGAATGTAGCAGGCGCATTACACAGGCCAAAAGGCATCACCTTGAATTGGTACAGGCCATCGGGTGTGACGAAGGCGGTCTTCTCTCGGTCCCGTTCGTCGACCGCGATCTGCCAATAACCGGAACAAAGATCAATCGAAGAGAAATAACTGGCACTGTGCAAGCAGTCGAGGGCATCATTTATTCTGGGAAGTGGGTAAACGTCCTTCTTTGTAACTTTGTTGAGATGCCCGTAATCAACGCAGAACCTCCAGGTAGTGCCCTTCTTTTTAACAAGCACGACAGGTGACACCCAGGGGCTGCTCAAAGGCTCTATAATATTTCTTACCAACATCTTGTCTACTTTCTCTTGTATGACGCGACGCTCAGAAATGGCGACTCGGTAAGGTCTTCTGTGAATTGGTCTGGCGTCTCCTGTATCGATATGATTATTAACGAGAGATGTTTGTCCCAAGGGTCGGTTACCAAAATTAAAAATGTCACTGTACGAAGTCAGAAGGCGCGTAAGTGCTTGAGAACGATCCGGACGCAAGTCAGGAGCTACCATTCCTGATATGCGGGCCTCCGTAGGCGGGGACTCTGCAGGTCGTGTCGATCCTCCAGCAGTATCGGGTAAAAGTGCAGACATATTAAAGTCAGACAGTGGGGTCAGTTCGGCGAGAGAAATGCCCTCAGGAAGAACTTGTACAGAACAGCTGAAGTTCAGGGCGGGAAGATAAGTGTGACTATTGGCTACATGCACGATATTAAGAGGGAGAGCTATTCTACGCTGCAGAGTAACGTCGGTTAAGGGGGAAACAACGTATTCGCCATCAGGAAGGGAGGGAAACGGTGACATGAGCATATACACAGCGGCTTCAGGTGGCAGACGAGTAAATGCAGCGGATCGAAAACGGAGCGTTGAAGTTTCATGAGCTTGTTCGTCAGGAGAGACCGGCAGGTCTAGATGAAGTGGTCCAGAAGAACAGTCAATAAGAGCAGAGTGTGCAGTTAAAAAGTCGAGGCCTAATATTACATCTTGAGGGCAACTGGTGAGGACAGTAAATAACACAGGGATGTTGCGGCCGGCAATGCAAATTCGTGCAGTACACATACCAATAACAGTAGCTGTGTTGCCATCCGCAACACGGATGGTAGATGAGGGAGCGAGTGTGAGGACTTTCTTGAATCGTCGGCGGAGCGATGAACTGAGGACAGAAATGTGGGCGCCAGTGTCAATAAGTGCAGAAATTGGGACTCCATCCACTAGAATGGCAATGATGTTACGTCTAGGTGCGGTGGTCAGTACCGAGTTGGCAGTCAGGGTAGGTAATTCAGCGTCACTCCCGGGTGCTGCATTTGCTTGTTTCCCGGGTAGATGCCGGTGCATGATGGGGAGGAGCGGCGACGAGGTACCGGTGAGCGGGATCGACGATCGCGGGGAGATGGGGATCGACTGGAGCGACGAGCAGTTGGGTCGGTTTCGGTGCGAGGCTGATCCCGTTGAGGAGGAATGTGTCCAGGTCCATCACAGGCGGGACGGCGCTCGGCTAGTTGGGCAGCAAAGCGTTGAGGTCAATAATAATACCGACGGTCACCATTGTATTAGGAGCGAGGGGTGGGGAAGGCACGGCTACGGCAATAACGTGAAGTTTGGCCGGCGCGACAGCAAACAACACAGATTGGCCTGTCGTCTGAGGTGCGCCACTCTGCGGGATTGTGACCAACGTAGCGACGTGGGGAGACTGGGCTGGTGGTTGCAGCAGCCACTAAAGGAACAGGGTGCGATGGTGGCTGGGGCGACACGGGGCTGGGGGAGAGGCCGACATTTGCAAGTTCCTGGCGGACAACGGATTGTATTATGGCCACGGTGCCAAGGAATGGAGACGGGAGCGTTGCAGGAGTTAGGGCCTCAAGTTCTCTCCAGACGATCCGAGTCACGGTCGTGGGATGGGAGGGCTGGTGCAAAGGGGCCAGGTCATCGCAGGATGATGTAGCCGCCATGTTCGGAAGACAGTCAAAGCGATGTACGAGACGTCTTCGGTTTGCTTGCTCAAATTTTCGGCAGACTTGAAGCGCCGAGTCGACAATAGAGCAATCCATGCAGAATAGGATGTTGAATGCATAATCCGCGATACCCTTAAGGATATGCCCTAACTTGTCACTTTCCGGCATAGAGCTGCTGACCTTGCGACACAACGCAAGAACGCCCTGAATATAGGCGAGGTAGGACTCTGTGGGGGATTGAACTCGAGACGAACGTTCCGTTTTTGCAGCAAGAGCCCGCCCAAGTAGCTTCCCGAACAAGTCCTGAAGCTTATGCTTGCAGATGTCCCAGGTAGCAAGCTCTTGTTCGTGGTTTTTGGAACCATGTTCGAGCTGTTCCCGCCAAATAGAAGATGATATTAGTGAGCATGACAGTTGCGTCTCAACGGTTGTTGCGGCTGCAGCGCTCATACTCATCTAGCCAGTCGTCAACGTCTGGGTGGTCGTCGCCATTAAAGATGGGAGGGTTGCGAATTTGTGTGAGTACCACTGACTGAGGCGATGTTCCCGTGGTGGTAGGGGCTGCTTCATAGGTCATCGTGGCTGTTTGTAGCGTCGTTGGGATCCCCGGTAGGTAGCGACCGCTGCGCAAATCCAGCTTTCTGCAGCGTAAATGGGCTAATCGGTGCTTGGGGACCTTGATTCACTTCCACCAAGATGATAGGGGGCAGAAGGCTAGCACAGGAAACCACAGCAGGTGATGGGCAAGTGTTCACAGCACAGCAGAGCAGAACACAGCAAGCGTTCAGGTAAGTCCCAACGGTTTCTTCAGCTTCGTCGTCTCTCACTCTATTTTCTATCATCGTCCCCTTCGGTGGCATATACGTAACAATTTTGACTTGTTGAAGCGGAGATTTTGAGCCGGCGAACCGGTTGCAGCAAACCGGTAGGCTTCAGAGGGGGTTTCTTACGACACTGACTGTCATGACAGGATTTCACATATTTTTTTACTGTGGCCGCAAGTTGTGCCTAGTAATACTTGCGGCGTATTCATGTCAATGTGTGACTGAAGCCAAGATGTTCAGACGATGGTTCATCGGGATAAGTGTGCAGATATTCGGCGCGAAGATCAACAGGAGAGACTAATGGGTACTAAGGCTGAAAGGCAACATACGTTTGTTTGTACAAGACGTCGTTGGGTAGCAAAAATGAGGCATCCGCACTCGGGGAGCGGCGAGGTGGTAGTAGCGTGCGGTCTTCTAGGTAATCAATGATCAGACAAAGCTCAATGTGTTCACGCTGCATTTAAGCAAGCGTTGACATTGTGACAGCTCCAAGGAAGGTTATGTCATCCAGATCAGTGTCAGCCTTGTCCAGTGTTACTGTTTGGAGCGAGAGACTGCCTGCGTCAGTGTGCTTTTGGCCATACATATACCCCCGAACATCAAACCCTTGTAGCCGCAAACTCCACAAGGTGAGGCGTCGATAACGGTCTTTGAGGATCACCAACCAGCACAGCGAATTATGGACTCCGAAGGCCCTAAACGGTCATCCGTAAAAGTAGATCTGAATTTAGCGAACGCCCACAACACCGTAAGACATCCTTTTCCCGTTGTCGAAGAGATCTTTTCGGAACGAGAGAGCGTACGGCTGGTGTAGGCGATGCCGCGCTCATTGCCGTCCTTCCACTGTACTAGAACGGCGCCAAGTCCAACATTGCTCGAGTCGTCAACTTCCATGGCAGCGTTCTCGTTGAAGTGGGTTATAATTTGTTACGAACGCAGACGTCTTTGAAGGTCGGCGAATTCATCTGGCTATTCGTGGTCCCAGACAAAAGGAACGGCATCTTTGGTGACACGAGGTAAGAGATTTGCGATTTTAGAGGAATCGATGACAAACACCCGGTATATAGTATGAACAAAACCCCGAAAACTGGCGCACGAAACCATTGTTGGTGGTGACGGTAACGCCGCCACAACGATCGTCTTCTCAGGTCAGGGCGGATGCATGCCATAGGCGCTACAAAGGTGGCCTAGAAATTTAAAGGAGTATAGACACTATATTTGGAAGCGTCGGCAGGAATACGGTTCCTTTCCTTGTTTTACAAAAATGCTCCTCGAATAATTCTAACGTCTCATTTTGCCGCAAACATATTTTATACGATTTTAAATACAAGCCAAGCAAAGACCCCATTTTTCAAAACCCATCGACAGTGATATTTTTGTGACGAAAACGTCTACATAGGTAAACAACATGGGGTCATCAAACAACCACGACGTGGAGTCAGCAGACCAAATAGCAGTGACGACACAGGATAGCCTACCGTGACTGCCCTATCTGTATCGACTGGGCACCCCAGGAAACGCTCTGCTCTTCTGCTCACTCGACTTGATGGCTTCCACACTGTCTTCGTTCTAGCATGTTACAATTAATTCACCTGGCGTCGATTTCGTGGTCGGCGTGTTTTCCAAGCACAATGCTTGTGTATGCTTTGTGCGTATGCACGGACACACAGATGACGCCGTACTCGTGCAACTAGAACCTGGTGTACATTAATGCTGCCTGCTGTACTCGTGTCACAAGAGCGTTCCTGGACCACTGCAAATGCCGCTGTACGGTTGCTTTTTAGACCCGCTCCCCAGGCATTCGGGCGCACCAAGACGACCGGTTCGGAAGGGCATACAATAGCGCAAACACGCATCCTTCGTCCGCAGAAAAGTTGACTCCATCTCAACTTTTTGCCCGCACATGCTGATCAGCAAGGCGACCGGACTCAACAGCTATTGCTTGCGCTGTAGGCGATGTCTCCGGCTCCTCCTCCTCGATTTGGCCAGGCCAACATGGCCGCCAGCGGTGCGAAGCGAAGCGACGAGCGAAGCGTAGATGGTAATTGTTGCTTTGCTGCAAAAACTAATATACTTAGCGCGCATTGCTAATGCTAGTGTTCCTATCGACTGTGATTTCCCCTCAAGTCGGATCATAAGCGCCACTGTTATCTGCGCTGAGCTGAAGACAGTGATCTTTCAACCGGCGAATGTCGCAACGGTGTCACGATGTGCTTGTGATTATCGCTAGCCGCGAGGATCTTCCCGGCCGATGGCCAGCAACAGTAGTTCACGGTGATTTTCATGCGCACAAATCGGCTCCTCAGCGCATCGAAGGCGAAAAGCAAGGTACCCATGTGCTGTGCGATATCAATGCACGTTAAGAACCCCAGGTGGTCTAAATTTCCGGAGTCCTCCTCTACGGCGTCTCTCATAACCCGAGTTGCTTTGGGACGTTAAATCCCACAAATTAAACCATAGGCCTCAAAGTGCTGCTTATTCTCATCATGATCCCAGAAGCATGCACCCCCTTACAATACAAAGCATCTGATAAGAGACTACAAGACAGCTTCCGCCATATCAGTTAAGACCACAGCTGCGTCACAACCATTTCACTTGAAGCTGACCCCAAGAGATGCCAGCAAACCATGCATACCAAGTATCCCGGCTAAATTTAATCAAACCTTAAATTAGGTAGAGTGGTCTAGGCTAGTGAAACCAACCGAGAACTATTCAGAGTTGATTGCCCTAGTCTCCAGTGGCTTTCCATTTGCCATGGTTTTTCTGCAGGTAGTAAAAACTAATTAGTGACTTATTTATTGGCCCCAGGAGCAAAGCATCAGTTCTAAAGTTGTAGATAGTGATGATAATGAGCTACCCGCAATGTTTGCTTCATTGTATGATTTCCATAGCTGGCTTCCAAATCGAGCTACCATATGACTAGCTGCTCGCACATATCTCTCACCTACATCATGCAAAACCGCACCATTTAGAGCACTTCTGACAAAAGCCAATTTTGTTGTCTGTGCCACGTTTCGGGACTTTGAAGAAGAATTGCTGTGATGCAGACACTTTATTTATTGTGTTTTTGCCGTTCAAGACAGAGAAAAAAATGTGCAAAATAGAAGGCACCTTGGCGCAAACATTTCTGTCAGCTGTTTTTGAAGACAGTTTACTACTTGCTTATTGATACTCATTGTTCTTGAAGCCAATAATTTAGATATTAACTATATAGCCTTAATCATTATAAGGTTAAGTAATGAAACACCAGCCTAGGCAAGGCAACTTTCAACAGCCCGTAGCTGGATTAATTCACTGGGCTAGGGCACATCGATTTTCTGAAAGCTAGGACACCTGGTATATAACACACTGCATGGTCTTTTTTTATTTGTTTTAATGTCATAGCCACCTTCTGTTCTTCAGTTTTAAGTACATCACACAATATGCTAAGTACTGATATCAGGAACTGTAGGATTAAAATAATGTGTTATATTGCACAAACATTTCTCAAATGAAAATAAATTGCATTCACCCATCATAAAGCAGCAGCACAAAGAGAGCCCTGTGGAACAAACATCTAGTAACAACATGAAAAACTGCAGCTAATGTAAATAATTGCCGTCTTGGGCACTAATTACCCTGGCATTCTATTCCCACATAGCAATTGCCAATAGCTATACATGTTTCATGCCGAAATCCTCATGCTTTAGCTTGCATGTTACAGCACTGAACTGCACCAAAGAAATCAATAAGTTGTGAGTGAGCTGTTTTTCTCTTCAGGTAACGTCTTGAGTCTCCATTTCCTTTTCGCACATCTGTCCCATATTACATTTTATTTTCCTTTAGGGGAATGTGGTGGAAGGCAAAAGAGAGCTTGCATTTGTTTGAGGCTAATTATTAGTATATCCTCTTCCATAATTGTTATCTTTCCCGGGTTGCGCTAATTCAGGTTCCACTAGATTTTTTGTAGCCTTTTTTGTATTGTATACATGTCCGAACCGTCATATCATTCCTTTTTGAATGTTTCTTTCAGCATTCATGACTTTAACGCCTGATGAATGTTGCCATTGCAGATTCTCGTCTTTTATCCTCACTGCACACATATACCTTGGCATCAGAGGGACTGGTGCGTGCTACTTTTGCAACTAATAGCTCTTTATTGGGCTGACTTGCGCCCACAAAACAATAATGCAAAGTGGCTTCGCCAATAGTAGCAAACGGGCTCATCGATCGTCGAACTATATATGCACGTTCATTCGACAGTGCTGAATTTAAATTGGGTGTAGAAGCATCTAGATAAATCAGCGAAGGAATACTAGAAACGTCAGAAAAGTGGACAGACGATGCGGCAGCAGCTACGAACCGTGCGAGCAAAGGCCAATTCAAATTTACGGTGGTGGCCATGTAAGCACTCCAGAACTCTACTGAAGTGCTACTCATTTTGTAGCTGACGAGACCCCATGAGCACAAAAGAACCACGCCATGGTGATCCCGACGCAAGCGAACTGTGCCTAGGTGAGAAGTGATTCGGGAGCCAGACAGTGTGATTGGAAGGATTCAGTGTGCCTCACAGTTCATGGGCTCACAAAAATATCGTCCACAGTGGAACGGTATGATGACAGTTTCACAGACTAACAGCCGATGTGATTCATTCTGTTTTACTTTCCTACTGAAACTAAAAAGCCTTGAAAGACCTCACACTCTACAATATCTTGAAAAAACACTGATAAAGGACAAGGACAGTAGAAGAATAAATGCCATTGCACTAGGTAGCAATTCTTGTTCTTGTTTCTTCATGCAGTTTCCTCTTTTCTTTTTCCACAGTCTATCCCTACAGTGCACCCGGATCAAGCTTTTTAGAATTTACGCAAAGTGGCAACAGGACAAAGTACAGGATGCATGCGTATGTGTACTTGTAATGCACACTGTAGTTACCCACCTCATATACATTGCCCTCAATGTGCTGCTTATTCTCATCATGATCTCAAAAGCATGCACTCCCTTCCAATACAAAGCATCTGATAAGAGACTACACGACTATATATATAAATGATATATATAGTATAAATGACACGTCATTTATACTGACTCTATCTATGTAGTCTCAATGCATTACCAACCTGCATAAAGTATATATTACATTGGCAGTTAAGTATGGCACTTCATTCCATATTGAGCACAATGTATAGTCTCAATGCATTACCAACCTGTATAAAGAATGTGTTACATTGGCAGTCAAAGATGGCACTTCGTTTCATATTGGGCACAATGTATGTTGTGCAGTAGATTTCTAGAGATAGCTCTTGAATCGATGTAACAGCAATGACAAATTCAATATACATTCTTCCCATCACTGAAGAGGCATATTGAACAAAATTCTAAATAGTAATATTGAAGCCAATTTTTGAGGCCTCTCTAGAGTGCAAGCAGATGCCGGAAGCAAAGGTTCTGTCATAGATGAATAGGCTGCAGAATTTCTGCTAGTTTGTTCAGGAGAACATTGTTACATGTTGTACATGTTGTATGTGTTTCCAATGTTCAATGTGACCAAAGTGGACATTTGTTTTCCTTGCTTAGCAACCTTAAATATACACCTCAAGTAAATATGACCTGGCAGACCATGACATGGTCCATGACATGCAGAACATGTTAATATAATACGTGCGGAGTAATCAACCTTTTGCATATCACGGTGGTGGCAGCCCCAGGGTTTGGTTCTAGGGGGAGCAAAAGGGCTTCCTTTTAATCAAAAAAGAATAGCAACAATTTCCTTATGCACTTTTTATTTGTCAAACAATACTGTGCGCTTTGTTGTTGAGCAATAAATGGCAAAGTAAATGTTTTAACTTAATTCCTGCTTTGCATACAACGGTTCTATGAGCAATATTCATATATAATCATTTTTATATTTAGCTTACAATAATATAGCTTGAACAATAGTGTTCTGCTTCCAAGGTCTTTATATCTTGACTTGAAAAATGACCAGAGGAATATTTTACTTGCTAAAAGGCTTCGGGGGGGGGGGGGAGCTCATTTAGCTTCCACAGCTGCATCACGACTGTTTCACTTGAAGCTGACCCCCAAGAGGAAAGCTTACCCGTCTTTATGCCAGCGAACCATGCATACCATGTATCTCTGCAAAATATAATCAAACTTTAAATTTGGTAGAGTGGTCTAAGCTAGTGAAACCAACAAAGAACTATTCAGAGTTGGTTGCCCTAGTCTCCAGTGGCTTTTCATTTGCCGTGGTTTTTCTGTAGTTAGCAAAAACTAATTAGTGCTTCTATATTTATTGGCCCCAAGAGCAAAGCGTCAGTTCTAAAGTTGTAGATAGTGTTGAAAAACAACTACCCACAATGTGTGCATCTCGGTATGATTTCCATAGATTTATTCACTGCCTTCCAAATCGAGCTACCATATGACTAGCTGCTCACATATGTCTCTCACCCACATCATGTAAAGCCACACCATGGAGAGCACTTCTGACAAAAGCTGATTTTGTTCTCTGAGCCATGTTTTGAGACATTGAAGTGAAATTGCTGTCATGCAGATGCATCCTTTATTGGGCTTTTTGCCATATAAGATCATGAAAAAAAATGCAAAATAGAAGACACCTTGGTGCAAACATTTCTGTCAGCTGTTTTGGAAGACAGTCTACTGCTTGCTTATTGATACTAATTGTTCCTGAAGCCAATAGTTTAAATGTTAACTATATAGCCTTAATCATTATAAGGTTAAATAATGAAACACCAGCCTAGGCCAGGCAACTCTCAACAGCCCGCAGCTGGATTAATTCACTAGGCTAGGGCACATCGATTTTCTGAAAGCTTAGACACCTGGTATGTAACACACTGCATGGTCTTTTTTTTTAATGTCACAGCCACCTTCTGTTTTAAGTACATAACACAATATGCTAGGATTTGGTTTCTGGAACTCTAGAATTAAAAGAATGTATTCTATTGCACACATCAATGCTTTCATAAAGCAGCAGCACAAAGAGAGCCCTGTGGAACAAACATGTTGTAACAACAGGGCAAACTGCAGCTAATGTAAATACCTTAACTGCCATGCTGGGTAATAATTACCCTGGCTCTAGTCCCACATAGCAATAGCTGCACATGTTTCATGCCGAAATCAGTTGTGAGTGAGCTGTTTTTCTTTTCAGGTAATGCCGTTGAGTCTCCATTTCCTTTTCACACATCTGTCCCATATTTCATTTTTATTTTCCTTTAGTGGGATGGGGTGGGAGTCAAAAGATAGCTTGTATTTGTTCATATATATATATATATATATACATATATATATATATATATATATATATATATATATATATATATATATATATATATATATATATATATATATATATATATATATATATATATATATATATATATATATATTTATACTTGAGGCTATTCAATGTTAGATCCTATTCCATAATTGTTATCTTTCCCGGTTGGCGCTGGTTCAGTCTTCACTACGCTTTTTTTTTTTTAGCGGTATGCTGGAACCGTCGACCATATTATTAATTTTTGAATGTTTCTTTCACCATTTGTGATTTTAACGCCTATGTGAATGTCACCATTGCAGATTCTCGTCTTTTATCCTCACTGCACACATATACATTGACATCAACGGACCGGTGCGTGCTACTTTAGCAACTATATATATATATATATATATATATATATATATATATATATATATATATATATATATATATCTTTACTGGACTGACTTGGGCCCACTAAACAAAACGGCTTCATCAATAGTAGCAATCGTGCTCATCGGTCATCGAACTATGAATGCATGTTCATTCGACAGTGCTCAATTTAAATTCGGCGTAGAAACATCTAAAAAGATCAGCGAAGGCATACTAGAAAAGTCAGAAAAATGGACAGGCGATGCGGCGGCTATGAACCGTGCGAGAAAAGGTCAATTCAAATTTACAGTGGTGGCCATATAAGCACTCAAGAACTGTAGTGAAGCGTTACTCATTTGGCAGCTGACGAGAGCCCATGATCACAGAAAAAAGCGCGCCATGGTGATCCTGAGGCAAGCGAATAGCGCCGAGGTGCCGAAATCGATAGCACCCCACAACACGGGTTGCGCGCCAGCTTTGAATGTCATTTGAGGGAGCATGCTATTGGACCGAAGGCGATGCCCGGGCGCGCCAATCGGGATGCTGAAACCGTCCGGCTGAACGGCAGTCAGCAAAACGATCGTTCAACAACCCTTCCGCACCACGTCTGCAAGCGGACAGAAAACGTGCGCCCGCACACGTGCGGAGCGGGTCTAAAAAGCAACCGTACAGCGGCCCTAAAGCTTTCGGCAGAGGCGCCGCCCGCTGGCATGCTGGGAGACGTGAACTGTGCCGCCGCTCCCCGCTTGCCCTCCCTACACATCACTTGGAAGCTGGTTTCATATTGAAGCAGCAACGGACGGCACTTCGGAATGGGCTAACGCTGTAATCAACGTTGGACTTTCGTGACGCTTTACTGGGAAGCCTATTGCATAAATATAGATTCTTGATTCGCAAGCCGCCTACAGCAGCGAAGCTAGCAGTCGCCAGGCGAGCGCTTGTATCTCTGTAATCACTCTACCAGCACCTCAGTATTGGTCAAACAATCCTTCCAATTTATTCGTTATTCATGGTCCTTTGTACGGAGTTGTTATGCACGCGAACAAACGGTGACCCTCGATATATTACCGATAGCGGAGGCTATCGATGCCGATCGCGACGGCAACGGCTTTGTTTGCCCAGATCGCCTTGAAAGCGCCAGATGGCGCCACTCAGGTCTGCTGCGTCGGGACCAATCAGCGCGTGAGTATGCGTGAGCATGGGCAGCTTGAGCGCGGTAGCAGGTGACGGTGGCTGATTGGATCATGCTTTTTTTACTGCGGGAACAATTTTTTGAACTCCAGCTTGGAGCTCAAAGCGCTGTCAAACCAGACTAAGAGAGCAGCATCTTCACAGTAATCTGTACCTTTGTTCAACATGTCTAACCAGCTAATATTTCCTGCACGCCAATCGCCAAGCTTTCCTAGCTGCTGTTAGATCCTGCTTTTATTTCTCACTTCAGTCGCTGACGAAAGGGTCGATATCAAAGTACTCGGCAACGTTAAAGACATCCGCACCTTCGGGCGAAACAACGCCTGATAACTTATTATCCCATGCTTAAGCACTGCTCGAAGACAATATTTTCTGGCAAGTGCGATCGCAAGCAGACGAAAAACGCTGGAAAAACGCAAGCAGGCGAAAAGGCCGTGACGTAGCTCTTGTAGTACCTCTCCGCTTCGCCAGAACCTGAGCGCGCCGATTGAGGCGGCCGTGCCTACATGCAGCCGCCCGCGCTCGCGCAGTGCACGGCTGTCTGCGGAGTCTGCGTAGCCCGCTCGAGCGGGAGCGCGTGCCATGCGCAGCCGAACATGCGCGCGGAGCAGGAGAAGGAAGATGAGCAGGAGGAGGAATGGTCGCGTGCAGACGCGCTCAAAGCCGGCGCTCTTTTCCAGTGCGGTTCTTATCTTTGCTTTTTACGGTTCGCTGGCTGACAGATTCTGCCTGGAAACGTGTATTTTATCGGTCATTTCCAAAGCGAGCAATTATGAATAATTGATCGCGTCGAAAATTGTTTTCAAAAAGCGCTTGTTAGCAGGTTGAGACATAAAACAATTTAACGCGAGTTCGCTACTCGAAGGCGAGATGCAAGCCACAGGTTTTTTGAAAGACTTGAGACGGCACCTTTTGATGTGTCTGCCTATGCTCAGAGAATGAAGGGTCCAGCCTTCTCATGGAGAATAAATAATTCGCTTGTACACAGCGATGAGTGCTGCCGGTGCCGGTTGGGGAGCTTCCTTTACCTTTCTGAGTGCTCACTTGAAAGGGTCCCATTAAACTCTTTGGGAACAGACGTTTTAGGCAACCCCACAACATTCTGAACGAAAGTAAACATTGCCACCAACAATGAACATTCACTTCAGCAGTGTAATGACAACACAGGGCGCTGCCGGTATCTCGGTGCCTATTTTCAGCGCGTTTTGAGCGCGTTCCTTACGAAGGCACAGAGCATGCCGCCTTATCCTTCGGTTCATGCCGACAGCAGAAAGGGGAAGTTCTCTGCTGCGGCGCTGCCATTCGAAATCGACGACCTATCTACATTTAACGACGAGGTTATACTAACGACCTGGATCATTTACCAGAAGCCGAGGCATGCGATTTATATCAGAAGTTTTCTCTCTACGGAAACTTTCGGCTTCTTAATTCCACAGCTGCTCTGTGCAATCACTAGATCAGTTTTCTTCTTAGCGAGTGCCCAGTTTTGATCTCCCGAACCAGGATCGAGTATGAGAATAGAACGATTGACGTATATCTGTTTCTTGAGGCCGACTCTGTTCCGTGATGGTTGCTGCGGCATCATCAGTTTCTATTGAAGGTGCGAGATACGAGCGGTACGAGATACCCAGAAAAAAAAAAGCTGACGACCATCGCGGTATCGTTTCCCCAAAAGTTTTGCGAAAAAGCGCGCCGTCATTTTTTCATTCATGGTCTTCTCTTTTTCTTTGCCTCCTTTTTTGGAGCGCGACGGGCGGCCTGAACGTGGCCGGAGGAACAAAGGAAAACCGCGCGCGCGCAAACACGCGCACAAATGCAGCGCTGAGTAGACGACAACATGCTTTTCAATGCAGCGGAGAGCACATGTCGCGGCCGCGCTGCGCAGAGGTTTTGTTCATGTCTCCATGGAGGGCATTGACGCACACAGCGACGCAGTGCCACCTAGCCCAAGTTTTCTTCCCTATGCGTCATTAGATTCTCAGTGTAGTGTCGCCAGTCTTGCCAGCAAGAGGCACTCGTGAGGCATGCTGCCATATTTAACGTCATCGCGGCTCGTGCACAGAGAACTCGAAACAAACGCAACCTTATAAATGCCATGATAATTTATAATTAGGGCGTGCTGGGGCTTTTTGGGTCGCCGTCTCTCGTTTTTGGACCATTGTGGATCGTTTAAAGCAAAATTCCTTAAACAGAAAATGTACGTGTCTATACTCCTTTAAGCTCGCCGAAGGCAAAGTGGCACTTCTAGGGTTCTTCAATGCCATGCACTTCATGCATGGCATTGAAGACGCCATGAATGCGATTGATATGCTCTGAAAACGTCTCGAAAAAAACAATTACATCCTCTGAGTAAACAAGGCACGTTTGCCACTTGAATTTGGCGATTACAGCACCATGATTCTCGGGAAAGTGGCCTATGCTAAACATAGACCGAATGAGACCACCTTAAATTCATATAAGCCGTCTGGTGTTATAAAGGTGGTTTTTTTCATGATCGCGTTCATCGACCTCAATTTATGAATAACCACTTCTCGACCACATAGACGAAAAACAATGTTTAACAAAACTTGTAGACGGGCTAGATGGTGCATTGCAACTTAACTAAAGGCCATAGCGTACAAGAACACGCACACATCCGAGAAAGAACGGTACAGTACCCAAAATAATGTGTATGACGAAGATGATCCAAAGTAACGTCACTTCGGGGAAGGATAGTAACATCTTTCTTTGTCACATTGTTCAGCTTTCTGTAGTAAACAGAGAAACCTAGTCTACCATCTTTTTTTCTTGACGAACACAACAGGAGATGCCCAAGGATTTGTTGAGGACTATATAATATCGTCAAGCACCTGCTGGACCTGATCGCGATTCGTATCTCGTTCCGATGAAGACACCCGTTAGGAGTGCTACCCCACAGGTCGTTCGATGACTTTGGTATTAATGTCGTGTTTGGAAATTGCCGCATAGCCGATTTTGGACGAGAAGGAACAATCTGTGAATGTATGCAGAAGGTCCAGAAGACTCGACCAATTTCGTGGCAAAAACATGGCATTAATATTGAGCGCGACAGTGAGAGCAGACCGCTGAGGTTCAACGTCTGCTGATATTTCACATATTCAGGGACGCTCGTTTAGAGTCGATATCTTCAAAATAAGATAATGCACTGTGTCTTGGCAGTTGTATGGGCTCTGAACAAAAGTTTGTAATAAGACATGGGTAGCCCCAGCACGAAGCGTTACAATATTACGAGCCACAAAGATTTGCCTCCCAAGGAGCAAGGACACGTTTCTTTCCGCAATTCTCTGAGCGGTATGTTTGTCGTCACAGCCAACTTACTACCTTGGTCGGTTTGTGGGGTTTAACGTCCCAAATGGACTCAGGCTATGAGAGACACCGTAGTGGAGGACTAAAAAAACTTCGACCACCTGGGGTTCTTTAACGTTCACTGACATCGCACAGCACATGGACACCATTCCAATTCGCCTCGAGCGAAACGCGGCCACTGAGGCCGGGATTCTATTACCGCTTGCTTGGGCACAGTAGTCGAGCGCCGTAACCACTGCGCCACCCCGCCGGGGCAACTGACTACCTTGCTTTCTCGATGAGGTAGGCGAACATCATCATCGTGGATGCGCAGTTTCATAATGGATCATTCGGCGGGGATCGAGCGCTCGGGCAGTAGAAAAAAGGAACTCGAAGTTCGCGGAGGTTAATAACTGCTTCATATTCTCGAAGAAATTCGATCTCTAGGATAAGTGGCCGGGAGTAGTCGACTCAAACAATAAACTGTGAGGAAAAGTAGCCTCGCGGATTCCTGCTCGAGCAGTGCACCTTCCAACCGGCGAGATTGAATGACCACATACCGTATGAATCGGGGGCCCCGTGCCACGGTGTCATCACTTTTTTTAGTACAATAACCAGAGCTAAACTCATAGCTGAGTAATCGGCACTTCCGTCCACTAAGGCACTCGCCGCATGGCCGTCAGTACAGAGTGACAGGGCAACGGAAGCGATTTAAGTATCGTCGATGAACGTGTGTAGGGTAGCAGCTGTAGTACTGAGCATTGGTAGAGGATGTTCTGAAGTACAATGAATAGCGGCCGCACCACCACAGGTCGCTTGATCTAGTTTCGCCGAAGCGGGCTGGCAGACCTCCGTCTGGCAGGCTCGGAGGACACAGGACCAAACTGTGAAAAACTGCGAGAAGACAACCAGAACGATCGGCTACGTGAACAAGGCGAAGAGAGACGGCCGATGAGGAACTCATCTATTTTGAGGGATCGCTTGCCATAACGAGGACACGGTGAATGAGGGGTGAACCCTGCAGGCCCAACTGACGGTAAAAGCAGTCACGATATACATGGCCTGGCTCTCCGCAATGATAGAGGTCCGCAAGCAGCCGCTTTCCAGATATTTCTGTGTAGGCTGCCATGCTTAGTCATGGTGCGCAGGACATCATAAGCGTTGCTGAGGTTGTTCCTGCTCTGGGAACGGCGGGTCCGTGTAGCCGGAAGTGAGCGTAGAATCTCAACATAAGAGAGGACTAGGGGATTAGCAGGTGGTTGTGCGCGTCGCTTCATTGCTTGTTGTACTTCATCGCGTATAATATGTTGGAAATGGAGGCAGGAGCCGGCTGGTGACGCTGAGTGGGGAGGTGTTGCAATTTCTCTCGAATAGGCGCACAAGCTCCCGGAAGGCATGATCATTGTTATCTCGTGCCAAGTTAGGACAACTGAAGGCTGAGAGTTGGAGCGTACGGTCGAAATGTAATGAACGGCGCGTTCCTGCAGTGCCCGTTCCACGGTCGCAGCTTCTTGGGCAAATTCATCAACGTTCTCGATGGGCTGCTGGTCTTAACAAAAAACTGCTTTTTCTTTACAGCGTTCATTAAACAACGCACCTTTTGGATTCGTCCATGCTCGGTTCAGCGCGCCGAAAAGTGCGAAAAGTCAGGTTAAGTCTTCAACGAACATCAACCCCTTCCATTTGACCTCTGGATTCGATTTCGCGGATCCTGTCCTGCCCTTTCTTTTCGTTCGCAGCTTCAAAGTGACGCCGAAGCTGACAACGAAACTGCTGCCAAACCTTGAGTGTCGACTCATAATTCTCGAACCACGACTTGGCGGAGTCCTCAAAAGCAACATAGACGTTCCGCAACTTATGATGGTCGTTCCGGTCGTTGTAGACGGCGACACCATCATAGCGGTCGAGGCAATCATGAACATCTTCATATGGGTCGCCGTGAAAGGATCTCGGTATTGCCGAATGGATGACGAACGAGGCGCCCGTAGCATCCGGTAGGCTAGTAGTTGGAGTGGCTGTTGTGACGGGCATCTTAGGCGGGAGGAATCAGGTGCGGAGCAGATTTGGGTAGAAGGCTTTGCAGGCGGAAATTCTGCGAATGCCGCCGCCCAGGGTGATGTCTTCACTACACTGGTCGCTTCCGTCGGGACAAATAGCATAGATCTACCCAGCACCTGCATCAATTGTCACGTTTGAAAATAGAAGAACAGCCTACTAGGCAGCTTTCGATCCCCAACGAAATTCCCCAACAAGGTCCGTCTGTACCCTCTTCTACCAGCTACAAGTACCATATGGCGTTTCGATCTGCTACTGGCTGTCATGGCTTGCAGGTGGCGTGGACAACGACTCGGAATTCAGTAACACTTGCATAAGGTCAGCACTCTTAAATAACAAGAATAACTTATTAGGCGCCGTACTCAAATTATATTCGGCATGCTAACTCATATTAAGGGCACCTTCGACTTAAGCGTAAGACTCCACGCGACCGGCATGCTTGCACTCGCAGACTGCAATCGTGAAGTCGTCGTATGTTGTTCAGGGTGCATCACGTTTCTAACGATTCATTTTGAAAGTAGCGCGAAAAACGAGGACCAAGAGTAGAAGGACACAACACGAGCGCTTTTTCACCACATAAATGACTATTATTCATACTGCATCTTGGACAACATTCAAGTTCTTCATTAGCTCGTCAAACCGAAAAAATATCATTGGGCATCATGGTAATAAAACAGAATAGAAAGCAGCCTGAGGTGCTTGGTGAATTGATCGGTTGCACAGCATCACTTAGTTTCGGCAGGAGTCGACGTGAGAAGTTCCGACATCGAACTGGATGAGCGCTCCACTTGGTATGTGGTATGGACGCGTCAGTAATTTTCTTGCCTTATGTACGGGCGATTCTTGTGCAGTTGATTTAATATTTGCCTTTTGTGTTTCCACTGCAGCCCTGATTTATTTTGCACGTGAAGGGCTCTCCTTTGGTTGTAGAACAGTTAGTAGGTGGTCCATGAATGGAAGGTACACCGTTCTCTGTAAATATTCCTCAGCTTCTTATGATCTAGCGCTCCCACGATTGTGCTGTAAGACACACGGGCTCGTCGATAAATTTCCACATCCAGTATATGCCATTTCCTGTCCTTGTGCTCAAATTTGAATAGGAAACAGTCGCATTCTTGCTGTCATTATCGATCGCCTGCTTTACCTCAGTATGTCGTCACTGGCGAAGTCAATGTCAATGTCCCTGATCTGCGGCTTCTCTGACCGAGGCAGGGTCATCACTCTACCACATGCACATGCCCTACCACATGCAGATTAACAAGGAATGCCGGTAACATAAGTTCCAACCCTAGAGAAATCTGCCTGAACTGGACTTTGGTTATTACCATTTATGTCCTCTACATCCGCGATTACAGATTCAAACAGATATACGAATTAAATAGCTACATCACCCTAAAAACAAAAGAAAACCTGCGCTAACAAAAACACACTCAAAAATAGGCACACAGGACAGCGGCTGTCCTGTGTGCCTATTTTTGAGTGTCTATTTGTTAGCGCTGTTAATCTTTCCTTTTAACAGCATTGCACAAACTAGCACCGCAATTGGTTTTACTTAACTGCATCACGCTTTTTATATCTAGAGCGTTTCACATAATCCCAAACGTCGCTGGCTTGTGGACTGAAGACGCACCAAACTTCGCATGTCTCGTAAAAAAATTAAGAGCACTGCAAAATCTGCATTGGAGTAATGCGAAAGCACGGATGCAGCTGATGGCTGCTTCTGGTTGCTTCTAGTTGCTTGGTTTGTTCATAGAAAAAGAAAGGCGCAATGTGTGTAGCACCTGTTTTTCTCGACACCTTAACCGCGCCGTAAAGTAAGGGAGGAAGAAGGAAGTGAAGGCGGCAAAAGTGAAATGGGTGCCGTAGTGGAGGGCTCTGCGGTAATTTAGACGTCCGGGGATCTTTAACGTGCCCTGACATCGCACAATACACAGACCCCTTTTTGTTTCACCTCCAATAAAACCTAATTACAGCCAGTTGAGAGGTTTCTCGAAACTTAAAGGCCCTGTATCCGTCGCTCGCGGAAGAGAAACCAATTAGTATGGAATGTGCGAAAAATTAGAGGGTCTCGTAAATGTCTCTGAAGGGGAGAATTGCGAAAGCCTACCCTTCCTCTCCTATCATTTGCTTATCATCGTTTTCCTCTTATCCGTATTGGCTGCAGTGTTAGACATAATTATAATTTATTTACAGAAAGGAAACTCACACTTTCTCCGGCAAGTGTGAGTTTGGAGGATACACCATCGCTGTGTCGCGTGGCGTTCCTTGGTGTGCGTTCAAGTGTGGCATAGCTGTTGGCAAAAGCACTAGAAAAGAACACACCTCGTGGTTTATGACAGATGTGACGCACAAATCTCGCGCACGTGATTTGTTCCACGAGCCTAGAATGATTTTCGCCTTAGTATGTGCGTGGTTAGGAGACCTGCGAAAAGGTAGCAATGACTTCAGTGCTTAAATACAGTTTCGGTGATCTGCGAAGGAGCACCCCGGACAAAGAGCTGGGATGAGAAAGTAGCTGGTGCAGTGTGTGTATAGTGAGGCTTGAATGTTTTTCCCTATAAAAAAGACACTGTGCACGAAATCTGGAACGATTATTCTGCTCGAAACGAAATCCGGAACCGTCCGGTGGTTGTTATGGTCGGCGATGCAAGATAGTACAGAAAGAGGAACAGTGAAGCCCCAGAAAATTCCCATTCCAGCTACGACCCTGTCCTTCCTAAATCAGAAGAGACCTTCATAGGTAGAGAAGTAAAAGCAAATATGTTTTCCTGCCTACACTATAGCAATACATAACCCATTCCACAGAAAGCAATTCCCATTCTTTTTCGCGTGGTGTAGCACTGATGACTTGCACTTTCCAATAGCAGTGACCCAGCCCTCCAGGAGAACTTTTTGCTCTACTTGTCGGCTCCTTGCAACAAGACTAAAGCACCAAGAATGAAGGTTCCCGAAGAAGAATGAAGACAGGACCGAGAAAAGTGGTCTCTCTGGTTCATTCTTCTCACGCCTTTGGGCAACATCATTTACGCTGATTTATTATGTATGTCTTCCAGGACTCCGCCCTTGTCGAACACCTAATCATTCTATTAAGAACCAGCAGTCTCCGAATATAACCTACAGAAGCAGAAATAGGTGATTTCACGGAAACCGACATAGAACGAGCCTGCATAAGTTTTGTCTTAAACAGCGCTGTCGATGGCGCAACACCTGGAAGGTTTGACGCATTCGCTAACGAAATTTTCTGAAATATTTCAAACGCGATGTTCAGTTAAAACAATAAGCTTTTCTGTCCTTTCTTTAGGGTAGAGTTCAAAGCAAGATTATTTTCTTCACTGCTACGCACGCAGGGGGAAGCGCCTTCGCGAACTGCTGGCCCTACGTTCGACGATGGCTCGCTTCAAGTCGGATGTTGCCGGAACTACCGACATTGGCTACGGCGAAGACTTGCATGAGGACACAACTGGCGAGCTCTCCCATGGGGCCTACTTTCACCCATCTGCTAAGGCTGCACCCGACGATGCCGACGACCAGCAGCTGTCACAGGAGTTCACTCCCAGGTAACTGTCCTCATCGACAACTAATAACAATGTGACGATAATAATAATACTAAATGATAATAGTAGACACAAACGACGTGGTTGGGGATGTGATAGCAAGTGCGACAACAACAAAGCGAAGAATTGCATTGTGGCTAGAAATCTCGACGAAGAATAACGGTGTATAGGGACACGAACATAATTCGCCTAGGACACTGACAGACGTTTTTTGTAAGGACAACTCATTACAAAAAGGAAGGCAAATATCCTCATCCAAAGGTTGAGACCGCGGATGATCTGCAACGTCCACTCTTTAGAATACATCATCGATAAGGAACTTGAAGTTTCAGATCGCCCACAGGGTCAAATGCTGTTGTCAACCTACGCAGTCGAATCAGCCGAGAACTAGCCGAAATAGTACATAAGTTTTGTTTTTTTTACATTTGGCCTCATTAGGCACAAAAACCTTCCAGTTAAAGCACAAATATTCTCTGGTACAGTTCGCAGGCTGAATTCGCAAATTTGAACTAATGACAGGCATTACAGAGCCTTTTCATCGAAAATCCTTCTCTGCAGGCAACTGCCCGATTGTTACGTATGCCGGAAAGAGAGCATCAGCTATGTATACGAGAGGCATCCGGAGCCGAGAGGCATCCGGAGGACGCGGAGCCCTACATCTTTGCCTCCTTATTCCAGCTAAGGCTGCCACTCTCTTGGTGGAAATAATGCCCCTTCCCTTAGAGTGAATATCGAGCTCAAAGCGGATATCACGCTAGCACTCATCGCTTTCTCCTGTCCTTCATTTCCCTTTATGAGAGTTCTCATGCAGCCTCTCTCAATCTCAAGCCATGACGATACAACAGCTGCTTTAAGGATGCCCTCAATCAGCAAGAAAATGGCAAGATTGTAATGTTCACGCCCAAACAACATTCCTTTAAATCATTTTACTTGCATCAGTCAGGAGCCCTTCTTTCATGTATCAGTGTGGATTTAAGACCGCAGGTACAGAAGACATGGCTCGTGATCACTTATTTTAAGGCGCCGAGACACAAAAGAATAAACTGTAAAACCATTCGCATGTATTGAAAGGCATGTGCGCCTGTTTAAACTTAGTTCTTCCACGCTTTATTACTGCTGATGTATTGTTAATTTCTTCTCAGACCCTATTTGATGGCATTATTTAATACGGAAAGCTAAATAATGACTTAACACCATAGTTTCCTACTCTCCTCGGTCGAAATGTATTCGTTTGTCGCTCAACAAATTAAGACAAACCATTATGGTTAATTTGCGTGCAGATTTAATTTGATAAAATTCTCCATGTGTAGTATATTTTCAATAAGGAAATAATCATTAATCAACATTCACGCAAAGCACTGCAATGCGGCTGCAAATGATGTCTCTAGAGCTTCAACGGGAACTTCGTACATGCAGAAAAATTGCACTCATCCGTGACCATGACATGTGCACGGCAATCGCTCTAACAGCTCAGCTGACCGGGAAAGACAGCGTTTTTCATGCCGAATGCGAATTGATCAAGAATTGAGTGCGAACCGTGTTGGCGCAATATTTAGAGGAACCCCCAAAGTAAAGTATCTTATTGTAAGAATAGGGTATCTATTTACAATCACTGGCATCTGCCGTAGAAATCCTGCTATGAAGAAAAGCTACGCAGTTTCAGAACCTTGGCACTTTCACAGCGCCTCTGGTACTGGTCCCTGGCTTGAAACCCGAAACAGTCGAAGTTCTCGTAAGCTCCGAAGTTTCTCAACATCTTTCAACTTCACGTTTGACGTTTCTTATGTACGCTTAGTTTTAAAACTTCTGAGTACATCGGAATTCGGGCGGCAGCTATGCTTGAGCAATTAGAGATGCGGAAGATGTCATGTTCCCTCCTTAGACGAAACCTCTCGCCTTCAGTCCCTCTTAAGCAGTAGCGAAGGGACCCTTTTGTGCTCCAAGACATCGCGTTCGAAGGCTTTTATTTGAGAGACACTCGAAAATACGTTTTATTGCGGAAAAACAATTGAAAGCGTTTTTTGCACAGGGCTGAGTGGAAACGTGCTCACGCGGGGGAAGAAATGTAGTCTATGCAAGCGTTTTTTATACCGGCAAGGCTACGTTCGTTTCTTTGAGAAAGTGACTTACTGTGTGACAAAAGGGCGAAAGAGAAACGCAAGACAAGACGGTGCGCTCGACCCGTGTTCCTCTCTGTCACCCTCTGGCACAGCCTACTGTGGCCACGGAACTGTAATCAGAATTGAAAACCGAATTCGGTGGCCCAAAACTGGACAGTGGCGCGATGCGCATCATTGCAGGTGGTTACGTTAGTGGGTGTTAAGTTGCCGGGCCGTTGTGGAGGAGGGGAGCACTCTAAAACAGCCGACTCGCTGCTTCTGTTTGTCTTTTCTTTCGAATTGTTAACTTTGTTGTCAGGGTTTTTATGAGGATGCGTCCGGGCGCCCGTTGAACTTGAAATACACGAGGAAAAGTTCTTTGACCGGGATTTCGGGGCTGAGACCTTGTGAGGTGGTGGTCGGACCGTGAGACAGAGTAGGCATCACGGCGCCAGACAAGGGAATTATGACTCTCGGGGAAAACGACCTATGCCGCATCTGCCGCTCGTACCACTTAAGGGGCCTGCAAATGTGCACGCCGCAGTGACCTCTTTCCTGTGCGACCGGAGGAGTGTGCTGATTGCTGTTGCAGCCGCATGAGAAACCCAGGGTCGTCATAAGGTTAGCACACGTTGTTTCAGTTTCAAACACAGATAAGTACAAGTCAGGCATGCTGGCGACACGGAGACGGCGGAGAGCAAAACAATCTCCGCGTCGTCGTTTAACTGTCAGCTCAGACCAATAACGGGCGAAGGTTTACTATCTTTTCTGCTCAGCGCATTACGCAATAGCAAGCTGGCAAAACCAAGCACGAAAACGGACGGTCGCTCGGGGAAGCGCGACGTTTACACACAAGCGGTCTCGTGTTTCTGGCTGCACTCGCGCAAGCCGGGGGTGCCGTTTCTAATGCGATGTCTTCGTGGTATTCGAGCGGGAAGGAGCGCGAACCGCGCCGTCGACTCTACCGTGACAATAAATATCCCCGCGACGCTCTCGCCGAGCCGGCCCAGACGCGGGAAACAGTAAGGCACATCCGGTGCTGTCGGTTCTAAAGTTGACGGAAACATCGCCGCAGCACACGGCGCTCGTGTTGATGAGCGTGGTAGCAATAAATTCTCTTCTTTTTCCCGCTCTGCGTACGACCAGCGGGGTCCGGACACTACCCTCGTATTTCTTGCTGCCCTGTGTGCCCTTGCACGTGTATTCATTGCTGGTGAAAGTGGCGTTCATGTTTCTTTGCTAATTTGTTTTGTCTCGCCCCTGATTTTCAGAGTATCTGTGCGTCATCTCCACAGGGGGCAAGGGCGAACGATTGGTGGAAGGCACGCGGTGCTCGCGAGCGACCAATCTCGGAAGTGCCGATGTTGATTTGGCTATTTAAAATGTTGCTTTGTCATTCTGATTGGCTGGCAGAAGCTCTTTTCCTCCGATTGGCCAAAAGGTTGATCCCCAGGATATTGAAAATGTATACATAAGATGGGTGTTTGGGCACGAAAAGGACACACTAACTGCCGACTTACATCCGCGGACTGTGCTTGCGGAGGCGAAATCTATTGTTGACCCGATCAATAAAGTGCCCGCAGCGCTCGAAAAGTTGTCCCGTCCGTTTCCTTCAACGTATCCCCGGATCAACGGACCATCTGGAACACCACATCATCAATATATGAAAGTTAACTGTGCGTAAGAGAAGAATAGAGATAACATCAAGATTTATACATGAGCGCTCGTTCTTGACTTTTCTCAGCTGACTCTGAACCGCGCAGTAGGGGATATGGTTTAAAGACAAAGGGCGGTCGCTTGAGCAATCTTCTAAAATGAGCTGCCAGGAACTACGCGAAATACCCATTCTATGAAGTGAATGGACAGGCACACCAAAAAGAGTATTTTTAGACAATAGCAACCACAGTTTTGGCAAACAAGGCAGCCACAATATTACTCGGGGAAATGTCAGCCAATCTGGGGGCATCGACTAGAATACCAGCAATACCTAGAGCCCTAGACACCTACCATGATACAACCAAACATTATAAACTATAGAAAGCGTTATACACCCCTACCTCAAAGAGACCTCACTAAGGATTAAAAGGTAGTGCGAAGACGTCTCCAAACTAAATCTCACCTCAACACAGTAGTACTATCCGCGTATACCCGGACAGACTCAAGCTGGAGTGCAGCAAATGCAGCGACAAAGCCACCGTACAGCAGATGTTCGAGACAACCCCGCAGTTCACCAATTGAACATCTCCTCTGAACACCTCAGGAGCTCACATAACTGGAACCGTGGGAGACCTTGCTGCTCAGCCATTACCCAGGATCTCACCTCCTGGCCACGGCCAAGGACCAAAGGGTTTCCGCCAGCATCGGCTGAATGTCACCTAGCAATGTCTACCTGTGTTAACAGCCTTAAAGCATGGAGCGAGAAAGCCCTATGGACGCGCAAAACAAGCTTCTTTCGTGCACACACGGAGCAGAGGCATACAAATGAGAAGAGCTAGTCGGCCTGCCCAGTCAGTTACGTGGAGCCGCGTGGAGAAAGGCCTGTCCTCTAGCGTCCGCCGCTCCACTTTACAATCCTTCAGTTCCCTACCCCTTGCAAAGTAGAATTCTATCACTCAGAGTCAAGGGATACTTAGTAGCTTCAATCCTGGATTTCCTCTTTCTTGACTTGATGTCCGATGAGACACCTTAAAGCAGAAGAGATGTAGCTCACACTGCGATAGGAAAGAGGAGACAAGAAGAAAGGGTGAAAAGAGAGAATAAAGAGGAAATATTTTAGAGCTTCATTTCTTTTTGATTCCGGGACCGCTTTTCTCATTCCCACAGTGCCGTGTTTCCGATGCGGTGGTGACGGTGAACGTCGCGTCAGTGGGCTGCGCCCTTGAGCATCGCCTACGATTAACAGGAGGCAGATCTCGCCGGTTCCATCCTGAATAGGACGCTGTCCGAAAATATCCCAGTGCCCAACAGACTCCTTTTACTCAATCAAAGAAAATTAACGTCGCGTCTTGATTTAGCCTTGGTTTGGCCTCGAGGAGCAATTATAGAAAACGTTTGTGTGTTTCTGAGACAGCTTGCGAAGAAACATTTGTTCTGTAAGAGTACGTTCAGTCTGAGGTCGGTGTTCTGGTCGAACGTTTCACTAGCGCGTCAGCCTCTTGCGTCTTCTTCTTTGTCAGCCGTCTTCATCGTAGCACGCGCCTTTTTGGAGGGTTTTTGCGGCGTTGGCATTCCTGCCATGCGCGGACGTAATGACGCACGAAGCGGCACATACCCTGCCAGTAATAGCGGAGGCGAAGACGAGTGTACGTTTTCAACACTCCGGCGTGGACACACTGAGGATCGGCGTGAAAAGCGGCGCATATTTCCGAACAAAAGTACCGAGGAATGACAAAGAGCCACTTGCGTCCGTCGGAAAGGTAGTTTCGGCGTAAAGCATGCCGTAGCGGATGGCAAAAGGACGAACTTGGCGGCGAAGCGTTCGAGAAGCTGGGCGCAGAGAAGGTGTAGATAGAAGCGTGAGAAGAGAAGCGATCCAAGGGTCTTGCCTTTGTTCATTGGGCATGTCGGCAATTTCTAGTGAAGATGAGTCACCTATGGTGATAGCTGTCGAGTCAGAGCCGCATTGAAGAGGTGACCTAGACAGGGCGCCAACATCAGAATGCTTACGGCCAGACCGGTAGGTGACCTGAATGTCGTACTCTTGTAAACGGAGGGCCCAACTAGCAAGACGGCCGGATGGGTATTTAAGGGTGGACAACCAGCAAAGTGCGTGATGATCGGTAACAACAGAAAAGGGACGACAGTAGAGATATGGGCGGAACTTTCCAATGGCCCAAATGATGGCCAAGCACTCTTTTTTGGTTGCAGATTAATTTTTTCTGCCTTTGTTAAGGTGCGGCTGGCGTAAGCAACAACGTACTCTGGGTAGCCGGGCTTTCGTGTGCAAGGACAGCGCCGAGACCTACACCGCTGGCATCAGTGTGAACTTCGGTAGGCGCCGCAGGGTCAAAATGGCGGAGAATGGGAGGCGACACTAGAAGGCGTCGAATCGTCCAAAAGGCCTCATCACAGTCGGACATCCAAGACGAAAGAATGGCGTCACCTGCAAGGAGCTCAGTCAGCGGCGAGATGATCGAAGCGAAATTGCGGACGAAGCGACGAAAATACGAGCACAACCCGATAAAACTACGCAGCTCCTTTAGGGAAATTGGACGTGGAAACTCAGCTACTGCACGGAGTTTTGCAGGATCTGGACGAACACCGTCTTTCGAAACAACGTGTCCCAATATAGGAAGCTGGTGAGCCCGAAGCAGCACTTTTTCAAATTTAGTTGCAGGCCGGCATCAGTCAAACACTTTAGCACATGGTCGAGACGATCCAAATGTGACGTAAAATCTTTTGAAAACACAACATCGTCCAGGTAACAAAGACAGTCATGCCACTTGAGTCCGCACAGAATTGGGTCCATCATGCGCTCGAAGGTGGCCGGTGCTTTGCACAATCCAAACGGAATGACGTTAAATTCATAGAGGCCGTCAGGTGTCACAAAAGCGGTTTTTGGTCGATCGTCAGCTGCCATGGGTACCTACCAGTAGCCCGAGCGGAAGTCCAGAGATGAAAAGAATTCGGCACCTTGAAGGCAATCGAGAGCGTCATCAATGCGTGGAAGGGGGTACACGTCTTTTCGCGTTATCTTGTTGAATCGCCTGTAATCAACGCAGAAACGGATAGAGCCATGCTTTTTCCTCACGAGAACAACTGGAGAAGCCCAAGGGCTGTGCGAAGGCTGGATGACGCCACGCTGAAGCATGTCATAAACGTGCTCGGGGATAACTTCAGGTTCTGCAGCCGATACGCGATAAGGGCGCTGGCGTACCGGGGCGTGCGTACCGGTGTCAATGCAGTGAGTGACAACGGATGTACGCCCCCAAGATTTCTGAGGAGAGTTGAATGAGGAACGGAAGCGCTGAAGTAAGCTGACGAGCTGGTCGCGTTGATCTGCGGGAAGGCTGGCATCAAGACAGCCAGAAAAATCTGCAGTGAAGTTGTCGTTGTGTACAGAAGCAGGCAAGTCAATAGTATCGAGCTGAAGTGGGGCTGGGTCTTCTGAGACGGAATATGTCATAGCGTCATCAAAGAGCTCGACATGACCAAGACGTTCTCCACGAAGAAGCGTTGATGGACAAAGCAACGGGTTAGAGATGTACATGGCGCTGTAGCCTCCACAGAAGGTCAGAAGGATGAACGGCAGGACTAAGCAATGGCGACGATTAGCGGCATGCGTCGGAGTGAAAAGAACAGTCGAATCGGAAAAGCAGGCGGAGGAAACGGGCACGAGGACGGTAGAGCAGGCGGGGATGTCAGCATCTTCGGCCACGGTTATCTTATCGACGTGGAGCGGTGTGTCGGACGAGGCAGCAGGTGAAAGCGGAGACAATTCGATGCTGGCTCGGGCACAATGAATAATCGCATGATGACTGGTGGGAAAGTCGCAACCCAGAATCAGTTCGTGAGAGCAGTGAGACAGCACAAGAAATTCGACGACGTGCAAAACATCCTGAATAACAATTCGAGCTGTGCACGCGGCAAGAGGTTGAATGCGAGGTGAGCTGGCAGTTCGGAGAAAAAATTTCGAAACAAGCGTCGTAACTTTACGAAGTCGGCGGCAAAGGTTGGCACTTATAACAGACACAGCGGCGCCAGTGTCCACAAGCGCGAGTACTGCGACGCCATCAACAAACACTTCGATAGCGTTGGCCGGGGAAGACAGAGGACTTGCACAAGTAGAAGAAAACGCAGTTCTTGCCTCCGAAAATGCGGCCGTTAGTTTTCTTTCGGGCCAGCAGGAGAGCGACGGCCCAGCGGCGAGAGGGAATGATGGCGGGGAGACGGCGATCGACGAGAGGAGTGGGAGGAGCGGTCAGGATAAAATGAGTCGGTAGAAGTGCCAGCAGCGACAGGCAGATGGGAAGGTTCATAGTTTGAACTGTAGTTAGAACTGTGCAGGTGGGGGCCATTGCGGTACGGCTGCGCGCGCTGGCGACAAAGCCGGGCGACGTGGCCAGGAACGCTATATGAATAACAGATTGGGGCGGTTGTCGGAGGTCCGCCATGGATTGTTCACCCGACGTCGAGGAGGCAGATAAGGGCGGGGCGGAGGTGGTGGTGGTGGCGGTAACTGCGCAGCATACGCGACAGGGCACGGTGATGGTCTGGCGGTGACAGCGGCGTACGTTAGCGGGGCTGTCACAGGCGTAAGTTGAGAGCTTGGCGGTAAAACTTCTGCAACTTGCTCCTGATGGTGCGTCGTAGTGCAGGATCTAGAGATGGGGTGGTTGCAGCAGAAAGAGGGAGGAGTGACAGTTGGCGAGCCACTTCCTCCCGTGTAAAAGCCTTGATCTCGGGAAGGAGGGAAGGCGGTTCAGATGCGAGGCCGCATGCTGTCGGAGGCGGGAATAACCGATCGTTCATGACAGAACGTCGAGTAGAAGCTCGTTGCCTCCTGAGGACGTCGTAACTGAATCAGTTACGACGTCCTGAATCACTTCAACGATGGTTTGCGAGTTTCTGGCCGTCAACATGTGAAACCCATCGTCAGAGATTCCCTCCAGGATTTTGGTGATTTTGTCAGCTTCGGACATAGATGGATAAACACGTTTGCAAAGATCCACAACGTCCTCTGTGTAGCTGGTGAATGTTTCGTCAGCAAGCTGAGCGCGGGATTCGAGGCGTTGTTCGGCGCGGAGTTTGCGCACGGCGGGGCGCCTGAACACCTCGGAAGAGCTTGTTTTAAAGGCCGACCAGGTGGGCAGGTCGGGCTCGTGGTTGCGAAACCATAAATTGGCCACGTCTGTGAGGTAGAAGACCTTAGCCAACTTGGTGGTATCGTCCAACTTGTTGTAAGCGCTTACGCGTTCATATGAGGATAGCCAGTCATCCGCAGCCTTGTCATCTGCGCCACTGAAAAAGTTGGGATCCCGCTGGCGAAGCCCACCAGAGCACAGGATGGTAGGCGGAGCGGTGAGAGCAGTCGAGCATGGTGTAGCGGTCTGGCTTGCTGCCTCAGTCATAGCGGATGGCGGAGTGAGTGTGCTACTGCGAAGCTCCAGCGTGAGAGGAGGGAACGAAGAGCAGCCTCCACCAAATGTAAGAGTACGTTCAGTCTGAGGTCGGTGTCCTGGTCGAACGTTTAACTTGCTCGTCAGTCTCTCGCGTCTTCTTCTTTGGCAGCCGTCTTCTTCGTAGCACGCGCCTTTTCGACATATGCTTGTCGTCTTTGTCACCGTCGACAGTCACCGAGCGTTGGTTTGACACTACACTTCATATTTACCGCTCTCCTGAGCTTTTCGTGGCGTGCATGGTGTAGGAAATTTGTTACCACTCATCGGATATAGCCATTTCTCACCGTCGGCAGGCCCCGTGCGTTGTAGATTTAGAACAAAAACATGCCAAATGTTTTAAAAAATTTTGCTCTCAGTGTCACGTAGACAAAGCGACTCAACCTTGTCAGCCAACCCTGGGTAATCTTAGAACAAAAGAGTGGTTTGTAAAGATAGAAATCACGCAATGTGTGATGATCCAGTTTGAGGAGGTTGCAAGAGCATTCTTTCGTGATAAAGAAAGGATTCTGCTCCTTGGCTGAGTTGTGGGAGGGAAACACCCACATTGAGAGAAACGTGCCGCCGCCGAAGGAATACTTGTTCAACAGAATGTTTGTTTGATACCCATTCTTTGATCGAGTATTCTTACGGTGTTGTCACTAAACTCGTCACAAATATGTTTTGTGGGCCGAAGCAACTGTGGCGCTTCTCTCTTGACACACGAAGCGCCCTGTGGCAGAAGGAAGAAAAGAGCGAGTGAAAGAATGAAAGAAGATAATAAAAGCTGTGGGAACGACTTCCACCTCCTGAGATTGTCAAAGTGGATGTGCATCACACAGTACCCAGGAGATGTCCTCTTCGTATACTTCACAGACCCGTCGAGCCAGACCCGTCCGTTGGAATACGTCACGAGGGAAATAATACAGGTGATTCTTCCTGGCGTCTGAGGCGTTTTTTATTGTTTCAAGTGATCTGATGCAGTTTCTTCCATTCTATGCCAGGCAATTTTCACAAATGATGTCCTCGGGCTTTTTCGATTATATTTTTGGAGGGTATGAAAATTGTGCATTTCGGAAATGAACTGCCGGGCATGACGGGCGCTTAACATTTTTAGCTATTTCGCTGCAGCACCAAAACCTTGTTGATCACTTGCAGTCCTTGTCCTTCGAAATACAATAAAGAAGCGATACAGAGATGATTATTGTTGTAATAATTATGAGTATCGACCACCACGGGCCATATACGCACGTGGAAATATTGATAACTCGCTACTAATTACCGCGAAGCGTCATAATCCGCTCGTGAATGCGGTGGGGAATTAGACCACCAAATAGATTACGAAAACGTTTACTACTGGGAGATTGCAGTCTCCAGTGAAAAACGTTATTGGGTCAAAATAATGCTCCTCCTCAACATTTTAAAGATTGCAGTGGTGAGTCGGACACGCGGTAAATAGTGCACGTGCAGAAGAAATTTTCCTTAGATCTCAGAGTGAGTAGTCAGGGGTGCGCAAGTTTCCCGTGCAAGATGCTTCTTGCAGATGCCTCTTTGAAACTATATGCAGCCAAAGGAGCGATGGTAGCTTGAATGAAGGTCCGGCGACGACGACGGAGTGAGTGTGCCGCACACGCCAGAACTCAATTTCGAAAAGTTAGCATTCGGGGCAACTCGAGGAGCTTGGTTTCTCAGGGTGTCCTTATCGTAAGCGGAGGATTGCATCTCTTCGTAATGGCCGCCAAGGACAGCAGGCAACGCAGCTGAGCTGGTGTGCTCGTAGTCCTAAAACTTTTCAACTAGCTGCTTTGCAAATGGGCTCGAGCCCCAATGCTCAGGCGCCCCTGGACATAATGCGCCGACCGTGTGGGTGGTCTCTGTGTACCCAATCTGATTGATGGAGGAGGTACTTGTGGTAAATGTTTTTCGTGTTTCTGTATGCTTGTAAAGATTCGTTTTCTTCTGAAAAGCAAAAAATACCCTGGTCAGCATAAACAAAAATTTGACGCGCCGATCATAGCATGCGCGTGCGAATGGGTCATCTTGAGGTTTTTTGGAGACGACCGAGCCAGACGATCGAATTGGGCGGAGAGGGCGACGGATGGCTTCCAAGATTCTGTCGCCTGCTCTATAGCGATGCACAGAGGTGCCCTGATCTGGCTTCATTCCACTAGATTCCGACCATTGAACGAATGGCGAGATTTTCAGTTTTTTAAGCGGGTTGTTCATGACGACCGAACGTGAACAACTTTCAACGGACGTGTACAGTTTGAAGAAAGTGCCTCCTTTCTTCTCATCGCTTTGCATCGCGGAGTCAATGAGCTTCCAAGAATGAAGAATAACGAACAGGTTTCTCCATAAAATAACTCCACCACCCCTCCACAGCCCCAAGTGGCAGTGATCGCAACAGACATCTGCTCAGTTCCATTTAAATACTTCTCCATATCGGCCCCACTGTTCAATTTGTTCATACTCTGCGATGTTCTAAGTTGCAGTCGAAAGGCGCAGCTAGCTGCCGCTGGCACTGTCGGCAGGGGGAGGAGGAGGAGGAGGAAAGGCTGGGAGGTTAACCCTGTAAAAGAAACTGGTTTGCTACCCTGCACTGGGGGAAGGGGTTGAGTGGATATAAAAGTTGTGAGAGAGGGATGGGTGAAGTTTCAGTTAGTACAGTACATCACAGACGTTCCGCGTCTGTCAGGCTGCTCACAAATAAGCGCCTCTCGCAGAGAAATTTATTACGCTGATTCGGTGCCCTCTTAACTGATAGTTTGTGCGGCAGCTTCAGCTGTTTCCATTACAGCAAAGACGCCGGTGAGCCGGAACGCGTCATTGTCGCTATAGCTAAAATTCGCTTCGGCTATGCTCCGACAGCTCGAGCCGGGAAATGTGTTTTTGTCGAGTCATTGGGCTATAGTTAGGTTCAACAATGTCCGGACTGGATTGTACTGTAAGTTCAAGTACCTATTTTTTAATATATATCTAACATTAACGTCCAACTAAACTGCCTAAGACACCATTACCCAACAGCAATCAACGCCAGTTACCTCAGTTAGACGGGAGAGAACTCCAGCCTGTGTTGTCTCCGTCCCTCCATTCTGGTCTTTCTGGCCTTTTAATTTACTGTGTCCCACCTACTGGTCTGTGGTCATACTATTTTAAAAAGTATAGTACTTCTGCGCGTCTAAAATCATCAGCCTAATTCGAAAGAGGCAGTACTATTCTGGTTTCCCATAAAAGCGGACTTAATTGACCTCGGTCATCTAAACCGAAAAAATCACAAGAGAAAACGAAAACAAGGCAGGCTGCCTTGATCATTGATAGCGTCTTATTGCCATATTTCGTTGGTTTACTAATATAGCATTGTAGGGAACAAACTAAAAGAATAAATTATTTCTATGCTTAAAAAGGGACAATAAAACTATCAATTGAACATAGAATGATTATTGTATTTCACTGTCCATACCTGAAATTATAATTCCTCCACATTTGAGCTCTTTCGATGCGGTAGATAATTTTAAGGTAAATTCTATTTATTATTTCGCAAGCAGCTCGGTGGTTTGGCCCCAATTTGCTGCTGACGTCACAACGGCATATCATCCCCATGTCATCTGCTATTCGCGGTGTCGGTTGCACACTTGCTTCCACGCCTTGGACGGTGGTCGCTGAGAGCTTTTTATTCTTCAGCAAAAAGATTTTTTTTATTTCCATATACCCTTTTTTTTTAAGAAGCGTTCACTAAATATGGAACCATATGATCCTCGAATTGTTTTGGGCTTCCGTCCAGAGATTTTCAAGGAGGACGAAATCGATGGGCTCATGCTGTATATTTAAGCATAAAATCAGAAGCAAACAATCATTTTGACACGTACACGGTGATTAAGGATACCAATGATAGCAGGGGGTAGCCCAGACACAACAACACAGCAGCACAGACGCAAACGTGCAAGCGACACTTTGTCGTCCTTTTCAACTCCGTCCTCCTTTCACACCTCAGTCATGCACCACCTGGTAACGCTAGGTGGCATTACCCCCTCCTTCCGAAAAAAAATGAGAAGGGCCGGTAAAAACGGTGTGAAAAGCAAGAGAGTGGTCACAGCGGGTGGCCATACGCTATCGGTGGTAGAAAGCTAAACATTTCGACGGCTTCAGTCGCAGAATGTGCACAATGTCCGACGTTTTGGTTGTGTGGCACCGTCTGGGATAACTTCATAACTGAGGTCACTCACACGGCGCAACACTTTGTACGGCCCGAAGTAGCGGGAAAGGAGTTTCTCTGACAAGCCTGGACGGCGGACTGGTGTCCATATCCAGACTTGGTCTCCAGGCTTGTAGTCAACCTGGCGGTGCCGGAGGTTGTAACGGCGCGCGTCAGTGGTTTGCTGCTGCCCAGTGGGCACACGGGTGAGCTGGCGGGCTTCCTCAGCGCAGATGCCATATTGCTGGGCATCTGAGGATGGCTGGTCGTCATCTGGGCACGGGATCATGTAATCGAGCATGCTCTGAACTTCGCGTCCGTAAAGAAGTCGAAATGGTGTGAAGCGCGTTGTCTCTTGTAAGGCTGTATTATACGCAAATGTGACGTACGGCAGCACCTCGTCCCAGGTCTTGTGCTGCACATCGACGTACATTGCCAACATATATCGCAATCGTCTTATTCAATCTTTCTGTAAGGCCATTGCTTTGTGGATGGTACGCTGTGGTCTTGCGATGGGTCGTGTAACTAAGCTCAAATATGCGGTCGATCAGCTGTGAATTGAATGTTGTCCCTCTGTCGGTAATGACGTAGGAGGGGGCGCCATGCCGCAAAACTATGTTATGCATGAAAAACTCTGCTACTTCGGAAGCTGTGGCAAGAGGGATTGCCTTTGTCTCAGCGTATCGAGTCAGGTAGTCAGTAGCGACTACTATCCATTTGTTTCCGGCCTGCGACAAAGGGAAAGGGTCAAGGAGATCCATTCTAATTTGGTCGAACGGAATGCGGGGTACTTTAACGTGCTTGAGAAATCCAGCAGGCTTCTGGGGCGGTGTTTTACGGCGCTGGCATTCGCGACAGCTTCGTATATAGCGTTTCACAGCTGCGGAGAGTCCTGGCCAGTAATACATGTTGCGCACTCGAGCAAGAGTCCGTGAACAACCCAAATGACCAGACGTCGGTTCATCATGGCAAGCAAGGAGAATATCCTCACGGAGCTCGTATGGCACTACCAGAAGGTAAGTTCTGTCTTGGCCCTGCGAGTTTCTTTTATACAAGACGCCTTGCCGTATGCAGAAGGAACCAAGGTGCCGAGATAGGTGTCGAGGCAGGTTCGTATCAGGCCCTTCCAGATAATCGATGAGTGGAAGGATGTCTGGATCAGCTCTTTGTCGATCCCTGAGCTCAGATGCACTGAGGGCTCCTAGAAAACCGCTATCGTCATCGGCTGTAGTATCGCCAGTGTCAGCGGGTGCTCGTGACAGCGTGTCGACGTCTTCGTGTTTGCGGCCGGACTTGTAAACAATAGTTATGTCAAACTCCTGAAGCCGTAAACTCCAGCGTGCAAGTCGTCCAGATGGGTCTCGCAGATTTGCCAGCCAGCACAAACAATGATGGTCCGTGACGACTTTAAATGGCCGGCCGTAAAGATAGGGGCGAAACTTCATAGTAGCCCGTACGACCGCCAGGCATTCCTTTTCTGAGGTGGGTAGTTCATTTCGGCACGAGAGAGAGTGCGGCTAGCTTAGGCTATTACTCGCTCAAACCCATCTTGATGCTGAACAAGGACCGCGCCAAGACCGATACTACTGGCGTCGGTGTGCACCTCAGTGTCAGCCGCTTCATCGAAGTGCGCCAGAACAGGAGATGTTTGAAGGCGCTCACGAAGCAAAGAGAAGGCCATCTGCTGCTCAGAGTTCCACACAAAGGAGGTGTCCTTCCTTGTAAGGCGTGTCAGAGGTTCTGCGATCTGAGAAAAGTCCGCAATGAAACGCCGATAATATGCGCACAGGCCGAGGAAGCGCTGAACAGCCTTCTTATTAGCTGGAACGGGAAATCGTGCGACGGCAGCAGTCTTATCGGGATCCGGGCGCAGCCCATCAGCGCTTACCACATGGCCGAGGAACTTGAGTTCTGTATACCAGAAGTGGCATTCCTGGGGCTTCAGCGTGAGATCAGCAGAACGGAGGGCTTCCAGGACAGCTCGAAGGCGTTCGAGGTTGTTGGTCAAATGTTTCGGAAAAAACAACTACGTCTTCCAAGTACACAAGACAGATCTGCCACTTGAGGCCAGTGAGGACGGTGTCCATCATCCTTTGGAATGAGCTGGGGCAGAGCACAATCCAAATGGGAGTACTTTGAATTCATATAGGCACATAAAAATCAATATGTCCAATGTTTCCCTCTGTCGTATGCGCCCCTACTATGAGAGGGGTTAGAGTTGTGTTGCTGATTCCTCAAGCTATTGCTCATCGCTCTTTCGGTCCAAAAACGAAGAGTAAAACCAAAACACGCATACAGTGATGCGTGAGCACACCTTGAAACATTAGAGAAGCAGACAAAACTTTTTAACGAAGCGGTACCTCTTGGGATGCTGTTATGTGCACGTGTTAGTCAAACTTAATTATTTTCGGCAGGTAAAGCGTTTCTGCAAAACTATCTTTCATGTGGCCACTGCTAGCGCAAGAAAAGATGTGACAGAGACGCCGCTTCAGTCCCATCATCGCAAAACCAAATGCAATTCGAATACACTTCATTGCCCGAACCGGGCAAGAGCCTCTCAGCAGCCGCCGTCACCGTTTCGCCTCTCCCACAGCCGCGCGCGTGCGACAACGCCCGACTGCCGAGCCTAACCTTCCGTATCTCTAGTGCAAGTCCAGCAAATGACTCGTGGGATCTTCGACATAAACCTACACCATTTAATTTTTAGTGTGTGAGCCCTAACCTCCCGCAGGAATGCGCCGTTTCGCGGATTACGGCAGTGTCCCCAGCGTGTTTATTTAAACAGGTTTTGTATATAACTGGATGTATGCTGCAATTTCACACGGCGTAAAATTCAAGCTGAACTAGCAATACCAAAACATTAGCTGGGGTTTAGCTTTAGTTAAACCCGGCAGGTTGCGTAAGCAAAGCCGACGTAGCTTCCTCTTTCTGTTATTTCTTTTTCTTTTTCTTTTCTGCTTCTGCTGCCCGGCGTGGCTACCGACCGGGTTTACCCGACGGCTTGAAGAGGGGCTCCATCAACGGTCGCTCTAATGGTCAAACGTGGCTACCGGCCGGGTTTACGCGACGGCCTTCAGCAATAAAAGTCAATTTTTTTCGCACCAGTTGTGTTGCGTCGGGGCCTAGGCTGCCTCCAAGAAGGGGAAACAAGGCTCACGCGTCACCCGTCCACGTGAGGTGCCCGTTTTTTCACGAAGTGCCGGATATTTATAGGACACAGACAACGTCACAGATGACGACCCAATCCACATTCAAGACGCAAGTACAATCACAATTCAGAGAAGAGAAACCTGAAGAGGTCAAAGCAGAAACTAGGACCGAATAGATAGAAATCCACGATATAACATATTCTGCCTACGTTGGAGGGAAAAGGTAGAATTACACTGTCATTTTATATTGCACAAGGGAAAAAAAAGTTTTAATTTAGAAATCGTACAATACATGGCAGGTAAACGCGTGTAGAGAAAACACAGAGCAATCATTTTCTCTGTGTAGAGAAAACACAGAGAAAACACAGCAAACATGCTCTCCCTCTCCTCGTACACAAAAAGCATCTGGTCAGTCAGCTGCACACACAGTCCACACACTCACAGTCCGGGCATGCACTAGGCGGCGGCCACGGGGGCGGACCCCGTCCAGCGGAAGTCTCCAGCGGCACCGCACAACCACTGCTGCCAAAGAACAGGGGGTATTGAGAGCTTGAAAAAAAAATTCACATTAGAATAACTCAGCGCACTGCTCTGGCGAGAGCGCTGCACTTTTTTTTTTTCACTGGAAATGATTGTTGGATAGCGTTCCAGGTTAGCAACACCAGAGTCGCAAGAGAGTGGTAAAGAAAAAGTAGAACTAGGTAGGCTTCCTCGTATAACGATACGGCTGGCTTACGCGGCATACTGCTCAGTGTTCCGTGTCTTCAAAACTACTGGCACTCTCTGGGTAGGTTTTAAAGGTGAATTACATGCGGTCGTGGCTGGCCTAGTAGGTGAGTGCTGTGAACACCATCTGTCGTCCTTTCTTCATTGACTTGGACCGCCTCGATAGGTAACAGTGATTGTTGCTTTATGTCTTCATCTGCTTCTTTGTTACTATATTGGACTTGGACGGATTTTCTACTCGGAGCTGATGTCCGTGGTGGAGTTGCATTGAAAAAAGATCTTGAAGCAGCTGATCTCTCTAGCGAGCTGTGGCCTGGGATGTGGCGTTACATTCGGATGCAGCAGATTCCTAGGATAGCCTTGTTGAGAGTTCGACGTATGCATTTAAAATCTTGGCGTTCGTGTAGCTGTTTTCGCTGTCGGTAAGCGGGCTCTTGTGGAGAAGAAAGAGCAAGAATGCCTTGGGGCTGACCTCTGATGCAGTGGACAGGTTGACGTACCTTGTCTGATAGGTTGTTCTCATTCTAAGGAATTCTTGCGCATCATGTATCACTTGCCAAAGCGATATTCGATGCAACATAAAAAATAAGTTTGGATCCTTCCAACAAACTCTTTCTCGAATTCTCAGTATAGACACTCCTGCCACGAAGCAATCTCTAAGCATTTTTTCCGCAGACTCGTAGTCGCGTAGTGCTATGGTGTCACGTAAGGCAGCGACGTATTGTGAATTGGACTCGCCTGGTTGTTACTCTCTGTTTTGAAGACGTCTCATTTCCATAACCAAGATAGCTGGTACCTTGAATGCTTGTTGCAGCTGTGCAACAACTTCTTTGTAAACATCTTTCCTAGCATCACCAGCTTCTGTAGACAAAGTAGCAGTGGTCTCGCTTTGAGACACGGCACGAGCAGAGTAGAGTCGTCTACATTCATATCGAAAAGTATATAACAAAAAGCCTCCTTGGTTTTGGTGGTCGCTGCAAACCCGCCTGTCAAACTGAAGTAATGTTAGAAAGTTTCATTCCCCTGACTGAATGGAATTTTCGGACGAATCGGGTGCTCCAGAAACTGGTCGGGTGAGCGAACGCCCGCAAACGGAGTCGAAAGAGCCATGCTGGCCTACCGTAATTGGAAACTTCGTGTATCATTTCAGACCATCCGTCTCTGGAACCGTTGTGATATGAATTCTCGGCAAACGTAAAGAATATTCAGGGCTATCATCAATGCATTTTTAACGCCGAGTTTGTGAGTTCTAACCTCGACAAAACAATGCATGCCGATATTGCACGTGGGAAGTTTGTTGTTAGAAAATACCTGGGAACGTGATAAAAATTGATATAGTGGGAAGTATAGTCCACGGCGAGACACTTGAGGGACGTAGAAAAGCTTTTCTTCCCTTGTCAACCTTTGTTGCAGGACGGTGGCAGCAAGAACAAAAGTCTTAGTTCGTATGTCGTCAGCAATATAAACCTTAGGCGACGCGCACATGGCAACTAGACGCTTGTGTTACTCAAACACTTGCCTCTTCTCGTAGAAAAATTTCACTTGATGAAAATGTTCCACTCATTGTTTTCAGCGGTGAAGCGGACAGCTTGTCAGCGAGGGCCACATATCAGGCGACGATCTCGCTGGGCGGCATGAATAAAACTTGCAGAAAATGAGAAAGAATCTTCGAAGAGGACTACTTTACGTAATCACGGATGCCGTCGGGTAACTTATGTAACTGGGAATGCCCCTATTTCGCTATGCCTCTCCCATAGTCATACGCCAATGTTGCGTCGGGGCCGAAGAGGCAGCTGGGACGCAACGAAACTCACGCTTCGGCCGTCCACGTTAACAACACCCGTTATCCACGAGGGGCCGTATATTTATAGAAGACGGACTACGCCACATATAACGACAAAATCCACATTCAAGACATAAGTACTGTAACAATTTACAGAAGAGAAACGGAAACATTATGAAACCGAAACCAGGGCAGAATCGATATAAATACACGATATAATAAGTTACACCTTTATTTGTTTACGCGCTACAATAGCGTGCAAGAAACACCAAGTATGCTGCGTCCCCTGCCTGCGTCGGGTAGCCACAAGCGGCGCCAACAGCCGCCGGCTGCTCGCCAGACAGTGACACATCGATGCTTCCCGCTCTATGCGCACGTGCTTTGCGATGTAAGGAATCGTCGATTTGTGGTCTCTATTTCCGGAGCTGCACTGAATGGCTATATGCAACCTCTAAAGCTTGTGAATACGCACTCAGTATTAGCCGCAATTGCTGACCCGAACCCCACGTACTCCCTCTACAGGCCTACTCGTCGCGAAACGGGCCGGCAGTTCGCCTCCAGCTGACATTTCTAGCCAAGGTTATTGCTCTTGCGAAGTGAGAACATATCATGTTTGGCTGCTTATTTTCCTTTGGCTAACACAGTTAAACTTCAGACAAGCGTAGCTGTTCATGCCTTTAACTCGTCGGCTATACGTGTCATGTTCTCGCTCGGCCTCCGATCTCACCAAAACAGATCAGGCGACCATCCGCTACTCAGTCCCGCCGGCGTGGCGGCGGCGAAAACTTCACACTGCGACGATAATCGACAACTGGTCAAGCTGGTGTCGTCACCGGTTGAATGCAACAGATCAGAGCGTCAATAAGCTAAGGAACCTAACCATGCCCGCCCACTAACTGTGACCGTGCTTTAACTATGCCGAAGAAAGCCTACCTTACTCTTACAGCTTTTGTGCAGTAACATCTTCATCAAACACTTCTGCATGACGGACGACCACTGTGTATATCGTCCATGGAAGAAGTAGACATGTCCTTTGATATTGCAACCTGCATTGTAGACGACACTCCGCCGTCTATTCTCCTGTGACGTCACACGAGCATTTCTAAATTGCGGTCAGCCTCGGTGGCAGGAGTTTCCCGAATTCGATTTCTATCGTATTTTTTCTGTAATATGCGCCGCGCGCTCGGCACTAAAATTTTGCGAGTAGAACAAAAGTCGCGTATGTTATTTATTAGGGGGTCTCTGAGATGCCTCTTAAGAGGAGAATGGCGAAAGCGTACCCCAGCTTTCCTATCATTTCCCTCTCATCGCTTGCCTCATAGTCTTAACGGTGTTCGTTGCAGGGCCATGTATAATTATAATTCGTTTACAGGAAAGGGAAGGCGCAGTATCTGTCGGACTTTCCCCGGCAATGCGAAACTGGATGGTGCACTATCTATTTTCTCGCGTGTCGTTTCTTGGCGCGCGTTAAAGTCTAGGAATGCTTTTGGCAGAAACGCTAGAAACGAACCACAATACCCCAAATGAAAAGTGCGACTCCTTCGTGTCAGGTCTGCAGAAGTTACCCTAGTCAAAAATACCCTATGAGTCACAATAACCTCATATTCTCATACTGAACTCATACGAAACTCGTACAAATCTCATTCAACATATGAGAAATATACGAGATTTTATGACAATTGTATGAATTGTGGCGTCCACATCTTACGATACATTAGACACCGGCTCCTCATCTATAGGGTGCTAGCCTGCACTAAGCAGAACGGCGCTCTGTAGGCAAACATTATTGTTGCTGGTAGCGGCATGGTCCCTGAAAACAACAACACGAAATTATTTTCCCTCTATATGGTGCGACGACATCCCTTCCAGAGCAGGTGACCGAAGGAGCCCGAATACAACGAGGCAGAGAAGGTACGACACCAAGAAGCTGCAGAGCTAAGCATGCACTGTGGCTCTACAAAAGTATTTGCATGTTGGGGGTTCGCAGCACTGAGACGGGGCTCAATGGGCAATCAGGCTGAATGTGAATTGATTCACTTGCATTGCTGCCCCCATCCGACAAAAAATGGTAGACAGGAGAATTGGCAACGCGAAATTTTAGTGCTCCTCCCTAGACAAAGAGACAGCGAGCTTTACATAAACACAGCGGATCTGTTTCTCAGGCATTTTAGTTTTCCTATGTGGTGAGGCAAATAATTTCAGAGGCATGTATATATGTACAGGAAGAAATTATTGCTCACATTCCGGAAAATATTGATGCCTCAAGAGACACTTCTTTTCGACTCCTTTATCTGTATAACGACGCTTTTCGATATAGAAAAAGACAGGAGGTGTTTTCAGGTGCTGGATCAAAAGCTACTTCTGAAAGTTTAAGTCCTTAAACGACTAACATGATGCTATAACAACGTGTGGAAGCGTGGCGTGGGAGATGAAGCAGTCCTTTTTGGGGAAAAGTAAAATAGAGTAGTTGTTTGTCCTTACGTATACATTGCAGTCGCCCAGTAACAGGACAAGTGTGTGCTTAATGCGAGACGCAGAGGTTTGTGCGACGTCGGATGTGAGCGCTTTAGACGATAGGCCTAACGTGTTTATAGGCTTGCGCTGTTTGACAAGAAAGGAAGTACGCGCAATGAGAAGCGAGGGGCAAAGGAGGGAAGAGGCCCACGAGTGTCCGGCACAGTGGTTGCAATATACATGAGATGCAATCTCTGACACAGATACTAGAGGCGTCAGTTCAGTTCAGGCGTTCAGTGTGTCCGACTCTTCGTGACCCTATGGATCATGTCACGCCACGCTTTCCCGTCTCTCACTATCTTCCTAACATCACATAACTTCATCTGCAGTGCCTCGAGGATGCCATCTAATCATCGCGTTCGCTGCCTACCCCTTCTCCGGCGACCGTCAACCTTTCCCAACATCAAATCTTTCTCCAGCGACTCCTCTCTTCTCATCGGATGACCAAAGTAGCTGAGCTTTAACTTAAGAATTTGACCCTCCAATGAGCAGTCAGGGTTTATGGTCGACAATATCGACTGATTTGATCTTCTGGCAGTCCAAGAAACTCTCAAGAGTCTTCGCCAGCACCACAATTCAAACGCGTCAATTCTTCGGCGGTCAGCCTTTTTCACAGTCCAACTCTCGCATCCATATATCGCAACTGGAAAGACCATAGCACGAGTTATAAGGATCTTGGTTGGCAGAATAATGTCTCTGCTCTTTACTAGGCGGTCAAGGCTAACCATTGCTCTCTTTCCCAGAAGCAGGCGTCTCCTAAATTCATGGCTGCAGTCTTCTTCCGAGGTAGTCTTCGAGCCCAAGAAGAGAAAATTTGTCACAGCTTCCACTTTTGTCCCTTGATGCTCCAGGACTTGATAGGGCAAGACGCCATGATCTTTGTCTTTTTAATGTTCAGTTTAAGCCCAAACTTCTCACTCTCTTCTTGTACGCGCATCAGAAGTCTCTTGAGTTCCACTTCACTTTCTGTCATTAAAGTGGTATCATCCGCATATCTAAGGTTGTTGATACGTTTTCCAGCAATCTTCACTCCAGCTGAAGACCCGTCCAGACCGGCCTTCCTCATGATGCACTCTGCATATAGGTTAAATAGGCAGGGCGACAGTATGCAGCCTTGCCTCACTCCTTTCTCAATCGGAAACCAATCAGTAAGACCATGTTCAGTTCTGACTGTGGCCTCTTGCCCTTCATACAGGTTTCTGAGGAGACAGATGAGGTGAATTGGAACTCCCATCTCTTGGAGAGCTTGCCACAATCTGCTGTGATCTACGCAGTCAAACGCTTTCGCATAATCAATAAAGCAGAAGTAGATGGGTTTCTGGAACTCTCTTGCTTTTTCCATGATCCAGCGGAGGTTGGCAATTTGGTCTCTAGTTCCTCTGCCCTTGCGAAACCCAGCTTGCACGTCCGGAAGCTCCCGATTCACTTACTGCTGTAGCCTACCTTGGAGGATTTTCAACATCACCTTGCTAGCATGCGAAATAAGCGCGATCGTGCGGTAGTTGGAACAATCTTTGGCACTGCCTTTCTTTGGAATGGGGATGTAAACTGACCTCCTTCGATCCTGTGCCCACTGCAGGGTTGTCCAAATCTTCTGACATAATGTATGCAGAGTGTTAACAGCGTCGTGGTTGAGGTTTTGAAGCAACTCAGCTGGAATACCATCAATTCCGCTAGCTTTGTTCTTAGCAAACTGGCTAAGGCCCATTCAACTTGAATCTTCAGAATTCCCGGCTCGAGATCAGTAGTCACAACCGTCTTATGTTGGGTTTGCACATCCGGGTCCTTCTTGTACTGTTCTTCTGTGTATTCTTGCCACCTCTTCTTTATTTCTGAGGCTTCAGTGAGGTCCTTGCCTCGTTTGTCCTTAATCACATCCAGCTTAGCACAGAAGCTTCCTTTGATACCTTTGATTGTCTTATACAGAGCTCTTGTGTTCCTTAATTGGCTGTTGTCCTCAACTGCTTGGCACTGTATGTTCAGGAAGGCATTCTTATCTGTCCTTGCTATTTTCTGAAAATCCGCATTGAAAACCATGTATCTTTCTCTTTCCCCCATAACTTTTGCCATCCTCCTTTCCTCAGCTATTTGCAAAGCCTCTTCAGACAACAAGTTTGCTTTCTTGCATTTCTTTTGCTTTGGAACTACCTTAGTAGCAACTTCTTGTACTATATCACGAACATCAGTCCACATCTCTTCGGGCTCTTTGTCTTCTGGATCTAATTCTTGAAATCGATTCCTCACTTCCACAGCATATTCTTATGGAATTTGATCCAGATCATACCTGAAAGGCCTTCTAGTTTTCTGCGTTTTCCTCAATCGAAGCTTAATTTTGGCAACAAGAAGCTGATGATCGGTGCCACAATCGGCCCCAGGCCTTGTTTTTACTGCTTGTACAGCGCTTCTCTATCTCTGCCGGCAAATAATATAATCGATCTGATTTCTGTACAGACCGTCCGGTGAAGTCCATGTGTACAGGCGCCTCTTGTGCTGTTGAAAATTAGTATTCGCTATTGTCAGGTTGTTTTCTTGACAAAACTCTACTAGCCTCTGCCCAGCTTCTCTTGGCTCACCAAGACCGAACTTGCCTGTAATTCCGGATATTTCTTCACTCCCTACCTTAGCATTCCAGTCTCCTATGAGAAAAACGACGTCTGATGATGGGGTGCGGTCTAAAAGGCATTGTAGGTCCGCATAAAATCTCTCAACGTCAGCTTCTTCAGCAGTAGTGGTCGGTGCATAGACTTGGATTACTGTTATGTTCAAAGGGTGACCTTGGATCCGAAGTGACATCATTCGGTCGTTTTTGGGGTTGTACCTTAGCACTACTTTGCCCATTCTTCTGTTTACTATGAGAGCGACCCCATTCCTTCTCTTGGATTCGTGCCCACAATAAAAAACATTATGGTCGCCGGAGTTAAATTCTCCTATTCCGGTCCACTTGAGCTCGCTGATGCCCGAGATATCAATGTTCAATCTGTACATTTCTCGCTTGACGACATCCAGTTTACCTTGCGTCATAGATCTTACATTCCATGTTGCAATGTGATATATCTCCTTGCAACATCGGACTTTCCGGTCGCTTCCCGACACATCCACAACTGAGCGTCCTTTTGGCTTTAGCCCAGCCGCTTCATTCGTCCTGGAGCTGCTAGGAATCGCCCTTTGTCATCCACAGTAACATGTGGGACGCCTTCCAACCTGGGGGGCTCATCTTCCGGCGCCATACCATTGTGGTATTGTGACTGGCCATAGGGTTTTCTTGGCAGGAAATACTGGAGTGGATTGCCATTACCTTCTCCAGTGAACCACATTTTGTCAGAACTCTCTGCCGTGACCTGTCTATCTTGGGTGGCCCTACACAGCACAGCTCACGACTTCATCGAGCTTCGCAAGCCCCTCCGCCACGACAAGGCAGTGATCCATGAAGGGGACTAGAGGCATACCAGTGATTATAGGCTCAACGCGACCACTCCGACTCCCACACCCTTATTCTCCACCAATTTCCACCTCACAGTTCCAGTTTGCCTCTCCCGTCACTACTTTCTCCACACTCTGCAGCCGCATTCTCCTCCACCATTACTCATTCCCGCCACGTTTAGTGTCAATATATCTTCGCTCCCATATCTTCATGCTTTCACGCCAGGCACCTTTGTGTATTTCCTCGTAACACCATCCTGAAGTTGTGCGTTATTCGGCACTCGGAACGACCTCTTACTTCCACGGTAGCCACGGGTTTTTCCCATGGTAGCCACGTCTCGGCTGCGCATTTCTAAGCTCTAGTCCTACCCCCCAAGACACTGAGCCACCCATCTCCACATCATATCTTCTTTCTTCTTACATGTGCTAAGGAGAGGCCCGTCTCTACCCTCTTCTACCAGGTACAATTGCATCTGGCGTTTCTACCTGCTACTGCATGCCACGGATTCCAGATGGCGTGTTACGACATAGACTACAGCGCAGAATCCAGCCACTGTCGCATAAGGTCTGCACTCCTAAACCAGAAGAATAATTTATTAGGCGCCGTACTCAATTTCTATTCGGCATGCTAGCTCATATTAAGGACACCTGCGAGTGAGTTGCAACAATCGACGTGACCTGCACGCTCGCACTCGCATGCATGAATGGTGAAGTCGTCGGATGTCGTTCGGAGTGCAGCATATTACTAATGAAATTCATCCGCATCTCTTACTACATTCAATGGCTTTACAAGCTCATCGAACCGAGAAAATATCATTATGCCTCATGTTAACAAAAACAAAAAGGGAAGAAGCCTGAGGTGCTTAATGAAATGATCGATTACGCAGCGCCTCTTGTTTTCGACAGAGGTTGACGTAAGCAGCTTCGACGCCGAACTGGGGGAACGCGTCGGTACTTTTCTTGTCTTATGAACGGGTGATGTTTTTGCAGTTGATTTACTATTTGCCTTTTCCTGTTTCAATTGCACCCCTGATTTATTCTTTATGTGAAGGGCTCTCCTTTTAACCACACTGATGTGATTCCAGTGGTGATCTTTTATGTTATATAGGTTATAAGTCCAGGAAGGACCAGTCACAGATCACGCCTCACAGCAGTCAATTTCTAATATGTTCCTTGGGCCAGCCGAAAAATTTGCAGTCCTGCAACTAATGATGGACTTCGGGAGATTGGTTGATCAGCAATAAAACGGATGCAAACATTTAAGAAAACGCAGCTGAAACCTTGAATGCCATCGCATTCTTTTTAAAACATCCTATGCACATTCAATTATTTTGAAGCGATGACTCACTGCACCAGGTAAATCAGTCATTGTGCAAGCCTATTTGACCTTCAAGTGACCGTGACAATTTTAGCTTTTCTTGATTATAAACCAAATGAGAATCGAAGCACTGTGTTACGTAAGGCGGTTCTTTGCGTGGCACAAAATTTAACCTTCATATGACCTTGACCTAATTAACCGTTGGTCTGCACAATTTTGTGGAATCCCCCAAAAAGTATCCAGTGCCTTGCTTTGCCCAGAACGTAAAAAAAATTACAAGGGTTAAACCCTGTTGAACCAAATATTGAGCCAAAGGATTAGCTGCGGGTGACCAAGCGTTCTTCTTCTTCTCTTTTTCTTCTTCCTCAGCCCACATATAAAGCCCCGCTCTACCCACCGCTATGAACGTGCCTTAGTGGCCTATAGGGGTAACGTGAATGCCAGGGTCCTGGCAGGCTGATTCTCACATAACCGTCCCATGCGAAACGATAGACCCATGTTGGCAGCTCGTGCCAACTGAGCCACGGCTCCGACCACGCCACGCCGACCGCTTCAGTTGGAAACCCATCTCTCACTTTTGTGTCACGTGACGTCATAGCATCACGTGGCTAAGACGTGGCTACCGCAGCGCCACGCTGAAGGCTCGAAACCTAGAGTAGTATTGCTTTCGCAACGACAAGAGACAGCCCTGTGTTGTGCCATGTCAGGGCATGTTAAACGCCCCCAGGTGGACGAATATACTCCGGAGCTCTGCACTACGGCACCCTTTCAATCTTTCCGCTTTCACTTCCACCTTCCTCCCTTCTCTAAAGTCTAATAAATGCTTCGCCATTCCTTTCTTATAAAGTAATGTAAAATTAACAAAAAAAATACGAAAACGGCACTTTCATCTCTTCCCTCAAATCTGGCAGATACCGCATATTTCTTTTTTATAAACAAATGTAAGTTATACAAAAAAAGAACGAAAACATTGCCTCGACCTGGTTTAGTGTAGGTGTCCACCATTCCGTGGTATCGACCCAAAAGTATAGGGCGCCTTCTTTTTTCTAAATTCTAACTTTAAAAAATGAAAAAAAAACAAACAAGGATTGACAAGGCAGTGTTGTGGAGGCTATCGCTGCAACCGTCAAAGCTTTTGCTCTGATACTAAGTTCGAGCCATGCTTAAAACTCACATTTTGTTTTCTTTGCAAGGCGCTAACTGTAGGCTTATTGGTTACAGGTAACATTTTTAAGTTGAAGTTAAAGGTTATTGTGCACCTGTGATCTTTAAGACTGTTGCTCTGACCTCATCGTGCTATCTCGTTTCTGAGCCATATTGACGTAATAGAAGATGAAAAACCATAATTATCTGCCTCTGATGGATAAAACAGGCGTACCCTGTACTGAAAAGAGTCCTGTGTTATGGTGCCAAGATAGTTTGATGCTCACAGTGAGAGCTTTCTCGGAAGCGAACGCAGCCCGAGCCGTGGAGCAGGCCAGCTCGCCAAAGCCTTGTGGTGGTTTAGGAAACGCATTTCGCACAACTGTAGGAAAGGGTTTTGAATAAATTGCCTAGAGCTATATAGAAGAAAACGCAAGAATGCGTCGTCCAGATATAGCGGTAAACTTGACAGCGACGTTGAAAATGCAATAGAGCCGGCGGCGCGGTTCTGTTCGCCGCCACCCCCTACACTACGAGCAACGTTTACATTAGCAGCTAAAACTCAGGACGATGTCGTGCTGCCGATAAATCGCATCACCGCTCGCAACGCACGAAATCGGGACATCGGCGGGCTGCGAAGAAAAGAAACGCGTTTTCAGACCAACGCCATGCTTACAAACAAGGGAGGCGCTCTCGATGCAGCAACAGACCGGGGGTGAAAGGAAGGCTTAGCGCCTATTGGAATATATAAAACAATTTTTTCAAAACAGCTTTCAATTTCACAGGTACCTATGAGAGAGAGAAATCTTTATTCCAAAAAAGAAGGGGGAGGAGTGAGTGGAGTCTTCATATTAAGACCTCAGTGGCCTGGGCTGCCGCTCTGGCCTGGGTTACCAGTCTAGGCTAGGTCACTAGGTCTAAATCCAGCAGCGTGGCCTCCCACTGCGCCTCCGAATGTTGTGTGTTTATGTCTGTGGGTGTAGGGCCGTGCACCCCCATGTGATGTGGTAGGTGGTGCGCCGGTCTTGTACCAAGGGCATATCTCTGAGTAGTGTTCTGGGAAAATGATACTGTATTGAAGTAGGTTGGGGAAAATTTTGGTCTGGAGGTGTCTCCATTCCCGCGTTTCCTGTGCATTTAGTCCCTTGTGTGGAGAGGGGTAAATCCGACGTTATTCACGTAGGTACTTAAGCCGTGCGACATATGGCACGGGGACAGGAAAACACGTTTTGTGAGATCGGGGATGGGGGCCGCTCGGTTTGTGTGACCTCGAGCTAGCCTGTCGGCGATCTCATTACCATCCAACCCGGAGTGCCCACTTACCCAAGTGATCTGATATTTGAGCAATGAATTTGTAGCCAAAAGATTAGTTGTGAAGTGAGCAAGTGAGCTAATTTTATAGGTATTCTGCCTGCACGAAAGAGACAACACGCCGCTTGTGAGACGGTGATTACGTGAAGCTCTCGGTTGGTCGCGTGTCCGTACGTAATGGCCAGCATGATCACCGGAATTCCGCTTCTGTGATTGTACAGTACGGGATGGAAATGCTGGAGACTTCTGTGCAAGAAGAGTCCACCACCACGGCTGCTACTGCGATCGATGTATGCTTGTATAGAGCGGCATCCACATAGACACTTTTCGAACTGCATTCTACTGCGCGCTTAAAGTAAATCGCTCGGGTATTTCCTCTGCCTTCATTGCGGACTGGAGACATGTTCTTTGGGAGCGGGGCCACACGTACTCTTGCCCGATATGAAACAGAAATGTTAGTCGTTGACTGGATGGCTTGTAGGTCCGCCGGATAACCAAAGCACTCGAGGATGAGCCGGCCTGTCTCAGTTGACTGAAGGCGTTCCCTCTGCGAACGGAGGAAAGCCTCTGGAACCTCTTCAGACGTATTGTCCCAAAGCTTCCAATTTGACATTAGAGGTGTATAGTGGGATGCCTAACGCGTTCTTTTTGCATTGATTTTGTTGCATTGACTTTGTTGAGATCTCTCATGATCAGGGGGAGGTAAGGAAGTCCATAGGAAAGGCGACTGATGACATGCTCCTGGGATCTATGATGTCTTTGTTTGGTACAGATCAACCATATGCATCATAGAACAGAGTATGTGGAACTTGAAATGCCATTTCAAAGGTACCGTATATTGCATAAACAGCGTGAAATCTAGGAGAAGGAGGTGCGAGGTTCCAGCACAGGTAAAATTACCTTAACGATTCAGACGATTAACGCAATTTATCACGAAATATTGTGCAGTAGCAGGGCGTTTCGATTTCATTGTGTCTGCTGAGTCTCATTACTGAATATAATTTTGCGTGTTAATCAGGCAGCTGAGCTTCCAGAATCCACTTTGCATGGGCTTCACAGATATTATCTTCTTGAAAAAATGCTTTTTTTTGCGATAGCGTTGGAGGCCAATCACACTTTGCAATAAAGTGTGGCAAACACAAGTTGGACGTGTCCTTACCGTCCTTCATAACAACATAATTTTGAAGTACAAGGTCTCTAAAACTATTTATTTGCCCTATTTATCACCTTCCAGCTTTTTTTCTGTTATTACAGCCTCTGCGCGTCCACATGTGTCGGCCTCTTAACCAATACATCGACCTTCGTTGATTACATTTGCCTCTGTTGTCTTGCCCGCTGTTGCTTCTGTCATACCACGCGACGATATTTTTCTTCAGACAAGTATGGCGGCCCGATTGCCCACGATGCTAACGAAACAACATGAGAAGCAGAGCCATGACAGAAAGTAGTCAAGAGCACCTTGCACTCAATGCAAAGAGGGGCGATCGGGAGATCGGCGATCGGCTTTCCATTTCTGCTTTGCTTTGCATTGCGCAGCTGCTGCGGCGCAGAAGCGCTTCGATCATGAATCGGTTCCGCATATGCCGAACGTTCCGCCAACGCCTTTCTTCTCACTCAGTACGCGTCGAAGCCTTTTCTCTGCTCTGTGCACCAGACCACAAATACGTGTAGGCTCTCCGTGTGACGGAGCTGTGTTCCTCCTCCTACGCCTCCTCCTCCTGTCACCCGTCCCTATTAAATGTCAAAGGTCAAATCGGCTTCAGACATCCGTTTTTTGCGAGACTGCGGGGAGTAGTGCTGCCGCAATAAAAGTTCTGAAAATATCGCAGAATCTACAGTGGAGAAATGTGAAGTCCTGATCGTTGGTACTGCACAGGGTACATCGCGCGCCCCTTGTAGAGCACAACCAGCGTTCCGTTGGATGCATCAAAATTGACCGGCGTTTTATATATAGTTTTCGGGAAATTAAAGGCGCAGTATCTGTCGCACTTGTTTCTGTGGACACCTTAAGTCCCTCGGAAAGTTTAAAGGACAAATCGTTTTCAGACATCGGGTTTTTGTGAGAATCCGGGTAGTAGTGCTGCAGCAGTAAAAACACCTCTCAAAACCATGACGAGGGAACGAAAGAGAATGAACTTATGTAAAAGATGATGGCGCAGACGATGCCCTATCAGAGCCCCAGCACTACCATATCCAGCAGTTTTGTTTTAGTCTTTGACATAAAGGGTACTGGTACTCTACGTGGAATGCTTAGTGCAAATGGTACAGCATCTTTCTGGGGCGTGATCCTGTATGCGATATTTACACTACCAAAACCTGTGAAAAGTTTCGGGACCTCAATTTTGGGATGACTGTACCGCTTTCCTGGTTGTCGACTTGAGCAAGTAATTTGACAATGCCCAGTGTCTCACTGGCTTCCCTTGACAGAAGAGGTACTTCGAGCCATTCAACGACGTATACGTCGGCTTGTGCAGTCTTGTCGCGGTATGACATATTTGCTTCCATCACACCAAGTACTGTGATCTCCTCCTTCAGCACCCTTTCTGGTTGTTGAAGGCGGACGTCTCTGAAGAGTTGCCGGTATGTGAGCGCTGGAATAACAGTGACGTCTGCTCCCGTGTCGACTTTGAATTTGACCGAAGAGCCTTCCACTTGCACTGCAGCCGTCCACTTTTTGATGTCTGAAGGTATGGCCCCAAGAAAGGCGTTGATGGTGGTGACGATTTCATGGAGCACATTTTGTCCTTCGCATACTCGGGCATAATGTCCCTTTTTGCGGCATTTGTTGCAGGTGGCTTTCTCTGCCGGACACCGTCCTTATGTATGGTTGCTATAACCGTAATGGGTACACTCCCTCATTGGAACATCAGGTGGCTTTTTCTTAGCTGAAGAACCAGATGGCTAGCCCGCTTTAGCGACTCTGTCCACCTTTTCTTCCCCCTAGCCAGGCAAAGCTGCTGCTTGTGTCTTGACAACTTCTGACGGCCGCGCCATTGCTGTAGCCTTTTCCAGCGTCACCTCAGCATTCAGCTGCATCTTTTCAGAAAGCTTTCGGTCCCTGATGCCTACTAAAATCCTGCCGTGGATCATTTCATCTTGCAGAGTAGCGAAGTTGCACATCTTAGCAAGTCGTTGCAAGTCTGTTATAAACTCTTCGACTTTTTCCCCTTCTCTCTGCTCTCTTCTTAAGAACGTAGCCTCGGCGGCCGCTTTTCGATGGAGGCGAAAAGCAAGGCGCCTGTGTGCTGTGCGATGTCAGTGCACGTTAAAGAACCCCAGGTGGTCGAAATTTCCGGAGTCCTCCACTACGGCGTCTCTCATAGCCTGAGTCGCTTTGGGACGTTAAACCCCACAAACCAACCAAGAACGTAGCCCATTCGTAGACAATATTTCTATGGAGTAGGAAGTGATTCTCGAACGCCTCCAGTACATCGTCGTAAGACATCTTCTGTTCTTTCGTTAACTTCAGGGCCAGCAAAATTTATTCCGCTTTATCTCCCATATAGTAGACCAGGGCGTGCACCTGCTCCTCGGAAGCTTTCGCACTCATGCCACTGATGACTGGAAAACGTTCTAAACGCCGCTTCCAATGTGACCACTCAATCGGGCTTGTGAAGCTAAATTCCTGAACAGGTTTGCACTGGAAACTGCTGCTGGATTTCGCCATCGCAGTGTGACACACACAACGTCTCTCAGTGATGCTTTCAAGGTTCATGAAACTGCCAACATGCATTGTTCGTGTGCGCACAGCGCAAAGAGAGACGACCGAAACGTTCTGTGTCAGGGTACGAAAAGCCTTTATTTAATGTCAATGCGTTCCCACGCTAGCGCGAAGCGCCGGATATTCTCCTCACCTGGGATGTTTTCTTACGCGCGCCGGTTCGTCGTCTCCTCGGTTGCCCTTGTCGGCGCTGCGGGCTGCGTGATTTCTCTCGCATGCCAACCGCACAGTCTATATAAGAGCTTTATACCGTACCAGTTGCGAAATTCCACTTGAAAAAGTGGCTGATTTTAGTACGCATTTTTCGGATGCCTATGAATTGTCGCGCCATCTAGACGCGGTCAATAAAAGTCTTCTGCTGTTGCCATAATTGCTTTCAGTAAATTAATCTTTTTCTGGCTTTTTTGCGCCAAGTACCTCTAGGACTGCTACCTCTAAAATTCGCGCCACTAACACTGTTGAGTATATAGTATGCTCCCGCTGATCGTGCATTTTTCATTAATCTGAAAATTTGCAATTTAGGCACAGTTTAAGGCCGTGGGCGCCGCCACTATTCATTGGCACCGCAATTCGACCAATCAAAGCCGCCGTTTTTATGCATTTGCCCTGTACGACGTTTAGCAAGTGGCAATATTAAAGATCTCCTGGTGTATGCGGCGCTTCTGAATAAAAAAGAAATAACACAATAATACAGACTGAAACAAATACGGCAAACTTTTGACGAGATTTATCTTAACACCTGTCGCCTGGTGGTGTGAAAAACATTTATTTCGCTGCTGCACTAGAAGTCGACTTTAGAAAGGCGCAGCAGGCACCCTTAAAGGAGAAGTGTCCAGACTTTCCTTCAGTACTCAAGTAGATGACTTTCCGCCTGCTGTACCCTTCCGAGGCGACTACCAGTGAGCAGCGAAAAAGATGATTTCACAGTACCAGGTGACAGACCTTGAAATTGATAAATCCTCCAAAACCATTTTCGTATTCGTTCTATTCTATGTTCATCCTGTTTGTATATTGGCCAGCATAAATGAAATATGCGTCCTCTTTTCTCTATCAGCCATTTACTGATTTTGCGTGAGGAAAGAGGCGATATCAGTTGCGGGCAGCATGCCGCCGTGCTAGTGGTCGTCACCAGCGTGGTGATAGTAGTGCAGATTGTGCAACCAGAAGTAAAAGCACCGCCTTCTCTATTTCATTTCCAAATCTGACGTCGCGCTTCGTCACAGGTTCTGGAGTAGGCTATCACCACGCACTCACGCATTTTCTTTCATAAAGCTCATTACTGTACATGCATTCCCGGAGTGTTTGATTGATATCAAACACAAATCACCCCCTGACATTTTTTATCTGTTCTTGTAGCAGAGTGTCTAGAATATACCGTTTAGTGTGCCTATGGAGGGTGCCCAGGCGGCACCGAAAGCAATGACTGGCAGTGGCTGCCACAAGGGGCGCTGCTGACAGTGATTGGAAGGCGTTTAGAGCGGCTTTAGGAGGGAGCGTGCTGCCAGGAAGTCGGCTGAAGCACTCTGAATCGAATCGCAAGAGACGCCTTCGGTATGTGTGCGCCTTTCTCTGCCCACTTAATGCCTTTACGCAATCTAAAAGTCTTGCTGCGTTAATCGGGGCCGTGAGCAAGGACACATTTCCACTGATTAGAAGAGGTCCCCTCTGGCACATAGAAAATAAACATGTTCATTTTTGAAGGAAACTTTACCTGGACAATATTTTGATGCAGCATTCTGATGAGTTATCACTATCTCAAATGAAAGCATACTACACAGGATACGCACGAGGCAAATGACACCAGCCAAGGAAATGCACACGGCAGTACCAGCTGCACAAACGATGTCATCTGAAAAGCGAAAGCGTCTGTTAAACGAGACTGTCTGCCGCGGCTGAGGCCGATACGGCCGCTCGTTTTTATAACGAGAAATTATGAAGCTCTAAATTTAAGCCACGGAAGACAAAAAAAATTGAAATGTAAACCCTATTATGCTGACTGTGTGTTTATTTACAATTATGATGATGATGCCTCAGCACAACTACTGTAGCCAGCGACCTCAATTGGTGACTGGTGGAAGTCATTGCAAAATATAAATAGGTGGATTTATTGAAAGGAAATGCGGAGAGGTTTGCCGGAATGATTAAAACCTGACCTGCCACTCTGCACTGGTGAAGGGGAGGGGAGAACAAAGAGGATCATGATGGGTGACGATGTGGGAGAAGGCATATGGAAATATATTCAGGCATAGCAACTTGCTTTACAATTGCGAATTCAGTCCGGTGGCGCGCACAAAACACGGCAAAGGGCCCGAACCACCTGGACACACTCCCCCTTGCCTTGCCAAGCGCAAAGCAGCAGTTACTTTCACAAAAGATGCCACCCGTTTTAGTGGGTACTGCCACCGCATGGCACACTAGCCAGTACATATTAGGCGCTGTATTAATACCGCGTAAAGATTTATTACTTAAACTGGACAAACAACGGGATTTACATGCTGTTTTGCATTGAAGCGTTTCTGAACGCTGTATCAAGTACCACCATAAGTAAATAATTTATGTGCCTTTTCACATCATACCTTATAACAAGTGGTCAAAAAGTGCGTTGCGTTTTATGGAGCATAACCGACTAACGCTATCTTACAAACCATCAACAATAGCGAAACCGAATTTGCAGCGCCCATAGCTATCCTGATGTTACAATGCAAACACGAGAGTGGCTGAGGTCGTCCCTGATTTTTTTAAGAAATAAATGTTCAGCTGCCCATCTGTTATAGGCGGAGGTAGCAGTCGTTTCCTTTCGAATGATGTTGCTCTTTGGCGATTAAAGTTTTTGTAGTAAACAAAAATCACTCCTCTTTATGCATGGACGAAAAGCATCGCTAATCATTCATTTTGTAGCGTAGATTGGTCGTCACATTCGTCAACAGCCCGGCGTCGTCTACTGTGGGAATAAGGCATACCCAACACCTCTCCAATTATTCCGATCCTGTGCGAGGTTCAGCCACCTTATTCCATTACCGTTCCTATCATCTCCCCAGTGGATGTCTGCTGTCTCATGCCTCACTTGCCATCTCTAGGAATCTAGTTCTTTACCACTAACAATCAACCCTTAGTTTGACTTACATCACATGTTCTGCAAATGCCTGTTTATTTTCTTTATGCATGCAGTTTTTCACCTGTGCGTTTGTTTCATGACCCACTCTGCCATGCTCGTGTCTGGCAACATGGCATCAAAAAATTATCGTTTGTAGATACGAAACCTAAATCACTTAAGCTTTGATAAAAAAAAAGCAAATCTTATGGACTCCTAACCGCAGAATGAGGTTGGCAATTGCATCGGTATAACCTCGTTCGTCATCGTATTACCACGTCGGCTTGTCGTTTCATCATATCTCTCCGCATCCCTCCCTTTCGTTTCGCCATGCGCTTGCCGATTCATCATGTTCAATTGTTTCTCATTCGTTCTCATTTCTACGCCAGTCTATCACTGCCGGGCCTCAGCTTCCTCGGAAGGTACATCCGGTTTCAGTAAGGAATGACCCACTTTCACCGTAGCAGCAGCGCCCGCAAGCAGCTTGCCTCAAGTTCCCTGCTTGTGACAGCTTGCTTCGAATACGTAAAGACACTTTAGGCCCGTGTAAACACAACCAAGCTCGACCAACCAACGGACATCTCCTACAATATGTCGCAGAAAACTTAAGTGTCCGTGAGACTGGTGTAGGTCCGCCTAGTGTGCAAAATTGTGAGTGCGGGTCTCACGGTATATGGGGCAGTTGGCCCTGTTTCCCCAATGTAGTCCAGTTGCTTGCAGAATGAACTATGCTATTAGATCGAGGACGAGCAGAATGTGTTTCCACTCCTTTGGAAGTGGTCCCAAATGTGTTTTGGAGACTTGCAAGGAGCGAAGTGATAAACGTTGTCAGTTGGCACGCAGGACATTACTGCAATTGGCGGTACGGAGAGTTTTGATTGCGCACTCGTGTGTTTGCCTCAAATCCTCTGCATGAACGAGCACTTCAACAGTTCTGGTGTCCTTTGAACGAATCACCCTGATAAATGGGAACTTGAGCTCAAAGGTGCGTATGACATGCGGTCGCTCGCATACCTGCAAGAGCTTTATGTTGGTCAGTTAGTGCGGAGTCCTTTTCTCAAGAAGCCAGCCTATACCATCGGATTTGCCTAAAGATATTGTCACGTAGTGGTGACGAGGTCGACGACACAAATGAAGGGGTCGATGATTGCACTAAAGAAACTCTTTATTTGGGCTGACTTGCGCCCGCAAAAGAACTAAGCACCTCGGCGGCGGCGATAGAAACAAACGTGCTCGTCGATCGTCGGACAAAGAATGCCCGTCACACTCGGCAACGCTCAATTTAAAGGCTGCACAGAACAATCTAGATAACGTCGCAAACAGCTACCAGCACGGGCTGGAACACTGTGGAAAGACACCCGAGTGGGCAACTTCGGCAGGCAGTCGTGGCCAGTAATACTTCTCTTGGATTCGACGCAACGTGCGCGCAAACCCGAGGTGGCCTGCTGTGGGCTCATCGTGCAACGCCTGCAGAATTTCTTGCCGAAGGGTTTTAGGCACTACGAGAAGCTGCGCGGTCTTGTTGGGTGCGAAGTTCTTCTTCACGAGAAGGCCATTGCTTAACGTGAAGGATGATAAATGTCGCCTGAACACACCAGGAGGGGAAGCGGTCTTTCCTTCCAAGTAATCGGCTAGCGCTTTCAGATCAGGGTCTGATCGCTGTTGTTCTGCGAAACTGCTGGCGCTTACCGGTCCCAAAAAGGCGTCGTCGTCATCGTGCTTCGGGGGAGCATCGACGGGAGCGCGGGATAAGCAGTCAGCGTCGGAATGCTTTCGGCCCGACTTATAGACTACAGTCATGTCAAATTCTTGAAGTCGTAGGCTCCATCTGGCAAGGCGGCCGGAAGGATCTTTCAAATTAGCCAGCCAGCAGAGCGCGTGATGGTCGCTTACCACCTTGAATGGTCGGCCGTATAGGTATGGACGAAACTTAGAAGTGGCCCAGATGATTGCAAGGGACTCCTTCTCGGTCGTCGAGTAATTGACTTCGGCTCTTGTGAGTGACCTGCTTGCGTAGGCGATTACTTTCTCCTGTCCGGCACTCTTCTGGACGAGAACGGCTCCTAGGCCCACACTGCTCGCGTCGGTGTGAATTTCGGTCTCGGCGTTTTCATCAAAGTGGCCAAGTACGGGAGGGCATTGCAGGCGGTGCTTGAGTTCGTCGAAGGCTCCTCCTTGCGGTGCTTCCCATTTAAAAGGTACGTCAGCCTTTGTAAGCTGCGTCAACGGTTCGGCGATCCGCGAAAAGTTTCTGACAAATCGTCGATAATAAGCGCACAGCCCAAGGAATCGGCGCACAGCTTTCTTGTCGGCAGGCGGTGGGAATTGTGCGATTGCAGCTGTTTTCTCCGGGTCTCGGCGAATACCGTCCTTGCTAACGATGTGACCTAGGAACCGGAGTTCTTCGTAGGCGAAGTGGCACTTCTCTGCTTTTAGCGTTAGTCCCGAGGACTTGATGGCTTCCAACACTGTCTGTAGTCGTTTTAGGTGCTCTTCAAAGTTTGACGAGAAGACAACAACGTCGTCCAAATATACCAAACAAATTTGCCACTTCAACCCTGCCAGGACTGTGTCCATTACTCGTTGAAACGTGGCTGGTGCGGAGCAGAGGCCAAATGGCATCACCTTGAACTCATAAAGGCCGTCCGGTGTGATGAATGCGGTCTTCTCGCGATCTCTTTCGTCGACCTCAATTTGCCAATATCCGCTCTTCAGGTCCATCGATGAGAAGTACCTTGCATTGCAGAGTCGGTCCAGAGTGTCGTCGATGCGGGGAAGCGGGTAGACATCCTTCTTCGTTATGCTATTCAAGCGGCGGTAATCAACGCAGAAGCGAAGTGTGCTGTCTTTCTTCTTGACCAAAACGACTGCTGCCGCCCAGGGGCTGTTCGATGGCTGGATTACGTCATCACGCAGCATTTCCTCAACTTGATCGCGAATGGCCTGGCGTTCTCGCGGCGATACACGATAAGGGCTTTGGCGCAGAGGTCGGGCGTCTTGGTCCGTTATAATGCGGTGCTTGGCCAGTGGTGTTTGTCGTACCTTCGATGATGACGAGAAGCACTCCCCGTAGCTTCGAAGAAGACTGAGAATCTGGTCTTTCCTGCCGTGGGTCAATGCCGGGTTGATGTCAAATTTGGGCTGACGGAATTGGTCCGGTGCGTCTTCCAACGTTTGGTCGTGGAGGGCGAATACATCTTTGAGGTCGGCTAATTCGTCGAGAAAAGCGATCGTCGTGCCTTTGTTGAGATGCCGGTATTCTTCGGTGAAGTTTGTTACCAGCACCTGAGCTTGACCTCTCCGGAATTTCGCGATGCCTCTTGCGATGCCGACACCTTGTTCTAAGAGCAATTGGATATTTCCTTCGACGATGCCTTCAGCGGTTTCGATGTTTGCGCTACCTACGCAGACTGCGATGCTTGATCGGGGCGGGACGGTCAATTCTTCATCGAGGACGTTTAGAGCGATGTGTTGCATCAACGTCGTCGTAGCAGGAATGGCTTTGTCTGCAGAGAGCCTGATGAGCTTGGATCGCAAGTCGATGATAGCCCTATGTTCATTTAGGAAGTCCATGTCTAAAATCACGTCGCGGGAGCACTGCTGCAAGACCACAAAGCTGGTGGGGTAAGTACGCCCATTTACGGTTATTCTTGCAGTACACCGTCCCGATGGAGTTATCAAGTTTCCACCTGCGGTGCGAATCAGCGGGCCATCCCAAGCGGTGGTAACTTTTCTGAGCTGAGAGGCTAACGGTCCACTAATGACTGAATAGTCAGCTCCGGTGTCTACTAGGCCAGTGACTCTGCGACCGTCGACATCAACTTCAAGGTCACTTGTTCGCGTCCTCGCATTGCACGTGGGCCTTAGTGTCCGATCTCGGCTCCGTCGTTTCTTCAGGTCATGGCCGGGGCATACCGTTGTTACTTCGCTGGGCGGCGGTGTCTGCTTGCACTCTGGTCGTGTTGTCGTCGATGTCGTCGTGTGGAGCGGCGATGAAATGGTTGCGTCGTCGTTAGTGGTCGTCGGCGGCGGAGGATCTTCGTCTTTTCGCCGTTGAGCAACCTCACCTCCAAAGGTTGCTGCCTTTAGTTTCCCCTACGGGGGCTTGGGGACCTTCCGCGCACACTACCGTCATAGTTACGTCCTGGCGACGCAAAGCGGGCCCTGTACGGCGATGGAGACCTGAATCGACGGCTTGGTGGCGCAATCTCACCGCTACGCAGGTAGTTGTCAATTTCTTGTGGTCGTTCACCTGGGCGTGGTCGTGGAGCGTCGACTGCAAATCCGCGGAGACCGATTCGTCGGTACGGGCAGTGGCGCAGAATGTGGCCGGCCTCACCGCAATGGAAGCATAATGGCCGGTTGTTTGCAGTCCTCCAGGCGTCGCACTTCCTGGGGTTTGGGGGTCGTTGGTAGGCTTGGCGGGCGGGGGCCAAGGGGCGGTTTTCAGGAACAGGACGGTAGCGGCGAGGGCTGGGAAAGTCATCACGTCGGGGCGGAGGGCGACGTAATGCACCAGCGTAGTTCATTGCTGTTGCCTCTTGAGCTGGAACAGTAGCAGCCGTCGCTTGAGGAACGCCCAGCGCCTGCTGAACTTCTTCACGGACGACGTCCGCGAGCGTCGCTACCTGGGGTTGTTGCGATGATGGCAGCATTCGGCGGAGCTCCTCTCGCACGATCTCCCGGATGAGGTCCCGAAGGCTCTCTCCGCTTGCAGATGTGCTGGGGTAGTGGCATGAGTAGTTTGGTTGAAGTGGTCGCTCGTAGTGGCGCATCCGGGTATCCAATGTCTTCTCGATGGTCGATGCTTCACTCTCAAATTCTTCAACAGTTTTCGGCGGGTTCCGGACAAGCCCCGCAAAAAGCGACTCTTTAACGCCTCGCATTAAGAATTTCACTCTGTCATCTTCGGTCATGTTAGGGTCGGCGCGGCGAAACAGGCGTTTCATCTCCTCTACGTAGGCCAGGACGGGCTCGTTTGTTAGTTGAATTCTTGATTGGAGGAGGGCCTGAGCTCTTTCTTTTCTGACAGAACTTGTAAAGGCCATCAAGAACTGTGCTTTGAATATCTCCCAATCCTTGAAAGAAATCTCGTGATTTTCAAACCAAACTCGGGCATGTCCTTGAAGAACAAAGTAGACCTGCCTGAGTTTCGCAGCGTCGTTCCAACCATTGAATTCTGCAACACGGTCGAAAAGGTCCATCCAGTCACCCGCATCTTCATCCGATCGTCCATGGAAGCAGGGGGGCTCACGGGGTTGGACAAAAACAACCGGTGCTGTAGGCTGGGCCATTGTCAGCGTCGATGCCTTCCGAGATCGACTGGGGTCAAGCAGCAGACCGTGTTCGGGTTGTAGGCCTTGAAGTCGGCGGCTGGCTCGGTGACCTGTAGGCTGGTCTTCCAGGGCGACAGGAACACGGCTTGGGTCTTCGCTTGAAGGATCAAAGGCAGCACCTCCACCAGATGTCACGTAGTGGTGACGAGGTCGACGACACAAATGAAGGGGTCGATGATTGCACTAAAGAAACTCTTTATTTGGGCTGACTTGCGCCCGCAAAAGAACTAAGCACCTCGGCGGCGGCGATAGAAACAAACGTGCTCGTCGATCGTCGGACAAAGAATGCCCGTCACACTCGGCAACGCTCAATTTAAAGGCTGCACAGAACAATCTAGATAACGTCGCAAACAGCTACCAGCACGGGCTGGAACACTGTGGAAAGACACCCGAGTGGCCGGAACCTTCGAGACAGATCTCGGTGCATCTTGTGCTACAACAAAAGTGATAAAGGTGTGACTCGCGACATCGAGCATTAACAAACAAAGATTACGGAACCGATACGCGGTCCAGAATCAGAGTGATAAGCCTGTATGCCGGCGGCCGCCAAAAAACAACAAATACTGTTTTGAAGGTTTCGCGGCAATATGCTTGTGGTACGATCGCTGAGGTACAGCGATATTCTAAGAAACAGTCCCTAGCGCTCTTTTGTACGCGTCGAAGAGCTGTTTTGCCGGCATCATTCATGAGACCCCTTTGAGAATAGTGGGTTATGCGTAAATATTATTTCATGCACACATCATTACGACGTTGTGTTTCATAACTATGGTTCTGCCAAAGAGCAGCGCATTCCTTGTACACTGGACCCACGCTGGTTGTTATGAACGTGTATTGGAGGAGTATTCTTGAAAATATGTCTACTGTAGCCTTGCCTCGCGGCACACTCGGCATTGTTAGCGGAGTACGCGGAATGCATACCCTTTCATATTTTTACTTAGCGGTATTCTTTGGTCGTGCTGGGGGTGATGAAGTGCGGCAGACTCTCAGAAGAAGACGACGCTGAGGGTGGTGAGATCAATGGCGTCATTAACGTTAGTTATGTGGACAGCTATCTGACTGTGTATCTTCCCCGTAACATCTCTTGGTGGAGGTGAATCCATTCGACCCTCTGTTGCAAGCTGGATCTCCGTAGCGGCCACCACGTCGGTATCACCACAATGACTACAGACGCCCCTACCACTACGGCCACCGCACCTGCTGTCGTCATGGCCCCCCCCTCCCCCCCTGTGACCCCGGAACCTTGATCGGGACCGACGACGTGTATGTAGACGACTGGCTAGCCCTATATGAACGCATGAGCAAGAACATCATGTGCGATCCCACACTAAATCTCGCGAATGTTATCTTTTACTGGACTGGGACCACGTGGGTGAGGTTTGAAACCCTTGATGACCTCAATTCTTGGGATAACTGCAAGGAGAAGCTCCACTACCTGTTTGGAAAGCCTATTAGCCACCACCTCGCCGCAAAGAAAGCGCTCACCTTTCGCGCCCAAACGTATACGGAGTCTTCACTCCCTTATATCTGAGACTTCCTACCTCTGTGCCGCAGTCTACCAAGTCATGCCTGAGAGGATAAAGTCGGCCCCAATAAGCGGCATTGCCCACAATGCCTTCAAACTCCTGCTGTGCAGGGATCGTTCTACTATGTGTGCCGACGTTAGGAGCAAAAAAACAAAGGCGCATATCTCACCGTTTCTACCGGCTGCCTAACACGGCTGCTAGCTCCTCCTGTATCGGTCTTCCGACTCCTCGACCGCCTGTAACGACAGCACTTTGGGACAGTTTATTCACAACGCATGTACACTCTATTCCCTTCCGCAATAGCGTAACCTTACATGTTTCTCTAAACGCATTTCCTCCTTACCACTTGTTGCTAGAATTTGTCCTCAAACATTATTTTTTTATTTTTTTTATTTTTTATTTTTTTGTCAGTTCCGTAGTTCCGGTACTCTGTGCGGTTATTATCCTGTGACTTTGTACTTCTCTACCCCCCTCTCACACCTTTTCAAAACGTTTTAAGAAAGGTCCCCTTAGATATATGCCTTATCAGGGCCCTTCGCAAAGCCTGTCCCTTTGTAAGGTGTATCTGCACCAAACCCACTTAAGTGGTGACTGATCATCTACCCGGTATTGTAGTTTTTCCTGCCGCTTTTACTTCTTTTGCAGGCCACAGAATCCCTGGTTCCAGGCTGATAAATACATACTGAAACTTTTTTCCGCTTCATGACCCACTTTCTTCTCATCCATCGTCTCCTCCCCACGCCTTCACACCTACTTTCTTCGAACCCACTTTCACCTCCCCAGCTTTTCTTCTTGCGAAGCAAAATCGTATTTAAACCCCTGCCAGTGATGATCGCTTTGCCCAGACGAAGACAAGTCCACTTGTCGAAACTTTGGCTCATCTGCGAACTGAGGCGTACCCCATTTACCCTTCATTTCTTCTTCATACCACGCAAACCATCTTCTTCTCCTCGTTCTAACTCTATCGAAAATGTGAAATAGTTGATGAGCTGCGCTCAAATTTCGCATTAGGAAGTGGCGCATTAGTCGGGAACTTTTTTTAAATGATTTTCTTTCTTGCCTATAGTATTTGGGTGATGGATTCGGGTCTGCAAACACTGCAAACACATTAAAGTGAAAAAAAAAAAACTGAATTAGGCATTTGTTTACTTACCGAGTCTTGCTAACGTCTTCCAACTCTCCAGTTGCACTGAAAATCTTACAGCGGTAAAAAAAAGCTAACGAATAAAATCTCGCTTTAAACGTTTTCCACATGGCTTCAACAATGCTTTCCCCGTTTTTCGCGTCAGCCCTCGTCTCGCTCGGGAGGTCCGATATCAACGGCACCACCTACGACACGGCGCCAAGCCGGAGTCAGAACGGATAAGGCTTACCCTCAGCCAGCCTCAGTGCCAAAATGGTAGCGGGCCAACTGCAAAATATACAGAGGGAGGGAAAATGCCTTGTCGCAGCAGTGTCGACCGACAATGCCTGAGCGCCTAGTGATCATTCTCACTTTGATCCTGCCAGCCACAGTTCATTGAGAAAGAGTTGGTTTGTGGATGTAGTTACTGCAGTCACGGTGCCTTTTCTCCTCTCATGCACTTATTCTGCTATGAACGCAAACGAATGGCCGAATGCGCAGTTTGCGCATCTCATGACCTTTCTTATGTGTTATAAGCACCTCTTCTTGTTCGGTTTCGTGAATTTCAGGGCAAGGGCACGAAGGAGAAAAACCTGCAGAAGTACCAGCCGCACATTCCGCACGGTTCCGCCAGCGCCTATTGTAGAATATGCGCAGATATCACCAAATAGGCTTAATCTAGTTGTTTATTAGTACTTTGCTATCTGCTAACCCGTTGCGTCGCGTCCACGAAGTACGATAAAAGGGTTTCGGCTTTATACTGAGCAACTCTGAGACAGGAGCGGTAGACAAAAACGGGCGTCTCTCGTTTCCATTGAGTAAGAGGAATATAGATCGCACAATGGTTCACGTACACTATAATTTGGTCTGTGGGTTGAGATGGAGGGTGAAGGGAGGTTCGCTTGCCTGCTAGCCAGAATTTAAAGAGAACTGTTTCAACCTGATACTTTACATGATAGTCACTATAAAAGAGACGAAAGAGCTTAACATTTTGACTGGCACCCACGTCAAAGATCCTTTCCTGTCATGCTCAGCCCTGGAGCATTTCAAATGTTTTCAGAGAGCATTCAGGGTATTGTCTTTGCATCTACGTAGAGGTGTGTCCTATATTATTCATCGCATTTTACCCCGTAACGCCATTCATTCTGCAAGCTGTAACAATGGGCTGAGAAAATCATTTTTTTTTTTTTATAAACGAACCAAATTCAAAATCTTGCTCTAGGTCAAATATTTCAGTAAGAGGGAGCTGGCCTATTTATCATTATTTTCAAATTGTGGCTATAGGAAATGTTGACCCGTAACGTTTCGAATTCAGCGCGCAATATTTGATTCATTTTTTAGAATGAGAGAGACTCCCTGATGTACCATCTTTGTCAAAAGCAACCATAATGTGTGTTTCGCTTCTCAGTTGGGTAGGAGGGAATTCATACCACTCCTGACGCTTTAAATCTATGCAAGGTAAAGGCTAGCTACTGTACTGACTTCTAAACAAATTGTAATCCTCAGGGAATTCATGTTGGCTTTAGAATATTAGCGATAAACAAACCATGCAGCCCGGTTACTTTTGGAAAAGACGGCACGTATAATAATGTTTGCGTTGATGTTTTTTGTATATCTTTTCACTTTTCCGAGCGTAGAAAAGTGACGCGTACTGAGCATGTACATTCAATGAAATGGCAAAAACATCGACTGACTAAAAACTCCGAACGAGAAGTAATCAAACACCTCGCCTTATTCAGAGGATATTAAATAAAGAAACAAGAATGAAAGAAAAGAAGAAACCTAAACTACTGCAAGCCTTCGGTTTTAGCCACATTACACATTCCACGCCCTACTTATTCCTACAGGCCAACGAAAGAGAAGCGATCGATTCCATTATTCGGCAGTCCTTCAAAACGGCACTCGGTCTTCCTATAAGTACGTCCACCAAGAAAGTCGTGCAACTGGGAATACATAACACACTAGATGAAATGAATAAATGAGCGGCTGAACGCAACATCGGCTGGAAGACAGGTACTGAAAAATACCGACAAACACTACAAGGGTAAGCACTCCCAGGTAACGCCTATTCCCCGTTCAATACACAAAATGCTGCAAGTCCCTCTACTACCTAAAAACATGCACTTGGAGTTTCACCTGCCGCGTCGGGTAGCAACAGCCCGATAATTAGAGAAACCCTATTTTAATCTACCACAAACGACGTAAGTTTACGCGGCAGAACACGGGGATACGAATATGCCCTGGCACTAGTCGATCACACTTCTCGCTTACAAAATTCAGGAACGATAAACAAAGCACGAACCCCAGAGAAGGCAGAAGAGGCGGCTGTAGCTCAGGCGATTGTTACGACGAACTCCAAATTTATTTTTAGCTAATCGAAAACAGCAATTCGAAATTTCGCTAAAGGCAGAATTCATCAACCAGCAGCTGAAATTTTGTTAGCTTTTGATCACTCAAAAAATGCAATACAATTTTGTAGGTGTCCGCTCACGTGGGTCATACCGAAAACAAGGCGGCGCAACAGTATGCCCTAGGATTCGTCGTAAACCGGGAGGTGCGTTACCTGGAATTAAGATCGCCTAACGAGAGAAACCCCACGTACAGAGGAATTACGAATTGCTACGAAAACGACAGTCGGAAATATCTAGAGCCAGACCCAACACACAGCAAGTTACAACAAACGCTACCCAGAAAACTTTAGACAAATACGTGTTTTTAATCCATATAAATTAGCACAGTAGTATCCAAGCGAATACAGTACCTCATGTTCCCTTCGTGGTGATCAGAGGGCAGATCTAGAACAAATCATGTTTAAATGTGAAAACATGAAAACGCCGGAGGGCCTCCAGATTACCATTTCGGGACAGCGGGAGGCCGTATTGCTTAGCTCTGATCCAGGCCGGCAGCACGCTATCACAGCCTGGGCAAAAAAGGTGGTCGAGCTCCATAGAGCGACGACCATCCCTGTGCCGCCTTGAGGAGAAGCGTCCTCTCATGAAGAAAAAAACACATAAATTCCTCTCAATAAAGTTATCTCCTCCTCCCCCTGATGTACGGATCAAAATGAGTAAAATCTTCTCGTGAAAGTGTTTTTTCAGCTTGAGATATATATTGCTTGCATTGTTCCCAGTGTGCTTTTATATATTCCAAAAAAAATTTCAATTTTCTAATCCGATGCTAGGATATAAGTTCATCGATAGAAGATCCAAGTCCAGGTTACAACTATGACGAAGGTTAGGGTGGGTTTGTTTGTGGGGTTTAACGTCCCAAAACGGCTAAGGCTATGGAAGTCGTAGTAGAGCGCTCCTGAAATTGTGACCACCTGGAGTCCTTAAACTGGCGCTAACATCGCATAGCACACAGGCGCGTAGCTTTTCCCCTCCATCGAAATGCGGCTGCCGCTGCCGGGATGAATAACTGAAAGATCATTAGCCTCGTCACTGAGGAAGAGAGAATGCGTCTAACTACACTACCGTTTCAAGTCTTTATTCGAGCCATTGACATGGGCTTCCTAAAATCAAAACGGCTCACGCCGATAATAACCTGGAGGAGAAACGATTGTCTATTTCGTGCAGGAATTGAACAAAGGTTAAAGGGCACGCTCAGTTCGCAAACCAGGCCAAGGTGTGGACAGGGGAACTTGTCAAACGTTGGCATCGGTTGCGAACTGATGCTCTCCCTAAGCCCTTGTTGAGTTCTTTTCCGATCCGTACGACCAGCGGAGATGAGGTGGTGGTGGACGGCGACGGCTGAAGGTGGGGGTGGGGGAGGCAGGAGCGATATTTAGAGAAACTATACCTAATGTATATACGTAATTACAAGTGGAAAGTCACTGATACTAAGCACTCTCGCACATTTTTCAACGGCCCCTTTTGTGTATGGCCCTATATGGCGCATTTATTATTCACTAATTCCCAATCATTTCGGTTTATTCTAGACATGTGCACGGCATTCTTGAAGCGGCCACCAAAACGCCATGAATATATTTCATTTTACGACGGCATAGATACTGATCCAGTAAAAGTGACAGTGGACGCTTTTGAAGTATGGTCATTGTCCAAGGTCTGACAATGCGCACCAGCCACATGGATTAATCTTCGCCAAGGAATGGCAAAGCGAAGACGAAGTGCCACTTCAAAAGCACCAGCATACGCTGGCGCCCATGCCGCGAACATGTACAGACACAGCTGCGCCCAGTGTTCGGTAAATTAGCTACCACGCCCCAGCCTTAATGAAGACAACGAGCATACTGGGGAAATCTTGCCTGACTCCGTCGACATGTGACACCGCGGCATCCTGTGCGGCTCATACCGCGCGAACTTATTGTTGATAACTTCGAATCTTCTCAGGCACCAGACGTCCTGCAGCTCAATAGCGCTGACTCGATATCCAGGAAAAGAAGAGACGTAGCTCTCTCCAGTTTCAATCACCGGCATTCAATCACGTGCAGCGACGTCACGACGTGCGTTTTCGCATTTCGTGCAAATGAAGGATTCCGTCAGCAACCTTCGAATGAGGAGCCTTTTGCATGAATGAAACACCGCGGAAACGAAAAATCAAAGTGTGACACAACGATGCGGGCAGCACACGTCTACGAAGATGGCAAATGCATCGAGCGAAGCAAAGACGCGAGGCGCATTAGCGCGGCAGATTCGTTCGAATGCCGGGTTTTCATTTTCCCTTGGTATACCGCGTGAATATTCACTCACGACAAAATCAAAATGGTGGGGATAAATACAGCTCGAACCTACAGTTATACGAGCGATATTATTAAACATGGTTTGGGAAAGTTGTACGCGGTTTGATCGTTTTTATTAGTGGATAGCGCCTTTAACAGCGCCTTTTCATTCGGCGTCTTTTAAACAATATTTTCTTATTTTGTTTATAAAGGAAGGAAAGCGCAATATCTGCTTGGGTCTGACTTCTGGGAGAACACCGACAATTTTGTAAACTTATTTTGTAGGAAATAAAGGCGCTATATCTTTGAATGTTTGAGCTGACTCTGAACCGTGCACTAGGGGATATAATTTTTTTTAAAGTGAAAGTTTGTTAGATTGAACATATTTACAAAGTGTATAAAAATACAGACGATGGTTCCATAGTCATAAGCCTGCACCGGGATCCTCGATAGATCACTACGACAAAATAAATAATAACAGCAAAGTTATCGAAAGGTTATAATACACAAAACATGGCAAATCAGTATTTTACACAAAAACAAAGGCACTAACAGAGGAATTAGGCAAATAAGTATTTTTACACAAAAACAAAGGCACTAATACAGGTATTAGACATAAAAAATATAAAACATAGCAATTCAACACATATTCCTTCAGGTTATTCTTAAACGTGGTCAAGTACATACAAATTTTCAGTGTTAAAGGCAACATATTCCAGAATGAAATGCCTGCAAAAGATGTCATTTTTTCATAATTATTACGAACTTTCGGGAGTAATAAATTGTTATTCGCTGCAGATATTGTAGAGTTATAGTTCGAAAGTAGTAATGGATTAACCAACTGGAAATGCAAGCTGCCATTCAATAGCTTAAAGAACGCGATTACAAGATGATACTGAAAGAGCTGGTGGACTGATAATATATGATGTTCACATAATAAGGGACGAGCGCTAGTGGAAACAGCGAAGACAAAAGACAATTGCTTGGGCATTCTCCTCCAAAATGAGCTGTCGAGAACTGCGCGAAATAGCTATTCTATGAAGCGCATGGGCAGGCACAACAAATATGGTATTTTAGACAACGGCAACTCCAGAGCAGTCAAACTAGACAGCCACGTTATTACTCGGGGATCGATTAGCCGATCTGGGGGCATCGACTAGAACAATATCGATACCTAAATGCCCTAGATTCCTACAATAATATAACCAAACACTATACTCTCTATAAAACGTTACATACCCCTTACCTCACTAAGGAGCAAGAAGTAGAGCGGAGGCTACTCCAAAACTAAATCCCCCCCAAAAATACCGGCAGTACTTAGCCCCGTATAACCGGACAGATCCAGGCTGGAGTGCACCAAATGCAACGTTAGAGCCGCCGTATATAACATATTTTGAGCCTGCACAGCAACCGCCCGCCTGAATATATCCGGAAGCTCGCGCAATCGGGATCGTGGGAGACCTGCCTGCTCAGCCATGATTCGCAATCTCAATTCCTGGCCGTCGCCATGATCAAGGCCCAAGGGGTCACCTGCGGTATCCTATTAGTCTACAAGCCAACCCTAATAACGGCGTCACATAACGAGCGAGAAAGCGCGCATGTACAGAGCGAGCAGAGCCATGCCAATGAGAAGAGCTTGTCCGCCTCCCTGGTCAGTTACGGTCAGTTACGTGGAGCCGCTTGGAGAAAGAACTGTTCTGTGGCGTCCGAAGCGCCACTTTGCAATCCTTCGGTTCCCTTGCAAAGTGGAATTGTGCCACTCAGACTCAAGGGAGACTCAGTAGCTTCCTTCCTTGATTTCCTCTTGCCTGACTTGACTTCAGAGGAGACCCCTTAAAGCAGATGAGATGTAGCTCACACTGAGATAGGAAAGAGGACACAAGAAGAAAGAGAAAAAGGGCAAATGAAGAAGCAAATATTTTAAAGCTTCAATTATGTTTGTTTCCTGGACCGCCCTTCTCATTCCCGCAGTGGCTTGTTTCCGATGTGGTAGTGATGGTGAACGTCGTGTCAGTGGACTGCACCCTTGAGCATCGCCTACGATTAACAGGAGGCAGATATTACCGATTCCACCCTGAATAGGACGCTGTCCGAAAATATCGCAGTGCCCACCAGACTCTTCTCACTCAACAAAATAAAAATACCATTGTATTTTCCTTTAGCCTTTATTTTTGGCTCGAAGATTAATTATCGACAAATCTCTTGCGTTTTTGAAAACGCATTCGAAGAAATATTTGTTTATACTTACCGCTCTGCTGAGCTTTTCGTGGCATGCATGGTGTAGGATATTTGTTACCACTCCTCAGATCCACCTATTTCTCGCCATCATCAGGCCGCGTGGGTTGCATCTTTAGAGCAAAAACGTGCCAAATATTTTAAAAATGTTTCCTCTCAGCTTCACGTAGACTAAAGCGACTCACCCTTGGCAACCAACCCTTGGTAACCTTGGAACAAAAAAGTGCTTTTTGGGATATAAAATCACGCAATTTATGATGATGCAGTTTTAGGAAGTTACAAGTGCATTCTTTCGTGATATAGAAGGTATTCTGCACCTTGGCTGAGCTGTGGGAGGAAAACACCCACATTGAGAGAAACGTGCCGCCGCCGAAGGAATACTTGTTCAACAGAATGTTTGTTTAATACCCATTCTTTGGCGAGTATTCCTATGGTGTTGTCACTAAACTCATCACAAATAGGTTTAGTGGGCCGAAGCAACTGTGGCGCTTCTCTCTGGACACACGAAGCGCCCTGTGGAAGAAGGAAGAAAAGAAGGAGTGAAAGAAGATAAAAAAATTTCTCGGAACAATTTCCACCTCCTGAGATTAGTCAAAGTGGATGTGCATCACACATTCCCTAGGAGATGTCCTCTTTGCATACTTCACAGACCCGTCGAACCATACCTTGCAGTGGAATATTTCGTTGATTAAATAACACAGATGCTTCATACTAGGGTATCCGGTGTTTTTGTGTTGTTTTGTTTCAAGTGATCTGATGCACTTTCTTAAATTCTATGCCAGGCAACCTTTATAAATGATGTCCTTGGCCTTTTTTGATAATATTTTTCAAGGGTATGAAAATTGTGCATTTCGAAATTGAAATGCCGGGTGAAATAAGCACTCGCAAACTGACTCAAGGGAGGGTTCGTAGCTCCATTCATTGATTTCCTCTTGCCTGACTTGATGCTCAAGAAGGCTCCTTAAGACCTGGAGAGATGCAGCACACACGTCTAGAGGAGAATGGACAAAGGAAGGAAGGGCGAAAAAAGGAGAATAAAGAGGTTAAAAGCCGCTATTTTATAGCTTCATTTTTTGTTTCAGGGACCGCTCTTCTTATTCCCGAAGGGCTGTGTTTCCTATGGTCGTGGTGAGGTAGCGATGATGGAACGTCGTGGTAGTGGGCTGAGCCCTTGAGCATCACCCATGATTAGCAGCAAGCAGATTTCACAGGGTCAATACTGAATAAGAAGCTATCACAAAATATCGCAGTTACCATGAGACTGTTTTCACTCAATAAAAAGAGTTATCATCGCATGTTGTTTTAGCGTTTACCTTGCCTTGACTAGCAATTATCGACACATTTCTTGGGTTCTTGAGAGTTTCCGCCGAGATACATCTTTTATCTACCGCTCTGGTGACCTTTTCGTAACATCCATGGTGCAGGAAATTTGTTGTCACTCACCAGATCAAGTCATTTCTCGCCGTCATTAGGCTGTATGTGATGCATTTTTCAAAGCTCATAATATTTACAAAACAATTTCCCCTCAGCGTCACGTAGTCAAAAGCGACACAACCTTGACAAATAAACCTTGCCAACTCTGGAATCAATAAGTGGTTGCTTGAGAGTATTATAAAAAATCACGCAATGTGTGATGATGTACATTTAGGAGGCTGCAAGTGTGTTTTTCCGTGATCAAGAAGGTATTCTGCACCTTGGCTGAGATATGGGAGGAAAACATCCACATTGAGAGATACGTGCCGCCGCCTAGGGAATACTTGCTACGCAGAATGTTCAATTAATACTCATTACGCGGTGCAAGTATCCCTACGGGGCTGTCACTAAACGCGTCACATAAACGTTTTGAGGGGAGAAGGAACTGTGGCGCTTCTCTCAGGACACACGAAACGCCCTGAGGAAGAAGGAAGAAAAGAGGGAGTGAAAGAATAGCTGTCGGAACAATGTTCACCACCTGGGATTGCTCAACGCACATGTGCATCACACAGTCCCCTGGAGATCTCCTCTTCGCAGACTTCACAGACCCGTCGAGCAATACTTTGCGGAGGAAACTTCTCGAGGGAAATAACACAGGTGCTTGATTCTGGCGCCTGAAACGATTTTTTTTTAATTTCATGAGCTTTCTTCCAGTCTATGCCAGGCGACCTTAAATAATGATGTCCTTACCTCTTTTCGATGACATTTTTCTAGAGTATGAACTCCTGCCATTTCGCAATAAAATACCGGTATGACTTGCTCTTAAATATTAGGTATTTCACAACACCATGAAAATTTTCTTGATGATTGCATACTCTTGCAGCGAATAGAAGAAACAAATCACGCAAAAATGAAGCCTTTTGTGATAATAATAATGAGTATCGATGATGATGGGTCATATACGCACGTGGAATAATTGATGACTCGCTCTAATCATCGCAAAACGTCGTATTCCGCTCCTTATTCCAGTGGGGATTTATACCAACAATAGAATTACGAAACGTTAACTTCTGACTATTCGCGTCTCCAGTGGTTACCTTATTGTGCTAAAATAGCACTCTCCTCTGCGTTTTATAATTGCCTGGCGAGCTGGCCATTTTTTTAATAATCTACGTCAAGAAGGTAATAGTCAGGGAAGAGCCCACTTCCAGTGCTAGGTAGTCCTTGCAGATGCTGTTCGAGTCATTCGAGTAAAATCAGCCAAAGCACCGACGGTAGCATGAGTGGACGTGCGGCTACGAGGACGAAGCGAGTGGGCCGCGCACCCCAGCAATCAATTTCGGAAGGTTAGCACTCGTTGCCGCTAGAAGAGCTCGGTTTCTCAAGGCGTCCTGAAGGTGAGCAGGGAAGGAATTGCACCACTTCGTAATGGCCGTCAAGGACAGCAGGCAACGCAGCTGAGCTGGAGTGCTCGTCGGCCTAAAAGCATTTTAGCAAGATGATTTGCAGCTGTGCTCAAATCCCAGTGCTCTGGCGCTTCCGGACATAATTCTCCGCCCGTGTGGGTGGTCTCTGTGTCCCTATCTGATTGACGGAGGAGGTGCTTGTGGTAATTGTTTTCGTCTTTCTGTATAGTTGTAAGCTTCTGTCTGTGCCAGTGCACTTTCGTCTCTTCTTTCCACGAGGGGCCACAACACTTCCACATGAGATGTGGCATTACCCCCCTCGACAAAAGACAAATTGTTCAAATTCTAAAAGGATAGAAGAGAAAAAATAAAAGGTGAAGATGTAACACGTAAAGTACAAGGAAGCAAAAGAATGGCACTTACAAACACTGCACTTAACGCGAGTGATACGGCTTCAGTCAGGTGGCAAGCACAATGTGAGACTGAGGAGCACGACGTGACGAGTGGACAGTTCCTTCAGGAAGTACTTCGCAGTCAACGACACTAATACGGCGAAGAACTCTAAAGGCGGCAAAGAATCGACGCAGTTATTTTTCACAATGAGCGCTCCATCTGAAGGGAGTCCATACTCAGACTTCGTCACCGCAATGATATTCGACGTCCTATTGACGGAGCTGTATCGTTGGGGATCCTGACTTCATTCCTGACAAATGCGAAGCCTACTCCTTGGCGGGCTTATTCGGCAAGCTGAGCGAATTCTTCAGAGTCGGAGACGCAGGCGGGTGTACCATACGGCAGGAGCAACACAGTCGCTTGAATTAAAAAGGCGAAAAGGCGTGTGTACCGCAGTTTCTTGCACTGTGGTGTTATATGCAAACGTGAAGTGGTTGACGTCGACTTACATGGAGATATCGAAGAGGGTTTTGTTTAGGCGTCCCGTCAGTCTTTTGGTCTCGGGGGGGATCGACGGTATTTCTTTGGTGAGCTACAGTGCAACTGAGCTGCATAAATTCTTGCACAGGTCTGTGGTTCCACGGTCCGTGATAGCACCAGCTGGAACGTCGTGGCGAAGCACAATGTTTTCGACAAAAAACTCAGAGATTTAAGCAGCAGTAACACGCTGCAGGGCATTTTCTTTCACGATAACGTGATAAATAATGGCTGGAAACGGCAAGAAGAATCCAAATGAGACCCTGAGATGAAGTAGGAAACCGCCCCAATAGGTCGATATTACTTGTTGAAACGGTGATTTTGGCAGTGGAACAGGTTGCAGCAGAACGGTAGGCTTCAAAGGGGGTTTCTTACGGCACTGGCTGTCACGATAGGATTTCATATATTGTCTTACTCTGGCCGCAAGTTAGGCGCAGTAATATTTTTGGCGTATTCCTGCCAATGTGCGCCTGAAGTCCAGACGTCCAGACGATGGTTCATCTTAACAAGTGTGAAGAAATTGGGCGCGAAGGTAATCGGGAATGACTAATAGGTACTTGGGATGCAAGACTACATACGTTCGCTTGTACAAGACGTCGTTGGACAGCGAAAACGAGGCCAGCGCACGCAAGGAGCGGCGAGGTGGTAGGGGCATGCGGCCTCCTAAGTAATAATGAGAGGTCAAACCTCAATGTCTTCAAGCTGCATTTGAGCAAGCGTGGACGTTGTGACTGCACCAAGGAAGGAGACGTCATCCAGATCAATGGCAGCCTTGCCCAGTGGTAGTGGTGGGCGCGAGAGACTGCTTGCGACAGTGTGCTTTTGGCCATACATATACCACAGAACATCGTACCCTTGTACCTGCAAACTCCACCGGGTAAAGCCTATAGAAGGGTCATTGAGGTTCGCCAACCGGCACAGGGAGTGGTAATCACCGAAGACCCTAAGCGGTCGCCCGTAAAAGTAAGTCTGAAATTACTGAACGGCCACACCAGCATCCGACGTTCTTTTACCATTGTCGAAAAGCTCTTTTCGGAATGACAGAATGTATGGCTGGTGTAGGCGATTACGCGCTCATTGTCGTCTTTCCACTGTACTAGAACGGCGCCAAGTCCAACATTGCTCGCGTCTGTGTCAACTTCCGTGGAGGCGTTCTCGTTGAAGCGGACTATAATCGCTTACGAACAGAGACGTCTTTAAAGTTTTGCAAATTCGTCTGCCGGTTCGTGGTCTCAGACAAAAGGAACGGCATTCTTGCTTACTCGAGATAAGCGATTTGCCATTTTAAAAAAATTGGTGACAAAACACCGGTCTATAGTGTGCACAAAACCCTTAAAACTGGAGCGCGAAACCCTTGTCAGTTGGTGTCGATAACGTCGCCACAGCCGTCGTCTTCTGAGGTCAGGGCGGACGCATTCCATCGGAGCTGACAAGGTGGCTTTGAAATTAAAAGGAGTAAAAACACCAGTTCTTGAAGCCTCGGCAGGAATACGGTACCTATTCTGGTTGTACAGAGATGCTCCCCAAGTAATTCCATCGTGTATTTTGCCGCCAACATATTTTATTTTGATTTTAAATACAAGCCAGGCAAAGACCCCGTTTTTCAAAACCCATCGACAGCGACATTTATGTGACGAAAATGTCTACAGAGGTAAACAACATGGCGTCCGTCCTCAAACAACTGTGACGTGGAGTCAGCAGAGCAAAGAGCCGTGACGACACAGGATAGCTCACCGTCTCTGCCCTATCTGTATCGACTGGGCATCGCAGGGAAAGTTCTGCGCTTCTGCTCGCTTGACTCGATGGCTTTCCACACCATTAACTCTCTAGAAAGGTGCCTGCTGTATGCGCCCAAAATCTGCTGCCCTTACCTTTACCTTTTTCTCCTTTCCACATGAGGTCGTATCTAGTGCTGCTGCGCCCGCCTGCAACACCCATTTGCGCATGCGCTTTTCGGACAACCAATCCCGCATCGACACCACACCACCCCAACCCCCTTTGCAGAGATAGGGGCGTCTCTGGCGCCATCTATCGGCGACAATTCGCTACTGAAGGCACACTGGCTCCAATAGGTAAGCGAGCGATGCCGCAGGCATCTTTCTAAAGGAGGCGATGTCCACACTGTCTTCGTTCCTGCATGTTACAATTACTTCACCTGGCGTCAATTTCGCGGTCGCCGTGTTTTCCAACGCAATGTTTGTGTATATTTTGTGCGCCAGCACAGTCACACAGATCGGACTCCTAAAAGAGGAAGGACAATTTACTCACTTCATTGGCGCCGCACTCACGCAACTTGAACTTGGTGTACATTAAGGCTGCCTGCTGTACTCGTGTCACAAGAGCATTCCTGCACAAGTGTACAGCTTTCGGCAACGGCGCCGCCCGCTTGCTCGCCGGGAGACGTGAACTGTGCCGCCGCTACCAGCTTGCCCTAGGCATCACTGGGCCTAGCTGGATTCACACCGAAGCTGTAGCGGACGGCGCTTCGGAATGGGCTAACGCTGTAATAAACGTTGGACTTTCGTGACGCTTTACTGGGAAGCCTATTGTATAAAAATAAATTCTTGATTCGCAAGCCGCCTTCAGCAGGTCTGCTGCGTCGGGGCCAATCAGCGAGTGAGCATGAGTGAGCATGGACCGCTTGAGCGCGGTAGCAAGTAACGGTGATGGACGGTGTCTGTCAGTGTCACAATTTTGTTTTTACTGCATGAAGAATTTTTTGAACCCCAGCTTGGAACTCAAAGCCCCGACAAACTGGCCTGAGAGAGCAGCATCTTCACAGTAATCGGTACCTCTGTTCAACATGTCTAACCAGCTGATGTTTCCTTCATGCCAACCGCCAAGCTTTCGTAGCTGGTGTTGGTTCCTGCTTTTTCAGTTCAGTCGCTGGTGAACGGGTCGAAATCAAAGTAATCGGCAATGTTAATGACATCCACACCTTCGGGCAAGACAACGTCTGAGAACTAATTATGCCAGGCTCGAGCACTGCTCGATGACAATATTTTCTTGCAAGTACGATCGCAAGCAGACGAAAAAAGCTGGATTTTTTTCCGCGAGGGCAGCGCTCAGGTTCTGGCGGAGCGGATAGGAGCTAAAAAACCTACGCCACGGCCTCCTCGATCTGCGCTCGCCGGTCGACGCGGCCGTTCCTACGTGCACCCGCACCCGCGCAGTGCATGGATGTCTGCGGAGTCTGCGCAGCTACGGTGGGCATGAAGGAAGGAAACAACTTAGGAGAGGTCCTTGCCATTCCCAATGCATTGGAGAAAGAGTGGAGGAAGTGAAGTCAAAATTTAGGGTTAGCCAAGTCGGGCCATTAGCAACGGCGACGCTGTTGCTATGAAACTTCGGGCCACTATCAACAGCGTTGCTTAGAGCCCTAGGTATGTGAGCGTCGCGCAGAAAAAAAATACGGAGGGTAAAGGAGGGGGAGAGACGTTGCAGCGTCCGGTCGCGGCGCGGCCGCGCCGGCCAATGCCGGCTTCAAAAAAATGACGTCAGGGCCTCTCCTAAGTTCTTTCCTTCCTCCATGATGACGGGTCTCGAGGGAGACCCCCCTTCTCTTCTCTTATGGCCTCTCCAATAGGGTCTGTTTCCACCTCCCGCCGCGCCTCGGTGGGGTCGCCACCGCCACACCGCAGCGCTTCTGCTACCGCCGCTCAGCGCAAGGGAAATGTGCGCTCGCTCTTCGCACCGCCCGCATCAGTTGCAACCCGCTGGTCCTGACATTTCACCCCTTATGGTTTATACAAAGACACCACGTATTCAACGTCTAAGGTTTATCTCGTATGAGGAATAAAATAGTTAATAACCCCCGCGCGCGCGCCTTCGTCAGAGCGGCCGCGCACGGTCGAATAACGCTTCCGTTGCACTTACATCAACACTTTTTGCTCCTAAATTTTGTACCAAAATAAATGTTGTAGGCAATGCTGTGTGCCTTTGAAAGCTGTAATTAGGTCTAGGGCGACCTAACATGAGTGCATGGCAAACTGATGGGTGGAGATTTTGTCAACCGCTGCCGTTTTCGTTGAGAGCAAAAGAGGACCGGTGGAAATTCATGGCGCGTCTCAGATTCAGATTAAGGATCAAAGATTTGCGCATATAGTTAAAATTTCAATTGTCTAAGGAAGTGTATTTTTCTAGCTTCTTTCCAAACATATGATTCAGTTGAAAGACCGAAGATTTATATCTATTCTCGCGACTGATGCACATGTGTGACATATGTTAGGTGTGGCTACCCAAAAGTAATAGAAAATAATATGCCTCTGCCCGTACACACATGTATTACAGACGTAGTCTGTTTAATACATAGATAAACAAGAACTTTTAATCAAGGAAATGGGCATAAACAGTTATGCATAATTGAAAAAGCGGCAAACACTAAAAAAAAACGGTCCTTCAAAGTTACACATTGTACGTCATATTTATCAATTCAGCAAAATGCGACTTGCGGCTAGAAAATTCACAGTCTCAAAATCTTCCTGCACGGCTTGTGCACATAAGGAGTCGGCCTTTCATTCCTGTCTGTCACTTTCTAGGCATAATTAATTGACAAGAAGGATTATGATAATTTTTTCAAATAGAAGCGATCCTTATAACATGGCTGTTGTCAATTCGTTCCGGGCAACTCAAGGATGAATTCTCAAGTTCTGATTGCATCAGGATCTTAAGTACTTCGAGAACATTTGTGTGTATCAGGTGCACGTTAGCTTTAAAAAAAAACACTTGTCCAATAGGGCAACAAGCTCTGGTTACGGATAATGCAGTCCACTAGAATATTGTCCTCGTAGAAGAGCATACATGGGGCTGCTTCTTTCGCTTGTTTCAAGAATAACAGCGCAATCGTCACACCGAAGTAATTAACTCAACGATATATCCAGCGACGTAAGGTAAACCGGAACATGTGACAGTGCGTAATGCGATGGGAGGAGGTGCCATCACTTCCTTCAGTTCCTCGGTTACTGATTGCGGCACAGTAGAAATGATTTTTTGGCATCGACGCAAGGTGCCTTGATTTTGCTCTCAGATGAAACGTCCGTCTTGACAATGTAGTCAAGTACCGCTGTTATGGCCCTGGAATCTGTGATTTCATGTGATTTCCTTCTGCACATTACCCTTACTTTCCTGAAGAAATCCTCAATATTGTCGCTATAGGGCTTGAAATGTGTCTTTAGTGAGAGTGTCCTGCTTTAACGCTTTAGATGTTTCTTGCATACTCTCAATATAGCAGGTGACCCACTTGTAATCCACTACATCGGGTATCACCTGCGTCATTTATTGGCGCATTTTCCCACTTCCGGCACAAGTGGTGTCATGAATATCAAAATATTTTGATTGTTTTCATAATATGCTCAATATCATGTGGAACTTTCATTAAAACGTTTATTTGCAAAATTGAAATTATGACTATATTACAACACATTTGCTTATATATGAATTATAATACCATTTAAAACTCAACCCTACAACGTTTACTTTGACTATTATACTAACACTTTATACCATGCAAGCATTTTGCAATTTACATTACATTTTTATGAAATTATGTTCATCTTTGATGCTAAATGTAAGTTTAGCATCTAACGCTGAAAGACGGTTTCGCTGCTGCAGACGAGTTGCTGTCATGTTAGCCTTAAAGAAGCTTCTATGTGATCACTGCTTATCCACACTTTTTTTTTTCATTCCTATTCTTGTACAGGCTTGGGAAACATTCGGGTTAAAATGGACAAAAGTTCCTACCATGCCGCAATGTATGTCATATGCTTGTCGAACGTTTGCTGAGCGAAAGTGTTTTTTATATAGACTCCGTTCACGTATGCAGTACGTTGACGATATGCCGCTGCGGCATCTACCTTCTGTGTTCTTTCATTTCGGGGCTGCACTCACCACGAAACCCGCAAACGACAGCGCAAAACGAGTTAGTATAACCTCATCGTTAAGCCTACATTTAACGATGAGGTTTTACTAACGAACTGGGTCCTTGACCAAAAGCCGAGGCATATTCATTTCAGAAGTTTTCTCTCTACGGAAACATTTGTCTTCTTAATTCCACCGCTACTCTGTGCAATCACTTGATCAGTTATCTTCTCTAGCGAGTGCCCAGTTTCTAGCTCCCAAAGCAGGATCGAGTATGGTTGCTGCAGCACCATCAGTTACAAACAGATGTGCGAGATACGAGCGGTACGAGGTAGCCCCTGTTAGGGTTGAGTCGCGTGCGCCTGGGTAGCGTACCGCTGCCAGCAGTTATTACGTGCAGCGCGCGGCCCCTCGGTAGCGTTGGCCTGGCGGCTCCGTGGACGGCGGCGGCCGGCATCAACGGTTCCAGCAAAGACGAGGAGGCGTCTTCTAACGAAACAACCTTTACTGCAACATCATGAAGAAACGGGCAGTGCAGCTGACCCGGAGAGATTACAGACACTCTCACACAGCTGGTGTCTAGCGTCGAGCCAACGGCGCGTCAAAGTAGTCTCTATCTCAGCGGAGTCGGCCGCTGCTTTTTATAGGTTTTCCAGCTCACAGCGAAAGGGTAAACCCTCACAGGAAATGGAGCGCCCAACGTGTCTGGGCAAGATGGGATGACTCAATCGCAGGTGGTCCGAACGCATCTCCTCCACCTCCAGCAGACGGACGAGGGCGGCGCACTCTCTCACGAGCTCCAGGCTTGGCCGGCGTTTGCACACACACGCACGCACACACATTTGGCGCGTGGCAGGATCACGCTGAGACTTGTCCGCGGGAAGAAGCGTTGCGCGGCCGATGAACGGCGTCGAAATGGCCGATCCGCTCGCGGTTCTACCTGTTGTTATGCGGTGGCCGCGTCAGCTGTCCCACTTGTCGGTGGGGAAACGTAACAGACTGCCCCGCCGGGGAAGGCAGATCCCGAAGGGCAGGGGACTGCATCCGCTGTCCAGAGGGATCGGGATGTTGCTGCTAGCCGAGGTCGTCCGACTCTGTTTCTCTTGAGCCAGTTAGCCTGAAGAAGTCCTTGGCAAGTCCGGGTTTCCAAGACACTCTGCAACTTGACTTCAGGAGAGATTTCTGACAACCCACAACGTCACAACCACGCTAAAAACTCAACCCTTCAGCCAGCAAACACGGCACAATCTTCACAAAGTCATGCCAGACTATTTCCCTCTTATGCTCCCATCTATATTAAAGGGCAACTCAGCAGCACTTGGAACGCGTCCACAAATTTGAAAATTGCGCTTTCAGAAACACCACTTTCAAACAAAGATAATCAATACAAATGTTCAAAATCCTATGTCAGGAAGAAAAACACCAACTAGTGAATAAAGGCCTCTTCTCACGTTATGGGCTTCGACTTAAGCCATCGGCGTTACCGTTGAGATCACCCTTTTCACTAAAGCTTCGGCTGTCCGTTTCACGGAACAACCGTACCTTCCTGTTTCTGTGCAAAGAAACGCATGAGCATGAGTCGCTCACTTTTCTAAACAACCTATCCCTGTCCTTACGCTTGGTGCACCAGTCACGCGATTTCTCGGCACGGGCGCATTTGTGCCTCTGGGATAGTCGCTTTCTTTTTCGCGATAACTTGCGTTTTCTCTTCTTACGATGATAGCATCCTTTCTCGCGCCTGCCCTTCCGCTTTTTTCTGCGGCAGCACTGGAACACAGGCTTTCTGCTTTCTTTTTGCAATCGTTTGAGTTTGCTCTCCTTACGATCAGCAATCTTTCTCGCGCCTGCCTTTCCGCGTTTTTCGGTGGCAACACCTGAATACTCTAGTCTTACTTTCTTTCGGCGCGAGCTCCGGCAAGCTAGCGGTCAACGTTCTAGCGGTAACCGAAGCTAGTAGGACACCGGTGTCGTCAAAGTGGTCAAAGCAGTCAAAGTGCGGTGCCGCGTCTGCATCGCGGCCAGCAGCGCATGACTCACCTCCAGACAAGTCCGAACAACAACTGCTCACGCCAGCCCTCAAGCTAGGCATTTCCTCTGGCGGCGCCGCGGCTGCATCGCATGACTCACTTTCAGTCAAATCCGAACAACCGCTCATGCCAGCTCTCAAGCTAGGCATTTCCTCTGGCGGCTCGCCACTCACTTTACACGAGTCCTCCGATGAGCCGCATTGCTCAGCGCTAACCGGCGTATGATCAAGCTCCTTCGACAGCTGGGGCGCTTCGGATAGCGTGAGGGTCATATGTGCCACGTCCGCGTTCGCACTGGGGTTGCTTTCGCGAATACAACCTAGCGTGGTATTGGGGCACGAACGATTCTGACTCTGCTCTGGTTGCTCGATGTCGCCTTCGCAAGTCTCGCTATCTACAGGATAAGCGCACTCCTCAGCGGTCTGCCCTGGCTGATCACAACTCGCGGGCTGCGCTGATTCCCTGATCAGCACTTCGTTTTTCTGCGTGCCCTGCTCTACGACACAGCTGATTTCGGAAACCGAAATTTTCTCATCTCCTAGCTCGTTTTCATCTCCGTCGCGCTCTACACAAGCCTCTGCTTTCGACTCGAGAGGCGGTTCAGTTACTACCAGTTCCCCACACTCATTTGATGGAACTGTATTAACTACTACTACTTGGGTCGGCTAGCAGTTCACCTCGCTTAACGGCGTCACATCGGACTTCTCGCCGATTCAGTTAGTTCAGTTCAGTTCAGGCGTTCAGTCGTGTCCGACTCTTCGTGACCTTATGGACCATGTCACGCCACGCTTTCCGGTCTCTCACTATCTTCTTAACATCACATAGCTGCATCTGCAATGCCTCGAGAATGCCATCTAACCATCGCGTTCGCTGCCTACCCCTTCTCCGGCGACCCTCAACCTTTCCCAACATCAAATCTTTCTCCAGCGACTCCTCTCTTCTCATCAGATGACCAAAGTAGCTGAGCTTTAACTTTAGAATTTGACCCTCCAATGAGCAGTCAGGGTTTATGGTCGACAATATCGACTGATTTGATCTTCTGGCAGTCCAAGGAACTCTTAAGAGTCTTCGCCAGCACCACAATTCAAACGCGTCAATTCTTCGGCGGTCAGCCTTTTTCACAGTCCAACTCTCGCATCCATACATCAATACATCAATACTCGCCGATTAAGCCTGTGCTAACCGTCTCAGCTAGTGGCTCGACCAAGGTAACACTATGCTCTTCTGTTCAAGGATCGGTCGGCTCACTACTGCGGTCACGTTTCTCGGCCGCTTCCCCAAGCTGTGTCTCACACTCCGGTGCAAGTTCGATTTTCTCCGGAACTTCCGCACCGTCTAACCATTCGCTTACAGCGGCTTTCAACTGATACGCCAAATCAAAGTACGTCGTCTTACAATGTTTCTCGCTCTCATATCTTTTCCGAAGATCCTGAGGCGTTATCCGATATCGTATCACCAACGACTCTTTTAGTGCATCGTAATTTTTCAAGCGGTCGCCAACCAATCGCTTGATTTCTTCCGACGCTTCAGCGGAAAGAAGAGCTACCAACTTCTGCGCCCAACTATCTTGCTCGAAGCGTTTACTTCTGCAGACATTCTCGAAGTCTGCCAAATACTCGGCCATATCCTCGGCAATGAGGAACGGTGGCGGACCATCTCGCGGTATTGAACCGTTACACTGAATGGCATTGCAAGCTTTAATCCTTTCCACGCTCCTTCTATGTCCTGAAATCTGCAGCTGAATCAGTTTCCTTACGCGGGCGTCCTCTTTCTCGTAACGTTCCCTAAGTTCACGCATCTCTTTCTCGTGACGTTCACGTTTCTCTTTCTCATGACCTTTACTTTCCTCTTTCTCGTGACGTTCGTCAATGATCTCAAGGCATTCCAAAAGCTCGTCATCTTCAGCTTCCAAGGCAATAATAGCCTTTAACACTTCTGGTTTTCTGAGTTTGTCTGACAAACTCAGACCCACCTCCTCCGCAAGCTCCAGCAATTTCGGTTTGCGCAGCGACTTCAAATCCAAACCCATGACTGTTCCGAGTGCTGCCTTCTCTACTGCCCACTATTGCCTTGCTGCAATTAACCCAGCAACAACGACAACACAATTACCAGCTCTGGTCTCTACTTAACAAAAGCCTGGCAAAACCCAGTAGAAGAAAGTCCCGCACTCACCAAACCTCGCAGCCAAGAATCCAACGCAGTCGTTCTGCTGCAGGCAACCAGTCATCACACAGGGCTCGTTGCACTGCTCCCGACTTTCCGCTGAGCTTCTTTGATTCACGAGTCACGCCTGGGACATCTCCGCTCTTCCCACCAGATGTTGCACCTCGGTCAGGCCTGGCTCGTTTCACCGACCACGGTCACTGCTTGGTCGTCCTCGTCCCTCCGCTGTTCACGTTGGACGACGGTGTCGCCTGGCTCGTCCCTCCGACCAAGGTTACGGCTTGGTCGTCCCACCGCTGTTCACCAATTGTTAGGTTTGAGTCGCGTGCGCCTGGGTAGCGTACCGCTGCCAGCAGTTATTACGTGCAGCGCGCGGCCCCTCGGTAGCGTTGGCCTGGCGGCTCCGTGGACGGCGGACGGCATCAACGGTTCCAGTAAAGACGAGTCGTCTTCTAACGAAACAACCTTTACTGCAACATCATGAAGAAACGGGCAGTGAAGCTGACCCGGAGAGAATACAGACACTCTCACGCAGCTGGTGTCTAGCGTCGTGCCAACGGCGCGTCAAAGCGGAGTCGGCCACTGTTTTTTATAGGTTTTCCAGTTCACAGGGAAAGGGTAAACCCTCACAGGAAATTGAGCGCCCAACAAGTCTGGGCAAGATGGGATGACTCAATCGCAGGTGGTCCGAACGCATCTCCTCCACCTCCTGCAGACGGGCGAGGGCGGCGCACTCTCTCACGAGCTCCAGGCTTGGCCGGCGTTTGCACACACACGCACGCACACACATTTGGCGCGTGGCAGGATCACGCTGAGACTTGTCCGCGGGAGGAAGCGTTGCGCGGCCGATGAACGGCGTCGAAATGGCCGATCCGCTCGCGGTTCTGCCTGTTGCTATGCGGTGGCTGCGTCAGCTGTCCCACTTGTCGGTGGGGAAACGTAACAGCCCCCCAAAAAACTCCGACAACCATCCCGTTCCGTCTCCACGCAGGTTTTACGAAAAAGTTCGCCGTCATTTTTTATTCTTGATCTTTTGTTGTTGTTTTTTGCCCCCTATGTTGGAGGGCGACGGCGGCCATAACGTGGCCGGAAGATGAACGAAAACCGCGCGCGTGCAAACACGCGCAGGAATGCAGCGCGGAGCAGACGAGAACGTGCTTTTCAATGCAGCGCGGAGCACACATCGCCTTCCCGAGGCCTCCATGGAGGGCATCAACGCCCACAGCGAAGCATCCCCCTGGCCCAAGTTTGCTCCCCTATGTGTCATTAGATTATATGTACGTGTCCTCAGTCTTGCCAGCAAGAGGCGCTCGTGTGGCGCGCTCGCATCTCTGATGTCATCGCGGCTCGTGCTTGGAGAGCTCGATACCGACGCTGGTCCTGACAAATACCGGGATAATAAATAATTAAGGCGTAATTGGGTTTTTGGGTCGCAGTCCCTCTCTTTTGGACCATCGTGGATTGTTTAAAGCAAAATTCCTTAAACAGAAAATGTACGTGTCTATACTCCTTTAAGCTCGCCGAATGTAAAGTGGCACTTCCTGGGTTTAAGCCACAAGCAAGAAAAACGAATGGCATTGAAGACGCCATGAATACGGTTGATATGCTCTGCAAAAGGTTCAGAAAAAATAACTGAGTCATCTGAGTAAACAAGGCAAACTTCCTTTGTTTACTCAGATGATTCAGTTGTTTTTAAGTGGTAAACTTACCATTTGAGTTTGGAGAGCTCAGTAACCCCGGCCCTCAGTCACCAGCGGCTGCGGAACAACTGCCCAGGCGGCGGTCAGACCTTTGATGCAGCAGGGGGTGCTAAGAATACCGGGCTCCACTGGACAGGCCGCTATTGGAAACTTACCCTGGCAACGTTTAACGCTAGAACCCTAGCTAGTGAAGCTAGTTTAGCAGTGCTGTTAGAGGAACTAGAGGGTATGAAATGGGATATCATAGGGCTTAGTGAGGTTAGGAGGCCGTAAGAGGCATATACTGTACTGAAGGATGGGCATGTACTGTGTTATCGAGGTTTACCAAAGAGGCGACAACTAGGAGTAGGTTTCCTTGTCAATAAGTATATAGAGGGTAATATAGATGAATTCTATAGTATTAATGAGAAGGTGGCAGGCATCGTAATTAGGCTTAATAAGCGGTATAAACTGAAGGTTGTACAGGCCTATGCACCTACATGTAGTTATGATGACCAGGCAGTTGAAAGCTTCTACGAAGATGTAGAATCGGCAATGCGAAAAGTAAAGACGCAGTATACAGTACTAATGGGCGACTTCAATGCCAAGGTAGGGAAAAAGCAGGCAGAAGACCAGGCAATAGGTGACTGTGGCATTGGTTCTAGGAATAGCAGGGGGAGTTACTAGTTGAGTCGGCAGAGCGCAATAACTTAAGAATCATGAATACCTTCTTCAGCATACGGAAGAACCGGAAATGGACATGGAAAAGTCCTAACGGGGAGACTAAAAATGAAATTGAGTTCATAATGTGTTCAACCCCCGCCATTATGCAAGATGTAGAGGTAATCGGGAAAGTGCGATGCAGTGACCACAGGATGGTGACGTCCCGAATTAGCCTAAATCTGAAGAAGGAACGCAACAGATTAGTAAGAAAGAAACCCATCAACGAATTCGCGGTGAGGGGGAGGGCAGAAGATCTCGCTACAGAAAGATATTCAGCTCTAACAAGGATGGCTACATTGCCTAGAAGCAATGAACAATAATTTCAGAGATATCATTACTGAATGTGCGGTAGAAGTAGGCGGTAGGATAGTTCGAGAGGATGCCGGTAAGCTGTCTAAGGAGACGAAAGATTTGATTAAGAAACGCCAGAGTATGAAAGCTTCCAATCCAACAGACCAGATTGAATTAGCCGAGATATCAAAGCTAATCAATAAGCGCAAGGTGGCTGATATAAGGAAGTATAAGATGGAGAAAATTGAGCATGCTGTAAAGAACGGGGGAAGCATTAAAGCGGTAAAGAAATTGGGCATAGGCAAAAACCAGATGTATGCGATAAGGGAGAAGGCGGGCAACGTCATCACGAATATGGGCATGATAGTCAAAGTAGCCGAGCAGTTCTATACAGATCTCTACAGTAGCCAAAGAAGTCAGGACCGTAACGAGATTGGCGGTAGAGAAAACAAAACAGTCAGACGTTCCATCAGTGACGAAGGATGAGGTCAAGAAAGCATTAGAAAATATGAAAAGGGGGAAATCAGCTGGAGAGGATCAGATAACTACAGATTTGCTGAAGGACGGGGGGGGGGGGGGGGATATCGTCTTATAAAAACTGACAACCCTGTATACGCAGTGCCTGGTGTCAGCGACGGTACCGGAACCATGGAAGAATGCAAACATTATCCTCATTCATAAGAAAGGGGACTCTAAGGATCTTAAAAATTACAGACCAATCAGCTTAGTTTCTGTTACGTATAAGGTATTTACTAAGATAATCGCTAATAGAATCAGGACAACCTTAGGCTGCAACCAAGCAAAGGATCAAGCAGGGTTTCGAAAACGGTACTCTACTATCGATCATATCCATACCATCAATCAGGTGATAGAAAAATGCTCGGAATATAACCAGCCCTTATAATAGCATTCATTGATTACGAAAAAGCATTTGACTCAGTTGAGACCTCGGCGGTGATGCAGGCATTGCGAAATCAGGGGGTAGACGAGCCGTACGTGAAAGTGCTGGGAGATATATATAGTGGCTGCACAGCAACCATAGTTCTGCAAAAAGAAAGTAACAAAATTCCCATAAAGAAAGGTGTTAGGCAAGGAGACACAATCTCCCCAGTACTGTTCACAGCTTGTTTAGAGGAAGTATTCAGACTTGGAATGGGAGCAGTTAGGGATAGGGGTAGATGGAGAATACCTCAGTAATCTGCGATTTGCTGATGACATTGCCTTGCTAAGTAACTCGGGAGATGAACTGCAAATAATGATTGATGACCTAGACAGGAAGCGTAGAAAGGTAGGCTTGAAAATCAATATGCAGAAGACTAAGGTAATGTTCAACTGCCTCGGGAAGGAACAGCAGTTTACATTAGAGAGCGAAATACTAGAGGTGGTAGGCGAATATGTCTACTTAGGACAGGTAGTAACAGCAGATCCGGACCACGAAAAGGAAATAACAAGAAGAATACAATTGGGTTGGAGCGCATTTGGCAAGCACTCGCAGATTATGACTAGCAGCTTACCGGCATCGCTCAAGAGGAAAGTATACAACAGTTGCATCTTGCCTGTACTCACCTATGGGGCTGAAACGTGGAGGCTATCCAAGAGAGTTCTACTTAAGTTGAGGACAACCCAGAGGGCTATGGAACGAAAAATGGTAGGGGTAACATTAAGAGATAGAAAGCGTGCAGAGTGGGTCAGAGAAATAACTCAAGTTACCGACATTCTAGTAGAAATTAAGAAGAAGAAATGGACATGGGCAGGACATGTAGTGCGAGGAGAGGATAACCGATGGCCGCTGAGGGTAACAAACTGGATTCCAAGGGAAGGAAAGCGTAGCAGGGGGCGGCAGAAAGTTAGGTGGGCGGATGAGATTAAGAAGTTCGCAGGGGTCAAGTGGATGCAGCTAGCACAGAACCGGGTTAAGTGGAGAAATATGAAAGGGGCCTTCGCCCTGCAGTGGGTATAATCAGGCTGATGATAATGATGATGGGGGGATATCGCCTTAGAAAAACTGGCAACCCTGTATACGCAGTGCCTGGTGTCAGCGACGGTACCGGAACCACGGAAGAATGCAACCATTATCCTCATTCATAAGATAGGGGACTCTAAGGACCTTAAAAATTGCAGACCAATCAGCTTACTGTCTGTTACGTATAAGGTATTTACTAAAGTAATCGCTAATAGAATCAGGACCACCTTAGACTGCAATCAAGCAAAGGATCAAGCAGGTTTTAGGAAACGGTACTCTACTATCGACATATCCATACCATCGATCAGGTGATAGAAAAATGCTCGGAATATAACCAGCCCTTATACATAGCATTCATTGATTGCGAAAAGGCATTTGACTCAGTTGAAACCTCGGCGGTGATGCAGGCATTGCGAAATCAGGGGGTTGACGAGCCGTACGTGAAGATGCTGGAAGATATATATAGTGGCTGCACAACAACCATAGTTCTGCACAAAGAAAGTAATAAAATTCCCATAAAGAAAGGTGTTAGGCAAGGAGACACAATCTCCCCAGTACTATTCACAGCTTACTTAGAGGAAGTATTCAGAGGCTTGGAATGGGAGCAGTTAGGGATAAGGGTAGATGGAGAATACCTCAGTAATCTGCGATTTCCTGATGACATTGCCTTGCTAACCAAATCGGGGGATGAACTGCAAATAATGATTGGTGACCTAGACAGGAAACGTAGAAAGGTAGGCTTGAAGAGCAATATGCAGGAGACTAAGGTAATCTTCAACAGCCTCGGGAAGGAACAGCAGTTTACATTAGGTAGCGAAGTACTGGAAGTAATAGGCGAATATGTCTACTTGGGACAGGTAGCAACCACAAATCCGGACCATGAAAAGGAAATAACAAGAATGGAATTGGGATGGAGCGCATTTGGCAAGCACTCACAGATTATGACTAGCAGCTTACCGGTATCGCTAAAGAGGAAAGTATATAACAGGTACATCTTACCTGTACTCATGCGGCTGAAACGTGGAGGCTAACCAAGAGAGTTCAACTTAAGTTGAGGACAACCCAGAGTGCTATGGAACGAAAAATATTAGGGGTAACATTAAGAGATAGGAAGCGTGCAGAGTGGGTCAGAGAAATAACTCAAGTTACTGACATTCTAGTGGAAATTAAGAAGAAATGGGCACGGGCAGGACACGTAGTGCGAAGAGAGGATAACCGACGGTCGCTTAGGGCAACAAACTGGAGTCCAAGGGAAGGAAAGCGTAGCAGGGAGCGGCAGAAAGTTAGGTGGGCTGATGAGGTTAAGAAGTTCGCAGGGGTCAAGTGGATGCAGCTAGCACAGAACCGGGTTAAGTGGAGAAATATGGGAGAGGCCTTCGCTGTGCAGTGGGTATAGTCAGGCTGATGATGATGGTGATGATGATGTACCATGATTCTCGGGAAAGTGGCCGGGGCTGAACACAGGCCGAATGAGAACAACTCAAATTGATATAAGCCGCCTGGTGTTATAACGGTGTTTTTTTCACGATCGCGTTCATCGACCTCTGTTTGCGAATAATTGCTTCTAAAGCGTATAGACGAAAAATATCGTTTAACAAAACTTGAAGACGATCAAGATGGTGCATTACAACTGAACGAAAGGCTACAGCGCTCATGAACACACACACACACATCCGAGAAAGAACGGCACAGTACCCCAAATGACGTGCATGACGATGATGATCCAAAGTAACGTCACTTCGGGGAAAGCTTTAAATGTGTTTCTTCGTCACATTGTTCAGCTTTCTGTAATCGACAGAGAAACGTATAGTACCATCTTTTTTTCTTGACCAACACAAAAGTAGATGACCCAATGGTTCGTTGAAGACTATATAATATCGTCACGCACCTGTTGGACCTGATCACGATTAGTATGCCGTTCCGTTGAGGACAGTCGTTAAGTCTGATGCCTCGTTGGTCATTTGGTGTCATTGGTAATAATGTCATGTTTGACAATTGCTGCCTAGCCGATTTTGGACGAGACAGAACAATCTGCGAATGAATGCAGAAGGTCCAGAGGACTCGGATTCTTTCATTGCAAAAACTTGGCATCAATATTGAGGTTCACAGTGAGAGGAGACCGCTGATGTTCAATTTCGGCTGAAATTTCACAGATTCAGGCACGCTCGTTGAGAGTCGATGTCTTCAAAATAAGATTGCGCTGTTTTGGTAGTTGTATGGCGCTCTGAACTGATGTTTGTAAGAAGACGTGGGTAGTCCCAGCACGAAGCGTAACAATAGCACGAGCAACAAAGATTTACCTCCCAAGCAGCAAGAACACGTTTCTTTACGCAATTCTCTGAGCGGTATGTTTGTCGTCACAGCCAACTGTGACTACCTTCCTGGCTCGAGGTGGTAGGCAAACATCGTGTTATGTTTGAATGGACATTGATACAGGATCCCCAGTCTGCGTCATTTCAAAAGCTATTTATGACTAACATCGCAATGAATGGCCTCCGCTCGCGAAATCGCCGATAAAGTTATCGTGCTATCTCGGAAAGCTACCAGTGCTTGGCGTCATGAACATGGCCGTGCGTTATCAAGCAGCTACAGTGGAATGCAATCTGGTGGTGTTGAACTGCAGAGGCCCCAGGCTTTGTGGCCGGGATTTATGGCAGAAACTGGAGGACACCGGAATGACTCTCCTGCACGTAAAGGCGCAGACTAACATGACCAGCACGGTTCCGCCAGCTGCCCATCAACCTGCCTGGGAAATGTTGAACAGCTATGCTGATCTTTTCAGCGAGAGCACCGGACTCTTGAAAGGTCCGCCAGCACGGATTCATCTCAAGAGCGGAGCAACCCCCAAGTTTTTTAAGGCAAAGAAGGTTCCTTTTGCGTACAAAGAAAAAGTTTCACAGGAGTTGGATAGGCTTACGGAAGCAGGGATAATATCGCCTGTACCATATTCGGAATGGGCCACACCCATTGTTCCCGTCTTGAAGAAGGACGGCTCAGTGCGCCTTTGCGGAGATTTTAAAGCCACACTAAATCCTGTGTGTGAGATTGAGCAATACCCGCTGCCAGTTATTGACGACATGTTTGCCAATTTAGCGGGAGGAGAACGGTTCAGTGTGCTAGGCCTGCGAGATGCCTATAGCCAGGTCGCTTTGGACGAGGAGTCGCGGAAACTGGCCGTCATCAACACCCAAAAAGGGCTATACTGCTACAATCGGCTACCATTTGGAATCTCTTCTGCGCCAGCAATCTTTCAGCGGAAAATTGAATCCGTGCTCCAAGCGTTAACCGGCGTGCAGGCCTATCTTGACGATGTGCTGATAGCTGACAAGAGCCAAGATGACTCAAACCTGAAAGCAGTACTGCAATGGTTCAGGGAAAATGGCATTAAACTGCGCGCTGACAAATGTCGTTTCGCCGAGCAAGCAGTAACATATCTCGGTCACCGCATTGATAAAAACGGGTTGCACCCGGTTGAAAAGAACATCGATGCTATCAGACTAGCCCCATCTCCGCGTAATGTTACAGAGTTGCGTGCTTTTCCTGGGTTTATCACCTTCTACCATAAGTTTCTCCCTAACCTGTGCACCTTACTTGCGCCTTTGTATAAGCTATGGACGAAAGCAGCCAGGTGGATGTGGAGCGATAAAGAACAAGCAGCATTCGAAATGTCGAAAAAGGCTCTTTGCGCAGCACCTGTGTTGACATATTTCACTCCGAAGCTCGAACTACTTTTGGAATGCGATGCCTCGCCTCACGGTGTGGGAGCGGCACATTTCCATCGCATTAATAGGGAAATGAGGCCCATCGGATTTCGTTCCCGGACCTTAACTTCTGCCGAAAAGAAGTATTCTCAGATCGAACGTGAAGCGTTGGCTCTCGTTTTTGGGACTACCTCCTTGGCCGGGAGTTCACCCTGGTGACGGGTCATCGGCCACTGCTCGGCCGTCTACGAATGGATCGTCAGACCCCCATCATGGCCGCCGCGAGACTACAAAGATGGGCTCTTCTACTGGGAGCGTACAAATACAAGTTGTTTTGCAAATCGGGTAAAATGATGGTTAACGCGGACACCCTAAGCCGTTTACCTCAAACTTTGCAGGAAACGGAGACCGCACCGAAATGAGACGCAGAGTTTGTCCTCGCCATTGACCAGTTGGACCAGGCGGCCATCACAATAGAGGAACTGCGGTCACTCACAGAAACGGACGTGGTACTAGCACTTGTCCGCAGGTACATCCATGAGGGTTGGCCCAAAGCATGTTCCTCCGGTAACACATCGTCATCGTGGATGCGCAGTGCCATGAGGGATCGTTTGGCGTGGAGCGCTCGAGCAGTAGAAAAAAGGAACCCGGATTTCGCGGAGGTTAAAACTGCTCCATATTCTTGAAGAAATTCAATCCGTAGGATAAGTTGTCAAGAGAACTCGACCCAAACAAGGAAGCGTGACGGAAAAGTAGCCTCCCGGATTCCAGCTCGAGGAGTGAATCTTCGTACCGGCGTGACTGAATGACCACATGCGTTACGAATCTGGGGCCCGCGTCACGGTGTCATCACTTTTTTTTTAGTTCAGTGACCAGAGCTCGTCTCATAGCTGAGCAATCAGTACGTCTGTCCACGTGCACTCGCCGCATGGGCGTCAGTACAGACTGACAGGTCAACGGAAGCGATTTAAGTATCGTCGATGAACGTGTGTAGGGTGGCAGCAGTAGTACTGAGCGTTGGTAGAGGATGTTCTGAAGTACAATGAATAGCGGCCGCACCACCACAGGTCGCTTGATCTAGTTTCGCCGAAGCGGGCTGGCAGACCTCCGTCTGGCAGGCTCGGAGGACACAGGACCACACTGTGAAAAACTGCGAGAAGACAACCAGAACGATCGGCTACGTGAGCTAGGGGAAGAAAGAAGGCCGGTGAGGAACTCATCTATATTGAGCGATCGCTTGCCATAACGAGGACAAGGTGAATGAGGGGGGAACCCTGCAGGCCCAACTGACGGTAAGAGCAGTCGCGATATACATGGCCTGGCTCTCCGCAATGATAACAAACGGAGCAGCGTCTGTCAGAGGTCCGCAAGCAGCCGATTTCCAGATATTTCTGTGTAGGCTACCATGCCTAGTCATGGTTGCAGGACACCATAAGAGCTGCTGTGGTGGTTCGTGCTCTGGGAACCTCATCAGCCCACCTAACTTTCTGCCGCTCCCTGCTACGCTTTCCTTCCCTTGGACTCCAGTTTGTTGCCCTAAGCGACCGTCGGTTATCCTCTCTTCGCACTACGTGTCCTGCCCGTGCCCATTTCTTGTTAATTTCCACTAGAATGTCAGTAACTTAAGTTATTTCTCTGACCCACTCTGCACGCTTCCTATCTCCTAATGTTACCCCTACTATTTTTCGTTTCATAGCCCTCTGGGTTGTTCTGAACTTAAGTTGAACTCTCTTGGTTAGCCTCCACGTTTCAGCCCCATGAGTACAGGTAAGATGTAACTGTTATATACTTTCCTCTTTAGCGATACCGGTAAGCTGCTAGTCATAATCTGTGAGTGCTTGCCAAATGCGCTCCATCCCAATTTCATTTTTCTTGTTATTTCCTTTTCATGGTCCGGATTTGTGGTTGCTACCTGTCCTAAGTAGACATATTCGCCTACTACTTCCAGTACTTCGCTACCTAATGTAAACTGCTGTTCCTTCCCGAGGCTGTTGAAGATTACCTTAGTCTTCTGCATATTGCTTTTCAAGAATACCTTTCTACTTTTCCTGCCTAGGTCACCAATCATTATTTGTAGTTCATCCCCCGAGTTGCTTAGCAAGGCAATGTCATCAGCAAATCGCAGATTACTGAGGTATTCTCAATCCACTCTTATCCCTAACTGCTTCCATTCCAAGTCTCTGAATACTTCCTCTAAGCAAGCTGTGAATAGTACTGGGGAGATTGTGTCTCCTTGCCTAACACCTTTCTTTATGGGAATTTTGTTACTTTCTTTTTGCAGAACTATGGTTGCTGTGCAGCCACTATATATATCTTCCAGCACTTTCACGTACGGCTCGTCTACCCCCTGATTTCGCAATGCCTGCATCACCGCCGAGGTTTCAACTGAGTCAAATGCTTTTTTCGTAATCAATGAATGCTATCTATAAGGGCTGGTTATATTCCGAGCATTTTTCTATGACCTGATCGATGGTATGGATATGATCGATAGTAGAGTACCGTTTCCGAAAACCTGCTTGATTCTTTGCTTGATTGCAGTCTAAGGTTGTCCTGATTCTATTAGCGATTACCTTAGTAAATACCTTATACGTAACAGACAGTAGGCTGATTGGTCTGTAATTTTTAAGGTCCTTTGAGTCCCCTTTCTTATGAATGAGGATAATGTTTGCTATCTGCCATGGTAACGGTAACGTCGATGACACCAGGCACTGCGTATACAGGGTGGCCAGCTTTTCTAACACGATATCCCCCCCGTCCTTCAGCAAATCTGTAGTTATCTGATCCTCTCCAGCTTATTTCCCCCTTTTCATAGTTTCTAATGCTTTTTTGACCTCGTCCTTCGTAACTAGTGGAACGTCGGACTGTTTTTCCCTACCACCAATCTCCTTACGGTCCTGACTACTTTGGCTACTGTAGAGATCTGTATAGAACTCCTCGGCTACTTTGACTATCTTGTCCATATTCGTGATGCGTTTCCCTCCTTGTCCTTTATCGCATACATCTGGTTGTTGCCCATGCCCAATTTCTTCTTTACCGCTTTAAGGCTTCCCCCATTCTTTACAGCATGCTCAATTTTCTCCATGTTATACTTCCTTATATCGGCCACCTTGCGCTTATTGATTAGCTTTGATATCTCGGCCAGTTCAATCTCGTCTGTTCGATTGGAAGCTTTCATACTCTAGCGTTTCTTAATCAAATCTTTCGTCTCCTTAGACCGCTTACTGATATCTTCTCTAACTATCCTACCGCCTACTTCTACCGCACATTCAGTAATGATATCTCTGAAATTATTGTTCATTGCTTCTAGGGTAATGTCGCCATCCTCGTTTAGAGCTGAATATCTATTCTGTAGCGAGATCCTGAACTCTTCTGCCCTCCCCCTCACCGCTAATTCGTTGATGGGCTTCTTTGTTACTAATTTGTTGCGTTCCTTCTTCAGATTTAGGCTAATTCGAGACCTCACCATACTGTGGCCACTGCATCGCACTTTCACGATTACATCTACATCTTGCTTAATCATGAAGTCAATTTCATTTTTAGTCTCCCCGTTAGGACTTTTCCATGTCCATTTCCGGTTCTTCCGTTTGCTAGTAACTCTCCCCTACTATTCTAAGAACCAATGCCGTAGTCACCTACTGCTGGTCTCCTGCCTGCTTTTTCCCTACCTTGGCATTGAAGTCGCCCATTAGTACAGTATACTGCGTCTTTACTTTTCGCATTGCCGATTCTACACCTTCGTAGAAGCTTTCAACTGCCTTGTCATCATAACTATATGTAGGTGCGTAGGCCTGTACAACCTTCAGTTTATATCGCTTATTAAGCCTAATAACGATGCCTGCCACCCTCTCATTATACTATAGAATTCATCTTTATTACCCGCTATATACTTAGTGACAAAGAAAACTAGTCGCCTCTATTGTAAACCTCGATAACACAGTACATGCCCATCCTTCAGTACAGTATATGCCTCATTCGGCCTCCTAACCTCACAAAGCCCTATCATATCCCATTTCATACCTTCTAGTTCCTCTAACAGCACTGCTAAACTAGCTTCACTAGCTAGGGTTCTAGCGTTAAACGTTGCCAGGGTAAGTTTCTAATAGCGGCTTGTCTTCCAATAGTGTGTCCAATAGCGGAGCCAGGTCTTCTTAGCACCCCCTGCTGCGTCACAGGTCTGACCGCCGCCGTGGTCAGTTGTTCGTGGTGGTCAGTTAAATCGTGAGTGTCGACTCTTGGTTCTCGAAACACGTTTCGGCAGAGTCCTCAAAAGCAACGTAGGCGTTCAGCAACTTATGATAGCCGTTCCGGTCGCTATAGACGGCGACGCGATCATAGCGGTCGAGCCAGTCTTGAACATCTTCAAATGGGTCGCCGTGAAAGCATCTGGTTAGTGGCGAATTGATGACGAACGAGGAGCCTGTAGCATCCGGTAGGCCAGTAGTTTGAGTGGCTGTTGTGACGGGCTTTTGTAGGCGGGGGTACTCAGGTGCGCAGCTGATTTGGGTGGACGGCCTTGGAGGCAGGGGTTTGTATGAATGCCGGCGGACGGGGTGATGTCTTCACTACACTGATCGCTTCCGTCGGGGTATAGGGCATAGATCTACACAGCACCTGCACCAATTGTCACGGATGAAAATAGAACAAAACACTACTAGACAGCCTTCGACTCCCAGCGCAGTTCAGTCTCTTCGACTTCCCACGAGGAACCACACCAGTTCCACAATATATAGGGCAATATGTATAGGAAGACATTAGTGTTCATTTTTCAGAAAAGCTTAATACTTCAAGTGGCAGTCCTTTTAAACTTTTTGATCGTTGTAAGCAGGCTTTGCGATATAAGCAAAAGGTAGGAGATGTTCTGCAGGTGCTAGATGAAAGTCTAGTTCTTAAAGTTGAAGTCTATGCACGAGCTACTTGAGGTTACCACAAGTGGAGGAGTGACGTGGGAGAGGAAGGAGGCGTTTTCGGGCAGTAGTGGTATGCAGTAATTTGTCCTTACGTTTACGTAGCAATCGTCCATTAACTGAGCGAAGCGTAGAAATTTGTACGACGTCACAAGTGAGTGCTTCGATGATAGGCCAAACAGCTTGATAGGTTTGGGCTCTGTGCCAAGAGAGTAAGAACGCACCGACAGAAACACGGGGGCAACAAAGGAAGAGCCCGGTGGGTGTCCCGTTCCATGCTTGCAATCTACACGAAATGCAATCTCACTCACACATGATGGAGTCATGCCCGTGATTATCGGCTCACAACGACCACTCCCGCACCCTTCTCATCCACATTCCGCCTCACAACTCCTCTTGTACCTCTCCCATCCCTACTCTCTCCAAACTCTGCAGCCACATCCCATCCATCATATTACTCCTTCTCGCCACGATCTGTGCCATTATTCTTCTCGCCCATACCTTCCTGCTTTCATAGCAGGCACCTTTCTGCTTCTCTTCGTGGCACCTACCCAAAATTGTGCGTTATTCGGCACTCGCCACGATTTCCTGCTTCCAAAGTAGCCACTGACTTTTCCCGTGATAGCCGAGTTTTTGGTACTCCTTCCTCTGCTCTGTAGTCTTACCACCAAGATACTGAGTCACCCATTGGCACATCCTCTCTTCCTTTTTCCTACGTTTGATAAGGAGAGGTCCGTCTGTACCCTCTTCTACCTGCTACAAGTACCATATGGCGTTTCGACCTGCTACTGGCTGTCATGGCTTGTAGGTGGCGTAGAAAACGACGCGGAATTCAGTAACAGTTGCATAAGGTCAGCGCTCCTAAATAACAAGAATAACGTATTAGGCGCCGTACTTAAATTATATTCGGCATGCTAACTCATATTAAGGGCACCTTCGACTCAAGCGTAAGACTCCACGTGACCGGCATGCTTGCACTCGTACACTGCAATCGTGAAGTCGTCGTATGTAGTTCAGAGTGCACCATGTTACTAACGATATTCATGCTGCCCCTCGGACTACATTCAAGGGCTTCTCGAGCTCATCAATCCGAGAAAACATCATTGAACGTCATGGTAACAAAAACAAAAAGGAAATCAGCCTTAAGTGCTGGGTGAATTGATCGATTGCGCAGCATCACTAGGTTTTGACAGGGGTTGACGTCTGAAGTTCCGACACCGAACTGGATGAGCGCTCCGCTTGGAGAGTGGTATCGACGCGTCGGCGATTTTCTTGCATTATATATAGGCTATTTTTCTGCAGTTGATTTATTATTTGCCTTTTTTGTTTGCACTAACCCCTATTTTATTTTGCACGTGAAGGGCTCTCCTTTGTTTGTAGAACAAGTAATAGGTGGTCTATGAATGGAAGGTACACAGTTCTCCGTAAATATTCCTCGCCATTTTATGATCTAGCGCTCCCAATATCCTACTGTACTAAACATTGACTCGTCGATAAATTTCCACTTCCATTATATGGCATTTCCTGTTCTTGTGCTCAAATTTGAATAGGAAACAGTCGCATTCTTGCTGTCATTATCGATCGCCTGCTTTACCTCAGTATGTCGTCACTGGCGAAGTCAATGTCAATGTCCCTGATCTGTGGCTTCTCTGACAGAGGCAGGCTCACCACTCTGCCACATGCACATGCCCTACCAAATGCTGACTAACAAGGAATGCCGGTAACATAAGTTCCAACCCTAGAGAAATTTGCCTGAACTGGACTTTGGTTATTACCATTTATGACCTCTAGATCCGCGATTACCGATTCAAACAAACTCACAAATGAAATACCTGAATCACTCTAAAACGAAAGATTAACAGGGCTAACAAATAGACACTCCCATATAGGCACATGAAAACAGCGCCTGTCCTGCGTGCCTATGTGTGTCCATTTGTTAGTGCTGTTAATCTATCCTTTTGACTGCACTGCACTCACTAGCCCCGCAATTAGTTTTACTTAACTGCATCACGCTTTTTATATTTAAAGCCTTTCACATAATCCTAAAACTCGCTGCCTTGTGGACTGAACATTCATCAAACTTCGCATGTCTCGCAAAAAAAAAATTTGAGTACGGCAGAATCTGCATTGAAATAATGCGAAAGCACGAATGCAACTGTTGTTTGCTTCGGGTTGCTTCAGGTTGCTTCTAGTTGCTTGGTTGGTTCATAGAAAAAAAAGGCATAATATGTTTAGCACCTGTTTTTCTCGATACCTTCCGCGTCGTGAAGGAAAGGAGGAACATGGGAATGAAAGCGGCATAAGTGAAATGGCTGCCGTAGTGGAGGGCTCCGTAGTAAGTTAGACTTTTGGTGATCTTTAACGTGCACTCACATCGCACAGTACACGGACACCCTTTCGTTTCGCCTCCAATAAAACCTAATTACAGCCAGTTAAGTGGTTTATTGGAAAGTAAGGGCCTTGTATCTGTCACTCGTCGAAGAGGAACCAGTCAGTATAGAATGTACGAAAAATTAGAGGGTATCGTAGACGTCTCTTAGACGTCTCTTAAGAGATGAATGGCGAAAGCCTCCTCTCCTATCATTTGGTTATCATCGTTTTCCTCTTATCGGCGTTCTTTGCAGTGCTACATATAATTATAATGGTTTACTGGAAGGAAAGGGCGCACTATCTGTGACAATTTCTCCGGCATATATGAGTTTAGACGATGCACCATCATCATTGTCTCCTTAGTGTGGGCTCAAGTGTAGCATTGCTGATGGCAGAAGCGCAAGAAAAGAACACACCTCGCGTTATCTCGCGGAATATGCCAGATCACGTTCACAAATCTGGCGCACGGGATTTTGTTCCACGAGCCTAGAAAGGTTTTCGGCTTACGATGTTAGCGGATACCAAGTAAGTGAAAAGGTAGCAATGACTTCTGTGATTAATTACAATTTCTGTGATCTGCGAAGGAGCACCCCGGAGAAAGAGCTGCGTTGAGAGAGTAGCTGGCGCAGTGTGCGTATAGTGTGGCCGGAATGTCTCTCACCATGAAAAAGACAGTGCACAAAATCTGGAACGATTTTGTCTACTCGAAACAAAATCCTAAACCGTGTTGTGGTTGTTATGGTCGGTGCTGCAAGTAAATAAAGATTTTAAATGGTGCAGGAAGAGTGAAGTCCCGACAATCCTCATTCCAGCTATGACCCTGCCCTTCCTAAACCAGAGGAGGCATTTATAGGGAGAGAAGCAAAAGCAATACATAACCCATTCCACTGAGAGCAATTCCCATTCTATTTCGCGTGATGCATCACTGACGACTTGCAATTTCAAATGGCAGTGACTCAGTCCTAAAGGAGAACTTTTTGCTCTACATGTCGGCTCATTGCAACAAGACTAAAGCACCAAGAATAAAGCTCCCTGAAGAAGAACGAAGACAGGAGAGGGAAGAGTGGTCTTTCTGGTTCGTTCTCACTCTCCTTTGGGCAACATCATTTACGCTGCTTTATTATGTATGTCTTCCAGGATTCCCCCCATGTCGAACACCTAATCATTATCTTAAGAACCTGCAGCGCCCGAATCTAACTTGCAGAAGAAGTATTAGCTGATTTCACGTAAACCAACATAGAGCGAGCCAAAGTTGCCTCGAACAAAAGGCTGTCATGGCGTAAGTTCTGTCTTAAACAGCGCTGCCGATGGCGCAACATCCTGAAGGGATAAACGCAGTCGCTACCGAAAATTTCTGCAATATTTCAAACGCGATGTTCAGTTAAAACAATAAGCTTTCCTGTCTTTTCCTTGGGGCAGAGGTCAGAGCAGCATTATTTTCTTCACTGGTACGCCCGCAGGGGGAGGCACCTTCGCGAACTGCTGGCCCTACGTTCGACGATGGCGCGCTTCAAGTTTGATGTTGCCGGAGCTACTGACTTTGGCTACGGCGAAGGCTTGCGTGAGGACACAACTGGCGAGCTCCCACGTGGTGCCTACTTCCACCCACCAGCGAAGGCTGCGCCTGAAGATGCCGACGACCAGCAGCTGTCACAGCAGTTCACTCCCAGGTAACTGTCGTCATCGACCAGTAGTTTCAATGTGACGATAATAATAGTAACAAATAATAATAGTAAAAACAAACGACGTGATTGGGGATGAGGAAGCAACTGTGACAACACAGGAAGACTTCCATTGTGGCCAGAAATCTCGCTGACGAATAACGGAGTATACGGACACGAACGTAATTCGGCTAGGACACTGACGGAAGTTTTTTTGTAAGGACCACTCATTACAAAAAGGAAGTCAAATATCTATATATCCAAAGGTTGAGACTGCGGATAATCTCAACCGTCCGCTCTTTAGAATACCTCATCGATAAGTAACTTGAAATATGAGATCGCCCACAGGTTACAAGGTATTGGGCATGTCACATGCTGTTGTCAACCTACGCAGTCGAATCACCCAAGAACCAGCCGAAATAGTACATAACAGTTATTTTTTACATTAGGCCTCATTAAAGCATAAAAAGCTACCAGTTAAAGCACAAATGTTCTCTGGTACCATTCGCTGGCTTAGTTCGCAAATGTGGACTCATGACTGGCATTCCAGAGCCTATAGAGCGGAAATTGTTCTCTGTGGGCAACTGCACGATTGTTACGCATGCCAGAAAGGGAGCACCAGCTGTGTATACAAGAGGCATCCCAGAATGCCGGGTGCACCTTCCTCTGCTTTCAGGCGCTGCGTGGAGACGTCACTACTTAACAGCCTTATAGCGTTTATCACACCTCAACACCTCTCGTTCTCCAAACTATTTGGACGCCTATCTTCGTCTCTAACTTCGCCTCTTCATTCTACCTAAGGCTGCCACTCTCTTGGGAGAATTTATCCCCCTCCCCTTATAGTGAATATCGAGCTCAAAGCGGATGCCTCGATAGCGCTCATCGCTTTCTCCTGTCCTTCATTTCACGTTATTGGTGTTCTCATGCAGCTTCTCTTTTTCTCAAGCCATGACGATACGAAAACTGCTAGGGCGATGCTCTCAATTAGCAAGAAAATGACAAGATCGTAATGTTCACGCCTAAACTACATTCCTTGAAATCGTTTTACTTTCTCAGTCAGCAGCCCTTCTTTCATGTATCAATGTCGATTTCAGGAAGACCTCAGGTACACAAGACATGGCTCGTCATTACTTATTTTAAAGCGCCGAGACACAAAAGAATAAACTGCAAAACCATTCGCATGTCTTGAAAAGAATGTGCGCCTGCCTAAACATAGTTCTTCCGGGCTTTGTTACTGCTGATGTATTTGTAAATTCATCTCAAACGTTATTTAGACGCATTATTGAATATGGAAAGCTAAATTATGCTTTAAGACCGCAGGTTGCCAACCCCCGCGGTCAGAATGTATTCGTTCGTCGCTGTACAAATTAACAAAGATTATTGGGGTTAAATTTGCGTGCGAATTTAATTTGAGAAAATTCTCCATGTGTAGTAGATTTTTAATAAGGAAATAATCATTAATAAGCATTCACGCAATGCACAGCCATAAGGATCCAATAGATGACTCTAGAGCTTCAACGGGAACTTGGTAGATGAAGCAAAGTTGCTCTCATCCGGGACTATGACATGTTCCCGGCAATCGCTCTCCCAACTCAGATGACCGGCAAAGCCAGCGTGTTTAATGGCGAAAGCGAATTGGTCAAGAACTGAGTGCGAACGGTGTTGGGACAATATTTAGAGGAATACCCCAATGTAGAGTACATTATTTGTAAACATAGGGTATCTATTTACGCTCATTGGCATCCGCCGTAGAAATCCTGATACGAAGAAAAGCCATGCAGTGTCAGAACCTTGTCACTTTTGCAGCGCCTCGTGATACTTGTGAGGTGGTGGTTCCTGGCTTGAACCCCGGAACATTCGAAGTTCTCCTCAGCTGCGAAGTTTCTCAATATCTTTCACTTCACATTTCACTTTTCTTGTGTACGCTTAGTTTTGAAACTTCTGAGTACAACGGAATTTGGGCGGCAGTTATCCTTGAGCAATTAGAGTTGCGAAAGCTGTCATGTTCCCTCCTTAGACGAAGCCTCTCATCTTCAGTCTCTCTTAAGCAGTAGCGAGGGGCCCTTTTGTGCTCCAAGACATCGCGTTCGAAGGCTTGTATTTGAGAGCCTCTCGAAAGTCACGTTTTTCTACGCAAAAAAAAAAAAAATTCAAGCCTTTTTTTGCACAGGGCTGAGTAGAATCGTGCTCACCAGGGTGAGGAAATGCAGTCTATGTAAGCGATTTTTATGCCGGCAAGCCTACTTTCGTTTCTTTGAGAAAGTGACTTACGGTGTGACAAAAGGGGCGACGGAGGGACATAGGACAAGCCTTCGCGCTCGACCCGTGTTCCTCTCTGTGACCCTCTGGCACAGCCTAGCTTTGGCGACGGAACTCCAATCGTAATTGAAAACCGAGTTCGCTGGACCAAAACTGGACAGTGGCGCGAAGTGCACCTCTACTCATCCTCTAATCTCCCCAGTCACTCGTAGACTATTGCGGCTAATTGCCTATCTTCGATGGAACATGTCGCACTGACGGGTGACGCCCTATTCTATTACTAATTTTAGAGAAGCAGGTGGTGCTGATAATTCTCGTGACTGGATTAATTTCGCCTGGGGCTGGGATTCGGTGACATACACTACATACAGCAGATGAGAGCTAAAGCTTTGGTCTCAACCATTTCAGATGGTTAAGTTTGTTACTCAGTAAGTTATGAATAGAGATAAGAGCAAGATTTATGAATGAGTGCTGGTTCTATATATATATAGAACCAGCACTCATTCATAAATATTGCTCTTATCTCTATTCATAACTTACTTATATATATATATATATATATATATATTATTTGTCTCATTCGGCGCTATGCTCCGATTGAGAGCTTATCTGTTTGGACACAAAGTTTCTAATTACTCGTGGGATCTAATCTCACTAATCCTGGAGATGAGATCCCACGAATCTAATCCTCGTGGAACTAATCTGACTGGCCGGTTTATTTGTAAATGACTGCTCCGTATGCCTATTATAGCTTCCTCCGGTGTGGGCGAAAGCCTTACCAGGAATTCAGAACACCGTCGAATGGTGTCATTGTTAGTTGATGCCTCTTGCTGGTGCCATATCCAGAGGAAAGTGTAATTATATCAGAAATGTTAACGTTGTAGTGTCAATTTACAACCTTATACATGAATTTTAGCCCGGAAACTCAATTACGCTTTGTGAGTTGCGGCAAGTTGGCTCGCTTTAAAAGTTCCGTCCCGGAAGTCCTAGGACACAAATTATTGTATATAAAGCGAGCCGTCTTTTTCTGCACCCGTTCGAGCTTTTTGATGTTGGTTTGCGTAAAAGCATCCCATATAACTGCTGCGTCATCAAGCACCGGAAGTGTATATGGGTTATATACTAGTAAACGGACATTCCTCGTGAACTATTTTAAAGCTTTGTGAAGAAAAAACAATTTACGACAGGCGTTAGCGGTTACTTTATTACTGTGTATATTCCATTTGAGGTTATTAGTAACACCCAAGGTATTTGTACTTGGTAATTACGAAAAAAAAATTATAAGCGGAGTAATCAAAATTATTCTTACTCTTTTTGTGAGTGACACACATATAAACAGAGTTATTTTAAATTTACCGTCATCTGCCAATAATCGCTACAGGCAACAACCTTCTGAAATGCATTTTTAACAATGCGTGATCCGAGGGGTTGCACATGCAGGGCTATTTGCCATACCTATCACTAACAAATAGGAGCTTCTGAACGCTACACCAACCCACAGGCGGCCCAGGAAAGTTTCTTCATGTCGGAGTAGGCCGGGTGGAAGCCGGAGCTTCAGATCAGGGTCCCGGGATTTTAAACGGGAGTTCGCGAACTGGCCAGAACAACACTATAGGCCACATTTTTTGTGAGTGCCCCACTTACAGTGCGGAAAGACAATGTCTGTGCCGTGCACTGGAACGTCTAGATGTACGCTTACTGACTGAATTCAAAATTCTAGGTCCTTGGCCGCAGCGATCGTTTGGCGGTGAAGGCGTCCAATGCACTGCTCCGCTTCATGAAAACCGCGGGCATGATCGATAGGCTGTGATTTTGCTGTGGTATGACGAGACATGAATGGGACGTGATGTGACGTGATATGGCTGTGATGTGACTATACTCATTTCACCCATCCCTCTCTTATCCATCACTTTTATATCCACTCACCCCCTCCCCCAGTGCAGGGTAGGAAATCGGTTTCGTTTACCAGTTCACCTCCCTGCCTTTCCTCCTCATCATCTTCCTGCTACTCCTCCTCCTTGATCCGAGAGGTTTTCTATTTCTGATTACTGGACACAGTCGTCGGCATATAATATTATTTTTACAAGAACATCTTTTACAACATCATTGATGTAAAGGAGAACAAAGAAGAGGCCCAAGAACCGAGCCCTGGGGAAAGCCATAGTCAAAGGAAAGTTTTTCCGAGTCTGGAATTTGGAAACTAACGAATTGCTTGCGTGCAGTAAGGTAAACCGACTCCATTTAATAAGCTAGGGATCTTTAAAAATTTTGTTTATTTATGCAGTAGTTTACAGTCAGAGACTTAATAGAAAGCTTTAGAAAACTTCATAAAAATGGCGCCTGTTGTTTACCGTTTTTTACGGCATTTGCGAAATTGTGTATTGTCTGAACAAATTGAGTGATTGTTAAGTAGACTCTCCGAAATCCCTGCTGCTGAGTATTTAGATAATAATGTTCTTCAAGAAATATCAAAATATGTTTGTGAATTACGTGCTCTAAGAATTTGCAAGCAGTTCAGTTAATGAAATGGGACGGTAGTTCTGAATGATCTGCTTATTTCCTGCTCTATGGAGTGTGTTGACTCTGGCACTCCTCCAATTTTCCAGCACCTGACCAAGGCGCAAAGATTCTACACACAAAACATATAAATATTTTGATACCCATTCCGCCTAGCTTTTAAGAAATCCATTCGGGATATCATCTGTGCCGCAATATGTTTGGACGTCGAGATTGAGTAGCATTTTGTATATGCCCTCTTCAGTCATATTATTATCAGGTATGCATTGTCTTACCTAGGCAAACTGCCCTTGTCTTGAGTGATTACAGATTTGAATTAAGTGTGCATTAAAAAGGTTTGCTATTTCTTTGCGGTGCTATCGTGCCATTCACATCAAACCCCTCACACAGTTCTAGTATGAGGCTAATGCTTCTCCAAAACTTCTCTTGTACCGAAGCGATGTAACTTGGAAATACGTCGAAGTAATAGCGCTACCGGTCTCTCCATACAAGAACTTTAAGCTTTAAGGAATACTTGCTCAGCAGAATGTTTGTTTAATACCCATTCTGTGATGGAGAATTTTTTTACGGTGTTGTCACTAAGCCGTCTTTTGAACCTGAGTTCTTTGCTCTCTGCTAACCTGTGACGTCGCATCCACGCGGGACGGATAATAGGCGACTGTGATCGAGGGCTTCGGCTTGGCGCTGAGTAACTCTGAGACAGGATTGTTAGACCACAGTGGGCGTCTCTTGTTTCTAGTCAGTAAGAAGAATATAGATCTCAATTTGTTCGCGTACACTATAATTTGGTCTTTGGGTTTAGATTGAGAGAGAAGGGAGGTTCACTTATCTGCTTGCCAGAATTTGGAGACAACTGGTTCAACGGGATTATTTACATGATAGCTACCAAAAAAAAAATCTAAAATGCTTGAAATTTCGCCAACACCTACGTGAAAGCACCTTTCCTGTCATGCTCAGTAGCGTAGCATTTCAAATGATTTAGAAAAAATTCAGGGTGTCGTCCTTACAGGTACGGCGAGGCGTGTCCCTAATTATTCATCGCTTTTTACCCCCCGACTTTTTCTTAATTTAGCCAAATTCAGAAACGGACCTTAGTCCTATATACCTCCGATAGGAAGGTTGTTTATCATTCTTTCCAAAACTGGCATAGCAAACGTTGGCCCGTAACGCTTCAAAGGTGAGCGCGCCATTTTTAGTCACAAATAAAATGGGATAGATCCCCATAATGAACCGATCATAAGGAGTAAAATCACCTATTGAAAGTACTTTGTCAGCTTGAGCTTTTTGCTTGCATCGTTCCCTGTTTTTTCATATATTCCTTCTTCAGTTCAATTTTGTGATCTACTTCTAGGATATCAGTAGACCGATGGAAATGGAAACCCGGGTTTCGACTGTTACTAAGGTTTGGGCTGGTTTAAGAGGTTAACGTTCCGAAGCGACTCAAGATATTATAAAGCGTAGTGGAGGGCTCCGGAATGTGTGGCCACATTGGCACTGACGTCGGATAGCACACGGGCGAATAGCTTTTCGCTTCCAGCCAAAAGCAGCTGCCGATGCCGGGATTGATGGCTGAAGGATCATTAGCCTCTTCATTGAGGAAGAGAGAATGCGTCTCCCTAAACTACCCTTTCATGTATTTAATTGAGCCATTGGCATAGAGTTTCTAAAATCAATATTACTAACGATACGGTTCACGCCGATAGTAGCCTGGAGGAGAAACGATTGTCAATTTCGTTCAGGATTTGAACAAGCGTTAAAGGGGACGCTCAGTTCGCAAACCAGGCCAGCGCGTGGTCGAAACGTTGGCATCGCTTGTAAACTGATTCTTTCCCTTAACCCTTTTTGAGTTCTTTTTACGATCCGTACGACCTGCGGAGGCGAGGTGGTGGACGGAGAGGGGGGGGGGGGGAGCAGAGATTCAGAAGGAACGTATCTAATTTTATACGTGAATAAAAAACAATAATCACTCGTACTGGTCACTGTCACACCCTTTTGAACGGCCCCCTTGTCTATGATCATATATGGTGCATTTAGTTATTCCCTAATTTCCCAATCACTTCGATTTATTCTAGTCGTGTGTAAAGCATTCTATGAAGCGCATAGGCAGGCACACCAAATATAGCATTTTAGACAACGGCAACCACAATTCTGACACACTAGAAAGCCACATTATTACTCAAGGAAGTATAGGCCGAAATGGGGCATCTACTAGAACGTCAGAGATACCTAGACGCCCTAGACACCTAGCACAGATATAACCAAACAAAATAAACTAAAAAAAGCGTTATATACCCCTACCTCGCATAGAGCGCACTAAGGAACAAGAGGTAGTGCGGAGACGTCTCCATAATAAATCTCACGTCGGCACAGTAGTACTTAGACACGTATACCCGACAGATTCAGGCCGGAGTGCAGCAAATTCGGCGACAGAGCCACCATACAGCGGATCTTCAGGGACAATCTAGCGGTTCCCCAATTGAACATCTCCTCTGAACGTCTCCGGAGCTGGAGTAATCGGAACAGTGGGAGACCTTGCTGCTCAGCCATTACCCAGAATCTCAACTCCTCTCCACTACCAAAGACCAAAGGGTTTCAACCAGCATCGGCTGAATGTCACCAACCTAGCAATTCTTACCTGTATTAACGGCTTGACACCTTGAGCGAGAAAGCGCTCAGGTCGCGCAAAACAAGTTTTTTTTGTGCACAGACGGAGCAGAGGAATACAAATGAGAAGAGCTCGTCGGCCTGACCGGTCAGCTACATGGAGCCGCTTGGAGAAAGGACTGCCCTCTGACGCCCACATCGCCAATTTGCAATACTTCGGTTCCCTTGTAAAGGGGAATTCTGCCACACACACTCAAGCAAGGCTTAGCAGTTTCATTCCTTGATTTCCTCTTTCCAGACTTGATGTCCGAGGCGACCCCTTTTATAGACGAGATGCAGCTCACACTATGAGAGGAAAGAGGACGCAAGAAGCAATGGTGAAAAAGGGAGAACAATGAGGCATTATTTTAGAGCTTCATTTATTTTTGTTTCCGTGACCGCTCTTCTCATTCCCGCCGTGCCATGTTTCTGATGCCGTAGTGACGATGAACGTCGTGTCAATCGGCTGCACCCTTGAGCATCGCCTACGATTAACAGGAGACAGCTCTCACCAGTTCCATCCTGAATAGGACGCTATTCGAAAATATCCCAGTGCCCAACAAACTCTTTTTACTCAATACAATAAAATTACCATCGCATCTTGATTAGCCTTTAGTTTGCATCGAGAAACAAGGGTTGTTGAGACAGCTTTCGTAGAAATATTTGTTTATATTTACCGCTCTCCTGAGCTTTTAGTGTCATGGATGGTGTAGGAAATTTGTTACCACTCATCGGATCCAGCCATTTCTCACCGTGAGCAGGCCACGTGCGTTGTAGATTTAAAACAAAAATGTGCCAAATGCTTAAAAATTTTTCCGCTCAGCGTCACGTAGACAAAAGCGACTCAACCTTGTCAACCAACCATGGGTAATCTTGGAACAAAAGAGTGGTTTGTAAAGATAGAAATCACGCAATGTGTGATCATCCAGTTTGAGGAGGTTGCAAGTGCATTCTTTCGTTATAAAGAAGGTATTCTGCACCTTGGCTGAGCTGTGGGAGGAAAACACCCACATTGCGAAAAACGTGCCGCCGTCGAAGGAATACTTGTTCAGCAGAATGTTTGTTTAATATCCATTCTGCGATCAAGTATGCCTACGGTGTTGTCACTAAACACGTCACAAGAAGATTTTGGGGGCCGAAGCGGCTGTGGCGCTTCTCCCTCGACACACGAAGCGCTCTCTGGAAGAAAGAAGAAAAAGACAGAGAAAGAAGATATAAAAACAACTCTCGGAACAATGGCCACCACCTGAGATTGGTCAAATTGGATGTGCATCACACAGTACCCTTGAGATCTCCTCTTCGCATACTTCCCAGACCCGTCCAGCCTGACCTTCCGGTGGAACACATCGCGAGGGATATAACACAGCTGATTCTTTCTGGCATATCAGAGGCGTTTTTTTTTTTTCAAGTTATCTGATGCACTTTCTTCCATTCTATACCAGACAACCTTCACAAATGATGTCCTTGGCCCTTTTAGATAATATTTTAGTAGGATATAAAAATTGTGCATTTCAAAGTGAAATGCCGGGTGAAATGAAGCACTCGCAATCTGACTCAAGGGTGGTTTGAAGCTCCATTCATTGACTTCTGTTTGATTTACTTGATGCTCAAGGAGACTACTTTAAATCAGAATAACTGAAGCACACGCGTCTAGAGGAGAAGGGGCAAAAGAAGAAAGGGCGAAATAAGGAGAATAAAGAGGTTAAAAGGCGCTATTTTATAGCCTTATTTTTTGTTTCAGGGACCGCTCTTTTTATTCCCGAAGGGTTGTGTTTCCTATGGTCGTGTAAAGGTAGCGACGATGGAACGTCGTGATAGTGGGCTGAGCCATTGAGCACCGCCCATGATTAACCGCCAGCAGATTTCACAGGGTCAATCCTGAATAAGCAGCTGTCACAAAAAATATCAGGACATGTAGTGCGAAGAGAGGATAACCGATGGTCGCTGAGGGTATCAAACTGGATTCCAAGGGAAGGAAAGCGTAGCAGAGGGCGGCAGAAAGTTAGGTGGGCGGATGAGATTAAGAAGTTCGCAGGGGTCAAGTGGATGCAGCTAGCACAGAACCGGGTTAAGTGGAGAAATATGGGAGAGGCCTTCGCCCTGCAGTGGGTATAATCAGCCTGATGATGATGATGATGATTATGATTATGATGATGAAGATGACAAAAAATATCGCAGTTATCATCAGACTTTTTTAACTCAGTAAAAACGGTTACCATCGCATGTAGTTACTTTGCCTTTACTAGCAATTATCGACACATTTCTTGAGTTCTTGAGAGCTTCCGCAGAAATACGTTTTTTATCTACCGCACCGCTGAGCTTTTCGTAGCATGCATGGTGCAGGAAATTTGTTGCCACTCACCAGATCAAGTCATTTCTCGCCGTCATCAGGCTGCGTGTGTTGCATTTTTAAACTTAATAATATTTACAAACAGATTTCCCGTCAACGTCACGTACTCCAAAGCAACACACCATTGGCAACGAAACCTTGCCAACCTTGGAATCAAAGAATGGTTGCCTGAGAATATTATAAAAAAAATCACGCAATGGGTGATGATGTAGATTTAGAAGGCTGCAAGGGTGTTTTTGCGTGATCAAGAAGATATTCTGCACCTTGGCTGAGATATGGGAGGAAAACAGCCACATTTACAGAAAGTGCCGCCGCCTTGGGAATACTTGTTGCGCAGAATGTTCATTTAAAACTCATTTTGAGCTTCAAGTATCCCTACGGTGTTGTCACTAAATACGTCACACGTACGTTTTGACGGGAGAAGCAACTATGGCTCTTCTCTCAGGACACACGAAGCGCCCTGAGGAAGACGGAAGAAAAGAGAGAATGAAAGAAGAGCCTCAGGAGCAATGTTCACCACTTGAGATTGTTCAACATGCATATGCATCATACATTCCCCAGGAGATCTCCTCTTCGCAGACTTCACAGACCCGTCGAGCAAGACTTTGCGGAGGAATACTTCGCGAGGGAAATAGCAAAGGTTCTTCATTCTGGCGTCTGAGACGATGTTTTTGTTATTAATTTCACGCACTTTCTTCCATTTTATGACAGGCAACCTTCACCAATGATGTCCTTAGCCTTTTTCGACTACATTTTTCCAAAGTATGAAAATCATGTCATTTCGTAAATAAAATGCCGGGTATGTCTTGCACCTAAATTGTTTAGGTATTTCACCCCACCATGAAATTTGTTTTGATGATTTGAATTTTCTTTCAAGCGAAATAGAAAAAAAAAAACAAGCGACGCAAAATTGACGCTTATTATTATAATTAATAATGAGTATCGATAATGATGAGTCATATACGCACGTGGAGAAACTGATGACTCGCTACTAATCACCGCGAGGATTCGTGTTCCGCACGTGATTGCGGGGGGGATTTAGACCAACAAATAGAAATTACGAAAACGTTAACTTCTGAAGATGCGCGTCTCCAGTGTATAAACTTATTGTGTCAAAATAGCACACCCCCTCCACGTTTTATAAATTGCCCTGGTGAGTTGGCCATGTTTTAAATAATGTACGTCAAGAAGGTAATAGTCAGGGAAGAGCACACTTCCAGTGCTAGGTGGTCCTTACAGACGCTTGTTCGAGTCAGTCAAGTAAAATCAGCCAAACCAGAGACGGTAGCTTGGGTGGACGTGCGGCTACGAGGACGATGCGAGTGGGCCGCGCACCCCAGCAATCGACGTCGGAAGGTTAGCATTCGGGGCCCCTCAAGGAGATCGGTTTCACAACGCGTCCTTATGGTGAGCGGGGAAGGAATTGCACCTCTTTGTAATGGCCACCAAGGACAGCGAGCAAAACAAATCAGCTGATGTGTTCGTCGGAATCAAAACATTTTAACAAGATTATTTGCAGCTGTGCTCGAACCCCAGTGCTCTGACGCTGCCGGACATAATGCTCCGCACATGTGGGTCGCCTCTGTGTCCCAATCTGATTAACGGAGGAGGTGCTTGTGGTATTTTTTTTTTCGCCTTCCTGTATGCTAGTAAGCTTCTGTTTTCTTCTGAAAAGCGGAGAGGGGTCCTTATCAGCATAAACAAAATATTTGGCGCACCCACCGTAGCATGCGCGTGCGAATGGGCCATCAGGATGCTGTTCGGACACCACCGAACTAGATGATCGAATTGGGAGGAGAGGGCGACGGATGGCTTCCAAGACACTTTCGCCTACTCCGTAGTGAAACTCTTCGGGCTCGATTCCACTAGCTTGCGACCGTTGAACGAATGGCAAGATTTTGACTTTTTTAAGCGGGTTCCCCAAGACGACCGAAAGTGAACAGCTTTCAACAAACGCGTAGAGTTTGAAGAAATTGCCCCCCTTCTTGTCATATCTTTCCATGACGAGACTGTAGAATAACGAACAAGATTCTTCGTAAAATTACTGCCCCACCTCTCCTGAGCCCCTAGTGGCAGTGATCGCAACAGACATCTGCGCAGTTTCTTTAAAACATTTCTCCATATTCCCCCACGGTTCAACTTATCCATACTCTACGATGTTCGAGGGTGCAGCCGACAGGCGCGGCTAGCTGCCGCTGGAGCTGTCCGCAGGCTCTTCATGTCTGCCAGGCCGCACACAAACAAGCTGCTCTCGACGACAAATTTATTTATTAGAGTGGCAGCTTCAGCTGTTTTCATTACAGTAAAACCACCGTTCGGCCGGAGCGCGTCGTTGTCGCTATAGTCAAAATTCGCTCAGGAAACACTTCGACAGCTAGAGCCGTGAAATGTGTTATTGCCGAATCAGTGGGCTATAGTTAAGCACAAAGATGTCCAGACTGGATTGTTTGCTATGTGCAAGTGCACATTAATATATGCATTTAACAGTAACGTGCCACTAAACTGCCTAGAAAAGCATTACTCAGCAGCATTCAACGGCAGTTATCTCAGTTAGACAGGAGATAACCCCAGCCTGCGTTGTCTCCGTCCCTCCGTCCTGTTCTTTCCGTGCTTATAATTTTACCGTGTCTCACCTACTGGTATACAGTCATACTATTTCAAATAGTAGTTAGGTTTACTCACGGGTGCTGCCGAGAGGTGGCACTGTATAGTACTTCTTCGCGTCTAAAAGCATCAGCCTAATGCGAAAGAGGCATTAGCTATTCTGCTTTACCAGAACAGCGAACTTACTTGACCTCGTTTATCTATCCCGAAAAAATCACAAGAGAAAACGAGAAAATCGCAAGAGAAACCATGTTTCTTCTGTTTACTAATATGCCATTGTAGATAATAAACTATGAGAATAAATATCTTCTATGCTTAAAATGAACAATACAGCTAACAGTTGAGCATAAACTCATTATTGAGTTATATGTTTTTAATTTTACTTATCATTTCGCATGCAGCTGAAGTCTGCACCCTTTGGCTGCAGACATCACTACAGCACATCATCCCCATGTTGTCTGCAATACGCAGTGTCAGCTGCACTTTTGTACACCCGTCTTGGACGGTGGTCGCTGAGGGCTTATTTTTATGAGAAGATATTTTATTTGCATATTCTCCTTCTTATGCGACCTTAGATATCCTCAGAGAACTGGACTTGTTTTAGACAATCAGAAGAACTATAATTCACATGTTATGAGAGTGTGCTTGTTTTGGCAACAAGCGCTCCCGCATATCAAGAGCGACATGTCGAATGTTTCCTTCCGCCGTGTGCGCTGCGAAACAATTGGCTGTCGTTTACCTCTGGTTAAAGCGGGTTCAACTGCGTTAGCAATACCTTCATGGCTGCACTTATGGTTCAGCATGCAGTGTATCTCATGGCGTAGATTGAGATGTTTTGCTATAACTAAAGAAATGGCACAGAAATGATTGACTAGTCTTCACTGAACGACGTCGCGTACGTGTCCCTGTCTATGGTCCCCTGGCAGCAGCTGCCAACAGGGGTCTCACATGGGACGTTTTTGTCAGAATCAGCCTGCCAGGGTCCTGGAATTCAAGTTATCCAAAATAGGAAGATAAGGCACATTCATACGGCTTGGATAAAGTCGTATTCGGCTCGGCTGCGGCTCAAGGTCAACAGTGGCGTTTCCCGGAAATACGCGACGGGCAGAACCCTAGCGACGTATTGCTAACGCACTAAAAGAGGAGGGGTTATAGCGTTGTGTTGCTGATTGCTTGACTCTTTCGCTCTTTCGATCCAAGAACTAAGTGGAAAGACCAAACGACCGTACGTTGACGCGAGAGCACACCGTGCGACATTAGAGGAGCAACAAATCTTTTGAACGAACCGGTCCCTCTTGTGATGCCGCATATGCGCCTGTCAGTCAAACTTAATTATTTTGGTAGGTACAGCGTTTTGGCAAAACTATGTTCAGTCTAGGCATGGCCAGCGCACGAAAGTATGCAGCGCAGCTGCCGCTCCAATCCTCTAATTGAAAAGCCCAACGCGATTCGAATGTGCTTCAGCGAACCGACAAAGAACCTTCCTGTCATCGCCGTCTTCGTCTAGCCGCCTCCACAATGCCACGCGCACGCCTGCGACCGACTCTGAGCCTAACCTTGCGTTTTCAAGTCGAGAGCCTTACTAGGATCATCGAACGTAATCCCGTGCGCTAGAGTTGTGCGCAAGATTTGTGCACAAGATCTGTGCGCGACATGTCATAATCCGCGAGATTCCGCGACATGTTTTCTTGTCTAGCGTTCCTGCCAACTGCAATCCCACAGTTGAACTGGCGCCAAGAAACGTCACGCAAGAAACGCCAAGAAAGGCCACGCCACAGCAGCGACAGTGAACTGTCCAGTCTCACACTTACCGGAGAAAGTCTGACAGATATAATGCGCCTTTACTTTCCTGTAAACCAATTACAATTATACGTGGCACTGCAAATAACGCTGACAAAAGTAAGAGGCAAAGGATAAGAGGCAAATGATAGGAGAGGATGTGTAGGATTTCGCGATTTTTCTCTTAAGAGTCATCTAAGCGGCCGTCTCAATTTCTGAAGCTTGTCCAGCAAATGACTCGCGAGTGCTTGGACGTAAACCGAAAGATCATGGAAAAACGTTTAAAGGGGCGATGACAACGTCGTTCCATATGCACCTAAAAATATAAATGCCGATATCTAGACAAAGTTTCTTGTAATATAGTTCGTTACATTCCTGACTGACTGACTGGCAGACCTTTCCCGCAAAGATGTTAATGCCCTGGTTTTGGTGAGCAGGCATTTAGAGCGTGTTTTTATACCTTTTTTTTTCTATAATTCCTCACAATTTGCCGCCTTTCTTTGTAATCCAACATGTACGAGTTGACTATATGCTTCGCTCCTTATCGAGTAGATGAAAGAGTCTTTTTGTCGAGTTATTTAGGCCCGAAAAAAAACTGCACATCGCACCATAATATTGCGTCCATACGCCATTTGCCCTTCTTAAGCGAAATGCTACTAACTATACTCCTCCCTGTCACTTCCTCAATATAAGTAATTTTTTTTGTCGCAAGAACTTCAGTGTACTTAGCCGATCCCTCTCGTGTAGTGAGACTACGTTTAATGAGGCTTAAAATAAGGAAAAAGCCTTCGCTTGTGCCTCTTTCGCATAACAGGCCGTCTTCTTCTCGTTTAGAATACTTCAGTGCCGTTGTGCGGAAAAAGCAAAGGTAAATTCGAAGGCAACCGCTGACTTTTATTCGTAATGGCAGCCCTCTATCGCCGCCGGAAATTCACGCGAACCGCGCGGCACGGGCGTGTTGCCCCCTATTAAATATACCTGCGTTAACAAAAAAACTCGCGTTTTCCTCGTGGCACACCACACGACCGTTTAGTTTTAACCGCTTGTTTTTCTCTTCGAGGCGACTTGTATTTAGAATTATTTGAGATTCCTTGTGTTTCTTTTGTAGGACAGGTTAAAAACGCAACCACGTTACTTTGATCCAGACACACAATACCACAAAAAGTGCTAGACTCCTTCGTATCAAGACTGCGGAAATATTTGATGTTTCCGTATAAGAGAAACGAACACGCGGCGTGCATATGGTATAATAAATTAAAGACAAGGGTATGTGCTCATGCTCATTTGAATGCTATCCTGCACTGAAGGAGGGCTCACTTCAGGCAACAATTGTGGATGCTGGTAGCGCCATGGTCACTGAAAACAAAATTCTGAAATTCTTGACCCTCTATTCAGTCCGGCCACATCCTTTCCAGAGCAGGCGGCTTTAGTTGCTTTAACGCAACAGCCTTGCTGCAACATAAAGCAGCCTTTTAGGCAGTCTACGATTACCAGTACACTTTTGTCTCTTCGTCATTCCACGAGGGGCCACAACAGTTCCCCATGACATGTGGCATTACCCCCCCCCCCCCCCCGTCAAAAGACAAATCGTCCAAATTCTAAAAGGATAGAAGAGAAAAAATAAAAGGTGAAGATGTTACACGTAAAGTACACGGAAGCAAAGAAATGGCACTTACAAACACTGCACTTAACGCAAGTGATACGGCTTCAGTCAGGTGGCATGCAGAATGTGAGACTGAGGAGCACGACGTGACGCGTGGACCGTTCCTTCAGGAAGTACTTCGCAATCAACGACACTAATACGGCGAAGAACTCTAAAAGGGACAAAAAACCGACGCAATTATTTTTCGGAGTGAGCGCTCAGCCGCGTATGTCCGGGCAAATTCAAGCTGGGGTGCAGCAAATGCAGCTACAGAGCCACCGTACAACAGATGTTCTGGGACAACCCAGCAGATCCCCACCTTTAAATCTCCTCTGAACACCTCCGAGCTCACGTACCGGAACCGTGGGAGACCTTGCTGCTCAGCCATTACCCAGGATCTCACCTCCTGGCCCCGGCCAAGGACCAAAGGGTTTCCGACAGCATCGGCTGAATGTCACCTAGTACTGTCTACCTGTGTTAACGGCTTGACAGCTTGAGCGAGAAAGCGCTCAGGCCGCGCAAAACAAGCTTCTTTCGTGCACAGACGGAGCAGAGGCATACAAATGAGAAGAGCTCGTCGGCCTGACCGGTCAGCTACATGGAGCCGCTTGGAGAAAGGACTGCCCTCTGGCCTCCGCCGCCCCAGTTTACAATCCTTCAGTTCCCTACCCCTTGCAAAGTAGAATTCTGCCCTCAGAGTCAAGGGAGACTTAGTAGCCTCAATCCTTGATTTCCTCTTTCTTGACTTGATGTCCGATGTGACCCCTTAAAGCAGATGAGATGTAGCTCGCATTGCAATAGCAAAAAGGAGACAAGAAGCAAGGGTGAAAAGAGATAATAAAGAGGAAATATTTAAGAGCTTCATTTCTTTTTGATTCCGGGACCGCTCTTCTCCTTCCCACAGTGCCGTGTTTCCGATGTCGCAGTGACGGTGCACGTCGTGTCAGTGGACAGGACCCTTGAGCATCGCCTACGATTAACAGGGGGCAGATCTCATCAGTTCCATCCTGAAAAATACACTGTCCAAAAATATCCCAGTGCCCAACAGACTCCTTTTACTCGAACAATAAAATTACCATCGCATCTTGATTTAGACTTTATTTTCAATCGAGAAACAAGGGTTGTTAAGACAGCTTTCTAAGAAATATTTGTTTATATTTTCCGCTCTCCTGAGCTTTTAGTGCCATGCATGGTGTAGGAAATTTGTTATCACTAATTGGATCCAGCCATTTCTCACCATCATCAGGCAGCGTGCGTAGCATTTTTAGAGCGAAAACATGCCAAATGTTTTCAAGTTTTTTCCTCTGAGCGTCACGAAGACTAAAGCGACTCAACCTTGTCAACCAACCATTGGTAATCGTGGAACAAAAGAGTGGTTTGTTGGGATATAAAATAACGCAATATGTGATGATGCAGTTTGAGGAGGTTACAAGTGCATTGTTGCGTGATAAAGAAGGTATATTTCACCTTGGCTGAGCTGTGGGAGGAAAATACCCACATTGAGAGAAACGTGCCGCCGCCGAAGGAATACTTGTGCCGCAGAATGTTTGTTTAATATCCATTCTGCGATCAAGTATGCCTACGGTGTTGTCACTAAACACGTCACAAGAAGATTTTGGGGGCCGAAGCAGCTGTGGCGCTTCTCCCTCGACACACGAAGCGCTCTCTGGAAGAAAGAAGAAAAAGACAGAGAAAGAAGATATAAAAACAACTCTCGGAACAATGGCCACCACCTGAGATTGGTCAAATTGGATGTGCATCACACAGTACCCTTGAGATCTCCTCTTCGCATACTTCCCAGACCCGTCCAGCCTGACCTTCCGGTGGAACACATCGCGAGGGATATAACACAGCTGATTCTTTCTGGCATATCAGAGGCGTTTTTTTTTTTTTCAAGTTATCTGATGCACTTTCTTCCATTCTATACCAGACAACCTTCACAAATGATGTCCTTGGCCCTTTTAGATAATATTTTAGTAGGATATAAAAATTGTGCATTTCAAAGTGAAATGCCGGGTGAAATGAAGCACTCGCAATCTGACTCAAGGGTGGTTTGAAGCTCCATTCATTGACTTCTGTTTGATTTACTTGATGCTCAAGGAGACTACTTTAAATCAGAATAACTGAAGCACACGCGTCTAGAGGAGAATGGGCAAAAGAAGAAAGGGCGAAATAAGGAGAATAAAGAGGTTAAAAGGCGCTATTTTATAGCCTTATTTTTTGTTTCAGGGACCGCTCTTTTTATTCCCGAAGGGTTGTGTTTCCTATGGTCGTGTAAAGGTAGCGACGATGGAACGTCGTGATAGTGGGCTGAGCCATTGAGCACCGCCCATGATTAACCGCCAGCAGATTTCACAGGGTCAATCCTGAATAAGCAGCTGTCACAAAAAATATCAGGACATGTAGTGCGAAGAGAGGATAACCGATGGTCGCTGAGGGTAACAAACTGGATTCCAAGGGAAGGAAAGCGTAGCAGAGGGCGGCAGAAAGTTAGGTGGGCGGATGAGATTAAGAAGTTCGCAGGGGTCAAGTGGATGCAGCTAGCACAGAACCGGGTTAAGTGGAGAAATATGGGAGAGGCCTTCGCCCTGCAGTGGGTATAATCAGCCTGATGATGATGATGATGATGATTATGATTATGATGATGAAGATGACAAAAAATATCGCAGTTATCAGACTTTTTTAACTCAGTAAAAACGGTTACCATCGCATGTAGTTACTTTGCCTTTACTAGCAATTATCGACACATTTCTTGAGTTCTTGAGAGCTTCCGCAGAAATACGTTTTTTATCTACCGCACCGCTGAACTTTTCGTAGCATGCATGGTGCAGGAAATTTGTTGCCACTCACCAGATCAAGTCATTTCTCGCCGTCATCAGGCTGCGTGTGTTGAATTTTTAAACTTAATAATATTTACAAACAGATTTCCCGTCAACGTCACGTACTCCAAAGCAACACACCATTGGCAACGAAACCTTGCCAACCTTGGAATCAAAGAATGGTTGCCTGAGAATATTATAAAAAAAAATCACGCAATGGGTGATGATGTAGATTTAGAAGGCTCCAAGGGTGTTTTTGCGTGATCAAGAAGATATTCTGCACCTTGGCTGAGATATGGGAGGAAAACAGCCACATTTACAGAAAGTGCCGCCGCCTTGGGAATACTTGTTGCGCAGAATGTTCATTTAAAACTCATTTTGAGCTTCAAGTATCCCTACGGTGTTGTCACTAAATACGTCACACGTACGTTTTGACGGGAGAAGCAACTATGGCTCTTCTCTCAGGACACACGAAGCGCCCTGAGGAAGACGGAAGAAAAGAGAGAATGAAAGAAGAGCCTCAGGAGCAATGTTCACCACTTGAGATTGTTCAACATGCATATGCATCATACATTCCCCAGGAGATCTCCTCTTCGCAGACTTCACAGACCCGTCGAGCAAGACTTTGCGGAGGAATACTTCGCGAGGGAAATAGCAAAGGTTCTTCATTCTGGCGTCTGAGACGATGTTTTTGTTATTAATTTCACGCACTTTCTTCCATTTTATGACAGGCAACCTTCACCAATGATGTCCTTAGCCTTTTTCGACTACATTTTTCCAAAGTATGAAAATCATGTCATTTCGTAAATAAAATGCCGGGTATGTCTTGCACCTAAATTGTTTAGGTATTTCACCCCACCATGAAATTTGTTTTGATGATTTGAATTTTCTTTCAAGCGAAATAGAAAAAAAAAACAAGCGACGCAAAATTGACGCTTATTATTATAATTAATAATGAGTATCGATAATGATGAGTCATATACGCACGTGGAGAAACTGATGACTCGCTACTAATCACCGCGAGGATTCGTGTTCCGCACGTGATTGCGGGGGGGATTTAGACCAACAAATAGAAATTACGAAAACGTTAACTTCTGAAGATGCGCGTCTCCAGTGTATAAACTTATTGTGTCAAAATAGCACACCCCCTCCACGTTTTATAAATTGCCCTGGTGAGTTGGCCATGTTTTAAATAATGTACGTCAAGAAGGTAATAGTCAGGGAAGAGCACACTTCCAGTGCTAGGTGGTCCTTACAGACGCTTGTTCGAGTCAGTCAAGTAAAATCAGCCAAACCAGAGACGGTAGCTTCGGTGGACGTGCGGCTACGAGGACGATGCGAGTGGGCCGCGCACCCCAGCAATCGACGTCGGAAGGTTAGCATTCGGGGCCCCTCAAGGAGATCGGTTTCACAAGGCGTCCTTATGGTGAGCGGGGAAGGAATTGCACCTCTTTGTAATGGCCACCAAGGACAGCGAGCAAAACAAATCAGCTGATGTGTTCGTCGGAATCAAAACATTTTAACAAGATTATTTGCAGCTGTGCTCGAACCCCAGTGCTCTGACGCTGCCGGACATAATGCTCCGCACATGTGGGTCGCCTCTGTGTCCCAATCTGATTAACGGAGGAGGTGCTTGTGGTAATTTTTTTCGCCTTCCTGTATGCTAGTAAGCTTCTGTTTTCTTCTGAAAAGCGGAGAGGGGTCCTTATCAGCATAAACAAAATATTTGGCGCACCCACCGTAGCATGCGCGTGCGAATGGGTCATCAGGATGCTGTTCGGACACCACCGAACTAGATGATCGAATTGGGAGGAGAGGGCGACGGATGGCTTCCAAGACACTTTCGCCTACTCCGTAGCGAAACTCTTCGGGCTTGATTCCACTAGCTTGCGACCGTTGAACGAATGGCAAGATTTTGACTTTTTTAAGCGGGTTCCCCAAGACGACCGAAAGTGAACAGCTTTCAACAAACGCGTAGAGTTTGAAGAAATTGCCCCCCTTCTTGTCATATCTTTCCATGACGAGACTGTAGAATAACGAACAAGATTCTTCGTAAAATTACTGCCCCACCTCTCCTGAGCCCCTAGTGGCAGTGATCGCAACAGACATCTGCGCAGTTTCTTTAAAACATTTCTCCATATTCCCCCACGGTTCAACTTATCCATACTCTACGATGTTCGAGGGTGCAGCCGACAGGCGCGGCTAGCTGCCGCTGGAGCTGTCCGCAGGCTCTTCATGTCTGCCAGGCCGCACACAAACAAGCTGCTCTCGACGACAAATTTATTTATTAGAGTGGCAGCTTCAGCTGTTTTCATTACAGTAAAACCACCGTTCGGCCGGAGCGCGTCGTTGTCGCTATAGTCAAAATTCGCTCAGGAAACACTTCGACAGCTAGAGCCGTGAAATGTGTTATTGCCGAATCAGTGGGCTATAGTTAAGCACAAAGATGTCCAGACTGGATTGTTTGCTATGTGCAAGTGCACATTAATATATGCATTTAACAGTAACGTGCCACTAAACTCCCTAGAAAAGCATTACTCAGCAGCATTCAACGGCAGTTATCTCAGTTAGACAGGAGATAACCCCAGCCTGCGTTGTCTCCGTCCCTCCGTCCTGTTCTTTCCGTGCTTATAATTTTACCGTGTCTCACCTACTGGTATACAGTCATACTATTTCAAATAGTAGTTAGGTTTACTCACGGGTGCTGCCGAGAGGTGGCACTGTATAGTACTTCTTCGCGTCTAAAAGCATCAGCCTAATGCGAAAGAGGCATTAGCTATTCTGCTTTACCAGAACAGCGAACTTACTTGACCTCGTTTATCTATCCCGAAAAAATCACAAGAGAAAACGAGAAAATCGCAAGAGAAACCATGTTTCTTCTGTTTACTAATATGCCATTGTAGATAATAAACTATGAGAATAAATATCTTCTATGCTTAAAATGAACAATACAGCTAACAGTTGAGCATAAACTCATTATTGAGTTATATGTTTTTAATTTTACTTATCATTTCGCATGCAGCTGAAGTCTGCACCCTTTGGCTGCAGACATCACTACAGCACATCATCCCCATGTTGTCTGCAATACGCAGTGTCAGCTGCACTTTTGTACACCCGTCTTGGACGGTGGTCGCTGAGGGCTTATTTTTATGAGAAGATATTTTATTTGCATATTCTCCTTCTTATGCGACCTTAGATATCCTCAGAGAACTGGACTTCTTTTAGACAATCAGAAGAACTATAATTCACATGTTATGAGAGTGTGCTTGTTTTGGCAACAAGCGCTCCCGCATATCAAGAGCGACATGTCGAATGTTTTCTTCCGCCGTGTGCGCTGCGAAACAATTGGCTGTCGTTTACCTCTGGTTAAAGCGGGTTCAACTGCGTTAGCAATACCTTCATGGCTGCACTTATGGTTCAGCATGCAGTGTATCTCATGGCGTAGATTGAGATGTTTAGCTATAACTAAAGAAATGGCACAGAAATGATTGACTAGTCTTCACTGAACGACGTCGCGTACGTGTCCCTGTCTATGGTCCCCTGGCAGCAGCTGCCAACAGGGGTCTCACATGGGACGTTTATGTCAGAATCAGCCTGCCAGGGTCCTGGAATTCAAGTTATCCAAAATAGGAAGATAAGGCACATTCATACGGCTTGGATAAAGTCGTATTCGGCTCGGCTGCGGCTCAAGGTCAACAGTGGCGTTTCCGGGAACTACGCGACGGGCAGAACCCTAGCGACGTATTGCTAACGCACTAAAAGAGGAGGGGTTATAGCGTTGTGTTGCTGATTGCTTGACTCTTTCGCTCTTTCGATCCAAGAACTAAGTGGAAAGACCAAACGACCGTACGTTGACGCGAGAGCACACCTTGCGACATTAGAGGAGCAACAAATCTTTTGAACGAACCGGTCCCTCTTGTGATGCCGCATATGCGCCTGTCAGTCAAACTTAATTATTTTGGTAGGTACAGCGTTTTGGCAAAACTATGTTCAGTCTAGGCATGGCCAGCGCACGAAAGTATGCAGCGCAGCTGCCGCTCCAATCCTCTAATTGAAAAGCCCAACGCGATTCGAATGTGCTTCAGCGAACCGACAAAGAACCTTCCTGTCATCGCCGTCTTCGTCTAGCCGCCTCCACAATGCCACGCGCACGCCTGCGACCGACTCTGAGCCTAACCTTGCGTTTTCAAGTCGAGAGCCTTACTAGGATCATCGAACGTAATCCCGTGCGCTAGAGTTGTGCGCAAGATTTGTGCACAAGATCTGTGCGCGACATGTCATAATCCGCGAGATTCCGCGACATGTTTTCTTGTCTAGCGTTCCTGCCAACTGCAATCCCACAGTTTAACTGGCGCCAAGAAACGTCACGCAAGAAACGCCAAGAAAGGCCACGCCACAGCAGCGACAGTGAACTGTCCAGTCTCACACTTACCGGAGAAAGTCTGACAGATATAATGCGCCTTTACTTTCCTGTAAACCAATTACAATTATACGTGGCACTGCAAATAACGCTGACAAAAGTAAGAGGCAAAGGATAAGAGGCAAATGATAGGAGAGGATGTGTAGGATTTCGCGATTTTTCTCTTAAGAGTCATCTAAGCGGCCGTCTCAATTTCTGAAGCTTGTCCAGCAAATGACTCGCGAGTGCTTGGACGTAAACCGAAAGATCATGGAAAAACGTTTAAAGGGGCGATGACAACGTCGTTCCATATGCACCTAAAAATATAAATGCCGATATCTAGACAAAGTTTCTTGTAATATAGTTCGTTACATTCCTGACTGACTGACTGGCAGACCTTTCCCGCAAAGATGTTAATGCCCTGGTTTTGGTGAGCAGGCATTTAGAGCGTGTTTTTATACCTTTTTTTTTCTATAATTCCTCACAATTTGCCGCCTTTCTTTGTAATCCAACATGTACGAGTTGACTATATGCTTCGCTCCTTATCGAGTAGATGAAAGAGTCTTTTTGTCGAGTTATTTAGGCCCGAAAAAAAACTGCACATCGCACCATAATATTGCGTCCATACGCCATTTGCACTTCTTAAGCGAAATGCTACTAACTATACTCCTCCCTGTCACTTCCTCAATATAAGTAATTTTTTTTGTCGCAAGAACTTCAGTGTACTTAGCCGATCCCTCTCGTGTAGTGAGACTACGTTTAATGAGGCTTAAAATAAGGAAAAAGCCTTCGCTTGTGCCTCTTTCGCATAACAGGCCGTCTTCTTCTCGTTTAGAATACTTCAGTGCCGTTGTGCGGAAAAAGCAAAGGTAAATTCGAAGGCAACCGCTGACTTTTATTCGTAATGGCAGCCCTCTATCGCCGCCGGAAATTCACGCGAACCGCGCGGCACGGGCGTGTTGCCCCCTATTAAATATACCTGCGTTAACAAAAAAACTCGCGTTTTCCTCGTGGCACACCACACGACCGTTTAGTTTTAACCGCTTGTTTTTCTCTTCGAGGCGACTTGTATTTAGAATTATTTGAGATTCCTTGTGTTTCTTTTGTAGGACAGGTTAAAAACGCAACCACGTTACTTTGATCCAGACACACAATACCACAAAAAGTGCTAGACTCCTTCGTATCAAGACTGCGGAAATATTTGATGTTTCCGTATAAGAGAAACGAACACGCGGCGTGCATATGGTATAATAAATTAAAGACAAGGGTATGTGCTCATGCTCATTTGAATGCTATCCTGCACTGAAGGAGGGCTCACTTCAGGCAACAATTGTGGATGCTGGTAGCGCCATGGTCACTGAAAACAAAATTCTGAAATTCTTGACCCTCTATTCAGTCCGGCCACATCCTTTCCAGAGCAGGCGGCTTTAGTTGCTTTAACGCAACAGCCTTGCTGCAACATAAAGCAGCCTTTTAGGCAGTCTACGATTACCAGTACACTTTTGTCTCTTCGTCATTCCACGAGGGGCCACAACAGTTCCCCATGACATGTGGCATTACCCCCCCCCCCCCCCCCGTCAAAAGACAAATCGTCCAAATTCTAAAAGGATAGAAGAGAAAAAATAAAAGGTGAAGATGTTACACGTAAAGTACACGGAAGCAAAGAAATGGCACTTACAAACACTGCACTTAACGCAAGTGATACGGCTTCAGTCAGGTGGCATGCAGAATGTGAGACTGAGGAGCACGACGTGACGCGTGGACCGTTCCTTCAGGAAGTACTTCGCAATCAACGACACTAATACGGCGAAGAACTCTAAAAGGGACAAAAAACCGACGCAATTATTTTTCGGAGTGAGCGCTCAGCCGCGTATGTCCGGGCAAATTCAAGCTGGGGTGCAGCAAATGCAGCTACAGAGCCACCGTACAACAGATGTTCTGGGACAACCCAGCAGATCCCCACCTTTAAATCTCCTCTGAACACCTCCGAGCTCACGTACCGGAACCGTGGGAGACCTTGCTGCTCAGCCATTACCCAGGATCTCACCTCCTGGCCCCGGCCAAGGACCAAAGGGTTTCCGACAGCATCGGCTGAATGTCACCTAGTACTGTCTACCTGTGTTAACGGCTTGACAGCTTGAGCGAGAAAGCGCTCAGGCAGCGCAAAACAAGCTTCTTTCGTGCACAGACGGAGCAGAGGCATACAAATGAGAAGAGCTCGTCGGCCTGACCGGTCAGCTACATGGAGCCGCTTGGAGAAAGGACTGCCCTCTGGCCTCCGCCGCCCCAGTTTACAATCCTTCAGTTCCCTACCCCTTGCAAAGTAGAATTCTGCCCTCAGAGTCAAGGGAGACTTAGTAGCTTCAATCCTTGATTTCCTCTTTCTTGACTTGATGTCCGATGTGACCCCTTAAAGCAGATGAGATGTAGCTCGCATTGCAATAGCAAAAAGGAGACAAGAAGCAAGGGTGAAAAGAGATAATAAAGAGGAAATATTTAAGAGCTTCATTTCTTTTTGATTCCGGGACCGCTCTTCTCATTCCCACAGTGCCGTGTTTCCGATGTCGCAGTGACGGTGCACGTCGTGTCAGTGGACTGGACCCTTGAGCATCGCCTACGATTAACAGGAGGCAGATCTCATCAGTTCCATCCTGAAAAATACACTGTCCAAAAATATCCCAGTGCCCAACAGACTCCTTTTACTCGAACAATAAAATTACCATCGCATCTTGATTTAGACTTTATTTTGCATCGAGAAACAAGGGTTGTTAAGACAGCTTTCTAAGAAATATTTGTTTATATTTTCCGCTCTCCTGAGCTTTTAGTGCCATGCATGGTGTAGGAAATTTGTTATCACTAATTGGATCCAGCCATTTCTCACCATCATCAGGCAGCGTGCGTAACATTTTTAGAGCGAAAACATGCCAAATGTTTTGAAGTTTTTTCCTCTGAGCGTCACGAAGACTAAAGCGACTCAACCTTGTCAACCAACCATTGGTAATCGTGGAACAAAAGAGTGGTTTGTTGGGATATAAAATAACGCAATATGTGATGATGCAGTTTGAGGAGGTTACAAGTGCATTGTTGCGTGATAAAGAAGGTATATTTCACCTTGGCTGAGCTGTGGGAGGAAAATACCCACATTGAGAGAAACGTGCCGCCGCCGAAGGAATACTTGTGCCGCAGAATGTTTGTTTAATATCCATTCTGCGATCAAGTATGCCTACGGTGTTGTCACTAAACACGTCACAAGAAGATTTTGGGGGCCGAAGCAGCTGTGGCGCTTCTCCCTCGACACACGAAGCGCTCTCTGGAAGAAAGAAGAAAAAGACAGAGAAAGAAGATATAAAAACAACTCTCGGAACAATGGCCACCACCTGAGATTGGTCAAATTGGATGTGCATCACACAGTACCCTTGAGATCTCCTCTTCACATACTTCCCAGACCCGTCCAGCCTGACCTTCCGGTGGAACACATCGCGAGGGATATAACACAGCTGATTCTTTCTGGCATATCAGAGGCGTTTTTTTTTTTCAAGTTATCTGATGCACTTTCTTCCATTCTATACCAGACAACCTTCACAAATGATGTCCTTGGCCCTTTTAGATAATATTTTAGTAGGATATAAAAATTGTGCATTTCAAAGTGAAATGCCGGGTGAAATGAAGCACTCGCAATCTGACTCAAGGGTGGTTTGAAGCTCCATTCATTGACTTCTGTTTGATTTACTTGATGCTCAAGGAGACTACTTTAAATCAGAATAACTGAAGCACACGCGTCTAGAGGAGAATGGGCAAAAGAAGAAAGGGCGAAATAAGGAGAATAAAGAGGTTAAAAGGCGCTATTTTATAGCCTTATTTTTTGTTTCAGGGACCGCTCTTTTTATTCCCGAAGGGTTGTGTTTCCTATGGTCGTGTAAAGGTAGCGACGATGGAACGTCGTGATAGTGGGCTGAGCCATTGAGCACCGCCCATGATTAACCGCCAGCAGATTTCACAGGGTCAATCCTGAATAAGCAGCTGTCACAAAAAATATCAGGACATGTAGTGCGAAGAGAGGATAACCGATGGTCGCTGAGGGTAACAAACTGGATTCCAAGGGAAGGAAAGCGTAGCAGAGGGCGGCAGAAAGTTAGGTGGGCGGATGAGATTAAGAAGTTCGCAGGGGTCAAGTGGATGCAGCTAGCACAGAACCGGGTTATGTGGAGAAATATGGGAGAGGCCTTCGCCCTGCAGTGGGTATAATCAGCCTGATGATGATGATGATGATGATGATGATGATGATGATGATGATGATGATGATGATTATGATTATGATGATGAAGATGACAAAAAATATCGCAGTTATCATCAGACTTTTTTAACTCAGTAAAAACGGTTACCATCGCATGTAGTTACTTTGCCTTTACTAGCAATTATCGACACATTTCTTGAGTTCTTGAGAGCTTCCGCAGAAATACGTTTTTTATCTACCGCACCGCTGAGCTTTTCGTAGCATGCATGGTGCAGGAAATTTGTTGCCACTCACCAGATCAAGTCATTTCTCGCCGTCATCAGGCTGCGTGTGTTGCATTTTTAAACTTAATAATATTTACAAACAGATTTCCCGTCAACGTCACGTACTCCAAAGCAACACACCATTGGCAACGAAACCTTGCCAACCTTGGAATCAAAGAATGGTTGCCTGAGAATATTATAAAAAAAATCACGCAATGGGTGATGATGTAGATTTAGAAGGCTGCAAGGGTGTTTTTGCGTGATCAAGAAGATATTCTGCACCTTGGCTGAGATATGGGAGGAAAACAGCCACTGTTACAGAAAGTGCCGCCGCCTTGGGAATACTTGTTGCGCAGAATGTTCATTTAAAACTCATTTTGAGCTTCAAGTATCCCTACGGTGTTGTCACTAAATACGTCACACGTACGTTTTGACGGGAGAAGCAACTATGGCTCTTCTCTCAGGACACACGAAGCGCCCTGAGGAAGACGGAAGAAAAGAGAGAATGAAAGAAGAGCCTCAGGAGCAATGTTCACCACTTGAGATTGTTCAACATGCATATGCATCATACATTCCCCAGGAGATCTCCTCTTCGCAGACTTCACAGACCCGTCGAGCAAGACTTTGCGGAGGAATACTTCGCGAGGGAAATAGCAAAGGTTCTTCATTCTGGCGTCTGAGACGATGTTTTTGTTATTAATTTCATGCACAAATTTCTTCCATTTTATGCCAGGCAACCTTCACCAATGATGTCCTTAGCCTTTTTCGACTACATTTTTCCAAAGTATGAAAATCATGTCATTTCGTAAATAAAATGCCGGGTATGTCTTGCACCTAAATTGTTTAGGTATTTCACCCCACCATGAAATTTGTTTTGATGATTTGAATTTTCTTTCAAGCGAAATAGAAAAAAAAAACAAGCGACGCAAAATTGACGCTTATTATTATAATTCATAATGAGTATCGATAATGATGAGTCATATACGCACGTGGAGAAACTGATGACTCGCTACTAATCACCGCGAGGATTCGTGTTCCGCACGTGATTGCGGGGGGGATTTAGACCAACAAATAGAAATTACGAAAATGTTAACTTCTGAAGATGCGCGTCTCCAGTTTATAAACTTATTGTGTCAAAATAGCACACCCCCTCCACGTTTTATAAATTGCCCTGGTGAGTTGGCCATGTTTTAAATAATGTACGTCAAGAAGGTAATAGTCAGGGAAGAGCACACTTCCAGTGCTAGGTGGTCCTTACAGACGCTTGTTCGAGTCAGTCAAGTAAAATCAGCCAAACCAGAGACGGTAGCTTGGGTGGACGTGCGGCTACGAGGACGAAGCGAGTGGGCCGCGCACCCCAGCAATCGACGTCGGAAGGTTAGCATTCTGGGCCCCTCAAGGAGATCGGTTTCACAAGGCATCCTTATGGTGAGCGGGGAAGGAATTGCACCTCTTTGTAATGGCCACCAAGGACAGCGAGCAAAACAAATCAGCTGATGTGTTCGTCGGAATAAAAACATTTTAACAAGAGTATTTGCAGCTGTTCTCGAACCCCAGTGCTCTGACGCTGCCGGACATAATGCTCCGCACATGTGGGTCGCCTCTGTGTCCCAATCTGATTAACGGAGGAGGTGCTTGTGGTAATTTTTTTCGCCTTCCTGTATGCTAGTAAGCTTCTGTTTCCTTCTGAAAAGCGGAGAGGGGTCCTTATCAGCATAAACAAAATATTTGGCGCACCCACCATAGCATGCGCGTGCGAATGGGTCATCAGGATGCTGTTCGGACACCACCGAACTAGATGATCGAATTGGGAGGAGAGGGCGACGGATGGCTTCCAAGACACTTTCGCCTACTCCGTAGCGAAACACAGAGGCGCCCTCTTCGGGCTTGATTCCACTAGCTTGCGACCGTTGAACGAATGGCAAGATTTTGACTTTTTTAAGCGGGTTCCCCAAGACGACCGAAAGTGAACAGCTTTCAACAAACGCGTAGAGTTTGAAGAAATTGCCCCCCTTCTTGTCTCATCTTTCCATGACGAGACTGTAGAATAACGAACAAGATTCTTCGTAAAATTACTGCCCCACCTCTCCTGAGCCCCTAGTGGCAGTGATCGCAACAGACATCTGCGCAGTTTCTTTAAAACATTTCTCCATATTCCCCCACGGTTCAACTTATCCATACTCTACGATGTTCAAGGGTGCAGCCGACAGGCGCGGCTAGCTGCCGCTGGAGCTGTCCGCAGGCTCTTCATGTCTGCCAGGCCGCACACAAACAAGCTGCTCTCGACGACAAATTTGAGTGGCAGCTTCAGCTGTTTTCATTACAGTAAAACCACCGTTCGGCCGGAGCGCGTCGTTGTCGCTATAGTCAAAATTCGCTCAGGAAACACTTCGACAGCTAGAGCCGTGAAATGTGTTATTGCCGAATCAGTGGGCTATAGTTAAGCACAAAGATGTACAGACTGGATTGTTTGTGTACTTTAATATGTGCATTTAACAGTAACGTGCCACTAAACTGCCTAGAAAAGCATTACTCAGCAGCATTCAACGGCAGTTATCTCAGTTAGATAGGAGATAACCCCAGCCTGCGTTGTCTCCGTCCCTCCGTCCTGTTCTTTCCGTGCTTATAATTTTACCGTGTCTCACCTACTGGTATACAGTCATACTGTTTCAAATACTAGTTAGGTTTACTCACGGGTGCTGCCGAGAGGTGGCACTGTATAGTACTTCTTCGCGTCTAAAAGCAGCAGCCTAATGCGAAAGAGGCATTAGCTATTCTGCTTTACCAGAACAGCGAACTTACTTGACCTCGTTCATCTATCCCGAAAAAATCACAAGAGAAAACGAGAAAATCGCAAGAGAAACCATGTTTCTTCGGTTTACTAATATGCCATTGTAGATAATAAACTATGAGAATAAATATCTTCTATGCTTAAAATGAACAATACAGCTAACAGTTGAGCATAAACTCATTATTGAGTTATATGTTTTTAATTTTACTTATCATTTCGCATGCAGCTGAAGTCTGCACCCTTTGGCTGCAGACATCACTACAGCACATCATCCCCATGTTGTCTGCAATACGCAGTGTCGGCTGCACTTTTGTACACCCGTCTTGGACGGTGGTCGCTGAGGGCTTATTTTTATGAGAAGATATTTTATTTGCATATTCTCCTTCTTATGCGACCTTAGATATCCTCAGAGAACTGGACTTCTTTTAGACAATCAGAAGAACTATTATTCACATGTTATGAGAGTGTGCTTGTTTTGGCAACAAGCGCTCCCGCATATAAAGAGCGACATGTCGAATGTTTCCTTCCGCCGTGTGCGCTGCGAAACAATTGGCTGTCGTTTACCTCTGGTTAAAGCGGGTTCAACTGCGTTAGCAATACCTTCATGGCTGCACTTATGGTTCAGCATGCAGTGTATCTCATGGCGTAGATTGAGATGTTTAGCTATAACTAAAGAAATGGCACAGAAATGATTGACTAGTCTTCACTGAACGACGTCGCGTACGTGTCCCTGTTCATGGTCCCCTGGCAGCAGCTGCCAACATGGGTCTCACATAGGACGTTTATGTCAGAATCAGCCTGCCAGGATCCTGGAATTCAAGTTATCCAAAATAGGAAGATAAGGCACATTCATACGGCTTGGATAAAGTCGTATTCGGCTCGGCTGCGGCTCAAGGTCAACAGTGGCGTTTCCCGGAACTACGCGACGGGCAGAACCCTAGCGACGTATTGCTAACGCACTAAAAGAGGAGGAGTTATAGCGTTGTGTTGCTGATTGCTGAGCTACTCCTTTCGCTCTTTCGATCCAAGAACTAAGTGCAAAGCCCAAAGGACGGTACGTTGACGCGAAGGGCAACAGATATTTTGGACGAACCAGTTCCTCTTGAGATGCTGCATACGCACCTGGCAGTCAAACGTAATTATTTTGGTAGGTACAGTCTTTTGCAAAACTATGTTATGTCTGGGCATGGCCAGAGCACGAAAGTATGTAGCGCAGCTGCCGCTTCAATCCACTAATCACAAAGCCCAACGCGATTCGAATGTGCTGCAGCGAACCAAAAATGAACCTTCCTGCCATCGCCGTCTTCGTCTCGCCGCCCCCACAACGGCACGCGCACGCCTGCGATCGACTCTGAGCCTCACCTTGCGTGTTTTCAAGTCGAAAGGCTTTTTTAGGATTATGGAACGTAATCCCGTGCGCGACAGTTGTGCTCGAGATTTGTGCGCAAGATCTGTGCGCGAGATGTCATATTCCGCGAGATTCCGCGACATGTGTTCTTGTCTAGCGTTCCTGTCATCTGCAATCCCACTGTTGAACTAGCACCAAGAAACGCCACACTCAGGAGCGACAGTGAACTGTCCAGTCTCACACTTACCGGAGAAAGTCTGACAGATATACAGCGCCTTTACTTTTCTGTAAACCAATTACAATTATACGTGGCACTGCAAATAACGCTGACTAAAGTAAGAGGCAAAGGATAAGAGGAACATGATAGGAGAGGATGTATAGGATTTCGCGATTTTTCTCCTAAGAGTCATCTAAGCGGCCGTCTCAATTTCTGATGCTTATCCAGCAAATGGTTCGCGAGTGCTTGGACGTAAACCGAAAGATCATGGAAAAAAGTTTAAAGGGGTGATGGCAACGTCGTTCCATATACACCTAAAAATATAAATGCCGATATCTAGACAAAGTTTCTTGTAATATCATCATCATCATCATCATCAACCTGATTATACCCACTGCAGGGCGAAGGCCTCTCCCATATTTCTCCACTTAACCCGGTTTTGTGCTAGCTGCATGCACTTGACCCCTGCGAATTTCTTAATCTCATCCGCCCACCTAACTTTCTGCCGCCCCCTGCTACGCTTTCCTTCCCTTGGAATCCAGTTTGTTACCCTAAGCGACCATCGGTTATCCTCTCTTCGCACTACATGTCCTGCCCATGTCCCTTTCTTCTTCTTAATTTCCATCAGAGTGTCTGTAACTTGAGTTATTTCTCTGACCCACTCTGCACGCTTTCTATTTCTTAATGTTACCCCTACCATTTTTCGTTCCATAGCCCTCTGGGTTGCCCTCAAGTTAAGTAGAACTCTTTTGGTTAGCCTCCACGTTTCAGCCCCATAGGTGAGTACAGGCAAGATGCAACTGTTCTATACTTTCCTCTTGAGCGATACCGGTAAGCTGCTAGTCATAATCTGCGAGTGCTTTCCAAATGCGCTACATCCCAGTCTTATTCTTCTTGTTATTTCCTTTTCATGGTCCGGATCTACGGTTAATACTTGTCCTAAGTAGACATATTCGCCTACTACTTCCAGTATTTCGCTACCTAATGTAAACTGCTGTTCCTTCCCGAGGCTGTTGAACATTACCTTAGTCTTCTGCATATTGATTTTCAAGCCTACCTTTCTACTTTTTCTGTCTAGGTCATCAATCATTATTTGTAGTTCATCCCCCGAGTTGCTTAGCAAGGCAATGTCATCAGCAAATCGCAGATTACTGAGGTATTCTCGATCTACCCTTATCCCTAACTGCTCCCATTCCAAGTCTCTGAATACTTCCTCCAAACAAGCTGTGAATAGTACTGGGGAGATTCTGTCTCCTTGCCTAACACCTTTCTTTATGGGAATTTTGTTACTTTCTTTATGCAGAACTATGGTTGCTGTACAGCCACTATATATATCTTCCAGCACTTTCACGTACGGCTCGTCTACCCCCTGATTTCGCAATGCCTGCATCACCGCCGAGGTATCAACTGAGTCAAATGCTTGTAATATAGTTCGTTGCTTTCCTGACTGACTCACTGGCAGCCCTTTGCTACAAAGATGTTAATGCCTTGGTTTTTGCGAGCAGGAATTTAGAGCGTGTTTTTTAGACCTTTAATTTTCAAGAATTTCTCACAATTTGCCGCCTTTCTTCGTAATCCAACATGTACGAGTTGACTGCATGCTTATCCAGCCTTATCCAGTAGTTGAAACAGTCTTTTTGTCGAGGTTTTTAGGTCCGAAAAAAAAACGGCACTTAACAGCACAATATTGCGTCCGTACACCATTTGCATTTCTTAAGCCAAATACCACTAACTATGCGCCTCCCTTTCACCTCCTCGATATTAGTAATTTTTTTTTGGCAAGAATTTGTGCATTTAGCCGATTCCTCTCGTCTGGAGTGAGTATACGTATAGTGAGGCCTAAAAGAACAAGGAAAAAGCCTTTGCCTATGCCAGGTGCGTAAGAGGCCGTCGCGTTTTAAGTACCTGAAGGCCGTTGTGCGGAAGAAGCAAAGGGAAATTCGAAGGCAACCGCTAGTTTTATTCGTAATAGCAGTGCTCTATAGCCACCGGAAATTCACGCGAACCACGCCAACACGGGCGCATTGCCCTCTATTAAATATAGCTGCGTTAACAAAAAACTCACGTTTTCTCCCGGCACACAACTACACCGTTTTTGTTTTAACCGCGTGTTTTTCTACACAAGCCGACTTGGCTATTATAATTATTTGAGTTTCCTCGTGTTTCTTCTATAGAATAGGTTACAAACGCAGCCACGTTGCTTTGATCCGAACACACAATACCACAAATAAAATGGACTAGACTCCTTCGTATCGGGACTGCGGAAATAATCGACGTTTCCGTATAACAGAAGCGAAGACGTGGCGTGCACATCGTATGATAAATTAAAAGCAACGGCAATTGCTCATATTCATTTAGGTGCTACCCTGCACTGACAAGGAGGGCCCACTTCAGGCAATCATTCTTGTTGCTTGTAGCGGCATGGTCGCTGAAAGCGAAAATCTGGAATTCTTGACACTCTATACTCAGTCCGACGAAACACTTTCCAGAGCAGGCGGCCGGAGTTGCTGGAACACAACGAGGCACAGAAGATACAACACCCGGCAGCTTAAGAGCTTAGCATGCATTGCGGCTCTCGCACTATGCACACAGAGCACAATGGGCAATCAAGCTGGCTATTAATATATTCACTTGATTTGCTGCCCCCGGCGGACAAAAACAATTGCAGGCAATTGAGATAATCGGCAATGCGAAATTCGAATACTGCTCTCCAGAAAGAGAGAGAGAGAGAGATTTAAATAAGAACAGCGGATCTTTTTCTAGGCATTTCAGTTTTGCGATATTCTGAGGAAAAAATTTGAGAGGCATGTATATAGGTTCATTTCACATGACGTCATCGCACGAGCGCCGTTCGCCATTTTTTGGTCACGGGCGCGACGCTGCCCGGTCGTTGCATACCAAAGTTGACGTGTGGTGGAGTCACATGACGGACAACATCGTGAAGCACTATCGCGATCTGGCTTTGCGTGACTATAGTGAGCTAGAATACTCTAGAATACTGCAGACGTGACACTTAAGTGAGCGATTTCCACCGCTTTGCTTCCGTCCGCGAGCAGCGTTTTCGCAATTCGGATTCATGCACGAACGGAACTTTCCTTTTCCTTTTATTTTTTGTAGCGGAAAGCGTTCCAACCAGACCCTGGTGCCCAAGCATGTACAGCGTAGCATGTATTCTACTGAAACGCCTGAAGAAAGCGGGCTTTGAGGTATTGAATTGTACAGCCGCAAAGCAGGCACGAACGTGCGTCGGACTGTTCTGTATCCCGATCATCTTATCCCTAGGCTTGTGCGCGCAGCGGTATGTCTGGTCAGCGCCCGGTCTGGTACCCACATTCACAGGGAAAAGCTAGCAAGAGTTAATTAGTAACGTGCAACGGCTTGAAGGTATTCCTAGCTTTCCTCTAGCGCTTTAGCGCGCTTGCAGTTACGCTGCATACACGTACCGGTAGCAGAAGGGCAGCAGTCCGAAATGTCTCCTCCAATGGTTGAAAGTAGCATGTTTATGAAGTTGTCATTGAGTAAGTGCGAACACTGGCACATACACAACTGTTTTTATATCACATAGAGCGGGATAGTCAGCACGGCAATGCTTTAGCAAAAAAGGCGCAGCAGAAGTAACAGTGCAAGAACCCGCGCCACGTTGAGGCCCACGCACCAGTTACGTGATGTTGGCACAACAGGTGCAGGAGTGACGTGAGAGATAATGGGGTAATTTCTGTGCAATAGTGATATGGAGTAGTTGTTTGACCTTACGTATACGTTCCAGTCGCCAGGGACTCCAGAACTTTTTTTGAGAGGGAGGGGGGGAGGGGCGAATTTTATCAGGTCCTGATTATTATTTTTCAGGTATTGTTTATTTTATTTTAACACTGTTTTATTGTTATTTTATTGTTTTATCTTATATTTATATTAAACTTCGCCCCAAATGTACACTTTGTAAATTTAGTTTTACGCAATTTGAAACCATGTTTTACCCCTAAAGAAGAATGAGGCCATGAAGTGTTTGCAAATACGGCCTTCTAAAGCACTGTCGCACTTCATACTTTCAAAATACTCCTTACTATTTCTCACTCAATATTACCAACATGATTCAATTTGAAGCAATCGAAAAGCTAGTTTACGATAATACAAAACTTCAGGGAGCCGGCAAAAGGTTGTTTAAGGGTTCCAACAACTTGCCTTCAGATTCTTTGCGAGAAGAAATTGTTATGCTGTCCTATTGCAATCTGTTAATTTTCACCTCCACTGAACATGCCAGGGCAAAATTGGTAGTGACCTTGTTTTGAGGAACTGTTTATACCATCGCTTAGCAAGCGCCGGTAGACAAGAATGTTGTGTCCTGGAACGTCGTCCGAGAAGAAGGTTTTAATATTTTTCTTTGAGATATTCCACAGTCGTTTTGTCCCTGTCACGAGTGCGCAAGACCACCTTCTTCCCAAGATTCTTGATTCGATGCCCATAACATCTAAATGTGGCAGCTAATAATTCACCCCTTTGTTGGGAAGGTCAGCGGCGGCGCTGTCCATTAGTAAGAGGATCGAACTGTCCTGACTACGACCTAGTAGGTACGTGTCGTCGTAGTTGCTCCGGCTACAATGTGTGAGAGGTGTCCTCGCCTATGAAGGTGCACGCCCCTTCGGTCCATCTCGAACTGCATCAAATGGTGTTTCTTGATCAAGTGAGCTCTTACTTATCATGTGAAGAGGTTAGCAACGATGTCAAGGTCATACAGCATAGACGATGCTGACTGGCGTTACGTAAGTCCCAAATTGTGTAATTGTGAAGCCTCTGCGCTGTGGCTACATAAAATAGCTGATTTACCTTGCTTGTTTATGGTGATGCATGCCTTCTCCAGGTGTCAAGGCTGGTAGCAATTAAACGTTGCACGTAACTTCTTTAAACCAGCATGTCTGTGTGTTTTGGTCGTCACAGCTATCGCCGGCAGCGGCGAACTTTTGCAGGTGTTTCCAAACACATTCGTGTTGTGGTTTTGGTTGTGCGATCGGCTTGTCTGGTGCACTGTCTCGATGGGTCGCCACATGCTTCCTAGAACGCAAGGTCCTTTCAAGCGAACAGGCGCTCTTGTAAGGCTTTGTCACGAAGCATGACCTCCAATGGGAACATAGTCGGGGTAACAAGCGAGAGCCACGACACTGCTTTGTCTGACTGTTCAGTGGCTGCTGTGTCCGTATAGGCATTGTTCCAAAGTTGCAGTGGGCAGCCAGTTTACTGTTCTCCCTCCAACTAGCCTCGTTATTAGAAGCGAGCCGGATGCTGACTTGAGATGGCCGCGGTTTAAATGCTTCTTCAGTGCACCTACGATGGTGTAGTAACTCTAGCAGACCACGGCAGCTGGTATGCTTGGCTGGACCACGGCACAGACAGCGTCGTTCGTCTCGTCCCCGCACAGCTTGAGCAAGTGCCGGTTCTTTTCCGGGCGGTCTCGGTGACGCTGAAGCCGAGGTAAAGCCTCTGAATTCCAGTAGCCGTACGGGAAAAACGAGCGTAGCCAAGGTGTTGCGCGGACATAGCTTAAAGGTATACTAACAAATATCTAAGAATATTGAGAAAGCACCACAACTGCATTTTTAAGACACGATTACGCGTACAGGCACATAAGTAGGGTCAGTTTTGAGTGGATGGCTGCATTTTTCACGTTTTCTGAGAGGCCGCCATGTCAGAGGCAACGCGCTCCCGACTGTGAGCCGCCGGGTGTGACGTCACATTTATCCTCAGCAACGTCATGGCCCCGCTATCCCGCCGCCGTCGCCCCCGCACCTGAAGTTGGTTGACCGGCTACACTCAGTGTCGGTTTCCCCTCGTCGCGCCTTGCACAATGCTGTGAAGTGTGCAAAGCTGCATACGAGGGAGGTGGAGGGGGACGCTATAATTGTTTGCGCGCTTGGAGGGAACGACGAATTGGCGCAGGAATACAAGCAGCAAAAAAAAAAAAAAGAGAAACAAGTCCGTCCGTACGATTTATGAGTGCCACGGGGGAAAAGAGAACAGTTTCGACCGCTCGCGATTGGGGTGGCTAGGGAGGCATGAGGAAGGCAGGTAAATGTGACGTGTTATCCGGTTTTGTCAGAGCTTTCACGGGAGACAGCTAGGCGCGGCGATTTGAAATATTCATTAAAATACTTACTTTCCGCTCATTTCTTCTGTTCATAAAGTGGATTGTTTTGTTCATCCCCAATGCGATAGCTACCATCTCGACGGCAATTTTTTTATGCAGTATACCTATTACGCTGGACTGGGATCTGCTTTCTCGTCACCCCTGTTATATCAGCCGTTTTCTTTACAGCAGCCGATTTTCGGACGTAAGAAAACTATTTATTTACGCTCGTCTATACGCCAGATGTTTCGTGCACACCCGTTAATGGGTCCCCCGTGTGAATCCCCCGCGTAGTTTAGGCTCCAACTTAACTAGTGTAGCGTTGGGAGATATGTATAGTAACGTTGGCAGATAAGGTGCACCGGGAGCAGTACTGAGAGAAAGCAATTGCGCCGGTAGAAGTAGATATACTGAAGTTTTACTGACATTACAAAACTGAAAACAAAATTTTCAAAGAGACAAAAATTAAGAAGTGCGGAGTAAAGAAGGAGCCTATAGTTTTACACTAAAAACTTCTGGTGTATATTGCTTCTACGCATGACGTTACATACGGAGGGAGTAATTACATCACTTTATTCTGATAACAGCACATGAAATATGGAGTAAATTTATTAGCTTGACCAGCCACCCTCTAGAGTATATGGGGCCAGCTTTCATTACCCGGAGCCTTCATTACCTTTTCTCGTCTTATCGCGACATTTAAAAGAAAGAAAAAATTCTTTAATCCCGAACAGTTCTATTTCTGACCGCGGTTCAAATACGACTTGTTTCACATCCGTTGAAGGACGCTTTTGGTACTTACAAATCTCTGTCGCCTTCGACGCATGCGCTTATTGTGCTCCCAAATACTAGCAGGCAGACCAATTTGAATGAACTTTTGTCGGCTGTTAAAACGACTCACCTGTACACAGAGCTGCGCAGAAACAATGCTCGGCATCGCAGTTTACAACATTGAGTACTGTCGTGACGCTGGGACTAAGTCGACCCGGCCTTCACTTGGTAGCGTGCAGAGACTCGGGGTTGATGAAGGATTGAATCTTCGAAGTTGGTAAAATATATACAAGCAGGTTTAATGGCACTTTGAGAAAACTTACTTACATGATTATTTACATGAAAAAGAAGGGTATATTAACAAAATGGCAAGCGTAAAGAGTTCATAGCGAGAAGCGTCTGGATGAGCCGTTGACCCAGGGCTCAGAGCGTCATTTCGTGCTCTGCAATGTCCTTAAAACCCCCTATGTCCAGCCCCTCTCTGAAGATGCTGACCAACCAGTTCCAGGGCACGCCCCTCAGATATTGGCATCCAATCGAACACATCACTGCACTGATGGTCTGATGCACTGACTGGTCCGGCATTGTTTCGTTGGGCGTGGTCACTTGTTGGCGGGAAGAGCTTGGGAACGGCGAGGAGGCACATTTCTATTCTTCAGCAAAGATCCGGTATGCTGGTTCTGGTAAGTGGATTTCCTTCTCAGAAACCGAAGTGCACGTGCGCGCCACATACTGCTCCCAGCATTGTCCCTTTCCAGCAATTGCAAATCTTTCCTGCATTCCCGGGAAATCCTCTAATGGCCGTAATCACCTTGCTCCTTTCTTGTCCTGTACGTCAGCGGACGTGTCACTCTGTCGTCTCCTTTGGACAGTAAGCATTCCTCACTGGACAATAGCGCTTCTCGACGGGAAGGGTGAACAATTGAACGAAAGCACTTCCGGCTATTTCCCGCAGGGGGATTTTTCTTGGTATTTTTCTAGACGTTCCCTTGACAGGGCCAATTTGGCATTTGCAGGGTCTCAACATAGCAAAACAGGCTTACACAAAAAGATTCATGGAAACAGGCTCACTTAGAGCCATTGTACCAACAGCACATATCCACAGCACTTATCCATGCCCACAGGAGAACAATAGAGCGCGCAAGTGCGGATGATGCACGGTCATAACAGTACCAATAAACGGGAGCTCGTGGTCTTCGCCGCCTATGTGTGAACACGCTGCGTAATATGGGTTCGATAAAGATTCCTACACAATCATTTACTGCGTTCTTACATCAACGCTCGCAGAAAGAATGTGGAAGAAAATATATTTTCCCCGTTTTGGCTGTTGCCTCAGTACAGAACCCGTACTCCTCTCGCCCTCACGCGGCCTCCACATCCCAAGCGAAAAACAAAACAACTACAAGTTCATCATCAAGACACCGTGGGGGTGAGGAGGGGATAGGACGCTGACCCCTGACAAAGCTCTTGCCACTGCTGACAAGAATGGTGGGGTGAGAGTGTATTGAGAGCAAGGGGAGCCTGCACCACGGCCGGTCTCTGGGGAGAGCGCGCGCTCTTTCTTACCGCCTTCTCAATCGCCGTGGGAACAATGGGAACTTTTCTCCTTGAGTTATGCTCTCCGCCGCCGTAAGGGGCGCGACCTGCTCCCTGTTCGCTCCTCTTCTGCTTCAGCGGCGGCGGGTGGCTTTTGCCTGCGATGGACGTTCCACGGGAACCGCTATGGTTGAGGGCGGCGCTGGTGAACACTCGCAAGGTTGGTATACATACAACATTATTACCCAAGAAAGTAGCGGGTGGGACAGCGGCCGCTGTAGCTCATTTGTAAGAGCACCGGACGCGATATTCGGAGGTCGTGGGTTCTGTTCCCACCATCGGCACAATTGTTTTTCCGTCTACTTTGTGTTTATCTTTCCCTTAAACAGATTACATTACTAGTTTATGTGCTAACCGAAGTAAAAATAAATAAAGACAAAGTACAATCCCCAATGCTTTCCTTGGCCTCGCCGACTGTTGGCTTCTTTCCTTCATGTATTATATCGAGTACCCTCATTTGCCCTTCATTTATCTGCTTGTAGCTTACGGGGGTCTTGGTTCTGGCAGTCTTGAAGCCATAGGTAGCGTAAGAGGGTTCTAGCACAGCTTTCGCCCTCGCTCTTGATCACGTTCTACGTGACGCTGGCGGTAACAGAAGGACGTTCCGAGTCCACAGCTATGGTTGAGGGCGGCGCTGGTGAACACTCTCAAGGTTCGTATACAGACAACATTAATACCCAAAATAAAGTTGTTTCCATCCATCCATTAATACCCAAGAAAGCAGCAGGTGGGACAGCGACCGATGGAGCTCAGTTGGAAGAGCACCGGACGCGATATTCGGAGGTCGTGGGTTCTGTTCCCACCATCGGCACGTTTATTTTTCCTTCTACTTTGCATTTATCTTTCCCCTAAACAGATGACATTACTAGTTTATGTGATTACCGAAGTAAAAATTAAAAAAAAAAGACGAAGTACAATCACCAGTGCTTTCCTTGGCCTCGCCGACTGTTGGCTTCTTTCCTTCATGTATTATATCGAGTACCCTCATTTGCCCTTCATTTATCTGCTCCAGACAAACTGAGTAATACATAATAAATTGTTCAACAAACGTATGCTTACCAGTCTGCAAAACTCAGGGTATAAAAGCCCACACGATATTTTAAACTATACTAATCGCCAGTGAACGAAACTTGGGCAACGAAATGAAAATGGGCCTTAATTTGTTATGAAATATATAAAAAAAAACCTTAGTCCAAAAACGTATACGCGCGAACAATATACACTTGAGTTAAGAAAGTTCGCGCACGGCCTGTTTCAACCCCCTTGTTTTTGCTCATCAACTTTGGTCAGTCATTCAATACGTTTTTTTTTTGTTTTGGAGAGTATTATTTTAGTTCACGCAAAGAAAGTTTTTAAACTAACGGTAGTCCATGCTAGCTCATTTACAACAGAATCTACATTTTTAACGTCCTAGCATTTGAACGCTCAAAAAAATTATTTTAGGGTGAGCGGTGGGAAAATGGGAAGGTAGGGAGGGGGGAGGCGCCGCCCCCTCAAAATAAAAGTTGGGGGCCGACCGCCCCCCTTGACCCCCCAGTTCCGGAGTCCCTGCCAGTCGCTCACTGACAGGACAAGTGGGAGCTTAAGGCGAAGCGTAGAAATTTACGCGATGTTACATGTAAGGGCTTTAGGCGATAAGCTTAACGTTTTGATAGGCTTGGGCTGTGTGAGAACACAGTAAAAACGCCCAACCATAAATGCATGGACAATGGAGGAAGAGCCCAAATTTGTATACCGTTCCGTGCTTCCAATCTACATGAGTTGCAATCTTCCACAGACATACTGGAGGTATGCCCGTGATTGTCGGCACAAAACGACCCCTCCCACTCCCGCACTTTTCTTCTGTTCCGTGTTCCACCTCACACTGCCAGCTTACCTCCGCCATCACTACTCTCTCCACACTCTGCAGCCGCATCCCTCTCGACCATCACTCATTCTCGCACACGTGTGCTGTCATTAGTCTTCTCGCCCATATGCTCCTGCTTTTACTGCAGATACCCTCCTGCTCCTCCTCTTAGCACAATCTTAAGGTCGCATGTTATTCGGCACTCGCCATGACCGCCTGCTTCCTCGGTAGCCACGGGTTTTTCCCATAGTAGCCACGTTTTGGGTGTGCATTCCTCCGCTCTAGTCCTAAATCCCAGACGACGCTGAGCCACCTGTCACCTTAGCCTGTCTGCCATTGCCCTTTATGTGGACTGGAAGTTCCGTCTCTGCCTTCTGACCCTTGCTAGCGCTGACAGCTCGCTCCTGCCACGGCTGGAATATGGTGTGTTACGAAGGCGCCTACGATGCGTAATCCTCGAACCATCGCATAAAATCTGCGTTCTGGAACAAGAATGCGTGCAAGCTGAAGAGCAATTTATATTTGGCGAACTCGATTTTTCTTCGCTGTGCCAGCTTACAGTAAGAACCAATGCGGTTGAAGTGCAATAATCCACGTGACCTGCATGCTTGCATTCGTACATTGCAACCATGAAGTCGTCGGATGGCGTTCAGGGTGCAGCATGTTACTAACGATATCCAAGTCGCATCACAGACTGCAATAAAGGGCTTCTCGAGCTCATCAAACCGAGAAAACATCACTGTTCCGCATGGCAACAAATACAAAAAAGAAAGCAGCATCACTAGGTTTCGACAGGGGAGACATGAGGAGACCGACATCGACCTGCGCGAGCGCTCGGCTTGGAGCATGTCTTGAGGCATCGCTATTTTTGTTTTTTCGCTTCACGTACGGGTGTTGTGTGTGCTATTAAGTTGGATTATGACCTTCTTGTCTGTTTCCAATGTGCCCAGCTTTATTCTGCAAATCAAGGACTGTCCTTCTACCCATACTGGTGGGATTCAAGGGACGTTATAGAGTTTATTGCCCAGGAAAGACGACTCACGGAGCAGGCCGCACAACTGTCAATTTCAAAAATGCTCCTTGGGACAACCGAAAGGTTTACATTAATTTCTCAACCACCCATGGGTGTCGGGAGATGAGCGGATCAGCAACAGAACTAATGCAAACATGCAAGGCAACCACAGCTGAAAACTTTAATGGCATGAGATTCTTTTTTTTAAATTTTAGGGGACAGTCGATTATTTTTTTTTTTTAAGAGCGCATATATTATCTCTGACTTGTCACGGTAACACTTTCAAGGTGTTTATTGTAAACATGGGACCTTTGCGACTGTTACTCTGTCCTCATCCTGATGTCCAGCTTCTGAGCAAAGTTGATCTAATGAGGGATAGATAACGATAGTTCTGTCTCTATCTAACAAACAGCACCTGTAATGAAACAAGTCCTGTGTTGTTGTGCCAAGATAATTTGACACTCACAGTCAGAGTTTTCACGCATGCGAAAGTAGCTGGAGATGTGGAGGAAGCCAGCTCACCCATTGCGTTTTGGGTGGTTTCGGGAAGGCATTTGGATATATTGTCGTGATCTTTACGAATGAGAACACAGAGCGCGTGGCAGATACCCTCGTCCAAAACCAGCGGCTAAACACCACGGCGGCGATAGGAAATGGAAGAGAGGGACGGCGCTGCTCTGCTGGCCTCACCCCGTGCCATACGAGCAACTTTTGCATCAGCAGCTGAAAATCAGAGCGATGTCTGGCTACCGGAAAATTATACCACAGCTCGATTCGCGAAACATCTGGGCAATGGGTGGTTGCGAAGAAATGAAGAAACTTTATGCGACTCTTTTTAATAAGAAAGAAATAAAGAAACGAACGTAGACTGCAACGAATAGGGCAAAGCTTTGGGTGGTTTTTAAATGAATTAATATCTCTCACCTGGTGCTGTGCTTAAGCATCCGTTTCCCTGCTACATCTAGCAGTCGTCTTTGGAAAGGTACATCAGGCACCCTTAAAGGAGAACTGTGCTAAATTTTCTTTACCACACTTCTCCGGGGTGAGTGCAAGCGTAGCACCGAAAAAGACAACTTCACAGCACCAGGCGACTTATTTTAAAATAGAGAGAACCTCCCAAACCTCTTCCGTATTCGTTCTAATCTTCATCCTTTTTTCGCTATCAGTTATTGACATATTTTGCGTGAAGCGAGGGGCGATATCAATTTCCGGAAGCATCACACCACACTGAATCTTTAGCGCGAATTTTTAGCTGCAAAAGGTGCTCATAGTGCACAGGGTGCGGCCAGCAGAAGTAACAGCACCACCCTCTCCATTTCATTTTCCATACACTCCCGGAGTGTCCGATTATTATTAAAGGCCTGTACCACCCTGATCTTTCATCCATTCTTGTTGCAGGTGTTCGTGTCATTCGTGATGTTATTAACTCGGACATTTTAATTGCTTGATCTGGACAGATACCATGGGTAGTGTGCTGATCTGTGATAAATCATTTTCACAAGTTATATCAAGTGGCGCCATAAGTAAATACCTCTGACGTCATTACACAACGTAGCATATAACGCTTGGTGAGAACATATGCGATGTGATTTATGGCGCGTAACCCCCTAAAGCTGTCATGCAAACCATCAAGAACACTGGTACCAAATGATAGAGTGGATGAAGTCCTCCCTACGTTTGTAAGAAAGACACGTTCGACTACCCATTTATAATAGGCGGTAGCAGTCGTTTCCTTTGGACCCATGTTGCTCCGTAACGAGTAAACAATTTGTAGTAAAACAAAATCTTGAGCCCTTCCGTACGTATCGACAAAACTCGTCGCTACTCATTCACTCTTTGTCGAGTAGATTGGCCGTCACCATCACCAGCACTCCAACGTCGTACACGGCTCGATTAAGTCCTTTCCCGCACTTCTCTAATTATCTTTTGCGAGCTGCAGCCATCTCATTCCTGTAAAGTTCCTATCTTATGTCCAGCATACTTCTGCTGTCTCCTGCCTCACTTGACTTCGCTAGGAATCTAGTTCGTTACCCTTAATAATCAACACTTAGGTCGACTTCACATTAAATATTCTGCAAATGCCTTTTTTTTTTCTTGATAGAAGCCGGAATTTCCTTACCTGCACATCTGCTTCCCAGGCCATTCTGCCATGCTCGTGTCTGCCAACGTAGCATCTAACATATATCCTATGTAGATACCGAAGCTAAATCACTTATGCTTCGACAAAAAAAAAGCAAAGCTGAGGGACTCCGAAGTGCAGAATAGGGTTGGCAATGCGTTTGCATAGACCTCTTTGGCCTTCGTATTTCCACGTAAACTTGACGTTTCACTCATCTCTCTTCGCATCCTTCAGTCTCATTTCGACGTGGGCTTCCCGACTAATCAGGTTCAATAGCTCCTCATTCGCTCTCCATTCAACGCAGCCTATCACCGCCTAGCCTCAGCTTCCTAGGAAGGTATACATCCGGTGTGAACAACGCTCTTTCTAAGCAGCAACAGCGCACGCATTGAGCCTTCCTCACATTCTGCTTATATCAGCTTACTTTGAATAGGCATAGACAGTTGAAGCCCACTTTGATACAAGCAAAGCCCGGCCAACGAATGTAAATCTCTCAGAATATGTCACAAATAATCTATTAGGTACCTGCACATGAGGAGCCCGGTGCGCAAAATTTTGGGTGTGGGTCCCGCGGTCCGTGGATCAGTTTGCCCTGTTTTCCTCAATGCAGTCCAGTTGTTGCATGGTTTGCTACGATGTTGGATCGAGGGCGAGCAGCATTCGCTTACTCTCCTTTGAAAATTGTACACGTCCATTGGCATGAAGGACCTGATTACAATTGGCTCCAGGCAGAGTTTTAAATGCATAGTCGTGAATTCGCGCATTTTACGCTGAATGAACGAACACTCCCTTTTGTTGTTGTTCTTCAGAAAGAATCACCCTGAATAATGCGAATTTGCGCTCAAAGCTCAGCTTGACATTCAATCACTCGCAGACCTGCAGAGTATACGGAGGGAGGGAGAGAATCAGGCGGAAGTTCACACGCTCTGTCGCGGCAGTGTCGACGGACAACGCCTGAGCACCTAGCTATGAATCTGACCTTAGTCCTGGCAACCGCCGTTTATTAAGAAATGGTTTGTTAGTGGGTGTAGTTACAGTAGTTACTGTGCCCCTTCTCTTATTGTTGATAACTTCGAATCTTCTCAGGCAGCAGACGTCCTGCAGCTCAACAGCGCTGACTCGATATCCAGGAAAAGAAGAGACGTAACTCTCTCCAGTTTCAATCAGCTGCATTCATTCACGTGCAGCGACGTCGCGACGGGCGTTTTCGTGTTTCGTCCAAATAGAAGCTCAGTGAGATTAAATTAGCAAGCTTCGGATGAAGAGCCTTTCGCAGAAGTGAATAAAATACCGCGCAAATGTTGGCTTGACCTGCGAATTGAGGCTTAAGCCCCTTTACCCTTGAGACAAGATTAGGCATCTCTCGTTTCTAGTCTATAAAAGAAACATGGATCGCAGTTTGTTCGCGTACACTATAACTCTGTCCGTGGTTTGAGATGGAGGGGGAAGGGAAGTTCGCTTGTCTGCTAGCCGGAATTTGGAGAGAACTGTTTCAACCGGATACTTTACACGATAGTAACTAAATAAGGGTCGAAAGAGCTAAACATTGTGGCAAGCAATCACGTCAAAGTACCTTTACTGTCATGCTCAGCCGAGAAGCATTTCAAATGTTTTCAGAAAGCCTTCAGTGTGTTGTCCTTACAGGTACAGAGAGGTGTGTCCTCAAATATTTTGGGCTTTTTACCCCGGTACGCCATTCATTCAGCGAGCTATAAGAATGGGCTGCACAAAATATTTTTTTCTTAAATGAACCAAATTCTGAAACCGAATCTAAATCAAATATTTCAGTAAGAGGAAGCTGGTCAATTTATGATTCTTTCCAAAAAGCTGGTATAGCAAATGCTAAACCTTAACGCTTCGAAATCAGCGCGCGATTTTTGAGTCACTTTTAGAATGTAAGAGACCTCTTGATGTACCACAATATCGCCTTTGAGGAGCTCAGCGTACTTGATGTGGAGACCAACCCTTTCAAAAGACGTTACGTCGAGTCGTGGTTCATCCGGCTGACAGCTGCAGCAGTGAACAGGAATCCGGGGACACTACCTGTCCGCGTACACAATTGGACTTCGCCAGGTGTGAAGAAAGAGGAAGCGTATGCCACCTACTGCGGGCCTCAAACTTTAGTTGCCCCTGATGAAGGAACCCAGTTGGTCCCGAAACTTCGGGTTCTAATAAATAATTTGGTTGGAGATAAGTGTTTCTCTTTTAATTCAAGTATCCAACCAGGCGGAGTTCCGCCGAAGATGTTCTCGTTCAAATTATATTAATGTTTGTGTTGATGCTTATGGTATATTGTTTCACTTTTCCGAGCGTAGAAAACGTTACGCAACATGGGAATGTACAGTACTCACGGATTGAAATAGGACACTCGGAGCGAGTGGCCGTCGCTGCATGCAGCGCCGCCCGTGGATGCTCATGGAACCAAGGTGCTGCATTGTGGTATAGCGCGAGGGGGACAACATCTAAAAAGCAGAACTGCTCCTTCCGGTCGCCAATAAGCCGGCCTGTTGTTTACCACACTACCTTGCATGCAGCGACGGCCACGCGCTCCGAGTGTCCTATTTCAATCCGTGAGTACTACATGCAATCAAATGGCAAAAACACTGATTTTATCCAAAAACTCCGAACGATAAGTAATCAAAGGTATCGCCTTATATGGAAGATATCAAACAAAGCAAGAGGAAAAAAAGAAAATGAGACACTAAAACTTGTGTATGCCTTCGTTCTCAGCCGCATTACATATTCCACGCCATACGTATTCCTACAGGTCAAGGATAGAGAACCGATAGACTCCATTATTCGGCAGCCCTTCACGTCACTCGGTCTTCCTATTAGTACTGCTACCGAGAAAGTCATCAACTGGGAATACATAACACACTAGATGAAATGACCGAAACACACCTCACGGAGCAGTACGAGCGGCTGACCGGAACATCTACATGAAGGCAGGTACTGAAAAAGGCCTACATACAATACGAGGGTATGCACTGCCAGGTAACGTCTGTTCCCCATTCAATAGACAAAATACTGGAAGTCCCTCCACTACCTAAAAATGCACTCCGAGTTTCACCTGCAGTGTCGGTTAGCAAGAGTCCAACCATTAGAGAAACACTAGTCTAATCTGCCACAAACGACGTACGCCTGCGCGGCAGAACACGGGGATAAGAAAGCCTATGCCCTGGCACTAGTTGATTACACGTCTCGCTTACAAAATTCAGGAATGATAAACAAAGCACGAACCCCAGAAAAGGCAGAAGAGGCGGCTGTAGCTCAGGCGACTGTCACGACGAACTCCACATTTATTTTTAGCGACTTTCGCAAAATGTACAATTCATCAACCAGCAGCTGAAATTTTGAAGGCTTTTGATAACTCAAAAAATGCACGTTCGAGTAAAATTTTGTGGGTCCCCGCTCGCGCGGGTAATCCTGGCAACGAGGCGGCGCACCAGTGCTCCCGAGGATTCGTCGTAGAGCGGGATGTGCGTTACCCCGAACTAAGACCGGCTCCCGAGGGAGACCCCACGTATAGGGGAATTACAAATTGGAACAAAAACAACAGATTGAAATATCCAGACCCCTCCCACCCGACACTCAGCAAATTACAACAAGCACATCTCAGAAAACTTGAGACAAATACGTGCTTTAATTCATATAAATTAGCACAATAGTATGCAGGCGAATAGAGCCCCTCATCTTCCATTTGCGGTGATCAGAGGGCAGATCTAGAACACAACACGTTTAAATGTGAAAACATGCAACCGCCGAAGGGCCTGCAGATGACCAAATCGGAACAGTCGGAGGCCGCATTGCTTAGCTCTGATCCAGGCCGGCAACACGCCATCACGGACTGGACCAAGGAGGTCGTCGAGGAGACATCAAGTGACCACCAACCCTGGAGCGCCTTGAAGAGAAGCGTCCTCTCAAGAAGAAAGAACACATCAATTTCTCCTCGATAAAATGTTCTCCGCTTTCTCCTCCCCCTTATGTACGGATCAAAACGAGTCAAATCTTCTCCTGAAAGTGCTTTCTCAGCTTCAGCTATATTGCTCGCATTGTTCCCAGCGTGCTTTCATATATTCCTAGACTAGTTCGATTTTGTAATCCACTGCTAGGATATCAGTAGATCGATGGAAGATCCAAACCCAGGTTACTACTATAACGAAGGTTTGAGTTGCTTTGTGGGGTTTAACCTCCCAAAGCGACTCAGGCTATGAAAGCCGTAGCAGAGAGCTCCAGAAACTGTGACCACCTGGGGTCCTTAAACTCGCGCTGATATTGCATAGCAGGCCGGCGCCTGGCTTTTCGCCTCCGTCGAAAAGCGGTACCGATGGCGGGATCGATAGCTAATTTATATACGTGATTACAGGAGGAAAATCACTGATACTGAGCATTCTGGTACACTTCACTGAGGAAGAGAGAATGCGTTTGTATAAACTAATATTTCAAATATTTAATCTAGCCATTTGCATTGACTTCCGAAAATGATTATTACTAACGAAATGACCCACGCCAATAATAACTTGGAGGAGAAACAATTGTCTATTTCGTTCAGGACTTGAACAAGGGTTAAAGGGGACGCTGAGTTCGCAAATCAGGCCAACGTTTGAACAGGGGGACTTGTCGAAATGTTAACATCGCTTGTGAACTGATACCCTCCTTCAACCCCTATTTAGTTCTTTTTGCGATCCGTAACAGGCGGAGGCGAGTGGTTGTGGACGGCGAGGGGAGAGGAGGAGAGGGGGGGGACAGGACCGAGATTTATAGAGAACGCATGTAATTTATATACGTGATTACAAGAGGAAAATCACTGATACTGACCACTCCGGCCCACTTTTGAACGGCCGCTTTTGTCGATGACCCTATATGGCGCTTTCAGGTATTCACTAATTCCCAATCATTTCGTTTCTTTCGAGACGTGTGCAAGGTATTCTTGAAATAGCCACCAAAACGCGATACCTACGTTTAAGACAAGATAGATACTGATCCAGTGAAAGTGACGATGGGTTCTTTTGAAATCTGGTCGTTGTCCAAGGTCTGATACTACGCCCCACCCACGTGGATTAATCTCTTCGCAGGATTGGCAAAGTGGAGACGAGGTGCCACACGCTGGCACCCCAGCGCCACAGCTGCGCCCAGTATTCGGTATATTAGCTACCGCGCCCCAGCCTCAATGAAGACAACGAGCATACCGGGGAACCTCCCTAGACATGTGACACTGCTGCATCATGTGTTGCTCATACGGCGTGAACTTATGGTTGATCACTACGAATCTTCTCAGGCAGCAGACGTCCTACAGCTCAACAGCGCTGACTCGATATCCAGGAAAAGATGAGACGTAAATCTCTCCAGTTTCAATCAACAGCCATTCATTCATGTGCAACCACGTCACGACGTGCGTATTCGCATTTCGTCCAAATAAAAGCTCAGTGAGATTCCATCAACAACCTTCGGATGAGGATCTTTTTGCAACATGATGGGAACGAAGAAGCAAAATGTGACTCAAAGATGCGGGCAGCAGACGTGCACGGAGGTGGCAAATACGTACGAGTCCAGCAAAGCAGCAAGGAGCATTCGGGCTGCAGATGCGTTCGAAGGCCGCCTTTACATTTTCGCTTCGTATACCGCGTGATTATTCACTCACGACAAGAACGAAATGGTGGGGGATAAGTATGGATGCAACCTATTGCCATACGAGTGAAATTATTTAGCACGCTTTAAGAAATTTGTACGCGGTTTGACGGTTTGAATTTGGGGATGCTCAAGCTTCGGTTTAAGAGTAGATACCATAGCGCCTTTAACACCACTTTTCATTCGGCGATTTTAATTGCATATTGCGTAATTTGTTTTATGGGGCAAGGAATGCGCAATATCTGTCTCACATTTTGAAGAACACCGACACTTTTGTAGACTAGTCTGCAGGAGGAAAAGGAGCAATATCTGTCACAGCTCTGTATTGACTCTGAACCACGCAGTAGGGGATGTGGTTTGAAGCCAAAGGTCAAGGTCATTTGGACAATCTCCTTTAAAATGGACCGTCAAGAACTGCGCCACATACCCAATCTATAAAGCGCATGGGCAGGCACACCAAGTATAGTATTTTTGGACAACTGCAATCACAAAGCCAGCAATCTAGGCAGCTACAATATTTCTTGGGAATCTATCGGCCGATCTGCGGACATGGACTAGGCCGCCAGCGATACCTAGAAGGCCTAGACACCTACCAAGATATAACCAAACACTATAAACTGTATAAAGCTTTATACACTCCTACCTCGCAAAGACCACTAAGGAGCAAGAGGTAGAGACTACTCCGAAATAAATCCCCCCAGAACCCAGCAGTACTTACCCCGTATACACCGACAAATTCAGGCTGGAGCGCACAAAAGGCGACGATAGAGCCGTCGTACATAATATATTTTGAGCCTGCACAGCAACTGCCCGTTTGAATATATCGGGAAGCACACGCAACCGGTACCGTGGGAAACCTTCCTGCTCAGCCATGACTCGCAATCTCAGCTCCTGGCCATGGCCAAGGCCCAAGGGGTCGCTGGCAGCTGCGGCTGACGGCCATCTATTAGTCTACAAGCCAACCCTAATAACGGCGTCACAGAACGAACGAGAAAGCGCTCTGTACGCGAAAAGCAAGTTTCTTTCGTGCACAGACGCAGCGAACGCATACAAATGAGAAGAGCTAGTCGGCCTGCCCAGTCAGTTAACTGGAGCAGCTTGGACAAAGGACTGTCCTCTGGCGTCCGTAGAGTCACTTTGCAATCCTTCGGTTCCCTTGCAAAGTGGAATTCTGCCACTCAGACTCAAAGGAGGCTTAGTAGCTTCATTCCTTCCTCTTGGCTGACTTGATTTCCGAAGATGTCCCTTAAAGCAGACGAGATGTAGCTCACACTGCGAGACGATAGAGGACAGAATAAAAAATGGAGAAAAGGGAGAATAAAAAGGGTAAAAGGGACTATTTTGGAGCTTCAGTTTTTTGTTTGTTTGATTGTTTCCGGGACCGCTCTTCTCATTCCCACAGTGCCGTGTTTGCGATGTGGTGTTGACGGTGAACGTCGTGTCAGTGGACTGCGCCCTTGAGCCTCGCATACGATTAACAGGAGGCAGATCTCCCCGGTTCCATACTGAATAGGGTGTTGTCCGAAAATATCACAGTGCCTAACAGACTCTTTTTACTCAATAAAAGAAAATTACCATCGCGTCTTGAATTAGCCTTGATTTTGCCTCGCAGAGTAATTATCGACAAATTGCTTGAGTTTTTGAGACTGCTTTCGAAGAAATATTTGTTTATAGTTAGCGCTCGGCTTCGCTTTTCGTGGCATGCATAGTGAAGAAAATTTGTTACCACTCATCGGATCCAGCCATTTCTCACCGTCAGCAGGCAGCGCGCGTTGTATTTTTAGAGCAAAAACGTGCCCAATGTTTTAATCTTTTCTCCTCTCAGCGTCACGTAGACTAAAGCGACTCAACCTGGCAACCAACCCTCGGTACCCTTAGAACACAACAGTGGTTTGTTGGGATATAAAATCACGGAATGTGTTATGATTTAGTTTTAGGAGGTTACAAGTGCATTCTTGCGTGATAAAGCAAGTCTTCTGCACCTTGCCCGACCTGTAGGAGGAAAACACCCACATTGAAAGAAACGTGCCGCCGCCGAAGGAATACTTGTCCCGCAGAATGTTTGTTTAATACCCATTCTGCGATCAAGTATGCCTACGGTGTTGTCACTATACACGTCACAAGAAGATTTTGGAGGGCCGAAGCAACTGTGGTGCTTCTCTCAGGACACACGAAACGCCCTGCGGAAGAAGGAAGAAAAGAGGGAGTGAAAGAAGAGCTGCCGTAACAATGTTCACCACCTGGGATTGTTCAAAGCGCATGTGCATCAAAACACTTCCCAAGAGATCTGTTCGCAGACTAACACGACCCGTCGAGCAAGACTTTGCGGAGGAATACTTCTCGAGAGAATTAACACAGGTGCTAAATTGTGGCGTCTGAGATGATTTTTCTTTTACAATTATTTCACGAGCTTCCATACAGTCTATGTCAAGGAACCTCCACCAATGATGTCCTTAGCAATTTTCGATTACATTTTTCTAGGGTATGAAAATCATGCCATTTCGAAAATAAAATGCCGGGTATGACTTGCACTTACATACGAAGCGCCCTGTGGAAGAAGGAAGAAAAGAGACAGTGAAAGAAGATTTAAAAAAACTCTCGGAACAGTTGCCACCTCCTGAGATGGGTCAAAGTGGATGTGCATCACACAGTACCCTGGAGATCTCCTCTTCGCATACTTCCCAGACCTGTCGAGCCTGACCTTCCAGTGGAATATATCGCGATGGAAATAACAAAGCTGATTCTTCCTGGCATATCTGAGGCATTTTTTTTTTCAAGTGATCTAATACACTTTCTTCCATTCTCTGCCAGGCAACCTTCACAAAAGATGTCCTTGGCCATTTTTGATAATATTTTTCAAGGGAATGAAAATTGTGCATTTCGAAAGAGAAATGCCCTGTGAAATGAAACGCTCCCACTCTGACTCACAGGAGGGTTCGTAGCTCCATTCATTGATTTCCTCTTGCCTGACTGGATGCTCAAGGAGACTCCTTTAAATCTGTAGAACTGCGGCACACGCGTCTAGAGGAGAATGGACAAAAGAAGAAAGGGCGAAAAAAAGAGCATCAAGAGATTAAAAGGCGCTATTTTATAGCTTTAATTTTTGCTTCAAGTACCGCACTTCTTATTCCCGAGGGGCTGTGTTTCCTACGGTCGTGGTGAGGTAGCGACGGTTGAACGTCGTGATAGTGGGCTGAGCCCTTGAGCATCGCCCATGATTAGCAGCAAGCAGATTTCACAGGGTCAATACTGAATAAGAAGCTGTCACAAAAATTATCGCAGTTATCATCGGACTCTTTTAACTATCGCATGTTGTTTTAGCGTTTACTTTGCCTTTACTAGCAATTATCGACACATTTCTTGGGTTCTTGACAGCTTCCACACAAATATCTTTTTTATCTACCACTCTTTCGAGCTTTTCGTAGCATGCATGGTGCAGAATATTTGTTCCCACTCATCAGATGAAGTCATTTCTCGCCGTCGTCAGGCTCCGTGTGTTGCATTTTTTAAAGCTCATAATATATAGAAACAAATTTCCCGTCCGCGTCACGTAGTTCAAAGCGACACAGCCTTGACAACGAAACCTTGCCAACTTTGGAATGAGAGTGGTTGCTTGGGAGTGTTATAAAAAAAATCACGCAATGTGTGGTGATGTAGATTTAGGAGGCTGCAATGTGTTTTCCGTGATCAAGAAGGTATTCTGCACCTTGGCTGAGATATGGGAGGAAAACACCCACACTGAGAGAAACGTGCCGCCGCCAAGGGACTACTTGTAGCGCAGAATGTTCATTTAAGACTCATTGCGCGCATCAAGTATCCCAACGGTGTTGTCACTAAATACGTCACACGTACGTTTTGACGGGAGAAGCAACTATGGCTCTTCTCTCAGGACAGACCAAACGCACTGAGGAAGAAGGAAGAACAGAGGGAGTGAAAGAAGAGCTGCCGGAGCAATGTTCACCCTTTGAGATTGTTCAACGTGCATATGCATGACACAGTCCCCAGGAGATCTCCTCTTCAAGACTTCACAGACCCGTCGAGCAAGACTGTGCGGAGGAATACTTCTCGAGGGAAATAACAAAGATGCTTCATTCTGGCGTCTGAGACGATGTTTTTGTTATTAATTTCACGCACTTTCTTCCCTTTTATGCCAAGCAACCTTCACGAATGATGTCCTTAGCCTTTTTCGATTACATTTTTCTAGGGTATGGAAATCAAGCCTTTTCGAAAATAAAATGCCGGGCATGACTTGCACTTAAAATGTTTAGGTATTTCAACCCACCACGAAATTTTTTTTTGGTGATTTGAATTTTCATTCCAGCGAAATAGAAAAAATCAAGCGATGCAAAATCGATGCCTGTTATGATAATTATTAATGAGTATAGATAATGACTGGTCATATACGCACGTGGAAAAATTGATCACTCACTACTAATCAAAGCGAAGAGTCGTAATCCGCACGTGATTGCTGTTGGGATTTAGACCAAAAATATATCCCACAAACAGAAATTACGAAAACGTTAACTTCTGAAGATTCGCGTCTCCAGTGAATAAATGTATTGTGTCAAAATAGCACACTCCATCCGCGTTTTATAAATTGCCCTGGTGAGTTGGCCATGTTTTAAATAATGTACGTCAAGAAGGTAATAGTCAGGGAAGAGCACACTTCCAGTGCTAGGTGGTCCTTGCAGACGCTTGTTCGAGTCAGTCAAGTAAAATCAGCCAAAGCAGAGACGGTAGCTTGGGTGGACGTGCGGCTACGAGGACAAAGCGAGTGGGCCGCGCACCCCAGCAATCGACGTCGGACGCTTACCATTCGGGGCCCCTCGAGGAGCTCAGTTTCTCAAGGCGTCCTTATGGTGGCCAGGGAAGGAATTGCACCTTTTCGTAATGGCCGCTAAAGACAGCAGGCAACGCAGCTGAGCTGGTGCGCTCGTTGGCCTAAAAACATTTTAGCACGATGATTTGCAGCTGTGGTCGAACCCCAGTGCTCTGGCGCTCCCGGACATAATGCGCCGCCCGCGTGGGTGGTCTCTGTGTCCCAATCTGATTGATGGAGGAGGTGCTTGTGATAAATGTTTTTTGTCATTCTGTATATTTATAAGCTTTCGTTTTCTTCTGAAAACCAGAGAAGGGCCCTGATAGCATAAACACAAATTTGGCGCGCCCACCATAGCATGTGTAATTGAATGGGTCATGTGTATGCTGCTTGAAGACCACCGAACCAGGCGATCAGATTTTGCGTAGAGGGCGACGGATGGCTTCCAAGACTCTGCGCCTGCTCTGTAGAGAAACACAGAGGTGCCCTGTTCCGGCTTGATTCCACTAGTTTCCGACCGTCGAACGAATGGCGAGATTTTCAGTTTTTTAAGCGGGTTGTCTATGAAGAACGAACGTGAACACCTCTCAACGAACTTGCAGAGTTTGAAGAATTTGCCTCCCTTCTTGTCATATCTTTCCATCGCGGAGTCAGTGAACTTACGAGACTGAAGAATAACGAACAAAATTCTTCATAAAAAAACTCCCCAACCGCTCCCGAACTCCTAGTGGCACTGATCGCAACAGACATCTGCGCAATTCCATTAAAACATTTCTTCATATCGCTCCCACTGTTCAACTTGTTTATACTCTACGATGTTCGAGGGTGCAGCCGACAGGCGCGGCTAGCTGCCGCTGGAACTGTCCGCAGGCTCTCCATGTCTGTCATGCCGCACACAAATAAGCGGCTCTCGTCGAGAAATTTATTTATTAGAGTGGCAGCTTCAGCTGTTTCCATTACAGTAAAACCACCGTTCGGCCGGAGCGCGTCGTTGTCGCTATAGTTAAAATTCGCTCAGGAAACACTTCGACAGCTGGAGTCGTGAAATGTGTTATTTATGAATCAGTAGGCTACAGTTAAGCTCAGAAATGTCCAGACTGAATTGTTTTCTAAGTGCAAGCGTATTTTAATATATGCATTTAACATTAACGTGCCACTAAACTGTCTATAAAAGCTTTACCCAACAGCATTCGACGGTAGTTATCTCAGTTAGACGGCAGATACCCCAGCCTGTGTTGTCTCCATCCCTCCGTCCTGTACTTTACGTGCTTTTATTTTACCATGTCCCACCTACTGGTCTACAATCACACTATTTCAAATAGTAGTTAGTTCGCCTCGCGGGTGCTGCCGAGAGGTGACTCTGTATTGTGCTTCGCGTCTGAAATCACCAGCTTAATACAAAAGAGGCATCAAGTATTCTGCTTTTCCAGAACCGTGAACTTACTTAATCTCGATCACCATTCCCGAAAAGATCATATGAGAAAAAGAAAAAAAAAGACAGACTGCCTTCGTCACTTATGGTGTCTCGTTGCCATGTTTCTTTGGTTTACTAATATGTCAATGGAGGGAATGAACTGTGAGAATAAATATCTTCTATGCTTAGAAGGAACATTACAGCTAGCAGCTGAGCCTAAAGTCATTATTGAGTTAGATGTTTTGAATTTTATTTATCATTTCGCACGTAGCTCAGTGGTTTGGTACACTTTGGCTGCAGACTTCACTACAGCACATCATCTCCATGTCAGCTGCAATACGCGGTGTCGGCTCCACGTTTATATGCACGTCTTTGACGGTGGTCGCTGAGGGCTTATTTTAATGAGAAGAGATTTTATTTGCATATTCTCCTTCTTATGCGACCTTAGATATACTCAGAGAACTGGACTTGTTTTGGGCTTCTGTATAGAAGCCCGAAATTGATTTGCTCATGCTGCATTATTTAGCCATACAGTAAGAAGAACTATTATTCGCATGTTATGAGAGTGTTTTAGCAACAAGCGCTCCCGCATATAAAGAGCGACATGTCGAATGTTTCCTTCCGCCGTGTGCGCTGCGAAACAATTGGCTGTCATTTACCTCTGGTTAAAGCGGGTTCCACTGCGTTAGCAATACCTTCATGGCTGCACTTATGGTTCAGCATGCAGTGTACCTCATGGTGTAGATTGAGATGTTCAGCTATGACTAAAGAAGTGGCACAGAAATGATTGACTAGTCTTCATTGAACGACGTCGTGTCAGTGTCCCTGTCTATGGTCCCCTGGCAGGAGCTGCCAACACGGGTCTCACATGGGACGGTTATGTCAGAATCAGCCTGCCAGGACCCTGGCATTCAAGTTATCCAAAATAGGAAGATAAGGCACATTCATACGGCTTGGTTAAACTCGTATTCTGCTCGGCGGCGGCTCAAGGTCAACAGTGGCCCTTCCCGGAACTACGCGATCGGCCGAACCCTAGCGACGTATTGCTAACGCACTAAAAGAGGAGAGGTTATAGCTTTGTGTTGCTGATTGCTTGACTACTCCTTTCGCTCTTTCGATCGAAGAACTAAGTGGAAAGCCCAAACGACCGTACGTTGACGCGAGAGCACAATTTGCGACATTAGAGGAGCAACAAATCTTTTGAACGAACCGGTCCCTCTTGTGATGCCGCATATGCGCCTGTCAGTCAAACTTAATTATTTTGGTAGGTACAGCGTTTTTGCAAAACTATGTTCAGTCTAGGCATGGCCAGCGCACGAAAGTATGCAGCGCAGCTGCCGCTTCAATCCTCTAATTGAAAAGCCCAACGCGATTCGAATGTGCTTCAGTGAACCGACAAAGAACCTCCCTGTCATCGCCGTCTTCGTCTAGCCGCCTCCACAATGCCACGCGCACGCATGCGACCGACTCTGAGCCTAACCTTGCGTTTTCAAGTCGAGAGTCTTACTAGGATCATCGAACGTAATCTCGTGCGCTAGAGTTGTGCGCAAGATTTGTCCACAAGATCTTTGCGCGACATGTCATAATCCGCGAGATTCCGCGACATGTTTTCTTGTCTAGCTTTCCTGCCAACTGCAATCCCACAGTTGAACTAGCACCAAGAAACGTCACGCAAGAAACGCCAAGAAAGGCCACGCCACAGGAGCGATAGTGAACTGTCCAGTCTCACACTTACCGGAGAAAGTCTGACAGATATAATGCGCCTTTACGTTTCTGTAAACCAATTACAATTATACGTGGCACTGCAAATAACGCTAACAAAAGTAAGAGGCAAAGGATAAGAGGCAAATGATAGGAGAGGATGTGTACGATTTCGCGATTTATCTCTTAGGAGTCATCTAAACGGCCGTCTCAATTTCTGAAGCTTGTCCAGCAAATGACTCGCGAGTGCTTGGACGTAAACCGAAAGATCATGGAAAAAGGTTTAAAGGGCCGATGACAACGTCGTTCCATATGCACCTATAAACATAAACGCCGATATCTAGACAAAGTTTCTTGTAATATAGTTCGTCGCTTTCCTGACTGACTAACTGGCAGACCTTTCCCGCAAAGATGTTAATGCCCTGGTTTTGGCGAGCAGGCATTAAGCGTGTTTTTATACCTTTTTTTTCTAAAACTCCTCACAATTTGCCGCCTTTCTTTGTAATCCAACATGTACGAGTTGACTATATGCTTCGCTCCTTATCGAGCAGATGAAAGAGCCTTTTGTTGAGTTATTTAGGCCCGAAAAGAAACTGCACATCGCACCATAATATTGCGTCCATACGCCATTTGCATTTCTTAAGCGAAATGCTACTAACTATACTCCTCCCTGTCACTTCCTCAATATAAGTAATTTTTTTTTTGTCGCAAGAACTTCAGTGTACTTAGCCGATCCCTCTCGTGTAGTGAGACTACGTTAAATGAGGCTTAAAATAAGGAAAAAGTCTTCGCTTGTGCCTCTTTCGCATAACAGGCTGTCTTCTTCTCGTTTAGAATACTTCAGGGCCGTTGTGCGGAAAAACCAAAGGTAAATTCGAAGGGAACCGCTGACTTTTATTTTAATGGCAGCCCTCTATCGCCGCCGGAAATTCACGCGAACCGCGCGGCACGGGCGTGTTGCCCCCTATTAAATATACCTGCGTTAACAAAAAAACTCGCGTTTTCCTCGTGGCACACCACACGACCGTTTAGTTTTAACCGCTTGCTTTTCTCTTCGAGGCGACTTGTATTTAGAATTATTTGAGATTCCTTGTGTTTCCTTTGTAGGACAGGTTACAAACGCAACCAGGTTACTTTGATCCAGACACACAATACCACAAAAAGTGCTAGACTCCTTCGTATCAAGACTGCGGAAATATTCGATGTTTCCGTATAAGAGAAACGAACACGCGGCGTGCATATGGTATAATAAATTAAAGACAAGGGTATGTGCTCATGCTCGTTTGAATGCTATCCTGCACGGAAGGAGGGCTCACTTCAGGCAACCCTTGTGGATGCTGGTAGCGGCATGGTCACTGAAAACGAAATTCTGAAATTCTTGACCCTCTATTCAGTCCGGCCACATCATTTCCAGAGCAGACGGCTTTAGTTGCTTTAACGCAACAGCCTTGCTGGAACATAAAGCAGCCTTTTAGGCAGTCTACGATTACCAGTGCACTTTTGTCTCTTCGTCATTCCACGAGGGGCCACAACAGTTCCCCGTGACATGTGGCACTACCCCCCTCGTCAAAAGACAAATCGTCCAAATTCTAAAAGGACAGAAGAGAAAAAATAAAAGGTGAAGATGTTACAGGTAAAGTACACGGAAGCAAATAAATGGCACTTACAAACACTGCACTTAACGCGAGTGATACGGCTTCAGTCAGGTGGCATGCACAATGTGAGACTGAGGAGCACGACATGACGCGTGGACAGTTCCTTCAGGAAGTACTTCGCAATCAACGACACTAATACGGCGAAGAACTCTAAAGGGGACAAAAAACCGACGCAATTATTTTTCGGAGTGCGCGCTCAGCCGCGTATGTCCGGGCAAATTCAAGCTGGGGTGCAGCAAATGCAGCTACAGAGCCACCGTACAACAGATGTTCTGGGACAACCCAGCAGATCCCCACCTTAAAATCTCCTCTGAACACCTCCGAGCTCACGTACCGGAACCGTGGGAGACCTTGCTGCTCAGCCATTACCCAGGATCTCACCTCCTGGCCACGGCCAAGGACCAAAGGGTTTCCACCAGCATCGCTGAATGTCACCTAACGATGTCTACCTGTGTTAACGGCTTCACAGCTTGAGCGAGACAGCGCTCAGGCCGCGCAAAACAAGCTTCTTTCGTGCACAGACGGAGCAGAGGCATACAAATGAGAAGAGCTCGTCGGCCTGACCGGTCAGCTACATGGAGCCGCTTGGAGAAAGGACTGCCCTCTGGCCTCCGCCGCCCCAGTTTACAATACTTCAGTTCCCTACCCCTTGCAAAGTAGAATTCTGCCCTCAAAGTCAAGGGAGACTTAGTAGCTTCAATCCTTGATTTCCTCTTTCTTGACTTGATGTCCGATGTGACCCCTTAAAGCAGATGAGATGTAGCTCGCATTGCAATAGCAAAAAGGAGACAAGAAGCAAGGGGGAAAAGAGATAATAAAGAGGAAATATTTAAGAGCTTCATTTCTTTTTGATTCCGGGACCGCTCTTCTCATTCCCACAGTGCCGTGTTTCCGATGTCACAGTGACGGTGCACGTCGTGTCAGTGGACTGGACCCTTGAGCATCGCCTACGATTAACAGGAGGCAGATCTCACCAGTTCCATCCAGAAAAATACACTGTCCAAAAATATCCCAGTGCCCAACAGACTCCTTTTACTCGAACAATAAAATTACCATCGCATCTTGATTTAGACTTTATTTTGCATCGAGAAACAAGGGTTGTTAAGACAGCTTTCTAAGAAATATTTGTTTATATTTTCCGCTCTCCTGAGCTTTTAGTGCCATGCATGGTGTAGGAAATTTGTTATCACTAATTGGATCCAGCCATTTCTCACCATCATCAGGCAGCGAGCGTAGCATTTTTAGAGCGAAAACATGCCAAATGTTTTGAAGTTTTTTCCTGTGAGCGTCACGAAGACTAAAGCGACTCAACCTTGTCAACCAACCATTGGTAATCGTGGAACAAAAGAGTGGTTTGTTGGGATATAAAATAACGCAATGTGTGATGATGCAGTTTGAGGAGGTTACAAGTGCATTGTTGCGTGATAAAGAAGGTATATTTCACCTTGGCTGAGCTGTGGGAGAAAAACGCCCACATTGAGAGAAACGTGCCGCCGTCGAAGCAATACTTGTGCCGCAGAATGTTTGTTTAATATCCATTCTGCGATCAAGTATGCCTACGGTGTTGTCACTAAACACGTCACAAGAAGATTTGGGGGGCCGAAGCAGCTGTGGCGCTTCTCCCTCGACACACGAAGCGCTCTTTGGAAGAAAGAAGAAAAAGACAGAGAAAGAAGATATAAAAACAACTCTCGGAACAATGGCCACCACCTGAGATTGGTCAAATTGGATGTGCATCACACAGTACCCTTGAGATCTCCTCTTCGCATACTTCCCAGACCCGTCCAGCCTGACCTTCCGGTGGAATACATCGCGAGGGATATAACACAGCTGATTCTTTCTGACATATCAGAGGCGTTTTTTTTTTTTTCAAGTTATCTGATGCACTTTCTTCCATTCTATACCAGGCAACCTTCACAAATGATGTCCTTGGCCCTTTTAGATAATATTTTAGTAGGATATAAAGATTGTGCATTTCAAAGCGAAATGCCGGGTGAAATGAAGCACTCACAATCTGACTCAAGGGTGGTTTGTAGCTACATTCATTGACTTCTGTTTGATTTACTTGATGCTCAAGGAGACTCCTTTAAATCTGAATAACTGCAGCACACGCGTCGAGAGGAGAATGGGCAAAAGAAGAAAGGGCGAAATGAGGAGAATAAAGAGGTTAAAAGGCGCTATTTTATAGCCTTATTTTTTGTTTCAGGGACCGCTCTTTTTATTCCCGAAGGGCTGTGTTTCCTATGGTCGTGGTAAGGTAGCGACGATGGAACGTCGTGATAGTGGGCTGAGCCATTGAGCACCGCCCATGATTAACCGCCAGCAGATTTCACAGGGTCAATCCTGAATAAGCAGCTGTCACAAAAAATATCAGGACATGTAGTGCGAAGAGAGGATAACCGATGGTCGCTGAGGGTAACAAACTGGATTCCAAGGGAAGGAAAGCGTAGCAGGGGGCGGCAGAAAGTTAGGTGGGCGGATGAGATTAAGAAGTTCGCAGGGGTCAAGTGCATGCAGCTAGCACAGAACCGGGTTAAGTGGAGAAATATGGAAGAGGCCTTCGCCCTGCAGTGGGTATAATCAGGCTGATGATTATGATGATGACGAAAAATATCGCAGTTATAATCAAACTTTTTTAACTCAATAAAAACGGCTACCATCGCATGTAGTTACTTTGCCTTTACTAGCAATTATCGACACATTTCTTGAGTTCTTGAGAGCTTCCGCAGAAATACGTTTTTTATCTACCGCACCGCTGAGCTTTTCGTAGCATGCATGGTGCAGGAAATTTGTTGCCACTCACCAGATCAAGTCATTTCTCGCCGTCATCAGGCTGCGTGTGTTGCATTTTTAAACTTAATAATATTTACAAACAGATTTCCCGTCAACGTCACGTAGTCCAAAGCAACACACCATTGGCAACGAAACCTTTCCAACCTTGGAATCAAAGAATGGTTGCCTAAGAATATTATAAAAAAATCACGCAATGCGTGATGATGTAGATTTAGAAGGCTGCAAGGGTGTTTTTGCGTGATCAAGAAGATATTCTGCACCTTGGCTGAGATATGGGAGGAAAACAGCCACATTTACAGAAAGTGCCACCGCCTAGGGAATACTTGTTGCGCAGAATGTTCATTTAAGACTCATTTTGAGCTTCAAGTATCCCTACGGTGTTGTCACTAAATACGTCACACGTACGTTTTGACGGGAGAAGCAACTATGGCTCTTCTCTCAGGACACACGAAGCGCCCTGAGGAAGATGGAAGAAAAGAGAGAGTGAAAGAAGAGCCTCAGGAGCAATGTTCACCACTTGAGATTGTTCAACATGCATATGCATCATACATTCCCCAGGAGGTCTCCTCTTCGCAGACTTCACAGACCCGTCGAGCAAGACTTTGCGGAGGAATACTTCGCGAGGGAAATAGCAAAGGTTGTTCATTCTGGCGTCTGAGACGATGTTTTTGTTATTGATTTCACGCACTTTCTTCCATTCTATGCCAGGCAACCTTCACCAATGATGTCCTTAGCCTTTTTCAATTACATTTTTCTAAAGTATGAAAATCATGTCATTTCGTGAATAAAATGCCGGGTATGACTTGCACCTAAAATGTTTAGGTATTTCACCCCACCATGAAATTTGATTTGATGATTTGAATTTTCTTTCAAGCGAAATAGAAAAAAAAACAAGCGACGCAAAATTGACGCTTATTATTATAATTAATAGTGAGTATCGATAATGATGAGTCGTATACGCACGTGGAGAAACTGATGACTCGCTACTAATCACCGCGAGGATTCGTATTCCGCACGTGATTGCGGGGGGGGGGGGGGGGGGGGATTTAGACCAACAAATAGAAATTACGAAAACGTTAACTTCTGAAGATGCGCGTCTCCAGTGTATAAACTTATTGTGTCGAAATAGCACACCCCCTCCACGTTTTATAAATTGCCTTGGTGAGTTGGCCATGTTTTAAATAATGTACGTCAAGAAGGTAATAGTCAGGGAAGAGCACACTTTCAGTGCTAGGTGGTCCTTGCAGACGCTTGTTCGAGTCAGTCAAGTAAAATCGGCCAAAGCAGCGAAGGTAGCTTGGGTGGACGTGCGGCTACGAGGACGAAGCGAGTGGGCCGCGCACCCCAGCAATCGACGTCGGAAGGTTAGCATTCGGGGCCCCTCAAAAGATCGGTTTCACAAGGCGTCCTTATGGTGAGCGGGGAAAGAATTGCACCTCTTTGTAATGGCCACCAAGGACAGCGAGCAAAACAAATCAGCTGATGTGTTCGTCGGAATAAAAACATTTTAACAAGAGTATTTACAGCTGTGCTCGAACCCCAGTGCTCTGACGCTGCCGGACATAATGCTCCGCACATGTGGGTCGCCTCTGTGTCCCAATCTGATTAACGGAGGAGGTGCTTGTGGTAATTTTTTTCGCCTTCCTGTATGCTATTAAGCTTCTGTTTTCTTCTGAAAAGCGGAGAGGGGTCCTTATCAGCATAAACAGAATATTTGGCGCACCCACCATAGCATGCGCATGCGAATGGGTCATCAGGATGCTGTTCGGACACCACCGAACCAGATGATCGAATTGGGAGGAGAGGGCGACGAATGGCTTCCAAGACACTTTCGCCTGCTCCGTAGCGAAACACAGAGGCGCCCTCTTCGGGCTTGATTCTACTAGCTTGCGACCGTTGAACCAATGACGAGATTTTGACTTTTTTAAGCGGGTTACCCAAGACGACCGAAAGTGAACAGCTTTCAACAAACGCGTAGAGTTTGAAGAAATTGCCCCCCTTCTTGTCATATCTTTCCATCGCGGAGTCATTGAACGTACGAGACTGTAGAATAGCGAACAAGATTCTTCGTAAAATTACTGCCCCACCTCTCCTGAGCCCCTAGTGGCAGTGATCGCAACAGACATCTGCGCAGTTCCAATAAAACATTTCTCCATATCGCCCCCACTTTTCAACTTCCCCATACTCTACGATGTTCGAGGGTGCAGCCGACAAGCGCGGCTAGCTGCCGCTGGTGCTGTCCGCAGGCTCTTCATGTCTGTAAGGCCGCACACAAATAAGCTGCTCTCGACGACAAATTTATTTATTAGAGTGGCAGCTTCAGCTGTTTTCATTACAGTAAAACCACCCTTCGGCCGGAGCGCGTCGTTGTCGCTATAGTCAAAATTCGCTCAGGAAACACTTCGACAGCTAGAGCCGTGAAATGTGTTATTGCCGAATCAGTGGGCTATAGTTAAGCACAAAGATGTCCAGACTGGATTGTTTTCTATGTGCAGGTGTACTTTAATATATGCATTTAACAGTAACATGCCACTAAACTGCCTAGAAAAGCATTAGTCAGCAGCATTCAACGGCAGTTATGTCAATTAGACAGGAGAAAACCCCAGCCTCTGTGGTCTCCCTCCCTCCGTCCTGTTCTTTCGCGCTTTTAATTTTGTCGTGTCCCACCTACTGCTCTACAGTCATACTATTTAAAAGAGTAGTTCGTTCGTCTCGCGGATGCTGCCGAGAGGTGGCCCTCTATATTCTTCTCCGCGTCTCAAATCATCAACCTAATGGGAAAGAGGCATTACTATTCTGCTTTACCATAACAGCGAACTTACTTGACCTCGTTCATCTATCCCGAGAAAATCACAAGAGAAAACGAGAAAATCACAAGAGAAACCATGTTTCTTCGGTTTACTAATATGCCATTGTAGGGAATAAACTATGAGAATAAATATCTTCTATGCTTAAAATGAACATTGCAGCTAACAGTTGAGCATAAACTCATTATTGAGTTATATGTTTTTAATTTTACTTATCATTTCGCATGCAGCTGAAGTCTGCACCCTTTGGCTGCGGACATCACTACAGCACATCATCCCCATGTTGTCTGCAATACGCAGTGTCGGCTGCACTTTTGTACACACGTCTGGGACGGTGGTCGCTGAGGGCTTATTTTTATGAGAAGATATTTTATTTGCGCTATTCTCCTTCTTATGCGACCTTAGATATCCTCAGAGAACTGGACTTGTTTTAGACAATCAGAAGAACTATAATTCACATGTTATGAGAGTGTGCTTGTTTTGGCAACAAGCGCTCCCGCATATAAAGAGCGATATGTCGAATGTTTCCTTCCGCCGTGTGCGCTGCGAAACAATTGGCTGTCGTTTACCTCTGGTTAAAGCGGGTTCAACTGCGTTAGCAATACCTTCATGGCTGCACTTATGGTTAAGCATGCAGTGTACCTCATGGTGTAGATTGAGATGTTCAGCTATGACTAAAGAAGTGGCACAGAAATGATTGACTAGTCTTCATTGAACGACGTCGTGTCAGTGTCCCTGTCTATGGTCCCCTGGCAGGAGCTGCCAACACGGGTCTCACATGGGACGGTTATGTCAGAATCAGCCTGCCAGGACCCTGGCAATCACGTTACCCCTATAGAGTACTAAGGCACATTCAAACTGCTTGGGTAAAGTCGTATTCGGCTCGGCTGCGACTCAAGGTCAACAGTGGCGTTTCCCGGAACTACGCGATCGGCCGAACCCTAGCGACGTATTGCTAACGCACTAAAAGAGGAGGGGTTATAGCTTTGTGTTGCTGATTGCTTGACTACTCCTTTCGCTCTTTCGATCGAAGAACTAAGTGGAAAGCCCAAACGACCGTACGTTGACGCGAGAGCACAATTTGCGACATTAGAGGAGCAACAAATCTTTTGAACGAACCGGTCCCTCTTGTGATGCCGCATATGCGCCTGTCAGTCAAACTTAATTATTTTGGTAGGTACAGCGTTTTTGCAAGACTATGTTCAGTCTTGGCATGGCCAGCGCACGAAAGTACGCAGCGCAGCTGCCGCTCCAATCCTCTAACTCAAAAGCCCAACGCGATTCGAATGTGCTTGAGCGAACCGACAAAGAACCTTCCTGTCATCGCCGTCTTCGTCTAGCCGCCTCCACAATGCCACGCGCTCGCCTGCGACCGACTCTGAGCCTAACCTTGCGTTTTCATGTCGAGAGCCTTACTAGGATCATCGAACGTAATCCCGTGCGCTAGAGTTGTGCGCAAGATTTGTGCACAAGATCTGTGCGCGAGATGTCATATTCCGCGAGATTCCGCGACATGTGTTCTTGTCTAGCGTTCCTGCCAACTGCAATCCCACAGTTGAACGAGCGCCAAGAAACGCCACGCCACAGGAGCGATAGTGAACTGTCCAGTCTCACACTTACCGGAGAAAGTCTGACCGATATACAGCGCCTTTACTTTTCTGTAAACCAATTACAATTATACGTGGCACTGCAAATAACGCTGACTTAAGTAAGAGGCAAAGGAAAGAGGAACATGATAGGAGAGGATGTATAGGATTTCGCGATTTTTCTCCTAAGAGTCATCTAAGCGGCCGTCTCAATTTCTGATGCTTATCCAGCAAATGGTTCGCGAGTGCTTGGACGTAAACCGAAAGATCATGGAAAAAAGTTTAAAGGGGCGATGGCAACGTCGTTCCATATGCACCTAAAAATATAAATGCCGATATCTAGACAAAGTTTCTTGTAATATCATCATCAGCCTGATTATACCCACTGCAGGGCGAAGGCCTCTCCCATATTTCTCCACTTAACCCGGTTTTGTGGTAGCTGCATCCACTTGACCCCTGCGAATTTCTTAATCTCATCCGCCCACCTAACTTTCTGCCGCCCCCTGCTACGCTTTCCTTCTCTTGGAATCCAGTTTGTTACCCTAAGCGACCATCGGTTATCCTCTCTTCGCACTACATGTCCTGCCCATGTCCATTTCTTCTTCTTAATTTCTACTAGAATGTCGGTAACTTGAGTTATTTCTCTGACCCACTCTGCACGCTTTCTATTTCTTAATGTTACCCCTACCATTTTTCGTTCCATAGCCCTCTGGGTTGTCCTCAAGTTAAGTAGAACTCTTTTGGTTAGCCTCCACGTTTCAGCCCCATAGGTGAGTACAGGCAAGATGCAACTGTTGTATACTTTCCTCTTGAGCGATACCGGTAAGCTGCTAGTCACAATCTGCGAGTGCTTGCCAAATGCGCTCCAACCCAATTGTATTCTTCTTGTTATTTCCTTTTCATGGTCCGGATCTGCGGTTACTACTTGTCCTAAGTAGACATATTCGCCTACTACTTCCAGTATTTCGCTACCTAATGTAAACTGCTGTTCCTTCCCGAGGCTGTTGAACATTACCTTAGTCTTCTGCATATTGATTTTCAAGCCTACCTTTCTACTTTTTCTGTCTAGGTCATCAATCATTATTTGTAGTTCATCCCCCGAGTTGCTTAGCAAGGCAATGTCATCAGCAAATCGCAGATTACTGAGGTATTCTCCATCTACCCTTATCCCTAACTGCTCCCATTCCAAGTCTCTGAATACTTCCTCTAAACAAGCTGTGAATAGTACTGGGGAGATTGTGTCTCCTTGCCTAACACCTTTCTTTATGGGAATTTTGTTACTTTCTTTATGCAGAACTATGGTTGCTGTACAGCCACTGTATATATCTTCCAGCACTTTCATGTACGGCTCGTCTACCCCCTGATTTCGCAATGCCTGCATCACCGCCGAGGTATCAACTGAGTCAAATGCTTGTAATATAGTTCGTTGCTTTCCTGACTGACTCACTGGCAGCCCTTTCCTACAAAGATGTTAATGCCTTGGTTTTTGCGAGCAGGAATTTAGAGCGTGTTTTTTAGACCTTTAATTTTCAAGAATTTCTCACAATTTGCCGCCTTTCTTCGTAATCCAACATGTACGAGTTGACTGCATGCTTATCCAGCCTTATCCAGTAGTTGAAACAGTCTTTTTGTCGAGGTTTTTAGGTCCGAAAAAAAAACGGCACTTAACAGCACAATATTGCGTCCGTACACCATTTGCATTTCTTAAGCCAAATACCACTAACTATGCGCCTCCCTTTCACCTCCTCGATATTAGTAATTTTTTTTTTGGCAAGAATTTGTGCATTTAGCCGATTCCTCTCGTCTTGAGTGAGTATACGTATAGTGAGGCCTAAAAGAACAAGGAAAAAGCCTTTGCCTATGCCAGGTGCGTAAGAGGCCGTCGCGTTTTAAGTACCTGAAGGCCGTTGTGCGGAAGAAGCAAAGAGAAATTCGAAGGCAACCGCTAGTTTTATTCGTAATAGCAGTGCTCTATAGCCACCGGAAATTCACGCGAACCACGCCAACACGGGCGCATTGCCCTCTATTAAATATAGCTGCGTTAACAAAAAACTCACGTTTTCTCCCGGCACACAACTACACCGTTTTTGTTTTAACCGCGTGTTTTTCTACACAAGCCGACTTGGCTATTATAATTATTTGAGTTTCCTCGTGTTTCTTCTATAGAATAGGTTACAAACGCAGCCACGTTGCTTTGATCCGAACACACAATACCACAAATGAAATGGACCAGACTCCTTCGTATCGGGACTGCGGAAATAATCGACGTTTCCGTATAACAGAAGCGAAGACGTGGCGTGCACATCGTATGATAAATTAAAAGCAACGGCAATTGCTCATATTCATTTAGGTGCTACCCTGCACTGACAAGGAGGGCTCACTTCAGGCAATCATTCTTGTTGCTTGTAGCGGCATGGTCGCTGAAAACGAAAATCTGGAATTCTTGACACTCTATACTCAGTCCGACGACACTCTTTCCAGAGCAGGCGGCCGGAGTTGCTTGAACACAACGAGGCACAGAAGATACTACACCCGGCAGCTTAAGAGCTTAGCATGCATTGCGGCTCTCGCACTATGCACACAGAGCACAATGGGCAATCAAGCTGGCTATTAATATATTCACTTGATTTGCTGCCCCCAGCGGCCAAAAACAATTGCAGGCAATTAAGATAATCGGCAATGCGAAATTCGAATACTGCTCTCCAGAGAGAGAGAGAGAGATTTAAATTAGAACAGCGGATCTTTTTCTCAGGCATTTCAGTTTTGCGATATTCTGAGGAAAAAATTTGAGAGGCATGTATATAGGTTCATTTCACATGACGTCATCGCACGAGCGCCGTTCGCCATTTTTTGGTCACGGGCGCGACGCTGCCCTGTCGTCGCATACCAAAGTTAACGTGTGGTGGAGTCACACGACGGAAAAAATCGAGACGCACTATCGCGATCTGGCATTGCGTGACTATAGTGAGCTACAATATTCTAGAATACTGTAGGCGTGACGCTTAAGTGAGCAATTTCCACCGCTTTTCAATCGTCCGCGAGCCGCGTTTTCGCAGTTCGGATTCATGCACGAACGGCACTTTCCTTTTGCTTTTATTTTTTGTAGCGGAAAGCGTTCCAACCAGACCCTGGTGCCAAGCATGTACAACGTAGCATGTATTCTACTAAAATTCCGGAAGAAAGCAAGCTTTGAGACCTTGACTTGTACAGCCACAAAGCAGGCACAAACGTGCGTCGGACTGTTCTGTATCCTGATCATCTTAGCCCTAGGCTTGTGCGCGCAGCGGTATGTCTGGTCAGCGCCCGGTCTGGTACCTACATTCACAGGGAAAAGCTAGCAAGAGTTAATTAGTAACGTGCAACGGCTTGAAGGTATTCCTCGCTTTCCTCTAGCGCTTTAGTGCACTTGCAGTTACGTTGCATACACGTACCGGGAGCATAAGGGCAGCAGTCCGAAAGGTTCTCCTCCAAGGGTTGAAAGTAGCATGTTTATGAATTTGTCATTGAGTAAGTGCGAACACTGGCACATACACAACTGCTTTTATATCACATAGAGCGGGATAGTCAGCACGGCAATGCTTTAGCAAAAAAGGCGCAGCAGAAGCAACAGTGCAAGAACCCGCGCCACGTTGAGGCCCACGCACCAGTTACGTGAGGTTGGCACAACAGGTGCAGGAGTGACGTGAGAGATAATGGGGTAATTTCTGTGCAATAGTGATATGGAGTAGTTGTTTGACCTTACCTATACGTTCCAGTCGCCAGGGACTCCAGAACTTTTTTTTGAGAGGGAGTGGGGGGGGCGAATTTTATCAGGTCCTAATTGTTATTTTTCAGGTAATGTTTATTTTATTTTAACACTGTTTTATTGTTATTTTATTGTTTTATCTTAATTTTTAATTAAACTTCGCCCCAAATTTACACTTTGTAAATTTAGTTTTACGCAATTTGAAACCATGTTTTACCCCTAAAGAAGAATGAGTCCATGAAGTGTTTGCAAATACGGCCTTCTAAAGCACTGTCGCACTTCATACTTTCAAAATACTCATTACTATTTCTCACTCAATCTTACCAACATGATTCAATTTGAAGCAATCGAAAAGCTAGTTTACGATAATACAAAACTTCAGGGAGCCGGCAAAAGGTTGTTTAAGGGTTCCAACAACTTGCCTTCAGATTCTTTGCGAGAAGAAATTGTTATGCTGGCCTATTGCAATCTGTTAATTTTCACCTCCACTGAACATGCCAGGGCAAAATTGGTAGTGACCTTGTTTTGACGAACTGTTTATACCATCGCTTAGCTAGCGCAGGTAGACAAGAATGTTGTGTCCTGGAACGTCGTCCGGGAAGAAGGTTTTTATATTTTTCTTTGAGATATTCCACAGTCGTTTTGTCCCTGTCACGAGTGCGCAAGACCACCTTCTTCCCAAGATTCTTGATTCGATGCCCATAACAACTAAATGTGGCAGCTTGTAATTCACCCCTTTGTTGGGAAGGTCAGCGGCGGCGCTATCCATTAGTAAGAGGATCGAACTGTCCTGACTACGACCTAGTAGGTACGTGTCGTCGTAGTTGTTCCGGCCACAATGTGTGAGAAGTGTCCTCGCTTATGAAGGTGCACGCCCCTTCGGTCCATCTCGAACTGCATCAAATGGTGTTTCTTGATCAAGTGAGCTCTTACTTATGATGTGAAGAGGTTAGCAACGATGTCAAGGTCATACAGCATAGACGATGCTGACTGGCGTTACGTAAGTCCCAAATTGTGTAATTGTGAAGCATCTGCGCTGTGGCTACATAAAATAGCTGATTTACCTTGCATCTTTATGGTGATGCATGCCTTCTCCAGGTGTCAACGCTGGTAGCAATTAAACGTTGCACGTAACTTCTTTAAACCAGCATGTCTGTGTATTTTGTTCGTCACAGCTATCGCCAGCAGCGGCGAAGTTTTGCAAGTGTTTCCAAACACACACCTTCGTGTTGTGGTTCTGGTTGTGCGATCGGCTTGTCTGGTGCACTGTTTCGATGGGTCCCCACATGCTTCCTAGAACACAAGGTCCTTTCCAGCGAACCCCCGCCGGGGTGGCGCAGTGGTTACGGCGCTCGACTACTGTTCCCAAGGATGCGGGATCGAATCCCGGCCTCGGCGGCCGCTTTTCGATGGAGGCGAAAAGCAAAGCGCCCGTGTGCTGTGCGATGTCAGTGCACGTTAAAGAACCCCAGGTGGTCGAAATTTCCGGAGTCCTCCACTACGGCGTCTCTCATAGCCTGAGTTGCTTTGGGACGTTAAACCCCACAAACCAACCAACCAACCTTTCCAGCGAACCGGCGCTCTTGTAAGGCTTTGTCACGAAGCATCACCTCCAATGGGAACATAGTCGGGGTAACAAGCGATAGCCACGACACTGCTTTGTCTGACTGTTCAGTGGCTGCTGTGTCCGTATAGGCATTGTTCCAAAGTTGCAGTCGGCAGTCAGTTTACAGTTCTCCCTCCAACTAGTCTCGTTATTAGAAGCGAGCCGGATGCTGACTTGAGATGGCCGCGGATTTAAATGCTTCTTCAGTGCACCTACGATGGTGTAGTAACTCTAGCAGACCACGGCAGCTGGTATGCTTGGCTGGACCACGGCACAGACAGCGTCGTTCGTCTCGTCCCCGCACAGCTTGAGCAAGTGCCGGTTCTTTTCCGGGCGCTCTCGGTGACGCCGAAGCCGAAGTAAAGCCTCTGAATTCCAGTAGCCGTACGGGAAAAGCGAGCGTAGCCAAGGTGTTGCACGGACATAGCTTAAAGGTATACTAACAAATATCTAAGAATATTGAGAAAGCACCACAACTGCATTTTTAAGACACGATTACGCGTACAGGCACATAAGTAGGGTCAGTTTTGAGTGGATGGCTGCATTTTTCACGTTTTCTGAGAGGCCGCCATGTCAGAGGCAACGCGCTCCCGACTGTGAGCCGCCGGGTGTGACGTCACATTTATCCTCAGCAACGTCATGGCCCCGCTATCCCGCCGCCGTCGCCCCCGCACCTGAAGTTGGTTGACAGGCTACACTCAGTGTCGGTTTCCCCTCGTCGCGCCTTGCACAATGCTGTGAAGTGTGCAAAGCTGCATACGAGGGAGGTGGAGGGGGACGCTATAATTGTTTGCGCGCTTGGAGGGAACGACGAATTGTGCGCAGGAATACAAGCAGCAAAAAAAAAGAGAAACACGTCCGTCCGTATGATTTATGAGTGCCACGGGGGAAAAGAGAACAGTTTCGACCGCTCGCGATTGGGGTGGCTAGGGAGGCATCAGGAAGGCAGGTAAATGTGACGTGTTATCCGGTTTTGTCAGAGCTTTCACGGGAGACAGCTAGGCGCGGCGATGTGAAATATTCATTAAAATACTTACTTTCCGCTCATTTCGTCTGTTCATAAAGTGGATTGTTTTGTTCATCCCCAATGCGATAGCTACCATCTCGACGGCAATTGTTTTATGCAGTATACCTATAACGCTGGACTGGGATCTGCTTTCTCGTCACCCCTGTTATATCAGCCGTTTACTTTACAGCAGCCGATTTTCGGACGTAAGAAAACTATTTATTTACGATCGTCTATACGCCACATGTTTCGTGCACACCCGTTAATGGGTCCCCCGTGTGAATCCCCCGCGTAGTTTAGGCTCCAACTTAACTAGTGTAGCGTTGGGAGATATGTATAGTAACGTTGGCAGATAAGGTGCACCGGGAGCAGTACTGAGAGAAAGCAATTGCGCCGGTAGAAGTAGATTTACTGAAGTTTTACTGACATTACAAAACTGAAAACAAAATTTTGAAAGAGACAAAAATTAAGAAGTGCGGAGTAAAGAAGGAGCCTATAGTTTTACACTAAAAACTTCTGGTGTATATTGCTTCTACGCATGACGTTACATACGGAGGGAGTAATTACATCACTTTATTCTGATAACAGCACATGAAATATGGAGTAAATTTATTAGCTTGACCAGCCACCCTCTAGAGTATATGGGGCCAGCTTTCATTACCCGGAGCCTTCATTACCTTTTCTCGTCTTATCGCGACATTTAAAAGAAAGAAAAAATTCTTTAATCCGGAACAGTTCTATTTCTGACCGCGGTTCAAATACGACTTGTTTCACATCCGTTGAAGGACGCTTTTGGTACTTACAAATCTCTGTTGCCTTCGACGCATGCGCTTATTGTGCTCCCAAATACTAGCAGGCAGACCAATTTGAATGAACTTTTGTCGGCTGTTAAAACGACTCACCTGTACACAGAGCTGCGCAGAAACAATGCTCGGCGTCGCAGTTTACAACATTGAGTACCAATAAACGGGAGCTCATGGTCTTCGCCGCCTATGTGTGAACACGCTGCGTAATATGGGTTCGATAAAGATTCCTACACAATCATTTACTGCGTTCTTACATCAACGCTCGCAGAAAGAATGTGGAAGAAAATATATTTTCCCCGTTTTGGCTGTTGCCTCAGTACAGAACCCGTACTCCTCTCGCCCTCACGCGGCCTCCACATTCCAAGCGAAAAACAAAACAACTACAAGTTCATCATCAAGACGCCGTGGGGGTGAGGAGGGGATAGGACGCTGACCCCTGACAAAGCTCTTGCCACTGCTGACAAGAATGGTGGGGTGAGAGTGTATTGTGAGCAAGGGGAGCCTGCACCACGGCCGGTCTCGGGGGAGAGCGCGCGCTCTTTCTTACCGCCTTCTCTATCGCCGTGGGAACAATGGGAACTTTTCTCCTTGAGTTATGCTCTCCGCCGCCGCAAGGGGCGCGACCTGCTCCCTGTTCGCTCCGCATCTGCTTCAGCGGCGGCGGGTGGCTTTTGCCTGCGATGGACGTTCCACGGGAACCGCTATGGTTGAGGGCGGCGCTGGTGAACACTCGCAAGGTTGGTATACAGACAACATTATTACCCAAGAAAGTAGCGGGTGGGACAGCGGCCGCTGTAGCTCAGTTTTAAGAGCACCGGACGCGATATTCGGAGGTCGTGGGTTCTGTTCCCACCATCGGCACGTTTGTTTTTCCTTCTACTTTGTGTTTATCTTTCCCTTAAACAGATTACATTACTAGTTTATGTGATTACCGAAGTAAAAATAAATAAAGACAAAGTACAATCCCCAATGCTTTCCTTGGCCTCGCCGACTGTTGGCTTCTTTCCTTCATGTATTATATCGAGTGCCCTCATTTGCCCTTCATTTATCTGCTTGTAGCTTACGGGGGTCTTGGTTCTGGCAGTCTTGAAGCCATAGGTAGCGTAAGAGGGTTCTAGCACAGCTTTCGCCCTCGCTCTTGATCACGTTCTACGTGACGCTGGCGGTAACAGAAGGACGTTCCGAGTCCACAGCTATGGTTGAGGGCGGCGCTGGTGAACACTCTCAAGGTTCGTATACAGACAACATTAATACCCAAAATAAAGTTGTTTCCATCCATCCATTAATACCCAAGAAAGCAGCAGGTGGGACAGCGACCGATGTAGCTCAGTTGGAAGAGCACCAGACGCGATATTCGGAGGTCGTGGGTTCTGTTCCCACCATCGGCACGTTTATTTTTCCTTCTACTTTGTATTTATCTTTCCCCTAAACAGATGACATTACTAGTTTATGTGATTACCGAAGTAAAAATTTAAAAAAAAAAGACAAAGTACAATCACCAGTGCTTTCCTTGGCCTCGCCGACTGTTGGCTTCTTTCCTTCATGTATTATATCGAGTACCCTCATTTGCCCTTCATTTATCTGCTCCAGACAAACTGAGTAATACATAATAAATTGTTCAACAAACGTATGCTTACCAGTCTGCAAAACTCAGGGTATAAAAGCCCACACGATATTTTAAACTATACTAATCGCCAGTGAACGAAACTTGGGCAACGAAATGAAAATGGGCCTTAATTTGTTATGAAATATATAAAAAAAAAACCTTAGTCCAAAAACGTATACGCGCGAAAAATATACACTTGAGTTAAGAAAGTTCGCGCACGGCCTGTTTCAACCCCCTTGTTTTTGCTCATCAACTTTGGTCAGTCATTCAATACTTTTTTTTTTGTTTTGGAGAGTATTATTTTAGTTCACGCAAAGAAAAAGCTTTAAACTGACGGTAGTCCATGCTAGCTTATTTACAACAGAATCTACATTTTTAACGTCCTAGCATTTGAACGCTCAAAAAAATTATTTTAGGGTGAGCGGTGGGAAAATGGGAAGGTAGGTAGGGGGGGGCGCCGCCCCCTCAAAATAAAAGTTGGGGGGCGACCGCCCCCCTTGGCCCCCCAGTTCCGGAGTCCCTGCCAGTCGCTCACTGACAGGACAAGTGGGAGCTTAAGGCGAAGCGTAAAAATTTACGCGATGTTACATGTGAGGGCTTTAGGCGATAAGCTTAACGTTTTGATAGGCTTGGGCTGTGTGAGAACACAGTAAAAACGCCCAACCATAAATGCATGGACAATGGAGGAAGAGCCCAAATTTGTATACCGTTCCGTGCTTCCAATCTACATGAGTTGCAATCTTCCACAAACATACTGGAGGTATGCCCGTGATTGTCGGCACAGAACGGCCCCTCCCACTCCCGCACTTTTCTTCTGTTCCGTGTTCCACCTCACACTGCCAGCTTAACTCCGCCATCACTACTCTCTCCACACTCTGCAGCCGCATCCCTCTCGACCATCACTCATTCTCGCACACGTGTGCTGTCATTAGTCTTCTCGCCCATATGCTCCTGCTTTTACTGCAGATACCCTCCTGCTCCTCCTCTTAGCACAATCTTAAGGTTGCATGTTATTCGGCACTCGCCATGACCTCCTGCTTCCTCGGTAGCCACGGGTTTTTCCCATGGTAGCCACGTTTTGGGTGTGCATTCCTCCGCTCTAGTCCTAAATCCCAGACGACACTGAGCCACCTGTCACCTTAGCCTGTCTGCCATTGCCCTTTATGTGGACTGGAAGTTCCGTCTCTGCCTTCTGCCCCTTGCTAGCGCTGACAGCTGGCTCCTGCCACGGCTGGAATATGGTGTGTTACGAAGGCGCCTACGATGCCTAATCCTCGAACCATCGCATAAAATCTGCGTTCTGGAACAAGAATGCGTGCAAGCTGAAGAGCAATTTATATTTGGCGAACACGATTTTTCTTCGCTGTGCCAGCTTACAGTAAGAACCAATGCGGTTGAAGTGCAATAATCCACGTGACCTGCATGCTTGCACTCATACATTGCAATCATGAAGTCGTCGGATGGCGTTCAGGGTGCAGCATGTTACTAACGATATCCAAGTCGCATCACGGACTGCAATAAAGGGCTTCTCGAGCTCATCAAACCGAGAAAACATCACTGTTCCGCATGGCAACAAATACTAAAAAGAAAGCAGCATCACTAGGTTTCGACAGGGGAGACATGAGGAGACCGACATCGACCTGCGCGAGCGCTCGGCTTGGAGCATGTCTTGAGGCATCGCTATTTTTGTTTTTTTCGCTTCACGTACGGGTGTTGTGTGTGCTATTAAGTTGGATTATGACCTTCTTGTCTGTTTCCAATGTGCCCAGCTTTATTCTGCAAATCAAGGACTGTCCTTCTACCCATACTGGTGGGATTCAAGGGACGTTATAGAGTTTATTGGCCAGGAAAGACGACTCACGGAGCAGGCCGCACAACTGTCAATTTCAAAAATGCTCCTTGGGCCAACCGAAAGGTTTGCATTCCTGTCTCAACCACCCATGGGTGTCGGGAGATGAGCGGATCAGCAACAGATCTAATGCAAACATGCAAGGCAACCACAGCTGAAAACTTTAATGGCATGAGATTCTTTTTTAAAAATTTTAGGGGACAGTCGATTATTTTTTTTTTTTTTTTGAAGAGCGCATATATTATCTCTGACTTGTCACGGTAACACTTTCAAGGTGTTTATTGTAAACATGGGACCTTTGCGACTGTTACTCTGTCCTCATCCTGATGTCCAGCTTCTGAGCAAAGTTGATCTAATGAGGGATAGATAACGATAGTTCGGTCTCTATCTAACAAACAGCACCTGTAATGAAACAAGTCCTGTGTTGTTGTGCCAAGATAATTGGACACTCACAGTCAGAGTTTTCACGCATGCGAAAGTAGCTGGAGATGTGGAGGAAGCCAGCTCACCCATTGCGTTTTGGGTGGTTTCGGGAAGGCATTTGGATATATTGTCGTGATCTTTACGAATGAGAACACAGAGCGCGTGGCAGATACCCTCGTCCAAAACCAGCGGCTAAACACCACGGCGGCGATAGGAAATGGAAGAGAGGGACGGCGCTGCTCTGCTGACCTCACCCCGTGCCATACGAGCAACTTTTGCATCAGAAGCTGAAAATCAGAGCGATGTCTGGCTACCGGAAAATTATACCACAGCTCGATTCGCGAAACATCTGGGCAATGGGTGGTTGCGAAGAAATGAAGAAACTTTATGCGACTCTTTTTAATAAGAAAGAAATAAAGAAACGAACATAGACTGCAACGAATAGGGTAAAGCTCTGGGTGGTTTTTAAATGACTTAATATCTCTCACCTGGTGCTGTGCTTAAGCATCCGTTTCCTTGCTACATCTAGCAGTCGTCTTTGGAAAGGTACATCAGGCACCCTTAAAGGAGAACTGTGCTAAATTTTCTTTACCACACTTCTCCGGGGTGAGTGCAAGCGTAGCACCGAAAAAGACAACTTCACAGCACCAGGCGACTTATTTTAAAATAGAGAGAACCTCCCAAACCTCTTCCGTATTCGTTCTAATCTTCATCCTTTTTTCGCTATCAGTTATTGACATATTTTGCGTGAAGCGAGGGGCGATATCAATTTCCGGAAGCATCACACCACACTGAATCTTTAGCGCGAATTTTTAGATGCAAAAGGTGCTCATAGTGCACAGGGTGCGGCCAGCAGAAGTAACAGCACCACCCTCTCCATTTAATTTTCCATACACTCCCGGAGTGTCCGATTATTATTAAAGGCCTGTACCACCCTGATCTTTTCATCCATTCTTGTTGCAGCTGTTCGTGTCATTCGTGATGTTATTAACTCGGACATTTTAATTGCTTGATCTGGACAGATACCATGGGTAGTGTGCTGATCTGTGATAAATCATTTTCACAAGTTATATCAAGTGGCGCCATAAGTAAATACCTCTGACGTCATTACACAACGTAGCATATAACGCTTGGTCAGAACATATGCGATGTGATTTATGGCGCGTAACCCACTAAAGCTGTCATGCAAACCATCAAGAACACTGGTACCAAATGATAGAGTGGCTGAAGTCCTCCCTACGTTTGTAAGAAAGACACGTTCGACTACCCATTTATAATAGGCGGTAACAGTCCTTTCCTTTGGACCCATGTTGCTCCGTAACGAGTAAACAATTTGTAGTAAAACAAAATCTTGAGCCCTTCCGTACGTATCGACAAAACTCGTCGCTACTCATTCACTCTTGGTCGAGTAGATTGGCCGTCACCATCACCAGCAGTCCAACATCGTACACGACTCGATTAAGTCCTATCCCGCACTTCTATAATTATCTTGTGCAAGCTGCAGCCACCTCATTCCTGTAAAGTTCCTATCTTATGCCCAGCATACCTCTCCTGTCTCCTGCCTCACTTGCCTTGGCTAGGAATCTAGTTCGTTACCCTTATTAATAAACCCTTAGTTCGACTTCACATCAAATGTTCTGCAAATGCATTTTTTTATGCAAGCAGGAATTTCCTCACCTGCGCATTTGTTTCCCAGGCCACTCTGCCATGCTCGTGTCTGCCAACGTGACATCTAACACATATAATGTAGATACCGAAGCTAAATCACTTATGCTTTGACAAAAAGAAGCAATACTGAGGGACTCCGAAGTGCAGAATAGGGTTGGCAATGCGTTTGCATAGATCTCTTTGGCCTTCTTATTTCCACGTCGGCTTGGCGTTTCACTCATGTCTCTTCGCATCCGTTAGTCTCATTTCGACGTGGGCTTCCGGACTAATCAGGTTCAATAGTTCCTCATTCGCTCTCCATTCAACGCAGCCTATCACCGCCTAGCCTCAGCTTCCTAGGAAGGTATACATCCGGTGTGAACAACGCTCTTTCTAAGCAGCAACAGCGCACGCATTGAGCTTTCCTCACATTCTGCTTATATCAGCTTACTTTGAATAGGCAGAGACAGTTTAGCCCCACTTAGATACAAGCAAGCCCGACCAACAAATGTAAATCCCTCAGAATATGTCACAAGTAACCTATTAGGTAGCTGCGCATGAGGAGCCCGGTGCGCAAAATTTTGGGTGTGGGTCCCGCGGTCCGTGGATCAGTTTGCCCTGTTTTCCCCAATGCAGTCCAGTTGTTGCATGGTTTGCTACGATATTGGATCGAGGGCGAGCAGCATGCGTTTATTCTCCTTTGTAAATTGTACTCGTCCATTGGCATGAAGGGCATGATTGCAATTGGCTCTAGGCAGAGGTTTAAATGCATAGTCGTGAATTCGCGCATTTTACGCTGAATGAACGAACACTCCGTTTGTTGTGTTGTTCTTCAGAAAGAATCACCCTGAATAATGCGAATTTGCGCTCAAAGCCCAGCTTGACATTCGATCACTCGCAGGCCTGCAGAGTATACGGAGGGAGGGAGAGAATCAGGCGGAAGTTCCCACGCTCTGTCGCGGCAGTGTCGACGGACAACGCCTGAGCGCCTAGCTATGAATCTGACCTTAGTCCTGGCAACCGCCGTTTATTAGGAAATGGTTTGTTAGTGGGTGTAGTTACAGTAGTTACTGTGCCCCTTCTCTTATTGTTGATCACCTCTAGTCTTCTCAGGCAGCAGACGTCCTGCAGCTCAACAGCGCTGACTCGATATCCAGCAAAAGACGAGACGTAAATCTCTCCAGTTTCAATCAGCTGCATTCATTCACGTGCAGCGACGTCACGACGGGCGTTTTCGTGTTTCGTCCAAATGGAAGCTCAGTGAGATTAAATTAGCAAGCTTCGGATGAAGAGCCTTTCGCCGAAGTGAATAAAATACCGCGCAAATGTTGGCTTGACCTGCGAACTGAGGCGTAAGCCCCTTTACCCTTGAGACAAGATTAGGCATCTCTCGTTTCTAGCCTATAAAAGAAACATGGATCGCAGTTTGTTCGCGTACACTATAACTCTGTCCGTGGTTTGAGATGGAGGGGGAAGGGAAGTTCGCTTGTCTGCTAGCCGGAATTTGGAGAGAACTGTTTCAATCGGATACTTGACACGATAGTAACTAAATAAGGGTCGAAAGAGCTAAAAATTGTGGCAAGCAATCACGTCAAAGTACCTTTACTGTCATGCTCAGCCGAGAAGCATTTCAAATGTTTTCAGAAAGCCTTCAGTGTGTTGTCCTTACAGGTACAGAGAGGTGTGTCCTCAAATATTTTGGGCTTTTTACCCCGGTACGCCATTCATTCAGCGAGCTATAAGAATGGGCTGCACAAAATATTTTTTTCTTAAATGAACCAAATTCTGAAACTGAATCTAAATCAAATATTTCAGTAAGAGGAAGCTGGTCAATTTATGATTCTTTCCAAAAAGCTGGTATAGCAAATGCTAAACCTTAACGCTTCGAAATCAGCGCGCGATTTTTGAGTCACTTTTAGAATGTAAGAGACCTCTTGATGTACCACAATATCGCCTTTGAGGAGCTCAGCGTACTTGATGTGGAGACCAACCCTTTCAAAAGACGTTACGTCGAGTCGTGGTTCATCCGGCTGACAGCTGCAGCAGTGAACAGGAATCCGGGGACACTACCTGTCCGCGTACACAATTGGACTTCGCCAGGTGTGAAGAAAGAGGAAGCGTATGCCACCTACTGCGGGCCTCAAACTTTAGTTGCCCCCGATGAAGGAACCCAGTTGGTCCCGAAACTTCGGGTTCTAATAAATAATTTGGTTGGAGATAAGTGTTTCTCTTTAATTCAAGTATCCAACCAGGCGGAGTTCCGCCGAAGATGTTCTCGTTCAAGTTATATTAATGTTTGTGTTGAAGCTTATGGTATATTGTTTCACTTTTCCGAGCGTAGAAAACGTTACGCAACATGCAATCAAATGGCAAAAACACTGATTTTATCCAAAAACTCCGAACGATAAGTAATCAAACGTATCGCCTTATACGGAAGATATCAAACAAAGCAAGAGGAAAAAAAGAAAATGAGACGCTAAAACTTGTTTATGCCTTCGTTCTCAGCCGCATTACATATTCCACGCCCTACGTATTCCTACAGGTCAAGGATAGAGAACTGATAAACTCCATTATTCGGCAACCCTTCAAAACAGCACTCGGTCTTCCAATTAGTACGGCTACCGAGAAACTCATCAATTGGGGATACATAACACATTAGGCGAAATGACCGAAGCGCACCTCACGACGCAGTACGCCGGCTGACCGCAACATTGACATGAAGACAGGTACTGACAAAGGCCGACATACAATACCAGGGTATGCTCTGCCAGGTAACGTCTGTTCCCCGTTCAATAGATAAAATACTAGAAGTCCCTCCACTACCTAAAAACATGCACTCCGAGTTTCACCTGCAGCGTAGGTTAGCAAGAGCCCAATCATTAGAGAAACGCTATTTTAATCTACAACAAACGACGTATCTGCGGTAGAATATCAGCGGTAGCATACTGGGATAAGAGAGCCTATGCCTTGGCACTAGTCGGTTACACATCTCGCTTACAAAATTCAGGAACGATAAACAAAGCACGAACCCCAGAAAAGGCAGAAGAGGCGGCTGTAGCTCAGGCGACTGTCACGACGGACTCCATATTTATTTTTAGCGACTCGAAAACAGCGATTCGAAACTTCGCAAAATGTAGAATTCATCAACCAGCAGCTGAAATTTTGAAGGCTTTTGATAACTCAAAAAATGCATGTTCGAGTAATATTTTGTAGGTCCCCGCTCGTGCGGGTAATCCTGGCAACGAGGCGGCGCACCAGTGCTCCCGAGGATTCGTCGTAGAGCGGGATGTGCGTTACCCCGAACTAACAGCGGCTCCCGAGGCAGACCCCACGTATAGAGGAATTACAAATTGGAACAAAAACAACGGATTAAAATATCCAGAGCCCCCCCACCCAACTCTCAGCAAATTACAACAAGCACATCTCACAAAACTTGAGACAAATACGTGTTTTAATTCATATAAATTAGCACAATAGTATGCAGGCGAATACAGCCCCTCATCTTCCATTTGCGGTAATCAGAGGGCAGATCTAGAACACAACACGTTTCAATGTGAAAACATGCAACCGCCGAAAGGCCTGCAAATGACCAATTCGGAACAGTGGGAGGCCGCATTGCTTAGCTCTGACCCAGGCCGGCAACACACCATCACGGCCTGGGCCAAGGAGACATCAAGTGACCACCAACCCTGGAGCGCCTTGAAGAGAAGCGTCCTCTCAAGAAGAAAGAACACATCAATTTCTCCTCGATAAAATGTTCTCCGCTTTCTCCTCCCCCTTATGTACGGATCTAAAGGAGTCAAATCTTCTCCTGAAAGTGCTTTCTCAGCTTCAGCTATATTGCTCGCACTGTTCCCAGCGTGCTTTCATATATTCCTAGACTAGTTCGATTTTGTAATCCACTGCTAGGATATCAGTAGATCGATGGAAGATCCAAACCCAGGTTACTACTATAACGAAGGTTTGAGTTGCTTTGTAGGGTTTAACGTCCCAAAGCGACTCAGGCTATGAAAGCCGTAGTAGAGAGCTCCAGAATCTTTGACCACCCTGGGTCCTTAAACCTGCGCTGATATTGCATAGCAGGCCGGCGCCTGGCTTTTCGCCTCCGTCGAAAAGCGGTACCGATGGCGGGATCGATAGCTAATTTATATACCTGATTACAGGAGGAAAATCACTGATACTGAGCATTCTGGTACACTTCATTGAGGAAGAGAGAATGCGTTTGTATAAACTAATATTTCAAATATTTAATCTAGCCATTTGCATTGACTTCCTAAAATGATTATTACTAACGAAATTACCCACGCCGATAATAACTTGGAGGAGAAACAATTGTCTATTTCGTTCAGGAATTGAACAAGGGTTAAAGGGGACGCTGAGTTCGCAAATCAGGCCAACGTTTGAACAGGGGTACTTGTCGAAATGTTAACATCGCTTGTGAACTGATACCCTCCTTCAACCCCTATTTAGTTCTTTTTGCGATCCGTAACAAGTGGAGGCGAGTGGTTGTGGACGGCGAGGGGAGAGGAGGAGAGGGGGGGGGAAAGGACCGAGATTTATAGAGAACGCATGTAATTTATATACGTGATTACAAGAGGAAAATCACTTATACTGACCACTCCGGCACACTTTTGAACGACCCCTTTTGTCGATGACCCTATATGGCGCTTTCAGGTATTCACTAATTCTCAATCATTTCGTTTCATTCCACACATGTGCAAGGCATTCTAGAAGCAGCCACCAAAACGCGATACCTACGTTTAAGACAAGATAGATACTGATCCAGTGAAAGGGACGATGGGTTCTTTTGAAATCTGGTCGTTGTCCAAGGTCTGACACTATGCCCCACCCACGGGAATTAATCTCTTCGCAGGATTGGCAAAGTGGAGACGAGGTGCCACGCGCTGGCACCCCAGCGCCAAGCTGCGCCCAGTATTCGGTAAATTAGCTACCGCGCCGCAGCCTCAACGAAGACAACGAGCATACCGGGGAACCTCCCTAGACATGTGACACTGCTGAATCATGTGTGGCTCATAAGGCGCGAACTTATTGTTGATCACTTCGAATCTTCTCAGGCAGCAAACCTCCTACAGCTCAACAGCGCTGACTCGATATCCAGGAAAAGATCAGACGTAAATCTCTCCAGTTTCAATCAACGGCCATTCATTCATGTGCAACCACGTCACGACGTGCGTATTCGCATTTCGTCCAAATGAAAGCTTAGTGAGATTCCATCAGCGACCTTCGGATGAGGATCTTTTTGCAACATGATGGAAACGAAGAAGCAAAATGTGACTCAAAGATGGATGGCAGCACACTTGCACGGAGGTGGCAAATGCGTACAACGAGTCCAGCAAAGCAGCAAGGAGCATTCGGGCTGCAGATGCGTTCGAAGGCCGCCTTTTCATTTTCGTTTCGAATACCGCGTGATTATTCACTCACGACAAGAACGAAATGGTGGGGGATAAGTATGGATGCAACCTATTGCCATACGAGTGAAATTATTTAGCACGCTTTAAGAAATTTGTACGCGGTTTGACGGTTTGAATTTGGGGATGCTCAAGCTTCGGTTTAAGAGTAGACACCATAGCGCCTTTAACACCACTTTTCATTCGGCGATTTTAATTGCATATTGCTTAATTTGTTTTATGGGGCAAGGAATGCGCAATATCTGTCTCACATTTTGAAGAACACCGACACTTTTGTAGACTAGTTTGCAGGAGGAAAAGGAGCAATATCTGTCACAGCTCTTTATTGACTCTGAGCCACGCAGTAGGGGATGTGGTTTGAAGCCAAAGGTCAAGGTCATTTGGACAATCTCCTTTAAAATGGACCGTCAAGAACTGCGCCACATACCCAATCTATAAAGCGCATGGGCAGGCACACCAAGTATAGTATTTTTGGACAACTGCAATCACAAAGCCAGCAATCTAGGCAGCTACAATATTTCTTGGGAATCTATCGGCCGATCTGCGGAGATGGACTAGGCCGCCAGCGATACCTAGAAGGCCTAGACACCTACCAAGATATAACCAAACACTATAAACTGTATAAAGCTTTATACACTCCTACCTCGCAAAGACCACTAAGGAGCAAGAGGTAGAGACTACTCCGAAATAAATACCCCCAGAACCCAGCAGTACTTACCCCGTATACACCGACAAATTCAGGCTGGAGCGCACAAAAGGCGACGATAGAGCCGTCGTACATAATATATTTTGAGCCTGCACAGCAACTGCCCGTTTGAATATACCGGGAAGCACACGCAACCGGTACCGTGGGATACCTTCCTGCTCAGCCATGACTCGCAATCTCAGCTCCTGGCCATGGCCAAGGCCCAAGGGGTCGCTGGCAGCTGCGGCTGACGGCCACCTATTAGTCTACAAGCCAACCCTAATAACGGCGTCACAGAACGAACGAGAAAGCGCTCTGTACGCGAAAAGCAAGTTTCTTTCGTGCACAGACGCAGCGAACGCATACAAATGAGAAGAGATAGTCGGCCTGCCCAGTCAGTTAAGTGGAGCAGCTTCGACAAAGGACTGTCCTCTGGCGCCCGTAGCGTCACTTTGCAATCCTTCGGTTCCCTTGCAAAGTGGAATTCTGCCACTCAGACTCAAAGGAGGCTTAGTAGCTTCATTCCTTCCTCTTGGCTGACTTGATTTCCGAAGATGTCCCTTAAAGCAGACGAGATGTAGCTCACACTGCGAGACGATAGAGGACAGAATAAAAAATGGAGAAAAGGGCGAATAAAAAGGGTAAAAGGGACTATTTTGGAGCTTCAGTTTTTTGTTTGTTTGATTGTTTCCGGGACCGCTCTTCTCATTCCCACAGTGCCGTGTTTGCGATGTGGTGTTGACGGTGAACGTCGTGTCAGTGGACTGTGCCCTTGAGTTTCGCATACGACTAACAGGAGGCAGATCTCCCCGGTTCCATACTGAATAGGGTGTTGTCCGAAAATATCACAGTGCCCAACAGACTCTTTTTACTCAATAAAAGAAAATTACCATCGCGTCTTGAATTAGCCTTGATTTGGCCTCGCAGAGTAATTATCGACAAATTTCTTGAGTTTTTGAGACTGCTTTTGGAGAAATATTTGTTTATAGTTAGCGCTCGGCTGAGCTTTTTGTGGCATACATGGTGAAGGAAATTTGTTACCACTCATCGGATCCAGCCATTTCTCACGGTCAGCAGGCAGCGTGCGTTGTATTTTTAGAGCAAAAACGTGCCCAATGTTTTAAGCTTTTCTCCTCTCAGCGTCACGTAGACTAAAGCGACTCAACCTGGCAACCAACCCTCGGTACCCTTAGAACAAAACAGTGGTTTGTTGGGATATAAAATCACGGAATGTGTTATGATTTAGATTTAGGAGGTTACAAGTGCATTCTTGCGTGATAAAGCAAGTCTTCTGCGCCTTGGCCGACCTGTAGGAGGAAAACACCCACATTGAAAGAAACGTGCCGCCGCCGAAGGAATACTTGTCCCGCAGAATGTTTGTTTAATACCCATTCTGCGATCAAGTATGCCTGCGGTGTTGTCACTATACCCGTCACAAGAAGATTTTGGAGGGCCGAAGCAACTGTGGCGCTTCTCTCAGGACACACGAAACGCCCTGCGGAAGAAGGAAGAAAAGAGGGAGTGAAAGAAGAGCTGCCGGAACAATGTTCACCACCTGGGATTGTTCAAAGCGCATGTGCATCAAAACACTTCCCAAGAGATCTGTTCGCAGACTTCACGACCCGTCGAGCAAGACTTCGCGGAGGAATACTTCTCGAGGGAATTAACACAGGTGCTAAATTGTAGCGTCTGAGATGATTTTTCTTTTACAATTATTTCACGAGCTTCCATACAGTCTATGTCAAGGAACCTCCACCAATGATGTCCTTAGCAATTTTCGATTACATTTTTCTAGGGTATGAAAATCATGCCATTTCGAAAATAAAATGCCGGGTATGACTTGCACTTACATACGAAGCGCCCTGTGGAAGAAGGAAGAAAAGTGACAGTGAAAGAAGATTTAAAAAAACTCTCGGAACAATTGCCACCTCCTGAGATTGGTCAAAGTGGATGTGCATCACACAGTACCCTGGAGATCTCCTCTTCGCATACTTCCCAGACCTGTCGAGCCTGACCTTCCAGTGGAATATATCGCGATGGAAATAACACAGCTGATTCTTCCTGGCATATCTGAGGCGTTTTTTTTTTCAAGTGATCTAATACACTTTCTTCCATTCTCTGCCAGGCAACCTTCACAAAAGATGTCCTTGGCAATTTTTGATAATATTTTTCAAGGGTATGAAAATTGTGCATTTCGAAAGAGAAATGCCCGGTGAAATGAAACGCTCCCACTGTGACTCACGGGAGGGTTCGTAGCTCCATTCATTGATTTCCTCTTGCCTGACTGGATGCTCAAGGAGACTCCTTTAAATCTGTAGACCTGCGGCACACGCGTCTAGAGGAGAATGGACAAAAGAAGAAAGGGCGAAAAAAAGAGCATCAAGAGATTAAAAGGCGCTATTTTATAGCTTTAATTTTTGCTTCAAGTACCGCACTTCTTATTCCCGAGGGGCTGTGTTTCCTATGGTCGTGGTGAGGTAGCGACGGTTGAACGCCGTGATAGTGGGCTGAGCCCTTGAGCATCGCCCATGATTAGCAGCAAGCAGATTTCACAGGGTCAATACTGAATAAGAAGCTGTCACAAAAATTATCGCAGTTATCATCGGACTCTTTTAACTATAGCATGTTGTTTTAGCGTTTACTTTGCCTTTACTAGCAATTATCGACACATTTCTTGGGTTCTTGACAGCTTCCACACAAATATCTTTTTTATCTACCACTCTTTCGAGCTTTTCGTAGCATGCATGGCGCAGAATATTTGTTGCCACTCATCAGATGAAGTCATTTCTCGCCGTCGTCAGGCTCCATGTGTTGCATGTTTTAAAGCTCATAATATTCCCACAAAAATTTCCCCTCAGCCTCACGTAGTACAAAGCGACACAGCCTTGGCAACGAAACTTTGCCAACTTTGAATCAAAGAGTGGTTGCTTGGGAGTGTTATAAAAAAAATCACGCAATGTGTGATGATGTAGATTTAACAGGCTGGAAGTGTGTTTTTCCGTGATGAAGAAGGTATTCTGCACCTTGGCTGAGATATGGGAGGAAAACGCCCAGATTGAGAGAAACGTGCCGCCGCCAAGGGAATACTTGTAGCGCAGAATGTTCATTTAAGACTCATTACGCGCATCAAGTATCCCAACGGTGTTGTCACTAAATACGTCACACGTACGTTTCGAGGGGAGAAGCAACTATGGCTCTTCTCTCAGGACAGACCAAGCGCACTGAGGAAGAAGGAAGAACAGAGGGAGTGAAAGAAGAGCTGCCGGAGCAATGTTCACCCTTTGAGATTGTTCAACGTGCATATGCATGACACAGTCCCCAGGAGATCTCCTCTTCAAGACTTCACAGACCCGTCGAGCAAGACTGTGCGGAGGAATACTTCTCGAGGGAAATAACAAAGATGCTTCATTCTGGCGTCTGAGACGATGTTTTTGTTATTAATTTCACGCACTTTCTTCCCTTTTATGCCAAGCAACCTTCACGAATGATGTCCTTAGCCTTTTTCGATTACATTTTTCTAGGGTATGGAAATCAAGCCTTTTCGAAAATAAAATGCCGGGCATGACTTGCACTTAAAATGTTTAGGTATTTCACCCCACCGCGAAATTTTTTTTGGTGATTTGAATTTTCATTCCAGCGAAATAGAAAAAATCAAGCAATGCAAAATCGATGCCTGTTATGATAATTATTAATGAGTATCGATAATGATTGGTCATATACGCACGTGGAAAAATTGATCACTCACTACTAATCAAAGCGAAGAGTCGTAATCCGCACGTGATTGCTGTTGGGATTTAGACCAAAAATATATCCCACAAATAGAAATTACGAAAACGTTAACTTCTGAAGATTCTAGTCTCCAGTGAATAAACGTATTGTGTCAAAATAGCACACTCCATCCGCGTGTTATAAATTGCCCTGGTGAGTTAGCCATGTTTTAAATAATGTACGTCAAGAAGGTAATAGTCAGGGAAGAGCACACTTCCAGTGCTAGGTGGTCCTTCCAGACGCTTGTTCGAGTCAGTCAAGTAAAATCAGCCAAACCAGAGACGGTAGCTTGGGTGGACGTGCGGCTACGAGGACAAAGCGAGTGGGCCGCGCACCCCAGCAATCGACGTCGGACGCTTACCATTCGGGGCCCCTCGAGGAGCTCAGTTTCTCAAGGCGTCCTTATGGTGGCCAGGGAAGGAATTGCACCTTTTCGTAATGGCCGCCAAAGACAGCAGGCAACGCAGCTGAGCTGGTGCGCTCGTTGGCCTAAAAACATTTTAGCACGATGATTTGCAGCTGTGGTCGAACCCCAGTGCTCTGGCGCTCACCGGACATAATGCGCCGCCCGCGTGGGTGGTCTCTGTGTCCCAATCTGATTGATGGAGGAGGTGCTTGTGGTAAATGTTTTTCTTCTTTCTGTATACTTGTAAGCTTTCTTTTTCTTCTGAAGAGCAGGGAAGGGCCCTGATCAGCTTAAACAAAAATTTGGCGCGCTCATGATAGCATGCGCGTGGGAATGGGTCATCAGGATGCTGTTTGGACACCACCGAACCACACGATCGAATTGGGTGGAGAGGGCGACGGATGGCTTCCAAGACACTTTCGCCTGCTCTGTAGAGAAACACAGAGGTGCCCTCTTCCGGCTTGATTCCACTAGTTTCCGACCGTCGAACGAATGGCGAGATTTTCAGTTCTTTAAGCGGGTTGTCTATGAAGACCGAACGTGAACACCTCTCAACGAACTTGCAGAGTTTGAAGAATTTGCCTCCCTTCTTGTCATATCTTTCCATCGCGGAGTCAGTGAACTTACGAGACTGAAGAATAACGAACAAAATTCTTCATAAAAAAACTCCCCAACCGCTCCCGAACTCCTAGTGGCACTGATCGCAACAGACATCTGCGCAATTCCATTAAAACATTTCTCCATATCGCTCCCACTGTTCAACTTGTTTATACTCTACGATGTTCGAGGGTGCAGCCGACAGGCACGGCTAGCTGCCGCTGGAACTGTCCGCAGGCTCTCCATGTCTGTTATGACGCACACAAATAAGCGGCTCTCGTCGAGAAATTTATTTATTAGAGTGGCAGCTTCAGCTGTTTCTATTACAGTAAAACCACCGTTCGGCCGGAGCGCGTCGTTGTCGCTATAGTTAAAATTCGCTCAGGAAACACTTCGACAGCTGGAGTCGTGAAATGTGTTATTTACGAATCAGTGGGCTACAGTTAAGCTCAAAGATGTCCAGACTGAATTGTTTTCTAAGTGCAAGTGTATTTTAATATATGCATTTAACATTAACGTGCCACTAAACTGTCTATAAAAGCTTTACCCAACAGCATTCGACGGTAGTTATCTCAGTTAGACGGCAGATACCCCAGCCTGTGTTGTCTCCATCCCTCCGTCCTGTACTTTACGTGCTTTTATTTTACCGTGTCCCACCTACTGGTCTACAATCACACTATTTCAAATAGTAGTTAGTTCGCCTCGCGGGTGCTGCCGAGAGGTGACCCTGTATTGTGCTTCGCGTCTGAAGTCATCAGCTTAATACAAAAGAGGCATCAAGTATTCTGCTTTTCCAGAACCGTGAACTTACTTAATCTCGATCACCATTCCCGAAAAGATCATATGAGAAAAAGGAAAAAAAAGACCGACTGCCTTCGCCACTTATGGTGTCTCGTTGCCATGTTTCTTTGGTTTACTAATATGTCAATGGAGGGAATGAACTGTGAGAATAAATATCTTCTATGCTTAATAGGAACATTACAGCTAGCAGTTGAGCCTAAAGTCATTATTGAGTTAGATGTTTTGAATTTTATTTATCATTTCGCACGTAGCTTAGTGGTTTGGCACACTTTGGCTGCAGACTTCACTACAGCACATCATCTCCATGTCGGCTGCAATACGCGGTGTCGGCTCCACGTTTATATGCACGTCTTTGACGGTGGTTGCTGAGGGCTTATTTTATGAGAAGAGATGTTATTTGCATATTCTGCTTCTTATGCGACCTTAGATATCCTCAGAGAACTGGACTTGATTTGGGCTTCTGTATAGAAGCCCGAAATTGATGTGCTCATGCTGCATTATTTAGGCACACAATCATAAGAACTATTATTCTCATGTTATGAGAGTGTTTTAGCAACAAACGCTCCCGCATATATGAGCGACATGTCGAATGTTTCCTTCCGTCGTGTGCGCTGGAAAAAATTGGCTGTGGTTTAGCTCTGGCTTAACCGGGTTCAACTGCGTTAGCAATGGTTGCGTTTATGGTTCAGCATGTAGCGTACCTCATGGTGTATCTTGAGATGTTCAGCTATGAGTAGACACATGGCAGACAAATGAATGACCAGTCTTCATTGAACGACGTCGTGTCCGTGTCCCTGTTCATGGTCCTCTGGCAGGAGCTGCCAACATGGCTCTCACATGGGACGGTTATGTCAGAATCAGCCTGCCAGGATCCTGGCATTCAAGTTATCCAAAATAGGAAGATAAGGCACATTCGTACGGCTTGGTTAAACTCGTATTCTGCTCGCCGGCGGCTCAAAGTCAACAGTGGCCCTTCCCGGAACTACGCGACGGGCTGAACTCTAGCGCAGTATTGCTAACACAATAAAAGAGGAGGTGTTATAGCGTTGTGTTGCTGATTGCTAAGCTACTCCTTTCGCTCTTTCGGTCCAAGAACTAAGAGGAAAGCCCAAACGACCGTGCGTTGACGAGAGAGCACACCTTGCGACATTAGAGGAGCAACAAATCTTTTGAGCGAACCGGTTCCTCTTGTGATACCGCATATGCGCCTGTTAGTCAAACTTAATTATTTTCCTAGGTACAGCCTTTTTGCAAAACTATGTTAAGTCTGGGCATGGCCAGCGCACGAAAGTATGGAGCGCAGCTGCCGCTTCAATCCTCTAATCGAAAAGCCCAACGCGATTCAAATGTGTTTCAGCGAACCAAAAATGAACCTTCATGCCATCGCCGTATTCGTCTCGCCGCCCCCACAACGGCACGCGCACGCCTGCGACCGACTCTGAGCCTAACCTTGCGTTTTCAAGTCGAAAGGTTTTCTAGGATCATCGAACGTAATCCCGTGCGCTAGAGTTGTGCGCGAGATTTCTGCACAAGATCTGTGCGCGAGATGCCATATTACACGAGATTCCGCGACATGTGTTCTTGTCTAGCGTTCTTGCCATCTGCAATCCCTCAGTTGAACGAGCGCCAAGAAACGCCACGCCACAGGAGCGATAGTGAACGGTCCAATCTCACGCTTACCGGAGAAAGTCTGACAGATATAATGCGCCTTTACTTTCCTGTAAACCAATTACAATTATACGTGGAACTGCAACGAACGCTGACAAAAGTAAGAGGCACTGGGATAAGAGGCAAATGATAGGAGAGGATGTGTAGGATTTCGCAATTTTCCTCTTGACATCTAAGCGGCCGTCTCCATTTCTGAAGCTTGTCCAGCAAATGACTCGCGAGTGCTTGGACGTAAACCGAAAGATCATGGAAAAAAGTTTAAAGGGGCGATGACAAAGTCGTTCCATACGCACCTAAAAATATAAATGCCGATATCTAGATAAAGTTTCTTGTAATATAGTTCATTGCTTTCCTGAGTGACTCACTGGCAGCCCTTTCCCACAAACCTGTTAGTGGTTTTTGCAAGCAGGAATTTAGAGTTTTCTAGACCTTTAATTTTCAAGAATTCCTCAAAATTGGCCGCCTTTCTTTGTGATTCAGCATGTACGAGTTGACTGTATGCTTCGCCACACTTATCGAGTAGATGAAGGAGGCTTTTTATCGAGTTATTTAGGTCCGAAAAGAAATGGCACTTTGTAACATAATATTGCATCCGTACGCCATTTGCATTTCTTAGGCCAAATGCCGGTAACTATGCGCCTCCCTTTCGCGTACTCGATATTAGTAATTTTTTTCTCGCAAGAATTTCAGTGTATTAAACCGATTCCTCTAGTCTTGAGTGAGTATACGTATAGGGAGGCCTAGAAGAACAAGGAAAAATCATTTGCCTCTGCCACGTGCGTAAGCGGCCGTCTCATTTAAAGCACCTGAGGGCAATTGTGCGGAAGAAGCAAAGAGAAATTCGAAGGTAACTGCTGACTTTCATTCGTAATAGCAGTGCTCTATAGCCACCGGCAATTCACGCGAACCGCGCCGACACGGGTGCGTTGCCCCCTATTAAATATAGCTGCGTTAACAAAAAACTCACGTTTTTCTCGCGGCACATCACTCCACCGTTTTTGTTTTAACCGCTTGTTTTTCTACACAAGCCGACTTGGAATTTGAATTATTTGAGTTTCCTCGTGTTTCTTCTATAGGAGAGGTTACAAACGCAGCCACGTTGCTTTGATCCAGACACACAATACCAGAAATGAAAAGGGCTACACTCCTTCGTATCGCGACTGTGGAAATAATCGACGTTTCCGTATAAGAGAAGCGAAGACGTGGCGTGGATACGGTATGATAAATTAAAGGCAACGGCAATTGGTCATGATCATTTAGGTGCTACCCTGCACTGACAAGGAGGTCTCACTTCAGGCAACCGTTCTATTTGCTTGTAGCGGGATGGTTGCTGAAGGCGAAAATCTGAAATTCTTGACACTCCATTTGGTCCGACGACATCCTTTCCAGAGCAGGTGTCCGGAGTTGCTGAAACACAACGAGGCACAGAAGATACATCACCCGGGAGCTTGAGAGCTTAGCATTCATTGCGGCTCACGCAGCATGCACAAAGAGCACAATATGCAATCAAGCTGGCTAATAATATATCCACTTGCTTTGGCAGGCAATTAAGAAATTGAATACTGCTCTCCAGAGAGAGAGAGATTTAAATAAGAACTGCGGAATTTGTTTTTCTCAGGCATTTCAGTTTTGCGATATGCTGAGGAAAAAATTTGAGATGAATGTATATAGGTTCATTTCACATGACGTCATTGCACCACATGACGTCATCGCACGAGCGCCGTCCGCCATTTTTTTGGTCACGGGCGCGACGCTGCCCGGTCGTTGCATACCAAAGTTGACGTGTGGTGGAGTCACACGACGGAACAAATCGGGAAGCACTATTACGATCTGGCATTGCGTGACTACAGTGAGCTAGAATATTCTAGAATACTGTAGACGTGACACTTAAGTGAGCGATTTCCACCGCTTTGCTTCCGTCGGCAATCAGCGTTTTCGCAGTTTGGATTCATGCACTAACGACACTTTCCTTTAGTTTTTATTTGTTTGTAGCGGAAAGCGTTCCAACCACACTCTGGTGCCCAAGCATGTACAGCGTATCATGTATTCTACTAAAACGCCGGAAGAAAGCGGGCTTTGAGATATTGACTTGTACAGCCGCAAAGCAGGCACGATCGTGCGTCGGACAGTTCTGTATCCCGATCATGTTAGCCTTAGGCTAGTGCGCGCAGCGGTATATCCGGTCAGCGCCTGTTCTAGTATCCACAGTCACAGGGAAAAAGTAGCAAAAGCTAATTAGTAACGTGCAACGGCTTGAAGGTATTCCTCGCTTTCCTCTAGCGCTTTAGCGCGCTTGCAGTTACGCTGCATACACGTGCCGGGAGCACAAGGGCAGCAGTCCGCAAGGTTCTCCTCCGAGGGTTGAACGTAGCATGTTTATGAATTTGTCATTGAGTAAGTGCGAACACTGGCGCATACACAACTGCTTTTATATCACATTGAGCGGGATAGTCAGCACGGCAATGCTTTAGGAAAACGACGCAGCAGAAGCAACACTGCAATTCCCACGCCACAGCAGGCGTCTACCCCAAAACGTTAGAAGATGTGCTGCTCTCGGAGTTTTTACACCTGCAGGCCCTATCGCTGCATCCGTAGACAGCGTAATTGACCATTATTGTAGCAAATTACAGAGTTCACAGCACCTTTGATCTTCCTAACTACCCGAAAAAAACCTCAACAGAGGACAACGATGACCAAGGACACGGTGGACCGGAAGTGAAAAGGTTTCATTTTTCCCGTCGTCTCCCGCGCGGCAGCCAACAGTGAATTCAACCTATATGTACAGGAGGAAATTAGCGTTCACGTTCCGGAAACTATTGATGCCTCAAGTGGCAGTTCTTTTCGACTCCTTGATGTTTAAACGAGGCTTTACGTTATAAGAAAAGGCAGTAGGTGTTTTCCAGTTGTTGGGAAAACGCCTAGCTCTGAAAGTTGAGGTCCACGCACCAGTTACGTGAGGTTGGCACAACACTTTCAGGAGTGACGGGGAAGATGAAGGGGCCATTTTCGTGCAATAGTGATATGGAGTAGTTGTTTGACCTTACGTATACGTTCTAGTCACCCACTGACAGGACAAGTTTCGGCGTAATGCGAAGCACAGAAATTTACGCGATGTCATAGGTGAGGGCTTTAGACGATAAGCCTGACGTGTTATAGGCAGTCTGAGAACACAATAAGAAAGAACGCCCAACCAGAAACGAGGGAACAATGGAAGAAGAGCCCGAATGAGCGTCCCGTTCCGTGCTTACAATGTGCATGAGCTGCATTCTCCCATAGACATATTGGAGGCGTTAACGTGATTGTCGGCACACTACAACCACTCCCACTCCCGCACTTTTCCTCTGTTCCATGTTCCACCTCACAATGCCAGTTTACCTCCGCCATCACTATTCTGTAGCCGCATAACTCTCGACCATTACTCATTCTCGCACACGTGTGCTGTCATTAGTCTTCTCGCCCATATTCTCCTTCCTTTACTGCAGACACCCTCCTGCTTCTCCTCGTAGCACAATCATAAGGTTGCATGTTATTCGCCACTCGCCATGGCCTCCTACTTCCTCGGTAGCCACGGGTTTTTCCCATGGTAGCCACGTTTTGGGTGCGCATTCCTTCGCTCTAGTCCTAAACCCCATACGACCCTAAAATACCTGTCACCTCGACCTGTCCCCCATGTCCTTTTATGTGACTGGAAGTTCCGTCTCTGCCTTCTGCCCCTTGCTAGCGGTGGCAGCTGGCTCCTGCCACGGCTGGAAGGTGGCGTGTTACGAAGGCGCCTACGACGCCTAATCCTCTAACCATCGCATATAATCTGCGTTCTGGAACAAGAATGCGTGCAAGCTGAAGAACAATTTTTATTGGCGAAGTCGATTTTTCCTTGCTGTGCGAGCACAGTAAGGATCGATGCGGTTGAAGTGCAACAAACCACGTGACCTGCATGCTTGCACTCGTGCACTGCATACGTGAAGTCGTCGGATGGCGATCGTGGTGCAGCATGTTGCTAACGATATCCAAGTCGCATCACGGACTACATTAAAGGGCTTCTCTAACTCATCAAACCGAGAAGAGATCACTGTGCCTGATGGTAACAAATACCAAAACGAAAGCAGCATCACTAGGTTTTGACAGGGGTTGACGTGAGGAGACCGAGCTGGGGAGCACTCGGCTTGGAGCATGTGTTGAGGCTTGCTATGCTTTTTCAGGCTACAGTCAGAACTGGGCATGGTCTTACTGATTGGTTTCCCATTGAGAAAGGAGTGAGGCAAGGCTGCATACTGTCGCCCTGCCTAATTAACCTATATGCAGAGTGCATCATGAGGAAGGCCGGTCTGGACGAGTCTTCAGCTGGAGTGAAGATTGCTGGAAAACGTATCAACAACCTTAGATATGCGGATGATACCACTTTAATGGCAGAAAGTGAAGTGGAACTCAAGAGACTTCTGATGCGAGTACAAGAAAAGAGTGAGAAGTTTGGGCTTAAACTGAACATTAAAAAGACAAAGATCATGGCGTCTTGCCCTATCAAGTCCTGGAGCATCAATGGACAAGAAGTGGAAGCTGTGACAGATTTTCTCTTTTTGGGCTCCAAGATTACCTCGGAAGGAGACTGCAGCCATGAAATTAGGAAAGCCTGCTTCTGGGAAAGAGAGCAATGGTTAGCCTTGACCGCCTAGTAAAGAGCAGAGACCTTTTTCTACCAACCAAGATCCGTATAACTCGTGCTATGGTCTTTCCAGTTGTGATGTATGGATGCGAGAGTTGGACTGTGAAAAAGGCTGACCGCCGAAGAATTGACGCGTTTGAATTGTGGTGCTGGCGAAGACTCTTGAGAGTTCCTTGGACAGCCGGAAGATCAAATCAGTCGATATTGTCGACCATAAACCCGGACTGCTCATTGGAGGGTCAAATTCTAAAGTTAAAGCTCAGCTACTTTGGTCATCTGATGAGAAGAGAGGAGTCGCTGGAGAAAGATTTGATGTTGGGAAAGGTTGAGGATCGCCGGAGAAGGGGTAGGCAGCGAACGGATGGTTAGATGGCATCCTCGAGGCACTGCAGATGAAGTTATGTGATGTTATGATGATAGTGAGAGACCGCAAAGCGTGGCGTGACATGGTCTATAGGGTCACGAAGAGTCGGACACGACTGAACGACTGATCTGAACTGAACTGATGCTTTTTTGGGGAGGCCTCATGTACGGTTGTTGTTTGTGCGATTAAGTTGGATTTTGACTTTTTTGTCTGTTTCCCTTGTACCCAGCTTTATTTTGCAAATCAAGGACTGTCCTTCTACCCATACTGATGGGATTCAAGGGACGCTAGAGAGTTTATTGCCCAGGAAAGACGACTCACGGAGCAGGCCGCACAACTGTCAATTTCAAAAATGCTCCTTGGGACAACCGAAAGGTTTACATTAATTTCTCAACCTTTTATGGGTGTCGGGAGATGGGCGGATCAGCAACAGATCGAATGCAGACATACAAGGCAAGCACAGTTGAAAACTTTAATGGCATGAGATTCATTTTTAGAAATTTTTGGATACAGTCGATTATTATTTCTTTAAAGAGCGCACATATTATCTCTCATTTGTTACGGTAACACTTTCAAGGTGTTTATTGTAAACATGGGACCTTTGCGACTGTTACTCTGTCCTCATCCTGATGTCCAGCTTCTGAGCAAAGTTGATCTAATGAGAGATAGAAAACGATAGTTCTGTCCCTCTCTAACAAACAGCACCTGCACTGAAACAAGTCCTGTTTTATAGTGCCAAGATAAGTTCACAACTCACAGTCAGAGTTTTCTCGCATACGAAAGTAGCTGGAAACGTGGAGGATGCCAGCTCACTCATTGCGTTTTGGGTGGTTTCGGGAAGGCATTTTGGATGACTGTAGGAAGGCATTTAAATATATTGTCGTGATCTTTACGAATGAGAACGCAGAGCGCGTCGCCGACAACCTCGTCCATCACTAGCGGCTAAACACGACGGCGGCGATTGGAAATGGAATAGAGGGACGCTGCTGCTCTGCTTGCCTCACCCCGTGCAATACGAGCAACGTTTGCATCAGCAGCTGAAAATCCGAGCGATGTCTGCCTACCGGCAAATTATACCACCGCTCGATTCGCGAGACATCGGGGCAATGGGTGGTTGCGAAGAAACGAAGCAACTTTATGCCACTCTTCTTAATAAGAAAGAAATAAAGAAACGAACATAGACTGCAACGAATAGCGCGAAGCTTTGGGTGGTTTTTAAATGACCTAATATCTCTCACCTGGTGCTGTGAGAGATATTAGGTCATATGCAGAGTGCATATGACCTATATGCACTCTTGATATGACCTATATGCAGAGTGCATCATGAGGAAGGCCGGTCTGGACGAGTCTTCAGCTGGAGTGAAGATTGCTGGAAAACGTATCAACAACCTTAGATGTGCGGATGATACCACTTTAATGGCAGAAAGTGAAGTGGAACTCAAGAGACTTCTGATGCGCGTACAAGAAGAGAGTGAGAAGTTTGGGCTTAAACGGAACATTAAAAAGACAAAGATCATGGCGTCTTGCCCTATCAAGTCCTGGAGCATCAATGGACAAGAAGTGGAAGCTGTGACAGATTTTCTGTTCTTGGGCTCCAAGATTACCTCGGAAGGAGACTGCAGCCATGAAATTAGGAGACGCCTGCTTCTGGGAAAGAGAGCAATGGTTAGCCTTGACCGCCTAGTAAAGAGCAGAGACATTAGTCTGCCAACCAAGATCCGTATAACTCGTGCTATGGTCTTTCCAGTTGTGATGTATGGATGCGAGAGTTGGACTGTGAAAAAAGCTGACCGCCGAAGAATTGACGCGTTTGAATTGTGGTGCTGGCGAAGACTCTTGACAGTTCCTTGGACTGCCAGAAGATCAAATCAGTCGATATTGTCGACCATAAACCCTGACTGCTCATTGGAGGGTCAAATTCTAAAGTTAAAGCTCAGCTACTTTGGTCATCTGATGAGAAGGGAGGAGTCGCTGGAGAAAGATTTGATGTTGGGAAAGGTTGAGGGTCGCCGGAGAAGGGGTAGGCAGCGAACGCGATGGTTAGATGGCATCCTCGAGGCACTGTAGATGAAGTTATGTGATGTTAGGAAGATAGTGAGAGACCGGAAAGCGTGGCGTGACATGGTCCATAGGGTCACGAAGAGTCGGACACGAGTGAACGACTGAACTGAACTGGTGCTGTGCAAGCACCCTGCTACATCTAGCAGTCGTCTTTGGAAAGGCACAGCAGGCACCCTTAAAGGAGAAGCGTGCTACATTTTCTTTAGAACACTTCTCCGGGGTGACTGCAAGCGTAGCACTCAAAAGACACCTTCACGGCACCAGGCGCAAGATTTTAAAATAGAGAGAACCTCCCAAACCTCTTCCGTATTCATTCTATTCTATCTTCACCCTTTTTTCGTTATCAGTTATTCACGGATTTTGCGTGAAGCGAGGGGCGATATCAGTTGTCGGAAGCATCACGCCGCACTCAATCTTTAGCGCGAATTTTAAGTGCAAGAGGTGCTCGTAGTGCACAGGATGCGGCCAGCAGAAGTAACAGCACCGCCCTCTCCATTTCATTTCCCATACATTCCCGGAGTATCTGATTATTATTAAAGGCCTGTACCACCCTGATCTCTTTCATCCATTCTTGTTGCAGCTGTTCGTGTCATTTGTGAGGCTAATAACTCGTACATTTTAATTGTGTGATCAGGAATCAGGACAGGTGCCATGGGTGGGGTGCTGATTTGTGATAAATCATTTTCACAAGTTATATTAAGTGTCTCCATCAGTAAATACCTTGCACATCATTACACAACATAGCTTATAACGCTTGGTCAGAACATGCGCTGTAATGTATGATGCGTAGCCCATTAAAGCTGTCATGCAAACCATCAGGAATACTGGTACCAAATTAGAGGCCCATTGGTGTCCTGGAGATACAATGCAAATAATAGAGTGGCTGAAGTCCTCACTGCGTTTGTAAGAAGGAAATGTTCGACTACCCATTTATAACAGGCGGTAACAGTCGTTTCCTTTATAACGATGTTGCTCCATAGCGATTAAACAATTTCTGGTAAAACAAAATCTTCAGCCCCTCCGTACGTATCGACAAAAACCGTCACTAATCATTCACTCTTTGTCGAGTAGATTGGTCATTACCATCACCAGCAGTCCAACATCGTACACGACACGATTAGGACCTATCCCGCACTTCTATAATTATCTTGTGCTAAGCTGCAGCCACCTCATTCCTGTAAAGTTCCTACCTTATGTCCAGCATACTTGTGCTGTCTCCTTCCTCACTTGCCTTCGCTAGGTATCTAGTTCGTTACCCTTAAGAATAAACCCTTAATTCGACTTCACAATAAATGTTCTGCAAATGCCTTTTTTTTTTCTTGATGCCAGCCGGAATTTCCTTACCTGCGCATTTGTTTCCCAGGCCACTCTGCCATGCTCGTGTCTGCCAACGTGGCATATAACATATATCCTATGTAGATACCGAAACTTAATCACTTATGCTTCGACAAAAAGATGCAAAGCTGAGGGACTCCAAAGTGCCGAATAGGGTTGGCAATGCGTTTGCATAGACCTCTTTGGCCTTCATATTTCCACGTCAGCTCGACGTTTCACTCATGTCTCTCCGCATCCTTTAGTCTCATTTCGACGTGGGCTTCCCGATTAATCAGGTTCAATAGTTCCTCATTCGCTCTCCTTTCAACGCCAGCCTATCACCGCCTGGATTCAGCTTCCTAGGAAGGTATACATCCGGTGTGAACTACGCGCTTTCTAAGCAGCAACAGCGCACGCATTGAGCCTTCCTCACGTTCTGCTTATATCAGCTTACTTTGAATGGGCAGAGACAGTTTAAGCCCACTTAGTTACAAGCAAGCGCGACCAACGAATGTAAATCCCTCAGAATTTGTCACAAAAAACCTATTAGGTAGCTGCGCATGAGGATCCCGGTGCTCAAAATTTTGGGAGTGGGTGCCGCGGTCCGTGGAGCAGTATGCCCTGTTTTCCTCAATGCAGTCCAGTTGTTGCATGGTTTGCTACGATGTTGGATCGAGGGCGACCAGCATTCGCTTACTCTCCTTTGAAAATTGTACACGTCCATTGGCATGAAGGACCTGATTGCAATTGGCTCTAGGCAGAGGTTTAAATGCATAGTCGTGAATTCGCGCATTTTACGCTGAATGAACGAGAACTCCGTTTGTTGTGTTGTCCTTCAGAAAGAATCACTCTGAAATGTACGAATTTCCGCTCAAAGCTGCGCTTGACATTCAATCACTCGCAGGCCTTCAGAGTATACGGAGGGAGGGAAAGAAGCAGGCGCCAGTTCACACGCTCTGTCGCGGCAGTGTCGACCGACAACGCCTGAGCGCCTAGCTATGACTCTGACCTTAGTACTGGCAACCACCGTTTATTGAGAAAGGGTTTGTTAGTGGGTGTAGTTACAGCTGTTATACTGTGCCCCTTCTCCTATTGTTGATCACTTCCAATCTTCTCAGGCAGTAGACGTCCTGCAGCCCAACATGATATCCAGGAAAAGAAGAGACGGAACTCTCTCCAGTTTCAATCGCGGCATTCATTCACGTGCAGCGACGTCACGACGTGCGTTTTCGTGTTGTGTCCAAATGAAAGCTAGCTGAGATTCAGTCAGCAAGCTTCGGATGAAGAGCCTTTCGCCGAAGTAAATAAAATCCCTTTACCCTTGAGACAGGATTAGGCGTCTCTCGTTTCTAGTCTATAAAAGAAACATAGATCGCAGTTTGTTCGCGTACACTATAACTCTGTCCGTGGTTTGAGATGGAGGAGAAGGGAGGTTCGCTTGTCTGCTAGCCGGAATTCGGAGAGAACTGTTTTAACCGGATACTTTACACGATAATAACTAAATAAGCGTCGAAAGAGCTAAAAATTGTTACAAGCAATCACGTCAAAGAACCTTTACTTTCATGCTCAGCCGAGAAGCATTTCAAATGTTTTCAGAAAGCCTTCAGTGTGTTTTCCTTAGCGATACAGAGAGGTGTGTCCTGAAATATTTTGGGCTTTTACCCCGGTACGCCATTCATTCTGCGAGCTATAAGAATGGGCTCCACAAATGAATTTTTCTTTAATGAACCAAATTCAGAAACTGGCTTTAGGTCAAATATTTCAGTACGAGGCAGCTGGGCAATTTATCATTGTTTCCAAAAAACGGGTATAGCAAATGTTGAACCATAACGCTTCGAAATCAGCGCGTGATTTTTGAGTCACTTTTAGAATGTGAGAGACCCCCTGATGTGCATATAATAATGTTTGAGCTGATGTTTTGATGTATATTTTTTCACCATTCCGAGCGTAGAAAACGCTACGCAACATGGGAATGTACATGCAATCAAATGGCAAAAACACTGGTTTTATCCAAAACCTCCGAACGATAAGTAATGAAACGTATCGCCTTATACGGAAGATATCAAACAAAGCAAGAGAAACGAAAGAAAACGAGACACTCAAACTTGTGTATGCCTTCGTTCTCAGCCGCATTACATATTCCACGCCCTACGTATTCCTACAGGTCAAGGATAGAGAACCGATAGACTCCATTATTCGGCAGCCCTTCAAAACAGCACTCGGTCTTCCAATTAGTACGGCTACCGCGAAACTCATCAATGGGAATACATAACACACTAGAAGAAAACTATGAAGCGCACCTCATGGCGCAGTACCAGCGGCTCACCGCAAGATCCACGTGAAGACAGGTACTGAAAAAGACCGACATGCACTACGACATACGCATACGCCCTGCAAACTGATGCTCTCCCTTCAACCATAGTTCAGTTTTATTGATTTATAGACAACCGAGATTTATAGAGAACGCATCTAATTTATATATGTGACTACAAGAGGAAAATCACTGATACTGAGCACTCTGGCACACTTTTGAACGGCCCGTTTTGTCGCTGACCCTATATGGCACTTTTAGGTATTCACTAATTCGCAATCATTTCGTTTCATTCCAGACATGTGCAAGGCATTCTTGAAGCAGCCACCATAACGCGACACCTACGTTTAAGACAACATATATACTGATACAGTGAAAGTGACGATGGGTTCTTTTGAAATCCGGTCGTTGTCCAAGGTCTGACAATATGCCCCATCTACGTGGATTAATCTTTGCGCAGGATTGGCAAAGCGGAGACGAGGTGCCAAACGCTGGCGCCCCTGCCGCGCACATTGACAGCCACAGCTGAGCCCAGTAGTCGATTAATTAGCTACCGCACCCCAGCCTCGATGAACACAACGAGCATACCGGGGAAACTTCGACTCCGTAGACATGTGACACCGCGGCATCTTTTGTGGCTTATACGGCGCGAAAGGTCGAGACGTAACACTCTCCAGTCTGAGTCAACGGCATCCATTCACCTGCAGCGACGTTAAGACGTGCGTTTTCGCATTTCGTCCGAATGAAAGCTCAGTGAGATTCCATCAGCGACCTTCGGATGAGGAGCTTCTTGCAACATGATGGAAACGAAGAAGCAAAATGGGACTCAAAGATGCGGGCAGCACACGTGCACGGATGTGGGAAATAAATCGATCCAAGCATAGACGCGAGCGTATTAGCGCGGCAGATGCGTTCGAAGGTTGGGTTTTCATTTTCGCTTCATATATCGCGTGATTATTCACCCTCGACAAGAACGAAATGGTGGGGGATAAGTATACATGCAACCTACTGCCATACGAGCGAAATTATTTAGCACCCTTTAAGAACATTGTGCGCGGCTTGACTTTTTGAATTTGGGCATGCTCAAGCTTCGATTTAAGAGTAGACACCATAGCGCCTTTAGCACCACTTTTCATTCGGCGATTTTAATTGCATATTGCGAAATTTGGTTTATGGGGCTCGGAAGGCGCAATATCTGTCTCACATTCTGAAGAACACTGACACTTTTGTAGACTGGTTTGTAGGAAGAAAAGGAGCAATATCTGTCACAGCTTTGTGTTGACTCTGAACCACGCATTAGGAGATATAGTTTGAAGCCAAAGGGCAAGGTCGTTTGGACAATCTCCTCTAAAACGGACCGTCAAGAACTGCGCGACATGCCCATTCTATAAAGCGCATAGGCAGACACACCAAATATAGTCGTCATCATCATCATCAGCCTGATTATACCCACCGCAGGGCGAAGGCCTCTCCCATATTTCTCCACTTAACCCGGTTTTGTGCTAGCCGCATCCACTTGACCCCTGCGAACTTCTTAATCTCATCCGCCCACCTAACTTTCTGCCGCCTCCTGCTACGCTTTCCTTCCCTTGGAATCCAGTTTGTTACCCTCAGCGATCATCGGTTATCTTCTCTTCGCACTACATGTCCTGCCCATGCCCATTTCTTCTTCTTAATTTCTACTAGAATGTCGGTAACTTGAGTTATTTCTCTGACCCGCTCTGCACGCTTTCTATCTCTTAATGTTACCCCTACCATTTTTCGTTCCATAGCCCTCTGGGTTGTCCCCAACTTAAGTAGAACTCTCTTGGTTAGCCTCCACGTTTCAGCCCCATAGGTGAGTACAGGCAAGATGCAACTGTTGTATACTTTCTCTTTAGCGATACCAGTAATCTGCTAGTCATAATCTGCGAGTGCTTGCCAAATGCGCTCCATCCCAATCTTATTCTTCTTGTTATTTCCTTTTCATGGTCCGGATCTGCGGTTACTACCTGTCCTAAGTAGTAGGGAAGGAACAGCAGTTTACATTCGGTAGCGAAATACTGGAAGTAGTAGGCGAATATGTCTACTTAGGACAGGTAGTAACCAAATATAGTATTTTTGGACAACGGCAATCACAAAGCCGACAATCTAGGCAGCCACAATATTTCTCGGGAATCTATCAGTCAATCTGGGGACATCAGGACATCGACTAGGACGCCAGTTATACCTAGAAGCCCTAGACACCTACCAAGATATAACCAAACACTATAAACTGTATAAAGCTTTATATACTCCTACCTCGGAAAGACCTGTCCGATGAGACCCCTTAAAGCAGATGAGATGTAGCTGACACTGCGAGAGCAAAGAAGACAGAAGAAAAAATGGAGAAAAGGGGAGAATAAAAAGGTTAAAAGGCACTATTTTAGAGCTTCATATTTTTTGTTTGTTTCCGGGACCGCTCTTCTCATTCCCACAGTGCCGTGTTTTCGATGTGGTGTTGACGGTGAACGTCGTGTCAGTGGGCTGCGCTCTTGAGCCTCGCAAACGATTAGCAGGAGGCAGATCTCCCCGGTTCCATCCTGAATAGGACGCTGTCCGAAAATATCCCAGTGCCCAACAGACTCGTTTTACTGAATCAAAGAAAATTACCGTCGCGTCTTGATTTAGCCTTGATTTGGCCTCGCAGAGTAATTATCGACAAATTTGGTGGGTTTTTTAGACAGCTTTTGAAGAAATATTTTTTATAGTTACCGCTCTCCTGAGCTTTTTTGTGGCATGCATGGTGAAGGAAATTTGTTACCACTCATCGGATCCAGCCATTTCTCACCGTCAGCAGGCAGCGTGCGTTGTATTTTGAGAGCAAAAACGTGCCAAATGTTTTAAACTTTTCTCCTCTGAGCGTCACGTGGACTAAAGCGACTCGCCCTTGGCAACCAACCCTTGGTAAGCTTGGAACAAAAAAGTGCTTTTTGTGAAACAAAATCACGCAGTGTGTGATGACGCAGTTTTAGGAAGTTACAAGTGCATTCTTTCGTGCTAAAGAAGGTATTCTGCACCTTGGCTGAACTGTGGGAGGAAAACACCCACATTGAGAGAAACGTGCCGTCGCCGAAGGAATACTTGCTCAGCAGAATGTTTGTTTAATACCCATTCTGCGATCAAGTATGCCTACGGTGTTGTCACTATACACGTCACAAGAAGATTTTGGGGGCCGAAGCTGCTGTGACGCTTCTCTCTGGACATACGGAGCGCCCTGTGGAAGACGGAAGAAACGCGGGAGTGAAAGAAGATAAAAAAAACCTCTCGAAACATTTTCCACCTCCTGAGATTGGTCAAAGTGGATGTGCCTCACACAGTACCCAGGAGATCTCCTCTTCGTATACTTCCCAGACCCGTCGAGCCAGACCTTCCGGTGGAATACACCGCGAGGGAAATAACACAGGTGATTCTTTCTGGAGTCTGAGGCTTTTCTTTTTTTTTTTCAATTGATCTGATGCACTTTCTTCCATTATATGCCAGGCAACCTTCACAAATGATGCCCTTGGCCTTTATGGATGACATTTTACTAGGATATAAAAATTGTGCTTATCCAAAGTGAAATGCCGGGTTCGACATCGATGGCGGGAAAAAGATCTACCAGTGACTGACAGGTGCCCTCACTGTAACACTCCACCTGACGTCTGCGATGTGCATCACGTGTTGTGGACGTGTCCATCAACGACGCACATTAGGCAACGGATAATCATGAAGGTGGGCCTGCGGTGGAATCGCGATAGTGACTATGAGAAATGGACAATGGACAATCGCTATACTGCCAACCTTCTCGAATACATAACCGCAACTGGACTTCACTCCTTCTTTTAACTTTCTATCTTCTGCATCCCATTTCGCCTTTCTCAACTTATGCCTTGTGGCAAACTCTTCAAAAAAAAAAATGAAATGTTTCCACACTGATTCAAGGAGGCGCTGTTGCTGCATTTGTTGATTTCTTCTTACCTTACTGATGCTCAAGGAGACTCCTTTAAATCTGTAGAACTGCAGCTCACACAGCAAGAGGAAAATGCAGTGGAAAATGGACAAAAGAGGAAAGGGCGAAAAAAAGAAGAATAAAGAGGTTAAAAGGCGCTATTTTATAGCTTCATTTTTTGTTTCAGGGAACGCTCTTCTAATTCCCGAAGGACCGTATTTCCAATGATAGTGGTGTGGTAGCGACGATGAAACGTCGTGATAGTGGGCTGCGCCCTTGATCATCGCCCATGATTAAGAGCAAGCAGATTTCACCGGTTCAATCCTGAATAAAAACAGTGGGAAAATATTGCTGTCACCATCAGACTCTTTTTACACAATAAAAAGAGTTATCATCGCATGTAGTCTTAGAGTTAAGTTTGCCTCGACTAGCAAATATCGACAAATTTCTTGGCTTCTTGAGCGCTTCCGCAGAAATACGTTTTTTATCTGCCTTTCTGTTGAGCTTTTCGTGGCATGCATGGTGCAGGAAATTTGTTGAAACTCACCAGATCAAGTCATTTCTCGCCGTCATCAGGCAGCGTGCGTTGCATTTTTTAAAGCTCATAATATTCCCACAAAAATTTCCCCTCAGCGTCACGTAGTACAAAGCGACACAGCCTTGGCAACGAAACTTTGCCAACTTTGAATCAAAGAGTGGTTGCTTGGGAGTATTATAAAAAATCACGCAATGTGTGGTGATGTAGATTTAGGAGGCTGCAAGGGTGTTTTTCCGTGATCAAGAAGGTATTCTGCACCTTGGCTGAGATATGGGAGGAAAACGCCCAGATTGAGAGAAACGTGCCGCCGCCTAGGGAATACTTGTTGCGCAGAATGTTCATTTAAGACTCATTACGCGCTTCAAGTATCCCTACGGTGTTGTCACTAAATACGTCACACGTACGTGTTGAGGGGAGAAGCAACTATGGCTCTTCTCTCAGGACAGACCAAGCGCACTGAGGAAGAAGGAAGAACAGAGGGAGTGAAAGAAGAGCTGCCGGAGCAATGTTCACCCTTTGAGATTGTTCAACGTGCATATGCATGACACAGTCCCCAGGAGATCTCCTCTTCAAGACTTCACAGACCCGTCGAGCAAGACTGTGCGGAGGAACACTTCGCGAGAGAAATAACAAAGGTGCTAAATTGTGGCGCCTGAGATGAATTTTTGTTTATTCAATTATTTCACGACCTTTCTTATAGTCTATGCCAAGCAACCTTCACGCATGATGTCCTTAGCCTTTTTCGATTACAATTTTCTAGGGTATGAAAATCAAGCCTTTTCGAAAATAAAATGCCGGGTATGACTTACACTTAAAATGTTTAGGTAATTCGCCCCGCCATGAAAGTTTTTTTGGTGATTTGAATTTTCATTCAAGCGAAATAGAAAAAATCAAGCGATGCAAAATCGATGCCTGTTATGATAATTAATAATGAGTATCGATAATGATTGGTCATATACGCACGTGGAAAAATTGATGACTCGCTACTAATCACCGCGAGGATTCGTATTCCGCACGTGATTGCAGTGGGGATTTAGACCAACAAATAGAAATTACGAAAACGTTAACTTCTGACGATTCGCGTCTCCAGTGAATAAACTTATTGTGTCAAAATAGCACACTCCATCCGCGTTTTATAAATTGCCCTGGTGAGTTAACTGGCCATGCTTTAAATAATGTATGTCAAGAAGGTAATAGTCAGGGAGGAGCACACCTCCAGTGCTAGGTGGTCCTTGCAGATGCCTGTTCGAGTCAGTCGAGTAAAATCAGCCAAAGCACCGACGGTAGCTTGGGTGGACGTACGGCTACGAGGACTAAGCGAATGGGCCGCGCACTCCAGCAATCGACGTCGGAAGGTGAGCATTCGGGGCCCCTTAAGGAGATCGGTTTCACAAGGCGTCCTTATGGTGAGCGCGGAAGGAATTGCACCTCTTCGTAATGGCCACCAAGGACAGCAGGCAACGCAGTTGAGCTGGTGCGCTCGTTGACCTAAAAAAACATTTTAGCAAGATGATTTGCAGCTGTGCTCGAACCCCAGTGCTCTGGCGCTGTCGGACATAATCCGCCGCCCGTGTGGCTGGTCTCTTTGTCCCAGCTCTGATTGAGGGAGGAGGTGCTTGTGGTAAATGTTTTTTGTCTTTCTGTACAATTGTAAGCTTTCGTTTTCTCCTGAAAAACAGAGAAGGGTACTTATCAGCATTAAAAAAATTTTGGAGCACACAACATAGCATGTGTATGTGAATGGGTCGTCTGGATGCTGTTTGAAAACCATCGAACCAGGCAATCGAATTGGGCGAAGAGGGCGACGGATGGCTTCTAAAGCTCTGGCGCCTGCTCTGTAGCGAAACAAAGAGGCACCATGTTCTGACTTGATTCCACTATCTTCCGATCGTTTAACGAATGGCGAGATTTGGAGTTTTTTAAGCGGGTTGTTCATGACGACAGAACGATGACAGAACGATGACAGAACGATGACAAGAAAGGGCCTCCTTTCTTGTCATCGCTTTGCATCGCGGATTCAATGAACTTACAAGAATGAAGAATAACTAACAATATCATTCTTCATCCCAACCCTCCCGAGCCCCAAGTGGCAGTGATCGCAACAGACATCTGCTCAGTTCAATTAAAATATTTCTCCATATCGATTCCACTGTTCAACTTCCCCATACCCTATACGACGTTCCAGGGTGCAGACGAAAGGCTCAGCTAGCTATTCCTCTCGCACTGTCCGCAGGAGCTCCGCGTCTGTCAGGCTGCACACAATTAAGCGGCTCTCACAGAGAAATTTATTGATTAGAGTGGCAGCTTCAGCTGTTTCTATCACAGTAAAAACGCCGCTCGGCCGGAGCGCGTCATTGTCGCTATAGTTACAATTAGTTAAACTATATAGTAAAATAGTTATATAAAAATAAATAGTTAAAATAGTTAAATCAGTGGGCTATAGTTAAGCTCAAAGATCTCCAGACTGAATTATTTTCTAACTGCAAGTGTATGTTACTATATGAATTTATCATTAACGCGCTACTAAACTGCCTAGGAAAGCATTACTGAGCAGCATTCAACGGCAGTTATCTCACTTAGTCGGGAGACAACCCCAGCCTGTGTTGTCTCCATCCCTCCGTCCTGCTCTTTCCGTGCTTTTATTTGACCGTGTCCCACCTACTGGTATACAGTCATACTATTTCAAATAGTAGTTCGTTCGTCTCGCGGATGCTGCCGAGAGGTGGCCCTGTATAGTTCTTCTCCGCGTCTCAAATCATCAACCTAATAAGAAAGAGGCATTAACTATTCTCCTTTACCAGAACCGTGAACTTACTTCATCACGATCATCAATCCCGAAAAGATCCTATGAGAAAAAGAAGATAAGGCAGGTCGCCTTCGTCACTTATGGCGTCTTGTTGCCATGTTTCTTTGGTTTACCAATATGCCATTGTAAGGAATAAACTCGGAGAATAAATATATTCTATGCTTAAAAGAAACATTACCGCTAACCGTTGAGCATAAACTGATTATTGAGTTAAATGTTTGGAATTTTATTTATCATTTCGCATGCCGCTTAAGTCTACACCCTTTGGCTGCAGACTTCACTACAGCAAATCATCTCCATGTCGGCTGCAATACGCGGTGTCGGCTGCACTTTGGTATGCACGTCTTGGACGATGCTCGCTGAGGGCTTATTTTTATGAGAAGAGATTTTATTTGCATCTTCTGCTTCTTATGCGACCTTAGATATTGTTACGGGGATGTACTTAATGTAACGGTACTGCGATGGGCTGAAATCGACGCTAAGACTTCAGTAACCGTGCAGTATCCACTCTGTCAGCGTCGTCCTCTTCCTCAACGCTTCGTCGTGCCCGCGTTCCTCGGTCGTCGTCTTTGTCAGTGAGCACATTACTTTGGTCCCGCGTTTCCCGGTAACACTACCCCCCTCGGCAAAAGTCAACGTCCCGGCGCGTATTAGGCGTGCGGTGTGGAGGGGGAGTAATATCGCTTGAGGCGGACGGCATGTACGATTTCGGAAGTGGGTGTAGCAGTCGGTGACTTTGAGTGGAGCGGTGCAATCTCATTGGTCACGTTGGTCACTGGGCGTAGTACCCGGTAAGGACCTGTGTAGTGGGGCAGAAGTGTTTGACACAACCCCACACGACGGCACGGAAGCCAGAGCAGCACCAGAGATCCGGAAGAATAGTGCACATCCCGATGGTGAGCGTCGTAGCGGCGTTTTTGAGCTTCTTGAGAGATGGTGAGATTGTGAAAAGAAATCTGGCGAGCAGCGTCGGCTCGGGCGATGGTATCGCGGGCATAAGTTGTGACGGGGCCGGTTGCGGGAAGCAAAGTGTCGAAGGGCAGTAAGGGGTCTCTTCCAAAGAGAACATAGAATGGAGAGTACCCAGCAGTGTCATGACGCAAAGAGTTATATGCAAAGGTGACAAATGGCAGACTAATATCCCAGTCGCGATGACTGTCGGACACGTGCACTGCGAGCATGTCGGTGAGAGTGCGGTTAATACGCTCCGTAAGGCCGTTTGAGGGTAATACGCAGTGGTGAACTTGTGCCGAACGGAGCAACAACGAAGTATTTCCTCAACAACTCGGGAAAGGAAACAGCGGCCACGGTAGGTAAGTAGTTGACGGGGAGCACCATGGTGAAGTATGACGTCGTACAAAAGGAAGTCAGCAACGTCTGTGGCGCAGCTGGTTGGAATGGCGCGAGTGATCACGTACCGCGTGGCATAATCGGTGGCCACAGCGATCCATTTGTTTCCTGACAAGGACTCGGGCAAGGGTCCTAGGAGGTCAAGGCCAACACGAGAAAATGACTCAGTCGGGATAGCAATCGGCTGCAGGTGTCCAAGTGGTAGCACAGGGGGTTTCTTCCGGCGTTGACAGAGGTCGCAGGCGGCTACATAACGTTGGACAGAGCGGTTGAGTCCAGGCCAGAAGAAACGCCGGCGCACGCGGTCGTATGTGCGCGAGCGACCAAGATGACCAGCTGTAGGGGCGTCGTGCATTTGTTCGACAACCGCAGAGCGTAGGTGTTGGGGAACGACCAGCGAGTGCTCAGCGCCATCAGGTCGCATGTTGCGGCGGTATAGCGTATTAGAAAGTGAAGTGGTACTCAAGAGACTTCTGATGCGCGTACAAGAAGAGAGTGAGAAGTTTGGGCTTAAACTGAACATTAAAAAGGCAAAGATCATGGCGTCTTGCCCTATCAAGTCCTGGAGCATCAATGGACAAGAAGTGGAAGCTGTGACAGATTTTCTCTTTTTGGGCTCGAAGATTACCTCGGAAGGAGACTGCAGCCATGAAATTAGGAGACGCCTGCTTCTGGGAAAGAGAGCAATGGTTAGCCTTGACCGCCTAGTAAAGAGCAGAGACATTAGTCTGCCAAACAAGATGCGTATAACTCGTGCTATGGTCTTTCCAGTTGTGATGTATGGATGCGAGAGTTGGACTGTGAAAAAGGCTGACCGCCGAAGAATTGACGCGTTTGAATTGTGGTGCTGGCGAAGACTCTTGACAGTTCCTTGGACTGCCAGAAGATCAAATCAGTCGATATTGTCGACCATAAACCCTGACTGCTCATTGGAGGGTCAAATTCTAAAATTAAAGCTCAGCTACTTTGGTCATCTGATGAGAAGAGAGGAGTCGCTGGAGAAAGATTTGATGTTGGGAAAGGTTGAGGGTCGCCGGAGAAGGGGTAGGAAGCGAACGCGATGGTTAGATGGCATCCTCGAGGCACTGCAGATGAAGCTATGTGATGTTAGGAAGATAGTGAGAGACCGGAAAGCGTGGCGTGACATGGTCCACAGGGTCACGAAGAGTCGGACACGACTGAACGACTGAACTATGAAGGAAGAACAGAGCGAGGAAAGAGTCACGGCTGTGTGTGCGGAGGCGGTCGATAAGAGAACTGAGGGTTGGGTCCAAGCGCTGTTCGTCGGATATGTGGGAAAAGTCCGATATAGAGAAGACACAGGGGTCCGACTTATGGTCAGTAGAGGAAGGGGGATCGACGGGATAACGGGATACAGTCTGCATCCTGGTGGACCCGACCGCATTTGTATACAACGGAAAAGGTATACTCCTGCAAGCGCAGTGCCCAGCGGCCTAGGCGGCCAGCAGGATCCTTGAGGGAAGAGAGCCAACATAACCCTATTGCAAAAACCAGTGCCACTGGGTCCCAGCGCCCCCGAAGAGAAAAAAAGGCGTGGTATAGAAATTAAAAATTAAAAAGTAACGAAACAAGTTAGGTACATAAAAAAACCTAAAAAAGTAAAAGAATTGAGTGCACCAAGCGCGCTTCGAACTCAGTTCCTAGGCACATTTCAACCACTAGCTTACCACGCTAACCACTCGGCCACTCCGAGTTTTTTTTTTTTTCTTTATTGCCGACTTGGACATTCAAAACAAGACCTTCAGCCACGCCGAGACCTCGAATTTTTGGAAACATTTCTGCATTTCATGTCATAACCCGCATTTATGAGGTTGGGATGTTTCGCAGTCTACACGCCCCCCATTGCTACCGCTCTAATAATTACAACTTCTTGGTCTGTCTGCTGTCTGCTCTCACGACTTGCAACTAATGTTCTGGGTGCCTATGCGCGCTATTTTGTGCACTGGAATCATTTTAACATGTAGAGTTTGACATCGCTGGCAAATTTACCAACGCCGGCTCTTTGGTGGTGCTCTGCTACCGTGGGCGTAATTTTCGCTGAACACGGAGCTTTAGTACAAACCTTCATGAAAAAAAGTGCGACCAAGCTTCAATACCGGCAAGAGCAGCAGCGATGACCCTATATACGCGATGCGCAAAACGCCGACAACGCCACCTATCGCCAAAGCCGCAAAGCGTAGGCGGGCTCGGTCGGGGCGCTGTTCGTGTCAGCGTCTATGCGCGCGCGTCGTGTTTTCGTCTTTGGTCGCGGTTTAACAGATATAACGCCGCTGTCAACCTTTAGCAATGTCCGGGAAGAATTGCTGCGTAGTTGGTTTTTCGAACGCACAATAAACCTTACCAGGAACTTGTTGGTATAAGTTTCAGTGATGCTTCACGAGAACGACCGGGGCCGTGAATCGCGGCTGTTCGAAGCAGAAAGCAATCAATCGCACCCAAATGACATTTGTTCAGGTTAATGTCATTTTTTCGACGCGCTGCTACACGACCAAAGCTAATGCCATTTCCAAATTATGGCAATTGTGATTGATATGCAAATATTGTAGTACCTTCAATATGTTGCGAAGGGGAAGGCGCTGTAAACGAAAGCAGCCTTTAAATTGACATTCATGTCTTGCATACCTTGTAACCAACCTTTTGATTAGGGCTATCAATTACGAAGTTAGCGGCTGTGTCGGCGGCGTTTGTTTACGAAAGGGTACGGAAGGTGCGCACGTCTGCGCTCGACAGTGAAACGCGTACGAGTTTCAACAACGTACACTTTCCGCACTAAAGCAAGTGTCAAGAGCAACACGTAAAATAGGGAGTATAGTGTACTGTCTGACGGCGATTTTATAGAAACTTCGAGTATCGCCCTACGGCGCAGCATACTACAACCCAGTTGACTCCCTTACGTTTTCGCCGAATCGTTCGCTCGGCGTATTAAGGCCCGTCAAAAATGCTCGAGCTTAGCCTCATCAAAAAAGAATATCGGAAATTCGTAACGCCTGCTACAACGGATGCCGCGAGCTTACTGCCCGCGAAGGCGGCCAACGACGGTGCTCTGGCCGTGTGCAAGGCCCTAGTCGTCGCTAGGCTAAACGCCTAAACGGTTTCGCATAAAAGCCGTAGCTGGACGTGCTTTGGAAATAGTAAATTTCCTATTCATAAACTGCCTTACTATCTGTTCAATTGTCTCACAAATTGTCTTACAGTACACGGAAGGTGTAACTTCGGCGACGCCTTAGCAGCTAGAGAACGAAACAAGGATGAGCTGCTAAAAGCAGAAATTTTGTATTGCTTTTGTCACTTCTTCCAAAATCTCGTTACAAAACAGCGCTCCTCAGTAACGATAATTTTTTAGATAACTTCCTCAAAATAAGCGCGTGATATTTAAGATGGACAGAGCATGCTTTTCTGAAGGTGGCGAAAGAAATCCGTCGTGTCGGCGACTTGGCGCCAACGGACCGTGGCAGCAGAAGCGACCTGTTCCGCCTGCGCTGAGTTGGCTACGGGTTGGCTGGCAGCGATGAGTGGCAGTTTTTTTTTTTTTTACGATGCTATTTGGCATATTTCACATAGATGACTAGCTGCAAACTTACAGGAGCACAGTAGTATTTAATGCAGGTGGCACTTTTGTAGTTTATTTTAGGTGTATCCTCTCACCGAGTGTCTGGTGTCGACATAACGCCTTTCCTCGTTGATCGCATTCGGATGAGTACCTCAAACTCGTATACCTAATGTCGTTTTCACCAAATGTCATTATATTTTCCCATGTAGTAGCAAACAAATATCATTTTGAACGAGCGTCATTCGATGGAAAATACATTAAATTTGCCGTGTAGCAGGGCTGAGTGACAACTATGTTTTCAGTGTTTTCTGCTTGTCATTGCCCCTTCCGTGAACACTTCTTGTTTAAACTTGGTCGCGTCCGCTAGCCGGAAAGATACAATACGCATTAGATTTGTGAATCGCTTAGCCAGACGATCTTTACCGTCCATTGACATCGCACAGCACGCGGTTGCATTTTGCGTTTCACCTCCACCTTAACGCGGGCATCACGGTCGACTTCGGTCCGAATAACTCGATCCTCCTCAGTAGCCTGAGCCACTTCGGCAGGTTATTGAACAGATATTTGCCGATGTGCGTTTTGAAACTTGCCATGCAATTACATTAAGACTAGAGCCAGTGTTCCTGTTGTCTGGCAAGATTACGAAAACGTAACATGTCGCTGCACTTGCTATTCAGACTAGGGGCTCTAGAGCTTGTTATAAAGCACCTTGTAATTCTGCAGTTGGGCGCGAGGGTGACACAAATGAAATGAAGATTATACTACAATAATAATATAGGATATAAAATTTAAATCTAATATGCTCTTGGCTAACCTGTGATGATGCAGCTTTTCAGATATTGCTTCTGCTGATATCTCAATCCCCCATGAAATTATCTACCCGCTCTGCCTTTTTGACGACGGAATACGTGCAATTCATGCCGTACAGGCAGTGGTAAAGCGCAAGCATGAAAAATCTGAACTCTTATTACAGGAGCCCAATATGCGCTATTTTTCTCATGCTCAGAATGCTGGTTTGCAAGCTCGCTGGCTTTTCCTGCGGTCGCACCGGTACGAAACCGCTCGCAGTTTCGACGACGCTGCCTAGTTTATTGTAGCAATATATTGCATATAAACGAAGTAAGCATGTACCATTAAGCAAAGAAAGAACATTGGTTCATAGGTCAAGGAATGGACGAATTATGAGCTCCACTTCGTACGCAACCTTGTTGAGGCTCGTCTGCAGCAGACACTGATGCATACGGAGGCGATGTAGTTCCAGACTGCCGTGATATCGAACACATGTACACTATTATAAAGTGCGATCCCCTCGCGCACACTGTCACCGCGGAAGTGCCCGCGCGAGAAGCGCACAAACGGCAGATCGTACGCGCGCACCACTTGCACGCTTGCCGCACGAGGCCCGCCTCGGGTTCCGACGGCCGCCGCTACGCGGCTTTCAGTGGCGCCCCTATAGGCGCTGCGCATGGCGTATTGCGTGTAACTGAACCTTATTTGTATGTAAACATTTCGGGAAGCGTTGCAATGACCGACGGCTCGGCTGCTTCATACGCAGAGTAAGAAGGAGCGCAAAAGCTTGAGAAACACGCCAAATATTATCATTACAAGCGCTGTATGTTGTTGTTTCTTCTCTCATGGGCCCATCGCTCGGTAAACTACTCTCTTCCTTGTTTTAGTTTTCCTTGCTGCTGTTTATACTGGGCCGTGGGGCAGGCTACGCCCGCCTGCGATTGAGCCCGCATTGAACATTTTGGCAGTAATCATTGTGCTAGAGTGCCATTAAGATCAGCTGTGAAGTTGGTTATGCATGGTAGTCCACATTATTCAATTCCAGCTTTAGTTGTGCGTTAATCATCAGTGTGTCATGAATTAGAGGCGCGGCGGTCGTGGTCTCTCTCGAAACGCTCTAAACGACCTATCGAAACATGGAAACTCTAGAAAAAAGATACTGCCTTTGTTTTGTTACAAATGCGCAACGACTTCGCAGCAAAAAGCGCTTTCTTGAACCATATTTTTATATGCGCCCCGATGGTCCTCTGCGAATACGCTGTTGCCCTGTTGGCCCCTGAGGGATGCTACTCCGGCTGACGCCGAAGGCCGCACCGGCTATACTGGGGCCACGACCTACTGTATAATGCCCCAGTCAGTCACGACCCAGTCACGACACCAGTCACGACCTACTGATTATACAGTAGGTCGTGACTGGGGCACTGGGACCAGTGCGGCCCTAGCGCACATACAGCGCTTCTCCCAGAGCATCGCGGATGCCAGCGACACACGCAGCGTCAAAAAGGTAATCCCAGCGTTTTTCTCCCATCGCACCAGTACAGGCAGTGTCTTCCCGTTACTGCTCCAGTGAATATCGCAGATCTCCAGCGTGCCCAGCAGATCCAGTGCAAAACCAGCGCGAAAATCTTACTGGTTTCGCACTGGAGACCCCGGGTTTTGCATTAGGGAAGGCGTGGTGATCGGTAATTACAGTGAAGGGTCGGCCAAACAAGTAGGGTCTGAATTTTCCAACGGACCAAACGAGAGCCAGGCACTCCCGTTCCGTAATAGAATAGTTCTGTTCCGCTGATGACGGGAGACGACTGGCGTAGGCAATCACGCAGTGTTGGCCGCGTTGTCGCTGTGCAAGAATGGCACCAATCCCGTGGCCACTGGCGTCGGTGCGAAGTTCCGTCGGGGGAGACGGGTTGAAATGGGCCAACACAGGAGGATTGGTGAGAACAGCGATGAGGGTGGAGAATGCGTTAGCCTGCTCTGGTCCCCATGAGAAAGGAACGCCTTTCTTCAGCAGATTGGTGAAAGGACGAGCAACAGCGGCAAAGTTTGGGACGAACCGGCGAAAATAAGAGCACTGTCCTATAACGTTGCGGACATCACGGAGTGAACGGGGAGATGCAAAAGCACTGACAGCGCGAACTTTGTCGGGATCGGGTTGCACGCCGGTGGCATTCACCAAATGGCCAAGCACTTTAAGTTCGCGGCGACCAAACCTGCACTTCTTTGAATTCAGTTGAAGTCCGGCACGATGTAAGAGTGCCAAGATGGAAGAAAGGCGAAAAAGATGGCTTTCGAACGCGGGCGAGCAGACAATCACGTCATCCAAGTAACCTAGACAAATCGTCCATTTGAAGCCGCGGAGTAAGGAGTCCATCATTCGTTCAAACGTAGCAGGGGCGTTGCAGAGACCAAAAAGCATAACCTTAAATTGGTAAAGTCCATCGGGTGTGACAAAAGCTGCCTTCTCGTGGTCTTGTTCGTCAACAGAGATCTGCCAGTAGCCGCTACGAAGGTCGATGGAGGAAAAGTAGCGGGCTCCATGTAAACAGTCCAAGGCATCGTCTATTCGCGGCAGCGGGTAAACATCTTTCCTTGCAATCTTGTTCAGATGCCGATAGTCGACGCAAAAACGCTAACTGTTGTCTTTCATTCTAACGAGCACGACAGGAGATGCCCAGGGGCTGTTAGAAGGTTCGATGATATCGTTGCCCAACATCTTGTCGACCTCCTGCTGGATGACTTGGCGCTCAGAAAGGGACACACGATAAGGCCTTCGATGTACAGGTTTTGCATCGTCGGTGTCAATGCGGTGAGTCACAAGTGATGTTTGGCCCAGAGAACCGGCAGCAAAGTCAAAAATGTCGGAGAAGGATAACAAAAGGTTGTGCAGGCCCTGAGCATGTTCGGGGCTGATATCAGAGGCAATCATTGCGGAAATAGGGTCGGTAATTGTGGTGGGGAATACGGGTGTTGGAAGGATGCTTGAATGCGGGCCAGGAGTGAGTGCACAAATGGTGCAGTCTGGTAGCAAGGGATATTCCTTCGGGGAGAACTTGGGGTGACAGACTGAAGTTGAGGATAGGAAGGTAGGTGCTGTTCTGTGTAACGCGTACGATGAGATGAGGAAGAACGACGTTGTTGTCAAGAAAGACCTCGGTGATAGGGCAAGCAACATAGTCACCGTCAGGCACAGGCGGGAAAAGTGACAGAGGTTGGTAAACAGCAGAGTCAGGAAGCAGGCGAGCGAACTCGATGGAGCGAAGGCGGGGTGTAGATGGAGGATGTTCTGAGCAGACAGGTAGGTCCAAACGAAGGCCGCTGGAGCAGTCGATAAGGGCAGAGTGGGCCGTTAAAAAGTCAAGGCCGAGGATCACATTGTGAGGGCACTGGTTGAGGACGGTGAACAAAACAGGGATGGGATGACTGGCAAGGGTGACTCGGGCAGTGCAGAGCCCAGTGACGGCAGCAGTACTGCCATCGGCAACACGAACGGTGGGCAAAGCGGCGCAGGTCTGTACTTTCTTGAGGTGGCGGCAAAACGATGAGCTCATGATCGAGACTTGGGCACCAGTGACAATGAGGGCAGAGACGGGAACACCATCCGCATACAGGAAGAGGAGGTTACAGGGCGAAGAAATGGACAGTAGATGATTTCTAAGTCGGGGTACCAATGCAACGTCACCACCGGGAGCTGCATTGGCTAGTTTCCCGTGAAGCGGCCGGCAGAGGACGGCAAGGAACTGCGGCTAGGAAGGGGTGAACGTGAACGGCGGGCTGGCGGGGAAGGAGAGCGACTGGACCCAGAAGGAGGCGGAGTGATATCGGTGCGGGGCGGCTCATAACGAGGCGTGAAACGGCGTTAACCGTACTCGAAGTAGCGGTCAACGTAAGAAAAACGTCGAGGTGGTGATGTCCAGCGGCTGCGGCAGTGGCGAGAGATGTGGCCAATACGCGAGCACGTGAAACAGATCGGCCGGTCGTCAGGAGTGCGCCACTCATCAGATTGCGGTATCGGTAGCGTGGCGTGTAGGTGTTGCGGAGCGTAGCGGTGGCGACCATGGTAGGGACGGGGCTCGAACTGTGGTGTTCCATGGTGTGGCTATGGGGGCGCCCCAGTTGCCAACCTCTTGACGAACGACGGCTTGATTGACGGATATCGTCGCTAGGTTGCTGTCCAAGGAGGGCGTGTTGGATGCAGCAGGAGCGAGCGCTTCCAGTTCATGGCGCACGATGCGGGTCACATTTTCAGTGTTGGAAGGTTGCCTTAGGGTCGGCAGATCCTCGCACGTGGAGCTAGGGGCAGTGTTGGGTGCCGATCGAAGCGCTGTACAACGCATCTGTGTTTGGCCTGCTCGAAATATCGACAAACCTGCAGAACGGAGTCAACCGTAGAACAGTCCCGACAGAGTAGAAGATTGAAGGCATTGTCGGCTATGCCTTTGAGGATCTGTCCCACCTTATCAGGTTCTGTCATGTCTTTATCAACTTTTCGGCAGAGGGCCAGAACGTCTTGTATATACGTAATATAAGGCTTGGTAGATGGCTGGGCACGTGTGGTGAGGTCCCTCTTGGCGGCGAGTTAACGGCCAATAGGTTTTCCGAACAGGTCACGGAGTTTTTGTTTGCAAACATCCCAGGAGGGTAGATCTGCTTCATGTGTTTCGAACCACACGCGTGTCGTGCCAGTAAGGTAGAAGATGACATTGGCCAGCATCAGCGTGGCGTCCCACCTGTTGTGCTGGCTAACACGCTCATAAAGCGAAAGCCAGTCCTCGACCTCATCTGTACCGCAGAGTGGGCCAGGGTTACGGGGGTGGGCTACGAAAGACAGATGGAGTTGCGGAGGTAGCTGGAGCCGCGTCGGTTGTCATCGTGACGGTTCCGAGGTGACGGCCACTGCAGAGATGCAACGTCAGATTGTGTCGAACCCGCGACCTCAACCAGGATGTTACGGGGATGTACTTAATGTAACGGCACTGCGATGGGCTGAACTCGACGCTAAGACTTCAGTAGCCGTGCAGTATCCACTCTAACAGCGTCGTCCTCTTTCTCAATGCTTCGTCGTGCTCGCGTTCCTCGGTCGTCGTCTTTTTCAGTGAGCACGTCACTTTGGTCCCGCGTTTCCCGGTAACAATATCCTCAGAGAGCATGACTTTTTTTGGGCTTCTGTATAGAAGCCCGAAATTGATGTGCTCATGCTGCATTATTTAAGCACACAATCAGAAGAACTATTATTCGCATGTTATGAGAGTGTGCTTGTTTTAGCAACAAGCGCTCCCGCATATAAAGAGTGACATGTCGAATGTTTCCTTCCGCCGTGTGCGCTGCGAAAAAGTTGGCTGTGGTTTAGCTCTGCTTAAACGGGTTCAACTGCGTTAGCAATGGTTGCGTTTATGGTTCAGCATGTAGCGTACCTCAAGGTGTACCTTGTGATGTTTAGCTATGGCTAAAGACATAGCACAGAAATGATTGACTAATCTTCACTGAACGTCGTGCCCGTGTCCCTGTCTATGGTCCCCTGGCAGGAGCTGCCAACATGGATCTCTCATTTCACATGGGACGGTTATGTCAGAATCAGCCTGCCAGGGTCCTGGCATTCACGTAACCCCTTTAGGCCACTAAGCCACATTCATACGGCTTGGTTAATGCCGTATTCCGCTCGGCTGCGGCGCAAGGTCAACAGTGGCCCTTCCCGGGACTACGCGACGGCTGAAACCTGGCGCAGTATTGCTAACGGAATAAAAGAGGAGGGGTTATAGCGTTGTCTTACCGATTGCTGAGTTACGCCTTTCGCTCTTTCGGTCCAAGAACTATGAAAGCCCAAGCGACCATAAGCTAACGTGAGAGCACACTATAAGGTAAAGGCACCAAAACAACACGCACAAACACAAGAAAAGAAGAATGGGACAGACAGGCGCTCTGTCCCGTTCTTCTTTTCTTGTGTGTGTGCGTGCTGTTTTGGCGCCTTTAACTTATAATGAATAGACACCAACTAGTCCAACAAGAAGTTCTCTTTAGCGAGAGCACGCCTTGCGACATTAGAGGAGCAACAGATCTTTTTAACGAACCGGTTCCTCTGGGGATGCTGCATATGCGCCTGTCAGTCAAACTTAATTATTTTTGATAGGTAAAGCCTTTTTGCAAAACTATGTTAAGTCTGGGCATGGCCAGCGCACGAAAGTATGGAGCGCAGCAGCCGCTTCAATCCTCTAATCGTAAAGCCCAACGCGATTCGAATGCGCTTCAGCGAACCGAAAAAGAACCTTCCTGTCGTCGCCGTCTTCGTCTAGCCGCCTCCACAACGGCACGCGCACGCCTGCGACCGACTCTGAGCCTAACCTTGCGTTTTCAAGTCGAAAGCCTTACTAGGATCATCGAACGTAATCCCGTGCGCTAGAGTTGTGCGCGAGATTTGTGCACAAGATCTGTGCGCGGCATGTCATATTCCGCGAGATTCCGCGACATGTGTTCTTGTATAGCGTTCCTGCCATCTGCAATCCCTCAATTTAACGAGCGCCAAGAAACGCCACGCCACAGGAACGATAGTGAAAGGTCCAGTCTCACACTTACCGGAGAACGTCTGACAGATATAACGCGCCTTTAATTTCCTGTACACCAATTACAATTATGCGTGGCACTGCAACGAACGCTGATAAAAGTAAGAGGCAAATGATAGGAGAGGATGTGTAGGATTTCGCCATTTTCCTCTTAAAAAACATCTAAGCGGCCGTCTCAATTTGTGAAGCTTATCCAGCAAATGACTCGCGAGTGCTTGGACTTTACTGAAAGATCATGGAAAAAAGTTTAAAGGGGCGACGGCAACGTCGTTCTATATGCACCTAAAAATATAAATGCCGATATCTAGACAAAGTTTCTTGCAATATAGTTCGTTACATTCCTGACTGACTGACTGACTGGCAGCCCTTTCCCACAAAGATGTTAATTACCTAGGCATTGCGAGCAGGCATTTTGAACGTGTTTGATACCTTTAATTTTCAATAATTCCTCACAATTTGCCGCCTGTCTTTGTAATCCAACATGTACGACTTGACTGTGTGTTTCGCCACCTTATGGAGTAGATGAAACACGCTTTTTGTCGAGTTATTTAGGTCCGAAAAAAAAAACGGCACTTAACAGCACAATATTGCGTCCGTACACCATTTGCATTTCTTAAGCCAAATACCACTAACTATGCGCCTCCCTTTCACTTCCTCGATATTAGTAATTATTTTCTGGCAAGAATTTGTGCATTTAGCCAATTCCTCTCGTCTTGAGTGAGTATACATATAGTGGAGGCTTAAAATAAGAAGGAAAAAGCCTTTGCCAGTGCCACGTGCGTAACAGGCCGTCTCGTTTAAAGTTCCTAGGGCCGTTGTGCGGAAGGCGCAAAGGGAAATTCGAAGGCAGCGGCTGAGTTTTATTCGTAATAGCAATGCTCTACAGCCACCGTAAATTCACGCGAACCGCACCGACACAGGCGCGTTGCCCCCTATTAAATTTATCTGCGTTAACAAAAAACTGACGTTTTCCTCGCGGCACGTCACTACACCGTTTTTGTTTTAACCGCTTGTTTTTCTACACAAGACGACTTTGAATTATAATTTTTTAGTTTCCTCGTGTTTCTTCTATAGGAGAGGTTACAGACGCTTGCTTTGATCCAGACACACAATACCGGAAATGAAAAAGGCTAGACTCCCTCGTATCGGGACTGCGGAAATAATCGACGTTTTCGCATAAAAGAAGCGGAGACGTGGCGTGAATATGGTATGATAAATTAAAGGCAACGGCAATTGCTCATGACCATTTAGGAGCTACCCCGCACTGACAAGGAGGGCTCACTTCAGGCAACCGTTCTATTTGCTTGTAGCGGCATGGCCGCTGAAAACAATAATCTGGAATTCTTGACACTCTATTCAGTCCGATCGCATCCTTTCCAGAGCAGGCGGCCGGAGTTGCTGGAACACAACGAGGCAAAGAAGATACATCACCCGGAAGCTTAAGAGCTTAGCATGCATTGCGGCTCACGCAGCATGCACACAGAGCTCAATGGGCAATCAAGCTGGATGTTAATTTATTCACTTGCTTTGCTGCCCCCGGCGGACAAAAAAATAGCAGGCAATTAAGATAATCGGCAATGCGAAATTTGAATACTGCTCTCCAGAGAGAGAGATTTAAATAAGAACTGCGGAATTTGTTTTTCTCAGGCATTTCAGTTTTGCGATATGCTGAGGAAAAAATTTGAGATGAATGTATATAGGTTCATTTCACATGACGTCATTGCACCACATGACGTCATCGCACGAGCGCCGTCCGCCATTTTTTTTGGTCACGGGCGCGACGCTGCCCGGTCGTTGCATACCAAAGTTGACGTGTGGTGGAGTCACATGACGGACAACATCGTGAAGCACTATCGCGATCTGGCTTTGCGTGACTATAGTGAGCTAGAATACTGTAGAACACTGCAGACGTGACACTTAAGGGAGCGATTTCCACCGCTTTGCTTCCGTCCGCGAGTAGCGTTTTCGCAATTCGGATTCATGCACGAACGGCACTTTCCTTTTGCTTTTATTTTTTGTAGCGGAAAGCGTTCTAGCCAGACCCTGGTGCCCAAGCATGTACAACGTGGCAAATATTCTACTAAAATTCCGGAAGAAAGCAAGCTTTGAGATATTGACTTGTACAGCCGCAAAGCAGGCACAAACGTGCGTCGGACTGTCCTGTATCCTGATCATCTTAGCCCTACGCTTATGCGCGTAGTGGTATGTCTGGTCAGCGCCTGGTCTGGTACCCAAAGTCACAGGGAAAAGCTAGCAAGAGCTAATTAGTAACGTGCAAGGGCTTGAAGGTATTCCTCAATTATTTCTAGCGCTTTAGCGAGCTTGCAGTTACGCTGTATACACGTACCGGGAGCAGAAGGGCAGCAGTCCGAAAGGTTCTCCTCCGAGGGTTGAAAGTAGCATGTTTATGAAGTTGTCATTGAGTAAGCACGATCACTTGCACATACACAACCGCGTTTATGTCACATAGAGCGGGGCAGTCAGCACGGCAATGGTTTAGCAAAACGACGCAGCAGACGCAACACTGCAAGGCCCACGCCAAAGCAGGCGTTACCCCAAGACGTTAAAAGCTGTGCTGCTCTCGGAGTTTTTACACCTGCAGGCCCTATAGCCGCATTCGTAAACAGCGCAATTGACCATTATTGTAGCAAATTACAGAGTTCACAGCACCTTTGATCTTCCGAACTGCCCGAACAAAACCTCAACAGACGACAACGATGACCAAGGACACGGTGGACCGGAAGTGAAAAGGTTTCATTTTTCCCGTCGTCCCCGCGCGGCAGCCGACAGTGAATAGAACCTATATGTAGGAGGAAATTAGCGTTCACGTTCAGGAAACTATTGATGCCTCAAGTGGCACTTCTTTTCGACTCCTTGATGTTTAAACGAGACTGCGATATAAGGAAAGGCAGGAGGTGTTTTCCAGGTGCTGGAGAAACACCTAGCTCTGAAAGTTGAGGTCCACGCACCAGTTACGTGAGGTTGGCACAACAGGTGCAGGAGTGACGGGGGAGATGAAGGGGCCATTTCTGTGCAATACTGATATGGAGTAGTTTGACATTACGTATACGTTCTAGTCACCCACTGACAGGACAAGTGTGGGCTTAAGACGAAGCGCAGAAATTTATTGCGATGTCACAGGTGAGGGCTTTAGGAGATGAGCCTAACGTTTTGATAGGCTTGGGTTTTGTGAGAACACTTCTGACCGTGCTAGGAGGCGAAGAAAGAGCTCATCCCGATCCGAAGCCTCCCTCGAGGCCGGAAGCCACGTTCTCTCACTCACCATGGGCAAGACAGGGACCATAATTTGGCAGTGGAACTGCAGGGGCTTCAAAAAGAAAAAAGCATTGCTGCAACAGCACATTCTAAATCAAGGAGAGCCTCCGCTTGCTGTGGCGTTACAAGAAACAGGAAAACCCCCAGTCAAAATTTCAGGGTATCGCACATTGGACAGCGGAAGAGGGGACAAATCTAGATTAGCCACCCTAGTCAAGAATAACAGTGCGGCAATTGAACATGACGCAAGTACGGATGAAGTGGAGGCCGTACTCGTAGAAATTCTCACCGGCAAAAAGAATAGGGGAAGCATATTCGTCCTGAACGCTTATAGCCCCCGTCGTCTCAAAAAGGCACAGTTTGAGGCGACATTTAAGAAAGCGTTGAGGACAGCAAAATCATGCCCTCTGCTCATAGTGGGGGATTTTAACGCAAATCATCACGAATGGGGCTACTCCAAAATCGATAGGAAAGGTAGAATGCTGTGGGAAGCGATTCAGAAGACAGGACTCTCGCTATTCACGGCTCCGAACGAGCCAACCAGAACGGGCAACAGCATCTGCTGTGACACATATCCGGACCTAACACTAGGACACAGGACGGGCAAAACGTCGTGGAAGAACACGGGCGAAAATCTTGGCAGCGATCACTTTACAATCGAAATCCAAATTGATAGGAAACTAGGGGTGCCCATACATAATTCAAAACAGGCCACCGCAACTGACTGGGACAAATTCAGGGATATCAGATCAACACCAGACTTAGGCGAAATCGGAAACATAATAGAGTGGACGTCAACCGTTGTCTCACACGTAAAACAGGCCACCGAAACAATAGAGGGAGATGACCTCCCATTCCGATTAGACAACAAACTTAGAAATATGTGGAACCGAAAAACAATTCTCGAGAATAAGCTAAAGCGCCAGAAATGGAACAGGAAGCTCAGGAAGAAAATAGCCGAGCACAATAGAGAAATAGAGAGCTACGCATTCAAACTAGAAGAGAAAAGGTGGGATCAAAAATGCGACGAGCTAGAGAAGACTATGAGCCATCCCAACACGTGGCGGATGCTGCGTCACCTCATAGACCCCACCAACACCAAAACCCACGCCAACATTGAGCAAATCAAGGCCAGATACAAATTTTACGGAACCGATGAAACTGAAACACATATATATAGGCCCCGCATTCCCGGCAGTGGATAAAGAATATCAGGGGGCGGAGAATCCGCTACTGGACGAACCCATTTTAGTAGCAGAGGTCAGAGCCGCGCTCTTTGACCTCAAAAGAAACACAACACCTGGGCCAGACAAGATAACCTACGGCATGCTTAGGAACTTAGACAACTCTATAGTTCACCTTACAGCATATTTTAACAATGTTTGGGAATCCGGGGACGTCCCTAAACACTGGAAACATGCCAACATAATTTTGATCCATAAGAAGGCCAAAATCCCGGGTATAGAAAATCTCAGGCCAATTTCACTGACCCCGTGTCTAGGCAAATTAATGGAGACGGTAATTCAGACGCGACTAACTCGATTCGCGGAAGAAAACAGCATCTGGCCCCACGAGATGGTAGGTTTCAGACCACACCTTAGCGCTCAAGATACCATGCTAAGGCTCAAACATCATATAATAGACAAACAAAAGACCAAAGATACAAGAGCAATATTGGGCATAGACGTAACCAAAGCGTTTGATAATGTCAGCCACTCGGCAATCCTTGACGGCCTGTCAGATATTAGCGTAGGGAAGAGGACCTTTGATTACGTCAAATCATTTTTCAAAGACAGAACAGCAACTCTGCATATGCAGAGCCACAGCTCGAAAGAGATTAAATTAGGAAACAGGGGCACCCCACAAGGGGCCATCTTATCCCCCTTCCTATTTATTCTAGTTATGAAAGACCTCCCGCGCAAACTAGGGAGCATCAAAGGGCTAAAAACGAGTGTCTACGCAGACGACGTCAACGTTTGGCTCAATGAGGGCAGCGATGCGTCTATCGACAAAAGGCTCCAGCGGGCAGCCGACATCATAGACCTCCATGCCAAAAATAAGGGGCTGAGCTGCTCCCCGACGAAGTCGGAACTACTAATCATCAGGCCTCGGACGAGGACAGCCAACGCATCTCCTCCCAGAATCTCGATTCAATTGAACGGGAAAGAAATTGTGCAAGTAGATGAGATCCGAATTCTAGGCATGCTCATAAGCAAAACAGGAAACAATCCCATGACTATAGCTAAGCTAGACGCGCATGCAAACCAAGTGGTAGGCACCATTAGAAGAATCTCGGCCAGAGGTAGAGGGCTAAAGGAGAAGAACAAGTTGAGGCTCGTCCAGGCCTTTATCTTGAGTCGTATCTGCTACTCAACCCCATTCCTTAACATCAAAAAAGCAGACAAAAACAAGTTAGACGCCATAATAAGGAAATGCACGAAACGAGCACTGGGACTCCCAATCTCGACCTCAACCCTGGCACTAGAAGGAATGGGGGTGGATAACACATGGGGAGACTTAGCGGAAGCAACGAGAACGGCGCAACTCGAACGCCTAAGTCTAACTGAGACAGGGCAGCAAATTCTAAGCTGGGTAGGACTACAAGGGAACAGAGGTACTAAACACCAGACGTTCCACATTGAGCCCAAAATTAGGAAAGCCCTCACGATCTCACCGATACCCAAGAACATGCACCCACAACACGATCAGGAAAGACGCCAGCACAGAGTCAAACACTTGGTAACAAAACTAAGCAGAATGCCACCCGAGAAGGTTGCCTACACAGACGCCGCTTTTGACGATGACGGGAACTCTGTCTCGGTGGTAGTCGACGGGTCCGGTATAGAGCAAGGCAAGATATATACAAGCGGAGTAGACGCCACGGCAGCGGAGGAAGCGGCGATCGCCCTAGCGTGCGTTGGTACGAACGCGAAGGTGATCATCAGTGACAGCAAATCAGCAATAAGGAATTTCTGCAAAGGCAAAATACCACACTACGCGTTGAACATATTATCGAAAAGCAACATAGACAGAGGGATCACCCTAACCTGGGCCCCCGCTCACACCAACATACCAGGAAACGAAGCGGCCAACGCCCTTGCCGGAGCGCTCATTATCCGGGGGGGACGCCGGCCTCAACCTAATTTTAAGGTCGAGACGCTCGCGACCTACAACGAAGTCATTGAGCACTACAAGTTAGGACGGCGGAAATATCCACCCCAGATAGGTCCCTCACATCCACAGAGGCAGTCACCTGGCGCCCCCTGCAAGCCAAGAACCACATGTCTCCCATATGGAGATACCTCAGGGAAACTGAAAATCCGGAGGACCAATTCTGCAAATTCTGTGATGATATAGGAACTTTAAAACATACCCTCTGGGAGTGCAGCCACTCCCCGGGCTACAATTTATTCAAGGACGCACAAGCATGGGAGACCGCGCTTCATAGCGAAGACCCGGCGACGCAAGCCAACATTGTCCGTCTAGCAACCGAAGCGGCGAACCGCTTTGTCTACTAACCCCTGCCTCTTATGTGACATCGGGCTCCCTGGACGCCTGCGAGCGGTACCGGAACTCCGGTGTCACCTCTTCAAGACAATAAAAGTTTTCACCACCAGCACAGTAAGAACGCACAACCAGAAACGCGGCGACAATGGAAGAAAAGCCCGAATGGCGTCCCGTTCCGTGCTTGCAACCTACATGAGCTGCAATCTCCCACAGATATAGTTGAGGCATGCCCGTGATTGTCGGCACATAACGACCATTCCTACTCCCGCACTCTTCTTGTGTTCCATGTTCCACCTCACACTGCCAGCTTACCTCCGCCATCACAACTCTCTCCACACTCTGCAGCCGCATTCCTCTCGACCATCACTCATTCTCGCACACGTGTGCTGTCATTAGTCTTCTCGCCCACATTTCCCTGATTTTACGGCAGACACCCTCCTGCTTCTCCTCGTAGCACCTTCATAAGGCTGCACGTTATTCGGCACTCGCTATGACCTCCTGCTTCCTCTGTAGCCACGGGTTTTTGCCGTGGTAACCACGTTTCGGGCGCGCATTCCTCCGCTCTAGTCCTAAACCCCAGAAGACACTGAGCCACCTGTCACCTCAGCCTGTCTCCCTTGGCCCTTTATGTGACTGGAAGTACCGTCACTGCCTTCTGCCCCTTGCTAGCGGTGGCAGCTGGCTGCTGCCACGGCTGAAAGGTGGCGTATTACGAAGGCGCCTACAACGCCTAATCCTCGAAACATCGCATAAAATCTGCGTTCTGGAACAAGAATGCGTGCAAGCGGAAGAGCAATTTATTATTGGCGAACTCGATTTTTCTTTGCTGTGTAAGCTTACAGTAAGGACCGATGCGGTTGAAGTGCAATAATCCACGTGACCTGCATGCTTGCACTCGTGCACTGCAATCGTGAAATCGTCGAATGGCGATCTGGGTGCATCATGTTACTAACGTTTTTTTGGGGGAGAGGACCTCACGTACGGGTGTTGTTCGTGCTATTAAGTTAGATTTTGACCTTCTCGTCTATTTTCCTTGTACCCAGCTTTATTCTGCAAATCAAGGACTGTCCTTCTACCCATACTGATGTGATTCAAGGGACGTTATAGAGTTTATTGCCCAGGAAAGACGACTCACGGAGCATGCCGCACAACTTTCAATTCCAAAAATGCTCCCTGGGCCAACCGAAAGGTTTACATTCATTTCTCAACCTCTCATGGGTGTCGGGAGATGGGCGTATCAGCAACAGATCTGACGCAAACATACAAGGCAACCGCAGCTGAAAAATTTAGTGGCCTGAGATTCGTTTTTAGAAATTTTGGATACAGTCAATTATTTTTCAAAGAACGCACATATTATCTCTGATTTGTTACGGTAACACTTTCAAGGTGTTTATTGTACACATGGGACCTTTGCCACTGTTACTCTGTCCTCATCCTGATGTCTGGCTTCTGAGCAAAGTTGATGTAATGAGAGACAGAAAACGATAGTTCTGTCTCTCTCTATCTAACAAACAGCATCTGTACTGAAACAGGTCCTGTGTTATAGTGCCAAGATAAGTTGACACTCACAGTCGGAGTTTTCTCGCATACAAAGGTAGTTGGAGATGTGGAGGAAGCCGGCTCACCCATTGCGTTTTGGGTGGTTTCGGGAAGGCATTTTGGATGACTGAAAAAAGGCATTTGGAAATATTGTCGTGATCTTTACGAATGAGAACGCAGAGCACGCGGCAGATAACCTCGTCCAGAACCAGCGGCTAAACACCACGGCGGCGATAGGAAATGGAAGAGAGGGACGGCGCTGCTCTGCTTGACTCACCCCGTGCAATACGAGCAACGTTTGCATCAGCAACTGAAAATCCGAGCGATGTCTGGCTACCGACAATTTATACCACCGCTCGATTCGCGAGACATCAGGGCAATGGGTGGTTGCGAAGAAACGAAGCAACTTTATGCCACTCTTTTTAATAAGAAAGAAATAAAGAAACGAACATAGACTGCAACGAATAGGGCAAAGCTTTGGGTGGTTTTTAAATGACTTAATATCTTACACCTGGTGCTGTGCAAGCACCCTGCTACATCTAGCAGTCGTCTTTGGAAAGGTACATCAGGCACCATTAAAGGAGAAGTGTGCTAAATTTTCTTTAGAACACTTCTCCGGGGCGACTGCAAGCGTAGCACCGTAAAAGACACCTTCAGAGCACCAGACGAAAGATTTTAAAATAAAGAAAACCTCCTAAACCTCTTCCGTATTCGTTCTAATCTATCTTCATGATTTTTTCGCTATCATCTATTCACTGATTTTGCGTGAAGCGAGGGGCGATATCAGTTGCCGGAAGCATCACGCCGCACTGAATCTATAGCGCGAATTTTTAGATCCAAAAGGTGCTCGTAGTGCACATGGCGCGGCCAGCAGAAGTAACAGCACCACCCTCTCCATTTAGTTTCCGAAACATACTCGGAGTGTCTCAATATTATTAAAGACCTGTACTAGCCTGATCTTTTTCATCCATTCATGCTGCAGCTGTTCGTGCCATTTGTGATGCTAATAACTCGGACATTTTAATTGCTTGATCTGGACAGATACCATGGGTAGGGTGCTGATTTGTGATAAATCATTTTCACAAGTTATATTAGGTGCCACCATGAGTAAATACTTTGGACGTCATTACACAACGTAGCTTATAACGCTTGGTCAGAACATGCGCTGTGATTTATGATGCTGTCATGCAAGCTGTCATGCAAACGTTTAAGAACACTGGTACCACTTTTTTAAGGCCCATTGCTGCCCTTAAGATACAATGAAAATGATAGAGTGGCTGAAGTCCTCCCTACGTTTGTAAGAAAGAAATATTCGACTACCCATTTGTTATAGGCGGTTGCAGTCGTTTCCTTTTGGAACGATGTTGTTCAATAACGATTCAACAATTTCTAAAAAAAACAAAATCTCGAGCCCCTCCATACGTATCGACAAATACCATCACTAATCATTCACTCTTTGTCGAGTAGACTGACCGTCACCATCACCAGCAGTCCAACATCGTACTCGACTCGATTAGGACCTATCCCGCACTTCTCTAATTATCTCGTGCTAGCTGCAGCCGACTCATTCCTGCAAAATTTCTATCATATGTCCAGCGTACATCTGCTGTCTCCTGCCTCACTTGCCTTCGCTAGGAATCTGGTTCGTTACCCTTAATAATAAACCCTCAGTTCGACTTCACAATAAATATTCTGCAAATGCCTTCTTTTTCTTGATGCAAGCAAGAATTTCCTCACCTGCGCATTTGTTTCCCAAGCCAATCTGCCATGCTCGCGTCTGCCAACGTGACATCTAACATATATCGTATGTAGAAACCCAAACTAAATCACTTATGCTTTGACAAAAAGAAGCAAAACTGAGGGACTCCAAAGTGCAGAATAGGGTTGGTAATGCGTTTGCATAGTTCTCTTTTGCCTCCGTATTTCCACGTCGGCTTGACGTTTCACTCATTTCTCTTCGCATCTTTCAGTCTCTTTCGACGTGGGCTTCCCGACTAATCCAGTTCAATTGTTCCTCATTCGCTCTCAATTCAACGCCAGCCTATCACCGCCTGGATTCATCTTCCTAGTAAGGTATACATCCGGCGTGAACGACGCTCTTTCTAAGCAGCAACAGTGCACGCATTGAGCCTTCCTCACATTCTGCTTATATCAGCTTACTTTGAATAGGCAGAGACAGTTTAGCCCCACTTAGATACAAGCAAGCCCGACCAACAAATGTAAATCCCTCAGAATATGTCACAAGTAACCTATTAGGTAGCTGCGCATGAGGAGCCCGGTGCGCAAAATTTTGGGAGTGGATGCCGCGGTCCGTGGAACAGTTTGCCCTGTTTTCCTCAATGCAGAACGGTTGTTGCATGGTTTGCTACGATGTTGGATCGAGGGCGAGCAGCATGCGTATACTCTCCTTTGAAAATTGTACTCGTCGATTGGCATGCAGGGCCCGATTGCAATTGGCTCTAGGTAGTTTTTTGAATGCATAGTCGTGAATTCGCGCATTTTATCCTGAATGAACGAGCACTTCGTTTGTTCTGTTGTCCTTCAGAAAGAATCACCCCGAATAATGCGAATTTGCGCTCAAAGCTCCGCTTAATATTCAATTGCTCGCAGGCCTGCAGAGTATACGGAGGGAGGAAGAGAAGCAGGCGGCAGTGCGCACGCCCTGTCTTGGCAGTGTCGACCGACAACGCCTGAGCGCCTAGCTATGACTCTGACCTTAGTACTGGCAACCGCCGTCGCAGCCACCGCAACCGCAGCTACCAAAACGCGATACCTACGTTTAAGACAAGGTAGACACTGATCCAGTGAAATTGACGATGGGTTCTTTTGAAATCAGGTCGTTGTCCAAGGTCTGACACTACGCCCCATCTATGTGGATTAATCTTTGCGCAGGATTGGCAAAGCGGAGACGAGGTGCGAAACGCTGGCGCCCCTGCCGCGCACATTGACAGCCACAGTTGAGCCCAGTAGTCGATTAATTAGCTACCGCACCCCAGCCTCGATGAACACAACGAGCATACCGGGGAAACTTCGACTCCGTAGACATGTGACACCGCGGCATCTTTTGTGGCTCATACGGCGCGAAAGGTCGAGACGTAACACTCTCCAGTCTGAATCAGCGGCATCCATTCACGTGCAGCGACGCTAAGACGTGCGTTTTCGCATTTCGTCCGAATGAAAGCTCAGTGAGATTCCATCAGCGACCTTCGGATGAGGAGCTTCTGCAACATGATGGAAACGAAGAATCAAAATGAGACTCAAAGATGCGGGCAGCACACGTGCACGGATGTGGGAAATAAATCGATCCAAGCATAGACGCGACCGTATTAGCGCGGCAGATGCGTTCGAAGGTTGGGTTTTCATTTTCGCTTTATATATCGCGTGATTATTCACCCTCGACAAGAACAAAATGGTGGGGGATAAGTATGCATGCAACCTACTGCCATACGAGCGAAATTATTTAGCACCCTTTAAGAACGTCGTGCGCGGTTTGAGGGTTTGAATTTGGGGATGCTCAAGCTTCGGTTTAAGAGTAGACACCATAGCGCCTTTACCACCACTTTCATTCGGCGATTTTAATTGCATATTGCGTAATTTGGTAATTTAATTGCATATTGTCACGTACACGGGGACTAAGGATACCAATGATAGCAGGGGGTTGCCCAGACACAACAACACAGCAGAGACGCAAACGTGCAAGCGACACTTTGTCGTCCTTTTCAACTTCGTCCTCCTTTCACACCTCAGTCATGCGCCACCTGGCAACGCTAAGTGGCATTACCCCCTCCTTCCGAAAAAAAAATGAGAAGGACCGGTAAAAACGGTGTGAAATGCAAGAGAGTGGCCACAGCGGGGGGCCATACGCTATCGGTGGTAGTACGGCTTCAGTCGCACAATGTGCACAATGTCCGAGCTGTGCTTTCGACGTTTTGGTTGTGTGGCACCGTCTGGGATAACTTCATAACTGAGGTCACTCACACGGCGCAACACTTTGTATGGCCCGAAATAGCGGGAAAGGAGTTTCTCTAACAAGCCTGGACGGCGAACTGGTGTCCATACCCAGACTTGGTCTCTAGGCTTGTAGTCAACCTGGCGGTGCCGGAGGTTGTAACGGTGCGCGTCGGTGGTCTGCGCGCTGCCCATTGTGCACACGGGCGAGCTGGCGGGCTTCCTCAGCGCGGATGGCATATTTCTGGGCATCTGAGGGTAGCTGGTCATCATCTGGGCACGGGAGCATGGAATCGAGCATGCTCTGAACTTCGCGTCCGTAAACAAGTCGAAATGGTGTGAAGCGTGTTGTCTCTTGTAAGGCTGTATTATACGCAAATGTGACGTACGGCAGCACCTCGTCCCAGGTATTGTGCTGCACATCGACGTACATTGCCAACATATCCGCAATCGTCTTATTCAATCTTTCTGTAAGGCCATTGCTTTGTGGATGGTACGCTGTGGTCTTGCGATGGGTCGTGCAACTCAGCTCAAATATGCGGTCGATCAGCTGTGAAGTGAAAGCTGTCCCTCTGTCAGTAATGACGTAGGAAGGTGCGCCATGCCGCAAGACTATGTTGTGCATTAAAAACTCTGCTACTTCGGAAGCTGTGGCATGAGGGATTGCCTTTGTCTCAGCGTATCGAGTCAGGTAGTCAGTAGCGACTACTATCCATTTGTTTCCTGCCTGCGACAAAGGGAAAGGACCAAGGAGATCCATTCCAATTTGATCGCACAGAATGCGGGGTACTTTAACGGGCTTGAGAAATCCGGCAGGCTTCTGGGGCGGTGTTTTACGGCGCTGGCATTCGCGACAGCTTCGTACGTAGCGTTTCACAGCTGCGGAGAGTCCTGGCCAGTAATACATGTTGCGCACTCGAGCAAGAGTTCGTGAGCAACCCAAATGACCAGACGTCGGTTCATCATGGCAAGCAAGGATAATATCCTCACGGAGCTCGCATGGCACTACCAGAAGGTAAGTTCTGTCTTGGCCCTTGGAGTTTCTTTTATACAAGACGCCTTGCCGTATGCAGAAGGAACCAAGGTGCCGAGATAGGTGTCGAGGCAGGGTCGTATCACGCCCTTCCAGATTATCTATGAGTGGAAGGATGTCTGGTTCAGCTCTTTGTCGATCCCTGAGCTCAGATGCGCTGAGGGCTCCTAGAAAACCGCTATCGTCATCGGCTGTAGTATCGCCAGTGTCAACGGGTGCTCGTGACAGCGTGTCGGCGTCTTCGTGTTTGCGGCCGGACTTGTAAACAATAGTTATGTCAAACTCCTGAAGTCGTAAACTCCAGCGTGCAAGTCGTCCAGATGGGTCTCGCAGATTTGCCAGCCAGCACAAGCAATGATGGTCCGTGACGTCTTTAAATGGCCGGCCGTAAAGATAGGGGCGAAACTTCATAGTAGCCCAAACGACCGCCAGGCATTCCTTTTCTGAGGTGGAGTAGTTCATTTCGGCACGAGAGAGAGTGCGGCTAGCATAGGCTATTACTCGCTCAAACCCATCTTGATGCTGAACAAGGACCGCGCCAAGACCGATACTACTGGCGTCAGTGTGCACCTCAGTGTCAGCCGCTTCATCGAAGTGCGCCAGAACAGGGGGTGTTTCAAGGCGCTCACGAAGCAAAGAGAAGGCCATCTGCTGCTCAGAGTTCCACACAAAGGAGGTGTCCTTCCTTGTAAGGCGCGTCAGAGGTTCTGCGATCTGAGAAAAGTCCGCAATGAAACGCCGATAATATGCGCACAGGCCGAGGAAGCGCTGAACAGCCTTCTTATTAGCTGGAACGGGAAATCGTGCGACGGCAGTAGTCTTATCGGGATCAGGGCGCACCCCATCAGCGCTTACAACATGGCCGAGGAACTTGAGTTCTGTATACCCGAAGTGGCATTTCTGGAGCTTCAGCGTGAGACCAGCAGAACGGAGAGCTTCCAGGACAGCTCGAAGGCGTTCGAGGTGTTGGTCAAATGTTTCGGAAAAAACAACTACGTCGTCCAAGTACACAAGACAGATCTGCCACTTGAGGCCAGTGAGGACGGTGTCCATCACTCTTTGGAATGTAGCTGGGGCAGAGCACAATCCAAATGGGAGTACTTTGAATTCATATAGGCCATCTGGAGTGACAAATGCGGTTTTTTCTCGGTCTCTTTCGTCTACTTCGATTTGCCAATAGCCGGTTTTTAAATCAATAGATGAAAAATACTTCGCACGTCGCAATCTGTCCAGTGAGTCATCGATGCGCGGCAACGGATATACATCTTTCTTTGTCACATTATTCAATTTCCGATAGTCGACGCAAAATCGAAGAGGGCCGTCTTTCTTTTGGATCAGGACTACTGGTGAAGACCACGGACTTTGTGAAGGCTGCACAACACCATCATCCAGCATTTCCTGAACCTGCGTCTGGATCACTTCTCGTTCTTTGGCAGACACACGACAAGGCTGCTGTCGTATTGGGCGAGCGTCGTCATAAGTAATTATGCGATGTTGTGTGATGGACATTTGACGAACCTTCGAGGAAGAAGCAAAGCAGTGCTTGAAGTCTAGTAGCAGTTGCTCTAAGTCCCACCGTTTCTCCTTTGACAAGTGACAGTTAATGTCGATGTTGTCAAGAGATGGCTCGGGCTCGTTAGTTTCTACTGCCGTGGACGCAAAACAGACCGGATTGTGCGCAACATGGTCAGCAAAAGCGATAGCAGTCCCCGGGAACAACTGTCGGTGCTCATTAGAAAAATTTGTGACAAGGAGTGCAGCCCGGCCATTGTGAAACGACAATAAACTTCGGGGAGCGCAAACGCCTTGAGCAAGCAGGAGTGAATGGTTCGCCTCCGCTACAGCATCACCGGTACGGAAATCGTCACAGGTAACTTCCACAAGAGCACTGCTTCGCGGCGGCCGCGAGACGCTTTCAGCGGAAACACGAAGCGCGGCATTGCAAGGACTGCTGCTATCTTGTTCGGTAAATTGTCCCATCGAAAACGTGACGAGTCTATTTCGCAGGTCGATAACTGCTCCGTACTCCCGCAGAAAGTCAATGCCGAGGATACGGTCACGGGAGCAGTCACTTAAAACAACGCAACAACGAACGTACGTCCGTTAATCTGAATGCGAGCCGTGCACATCCCCTTTGGAGTAACTATATGACCGCCGGCGGTTCGAAGGTACACACCTGGCCAAGCAGTGAGCACCTTCCTCAAAACAGTCGCCATGCGACCACTCAAAATTGAATAATCGGCACCGGTGTCCACTAATGCATTGACCGTAGTGTGACCGTCTAAAATAACCGGAATGTCCAGAGAAACGCTTTTTGATTCCCTAGGTGACGGTACCAGCAGCTCGCGGTCGGATCGAAGCGGCGACGACGGAAGGTATTCAACGCAGCGACTACCAGCGGCCTCGCCCCCGAAGGTCGCTGTTTTCAGTTTTCCTGATGAGGGCTAGACGAGCGGCCTTGGTCCTCTCGCGAGGAACCGTGGTTGAACGAGGAGGAGCGCCTTGGCGAAGGTGAGCGGGGCTGACGCTGCGAACGAGATGAAGAACGCTGCTCCGCCAGGTACTCCTCAATAACTCGGGGTCGTTGACCAAACCGGGGAGGAGGCGAGTCGATGCGGAAGCCGTGAAGAACGAGGCGTCGATACGGACAATCCCGGTAGAGGTGTCCTGGTTCACCGCAGTGGAAGCAAAGCGGACGGCGGTCAGGCGTGCGCCAAATGTCGGCTTTGCGTCGGGAAAGCGGACGATTGCCGAAGTTCTGCACCGGCTGCACCGAGGGCAGCGGAACTGTAGGCGACGCGAGAATGGGCGGTGGTGAAGGGGGAGCCTGACTCTGCAGAACTTTCGCATATGTGGGACGATTGTCGGTCCCCGACAGCAATGGCGGGCTCGGAACTACAGGCGAAAGAGGGCTCTTGAGTGCCTGCCGCACCTCCTCCCGCACTATAGCAGAAACGGAAGTTGGCGATTGCTGCAAAGGGCTCCAGAACTTGCTTAGTTCTTCGCGCACGACGCTGCGAATTAGTTCGCGCAATGCATCGGGATGCCGCTCTGCAGATGCAAACGATTCCGCGGTTGTGCTTGTATGGCAAGGTCGGTCATAAGCCACGGCACGTTGTTGTAGCACCTTTTCCATTGTGGTGGCCTCCGCAAGGAATCCGTTTACAGTCGACGGTGGGTTTCGCACAAGGCCCGCGAACAGCTGCTCTTTCAAACCCTGCATCAAGTGCCTGACCTTTTTGTCCTCGGACATGGCGGGATCGGCTCGCCTGAAGAGGCGCGTCATGTCCTCGACGTACGCTTGGACACTCTCATTCGGCCTTTGGATGCGAGAGTTAATGGCACGTCCTGCATGCTCGCGACGATCCGCGCTAGTGTAAGCCTCGAGCAGTTGACGACGGAATTCCCGCCACGAAATTAATACTTGCTCTCCGTTCTCGAACCAGATACGGGCGCCGTGCTCAAGGCTGAAGTAGACGTTTCTTAGTTTGGCAGCATCGTCCCACTGGTTGAAAGCAGCGACACGTTCAAACTGAAGGAACCAGTCCTCCACATCCTCAAAGAGGTCCCCATGGAAAGACTTCGCTACCCGAGGGGCCTGCAAGGTGTAATTACAGGCCGGTGCGACGCCCGTTACCTGCTGAGCAGAAGCACTAGATGTCATGGCGGCGGGTGATGGCTGAAACTCCGGAGACAGTCCCTGGAACCGTCGACTGGAGCGATGCACGGGGGTGTCCAATGGTACAGGACTGGCGCGACGTCTTGTAGATGGAGACTCTTGCATAGGGGACCGTTTTACACAGCAGCTCCACCAGAATGTCACGTACACGGTGACTAAGGATACCAATGATAGCAGGGGGTAGCCCATACACAACAACACAGCAGCACGGACGCAAACGTGCAAGCGACACTTTGTCCTCCTTTCACACCTCAGTCATGCGCCACCTGGCAACGCTAGGTGGCAATATTTCGTGGTGAGGTAGCGACGGTGGAACGTCGTGATAGTGGGCTGAGCCCTTGAGCATCGCCCATGATTAGCAGCAAGCAGATTTCACAGGATCAATACTGAATAAGAAGCTTTCACGAAATATCGCAGTTACCATCAGACTCTAACTCAATAAAAAAGGTTACCATCGCGTGTAGTTTTAGCGTTTACTTTGCCTTTACTAGCAATTATCGACACATTTCTTGAGTTCTTGGGAGCTTCCTCAGAAATACGTTTTTTATCTACCGCTCTGCTGAGCTCTCCGTAGCATACATGGTGCAAGAAATTTTTTGCCGCTCACCTGATCAAGTCATTTCTCGCCGTCATCAGGCTGCGTGTGTCGCATTTTTTAAAGCTCATAATATTTACAAACAAATTTCCCCTCAGCGTCACGTAGTCCAAAGCGACACAGCCTTGGCAAGGAAACCGTGCAGCTTTGGAATCAAAGAGTGGTTGCTTGAAAATATTATAAAGAAATCACGCAATGTGTGATGATGCATTCTTGCGTGATAAAGAAGGTATTAAGCACCTTGGCTGTGATATGGGAGGAAAACACCCACATTGAGAGAAACGTGCCGTCGCCTAGGGAATACTTGTTGCGCAGAATGTTCATTTAATACTCATTACGCGCATCAAGTATCCCTATGGTGTTGTCACTAAATACGTCACACGTAGGTGTTGAGGGGAGAAGCAACTATGGCTCTTCTCTCAGTACACACCAAGCGCACTGAGGAAGAATGAAGAAAAGAGGGAGTGAAAGAAGAGCTATCGGAACAATGTTCACCACCTGGGATTGTTCAAAGTGCATGTGCATCAAAACACTTCCCATGAGATCTGTTCGCAGACTTCACAGACCCGTCGAGCCATACTTTGCGGAGGAATACTTCTCGAGGGAATTAACACAGGTGCTAAATTGTGGCGTCTGAGATGATTTTTCTTTTACAATTATTTCACGAGCTTCCATACAGTCTATGTCAAGGAACCTCCACCAATGATGTCCTTAGCAATTTTAGATTACATTTTTCTAGGGTATGAAAATCATGCCTTTTCGAAAATAAAACGCCGGGTATGACTTGCACTTACACGTTTTAGATATTTACCCACACCATGAAAACTTTCTTAATGATTTGCATTCCCCTTGCATCGAAATAGAAAAAAACAAACAAGCGACGCAGACATGACGCTTATCATGATAATTAATATTAGTATCGATGATGATGGGCCATATACGCGCGTGGAAAAATTGATGACTCGCTGCTAGACACCGCGAAGAGCCGCATTCCGCACGTGATTGTAGTGGGAATGTAGACCAAAAATTAGAAAACGAAAACGTTAACTTCTGAAGATTAGCGTCTCCAGTGAATAAACTTATTGTGTCAAAACAACACTCTCCCTCCGCGCTTTATAAATTGCCCTGATGAGTTGGCCATTCTTTAAAATAATGTACGTCAAGAAGGTAAAAGTCAGGAAATAGCACACTTCCAGTGCTAGATGGTCCTTGCAGATGCAGTTCGAGTCGGTCAAGTAACGTCAGCCAAAGCACCGACGGTAGCTTGGGTGGAAGTGCGGCTACGAGGATCAAGCGCGTGGGCCGCGCTCATCAACACTCGAGGTCGGAAGGTTGGCATTCGGGCCGGTTCGAGGAGCTCGGTATCTCAAGGCGTCCTTATGGTGAGCGGGGAAGGAATTGCCCCTCTTCTTAATGGCCGCCAGAGACAGTAGACAGCGCAGCTGACCTGGAGTGCTGGTCGGTATAAAAACATTTTTGCAAGATGTTTTGCAGCTGTGCTCGAACCCCAGCGATCTCGGGCTGCCGGACATTATGCTCCGGCCTTGTGGGTGCTTGTGAGCTTTTGTTTTCTTCTGAAAAGCAGAGAAGGGTCCTGAAAAGCATAAACAAAAATTTGGCAACCCGACCATAGCATGTGTATGTGAATGGGTCATCTGGATGCTGTTTGAAAACCATCGAACCAGGCAATCGAATTGGGCGAAGAGGGCGACGGATGGCTTCTAAAGCTCTGGCGCCTGCTCTGTAGCGAAACAAAGAGGCACCATGTTCTGACTTGATTCCACTATCTTCCGATCGTTTAACGAATGGCGAGATTTGGAGTTTTTTAAGCGGGTTGTTCATGACGACAGAACGATGACAGAACGATGACAGAACGATGACAAGAAAGGGCCTCCTTTCTTGTCATCGCTTTGCATCGCGGATTCAATGAACTTACAAGAATGAAGAATAACTAACAATATCATTCTTCATCCCAACCCTCCCGAGCCCCAAGTGGCAGTGATCGCAACAGACATCTGCTCAGTTCAATTAAAATATTTCTCCATATCGATTCCACTGTTCAACTTCCCCATACCCTATACGACGTTCCAGGGTGCAGACGAAAGGCTCAGCTAGCTATTCCTCTCGCACTGTCCGCAGGAGCTCCGCGTCTGTCAGGCTGCACACAATTAAGCGGCTCTCACAGAGAAATTTATTGATTAGAGTGGCAGCTTCAGCTGTTTCTATCACAGTAAAAACGCCGCTCGGCCGGAGCGCGTCATTGTCGCTATAGTTACAATTAGTTAAACTATATAGTAAAATAGTTATATAAAAATAAATAGTTAAAATAGTTAAATCAGTGGGCTATAGTTAAGCTCAAAGATCTCCAGACTGAATTATTTTCTAACTGCAAGTGTATGTTACTATATGAATTTATCATTAACGCGCTACTAAACTGCCTAGGAAAGCATTACTGAGCAGCATTCAACGGCAGTTATCTCACTTAGTCGGGAGACAACCCCAGCCTGTGTTGTCTCCATCCCTCCGTCCTGCTCTTTCCGTGCTTTTATTTGACCGTGTCCCACCTACTGGTATACAGTCATACTATTTCAAATAGTAGTTCGTTCGTCTCGCGGATGCTGCCGAGAGGTGACCCTGTATAGTTCTTCTCCGCGTCTCAAATCATCAACCTAATAAGAAAGAGGCATTAACTATTCCCCTTTACCAGAACCGTGAACTTACTTCATCACGATCATCAATCCCGAAAAGATCCTATGAGAAAAAGAAGATAAGGCAGGTCGCCTTCGTCACTTATGGCGTCTTGTTGCCATGTTTCTTTGGTTTACCAATATGCCATTGTAAGGAATAAACTCGGAGAATAAATATATTCTATGCTTAAAAGAAACATTACCGCTAACCGTTGAGCATAAACTGATTATTGAGTTAAATGTTTGGAATTTTATTTATCATTTCGCATGCCGCTTAAGTCTACACCCTTTGGCTGCAGACTTCACTACTGCAAATCATCTCCATGTCGGCTGCAATACGCGGTGTCGGCTGCACTTTGGTATGCACGTCTTGGACGATGCTCGCTGAGGGCTTATTTTTATGAGAAGAGATTTTATTTGCATCTTCTGCTTCTTATGCGACCTTAGATATTGTTACGGGGATGTACTTAATGTAACGGTACTGCGATGGGCTGAAATCGACGCTAAGACTTCAGTAACCGTGCAGTATCCACTCTGTCAGCGTCGTCCTCTTCCTCAACGCTTCGTCGTGCCCGCGTTCCTCGGTCGTCGTCTTTGTCAGTGAGCACATTACTTTGGTCCCGCGTTTCCCGGTAACACTACCCCCCTCGGCAAAAGTCAACGTCCCGGCGCGTATTAGGCGTGCGGTGTGGAGGGGGAGTAATATCGCTTGAGGCGGACGGCATGTACGATTTCGGAAGTGGGTGTAGCAGTCGGTGACTTTGAGTGGAGCGGTGCAATCTCATTGGTCACGTTGGTCACTGGGCGTAGTACCCGGTAAGGACCTGTGTAGTGGGGCAGAAGTGTTTGACACAACCCCACACGACGGCACGGAAGCCAGAGCAGCACCAGAGATCCGGAAGAATAGTGCACATCCCGATGGTGAGCGTCGTAGCGGCGTTTTTGAGCTTCTTGAGAGATGGTGAGATTGTGAAAAGAAATCTGGCGAGCAGCGTCGGCTCGGGCGATGGTATCGCGGGCATAAGTTGTGACGGGGCCAGTTGCGGGAAGCAAAGTGTCGAAGGGCAGTAAGGGGTCTCTTCCAAAGAGAACATAGAATGGAGAGTACCCAGCAGTGTCATGACGCAAAGAGTTATATGCAAAGGTGACAAATGGCAGACTAATATCCCAGTCGCGATGACTGTCGGACACGTGCACTGCGAGCATGTCGGTGAGAGTGCGGTTAATACGCTCCGTAAGGCCGTTTGAGGGTAATACGCAGTGGTGAACTTGTGCCGAACGGAGCAACAACGAAGTATTTCCTCAACAACTCGGGAAAGGAAACAGCGGCCACGGTAGGTAAGTAGTTGACGGGGAGCACCATGGTGAAGTATGACGTCGTACAAAAGGAAGTCAGCAACGTCTGTGGCGCAGCTGGTTGGAATGGCGCGAGTGATCACGTACCGCGTGGCATAATCGGTGGCCACAGCGATCCATTTGTTTCCTGACAAGGACTCGGGCAAGGGTCCTAGGAGGTCAAGGCCAACACGAGAAAATGACTCAGTCGGGATAGCAATCGGCTGCAGGTGTCCAAGTGGTAGCACAGGGGGTTTCTTCCGGCGTTGACAGAGGTCGCAGGCGGCTACATAACGTTGGACAGAGCGGTTGAGTCCAGGCCAGAAGAAACGCCGGCGCACGCGGTCGTATGTGCGCGAGCGACCAAGATGACCAGCTGTAGGGGCGTCGTGCATTTGTTCGACAACCGCAGAGCGTAGGTGTTGGGGAACGACCAGCGAGTGCTCAGCGCCATCAGGTCGCATGTTGCGGCGGTATAGCGTATTAGAAAGTGAAGTGGTACTCAAGAGACTTCTGATGCGCGTACAAGAAGAGAGTGAGAAGTTTGGGCTTAAACTGAACATTAAAAAGGCAAAGATCATGGCGTCTTGCCCTATCAAGTCCTGGAGCATCAATGGACAAGAAGTGGAAGCTGTGACAGATTTTCTCTTTTTGGGCTCCAAGATTACCTCGGAAGGAGACTGCAGCCATGAAATTAGGAAAGCCTGCTTCTGGGAAAGAGAGCAATGGTTAGCCTTGACCGCCTAGTAAAGAGCAGAGACCTTTTTCTACCAACCAAGATCCGTATAACTCGTGCTATGGTCTTTCCAGTTGTGATGTATGGATGCGAGAGTTGGACTGTGAAAAAGGCTGACCGCCGAAGAATTGACGCGTTTGAATTGTGGTGCTGGCGAAGACTCTTGAGAGTTCCTTGGACAGCCGGAAGATCAAATCAGTCGATATTGTCGACCATAAACCCGGACTGCTCATTGGAGGGTCAAATTCTAAAGTTAAAGCTCAGCTACTTTGGTCATCTGATGAGAAGAGAGGAGTCGCTGGAGAAAGATTTGATGTTGGGAAAGGTTGAGGATCGCCGGAGAAGGGGTAGGCAGCGAACGGATGGTTAGATGGCATCCTCGAGGCACTGCAGATGAAGTTATGTGATGTTATGATGATAGTGAGAGACCGCAAAGCGTGGCGTGACATGGTCTATAGGGTCACGAAGAGTCGGACACGACTGAACGACTGATCTGAACTGAACTGATGCTTTTTTGGGGAGGCCTCATGTACGGTTGTTGTTTGTGCGATTAAGTTGGATTTTGACTTTTTTGTCTGTTTCCCTTGTACCCAGCTTTATTTTGCAAATCAAGGACTGTCCTTCTACCCATACTGATGGGATTCAAGGGACGCTAGAGAGTTTATTGCCCAGGAAAGACGACTCACGGAGCAGGCCGCACAACTGTCAATTTCAAAAATGCTCCTTGGGACAACCGAAAGGTTTACATTAATTTCTCAACCTTTTATGGGTGTCGGGAGATGGGCGGATCAGCAACAGATCGAATGCAGACATACAAGGCAAGCACAGTTGAAAACTTTAATGGCATGAGATTCATTTTTAGAAATTTTTGGATACAGTCGATTATTATTTCTTTAAAGAGCGCACATATTATCTCTCATTTGTTACGGTAACACTTTCAAGGTGTTTATTGTAAACATGGGACCTTTGCGACTGTTACTCTGTCCTCATCCTGATGTCCAGCTTCTGAGCAAAGTTGATCTAATGAGAGATAGAAAACGATAGTTCTGTCTCTCTCTAACAAACAGCACCTGCACTGAAACAAGTCCTGTTTTATAGTGCCAAGATAAGTTCACAACTCACAGTCAGAGTTTTCTCGCATACGAAAGTAGCTGGAAACGTGGAGGATGCCAGCTCACTCATTGCGTTTTGGGTGGTTTCGGGAAGGCATTTTGGATGACTGTAGGAAGGCATTTAAATATATTGTCGTGATCTTTACGAATGAGAACGCAGAGCGCGTCGCCGACAACCTCGTCCATCACTAGCGGCTAAACACGACGGCGGCGATTGGAAATGGAATAGAGGGACGCTGCTGCTCTGCTTGCCTCACCCCGTGCAATACGAGCAACGTTTGCATCAGCAGCTGAAAATCCGAGCGATGTCTGCCTACCGGCAAATTATACCACCGCTCGATTCGCGAGACATCGGGGCAATGGGTGGTTGCGAAGAAACGAAGCAACTTTATGCCACTCTTCTTAATAAGAAAGAAATAAAGAAACGAACATAGACTGCAACGAATAGCGCGAAGCTTTGGGTGGTTTTTAAATGACCTAATATCTCTCACCTGGTGCTGTGAGAGATATTAGGTCATATGCAGAGTGCATATGACCTATATGCACTCTTGATATGACCTATATGCAGAGTGCATCATGAGGAAGGCCGGTCTGGACGAGTCTTCAGCTGGAGTGAAGATTGCTGGAAAACGTATCAACAACCTTAGATGTGCGGATGATACCACTTTAATGGCAGAAAGTGAAGTGGAACTCAAGAGACTTCTGATGCGCGTACAAGAAGAGAGTGAGAAGTTTGGGCTTAAACGGAACATTAAAAAGACAAAGATCATGGCGTCTTGCCCTATCAAGTCCTGGAGCATCAATGGACAAGAAGTGGAAGCTGTGACAGATTTTCTGTTCTTGGGCTCCAAGATTACCTCGGAAGGAGACTGCAGCCATGAAATTAGGAGACGCCTGCTTCTGGGAAAGAGAGCAATGGTTAGCCTTGACCGCCTAGTAAAGAGCAGAGACATTAGTCTGCCAACCAAGATCCGTATAACTCGTGCTATGGTCTTTCCAGTTGTGATGTATGGATGCGAGAGTTGGACTGTGAAAAAAGCTGACCGCCGAAGAATTGACGCGTTCGAATTGTGGTGCTGGCGAAGACTCTTGACAGTTCCTTGGACTGCCAGAAGATCAAATCAGTCGATATTGTCGACCATAAACCCTGACTGCTCATTGGAGGGTCAAATTCTAAAGTTAAAGCTCAGCTACTTTGGTCATCTGATGAGAAGGGAGGAGTCGCTGGAGAAAGATTTGATGTTGGGAAAGGTTGAGGGTCGCCGGAGAAGGGGTAGGCAGCGAACGCGATGGTTAGATGGCATCCTCGAGGCACTGTAGATGAAGTTATGTGATGTTAGGAAGATAGTGAGAGACCGGAAAGCGTGGCGTGACATGGTCCATAGGGTCACGAAGAGTCGGACACGAGTGAACGACTGAACTGAACTGGTGCTGTGCAAGCACCCTGCTACATCTAGCAGTCGTCTTTGGAAAGGCACAGCAGGCACCCTTAAAGGAGAAGCGTGCTACATTTTCTTTAGAACACTTCTCCGGGGTGACTGCAAGCGTAGCACCCAAAAGACACCTTCACGGCACCAGGCGCAAGATTTTAAAATAGAGAGAACCTCCCAAACCTCTTCCGTATTCATTCTATTCTATCTTCACCCTTTTTTCGTTATCAGTTATTCACGGATTTTGCGTGAAGCGAGGGGCGATATCAGTTGTCGGAAGCATCACGCCGCACTCAATCTTTAGCGCGAATTTTAAATGCAAGAGGTGCTCGTAGTGCACAGGATGCGGCCAGCAGAAGTAACAGCACCGCCCTCTCCATTTCATTTCCCATACATTCCCGGAGTATCTGATTATTATTAAAGGCCTGTACCACCCTGATCTCTTTCATCCATTCTTGTTGCAGCTGTTCGTGTCATTTGTGAGGCTAATAACTCGTACATTTTAATTGTGTGATCAGGAATCAGGACAGGTGCCATGGGTGGGGTGCTGATTTGTGATAAATCATTTTCACAAGTTATATTAAGTGTCTCCATCAGTAAATACCTTGCACATCATTACACAACATAGCTTATAACGCTTGGTCAGAACATGCGCTGTAATGTATGATGCGTAGCCCATTAAAGCTGTCATGCAAACCATCAGGAATACTGGTACCAAATTAGAGGCCCATTGGTGTCCTGGAGATACAATGCAAATAATAGAGTGGCTGAAGTCCTCACTGCGTTTGTAAGAAGGAAATGTTCGACTACCCATTTATAACAGGCGGTAACAGTCGTTTCCTTTATAACGATGTTGCTCCATAGCGATTAAACAATTTCTGGTAAAACAAAATCTTCAGCCCCTCCGTACGTATCGACAAAAACCGTCACTAATCATTCACTCTTTGTCGAGTAGATTGGTCATTACCATCACCAGCAGTCCAACATCGTACACGACACGATTAGGACCTATCCCGCACTTCTATAATTATCTTGTGCTAAGCTGCAGCCACCTCATTCCTGTAAAGTTCCTACCTTATGTCCAGCATACTTGTGCTGTCTCCTTCCTCACTTGCCTTCGCTAGGTATCTAGTTCGTTACCCTTAAGAATAAACCCTTAATTCGACTTCACAATAAATGTTCTGCAAATGCCTTTTTTTTTTCTTGATGCCAGCCGGAATTTCCTTACCTGCGCATTTGTTTCCCAGGCCACTCTGCCATGCTCGTGTCTGCCAACGTGGCATATAACATATATCCTATGTAGATACCGAAACTTAATCACTTATGCTTCGACAAAAAGATGCAAAGCTGAGGGACTCCAAAGTGCCGAATAGGGTTGGCAATGCGTTTGCATAGACCTCTTTGGCCTTCATATTTCCACGTCAGCTCGACGTTTCACTTATGTCTCTCCGCATCCTTTAGTCTCATTTCGACGTGGGCTTCCCGATTAATCAGGTTCAATAGTTCCTCATTCGCTCTCCTTTCAACGCCAGCCTATCACCGCCTGGATTCAGCTTCCTAGGAAGGTATACATCCGGTGTGAACTACGCGCTTTCTAAGCAGCAACAGCGCACGCATTGAGCCTTCCTCACGTTCTGCTTATATCAGCTTACTTTGAATGGGCAGAGACAGTTTAAGCCCACTTAGTTACAAGCAAGCGCGACCAACGAATGTAAATCCCTCAGAATTTGTCACAAAAAAACCTATTAGGTAGCTGCGCATGAGGATCCCGGTGCTCAAAATTTTGGGAGTGGGTGCCGCGGTCCGTGGAGCAGTATGCCCTGTTTTCCTCAATGCAGTCCAGTTGTTGCATGGTTTGCTACGATGTTGGATCGAGGGCGAGCAGCATTCGCTTACTCTCCTTTGAAAATTGTACACGTCCATTGGCATGAAGGACCTGATTGCAATTGGCTCTAGGCAGAGGTTTAAATGCATAGTCGTGAATTCGCGCATTTTACGCTGAATGAACGAGAACTCCGTTTGTTGTGTTGTCCTTCAGAAAGAATCACTCTGAAATGTACGAATTTCCGCTCAAAGCTGCGCTTGACATTCAATCACTCGCAGGCCTTCAGAGTATACGGAGGGAGGGAAAGAAGCAGGCGGCAGTTCACACGCTCTGTCGCGGCAGTGTCGACCGACAACGCCTGAGCGCCTAGCTATGACTCTGACCTTAGTACTGGCAACCACCGTTTATTGAGAAAGGGTTTGTTAGTGGGTGTAGTTACAGCTGTTATACTGTGCCCCTTCTCCTATTGTTGATCACTTCCAATCTTCTCAGGCAGTAGACGTCCTGCAGCCCAACATGATATCCAGGAAAAGAAGAGACGGAACTCTCTCCAGTTTCAATCGCGGCATTCATTCACGTGCAGCGACGTCACGACGTGCGTTTTCGTGTTGTGTCCAAATGAAAGCTAGCTGAGATTCAGTCAGCAAGCTTCGGATGAAGAGCCTTTCGCCGAAGTAAATAAAATCCCTTTACCCTTGAGACAGGATTAGGCGTCTCTCGTTTCTAGTCTATAAAAGAAACATAGATCGCAGTTTGTTCGCGTACACTATAACTCTGTCCGTGGTTTGAGATGGAGGAGAAGGGAGGTTCGCTTGTCTGCTAGCCGGAATTCGGAGAGAACTGTTTTAACCGGATACTTTACACGATAATAACTAAATAAGCGTCGAAAGAGCTAAAAATTGTTACAAGCAATCACGTCAAAGAACCTTTACTTTCATGCTCAGCCGAGAAGCATTTCAAATGTTTTCAGAAAGCCTTCAGTGTGTTTTCCTTAGCGATACAGAGAGGTGTGTCCTGAAATATTTTGGGCTTTTACCCCGGTACGCCATTCATTCTGCGAGCTATAAGAATGGGCTCCACAAATGAATTTTTCTTTAATGAACCAAATTCAGAAACTGGCTTTAGGTCAAATATTTCAGTACGAGGCAGCTGGGCAATTTATCATTGTTTCCAAAAAACGGGTATAGCAAATGTTGAACCATAACGCTTCGAAATCAGCGCGTGATTTTTGAGTCACTTTTAGAATGTGAGAGACCCCCTGATGTGCATATAATAATGTTTGAGCTGATGTTTTGATGTATATTTTTTCACCATTCCGAGCGTAGAAAACGTTACGCAACATGGGAATGTACATGCAATCAAATGGCAAAAACACTGGTTTTATCCAAAACCTCCGAACGATAAGTAATGAAACGTATCGCCTTATACGGAAGATATCAAACAAAGCAAGAGAAACGAAAGAAAACGAGACACTCAAACTTGTGTATGCCTTCGTTCTCAGCCGCATTACATATTCCACGCCCTACGTATTCCTACAGGTCAAGGATAGAGAACCGATAGACTCCATTATTCGGCAGCCCTTCAAAACAGCACTCGGTCTTCCAATCAGTACGGCTACCGCGAAACTCATCAATGGGAATACATAACACACTAGAAGAAAACTATGAAGCGCACCTCATGGCGCAGTACCAGCGGCTCACCGCAAGATCCACGTGAAGACAGGTACTGAAAAAGACCGACATACACTACGACATACGCATACGCCCTGCAAACTGATGCTCTCCCTTCAACCATAGTTCAGTTTTATTGATTTATAGACAACCGAGATTTATAGAGAACGCATCTAATTTATATATGTGACTACAAGAGGAAAATCACTGATACTGAGCACTCTGGCACACTTTTGAACGGCCCGTTTTGTCGCTGACCCTATATGGCACTTTTAGGTATTCACTAATTCGCAATCATTTCGTTTCATTCCAGACATGTGCAAGGCATTCTTGAAGCAGCCACCATAACGCGACACCTACGTTTAAGACAACATATATACTGATACAGTGAAAGTGACGATGGGTTCTTTTGAAATCCGGTCGTTGTCCAAGGTCTGACAATATGCCCCATCTACGTGGATTAATCTTTGCGCAGGATTGGCAAAGCGGAGACGAGGTGCCAAACGCTGGCGCCCCTGCCGCGCACATTGACAGCCACAGCTGAGCCCAGTAGTCGATTAATTAGCTACCGCACCCCAGCCTCGATGAACACAACGAGCATACCGGGGAAACTTCGACTCCGTAGACATGTGACACCGCGGCATCTTTTGTGGCTTATACGGCGCGAAAGATCGAGACGTAACACTCTCCAGTCTGAGTCAACGGCATCCATTCACCTGCAGCGACGTTAAGACGTGCGTTTTCGCATTTCGTCCGAATGAAAGCTCAGTGAGATTCCATCAGCGACCTTCGGATGAGGAGCTTCTTGCAACATGATGGAAACGAAGAAGCAAAATGGGACTCAAAGATGCGGGCAGCACACGTGCACGGATGTGGGAAATAAATCGATCCAAGCATAGACGCGAGCGTATTAGCGCGGCAGATGCGTTCGAAGGTTGGGTTTTCATTTTCGCTTCATATATCGCGTGATTATTCACCCTCGACAAGAACGAAATGGTGGGGGATAAGTATACATGCAACCTACTGCCATACGAGCGAAATTATTTAGCACCCTTTAAGAACATTGTGCGCGGCTTGACTTTTTGAATTTGGGCATGCTCAAGCTTCGATTTAAGAGTAGACACCATAGCGCCTTTAGCACCACTTTTCATTCGGCGATTTTAATTGCATATTGCGAAATTTGGTTTATGGGGCTAGGAAGGCGCAATATCTGTCTCACATTCTGAAGAACACTGACACTTTTGTAGACTGGTTTGTAGGAAGAAAAGGAGCAATATCTGTCACAGCTTTGTGTTGACTCTGAACCACGCATTAGGAGATATAGTTTGAAGCCAAAGGGCAAGGTCGTTTGGACAATCTCCTCTAAAACGGACCGTCAAGAACTGCGCGACATGCCCATTCTATAAAGCGCATAGGCAGACACACCAAATATAGTCGTCATCATCATCATCAGCCTGATTATACCCACCGCAGGGCGAAGGCCTCTCCCATATTTCTCCACTTAACCCGGTTTTGTGCTAGCCGCATCCACTTGACCCCTGCGAACTTCTTAATCTCATCCGCCCACCTAACTTTCTGCCGCCTCCTGCTACGCTTTCCTTCCCTTGGAATCCAGTTTGTTACCCTCAGCGACCATCGGTTATCTTCTCTTCGCACTACATGTCCTGCCCATGCCCATTTCTTCTTCTTAATTTCTACTAGAATGTCGGTAACTTGAGTTATTTCTCTGACCCGCTCTGCACGCTTTCTATCTCTTAATGTTACCCCTACCATTTTTCGTTCCATAGCCCTCTGGGTTGTCCCCAACTTAAGTAGAACTCTCTTGGTTAGCCTCCACGTTTCAGCCCCATAGGTGAGTACAGGCAAGATGCAACTGTTGTATACTTTCTCTTTAGCGATACCGGTAATCTGCTAGTCATAATCTGCGAGTGCTTGCCAAATGCGCTCCATCCCAATCTTATTCTTCTTGTTATTTCCTTTTCATGGTCCGGATCTGCGGTTACTACCTGTCCTAAGTAGTAGGGAAGGAACAGCAGTTTACATTCAGTAGCGAAATACTGGAAGTAGTAGGCGAATATGTCTACTTAGGACAGGTAGTAACCAAATATAGTATTTTTGGACAACGGCAATCACAAAGCCGACAATCTAGGCAGCCACAATATTTCTCGGGAATCTATCAGTCAATCTGGGGACATCAGGACATCGACTAAGACGCCAGTTATACCTAGAAGCCCTAGACACCTACCAAGATATAACCAAACACTATAAACTGTATAAAGCTTTATATACTCCTACCTCGGAAAGACCTGTCCGATGAGACCCCTTAAAGCAGATGAGATGTAGCTGACACTGCGAGAGCAAAGAAGACAGAAGAAAAAATGGAGAAAAGGGGAGAATAAAAAGGTTAAAAGGCACTATTTTAGAGCTTCATATTTTTTGTTTGTTTCCGGGACCGCTCTTCTCATTCCCACAGTGCCGTGTTTTCGATGTGGTGTTGACGGTGAACGTCGTGTCAGTGGGCTGCGCTCTTGAGCCTCGCAAACGATTAACAGGAGGCAGATCTCCCCGGTTCCATCCTGAATAGGACGCTGTCCGAAAATATCCCAGTGCCCAACAGACTCGTTTTACTGAATCAAAGAAAATTACCGTCGCGTCTTGATTTAGCCTTGATTTGGCCTCGCAGAGTAATTATCGACAAATTTGGTGGGTTTTTTAGACAGCTTTTGAAGAAATATTTTTTATAGTTACCGCTCTCCTGAGCTTTTTTGTGGCATGCATGGTGAAGGAAATTTGTTACCACTCATCGGATCCAGCCATTTCTCACCGTCAGCAGGCAGCGTGCGTTGTATTTTGAGAGCAAAAACGTGCCAAATGTTTTAAACTTTTCTCCTCTGAGCGTCACGTGGACTAAAGCGACTCGCCCTTGGCAACCAACCCTTGGTAAGCTTGGAACAAAAAAGTGCTTTTTGTGAAACAAAATCACGCAGTGTGTGATGACGCAGTTTTAGGAAGTTACAAGTGCATTCTTTCGTGCTAAAGAAGGTATTCTGCACCTTGGCTGAACTGTGGGAGGAAAACACCCACATTGAGAGAAACGTGCCGTCGCCGAAGGAATACTTGCTCAGCAGAATGTTTGTTTAATACCCATTCTGCGATCAAGTATGCCTACGGTGTTGTCACTATACACGTCACAAGAAGATTTTGGGGGCCGAAGCTGCTGTGACGCTTCTCTCTGGACATACGGAGCGCCCTGTGGAAGACGGAAGAAACACGGGAGTGAAAGAAGATGAAAAAAACCTCTCGGAACATTTCCCACCTCCTGAGATTGGTCAAAGTGGATGTGCCTCACACAGTACCCAGGAGATCTCCTCTTCGTATACTTCCCAGACCCGTCGAGCCAGACCTTCCGGTGGAATACACCGCGAGGGAAATAACACAGGTGATTCTTTCTGGAGTCTGAGGCTTTTCTTTTTTTTTTCAATTGATCTGATGTACTTTCTTCCATTATATGCCAGGCAACCTTCACAAATGATGCCCTTGGCCTTTATGGATGACATTTTACTAGGATATAAAAATTGTGCTTATCCAAAGTGAAATGCCGGGTTCGACATCGATGGCGGGAAAAAGATCTACCAGTGACTGACAGGTGCCCTCACTGTAACACTCCACCTGACGTCTGCGATGTGCATCACGTGTTGTGGACGTGTCCATCAACGACGCACATTAGGCAACGGATAATCATGAAGGTGGGCCTGCGGTGGAATCGCGATAGTGACTATGAGAAATGGACAATGGACAATCGCTATACTGCCAACCTTCTCGAATACATAACCGCAACTGGACTTCACTCCTTCTTTTAACTTTCTATCTTCTGCATCCCATTTCGCCTTTCTCAACTTATGCCTTGTGGCAAACTCTTCAAAAAAAAAAATGAAATGTTTCCACACTGATTCAAGGAGGCGCTGTTGCTGCATTTGTTGATTTCTTCTTACCTTACTGATGCTCAAGGAGACTCCTTTAAATCTGTAGAACTGCAGCTCACACAGCAAGAGGAAAATGCAGTGGAAAATGGACAAAAGAGGAAAGGGCGAAAAAAAGAAGAATAAAGAGGTTAAAAGGCGCTATTTTATAGCTTCATTTTTTGTTTCAGGGAACGCTCTTCTAATTCCCGAAGGACCGTATTTCCAATGATAGTGGTGTGGTAGCGACGATGAAACGTCGTGATAGTGGGCTGCGCCCTTGATCATCGCCCATGATTAAGAGCAAGCAGATTTCACCGGTTCAATCCTGAATAAAAACAGTGGGAAAATATTGCTGTCACCATCAGACTCTTTTTACACAATAAAAAGAGTTATCATCGCATGTAGTCTTAGAGTTAAGTTTGCCTCGACTAGCAAATATCGACAAATTTCTTGGCTTCTTGAGCGCTTCCGCAGAAATACGTTTTTTATCTGCCTTTCTGTTGAGCTTTTCGTGGCATGCATGGTGCAGGAAATTTGTTGAAACTCACCAGATCAAGTCATTTCTCGCCGTCATCAGGCAGCGTGCGTTGCATTTTTTAAAGCTCATAATATTCCCACAAAAATTTCCCCTCAGCGTCACGTAGTACAAAGCGACACAGCCTTGGCAACGAAACTTTGCCAACTTTGAATCAAAGAGTGGTTGCTTGGGAGTATTATAAAAAATCACGCAATGTGTGGTGATGTAGATTTAGGAGGCTGCAAGGGTGTTTTTCCGTGATCAAGAAGGTATTCTGCACCTTGGCTGAGATATGGGAGGAAAACGCCCAGATTGAGAGAAACGTGCCGCCGCCTAGGGAATACTTGTTGCGCAGAATGTTCATTTAAGACTCATTACGCGCTTCAAGTATCCCTACGGTGTTGTCACTAAATACGTCACACGTACGTGTTGAGGGGAGAAGCAACTATGGCTCTTCTCTCAGGACAGACCAAGCGCACTGAGGAAGAAGGAAGAACAGAGGGAGTGAAAGAAGAGCTGCCGGAGCAATGTTCACCCTTTGAGATTGTTCAACGTGCATATGCATGACACAGTCCCCAGGAGATCTCCTCTTCAAGACTTCACAGACCCGTCGAGCAAGACTGTGCGGAGGAACACTTCGCGAGAGAAATAACAAAGGTGCTAAATTGTGGCGCCTGAGATGAATTTTTGTTTATTCAATTATTTCACGACCTTTCTTATAGTCTATGCCAAGCAACCTTCACGCATGATGCCCTTAGCCTTTTTCGATTACAATTTTTTAGGGTATGAAAATCAAGCCTTTTCGAAAATAAAATGCCGGGTATGACTTACACTTAAAATGTTTAGGTAATTCGCCCCGCCATGAAAGTTTTTTTGGTGATTTGAATTTTCATTCAAGCGAAATAGAAAAAATCAAGCGATGCAAAATCGATGCCTGTTATGATAATTAATAATGAGTATCGATAATGATTGGTCATATACGCACGTGGAAAAATTGATGACTCGCTACTAATCACCGCGAGGATTCGTATTCCGCACGTGATTGCAGTGGGGATTTAGACCAACAAATAGAAATTACGAAAACGTTAACTTCTGACGATTCGCGTCTCCAGTGAATAAACTTATTGTGTCAAAATAGCACACTCCATCCGCGTTTTATAAATTGCCCTGGTGAGTTAACTGGCCATGCTTTAAATAATGTATGTCAAGAAGGTAATAGTCAGGGAGGAGCACACCTCCAGTGCTAGGTGGTCCTTGCAGATGCCTGTTCGAGTCAGTCGAGTAAAATCAGCCAAAGCACCGACGGTAGCTTGGGTGGACGTACGGCTACGAGGACTAAGCGAATGGGCCGCGCACTCCAGCAATCGACGTCGGAAGGTGAGAATTCGGGGCCCCTTAAGGAGATCGGTTTCACAAGGCGTCCTTATGGTGAGCGCGGAAGGAATTGCACCTCTTCGTAATGGCCACCAAGGACAGCAGGCAACGCAGTTGAGCTGGTGCGCTCGTTGACCTAAAAAAACATTTTAGCAAGATGATTTGCAGCTGTGCTCGAACCCCAGTGCTCTGGCGCTGTCGGACATAATGCGCCGCCCGTGTGGCTGGTCTCTTTGTCCCAGCTCTGATTGAGGAAGGAGGTGCTTGTGGTAAATGTTTTTTGTCTTTCTGTACAATTGTAAGCTTTCGTTTTCTCCTGAAAAACAGAGAAGGGTACTTATCAGCATTAAAAAAATTTTGGAGCACACAACATAGCATGTGTATGTGAATGGGTCGTCTGGATGCTGTTTGAAAACCATCGAACCAGGCAATCGAATTGGGCGAAGAGGGCGACGGATGGCTTCTAAAGCTCTGGCGCCTGCTCTGTAGCGAAACAAAGAGGCACCATGTTCTGACTTGATTCCACTATCTTCCGATCGTTTAACGAATGGCGAGATTTGGAGTTTTTTAAGCGGGTTGTTCATGACGACAGAACGATGACAGAACAATGACAAGAAAGGGCCTCCTTTCTTGTCATCGCTTTGCATCGCGGATTCAATGAACTTACAAGAATGAAGAATAACTAACAATATCATTCTTCATCCCAACCCTCCCGAGCCCCAAGTGGCAGTGATCGCAACAGACATCTGCTAAGTTCAATTAAAATATTTCTCCATATCGATTCCACTGTTCAACTTCCCCATACCCTATACGACGTTCCAGGGTGCAGACGAAAGGCTCAGCTAGCTATTCCTCTCGCACTGTCCGCAGGAGCTCCGCGTCTGTCAGGCTGCACACAATTAAGCGGCTCTCACAGAGAAATTTATTGATTAGAGTGGCAGCTTCAGCTGTTTCTATCACAGTAAAAACGCCGCTCGGCCGGAGCGCGTCATTGTCGCTATAGTTACAATTAGTTAAACTATATAGTAAAATAGTTATATAAAAATAAATAGTTAAAATAGTTAAATCAGTGGGCTATAGTTAAGCTCAAAGATCTCCAGACTGAATTATTTTCTAACTGCAAGTGTATGTTACTATATGAATTTATCATTAACGCGCTACTAAACTGCCTAGGAAAGCATTACTGAGCAGCATTCAACGGCAGTTATCTCACTTAGTCGGGAGACAACCCCAGCCTGTGTTGTCTCCATCCCTCCGTCCTGCTCTTTCCGTGCTTTTATTTGACCGTGTCCCACCTACTGGTATACAGTCATACTATTTCAAATAGTAGTTAGTTCGTCTCGCGGGTGCTGCCGAGAGGTGGCCCTGTATAGTACTTCCTCGCGTCTAAAATCATCAGCCTTATACGAAAGAGGCATTAACTTTTCTGCTTTACCAGAACAGCGAACTTACTTCATCTCGATCATATATCCCGAGAAGATCCTATGAGCAAAAGAAAAAAAGCCAGCCTGCCTTTGTCACTTATGGCGTCTTGTTGTCATGTTTCTTTGGTTTTGAATGTTTTGAATGAAGATGTTTAGAATTTTATTTATCATATTATTATTATTATTATTATTATTATCATTATTATTATTATTATTATTTATCAGCAATGACGTCAAAGAACCTTTACTGTCATGCTCAGCCGCGGAGCATTTCAAATGTTTTCAGAAAGCCTCCTTGCAGCTACGGAGAGGCGTGCCCTCAATTATTCATCGCTTTTACCCCCGCGACGCCTATCATTCTGTGAGATATAAGAGTGGGTTACACAAATCATTTTGTTTTATCGAAATGAATCAAATTCAAAAACTGACTCTAAGTTAAATATTTATGTCATAGGAAGCTGGTCTATTTACCATTCTTTCCAAACTACGGGCATAGCAAACGTTGACCCGTAACGCTTCGCAAATCAGCGCGTAAATTATGAGTCACAAATACAATGAGAGAGATCCCCTTGATGTACGGATAAAAATGAGTCCAATCCCCTCGTAAAAGTGTTTGCCCTGTTCCCAGAATGCTTTCATATATTCCTTTTCCAGCTCGATTTTGATATCCACTGCTAGGATATGAGTAGATCGATGAATCATGAAAGATTCGAACTCAGGTTAAGACTATAACGAAGGTTCGGATTGCTTTATGGAGTTATACGTTCCAAGGGGCTCAGGCTATTAGAAACCATAGTGCAGGGCTCCGGAAATTGCGACCACTGGGGCGCCTTTAACTTTCACTGACATTTTATTTATTTATTTATTTTACAATACTGTGAGCCTTTCTCAGGCTCTGACAGGAGTGGAAAAAAAGTATAAACAGTAGGCATAGTATTCCAAGGCAGCAGGGAAAGCATACAGAGTACACCGTGAATAACACACCAAGGTTGAGGATATTGACAAGCTACGCTAAGACTCGTGGACAACAAAGAGGGCAGTGAAACAACAACACTACGACAATGACATTTCTTGAAAAAAAAGATTCAACGCTGGCAGAAAAGGCATCAAGCGACACATTATTCATAAACTGGTGGGGCAGGTTGTTCCATGTTTCTATGGAACGGGGAAAAAATGAGAATTTGAACAAGTCACATTTAGCAGAAAACGGTACAAGGGCGCCTGGCTTTCCGCCTTATTCGAAAAGCGGCTGCCGCTGCCGAGATCGATAACTGAATTAGAACATTACCCTCGCCACTGAAGAAGAAAGGATACGTCTCCTTAAACAACCCTTTCAAGTCTTTAATCTAGCCATTGGCATTGACTTCCTAAAATCATTATTACTAACGAAACGACCCAGGCCGATAACAACTTAGAGGAGGAACAATGATCTATTTCGTTCAGGAATTGAACAAGGGTTAAAGAGGACGCTCAATGCGCAAGCCAGGCCAACGTTTGGACAGGGGGACTTGTCGAAACATTGGCATCACATGTGAACTGATGCTCACCCTCAACCCTTGTTGAGTTTTTTTCTTCCGATCCGTGCGACCAGCGGAGGTGAGTGGTGGTGGAGGGGAGATTGGTGCGACTGGCTTGAGGTTTACGGAGATTGTAACTAATTTACGTACGTGATTAGAAGAAGAAAATCACTGCTACAGAGCATTCAGAACCCCTTCTGAAGGTCCCCTTTTCTTTATGACCCTAGATGGCGCATTTACGTATTCATTAATTCCCAATCACTCCTATTTATTCCAGACACGTACACGGTATTCATCAAACGGCAACATTAAATAAAGTTGGGCTGAGAACTCCTCCCTGTGGAACTCCACGATCGACCTGAAAGCGGGTAGTATCTCCTTCAGGCGTAGTGATGTAAACAGAGCGGCCGCTGAGATAGCTTGCAGTCCACAAGTACAGCCGGCCACCAACTCCCACGTCGTCAAGTCCATCAAGAATAGCTTCATGGAGGACGTTGTCGTAAGCTCCCTTTTATATCTAAAAATGCAGCAGCTACTAGTCGACGGTGACGCTTTTCGTGTTCCACTGTCGCCACAAGGTCGATGACGCTGTCAATGGAAGAGCGTCCGCGGCGAAATCCAGTCATCATATTCCGATAAAGATCATTACTCTCTAGCTACCACTAATTGAACTGGTGAGTGAACTGCCAACTAACATCCACATAAGTGCATATGCTGACGACATCTGCATCTGGGCCCCTGGTTCGACGCGGCCACAACTACGTGCGAGACTGCAACGAGCTGTGTCATCAGCATCGATGTACTTACGGCGTCAAGGTTTATTTTTAGCGGCAGAAAAGTGTGCAGTGATCGCGTTTACGGGAAAATGTGTTAGCCGTTACCCGATTATCCTTCATGGAGTCCTAATACCATACGTCTCCAGGCACAGATTCTTGGGAGTAATTTTTGACCACCGACTATCTTGGTTGAAACATATTGCTATGGTGAAGAAAAGGCTAATTATTTTGCCATGTACTTCGTTACATAGCTGGCATCAAATGGGGTCCAACTGAGCGCTCCTTAATACGGCTTTACGAGGCTCTGTTTGTTGGCTACATCCGGTACAGTCTCCCAGTACTCTCTAGTATGAGCATTTCCGGCTTGCGGACTTTAGAGAGCGTGCAAGCGCAATCACTGAAAATATGCCTTGGACTGCCCAGATGCACCTCTAACAAAGGCACAATTGAAGAGGCACATGCTCGCCCAATGTTCATATACTTGTCACACGAACCACTTCGTGTATATTTACGAGCACTTACAAGACACCGTTTTCACCCACTCAGCAAGATTCTGGATGAGAGGCCGGACTGCAGTTTTACAAGTGCACTCCGCTGCCATCAGTCGCAGGATATTCCCTCCCATATCTCCCACCCAACCACCATGGACGATGGATAAACCTTTGGTGCACCTTCGTGTTCCCGGAACACTAAAGAAATCAATGGTACCAATTAGTGGACTCAAACAACTTACTCTGGCACACATCTGGTCAGAATATCTCAATTACATTCACGTATACACCGATGGATCTGTGTCAGCACAGGCATCCGCTGCAGCTGTGGTCAAACCAGCTCAGAAAACGACTCTGCATTTCCTTTTGGGACATACCTCTACATCAACCGCTGCCGAACTTGTAGCTATTCGGGAATCTATTCGCTACATATGTGGGGAACCACCTCAAAAATGTTGTATATTCACGGACTCGAAGACTGCATTACAAATTTTGGAAAACTTCTTACGCCACACTGCCTATCAGTCCCTGGCACTAAACATTATGAAGCTCATCACATCTGCCAAAGGATCAAGCAGCAAAGGATCACAAGCAAAGGATCAAGCAGGGTTTCGGAAACGGTACTCTACTATCGATCATATCCATACCATCAATCAGGTGATAGAAAAATGCTCGGAATATAACCAGCCCTTATACATAGCATTCATTGATTACGAAAAAGCATTTGACTCAGTTGAAACCTCGGCGGTCATGCAGGCATTGCGAAATCAGGGGGTAGACGAGCCGTACGTGAAAGTGCTGGAAGATATATATAGTGGCTGCACAGCAACCATAGTTCTGCATAAAGAAAGTAACAAAATTCCCATAAAGAAAGGTGGTAGGCAAGGAGACACAATCTCCCCAGTACTATTCACAGCTTGTTTAGAGGAAGTATTCAGAGACTTGGAATGGGAGCAGTTAGGGATAAGGGTAGATGGAGAATACGTCAGTAATCTGCAATTTGCTGACGACATTGCCTTGCTAAGCAACTCGGGGGATGAACTGCAAATAATGATTGATGACCTAGACAGAAAAAGTAGAAAGGTAGGCCTGAAAATAATATGCAGAAGACTAAGGTAATGTTCAACAGCCTCGGGAAGGAACAGCAGTTTACATTAGGTAGCGAAATACTGGAAGTAGTAGGCGAATATGTCTACTTAGGACAGGTAGTAACCGCAGATCCGGACCATGAAAAGGAAATAACAAGAAGAATAAGATTGGGATGGAGCGCATTTGGCAAGCACTCGCAGATTATGACTAGCAGCTTACCGGTATCGCTCAAGAGGAAAGTATACAACAGTTGCATCTTGCCTGTACTCACCTATGGGGCTGCAACGTGGAGGCTAACCAAGAGAGTTCTACTGAAGTTGAGGACAACCCAGAGGGCTATGGAACGAAAAATGGTACGGGTAACATTAAGAGATAGAAAGCGTGCAGAGTGGGTCAGAGAAATAACTCACGTTACCGACATTCTAGTGGAAATTAAGAAGAAGAAATGGACATGGGCAGGACATTTAGTGCGAAGAGAGGATAACCGATGGTCGCTGAGGGTAACAAACTGGATTCCAAGGGAAGGAAAGCGTAGCAGGGGGCGGCAGAAAGTTAGGTGGGCGGATGAGATTAAGAAGTTCGCAGGGGTCAAGTGGATGCAGCTAGCACAGAACCGGGTTAAGTGGAGAAATATGGGAGAGGCCTTCGCCCTGCAGTGGGTGTAATCAGGCTGATGATGATGATGATGATGACATCTGCCCAACTGCAAGGCCACATGATAATGTTTCAATGGATTCCTGCTCACTGCGGGCTCCATGGGAATGTGCAGGCCGATGTTGAAGCGAAAAGCGCACTCATCAATGGCTTCCAAAAACAGCTGTGCCTTTTTCAAGAGCGGATACGACGTGTCTTCTAAAGAGTCGTATGGATATTGCTACAGCAGCTTACTGGGCGCAACCAGACGCCCTACACATCCGTCTAAGAAGGCTCGATCGAACATTTAAATTTAATGTTCCGCGTGATAATCCGCGTCATCAGGCATGCTTGATACATAGACTTCGTTTAAACGTGGCTTTCACGCGCAAGTACTTACATTAATTTGGACAGATGGACTCGCCGGAATGTTCAACTTGTGGCATCCCAGAGACTGTGGACCATGTATTATTGGTGTGCCCAGCGTATGCGTGCGAAAGAAGTGTGCTAGCCGCTTCCTTGAAGCGTTTGGACAAGAGGCCTCTGTCGGAGGAACTGCTGCTGGGCGCTTGGCCGGACAAGGGGAAGGGCGTCCAGGCAGTGCGTGCTCTTTGCCGTTATTTGAGCGCCAGCGGACTTGATTCGCGCTTGTAAAGCAAGCTGCTCTGTCTGTATATATATTTCATATGCCTTCTCCCACATCGTCACCCATCATGACCTTCTTTCTTCTCTCCTTCCCCTTCCCCAGTGCAGAGTAGCAGGCCAGATTTGAATTATTCGGGCCAAACTCTCTGCCTTTTCCTTTCAATAAATCCATCTATCTATCAAATGTCCACCAAAACGTAATCAAACGGCCCTTTTTTACGGCAAGATAGATATTAATCCAGTAAAAGCCATGATGGACTCTTTGTGAAATCTGGTCGTTTTCGAAGATCTGACAGTGCTCCCCACCCATGTGGATTGAACTTGACACAGGAATGGCAAAGCTGAGACGATGTGCCATTTCAAAGGCGCCAGTATACGCTGATGCCCCTACCGTACACATTAACAGACAAAGATGCGACCAGTAGTCGAATAATTAGCTACCGCACCCCAGCTTCAATGAATAAAACTAGCATACTGGGAAAACTTTGACTCCGTCGACATGTTACACCACGGCATCTTTTGTGGCTCATACGGCGTGAACTTATTGTTGATCACTTCGAATCTTCTCAGGCAGCAGACGTCCTGCAGATCAGCAGCGCTGACTCGATACCCAGGAAAAGACGAGACGTAACTCTCTGCAGTCTCAATCAGCAGCGTTCAATCACGTGCAGCGACGTCACGAAGTGCGTTTTCGCATTTCGTCCAAATGAAAGCTCAGTCAGATTCAATCAGCAACCTTCAGATGAGGAGCCTTTTGCAACATGAATAAAACACCGTGGAAACGAAGAAGCAAAATGCGACACAAAGATGCGAGCAGCACATGTCCACGGAGGTGGCAAATGCAGCGAGCCAATCAATGACGCGAGAAGCATTCGCGCGGCAAATGCGTTCGAATGCCGGGTTTTCATTTACGGTTCGTATACCGCGTGAATATTCACTCACGGCAAGAACAAAATAATTGGGGATAAATACGGCTCGAACCTTATTAAGCATGGTTTGGGAAAGTTGTACGCGGTTTGACTGTTTTGATTAGGTGACGCTCAAGCATCGCTTTAAGACTAGACGACATAGCGCCTTTAACACCGTCTTTTAATTCGGTGATTTGTAAAGAATATTTTCTAATTTGGTTTATGGGGGACGGAAAGCGCAATATCTTTCTGATTTTTCTGGAAACACCGACACTTTTGTAAACTGATTTGTAATAAGCAAAGGCGAAATATCTGTGAGAGTTCGAGTCGACTCTAAACCGCGCAGTAGGGGATATGGTATGAAGACAAAGGGCAATCGCTTCGGCAACCTCCTCTAAAATGGGCTGCCGAGAACTGCGCGAAATATCCATTCTATGAAGCGCATGGGCCGGTACACAAAATATATCATTTTAGACAACGACAACCACAATTCCGACAAACTAGGCAGCCACATTACTACTCGAGGGCAAAACGGGCAATCTGGAGACATCGACTAGAACCCCAGCGCGATCTAGAAGCCCTAGATACCTGGCACAATATAACCAAGCACTATAAACTACAGAAGGCGTTTTATACCCCATACCTCGCAGAGACCGCACTAAGGAGCAAGAGGTAGTGCGGAGACTCGTCCAAGCTAAATCTCACCTCAACACAGTAGTACTTAGCCACGTATACCCGGGCAGAATCATGCCGGAGTGCAGCAAATGCGGTGACATAGCCACCGTACAGCACATGTTCTGGAAAAACCCAGCAGTTCCCCACCTGAACATCTCCTCTGAACATCTTCCGAAGCTCGAGTAACCGGAACCGCAGGAGACCTTGCTGCTCAGCCATTACCTGAAATCTCAACTCCTGGCAGCGGCCAAGGATCAAAGGGTTGCCGCCAGCTTCGGCTGACTGTCACCTAGTAATGTCTGCCTGTGTTAACGGCTTCACAGCAGTAGCGAGGAAGCGCTCTGCACGCGCAAGCAAGTTTCCTTCGTCCACAGACGGAGCAGAGGCAAACAGATGAGAAGAGCTAGTAGGCCTGACCGGTCAGCTACGTGGAGCTGCTTGGAGAAAGGACTTCCCTCTGGCGTCCGCAGCGCGACTTTGCAATCCTTCGGTTCCCTTGCAAAGTGGAATTGTGCCACTCACAGTCAAGGGAGGCTTAGTAGCTTCCTTCCTTGATTTCCTCTTGCCTGACTTGATTTCAGAGGAGACCCCTTAAACCAGACTATATGTAGCTCACACTGCGGGAGGAAAGAGGACACAAGAAGAAATGGTGAAAAGGCAGAATAAAGAGACAATATTTTAGAGATTCATTTTTTTGTTGTTGTTTTTTTACTAAACAGCTCTGCTCATTCTCGCAGAGTCGTTATTCCTAGTTCCTGTGTGGTAGCGACTGTGGAACGTCGTTTCAGCTGTGGGCTGCGCCTTTGAGCATCGCCTACGATTAACAGGAAGCAGGTCTCACCTGTTTCGTCCTGAATAAAAAGTTGTCGGAAAATACCGCAGTTCCCAACAGACTCTTTATACTCAATAAAAAAAAATTACCAGCGCACGCTGTTTCAGCTTTTAGTTTGCCTTGAGCAGCAATTTTCGAAACTTTTATTGGGTTCTTGACACAGCTTCCGCAGAAATCCTTTTTTTATAGCTACCGCTCTGCCTAGCGTTTCGTAGCAAGCATTGTGTGAGCAATTTGTTACCACTCACAGGATCAAGACATTTCTCGCCATCATCAGGCCGCGTGCGTTGCATTTTTTACAACCAAAACGTTCCAAATATATTAAAAATGTTTCCCCTCACCGTCAAGTAGTCTGAAGCGACACACCCTCGGCAAGCAAACCTTGGCTACGTTGAATTCAAAGAGTGGTATGATGGGAATACAATAGAAGATCAAGCCATGTGCGACGATGCAGATCTAGGAGGCTGCAAGTGTGTTTTTTTATGCGTGATAAAAAAGGTATTCTGCACCTTGGCTTACATATGGGAGGAAAACGCCCAGATTGAGAGAAACGTGCTGCCGTCGAAGGAATGCTTGGTCACCAGAGTGTTTGTTTAATACCCATTCTGTGATCAAGTATTCCTACGGTGTCGTCACTAAACACGTCACAAATACGTTTTGAGGACAGAAGCAACTGTGGCGCTTCTTTCTGAACACCCGAAGTGCCCTGCGGATGAAGGAAAAAAGGAGGGAGTGAAAGAAAAGCTGTCGGAACAATGTTCACCACCTGGGATTGTTCAACGTTCATATGCAACACACAGTCCCCATGAGATCTCTTCGCAGACATAGCAGACCCGTCGAGCAAGACTTTGCGGAGGAATACTTCGCGAGGGAAATAACACAGGTGCTTCTATCTGGCGTCTGAGACGATATTTTTTTTTTTTCATTTTTGCAGTTAATTTGACTCACTTTCTTCCAATCTATGCCAGGCAACCTTCACCAATGATGTCATTACCCTTTTTCGATTACATTTTTCTAGAGCATTAAAATCATGCCATTTCGTAAATAAACTGCCGGGTATACTACATTTAAAAATTTTAGGTACTTCATCACACCATGAAAACTTTCTTGATGATTTGCATTTCCTTTCCAACAAAACAGAAAAAACGTGGGATGCAGAGATGACGATTATTACGATAATTATTATTAAGTATCGATTATGATGGGTCATATACACGCGTGGAAAAATTTATGACTCGCTGCTAATCACTGCAATTTTGTTGTATTCCATACGTGAACGCAGTCAGTATATAGACCGACAAACATATTACTGGAATGTTAACTTCTTTAAGATTCGCGTCTCCACTGAACAAGCTTATGGTATCAAAACAACACTCTCCCTATGCATGTTTCAAAAACTGAAGTGATGAGTCGGGCATTCTAAAAACAATGAACGTCGAGAAGGAATTAGTCAGGGAAGCGCGTGCTTTTCGCGCTAGATGCTTCTAGCAGATGCCTGTTCGAATCAGTGAAGTAAATTCAGTCAAAGGGGCGAAGGTAGCTTGGGTGGGGGTCCGGCTACGAGGATGGAGCGAGTGGGCCGCAAACGCTAGCAGTCGATGCCGCTCTATGAGCTCGGTTTTTCAGTGCGTCCTTATTGTAAGAAGGGAAAGGAACTGCTCCTGTTCAGAACGGCCACCTCAGACAGCAGGAAAACCAGCTGTACTGCTGTGCTCGTGGACCGAAAAACGTTTTATCTAGCTGCTTTCAACTGAGCTCGAGCCCCAATGCTCAGGCGCCCCCGGACGTATTGCGCCGCCCGTGTGGATGGTCTGTGTGTCCCAACTCTGATTGATGAAGGAGGCACCTGTGGTAGTTGCTTTCGTCTTTTTGTGTGTTTGTGAGGTTTCGTTTTCTTCCGAAAAGCAAAGAATGGCCCTGATCAGCATAAACAAAAATTTGGCGTGACGACAAGAGCATGCGTGCGCTAATGGATCATCTCGAGGTTGTTTGGAGGGGGCCGAACGAGAAGGTCGAATTGGGCGCAGGTGAGGGTGACGGATGCCTTCGCAGACTTTGTGCCTGCTCTGTAGCGGAATACAGAGGAGCCGTGTTCAGGCTTGATTTCACTATCTTCCAGCCGTTGAACGAATGCCCTTGACGGCTGAGCGTGAACAATTTTAAACAAACTTTTCCAGTTTGAAGGAAGTGCCTCCTTTCTTGTCATGGCTTTTCATCGCGGTGTCAATGAACATACGAGTATAACGAATAACTTTAAAAAATTCAATTCTTCATAAAATAACTCCCCTACCCCTCCCGAGCTCCGAATGGCGATGATCGCAACAAACCTCTGCGCTGTTTCATTAAAAAATTTCTCCATAGCGCCCCCACTTTTCAGCTTCCCCATAATCTATACGACGTTGGAAGGAACAGTTGAAAGGCTCAGCTAACTGCCGATGGCACAGTCTGCAGGCGCTTGGCGTCTGTCAGGGAGGTAAGCTTCTCTCGCAGAGAAATTTATTAGCTAGATTCGGGGACCACTGAACTCTGACAGGTAGTGAGAAAGCTTCAGCCGTTTTCATTATAGCAAAAACGAGGGCCGGCCAGTGCGCGTCATTGTCGCTGTAGTTAAAATTCGCTTAGGCCACGCTTCGACAGCTGGAGCCGGCGAAATGTCTTCTTGCCAAATGAGTGGACTGTAGTCAAGATTAAAGAGGTCCAGTCTGAATTGTATTCTAAGTGCAAGTGTATTTTAATATATGAATCTAGCATTAAAGCGCAACTGAACTGCCTAGAAAAGCATTACCCAAAAGCATTCCTCGCCAGTTGTCTCAGTTAGGCAGGAGATAACCTGGGCTTGTGTTGGCTCCTTTTCTCTGGCCTGTCTTTCTGTGCTTTTAATCTTACCATGTCCCACCTATTAGCCTACAGTCATAGTAGTCAGTTTGTCATGCGGGCGCCGACAAGACGTGGCGCTGTAGAGTACGCCTTCGCGCCTAATATCATCATCCTAATAACAAAGATACATTAACTATTCTACTTTACCAGAGCAGCTAAATTCATCTTGTTCATCTATCCCGAGAAGAACGCATGAGAAAAAGAAAAAACAGGGGCTTTATTCGCAACTTATGGCGTTTTATTGCCTCTCTTCGTTGGTTTTACTAATATGCCAGTGCATGGAACAAACTATGCGAATAAATTATTTTCTAAGCTTAAGCTTTATTTCAGCTTCGTAATGCACTTTCAAAAATAAATGTAGCTATCTAGACAAAGTTCCTTGTAATATAGTTAGTTGGTCTCCTTAGTGACGTATTGGTGGTGCTGTCCTACAAAGCCTTTCATGCCCTAACTGCAACGAGGAGGCATTTAGCGCGTGTTTTTGATACCTTTCATTATAAAGCATTCCTCACGATTCATCGCTTTTCTTTTGATCCAGCATCCACAAGGTGATTGCGTGCGCTTCATCAGACTTATCGAAATGATGAATTGGGCTTTCTTGAGAGTCATGTAGATAAAAAAAAGCAGCATCTTGCAGGGGAATATTGTGTCCTTGCCATTTGCACTTCGTAAGCCAATTGCCACTAAATTTGCGTAACTTCTCGTGTCCTGTATAAAAGTAATTTTTTTTCTTGGAAACTTTACCGTACATAGCCGATCACACTCGTCTACAGTATGTACGTTTAGTGAGGCACAAAAAAAAAGGACAAAGCCTCTGCATGTGCCACTTTCGCATAACAGGCAGTCTCATTTAAAGTGATTCAGCGCCGTTGTACGGAAGAAGTAAAGAGAAATCCTGATGCAGCTGCTGAGTTTTATTGATAATACTTGCACTCTATCGCGCCGAACATTCATGCGAACTGCACAGACACGGGCGCATTGCCCCCTATTAAATATAGCTGCTTTAACAAAACAAAACTCAGTTCTTGTCGCGGCACACTACTCGAGCGTTTTTGGCAATCGCT